>NC_089222.1:49342126-51818098 GCF_963924675.1 Phocoena phocoena
CCCTCTTGCGTCTCCCCTCCCACCCTCCCTATCCCACCCCTCTAGGTGGTCACAAAGCATCGAGCTGATCTCCCTGTGCTATGCGGCTGCTTCCCACTAGCTATCTATTTTACATTTGGTAGTGTATATATGTCCATGCCACTCTCTCGCTTCGTCCCAGCTTACCCTTCCCCTTCCCCGTGTCCTCAAGTCCATTCTTCATACATCTGCGTCTTTATTCCTGTCCTGCCCTGCGTTCTTCAGAACCGTTTTTTTTTTTTAGATTCCATATATATGTGTTAGCATACGGTATTTCTTTTTCTCTTTCTGACTTACTTCACTCTGCCTGACAGACTCTAGGTCCATCCACCTCACTACAGATAACTCAATTTCGTTTCTTTTTATGGCTGAGTAATAGTCCATTGTATATATGTGCCACATCTTCTTTATCCATTCATCTGTCAACGGACACTTAGGTTGTTTCCATGTCCTGGCTATTACAAATAGAGCTGCAATGAACATTGTGATGACCATATGCATTTATTTGTCAAAACTCATAGAACTGGACACTACCAAAAAATATTATATGTTTTTAAATGAATAAAAACATTAAAAATTGTAAAATAATAATACATATTTTTGTGGACATATAGAAAATTCTTAAAATATGGAAAAAATAAAGCTCAGAATCTCAAATTTATTTTTTTTCAGTGTTTTCTTTTACAGAAATAAACTTTCTCTCTCAAACTGGAGCAAAGCTATATATAGTTTTGTGTCCTTGTTTTCTTTTTTTTTTTTAACATCTTTATTGGAGTATAATTGCTTTACAATGGTGTGTTAGTTTCTGCTTTACAACAAAATGGATCAGTTATATATATACATATGTTCCCATATCTCTTCCCTCTTGCGTCTCCCTCCCTCCCACCCTCCCTATCCCACCCCTCCCGGCGGTCACAAATATGTTTTTAAGGATAAGACTGGAAGGCCATGTGCGTACAAGATGGTGCATGTAGGCAGCACCTTTGTGGAAAGCCCGTCTCCCCTCCTAGGCCTCTTTTGCTAAGATTCTGAGCACATTGCCTCTGAAACTACTGAATGGCTAAGGACAAGCAAAGACCTTTGCTGTCAGTCACTCCACTTCCACCACTGCCACTAAGGCCCATTTCTTGGGCTTTGCTCCCTCTTCAGTTCACTGCCCGGAGTGGAGTTAACGGGGACACACTTCACCACCTCAGCCACTGGCGGGTGGTCTGTGTAGCACAGGCTGCCTGGCCATCCATCAAAGCAGGGCCTCCCAAGAGCAGCAGAATGCCAGCTTCCCACCGCCAGCCCACCTCGACTAGCCCTTCTCGGAGCCCTGCCAAGGGAGGGTCCCTGCCCGCTCTTCCACGGGCCATCCAGACAGGTCCCAACACGACTGGCAGATGGAGTGACAGAGGCTTGTGACACTCTCCACACAGTGAAGAAGGAAACCTGCCTCCTTTCCACAGCAGGGAAAATACATGGCAACTTTCTGCCATGACCCCCGAGCCGTTTCCAAGTCATCAGCAACAACCGTGTCCCTAAGGGTGAGGGACAGCCAAACGCTGGGACAATACGATCTCGGCTCAAAACACAAAACACCTTGCGTACGGCACAGGTGTGGGGAATTCTGGAGAAACAACAGGCTCGGGGGTCTGCTGGGACTCTGGAGCAGCTACCCTAGAAAGTCACCTGGGTTTGTCACGTGACCCACGGGGACGATGCAGTTTGAAGCATTTTTCTCCTAATCCCCACAAGGTATGGGGAAGGAAAACCTACTCTTCTGAAAATTCCACCCCAAAATTCATCTGTACGCTGCAGAGGGCTCTCAGGCTCGGACTCAAGGTCCTGGCTTCACATCCCAGCCTTGCCCCTTAAAGATCTTAAAGTGCTTTCCAGTACCTCCTTCACAGTCACCTGTATGTCACCTGGACCAGAGTCACTGGTCCAATGGTTTTCTTCAAACACTAGCTTCTGTCCCTTAAATTCATTTTAAAAGAACAATTTCCAATGGAAAACCAGTACCATCTGCTGTGATACAGGAAATGGTATCAAGAATGAAAACTGAACAATGTTATTAAATTCTAGCTAAATTTTGTCACCCAACTAAGCCTCTGTCTTTATGCTGAATAGAGAAATTAGCACGTGTTCATCTGCATTTGTTCTTGCAGTTGTTAGAAGGATTAAAAGAGAGCTTGAAAGGAAATGACTCTCATGTCTTGGTTCAAGGCTGTGGAGTCCTGAGCCTGTGAACCCCCGAAATCACCGCATTCTCCGTTCTGGCCTACACCCCACACTCCAGGAACCACCATGCGAAGGATAGGGAAGCACAAGGGTGGGTTTGTCTCTTGTAGCTTTGTTTGCCTCTTTCCCATCTCAGGGAGCATGACGGCACTTTGGCTCTTTCTTTACCACATACTTAGCACAAATTCCACAAGTTGCTTGAGTTTAGGGACCCTGTCTGCACCAGCACCGGGCTTGCAAGGGGAGTGCTCAGCTTGTACAAGAGCTTGTAAATGCTGGTGGCTCTCACCTTTTCTCACTTACTCCTTCCCTTTCACTTCCCTAGCAGTATTCCAGTGAGGCAGTATTCAGAACAAAGCTACGCAGAAACCCGTTAGAGACGGCATGATAGTCGTTCACTTAGTTCAACGACACAATCCTCCACGCAAAATATTCCGTTCTCTCACCAGCCAGCTAGCATCCACGGATCAGGCAATACTTCTGAGAACAAATTACATGTATAGCTCTATTTCACAGATGGTCTCGCTCAAGTCCAAAGAGGTAACAGAAGTCAGCCAAGATCACAGACAAGGGGTGTTAGATTTAGAACTCCAGACCTCCAAGCTTAAAACTTTTGAATCACACAGTAGGGTTGGCCAAAGTCACAGCTCTCATGTGCAAACACACCAGAAAAGCTGTTCTATCTGCCAATATCACAGTTAAATATTGCGTCCCTCAGACGCTTTGTGAAATTCACAGCAACCTATCTCAGTTAGCTCATCCCAAAGCTCTTTATTTTTGTTTGGTTTTCTGAGGCCCTATCTGAATAACGGTTGTAAATCAAAAGTAAAAAGCTCACGTGTGTTTTCTGAACATTTTGTAGGATGCTTGCCTGTCCGATGTTCTGTATTTCTTGGCCCTGGAATCTCGAACACTAGGTTCATTGTACTACACAATGGTGTCGACAAATGCTCTGCACTAAAGGAGAAAAGCCATGGACCTATCATCTGCTTTCTATCCCGTGTAGCTTCCTAATGAATCTTTTCCTGTGATGACCCGAGGATGGAGGATACATTTAAAGCAACACAGAATTCTGTGAACGTCACCCATTCTCCAAAGGCATTTATTTTAAATCACAAAACAGGAAGTTCCAAGCCATTGAAACTCACCAGTACATTTGCTTGAAAATCTTCTGGAACAACAAAACAGTACATGCCTATACAGGGGAGCAGACTATTATAAAAGCAGATGTTTTGCTCACTTCCACCTCGGAGAAACACATTGTCAATTTAGTTAACATCCTCTGGTCGTTTGAATAGGTTTCTCAGGAAGTCAGCAATGATATAGCTCAAGTACAATATGATCCTTATGTTCCCATTTATCTCGTACTTGTACATCTGAGCAGAAGACAGATGTGAGTGTGTGTGTTAAATGAATTAGAAAGAAGAAAAATGCTGGTAGCTGGGTTACTCACCACTCTCACTCAAATGTCAACCCCAGGAGCGGGATTCAAGGAACAAAAAAAGGTGCTTGAAGGGCGGGGGCATTGTCATACATGGATTACATTCCTGCTGAGGGTTCAGCACTGCCTGTTCCCCACAGCAAGCACAGAATAAATCACCCACACACTCACCCTGTGGAAATCAACCCCTGGGAATATGGTCTCCAAAGTATCCCAACCGCCAGTGTCGGGGGCCTTCATCTGCCTTTTCAAGTGATCTGGTCTCACCGTGTCTGGGGCCAAGTGCCCATGTCTCAGGTCAGCAGACTCAGGAGGAGAGGTTAAGATTGGGGTCAAAATGGAGGGGCAAAAGGAAAATGAAGAAACAGTAAGACAAGGGGCGGAAACGAGGTAACAACAGTCACAGAGAAAACAAGGTAAGATGGAAAAGGAAAAGAGGCAGGTAAACAGTTGTGACCCTGGGCAAATGGGGGTTGAGAAAAGATGTGGCCACGTGTCCACACAATAGTCCTGCTGCTGGTCGGAGAACCCTTCCACAGAATGGGATCACTTAGCACATCCGCATAGCACCGGCAGCCACAAGGACGGGGACAGCAGGTGTAGGAACACGGGGACACACTTTCAGCGTTCCTGTAGAAGAGGAGCAGTTACTGCCTGAATGAACTTAGGTCCCCCCAAAACAAACAGGCTTCAGTCATTAAGCTACGTATTCCCAAGTCTCCACTACACACACACAAACACACACACCTTTGCCGGCAACAATATAAGTTTATTAGTCAGTGATAATAGGACAGGTTTTACCCCTTATTCACAGAGATTTTGAGGTCATGCTCCAGTATGTTTTTTTAAGCTAATATATTCATATAAGAGCATAGCAAATAAGTTTATCAAAGTCATTATTAAGCCCACACCCCCTGTTTTACTAACCTAGACTTTTGTTCAAATAGCTAAACTCTCCAACTTGATGATGTTAACCAAGCCACGCTGGTAAGGGTAAAGGAGGGCAAACAGTGCAGGGTAGAAGGGTCCTGCTTCCAGGCAACCTTCTTCTCCCTCCAAGACACCAGCGCCACCCAAGCAGCACCAGACCTGCAAGGCAGCCCGACATCAGAGGGATTTGAACAAAGGGCCAAAGGGTCTCTTTTTTAAACGTCTGCTTGGGGCCTTGCAAACCCAGAATTTAACCTTATGCTACTGGGGTAATGTTCATTTGGGAGTACTTAAGATTAAATTACCCTTAAATCACTTCTCTGTGCTAGACACACCCAACTCTTGGCAGTGAACCAGTCAGAATGCACCGCCCAGGACCCACTGTTCGAACCTGAAACTTGAAAGGCCAAAAAATCCAAAAAGCAAACACCGCTTCTTAATCACTTTTTTAACTCATCTGCTTCCTCTATCTCCAGCACATTGTTTTCCTGTTGGGTAGCTCCAAGTAGAAGTCAGAAGTGACGTGCTAGTCCAGGATGGGCTGAATGGAGGACCGCAGTGTTCTCAGGGCTGCAGCAGGTGCTAAGAAGGACACAGATCAGCCCACGTGGGCTCTCAGGAAATTGCCCCAGGAGTGGGTAAGAGCATCACATCTGGGCCAGGCTGCAGCCCTGTCATTTATGAACGGCGTAACTTTGGCAAAATTATTTAACCGCTGTGCCTGTTTTCTCATCTATAAAATGAGGGTAATGGCAATGCCTAGCTCATAGGGCTATTGTGAGAATTAAGTGAGTTAATATACATAAGAGCTTAGAACAGTGCCTATTAGCTTAGATTATTATTTTCACTATTATTAGTTGTTACCATAACTATTCTTAGTTTATAAACCATGGATTGTTCCCTCTTGGCTACAAAAGTAAACACACCCCATGATGTGATTTTCAAGGTTTCAACCATCTGCCTTCAACCTACTTTTACAGCCTCATCTTCCACTACTACCCGCCATGTGCCATGTATTTAAAACCAAAGAGATGCTTTATCATTGCTTGGACATAGCTCACAATTCCTTGACTCAGCTCATGCAATTTTCTCTGCATCACCCCCCTCCACGTTTCTTTTTTTATTAAAGTATAGTTGATGTATGATATTATATAAATTACAGGTGTACAATATAGTGATTCACAATTTTTAAAGGTTATGCTCCATTTATAGTTATTATAAAATAGTTGCTATAGTCCCCGTGTTGTACAATATATCCTTGTAGCTTGGATCCCTCTTTCAAGACCATTCTCAAATACTACACATCCTTTTAGCTCGAATGGCCAAACATTCATTGAATACATAAAACTCAATATCTCTAGTTAGTTCTATAGTTTCTCAGATGACACGGCCACCAAGTCCTTTATAATCTATTTCGCCCTCTTTTTCACGTACTTCAGTTGTCAATGTCCTTCTTCAAAAGTAGCGACCAACACTGTGTGCAGTGCTACGGATATGCTCTGACTAATCCAGAGTATAAAGGGGCAGACCATTTTCATAATTAATTTATTCCTTTATTGAACCCTAACGTAATGCCAGCTTCTCAGAAGCCGCATGACATTCCCTAACTGATACATAGCTTCTGTTCAACTAGATATTCTTCACTTGAATCTTCTGTCAAGCCTTCCCATAATTATGCCATTGATGTTTTTTCAAACCTATATCAACAATTTTACATTTGTGTCTACTGAGTGGCACCTTGCAGGCCACAGGGCAGACTTCCAATCTGACAAAATAATTTGGAACACACTTTGTTTATCTTTTGCATTGGCTATATCTCCCAGTGAAGTCATCTGAAAAGCATTCTCTCTGCGTCATGGACGCCAGTGTGAAATAATATAGGAACAAGGACAGATTATTGCAGCCATCAACTAAAGAGTCTCCTCAGCTTGACAGATCTACAGACCTTGAGATATGGTTATTTTATCAGCTGTCTAACTCACCCAGCCCACGTTCATGACCTTATTCACAAAGACATAATGACGCTTTATAAAATGCTTTTTTGAAAGCAAGGTTTTCAATGTCTGTACCATTCTCTTAGCAAGAATCTTTTTTTTTTTTTCGAGTTAGTGGTTATTTTGCTGTGACAAACATATGTGACTCCCAGCAATTACTAGGCTTTTCAAATGCTCCAGAACAATGCCTGGACACATTTTTCATGGAATATAAAAAAGAAATAGGAAACCAATAGGAAAGGCTCACAATTCAGTGATAGAAGCCCAGAAACCCCAACCAGAATAGGATGTTTATTCTACGGAGTCTAAGTGTCAGATGAATTTTTGAATACAATGCAGCCACTCCTTAGCAGTTTATAACCGTCAAGCGGGACAGTACACCTCCTAGAACCTTTACACTTTCAAAGATTCTTAATACCGCCCCTGGTTGTCCTCCCAGATTGCATCGGGTGAGCCTTGCAGCAGTCTTGGAGGACTCAAGATCTCCTGTGCTCAGTCTCTTGATATTTTAAAGACTTTTCAGTCACAATTCCAGATTCCTCCCTCGAGTCTTCCTTCCATGGAGAAAGGCATCTTCCCATTCCCACCTTGATCTGTAGCAAACATGGACAACCTCTGAATAGAGTGAACAGTCTTGGATGACCAGACCTAGCCTGACACTCCAAACTGCGATCTGTTCATTTCTTAATAGACTTTGGTAAATAGTGTCCCAAAATGCTCCCCCATGAGCTATGAGCCCTGATATTCATGCCTTTGTATAGTTCCCTCCCCTTAAATCTGGGCTAGTCCTGTGACTTGTATTAGCCAGAAGCAAACAGCAGAAGGCATGGCTTCTATGCGAGGTCATAAAAAGCCCTACATCTTGGGATGCTCCCCCAGCAATCCAGTCACTGTGCTGGGAGAAGGCACTTGCCAAATGCAAACACTCCAGTCAAAAACCACAGTTGAAAGTGAAATAAGTCAAGACAGAGAAAGACAAATACTGTATGATATCACTTATATGTGGAATCTGAAAAATACAACAAACTAGTGAGTATAGCAAAAAAGAAACAGACTCACAGATATGGAGAAGAAACGAGTGGCTACCAGTAGGGAGAGGGAAGATGAGGGGCATTATAGGGGTAGGAGGAAAAAAAGGGTTATTCCGGGATTATATGAAATTACCTGTATGAAATGTTGAAAATTGTAGAGCACTACAGAATTTAAAGAATCTTTCATTCAAAAGACATGAGGAGAGCCACAGCTGAGCTCTGACAGCCGGGAGCCGTGGCCATTTGATCGAACCATCTTGAATATCCAGTTCAATATCTTCTAATGACTGCAGCCCCAGCCAACATCTGACTGTAACCACATGAGACTCCAAGTAAGAGCTACCTAACTGAACCCAATACCCAGAACTGCAAGAAATAATAATAAACTTGTTTTAAGCCACTAACTTGGGGGCTGGTTTGTTACACAGCAATAAAATCGGACACAACATGGCGTCTGCGGATGCCAGAATCTACCCTATTCAAGGCCTGGAAACGCCAAAGATGACCCTGGGGTCCCAACAATTTACAACCAAGTTGCCTTGAGCCTCAGACATTAGAGGGCTACGACTGACTCCAAACCCTGAAATAAAGATCAACCAGAAGAAATGAACTCTAGGGCACTGTGTCTTAGAGACTGTTGGAGAATATCACACAAGAGCAAAATCTTACTTAATTTCAAATATACTCAACTGGAATTTCAATAAATCACAAATTTATTACGTATGCTCTTTAAATTTTAAAAGTTTGAAGTAATTTCTTTTTCTAACTTTTAGGATCTCAATTGAATTGGAGAAGCTACTCTTCAAACTAAAAAAAAAATCAACAGCTGTTTACAACCATGGCTTCATAAAATATTTCAAATGTCATTCATTTGAAATTATTCCATACAGAGTGTAAGTAAGGTAATAGGTATGCAATTGGGGTCAAAGGACACATAGCCTTTAGCACATGCATAACCCATGGCACATGCAATCCAGTATGAAAGACAGACCCTAAACAAGGAGCAAATGATTACAACTTCCACATGGAGTACAGTAATAAAGAAGTGATGGCAGGGTAGAGGAAATTCTCATCAAAGAAGATCTCTGGAGAAGAAATATTTAATCTGACACCTGAAGGATAAGCAAAAGAACTATCCTGAAGGATAGTTAAAACCCTCATGTAATAGAAAATTATAGTGAACTGTATTTCTTTCCGTGGCTGCCTATGCTGTCAGAGCACTTAAAAGTCTTCTACGGGCATCTGGACTCATTTCTGGAATGTCTTAAAGCCTCCTCCCACTTAACTACTCATCATCTCTCTCTCTTCCGCTTTGTCTTCTTCCTTAAGACTCCCCAAATGCCGACTTAATAGTTTAGTTCTCACTCTACATAAAGCCTCTTTCTGTGACCCTCCTGCACACATTCTCCTCACTTCAGCCCCAGCAGGCCTTCTGCACATAACAGGCAGTGTCTATCCCCTGCAGTCATGTACCATGACCCCAAGGAAGAGAACCCTGGCTCGAACCCCACCTGAGCCTTGGTCCTCACCTGTTCCTCAAGAGAGAGGAACCTGACTTCTTACAAGAATTCATTTATTTACTGGTTTAAAATATCCTCTGAAGTTATTTTTAAGTAACAGATGAACTTTTGAGCACATCAGTTAGTTCAATAGGCAATGGAGGGCTCACACATCTGCTTCAGGACAAATCAATGCCTCAGTGACATCAAGACCAGGTCGCCTGGTGTGGTTGACATGGTTAGTAGCCTCCCAACACTCTCTCCATTCCTCTCCCTTTGCTCTGCATGGGTGGGATTAACATCTGTGGCAGAGTCAGCTGGCTGACCATCAAAGGCTCATGCTCCCTTCCACAGTGTGGAGTGCATGCTGGGAAGCAGATGCCCAGCCAAGGACCACACTACACACCTCTCTTGACCTAAGAGGGGCTGTGTGACTACTTCTCGCCAATGGGATGCGAGCAGAAGTGATGTGTGTCACTTCCGGGCTAAAGCAATTAAGAAGCAGTAACTTTGGGAGCTCTGGGTTGAAGATGAACCAACTCTAAGATACTGAGATCCCTGAATAACCTCTTGGAGGTGAACCAACCATTAGGATTAGGAACATTTATACTAGTCTATAACATGACTGAGAAATAAATGTTTGTTTTATGAAGTCAGAGAGAATTTGGAATTTATCTGCTCTAGCAGCTGGCTTTCCTATATTAATATAACATCCTTCCAAGCTCCAGGGATGGGTTCTGATTTGGTTCAGAGATGGGCATGTATCCAAGGTCTGAGTCAATCAGTGCATGGTGTTCCTCCAGCCACAGAAGTTTCTTCAGAGGCTGACATAGTGCCTAAGTCAGTCCAATTAAAGGAAAGGTTATGATTTTTTTCAAAGTTTTAGAGAAAAGAAGCCTTCTCTCGCCTCCTGAATATGAATAAGAAAGCATGTAGTAGAGCATTCTGCATCAGTCTACGGGTAAAGCCAACATACAGAGGCAAGAAGAACAAACTGATAAATGGGGCCAGATAGCTAACCAAACTATGCGAGAAGCATAATCTCCATATAGGTTTTAAAGTTTCATAAGCTAATAAATTTCTTTCTTTTTTTAAGCCACTTTAAGTTTGTTTTTCTTTATAAACAACTAGTATCTTTTACGCATAGCTGATTACATGCAAAACTCCCACCGTCAATATAAGAAAACGAAATAAATGAAAACCAATTACATCATTAAATATAATTCAGAATTCACCGAATACATAAAAGATATGTACATATAGTACATGTGGGATATGTAATCGGTACATCAATGAAACATTAGTCAAAATTCACAAATATTTATACCTATATCAGTCAGAATAGGCTGGGTTTAGCTGCTCTAACAAATAACTCCCCAAATCTCAGTGATTTATAACAAAAGTTTATTTCTTGCTAATATTATGCTATATGCCTTATTCTGGGTCAACTATGACTCGGCTCCATCGTTCCTCTAGGCCCTAACCTGCTAAAATAGCCCTTATCTAGAACATTTCTGCTCTAGTGACAGAGAGAAAAGGTAAATCACGGTGAGCCACAATGCTGAATCTTAAAAACTTCTGTCTGTTCACATGTATCAGTCAGAGCAAACCTAAGGTCACAGGGTGGGGAAGTATAATTCTCCCCCAGAAAGAGGCAGTGAATATTTACTTTGAACAATATTCAAATATTTTATTTGAACAATAAAAGTCTGCCACAGTACCTAAAGCTGATAAACCATATATTACCTGTTAAAGGAATAAAGACCCTAAAGAGTAATCGGAACGCAATCTTAACATTCATTGGCCCACAGATCAGATCTGCCAATAAGTTCATCCACGATTGAAAGAAACCAGGCCATCAATAAATAATTATTGAAAAGTCCTTTCCAGAGGCTTCCCTGGTGGCGCAGTGGTTGAGAGTCCGCCTGCCGATGCAGGGGACACGGGTTCGTGCCCCGGTCCGGGAAGATCCCACATGCCGCGGAGCGACTGGGCCTGTGAGCCACGGCCGCTGAGCCTGCGCGTCCGGAGCCTGTGCTCCGCAACGGGAGAGGCCACAACAGTGAGAGGCCCGCGTACTGCAAAAAAAAAAAAAAAAAAAAAAAAACCAAAAGAAAAGTCCTTTCCAAAACACTGTCTTTTACTATTCTAGAATTTTGATGGTTACTACTGAGATGCCAGTCAGTAGAGGGCAAAACCAAAAAAAAAAATCAATACCTTAATAGAATTTGAGGGGAAACCTATCTACAGGAGAATGTCCATCTCTCCACACTATTCTGATATTTGATTTTACTTTTGGGGCCACTCATCTATAAAGGTAGGTGGTGATAGTAGCAGCTTTACAGAGGTCATAGGACTGAAGAGCATTTTACTGAGAATTTCAGAGTGCCAGGCGTAATACAGATACAATCTCACAAGACAGCACAACACCTCTATGAGGTAGGTGGTCTCACCTCTGTCCTACAGAAGTGAAGTTGATGTCCAAGGCTGCAGAGCTACTATAAAACCCCAAAACCTACACCTCCCTTAAGCCAAGGTTTGCTAAAGCAGAGACAAGATCTGACCTCACCCAAATTGTGAAGAGGTGATTCCAAGCTTACATCATTCTCCCTGGCCCAATGAAAGCCCTCACTTGGAAGAGATCAGCCATCCATGGGAGAGAAAGATCAACATTCTCCTACAGACCCCAGGAAGCTTTTGACCAACCACCTGAAGCCCTGGCAGTGACATTCCAGGCTCCACGGGAAGGAAGAATCTGCACTGGGTGAGCAGAAGTCTTCCCATGTAGGCGCCTTGCCCGCTGTGATGCTAAAGGCCGCCCTGAGATGGGAGTTAAGGAAGATGGGAGAGGGGAAGAAAATGGGAGGAAATCTATTCACTGATCGAGAAAGACTCATTTGGTGAAAACCTCAGACCACAGCAAGACTGAGGAGTCAGGAGGCCAGTTGCTGAGGTCTAAGAGGGTGAGCTGGAGTCACAGCAGTGACAAGAAACAGGAAAGCACTTACAGTTATCTCAGGGCACGGCAGGCTGAAAGAAAATTAGTCCGTGTACCGACTGCTCTCTGTTTGCATGGGGCACAGATCTGGGTGAGTCAGCACTTGTGTGTGACTTTAACCCCATGAAGCCAACTGCTTACTGATAAGGTTGTACCTTCTGTACTCCTGTGCAGTGGGGAGACTTGGCCCTGTTCACCAAAGGTTTCACTGCATGTCTCTGGTCAGCCTTTCATTTCCCCTGCAAGTTATTTTATGATATATCTGTAATCTGCAATTATGGGGTATTATCACAAGTGTTTGATTCAGAAGAGCTAGAGGACCATGTTGGCTAATTCAATACCAACGTGTACACTATTTTTCAGCTAACAAAGTACTTTCCAGTATATTAACTCATTAGAAACTCCGGCCAATTCTGCAAAATAAGTATTCTCACTCCCACTTTACCAGTAAGAAAACTGAGGTTGGGGGCTATTAACAATTTGTCCAAAGTGTCATAGCAAGTGGCAGAGGCAGAATTTGAATTTAGATCTTCTGACAAAGTGACATGGCCCTCAGGAAAGAAATTCAGAAATAAGAGAGGACAGGGCTTCCCTGGTGGCGCAGTGGTTGAGAATCTGCCTGCCGATGCAGGGGACATGGGTTCGTGCCCCGGTCCGGGAAGATCCCACATGCCGCGGAGCGGCTCGGCCCGTGAGCCACGGCCGCTGAGCCTGCGCGTCCGGAGCCTGTGCTCCGCAATGGGAGAGGCCACAACGGTGAGAGGCCCGCGTACTGCAAAAAAAAAAAAAAAAAAAGAAATAAGAGAGGACAATTGTGGGAATGCACTGGAATGGAGAAGAAGGTTCATATGACAGCTGTAAAACTATTTCAAAGAGAAATGAAGATAAATTAGAATTAAGTTGTCTTTTAATTATACATTTACCAGTGATCCGTCACTGGGAAACAACTAATACATAGAGTATCAATTTCCAGTAAATATAAATGGCAAATAAGGCATTTAATGAATTGCAAATGACAGTGTTTCTAAAAGTAGTTATCAATCACGAGTAAGGGCCTTCCTATTTATTAGTCATATATTTCATTTCAGAAAAGAATCTAACAGAATGGCTTAAAGAGGGTCCAAGGATGGTGCAGATGGTGACTGGGAAAGTAGGCATGAAAAATAAAACTTCTGCTTTATCCATTTCAAACGTGAAGGGAAGACAAGGGAGAAGGAAAATATTCGCAAATGGGGTTTAAAAATCGCCGGGTAACTGATGAAATGTTAAGAAAATTGCAAATTCATCAACTAAAAGGTATGTTCTTGGGCCAACTAAGAACAAAGAAAGTGAAAAGGAAAGACTCTTGGCTAGAAGTAAAGAGCAGCTCAGAGAAGACAAAGAGAAAAGGACAGAGGGCTGGAAGAGTCTCCATGGTTATGGAGAGGCCTCCAACATTGCCAAATTTCCCCAGAGAGGAAGCCCATCAATTCACATGGTCTCAGGTATTTTCCCTGACCGGAGTTTTATTCAAAACAAAGGTCAAAAGAAAAAGTACTCTCGCACTCCCTTCCCCTACCTCATCCAAAAAAGCATTACGTGCCTTTGGTCAACGGACTGATTTTAGTATCATTATAAAGTCTTAATAGTTTGTTCTGGATGTGCTGGTAACCCACCATTCAAAGGATTCAGGGCAGAGTGAAGTTATCAGGGGCCATAAACCCAATAGCATCTCTCGAGCTATTACAGAAGGCATGGTGCAGGAAAGAAATAACTGTCATTGTAAAACTGGATAAAAGAATCAGAGCTGCAAGGAAGGGTAAGAAATGTCTACAAATGGTTACCGTAATTGGCCAATCAAATTTTGCCTTTCTTCTAATTTTTGAATTACCCAATTATTTTACCCACTTATATACCAGGGTGGAAATGTCTGCAACCGACTCTGAAGCAAACCAAATTGCCTTTTTTTTCTAAAGAGATTGAAGGATTCAACTTCTCATTCAAATAACGTTGCATATTTATGAGGCCAGAGTATAATTAAATTACATCAGTCATCAATCTGCTTTTGTTAAACCTCCTTCGCACAGGACTGTTAATAGAGACGTGTGAATCCCCAAATATGAATGCTTAAGTCTTGAGCTCTTAGCACTGCGTTTTCTAAACAGATCCTCTTAGAAGCACGTCCGGTTTGCTCCGCCTTACACATCCTCTCTCTCCCACACACCTATGTTTTTCTTCCACAGCCTTGCTTCTGCCATCCAGTCTCCCACCTCACAACTCCCATAATCCGAACGGCAAAAAAGTATGAATGAGCAAAAACCAATTTTGTTATTACTACCATTTCCTTCTGCTTACTCTCAAAACAGAAGCTGCATAAGGGAGAAATCAGTCACATATAAAATTATTAAAAGAATCTTTCATACAAAATCATTCCCCAAAGGGAAGCTTCCTAAACATTAACTGAGGGCCCCGTGACAGCTCTGTCCTGGCCTTGGGCCTTCTTCTCCTGGGGGAGCTTCTATTTTATCTCAACCGTATTTAAGGAGATCTATAGCAGAAACAATATTTACCAGTGAGAATGAAATGAGTGGTTTCTGCATAGTGAAAAGGATGGCCCTCTACTAAAGATATTCCACTCCCAGAAAATAAGTTACAAAACTTCCCCTGATAGCAAAGGGTATGTGCCTTCTGGTAGCTAAGAAAGCGCTTCCCTGTTCCACGCCTCGTCTTCCTTATTTCAAGCCTCAGCTGCAGAATAGAATCATTCTATTTTCTCTCGTTGACCATATATTTTGCTGCAAAACCCCTCTTGCACTGCAGCTTATAAACGCTCTTAAAATACACAGACTATCTCAAATATGTGTGATTCTATAGCCCCACTCCTGAGGCTAGAAAATTATACTCTCGGTTCCTAGCATTTTATATTTTATATTCATCTTACACTGGCATTATAATCAAAATAAACATTCAAAAGCTCTTATGGAAACATGGCTTTATTCTCTTTTTTTAAACGTCTGAACCACCTTATCCCTTTACACCTGGTTCGAAGAAAATTCTAAAAATTGGAAAATGCAAGTGATCATTTTGAAAGAAAAAACAAAGGGGCAATTAGAGTAATCGTTGTTGAAATAAGCAGCCGAATCCCGATGAAATTCCTCAGAGGATTTGGGCATCATGGTTAATAATTTTGAAACGTACAACTTAAACTAAAACTGAAGGAGGGGCCCTCAAGTGTCCAAAGATCCACACAAGAACACATTTTATGGGCTTCCCTGGTGGCGCAGTGGTTGGGGGTCTGCCTGCCGATGCGGGGGACGCGGGTTCGTGCCCTGGTCCGGGAGGATCCTGCGTGCCGCGGAGAGGCTGGGCCCGTGAGCCGTAGCCGCTGGGCCTGCGCATCCAGAGCCTGTGCTCCGCAGCGGGAGAGGCCACGGCAGTGAGAGCCCCACGTACCGCAAAAAAAAAAAAAAAAAAAAAAAGAACACATTTTATAAGTATACACTCATGCCTTGTTGCCGGCTCAATCCTGTCTTTCAGTAAAGCCATTCTCCTTCACCACAAGTGCACAGAAACGTCTGTTTCTTCACATGGTCTGTTTTGGTGTCCATCCCACTGAGCTCAACGAAACCTCCAGAACCACTGGGCACCTTGAGCCAATGTGCACTCAGGTGCAACTGAACGTACCTGGACCATCCAACAACATCCAATACGTTTATTTAATGCATCTTCCTGTATAAGGAAGTGAGTGACTGATAGCATTTATTAAAACCAGCCAAGCATAAGGGTCACTGGCATTCAACATCCAAACTTTCTAAAATATAGGGCAATTCCAGCCTGAAAACCTACTCTGCTTTTTTAACATTCCTGGGCTGAGACATCTATTTTTTTACAGTTCATTTTCCATTTTCCCTCCTTGCCTTCTCTGGAATTTCCAGCACTCCTTTTGCACGGGAAGGTTAGTAGAGCATTTGTGTCCGGGATTTCTAGAAAACCAAAAGACAAAAGAAACTAGCAATATTAAAGGGCTCTCTCACCAAGCAGCTGGTGATTCTCTTTTTGTTTGGGTTGTCTTTGTCGTTGTTTTTTAATCTGAAAAACATTACTGTCTCCTTAGAAATGGCTACCAGATCAAAATGGTCAAAAAGGTATCACAGCTCCTGGACTCAAAAGGTCATCCATTCTCTGTGATGAAGTCTCCTCAACAGTGGCCTTTCACAACTAGAAAGCTCTTATATATTACTGATACAAAGGTCAGAAATCATAGGCAGAAAGCAAGTTCATGGAGCCAAGTGCTAAGAAAATATTTCCAAATTCCAATTCTGTGCCTGTAAAAACAGAAAGGAAGCCATACATTAAAACATATACAGACCTGGAATCACCCCCAAAGATAGCATTTGGAGCCACCTTACTAACTCTGCTACCTCCCTCATTCTTTAATCAAAATGACCCCCTTCTTCCCAGTTTCTTATATCCAGGACTCACTGCTACCCACTGCCTGAGCCCCACCCCCAGAGATTCTGATTTAATTGGTTTGGGGTAGATCCCAAACATTGGTATATTTGAGCTCTCCAAGTGATTCTGTGCAGCTACATTTGAATCACTGTATCTTCTCTTAATATGTCCACTGCCTTCTCCCCCAAAATAGAAAACAAACCAAAATTAAAAAAAAAAAAAAAGGACTAGATCTGAGACCTTATTAGCCCTCCACTTATTTAAATCCCACAGATTACTCAATGATGCAACTAGCTGAATACTTCATTGCAAGGTCCAAGTGATTTGGATATTAAAACAAAGTTGAGGATGGGTGAATGGGACTTGGTTTTAGATGTTGCGCACAGAGGAAAGACTCGTAAAGTTGTGGCTTGCTTTCCTTGCCTTAAAAATACACTGGTGACCTTGGGCAAATGTACAGTCACAGTGCATTGTTCAGAAAATGTGAATCTGAATCCAGCACCATTCACCAGTAAGTTGTAAGGTGTAATTAGCTTGTGATTTCAGGTAATGAAGTAATGAAGCCTCTCCTAAATCATCCATTGAACAAAGATTTGTAGAGTTCCCTAAATAAAATTAAAAACATAAAGTGATGGAAAACCACACTGCAGATGACTCTGGGAAGAAAGTGGAAGACAGGAGATAACCAGCCCTTGTCATAGAGAAGATTACTCATATAAACTGAGGCAAAATTCCTCTTTACTAAGCGTTGTATGAAATCATCTCTTTAAATGAAGGTGTCCTCTAACCAAAATCTTATTACCCTTATGAGCTCTGGAATGCTCCAGCAATGTAATGTTCCACTTTTATTTCTGGATGAAAAACAAATAAGGCAGTGGAGTGTTCAGATTAAGTTCTTAGGCTTTGGTGTAAAGCAAATCCAGACTGGATCCTAGCTCTGTGCACGGAACTGAGGGGCCTAGAGCAAAGGGCTCACGTGTCCCCAGTGCCCTCATTGCAAAACCAAGATAACAATATCACCTACCTCACAGAGGTGTGAGAATTCACCTCATAACACCTGAACACTCAATAATCTTCACTAGTACTGACACTTGTTGCTGTTGTAAATTATCTCCATTTTACAGATGAAGTAACTGAGGCACAGAGAGGATAAGTAGTTTGTCCAGGGCCACATGGCTTGGCAGTAGTAGAGCCAAGATGTCAGCCTAAACAATGTGGCTCCAGAGTCTACATTCTTAATCTCTCCCTAGCATTTTTTTTTTTTTTTGCCGTACGCGGGCCACTCACTGTTACGGCCTCTCCCGTTGCTGAGCACAGGCTCTGGACGCGCAGGCTCAGCGCCCGTGGCTCACGGGCCCAGCCGCTCCGCGGCACGTGGGATCTTTCCGGACCGGGGCACGAACCCGTGTCCCCTGCATCGGCAGGCGGACTCTCAACCACTGAGCCACCAGGGAAGCCCACCTAGCATTTTTAATATTCTGTAATTTTTAGAAGCACATTAAATTTACACAGCTCATTACAACTTACAAAAGCTTACACATATGTCCTCTTATTTCTAGCATTACTAGTCTGGAGGAAGCCAAAGCAGAGGTAGTTATTGCTCTTATCTTATACTTGAGGATACTGAGCTCAGAGAGTTAGAACCCTGCCCAAGGACACCAGGCTGAGGAGTAGCAAAGTTGAGACTCAAACTATGTCCTGACTCCTTGGCGAGCATCAGCCATCAGAAAACAGGCCATGGTACCCAGAATATTCTGGACTTTTGAGATGAACACACATAAGAAAAAAATCAGAACCTATCTTCAAAGTAGATAGGGCTTAAAATGCTGCAGAGAGCATTTTCTTCTTAGTGAAGTTATTACTAATTGTCAAGTCTACATAATGAGATGTTATGATGTCATCCAGGCAAATCAGGCAAAAGCGAGAGAAGGAAATAAATGGTGCTGGTCCATACACCCTGGAAGCAGTGTACAAGTCCTGGCCAATGACACAGATTCACTCGGAAGGTTTCCTAAGGCGCAGCTCATCGTATTAGGTATCAGAGTATTTTCTTTTCTTGAGAGTAAAACCTTGGTGACTGAGAGATTACCATCACTCAAGGGCAGGGAGAGAGATCTGATACATAGATCATGAGGTCCTTTGAAAGCCCTGGATGGATATCGCTTTTTACCTTGACATTTCCCACCCCCTTCAGTTTCATCTACCCAGCAATTTTAGGTCAAAGAAACAAAGATACAATGCTACTTCATGAGTCAAACAACATCTATGCTGCTGTTTTAATGTTGCAACATTATCAACAAGGATGCTTAGATCACTAGCATCTTATGCATTCAGGCACATGGGGAGCTTGCTCAGGATTTCAAACTGTGCCCAGCGGTAATGATGTTGGATGCACTGATTTCTCTGCCAAACCTAGAGGCTGGAACATTAGCTCAGACACATACACACAGCACAGCACGATGTTTAGTAAAGAGAACTGGAAGAGAGGAGAGTGCTTTTTATTCTTACTTCTGTTTTACAAACAACAAAATCACATGCCGGCCTGAGAAACGAGCCACTGCTCTGAGCTCCTGTCAGTCTTTGGGTAGCAGTATCTTCTACCAGATGAAAACTGAGCCTAAAAGCAAGATGCACCTTTTGAGCCATGCAGAGTTCAATTTGGGCCTCAGATCTTTGCTCTCAGACACAGCTACAAGTGGCAAGGAGTTGGAGGAAACCCTTGGAGAGCCTCCAAAAAGAACTTCTTCTTGAACTGTGATTGGAAAGTTTGCTCTAGCTGCACAAGGGATAAAATACTCTAAACTGGTGAGGGTGGGAAGAGCATTTTGCCCAGGTGCAGACCAAGGCTATGGGGCACACACCTCAAGCACTCTGCATCTTACTCCGTTCCTGCCATCAGCGTTTCCCTAACTACAGACAAATGTGATGGGTGGACCTTTCAAGAAATATTTTATTGTTCATCTAATATACAAATGCCTGCCATCCTAGGCGTTTGGACTCTCAGAAGCTAAATTTAGAAATCGGTCTTTAAAAAAAAAAAAAAGAAAAGGAAAAGAAATAGGTCTTTAAATGCATTACACACATGCAAACTTTTAACCCTCAAATTTGAAACATGTTTTTTTCTGAGCTTAGAGGGATATTGGTTAAAGAATTTTTTACCAGAATAGATGTGAAACGAGGTACACTGTTAGTCACATACCACTGTCCAGATCATTGTGACTCAACCGGAGTAGGGCTGTGATCCTTGGGCTTGCACTTAGCCCACTGTACTGAAACCATCTATCCACATGTTCTGTCTCTCCCAATGGACCGTAAGTTCCTCGAGTGTAGGAAACCGATTTTATTTCTCTTTGTATACTCAGTGCCCAACGCAGTGCTTGGCTCCGGCTGTTAAATAGGTGCTCAATAAATATTTGTTTAACTGGACTGAATTATGTGTTCAGAAACCTAATTTGTTCTCTGATGCTGCCACCTACCTAGTGTTTACAGATCAAACCCAAAACTCTCACTCCCTCCATCTATAAAGGAAGATACACAAAAACCTTTGTGCTGGCCCCTAGGCTGTGGAGCCAGCTAAAAGTTTATGTGGTATCTGTAAGTGCCTTCTACAAAATGAAACCAACGACAGTACTTTTACACCTTGTCTGTTTCTGCCCTACGTTAGAGAACCAGGGAGATCGAATATGCCAGCCATAAGTGTCAATGTGCCACACTTCAAAGACTTAATAAACATTCTCCTCTCGTCACTCTCTGCTCACATGCCACCTCCTCAGAGAGGTCTTCTCCAACCACCCTTCTAAAATAAGTCCTGGCTCCTCTCTAGCAAATTACCCTACTTTAATTTCCTCAATACCACAAGTCAACGTCTGGAAGTATATGACCATACACGTTTATTTCCCCCAGAATGGGAGCTCTGTGTAGGCAGGGGCCTTGCCTCTGTGTGTGTGTGTGTGTGTGTGTGTGTGTGTGGGTGTGTGTGCTGCCACCTTCCCTTCACCTAGAATTACAGGCATTTGATAAACAGTTGTTGAATTAATGGATAAGAGATAGTCACCAACAGCAAGTATTTATAAAGGTATAAAGGCCTGGTTTTGTCTTCAAGTATCTTGAATGGAAACCATATCAGCATTAACACGTAAGTAATTTAGTGAGGCAAGCAATGACCTCCACATCTGACGGGTATTAAGAGAAATGAAGTACGGTATTATTTTCAAATAGAAGACCCCCAATACTTGGAATGGCACTGCAGCTTGTTGGGTATATGGCTTCACAATGTTAACAGTATATGTGGAGAAGAGTCAGACATAGGTTTCAGTATTCCAGACTCATGAAACCACAATGTGGTCATTGATGAGCAGCGACAAGCACACAGCGATCTTTCTCTCAGTTAATAAACCATCGTCAGGGGTATGTTTGTCAAGTGCTGATGTTCGATATTTTCAGGAAAGTGAGTGTTTCTAGGATTTTGTTCATTGTGCCTTATCTATGCTAGGCACTCAATAGCTAGTTATTGAGTTGATTGGATTGATTTCATCTCAAATATGCTTTGAAAATGTTAACAAGAGTAATGCCCCACGGAACAACTTTTATGCATCCATGAAAAAAAAAATTTGAATTTGGAACAAATACAGTACTCTAAGGAATCAAAATTGCAAAGTAAATTAATCCTTAAAAAGATTTATATGACTAAATTTTGATTCCTTGAATGATGCCTTTTCAAATCCAATCTAAAATGTCTAGTGTGTTTTTAGTCTAATATAATCCAATGAGCTTTACTAAGTAAAGTTGTTCCCACTAGAACCAAAACCCAGCTATTCCATTTTTGTAAACTTCTGTGTAAAGGAATGGGATGAACTAATTTTTTCTGAATTTTTTATATTTAATCAACAACATCCTTGCCAAAGAAAACCACTTTTCAAAAGTCTCTCTAGCCTGGTTTATAACTTATAATCAAAAACTAGAATTTTGCATCTGATGGGCTTTAGTGTGTAACATTATACTGTCATATTTTTGATGCTATAGTTAAAAGTAAGAGACAGTTTCCATTATAAAACTTTTCCCATAGCATGCTTACCCAGAGAAAATCTTTCCAATTCATAGGTTAGAAATTATTGTGGGTAATTTTTTTAAGAACACGAATACATTTTTGATTGGCTTCCGATAACCTTCTGCATTTATCTAGTCCCATCAGTTGGTTTAAGCTGTATATACAGGATAGGACAGAGTGATAATAATGTACATGCAAAGAAATCGTAATTTAAAAACAAAAACAAAAACTTGAGATTTGAAACCCTGATAACTTACTTGTCCTTATCCAGTTAGGGGTATGTGAATTGATTTCAGCTATAGCCTGTTCTGAGCAGCAGCAGAAAATGGAAATGGGCATAAATATGAAGCCCAGAACAATCCAGGAAGCTTGAAATATCAGTGATATATCCCAGTGGATCTCACAAAGATGTACCTTAGCTCTGGCTTTGACCCTTGGACCTCAGTGGGTAAAGATGCCTGGAAATCTGATCTGTCCTGACAGGGTGAGGCAATCCTCCATGACCTTCCCAAAGTCCCACTGTGTCCACGGCTCAGAGGCCAGCACACTTCACCCTGAACTGTGAGCTTCCTTTAATTGTACACTTCACTTTCATTTTCCCTTAGAGTCCTGGTTTGGGGAACTTCTCTGCCCTGTTCTGAAAACGGGAAACTACTCAAATGTCATCCACAGGGGAATGGTTCAGTAAAATGTGTCACATCCAAACAGTGGAGGATCTGCTGCCTTTAGAAGAATGGGTTAGATTGATACATAGTGACGGGGAAGGGTCAAAAGTATATGATTAAGTTTTTAAATAGAAAAAAGCAACTCGCTGTAAAAAGTTATAAATTTATATATATATATATATGTATACACATATATATGCTAATAGACGCACCACACTAAACGCTGCGTAGTAGCCATCTGCAGGCAGTGTGTGACAAAAGAGGGTAAACTACCAAGAGCTTTCATTTCCTGTGTGATAATTTTTGCAGTTTTTAAATTATTAGAACAAGTATAAATTTTGTAAGCAGAAAAAATATTTCTAAAATAATGAAAAAATATTGATAAAGACTTAAAAGACGTTATATAACAAACATACTAGGGTACAGCAAGTCTGGTCACATGAGTGAACCATTATAATACCTATGGCTGGAATTTAGAAGTCCATGAACCACTGAAATTGCATGAAAACTTGTATACATATTTGTATTTTCTAGAGAGAGACTTCATACCTTTTATCAGATTCTTGCAGGGGTCTGAGACCCAGAACAAGGTTAAAAACCATGATGCTTCCAGATACAAAGATAGTTGCTCAATCCCTCCATTTTTGTTATCATCTTATCATGAAACATTTTATTACTAAATTTCATAGCTCCTGCCAAAGGTAAAGTCTATAATCAGCACCAAAGTATAAAATCGTGGTTCTTCCTACTGTATACACTCGATCTGCGGTGACCTAAATGGGAAGGAAATCTAAAAAAGGGGGGATATATGTATACATATAATTGATTCACTTTGCTGTACTGCAGAAACCAACACAACATTGTAAAGCAACTGTACTCCAATAAAATAAATAAATATGTGGTTCTTATTCTTAAAAATCGTGGTTCTTAGTCTCTTCCCTTATTTAAAGGGCCTCCTAATGCCTTAAAAGCAGTTCTAAGAGCAGGACAAAAAGTCACGCCCCACTGATTAAATGTAATAATGCCATTTTCAGCCATATGCACAGACCTAGAGGTTGTCATACTGAGTGAAGTACGTCAGACAGAGAAAGAGAAATATCATATCATATGGCTTATGGGCAGAATCTTTAAAAAAATGATACAAATGAACATATTTACAGAATAGAAACAGACTCACAGACTTAGAGAACGAACATATGGTTTCCGGGAGGAAAAGTGGTGGAGAGGGATTGTTAGGGAGTTTGGGATTGACATGTACAGGCTGCTATATTTAAAATGGATAACCAACAGGGAACTACTGTATAGTACAGGGAACTCTGCTCAATATTCTGTAATAACCTAACTGGGAAAAGAATTTGAAAAAGAATAAATACATGTATATGTATAACTGAATCACTTTGTTGTACACCTGAAACTAACACAACATTGTTAATCACCTATGCTCCAATATAAAATAAAAAGTCACACCAGGCTGGTCTTGGGAGAAGAAAACTTCTAACAGGAACTGAAACCCTGCAATCATTCAGAGCTTGAGGACAGTTATCCAAGGCACAAACAGCCCTGTTTTCTCCACAGAGATGAGAGATTTGTAAAATGGTGGGTGGGGGAAAGGGGTGTAGGGATTCAAGGGGAGAAAGACATGGTTGCATCTGAATTAAGGGGGCCCCATTGGGTGGGTGGGATTAATTTGATCAGTTAAATAAGATTTAATGCAACATCATTTTGTCAGCCTTAAATTGTAAGAGGCTTTCATTATAAATGAACATTAAAATATGCACCAAAATTATCGTTGCTATGATCTATATTAGTACTGCCTGAATTAGAGCTAGAATTTATCTAAAAACTGGGCTTCTGATGACCTTTGTGAAGCTGACTACCCCCAAGTCCCTAGGAATTACATGAGTCCACAAACTGTTTCACCACCTCTACCTCGATTCCACTGACAGTCTCCAGAACCAGGTACAGTACAGAGCTTGATAAACCTTAAGATCAAATGTGGATCAATAACAATTTGTAATTTAAGTGAGAAGCCATGGGTTATACCTGCAGTGGCAAAATGAGTAGCATTTATTGGTGAAAATTAGGAATAATACTCTACTTTCCAAATGTGTTTTCCAGGTGGTTTATCACTGTCAAAATAAGCCAACTGTGGATTTAGTATGCAATTAAAGTGTCAAATATCCCAGAGTTCTAGTGCTGACATTACCTGACTATGAAGGTTTTACAGGCAAAGAAATTGAAGGGGTTCACATAATCCACCAAAGGCCATCGCTAACCACCATCACCTAACTATACTGATATCTGCCATATACAAAACATAGAAACAGGCACTGTGCAAAACAGAAATGGACTCTCCAGGAGTTTTACAGTTTAGCTCGAAAAAGAAGATACAGTTAGTGAAGACAAGGAATTTATAACAAAATGCCCAAATGATGATAGGTAAAAATAATTCCATACTATTGGAATGAAAAGACATAGAGAAGGCACGTCTACAGGAGGGATGAGGATGAACCTCACGAAGAAAGAAGGGTTTAAACTAAATCTTAAAGGAGTTAGATATTGATGGTCAAAATACAGTATGGGTAGGTCTACAGAATGTGGCAACATCGTGGCCAAAGGTTGGAAGATGGAAACACAAGACTAGGCTGACAAGAGAGTGACAGAAGTAAAATGATTAAACGAGTCAGGTTGAATGGACTAATTTGGATAAGGAGACAAATAAGCCTGAAAATTTTATAAAATAATAATCAACATGTTCTTAGTATATTTAAAGCACTTTAGGACTTCCCTGGTGGCGCAGTGGTTGAGAGTCCGCCTGCTGATGCAGGGGACACGGGTTCGTGCCCCGGTCCGGGAAGATCCCACATGCCGCGGAGCGGCTGGGCCCGTGAGCCATGGCCGCTGAGCCTGCGCGTCCGGAGCCTGTGTTCCGCAACGGGAGAGGCCACAGCAGTGAGAGGCCCGCGTACCACAAAAAAAAAAAAAAAAAAAAAGAGCACTTTAAATGCATTAGTTCATCAAATCCTCACATGAAGTAAATATCTTTAGTCTATAATTAAGGAAACTATGGCACAGAAAAATTAACTGGCTCAACTTTATTTCACCCAGTTAGTAAATGGTGGAGTCAGGATTCAAAGCCAGGCCAATCTAACTCAGAACCTGGGCTCAGAATCACCATCTGACTCAAGTGTGGGAGGTCCTCAAAGGCCGGGCTAAAAATTCTGGGCTTCAGTATCAGGTGTAAAAATTGGGAGCTGGGTATCTCATAACCCTCGTATAATGCTTACAAGCATGGTTCATCACTACTCTACAAGCATTGCTTTATGTGATGGTTTTTCCAACAATGTTAACTGAAAGTAACAAGTATTTATTGACCAGTCCCTTGACTGTAGTGCTGATTTAGATATTATAGAGCTCTTCTTCCAGACTTTATTGGGAGAATCGGTTGTATCAGTATTCCGTCACCATACTTGGCGCTTTTAGTCCCCGGGATTTAATTTTACCTGTTCTTCACCCACCACTTCTGCTAGAAATACAAATCATGACAATAAACACAATAATGTATGTTTATTTTCAAATGCTCCCTGACATGTATAATCTTCCTGCAAGGAGAGCCACTCTTGTCAAATAATACATCTGTCCCTTAAAAACTGATTTCTCCATCTTAGGTTCACGTCTTAAAAGTCAGTTGGGTTCTTCAGTTACAGATGTACAGGACGTAACATCTGGACCCTCCTAGGGGGCAGGGGTGAACTCTTCCTCTGTTATACCCACAGTAGCCAAATGACTTCTTCTCCCACTGAGGAAAACCACAGAAAACTGTCTCCTAATGATTTACTGCCCAACCC
This sequence comes from Phocoena phocoena, assembly GCF_963924675.1. Taxonomy (NCBI): domain Eukaryota; kingdom Metazoa; phylum Chordata; class Mammalia; order Artiodactyla; family Phocoenidae; genus Phocoena; species Phocoena phocoena. Next base: position 49,368,255 of record NC_089222.1, read on the forward strand.
CTAGCCCACAAATCAAAGAATTGGGATGAGTGAGAAATAAGGAAGAATGGCAGCCAGTGGCTATGAGATGGGGAGTGAGTGTTTCAGTTTATTTTCTTAAGCCAATTAATGATGAAGCAGCGTGGAGGGAAAGAAAGACACAACATGGCTGAGAAAGACTTTTTTTCCAGATAAATGGCCAGATATCAGATTCTGTAATAAGTACTTCCACCTATCAAAACACACACACACAGTAACTTTGGGGAGGAGGAGGAAGATATAGATCTTAAAAATACAAGGTAATATCCAGGAAGCCTTGTGGATATCGTAAAATGTTGGAACTTTGAAGGACCTTTGGAAATCATCTAATCCAGACATTGCAAAAACCAGGGTCCATGAACTATATACATGACAGACAGAGGTGTTTGGTTGGGCCTGCAGAATGTTGTTTGTTGTTGTTTAAATTGAGTCAACATTTTAAAGTAGAGAAAAATTCACAGAATAATCCAGATATGTGGCTTCTCTTAAAAATGGAAGACCTACAGGTATTTTGGTTTTTTACAATTTGAAGGCTTGTGGGAACCATGCCTCAAGCAAGTCTATCAGTGCTGTTTTTCCAACAGCATTTGCTTACTTCATGTCTCTGTGTTGCATTTTAGTAATTCTCATTGTATTTCAAACTTTTCACATTAGTATATTTGTTACGGTGATCTGTGATCAGTGGTCTTTGATGTTACTATTGTCATTGTTTTGGGGTGCCACAAACTGCACCCATGTAACACAGGGAACTTAATAAATGTGTGAGTTCTGGTTCACCAAAAAAAAAAAAAAAAAAAAAAGGGAAGACCTAGCGGCACTGGGAGCCCTTCCCAAATGGCAGAAGCAAGCTGGGGCAGCTTAAGAGAAGTCTTGAAGGCCCAGCTTTTGCCACAGCCCTACCACTGCCTCTTGTTCTGGAGTACAAAGGCTGGGCGTCAAAATTTTCAATAAAAATAAGAGAGCTAGTGCGCATACCACCTTGCCTCACTCACTTGTCGTACCTGCCAACTCCCGTAGGCCTTTGAGTTTACAAGCTCTGCTCTAGTCCAATCCCCTCATTTAGAGAAGAGCAACTCAGCTAGAGTAGTAAAGTGACTTACAAAACTCAGTGCCTTAAAATTTTCAACCACGAGGGGTCCTGACAAACAGAGGATACGCACAACTGAGTTTAGGCTGTGTACATGCACCTGGGGAGCAAAGCTGACATCTCAGTCACTTTATTCACACAGTGCCCCTTCCCTCCCCCAAAAAAGGGCAAAGGAAGATTCTCAAGTTTTCAGGATAAATGTACTGCCTAGTTTGGCTTGGTGTAGACAGTTTTGATGTGCCCAAATTTCAGATAAATCCCATTTATCCTGAGGGTGTGATTTATGAGGGGACATACAAACTGCTTACTATATACATGCAAATACTTCTAAAACTGAGACTGCATAACAACAGAACGGGGAGGAGGGGAGGATGTCTAAAAAATCCTCTTCAGAAAATGGAACTGATCTATCAGAAGGGAAGTGACTGAGATTTATGGAATGACAGCTTGTGACTGAGGTATGATGGGTACATTTACTCCGTTTAACCCTTACAGCAGCCCAAGAAAGTGGTACTGTAACTCTTAACTTTACAAGGAAAGATCCTGGAGCTCAGAGTCATTCAATAGCTTGAAGATGACCTGGCTATTCAGTCAGGGACCACACCCAGATGCTGTCTCTGATGAGCACACTGGTAATGTTCATGACCAGGAAACGTGGCTCATTCCTGCTCACCAGTTATTTGTTTCCTAAGCCTGCCCGTCGCCAAAGCCCACCAAGGGCTATGTACAAAGACTTTCATAAATGTCACACTTGGAACAACCTTAACTTACAAAATCAATTCCTTTATGCAGGTTCTTGAACAGGTTAAGAAAGCTTTGGTCCTTCCTATTATATAGCCAGCGAGGCCTAGGCAGGTGTGACCACAAGAATTAATAAAAGTCGCTTCTCTAAATAAGATTTCTCCTTTAGAATTGTTTCAAAAGTTAGTAGTCAAGGATTTAGCTGAGTACACAAGCCAAGAGCAGCACATTTGCGGATGGATAAGAATAATAACTAAAATCAAAGTAAGAAGTAATTCAAGAATGAGAGCTTTTGAAGAGTCAGGAATTTGATTAAAATTCACTTGCTTTTTTTTTTCTATAATGAAACAGTTCTTTAACCACAAAACAGCTTTTATAATAATGCTGAAGAGTACGGTTCCAAGTAAAACACTCCCCCCATTTTAATCATGGCTATTATTTTTGAAAATGAAAATGGCTGAGGTCATTGTAATCTATTTTAGGGTTTGCAAGGGTTGGTGGTATTTTTTTCTTGGCTTTGAGATCTCCGTGTTACCAGCTAAATATTATAGGTTTTGCTATGTGCCCTTTCAAATCCCATTCTTTTTAATAATGTTGTCCTTTATCCACATAAATTAGAGTGAATTCTACTTCCTTTCCTAACAACTCCAGATGGGGTCCACACTTTAAAGAGGACCAGAACTTGCGTCTTCTTTCTAATTAAGTGTGTACTTCTTAGAACAAGTATGTTCCCATCTGAATAAAAATGCTGTGGATGTTCAAATGCTGAGAGATTAGTAAAAACGTAGGATTCGTGTGGTCCATTTCAAAACCATACTGAAATATTAGGATAACACGTGTGTATCTACCCCTTCCAACTTACAAAGGCAGACAAAGATAGATGAATAAAAATGCCCAGAAACAAAACTCCATCTGGGCAGAGTTCCACACCTGCCAATGCTTATGGAGTGCAGAAGCCTACAGATAGCCATTTAGGACACATCAGTGAAGCTCTCTGTCCTGTAGGACCCAGCAGGCAATATTATCAAATATCTAAAGACAGTACAGTTACACAGTCAAGCCTCCCTTTGGATGTGATTAATATTGCACTGACTTTCTGAACTTAGCTTGGTTTTTTAATATAATTCACTACCACATCACACAGAACAGACCAAGATCCCTCTAAATAGCACCTACTCAGCCACAAGTAAGAGAATGTCTTTGCAAAACACACGTTGTTCAGGTCTGCCTATTAAAATGCCTTACGCTCTGTTTGTTTGTTTATTTTTTTAAAAATCAACTTGCAAGGCCAATGTAATAAGATGCTGTAGCTTTTATGGAAGAGGTGAAATAATTTTAAACACAGACACACAATGAGTTTATTTATTTAGAAACTTGTTAAATAGAGTCTGGGAATTCAAATATTCAATGTTGACATTGTACAGAACTGGCCAGGAGCCAGAACCCAGTCTCCAGAGGGACCCATTGGACAAGGAATTCAGGCCTTTCTCTCCTCCCACTTGAGCTAAATAGGTAGAGGCCATTAGTTATACCCACAGCAATATCTGAACCGCACTCAAATAAGCTGCCCTAGCCAGGGCACTTCAAAGGAGGGTAAGTGTGTTTAGCTTTTTAGTGCTGAACTGGAGCAATATGTCACACTTTTGAAAGAGTTTTGTAAACAGTTTCTTCCTTATGTAGAAACGTCTCTGAAGTTTCTTGTATGGCATGTAAGCAAAGGTAATTAACAAGGATTACACTTTTTTCATTTACTGGGGGAAAAAATATAATACCCATCTGTGTGCAAACTGGGGATCTGGAAGAAGAAACACGCTGTTTCTCTCTTCCTTTCTCCCCTCTCGTGTTTTGTTCCATTTGTTTGTCTCATTTTTATCCTCTTCCTCACACTTCTTCTCACTACCCAGCCAATTTCCTTGAGAACTCCCTGTTAAACTCAGAAGGCCAGAAGAGTGGGAAGGGGAAAATCTAATTTTAGAAAGAGGACCTTGGTAAATGGAGTGGGAAGGGAACTAATGATTCATACTGGGCCACCCAGCCGAAAAGAAAAGCAGACTCCACAGATCTTTGTAGAAAGGGCCTAGAGCCTCGCTTCCAGCCCAGGAAGGGTTAACCACCTCTCCAGAAAAATGTGCCTGGCGTCCTTAGAGTGTGACTGTCTCCTCCCGCCCCATCTCCCCACTAGCCCCTCTCTTCCCTGCCCGGTGGGCTAGGAAGGGGCCTGCCCTGCCAGGAAGAGTGAATGAGTGTGTGCCCGCCCTCCGCACTTGATGTTCCTGAACTCCTGAGCTGTGAGTGTGTGTGAGGGCGCATGTGTTCCTGTGCTGTACACGGTCAATGCAAACCCAGCTCCGAGGGAAGCAGCGCGCCAGGCGCGCAGCACCTCTGAGGATGAAGAGGCAAGAAGCTTTCTGGCCTGAGCTTGGGAGCCAGGAGCCCAGCAGCTGGAGGAGGGAGGTGTGGGGAGGCCTGGGGGAGCACTGCCTCCCTGCTCTCTAGGGCCTCCCCAGCTCCACCCCCAGGCCCCATCACAGTGGGTTCTGATGGGAGGGGTGGGAGGGTGTACCCAGCTCTTGGGAATAGGGCTCTGCCAGGCCCTGAGTACCTTGGGAACAGGGTAAGAGCCATTGGCCAGAAGATGACAAGTCAAGTTTCCCCACTTCAGGGCCCGCTTCCAGCAGAGGCAAAACGAAGGAGGTGTGGGGAGAGAGGAGCCTGGGCCAGGCGTGCAGAGGGCAACAAGTCGGTGCTCTCTTGCCCTCCTTTTCCCTACTTGCCCGGGGGGATGGAGCCGGGAGTCCCCAGCTGTGTGGCCTTCCTACCCCAGGCAACTTCTGCAGCCTCAGATAACCTGGCCCCAACTCGGAGAAATGAAATAAACTCCCAAACGACAAGATGTTTAACGAAAAACTGCTTAGAATTATTACCATCAACTTTTTAAAAAGAAGAAGAAAGTAAAAATGTCATGGAATGACGCGTTCATTTCTATTTTATTAGTGTCCTACGTGTTGAATGTCTGCGGAGGAGGCCGCGCCCCAAGCAGTAAAGAGAGGACTCTGCTCAGAAAGCCTGCGAGCTGGGCTCCCCCCGCAAAAGACACAATCACGCACACTTATACACACACCGCCACGCGCATCGTCACCCAGACCTGTGACTCCTCAGCCCCTACAAATAAAAACCTGAAAAAGGAGCCTTTTATTCCAGGCTTCCTGCCCCTGTAGCTAATGAACCGTCCCCTTCCACAGTGTTGACGATGAGCGTGAGGGGGAAATGAAAAGTGTTGTTAACCTTCCCCTAAACACAGATTTTTTTTTTTTTTTTTTTTTGGCAAAACACATCAAAATGCTGCAGGAAGACTGCGCTCCAAGTGCCAAATGCAATAAAGAAGTCCTAAGCCAGGGTAATGGTCAAGTAATGGCAAATTAACCGCCTTCCTAAAAGGGGCCTCTGCCTCCGTAGGGCAAACGCTTTTTCCCTCCTCAAAAGCAGTCTGAAGTAAACAAATAAAATACGTGTTTTAAACAAAGCTCTGTGTTTCAATCTGAGTTACTTTAAGGATGAAGGAAAACGCAAGTAGGTGGTCATAGGGGCAGTGGAGGTTGGAACCTGGGCTTGCGGTTCCTTTACTATCTTAGGTATTGGGCTGCTAAGGTGAGGAATTAAAGCGCGAGAGGAAGGGTCGTCATCTACCTTACCTACTTCACAGCCTCTTTTTAAACAGAGATCAAGTGTACAAGTAACAAGTGCCTCCCCCCTTCCCGCCTTGCCGGGGTCTTGCTAATCGCATCGCCTTCTGGGTCTTTACGAGACTTCTGCGGGCCCGGTAGCTAAGACGGAGGGGGGGTTATTCGTTGCAACTCGTTCATTGCTGTGATTGAAACCCTGCCGGGTGTCACTTTAGGGAAGTGGGGTTCCTTCGGTGTTTCGGGCCCTAGACATGCTGGGTAGATCCAGCTTCACTTCTTTCCCATCACCAGAAGAAAACAGTTGCAACTGGCATTTCTGGCACGGCCCAGGTGCTGTCCTTGCCGCCCAAGAAAACGGCTGGGAAGCCTCACGGCGCTGCCAGAGCCTGCTTGGTTTTAGTTTTCTTTTCTTAAAGGTAGGAATAAAGGCCAAGGGCTTTAGACAGTACAAATGTCAATCTTCTTGCTTTTCCCTTCTTTATTTTTTTAATGAAATGGTTTATTCCTCCCAAATGATTTGCAACCAATTTATCGGTTTTAACTATTGTGTAAAAAAAAAAAAAAAAAGAACAAGCCCTGTAAGTTGGGAAGTAGGCTGTGCATTCAGTCTGAGTTTAACTTCAGCGGGTACTTTCAGGGTCTGTGGTCCCTAGTTTGGGTTCATGGAATGCTGTACCATAGCCAAGATCGCGACAGGACTTGGCCACGAAAGAAATTTACAAAACACAAAAAGAATAACAATCTATCAAGAAAACGACTGTTTCTAAGTGATTTGATTCCATTGCAATGTTTACTTTTGCAACAAGAAAGGTGGTTTTGTTTTTTAAAGTATGCTGGTCACACTGCCTCTTCCTAACCCAGAGAAAGAAAGAAACCGGTGCAGACACAGCCACAAAGTTTTCGTTAGATTCACAGCAGGGGTAACCGACTGTCTCCGCCATGCGCTAAGAAACTCACGCACTACGCTAGGGAAGGAAATAGCGCTTTAAAATACAAAAAAATCCTTAGTTTTAATATGATTTCCTTTATTACCCAGACTGCAACTGAAGAATTGCATAAAGCAGCGCTCCTGTCTGAGAAAGGCAGCCGCGGCGGCAACAGCTGGAGCAGCGAGCGAGAACCTGAGGCTTAGCAAGAAAAGTTTGTAAGAGTTCGCATCTAGTTATCAGAAAGCCGCAGCAGCATCCTTAGAAACACTAGAGACAAAATAAACGGGTCTCCCTCTGGATGAATGACAAGTATCATCAGATCGGAAACCGGGCTCGGTTTCTGGATGTTGAGTGGCCTGTGCGTGCGGGAGTGTTTTAATACGGCAGCGTACAGCTTGGTAATTAAAATAGTCGGAAAAGTTGCCCAAGAAATTCGAAGGGTTTTGTGCTCTGCTTTCACTTCGGCGGATACCAGGCAATGAGGCGCGCGAAGCGTTCGGCTTTCATTTCACAACTTAGGCAGCGTTGAAATCGGCTCTCCCACCCCCGCCTCGTCCCCCCAACCACACACACATACACACACACACACACACACACACGCCTAACCTTCAGTTGGAATTGAAGCCCCCAGGCCTCCGAGCATATGTACATTTATTCCTCCTCAGATGAAAATAAAGACATCGGCCCCATTAGACGCAAACAGGAAAAATCGAAGTTCCACTGGCGCGCTTTGACACTATCCAAGCTAAGTGAAATGAACAATATCCGAAAGAGAATTAGATGAACTGATGACCCAAAGAGCCCTATACATAGGCTGATCCCTGAGACCAGAGCGAAAGGAAACGTATTTGGGCATGAGGGAGTGCTTGGGTGAGGACTGGAAGAAGCACTGGAAAGACGCCTATGATGACAGCATCTCGCCGGGCTAGACCGCGGACGCTTACCGCCAAAGAAACCGAGCCCGCCGTGGTGCCTCTGCCTGCCGCGCGGCTGTGGCGGGGACACCAAAGGCGGGAAGGCGCGGGGCGTACTTGGCTTTAATACGCAGGGGTGGGAGAGACTGGGGATTTCACTTGAGGGAAGCATCCCACCCCACCACCCCATCTCTACTTTCTCTGGTCCACAAGCAAAACAATTAGAGTTCTGTTTTCAGCGAGGGGAAGAGCGAACGTCGGCCTTTGCTTTTCCGAGGCTGCTCCAGCCCCGCGTACTGACACCTTCAAGAGGAGCGCTTTGGACTGCTCCAGATTGCTCCAGTTCTCGGCACCGCTGGGTACCCTTAGACTCGAGGTAGAAGCATTTGGACAAACCCAGTCCCGTTGCCTACAGTCCCGGCTGAGGCGCTAGCTTTCTCGGACAGTGTCGGCTCGGCGGGCAAGGCCAGGCAAAGTCACCCAACACTTCTGCGAGAAGCATGGGGGATGGGCGTACCGTCGCCCCCGCCCCGAACTCAATAGCCCTTGTCCCGCGTGACGAAGGCCGCTCCACGCCGGGCAGGCAGGGGGCGCCGGGGAGGGTTAATGACCCGAGACCTCGGCTACGTCCAGAAGTAGCGCGGGAGGCTCCGCCGTACCCTCTCCGCGGCCCAGTGTCCCTGCAGCCCGCCCCCTGGGGGTCACTCGGCGCCCAGCCAGCCTGGAGCTCGCGGGCCGGAGCGCGCCCTTTCGGCCTCCTTCTCCTCGGCGGCTGTCGCCGCTGGCTGTGCGCCCTCCACTCCCGGCTCTCCAGGCGGTCGCCGGGCCTCTTCTCTCCCCACCTGCCCGCAGCTCTGCTGAGCCGGTAGCTCGGCTCTGCCCGTGCCCTCCCCACCCCACCCCCACCAGACTACAGCCACCACCCCCGTCTCCCCCACTCCCCACCCCAGTCCTCCCGCCTCGCGGCGCACGCCTGAGTGCACGGCCGAGCGCACAGCGCCCACTACCGCAACTGCCGCTCGGCGCAGCCCGCCAGCCCGCGCAACTTCCAGCGGCCGCCTCGCAACTTTTCCCAACTCCACCACAGATGCCCGCCGCCGCCGCCGCCGCCACTGAGGCTCCCTGCGAGCCTGCCACCCACCCCAAACCCCAGAAACAAACCCAGACGCGAAAAGCCTCCTCTCCCCAGCCCGCCCCCCACCCCATTCCCCGCTCCCCCTCCCACACCCGGGACCAGCTGGTTGGCCAGAGGCAACTCTCCTCCGCCTGGGGGGAAGGAGAGGGGAGGGGGAGACTCTCGCGTCTCCTCTCCCCCACCCCCCACCCCACCCCACCCCACCCCACCCCTTCCCGCTCGCTCTCGCGCTCTCTCCTCCCTCCCACCCAGGTCTTTGCTGCCCCCACCCCGCCCCCACCCCGGGGTTGCCACAGCTGGTCCGTGCACGGGGTTTGAGGGCTGCCCCGGCTCCTCTGGCGCCCAAACAAGGAGCGAGAGCTCGGGCGGCCGGCGCGGAGGCTGGGACCGGCAGGTTGCTGGGTCTGCTCTGCGCCTGCCCTCCGCCCGGGGCCCCGGCGCGAGAGGCAGCCCCGCGCTCCCTCCCGGAGCGCTGTAGACAGATATGCAAGATGGCAGAGGAGGGTGAAAGCCAATAGAAAAGGGATATTGCACCTACTTGTGGCCAGTTTCCTTGCCCTGCCTTTGGATCTCATGCTGTGCCCAGTCCTGCAGCCGCTGGTGTGTGGTTGGGTTTTTTTTTTCTTGGATCTTTTCCTTCTTTTGCTCTCCCTCTCGCTCCCTCCCTCTCCTTTCTCTCTCTCTCTCTCTCTCTCTCTCTCTCTCTCTCTCTCTCTCTCATACACACACACACACACTTACACACACTCACTCTCTGTCTTTCCCTCTTTCACTCTCTCTCCCTCCCTCTCTCCCTTTCTCTCAATCCACACTCGCTATCTCTCCAGCATTGTCAGTTTGGACACCTTCGCACATGCGCGCTAGACGCCCCTCCAACATCTCAACGCCGCCAAAAAAAGTTTGGAGCGATTTATCACTTTGATTTGGAGATCTTGTCAGATGGCAATCGCCGAGGAGGCGGAGAAAGGGAGCCACGGGGAGGGCGGCGGGGGGCGGGGAGCCAGCACAGGGAGTCGGAGGGGAGCAGACACCTCGCCCAAAAAAAAAAAAAAAGAAAGAAAGAAATGAAAAGACCAGGGCAAATGATTGATTTCGTGTTGGAATCACCAGTAAGCTTGTATTATTAGTATTATTGTTTATCCCAACATAAAGTGCAGGAAATTTTCTATACCGTCCTTGGGGAAAAGCAAGAAGTGGGGGGAGGGGGAGAGGACGTTTAAAATCTTTCCCACACTAAAGAACTAGAAGGACCGGACTCTCGGCGAGCGATCCAGGAGAAAGTGAGAATCATCCTGAACTTCGGGAAATCTGCTGCCGCTGTTACTGCTACTGAAGCTATTGCGGCTTCTGCTTTCAGCGTTGAAAGCAGAATAAATGTTTCTTCCTTGACTTTAGGTGTAATGCCAACGTTTTCTGCCATCCTTGTAACATATCAGTTGGTCTATTCTCACCAAGTAGTGATGATCACCCTTGATTCCCAGGTCCCGGAAAGCTTGGGCATTTGACATCCAAGACCTTCTGCCTTCCGTGAGGTCGGCTGTCACCTTCCGGCCTCCCCCACCGCTGCCCCCATCGCCTCCTGCTGCTGCAGCTCAGCCTGCCTGCAATTTCACTTACTCGCTTAAACCCACGACCTCCCGGGTCACAAGAAGGAGGAGGTGGGGGAGAAATCCACCACCCCCCCCCCCCCCGCTCTTAAAAAATACATTGTTGAAATTTGCTTTAATTACAGGATTTAACCAAAGAAGTAGGCACGCAGAAATGGGGACCTCTTAAAGGAGCTAGCTGTGTTCAAGGTATGAATCAATCCCAAATATGTATGGATTTTCTCTTGGTACAACCTCCTTGCACTAAACAATTTCGTTCAGTGCCTTCCATGAGCTATTTATGTCTCCATTAATATCTGTTGCAAACCCCGTCAGACACCATAAAAGAAAATTACAATCTTTTTGTCTCTGTGCTGCAACGATACATCCTTGATGTTCAAGTTAAAGGAAAGAGAAAAGAATATCAGGTCGTGAGCGAGATTTTGGCAAAGGCAGAGCAGGGGAAGGAAGATAACTGAGAAGGCTCAGTTGTACCTGTTGTCATTTATTGTCAAAACTAGGACTGGGGATGTGAATGAACAAATAGCAAGGGTCAACCCCAAAGGGTATTATCCATCAATGGCTTGCAGGAAATTAAAATTCGAAAGATTCACCCTGCCAGGGATACCCATCAACTTCTCTTTCTCCAGAGCTGTGTAATTCCAGGGGCATTTAGCTGTAAGATACAGGTCCCTGGAAAATCAAGCTACAGGTCCCAAGGGAGACAGATGTGTAATGCTGAAATGTGAGGAAGGGAAGTGGGGAGGCAGAGAAGGGTAAAGGAAGGAATTACACAGAGTAGGAGTAAAACAGCTTCCAAAAGAGAAGGCTCTGGTGCCCAAACACATGGGCACAAGAGAACTCTATCATCCCCTCTGGACTAAAGAGGCAAGTTGGGGGTTCGGGATGTTTCCAGTCCTTCTACAATTTCTATTGCCCTGTACATACAGGTGTTGTGCTTATACATTCAGCTGGTACAAAAGCACCAGGCACTTCAGCACTATGAATGTAGATGCCCAGGGTCTGTGATTGTGAGTTCACTGGCTTCCCTCAGTTTAGATGAAGGTGCCTTCCCTGCGACCAGTAAATGTCCTCGGTGGAAAAAGAGAAATGGGGCTTGAGAGCTTTCACCAAAGGGAGTAAAATCTCTAGGGAGAGAAACGCACTAGACTGGCCGTCAAGAAGTTCAGAGAAACTGCTTCTGATCAATTTAAGGGACTCTCTGGGGACCCTCACCTAGGCCAGAGGACAGAGGGGCAGCCCGAAGGATCAAGCCCCTCCCAGCTATCAGAACCTAAAGGTCCTTGGCCTTCAGGAGGGGAGGTGGAGTCCACTAAGGACCAAAGAGCGCCCTGGACAGGAGGAGGCTCTGCCTGGGACGTTTCATTTCACCTTCTCACTCCGGGGGGGGATGGAGGGGCTGAAAAAAAATAAAAGCAGTTACCACCTTCCCCTCCACTTTTCTACTTGATTCCTTTCATCTCATCCCCAGGGGGTCTATATCCGGGTCCCACTGCGGAGAGGAGGTTAAGAGGAGGGACGGGGAATTTCCTAGGAAATGAAGGTACCATGTAATCAAACCCAAGATTAAATACAAGACCCACACGTAAAGCTGCGGTGGTTGTTTCGGCTGAGAAACACGTGGCGGGTCAGGGGGTGAGATGGGGGCTGTGAGGAGAACTGGGTGGGATATGGAAAACTAAAGGAAATCAAAGCTGATGCCCCCAACTTCAAAGATCTCCGTCGTTGAAGCTTTTCTAGAGGGTATGGGGTGGGGGGAGTGAGGCGCGGCTGGAGCACCCTCCCCTTCTGGTTTTTAAAATCCCTGGGGTCGCGGTCGCTTCAGCGAAAGGGTCTTTTGCCTGGTCTTTACAAGAGTTTCCGGACACGAGCGAATCCAACATATTCTAACCGAAATAATAAATACAAACTCCTCTGTGCCCTCGGGCCAAAGCATTGTGAAAAGATAAGGCATCATTCTTTTTGCTGTTGTTGTTGAACAAAAGTATTCACGAAATCGTCATTTTTATTTTCAAACCTGAAAGCTGGGTTTCTTTTCTTTTCTTTCTTCCTTCCTTCCTTCCTTCCTTCCTTCCTTCCTTCCTTCCTTCCTTTCTTTCTTTCTCTCTCTCTTTCTTTCTTTCTTTTATGTGCTTTCTGCCCTAAGTGAGTGTTAATAAAAGAACTAACGTGCTAGTTCAAGTGTGTTTAACCTGATGGAGCAAACGCCCAGCAGCAGCGGACTGCGCTCACCGCCTGCAGCGCGGGAACCCCTGCGCGCCAAGCCCGGTGGGTTCCCACTCCCAAGTGCCTGGACCCCGTCAGTTCCACCTGTCCCAAGTCTCAGCCGTGAGACCCAAGCAGGTGACTTTCTGCTCAGCGGCCCCTGGGGTTCCCGACACCCTTTGACGTCCCGTCTAAGCTGTCGCTGGCGCAAGAGAAAAGAGGCCTCCAACAAGTTGGCGGAGCTGCCCTCGCTGCCCGCCCCCACACCGTCCGCCTTTCCCTCTCCTGGTGCAATTCGTTTCCTTAAGGGGCAGTAGCATGTGTCCCACGTTTTCTTGCGTTTCCTCCCACGGAAGCGGGCATCCTGGAAGCAATGCGTCCTTGGAAAGTCGATGAGTTTACGGGCTGTTTGGATTTACTTGTTTTACTACTGTCATTTTTTTTCTTTCGGATTTTTTTTTCTTTTTTTAAAAGCAGAAGCGGAGAACTCGAGATGGGAGTTGGAAGAAAGATGGGTCGTTGAAGAAGAGAACTGGACAAGTATACCTTTTTTTCCAACTATATTTGTCTAATTAATGCTAGAAACAGCAAAGAACCGATTTTCAATACATTACATGCAACAGGAAATTTTCCTTTCCTCGCACCATGATTGAACCAGCCCCACAGTATCTTTGGAAGAAAGTTTGAATTCTTTAAGGAGGTATTTTTTGGCCTATTGTCTTTGTGCAGTGAACTTTACATCTTGCTATTCAATCACAACCTATATTCTCTTGGCTACCAGCAAGATTAATTTAATCATTGTAATGCAATTATTAATACTGTTTACCCAACGCGGGGTTTCAGTTTGGCTGTTAAGAAATTAAACTCTCGCTGGGTGACCAGAGCTAGGCAGGGGTTTCTTCATGTTGAAATGAAACAGTCCTCTTTATTTAGTCTCAGAGCTCTAGCTATCGGCCATCGGCTCAATTAGCCAAAATGGAAACAATTTTCATTCATTGCAATAACTCACTGTTCTAGAGATCGCTTTCAAAATATACACTTTATTATTATATGCTGACCTCGGTGGCGTGGAGTGGCAATAAAAGAAGGAGGCAGGGAAATCTATCTAGCCCCCTTGGGCTATAATTATTAGAAATTAATTGGGTTCAGGACCCTGGGTAGTCTAGCTAAATTAATAGCTTGTCTAGTGGTTTAAATCCGAATTTTTTTGTCCACGGGAGAGAAAGAGAGAGAGTCACAGACATGAAATGCAGACCCAAGGGACGCCTGAGTTTACTTGCAAGACACTCATCTATTAAACAGTGTCCAGAATACATTTGAGTTGGGGAGAGGGGGCCGGAGTAGGAGGGGGCGGGAGCCAGAAGAAAGAAAGGAGCGAGATGGGGAGGGCGGCTACGAGTGAGCTAAAAGGTCTCGAGTTGATTTTATTCGATTTTTCTTGTGTGCATTGTTTTCGGGAGGGGTTGCATTTAGGGGTTAAAATAAAAAATAAAGATCCCGTGTACTCGGAGCTGTCGTGCCGGGGTAAAAGTGAAAAGGGAGCCCTAGGCAAAAGGAAATTACTGCGAGCCCGCGTGACCTTTCAGGGAGGTAATCAATCAAGTGATCAACAGGGATATTTATCATCGCTATATAGGACTACTTCGCCCTGCACGGGCGGGGGTGGGGAGGCGAGAAGAGGGTGGAGACGCGCGCGCACACACACACACAAACACACACACACACACGAGTCACAAAAGTTTGGACAAACCCGATAAGCCTCGAGACAGAGAACGTAGGCTTTAATAAATGTTAAGACTGTCCCTTTAGCCTGTGAAAAACACACACTCATACACCCACGCAGGGGGAAACGCGCACATCCCCGCTGCAGTGGCTGCGTGAAGGTGTTAACTTGAAACCGTCCGCTGCGCTTTGCCCTGAAAGGGAAGCTCGCGGTGAAATGAGCGCTTCAAGCGCGGACGAGGAGACTGTGCTGGGCTGCGCCGGGCGGGCGAGGCGCGGGGCTAGCTTGGTTTCCGTGACCTGCCGGGAAAGGGGCGCAGCCCGCCGCAGGGGGTGCGGGGCGACGGGATGCCCCTCTTCGCGGCGCTTGGACGCCGGGTCAAAGCATCCAGGCAGCCTCCTCTTCCTGCGAAATCCTCGCGCTGCCCCAGGGGCGCGGCAGGAGAGAGGCGCGCTCGGGGCCAGCCCCCTCCGGCGAGCACGCGCTGCGGGGCTTCGGCGGCCGCGCGTTTTCTGCCCATTTACCTTCTCTACCTCGTAAAACTCGCCGTTTTGTAAATTGCGTTTTCGGTCCAGTATTTCTTAGCAAATCGTTATATTTTACAATCCTGCCCCCACCCTCTGGTCGTTCAATACCCCCTCCTCAACTTCAGAAAGGTATGTAAGGGAAGGGGGGGAGCGAGGTGGCTGACTTTCAATAATAATGATAATGATATTACATAGTCGACTTAAAATCTAGGCCCCCGAGGCCCTCTCCCAGCTCGGGAATTATAATCAGCAGTTCTTTCGAGAGAAGGTCTGGCTGATTACTGGCCCTCGAGGCTGGGAACTGTTTTCCGACGGGTTTATGAAACACAGGTTGGGGTGATGCGCGCCACCTCCCAGGTAGCGAGCCGCAGCTCCCGCGGTGTGGGAATGTGTGGCCGCGCCAGGGCCGCGCTGGTTGGCACCAGATGCGGAGCTCGCGCTCCCCCGCCCGTCGCTCCCGCCGCCCTCTCGGGCTCGGAAAGGCCTCGTCCCGCACAGCCTTAGTCTGCGGCGCCCCCGCCTGGCTTCCCCGGCCGCCGCAGCTCCGGGTGCGCCCGCGGCGTAGGTCTCCAGCTGTGCACAGTAGCCGCCAGGGCGTGGGGGTGGGAAACAGCTGGAGCGCCCCGGGGAAGCGTGTGTTGAGGTGGAAAGAAACCCAGCAAGGAGGATGACGAGGCGATCAACTGGAGCTGCTACTGGTTTAGCATCCGGAGGAGTAGCTTCGGGGGGCACGAATCTCTGCCGGTGGGAACAGGAGCTCCGGAGAGAAAGCGGAGTGCGGGTGTGCGATGCCCGGAAACGTCCGGACCTCCTTGGGTCCCTTCTACTGAACAAAGACTATGCCAGAGAAGTGCTCCTCGAAGTTAAATGTGCATGTAACCCCCCGGGGATCTTGTTTAAAAGCGGATTCTGATTCAGTAAGTCTAGAGTGAGACCTAAGCAGTCTGCATTCCTAACACGCTCCCAGGTGAAGTGGATTCTCCTCCAAGTGTGGCCCGCGACCAGCCACATCAAGCATGACCTGGACTTCAGGAGAACAAAAAGAATCTCATGTGCCAACCCAGACTGACTAAATCAAAATCAGCATCTCAACAGGTGGTTCGCTTGAACACTGAAGTTGGAGAAGCACTGCTGTAGAATGTGCCTGGCCGGGTTTTCTTTCTCGGGTCTTGGAACATGACACCTCCATGATAACCTCATTTTAAATCCTGCTTTCTGCCTTGGTCACGGGAAAGGGTGGAGTGAATGAACCTATCCCGTTAAAAGCTACAACTCCTCTGGCCCCCGTCTGCCACCAGTGAGGCCGTCCCGGACCTTGGTCTGATTGACAGCCCCCTCCAATTCCCTCTCACCCCCCTGTATTTTGCTGTCAAGTGTATGACGTGTATTTCTCCCTCCTTCGATTAGAGTTCTTTGTTTACACGTCTTCCTTCCCCTCAGCTGTAGGCTTCTTGAAGGAGACCATGCCTATATTCTCTAAGCTTTGTTTTCTCACTACAGCATGGAGTCATTCCTTTACCCTTGGATTAGTGTATAAAAATGTTTTGTGAACTGTAAAGCTGAAGCAACTGTTAACCTCTTTTTCTCAACTCCCCCTTCCATAGACTAGCACAATGCTTTACATCACTAGGCACTTAGTCTGTTGTTGTCTCTCTCTGGAAGGTGCTTGAACTCACACATCCGATATCCTGAACCAAGAATTTAGCCAAATTTGAAGCTCTTTGTATAAACACTTGAATTCTAGTTTTCTCTTCTATAGAATTCTCTAGAGAAAAGGTTCTTAATCTGGGAGGAAAGGAATTCAGAAGACTGTGTGACATCTTCATATTCTAATTTTGTGACTAAGAGAGTTGGTCCTGAAGCCTGGAAATCTCCGCATTCTAAGTGGTCAGTAGCTGAAGACTGAGATGTTTAAGATGTTTAAAAGCTAGATTTTGTAAAATAAAATTAAGTGAGCCCTTTTCAGGGTCTGCAAAAAAGACAAATACCACCAAAGATCCTGGAGCTATTTTGGAAGCCATGGTTACCAATGTTAGGAAAAGATGGCAGTATTCAGATTTGGGGGCTGTTATAAGTTAGACAAACTCTGGGAGAGCAAAATAGAGTTCCAAGACCTTAAGAATCAAACCTTTGGAGGTTCAAATCCCAGTCCTACCTTTACCAGCTCTGTAACATTAGGTAAGTTACTGAATGTCTCTGAGTCCCCATTTTCTCCTCTGTATGACGGGGATAATTATGTATATCTTACAAAATTATTGCAAAGATTAAAGATAATATATACAGGGGCTTCCCTGGCGGCACAGTGGTTAAGAATCCGCCTGCCAATGCAGGGGACGTGGGTTCAAGCCCTGGTCCGGGAAGATCCCACATGCCACAGAGCAACTAAGCCCGTGCACCACAACTACTGAGCCTCCGCTCTAAAGCCCGCAGGCCACAACTACTGAGCCCGCGTGCTACAACTACTGAAGCCCTCACGCCTAGACCCTGTGCTCCGCAACAAGAGAAGCCACCACAATGAGAAGCCCGCACACTGCAACAAAGAGTAGCCTCTATGAACAGCAACTAGAGAAAGCCCACACGCAGCAACAAAGACCAAACACAGCCAAAAATAAATAAATAAATAATATTTTTAATTATGAAAAAAAAGATAATGTATACCAAGTGCTTAGTATTTAGTGCCGGCTACATAGTAGAAATTTAACAAATGGAGCTATTCAGAGCTCCAAGCTCTAACATTTGTAATTTGGCACAATGAAAAGGCTTATAACGTGTGTGTGTGTGTGTGTGTGTGTGTGTGTGTGTGTGTGAGGGATCTTGGACACTGCCCTTCCCTTTCCCATCTGTAATGAGATTTTTTTTTTTCTTTTCTCAGCAGACTGTCCCCTCAAATAGCTGAAGCCTGAGACATTTGATATATATAAAACTGGCTGCTGCAACTAGATCTTAACACTGCAGTTTGAACAGGTACCAGTGTGTGTGTGTGGTTGGATTTTTAGCTACATATTTTTAAGGGATTCTTGTGTACTTGCGCCTGCTCTCTATATGAATCAGGGTTATACCCCGGTCATCCCAAACAGACAGAGTCCTGACCTTGTGCCAGACAGCCTGAGGCAACAGGACCTGGGCCACATGATGAGGGCCCCTGAGAGTCACTGACAGAAACCTTGCTTCTCCCTTAGCCATGTGATTGCAAGTCTTTCAGGACAGTACATACAAAGTCATCATTTGAAGATGTCTAGTGTGTCTATGTTACCATAGTCTCTCCCTGTGAGATGGAAGCCACACAGATAATTCAAATAGAGAGTGGTTTTTAATGGGATTAGTAAGTGCTTTCTCTTTTTTAAAAAAGTTTTTTGTTTACTTGATTTTTTTGTTTGTTTAGTGTTTTTAAATTTTGGTTTTCATGAATCTAGCTGTTACCCTTACTTTCAATACATGAAACTATTGATTAAGTCTAGATCCCTGCCAGGAAATAAAAGATCTGTGAAATTTACATATGCAGTACTTTAAAATTCTTTACTCAAACAAATGATTATGGTTGACATGAGAAAATATAGACATCATCAAAGTACATTAATTTACTTAATGTATTAATGTACTTTTAAACTTATAGATATAGCAGATTTTCCACATCTTTTTAAAGCACAAACTATAGGACCCATGCTGAAACAGCTTATAAAGGAGACTGCCGTGTAACAAGATCCTTGGTACTCGGTAACTTAATTCCCTTGACTTGGGTCCAAGGCAGTCCTGGTTACGCTCAAACTCAGCTATAGAGTGAACTCCTTTAGCCATGACAGAGTGTGATACAGGCGTGTCCTGCTTTATGAAAAGCCACATCACAATGTGATTATTCGCTCCATGCTATTTTATTAAATAATGAGTTCCCAAGGGACATTTAAAATATGATTTGACTTACAAAAATTTGATTTATACTCACTTTTCCCAGAAACATACCTATGGAGGTAAAGCTCTATTTTTTTAAACGATGATGCATGTCCTTTAGCAAATGTTTTATAAGCAGTCCATTTTCAAAGGTGAAGACAAGGAAGCATACCACAGTTCTGAGACTAGGAAAGAAAGAATTTCTGTATAGAAAATCAATTGTACACAGAAGAAGCTAGAAACCAATCTGTTTAACTATCTATTTTGAGGCCTCATGTAGATGTACTGGAAGTCTGACACGTGATAGGATTTGGTCTTGAAATGTTTCAGAAAATACAATGCTCTTGTACTAAGTTTTAAGAGAAAAATTTCCAAATCAACTCTATAAACACTCTTGAAAATACTTTTCAAAATTGGGGAAGAATTTTCTGTTGCATAGAGAAACTGAAGGATAATTCTAAAATTGGTCTGAGCTTATTCCCATTTAGGAGTAATAGTCTATGGGTTAAAATATTACCATCCATCTCATATCCATGTTTTCACCTAACTAATTGGCATTGAACTCAAATTCTGAAACTGGATACATTGAACACATCAGGACATTTGGCATTGTTAAGGGCTCTGGAAGACATCTTCTATTGTAGCTGCTATGAATGCACCAATGCAAAGAAGCCAAGATGGTAAATACTATTTTGATGCATTTTTTTCTGTTGTGTTATGTTATGCTGAGATTTTCACAACAGTTGTGTTGAAATCTCTACAGAAGCAACAATCATGCAGGTTTCTTCACCACACAATCTGGTGCCTGGTGCCTCTTGTGTCCCTCCCCCATCACCCCACCCCCGGAAGGGACAACATGTAGTCATGGAGCATGGGCTCCTTAGCCCCAGGGACCACCTTTCCTAATCCTCCCTACACACCACTGCCTAATTAATCTTCCTATAGCACAGTTCTGAAAATATCATTCTACTACTCAGAATCTTCAAGATCCCTTAGTTATTATTTTCAAGATAAAACCCCAAATTTTGCCTTTCATTCAAAGGTATTCTAGATAGAGGAAACAGCAAGAGAGATGGGAAAACATGAGGTATGCACCAGAAGTGTTAAGAATTTTATTCTGCCCGAGTTATGGGATTCAAGAAGAGAACTTTACAGGTTTGGAAAGATAGGTTGGGCACACGCCATGGAGGGCTTATAATGAAAAGCAAAAATTGGAGGCTTTGTCCTGAAAATAATTGAATGATCTTGAAGATTCCGATTAAGGGGGTGGCATTATCAAAATTGTGCCTTAGGAAGATTAAGCAGGCAGTGGTATGGGAGAGATTACACTTCCTCTTCACATGTTCTGTCTACCTATCTTTTGAGATCCAAGACAAACATCACCTCCTCCAGTAAACGTTGATATAGTTCTCTGAACTGAAAGCAATCTCTTCCCATCACCAACCTCCTCTGGCACCCTTTCATTACATGTTGGTTTTGCCTGTACCTCTATGATCTCTCTTAATACACTGTAAATTCCTTGAGGGGTATTTGTATCCAACTCTTCTTGTCCTCCACTGTTAAAGTACATCTTGCTAAGAACTAGTGGCCCTTTCTAAATGTAATGATTTTTGTTTTTCAACAGTTTTAGAAAAAGTTCAGCAATTACTATTTTAAATACTGCCACTCCTTCAGTCTCTCAACTTGTTCTTTCTTGCTCTCTGATTAGACACTTTTGTGCTATCTTCCATGTTTCTTTGCCTTACTTTCTTAAATTCTCTTTATCTCTCTGCTTAATTCTGAATAATTTCCTCAGTTCTATATTCAAGTTCTTTAATTCTCTCTTTAGCTGTGTCTAATTAGCTATTTAACCTGTCGTTATTTTTTCCATCTCAATTATCTTTTAAATTTCTATCATTTACATGGGTTCTCTCCAAACATGTGCCCATTATCTTTTCACACTGCCTTGTTGTCTTCTTATTTTCGATCTCAAGGTTAAGTTTCTAAACATTTTAAGTATAATTTCTTTTATCTGAAGTTTCTGGAGATCTAATACTACTGTCTGCTGTATCTACTCACCTTTACTCAGATAAATTGTTTTCCTATATTTTAGAATTTTAGATTGTTAGTTCACCTTCAGCAAGACTTCATCTGTGGGAATCATGTTTAAAATTACTTGAAGTCTTATCTTTCCAGAAATAAGACTGTTTATATTTGCTTTATCAGATACCCCAGGGGTATAATCAATTTTAAAATCTATTTACCAGCCTGGGGTTTTCCAAACCATAGAGGAAGTGTAATTAGAACCAGAGACATAAGTGATAGTGGGCTTGTTGGGAAGAATTGTTAGGGGAGACTTTTTTCTTTTAAACCCAGAGGCAAGATGAGACAGAAACTTCCTTGATTTTCTAGGCCAGACTTTCACTGGTGGTATAACTCTCTGAGACTCAGCTTCATGTACAGGTATCAGTTCTAACTCCCCAACTTATGTTGGATAGAACTTTATGTCCTGATTCCATGAAGGTTTTGAAACTTAAGCCCTGAGTTCTCAAAGTTATTGGCTCCCCATCCCCCAACACAGACTGCCAGGATTTTATTCACTCTTATGTTCAGCCCCAAGGATTTCCCTTCCTTTCTTTCAAGAACATTTATTAGTTATTAAGCCAAAAGCTTCAGTGATTTAGGAAGGGAGGGATTGCAGATTATTTAGTCCATAAAAATACTGGAATGTCTAGACTTGAAAATACTTGTGGTGGTTTGCTGTTAGTGAATTTTAGTTTTAATATCTTTTCTTGAATTCTCCTTTTCAAGAGAAATTTCTGGGTCCCCAAACAAATGTAGAGCCAAAATATCACTTATAATTAGAATAATTAGAATCACAAAAACAGCCTTTACACATGTTTTGGATCAGTCTAAAATCTCTCTTACCACCTTCTTTATCTGGCCATCGAAATCATGTTCACCCTTCAAATGTCATCTCAGATTCAGCCTTCTTTCTAATGCTTTCATAATTATAGTAATAATAATTACAAAACAGCAACAACCATTTCTTAAGCGATTACTCTGTGTTAAGCAGTACACTGACTCTTTGCATATGTCATCTTACTTTTCTAAAAAACCCTATGACATTTTTAACCTCGTTGTTCAGGTGAAGACACTGATGTTCCTAAAAGTTAAGTGACTTGTTCAAGGTGACCTAGCTAGTATTAGGTTGAACCACATGAAATTGCTGATACTCAACTGTTTTTTAGCCCACAGTGCCCCCCCACCCTAAAAAGCATTTTTACATGGTTCAATCTAAGAAAGGGGGAAGGTAGGATTCAAATTCAGGTCTGACTAATTTCTAATTTCATTTTATTCCCCCTGGACAGCACAGCGTCTCTACTATACTAATTACTCCTTCCTCTAGGCTACTGCAGCTCTCATACCATCTGTCTTGATTCACTTTCCTTACTTGACCTTCAGTTACAATAATGTACTTTCATCTGTCTTCTCCAGTGAATGTAAACTCCTTAAGGGCTGTGCCTTCGCTTTCTATCCCCAGTGCTTAGCACAGTACTTGGTATATTACAAGTCTTCGATATTTTTTTATTTAAATAAACTAAACAGGTATTCAAGCATTGGTCCGTATTTGTGTGCAGTTGATTTACTTCTGAGCTTTTCCCTTTCTCTCATTTTCTCTTAGTGGAAGTTTTAAAATATTGTCCCCGATTTTTTGACACTCTTTCCATCAAGAGGTGGTGTCTGTGTCTCCTTTCCATGAACCTAGGCAGGCGTGTGACTGCTTCAACCAACAGAGGAGAACAGAAGTGCATTCCAAGGCTGAACTATAACAGCCCATACAGCATCCGCCCAGGTGTCTTGGAACATTTGCTCTCTGAAAGCTCCCAGTTGGGTGCTCTACCTCAGAATCCAGTGGCCACACTGTGAGAAACACAATCCACATAGGTTCTCTGCCCAACAGTCCCAGCTGAGGTAAGCCTTTGACTTACCCCAGCCCAGGTGCCGGGCAAGTGAGTAAGTCCCCAGGTGATTCCAGCCCCCAGCTGTTTGGGTCGCCTCCAGGCATTTGGGTCTTAACCGGCTGAGGTCCAGATACTGTGAAGCAGAGACAAGCCATCCCTCTCCGTCCCACCTGAATTCCTGACCCACACACTCTGTGAACATAATAAAATAATTATTACTCCACACCACTACATTTGGGGTGGTTTGTTGTACAGCAGTAAATAACTAGAGCATTGCCTTCATCTGGCTTGTCAGCTAAGAATAGCTGTAGCCTGGTCAGTTCTGAACCCTCCAGCAGTTGGGCTGTAGTAAGGGAGTTCCTTTCCCCCAATAAGCAGGGTCTGGTGGTGGGCGGCTGCTCCCATGTCCAGAATCAAAAGTGTACTTTGTGTCTGCATATTCATATATAATTTTATATATATATATATATATATATATATATATATATAATTATCTGGCTATAGATTTTTTTTTTTTAGTTATTAAAGCCTGGTCCCACCCATCCTAAAACAAAATAAAACATCAATCAGAACTTTTAAGATATCAGCACTTCTCATTGCTGCTTTATTTACAATAGCCAAGATATGGAAACAACTTAAGTGCCCATCAACAGGTGAATGGATAAAGAAGATGTGGTATATATAGTGGAATACTACTCAGCCATAAAGTAAAAAGTTGAAATCTTACCATCTGCGACACCATGGATAGATCTAGAGAGTATTATGCTTACTGAAATAAATCAGATGGAGAAAGACAAATACCACATGATTTCACTCAAATTTAGAATATTAAAAAAACAAACAAAATAAATGAACAAACTAAACCAAACAAAAGCAAACACTTAGATACAGAGAACAGGGAAGTGGTTACCAGAAGGGATGGGGCAGGAAGAGGGCGAAATGGGTAAAGGGGATCAACTTTATAGTGAGGGATGGAAACTAAATTTTTGGTGGTGAACACACTGTAGTGTATACAGAAGTAGAAGTATAATGTACACAAGAAACTTATGTTATAAACCTATGTTACCATAGTAAAAAATAAATTAAAAAAATTTTTAACTGGGAAACAGAAAGTGTACTTCAACTGGATTTTGGCTTTCGGACATGTTTTGGGCATTTGGCTCTCACCCTGTGTCTTGAGTCTGTCTTACTGACCTTCTGTCTGGCCCAGGCCTGAACCCAACCTGGCTGGCTGAGAGCAGTGACCTCCCAACTCATCGGTGCCACTCCCCTTTCTTGGGGCTGGACCTTGCCTCTGCCATCCCTCCTATTGACTCTGATAGGCTAACCTAACCTACGCCAGCCAAGCCACTCACCAGAAGCTGAGCCCTGTTGCTGCCTGGAAGCCTTGGTGCCCATCCTACCTTCTGGTTCAGGACCACTCAAGGACAGATTCCAGTCCAGGCCACCAGCCAAGCTTTGCCTTCGTGGACTTGGTAATTTGGATTCTGGCCCCTTCTTAGAAGGGGATAGCTCTTTCCTCAAGCCCAGCCATTTTACCCAATATGCCCCTTCTCCTTACCAGTTCTTAGGGAACATCAAGGCTAGACCCACCCCATTCATTGCAATTAGTAACGCTCAGATCTTTGCCTATAGAGACACGCAGGCAGAGTGAGCAATGTCAGGCAGTGGTCACTAGGGGGCAGTTGGCTCTCCAGGCAATCCCAGAGGCAGAGGCATCGAGAACTCCTGGGGCAGTTCTGGCATCCGGTCCCATGCATCAAGCTGAGAAGCAAGCAGGGGCAGCCACATGCTTTGCTAGGTTATTCCTGTGCTGTGAGAGGACATTTCTTCTAGTTGTTATGTAAAGCATCCAAGCCTGCTTC
This sequence comes from Phocoena phocoena, assembly GCF_963924675.1. Taxonomy (NCBI): domain Eukaryota; kingdom Metazoa; phylum Chordata; class Mammalia; order Artiodactyla; family Phocoenidae; genus Phocoena; species Phocoena phocoena. The sequence goes on from NC_089222.1 coordinate 49,392,518, forward strand.
CCTGCTCCTCCCAGAGATAAATTGCCTAGTATCTTTCTTTTCTTTTTTTAATTGAAGCGTAGTTGATTTATGTTAGTTTCAGGTATACAGCATAGTAATTTGATATTTTTATGGAATATACTTCATACATACTTATTATAAAATATTGACTATATTCTCTGTGTTGTACATTACATCCTTGTAACTTATTTTTTACCTAGTAATTTGTACCTCTTAACCCTCTTCCCCTATCTTTCACTTACCCCTACCTCTCTCCCCTCCGGTAGCCACTAGTTTGTTCTCTGTATCTGTGAGTCTCTTTCTGTTTTGTTATATTTGTTCATTTGTTTTATTTTTTAGATTCCACATTAAGTGAAAACATATGATATTTGTCTTTCTCTGTCTGACATTTCATTTAGCCTAATACCCTCCAGGTCCATCCATGTGTTCGCAAATGGCAAAATTTTCGTTCTGTTTTATGGCTGAGTAATACCTACATCTTCTTTATCCATTCATCTGTTGATAGACACTTAGGTTGTGATTAATATTCAGAAATCTGTTGCAATCCTATATACTAATAATGAACGATCAGAAAGAGAAAACAAGAAAACAATCCCATTCACAATCGAATCAAAAAGAGTAAAATACCTAGGAATAAATTTAACCAAGGAAGTGAAAGCCCTGTACTCCGAAAACTGTAAGACGTTGATGAAGGAAATTGAAGATAATACAAATAAATGGAAAGATATCCCACATTCATGGATTGGAAGAATTAGTATTGTTAATCTGTTCATACTACCCAAACCAATCTATAGATTTAATACTATCTTTCTATAAAACATTTTTTGCTTAAATTAGCCAGAGTGGATTATTTTGTCTGGAATTAAGAACATCGAATTCACCATCTTCCAAATTCTTGTGATCTTTGAATCATTCAGAAAATCCTAGAGAGACTTCCCTGGTGGCACAGTAGTTAAGAATCCGCCTGCCAATGCAGGGGACACAGGTTCAATCCCTGGTCCAGGAAGATCCCACATGCTGCAGAGCAACTAAGCCCGTGGGCCACAACTACTGAAGCCTGCACACCTAGAGCCCATGTCCGCAGCAAGAGAAGCCACCACGATGAGAAGCCTGCGCACCTCAAAGAAGAGTAGCCCCCGCTCACTGCAACTAGAGAAAGTCCGCACAGAGCATCGAAGACCCAACACAGCCAAAAATAAATAAATAAATTTATAAAAGAAATCCTAGAGCCATAGATTATTTAATTTTTGTTTGTAGATCCTGACAGAGAGTACTATTAGTATTAAAGATCTACCACGAGCTCTACTGTAGTAGTAAAAAATTAGCAAGTACCATGCAATAATGTTAAAAACAATGACCAACCAATCAGATATGACATACTCATATTTACTTTCACTAAAAGCTTTAGTGTTAATATTGATAATGTTAAATAATAAAAGTATCATTATTGATAATGAAAGGCTTTAACTGTTAAAAAACAAATTTATGATTTACTTTAAACTTTCATCTTTGTTTCCCTTCTGACGTTTACATTTGGGGAGAAGTGTTTTATAAGGGATATATTTTACAGTAATATACATCATATGTAATTTTTGTTTTGGGGGGTGTTGTTTTGTTTTCTTTTGTTTTTGACTGCACCATGCAGTTTTCAGGGATCTTAGTTCTCCCACCAGGGTTGCACCCTCGGCACTGAAAGCACAGAGCCCTAACCATTGGACAGCCAGGGAATTCCCAATTTTTTAATACTTATTTTGGAAGTACATAGCAAGATATTTTTACCGATTAGTATGCATGATAAAAATATTTGCAAACTGTTGCAGTGCATTTAACGTATTCATTCTTTTGTCTCTTTTTTTTGCTTTTGCCTTTTGTTTTTGATCAAATTTGTTTTCATTTTTTTAAATTGAAGTATAGTTGATTTACAATGTCATGTTAGTTTCAGGTGTACGGCAAAGTGATTCAGATTCTTTTTCACTTTAGGTTATTACAAGATATTGAATATAGTTCCCTGTGCTATACAGTAGGTCCTTGTTGTTTATTTTATATATAGTAGTGTATATATGTTCATCACAAACTCCTAATTTATCCCTCCCCTCACCTCAACGTATTCATTCTTAAAGAGACCTTTAAAAATATCTAATCTAGTAGTTTATGAAATGTTTTGGTGGCAGAAATCTTTCACTGAAGAAAGCCCCAATACCTAAAACAAACAATATTCTTGGGCTTCCCTGGTGGCGCAGTGGTTGAGAGTCTGCCCGCCGATACAGGGGACACGGGTTCGTGCCCCGGTCCGGGAAGATCCCACATGCTGTGGAGCAGCTGGGCCCGTGAGCCATGGCCGCTGAGCCTGAGTGTCCGGAGCCTGTGCTCCGCAACGGGAGAGGCCACAACAGTAAGAGGCCCACGTACCGCAAAAACAAAAAACAAAAACAAACAAAAAAACAATATTCTTGATAGGGTTCTCCATCTGCTCCTTTCCTAAAGGGGTCAGAAAAGCACTATTTGCAGACCATGATATGTTAGACCTCTCTCTTTTTACAGATTCGGAAACCGAGGTCCAGAAAGGAAATGTCTTGGCCAAGATGACTTTTCTATGTGATGACTGAACTGGAGCTCAACCTACATTTCCTGAATCTCTTTTTGGCCAAAAGTCTTTCCACCACATTACATTATTTCATTGAAATGCTAGATTTGAGAGAGTTTCATGACACTTTCTAATTTGTGTTTCTTTTATGGTTCTGAAATGTTGAGATGTTTGCCAGAGTCCTGGGAGTATCTGAGAAGCTAGAGGGAAGTGCTGAAGAGCGTCACCCACCACACAACCCTCACTTGCACTTCCTTGCAAGGCTTATCATATAAAAAACAGTTTTAATAAGTTCACGGTGCATTTTGTTTCTGCTTCTTTTTGCCTGTTGGCTTTAGTCAAAAGAATCTGGATTGGAAACTCAGCCAAACACTTTCAAAGGATCTGATCACAGTCACACTGTCATCAGACAGAAACACAGCATCACCCAAACCTCTGGGTCTCTTGTTCACACATGTGGATTCTAACTAGCAGAGGAATAAGCTGTAGTAACTACAAGCAAGTATCTCTGAACTTCACTGAGATTGATAACAATGGTAATAAAATTAGTCTTTTCCATGACGAACACTACAAGTCAACTGTTAAAAAGGGATAGTTGTAACAGTAACCAATGCATTAGCTCTTGTCAATGAGATTCCTTTTGGCAGTAATATATTCTGGGGGATTAAGTTAAACCAAATGTTTGTAACAATGAAAATGTAGTCATGTTAACAGTTAGGATTATCATCTTGGTGAATATTTACTGCAGTTACCTTCAGATTTACTCTTTATCTCTCTGGACACTGATCACTTTCATCTCTTTCTGATAAATTCCATTTTAGATTAAAACCAACAGAAAGCATCCTTTCACATTTTAAAAGCCTTGCCATTTATTTTCTTTTAAAATGTTTATGCTTTTTTTTTTTCCTTTGAGCTGCTGCTCACCCTGCCACCTGCACAGTGATGGGGTTAAGCAGTGAAAGCCCTGATTGAGAAAGTTCTGTAAGTACTTTGGCCACATTCGACTTTACTTGGTGCTCATAACTTTCAGGCCGAGCAATAGGTAAACACTACATGCACCTTTCCTGATTTCTCTTTGATTTTCACATCTGTTTCCTGCCACTTGGTTACTTCATGGCCGCACATGTAAGAGGCCCAGTGTTGACTCTGTAACCTAGGCGCTTATCTCTCTGGTTCCTGTGCTTAGAGGGAGCCTGTGCAGAAAGGTCCATCCATACATGACCTCACAGGAAGCTAGCCTTCTGCTGTCTCCTGATGTGACCCTGGGCAACTCCTGGGTGCAGAATTCAACAAGACGAGGAACTAAAGGTGTGTATCACAAAAGCACTTTGTTATTTATAGGACTGTTTCTGAAATTGTTCTGTCATAATATTTTTGTTGATTAGCATTTTATTTTATTTATTTATTTTTGCGGTACGCGTGCCTCTCACTGTTGTGGCCTCTCCCGTTGCGGAGCACAGGCTCCGGACGCGCAGGCTCAGCGGCCATGGCTCACGGGCCCAGCCGCTCCGCGGCATGTGGGATCTTCCCGGACCGGGGCACGAACCCGTGTCCCCTGCATCGGCAAGCGGACTCTCAACCACTGCGCCACCAGGAAAGCCCTGTTGATTAGTATTTTTTAAATTCTTTCTATCTCATTAGGCCATAAGTGACACCTTCCTATGTTTTTAATCCGTAAAATGGGTGGAGAAGGGTGATAGGGAATTTGCACTTTGGGTGGCTTTGCTGTTATTTTCTTTTATCACTTTTGACCATATACACACAGGGTGGCATTTATTCCTCCACTTTGAAAGAGAGGAGAGAGGCCACATGAACCACCTGAGAACACCTGTGACCCGGATGCTCTGAGAGGCCCTCAGAGCTGTGCCATGCTGGTGGGCGCGACCTTCACTCTCTCAGGCCACCATACCACAGTGAGCTTGGAGAGCCCCGCGACAAATGTTTGCAACAATGGCAATGCCCTCACGTTAACAGTTGGGATTATTGTCCCAGTTAATATTTCCTGTACTTACATTCAAATTTACCCTTTTGGACACTGTTTGTTCAGGAGAGGAGGAAACCCTTGTTCCTTCCCAGGTCGCTCCAAGGCCACCATACAACCACCAATTGTTCAGTGGCCCACTCCTTCCACTAACCACTTGGTCCTCAAGCGTGAACTGACAGTCCATCTTCCCGTGACACGGTGGTTCTTAACCAGAATTGCACCTAAATCACCTATGAAGTTCTTTGGGAATTCCAGGGCAGTCCAGCGGTTAGGACTCCGAGATTCCACTACAGGGGCCTGGGTTCGATCCCTGATCGGGGAACTAAGATCCTGCAAGCCAAGAGGCACGACCAAACAACAAACAAACAAACAAACAAAACAAGTAAATCACCTATGAAGCTCTTTTAGAACTGTTGCTGAAGTTCCAATCCCGAACAACTAAATGAGAACATTTAGAAGTGGGGCATGAACAACCTTATGTGTTACTAGCTCCCCAGATGATCTCCCCTTACTTACTCAAGTACCCTCTTCACAGCAAGTCTTTGACCTCATAGAGATCTTTGATCCATTGGCCAGATTGCTTTTCCACAATTCATCATTTGGTCATGTCCTGGTACCCAGGTTCCCAGAGTCCATAATTTTAATTCTGTGCCAACACTCAGTCTCTCCCCATGGTTATATTCCCCCGGTGACGTCACCTAACACCATTAAACTCACTGCCATAGCTACTCCACATCTGGACCAGACCTCCAGAAGATTCCTAGGGAAAAACACGTAACCAACCACGTTGGTTGTTTTTCACTCCATGATCACAAATCTGATTTGGGCACACTGCACAGCTCAAAAACCATTATGTTTTCAGATTTTCAGTTTACCTCACCTACACCTATTCTTTCCCCCAAATCTCCTGTATTCCCCTTCCCACCATTCTTGACTGATGACATTGTCTCATAATTCATTGGGAAAATACAGGTATCAGAGGGAATTCTTCATTTTCCTACCGCCAAATCTATAAAACCATCCACATCTATATTCACACTTTTTGCCCTCCCTCTACTGGCTATGGATGAAGTGTCCCTGCTCCTATCAAAGTTCAGGCCTCCCTGTTTGCTCTTGATCTCTCCTCCTCTTGCCTTTTGAGGGACTTCATTCTTTCCTTCAGAGGAATGCATTGTCAGCTTCTTCCCACAGTTTACAAATATGCTTCAGTATCTTGCATCTTAAAACAAATCTTCCTTAACTCCACATTGATCTTGGCTATCACACCACATCTCTGCTTCTCTTCACTTTAAAACTTCTTTAAAAGAGTTCTCTTTAGTGTCTCTCCCCACTTCCTCAATACTCCAGTGAAAACCTGATTATCAAATCCAGCTTCACTTTCCAAAACTTTCTGAGGTATCTAAAAGGAACCTCAAACTTAATACATCCACAATTTTTTCCCCTAACTCCACAAAATAATCTGGTCTTTCTCCAGTCTTCCCCTTTCATTCAATGGCAACATCATCCACTCAGTTCAAGCCTTGATTCTTCTTTTTCTCTCAACCCTATGCATAAGTCATCAATGTTCTGTTGGTTGTTCTTCCAAAATACACCTGAATCCATTCACTTCTCTCCATTTCCTACCACTCCAGGCCAATCACCATCACTCTTCACTGGGACTTGGCCAACAGCCTCCAGACGGTGCCCCATTTCCACTCTTACCTCACAACATCCATTTTCTATACAACATATTTGTCTTTTAAAAACATAGATGAGGTCAGGTCAGGTCCAACAGCTTCCTGCTTAGAATAAATTCTTGTTCCTAAGGCCTGTCTGATCCAGTCCTTCCCTCCTCATCAAACCTCATCTCAGATCACTCCTCTCACCCACTCCTACCTTTGCTCCAGCACTGGGGACTCCTGTACATTCCCTCATCACTCTGTACTCCAGAATAATCTCAAAGTCTTCACTTCTTCTGGGTCTGCCTCAAAGGTTTACCTCCTAGAACTTCTGTTGTCCAGCTCCTTCTTAGCTCAGCTCAAAAGTCACTTCCTCTCCCTGAACATTCGTTCTAAAGCAGCCACCATCCAACCCATCACTTTTTATTACATTACTAGGTTTTCTTTCTTCAACAAATGAAGTTATTTCATTCTTCAATAGTCAACAGTTGACATCTCAAGAGTAGGTAGAGCTGCTTTTAAAGATAATCTCCAGGGATTAGTTCAATAAGGAAAAGCCTTTGGGAAAGATAAATTCTGAGGACATCTAAAAACAATACCTCACCTTTAAGGGTAGTACCTAGGTTGCACAGGTAAGTATTATTGGCTTTCTCGAATGGCTTTTGGAGAAGTCAGGAATTTTGTGAGTATAATCACTAATTCAGCTCTAGCTCTAACATCTGGGCTCTTTGACTAAATCACATGGCCCAAAGAATGTTGGACAATATATTCTATGTTCCTCTATCTCAACAAAAAGCCACCAACTCAGGGGACGTCTTTCTTCTTTTTGCAAATGTTCAATCTGTCATCATCTATGACTTGGAGTGACTTTAGTGATGCTCTAAGTACTCCGGTCCTTACTTCTCAAAGTGTAAAAGCCCTTCTACGGTTAACTTAAGAGGGGACTATTTTTCCACTAAACTTTTTAAGAAAAGGACATTAATTTTGCCTCCTTCTGAGTGATAACACCACCTGTGCTTTCTGAAACTAACTGGGAGATAGATACCCATTTTGAATTCTTTGATACTCTTGACGAATGAGAAATATACATGTATAATTCTCCTTTACTATTGATGGGAGTTAACACATGTCTTATGGAATAAAGTTCTCTTCCTTGCTATAATAATAGCTGGGTTTCAGAGGGTTGGTTTTTTTTTTTTTTCCTTTTGACTTCAGAAATTTTGGAATCAGTGTTCAGCCAACAGTAATTACTGCTCATTACAATAATCATCACCATCAGCCTGATCGGTCCCCTGGGGCACAAGTCAGGGACTGAGGAAATGCATTTTTATCTAGGAGGATGATGAATTTTACCTGAGGCCCAGGGCGGCCTCTCAAGGAGCCAAATTTGATGACTGACACTGGCAGCTGTTAATATACTGAATTCCTAAGTCAGAATTATTGTTTTAAGTATTTTCTGAGTGAAACCATATTCAAAGGAATCTGAAATTTCAATCTCATGTTGAAAAGTCTTTGCAGGTCCTGTATATGAAAGGGAAACAAGAAAAATGTGGGGGGGAAAATGTTAGAAGCAACATTAAGCAAGGAAGGTAATTTCAGCAGCAACCCATATTACAGAGAAGTGGAGACCAACCTCTGCTTCTCGGTTTGGGGGTTCCCTTTAAAATAACATGCAATAGAATGGCTGGGGAGAAAGGTAAATGCTGGAGTGAGAGCAGACACCATAAGTGGTTTACAGAATAAAACCATAAAATCTCAGGATTGAAATGGACCTGAGACCTGAATGCCATTTTTAAGCATTAGAGCGAACCTTTACTATGTACTAAGCACTAGGTATATTCAGGGTGCAGAAGTAAGGGCCTAGGCTCTATCTTTGAGGATGCCATTCTATCAGGATGGCATTTCGCTACATCCAAATTAAAAAATCTATTCACAGTGGCTAAACTAAAGAGGGTTGTATTCCTCCAAAGTTAGATCCCGAGATGGGCACTTCAGAGTCATCCAGGCTCTAGCTCCAAATATCCCTACCATCACTAACATAGGGCTAGTCATTCAGGGCTGCCAGGTAGCAGCTTTACCTCCAGCCTCATGCCTCCTGCCAGGACGAAGGAAGAAGAATGAAGAGGAGGGAAATAAAGCTGCTTAAATCAAGAAAAAAAAAAAAAGCCTCTCCCGGAAATCTCAGGTTGACATTTGTTTATGTCTCCTGGCCAGAATTGTTCAGCAAGGCCACCCCTACCTGCAAAGTGGTCTGGAAAGGCAAGTATTTAAGCTAGGCATATTGCCATTCCAAACAAAACAGGGATTCTGTTGTAAGGAAAAAGAGAGAATGGGGGTTGGTTGGTGATAAGTAGTGCCTGCCATAGACTTAACAAGTATGTTGACAATTACACTATAGTGTGGTTTGTACATAATAAAGTTTTGCAGAACACAGGACTATCTACCCTCTTGTTAGGGGAGATGTTGTGCAGGGCTTCTCTGAGGAAGTAACATTTATGCTGAGTTTCAAAGAAAAAATGAAATTGTTAGAGTAGACAAAAGCAAAGACTGCTTCAAGAGAGGGACTAAGGGTTATGTGGGCGTGGAAAAGTGATTATTTATCAGAACATTTTCAGTTGCCACTGACAGAAAGGCAACTTGAACCAAAAAGTGCATAGGTAAGGTCTCAGGTATGGCTGGCTCCAGTAGCCCAGATGATGTCACCAAGATTCAATATCTCTTTTTTTCTTCTCTTTGACTCTGCAGGTCAATAAGCAGCTCCAGGCTTATGTCGCATCCTATGAGCAGCCCCAGAAGTTCCAATGAAGTTATGAATATGCATCTCATTGGAAGAACGTGGGACATGTGTCCATCACTCTGACCTATCACTGTGGACAGGAAAATAAGACATGCTGATTCGATAAGGCTGGGTTCCATGTCCACCTCTGGAGCCCTACCTGAACCACTTGAACTAAGAGTGGGAAAGAAGCTTCTCAAAAGGAAAACTGGGGTCTTCCCTGGTGGCGAGGTGGTTGAGAGTCCGCCTGCCGATGCAGGGGACACGGGTTTATGCCCCAGTCCGGGAAGATCCCACATGCCGCGGAGCGGCTGGGCCTGTGAGCCATGGCCGCTGAGCCTGCGTCCGGAGCCCGTGCTCCGCAACAGGAGAGGCCACAACAGTGAGAGACCCGCATACCGCAAAAAAAAAAAAAAAAAAAAAAAAAAAAAGGAAAACTGGGAGTAAATGAAGCAGGCCAAAGTAACAAATGTCTCTTACAGAGAGCAAATTATGTTAGTGATATTTACAAGGTGTAAGGCACAAGACATGAGAGAACAATTGGCTTATTTTGGTGAGGGGCAGGAAAGACTCTGAAATAACACTCTAATTCATGCTTGAGTGGCTCGGTATGATGTTAGCGCTAAACAAGCTGGTGACTATACATGCATGACCAGGTTGGAGATGGGAGGAGGGCTGAGAAGTTTAGAAGTAATAATAATAATAAACAACTATATTTCCTGGCAAGCCAAGGAAAAGGAGCATTAAGGAGCAGGAAATACGGATCCAACATTTAGAACAGACCACTGGACTGGAGACACTGAGTTTTTACATCTTCAGGCCCATTTTTGTTTAGGTGAGCATTTAAAAATATATTTACTTTAATATGCAAAGCACTCTGGTTTTGAAATTTTCCAAACCACATCCTACCTCAGTTGTCTCTATTACACTTTCAGTTCTACAGTGTTTCCTTTCCTCTTCCTCTGAGATAATTAATGCCTTCAAAACACCAAAACAAAGGGTTAAATTAGCCACGCTTTGAGATGAGTAGAGATTGGAACCTGCAGCCATAATGAAAAATAACATTTAAATTTTTGAACCTACAAGAAGCCAATAAGCTGTCTATAAGTCAAGTTTAATTAATGTGTAGCATTTGTCTACTCTAACACTGTATGAATAAATCTTCAAAGCCAAATTAGTATTTTAAAATACGGGTTGGCCAATACGAGTCAGCATATAAGCAGAAATATTTCCATTCTGAATCAACATAAAGATTTACAAACTTTAAACAACATTTCTAGTACACAGATTTGGTCTTTCTTTCAACTGCAACCATTATAACAGATTTAGTGACCTGGTTTCAAAAGAACAAGAAATGTTTTTAAAAATATCTTTTAAATCTACATTAGTTGTATCAATCCCTTAAGCTAGAAGTAACTTTATTTTGAAGATACCTCTGGAGGTAAATGTGGTTGTCAGCAGTTCAATAAAACCACCGTTACATATTGATAGAAATATTACTCAAAATGGATAAGAAATCCAATTTTTATATATGTTAATAACAGATTATTCTGAAAGTAGACATAATGAACAAGGTCTGTAATAGACATTGTGAGATGTCTAGCCAATGACCATTCTTCCATTTTCTCTTTTCTTATAGAACCTGGGTTGCTTACAGGTATGTGCTTTCCTTCCCAGGCCTTCTGCACTGGGGGAGGTTGGTCCTGCCTCAGGCCCAGAAGGTGAATCTTGATTGGTCTAAAACCATGATGATGGTCCCGTTCCCCTCACAATGATTGATTCAGACATGTACTTGTGTGATTTGAGGGGAAGTCTGCTGGGAAGCAACTGGCAAGAGTTTCCTCACTTTTACAAAGAGGCACAAGGGAGAGAGCATTTACTCCCTCCTGTAACCACCTTGCTACCAGGAGGTAAGATAGCCCTAAGCCAGCCAACATGCTGAGACCAGCAGAGTGGAAAGATGGAGAGAGCCTCAGTCTGAGACACTGTTGAGCCACTGAAGAAGTCAATCTTGAAGCCACCATACTGGGAGATTTTATGTAAAATAACATTCTCTCTTTTTTTTTCTTAATAATTGGGAGCTGGGTTTTCTGTTACTTCCTGCCAAAGGATCCTGTTATATAATTTTATTGTTTTTTTTAACTAATAAAATATTGAGACGTTAAGAAAAATAACAGCAAAAAGTTACATGATTTAAAAAAAGCAAAATACATTTCACTTCTAGGAACTGACCTTCAGAAACACTCATGTCCCATGCAGAGAGATATATTAAGGTTCAGGGTTGTTCACTGAAGCATTGTTTGTACTAGCAAAAGAGTGAAAATGTAAATGTCCTTAAATAAGAAAGCGTCTAGGGAATTCCCTGACTGTCCAGTGGTTAGGACTCAGCACTTTCACTGCCGTGGGCCCAGGTTCAATCCCTGGTCGCAGAACTAAGATCCCGTGGCATGGCCAAAAGAAAAAGTGGCTAAATAAAAAAGAATGAAATAATGTCATTTGCAACAACATGAATGGACCTAGAGATTATCGTACTAAGTGAAGTAAGTCAGACACAGAAAGACAAATATCATATGACATCACTTATACATGGAATCTAAAAAAAAATGATACAAATGAATTTATTTACAAAACAGAGACAGACTCACAGACATAGAAAACAAACATATAAATCTTATATATCTCTGAATCACTTTGCTATATACCTGAAACTAACACAACATTGTAAATCAACTATACTTCAATTTATATATATTTATTTTTTTGGTGGGGGGACGGGCCACACCGCGTGGCTTGCGGGATCTTAGTTCACTGACCAAGGATTGAACCCAGGCCCTTGTCAGTGAAAGTGCCGAGTCCTAACCACTGGACCACCAGAGAATTCCCAATATATGCTTCAATTTTTAAAAAGGCAAAATAGATATAAGATATTTATCATAAAAAATAAATTAAAAGGCAGTATCCCCCCCAATAAATAACATAAATAAATGGTTAAATTTTTTATAGTATAACATACTGTTGCCTCACTGTTCCACTTCTATTACCCCTCAGTGGGCCCAAAACTCCTGGAAGAACAGATGGCTATCCAAGCAGTAGTTGCCTCAATGCCACAATCCTGAGCCAGTTTACACAGATCACCAAGAGAGCCACCACTTTCTAGCGCAAGGCCCATCCCTGACTGCAGTGTCCATCATGATGACCAGGTGGACATGGCTTAATATCTTCACTGACTTCGACCAAAGTCTGTTGCTAAGCAAATCTCCTAAGATCCTAAACAAATCCTCCTAAGAATATTGCAAACATGCAGGGTCAATTTGACCCTTTTATACATCCTTCAATTTCTTTCCTGTCTCACTCCATTTTTGTCTCAGCAAAACCACCACTACCCAGCTCCACCCTAGATTTTTTCTCCAGATAAAGCTGGCTAGAACAGGGCATGATAGACCTCTAATGTATTTTTACTTCATTCTTATGTGGTTGTTCTTATTATAATAGAGATGGGTACAAATTACCAGCACTGAACCAGGAATGACGCATATATAGTTTGCGTTTACCAAAACCTTAACTCTCTTTGGTCAAACTCTTGCTTTTGTAAATATTTTGAAGTTCCCTTCTCCTTGTTTCCTATTTCAACACAGCATCCTGGTAACATCACATGTCCCCTTGATTTCACTAACTTCACACATTATATTTCTCATAATATATCAGTTAGGGTAGACTAATCGACATGACAAATAGACCAAAGTGTGTAATGGCTCCAACAATAGAATATTTATTCTTGCATCTAAAACAGTCCTGGTAGGGAATTCAGGCTAGTGCCTTGGCTCTCCTACACATGGTAATTTAGGGACCCAAGCTTCTTCCATACTGTGGCTCTGTCGTTCTTTAGGGCATTATCTTACCTGCATCCGGCCTGAGGAAAAGGAAAGAGCAAAGAGGAACTTAGGTGGGAGTGTTTTCTCTGCTCAATGTCATCTCTTCAGAAAGGTGGCTACACTCCACAGATCAAATTCTGGATCAACCTCTTGTTTGGTAAACAAAGATACAGAACATCAAATTCATTGTTGCAAATCAAGTGTTCACATCCATATGTTTTCTGTTCCACATCTAATCGAGAGAAGTAATAATCTGTCTAGAACTACCTCCTAAGGACTTATTTTACATGTTTAAGAACACAAACTTCTCAGGATTGATATTTAAGGCCAATAACATAATTGTGAACTTAAACCGAGGATTTTATTTAGACATTCTTCAGTTTGCACAGAGTAAGTGAAGAGAAGCACGTATTACTAACCTAAAACAATTATCCATTTAATTTTCTTTTGGGGGAGGGGGATCAAAAAAGTGATCAACAACAGTTAGGTGGGCCAGAATCACTGTACCTTAAAAAGAAGGATAATAGAAGGTGTTGCCATAAGAAAACCAGCTGGCTGGTTACCTAACAGGTGGGCATTACCTTGGTGACACCACAGTACTCAAAGGTATGTATGGTCCTCGGCTTTACAGATTCAAAAATTTGACCTCCACAGTGCACCAGAGTTATCGGACTCAGGGAGACTACTTCATGACAATCAAACACACAGGGGACTGATATGTAAATCATAATGCAATTTGTTCATTTAAATAAGAAATATGACCATGACACACAAAAGAATGCTCATTTTGGCACGGCCTGTACTTTCCCTGTAGGCAGATAATATTTAAATCATATTATAACCAGAAGGTTGCTTGGTGAGCAGTGAGGAATTTGAACCAAGAGAGCTATTTGTATGATTCAAATATCTGATGGCCCTGTATTTTGATAGTCTAATTCTGTCAATTTCTATTTTTATGTTATTAGTAGGAGGATGCATTTTCAGGATAAAGTCTTACATGGAACACATACATAGATATGTAGGTATATAGATACCTCTGCCCCTCACTCTCTCTGCTCTGATTGAAACTCTGGTAGTCTACTCAGAGCCCCACGTACTCAGCTACTCCATAGTCTGGAAGGAGCCAGAAGAGGACCTGGGAGAAGCATTCCGATGAGGGAGCCAGCGTTTGCAGAGATGCAGAACCATGAAAGAATGTGGCACATTCTGTGAAGTGCAAGGGGTTCACTAAGAATGGAATATAGTATCTGTGAGAGGAAAGAAAGAGGAAGTAGTAAGAGATCAGGCTGAAGAAATAAGCAAGAGACAAACGAAGGAAAAGGCTTGCACGCCTTGCTAAATTATTAGATCTTATATAGAAAGCTATGGAAAACCTTAAAAGGATTTTCAGCGCGGCCATGCCATGATCAGATTGCAATTTTGAAATATCACTCTGGTTGAGAAACAGATAATTGGGTTAGTGGGAGGGGCACAATATATGCCAGGAAGATAAGAGGCTTGTATCACATGCCACCAGCGCCTCACCCTTGGGACTTCACTGCACACCGTCAGTCCTCCAACTGCCAGCAGTTGCATTGCCACACCTGAGAGCTTTCTCTTGCCGCTGGAGCTCGCTTTGTTGCCCATGGCAGGCTTCGAGGGTCAGAGAATTCATGCTCCGGTCACACCCTCAACCGAGGGTTGAGGAGGGCTGGCACCTAAATCTGGTGCGTGTGTTACGCCCCAGTGGGATTAAGCCCCAGTTATCCGCAGTGGGAGCTGGCTTGACAACAGACCTTTTGGCTGCTTTCTCTTCCTTGTTTCACATCCCGTTCCCCTATCCTGTGTACGTCACCTCTCAGATAAATCACTTGTACTCAAATCTTTATTCTGGTATCTGCTTCTGGGGAAACCCAGACTAAGACAAGGCCACTGTAGGTGAAGGACGACAAGCGTCTGAATCAGGCAGGGAACACAGAGACAAAGGAAGTGGATTAGAGGTGCATTCAAAAGATGTTAAAACTAAATATGGAAGATACCAGGGAATTCCAGGATGGCCTCCAGGTTTCTGATTTGCGCTCCTGGGGGATGGCAATGCCATTCACTAAGTAAAGGAATAGAGGCGAAGAGAGAGGATTGATGGAAGATGATAGGCTCAGAGTTGAATATGCCAAGTCTGAAGCACCTGAGGAACAGCCTAGTGGAGGTGAGAAGTAGGATGTTGGACGTACCGGTTGGAGCTCAGAAGACTGTCTTGCTATAGAGGTAGATACTTGATATATACAAAAATGGTGAACTTTTACCGTTTTTGTGCTCAGTATCTAAATCTCCTTCCAATTTGGGGAAAATATAAAATCAATGGAGGGAGCCCCCCCCTGCCCCCACCCCCATCAGAGTAATCAGCAAGGGAGCAGATTTCCTCTCCCAGCCGGGGCACAGTCATGTGACCTAGGCTTGGCCAATCAAATGCCCTGACCCAGGATTTTTACCCACTGAGGGGATGATGCACAGAGCCAAGGGCAGTCTGACTGTTCAGGTGGATGTGGCAGAATTGAGAGTCCAATGTTTCTGGAAGTGGTGGCAGCCACAATGAGGTCCTCACTTCTAAAGTTTCTGCCAGGTGACTTTATGGGAGGGAGCGAAGAATGTGTGTTAGTTTACCATCATGATAGGAACTGCAAGTCAAATTCCATTCTTTGTTTTTTGAAAAAAGATCAATGTTTTTTTCTTAAGATGGGAGGAAGGTACACGAATGCTTGTTTTATTTTTTTGTTGTTTTATTTTAAGCATTCCTATGTATTTTAAACACGCCTTTGTATATATATTTCACAATAAATTTTTCAAACAAACAGAGAAACATGGCTTTTGAACAGAAGTGGCAATGTAGAAATTATGTTAAAGGGTGAAGAGGATATAATGTCTGGGATTTGCTTTGAAATAAGGAAGAAAAATGAAGATTCACAAAATGTTAATAATTGTTGATTCACAAAATATTGATAATTGTTGAAGCTGAGAGAGGGGTATGGTGGTCTTTGGAACATTCTCTTTATATTTTTATATGCTTAAAAATCTGCCTAATTATGAAATGGAAGTATTTTGGACAGTATGATGGGGTCTGGAAGACACATGAGAAGAGGGGAGAGATGAGACAGAAGGGTATCCAGGGCCCACAGAAGCACTTCACGGAGGAGAAACAACTCTCAGGAATAATCCGGGGGAAACCCAATGCCTCACACATTAAAAATGACCAACACTCATGTGTGGATTGATCGCAATCTTGAAACCTGGCAACTGACGAAACTTTGTTGAATCAGAAAGCTAAAGTCTTCAGAATGTCTGAAGACTTGAGTCACCAACCACCCCCAGTTCATTTCCTAGAAATTCAGACTCCCCAGATCTCAAATTCCCCACTCACCTGTGTGCCCCCGGTGACTCACAGTTTTCTTCGGTAAACTACGGCTATTTCCCCCGTCCTTGGTAGCTAGTGTCACTCTGGATATTATTAACTCTACTTTTCTTCACCCAAAGCTGAGAAAAACTTTTTTCCTCAAATGGACTTCTGATCTTATTTGCCAACCTTGGACCGCCAGGGCTTTAAGATGCCACTTGTTTTCTTGCTCTTTACGCTGTACAGAGCCATGCCCACCACCACTACCCCTAAGAAGAGAAACTTGGAATGTGTTTTCCAAGGGCTGTCTGGAGGGTATTTGAGTGACACCATCCTGGGCCACTAAAAAAGAACCAGCTCCCAAGGGTGAAATGAAATCTCTGCTTTTCCAGGATTCCTCCCCGCCTATGGAGTCTCAAACGTCTGGGACATAATGCATATCCAGCTTTATTCACCATTTTATCCTGGGGTCCTAAAGGGAATTTGATCAAAAGAGAGTCTCAGAATATAAACCAGCCTCACCTGCAAATTTTATTACGAGTATGTTGTTTGTTTGATTCAGATGGGGGAAGGATGGTGGAAAATCAAGCACTATGGGAAGACGACGGTCCTCACAGCTCAGCTCCTCCACTGCGGGCTGCTTTCCAGTTGGTGCAACAGGAGATCTGGGGCCTATGTTTGCTTTTCTTGGCATTCGCAGAGGTGGTGTCTGTAGCTGAAGACACTAGGGCTGTTGCCAGAAGCCCTGCTGGAGCTAAGACTGTGTGATTCCAGGTTCCAAGATCTCATCTGCTCGCAGAGATGGGGAACATTTTGATCTTGGCAAACGCTCTCATGCCAGCACTCCATGTCCACCCGACTCTTCTCCCTACTTCTCTGACCCCCAGCAGAGCAGCGGAGTGACCCCTGGACACACACCACTTACGTGTGTGTCCACACAGCTTGGCAGCCCCGCCGTCTCTGGAATTCCTGTATCTCCCTGGGGAACTCACCACAGTGGACACAAACACGCTTACAAACTGCTAGTGACATGGCAGCGCATTAACCACAGGTCCCGAGAGGAGAAAGCAGAGTGAGCTGTCCTTCCCTGGTAGCTGCCTCAAGACCCTGCAGACCCCCAAGGTGGATGCTTACTTCAGACACTGAATGTTTCTGCCATGTAGATTAGCACAGCCTCAGCAAAGTTAGAAAAACAAAATACACTCCCTTTATATGAGCGATGGGATCCCCTTCTGTAGGCTATTCCTGGTCAGTAACATGAGGGTGGTGTTCTCTATCAGTGCCTGAGCCAGAGCCCCGGCTGTCATTGTGATCCCTTTGAAACTCTGGATGTGGTCAGTCTATAAAGTTTTCCAACACTCAGGCTCCCCGTTTATCACCCCAGCCTCTGCCTCCCATTTGCACGACCCTCCAGCCCACTTCCTGAAGTGTTACCTCTCTGCCCCACACTGCAGGAGCCCTTCCCATGCTCTCACACCCATGCACCACCCTCTCCCATATTCAAAGGCAGTGGTCCACTCCTCCTGCCTCTCCAGAGGCTCTGAGCTGGTGTTTCTTGACAATCCATAGACAGGAGAGACAAAATCAAGCCCCATATATTCATTCTCTCTCCCTGTTCTCACCTCCACAGGAACAGCATTTTCAGCTCTTTTATCCCAATCCCTTAGCCTTTTTCCTGGATACAAAACAGATAGGTTACAGTTTGGGGTCAACAGAGTGATTTTAGTTGAGAAACAGGCTCCATTCATCTGATTTAATCTTTTAAAGTAATAGTTATTGAGTTTGTGGGCTTCCCTGGTGGTGCAGTGGTTAAGAATCCACCTGCCAATGCAGGGGACACGGGTACAAGCGCTGGTCCGGGAAGATCCCACATGCTGCGGAGCAACTAAACCCGTGCACCACAACTACTGAAACCCATATACCTAGAGCCTGTGCTCCGCAACAAGAGAAGCCACCACAATGAGAAACCCACGTGCCGCAAGAAAGAGTAGCCCTCACTCGCCACAACTAGAGAAAGCCCGTGCGCAGCAATGAAGACCCAATACAGCCAAAGATAAATAAATAAAATAAATAAATTTATTTTTAAAAAAACAATAATAATTATTGAGTTTTACTATGTAGTAAGTACCTGATAAATACTATCTGATTCAGTCCTTATAACCACCATTTTGCAGATGAAGAAATTGTGGTCCAGAGAGATTCAGTTGCCAAAAGGGATATAACTCTCAAATGGTAGAGCCAGAGTTTGAACTTCAGCATTTTGAGCCCAGAGCCCATGCTTTTAATAACACTGTATATTGTTTCTCAGCCCCCAGAAGCACGCCTCTTTTAAAATTTCTTGTCCTCTCTTTACAGTACCCCTGGCCCAGATCACCATGGTCTACTACTTCAAGGAAAGTTTGCCACCCTGAAATGGAGCAGGACCTTATGGTCCTTCCCCACCACGTCCTCAGTCTGCCTTTTTCTGTGGAAAAACTTTAGCCAAAGAATAAGTTTAATCAGAGAAGTGAGAAAATGCAGAAGCAAAGAAAAGCAGTCAAACAGGACAAAACAATAATAGTCTAGTCAGTAAGCAAGGTCAAGGACCTTTAGTTCCTTCTCAAGGGCTGTAGATAATATTCTGAGCCATGGCCTTTGAGCCATCTTATAGATACTGAAACCCCCAGCAGGTAGAAGAAGTCAACTACATGGTGGCCAGACCATAGCCATGACATAAGCTGCCACAATTCTGAGAACTGGCCTCAAGGAAATGGGAACAAACCGACCCTGGAACTAAAGACTAACTCTACTTAAAACAATCAAGATGACGCTGGTCAGACCACTGATGACCAATTTCAAGATGACGGTCAGAGCTGACTGTGCTGTTTCTGCACGTAGCCCCCTCCGTCCGCCTATAAAGGCTCTTGCCCCCTGATCATCAGTGGGGGGGGGGGGGGGGGGCGGGGGCGGCCTTTAGACAGAAGTCCGCCCTCCCCCTTCCCCCTTCTCCGTTGCAGCATCCAGAATAAAGCAAAGTTTCCTTTCCACCAACCTGGCCTCTTTATTGGCTTCTGAGCAGCAAGCAGCCGGACCCTACTTTCAGTTACAGCCCTACTCCATGATGTTAACTGGAAGCAACCCCTTCACCTTTTCCTTTGCCATCACTCTGGGGCTCCTCCCAGCTTAGTTGCTCTGATAACTCCTCTAATATCCTAGTGTCAGGATACTTTGGCTGCAGGAATCTAAGCCCCCAACTCGGGCTTAATTGATTGGGATACGTATATAATAGGATTTTTTTTTTTTTTTCGGTACATGGGCCTCTCACTGTTGTGGCCTCTCCCGTTGCGGAGCACAGGCTCCGGACGCGCAGGCTCAGCGACCATGGCTCACGGGCCTAGCCGCTCCGCGGCATGTGGTATCTTCCCGGACCGGGGCACGAACCCGTGTCCCCTGCATCGGCAGGCGGACTCTCAACCATTGCGCCACCAGGGAAGCCCTATAATAGGAATTTTTAAGGGTGGACGAGACTGGGGCTGCATGATTGAGCAGTGCAACAATGCCATCAGGGATCCAAGGACCAAGGTTCTTTCTATCTCCTCACTCTGTAAACCCCATCCAAAGGCTCCCCTCAAGAGTTTAGGGAGGCTGCCAGGAGTAACTGCCACCATAGTCTTGCTGTTGTCCCAGGGCCAGTGAGGGTGGGAACTCTCCTCCAATCATATCTGATTGGATAAATTTAGATCATATTCCCACCCTGGACCAATAACAGGGGAACACACAAAGTAACTGGTTGAAACCCAGATTCCTGAGCCAATCCCTAGCAAAGAGGATCCCTGAGCCAATCCTCCAGCTGTCAGATCTTTCAGAGTCTGCCTCAGCTTTCTAGGGGAGTTCACGCTCTTTTCCACTTGGCCCAAAGCCAATGACTAAGTAAGATGGTCGTTCAAGGGCCCAGCCATTCCCATTAAACACAGGGCTTCTCGGGGCTTCCCTGGTGGCGCAGTGGTTGAGAGTCCGCCTGCCGATGCAGGCGACAAGGGTTCGTGCCCCAGTCCGGGAGGATCCCACATGCCGCGGAGCGGCTGGGCCCGTGAACCATGGCCGCTGAGCCTGAGCGTCCGGAGCCTGTGCTCCGCAACGGGAGAGGCCACAACAGTGAGAGGCACGCGTACCGCAAAAATAAATAAATAAATAAAATAAAATAAAATAAAAAAGCACAGGGTTTCTCTAATGGGCACCCCTTGTCCTGGAGCTCCGGGTCAGGAAGACAAAGGGTTCGTCAGGTCTGTGTCATGATCTGATGGCTCTCTCTGGCCATTCCTTCTCTCCTCTTTCTCCATTCACTGGTGTTAACTCCTCAATAAGCCTTTTGTACTCCTCACTCCATTTCAGCACCTGCTCTCCAGAGAACCCTCCCTGCAAAGGTACCCTGATAGCTAGCTGTGACTCTGTCTACATCTTCTGTCTCGACTCTACCCACATATCTTGCACCTCTAGGAAACTTGTCCTTCATCATCTACACTCCACTGCTCCTGCTAAGACTGCTTTTTATCCGCCTATGACCTTCAGTCCTTTGAGCCTCCCCTATTCTTAGTCCACCAGCCGCCATCTAGTTTCCCTTTCCTCACACCTCAGCCCGGACCCCATCTTAACCATGACTTTGCTAGCAACTGACTTCTCCACACCCTTAGGCCAATCCCCAACCCTGGGAAAGCTACAGTAAAATGTCCTTTCTTCCCTTCTGCTATGAGTCTACTGAAACCGGGTTTAATGACTTAATGACAAATCCACACTATCTAACTTTAAACGGGCCCTCAGTGCTGCTCAATGATTATTTTACTAATCTCTACAGACTCCCACTGCATTGATGCCAAATATTTTCCTCTCCATTTACTTCCTAATGTCCTTTCCTCCTAATTTCTCCTTGCACCCTGAGGATGAATTGTTAACCCTTTTCTTTTCATGTTGATACAGTTTGTAGTCCCCAAACTTCCCCTTACAGTGGGTATCCATTGCTTTTACCTGCCCCCAAGATCCAGTACACCCAAATCTTCCTTGAAGGAACAGCCCCTCTCCCATCCCCAGTCCTTGCAGCTCTAGTGGCTGGCTCCCATCTCCTCCAAAGTTGGCAACGTGACTCAGGCCTGGCTGCCCAGGACATAGTAAACAAATCAAGGATGGGCATGGGAACCATGCCAGACCAATGAAACCCTTGTCGGATTTATTTAGGGGAAATAACTTTCTTCTGCTTTGGGAATTGCTAATCTGTAAAGAAACACGCCCAGTACTGTAAACCCCCATCTTTCCCCAGAAGGGAAGAGCCTACCAAAGAAAAAGCCAGAGGAAAGAAGATCTGGTCCTGATGGCAACCTAGAGCTCCTGAATCCACCTATCTTGAAGTCATCATACCACAGGATGTTTCAATTATATGAGCCAATAAATTCTCTTTTTTATTTAAACCAGTTTGAATCACATTTCTGTACTCGCCATCAAGGATCTTGACCTTTAGCATGCTCTCAATCTTCAGATTTATTTATATCTTTACCTGTTCTGCCTTTATCTATCTCTGACAGAGGTACCATTCTCGCTGGTATGGTTTTCTTGCTATGCCTTATTTTACGTTGGGACCTTTTTTAATCTGTTTCTCTTTCTCCACTGACTTCTCCTCCATTGCCCATATCCATAACTGGTATTGGCTAAATAAATGTTATCAAACTATTTCAAAAGTATAGTCTTTGATGAGAACAGACAGAAGGAATTTCTGAAAGTATAAGAACATGGCTCTTTGAGATTGACCTGCTCTGGAGTAGGCAGGGGAGGGTCATTTCAAAGGATGGAGGGAGAGGGCTTCCCTGGTGGCGCAGTGGTTGAGAATCCGCCTGCCGATGCAGGGGACACGGGTTCGTGCCCTGGTTCCGGGAAGATCCCACATGCCGCGGAGCGGCTGGGCCTGTGAGCCATGGTCGCTGAGCCTGCACGTCCGGAGCCTGTGCTCCGCAACGGGAGAGGCCACAACAGTGAGAGGCCCGCATACCGCAAAGATATCCCAGTACTACAGATTTAATCTGTGATTTTCTTTTTGTGAGTGAGGTTAAGCAACTTAAGTTGAAGGGAAATTTATATTTCTTTTTCTATGAACTGTCTATTCTTGTTCTTTACGTATTTTTCTGCTAAGTTGTTGGACTTCTCTCAATTTCTATAAGTTCTTCCAGAATTTAGCTTTTTTCTGTGTTCTGAGCGGGAAATACTTTCACTGTCTTTTTTTTTTTTTTTACTTTCACTGTCCTTTGACTTCTTATGTTGTTTGTGCTACAAAGTCATGTTTTATATATGTAGTTTATATAAGTAGTTGAATTTGTCACATCTTTCCTTTTATGGGCTCTGAATTTTGAATCATAGAAAGGCTTTCCCCATTCAGTGTTTATAAAGGAACCCATCATGTTTTTCCTTGTACTGGCATAATTTTTTACATTTAAGTCATTGATCCACTTAGAGTTTACCCTATTATATGTTTAAGGTATTAATCCAGCATCATCTTTTTCAAGTGTCTTCCAGATCAGTAATTGTTCAATCATCAGGAAAACTGAGCAGTAAAAGTCACCAGAAACCAAGGTCAAAGAGAAAAACGCTATCGTAAAATGTTTAATTGCAGGTTTTCTCGAGGCTGTGATAACGGGAAGTAACACAACTTAATTATCTGGCCAGGTATGCAATGCCAACTACCAGACAGCTTTAATGAGCTGAACTTGAAGAACATTGAAACTATGTAGACTGTGGTGAGAGTATGAGGATAAATCATTGATCTCAGAGTAATAACTTGTGTACTTCTTATGCTTGAGTTGATGAAGCATCCCCTTCTCAACAAATGCTACAAAACTTCAAAGTCTTAATCTACTCATTTTTTCCTTTTAAATTCAATTATTTATAAAAATCCTTAAAGTACTCTGGGTTTCAAATTTACATACAGTAAAATTCACTGTTTTTGGTGTACAGTCTATAGGGAATAGAGTATGCCTACCTACCTACCCTTTACTCATCCATTTAGAGTTAATATTAGCACCCTAAGTAAAATGTAGAAGACGCCTTACAATTACCTAAGTCTCTTTAGCTTTCCCCCTTTTTGTGTTGTAGTCGCCATTTATGATATCTACACACATTGAAACCTCCACTAATCTTATATTTTTGCTGTCAATAGTCATATATATTTTAAAGAGTTTATGAGGGAAAACTATGCTAATTACATTTACCCAAACGTGTTTGGTCTTCCTTCATTCCCAGTGTTTCAATTTTCCCTCTTGAATCATTTCCCTTTAGCTTGAAGAACTTCCTTTATCATTTCTTTTAGAGAAGGTCTGCTGGCAATGACTTTTCTTAGTTTTCTTCCTCTGAGAATATCTTTATTTCCCCATCACTCCTGAAGGATATTTTCACTAGATGTACAATTCTCGGTTAACAAACTCTTTTCTTTAAGCACTTTAAAGATGTTTTTCCACTGTCTTCTAGGCTCTGTGTAATGTGTTATTTTTTCTGGCTGCTTTCAAGGTTTTTTTCCTTTACCTCTGGTTTTCAGCAGTTTGATTATAATGTGTCTGGTGTGGTTTTCTTCGAGTTTATTTTGTAACCTTATGTGTTTCACTAAACTGGAAAGTTTTCAGCCATTATTTCTCAAATATTTTTTCTGCACCAATCTCCTTCCTTCTCGTTCTGGGACTGCAATGACATACATATTATATCTTAAAATATTTTCCCATAGGTACTGATGATCTCATTTTTTAAAATCTTTTCTCTCTTGGTTTTTTACATTGGGTGATTTCTATATAATCACTGCTTTAAAGTCTAATAATCCCAACTTCTGGGTCATCTCTTGGTTGGAATCTGTTGATTGTATTTTCACTAGGGAATTGGTCATGTTTTCCTGCTCGTTTGTATTTGAGTAATTTTGGATGGTATTCTGGACATTCTGAATATGTATTATATTTGGAAACTCCAGATCCTATTAAAACCCTCTGTAGAATGTTGACTTTTTAAAATTTTGACAGTCAAATAACATGGTTAGATTCAGACTAAGAGTTCTGTCTCTCCTTCAGTCAATTAGTTTCAATGTCAGTTCTATTCTCAAATCTTTCACTGTGCTGCTTTGTTCTCTACCACACATGAGCTTCTCAGGGATTAGTCTCTGAATTGTTTAGTAATTTATGTCATAGATCACTTTTCAGTACCTTTGTTATGCAGCTTTGGACTTTTTTTGTGCATACAAATCTTAGGCTTGACACATGAGATTCCAATACGGTATTTCCTTCCGTCAAGTCTAAGAACTATATGGGTGTTATCATACAGTCATAAAGTATATATTTTTTTCCATTACTGTACCTTATGCCATACCAGGTCAACTTAATAGTGATTCATATTTGAATCACAGAACTACTAAAATTAATTTTCTGCTGCTCACTGTTGTTAAAGTAATTTTGTTTTAATTTTTTGTTTGTTTTTCTTAATACCAGAAGCCAATACAGATGAAGGGCATTCTTCCCCATTTTAGTCTGATTTCAAGCCAAGTTTCCCTCTTAGCCTCAATTTATCTCACTTTTGCAAAGAGTCTTCTTGCCATTCCATCTCCTCTGAGGACAGCAGATGGATCTATGTTTGATTCTTTCATTCACCAAGCATTTATCGAGTGCCTGTCATGTGCTAGATACTGTTCTAGACACTGTTCAACTGACACTGGACTGAATATGTTACCAGAGAAATTATTCCTCTGGAATTTTTAAGATAATCGATTTATCTATTCAAGATTGTTAACTAGAGGATGGCTTAAGGTGGGGAATGGACGTCTCTTCTCAGTGTTCTGAGTTCAGTGAACTCTCAAGACTGAAATAAGAGGGAGACACCATCGAACAAACCTAAAGCATCTCTAAGAGAAACCGAATTGTTTATAAGCTAGTGTCTCTCAAATTTTAGTGCTTACCTACCATTGCAATTATACATGTTCCTACTTCTCATACTTCTCCCCAGGGCCCCACAAGTTTTGAAGGGAGAATAAAAGCTATGAACTCTGAGAAGTACTACAAGCTAATGGCCACAGTGCAAATATCCCACCTTGTTGTCTTTGGGGGAAATGCTTCATATTCAGATTGTTCCCATCTTTCCCACACTGGTAAAGACAATGGGAAAAATATATAGTGAGCTAACTGGGTAGGAAAAGAATTTTATTGTTCTATGGACTAATCCCCAGTTAAGTGTGATTAGCATAAACATTTTTCACATCAAGTAGAATGAGGCTTCACTAATGAGATGAGCATAATACACATCTGATAAAATACCAACTGCTTTTTATAAATACATAATAAAAGGGATGTAAGGAGGGAATATAATTAGCTTGCATGATTCAGCATGGATTTATTCCCACTTACTCTTTATGTGATCTTGGGTAAATTATTTAACCTCTCCAAGTCCCTCTTTTCTCAACTATAAAATTCAGAAAACAATAGCTGTTATGGTTTGTTGGAATTCAATGCCTAACACAGTAGATAATTAACATTAGGTGATTATGAATCCGAAGTCAGTAAAACTTCTGGAAGAAAATATATGCATTTCTCTGAAAAGTGTCCTTGGGAGAATTTATCCCAACAACTTATATATCTTATAAACTGAATAAAGTAGAAGAATTTCTTAAACATTGTCATCTAGGGCAGAAGAACAAATCTTCCCTTTTAATAAATGTATCCTTACTTCGATATCCAATTCAATTAGATTAGCCTGGATGTATTTGGAAGGGACCTGACTACAATAATGCATAAAATTTTGTCTAATAGCTGGCCATGAGCTTTTGCTGACACTCAATGAAATCTGTTTAATTACTCTAGCAGCCCCTATATTGGCTGCTGTGCTGGGGTCATTGGAGAATTCGACCCTATGGTACTTGGGATACAAGAACATCTTCTGCTGATTGAAGCCTGTACCCTGTGGAAATGTTTTAATGTGATCCTTGAAGCATGTCCTAAGAAAGGCTGTCAACACATATTCTTCTTTGTCAGGCCTTTATTTGGTCAGGAATACTCAAGAGCTCTGTCTTTCTGCCTGTGGTTTACCACATTGTCTCCATTTGCTTTCAAATATGGTTTAGCTGTGTTCAACGAAGCAGAGGTAGCCGAATTAGAAAGACATCATCAACACTGCTCCTCCAGAGAAAATTTCTCATCAGATAAATCACTAAACCAGCTACCAGGTTTTTTTGTTTTGTTTTAGCTACCATGTTTTGATGCATAGAAGCCAGATCCTTGCACCCTATTCATTCACTTGCAGATAAACACATTCTCAACATGGTGAGCCAAGGGATGTGCCCAACAGACCATGAGGAAAGCTGGGGCTGATCACAAATCCCCAGTACAAAGAATTTCAAAAGAAGGAGGAAAAGGCAGCAATAAAAGACAACTTATTTGTAACTCTGTATCTCTGTATCTCTGTAACTCTGTAACTCACTATCACAAGTGATTTTTTTAATAACAAATAAAAGTTCTTTGGCAACTACTGTTTAATATAAACCGAAAGGTATGGCATAATCCTTAAAAATCTATAGCTGCTTATATGAACATTGTTGTATAGTATGAATTGAGACATTAGGGTGAAGAGGTATTGACAAACATAAGAATTTGCCATATCCAAAAGTGTGTTTTTGTTTTTAATGAATAGGAATTTCCAAGGAATAAGAAATTGCTTTAACTGTGATCATCTGACCAATTAAAAATCATAATGTCATGGGTTTTTCACTAGCCCTGAGAATGCGGAATGTCCCAGTGCACAGTGCTGCCCCAAACAGCTGGTATTTAGAGTGAAAGTAGGGCTTGCATTTCTTTGAATGAGGGGTAGATTTCTTAGAAATGTGGTAATTGGAGAAAATCTTGATTTCATTAAAATTATTCTAGTTTTACAGTCTATATTAATCCAAAGAAAAACTTGAGAACCACTAACTTAACACATTTTAAACCACCTGGAGTAATCTGGAATGCCTGTACTGCATTTACAATCAATTTTAGGCATCGATTAGTCCTTCCATATTAGGGAAGGATACTGTTAGAATTGGAAATTTCCCTCCAAATCACAGACTGTTACAAGGGAATGAAACTCCTCAACTTGATAAATAAGAGCCATGTTGGCCTTTCCCTTTTATTCTTCTTCAGCCACCAATGGCTATATGGGGCAGGACAGTCCTTCCCCCCAAAAGTTCAGAACAGTTAAAGAGTGATGGACCCACATAACAGAACACTCGGACATTGAACTTGAGAGAGATGAAAAGATATTTCTGGACCAAAAAAAAAAAAAGTCACAGCAAAAATCCATAAAACACCTAGAAATAAGCATAACAAGAAATGTTCAAGACCCCTGTAAACACAACAATAAAGCTAACAAACAAAAACAATAAATTAAGTTTTAAAACCTAAGACAGATCTTATTCCTAGATAGGAAAAAGCAATTCTGAAAATTTTTCAAGTGATATCAAACTAATCTATATGTTCATTCAGAACTCAAAACTGTTAATTGTGGTTACCTCCAAGGAGTGAGGCTGGGGAAAATATTTGCAATACGTATGATAGACAAATCTCCTGAATAGTATTGATAAGAAAAAGATAATAATAACTCCATAGGAAAATATGGACAAAATATGTGATAGATAGGTCATAGAGGAGGAAATACAAGTTGGTCTTAAATATATAAAAAGAAGCTTAGCCTCATTCACAGTAAGAAAATATAAAATAAAACACATCTAAGATACCATTTTTAAATTACCAAATTGGCAAAAAACAAAGTTTGCTAGCACCCTTTTGGCATGGCTGTAGGGAAATAGAAACTCTTGTACATTAGTTGAATATTATGACATTGCTCGTATATTATAAATTAGTTACATTTCTATGGAGGGCAATTGCATAATATCTATTAAAATTATAAATGCATGTATTCTTTGATCCAACAATGCCACTTTCTACAGATATACTCACATACATGCAAAATGACACAAAGTTAATAGCCGAAACACTGTTTAAAAGGGTAAAAGATTGAAAACAGCCAAATATTCTTTGATTGGGGACTGAGTAAATAATGTATGGTAGATCTATACAACTGAATATTATTCAACTGAAAAGAAAAGGAAAAAAATCTTTATGTACATGCTGACATGGAAAAAGTTCCATGACGTATTATTAAGTAAAGAAAGCAAAGTACATGAGAGTGTTTAAATATGCAAATATTTATGTGTAAGAGGGAGAAATATGAATATATATTCAAACGCATAAGAATATAACAATGGTTACTTGGAAAATAAGGTATTGGTTGCAGGAAATACAAGGGAAGACCAAACATGAGAAGAATTTTCGCTATATACCTTTTCTTAACTTTAGATTTTTGAACTATACGAATGCATTACCTACTGAGAAAATTTAAACTAAATTTTAATTGAACACTTTTTCTTTATGAATTATTTGGAAATAAACCTTTTTATACCATGAAGTGACTTTGTAAATGCATTTATGACAATCCCTATTTTTTTAGGAGAACCATATTAAAGGCAATTATATTTCATTTAAAAATGGTAATTGCTTTCTCATACTTAATTTTAACATAAAGTTTATCACATTACTGTAATTTGGCAAACAAAAAATTTCCCAGTATCTTGAATATACCAATCCCTCTTGATATTGAGGCAGGTACAGGAAGATAAAGGGGAAAATAGATTTTATATTATATTGTGTATACATACACAACACATATTTATAAAGAAATGGAGGTTAATTTTTAGACAGTATTGCACTATCTCAGTCCCTTATCATTGGTTTAAACTAGTCACACGGCCAACATATCCCACAACAAATTGATTCTTGTTCACATACAAAGAAGTAGTGCGCGTTTAAATAACACTGTATTTACTGACTAGGGAAAAAAAATACAACAGCACATTGAAGTCAACGGACTTCTGACCTTGAAAAATGTAATGAACTAGTGTATAGAGAAAAGTTCCATGGTGCCTAGTGGTGAAGGGCACAGGATTTTGGAGTAAGACCCATCTAGATGGAATCCACTGCCTATGTGACCTTGGGTGAGTTACTTCAAAGGGGACTGTTTCCTATCACACAGATTCCTCATAGGGTTTTTATTAAATACAATAATGCATATAAATAGGTTAGCATAGACACCTACTTAAACTCTATCTTCATCATGAACTCTGTTCTTTAAATGTCTCCACATTCCTTCCTATGCTTGCAGAGAAAAAAGAACACAAGACAGGTAGAAAAATGGAGAAATCAGTGGCCTCTCTGATCCAATTTGTGGGGTTTAAAAACGTTCTCCTATTCAGACACATCTCACCGAAGGGGACCACAAGTAGTCTGAGAAGTTGGCCAATTCCTTAAGTTAATCCCTTGCGAACATGCAAATATCTCTAGAAGGGGATTAATCCTATAACTATTAATATTTAGCATAGCACATTAAACAAATATTACTTTAATAGCTAGTATCAGAAGACATCTTAGAGAATAGTCTCTGACGAAATACAGAGTCCTGATGTGTCATTTCGGCTGTGGAATGAGTCTTTGGGGCACAGCTTGAATGAGGCAGGAATAAGACCAAGGAGCAAAACCGTTCTGCATAAGGACAGACAGGAATTTGTGGGGTTTGGAAGCACGCATAAGTCAAAGAAAAAGAGCAGACTTTGAAGTAGGGAGAAAGGGAACTCTGGGTCCTCCTCCTAGCCCAGAAGACTGCAACTGCCCAGAGGCAGCATGGCCAAAGGCTTTTGAGAACAGAAATATCTGAAATTTAATTGTTTTGCATGGCTTCATGGCTCCAAACCTTTCATAACCTCTCATGCACAACCCTGAGTTGTCAGGACTTTCAGCAGAAGGATTTGAGTGCTATCCAGGAAGAAGACATATGGAAAAGCAGGCAGAAAATACAGAGAGTAGGATAAATGTACTGTGGAGAAGATTTCCGGAAGTGGAAAGCAAAAATCAAAGGGCCTTGGTCTGGAACATAGCTCCCCCGCACCCCTCACTGCCCCAAGAATCCTCAGACATGGTGGGAATAGGGGTGGGGCTAAGGGATGCCTCCTTTCCCTCCACATGTGGGGTTAGGGGCTGAGTCCATTTAATTAAGTCTTGAAGGATGGAGTGACCCAGCTGCATGTCGGTTGCACTAGCTCTTTTTCCTTCCAGCTCTCTAACAGCTGGGGAAAAGCTAAAAGCAGAACCCAGAGGGCCTAGAAACCAGGACTGACAGGAGAAGGGTAGCACAATTCGAGGTTAGAGGAGAAAGCTTGGGAGGGATAATAAGTAAAGGGCATCAAATGGGGACACCTCAACAGGAGATGGTTGCTCTGAACAGAGAGGGCTTCTGTGGCTTGAGTAAGCCCTGCACAGATTACAAATTCAAATTCAAATTCAAATATTATTCACCTAAAGTTAAATTTGATGTGTGCTATGTGGGTAAGTGACCAAATACCAGATTACTGTGATATATTACTGAGAGGAAACTACTAAATCTGTAACATGGCAAATACAATGGGAAAAAACCTGGATCAAACAAACAAACAAACAAACATGAAAATGGTACTTTTTCTTCCCAGCTGTCTATTTAAAGAGTTAAATTAAGCCATGAAACGATCATATCAGCCTTAATTCTTTCTGTTATTAATTGAACACCTCCTTGGAAATATGCAGATAAAAGTTCCACCTTGGAGAATTTGAGATAAGAGTGAATGGAAAAGAAGTGAAATTAACAGGCTTTCCCAGTTCACACTCATAACCATCACGCTTTGTTTGTTCAAAGCTGCCTACAAATGCATAATATTAAATCAAACCTTTAATGTATTCTGACGTGGGGGAGCTTACAATCCTAAGGCCTGTTCTGAGGTTCACACTTTTCTTTGTACATAGTAGGGGCCATAAAACCAAGTGAACAGCAAAAGGCTATTGTGAAATAAGATAGATGAGAGTGCTTTGTGTTATAAGGAAATTCAAGCTGCTTCCTGTGATGAAAACAACATAGATACACATATACAGTGTAGACAGTCCTCAGCTAAATATAGTAGATCCTATAATGCATTAGTTCACAGGCATATTAATATGATAAAAGAAAGGATGAAATTTAGGTTTTTGCCTGAAGGAAGACTTGTCATAAATAACAAAACTGGCCAGATGTCCTGTGATCCTAAAAATAAGTAGGCTTCTGCTGTGAAACCCATCACTTCACAGGAAATAAAGTGAGAAGCACAGCGGCACTCTATGGAAAAGATCCACCAAGAAATAGCCAAGATAATTTCCTTCATTTGACCATAAACCCATCAAAACTTCATGGAATGTGGTCACTTTATTTATGCAGGAACTGTGTTCAGTTACCCACACATGCCATAACTTTCTTAAATAATGAGAGAGACAGACAACCATGGGATCTGTTCTCTAATAGGAATTCAAGTATCAATGTAAATCTCCAGAATCCTAAGGAATTTTCTACTGAAATCAACAGTCACCAACACAGACTGACTTAGAAATAGATTATATCTCATGCTTCCTTGCCTCCTTAAAACATTTATTCTTAAAATCTAGCTACTTAAAGCAAACCATTTTAAAAAACGAATCCAAAAGTACTATTATCAGCTATATTGCTTCTGAGAGGCTGATCGTCAATCATAGGAACAAGGAATTCATTTTTTTAAATGAAAATTGGCCCAATATTAATGTGGGCCATAAAAACATTTGAAGTCTTGATCAGTATGATGTCATGGAAGTTAGGCCTATTTGACACCAGGTATGAACCAACTTTTGTTTTCTTTGTATGTTGTATACGGCTTGATGGTTGGTGGTGGTAGACCCTTGCCATGCTTCCCAACAGTCCTGTCTGAAAACAGCTGTCTTCCCAACCATAGTCCTCCAAAGAGCAAATTCTCAATGGAACTATTTTGACAAAAGGCCAACTTATTTTAAACTACAAAACAAAAAGTTATAGGGAATTCCCTGGCGGTCCAGTGGTTAGGACTCCGCACTTCCACTGCAGGGGGCACCGGTTCAATCCCTGGCTGAGGAACTAAGATCCCATATGCCGCATGGCACGGCCAAAAAAAAAAAAAAAAAACCCATAAAGTTATAACCAATAAGCAATCAAATTAGTACCAAATGTTACTTATCAAAGATAGACTTTAATGCAGATAGCACTCATTATGGAAATTCCTAAAGTAAAAGCTAGAGAGTATGCCAACGTGTTTCTCTCATCACAGTGCACAGCATTGTAACGTTAGCATTTCCAAAGGCATAGATGATGTTAGATTCTAGGGAGGATACAACTGCATATTATCTCTGTCTTTAAGAAAGCTTGTCTAGGGGCTTCTCTGGTGGCCCAGTGGTTAACACTCTGCGCTCCCAGTGCAGGGGGCCCCGGGTTCGAACCCTGGTCAGGGAACTAGATCCTGCATGCCGCAAGATCCAGAGTGCGGCATATCCCGACTGCAGCAGATCCCACGTGTGACAGATCCCGCATGCTGCAACTAAGACCTGGCGCAACCAGATGAATAAACAAATATTACACAAAAAAGAAAGCAAGCTTGTCTACTGCTTGTCACAGAGGTAAAACTGTGGAACCTATAAAACAGCTATTCTGTTAGGCCATCAGTTGTCATTTTTGAAATTTTTGAAGCTGTGGGGCCATTTCTTCAAATCAATGTTAGAAATCCACTTTATAAGAAATGCGTTGGTTGAGAGGATCAGAGGAGGGTCAGATCTAAAGGAAACCTCTCCAAAATCCTGGTCTCAATCCCCCAACCCGCTTTCTTCCTGGAGAAGGAACATGTAAGTGTGGGCCTTGGGTACAAAACTGGCATTTTAAAATTTCTTTATTTCTTACTTTATTCCTCAAAAATATAAATGTATGAAGTTTAAAATTTTCTAGGCAAACCACACGTTGAAATTTTAAAAAATAAGCAAAAAACCTTCATGGGTATGTAACAAGATCTGAGCATAAGTTTTAACAGAACTAGCTAAAAACTGTTAGCTTAACCACTCTACTTCTCGCCTCGGACTGTCTTCCTCTCCCTGCTCTTTGTTCACTGCATCCAGCAGCCTTTTCTTGGAGCTGCCTGCCTTTCTACCCTGGAGTAAAAGAAGGCATAGTTTTCATCTACTCATATACTTTTGTACCCCTTCAACCAAAATTTTAAAAGTAAGATTATACTGACATGCAAACTGTTTCTGTCTTCAGTTTTACAATTTTAAATAGACTGATTTCACTCTACAGGGTGGGAGGGAAAAAAATCTAAGTCTGTAGTCATTACTGTGATTGAGGTTTTTGCTACAGGTGAACAGATATTGCCATCTACTGTTGAGAAAAAATAAAATGGTTAAGCCAAAAGCTTTCAGCCTTAAGGTTTTGACAGATCTTAAATTTAAAACAGAAAAAAAAAAAAATGGTTTTGGGACTTCCCTGGTGGCGCAGTGGTTAAGAATCCGCCTGCCAATACAGGGAACCTGGATTCGAGCCCTGGTGCAGGAAGATCCCACATGTTGCGGAGCAACTAAGCCCGTGTGCCAAAACTGCTGAGCCTGTGCTCTAGAGCCCGTGAGCCACAACTACTGAAGCCTGCATGCCTAGAGCCTGTGCTCTGCAACAAGAGAAGCCACCGCAATAAGCCCGCGCACCGCAACGAAGAGTAGCTCCCACTCGCCGCAACTAGAGAAAGCCCGCGTGTAGCAATGAAGACCCAACGCAGCCAAAAATAAATAAATAAATTTATTTTTTTTAAAAAATGGTTTTATGAAAGTAGGTTTAGTATTCATAAGTAGTTTGAAAACTAAAGAGGATAGAAAATATAACAAACAAAACTTTCTTTCCTAAAATCAGAAAAATTGTTATATGCAATTATTCCTACTTTTGATTAAAAGTTGAAAGCAAATCATTGCTTTATCGGTTTCTATTTGGCTCACCATTTTAGATACTACAGTGAAGAAGAAATATACATAAATCATCCCTTTTTAATTATCTTACTTCATTTCAAAATTTAACTTAAGGTATATATTAACTTATTTCTTTGTTTTCTCATGAAGCCACTAGAAGTGCTTATCAGTTTTTAACTTTAGATTTAGCTAGAAATAAATTTTCTTTAGAAAAATAGGGTAGTTAACACAGCCTTCTTTGGGGCCTCTAATAGTACATAGTTAAGCTCAAATATAGAGAAAGCCCCTTTAGGGCAAAAGGCTACCACGAAAGCAGTGCATCTGAGTCAGAAAATCCAGGCACATTAAAACTCTCCTACTAGTAATAATCAACGTGAAGAATGACCTGTCATTTTTCTGATGGCTGGTGATGAGCTGGAGGAAATGATTTGGTGGCTGAAATTCAGTTGTTTTTACACATAAGAAAGTATTTTTCCCTTTAAAGAGTATTTATTTAACTCTATCAACAGTTGAGCACCCTGCGACGTCCTGTGTCAACTATCTCATGCTGGAGAGAAGTGGATGTGAAGCGTGATGTGTGGATGGTACCACGCAAGCCCCAATGTGAATGTCTATGTAAAGAAAGGAAAGAAACCTTTCATCTTTGTAGAGTGTTAATCCAAGTATAAAAGCTGACTACCCACCATGCACCGTGTATGGTGTGTACGTATGTATATTTGTGTGTGTATGCGTGTCTGTAAACGACTTAAAGTTTTTAAAAATTGGTAATTGACTTTGCCATATCAGCATTTCTGGTTCCAACTATTACGGCTTATTACGCTGGATGCTTTAAGGGATTTTCCTCATATCTAACACTGGTAGAGCATTTACTGTTTTCAAGGGGCCCTCACTCGAGTCAGTTTATTTGCTCATTTAACAAATGTGTACTGAACACCAGCCATGTGCATGGCTCTCACAAGCATCAGAAATACAAAGCTGGAAGACAGACCAGCCTATCCTTCAAAGAGCCTCGAAGTCTAAGGGAGGTGAGAAGGAAGCAACCTCGCAACTGGGTTTACAGAACACTGTTAGAAGTTCCCTGACAGAGGAATGAAGGAGCACCAGGTACAATGAAAAATAACAGATCTGTTTCTGCTTGGGGAGTACGGCAGGAATCGGGAAAGCGCAGGTGATAGAAACCTGTATAGTACACGAACCAGCAGAGAGGACGCTTTTTGAGAACCACAGGTCATTACTGGACGCGGCATGCTCAGCGGGTATCAGCAGGTGAGTCTAGGGAGGAAATGTCATGCAAAGAAGTCCCAGGTATATGTGCCTAGTGTCGTATATGCAGGGAAGATAAAACGGTTATAGGAGAAGCTTATGAGCAGAGAAGTGGCGGAGTGTCTGTAATCCCTTGAACTCCCATTATAATTATAGATGCACAAGAATTTGCAAACATAGTACGGAGAAGTCCCATACACCCTTCACCCAGTTTCCCCCAATGAGACCATCTTACACCGCTATAGCACAATATCGAAACCAGGAAAATGACATTGGTACAATATATGTGTATAGCTCTTTGTCATTTTATCAAATATGATTTGTGTAGCCACCAATGCAATTCTGAACTATTTCACGAAGATGTTCCTCATGCTACCCACTTACAGATACTTCCTCACCTACTTCCCTCCATTATCCCTATTTCTGGCAACCATGATCTCCCTCTCTATAAATTTTTTCATTTTTAGAATGTCATGTAAGTGGAATCATATTTATATGACCTTGTGTGACTGACTTCTCTCACTCAGTGTAATTCCTGAGATGTATCCACGTTGTTGCAAGTATCAATGGTTCCTTTTTAGGGACTTCCCTGGTGGCACAGTGGTTAAGAATCCACCTGCCAATGCAGGGGACACAGGTTCGATCCCTGGTCCTGGAAGACCCCATATGCCGCGGAGCAACCAAGCCCGTGCGCCACAACAAAGAGTAGCCCTGGCTCACTGCAACTACAGAAAGCCCGCACGCAGCAGCGAAGACCCACTGCAGCCAACAACAAAAATAAAAATAATTTTTAAAAATCATTAAGAAAATTCAAACAATAGTAGCTACAATACAGTTTTGTACTAATAAAATAAGTATTTTAAAGTATTCAGTGAAAGGTTATTTGAGTATTAGAAGAATGAAGGAATCCTTGCAGGTGACCTAGGCTCTAACTTCATGTGGAGGGATGGGACTGAAAGTTTCAACCCCTAATCACCTGGTTGATTCCCCTAGCAACCAGCCCCCCAACCGTAGGTACTTTCCAAAAGTCACCTTATTAACATAAACTCAGGTGTAGCTGAAAGGAGTTTGTTATGAATATCAAGACATCTTTATCACTCTTACCACTTAGGGAATTCCAAGGGTTTTTAAATTTAACTTAATTTTATTTTGCGGTACGCGGACCTCTCACTGTTGTGGCCTCTCCCGTTGCGGAGCACCGGCTCCGGACGCGCAGGCTCAGCGGCCATGGCTCACGGGCCCAGCCGCTCTGCGGCATGTGGGATCTTCCCGGATCGGGGCTCGAACCCGTGTCCCCTGCATCGGCAGGCGGACTCTCAACCACTGCGCCACTAGGGAAGCCCGTAATTCCAAGGGTTTTAAGAGTTCTGTGCCAGAAAAGGGGAGGAAGATCAAATAGATATTTCTTTTTATAATATCACGCCTCCCTAATCCACTAAAACTAATATTACCAATACATAAGATGACCGTGTAACACATTGTGTAAACCAAAATTTTTGAGAATGAAAGGGACATTTTTAATAACTACACTGGGATGATAGGCATAAACAGGGACTGTCCTACACACAAACTAGAACTAATGGCAACTGTATAATATTTCCATTTGGATGTTTCACGTCTCACTCAACATAAAAACGCTGAATCATTGACGTTTCTACAAAATCTATTTTTCCTCATATTATTAAGTCCCTGTATCCATCCCATTTGCTCAAGTCAGAAACCTAGGAATTATGACCGATTTCCCCTTCCCCTCTCTCACATGCATTTCATAAATCTCTATCATAGATCTATCTACAAAGTATAATCCGAATATATACACCTCCCTCCTCCTCCATCTACCACCTAAGTCCTCCTTTCCCATCCATTGTATTCTAGCACAACACCCTGTTCATTTCCTTTACACCCTGTAATTATATATTTATTAGTTTATTTGTCACTGTCTGTCTTCTCTAGTTTACTGCCAAGGACCCTGAGCCTTGGTCACCCAGTGCCTGGCATTCCTAGCACCTAGCATAATGCTGACACATAGCAGGTACTCAATAAATGTTTATTGGGTGAATGAATACGTGAATAAAAGATGGAAAAATATAAGCAAATAGCTGTGGAACACTCTCAAGAAATACTAGCATAAACAGTGTGAAATTGAGAATAATATAGCTGAGTCCTTGTGCCCTATTAAAAAATCATTATCTGAATCTCTGAGACAAAGATCAAAGAACCAAGTAAGTGGGGAAAGACAAAAATGAAGACAAGAGAGGAGAAAAGTAGAAAGAACTGGTGAATTCAAACCATTCCCTCTACTTAATATGATAATCTCTAGGTCCATCCATGTTTCTGCAAATGGCATTTTTTTCCTTCTTTTTTATGGCTGAGTAATATTCCACCATATATATATACCACATCTTTATCCATTCATCTGTCAGTGGACACTTAGGTTGCTTCCATGTCTTGGCTACTGTAAATAGTGCTGCAATGAACACTGGGGTACATGTAACTTTTCGAATTAGTGTTTTCTCCAGATATATGCCTGGGAGAGGGATTGCAGGATCATATGTATTTTTTGTTTTGTTTTGTTTTGTTTTTTGCGGTACTTGGGCCTCTCAGTGTTGTGGCCTCTGTCGTTGCGGAGCACAGGCTCCAGACGCGCAGGGTCCGGACGCGCAGGCTCAGCGGTCATGGCTCCTGACGCGCAGGTTCAGCAGCCATGGCTCCTGACGCGCAGGCTCAGCGGCCATGGCTCACGGGCCCAGCCGCTCCGCGGCATGTGGGATCTTCCCGGACCGCGGCACGAACCTGTGTCCCCTGCATCGGCAGGCGGACTCTCAACCACTGCGCCACCAGGGAAGACCTCATATGTATTTTTTGTTTTTTAAGTTTAAAAAAAATTTTTTTCTGTAGTCCTCTCCTTTGCCCTCTATATACAGTAACTGTTTTAATTCCACATCTTGCACTAGCAGAGAAAATTACGTTATTGAACATGTAAGAACGATCTTTCTGGAACAGCATTCTGTCAGACAGAGAAGGGGAGACCTGTTGATGTGGAAGTCAACCCTTCAGAAGTATTATCGTCAGCAGTGCTATTCTTTGCTAGAGTCAGCTTGTTGCAATGAACACTAAAGGAAGATTTGTTCTGCAACAGGAATAACACATTAGACAGTCATCCAATAACATGTATTAACTCTTTTTAAATGTTAACTTTAAGACAAAAATTAAAGTAGATGGATATTCTCACTTCAGTTATAACATTATTCATATGAATTTCCCTGTAATAAACAACCAACCAAATAAGGTGAGGGCCTGTTCTGGGGAAAGGAAAGAATGGGAGTGGGAAATGGAGAAGGGCAGAACTTCAAGTTTTCATTATTGTATATCTCATTATTGAAAAGCTACACATCAATACCCCCCCGCCCACACACACACACACACACACACACACACACACACACACACACACAGAAGAAAAGATTCTTTCTTATCTTAGGATAAGCATTCCAAGCACACTCTGTGGTTTCAACTTCCTCGCCTTTGGGCCTATATCCTGAATAGCATAGGTCTATTGTCAAGATTGGTTCTGCCTCGACATTACAGCCCCTGTGCCTCTGCTGTTTGATATTATAAATAATCACAAGCCACATCCATGGCATTTGATAGCTACAAAGCATCTCTAATAGGATCTTGCAAATATAGTATCTGAAAGTTGCAAGTCCTGTCTTCAGAAAGGGCAATGCTGGGACTTCCCTGGTGGCCCAGTGGTTACGACGCTGTACTTCCAATGCAGGGGGTGTGGGTTCGATCCCTTGTTCTTGGGAACTAAGATCCCACATGCCGCCTGGTGCCGTAAAAAAAAAAAAAAAAAAGGCAAAGCCACTTATCATTGGGGGTCCAAGGTATAGGAGTTTAAAGTGGCAGAAGAGCAGATCCCAGAGGTCTCTGAGGCAGGCTTCCTATCTTACGGAGAACATTTCCTTCTAGGACAGAAGCCATCTTAACCCCTCTTTTAGGACAGGACCACCGTACCATTCCTTGGCAAGGTAGCAGTAAAACTGGCAGTCATGCCAGTCCTTCTCCATCGTTAACGTAATTTTAGTAGAAGCAACAAGAAGCTCGACTCCAACTGGATTAAACAATCAAGGTGATCTATCAGTTCATGTATTTGAAAAGTCCAGAAGTAGAGCAAGATTTTCAGTACAGTACATTAAGGATTCCACCTCTCTCTCTGTGTTTCTCTGGATTCAGCCTTTCTTTATGTGTTGATTCTGTCCTCAGAATAGTTTCCCTCTTAGTTGCTAATAGCAGCAACATTGGTTTCTAGCTTCTTCATTCCCATCTGAAGAGAGAGACCCTTACTTCACTCAACGATTAAACTGAAGTGCTGGACTTGTTTCACCTGGACCATCCCAAAACAATCACAAAGGCAGGGGAGATGGGATTAGAACCATTCCGGAAATAGGCAAGGGTCAATCCATCCCACCTACAACGCCTGGCTGCAACTGAATGCACGAGGAGGGTGTGATGTAGGAGAGGCACCATTATGTCCATGTTCAGCCTCTGCACTGATATGCTTTGTCCGTGTAACTCAGAACCACAAAGCTGCCCAAGAAATAGACTCACTCCGTTTTTAGCCATTCTCTCTCTCTCTCCCCTTTTTCTTCTCTCTTTCTCTCTCTCTCATTCCCCCTGTCATCTTTACCTTCTGCTTTGTTAAAACTGACTGGCTGTGAAAGCAAGGTAGGAAAGAGGATGAGGAATAAGACAGGAAAGATATAATGTGTCCTTCATTTTAGTAGAACTCTAGAAAACTCTAGACTCTAGAAAACTTCTAGAGTCTAGAAAACTTCTAGACTCTAGAAATCAATGATTAAATCTACACAGTTACCCAAAGTCTGAAGCTGTGGCCAGAACTAGTGCTCTAGATTAGCAGATGTATGTGGTAATCCAGAAAAAAATTTTATTTGGGGAAATTTTAGAAGAGAAAGCAAAATAGGTAGGTTACCCAGACGTACTATACAAGTCTGGACAATTCTCCTTCAAACCAATACTATCCCTTGTGTTAGTCATGCACTCTTAGTAATTAAATAAATGAATAATCTAAAAATATGGCAGGGAGTTCCCTGGTGGCCTAGTGGTTAGGATTCTGGGCTTTCACTGCTGTGGCCGGGGTTCAATCCCTGGTGGGGGAACTGAGATCCCGCAGGCCACTCAACGTGGGCAAAAATAAAAATAAATTAAAATATGGCAAATGTTGTGCATAATAATTATTCACAGTAGCAGGAAAATAATTGAAATTAACTTAAATATCCATCAGTAGGCAAAGTGTTATCTAGATTATTGTATAATCATTCAATGGAACATTAAGTAACAGTATTAAATAATGGTTCTGAAGGATCTGTAATATCAAAAAGTAATGCCTATGATTTACTACCAAGGGTAAAAAGCAGACTTTGAAAAATAATTACATTAAATGTACATATCAGCTATAATTATATAAAATATACATACAAAAAGGAAATAGAAATATACCAATGGTACTTGAGTTTTACTGAAATGTGATTGTTTTCTACTTCTCAACGTTTTTTGTGGTACTGTTACATTCATTTTATAACTGAAAAAAAATTAGAAAGCATTATCACTTGGCAGATATCTATTTAGCACTTTGCCTCTGTGCTGCTAAAATAGCAGTTACGATTAGGTGGTCCGTCCTCTGTCCCAACAGCACTCATTCATTTACTTGACAAATAATTATTCAGTACCTATTATGTACTAGGCACCAGGGATATTTCACTGAGGTAAATGACTTGGTCCCTGCCTCTATCCTTACAGTCCAGTGAGGGAGACAGACAATAAGCAAATCATTTATTACAAATCAGGAGAACATGGTATGAAGGTAACCAACATAACGTCATACTAGGAAGGGGAAGCTGCTTTAAAAGGGGGCCAGAGAGGCTTCCAAGGAAATGGTATCGAAATTGAGATGACGATGAGAAGGTGCCCAAAACTGCAAGTGCCAGGGCAGAGCAATTTAAGCAGGGGAGCTAAGGTGAGAAAGATCTTAGCAAGTCCTGGGAACCGAAAGGAGGAGGCCCCGGGTGGCTGGAGCACAGTGCAAGAGGAGAAGAGGAGTTAAAATGAGGTTGGAGACGTAAGGAGGGACCAGATCATGCAAAACCTTGATAAGAATTTTGGATTTTATTCCCAGTGCAATGTGAAACTACTGAAGAGAAAAAATACGGTTCAGTTAGTATTTTAATAAGCTCACTCGGGCTACTTTGTGACGAATGACTTGGTGGTGAGTAGAGGACATGATAAGAAGCAGAGAACTAGTCAGAAGGTCTATGAAGGACATGATAGTGAACTGGAGTAAGGTGGTGGTGATGGAATGAATTAGAGAAAGACCAGAGGATATGAAGAGGTGAGGGGAGAATGACGCAAGGGTGATGCCCAGATTACTGGTTTGAGCAATTGAGTGTATGGCAACGGTGCTTACCGAGATGGGAAAAGTGAGGAAGAATTTGGGGAATAAAATGAAGAATTTACTTAAATTTAAAGAACACTGAACTGCAATTTACAATCTGCTTATATAATCTTACTCTCCAGGAAGACCTTTAAGGATGGGGAATATGTTTTTCACCTTTGAAGTCTCAACAATGCAACATGTTACAGACTAGGCATTTAGTAAGTGTTTGTTAAATGAATGTCACAGCTTTGCAAATATTTCATTCCTTCCAGTGTAATAAGAGTCTACTTATTGTGCAAAGCCTGATTTTAGACAGTTTTCCTTACCAAGGCAAACAAGGACAAAATGATTGACCATTAATTATTCTCTAACTGAAAAGGAGAAAGAAAAAGTATGAGATGCTTATTTTTTAAATGCTTTGTTTAGTTTTCTGTAGTTAAACTAAAATGGGAGTTCAAAGCTTTAATGTGTATGTTTAAATTCTTGGGCCCGCTACTGACCTTCTTCAAGTGATTTTACCTCCCAGTGTCTTAGTTTCTCCATTTACAAGATGGAGATAATGGTAGTTGCCTTATCTCACAAGGATGTCATGAAAATAAGTCAGATAAATTGCTTTGCCCTCCTTAGAGAGGGGCTCTAGAAAGTAAGCATTATTAGATATGATGATGAATACCCACAACTTCAAAGATATTTTTAAATTGCCCCCCACGTCTTTGAACATGTTAAGCCTGTGAATAGCACCGTGTTAGGTGTTTATACATTTCTGGCAAGCTTTCACCTCTTGTTAAAGCAGTAAATGGTCTTTGAACAAATGTATTTCTCATTCTTTGAGAACTGTGCTTCCTTGTTTGTACACTTGAAAGATGATTACCATCTGGCACATGAGGTCGAGTTGAACTCCTTGGTGCCATTACAGTTCAATTGCCGCTTTAATTGAGTTTTTCTCCCAAGGTTGAAAATAAGTCACTTGGTTCACTTCAGTAAGCTACTTACTTTCTAAATAATGGTGAGATGAATTCAACTATTTTCTGCAAATGATATGTATAAATAATGCTTTTCATTTTAGCTATAATATCCTCATTCAAAAGTTGACATAAAACTTCAGTATTTTTATTTCTTCATTGCTGTATTTTTTTTCTGATGCGTTTTCCTAGAATTGCTTTAAATATCTATATTTCTTCATTTTAACATTTCTAACATAGACAGCCATGGTACACACATAAATATCACCAAAGTAAACACCTACAACTCTCAAGACAAAATATAGGATAGTGAACATCATCTAGAACAACTTTATTATATTTTTTGGCCAG
The DNA here is from genome assembly GCF_963924675.1 of Phocoena phocoena. Lineage (NCBI taxonomy): Eukaryota > Metazoa > Chordata > Mammalia > Artiodactyla > Phocoenidae > Phocoena > Phocoena phocoena. The sequence goes on from NC_089222.1 coordinate 49,435,695, forward strand.
CCGTGAAGCATGCTGGATCTCAGTTCCTTAATCAGGGATTGAACCCGTGCCCCCTGAAGTGGAAGCATGGAATTTTAACCACTGGATCACCATGGAAGTCCCTAGAACAACATGTCTTATTGCAGATGTGCATCAAGTTCATAATCAGTGTTATATAAAAAACTTGACATTAGCACTTCCACCCTTATCCACACATCCTTTACCTGTATACCCAACACAAATCAAAACCACCTTCTGTTGGAGTAGCCACAATGCTCCTATCAGATTGCTGTAAAATCATTCCTTGCAAACTATGAGAATAAGACCTACCTCTCCTCTTTAATAAAACCATTAGAGGAGCTTCCGGGAAGATGGCGGAAGAGTAAGACGCGGAGATCACCTTCCTCCCCACAAATACACCAGGAATACATCTACACGTGGAACCACTCCTACAGAACACCTACTGAATGCTGGCAGAAGACCTCAGACCTCCCAAAAGGCAAGAAACCCCCTACGTACCTGGGTAGGGCAAAAGAAAAAAGAATAAACAGAGACAAAAGAATAGGGACGTGACCTGCACCAGTGGGAGGGAGCTGTGAAGGAGGAAAGGTTCCCACACACTAGAAGCCCCTTCACGGGCGGAGACTGCGGATGGCGGAGGGGGAAAGCTTCGGCGCCGCGGAGGAGAGCACAGCAAAAGGGGTGCGGTGGGCAAAGCGGGGAGATTCCCGCACAGAGGATCAGGGCCGACCGGCACTCACCAGCTCGAGAGGCTTGTCTGCTCACCCGCTGGGGCGGGCTGGACAGGGAGCTGAGGCTTGGGCTTCGGTCTGTCGGAGCGCCGGGAGAGGACTGGGGTTGGCGGCGTGAACACAGCCTGCAGGGGGTTGGTGCACCACGGCTAGTCAGGAGGGAGTCCGGGGAAAAGTTTGGACCTGCCGAAGAGGCAAGAGACTTTTTCTTCCCTCTTTGTTTCCTGGTGCGCGAGGAGAAGGGATTAAGAGCGCTGCTTAAAGGAGCTCCAGAGACGGGCGCGAGCCGTGGCTAAAAGCACGGGCCCCAGCGACGGGCATGAGACGCTAAGGCGGCTGCTGCCGCCACCAAGAGGCCTGTGTGCGAGCACAGGTCACTATCCACACCCACCTTCCGGGGAGCCCGTGCAGCCCGCCACTGCCAGGGTCCCGGGATCCAGGGACAACTCCCCCAGGAGAACACACAGCGCGCCTTAGGCTGGTGCAACGTCACGCCGGCCTCTGCCGCCGCAGGCTCGCCCAGCACTCCGTGCCCCTCCCTCCCCCCTGGCCTGAGTGAGCCAGAGCCCCCGAATCAGCGGCTCCTTTAACCCCGTCCTGTCTGAGCGAAGAACAGACGCCCTCCGGCGACCTACACGCAGAGGCGGGGCCAAATCCAAAGCTGAGCCCCTGGGAGCTGTGAGAACAAAGAAGAGAAAGGGAAATCTCTCCCAGCAGCCTCAGAAACAGCGGATTAAAGCTCCACAATCAACTTGATGTACCCTGCGTCTGTGGAATCCATGAAAAGACAGCGAATCATCCTGGATTGAGGAGGTGGACTTTGAGAGCAAGATTTATGATTTTTATCGCTTTTCCTCTTTTTGTGAGTGTGTATGTGTATGCTTCTGTGTGAGATTTTGTCTGTATAGCTTTGCTTCCACCATTTGTCCTAGGGTTCTATCCGTCCGGGATTTTTTGTTTCTTTTGTTTTTCTTAATAATTTTTTTATTTTAATAACTTTATTATATTTTATCTTACTTTATTTTACTTTATCTTTCTTTCTTTCTTTTCTTCCTTCCCTCCTTCCTTCCTTCCTTCCTCCCTCCCTCCATTCTTTCTTGCTTTCCTTCTTTCTTTCTACTTCTACTAATTCTTTCTTTCTACTTTTTCTGCCTTTTATTCTGAGCCGTGTGGATGAAAGGCTCTTGGTGCTGCAGTCAGGAGTCAATGCTGTGCCTCTGAGGTGGGAGAGCCAACTTCAGGACACTGGTCCACAAAAGACGTCCCAGCTCCACATAATATCAAACGGCAAAAATCTCCCAGAGGTCTCCATCTCAACACCAGCACCCAGCTTCACTCAACGACCAGCAAGCTACAGTGCTGGACATCCTATGCCAAACAACTAGCAAGACAGGAACACAACCCCACCCATTAGCAGAGAGGCTGCCTAAAATCATAATAAGTCCACAGACACCCCAAAACACACCACCAGACGTGTACCTGCCCACCAGAAACACAAGATCCAGCCTCATCCACCAGAACACAGGCACTAGTCCCCTCCACCAGGAAGCCTACACAACCCACTGAACCAACCTTAGCCACTGGGGACAGACACCAAAATCAACAGGAACTACGAACCTGCAGCCTGCAAAAAGGAGACCCCAAATACAGTAAGATAAGCAAAATGAGAAGACAGGAAAACACACAGCAGATGAAGGAGCAAGATAAAACCCCACCAGACCTAAAAAATGAAGAGGAAATAGGCAGTCTACCTGAAAAAGAATTCAGAATAATGATAGTAAAGATGATCCAAAATCTTGGAAATAGAATGGACAAAATGCAAGAAACATTTAACAAGGACCTAGAAGAACTAAAGATGAAGCAAACAATGATGAACAACACAATAAATGAAATTAAAAATACTCTAGATGGGATCAATAGCAGAATAACTGAGGCAGAAGAACGGATAAGTGACCTGGAAGATAAAATAGTGGAAATAACTACTGCAGAGCAGAATAAAGAAAAAAGAATGAAAAGAACTGAAGACAGTCTCAGAGACCTCTGGGACAACATTAAACGCACCAACATTCGAAGTATAGGGGTTCCAGAAGAAGAAGAGAAAAAGAAACGGACTGAGAAAATATTTGAAGAGATTATAGTTGAAAACTTCCCTAATATGGGAAAGGAAATAGTTAAGCAAGTCCAGGAAGCACAGAGAGTCCCATACAGGATAAATCCAAGGAGAAATATGCCAAGACACATATTAATCAAACTGTCAAAAATTAAATACAAAGAAAACATATTAAAAGCAGCAAGGGAAAAACAACAAGTAACACACAAGGGAATCCCCATAAGGTTAACAGCTGATCTTTCAGCAGAAACTCTGCAAGCCAGAAGGGACTGGCAGAACATATTTAAAGTGATGAAGGAGAAAAACCTACAACCAAGATTACTCTACCCAGCAAGGATCTCATTCAGATTTGATGGAGAAATTAAAACCTTTACAGACAAGCAAAAGCTGAGAGAGTTCAGCACCACCAAACCAGCTTTACAACAGCTGCTAAAGGAACTTCTCTAGGCAAGAAACACAAGAGAAGGAAAAGACCTACAACAACGAACCCAAAACAATTAAGAAAATGGGAATAGGAACATACACATCGATAATTACCTTAAATGTAAATGGATTAAATGCTCCCACTAAAAGACACAGATTGGCTGAATGGATACCAAAACAAGACCCGTATATTTGCTGTCTACAAGAGACCCACTTCCGACCTAGAGACACATACAGACTGAAAGTAAGGGGATGGAAAAAGATACTTCATGCAAATGGAAACCAAAAGTAAGCTGGAGTAGCAATTCTCGTATCAGACAAAATAGACTTTAAAATAAAGACTATTAGAAGAGACAAAGAAGGACACTACATAATGATCAAGGGATCAATCCAAGAAGAAGATATAACAATTGTAAATATTTATGCACCCAACATAAGAGCACCTCAATACATAAGGCAAATACTAACAGCCATAAAAGGGGAAATCGACAGTAACACATTCATAGTAGGGGACTTTAACACCCCACTTTCACCAATGGACTGATCATGCAAAATGAAAATAAATAAGGAAACACAAGCTTTAAATGATACATTAAACAAGATGGACTTAATTGATATTTATAGGACATTCCATCCAAAAACAACAGAATACACATTTTTCTCAAGTGCTCATGGAACATTCTCCAGGATAGATCATATCTTGGGTCACAAATCAAACCTTGGTAAATTTAAGAAAATTGAAATCGTATCAAGTATCTTTTCCGACCACAACGCTATGAGACTAGATATCAATTACAGGAAAAGATCTGTAAAAAAATACAAACACATGGAGGCTAAACAATACACTACTTAATAACGAAGTGATCACTGAAGAAATCAAAGAGGAAATAAAAAATTAAGGGTAGGGTAAGCTGTGACAAAGCGAGAGAGAGGCATGGACATATATACACTACCAAACGTAAGGTAGATAGCTAGTGGGAAGCAGCCACATAGCACAGGGAGATCAGCTTGGTGCTTTGTGACCGCCTGGAGGGGTGGGATAGAGAGGGTGGGAGGGAGGGAGACGCAAGAGGGAAGAGGTATGGGAACATATGTATATGTATAACTGATTCACTTTGTTATAAAGCAGAAACTAACATACCATTGTAAAGCAATTATACTCCAATAAAGATGTAAAAAAAAACATTAAAGGTAAGTCTTAGTATATCCATTTAATAAATGTGGAATTTGAAGTTGGGAGACTTATACTAGATTCTTTTGGCCAGGTCAGAACCCAGGTTAAAATCGTTTGACCATTTCTTCCTGTTTCCTTTTTCTCTCAAGGAAGAAATGAGAATTTGAAGATACTGTTATCAAACAAAGTTTGTGTGCATGATGCAGAGTGAGGACAAATAAACCAAAACGTCAGAGTTTGGAGCAGAGAAAGGTTTATTGCAGGGCCAAGCAAAGAGAACTGGTGGCTTGTGCTCAGAAAACTTGAATTCCCCATTGGTTTTTGGGGAAGAGTTTTTATAGGCAAAATTTGGGGCGAGGGCTGCAGGGTGTATGACTTTCTTCTGATTGGCTGGTGGTGAGGTAACCCAGGGTGGTGCTCCAGGAATCTCGTGCTCAGCCTGAACTTGCCATCCTCTATCTGGGTGGGGACCTTAGTTCTGCCGAAGAACTCAAAGATATTGTTATAAATATTCCTTGAGGAGGGACTGGGACCCTGCCCCAAGGCTACACTATTGCTTCTTGACTGTTCCTCCCTTGTTTCTGCATTCTCTCTCCTCCCTGATTAGCAACTGTTTGAACCTGCCCTTTGAAGCTCAGGGAAGTTCATGGAGGCTAAGTGAAGCCTATTTCCTACAAACTATTGGGTTGGCCAAAAAATGTGTTGGGGTTTTTCCATAAGATGTTATGGAAGGTACAGTGGTTAAGAATCTGCCTGCCAATGCAGGGGACATGGGTTCCATCCCTGGTCCGGGAAGATCTCACATGCCGCGGAGCAACTAAGCCTGTGCAACTAATGAGCCTGCGCTCTAGAGCCCACGAGCCACAACTACTGAGCCCACATGCTGCAACTACTGAAGCCTGTGTGCCTAGAGCCTGTGTTCCACAACAATAGAACCCACTGCAATGAGAAGCCCGCAACGAAGAGTAGCCCCTACTCGCCACAACTAGAGAAAGCCCATGCTCATCAACGAAGACCCAATGCAGCCAAAAAAAAAAATGTTATGGAAATACCTGAATGAACTTTTTGGCCAACCTAATAGAAATGGGCGACACAGAAAGGATTTGTACCCAGGAGCCCCACAGGGTCCTGCTTGGTTTCAATACTGCACACCGTGATGACTTTCTAAGAAGGGAGATCTAAACCAAGGTGGAGGAAAGGTATGGGAGAAATGTCCTCAATTCCACCAGGTGATGGTATAAGCCTCCTCATGTTACCAAGTCCAAGCTCGCTCTGCTTGCTGCATGACAGGCCAATGAGTCGGGAGATGAGGTGTTGAGATAAGGAATACGACTTTATTTGGAAAGTTGGCAGGCCAAGAAGATGGCAGACACACTAGTGTCTCTGAAAAACCATCTTACTGGGGTTTGGATGCCAGTTTCTTTTGTAGAACAGAGAGGGGGAGGAAGTAAAGTAAGAAGGCCATAAGATTCACATATGTCCCCTGGAATGGCCAGCCTCCGGGAGGGGATATGTTAATTTCTTCTTTCTTCAGCTATCTACAGGTGGACAGGGTCAGGATGTTTCCCTGAACAAAGGCACTTTTGTTAAACATTCAGGCAGAGGGGCAGTGTTCCCTGAGGCAGGCCATTGTGTATAGATAGTATCCTTTTAGTGAACAAAAGCAACGGGAAGCAAAGGTTAAAGTAAAAGAAACAGATCCAGCTTGTAGTCAGATTTCGCTCTCCCATGTTACACTCACAGCCCCACCAGGATCTGACAGAATAGACACCGAAGGACAGGCCTATGCCTCAGGCTGATTCATAGAGCAAATATCGTAGGTGTCCTAAATGTGGGGGAGGAGTTCCAGTTCTATTTTCAGAATATTATTAAAGTTTTATTTTGAAATTTCTGTCTTTAGTGATATTCCCAGGGGCCTATAAAAGATGCTAAGAGCATAGCCTCCTTTCACATACAGTTACCTTGCATAGGCCTTTAACTGGTGCGATGGCCCAAACTCCCATACTTCTGGGAAAATCATTCCTGACTTCTAGTATCATTGAATTTGCGTAGGCCAAAGGTCACAGATTAGTAGCTATGATGGGCCAGATTTTTCCTCGAAAGGTTTTTTGAGTGGCCCATTGCAATGACTTCTGACACCAACACCCAAGTTAGGCCAAACTTCACAGGTTAAGGGCACAGTTCTCCACAAGACTGCCCTTACTTCAGACACCAGCTTAAAGTCTGGGGTTCCCCAAGCCATCTCCACTTCTGACCAGCTGGCTACAATTCAGCTGGCTAACCCTCAGCTTAGATAATTCACTGGAATGACTTGCAGAACTCAGAAAAGTGCTATACTTACGATTACAGTTTTATTATAGAAAAAGGATTCAAATCCAAACCAGCCAAAGAGAGAGATGTATAGGGTGAGGTCTGGGAGGGCCCCCAATGTGAAGCTTTCTCACCCAAGCTTCAAAGTGTCCAGAGTTTTGACTGGGACTTCATTACATCAGCATGATTTGTTGAGTCATTAGTCGGTCTCTAGCCCCACTCCTCTCCTAGGAGGTCTGGCTGATAAGGACATGTTTGGTCTTGTTGATGTGACCAGTCCCATCTAGGTCATCCCATAAGCTATTAGGTGTTGTCTGAGGGGCCCACCAGGAATAAGAAAGGCACTCCTACCAATCAGGAAATTCCGAGGATATGGAAGCTACTTCTCAGGACTCAGGAATAAAAGTCATCCAAATTCTTTATTATACACACACACAATATGTAATTTTATTTTAAATTAACTATCAACATTTTAAAATCAGTCTTCACATAAACTAAACTTTTTGTCTCCCCCTGAAATATTTCCAATTTTAGGCCTCCGTTCCCACAAGGCTGCTTCCCCTTTAAAAAGGGTATTTCCCCACCATCTCCACAGTCTTATTCTTGGTGTGATTCACTCCTTTTGTTTCCTTCTGGTGCACTGCAGACATTTAAATTTGCAAACCTTGGCCTAAGCCTTGGGTATTTTTGCTGTTTTTACTTCCATCACACATTATTACCTTAAAAGAATAAATGGGGAAGGAATGACAATTACCTTTTGTCATTTCATTCTCACCTTAGTTTAATTTAAAACTACTTTTCCTCTACACTTTGTGTGAGTGCTGGTGCAGGTGTCTTCTATTTGTCTCTTATGTCTTGAGCCAGGCCAACGTGGAATTTTTCACTGCAGAACCAGGACAAACTAAGTTAAAACTCACATCATCCTCAGAATCAAAAACTACAGCCAACCCAGGACCTTGGAAAAGAAGCCTCTCTTTCAAAAGACAAAACAAAACCCATGTTTCTCAATATTTTTAAAGATGTAATTTCCTTCACAAGCATTAAATTCTCACATTCTCCTTTATTATTTGAAATTCATCATAAGTAACTAAAAATAAATAAATGAGACAAACAGTTTTTTTCAAATTTCATTTACCCCTTCCCCCATTAAAACCCTTTGCAAATCACTGTTTAAATAATCTTAAAGGCATGAAATAAGCTCCAAGTACTTCAGGGGCCATGTGGATACATGCAGTCTCTCTCAGGTACAGGGGTTGCATAGACCTTGAAGTACAGGCAATCCTCAGTATTCGCAGATTCCATATTTGTAAATCCACCTACTAAAATTTATTTGTAACCCCAAAATCAATAGCTACAGCGTTTTTACAGTCATTCATGGACACATGCTGAGCAGTGAAAAATTTGAGTCATTTGACACAAAGTTTCCCCACTGAGGTCCAACAAGGTGACACGCTGCCTACTTATTTCAAAAAGAACACTCTAAACAAGTGCCCTTTTTGTGATCTATTTAGTGGAACTTTTTTTTTTTTTCATTTTTGTGCTTGTTGATGATTTTGCTGTTTAAAATGACCCCAAGTATAGTGCTGAAGTGCTGTCTGGTGTTCCTAAGTGAAAGAAGGCTGTGATATGCCTACAGAAAGTATGTGTAGATAAGCTCATATACAGGCAAGAGCTATATATAGTGTTGTTGAACATGAGTTCAATGATAATGAATCAATAGTATATATTAAATAAGGTGTCTTTAAATAGAAACACACATAAAACAAGATTATTCATTGATCAGTTGATGAAAATGATGTGACTAGAGGCTCTCAGGAACCTAATCTTGTATTTCCCCTAGGAGAAATGGTTTCGTATTCACTAATTCAGTGTTAAGGTGACTTTATAGAACAAACTACCACAAATAACAAGAATGAACTGTACTTGTAAACTAGTGAAACACACAATGGACTTTCCAGCACAAAATCCTATCAAAGAAGGTTGTGGAGGGAAGAGAGCAGGGGATGAAAACTAAGCTCACAGGCAAGTAACCTTTGAAGATGTTATTTTATTTTAAACCAGAAAATGGTGGTGGAGCTAACACTAATCATCTTTCCCAGGCAAGCCAATGCAGCATTAAGGTGCCACATAGTAAACAGAACACTGGACTTTAAAGTTCAGGGGGCTAATTGCTGGTTCCAACTCTGCAAAAAATTAACTTAGCCAAGGGAGTTTCTTCATCTGGTAGAGGGACTCAAGTCTTGTAGCAACAAGAAGTCACATTTGCCATAATTATTATCTCCAAAATGTTATCATGTAAATTATCTCATTGGTTGAACTCTATGGCCCCTTCTTGCTCCAAAATTATATAATTTAAGGAAGAGAATCATTCTGCCAAAACAGAAAAAAATATATCAAATGTTCATAATACTGAGAATTTTCCTTTGGAATGTTTATAAGACATTTGTGAAGGAGAGAATATAAGAACTAGAAAACGGCTGTGGTCTTTTAAATTGTATTTATTAAATCACTACTTTCTTTTTTAAAAATGAGAGAGGGACTTCCCCGGCAGTCCAGTGGTTAAGACTCTGGGCTTCCACTGCAGGGGGCATGTGTTTGGGAAACCCTGCAGGCCTCAGGAGGCCGAAAGAAAAAAAGAAAAAAAAAAAAAAAGGCCTCGTCCCCCGTAGGTGGCCATCCTTGCCTCAGGGCAGACTCCATCACAAATTTTGTACATGTGGAGAAGCAAAAGTACCACTAGATGGAGCAGGAACAAAAGACATCTATTTATTTCTAGTTCAAGGAACCCTGGCAGTCTTCAAAAGCGATCTTAAAAGGTCACTTTCTGAGTAAATGGAAGCTTAGTGAAGCTAGCTGAGTTACCTGAAAAACCAAGAAAAATCTTTGGCAAAATCAGAACGAGAACGTCATTCACTAACTTACCCCATGTTCTTTCCACAAAACCATGCTGATGGGAAAACTTTTTCCTTCTTAGAGAACATTACCAGAAACAGGGCAGTCCAGGTTTTTCACATTTCTTAACTGAAAGCTAAGAATTGTATTAGACGACACTGAGGGACCTACTTCAGGCAACAGGATGAAATGCTAGACATGTTCATGTAGATACTGACATGGTCCTGATTTTTCTTTTCCATTGTCGGGTCCAGCTCCAGGCTGGATATCACACTGATAATTTGCCTTTACAATTCAGGCTGCAGGGTACTCTCTCTCCCAGCAATTGCCGCCAGAATAGCTGTCTCAAGGAAGTGAAGGCACTGACTTCAATCCCCACATAAACCTGGAAGTTAGATTTCGGAGACGAATGGGCAGAATGACCTGTTGATTGTTTCCTAATGGGCCTTTTTCTTTTTTTCCCCCCCCTTGGCAAAGAAACCTCACCCAATTCTTGGGGGGGGGGGGGATATATATTTCTTCGTACACTTTTCCGTCACCACTTAATACTCTGCACCCAAAGACGGAGACAAAGATGAAAAGCAACGACCATTAAGGAACAGAATTTCCACTGTTTTAAGAACAAACTAGATCTTCCACTTAACAAATATTAAGTGTTTAATAATCTCACAAAAAAACACTTCTCTTCCATACCCGATTGTCGGGACTGATCGGGATATACTTTGGAAGAGGCAAAAACCTCGACAAAATCCGCAAAGCAGGAACTGCGTTGTGATACTATGATAAAGGGCAACAAAACCAGAGGAGGGGGAGGACAAAAAAGCCCTACACAGGAACGGCCAGCTGGCTATTCGTCTCACTGCCCATTCACTGGGACCAATTTTGGAGGTGCCTCCACGTGTCCTTCTGACAGTTGATTTGCACGCACTGTGGTCCAATCTACAAGTTTGGAAGCGCACAGGCCCACCACTGACGGCGAGGGAAGACGGACGCGCACCAACGGAGTCCCTCCCAGGGAGAAAACAGACTGCCCGCGCCCCACCCCCGCAGCTCCTCCGGCTGCAAGTGTCTGAGCCGAGTCCCGGGTGCACGTCCCACAGCTCAGGGAAGCGCACCGCGCGCGGGGACCGGCTCCGTTCCTTTCCCTGCGGTTAAGAGCCTCGCCTCGGCCCCCCAAGCGACCCGCGGCTGACAGAGCCCAACTCTTCGCGGCGGCAGTGGGCGCCTCCGGAGAAGCCCCGGCCGACCGCGGCCTCAGGCGGGGCGCGGGGCCTGGGCGGGCGAGCCATGCAGGTTCCCGGGAGAGGTGAGCGAGCCAGCGGCTGACATTTTTTGTTTGCTTCAGTCTGGATGGTGGATGGCGGTAGGCCGAGGCTTTTCCGCCCGCTGAAAGTCAGCGAGAAAAACAGCGCGCGGGGAGCAAAAGCGCAGCGCCTACGCCAGTCTCAGTTAGGGTTAGACACGAAATGGCAGCCACCACTCCCGGGCCCACCCTCCGCAACCCACAGCGCCTCCTCCAGCGTCTCCTTATAAGGGAGTGGCCGCCGCCTGCGCGGATTGGCTGGGGCCAGCCCGCCGCGGCTCTCGCGAGAGCCGGTCTCGCAAAAATTTTTTTTTTTTTCAAAAGTTCTGTTTCCCGCCATGAGGACAATCGCCGCCCCACCCACACGTTCCTTACGGGAAGGTTGGATCTTTTCTTCAGACATATTAACTTGTAATTTGAAAACTAACTTGAATGCTTTTTAGTGCTGTTTTCCATCTCTTACAGACCAGGCGAGGTGCACGTTACTATCTTAAAGAAATGGGGTTCATATAAAAATTGTAGGGCCAAATTCTCAGTTCGGATCATCACGTTTGTTAGAGAACTTTACCAAAATAGATTCCCGAACAGAATCTTGGCTTGGCTCATTGGGCTGCCTCCGCGATCCTGACCTGTTCCCTTCTTGAACAGAGGTTGTTTTATTACGTATAACTACCCTCTTCTCGATCTCAACATTGAGGACTGAATCTCCCTTTTATTAGGAAATAAAGGCTTTTCAGTCATTGACTTTGCTTTAATGTTGTGTCGTGATTGTGTTAAAAAAGAACAATGCACCATAAATTGTAGCAGGTTTTTATGTTGGCCGGTACATGCTGTTTTTCATATAATTGGCTAATCTTAAAAGTTGAACTCTTCAATTGGGTGAACTTCATGGAGTTGTCGCTAGTGGCACCGCGACCTGAAAGAAAAGTAAAATGTTAAGGGGATTGGTTCGATATGGTTTACGATAGGGGAAAATATAACTAAACGGAAATTTCACATTTTATTTCCTTTCCCTAGATTACCTGAAAAGGATCATCCATGACCCCAATGAAGAGGCTAGAGTCTGTACAGAATATTCCAGGCTAGTTGTTGGATTAACTGCCTAAGAAACCACAGTTAAGGACCGTGCCCCTGCCTAATCTAGCAAGCTACTTTAGAGAACACTTTAAATTTACATCTCTTAACCTCTTTACATCTCAACTTCTTAATTTGTAAATGGGAATACTATTTGTCTTGCCCATCTCTCTGGGATGTTGAAGTTTAAATTAGATAAATGTATCTAAACAGGTTAGCCGAAATTTCTTTTAGGAAAAAAGCACTTTAAGAATTCTAAAGTGAGGGGGTTGGGATCATTCTGTTAGGGGAACCACTGACTGAAACCGCCTGCCCTGGCCAGGTACCATAGTAACCATTTGCAAGAGCTATCTTAAGCAGGAGGTCCTGGTAAGGAATGCGGAACTAATAAGCTACCACCAACCGGAAGAATTTGGGAAAGATCAAAAGGAGAGAGGAGGGCTTCCCTGGTGGCGCAGTGGTTGACAGTCCGCCTGCTGATGCAGGCGACACGGGTTCGTGCCCCGGTCCGGGAAGATCCCACGTGCCGCGGAGCGACTGGGCCCGTGAGCCATGGCCGCTGAGCCTGCGCGTCCGGAGCCTGTGCTCCGCAACGGGAGAGGCCACAACAGTGAGAGGCCCGCGAACCACCACTCCCCCCACCAAAAAAAAAAAAAGGAGAGAGGAGACTCCAGTCCATGTATTGTACCAACCTCCCAGAATCCTTCTCGCTAGAATCCATCTTGGCTGAGTGATGCGTGTGCCACCAGGAAGGATCCTGAGTCAGAGTGAGTGGCCAGAGACAACACAGAAATCAACCCAATTACCATAAAACCCGAGACTGCGAGCCACGTGGCAGCGCAGTTCTCCTGTGTTCCCTTACCCTGCTGCTCTCTGCCCCGTCGCCCCTTCCCAATAAAGCCTCTTGCTTTGTCAGCATGTGTGTCTCCTCGGACTATTCATTTCTGAGTGTTAGACGAGAGCCCATTCTCGGGCCCTGGAAGGGGTCCCCCTTCCTGCAACAATTCTCTCTACAGTGCTTGTGACTCTAGTGAGTACAGCATCGACTATTCAAACTGCTCTCAGATAATCATTTTCTACACCTTATCCAATCTAGTAGTTTTGCTTACAATCACTAAAATGATAAAGACATGTCAAAAAATGAAATGCACCTCTTCACAAATGCTTCAGGCCAAACTGAATTACTTCCTGCTGCTTGTACATGCCCATGATTTTTACACCTTGGAGACTTTGCCCTAATGTTCCCTCTGCCATCAGTGTGCTTCTGGTCAATTCTATATAACTGCATATCTACTGGGAGTGCACCACAGAAGTCATCAGGGAAGGGGACAGAGATGAAAAGAGAAAGCCCACAATCCCTATCCTCTAAGAACATATCTAGTAAGGGAGAAAGACAAGCAAACCAAAAGATAAGGCTGCATAAATTAAATGGTCAATAAAAGTACAAGTAATATAATGTACTGAAGGATACAAATAATCGATTTTGACTCTGGAGGAAGTAGCATGAGCTGGACCTATAAATAGTCTAATTCTATAAGCAAAAAATAACGTTGTGAAAGTTCCCATAGAGACATTATCTCATTTGTATTTCATAAGGACCCTGTGAGACAGATAGGGATTAGGATTAGCAACCCCACCTATCAATGAGGAAATTGATCTTCAAAATATTTAAACAATTTGTTTAAATCATGCAGCTGGTAGGTGGCAGGGCCTGGACCTGAACCCATATATACTGCCCCTAAATTCAGAAGGACGGGCACTCTATTAGGTTTAAAGTTCAGCTTCAAGCCCAGTCCCCAAAAGCCTTCCCTGAGCCTTCAAGTTGTTTTCCCTCCCATAAGTCCCTTTTTTTTTTTTTTTTTTTTTTGCACGGGCTTCTCACTGTTGTGGCCTCTTCTGTTGCGGAGCACAGGCTCCGCGGCCATGGGTCACAGGCCCAGCCGCTCCGCGGCATGTGGGATCCTCGCAGACTGGGTCACGAACCCGTGTCCCCTGCATCGGCAAGCGGACTCTCAACCACTGCGCCACCAGGGAAGCCTTGTAAGTCCCATTTTATACTTCTCTTAGAACACTAAATCACTTTCCACCTTATATTACTGCAATTAAAGTATGAATTTCACCTCTCACACTGGACTGCGGGCTTCTTAAGGACACAATCTGACTCCTGATTTAGCACTTACTGCACTTAGCACAGTGCTTTCCATAGAGCAGATACTACATACTTTGAGTTATGTCAACATTGCCATCATTCTCTCAGCTACCTTCGTCATTTCAGACCCTTCTTTCCCCTTCATAACTAATTAGGCACCAAGACTTGTCAGTTTTTCATAATTTCTTCTTTTTAATTCCTATTGCCTATAATCTTGAGTATAAGACTTGACTACTTTATATCTACACTAACAACTTTCTAATTGATCACTGAATCTCCAGGGCCTTTCCCAGTCCAATTTATCCTCCAAACTACTACCACATTCATCTTAATTTCCTTATGTCTCCTGTTTTCAAATCTTTAAAGGCTCCTTTTTGCCTATAGGACATTTAAAACAAAGCCTTCCAGTCTCTGGCCTTAATTTACCTTCCTAGTCATTGCTCTTAGTCTGCTCAAGATGAGCTCTTCATTTTTAACAAAACCAGTGTATTAAACATGCCTTGAGTATGCTTTATTCATCCTCATATCTAGCTTCTTGCTCATTTCCACTATGCTCTTCTGAATATCTGCCCTCTTTTATTATGCTCCCACACCCATCCTAATACCACCCCATTCATGATGGCATACCTCTGCTATGAAATCTTCCCTTATAGCAACCTTCCTTCCATAAACTTCAACAACCTTCAATCTGTATCACTCATTTGGCACATATCATGTTGTACCACAAACTGCTCTCTCCCTCCAAAGGAAGTGTAAGATCTCCAAGGTAAAGAATAACATCTTCTCAGGACTTCTCTGGTGGTGCAGTGGTTAAGACTCCATGCTCCCATGTTAGGTGGCCTGGCTTCCATCCCTGGTCAGGGAGCTAGATCCCAGATGCATGCTGCAACTAAGGAGCCCACCTGCTACAACTAAGACCCGGCACAGCCAAATAAATAAAATTAAAAGAGTAATGTCTCCTCTAGCATTTAATTTGGTTCTACTCAATAAATATGTTATTTGACTGCTTCATCATTATTTTCCCCCATTATAGAAATGCAACAGAGACATGGACCTTCCAATAACTGAAATATTTTGTTCTCCCAGAAACATATAATATCCAAAGTTTTCTGTCACATGTACTCAAAACATTTTCTTCTAACCATTTCATCTGTATTCAGAAGCATCTTTGGTGTACTATGTTGGGTCCGACTTCTTTAAACTCTGCAGCGGTGATCCACATGTACTGGAAGGCAGAGAGGGATGCAAGAATAGAGCCTCCCACCCACACTGATATTTTCCTTTCTGGGGGAGCAAAAACCTGCACAGGGGTGTTGGCAGGCACCACCTTTGCTATATCTTTAACTAGCCGCTTATCTAAACCAGAGAAAGAGGTTGATCCCCCAGCAAGGATAATATTGGAGAAAAAGGAATGCCTCAGATCTGTATCACATTTCATTATGCTGCTGAAGCACATCTTATCAATGCCGGGGGTCTCAAGATGCAGGAGACTTGGAGAGAAGAGGGCCTCTGGACAATGAAAGAGCTGGTCATGGAGTTTGATTGTCTTCCCATCAGGTAGTTGGTAAACCTTCTCTATACAATCAGCTTTCTTGGCCTTTTCCTCTTCAAAGTTCATTGCCACATAACAAGAGGTTTCCTTAATGTCTGTGACAATCTTTCTGTCTGAAGCACGAAGCAGCGTGATGCCGTGCTCCTTCAACAGCATCATGAGGTAGTTGGTAAGGTCAAGACCTGCCAGATCTAGCTGCTGGACACTGTGAGGCAGACAGGAGCCCTCAAAGATGGGTACACACTGGGTAACCCCAGCACCTGAATTCAGCACAAAGCCAGTTGTGAGGCCAGCAGCAAAGAGAGCTAGCACCCCCTGGATGGACATATAGAAGGCAGGAACCTCCAGATGCTCAAAAAACACTTCAGTGACCCGTTGCCGGTTGGCCAGTGGGTTCAGTGCTGACTCTGTAATCAAGACTGGGCCATCACAGGGCTTTAGCTTCAGGTTATCGTTGTAGATATGCTTCCACATGATCTCCATGTCCCCCCAGCAAGTAATGAGACCACGCTCCACTGGGTAGCTGTAGGAAAAGCAATGAGATAAATGGCAGCTTTAAATTTTTCCAGTGCCTACTCTCTTCAAACATGGGTTAATCCCCGTATTTATTACCAGTAGCACTTTATGGGCAGTGCCCGCCAGAACCTCTCAGAGATGGTAACTGCCAGCAAAAGATAGCCCAGCTACCTTCCTCTGCGATTTTTGTTGCTTTCCATCTTCCCTGCCTCTTTGGAATACCTTTTTGACTTTAAATATATATATAGGGAAATCTTCACAGTTTTAATATCAGTTAGTTGAAAACAAATAGCCCGGAAGACAAAGGTACCTTGAATTAACATTCCTAAATGAACTTGTATTTTATGAACCATAACTGTCTTTGTACGTTTGAATACATTTGAATAGATACAGCGAGCAAGTAATGTTCACTCTTTAGGTATGTGGTACCCTCAGAGATTTGCGGCTCGAGCGTTGCAATAATGATAGCTGGCAGAGACTTTCCTGTTCCTCACTTCTTATCCTTTCTCTCAGTGTTGGGCCTCTCCTCTGGGATCCCCCTACTTTGCCTCCACGCGGGTCCTGCCCGCCGGGAGAAGGCGGTACCTGATGGAAAGTGCGCTTCTCCGCTGCTGCGCTTGGTCTCCCACGCACACTTCCTGCGCGCCCTCTGCCCCCCAGGTCTGGCCTTTGGCGCGGCCTATAAAGTTCGGGTAGACAAACTGGGGCTCCCGGGACCCAGCCAGGCCCGCCTTGATCACTCCTGAGCCGTTGTCGATCACCACCGGTAGCTGGTAGTAGCTCATGACGCCGCCGCCTCCTGTCGCCCGGCCGCTCGGGCTGCCCTGGCTGCGGGCTAGGCGGGGAGCGCGGAAAGTGATGTGCCGGTCAGACGACCTGGAACGCCGCGTCATAGAGACCCCGGCACGGCCCCGCGGGGCCTGAGCCGGGCTCGTGGGAGCCGGGGGCTGGCGGGGAGGCGGGGGGGAGTCCCAGGCCGGGGACTCAATGGATGCAAGGTGCACTCTAAAGTGCCACCCACGATTGCGTCTCACCCGGGTTGGACCACTCCTCACCCCCTTGGAAACCGGGAATACCAATATCAGGAAAACCTGACTTTCTTCCCAGAAAGCTAGATACAAATCTAACCCTTCACAAGAGGCTTTCTCTAATACCTCGATGAGCCATAAAAACAGTTTTATTTCTCACCGTCATTACATTCTGGTTAATAGATGTCTGTCCAAGGGCCTGCGGGAAGCTCTGAAATGCGCCCTCGAAACTGGAAAAAGGTGGAGAGATTTGACAGGGTAAAGTGTCGTAGCAGGGGAGGTACGGTTCATGCTTCTGAACTTCTAAAAAGAGAATTTCGTCAACTTGTAAAAAGAGAAAGGGAAAAAGTGCTAGGACTTAAAGTGGGTTTTAAATACTTTTATTATTATTTCTATATATTCTGGGCAGTACTTTGTTGTGGTTCTTTCCCCGTGTTTTCTAAGCAAAATGTACTCAAAACCAAAAAAGTATAATCTCACTTTTAATTTTTTTAAGCAATCCCATCAGGTTACCCACCCCACGCCCCCGCCCCCGGTGTAATATGGAAGCTCATTCTCATTCCCTAAAAATTCTTGATTTTTAGGCATAAGGATGTGTCTGTCTCTCTGCAGGAAAAACGATATTCCTTAGGTCATATGAAGCTCAGGCTTAGAAAAATTTATTCATGTTGCGTGCCAAAAAAGTGCATCTCGATGTCTGATTTTCTTTTTTAACCTCTTCAATTTTGCACACCCTGTAGAAGATTTTAAAACAAGTGCCGTCTAAAACAAGCACAGAGCAGAGGAAATTCAAAAGCTAACGACACGTCCCTCCACCAGAGGCTGAAAGGATCGCTTTCTCAATAAGTAACAGCTAGGGAGTTTGGTGCTGCGCGGAGCTGCGCCCTGCTGCGGGAGCCGGGACTCCGTGATTCGCGTGCGGCCAGCCCTTCCTAGCCCGCCAAAGCCCTGAAACTCATCCGGTACTCTCAACAGAGTAACGCGAAGAAAAGAAATACAACACTTCTTTTCCGCAGAAGAAAGTAAACCGCAAAAAAGTGCAACCAACGGGTGCCCGATTTCTAACTAGGGGCTTTGCAAAAAGTGTATGCAAATTCCAACTTTTGAAATGGTAGCACTGTTAAACTGGACATACGGTAATTTTTCCTTTTTTTTGGTTTCATTGTTCTTTCTATTAAAAGTTACGCTAACCCTACCTTTAAGCGCTTATGAATTGCACGTTACAACAGCGATATCAAGGACTTTCTCAGCTCTTGCTATAAGCCCGGTTTCCGTAGTGTAGTGGTTATCACGTTCGCCTAACACGCGAAAGGTCCCCGGTTCGAAACCGGGCGGAAACAGCGTTATTTTTCCCCTGTTTACGTCCACTTACTTAACAGTCTTATGATGCTCTTTATGTTTACCCACTTACTTAACAGGGTCTTGTGATGATCCTTACGTTTGCTTTTTATTTTATTTTTGTTTACTCCTTTTCCCCGTTTACGTCCACTTAAACAAGGTCTTGTGATATTCCTTATGTTTGCTTTTTATTTTTTTTAACATCTTTATTGGACTATAAGTGCTTTACAATGTTGTGTTAGCTTCTGCTGTATAATAAAGTGAATCAACTATATGCATACGTACATCCCCACATCCCCTCCCTCTTGCGTCTCCCTCCCACCCTCCCTATCCCACCCCTCTAGGTGGTCACAAAGCACTGAGCTGATCTCCCTGTGCTATGCAGCTGCTTCCCACTTGCTATCTACTTTACTTTTGGGAGTGTGTATATGTCAGTGCTACTCTCTCAATTCGTCCCAGTTTACCCTTCCCCCACCCCGTGTCCTCAAGTCCATTCTCTATGTCTGCGTGTTTATTCCTGTGCTGCCCCTAGGTTCATCAGACTTTTTTTTTTTTTTTTAGATTTCATATATGTGTTAGCATACGGTATTTGTTTTTCTCTTTCTGACTTACTTCACTCTGTATGACAGACTCTAGGTCCATCCACCTCACTGCAAATAACTCAATTTTGTTTCTTTTTATGGCTGAATAATATTCCATTGTATATATGTGCCACATCTTCTTTATCCATTCATCTGTCAATGGACACCTAGGTTGCTTCCATGTCCTGGCTATTGTAAGTAGTGCTGCAATGAACATTGTGGTACATGACTCTTTTTGAGTTACGGTTTTCTCAGGGTATATGCCCAGTAGTGGGATTGCTCGGTCATATGGTAGTTCTATTTTTAGTTTTTTAAGGAACCTCCATATAGTTCTCTATAGTGGCTGTACAATTTACATTCCCACCAACAGTGAAAGAGGGCTCCCTTTTCTCCATACCCTCTACAGCATTTGTAGATTTTTTGATGATGGCCATTCTGACTTGTGTGAGGTGATACCTCATTGTAGTTTTGATTTGCATTTCTCTAATGATTAGTGATGTTGAGCATCCTTTCATGTGTTTGTTGGCAATCTGTATATCTTCTTTGGAGAAATATCTGTTTAGGTCTTCTGCCCATTTTTGGATTGGGTTATGTTGGCTTTTTAAAAAACATAATCCTGATAGTAATTTGCACTACCTTGGGAATTTGAACTTTCAACTTGGATTTTATTTTGCTTGTTCACCAAATGTTTTTTTATTAACAGCTTGCACATGGAAGAAGTGTTTCAGACTTTAAAAAAGTTTTTAAAACTCACAACCTGATACTGAAAAAATAATATAATGTACAGCCTAATAAGAGTAATCAAACACCGCGTAAAAAATAAGCTCTGTTGCCCCCAGCACTCTTTGTATTACAAGTCATTTGGTTTTCCATTAGTTTTCCCCCTGAGATTGCTGATTTCTCTAAACGCCAGAGACCATGTTTTATGCTTTTTCCATATTCTTAGTATCTGACACCTAGTAGAGACAAATATTTCTGAATTAATAAATTACTGAAAAGGATTCTGACAAAAATAAAGTGGAATCAGAAAAAAATTATATTCATAAAAATGAAATCAAGAAAGAACCAGCCTCATTTTTTTTTTCTTATAAACCTAACGGTTGTGGGTTTTTTCACAAACATGATTCTTACCGGGAAGAAAGAATTTACAAAGAGAGCAAACAGAATCTAGTTGTAAAAAATCTCAAGAGAGAAGAAAAGAATAAATTCAAGTTGAGACTGTCCTTTAATATAAAATCACGAGTAAATTTCCTGTGGTCCTGACACAACTTTTTTTTTTAGTTGGAGTATAGTTGCTTTAAAATGTTTTGTTAGTTTCTGCAGTACAGCGAAGTGAATCAGCTACATGAATCAGGATACATACATATATTCCCCCCTCCCTTGGACCTCCCTCCCACCCCACCCCCCAATCCCACCCATCTAGGTCATCACAGAGCACCGAGCTGAGCTCCCTGTGCTACAACTTTTTTTTTTTACATCTTTATTGGAGTATAATTGCTTTACAATGGTGTGTTAGTTTCCGCTCCATAACAAAGTGAATCAGCTATATACATACACACGTTCCCACATCTCCTCCCTCTTGCGTCTCCCTCCCACCCTCCCTATCCCACCCCCCCAGGCGGTCACAAAGCACCGAGCTGATCTCCCTGTGCCATGCAGCTGCCTCCCACCAGCTATCTATTTTGTGCTACAACTTTTAACAAGAAAAAATGTTGACGTTTTGGTTTTCTTAGATTATGTTTTCCGCGGGTAGTACGAAAGAATTCACTCTAACATATCAGCACGACTTATCTTCCCGTTTCTGCGTCTTTTTATATTACGCAGATAACTGGCACCCCTTTCCCTCACTGTACAAAATCTGTAAATAATTGTATTAAAAATTTTCTAGTCCAGACGCAGAAGAACCCTTTCCGGTACAAAGCCCACCTTTCCCCATGCGCATGCCCAGTGTACCCTACGGCTTTGCTCCGCTTTCATGCAGCTCAGACTTCAATCACCACGTAAGGGTATCCTGGAAACTGGGCTCCAGTCGGCTGATGCAAACCAGACTCGTGGGTTCCCAAGAGCTTTCGGGTACGTAAATTAAAAAGGGGTGATCAGTTTCAGCTCAAAAATTCCCATGGCCCAGAGCCCGAGTACACACAGCAGCTGTTCCTACTCGTGGGGCCACAAGGAAGGGGAGGATGATGGGAGAAGACGAGCAACTAACTACAAGCCCCAGCATGCAATGCGCTATTTGGCTCCTGGAAAGAGGCCCGTGGTGCAGCGCGGTTCAGCCTCGGCCCAGAACGCAGGCGGAGCGCGAGATGCCGACCGTGTCCTCCAACCAGAATGCTCAGAATGAGGAAGACAGGTGTGGCGCTGTGAGCGAGCCCTTAGATCTCGTATCCAAGACTGTCCCTGTTTCTCCCTAGCTCCTGGCATGCTAGGTAGCGGTGTCTCTGTACGCCAGACTATTCCCCACAGGCCGGCATCGGCCCTCCGATGTTGCCTACGGTGTTGCCACGGAACGCCCGGAGCCGGATGTGACGTCGCCGTGGAGGAAGAAGGGAGAGGTGGAGCGTGGCGCGGTGACGTCCTTCCAAGATGGCGGAGAGAGAGTGAAGAAACTGTGTTCCCCTTTGGGTTACTATAGGTGAGTTCTGTCTTCGCCCTCAGCCTGCTGTCCCCGCTCTCTCCAGACCCAGGGACATTGGAGGGCAGGCTCCTTGGAGTTCGTGCTCAGGTCGGAGTGAAGGTGTTAGTGTGGAAAGCTTGGGCGAGGCAGCCACCGTGTTGGCCTTGGCCACAACCTCTGCTGTGGGAATTCGCGGGAGTGGGAGCTCGGCGAAGGGCAAGGAGGCGGAAGCCAGGAGAGACCGGCTTTCGCAGTCACTCTCCGATGCCACCTCGAGTGGAGGCGGGGTAGGGAGGGGTGTGGCCTCCTGGGGCGAGTGACCTAACCTTTGACAACTCTTGGCCCTGCTGGTTCTCCGCCCCCTGGGCGCCCACCTTGCGTTTGAAGCCACTATTCTCCGAGGAAGCTAACAGGTTTCAGTGATTGGAGAGTTTTACATTTGATCTTAGCCAAAAGGCCGAGAAGCGATTGAGAGCAATTTTAAAGAACTCATACCGTGTCCTTTACTCCTTTGTCCCAAGAAATCATTTCTTAGTGGTTTATTAATTTTTTTTCGTAATATACGTGTGCCTGCTGAGCTTGAAAGTCTGAAGGTTCAACTGATGCAAAAGCGTGAAATTTTGCGGTGCTTTTTTTTTTCCACTTTGTGGGAAATGTTTTCGCACATCGCCATTTATTGACGTGTCCAAAGGATTGTGTTAGTTTACCAAGTTGAAATAAAAGCTTGAAAGGCATTTATCCCTTCGGCAGTTTTATCCATATCTGTTTGATAAGAATTTTCTGGGGATATAAAATGAGAACAGACTTTATTCTAGTTCATGTTCTGTGTCTCTTCACTCACCAATTGCTTGGGTGAAAAGTTTGATGAAAACTTAGGGTTACTGATATACTATTTCTTTTTGTTTTTTAGAGCAAGGGTAAAATTCGATTCTGATATCAAAATGCAGTATTCGCACCACTGTGAGCACCTTTTAGAGAGACTGAACAAACAACGGGAAGCAGGTTTTCTTTGTGACTGCACCATAGTAATTGGGGAATTCCAGTTTAAAGCTCATAGGAATGTGCTTGCCTCGTTTAGTGAGTATTTTGGTGCGATCTACAGAAGCACTTCAGAGAACAATGTCTTTCTTGATCAGAGTCAGGTGAAGGCTGATGGATTTCAGAAACTGTTGGAATTTATATACACAGGAACTTTAAATCTTGACAGGTAAGGTACACATTTTATTTCCACTTATAAAAGCTGGTCAATAGTCTTTAGAGCTAAAGCAGATTAATTTTTTTCCATTTAGTCCCTGAACTCTGAGTCTTCAAACATTGATGTGCACAGTATTGTTTTTAATAAAGAAGTCAGTGTCTCTGATTTGAGATAAACAGACCACATTTCATAAGCACAAAAAGTACAGATGTTAATACAATTAAAGTATGGTTTTTGACACATTTGATTTATCTCCTGAAACAAAGCTTGTGATTTCAGTTATGTAAAGTTAAAGATCAAAATATGATGAATTTTAATTGAATTCCAATTTCCCCTTGCTTTTTGGTCTTTACGTTCCTCTGGTCTTCTCTCTCACTCTCTATCCCCTACCTCTTAAGGTGTTAGGGGTGGGGAGGTATAGGTGGAGAAAGAAGGAAGATCTCTGTTCATTTAATAGTGCTCCCATTTCCAGCTGTAAATAGCAACCTGCAGGACCTCTTCCTGGTCTTGATTCAGGAAAATTACTTCATTGGCGTGTTAATGGCCATGACTCCTGTTGCCTGGTAGAGCTATCAGTGCTAATGCTTAAGTCTGGTCTAAGATGCTAGGGTGCTTCTCTGAGATGCTTAATGCTGTCACTGCACTGACAAGAAGTAGGTTCTGAGGAGTCTGATAATGCAGGCATTTTGTGTCTTTCATACGTGATGAACTGTATAATTAGATTAATACTAATATGTTTACTCATTGTTGAGGGAAAGGTGGTGGGGATAAAAGGAAAGAGAAACCAATCAACTTAACTCCTGTCTTCTTTTCTCCATCTTTTATGAAAGTGTAAACATGAATAGATCATCATCTGACATAGAAAGATTATGGGCTTTAGAATTAGATCTTGCCTGTCAAGTCACCATGTCTCTGAGCAAGCTATAGCCTCTCTGGGTCTCAGTTTCTCTATTTGTAAAAATGAGATGATAATAACCACATTGGTTGTTGCTGTGAAGATTTAGGATTTACTGCCTCCCAATGAACATTACTTTCCTTCCTTTATTTCCTCTTCTCTGTCCTACTCTACAAGCCCATTAATTCCGCATTTATTGGAGAAAAATTAGGGAAAAAACAAAAAAGGAAACACCTGAAATTCTGCCACCCACTGATAACCACTACTTAACACTTCGGTAAATATTCTTTCATTGTTTTCCAGATGATCTCTATAGATATATGCATGTACACATTAAGCAAAGTTCTTCCCTCTCTTTACACTGCAGCTTATCGTGGAAATATACTTATTGAAAAGCTGGAATTAGGATGTTCCTTAATCCTATTGAAAAGGAACCATTCATGCTGTTTGGAATTGCTTTTAAATTTTGATGTAATGAAATTTTTGAGTCAGTTCCGTGTAAGTTGATTAAAGGAATAAAGCAGTGTCATAGATAAATGTCATATGATGTTATTTAAATTTACTGAATATTTGGCTATACAAGTGCCTCTGATCTAAAAATTTAGAATACATAATATAAAATAATCACAAAACCAGTGAATTTTGGTTGATCTTCAATTTAGTGGTTTCCCTTTTTCAAATAACTTTGCCAAAAATCTTGAACTAATTGGAACACAATGAAGAGCGCCTTACTTTGAGCCTTCATGCAAAAAACCAATGTGAAGAAGAGCCAGATGTTTGGCTCAATCTTTTTTTTTTTTTTTGATGTGGACCATTTTTAATGTCTTTATTGAATTTGTTACAACATTGCTTCTTTTTATGTTTTGTTTTTTTGGCCCCAAGGCACGTGGGATCTTAGCTCCCCGACCAGGAAATAAACCCGCACACCCTGCATTAGAAGGTGAAGTCTTAACCACTGGACTGCCAGGGCAGTCCCTGGCTCAGTCTTTTTTGATACATGTCTTTCCTGGGGAGCTGGGGAGCCAATTGTTTGAGCTCAGACACAAATGCAAGAGAAGACATATACCAAAAATAGAAAGTCTGTACAATTTAGTGATTAAGAAAACAGAATAATAAAGAATTAAGTGGACTCAGGAGCTAGATTACCTTGGTCAAATCTTAGTTCTAACACTCTGTGATCTTGGACAAGTTACTTAGCTTCTTTGGACCTCTGATCCTTCATTTGTATGTAAAATGGGGATTATAATTGCTCATATAAAGCAGTTAGCCATATACCTGGCAATATGTAATTAAATGACTTTCAGTGACTATTCAAAAAGTGAAAGCAAGTTTGCAGGCACTTTAACTTCATGCTTATAAACAAAAGCAGATCAGTTATTGACATAAACAAACGCTGATTCTCTTAACTGTAACTGAGATTATAGGCTATCTGTGAAATAGATAAATAATTTGTATGAATTACTGTTTCAGTACTGAACAGTTAGTGTGTGACTCAATACTAGTTTGTATTGGTCTTAAAGGCAATCTCACCTTGTTGGTGACTCATTTTTATGAAGCACTGAGCACAATTATAATTTGAGACCTAAGTATAATAAGTGATGGAGTAAATTTGGTTTTCATTCTAATAGTTTCTCTCATTTATTGTAACTTAATAATAGACTGTGTAACAGAATCAATAAAAATGCTTAAGAAACGTAATGTTTTTAGAGAGTGACAGTGCTATATACATGCAAAAAGCATTTTGTATGGAAGATGAATAAGATTGTATTTATGTTTGGGGCATTCATGCTATATCTTTGCAAACAGGGAGTTAACTTGATTACAAAGATCATTCCTTATTTGCTCCAGAATTATAGCCAAAGGCCATAAGAAAAGACTATGGTAAGTAATGTTTTCTTAGCTAAGGGAGTCAGTTTACAAACAGATTGTTTTCCAAAAGTTTATTTGTAGTATGTTTAGGAACTTGGGATGGATTTTCCCAGAGAATAAAATGTTCACTAAAAGTGGTGATTAGGTTTCCAAACTAGCTTATAAATCTACTTAATTTTTCTGAAGAATTAAATAATATCTGGGGAAAATGACAAGTAGGAAGGTTACTTGAGGGTGTGTGTGTGTGTATGTATGTGTATGTTTATGTATGTATCCATCGTCAGATAATTAAAAGGGCATATTTTTAGTGTTAATACCAACTCAGCTCTCTGACTTTACAGCTAAGAAAATTGAAGCACCCAAAGATGCTGATTTATTCTAATTAATTCAGCTAGTGATCCAGAGCCATTGCTAGTGTAACTGAACAGCCAGCCTTTACACTACATTGTAAACTTCTGGAGGGCAGAGACTATTTGATATTTCTTAATATCGCTCTCAGTACCACACATGGTAAATGCTCAGTAAATTTTTTTTTTTTGCTTTTTCTTTTCTTTTTTTTTCATATTTTATTCAATACATATAACAATACATATTCAAAGATTTAACAGTAAGGAGATTTTTAATTTTTTGCTTTTCTTTTTAAAAAATTTTTTTAAAAAGTAAGCTGCAGGCTTTGGCTTTGGCTTGGAAAATACCAGGGGAGTGGGGGCCATAAACCTGAGGCTGCTGCCCCTTATCTGCCTTCACGGTACTGTCCCCTTCTCCCAGCTCCTCCCTGACTCTGTGAGCCAGGCCTCAGACCTTCCAGCTAACCACTTCCCATGAGCCACTACTCCGATGTCAGCCTATAGCCAAAGGAGCTGGATGTCGGGCCTGGTGACCAACGCTTTGCCACCCACTCAGTCAGGGTGCTCCCCACCTGCAGGCAGGCGGCAACACCCTATCTGCTACCATCAGCCCCTTCCAGAGCCCACTGCCCCACCCCTCCCTGTCTAGCCCAGCCATATGCAGCTCTGCCCCATCCAGGGATGCTCTGCTCAGAGATGGGCCAGCAGGGCCGCCCCAGCCCCTCTGGTAGGCAAAGACTCTGGAAACTTCTGGGGTCCTGTGTTCGGCCATGTGATCCCAGGGGTGCAGAAGGGCAGGGGAGGGAGGGCCGCACCCCTGCAGTCCTGCTCTGCTGGTCTAATGGGCAGCTGCCCACCCTACCCCACCCCGCACTGCAGGCTCCTGAGTTGGCAGATTAAGCATTTTATAAAGTGAAATGCTCAGTAAATATTGATTGGAATGTTGAACATTAATTTTTTCTATATAACTCTAATATGACAAACTCTCTAGCTAATTTGGGTTGGGGATCATACACAAAAAAAGCTGGGAAGGTTGCTAGAGAGAGCTTAGTGCATTCTAAAACCTTGTTCTTCCAAATGTGATCCATGGACCAGCAGCATTGGCATCACCAGGGCGTATGTTAGAAATGCAGATGCTCAGGCCCCAAAGCAGACCTACTGAATCAGAATCTACATTTAACAAATCCCTGGGTGACTCACATGCACAGGAAAGTTTGAGAAGTGCAGTTGAAGTTCTTCACAGGGGAGCAGAGGAAGATAATAATTTCTTTAGACTCTTCTTGTTGCCAGTCCAGAAAAGTTGGTTGGTATCTGAAGAGGCCTCAGGAGAAATGGGAGGAGGCAGTAAGTTGCTAAGAGCCACTTTCGTGTTCCAGCTGTTTTCTTAACAAGTAGAAATTTTAACATTTTGTTTTTCCATGGTTGTACATATGAATAATCCATTACTTTTCATCTTTTCAAGTTCTGTAAAACTGGACATTTTTGCCTAAACATTCTGAGTGAATAAATTTTTTATAAATTTGTTCTCTTAGGCCTTTTGTATCATTCTACTTCATTAAGTCTTTAAAAGACAGAAATATTTGTGTAGCTCTGTTTCAAAAACGTTTTTTCTTTGATCAGAACATTGTCATTTAGCCTTGTTTCCTTACAGTTGGAATGTTAAAGAAATCCATCAGGCTGCTGACTATCTCAAAGTGGAAGAGGTGGTCACTAAATGTAAAATAAAGATGGAAGATTTTGCTTTTATTGCTAATCCCTCTTCTACAGAGATATCTAGTATTACCGGAAACATTGAATTGAATCAACAGACTTGTCTCCTTACTCTACGAGATTATAACAGTCGGGAGAAATCAGAAGGGTCTACAGATTTAGTTCAGGCAAATCCTAAACAAGGGGCTTTAGCAAAGAAGTCATCTCAAACTAAAAAGAAGAAGAAGGCCTTCAACTCCCAGAAAACAGGGCAGAATAAAACAGTGCAATATCCCAGTGACATTTTAGAGAATGCATCAGTTGAAGTATATCTAGATGCAAATAAATTGTCCACACCTGTAATAGAACAAGTTGCACAAAGAAATAATTCAGAACTTGAGTTGACATCAGTTGTGGAAAATACTTTTCCAGCACAAGATATTGTGCAAACTGTTACAGTGAAACGGAAACGTGGAAAATCACAGCCAAACTGTGCTCTGAAAGAACACTCTATGTCTAATATAGCCAGTGTCAAGAACTCTTACGAGCTGGAGAGCTCTGGTGAAGAGCTGGATCAGAGGTATTCCAAGGCCAAACCAATGTGTAACACGTGTGGGAAAGTGTTTTCAGAAGCCAGCAGCTTGCGAAGGCACATGAGAATACATAAAGGAGTCAAACCTTATGTCTGCCACTTGTGTGGAAAGGCATTTACCCAATGTAACCAGCTGAAAACGCATGTAAGAACTCATACAGGTAAGACTGGTTTGTAGAAAGTATAATTGTTTTTATATTGTGACCGAACTAATATTTTTATAAACATATTAACATACAGTGTTGACTGTTTGTGACCAAAATTTGGTATATACTTGTATTCATAAAAGTATTGAGCATGTTAGACTTGAAAATGTCTTTGTAATTGTGACCAAGTATTTAATGGCTATTTGTTTTGTTGTAACTGATACTCTGAAGTCCCAGTGTGTGAACTCTTTAAACCATTTTCCCTCACAATTAAAATAAGCATAAATTTAGTTCTACCTTGCTAAATATTTAACAGACAATATATTAAAACTGATAAAAAGTAATTACAACTCAGGCTGATTCTCAGATTTTACCAACACATCTCACCACCTGTTTCTTTGTCGAACTTCTGAACATAAATTATATATACATTCCTTCCTCAGCCTCTGTATTTACCTTTATTGGTACACTTAGATTTGTGCTTTTTAAGATGCATTATGTATTTCTCTCATTGATCACTTTTCACTATTATGGACTAAGAAACACTAATTTCTTTTAACTCTACTGGTGGTTTCAGTAATCAATCTGGAAGAATATCCTATTTGCTTTTTTACTTCTAGAGTTAATATTTTCTGAATACTGAAACTAGTACTGGTTGATGAACTCTTTTGAAAGCTTGTATGGCTTAAGCAACTAAAACAATATTTCCTTCTAAATATAAATTTTGTTTACTTTTCTTTTAGGTGAGAAGCCATACAAATGTGAATTGTGTGATAAAGGATTTGCTCAGAAATGCCAGCTCGTCTTCCATAGTCGCATGCATCATGGTGAGGAAAAGCCCTATAAATGTGATGTATGCAATCTACAATTTGCAACTTCTAGCAATCTCAAGATTCATGCAAGGTAAAAATAAAAACAAAAAAACAGATGTTTGATCTTTGAGTCTGTCATTCACTATAGCCTTAAATAGACTATTGTATGAGAATTCAGGACAGTAGAGTTCTAATTGTGGTACCACCACACAGTATTCTTTGTACAGTGAAGGGACCGCAAGGGAGCCATGGTGCCTGGAGGGGAATAGTGAGGGAGGGAAATAAGATCAGAATGGTGTTAGGGTGTCCAGATGGTGAAGGTTTTGTAGGTCATTATAAAGCTTTTACTCTTGAGAATGAGAAGTAAGTGATGTAATCTTGCTTGCATTGTAAGAGGATCACTGTGGATGCTATGTTAAGCAAAAGATTGTAGGATTGCAAGAGTGGAAGCAAAGTTACCAGTTAGGAAGCTATAGATAAAACCCAAGTGAGAGTGACGGTGGTTCAGGTCTGAGAGATAGCAGTGGAAGAGATAAGTGGTAGTCAGATTCTGGATGTATTTTAAAGGTACAACAAACAATTCGCTGCACATTGGGTGTGGGGTATGAAAGAAAAAAAGAAGAGTAGAATTAAAAATGATTCTCAGGTTTTGAGCCTGAGCATCTGAAAAGATAGAATTACCATTAACTGAAGTGGAGATGTGTGGACAAAGCAGTTTAAGTAGGAGTACAGGAGTTGAGTAGAGTTCTGATCATGTTAAATTTGAGATGACTATTAGATATCTGAATGGAAACGTGCATTAGATAGTTGGTTATCTAAGTTTGGAAGTCAGGGGACTGGTTTGAGTAGATAGTATTTAAAGTCATAACATTAGATGAGGTCACCAAGAGAATGAAGATGGATAAAAAGGAGATCAAAGGATGGAGTCATAAGGCACACTAACTAAGAGTTCTGGGAGATGGGCAAGTCTCTATAAGTGACTAGGAAGGACCAACCAATATAGGGGCAAACCAGAAGATTGGGCTGTCTTGGAATCCAGGTAGAGGAAATGATTTCAGAGGGAGTAATCATTGTGTCAAATTCTGATGATAGGGAGATTAAGAGTGAGAATTGACTATTGGATTTGGCAAAGTGAGAGGTTAGCAGTGGTTTTGACAAAAGCAGTGTTAGCAGAGGCTAGTAGAGAAGAAATGAAAGTAGAACCATTGGAGGCTCAAGATTTTACTAAAGGGGAACAGAAAATAGAGGAGCAAGTAAGGTCAGGGGTCTTTTTTTTTTAAGATGGGAGATATTTCAGTATATTTGTATGCTACAATCCAAAGGGGAGGTGAAACTAGATGATATAGGATGGAGGAAATTGCAGAAGTGATCATTGAGTAGGCAAGGAGGATAGTATCTTAAGTATATAAACTGGAGTACTTGGATTCGGAAGAACTGTCATTCTCAGAGTTAAGAAAAGCAAACCCTATAGATACAGATGCCTATAGGTGGAGATTTGTGTGGTAGAAATTTACTTCTGATTCCTTAAATTTTTCTCAGTGAAACAGGAAGCAAGGACATCAGCTGAGAATGAGGATGGGTGAGGAGGTGCTGAAGGTTTGAGGAAAGAGTTTTGAAGAGTGAGTGAATGGACAGACAAAAATAGTTGCCTGCAGTATTATGGGCACACTTGACTACCACATAAGGCTGATGGCAAAACTTTGAACTGTCTCAGAACTAATGTTTTGAAAACCAAAACATTTATTCTTGACAGTATACATTGAAAACTGTTGATATTAAATACATATTGTTGATCTGTTAAGATGAAATGAAATAAGATACTGCATGAAGAATTTGTATGAAAAATGTTTGCTGTGTGGCATGATCCTTAGATTGTTTTACTTGGCAACATGTATCTTTATATTTATTTACTAACAGGAAGCATAGTGGAGAGAAGCCATATGTATGTGATAGGTGCGGACAGCGATTTGCCCAAGCCAGCACATTGACCTATCATGTTCGAAGGCATACGGGAGAAAAGCCTTATGTGTGTGACACCTGTGGGAAGGCATTTGCTGTCTCTAGTTCTCTTATTACTCATTCTCGAAAACATACCGGTAAGGATTTGACACAGAGGTGGCTTAAAACAAGGAAAGTTGTAAATAAAAGAAAAAGGGAAATTGAGCCTTTACAAAAAGTAGGTTATAGGCTTTGTAGTTATATATCTGTTGTGTCTGTGCTTCTTGAAGCTTTTTGTGTTTCTGATTTTCACATAAATATTAGATATAAAAGCAGACTTATTTTCTAGAATAATACACAGTGGGTGAAATTTTTTATCATGTAACTTATATACATTAAAATCAGGTAATTTTGACAATATATAAACTTGAGTTAATAAGACATTTTTTATGACCTTAGAAGAACTCCTTAGGGTCTTGAAGCTTCATTTCCCTTGGATAAAACTGTAAAGTTAAGGGGTTGGGGTGAATTTGGGTAGAACGTTGATTTAATAACTTCTTAGGACTTTTTCTACAGACATTGTAAGATTTGCAAATTAAATAGATACTTCAAACCCAAAGTATCAATTTTGAAGCAAAACCTGTTGTTCAAAAATTTTCATTTTTTTGTAGGGTAATTTTTTAATAGATCTTTCCTAAATGATTTTATTCCCCTTTAATAATCTTATAGATAGCAAAAATTGAAATATGGATTGATGAATTTTCATGTTTTTAATTATATAAAAATCAGACTTTTTGCCCACCTCTAGTCTACTAGAAGGATATTTGGAGAAAGTTTTATTATATGAAAAGCATCAGGTTACATGCACAGTGTAAAGTAATTACTAATGTTCATTTAAGTTGGATCACACTGAAAATACCTCTGAAATACAATACAGAGAGGTTTTAATTTAAATAATATTTTAGAACAGCTTACTTTAGATTATTGTAATTGATAAATATTATATTGGTATAGTACACCACTTCGCTATCTTTTATTTTCCATCTAGGTGAAAAACCATACATATGTGGTATTTGTGGGAAAAGTTTTATTTCCTCAGGAGAGCTCAACAAACACTTTCGATCCCATACAGGTCTGTGTTTAGGGAGAACGTATTATTTTTTGTTCTCTCTAATTTCTTTTTATGTAAACCTTGACTTTAAACCATTATGGACTAGATGGTATCTAATCATACTCTAACTGTAGCTATATTTTAATGTATGAATATCAACTTTTTATTTATTTTTGTTTTTTTAGTTGTTTGGATTATGGATTAAATTTGGTCAAGAATTGTGTAGATTTTCTAAGAACTGTGCCAGATAATCAATGGTTTTTAAATGATTTGGATAAAATTACACAGATAATACCAAAAAATGAAAAGGTATAGATAATACCAAGATAATATCAGATCTTCTTATTAAACAATGTTCAGTATGCACGTTTTAGGAATATATTTTAATATTGACATGGTTATTGTAAAAGGTAGTATATAAGTAGTATGAAGAAAATATGAAATGCACAAAAAAATTTTTAAAACAAAGGAGAACACCACTTTGAAAATGTACTGTACTTTTTTCTTTCTAAAAGTTATTTCTTGTAATTCCTATCTAGTGCAGTGTGAGCACCTAGTAGTAAACAGTTAATAAGTTTATTGGCAACTTCTATATCCTCATGTTCCTTACTTTGCATTATAAAGCAATGAACAGTTCTTATTTCAAAAGAATTATAATTTTGTAGTATTTTTATCCTGTGAGTATTTTTAAAGGATTTTCTAATTTATACGCTACCTGAGATAAGAAACCATAATAACGCATTTTTCCTCCAGCTACATCTCTTAGCCAGAGTCTGGCATATAATTGGCACTCACTAAATGTCTGATAGAAATAAAAAAGTAAGTTTTTTTTAGTTTCAAGGTTCTGTTAGTGAAAATGCTCGATTTTTCCTTGAAATAGGTACACTTTGTATTCTAAAGGAAAGGAGTGCCTGTGTATATAGAAGTTTTCATTTCACTATATTAGAACCAAGAGATTAAAATGGTAACTTGAAACTAAATTTAAACAATATAATGTTTGCATTGTGTTCGTGAACATTGATATATTTGCCTTAGTAGCTTCTGAAATCCTGAGATTTTAATTTTTTAACTTGTTTTTCAGGAGAAAGACCATTTATCTGTGAATTATGTGGAAATTCTTACACAGATATTAAAAATTTAAAGAAGCACAAAACAAAAGTCCATTCCGGTAAATGCTTTTTTTTTTTTTAAATTTGGTGCTCTCATATTTGTACTGTTCCTTAAAATGCTGAGATACACATTGTAACAGTTTATATTAGATATATATTTTTAAAAACTAGGTGCACACATATGAGGAAGGTAGCTTTATAATGTGCAGATGAGTTCACTCTGAATTTGTTTCCATATTGACCTTGTAATAAACATTGCTTGAAATACTTCCTCCTTTAAAAACCTGATATATATATATATAAAGCAATTAAACTCCAATAAAGATGTTAATAAATAAATAAATAAATAACCTGATATATGAACAATTGCAAGAATGAGAGAATACATAAACAACTATATATCACTCTTTCCCATGCTAGAATCTAGGTTAACTGGGGTTTACTGTAGTTATGCGAAGAAAGGAGCATCATGAACGCTAGTCCAAAAATGTATAAGAGGAAATAGGGAAACAGGTATCCCCAAATTGTTATGATGCATGAAATGGAAAGCCAGACTACACAATTTTTAGTCTGTTATTTAAAATGAATCCTTGAGAAAGTTTCACTGTGCTTACTGTTCTGTCATGATTAGAAACAAAACACTAGTCTTCTTCACTGTGTAGAGATGATAGTCTTTGATAGTAAATATAAACATTGTAAGGATTGAGGTAGTGATGTCTGAAAACTTCAGTGAGTCATTAATTCAACAGGCTTTTATTAAATACCTCTAAAGTACACATAACTATGCAGGGTACATGAAGTTGAGCAAGGCATAGTCCTAGTCCTCAGAGAGCTTACCATCTGGTGTGGGAGACCAGAAATCTACATAAATAACTGATTACAACACAAAATACAGGATGTAATAGAGATGCAAGAATACTGAAGAAGAGATTAAGTCCTTCTGAGGTGAGTATTGGAAAGGCTTAATTCTAGGGAAACTGAAAGGTGCAGAAGAGTTCAAAGGGTGGAGATGGGAAAGGGAATGTTCATCCCAGGCAGAGAGAATATTGTGAAGAGAGTCATCGCAACAAGAGAGCGCAGGTTGTATTCTTGGCTGGCTGAACTGAAGAATAGTCTGGCAAAAACAGAATCATAACTTTAAAAAAGCAAATATGCAATTCTGTCTAACAAGGTTAGTGAGATTGAAATCATGTCAGTACTTGGAAGTGAGAAGAGCGTGCGTGGTAAAGCTAGTGGAAAATTTGAAGGGAAAAATGTATCTTTAGTCAGTGGGGTAATTACTCCCTTGAGTAACACAGAACTTCTTACTTCTGAAAATAAATGAAAGTGCCATACCTCTGAACTTGAACTCACAGAATAATATGAACTACTCATTAATACATTCACTGAATAAACTGGGTACTTACTATGTGTGTAGCACTATAAGGTACTTTGAAGGAATTAGAGAAGTATAATTAGACATTTACTTTGAAGGAATTTATAGCCTGTTGAGCATTCAAGGCACACCTAAGTAGAATGTTACATACCAGTAAGATAGACAGATGTCACAAGGTGGTATATGAAAAACTGACAAATGAGTGATAAAGTAGATAGGAAACAGCTTACCCTGGTCTAGCACAATTAAGTCCATTTTTATAATGGTGCTTAAACCTAATCTTGAGGCCCCGTAATGGATTTGTATAGATAATGCTAAGGGCAAATCAGCAAAAAAGAAACAGTGTGACTAAAGGTGTGGGGTCGAAATGCAAGTTCTGGGGGTGGTAAATAGATTGAGTCTTCCTCATGGTTTTTGTTTTGTTTTTAAAGATGGTGCATTTTTTTACCTTCCATTTCAGGTACAGATAAAATTCTAGATTCCAGTATAGAGGATCATCCCTTGAGTGAACAAGATTCCATACAAAAAAGTCCTTTATCAGAAACTTTGGATGTGAAGCCTTCTGATATGACTTTACCACTAACTCTTCCACTTGGGACTGAGGACCACCACATGCTTCTGCCTGTTACAGATAGTCAGTCTCCTACATCAGATACATTGTTGAGGTCAACTGTGAACGGGTATTCAGAACCACAGTTGATTTTTTTACAACAATTATACTGACTTTGTGAGGAATATGGAATTGCTAAATCGTCTCTGGTAGTAAACATAAACATCTCTGGTAAGGTGCATATATTCATATTAAATTAACCCTTCATTTGAGTTGTGGCCATTATTTTTCATTCACTGAAGTAAAAGCACCTGATGCTGCATCATAACTGTGCAATGCTTATTTTGATGTTTGGCTTTTATGTCTACATTATACACACAGCTTTTAAAGGAATGAATTATACTACAGTAGCACTATTTGGGGTGGATAAGTTTTACTATCTTTTAGAGCTGCCTTAATTCCATATTTATTTTCATTTTAGAATTGCCTTTCATTTACTCAAGTGGAATCTATCAATTTATGATTCACTTACGACCTGTGGGATGTGTTTATTTTCTTCCCCTCAAAATTTAAACAAAATCCATAATAGTATCAGCCCAAGAGTGGTGCTGTTACTAAGCGCCACAGACCAGTACATAAACTATGGGGAAAAAAAATTCGTATCTCTGCCTAAGAAAATTTAGGTACTGAGTAAGAATTGTGCTATTTCTCTATTAATATAGTCCATTGGAGGTAACTTTTCTAATGAAACAAAAAGTGCTTCTCTTAAAAACTAGAAAACTATGTATAAATTTTGTTCATTTAGAACTCAGTATTCTGGATAAAACCAATGGTCAGTACTTTTGATTTGAATTATCTGAGACTACATTTTCAAAGTGAATTTTAAATAGATATTTGGTGTTTTTATCTTATTAAAGACAGTTTCAGATTTGATGCAGATTGTTTTAATAGGTTTCTAGATTACTGGAGATGAGGAAAATATACTGAGTTTTGATAATTTTTGATAAGCCTCTCATATTCTTATGCACTTTTTAAAATATAAAATCCTAAAAAGAATTTTCTAAATAGAAACTTAATGCATAGTATAAAACACTTGTCTTCTGAATTTGATAATTATATTCATAAATAGTTAAGAAATTAACTTCAGTTATAAGTGAACATTTGAGTGATATCAGAAAGTGAGTTTATTAAACATTTTATACTTGAGTTTTCTGTAAGTTTCGAGTTTTACATTTTTATAGATTAAACCACAACAGTTCATGGTGGTCGTAGTTTCACAGTAGTCCTTTTCCTTCCTAATGAACTTAGAAAATTCAGATTTATTCTGATATTTACTACCACTCTTCCCCCTCCCATTTTTCCCACATATTGATTTATTTCACTGCCTAATCTTTGGACAGTAAATTATCAGTTCCTCAAAGTCAGTTCCTATACTGCTGATCAAACACCATGGTGACATTATTTCCTATTTCTGCCGTGCATCATTTGTTTTCTGCTTTTAAACTATACCTGTAACAAAATTAATGTATTTTCTATTGGTATTGATTTCTTTAGTTGTATTTTCTCTGGGGTTCCTAGTCATAGGAACCAAGTAGAAGACTTAGTAAAACTAAATTCTTCTAAACTGTACAGATCATCACCATTTTACAGCACATGCAGCATTTTTACAATAAATTGCCACCAGTGGGATTGACTTAATTAAATAGAGTTTGAAATACTGCCTTTGTATAACATACATCAAACTTAGTATTTAATTTATCTAAGAAATCTAATTATGCATATGTATTAATTTAATATACTGGGTTTAAATACAATTTATAAAGTTATAAAAATGTTCAACTAATCTATTCTGGCTTAAATTCAATAGGAATTTATTGGAATGTGAAGAAATTAAAGAAAATTAAGACTCAGCCTTTTTAAGAAGTCTGCTGAAATGGAGAGGCTATATTTAATTCACATCTTCATTAATCCAAGCATCTAATGAACAAAATTTCTTTTTAAAAACTGCTGTAGTGATGTCATAATTCTGTAAGGGTAGTAGTTACCAAATTTCCTCTAACATGATGATAATTAGCATTTGCCTTTACATAAATTAGCCTTTAAATTTATTATTTTTAGGATTATTGGATTGGAGTGACTGAAGTTGATCTATTCTCTTCATCACATTATCTGCTTCTTAGCTAAAATAATTTTATTTTAAATTGACATGGCTTGACGCTCTTCCAGAATGACATGTAAAGAAAGCTTGAAGACTGAGTATCTTTGTCTTGTCATTCTTCTCATAATGCTGTATTATTCTTTATCATAATATGCATATATTTTAGTTGTATCTGCTATCATTGTAACACTCACAATTATCAGTTAAATTCATCTTTAAATATATTTGCTACAATGCAGTGTTTTGGGAAGGTTCTATTCTTAATTATGTAAGTATTTCTAAGTTTTCTGAAAGTCTTTTTAGGATGCTGAACATCTTATTGAGAAATTATTTTCTAAGTTAATTTTGTATTTGTATTAGATTATTCTTTCTGTATCGTTAGATTTTTAGGCTTTTTAAAAAACCATAGATTATATATAAATGATTTTTTGCTGGTATTTGTTTTATGTTTAATTTCATAGAATGATTTTGATAGACAGATTTTAGAAAATTGTTTTATTTTTTTCAAAAGAAAAGGTTCTGTCATTTCTCTTGCAACAATAGTGTGTTACTTTTCTGTATGTTTCATTTCTACAGCAGTTGTGCAAATGAGAGTAGTTGAAATGTGCTTATATAAAGACAATCTACATGTACTCATTTTTTAAAATATCCTAGAACAGTAACTGACATTTGATGCATATCAGAAACATAGCTTAAAAATAGTGGTGTCCAAGCCCCACCCCACCTTAGGCTCTCTGAATCAGACGATCTCCAGAACATGCTGAAAAGCTCCATAGGTAATCTTAGTGCATACCAAACACTGAGAACTATTATCCTAAACATTTCTTGGTGTTCTTCCTTTGGGCTCTTGATATGTGATATGTAGGCTCTACTTTTTTTTTTCTTTTGGCCGCGCCACGCGGCTTGCAGGGATCTTAGTTCCCCGACCAGGGATTGAACCCGGGCCCTTGGCAGTGAAAGTGCAGAGTCCTAACCACTGCACTGCCAGGGAAGTCTCTCTGTGGGCTCTTGATAAATGACGCTCTTGATATAACTTTTCACTTTTTACTCAGAGATTTCGAGTCTTTAGAACTTGGCTAGAAATACCACCAAATAAAAAGAAATTGTACTTTAATGCAATTTCTGTAAATTCTACATTTTTACTCATTATGTATGAACAATACCGATATTTAGTTATTGGAGCATTTCTTGAGACAGTGATATGGTCTACTCGCCTGTCCTCTACAACCCCTGCCCCCTCTTCACTGAACAGAGATTTGGTGTATTTGCTTAAGGAATTTAGGTAATTATCATGTAAACACAGTAATCATTCAGAAATAGGGTATTTAATTTCAAGAATATACTGAAATAAACACCATGGATGTGAACCAGATATTTGGATTAAAATATCTGGCCATTATTTCAAATGCTGGAAAATTATTGAAATCAGAATACATACAGCTGTAAAGATGAATAAAATGATCTCCTCTTTTAAGTTTACAGTCAAGTGGGAAAGACAAGCCTGAATGCCGAGTGTTAAAGTGGAGGAAGGAAAGAAAGGAAATGCTGAGCAGTCAATGGAAGTTGAATGGACAGAGAAAGGGCTGTTACTCCCCTGGATAGGCAAACAAGAGATGGCGGCTAATGGGAGGAATCTGTACACAGCTGACTGAGGTAGGGAGAATGGAGAGAAAATCTGAAAGGTGGTGGCAGAGATAGGAATCAAAGACACATCTAGCACTATCTATACCACCTCGAAATAGTCCTCTACCTTTAGCCTGTGCTGAAAGAGTGGGATTAGATAGCCATGTTTATAATCCAGGATCTCACACACTCAACTACAGTTGACTGCTGAAGGGCAGGGATTAGACAGCCACACTTGTAACATGATTCCATACTTGTGACCACAGCTGACGAACACCTTACCAGGGAGAAACAATTCTTAGGCCAAACGTAGCAACTTTCTTAAGAATTTGAGCTATGAAATTCAGAGACTTCCTAGGTATTGGTGTACATGGAAAAGACCATTTAGATCTGGTCCAGAGTCACTGAAGCAAGCCAAAGTCTAAAAGAAATAATAGTGAAGAAGCGGAGAAAGCTGACCTGTAGAGCGAAGCAAGAGGATGAAGTAGGTTTGCAGAACCAAGCGACTGAGGCCCTGTGAGAGAAATGGCTTGGTTTCTGGCTTTGCAGACCTTTCTTGAGGTCACACAGCTATGCTTCATTTCCTTGTTCTGGATGCCAGTGGTTTTTGCCTATTAAATTCTTAGAGTAAAGCCCCCTTTCCTTTTTTGTTTTCTTTTTCTTTTTTTTTTGCCATGCTGCACGGCCTGCAGCATCTTACTTCCCCAGCCAGGGACTGAACCCACAAATTCCCTAAATCCACCTTTTCTGAAGCAGGCTTGAGTCAGTTTCTGTTGCATGTAGTTAGGCAGTTTCAACTTAGAACCCTAAGTTCTGATCCTCAGCGATTGAGTATATGGAGGTGCCATTAACTGCTAGGCAAGATAAGGGGGAGGTTTATGGAAGAGAAGACTTTATTTTGTATGTGCTGAATTTGATCAGTGGTGAGATACCTATGTGAAAATGTCTAGCAGTAGTTGGAAATGGGGACTGAAACCCAGCAGAGGTTAAAGCTAGAGAAACAGATCTTGCAGCATAAGGCTAATAATTATTGTGATAGAAATGATTTAGGCAACCCTGGGAGATGGTACAGAAGAACAAAAGATGAGGACAAAATCTTGGGGGAAATGCATTTTAAGAATGAGCAAAAGACAGAAAAGGAGATGGAAAGTGATAATAGGAAGAAAACCAGGGTGATGCAAGTTTCACGAAGACAAAAGTGGCTTTGTACTGATCACGTGGTACAGAGAAATTAGATAGGATGCAAATCAAAGACAACATTGGGTTGAGTAATTGGGTTGGGTAATTGGAGCATGGTGATCCCCTGAGAAAGGCAGCTGCAGTAATAATAGTGGGAGTAGAACCCAGATGGATATGGTTTGAGTAGTAGATAAGACATAATGAATACTACCATTTAGTTTGAAAAGCAGAGTGCGTACAGCAAACAAGATCATTTTATCAAATATCTAAAAGGTATAAACCACTTTATTTCTTGCTTTTTTGCTTCAAACTTGAAACTTTGTTAAATAATGAGCATAATAGAGTCTGTAACACTGTAATTTGGGCTGGATCTTAAAGGATGATTGCTAAGAGGAAAATGGAAGGAAATGTATAACATGTATATGATTGCAGATTTGCTCGTTACAATTCAGATGTGCAGAAGAAGGGGAATTTTCCTACAGAACTCTTGCACCCAGTGGGAAGTCTAGAAAAAAATTAACTTTTAGTCCTAGGCACTTTAAAACCTAATCTGATACAAAGCAGCTAGAATTTATAATATCTTAAGGTAGTGCTTAAACATTTTGAAAATTGCCGTCTTATTTCTACCCTTTGTCTTTTCTCTAAAATGCTGTCCATATATATGGGGAGGAGAGGAGGCGTGCATGACAAAATGGCATCAGGGAAGACACTGTCTTCACTCTATTCTCCGAGCATCCTGCTGGCTTCTTATGCAATAGGCAATACCTTGTAAAATATGTCATCAGGTTTTCCTTAGCCTGGTCAGAGCCCAGTAATTCTTGGCTGACCTGGCTTCACCTTAGTTCTCTTGGATGTGGAGGAGAGAGCTCTGAGACTTCTGCAAAAATGTCTCAAGCAGTCCCGTGTAAGTCAGGTTGCAGGTTTAGCACATGCCACTCCACTGCAGGCTCCAGATAAGCCTACTTCCCATTTACCTATTTGCTTCCCACTCAGCTACCTTGTCAGTCTCCCCTTGGGAGAATATAGGAACTTGTGGGTCCCCTCTGTAGCACAGAGGAACAGAGAGTAGCTTGGGAAAGCAAACTGCATTAGGAAGGTTTACTTTGATATGGCTCTGTCCTAGCCTGGGAGTATCTCTTCCAGAATCCTGTAGACTCCTCTACTACCCAACATATTATGGAATACTTCAAAACAATGAAAGCTGAATAGACACTGCTACATTAAACAACATGAATGACTTGCACTAATATAATGTACAAAAGAAGTCTGACACAAAGCATATATATACTGTATGATTCCATTTATATAAAATTCCAAAACATGCAAAACTACTCTGTGATGTTAGACATCATGATAGTGGTTGTCTATTGGAAGATGGTTGGAGGTGGTTCTGGGGAAGCTTATGGCATTTACTATCTTTATCTGGGTCCTGGTTAACACAGATGGGTTAGCTTTGTGATAATTCATCTCGCTATTCACTTAGAAACTTCCATTTAAAAGAAGTATATATTAAAGAAACTAATTTGAAGAATGAGAAAACCAGAGCATTGGTTTTCAGACTTCAGTGAGATTAAAGATGACCTCGATTGTAAAACTGTGGATTCCCCAGACTATCCTCAGAAATTCTGATTCAGTAGCTCTCACTCTAAGGATCTGTATTTTTAACATTTGCCCCAGGTGAGTCTGATGCTCCATACTTTAAAAAATGCTGATTTAGTATCTTCAGTTTAAACTGTCTTTACTCTTTGGACAGATGTTCAAGTGTCTGTGACAGAAGTCTGTCATAGTGTTTCTCAAGTCTGAGTTTTTATTGGCTATCTAATTGCTAGGAGTAGCATTTCCTCACCAGCTTAATGTTTTTCAAATGTAATGACAGTTGTTAGAAACGTTTGTATTTTTTCCTACACCATGGTTTTCTTGCACTCATTGAATTCTGCAGTTTTTCAAATGTGATCAAAAGACAAAATTTTTTTAAATTTCCTGTTGCATTTTTAACACTATAGACATGACTTTCCTCGGACACACAACTTTTTTTTAGATACAGTTAATTATTTCTATCTATATTCAGCCTGTAATAATGTAAAAGAACTTGGTAAAAAACAGCTAGTCTTTATATCTGCAGAGGAGATCTTAAAGTGGAAAGAAAGTAAGATCTGAAACATGTAGAGAACACTGGAAACTAAAGTTTGATAAAAGCTAATAACTAAGAGTAAAATAAGATTCATCTCTCTGAAAGCATGAGAATGGATTTGGTAAGGCATTTAGGTCTTTTCTGGCTCAGTAGCTCTAGAACATTAAGTGCAAATCATGGCTCATATAATTTATTCAGATGTTCTTCCCATTTCATAACCACCACCACCATCTGTGCCACCCCCTCATCACCACCACCCCAGTTTCCCCAGGGAGTATGGAAGTGTGGTATGAGGTGCTGAATATAAGGAAAAACCTGTTAAACTTTAAGAATCATTAAGTAGTGAGTAGGGCATATTTAATTCTTTAATCTATTAAAGGAATGGACAATGACAGATGTGGGAGTTTTCTGTAATGTTAAATTTTGAAGAAATACAGCTGTGATTTGAGGAATTCCCAGTACTTTAAGTGAAGGCCAATACTTTGACAACTGTAAAGCTATCACCTTTATTCCTCTCTCAACATTTAGAGATAGATGGTTTTTCCATTTAGACTGCAGAACTTAAAGTAACCCCTTTAAATTGTTCACATAAAATTTTTTTTCTCACACTTTGCCCAGCTTTAGCAGTAATAAATCATTCAGATTAAACAGTTAAGTGGTATGTACGAATTAATTTGTGAACATGGGTGTGTAATCAAAGGATCGTGGTGTCTGTTGCCTCTTCATAAAAAT
The DNA here is from genome assembly GCF_963924675.1 of Phocoena phocoena. Lineage (NCBI taxonomy): Eukaryota > Metazoa > Chordata > Mammalia > Artiodactyla > Phocoenidae > Phocoena > Phocoena phocoena. Next base: position 49,478,944 of record NC_089222.1, read on the forward strand.
TTTAATTTGAAAACAGGATTGATTGACCACAGACAACAGTAATTGTTTGCCATCAAATCATGAAAATGTTATTGGCATCCTCCAAAAGAGAGAATTAATCTTTTTTAAAAGTTCACTGGCAAAAAAAAAAGTTCACTGGCTGCACTGACTTGTTTGGAAAGTATACATTTATATGTATTTGTATATGTTTATATATATTTGCCTGTATTTGTGAAATTGTATCAATACCCATTTGTAAAATACCTAAAATACTTTTTCAACCTCTAAACCCCTTGACAGTCCCTGGAATCTGCCACCTGAAACCTTTTTACCACTTCATGACAACTTTCAGTTAGGATACCTATAATGACCTTTCCTTGTATGCTACTTTACTCTTTGGGTATATTTTCTTTATAAAAAGAAATTAGTTCCTTGATTTCCTTCTCCAAGTGTTCAAATTTTAGTCCCTATTTTGCTAAATTTCTTTGAAAAAATTACACTACTCAGTTTTTCACAATGGACAGTTATTCACAGTTTAGTATCTCTTTTCATTGTTCTAATTTATGAAAGAAAATTTAATAGACAATAAAATGTAATCTCCGTGAAGAGTAATAAGACAAATACATGAAAATTAAAGCTTGTTTTTCATAGATATTGACCTACTGGTACAAGAGTAAGACCTGCATTAGATGATGGGCTGCAAGCTTCTCCATAACCTGGTGTCCAGTAATAATGCCTTTTAAGGCCATTGGAGACTTCTGCAAGGTACACGTGTCCATCCACCACAAATGGCTCCACATCTGTATTGTCTGATTTTAGACGGCCCATGTGAATTAAATCTGAATATGCCTAGGATTTTTAAGAAAAACTGAATCATTAAGAAAATAGTTTATTCATTTTACAGTGCTTAAACAAATATCAACATTCAAATTAGATGTGATAATTTATAGTTTAAAATATTCTGTGTAACACTGCTGAATTTTAGTATTTTCCAGGCATTGTAGTTTTTGTTAATTCCACACAATGTAATTACAATCTTGCAAAACTTATTTCTACATTTTAACGTTATTAGGCATGTTTTGTTGTTTCATGACTCCCAGAGATAACAATTCTATGTATTACCAATTTTGTGGACCAAAGGTCTCATGGTCAAAATTTTCAAGTCCTAAGGTGACTGAGTCATAAATAAGGATGGAGTGCTGTTGTATATGCCCTTGAAGATCCGATGACAGCCAGGGATCCATTTTTCAGAAAAATAAACAGTCACAGATTTTGGCATACAACTGTATGGAGTTCATGGACCCCCTGAAGATAATCTACAGATTTAGGCTTAGACTAGAGACCATTCCCATAGTATGAGATGCTGGCCTGGCTGGCCACTAATTATTTCTTCATTGTAGAATTTTCTTTGTATATCTCTTATGGATCATTGATATCTACATAAAAGTGTTGTACAAACATGTTAAACTAGTTTGTCAGTAAGGTTGCGATTATAGAGAAAGGCAGAAATTAGACAGGAAAAGATTCAAAAGTCTAGTTGCTTTCTGCTGTAGCTTGTCATTAGTAGTTCCAACTCAGCTCAGCCTCTAGTGTATAGAGTGTGGATATGATGTTTTTCTGAAATCAAGGGTTTTTTTTTTTTTTTTTTTTTTTTTTTGCGGTACACGGGCCTCTCACTGTTGTGGCCTCTCCCGTTGCGGAGCACAGGCTCCGGACGCACAGGCTCAGTGGCCATGGCTCACGGGCCCAGCTGCTCCGCGGTCTGTGGGATCTTCCCGGACCGGGGCACGAACCCGTGTCCCCTGCATTGGCAGGCGGACTTTCAACCACTGTGCCACCAGGGAAGCCCAAGGATTTTTTTTTAATAGTGTACATTTTATTAGCCTTTTTAGTGATAGAATTCTGGTTAGTCTTTTGGCAATTTTTGAGAATTCTAACATATATATATATATTTTTGGCTGTCTTGGGTCTTTGTTGCTGCGCATGGGCTCAGTAGTTGTGGCTCACCGGCTCTAGAGCGCACGGGCTCAGTACCTGTGGCACACGGGCTCAGTACCTGTGGCACACGGGCTCAGTACCTGTGGCACACGGGCTTAGCTACTCCGCGACATGTGGGATCTTCCCGGACCAGGGCTTGAACCCACGTCCTCTGCAGTGGCAGGTGGACCCTTAACCACTGTGCCACCAGGGAAGTCCCCTAACATCTTGTTTTTCTTTCTCTTCTTTCCAAATGAAAACTATTTGTTACTATGCTTTTTGTGTGTGTTGAAAGCAGTATCAAGGGTTCTCTGTATTTACATAAGCAACACACCAAATATTTTGACAGCTTTTACTATATCTCTCTAAATTCTGTGTCTTGGTTTAATTATTGGGTAGCAGATTGGAGACTGTGCCACAGCAAATTTAAAATAAATCAACAATTGTGATTTAAAAAAACTTAACTTTGGAGAAATTGGGACTGTGTAATTCAGTGATCTTTATACTGATATGTAGTATTTGATATCTTTTCCTATTTCAACCACAAAACTTTCCAGTAGCTAATTTTTAGGACTTAACATTAAAATTTATCAAAACTGCAGTGTCTCGTTATACTTTGTAATCATGTCTAAGGCATCTGTATATAACATCTGACGTTATAGGGAAAACCCCAGAAAAAGCCTCAGTGAAGAAAAAAACTTACCACACATGTAGCTTCATCAAATTTGTTTCCCCAAATGTAGATATTAGAGAGTGTGGGATTTGTTTTCATTGATTGTGAAAGTGCAACAAGTCCTTCTCCCTCTATGTTGTTGCTTACCACTGACAACCTTTGGAAAACCAAAAATAACCCTGGAAACCAACAGTTCCACAAAGAGAATGCATAAGCTAGCAACAGCATTTATTACACACATTTTTTTGTGTTAAGTCTTAGCATTAAATACATTTAATGTATAATCAAAATATTGACCTAATAATTCCTAAAATCCAAGAAACTTAGTTTTCTAATTGGATACTTCATGTACCTAAGTAGAGCTACCTACATTTTGGAAATAAACAGCCTATTGTTTTCTATTTATTATTCAGTAAAGGTTTGGGGTGCTTTACAGATATATTTTTCAAGATAAAGTCATCCAAGTAATATTTTCTTTGATTCATTCTTATTTTAGAGTCTTGACCATATTGAATGATTATAATTTTTCTGTTAGAATTCAGGATAAAATAATAAGAGTTTTCTCATTAATTTTAAGCAATCATAGCTAGACTCAATCTAATTTTTAAAAGATTACTTTTGAAAAATAGAAGAAATTGAAATGTTTCCTGTAACTTAATATGTCAATTTAGAAACTGAGTTTTCATATTTCACCATGAATCTTAAGAGGTAAGAGGTTTAAGGTTAATATTCTAAAAAATTTAAGGTTTTCTTTGTTATTTTGTTTAAATATAAAACCATACTAACGCTTTAAGAGTCCTGTTGTGTGAAGCAAGAGTGTCACTGAGATAGTTTGCTCCTGCATTTTCTATTCTGTTAAAAGAAATATCTATTACTTCCAGGGTAGTATTCTTTTTCAGTACATCGGCCAAACACACCATTCCATCCTGAGTTATTTTATTGCTGGGAAAGGAAAAAATATGTAGTTATATTTGGAAATATGAAGTATTCTTTTATTCATAGAGATAGCATGCTTGAAAACATATAGTAGCAAGTACTTTCTATTTTAGTTAAGATTTATTTTAATCACTCAATTTCCAAAAAGTTAATAAAAAGTTGCCATCAAATGTTGCTTCTGTTCTGGTTTACATATTTAAATTGCTCTCAAGTTATTATATCGGTATAAGCCGAATAAATACTAAGGCTCAAGATAAAAAGTTGAAAACAATGGTTGCATTTTCTAATTTTTGGAATTAGTGTCTAACAAAGAATCTTATCTACAGTGAATATTTACAGAGATTATTCCCATGATTTAACTCCTGAATTAATGTATAAGTTATCACTTACCAGCTTACATCAAGGTAGCGCAGGCTTCTGTTCAGATACAGTGCATCACATAACTGTTTCATACCACAGTTTTTTATGTCATGCTTACACACATGTAGTTCAACAAGGCACTGATTTTCTTTCAACATGTGGCCTAGATGAACTGTGGACTCTTCCTAAAAATAGATAGTCTTTTTTCTAGAATATAATTTTGAAGCAGTACATGTTTATTCCAAACATGCAAAGTTATTTAAATTAGCTTTTTAAAAAGATTTTATCAGTTAAGACTATTATTAGTCTACGATTTGCAATTTGTTTGGCATGGCTTTTTAAAAAAATCATTTTGCCACAAATATCTTTACTGTCTTAGAAACAGGCAGCAGGCACTTGTAAAGTGCAGTGACTAAGTGATTTAAGAGATGCTGGTTAAAAAAAAATCATTACTAAAAAAGCAACAATCATCTCAGCAGGAAAAATAAAATAACTGGTCCCACGATTGAGCATGAGGGAATTCCCTGGTGGTCCAGTGGTTAGGACTTGGAGCTTTCACTGCTGGAACTCAGGTTCAATCCCTGGTCAGGGAACTGAGATCCCACAAGCTGCACGGTGTGGCCAAAAAAAAAAAAAAAAAAAAAATTGAGCATGAAAGCTCCTTTACTGCTGTCCTCTCAAGACAAGGTGTTCTTGCCCCTTACAGATGTTTCTAAACTTTGCTCTTGATCTCCACTCTTTGTAGTTTTTAGACTCCCTCCCTCCCTCCCTCCCTTCCTTCCTTCTTCCCTCCCTCTGCTGCTTCCAGGCAAAAGGTGTATAACCTCAGTGAGGATCTGAACACCAAGCACTTTAAATTTTTAACAGAATCAGAGCATGTCCTGATGCATTATTGCTGTTTTTCTAAGTTTTATAGTCACTGGAAATGCTGATCATGGATAGCCATATATGCTCAAATTATCTAAAAGTACTTTGAGAAAAAAATAAAAGTTAAAATCATATAGCAATAGCAGATTGTACATGAGCTTTATAATAAAACTGTCCAAATGCTAGCTTTACCTTGTACTAACTTTATCACTTTGGGCTAATTATTTCATCTAGCCGAGTCCCAGTTCCCTTTTCTATATAAAATAGGTAAAATTTTACTTCCCTCACAGAAGTAAATAAATTAACAGAAGTACCTGGCACAAAACTGGTGTTCTATAGAAAACCACAAAGCATTTATTATTGTTCAATATTCTATAATACGGTATCTGATTTAAGTTATTGCTTTGACACTGAAAATACATATCCAGAGGGAAGCTGTAGTCTGAAATCTTAAATGAAAACTGACCACTTACGAGGTCCAGTATTGCTCTGAATAGTGCTGGAGCAGAGGACATAATACAGATATGATGTATGTCTTGACTGTGTTTTTAGGTCAAGAAATTTGAAAGAGGGACCATCCTTATGAAGAAAGGGAACTAGTATCACAAATAGTAAAGGGTTTTTGTTTTTTGGTGGTTTTTTATAGCTCCATTCAGTTTGTGGCTTAGTTTGGCCTAGGGTGGCACCTAGCATCAGCATTTTTCTAAGCTCCCCGGATAATGAACAGTAAAACCCTTAAATGAAATAGGTTTGCTGGCTTGTATTTGGGAACAGCAGGTATGAGGAAGCACAAGAGGATTCTACTCCACAACCATTTAAGAGAATAGTACTGTCAGGGATAGAAGGTGGTGGCTGCCTTGGAGAGGAATAGAAAGCAGGCTAGTTTAGCTGACTGCCCAGAAGCACCAGGCTAAGAGCAAGGTCCGGGGCCTGAGAAAGAGCCCCGGGCTTTTTTTTTTTTTTGGCTGTTGGGTCTTTATTGCTGTGCGCATGCGGGCTTTCTCTAGTGGGGGCCCTGGGCTTTCAATAACTATTCTCAGATGGATTTAGGAGTAATGACACCACTCAGCATTTAAAAGAGGAATTGTGCTTCTAATATAATTTCATATAGTTTAACAAACTTCCTCAGGGCTTTAATCTGGAAAAGTTTGACTCAGCCTTCATATCTCTTAACATGTCCTCAATCTGAGAAGCTTCCCTGCCACCGCTCATCCCCCTGCATTGATTTATATGTCTTTTCTCCTGCTCCCAAGGCACCCTGAGCATATCACTCTCCAGACTTGTGGATCTCCCTCCATGTGGACTGGAAAAAAGCTCTTTGAAAATGAGGGCTATGTGCTTTGACATTATCCCTGGCACCAGCATTGTTTCTTGTTTAGGGTTGCATTCAAATATTTACTGAGTGAAGAATGAGAAATGAAGCAGTTTACTGAATGCTTACTTTGAGCCAGGTATTTTGCTGGTCTTTAAAGTAGCTTCTTCTATTTGAGGATTCTGGTTGTCTTTTTGAGATTAAATTTGTAAACGTGAAGCAATTAACATGATGTAAAATTCCAAAATTTTTCGTACAGGAAAGTACAGAGAGAATTCAAAGGGAGAGAGCTATGTAGACAACGAATGCAAAATATACTTACAAATATGAAAAATATTTTTAAAATATGGTTCTCAATTACTCATACTAATGGGGAACAGTGAAGTAGCTGATTTAAAGACCAAAGTCCTTGAACTTTTTCTTTTAGTAGATACTCTGTTTTTGTTTAGACCAATAGTAAAATGAGTTCTTATTCCCTAGCATTTTGCTGATAAGAGAGGAGAGCCACCTAAAAGAGTGTTAAGGGGCAAGGAGAAGCCTTGAGAGTTGGAACCCTGTTTTTACCGTCTTTCTGTCTCTAGCGTGCAGCTTGCCTGAAGCACCAAGTCCAGACCTCCCAGACTGCTATTCATATGCAATTTGCCGCTATAGCTCAGGATTTCAAATGCAATGGTTCATCACATCAGTGTAAGAACAAACAGATCACAAAACAGTTCACACTGGGCTCTTATGATCCTCCAGCCTTTAAAACTTTCATCATTTGTGCTTTCATCTTAAGCCCTCTGCCCCTCACAGGTTTACTCACTGAGAATGAGTTTATAAGAAAAATAGATGACATGTTTTCTGTTTAAATAAGCAACATCTAAAACCATATTTATAAAACTCTTACCAAGATTTTAAATTTTCAAGTTTTTCTTTGTAAACAGTAGTTTACAGTTCTAAAAATACAATGCATTCATGAATCTTGACATAACCTTCAGTAAGTAGTACATTCGTTTTATTCCCATGTAGCCTTATTAACTGCTCACTTTGAATACATACCTGTTCACCATAAAGTATAGGTCGGTTTAGGTTTAATCCCTTAATTGTTTGGTTTTGAGTTAGGACTGTAGCGAATGCTATCACACTCTGCATTCCCTAAAAACAGATAAATTCATTAAGGAAACTGACAAAGTATATAAATTAACCCCTAATATTTCAAGATCAGTAATCTGGATTCTGACAAATCAAAATCGTGTTTTTAAAAAGTTTAAGTAACTTCCTGATCCTTCAATTGTAGGTTGATCAAATTCAGAAATGAATTGTTACTGTGTTATTTTCTCTCTGCCCTAAAATCTGTAACATACACGGGGAGCTTCTTAAGGTTTCAGTATCCATCTCCTCCGGTGTTTACCTCTAGGTTTGCTCCTAACCCCTCAAGGTTCTATGTGATGCACAGAAATACAGACATACAAGTGGATCCCAGCTAGGGCTCTATACTACTTATAGTGTATATCCTTAATGCAAGCTTTCTTTTACATTCATACTAGTACTTTAAGTGTGTGTTTGTGGCAGGAAAGGGTTACTAATCACATTTTTTTTTTTTTTTTTTTAACTAATCACATTTTTTCACTGCTGCCACAGGCCTCGCTCTACCTTATTGGAAGGGCCTAGTCCTCCGCCATCTCTGTGATGCACACACATCTAGTTGTTATGCCAGAAAACCTGGGCTTTCTTGCACTTCACCAGTCAGTCCTCTTACTCGCCTATCAGTTGATCAGCAAGTCTTACAGCTTCTGCCTCCAAAAGATGTTTCAAATTAGTCCATCTCTGTAGCTACCACCCCAACGCCAGTCCTCATCACCCACCTGAATTACTGCAGAAACTGCCTAAGTGGTCACTGGGCTTCGTCTCACCACCCTCTAATTCCCCACAGAGACAAGAGTGATCGTTTACAAGCACCAATCATATCATGTCACCCCTCAACTTAAAGCCTTTCCATAATTTGCATTTAACTCCCTTTGTGTAGCTACTCTGGCTTTTTAGTTCTCAGACTCAGTATTTCATCATTCATGTACTCCCCTCATGATTTTTGCCATCTCTATCAGTTTTACTCTTTACCTAATACTTTTCCATTAAATCAACTCACTTTTCACTTATATTTATTTTAAAACTGTTTCACTACCATAAATGGAAAGCCACAGTCCCTTGAAATAAATAGAAAGCATTTGTAAAAATAAATATGTATTAAAATTACCTCAAATTATGTCAGTCAGTATGCTACCCATACCACACTTGGGGAAGCCCTATCTTAGAGTCTGTGGGTTCTGGACCCCCTGCCTGGAATGTTCTGCTATGGACCCTCTTCAAGGGAGCTCTTTCTCATCCTTCACGACTACTAAGTATGACCTCCTCAGGTCTTCGGGGAACCATCCTATCATGCATATTTCTGCCCATTATCAGAGTACTTTGCCAACTTTGTAGCACTTTTCTCTAATTTACTGACGTTTTCCTAACTAAAATATAACCTTTATAAGGGCAGAGACCATACCTGATGCACTCCTGTATCCTTAGAATCTAGAATTGTGACTGGTATGTGTAGACAATACACAGTTGACCCTTAAAGGGTCAAGGATCAACTGTGTACCTTGGTATCCATGGATTCAAACAACCTTGAATCCTGTAGCAACTGTCGTATTTACTATTGAAAAAAATCTGCATATAACTGGACCCCAGCAGTTCAACCCGTGTTATCAAGAGTCAACTGTGTATTGAATTAATGCTTTCCCAAGACCATACTGGCTGCATCTACCCGCTTCTTAAGCTTTAGAGCCTATTACTCCAAAGAGCCTCCTTGGCCCATCTTACTGTTTTCCTGTCCCAGTAATTTTGCATTAACCTATCAACAGTAGGTTCCTAACAGTAGGCCTGAAGGTTTGAAGGCATGTTTGAGAAAATGAAGCCTAGAATTTGAAGACACGCAAAACAGACAAACTTCTCATTATCAGTCCAGATGAAGGCTCAGAGCAGCTCTTAGCATCATCTTAGGTTTTATGCTATAACATAACTACTCACTGCAAGATGTTTCCATAAGTAAAAAATTTATATTATACAAATGAAGTAGTATTTGTTTAATTAAAAGGAACATAGGGCTTCCCTGGTGGCGCAGTGGTTGAGAGCCTGCCTGGCGATGCAGGGGACGCGGGTTCGTGCCCCGGTCTGGGAGGATCCCACATGCTGTGGAGCGGCTGGGCCTGTGAGCCATGGCCGCTGGGCCTGTGCGTCCGGAGCCTGTGCTCCGCAACGGGAGAGGCCACAACAGTGAGAGGCCCGTGTACCACAAAAAAAAAAAAAAAAAAAAAGGAACATAATCATCTTCTTTAGAAAATCCCATACAAGTTAAGAGGGGTAACAGATGGAAGTTTAGGAAGATTTTTATTACACGGGATATTCTTCCATAATATTATTATAATCTGATTCTTATTTAAAAAAATATTTTCTCTGATATTAGACCTTAGAGACAAGCTTAATCATTCATAAGACTGTCATTTAGCTGGTCTCTGACACTTCTCTATGCTAGTTTCCAGGGAGAATGATCCAATATCTGAGTGACTATCTCATACCCAATTTTACTCACCAGATCACAGTCACCCAGATCTAATTTCTCTAAGGATGAATTAATTTGTAGCATTGCAGCAAAAAACATTCCACCCTTATTTTCAATCTTGTTTCCAGTCATTCTTAGGTGTTTCAGAGTTGTATTCTTCTGAAAAGGAAAAGAGGCAAAACTTGGTTAAAATTTTAACCCACAGAATTCTCTTTAGATTACATGAGTTAGGAGACTGTATTACTATTTGCAGACTCATCAGGTTTTCATAGAGATAGAACAGGATATATTCCTTCAAGGTAACATTCAATTTCCCAGAACAGATAAAAATCTAGTTTAATAATTTAGTAGAAAGAATGCCCAGGAAATAGATACCAAAATAATGACCAGTGAATGAAGCAGATTTTAATAACTTTCCTTTCATTAGAAAATCTATAAATTTATCTTCTAAGGAAATTATACCACCTTTTAAAATTGAGATGAAATTCACATAACACAAAATTAACCATTTTGAAATGTACAATTTGGGACTTCCCTGGCGGTCCAGTGGTTAGGACTCCATGCTCTCGCTGCCGAGAGCCTGGGAGCAATCCCTGGTTGGGGAGCTAAGATCCCGCAAGCAGCACGGTGCAGAAAAAAAAAAATAAGCAAGAAAATGTACAATTCAACGGATTTTACTACATTCGCAGTGCTGTGTAGCCATCACCTCTAGCTAATTCCAAAACATTTTTATCACCCCTAAAGGAGACCCTGTACCCATTAAGCAATCACTTCACATTCCCCCGTATCATTTTGAAAGTGATATAATTTCTCAGACATTTGCAAAGTTTAATTCCTTCTCTTATTTCATTTCTTTTGATAAATCTTTCACAAAATTACAGACATTTCATTGTCCTAGTGAATAAATATTTGGACATACAAGTGTAAATAATTAACTTTAAAATTAAGTCAAACCCCTTTAAGAGTGGGAAGAAGGCAAGGATGTCCACTCTCACCACTTCTATTTGACATTGTACTGAAGGGTCTAGATAGGACAATTAGGCAAGAAAAAGAAACAAAAAAGGCATCCAGGTTGGAAAAGAAGTAAAACTCGTTTGCATACGACATGATCTTATATGTGGAAAATTCTAAGGAATCCACCAAAAACACCCAAAACAAAACAAAACAAAAGCTGTTAGAAATAATAAATGGGGAATTCCCTGGCAGTCCAGTGGTTAGGGCTCTGTGTTCTCACCGCTGAGGGCCCAGGTTCAATCCCTGGTCAGGGAACTAAAATCCCACAAGCCGGCGAAAAAAAAAAAGAACTAATAAATGAGTTCAGCAAGACTGCAGGACACAAGATCAATATACAGAAATAACTGTATTTCCATACACTAGCAATGAACAATTCAAAAATGAAATTAAGAAAATTCCATTTATAATAACATCAGAATAAAACATTAGGAATAAATTTAACAAAAGGGTAAGACTTGCACATTGAAAACTACAAAGCATCAAAGCATGGTTGAAAGAAATTAAAAACAACCTAAACAGGGACTTCCCTGGCAGTCCAGTGGTTAAGACTCCGAACTTCCACTGCAAGACGCATGGGTTCAATCCCTCGTCGGGGAACTAAGATCCCACGTGTTGTGCAATGTGGCCAAAAATAAATAAATATTAAAAAAGTAAAAAACTAAAATAAAAACAACCTAAGTAAATGGAAACACATCCCATGTTCCTGGATCGGAAGACTTAATATTAAGATGGCAATATTCCCCAAATTGATCTAAATATTTAAAGCAATCCCTCTCAAAATCCCAGTTGCATTTTTTTGCAGAAATTGATAAACTGATCTTAAAATTCATGTGGAAATGCAAGGGACCCAGAAGAACCAACACAATCTTGAATAAAACAAAGAGGACTCACTTCTTGACTTTAAAACTTACTACAAAACTACAGTAGTCGAGATATTGTGAGACTGGCCTAAGGATAGACATATAGATTGAAAGAATAGAATGGAGAGTACAGAAATAAACCCTCACATTTATAATCAACTGACTTTCAACAAGGATGTCAAAATTAATGGGGAAAGAACAGTCTTAACAAAAGGTGTTGGGTCAAATGGATATCCACATGAAAAAGAATGAAATTAGACTCCTACTTCACATCATATATAAAAATTAACTCAAAATGTATCAGAGAACTCAAAGAGCCAAATCAAAAAGCTGTTAAAAGAAAACGTAAGTGTAAATCTTCATGACTTTGGATTAGGCAAAGTCATGAAGTTGTAGCCTTCTTAGGTACATCACCAAAAGCCCAAAACAACAAAAGAAAAAATAGATCAAATGAATTTTATCAAAATTAAAAAATTTTGTGCTTCAAACGACACCACTAAGGAAATTAAAGGCAACCTACAGAATGTGGGAAAATATTTGCAAATCACGTATCTAATAAGGGGCTCCAGAAAGGGCAAAAGATTTGAACAGATAGTTCTCTAAAGAAGATATACAAATGACTAATTAGCATATAAAAAGATACTCAACATCTTTATTCATTAGGGAAATGCAAATCAAACCCACAAAACCTCTTCATACCCACTACGATAGCTCAAATCAAAGAGACAATAGGGCTTCCCTGGTGGCGCAGTGGTTGGGAGTCTGCCTGCTGATGCAGGGGACACGGGTTCGTGCCCCGGTCTGGAAAGATCCCACATGCCGCGGAGCCGCTGGGCCCCTGAGCCTGCGCGTCCGGAGCCTGTGCTCCGCAACGGAAGAGACCACAACAGTGAGAGGCCCGCGTACCGCAAAAAAAAAAAAGACAATAACAAGTACTGGTGAGGATATGGAGAAATCAGAACACCCATACATTGTTGGTGGAATTGTAAAAAGGGACAGCCACTTTGGAAAAGTTTGGCAGTCACTCAAAATGTTAAACAGAGTTTCCAAATGAACCATTTCACTCCTAGGTATGTACCCTAGAAAACTGAAAACATAAATGCATAGAAAAATGTGTGCAAATATTCATAGCAGCATTATACATTATAGACAAAAAGTGGAAACCCAAATGTCCATTAACTAATGGATGAACAAATGTGATATTTCTAAACAATGGAATATTACTTGGCAATAAAAAGAAATGAAGCATGTTACAACATGGATAAAATCTGAAAGCATTAGGCCAGTCACTAAAGGCCACAAACTCTACGATTCCATTTATAAGTGGCCAGAATCGGCAATCTACAGGTAGAAAGTAGATGTGACTGCCAGGTGCTGGAGAGTGAGAGAGAGAAGCAGAGAGAGGGATTACTAACGGGTACAGGGCTTCTTTTTAGGGGGAAAATGCTCTAAAAACAGTGATGGTGCTGATGGTCACATAACTGTGAATATAACTGACTGTTGAACAACACAGGGGTTAGGGGCGACAACCCTCTGTGCAGTTGAAAATGAGTTTAACTTTACATTTGGCCATCTGTATCCGAGGTCCTGCATCCTCAGATTCAACTGACAGTGGATTGTGTGGTACTGCAGCATGTATTTAGTGAAAGAAATCTACATATACCTGTGCTGTTCAAGGGTCCACTGCATTCAATATACTAAAAAAAACACTGAATCGAACACTTACAAAGGGTAAATTTTGTATACGTGAATTACATCTTAATAAAGCTCTTTATTTTTTTATTCTCTATTTTTTTAACTGAAGTATAGTTGATTTACAATGTTGTGCTAATTTCTGCTGTACAGCAAAGTGACTCAGTTATACACATATATACATTTTTTTTTTATATTTTCCATTACAGTTTATCCATAAAGCTGTTTATTTTTAAAAATGAGTTCAAAAGTGCTCATGTAATGTCCAGATTTTAATAAATTGAAGTGAAATAAAAAATATACATTCGTACAATATTAAAATAAGTTGACATTAACATTTGTTTCTGTTGGTTCCAAGCTAAAACTAAAGAAGTTAAAATTCCCAAATAAAACGTTAGTTTGAGGTATACGAATGCTTACATGTAGTGCTTTAGCAATCAGTTCTCCACCTTCAGGCCCAATGTCATTAAACATAAGGTTTAAGTAAATGAGATTATGTTGTTTCTAAAATAAGGAGAGAAAAGAAGCTATTACATATATATTATTAGAAATCGATAATATGTAAGAGCTGCTTTTTAAGTAAAAGTGTTTACCTCCAAAAAAAATCTTTATAACCAGGAAATTTCAAGGTCCAGCAAAAGAAAGGACCATTAAGGGAAAAAATCAACATGATCATTTAAACAAATATAATGGCAGTATAAAGAAAAGAACTATATTCATTTTTGATCAATGATTCAAAGTATGGATGTGCTTTATGTACTTAACCGTAGTGTATGAGTTTGCAAAAGATGACTCAGGAGGCTCTGGGTAGCAGCTCTACTGAGACCAAATACACAAATGGGTTTTTAGTATATTTCAAATGTTATAAATATGGCACAGAGTCAGGACACTTGACATTTTGCAAAACTAGTGTTTTGTGTGTGTGTCATTAGACTAGGGGATTTCACCGTAAACAGAACTAAGAATATTTTGATAACGATGCTTTTGCAGCATTTTTATTTGTGGTTGATGAAAATAACTTGGTTACTTCACTTTTTTTTTTTTTAATCTTCACTCTGTCCTTACATTGTGTGCCATTTCATGGACATGAGAATTTTAAGTTCATTTTAAGCTCATTAGAAGCACCTGTAGCAGGTGAGAAAGGAACAAATAGGAAATTAAAAAGCCAATTTAAGGGAAGGATAAAAAATGATATATGCTGCTTTAAACATTTTATTTTAACTGAAAATACAGACATACATACGTATGTGCCAATCTTCTGAGGTTGAAACAAAGCCTTTTCTTTAACGACACCTATTCTGATTGGTGGACCACACTGTCTTTCGTAAATAAAATGCAACCATAAAACAGCATTTCAGCTTGGGTATCTCCAAAGTGAAGTCTGCAATAAAGGGTTAGCTTAGCAGGCTAGGGGTGCTGAAACCCTGCACGTTCCAAAGAAAGGGCTGGTTCTTAACTGGGTCCTGGAAGAAAAAAAAAATTAACCAAGAACATTTTGTAGTAAAATAATACCTGAAGCAGTTCTGTAGCATAGGATGCACCAACATCACCTATGAGGTTATATCTAACATCCAAACCTGAAGAACACAGATGAATAGAAGCTGACATTCCTTCTAGTGAACACTTAAAATCAGGAAAATGAAAGCTGGAAGGAATGATTCTCAAGGAGACATACCATTAATATATGGATTATTCTTTAAAATTCTGCAAAGAATCCAAAAATCTTCACCTGTTACTCTTTCTACTGGCATTAAGTGACAGTTACCAGCAACATTTAATGTGATTCCTGCCAATCTGTTAAAATATAAAAAAGAAATCCAGTAAAGAAATAAAAGTAGTTTTCCTTCATGTTTAGTAACATCATGGATAGAATATACTGGAACCAAGTATGTACCACAATACAGATTTATATCAAGTAACTTAAAACTACTGAATATGCTACAGCTTTTGCAAAGCACCTTAATATATGCATAGTTTAGGGCTTCCCTGGTGGCGCAGTGGGTGAGAGTCCACCTGCCGATGGAGGGGACGCGGGTTCGTGCCCCAGCCGGGGAAGATCCCACATGCCGTGGAGCGGCTGGGCCCGTGAGCCATGGCCGCTGAGCCTGCATATATATATATATACATATGTGTGTGTATATATATATATATATATATATATATATATATATATATATGCATAGTTTAATTTCTCAACCACAAGAAAACCAAAGTATTCCCACTTGACAGATAATGACATTGAAGACTTCAGTGATTTGCATAAGTAAACCCAGCTCACAGGAGTTAAGGACAAATCTGGAACTCAGTAAACTCCACTACCTCCAAGACCTAACTATGTCAATCATCTGTGCTGAATCAAAAAGTATGTCCACTTTATCAAGCATTTGCAAATGGCTTTCAAATCACTCAGTGTTCCAGTATTTTCACACAGATGAATATCAGTGAATGTTACTGATATAATCAAGTATTTGTCTTCCTTACCCCTTTTCAATTTCTTCATCCACTTCTTGGAGTATATGCAATATAAAAGGTTTAATTTCCTGGGACTTTTCCATACATAGCTCATAATAATATTCCTGTAGACCGCCAATAGGTTCTGCAGCTTCTGAAAAATAAATGCGTTACCCTTCATCACATATACATTATCCCAGGAGCTTCCCCCCTGCCAAAAAAAAACTAGACTTCTTTCAAAGATACAAATGTGTGCGTATAGAGTTGAGGGCAGGGTGAAGAAAAGGAGATGACGTTAAGAATACAGAAAGGGAAGAAAAATAAGAAGGAATGGGAGAGAAGAAAAATGCTGTTTGGAGAACTAGGGCCATAGAAGTACCCACTGAGGGTGGGCAGACACTAACTTCGAAGTGACACAAAGGGAGAACTAACCTCTATTATGTAACAGGCCTGGCAGCTGAGGAAAATGATGTCCAGAGAAATTACGTATTTTGCCTAAAATCATACAGATAAATAAGGGCAGAGTACAGAATCATACTGACTCCAAAGTCTCTTCCTACTCTGCTATAATGGGTTAGGGTGACTCAAGGTTGCTTATCACGGCTTCAAACAAAGACAATTCTATCACAGAGTCTAAACTCAAAAGGGATCTGAAAAATCACCGAGTCCAATAGGCTTCTTGGAGACCCTCTATACAATGCACGTTGATGGCATCTGAATACAGCTCTGTCTGTGCTTCCTAACACCAAGTTGAGGCCTAGCTCACAGAAGCACTTCACCTACCCAGGCCTTCCATTTCCTCTTTCTAAAGGTGATTTTCCCTGTCCAGTCCTTAGTAAGGAAGACAGAAACAAAACAGGAGTTAAGAACTTGTTCCTCTGTTATACCTGCACTTTTCCTTAATGGTCTTATTATTTTTGATATTACTTTAAAAAAATTTTTTATTGGAGTATAGTTGATTTACAATGTTGTGTTGGTTTCAGGTGTACAGCAAAGTGAATCAGTTATACATATACATATATCCACTCTTTTTAAGATTCTTTTCCCATATAGGTCATTACAGAGTATTGAGTAGAGTTCCCTGTGCTATACAGTAGGTCCTTATTAGTTATCCATTTTATATACAGTAATGTGTATATATCAATCCCAGTCTTCCAATTTATCCCTCCCCCCTCCCCTTCGCTATTACTTTAAAAGCAACCTTTTTGAGGCCCAGGCCTTCTTGGGTAGAAGGTATGCTGACACTTTTCTTAGAAGCACACACCACTGTCTGTATTTTCTGTCCTACCTTTTGGGTATGTCTCTTTAAGAGTCCATGCCCAGAGATATCACTACTCAATCAGCCTGAGGTCTTTAGGATCCAGCTTCTCTAAGTCTCTACATCTCAAAGATCTTATTTGCTGAGTGGATTTCTGCACTATATGAACTAAAGAGTTTGCTAAACAAATATGCAAAACAAGATTTAAGATGAGGAACATCATATTACAAGTGCAAGCAAATAAACTTTCCTTGTAGTTTTTTAAAATAAACTTTTAAAAAATAAATTTAGGGGACTTCCCTGGTGGTCCAGTAGTTAGGACTCTGTGCTTTCACTGCACTGCAATACAGCCCAAATAAATAAATAAATAAATTTAACGCACACTATTTCAGATAACTTGGAAATTTCAATATCAAAAAGAAAATAAAGAAAAAAAGAAAAGAAAAGAAACATTCATCAGCAATCCCACTACCAAAGAACCACCACAACTGAGGTCTGGGGCTATTTCTTCCCTATTATTTATCTTTTTCTATATCCTTTTTTTCTTAAGTTAACATTGTGAGCAGCTTTCCCATATCATTAGATATTCTCTGAAAATTTTTAATATCAGCATAATTTCTGTCTTGTGGATAGTTGTACATAAGAAATCTTTCACTTACCAGATATAAAATAGATAAACAACAAGGACCTACTATATAGCACAGGGAACTATATTCAGTATCTTGTAATAGCCTATAATGGAAAAGAATGTGAAGAAGAATATACTTATATATACGTATGTATAACTGAATCACTGTGCTGTACACCTGAAACTAACACAACATTGTAAATCAACTACAATTAAAAAAATTTTTTTTAAAGAAATCTTTCACTTACTTTAGGAAATTTTCATGTATTTAAATAATACTTTAGCACAATGTTTCCCAAATTGTGTTTTGTGGAATACTAATCTACAAGATGCTCCAAATAGAATAGGTTTTACTGTCAAATAAGTTTGGGAAATGATGAACAATGCTAAACAGATTCCTATCTACAACACTTCTCAGGACATTTAAAACTCTCAGGTGCTCAAAGATTCCTCAGATTGTTGAGCCTGGCAGGGAGGGAGGTTAAAAGTGCTCCCAGACTTAGGACTTTCGTGACCATGGTTAACATGGAATGCAATCCCAAAAATGCTAGTTTAGCGTCCTCAACAGAAAACAAAGCAAGTAGATCTCAAACGGATTTACTTCCTGGAGCTGGGCTCCCACTGGGTTTCTTTCCTCTCTTCTGGCTACTACTTTCCTCGGTATTAAAAATGTTAAACAAAATTTCAGAAATAGAGACCTGATTGAAATAAAGACGTGTTTATTTGGGGTTTGTTAGGACTGCAACCCAGGAGACACAGATCCAAGAAGCACTTGAACTGTGTTCCACCAGACTACAAAATGGTGGGGGCTTATAAATGCAAAAACCCCACAAGGTTACATAAACTGTTTGTCAAGAATTAGGATTGGAGCTGGCAAGAAGTGAGGGTGCTTGGTAAGCAAGGACTGGTTAGGAGTCTGAAACAATTACAAAATTGCAAAGGTGGGGGTAATTTGAAACTACAAGGTTGCAACTAGCAGCTGCTAGCAGATTCTGTTTTGAAAACAGCTGGTAGTGTCCTTGAGTCTGATACAGTGTAAAGAAAATTCAAGTTCTCAGTGATGAAGGAATGCATCTGAAATCATATCCACAATGGCCACTTGGCTCCATTTTGCATGCCCGTACCACAGTTACTCCATTTTGATTTTTAAACGATCTTAAGTACATCATCAAAGAGAAGAGAGGATTGCCCTGAGAATTTCTCTGACGTTCATTCTGCCTGCCCTCAGCTGGCACAACCGTATGCAGGACACGCAGACAGACAGACTTACAGGTCATGTTTTTGTGAAGACATGAGGGAATCTTAGATAACAAGCTAAATATAGCTAAAGAAATTTACAAGAATATTTGTATTTAATTACCTGGCCATGGATGTAGATTATTTTAAAGCTTCAGCTATATCTTTCTGCTACTCTCTCTTCTATTTAAAATTCACCTAAGTATTGTATGTCAGGATTCTATGGCACCAATAATTTATTTCCTATAGTGTATTCATATTAGGAGAAAATAATAAACCAGTCTGCAAAGTGTAAAGCAAAACCTAGGAATAACCAATTACACAAAACGTCAAGACTCTAACCTAGATTTCATTTTTAATCCACACCGGAGTCTTGAATTCCAAATAATTTTTACTTAACAGCCTGTTTAAAAAATTCTAGTTAAGGGCTCATTTTGGAGGTGGTTCCCAATGCCCTCCTATACTGGAACAGCCAAGTACTGGGAAATCCAAGGGTTGAGGGTGTCATACTTGGGTGCCTATCCAGACCGTCTGTGTGACGCTGAACAAGTTACTTAAATTCTTCGATCTTAAATTTCCTCTTATGCTAAAAGCAGAGTATATCAATGCTCATCTCATGGTGCTTTGAGGAATACGAAGGCTTCTGGCACAATTCCATATCTACAACAAGTGTCCAAAATGGAAATGGCGGAGGGAGAGGGCGTTCACACTATACCTAACTTGCTACCGGATAATTCATGGGTGCAGAAATACTTAAAACCGAGCTGGCGTAGAGGTGCAAAGAGCGGTTTCCAGACCCTCTCGCCCACCTGGGCCTTGCTCTCTGGAGACTGCACAAAAAGGGGCCCAAGAAGTATATCCAGACAACCTTCTCAAAGACGGTAAAAGCAAAGCGACACACACACTTTAGTACTTCAGGACAACCCACCGCGCGAACAGCGTACCCGCTGCGGGAACTTGGGGCTCCGCTCCCGCCTGCGTTTGGGGGCGCCCCGAAGTTCCGGCCACAGCTGGGGTTCCCAGGGGCACCCTCCCGCCGGACCACCTCTGGCCCTAAGTCTGCTCGAAGGAATGGGCCTGGCCCCGACGGCCCTCGCGCGTTTCGTCCAGGCCAGGCCGGCGCCAAAGGACCCTCTATTTCTTACCCCTCCTGTCGGCTGCAGCCCACGCCGGAGTACGGGTCGTAGATGGGTCGGAAGGTGGGGTCCGGGACTCAGGCCTGGCCTCCTGCGGGCTGCGCTGCATGCTCTCTGCGTCCCGCGGGCCGCAGCAGCGGCGTTGTCATGACGACCGCGCGCGTGCGCCAGCCGCCTCAGGCAGCCAACGATCTGCGCCGGGAGCAGATCCACCGCGCGACCCTGAGCGCCGGAACCAGCCGGCTGTGGCGACCTTCGCCATTACTCCTTTGGTCCCTGAGGCCTGATTGGGCGGGCAGTGACCGCCGATGCTATGGAGGCTCCTTGGGCACCCTGGCTCCTTTGCAGGGAGAAGTTCTCGAGGTTTAGGGGGCCCAGCTGATGGGCTAGGGCCCGGGGATACAAAGACGATTATGACACAGTCCTTTCCCCAAAGTGTGCACATACCTGCGGAGGCCAGGCGCAAAAGCACAGAGTGGCACTAGCACAGATAGGGCGCGGAGGTAAGGGAGCATAAAGGGGCTTGTCGATCAGTCTTGTGGAGGGGTGGGGGCATCAGGGAGGGCTTCTTGGAAGAGGTATCATTCTGACTGGCCGGGGTGAACCTGCCAGAGGGCAAAACTGCTTTGTGCGTTTCTGGAGATGTGCAGGTTCTTGGGGCTGCCCAGATGAGCCCAGACTGTGTATTGGGGGCGAAGGGGGAGCTGTGTGGCAAGCGAGGCCAGATCCACGTGGAGTCCTGTGCATCCTCTGAGAAGCAGAGCTGTTATGGGGCAGGGCGCTGGGAGCTCTCAAATGGGGAACAGCTGATGGAGGATGGATTTGACACGACCTAGGGGAGATGCAGTATGAAGCAGCTCAGGAGAGATCATAATGAGGAGACAGAACCCAGCGATAGTTACAGGGTAACATGTTCAGGATTTGGTACTTGGGCCTGGGGGAGAGAAAAAAAGGAAGGATGGAAGGAAGGCCCTCTATTTGGGGTTACCATAGATCGAAGAGAAGTGGAAGGCCCCTGTAGAGCAGCGGTCCCCAACCTTTTTGGCACCAGGGACCGGTTTCGTGGAAGACAATTTTTCCACAGACGGGGGTTGTTGGGGGGAGGTATGGGCGGGGTGAAAGGGGCGGGGGATGGTTCAGGCGGTAACGTGAGCGATGGGGAGGGCAGATGAAGCTTCGCTCACTCACTGCCACTCATCTCCTGCTGTACGGCCCGGTTCCTAACAGGCTGCGGACGGGTACTGGTCCATGGCCCGGGGGTTGGGGACCCCTGCTGTAGAGGACTCTGGAGCCAGTCAGAGACTCCTTGGCCTGAGCAAAGGTGTAAGGAAGATCCTCAAGGTAAAAACAGGCCAGTTAGGGAGACAGTTCAAAGGTGAAAAACAAAATGTCTGAGTCCTCTCTCCTTCCCACTACCCCACCAGCCAATTCCAGACCACCGCTCCACTGCCAAGAAATTGTGCCAGGCAAGACAGAGGTCTCTCGAAACCCTGTGTGTCAAGAGATTTTTAAGCATCACCCACAGATTTTAAGCATCACTTGTATTTCTTCAGATTACACATGATGATGATAGAAAAGACAATTATATTTTCATTTACCCCACGTGCTACCAACAAAGTTGAGAGGTAGCCTGAAATACTCAAGTGTGAGTGTAGGTGCAACTCAGCACCCGCCCTTCCCTATTCCTCCCTTAAAGTATTTTGAGTTAAGAAAATAGGGGAAAGAGAGGTTGAGGATTAATTAATTGCTGCTCCAGGGGAAGGGAAGAATACTCTTCCAAAGGAGCAAGAAGGGCAGAATTAGACTTTTGTTCTAGAGAGTGACTAACAAACAGGGTCAGAACAGAATAAACAGGAAAGAGCTGCTTTAACCAAGCAAACAGCACCTACAGCACTGTTCTCCCCATCTGCCTTAGCAAAACAAAACAGTATTTACACAGAATGACAGCCTGCAATGTCAAAATGCATATCAAATAGGACGGTCAAAAAGACACCACATGTACAGCTCATTTTCGTTAGTACCTTTCTCATCACCCCCAGTGATTTCCAGGTATGGAGGAGGGATGTAGTCTGGGAAAAAAAAAAAACCCTCCCTGATTGGGGGGTAGGGGAGCAGGGGAGAGGGATGCTGAGTGGATTCACTGGGTGCTTATGTGTCAAGAACTCGGAGTAGAGGTCTAACTCGAATCTGAGCTTTCTAGAAGTCAGAACCAAAGAAAATATGTGAGGATGTCATTGTTCCTTGTTGTCCCTCGGTGTCCTAAGGGATTAGTTCCAGGACCCACTGGGATCCCAATATCCGTGGATGCTCAAGTCCCTTATATAAAACAACATAGTATTTGCATATAACCAATGCACGTCCTCCTTGCATCCTTTAAATCACCCCTAGACCACGTATAATACCTAATACAATGTAAATGCTATATAAACAGCTGTAAATACCATGTAAAAGCTATGAAATAGTTGCCAGGGCACGGAAAATTCAAGTTTTGCTTTGTGAAACTTTCTGGATTTTTTTTTTGGGGGGGGTGGTACGCGGGCCTCTCACTGTCGTGGCCTCTCCCGTTGCGGAGCACAGGCTCCGGACGTGCAGGCTCGGCGGCCATGTCTCACGGGCCCAGCTGCTCCGCGGCATGTGGGATCTTCCTGGACCGGGGCACGAACCTGTGTCCCCTGCATTAGCAGGTGGACTGTCAACCACTGCGCCACCAGGGAAGCCCTCTACTGGCCTTCTTTACATCCACAATTCTCTGGGGGATTTAAGGAAAAATGCAATTTTTGTTTCGTTTTTTGGCCACGCAGCTTGTGGGATCTCAGTTCCCTGACCAGGGACTGAACCCAGGTCACGGCAGTGAAAGCCCAGAATCCTAACCACTAAGCCACCAGGGAACTCCCCAAAATGCAGTATTTTAAAGTACTATTTTTTTTCCTAATGTTTTCTCGGTGTTTATGGTAAGATCAATGATCTTTTGCAACCTTCCACATCCAACCTGAAAATAGAATCAAAAGAGGCATTTCTAAAAATTGAAATTAGACAATCCTTCTTTTAAAATATAAGTCAACCTGTTAGGAGAAAGAGGGGTATTCTCCCAACATGACACAAAAGCCTACATTTTATGTTGTGTCGTAGTGAGCACTCAATCAACTATATTTTATTTCTCTTAAGGATACCAAATCTGGTGGCAAGTAAACTGATATATTTTTTGTTTCTTTTCACAATATTTCAGATTTTGAATATTTGAACTTTCCATCAGAATAATGTCAAATGACAGCACAAAATCAGAACATTCATCTAGAATTCATCAGAAAAATGATCCACAACAGGTCTCTGATAGAACATTTTTCATTGACGCTTCTAATCAGAGCTTGCTTACCATTCCAGCGGAGATTTTAGGCTTACGAGAATTAGAGGAAGTGCATCTGGAAAACAACCAGATTGCAGAAATCCCCAAGGATATTCAGCATTTAAGGAATGTCAGGATCCTCTACCTGAACAAGAACAACCTGAAGAATCTGTGCCCCGAGCTGGGGAAGCTGAGCAACTTGGAGGGCCTGGACCTGAGCGACAACCCGCTCCTGGCCTCGTCCCTTCGGGTCCTCGGCGGCATCCGCAAGTTGCGTGAGCTCCGCCTCTACCGCACGGACCTGGCGGAGATCCCCATCCTCGTCTGTAAACACCTTCACCACCTCGAGCTGCTCGGACTGGCGGGAAACCACCTGAAATCTCTGCCCAGGGAAATAGTGAACCAGACCAAACTGAGGGAGATCCACCTGAAGCAAAACCAATTTGAAGTTTTCCCTCTGGAGCTGTGTGGTCTCTTCAACCTGGAGATCATCGACCTGGATGAGAACAAGCTAAGTGTCATCCCAGAAGAGATTGGGAACCTGACGAAGCTGAAGAAGCTCTACGTGGCCTACAACAGCCTGCCTGCTCTCCCGGAGTCGCTGTGCCAGTGCTCCAAGCTGTCGGTGCTGGATTTATCCCACAATCGCCTCCACTCCATCCCACACACCCTGGCCGAGCTCTCGCAGGTGACGGAGATTGGGCTGAGCGGGAACCGCCTAGAGAAGGTGCCGCACGTCCTTTACAGGTGGACCTCGCTGCACCTGCTCTACCTGCACAACACCGGCCTGCGGGTGCTGCGCCGCCCCTTTCGACGCCTGGTTAACCTGCGCTTCCTCGATCTCAGCCAGAACTATCTGGAACGCTGTCCATTGCAGATCTGTGAGCTGCAGAAGCTGGAAATCCTGGCGCTGGATGATAATAAAATACGCCAGGTAACGATCCCCTTCCTGGCTGTGGCTATGCTCCCACCAAGGGCCCTTCCGGCCCTAAGCTGGTGTAGTTCTGTGTCGAAACATCAGGAAATTCGAACTGAGTTTATGAGTGAAAATCCGGAGTTAACAGATATATCCAACAGGGTCACCATTTATGTTACTTTCCCCCCTCCCGAATAGCAATAGTGATCATAAATGGTAGCTGATGTTTACTTACAATATGTACGTGCAGGTCACTGGGCTAAATGTTTTACATGTATTGATATTATCCCATTTAATCCTCACAATAACTTTTCGATGTGAGTGCTTTATCCTCAATGATCTATGAGGAAAATGAGGCATGGGGAGCTTAACTAACTTGTCAAGGCCACACACCTGTACATGAGAGAGTCAGGATGCCAACCCACAGCACTGGGTTGCAGGTTTCATGTTCTTAACAAGACTACCTCCTAACGGGGTTTCCTGAAACAGCAGAGTTCTCCGACACATACAGCCTTAGGCTTTAATGTTCCATTCACAGGAAACTGCAAAATCAGTTTGTCCCTAGAGAAGCTCTCCCACATGTGTGCAGGGTGGTGTGTTCAAAAACGTACATGGTAACATTGCTGATAATCATGACGTACGGGAGATAATCTGAATGTCAGTTGGTAGAGGAATTCGCAAGTAAATTGCGGTATATTTGTAAAATGGAATACTACACAATAATTTAAGTGAACTGGAGTTATACGTGCCAATGTGGGTAGATCTCAAAAGTGTGATGTTTATTAAAAAGTAAAACACCTGGGCTTCCCTGGTGGCTCAGTGGTTGAGAGTCCGCCTGCGATGCAGGGGACACGGGTTCGTGCCCCGGTCCGGGAAGATCCCACATGCCGCGGAGCGTCTGGGCCCCGTGAGCCTGCGCGTCCAGAGCCTGTGCTCCACAACGGAAGAGGCCACAACAGTGAGAGGCCCGCGTACCACAAAAAAAAAAAAAAAAAAAAAAAAAAGTAAAACACCTAATGGCAGAATATTATATCACATATAAATCTTTAATCACACAAAACTACATACACACAACACATTTTATGGATATTTTTATATGTAATAAAAGTATAAAAATAGGTACTGGAAAAAAAAACTCACAAAATTCCTAATAATGGCTGCCTCTTGGAAGAGGGAGGAAGTCAAGGAAATGAGGATGGGATCATAACTCAATTTGTTTTTTTTTTTTTTTTTTTTTGCGGTACGCGGGCCTCTCACTGTTGTGGCCTCTCCCGTTGCGGAGCACAGGCTCCGGACGCGCAGGCTCAGCGGCCATGGCTCACGGGCCCAGCCGCTCCGCGGCATGTGGGATCTTCCTGGATCGGGGCACGAACCCGCGTCCCCTGCACCGGCAGGCGGACTCTCAACCACTGCGCCACCAGGGAAGCCCCAAGAACTCAATTTGCAGTAGTTCATTTTGTCATTAACGAAAGGTTTGGACGGCGGGTACAGATGCTTTTTTTAATTTTATGTTTTTATTGAAATATAGTTGATTTACAATGTTGTGTTAGTTTCAGGTGTACAGCAAAGTGATTCAGTTGTGTATATATATGTTTCTTTTTCAGATTCTTTTCCATTATAGGTTATTACAAGATATTGAATATATCTTTTCTTTTTCATATTTGAAAATTTAAAAGAACAGAGTTCTGTTAAAAGCAAAAGACAACTGTAGAGAGAGAGAAAGGGAGGTTTGGAAATCAACAACAGTAACCAAATATTAGGTCTGTTTTTCCTAGCCGTGAACACCACTCTCATGTACTTCACACATTATAAAAGTCCTAGCCTTAAAGTTGTTTTTTGTTCTTTTTTAATCTTTTACTCAACTTTCAATTTCTAGAACTTTGGGTTTTGTTTTGTTTTGTTTTTTTTGGTTTTCCTCATTGCTAGAGAGTTTCAAAACTGCCTTTCAGGAAGTAAATATTTTGATGATGACTTTAAGATTTAGGAAGAGAATCTAGGACTCAATCTCTACTTCGGTAGCAGCCCACCTTGGAGGATTTTAGAGGTTCTATGAGAAGCCCTCTGCCCGGCTCCCAATTCTTCTGCAGCTCATGTAAGAAATTCCTTTTATAGTGAACAAAGTCTGTCATTCCACAGTTGGGAGTGAAAGGCTCAAAATATAAAGCGCCCTTGGGAAGTTCACTTAAATCCTATTGAGTCATGAGTGATACCTAACCCTTTCCTGTGAGATATTTTTAAGAAATCAGGGTGGAGGAGGGAATCACACACAGATGGCTCCTTAACAAAGATTAGCCTCACCCAACACCAAGTTTTACTGCAAGTCAAACTGCACCGAAATGTGAACACGTTCAATGTTATTATGTTGAACATGAAAATCT
This sequence comes from Phocoena phocoena, assembly GCF_963924675.1. NCBI lineage: Eukaryota > Metazoa > Chordata > Mammalia > Artiodactyla > Phocoenidae > Phocoena > Phocoena phocoena. The sequence goes on from NC_089222.1 coordinate 49,505,546, forward strand.
CTATGTACCAGTGCTTATTATTCTTCAGTTCTTATGATGGTATTTCTGCGGCTTTTGTCTTCCTTTTTCAATTTCCTATTATGCCTCCAGCAACCTCTCAATGCATTTCTCTCCATAATGACACGTTGCCTTTAAGCCAACGCCTTATCACACCCCAAAATTTGCCTCATGGGCTTCTGGCACTAGAAGCCTGGCCAGTTGCTTTTTCTTGCCTAGATGGAGGCAAAAATAGCTAACTTTCAGTGTGTATCTAGATGGATTTTATTTGTATGGTACATTTCTATTGTTGACTGAAAGAAGACAGACAACCTGAAAGTTGAGAATTATGTTTTATTTGGTGGACAAAACTGAGGACTTAAGCGGGGGATGCAGCCTCTCAGATAGCTCAGAGGGTCTGCTCCACAGAGGGAAGGGAGGAGCTGGGATATATAGGACTTTTTGCAACAAAGACTAGGTAGTTGGAACTTCAAAAGATTACTGTTAATTAAAGAAAACCAAATTCTCAAGTTAAGGAATTTAGCGCATTTCTGTGTATGGGAAGATGCAAGAGTCTGGGCTCACTGAAATCATTCCTTTGATATGCACCTCAGCTATCTAGGGCCGTCCTGAGTCTCCTCAGGGTGTACGGTGGAGGGTGACTGCAGTGGCTGAGGGCTTGGGAGTGGGCAGCCCATTTGTCTCCATCCTGAGTTCCCTCAGGGCTCACTGTCAGGTGGCTGCAACATCTTTTGTTTTACTGATTTGGCTGGTAACATTTTTCATTCACACTATTAAGGGAGAAAATTCAACCTCAGAATGGCTACAGCTCAATTATAGTGTCAGCAATAATTGTTCTCATTTGACGCTCGGCAGGTTTTCTGTACATCCAAGTTTACTTACACTATACTTTGATATGACTGTGATGGGATTAATTATTAGATCTTAAATATCCTGGGGGAAAAAATCTTTAAAATTCAGTGGGCTTTTGAAAAAGAAAAGCTAAACCTATGAACGAAGTAAACAGCAATAAGAGTGAAATGACTAGGTTATAATGAAGTGGTTAGATTGAAAACTGTTTCCCCATTATTTTGGACTGCATTGAACGCAGATGCTTCCCATTGAAGGGATCTAAGGGCCTAATGAAGAGTTTTGAAATAGCCAAGAAGGAAAGCTTAAACATCAGTTTCTCTGGAGGTTGACTTGTTCTGAGTTTTCTGTTTTTAATGTTAATAAATAAGTAAAGCTGTAAGCAGTTTATAACTTTTTAAGAAAATGAACCCTCACACTAACACAATAAAGAGAAAAATGGCTTATGGCAGATTCCAAGTGTATGAGACTTTGGCCTGTAGGTCAAAGGAAAGCCCACTATAGAGATAATCTATTCACTAATTATTTACCTATTCCACCCATCTAGAGAGAAATTGGGTTGAGCCAAACCCTATTAACCATTATCATGAAAAGTAGAGTGGCAGATTAGGGAATGGGTGGGAGGAAAGCCCAAAGGCTGAAGCAGGGACCCTGAGGAAGGATTTGCCAGGGAACTATATTTCAAAATGAGTTAAGAAGCTATTAAGACACAGAGTTGGGCCTTTTTTCCTACAAGAAAATAGGTATTTCTGTAACATAATCAATAGGGTGATTGTGTCATATATTTTAAGAGTGAGATTTTTCCATGTGGTTCCAGAGGGCCAGAAAGAGGCCAATAGGTGGATGTCTTAGTGACACAGATTTTGGCTTGACAGGAGAAGGAAATTTGATAAGTAGTGGTCTTCAGCCAATGAGCTTTTCATCCCAGGAGGTGGTGTTTAAATATGGGCTGGATGGCTAGCTATGGAACATATTCCACCACCATATTAGAGGGTTAGAATAGAGAGACCTTTTTAAGGCCCTCCAACTCTGAAAGTCTGGGAGTGGGAGTCTGTGAAATGCCTGCCTAATACCAGGACAGATAGCCTTGGGATTCACTGGAGGGCAGAAGATATAATTGTAATTCATTGTTTCCTTCCAACTGAGATTTTAACTAAAGTTTCAGAACTGCGGAGCTAAAGCCTTTGAGGGTGAGAGGTCATGTCACTAAATAGATCAGTTCCAATAACAGAATTAATTATGAATATTATAGTTGCAATATTACACTAATAAGCTTAGTACTTTTTCTGTCAGTAGTGTCAAGCATTTGATACACTACAGCTTAAAAATTTGCAATAAAGTAGGTTAAAAATTGCTCTAATTTTATCCAGTGCATAAAAGTAAAGAGCAGAGAGGCTGGGGGAAAGGTAGAACTCCAGACTTTATATATCTATGAGTATAAATACTATATATGCAAACATATGGTCTAACTTTTCATCAGTAGGAGATGCTAAATTGCTCTACTTATTTTTTAAACATTCTGCCTCAAAACTAAAAGCCCAATTTATTTTCTTACTGTTAAAAATAATCTTGACCTGAAACTTATCTTTTTGGAATTCTTCCAGTTACCGTCAGACTTTGGTTTACTTTCAAAACTGAAGATTCTTGGACTAACTGGAAATCAGTTTCCTTCCTTTCCAGAAGAAATCCTTTCTTTAAAGTCTTTAGAGAAATTATACATTGGCCAAGATCAGGGAGCCAAGCTTACCCATATGCCAGAATGCATTAGGAAACTACAGGTAAGCCTCCCCAAACGAGCAGGCAAAAAATTATATGCCCTGATTCCTTAAATTGGCTGATATTGAGAAGACATGGTGTTGTTCTCACAGGTTGCATGTGGAATCATCCATACACGATTCCTAGCTCCCAGCAAGCAGTCACTGTTACACTTTGAGGCTTCCACTGTCTTCCTGAACAGCCCCGGGGATCCATACTCCAAGAACACTTTATTGTAATTGCTCTTGGATATGTCAAGCCATACTTGTTTCTACCGTGTGCTTTGGCACGTTTTATTTGCAGAAACTGAGCCATACCACTTTGCAATTAATTTCCACTTTTAAAAAATATTCCCTGAAAATTATACTATTTTGAAGTTAAGGTATCATACAGATGACATGGCTGGGAGTCTGCATTTTGGATGGGACAGTCTGATTTCCCTCCCTGCATATCATGGTGTACTTAACTATTGCACCAGGTTCATGCTGAAGATGGATCCACAGCACTATGCTAAATCCTAGCAAAGCAACAAGATGACATCATTCAAAGTAGCCATACCAGTGTGTCTTTATGTATGCGTACTTTAAAGATTTTGTTTTCATGTTCCTGGTGCCACACTTTAATAATGATAAAGTAGGTGTAACTTTAATAATGATAAAGTAGGTGTAACTACATAACTCCCAGTCCTGGAACTGAGCAATGGCAAGTACAGAACAGGTACGTCTCACCTATTCCTAATTCTCTATTCCTTTGCCCTGTGTTCACAGAACTCCTTTCGTCAACTTGCTCCTTGTACATGTCACGCCACACTCTCCAAAATCTTAGGGTGAAATGCAAACATTAAAATCTTGCCCAGGGAATCTGAAAATAGTTAACCTATTCTCTGTACATTTTGGTTACATCCACTTGGGCAACGTTGGATTGATGTTTGTGACAATTGCAGTTCTGTAGCAACTGCCACAGAGAATTAGCTGTTGAAAGGGAGCAAATGATATTTGTAGTTAAATGATCCAAACTGTTTTTCCATAAAGTTCTCGTGAAACAAATAAACACTAGACTCCCATGTTCTCTTTTCCCTGCATACGTGAGAACTGCAACTGATGGCTTAACTCAAAAATAATTGTAGTTTTTGATGATGATTCTTTAAACGTGTTTTTCCCTTTACCCCAATGCATAATATCCCCATTGAAAGAACATGGAGGGAATTCCCTGGTGGTCCAGTGGGTAAGACTCTGCACTCCCAATGCAGGGAGCCCAGGTTTGATCCCTGGTCGGGGAACTAGATCCTGCGTGCATGCTGAAACTAGGAGTCCACATGCAGCAACTAAGACCCAGAACAGCCTAAGTAAATAAATATTAAAAGAAAAAAAAGAAAGAACATGGGAACTCACAGGTGGTTCTGGTTACCATAATTCTTTTATCAATGTAAGGGTCATAATGGTATACTCTCATGTTATTTCAGAGTCTTAAAGAGCTGTATGTAGAGAACAATTATCTCGAGTACCTGCCTGTATCCTTGGGATCAATGCCCAACTTGGAAATTCTTGATTGCCGCTGCAATCTGATTAAGCAACTTCCAGATGCCATTTGCCAAGCACAAGGTGAGGAATCTTTGTAGATCCACAGCCCAGTGGAGTTTGAGGCCAGCATTTCCTGTGATTGAAGGCTTCCTTGCCCTACTAAAGATCAATCTCAGTGATGAGAGCTTAGACCTACCCCATCATCTCCTCGCAGAGCTTCCTAGTGGTGTGGGGAAGGCCAGGTGCCAGGTTAGTACAGCTAAGAGCCTCACAAAGGCAATTAGATTGTTTATTAAGAATTGAAAAGAAAATAGCAACTGCTAAGAAAGTTAGCATTCATCCATATAGTCATTATGCCATGAACAAGAATTTACTGAATACCTACTGTCTGCCAGAATTGGGAGCTGGGGGTCCTGTATTAAATTTGCTTTAGGTCAATAAGTCACTTGAATAAAAGGAAAAGGATTGACCGAGAGTAATGAAATTAGCAAAGGGGGACTTTTGGAGCTACATGATTGACATGAAAAATCATACATGATTCATATTTGAACATGCAAACATTTTCCACTAGGCTAAACCACTATTTGTAAATCCATCTATTCACTGAACAGGCTTTTGCAGAGATCCTACTGGAACGAAATAAAAACTTTTTCTTTGCCATAATGTGCTGAATCTTCAGGTTTATAGATGTGTTTTCAAGCTATGACTTATTCTTTAATGAAAGGAGGATGAAGGAATATGAGTGGAAGCTGTTGCCTACCCATACCCATAGGACATAATTCAAAGATTAGCGGCAGGGGTGGGTATGAGGTACTCCTTAGTCATGCTCCTGACCATGCATTTTTATCCTCTCTTTGATCCCTGGAGGAATGGAACGTTCTCAACATTTTTTAGTATTTACTATTTTCCTGTCTCTAACACTGATTTACACTGGCTCCAACAACTTTGAGTTGTTATGAAAAAGAGAACTTGGTTTGCCTCATTAAATGTGCCGTCTTTTGTTACATGGCATAGGAGGAAACAAACATTTCAAAGTGATTGGACTAAAGCATGCATGCTTTAATTTTGCTTGTTTTTAAGACAAATTCATTATTTAAAAAAAATCATTTCAGCTTTGAAAGAATTACGGCTCGAGGACAACTTGATCACCCATCTTCCAGAGAATTTGGATAGTCTAGTGAATCTAAAAGTTCTGACACTGATGGGCAATCCCATGGAAGAACCCCCAATGTTAGTGTGTGCCGAAGGTGCTGAGGCTGTATGGGCATACTTTAAAGAAAGAAGAAATATGAAGACAATGGCAACAAAGGTAAAATCAGCAAAAATTTTGTATAACGTATTCACAGTTGCTTGGAGTGGGATTAGTGTTAAACTATAGATATATGAGGCTGCTCTTTACACATCTATACCTTGAGAATAGAGATTCTTATTTACTTTTATATCCCCAGGGCTAAGCGAGAGAGTTTTTAACATCATCCTAGCATTTTTTGTCTTTTCTGTTCCTTTTCTCTGTGTCAGATGAGAAGCTGACAAATAGGCAAAAGAAACCAAAACTTCAAATTCCCAAACTATCTAAAACTGTTGGACTATTCACTGGAGTGAAAAGCTTATGTTAACAAAGTCAGTAAGTGGAGGCTGAAAAATTAGAAATGAAAGCATTTATGGATCAGAGGTCTAGAGACCAGAGTTCTGCTCTGCCCCTAACTTAGCATCAAAGGGCTAAGAGCCTTGTCACTCTCTTCCTTGCCCACCAAGCCCATGGAAACAGAAGGATATCCCAGACAGCCCAGGAACGTGTCCACTTCAGTCAGTATTCAGTATTCTTCATTCAACTGGTCCAAACCCCCATCATCTCAAACCCAGATGACTGCATTAGCCCTCCAACTAGTGTCCCTACTTCCTCACCTGCTTCTCCTGTGATACATCTTCCACTCAACAGTCAGACCTACGCTGTTAAAACCTAGGTCAGATCTTGCCGTGCCTCTGCTGAAGTGGACAACTCTCCATTTTACCTGAAATAAGAGTTAGTCTTTGGTCTGTAAGACCCTTTATCAATGGCCCTCAATCATATCAGACCTAACATCCTCCCTTTCCCGGTAAATATTGTGTGATACCTCCTTTACGCTTCTGAAATTAAACTCATAGATAATATAAGCTACCACAAACATAATTTTAATAAATCAAAATAATGCCTGAGCTGCAACATAGAGGAAAAAAGTTTATGTTAAAATATTAATTTTAATATGTATATACTCAGGAATGACTACACTGGAAGAATGAAAATAATATTTGGGGGATACTTCTTAAAAGCATTTTGAAAAGCCATGCACCCTCTTGCACATTTTAAAATTGATATTTAACCTGTTTTGCCACTAAGTTTAAATCATTGCAAAGGATTTACTTTCCAGTGAATTTTACATACTGACATCTTAAAATAGAGTTGTTAGACCAGTATTTTAAATGTATCCAATGGAATCTAAGTACCATTATGATTTGATATGTCAGTAAACATCAATTTACAAAATACTTAAACAAGTTCTTATCTTACATGCAAAAATTTTATGTCATTTCTTTTTCTTCTTGAACATGTATTTCCATTCCACTTTCCCCTCAGAATTAACCTTGAGCCTTAGTGCAATTACTAGTAGTATAAAATTGACCAAAACAATATAAAATCTATTACAAATTTTGATATTTAATTATTTGACTTACAGGAGTTTTGGAAAGACTTTTTCACATAGGTTATATATCCTTGCATAAATATTAATTATTGCTAGAATGAGATAAAGTTCGGCATCAGTTCCATTCCTATTTTTTATTTTACAGATGAGAAACCTCGTTTAAATTCTTAAGTTGACAAGAATGGAAAAAGTTTTTTTTTTTTTGCCTATATTGTTTTGTTTTAAGTGACAGGGCCTCACATATCTTTGAACTTCTTCCAGATATATCCCCAAAAATAGATAGCAGTTTTCTAAGCTTTTCTAAGCTGACAAATTAACTTCATTTTTCTTGAAGGCAAAGAGCCAGAAACCACCTGACTTATAAAAGGATTGGTTACCCAGTCTTTAGAGCCAACATCAATATTATTATTTTTTTAATACATTTATTTATTTTTGGCTGCGTTGGGTCTTCGTTGCTACGCGCAGGCTTTTCTCTAGTTGCGGCGAGCGGGGGCTACTCTTCGTCACGGTAGGTGGGCTTCTCATTGCGGTGACTTCTCTTGTTGAGGAGCACAGGCTCTAGGCGCACAGGCTTCAGTAGTTGCAGCACATGGGCTCAGCTGTTGTGGCTCGCGGGCTTAGAGCACAGGTTCAGTAGTTGTGGCTCACAGGCTTAGTTGCTTCGTCGCATGTGGGATCTTCCCAGACCAGGGCTCGAACCTGTGTCCCCTGCATTGGCAGGTGGATTCTTAACCACTGTGCCACCAGGGAAGTCTTACTATTTTTAATTATCTCTTTTTTTGGTGTCCCAGAGGTTTTTGGAGTCCAGGGCAACCCTCCTGGTCAGATTCAGGTAGATGAGAGGCTGCCAGAGGGGCAGTTGTGAAGGGGCAGCTACAACTAGAGGATCAGCAGTTGTGTTCCTTGGCAGATACATTTCAGGGAGGGGTACAGATGGAAGTTGAAGCTCTGGAAATGAGTTGCTTCCAACCTATCTAAGCCTGCACACTCTTGGAAAGTCTTTGTGGACCAGGGTGCATGTCACAAAATAGAGGTCTGTTAAATCTTAACACACAAAAAGCCTCATAAATTTCCAGAATCCCCCTCCTGGGCAATACTGTTCCCCTGAAAAATCACCACCTTAACTGATCTGCTGTTTCCACTCTGCATCTCATCCTTCCCATTTTCACTTTACTTCAGTCACAAATGGGGTCCTTGGTGTTTTTTTCAAGGCCCATGTGTGCTCCTGCTTCAGAGCCTTAACACTGGCTCCTGCCGCTGCCCAGAGGTGCTTTCCCCAGATGTGGACAAGGCCAGCCCTCACTTAGTTCAGCCTCTGCTCAAATATCCACATATCTGCCCTTCATCCACCTTATATAAAACAGCATACCTCCACCCGCCTCATTCATTCATTCGTTCAACAAATATTTACTGAGCTGCTACTATGTACCAGGCACTGGAAATACATTCACTGAACAAAATGGACAAATATTTCTGTCCTCATATTGCTTAAAGCCTAGTGTGACAGAAATAAGAACATGAAATATAAAACATAAAATTGTATACTATGTTAGAAAGTGATTAATTGGTATTGGAAAAAAGCTCAAGCTAAGGGGAACTGAGATTGCCAGAAGTAGTGTGTGTGCGAGTGTGTGTTATAGGGGTTTCAAATTTTTTTTTTGGTCCAAACATTTATTTAGGCAGGAAAAACTGGCAGAGTTCAGACTGCTGCTCCATGCTACTGGACTACTAAAGTAGCCACTTACTATATTTAATCTCTGTTCTTTCATCTGATCTTACTTCAGTTAGCTTTTTTTTTTTTTAATTTTTATTTTACATTGGAGCATAGTTGATTAACAATGTTGTGTTAGTTTCGGGTCTACAGCAAATTGATTCAGTTATACATATACATGTACCTGTTCTTTTTCAAATTCTTTTCCCATTTAGGTTATTACAGAATATTGAGCAGAGTTCCCTGTGCTCTACAGTAGGTCCTTGTTGGTTATCCATTTTAAATATAGTAGTGTGTACATGTCAATCCCAAACTCCCAGTCTATCCCTCCCCTGCCACCCTTCCCCCCAGTAGCCATAAATTTGTTTTTTTTTTTTAAAGGATTATTTTTATTTATTTATGGCTGTGCTAGGTCCCCGTTTCTGTGCGAGGGCTTTCTCCAGTTGCGGCAAGTGGGGGCCACTCTTCATCGCAGTGCACGGGCCTCTCACTATTGCGGCCTCTCTTGTTGCGGAGCACAGGCTCCAGACGTGCAGGCTCAGTAGTTGTGGCTCACGGGCCCAGTTGCTCCACGGCATGTGGGATCTTCCCAGACCAGGGCTCGAACGCGTGTCTCCTGCATTGGCAGGCAGATTCTCAACCACTGCGCCACCAGGGAAGCCCCATAAATTTGTTTTCTAAGTCTGTGAGTCTCTTTCTGTTTTGTAAATAAGTTCATTTGCTTTTTTTTTTTTTTTTTTTTAGATTTATAGGGGTTTCAATTTAATGAGATGGTCAGGGTAGGCCTCATTGGGAAAATGACTGTCTTAGCTCAGGCAACCATTACAATATATCATAGCTTGGGTGGCTTGAACAACAGAAACTTATTTTCTCACAGTCCTGGAGGCTAGAAGTCCGGGATGGTCCATGGTGCCAGCATGGTCAGTTTCTGGTGAGAGCTCCCTTCCTGCCTTGCAGACGGCTGCCTTCTCACCGTGTCCTCACATGACAGAAAGAGAGCAAGCTTTCTGAGGTCTCTTCTTATAAGAGCACTGATTCCATCATGAGAGCCTCACCCTCACGACCTTATCTAACCTCATTACCTTCTAAGGCCCAATCTCCAAATACCACCACATCGGTCATTAAGGCTTTTCAACATATGAATTGCGGGGGCAGGGGACACAATTCAGTCCATAGCAATGACAATTAAGCAAATTCTTGAAGAAGTGGAGGGGTGAACCATCTGAATATTAGGAAGAGTGTTCCAGGCAGAGGAAGCAGTGAAGGCAAAGGCCCTGAGCTGGAGCAGTGCCTGCGTGTGTCTGCATTGCTGGAGCAAGTGAGCAAGGGGGAGACAGTTAAGAGATCAGGAGGGAGGGGCAGATCGGATAGGGCTTTGTAAGCCATTGCAAGGCCCTGAGTTTTGGGGGTGGGGGGGTTTTGCTTGTTTGTTTTTGTTTAAGACGTGGATTTATTTAGAGAGATACACATTCCATAGAGAGAATGCCATCCATCTCAAAAGGTGAAAGTGACCTTGGGAGAAACACACTCCACAGACAGAGTGTGGGCCATCTCAGAAGGTGAGAGGCCAGGACTTGAGTTTTTATTCTGAGAGAAACAGGGAGCCACTGGAAGTTTCGAAGAGTCTACTAGAGAAGAGGTTTCCTGAGTAGGTGCGAAGGAATAGGATCTCAAGAACAGGTAAAGGCCGCCTGTAGGTAGGAGCGCAGGTAGTCCAGGAACAAGAGGAAGGCAGGGTACAGGCATACCCATTCCCCTTGCTGTGCACTGTCACCTCCGCCATCTGGCAAATTATACAGTCATGTGTTTATTGTTTATCGTCTATTCCCCTCACTGGGATGTGAGTTCCACAGAGTCAGTGACATTGGTATTTAACTGCTGTTTCCCAAATGTCTAGAACAGTGCTTGGCACATAAAGCACCAAATACTTGAAAAATGCTTTGCCTGGATGACTGGCCAAGTGAGAAAGAGAGAAAATAAGGTTCAGAGTTCTAGTGACATTCATTCTCCGCATCTTGAAAACTACATACCAGAACAAAGAGCCGTAACCATCCCCAGTCCACTGTAGTACGAGCTGATGCTCTTCTTGTTTTCAGATTCAGGCATGGTGGCGTGGAATAATGGTACGCAAAGGATTTGGGAAATTTGAAGACCTGCTAAAATTGCAAAAGAAGGGGAGGAATTCTCCAAAAGATAAGAAAGGAAAGAAGGATGTAAAAGGAAAATCTGTCAAGAAAAATAAGAAATAATTCTATAAATGTATGAATTGAGGTAATGAACCCTGATGGATTAAGAAAGCAAAATCTCTAGGAATTAGATGCCTACCACACAAAAGTTATTCACAGAGTTATGGTTATATATAAAAATAAAGGTTCTTTTACTGACATGTTGATGGATAAAAATGCTATGATGTCTTCCAGTCCCTAACCTGTAATTTTGTTATTTCAAGAAGATCATGTAAATGGAATCACAGAGTATGTAACATTTGGGGACTGGCCTTTTTATACTGTATAGTTCACTTCTAGTCCATCCAAGTAGTGCAAGTGTCAATAGTTCATTCCTTTCTGGTTGCTGAGTAGTACTGCATAGTTTGTTTCACCATTCACCCTTTGAAGGGTGTTGCTCTGTTTCCAGTTTTTGGCTATTATGAATAAAGCTGCTATGAACGTTTGTTCATAGGGTTTTGCATGAGCACAGGTGTTCATGGAATTCATGGGAATGCTGAAAGAAGTGAAGAATCATTACTTAAAACATCCCCATTTATACCACTCAAGACCTCCTCACCCTGATGACTTCCTTTTTTTTTTTTTTTTTGGCCACACAGTATGACTTGTGGGATCTTAGTTTCCTGACCAGGGATTGGACCCAGGCCAACAGCAGTGAAAGCAGCGAGTCCTAACCACCGGACTGCCAGGGAATTCCCATGATGACTTTTTCTTTTAGAGTGGTATTGATTTCAAATTCTACATGTCTTTCAAGCAATGATTGCAGTATGAATTATTAGTGTAGCAAGAAGAAAGCAAAACATAACTTGACTGGAGCATATCAGAATAGAAATGTGTGAACAGACCCCTCTGCCATGCAATGAATTTCATGCTCTAGTAAGAGAAAAATAAAAAATTCCAAAAATCACTTAGAGCAGCACAGAAACTTTAATGAGTTTAGTAGGTTTTATGTGACAAATTCCATGCCAAAGAAATGCTCAGAGATAATATGTTAATTTGTTTATTTTAGCAATAAAATATTTTACTTTATTTTCACAAGGTATTTTTTGATACTGGGTTTTGAATTTTCGACCACTTTTCATGAAGATTTGTATGTCAGTGGCCATTATTAGTGTTCATGGTTTATATCTGAGATAAAAGCCAAGAGAACAAAAAATAATATACCACTGAAAGGAATACTTTCTGATAAAAATGTGAGTGGACCCCATTAAGATACATATAATGGTAAAGAATATGAAAATGTTCCACAGTTTGTGCCTTTCACATTAGAATTTCACACACACACGCACATACACATAAACACACACCCTTATATTTAAAATATTTAGGAAAAGAGAGGCAGAAAATTCCAGGGCAAGACAAAAGGAGATGCAGTACCAGAATCTAAGCATTTTTGTCAGGGCTTCTAAACAGCAAGTGAACTAACTATATATCAAAACAAATGAAAATCCATTGAAAAGTGTCATTCTTGTTTTACAAAATAGAGAATAAAGACATGCTCACATTAGATTATTATAGACAATATATATTTACAAAGCTCTTGTACCGTAAATCCCACCAAACAGCCCAGAAGCTGGTACTCCTTGATTTCACCGGGATTCACTCTTGTTCTTTTCCTCCCCCTTAGGATGGTGTGTAGCTTAGTTGAGCCTTGAGAAGTCAGCTTCCTGAAACCCACCATGGTCAAAGTGAATGCTGCTTTTGTGATCTTGGTCAAAGCCTTCTAGTTCTTCCTCTTGTGAGGCTGGGAGGACCCACCTCTTCATTCTTATCTTGGTGATCTCAGGAAGTTTGGTCACGGCACATAACAAGTGTCTAAACCATTGTCCACGCTCCTGAAAAGCTGATGGCTGAAGGCTAACATCCAGCTCGGTTAACTCTTTGAGGAGCCACAGGTTTTGGCAGAAGATGGTCCATTCTGCATCACAGATGCTGTCATTATAGCTCAGGTCCAGCTTCCGCAGCCTGGCCAGGTGACCTGTCTGGATTACCGATGCTGAAAAACAAAATCACTCTAACTGCTAAAAGCCAAGGATACTTTCTAGTGTGACCATTTCCCACTTCCAATAACACAACACAGTAGCTCCAGGATTCGTAATGACAAGACTGATACTTAGTAATGAAATGTTATTAGCTAGCAGTTTTATTCAGGGCATCTGAAATTACTCTAGTAACAAATTTCCTCTCTGCATTTCATGTACAGCTTGAAAATCGATTTTTCTTTCTCTTTCAAATCCCATTCCAAAGAGTGTCTCTTTTGTCGAGTTCCTGCTCTCTGCTCCGCTGGAGTCCCAACTCTTACTGCAGACTTTCTCTAATTAAAGAGGAAGAGTGATGGCTCACTGGCTTTAACTCAGGACCATTTCTGAATAGTTTTCTTGCTGTTTAATGCCGTTTAACTATTCACTGCTTATTCATTCTTCATTCAACAGTTATTTAATTGAGCACTTTCCGTGGGCAAAATCTGCTTGGATAATTTCTAATTCGTGGGTCAATTAGAGACATGGATCGAGTTTTCCTTTGAATAGCACATATCACAGGGCTACCCATAATGGCTCTCAATAAATAACAGTTAATGATGAAGCTAAGAAAAGGAGCTAGGAGAGATAGCCAAAGCAGACAGGACATGCGTCCCTTTTCAGCCAAAACCAGGAATGGATTACAGAGATGAGATGTGTAGAATCTCAGAGTTGGAAGGGACCTTGGAGGGCTCCTCATTCAACCTGATCGATGATCAGAGAGAAATCCCTCTCACAGCTTCTCTACTGGGGACCAGCCCAACAGAGGGCCTGAAGTCCCTCTTCAGGTTGCCCCAACAGAGGGAAGCAACTCTCCGCAGGAGGAAGCCATGCCTCTAGGCCCTATCTGACTTTCCCCACTGCCCACCTCAGCCTGCTGGGAGCCTCAGCTCCTTCCTCGTGCCAACCATGCCGTGTTGGACAACAGTCAGGTCCTCTCAAATGTCCCCCCTATAGGCTTAATCATGCCCTGGTCCTTCAATCATTCCTCACACATCATGGCTTCCACACCAAGTGGGATGCTCCATCCCCATCATTTTCATCATCCCAGTCAGGACACTCAACAGCTGCATTTGGTCCGTAGGTGTTCATGTTGATCGTGTCCCTGCCTATCTTTCTGTCTCAGAACATTACTCACCATGTTCTCAAGACCTAGCTAAGTGTTAAAGATAATGTGCATGCTTTTTCCCTTTAGAAAATTTTCTATTAAAGACATTTTCAAACATATAAAAAGTAGATGGAATAGGAGTGAGAACTCCCATGTTCCCATCAATCAGCTTCAACGCTATTTTCATTACACTGACCTTGGCTCATCCAGTCCCCTACCCCTAATTTTTGTTTGTTTGTTTTTTAGTATTTTAAAGCAAATCTCAGACATTGTTTTACCTTTCCTATACTATCTGAATTTTCCAATGATGTGAGTACTCTATTTATTATATTTTAGTATTTTATATGCATTATATTTTTAAAAATCTGGGTAATAGTATCATAGGTCATGAAAATACTGTTTTTGTAGCTTACTATATAAAAAAAACCAATGCTGTTATTTACAAAAGAATAAAACACAAACTACTAGGGATTAACAAATTCTTAAAGTTTCTATTAGAAATAAAACAGTTAAGTGGCAATGCTTAAAGCCACACACAGCAATACTTATCATTGACTAAAAATTGAAAGAACAAAAAATACCCTTGACAAAATGTAAAAGTATAAATTTGACCTGAGGAAGAAAACCTGGTAGTAAAAATTAAGAAACAATATATAATGGCTGGAACTATGATTAATAAAATATGATGCAGACCAAAAAAATAAAAAATTGAAGAAGCAAATTTTAATAACTTTAAATGAAATAATTTAAATATGTTTAATGGTGTCCAGGTCAGGAAAACAAACCAAACCAAAGGCTTATTCTTTGAGAAGATTGGTAATATTGATAAACTTCTTGTGGTAATCAGAATGCTAAGGTGACCCCAAGATTTCCACCCTAATTCCTAGGACTGTGTATATGATGGGTTCCCATGATTGGGTTATATTACATGGCACACTTGAGTTTAAGAAACGCAGACCTGAGCGAGGTTAACCTACTCACAGGAGCCCTTTAAAAGCAGAGAATTTTCTCCAGCAGGTGGTTGAAGAGGAAGGAGGTCACAGAAGAAGTAGTCAAAATGATTAGGAGACATTAACAGGATTATAAGAAAACAACTTTATTTCCATAAATTTGACCTAAGTAAAATGGGCCAATTCCTTGGAAGACACAAAGTACCAAAACTCAAGAAGAAAAAGATAACCTGAATGGTGCTATATCTATTTTTTAAACTGAATTTGTAATTTAAAACTTCTCACAAAGAAAACTCCAAGTTTAGACAGGTTCAGTGGTCAATTCTATGAAGTTTCAAGTTAATGAAAAAATAATACCAAGTCTACAAAATCTTTCCAGGAAATAGAAGAGGCAGGAACACTTGCCAACTCATTTTCTGAGGTCATTATTACCCTGATACCAAAGCCAGACAAAGATATTACAGAAAAACTAGTAGGCAATTATCTCTCGTGAACATAGCCACAAACATCCTCAACAAAATATCTTCAATTCATTATAAGAAATCTAGCCAGATTAGGATATCTGAGGATGTGATCTTTAGGATGTGCCCTTTACCTGATAAAGGGCACATCTACAAAACACAAACAAAAACCTATAGCTAACATTATACTTAATGGGAAAGACAGTGCTTTCCCCCTAATATCGAGAACAAGGCAGGGATGTCTGCTCTCACCTCATTCAACATCTACTGAAAATCCTAGCCAGTTAAATAACCAAGAAAAAAAAAATAAAAGGTATAGAGACTGGACGGGATGAAATAAAGCTGACTCTAATTATAGATGACATGATTGCCTATGTAGAAAATCCTACAGCATCTACCAAAAATCTCATAGAACTAATAGATGAGTTTAGCAAGGTCTCAGTATAAAATGTCAATATATGAAAATCAATTGTATTTCTACATACTAGCAATGACCAATTGGGAATCAAAATTTAGAAACCAGTACCGTTTATAATAGCACCAAAAAATTAAATACTTAGATATAAATTTAACAAAGCATATGCAGGATCTGCATGGTAGAAACTACAAAACACCAATACAATAAATCAAAGAGGACCTAAATAAAAAGAGAGATATACTGTGTTCATGGATAGGAGTGCTCAATATAGTTAAATGCCATTTCTCCCTGAATTTACCTATAGATCCAATGCAATCCCAATCAAAATTCCAGAGGGATATTTTGTAGATGTTGACTAGCTGATGCTAAAATTTATATAGAAATGTCAAGAAACTAGAATAACCAAAATGATTTTGAAAAAGAAAAACAAAGTCAGAATGCCCATGCTACCTGATTTCAAGGCTTACTATAAAGCTTTAGTAATCAAGACAGTATGGTATCAGTAAAAGAATAGATGCATAGACCAATGGAACAGAACAGGCCAAAAATAGACCCTCACAAACTGGCCAATTGATTTCTGACAAAAATGCAAAGGCAATTCAATGAGTCTTTTCAATTAATGGTGCTTGAATAATTGAGCTGTCGTGTGCAAAAATATTTTCAGCCCATATCTCATGCCTTGTATAAGAATACTCAAAATGGATAATAAGTCAAAATGTAAAATATAAATGTAAACCTTTTAGAAGAAGATCTAGGAAAAATCCCTGAGAACTTGGGTTTTGCAAAAAGTTCTAAGATGCAACACAGAAAGCTCTATCCATCAAATTAGCAAATAGATAAATAGATCTTTATCAAAACTGAAAGTCTTGGGACTTCCCTGGTGGTCCAGTGGTTAAGACTCCGCACTCCCAATGCAGCGGGCCAGGTTTGATCCCTGGTCAGGGAACTGGATCCCGCATGCCACACTAAAAGCTCCCTCACGCTGCAACAAAGGTCTCGCATGCTGCAACTAAAACCCGGCACAGCCAAATAAATAAATATTTTTTTAAAAAAACAAAAAACACTGAAAGTCGTGCTGTGCAAAAGATACTATTAAGAGGTTGAGAAGACAAGTTACAGACTGAGAGAAAATATTTGCAAGCTATAGATCTGATAAAAGACTTGTATCCAGAAAATGTAAAGAACTCTCATTAAGAAGAAACCAAACTATCCAGTGTTTTAAATTAGGCAAAAGATTAGAACAGACACTTCACCAAGGCATATATGCAGTTCACAGATAAACACAGATAAACACATAAAAATATGCTCACCGTCATTAGGGAAATGCAAAATAAAATCACAATGATTTGTCCACATCTTCTAATTACAGTGTTTGGCCATAACTCTTGCTTTGAAAACACATATTTGTTCCAACTAGATTGAAATATCAGAGAACAGTGTGAACATAACACAAATTTCTTGTTTGCTTATGCATAATTTATCCACAGGAAACAGTAGGTGAACACAGAAAACTGCACCCAGCTGAGCCAAGGTGGGTACAGGCGTAAACAAAATCCACACATGCCCACACCTCTCAAGGACAAGGAGCCTCACCCATCCACATCCAGTGTTCCAACTTTCTATTCTACACCAGGTAATCCTCCTTCTTCCACCACCATATCTATGTCTATCTTCTTTTTTTTCTTCTTCTTCTTTGTTTTTAAATGTTTGGCCGCACCTTATGGCTTGTGGGATTTTAGTTCCCCAACCAGGGTTCGAACCGAAGATGCACAGAGGGCTTAGCTCCAGGCCTCGCTGCCTTCTCCACCTCCCTTATCCTGGACTGCCAGAGCAGGCACGCTGGGCTCTGAGTGCCAGGACTGCTTTGGATGGAACCAGTAGGTAAAACCCAGAAGAGCCACGTCCTCTGTCACCAGGGAACAGCTGCTTAGCCTCAGCACCTGAAGGGACGTTGAAAGCTTTAGCGTTTCCAGGAGCAGCTTTAGGTTGCTGCCAACACACTTATTCCAAGAAAGGTTGAGACTATTTCCAGAGCAGGGAGGTGAACGGAGGCTTCAGCTGAAATTGACAGTGATAAGAATAGCAATAATTTAGGTTTCCTTCGAGGCCATAAGCCTTGAATTTGAGGAACCTAGGCTAGGGCAACATATTTCTATCAGTGAGGTTAAGACAGTTGTAGAGACCGTTTCTCCTGCCTGAAATTCATGGCCTCAATTTATGTTGTCTATTTTTATTGGGGAGAAATGTTGGAGACTTTAGAAAAGTAAAACTTGATTAAATGGGGACTTCCCTGGTGGCGCAGTGGTTAAGAATCTGTCTGCCAATGCAGGGGACATGGGTTCAAGGCCTGGTCAAGGAAGATCCCACATGCCGCAGAGCAACTAAGCCTGTGCGCCACAACTACTGAGCCTGTGCTCCAGAGCCCATGAACCACAACTACTGAGCCCCCGTGCCACAACTACTGAAGCCTGGGCGACTAGAGCCCATGCTCCGCAACAAGAGAAACCACCGCAATGAGAAGCCCGCGTACTGCAACTAAGAGTAGCCCCAGCTCACTGCAACTAGAGAAAGCCCACATGCAGCAATGAAGACCCAACGCAGCCAATAAATAAATACAAATTTAAAAAACTTGATTAAATGGAATTCACTATTGACTGGGATTTCTTTCCTTCACTTCACATTTAAGAGCGAGAAAGAGACAAACAGTTTTCACAGTTAGTCACGATTTCCAGAGTGTGTCCTGGTTTTACATGTCCTGGTTGCTGTTGAAATTCAGAGACAAGGCCAAACCTCCCTAGAACTCTGAAACACCAAAATGTATTTGTGTTTACTTAACTGCAGTTAACAGAGACAAAGAAGGGAAATAGTGTATATTGGAAAGATTTTTAAAGGAAATTCAAAGATTTTCTGCTTAGTTCTCGGTTTCCCCTAACATTAAAATTAACCAGAGGGCTTCCCTGGTGGCGCAGTGGTTGAGAGTCCGCCTGCCAATGCAGGGGACACGGGTTCGTGCCCCGGTCCGGGAAGATCCTGCGTGCCGCGGAGCAGCTGGGCCCGTGAGCTGTGGCCGTTGAGCCTGGTCCGGAGCCTGTGCTCTGCAATGGGAGAGGCCACAACAGTGAGAGGCCCGCGTACCGCAAAAAAAAAAAAAAAAAAAAAATTAACCAGAGCAACTTATCCACGAGGTACAGCTACCAATTACATTTTAAACTATTCTTCCTTCTTTCTAAAAAATCATATCCGTTTGAAGGGTAGATATATATTCTTTTTATAATATCTAACAAGAGCACCCTCCCACTCCTATGGTACAGAGACCTATCAATAAGAAATTGAACTTTATTTTCTCAAAGTGATGCAGAGAAATATGTATTTACTTGATTTACTTCTTTTTTTTATTGTTGATTTACTTCTTAATTCAAATTGAATTAAACAGGTCTCCCTCGACTTATAGTGGGGTTACGTCCCGATAAGTTGGAAATATCTTAAGTAAAAAATGAATGTAATACACCTAACCTTCTGATCATCATAACTTTGCCTAGCCTACTTAAACATGCTCAGAACATTTATATTAGCCCATGGTTGGGCAAAGTCATCTAACACAAAGCCTATTTTATACTAAAATGTTGAATATCTCATGTAATGTATTGAATACCATACTGAAAGTGAAAAACAGAGTGGTTGTCTGGGTACAGAGTGATTGTTAAGTTTACCCTCGTGATGGCATGAGTATTGCACCACGTATATATTACTAGGCTGGGAGAAAATCAAAATTCAAAATTCTAAGTATGGTTTCTACTGGTGTGTTGCTTTTACACCACCTTAAAGTCGAAAAGTGTGAAGTCAAACTGCTGTAAGTCAGGGACTGTCTAAAGATTTATGTCAGATGATGTAATTTTGTGTAATATCTACTTGATTATGATCCATTGATTGTGTAGCTATAATTGAAAAGAGTTGTGCCTTCTGATGGCAGAAGACACAAAGTTAAAAACAAAATTTTATTTAAAAATATTCAACCTTTTCCATCTAAGAAGTATATTTATGAAATCTCATGTTGTCCCCAAATTTATTTTTTGTGGAATTTTCCTAACAACATTAGTCTGAGCAGTGGAATGTGGGGCATGTGTGTGTGTGTGTGTGTGTGTGTGTGTGTGTGTGTGTTTACCTAGCCATTTTGGGGATTATAGCCCCCTTTGAGAAATTTATCTGTCTGTCTGTCTATCTATCTACTAACCTGTCTATCTACTTACTGACTTACTTAATACCGAAAACGTGCTTTGAAGGATGCAGTGAAGAATAAACACAATTCCTGCCCTCAAGAGGGTAACAATCTGGGAGAAGTATCAACATTAAAAAACCACACAAGTAAATACATAATTATAAATACTGATAAAGGCTATAAGGAAGATACAGGGACTTCTAATTCAGAGAGAGGCTGTCTTAAAAGGGGACATTTACACTGAGACCTGCAATCAGAGCTCCCCAGGAAAGACTGGGGGGTAGGGAATTCTAGAGGACAGGAAGGTCAAATGCAGGAGAGAGCTCGGTGATATGAAGGAACAGAAAGAAGCCAACTGAGGCTGGGTTCAGGGAGCAAGGGGGAGAGCCGCCAGGGGGCCTGTTAGATCACAGGAAGGAATCTGGATTTTACCAGAGGTTCTCCAGGCAACCGCTGGCTTTTACAATAAAATTTACTTTTTTTTTTTTTTTTTTTTCCACACTGTGTGGTATGTGGGATCTCAGTTCCCTGACCAGGGATGGAACCTGCATCCCTGCAGTGGAAGTGTGGAGTCTTAACCACTGGACTGCCAGGGAAGTCCCAAAATTTACTTTTTAAGTAAAATTTATAGACTGTCTCCCCATAATAATATTCACAACTGGCATTTATTGAGCATTTAGTATGAGCCAGGCACATTTCCAAGAACTTCACATGTAATAACCCGTTTAATTCTTACAACCCTATGAGATGTGATCCTATTATTCCATTTACAGACAATGAAACTGAAGCACAGAGTTGTTAAGTACCACAGGTCATGAGAGCCAGAGCCAGGATTTGCTTTCAGATGTCTGATCCCAGGTGCGTTGGAGCCAGAAAAATGTACCATACATTCCCTACCAACAAAAGAATTGGAATCAGTTTTAGGGAGTTCACAGCCCCCTGCCCAGGCATAACTATAGACTGACTCTCTTAAGGGAGGAGCCGTGGACCTCAGGTTAAGAGACGTACATATCCTGCTACTTTTCCCCATCCAGACACGTGGCCAATGAGATGAGCAGTGCTGGGGGAGGGCTGGGAGCAGTGCATGGCAAGGACCAAGACCCTGTGGGTCAAACAGAATACTTGGGATGAAAAGGAGAGCAAGAATACCTTAAGTAGAGAGTTCTTAGAATTTGGGATAAATTATATGTACTTATTTTTATTAACAGATATTAATAAATAACTACTTGTTGTTTTTTATTAATAGAATGCCTTTATTTCATTAATAATAGCCCTGTTGGGTCCATAGGACAATTCACTTTTAAGGGAGTGTCAACAGACATAACCCTTGAGGGAAGGTCAGAGAGAAGGGCTCTGTTTTCACTGTTACTCAGGAAGCACCAGAATCCAACCACATTAGTCTTGCGCATGTGGACAAAACAGAGTTAACCTAGCAGGCCCGAGACCACTATCCCTACAAAGTCCTGCTGGCCAGGTTGGCCCTTGGCTGACATCTGGGAACTTGGAATTTGGAAGTGTCGCCACCATTCCCTAACTTATAAGGGTGGTTCGTTGTGCCTACAGTGTCTGTGTACAAATAAGATGATTTATGCTGAACACTAGCTTTCCTTCTGTGAGTCTGGCATTTTGGTATGTGCTTCGTAGAGGGTGCCTGCATGATCATGACCAAGCCCCACTAAAAACCCTGGACTGGAAGGTTCAGGCGAGCCTTCCCAGGAAACATTTCAGACCATGACATTACAACGTGCTGCAGAAACGGAGTGCATCCTTATTACTCTGCTGGGAAAGGAATCTTGCAAGCTTGGGCCTGGTTTCCTCTGGACTCTGCCCCATGCGTGTTTCCCTTTGCTGATTTTGCTTTGTATCCCTTTGTAAAGTTGTAACGTACACCCGTTATGCACCGTCCCACTGACTTTCTGTAACTTCATTTGTATCTAAGTGCCTCGGCTTCACTTGATTAGCGAGAAAGACTCAACACCCTTCGTTTTGGCTTTCCTTCTACATCCCTATTTGTAATACACTTTGTAACAGTAACAGATCCGTTTCAAAACAGCCACATAAATTCAAAAATTTTCTCCCTCAAGTGCCACATCTATCCTTTACAGATGTGTATAGGAGGAGTTTAGATTCACTAACAATTACTGGGCACTTAATATTTGCCAAATGCTATATCGGGGCATTCACAAAACTTTTATGATGTGGTCCTTCCGGTAACTTCATAAACAGCACGTCTCAAATTTGCCAGGTTTGCAAACACATGGCAAGGCTCCAAGAGTCCTCCCTCGGCTCTGCAGTACCTACTCAGCCACACCGTGTCGTCGGCCATCAGCGAGCACTGGCGAAGATCCAGCCCCTCCAGATGCTCGAGCATGGCCAGCCCCGGGGAGTCTTCAAACCCTCCACTCATCTCCTTGTTGCAGGAAAGGTCTAGTGTCCTCAGCTCACACAAGTATCTAAAAGCAGCATCTACAAAGAAGGTCAGAACCCCATTCTGACATATTACAAGGCGGTCAGCAGGAGAGGGGGCAGGTGTGGAGAAGGGAGACTGAGACAATACGTACACTATGTTGACAAAAGCCCAGACAGTGGGATAACTGTCCACTTTGTACCATCTACCCCTTCGGACCTGACAATGGCTTCAAATACACACTCCCTGTGATCTGCATTGATCGTCAATGGTTTTGATCAAAATCTTTCAGCTAATGAATCTTCCCCTGCTATCCTTGAGCACTGGTGCTGTCATAGCATTCTAGACTTATTCAAACTGCCAGGGAGAAGGATTTTACAGGCTCTAGAAGTTGAAGGGATAAATACACATTTCATTTCCTATTCTTTAATGTGGATACTCTATAGCAGAGTAAATTTTAACTACAGATGTCACTGAAGCTGTTCTTTTTATCAGTACCAATTCCTTCCTACTACGAAGCATAAAATAATGCTGGCATTTTCAAAAGTAAGAGAAAAATGGACAGCTTTAGTAGCACACTTATTTTGCATAGTGTCTCTCTCAGACCTAAAATATCCTGGCCTTTTCAGAGTCAGCCATTTTAAAAGATGATTTTTGTAATCATGAAAGTACATGCTCACTGTAAAAGACTTAGAAAATCAATAAAACATGAAGAAGATTTAAATCACCCGTAATCTTATTCCCCAACATAACTACTGTTTATGTTTTGTTGTATTTCCTAACAGCTTAAAAATTCCATATAATACAAAGTTATAGAGAAACTTTAGCCATTCCTAACTCACCCACTAGTTTGACACTCTTTTGTGATAATCCACGTGAATGTAACTTCAAGACTTTCAGATTTAAGGTACTTTTTAATCCCTGAGCAATACTGATGAGACTGCCACCGATGTTTCTGTTAATAGAAAGATCAAGTACTTCAAGGTTTTGCAGCCTAAGTAGCAACTGACCTGGAAGGAAGGAAATCCAAAAGACAACTCAGTAAAGATGCAGGGTGTGAAAGGTGGGGCAGGCAGGAGGGAGGTACATCTTCATGTGACCTGGGATATAGTGAACCACTCTTTCAATTCAGGGTGAGAGAAAACATAGCCAACGTTGATTTCCAAGCTATCCAATCATGGGTGCCTTCACATGTTTTCCTGGGAAGGACTCTTCCAAATTCCACTTACCCACAAACGCTCCATCTTCTGACGTGAGGGCGTAGTCCACAAGCTCAGGCATTTGTCTCTTGCTCCCTTCTCAGAATGTCCGGAGGATCAGAGGCAAGTTTCCTCCCACTTTACTGTTCCAGGACAAATTCAACTCAAGTTCA
Source organism: Phocoena phocoena (assembly GCF_963924675.1). Lineage (NCBI taxonomy): Eukaryota > Metazoa > Chordata > Mammalia > Artiodactyla > Phocoenidae > Phocoena > Phocoena phocoena. Next base: position 49,529,234 of record NC_089222.1, read on the forward strand.
GGCAGCCCTTTAAGTGCTTCTCCTGTTACAAAATGGCCCAAAGATCAGGTTGATCGCTAATCCGCAAAGCAGGGAATTCGTTTCAAAATCAATACAGCCATTGTTTACGGAGTATTGAAGCCGGGCCAGCTACTGGTTAGATGCCAGGGAACAGGGAGGAGAAAAGGACCCAGTTCTTGCCCACTCCCAGCACGGTGAGCTTCACAGGTACAGGCACAGCAAGTCGAGTCCCTCCAGAGTTCTGAAGCCATGCTCGTAAGCAAACATTGTGTAAAAAAAAAAAAAAAAAAAAAAATCCACCTGTTAGTAGGGGTGGTTTTACCAAATTGTTTTTATGGTAGTAAATATTTCTACCAATCCATCTACTTTCTCTCATCCACCTTCTCCGGGGATCAGCATTGCCGAGAAGTTCGGCCAGAGGTAAAAGTGTGAAAGACTTAGAAAGTAAAACATGAAGAAGATTTAAATCACCCATAATACTATTCCCCAGCATAACCACTGGTTATATTTTGGCCAGAGGAAGATTGGTAAGAAGCAAAGCAGGGCACTGGCCACCACAGAGGAAAGGCTCACTTTGACATCAAGAATATCACATACAACTGATCCAACCACTGCAGAGAGGAACCAGTAAGAGGGCATCAGGCACTAGCAGCTCATAACAGTGATGCAACCTTGGGGTGGAGGAGGATGCAGTGAGGGGGGTGAAACTTGACATTTCTGATACCATTTCACACAGGAAACATCTGAGGGCTACAGAGTGGAGGCTGGGAGAGAACAGGGGAAGTGTGGGGAGATCAGCCCTTAGGAATAATTTTCACTGCTTTGGGGGCAGAACAGAATGGTGAGCCACACACATGACAAATGTGCTTTCTCAATGTCTGGAGTCAATTTTAGCACCAGTTAAGAGTGTTGGAAGGTCCACTGTGTCCAGAAGCCTCTCTTCCACCATCCACTCCTGGGCTGGAACTTCTGCCACTGGTTATTTATTCCATGGTTTAAGGTTTTTGGAGTCCAGGAGCCCCAGGTTAAAATGCAAGTTCTCCAGGAGTTATAATATCATAAGCCAGGTGTCATTTTGTAAGCCATGGCCAGTCAAAAGGGCGTGGATATGTATCGCCCTGAGGCATCCCCCAGGATCAGGGAGAAAGAGTACATGACTGTCTGCAGTGCATATGGTACTGGAGGGCCTAGGCATTTGCAATCTTGCACTAAGCAATTGTAACAGGTGTAATAATGTTGAAATGCCTCCTGATTTATATTTTCTTATCAGTAAACCGTTCATTCTCCTTATACTCCATCTGCCATTAAGGCTAAGCAGAGTATGGATGATAAGATAGCCCCTCCTGGTGGAGAGGATGCAGAAGTCCTTCCAGAGAGGATAAAATCTCGGGGAGAGGGGAAAGGACACAAAACATTAGTGACAAGGGTGCAGACTCTCTCCTGGACCAGATGAGTTTAGAGTGGGTCCCAGGGCAGAAATTCCACTTCCTGGTTTCTTAAGGATGGTGGATCATGAAAAAGATTAGATTAGTCATAGAAAATAATCTATACTTCTTTGCATGCCTGAGTAACAGTATGTTAAATTTGAGACCCTGGTACACAATAACCAGCTGCTAACCAGTGGGGCTAAATCGATCATGAAAAACCACAGAAAGGTAATTTTGGATGAGGGAATAGGGAAAGAAAGAATTATTGAGTGCCTACTACGTGTCAAGCACGTAGTAGGTACTTTACAGAAATTATCTAATGCTCACAATAATTTTTTTTGAGGTGGATATCACCCCTTTTCAGAGATAATAAAACTGAGGCTCAGAAAGTTAAATATTTTGTCCACGGTCACAAAGAGAATTAGAAGTGGGACTAGGATTTGAAAGGATCTGGCCAGCTCTGAGATGTATAACGTTTTTCCTTAGGTATAGGAAGGGTGAACCAGGAAACATCAGCTGGCCCCTATTTTCTAGGGAAGGATTAGAGAGAAGACATTGGCATAAATTTTGTTGCTTTTACAGAAATCTTTGCAGAGATGTAAATGATCAAAATACATGATCGAAATAAGAAACTTCAGACAAAAAGAAGACAGAAAAAGTATTAATTGCATCTAAAACCAGCAAGCATTCTAGATAACCCAGCATTCATAACCCAGCAAAGCAGCTGGGTTAGTAGCATGACAAATTTTATCTTATGTTCTATGTTATCCAATGTTTGATATACTATAAACTAACTTAGTTGAGGTTCTAGTCCTATTTAAATCATTGCTTTTAATTGAAAAATCTTGTTTTGATCATTTTTTAAAAAATGGGAATGGGAAAATAGAAGAGAGAAATACTATTTCGGAATTGGAAAGGAACTTAATTATTATCTATCCCAACTCCTCTAATTTACAGATGAGGTAACAGACCCAAAGTGGGCAAATTTTACAGTTACTATCTCCACTTAAACTCCATGAGAACAGAGGCTTGGTCAGCCTGTTCCCTTCTCTATCCCAGGGCTTGGCACGATGCTAGGTGCAGGTTACACAGCTCCTTAGAAGGTATACAAGTGCTCAACACAGCATCACATCATGTACAGGCAGCGCTCTCATCCTCGTCCATGGGCACTCGAGGGGGTGGTGACCCAGATAATTCGCCCCTGAGGGTTTGGGTTGCAAAGATTCTTCCAGGGGAGCCATCTCTTAAGGGAAGCATTCATCATACCCAGTGCTCGAACATCATCAGCAGTAAGTCTGCATCTACCCAGCCTCAGGATTTTTAACTTGCTGACAAGATGCATTTGCTGCATGAGTAAATGGAGGGTTCTGCCTATGAAATCATTCCAGGAAATATCCAGTTCTTCCAAGTCTGGAAGAGAAGGCAGCAAAGCAAGTAGAAGTGAACACAAGAAAAAACAGATTTGCATGTGTAATTTGTGATTTGTAGTAAATAGGATCCACTGCCTGTTCCTCTGGTAAGCGGATAGAAGGAGGGTGGACTTGCTGACTTTCCACAAAGCAGGGATCTCTCAGCCACACAACTGGAGACGTTGCGACATTTACTTTACCTATTTCTTGGGATGTTTTCTATTTCTGCCAAATAACTGCACTCTGAAAATGCAGTGGTGTTTCCATAAGATTTCATAAGAACTCCTTTATTGTAGTGGAAATTGTAACTCTACTGCTAGGACTGTTACTACCACTGTCACTGTAATGTGTATACGGGTCCTTTTATTTCGCAAAACCCCCTGACACCCGTCACCCTGTTGTCCTATTGGACCCTCAGGCTGAAGGTCTGGGGAATACTCTGTTGGCAGGACCGCTGAGACTGAGGGTGCCCATTACCTTTTCCTTCTTATCTTGATCACCTGGGTGTCACCACCTTATAAAGTTCCTGTTATACCTACATGGGCCAACATGTGCAGGTTTAGACGCACAAACCCTGACCAGAACCTTCTCTGAGTCTCCTCCATTGCTCACGAAAATTGAAGCTACCCTCTGTGAACAAGATTCTCAAAGGTCATCTTTATCTCCTGCAGCAACAAGACTTAAGAGTGGAAATGCCAAAATCAGGGGGCGAAAGTGTCTTTGCTCGCTTGCTTTTAAACATCTGTCTTGAATGTTAAAATAGTGGCAGCAGTCAGACGCTGCATGGTGAGCTTCTAGAGTTACAGGCATAGCAATTCCTGACCTTCCACAATTCTGAAGAAACTCTAAAAACATGCTTAGGGGGCAAAAAGTATGTTTTCTTTCTACTAGCATTCAAAGCACTTTAGCAACTTCATCTTGTTCACCATGATCCTAACTTTATAAAGTATGAAAGCCTATTGAACACACTAAGAAGGAAAAAAACAGGATTCCTGGGGACCACGCTCAAAGATTTCAATTTGATGGGTTTGGGTTGGACTCAAGTGCCTGCATTTCCACAAGTTCTGCAAGAGATTCTGACATGTACATAGGCGTTTGAGAATCAACAGGCATGGTTAGAGCCCCCTCGTAAGAGATCTGTCTCAAATATAATGGCATAGATTTTTTTTTTTTTTTTTTTTTTGCGGTATGCGGGCTCAGTGGCCATGGCTCACGGGCCCAGCTGCTCCACGGCATGTGGGATCTTCCCGGACCGGGGCACGAACCCATGTGCCCTGCATCGGCAGGCGGACTCTCAACCACTGCGCCACCAGGGAAGCCCTAATGGCATAGATTTTAATTAAAATACTCAAGGACCCCTCACTCAAAACACAGTTCTTTTGATACCTCTGTTGGTAGACACACCTAATTTGATTCAAGACTTGATTTAAGGTATCTGAAAAAAGAGTTTTTTAAAAAGGTGGTGACAGTGGTGTTGGGAAGATGGTTCTTCACAACCAAACTCCTGCTAGAGGGTCACAAACAGTAGTTGCACTTTTTTGTAAAACGGTGTGAGCAATAATTGCTGGTAGTGATAGTTTTTATTCCACAGATAACAACGAGATGCCCCTTTAAATTCCCAGTAGGGCTCAGTTTTATGGATGAGTTTACATCCTATGCAGGAACAGGTGTGTTTCAGGGAGCTAGAGGTAATCAGTAGAGAAGTAAAATTGCTCAGGAAAAACAAACAAACCTCCCTCTTAAACTCGGCTCAAATCTTTGAAGCTTGAGGAAGAATCAATTAACTTGTTTTTAAAAAAAAAATAGCGTTGCATCTGCGCTTCCTTGTCTGGGCCACCCTGCAGACCTAGGACTACCAAGTGAGGACCGAGCACTTTCCCTGCTCATCCCAGCCCGAAGGCCCTCTGTGCCTCTGTGCAAGGTCAACTCCATACAGACCTGGCTCCCTCACATCTGCTGTTGTTAGTCTACAGTTGTTCAAATCTAGACACTTGTCGACAGGGTTTTTGCCCAGCTTCAGCAGGAACGGCTTTTTCCTCCATCCTGGATCTTAATTCCATTTCTGAAGTGATAGTCTTAGTTGTATTATAAAAATAAAGAAAAATTTGCTGTGAATGACAGAGTGTATTAAAGATGCATAATGATCGCCATAAGACAAGTGAGAAGACGGACAACAACACTGAACTGATCCCTTGTGAAACCTCACCTCAGAAGGGGACAAAACCTGACCTCTGTTCCTGCGGTCGGTGCTCAACACTGGCCGCTCCAGTGACCCATTTCCTACAAAGGAGCCTGAGGAACTCAGTGGCTTTTCTTTCCTGGCCTGACCTGGGCTTCTTGCATGTAGATGGAGCTTTGCTCCTGGACAAAGAGGTAAACTTGGGCTTCCCTGGTGGCGCAGTGGTTGAGAGTCCGCCTGCCGATGCAGGGGACGCGGGTTCGTGCCCCGGTCCGGGAGGATCCCACGTGTCGCGGAGCGGCTGGGCTCGTGAGCCATGGCCGCTGAGCCTGCGCGTCCGGAGCCTGTGCTCCGCAATGGGATGAGGCCACAATAGTGAGAGGCCCGCGTACCGCAAAAAAAAAAAAAAAAGAGGTAAACGTGTTATTACGACGTTTAAGACAATGCTGCTGGAAGGATGCACAAACATCTTTGGTGAGTGCAGTGCTGGGGGTATGCCCAGGCACTGGCCTCCTAACCAGACAGGTGAGGAAGGGGAAGCACTGCAGTCACCACTGATGAGCCTCAGATGGCTAAAGAGAGCGAGTGAAACCCTTGCTGCTCATTTCCTAGACCCCTCATTTGACACATCCAGCGAGAGTAGTCCCTGAGAGAGCTTTTGTGTTTTCTCAACTCCTGCCAGAGAATACACTCAGAAAGCCTCATGTGTCCTCGTTATTACGGACTTTTTATGCGGCACCCTTACCAAGTTCCACTATAATAATACCACACTACATGATATCACTACAATTTTTTTAAAAATAGGTTTTATTTTTTAAAAAATAATTAATTAATTAATTTTGGGCTGTGTTGGGTCTTCGTTTCTGTGCGAGGGCTTTCTCTAGTTGTGGCGAGCGGGGGCCACTCTTCATCGCGGTGCGCGGGCCTCTCACTATCGCGGCCTCTCTTGTTGCGGAGCACAGGCTCCAGACGCGCAAGCTCAGTAGTTGTGGTTCACGGGCCTAGTTGCTCCGCGGCAAGTGGGATCTTCCCAGACCAGAGCTCGAACCCGTGTCCCCTGCATTAGCAGGCAGATTCTCAACCACTGTGCCACCAGGGAAGCCTATCACTACAATTTTTAAAAGTTAAATAAATAAAAATAAAAAGCTATGATTTTATTGAGTGCCTACTATGTACCAGGGCTTTACCTACTGAATGTGTCAACATTTAAGACACATGTGAAACACATCATACTTTTGTAAGGAAAAATGAATAGGCATGTATTGACAGTGACTTTAAAGAGGTTTTGTAAGTGAAAATGCACAGTTTAAAACACATGCAAAGCGTATACTGGAATCCAATAGGAAAGCATAAATTCTGAATGTGCAGTAATATTCTACTACCCCTGACAAAACGTGTACAACCACATAGCAAAAAAGAAATATATTAGTACCAGTGGAAATGAAAAGATGATGGCATTACAGTAGTAAATTTAGACTAAAATATTAGCAGGATAATAAAAATTCCTCCTCTCCTCCACAGTGTGTCTGGTGGCTTGCTATTTTTGTTTCGTTGCTTTGTTTTGTTTTGTTTTCTTGGTGGCTTGCTATTTTTCAGAAAACCACCTACAGGCTGTACATCTTTGCGGGGATAGTTGGTGTTGTCACATTCTACCAGTAGGAGGCAGCATCATCCACCTACCATTTACCTCTTCATTTTGGCCTTCAATTTTTATTATGGTACATTGGATACAAGGTATTTTGTTTTGGGTAGGGTTGCCAGATTTAGGAAAAATAAAAATAGCACGTCCGATTAAACTTAAACTTCAGGTAAACAAGGAATCATTGCTTAGTAAAAGTATGTCCCAAATATTGTGTGTATTTTTTCTGGCAACCCTAATTTTGGGTGAGGGGAGTTGTGGATGGAGGATGTGAGTACAGGGCATTTTGTGTAAACTTAATACAGAGTCACAGTTACACTGTTTCATAGATTTGGAAACTGAGACTCAGAGAGACTGTTAAGTAGTAAGCAGCAGAGGCAGAATTTGAACCCAGAGCAATCGACTCCAAAGCCCATTATGTGCAGGTGCTTTTTATAATTTTTGTTCTTAAAAAAATTTTCTCTGCATTGTATCTTATTGCTCTCTCTTTTGTTTTTTAGCTTTTTATCTCCATAGGCTCAACCTACAATCGTGCTCAAGTTCCAGCCTCACCAAACCTTCTTTTTCTTTGTTTTCTCCTCAAGCCACTGTTCTGTCAATCATTTCCTTTACTGTCAAGTGTTTGGAAAGAATGGTTTGTATTTGCTGACCCCACTTCTTCACCACAGTTACCAATTAACCCTTTGCATTCTGGTTGCCACACTCACCTAGCCCAATAAATTGTTTCTCAGAGGTCGCCACCAATGACTTACGTATGGTCAGGCCATTCAAGATGGCTGTTCTCTTGCTCTCCGTCCATCCCCTGCTCCACCAGGCCCTGCTTCACTCACATGACTCTCCAATCCCCTTAATTATAGGGCTTAATCAGTAACTGCCTGCCGTGCTTGCCCCCTGCCCCTGCTGCTGGTTTCCGTGGTAACTGATAAGCCCACCTGACATCAGTTCCCCTATAAATGGTGGCCTCCTTCTCCACCAAGTAGTGGAGGTTGTTGCCATGTCCTGTCTGCTGCCGGCCATCCATGGAAGGAGTGTTGCTCCAGGACCTTTGTGTAAGATGCCCCTTAACCAATGAGCTTTGATGTCTCTGTTGTTGTCTCCAGGCTTTTTCTTTGGTCTCAAGGCTGAGCAGCTACAAGATTTGCAGGCTGGTGGGGGGTGTGGTCCACCAACCAACCAGTTGACAGATTCAGAAATCTCTTCTCAGACCACAGCCTACTTGGGCGCTCTGTAATATTTATATGATTGGCAAGTCCAAGGCAGCACCACTGGAAAACCTGGCTCAACTCGTGGGTCCATCAGGTAAGCAAGTCACTTAACTTCTCTGAGCCTTGGTTTACTCATCTATAAAATGGAAATTATAATTCCTGCCCGGTTCATTTCTCAGGAGCATAGTGACTTAAAGTTACTGAGGCCTCCCAGGAAGATGGGACTCTGCAGTGCCTTTTACATCAGAGGCACTTTGTAAACATTTGTTGAAGGAGCAAATAACTGAACGAATGAGTGAATGTTAGTTTCACAGTTTCTCAATAACCAAAATAAATCAAGACGACAAATCTTTATCAAACCACCTAAGTATAAATATGAGTACCAATTTATGAGGCCCCTGGACATCTCCTTACAGACCATATATTTCTTTTTTTTTAATCTATAAACCCCTTCCTTCAAAAAGTATCTTATGTCATACCTCAATATATAAAACAGGTGAGTCAGAGCTGCTACAGGTTGGCTGAGGAGGGAGGGCTGGCACTCCATGGAGGGTGCAAAGTGACCACACATAAGCAGCTCCATGGAGTGACTCGGGGCTTTTTCTGGCGGCTTTACGGCTGAACCGAGCTCTTGCTTCTCCAGGTGATTCTGTGAGCCAAGCAGTATCTTCTCCTTAGGTTCCTTTCCAAGCTAAACCTGTAGGGGCTTGTTTCCGTTGTTTACAACCAAGAATCCTGATGCTTTCGTAAAACATTTTTACATGTTTGTAACATGGGTGATGCTGTATAGGGAACCAGGGTAACAAGTTCCTGTTGCCAAGGAGCTACCTGTCTGATGGAGCAGCCAGACAAGAAAGCCACAGAGGGTCCAAAGTCCAGTGGGTGCGTCTTGGGAAGCTTCCAGGTGAACGTGGTGGATAAATTACACCTTAAAGGGTGAGTGAAAGTCAGCCAGGTGGGTGGACATGAGGGAGGGATAAATGGGGGAGGGGTGCAGAGGGAGGATGCCACAAGGGAAGGTCTTTCTAGGCACAGGTACCCACTTTGGGGGAATGTGGCCAGTTCAGGAGAGAGTCAGTCAGAATGTCAGGAGTAGAGGATGAACATAAGATTGGGGGGGGAAGGCAGAAGTTGTGAAGAGATATTCAACTGATCACAAACACCTTGAAGACCATGCTTGAGAGTATAGACTTTCTCTTCAAGGCAGGAAAGACTCAGTGAAGGATTTTAAACCGGCGAGAGACACCACAGTATCTGTGGTTTAGAAAGAGCACCCGGTAGCAGTGTGGAGGACAGGCTGGCCACAGACCAGGAGTAGAGAAACCAGGGAGAAAGCTGTGGCAGTGGTCCAGGCAAGAGACGATGAAAGCCAGGACAGCAGCGGAAAAGAGGAACGAGGTCCCAGAGCTGTTTGGAGGACAGAATTCACATGACTCCAGGGGCCACTGGACTTGGGGAGAAATGGAAATGGAGAAGCCATGCATGGTGCTGCCCAGCTGGGATAACCAGCTGACGGGTCTTGCACGGTTAATTTAATCATGGTTATGGGTATCCATGAACCATGTTCCTGAAGCTCCAAATCATACTTTAGAACAAATATCAACAACTTTCTGACTGCCCTCTTTTAAAGGTAGACTTCTTAATTTTCTACTTCCAAAAATGCATTCAATCTGCTTACAGGTAAAATGATATTTTTGGTATTTGGTGCAAATAATCTGACGGACATGAGGGTAAGTATAAATGAAATAAGATTGGCCATGGATTGGTAATTGTTGGAAGGAGGTGGTCTTGGGGACTCATACTGTTCTCTCTTCTTTTGTATATGTTTGCATAAAAAGTTTAAAGTGTTTTAAAAATACATTTAATCTAATAATATAGTGACGGCATTGTATATGACATAACTCTAGAGAGAGATTTGGCAATATTTTCATAACCCTTGTATTTGTAATCTCTGTTCTGGGAATTTGTGCTAATTAGCTGAAACAGCGTAAAGCAGAAAATAGGGGAGAGGGAAAGCCAAAGATATTCACTAAAGGGCAGAAAAGGAACTTAAGTAATTATGGTATAGGCATGTAATGGAATATTATGCCACTGTCAAAATTAGCATATGAACACCACGTAACAATATGAGAACTGAGCAGTATAATAATATGTCTCAGTAGGATCACAGCTCCGTGTCAGATCAAGCGGGCTTTATAAGCTCTTATAACCGTACAAAGTACGTCCGTTTGGCCCCAGCTACCTCTCTGACTGGTCTACTACTCATCCTCTCTCCATCTCTCATCCTGCTTCAGCATGCCTAACCTCCTGGCTTGCTCTCAAGCACTCCAGGCTCTCTCCCATCTTGGGCCTTCGCATTTACACATCCCTTTGCCTGGCAAACTACTCCCACAAATACCTGTGTAGCTGGCTTCATTCATTCTACGTGGCTGACTTTCAGATCTCGGCTCAAATGCCACCAAATCAGAGGCTCCTTCCTTCCAACCACATCTAAAATAGCACCCCCAGCCCATCATTCTCTGTCTCCTCAGCCTACTTTGTCTTCATATGACTTATCACACTGAAATTATATCTGCTTTTGGTTCTTTATGTACGCAAATGTTCTCTTTTTCATGGCTGTCCTTCTAATAACAGGGATTGGCACAGATACTCAGTGTTTGACTGGTTGGTTGACCATAAATGCATGTATATGAATAAAAGGCTGAAAAGAATCTTGAAGAAATGACCATTTGTGTTAGAATGAAAGGAAATAGGGTATTTTTCTCTAAACCTTTCTGCAACATATTACTTTTGACAATTTAAAAGGAAAGTGAGGGGAATTCCGTGGCGGCCCAGTGGTTAGGACTCCATGCTTCCGCTGCTGGGAGCCCAGGTTCAATCCCTGGTTGGGGTCCCGCAAGCCGTGTGGCATGGCCAAAACAAAAAAGTAAAATGAGCAAATTATTTAAAGCATTTAACAAAATAAATGTTTAGAACAGACTCATCATATTAGGTTTCGGTGTCTCGTCGCTGGGTCGAAAAGCAGTTGTTTTAAGGTCATTGCTCTCTTTTCTGTTTTCAGCTTTGGGGGACCTGAATTTTGACCCCCTGATGCATTTGTTGACAAATAAAGTCTGGGGTTTAGTTTCTCCATCTGAGGAACTCTTGTTCCCTGTTTGACTCATGGACAAGTTGAAGGGGGTCTTTCTCAATAAGCCATCTTCCTGTGGTTTTCTGTTTTCTAGGATTTCAGAAGAAAACAAGAGCCTGTCAAGCCTGTGTGAAATCCTAACTTCCCTACACCGGTCTTTATTTCCCCCTTACTTTCTGTTTTTCTTGCTGGTAGTGTTTAACATAAAAATAAGAATGATGCAACCCAGGATCCTGGAAGTAACAGATGATAGCAGATAGAAATCCAAAGCAAATTTGAGTTTTAAACTTTGCCCTATTTTATTGTGAGATACAATTCATTAAACACCTCTTTGGCAAGTGCATTAAATGTGTCAATACTTTTAAAATTTCAACAGTCAGTTAAAGTTACCTTCCGGGAGAGAGAGTGTCAGAGCACTTGGCATGCCTCTGAGCTGTCTGGGCGACAGTTTTGCAAAGGGCCAGAGGAGTCTGCTTCCAGGGACCCCAGTCGCATCTCTTGGCTTACCGTTTCTTTTTCTCTTGGCATTCTCACCTTCTCTACTGCAGCCCTTCACCCACACCCCATAAAAACACATTGGCAGTAAAGAATTAATTCACTCCATAAGCAGAACTCACTGTTCTTGATGCTAAGAGATTCAATGATAAACAAGACACAGCTCATGTCACTGAAGTCTTAACCTGGTGGAAAGATGGTTACACTGGAGCAAGGGCTGTCAGGGAGGAGAGACCCACGTATCAGGGAACCCACAGTTGGACCAAGCCTGTCTTGGAGCACAGCCTTTGAACAATGAGTGGCATCGCCTGGGTTTTGAAGAACTGAGGTAGCTAAAAAGAGGAGAGAAAGGGAAGTGTCCCAGGAAGAAAAATCAGGCTCAGAAACTTCCAGGTATGAAGATCTAAAGGAGCCTGGGGTTGCCTCTAGGAGTGAATTCTGGTTTGCCTGGAGCAAGAATGGAGGATGGAGGTTAGGGGTAGTTCTGGTATGATTTGAGGCTCAAGATTCATAAGGGTCAATCTATGAATCCCTCCGGGGATTTGCTTACATTTTAAGGGAGGGTTCAAGACTTAAAGGGATGAAACTATAAATGGAATTTTAGATTCTGTTAATAAAATTTAGATTCTGTCCTTAGGCTAGGGCCTAATAGGTATTCTTAAAGTTACAATGTTCATGGCTTCCTCCCTATAAAATAGGTCTTACAATGTTCCAGAATGGTTCAAGAAACATTTTGCACAAGGGGATCCTCAAAATGACTTTGCAGAGCCCACCTCCCTGCTTGGGGGATGGAATGTTCCATATACCCGGAGTACTATTTTAGAAGTCACAACTGGGCATCCTTTTTTTTTTTTTCTTCAACCTAGAAGCAGGATCCGGCCCACCAGGTTCACGCAGGAACAGACAGCAATGGAACCAGACAGGTGTCCCAGCCACAGCCCCGTAGCTGACCGATCCTCAGTAAGGGTGGGTGGGAAAGAGAGACCTTCAGCTTGTGAATCCAGCCACAGCCTGCTGCCCTGACTGCCCCATCCTGATTCCACCGTCACCCCCGGGGCGCTTTTCCTTTCACTGGTCCCCTGGCTCCAACCCAAGACTTACCTCTATGGTCAGTTTCACTTATTTTCACCTTTGGGAGGTTTATACACTGCTATTCTTTGGAGAGCCATCACAGTAAATGCTTTTACTTTTCCCCCCCAAGTTGCTGTGACTCCATCTCCCACGTCTTAAGAAAACACTGCTGGATGGCGCTCCAGGATGTGGTAATTTCCCCAAGTGAAACCCCACCCAGCTGGTGAGGCCCCGCTGAGTTCTATGTGCAGATGAGTATACCACAGAGCAGGATGGGAAAGACCAGGGAGCCAGGGAAGGTCAGAAAGTACACAGGACTCGAGTGATTGGGAGAGGAAACAAAATACCGTAGGGAACAAGGAAGGCAGAAAGGAGAGGAAGGCAAGAGAAGGAAGCAACTGAGAGCTAACAGGGAATCAGAAAAGGAACAAGTGCGAGAAAGGCAGATTTGTGAGAACAAGGGGGAGAGCACCTGCATATTTCTTAATATACAGTGGGTTAAGAATTAGAAAAGAATTTTTTTCAAAATGTATTTCTCTTTATATACAAACTTGTGCAAGTACTCAGGCTTCCCACACCAGCTCGAGCTTTAAGAATGGCTTCCCCCTTGTCTCTGCACTGGGTTTTACTCTGTGAAGGTAAATCCTGGAAACCGAATTTGGGGAAATTTTCAGATCAGAACATAACCAGACTACAGCACCTAAAAACTAGGGTTTTGCCTCTCCTCCCAGGATCAGAGGCATTCACTTAAGAGCCCTCTGGGAAAACTAATGGCTGGCATTTAACAGAGTAGTTACTGTATCATATTTACTGTATTATCAGTAGGTAAGTTTACTTGCCATGAAACCCCAAGGATAATACATATTTGGCATGTAATTTCTCTTGTACTGAAGCGATTTTTGTTTTTGTAAAAGTGAGGTATACTTTTTTTTCTTTTCCATCCTTAGGTTTAGGCTTAACGTGTATTTTATTTTAATTTTTTAACATCTTTATTGGAGTATAATTGCTTTAAATGGTATGTTAGTTTCTGCTTTATAACAAAGTGAATCAGCTATACATATACATATGTCCCCATATCTCTTCCCTCTTGCGTCTCCCTCCTTCCCACCCTCCCTATCCCACCCCCCCATCCCACCCCTGTAGGTGGTCACAAAGCACCGAGCTGATCTCCCTGTGCTATGCGGCTGCTTCCCACTAGCTAGCTATTTTATGTTTGGTAGTGTATACATGTCCATGCCACTCTCTCACTTCAGGTTTAACGTATATTTTAAAGCTTTTTTTTTTTTTTTGCGGTACGTGGGCCTCTCACTGTTGTGGCCTCTCCCGTTGCGGAGCACAGGCTCCGGACGCGCAGGCTCAGTGGCCATGGCTCACGGGACCAGCCGCTCCGCGGCATGTGGGATCTTCCCCGATCAGGGCACGAACCCGTGTCCCCTGCATCGGCAGGCGGACTCTCAACCACTGCGCCACCAGGGAGGCCCCCTTAAAGCATTTTTGAGGAATGCTTTCAAAGACCTTAAAATTTTTGATCCAGTGTTTTCAGAGTGAATCATATTTTCAGTGTTGCTTCTTAAAGGGAAATGCATTTTCTTTCTCCACAAAACTTTATTAAAAAGCATAACACATGCTACAACATGAATGACACTTGAGGACATAAGAGAAGAAAGCTAGTCATAAAAAAGGCAAATACTGTATGATTCCTCTTACATGAGGTACATAAAGCAGTCAAATTCATAGAAACAGATAGTAGAACGGTGGTTGCCAGGGGCTTGGGGCAGGGGGCAATGGGGAGTTGTCTAATCTGTACAGAGTTTCACTTTTGTAAGATGAAAAAGTTCTGGCGATCTGTTGCACAGCGATAAGAATATATTTAACACTACCGAACCGCACACTTAAAAATGGTTAAGATGGTAACTTTTATGTTATGTGGGGCTTCTTTACTACAATGAAACATTTTTTTAAAATATATTTAAAAAACATGATTCAGAAGGCTAGGGCTCTAAATGTAAAGAAGTTTTAAGAGTACCTTAATCAATTTCTGCTTTTATTTTTCTTCTTATGTATGTACAAGTACGACATGATTTTTAAAAATCCATACCTGAATGTCTATATAAGTTTTAATAAGTAAAAATCCTAGGTAATTTTTAAAAACTTACTTCAGTCACTCAGCTCTAAAGCATTCTGGCGGCATAGGCAGTGTCTTGAGTTACACGTCTGGTGGGCTTACTTCAGCCCTATTCAGACCTCTTGCCTTGAAAACATATTATTGTAGATCTATTTCTAGCATTAGTTAGTATTACTATTCTCAATTAATTTAAGCAGAAAAGGGATGTATTAAAAGGAGGACAAAACTTCTATTAAAAAGATGACAAAGGTAAACATGTGTTTACCTCCACTCCTTTTGAACCCCATTTAAACAATTAAGGAATTAAAAAAACAATCACTTCATGAATCTGTAAGGATAAAGAGAACTGGACAGATTCCAACAAAATTTTGGAATCTAGAGAGCATGAGGAGGGTACGTTTACCTGACTTTACAGTTAATTACCTGCAAAGTTTGGGGTAACAGATTTTTCAAATTTCAGAATCCCCAGAGGTTCAGTAAGTGAACCAGTAATTATACCAGGTAACTCTGAAGGAAGAGGTAGGAATGGGCAGGGCTGAAAACAGGATGATTAGTTTAAAAGTATAAGAAGTTAAACTATTAAATTCCATTTCTCACTCCGGGGCAGACAGGAGACCGTCCTCGTCCCCACCCTGGAAAAGATAGAAAGTTTATTGTCAGAAACTGTTGAAACACAGAGGTTCTGGGTTCAGAGACACTGGTCATGGTTCAAGTACCGTATTGGATAGAGGGTGAAGTAAAGTCTGTGCACGGAAGCATGAGATCTCTCCCTAAGCCCCCTTTAGTTCCTCTAAGAACACACTGGCAACGGAGCTTAATCACCCTCTTCCCCCGCCCAATAGAGGCAGGTGCGGGGACACCTACCTGGGAAACTGACCAGCCCAAGAGAAAAAACCTGCAGGTATTGACTGTGTAGAGTCCCTCAACTAAATGAATCTGTTGCTGTCCAAGCAATTACAGAGAAGCCCACTGATTGACAAGTCCTACCTCTATACACAGAGCCCCTCGTTCTACAAGTGCTCGGAGGACCAAAGACCTCAAGCTAGTTGAGGAAAGACTCTGATATGAAAATGAGGTGTAGAAACCGTAAGAAAGAGGGAACTTGGAGAAAATAAGGACAAAGTAAGGAGAAGAAAAAAAAGTTTTAAAATCACTATTATACTTAGTTCTTGGGCCCATAAACCAAGAATCAGAAGACGTAAAAAGGGGGAAATCTAGGGAATAAAGGAGCTTCTAGAAATTAAAAATGTGATCATTTCTGTGCAAGATTAAAGTGGCAATCGTGTAGTTTTGAATCTACCTATTCCTCTAACAGTAACACCACAACAAACGCACAACAAACATCTACTATAGAAATAGTAAGGTATCCTGTGAACTTCGAATACAAGGAAAGGGCGGATTAACTGACAGCAGAAAGACCCACGGGTATCAGCAAGTGGGCAGGAGGACGTCGAAAGCAGGCAGAGGGTCTTCTGGTGGCACTGAACGGCATCTGACTTGTAATCAGACGGCCAAATCAGACTTACCCTAAAATCTACATGTGCCCACTCAGCATAGAAAGCTAATTGGGTTTTTGGGGAACAGTGCCAGAGCTAGGTTCTAAGGGTGAAGGCAAAGGAAAGATTAGATGGTGTGTGACAGTCTGGGCCCTTTTAAGTCTCAGAACTAACCAATTGACTCTGCTTTTCAGGACAAAGTCCCTCACGGAGAAGGATCTGCTGGCAGTAGAATCTAAATTGAGAAGCACAGAGATACTATGAGCAAAGGCAAGAGAAGATCCAGATGAAGTGGGAGAAGGGGAAGAAAAGGTAATTTCAAAAAAGCATAAGGCGGGCTTCCCTGGTGGCACAGTGGTTGAGAATCTGCCTGCCGATTCAGGGGACACAGGTTCGAGCCCTGGTCTGGAAGGATCCCACATGCCGCGGAGCAACTAGCCCCTTGAGCCACAATTACTGAGCCTGCGAGTCTGGAGCCTGTGCTCCGCAACAAGAGAGGCTGCGATAGTGAGAGGTCGGTGCACCACGATGAAGAGTGGCCCCCGCTTGCCGCAACTAGAGAAAGCCCTCGCACAGAAATGAAGAACCAACACGGCCATAAATAAATAAATAAATAAAATTTTAAAATAAAAAAGGCAAAATTCCTTAAAAAAAAAGCATAAGGCAATATTGTTGGACTCTTTAGCATAAGAACAGCAAAGCCATCGAGCTAAGAAAGCAGTCCTGGTGTACCCTCCTCTCCTAAGGTACACCATGTGGGCCTCTTCATAGGGCTGCCTGATATATTCTCACAAGCTGGCAGCTGACATGCCAGAGCACATGATTCGTGGGTGAAAGCAAGGAGGAAGCTGTGATGCCTGCGATGAGCTGGTCACACACCGTCCCTCCCACCGTATTCCATTCGTTAGAAGTGAGTCCCTAAGTCCAGCCCATACTCAAGGTGAAGAAAGAGATCCACTCTTTGAAGGAAGGAGTATCAAAGAATGATGGGCATTTAAAAACTGCTCTGAGATACAGAAGGACCAGAGAGATAGCGAGAGCTGTGAATAGAAGATAGGCAAAGACAAACCAACATTTGTTAACAGTTTTGAGGAACTGCCAGACTGCCAAAAGGTAAACGCAATCCAAGTGTCCATCAACTGATGAATGGATAAATAAAATATGATTTCATACAATGGAATATTATCTGGTCCTAAAAAAGGTAATGAAGTACTGATATATGCTAGAACATGGATGAACCTTGAAAACATTGTGTTAGGTAAAAGAAGTCAGACACAAAAGACCACATATAAGATTCCATTTATATTAACTATCCAGAATAAGCAAATATATAGAGACAGAAAGTAGACTAATGATTGCTTAAAGCTGAGGGGGTAAAGGAAGGTGGGGTAGGGGAAGGTGATAGTCAAAGGGAAAGTGGTTTCTTTTCCATGAGATTAAAATGTCCTAAAATTGTAGTGAAGGTTGCACAACTCTGTGGATCTAAAAACCAATGAATTGTACACATTAAGTGAGTGAATTATATTCTGTGAATTTTATCTTGATAAAGCTGTTACTAAAAAATGAGCCTATTAACTACAGGAAAAAATGTATATACATTTCTGACATACTTTAGGTTAAGATGTGAACAGTTTTTACACAGCTGTAATAATATAACAGTAAATGTTATATTACAAAACTGGAATAACCATATTGAAGGACTGTGGAAAGGGGAAATTTGTAGAAGTTTACAGAAATAAATTCTCATCTGCCCTACCAGGAAGACAATAGATAGTACCAAAGTTGAAATGACAGTGTAAGTGTATTATTTAGGAATACAGATGTAAATAGTAGACAAAAGAATAAAAGAGTTGGAATATGTTGCCTGAATAAAATCTTATTACTTTTAGGTTTTTCTCAACTACTTTCTTTTTTTTTTTTTTTTGCGGTACGCGGGCCTCTCACTGTTGTGGCCTCTCCCGTTGCGGAGCACAGGCTCCGGACGCGCAGGCTCAGCGGCCATGGCTCACGGGCCCAGCCGCTCCGCGGCATGTGGGATCTTCCCGGACCGGGGTATGAACCTGTGTCCCCTGCATCGGCAGGCGGACTCTCAACCACTGCGCCACCAGGGAAGCCCTCAACTACTTTTTTTTGTGTGATCCTGGACATCTGTAACCTCTAAGACTCAATACTGTCTTCTGTAAAATAGAAATGATAATAATAACATATAATACAGGGTACTTTGTGATGATTAGATGAGATGATCCATGTCAGTTGCTTATTGCAGTGCCTGTGACATCGCAAGAACTCAATAAATGTTAGATTCTGATGTCATCATGGTCATAATCATTATCACCACCAGGACTGTGAGGTAGCTGGCATTTATTCCAACCATTAGGGCTAATCGGATGCTCATGGGAAGATCTAGAAATAACCACCAGGGAGTAGGAATGATGGTTTCTCTTTGCTGTGAGGCCCTCCACTTGTACCCAAGGCCCCTCTGGGGTCCCAAGGTAACAGAGGACAGAGATCAGTCTTGAGTGTAGGATCTTAGGTGCAGCCAATACCTTCCGGGCCTCTCCACAGCCCCTAATACTTAGTCCCTTATATCATCATCCACCCATGCATCCCTTATTATGCAGTGAGTTATCATGAAGGATGTAGTGACAAGCCTGCCCATGGGATCTTTTCTCGCGTTTTAGGGCTGCTGGTCATTAGTTGTTTCCTGCAGTGAACCCGTCTCCTTATTGGCAAATTGTGACACAGAGGTCCCCCAACCCCCAGTCCCCGGTACCCCCGGTACCGGTCCACGGCCTGTTAGGAACCGGGCCGCACAGCAGGAGGTGAGCGGCGTGCCAGTGAGTGAAGCTTCATCTGCCACTCCCCAGCCCTCACATTACCGCCGCAACTCTCTCCTCCCCCATCCCCCGCCAATGTCCGTGGAAAAATTGTCTTCCAGGAAACCAGTCCCTGGTGCCAAAAAGGTTGGGGACCGCTGTTGTAGCATAAGGAACGTATCCATTTGAGCTCAAAAAGTCACCAGATGGGTTTAGATGCTCCCAACATTCTCCTTACCTAGATATCACCTTCCCTGTGCCCAGTACCAGGAGAACATCAAGACTCACAGAATTCTGAGAATCAAAGTTCTACCTAGACATATCCTGACCATGAAAGCAGCCCAAGATAAAGGAAATGCAAAGAAAATTAGAGAGTTGTAAAAGCACTGTCCAATTAGTCACAGAAAATAATATAGGCCTGGAGAGGTTTGAAGGATCTACCTTCCTCCGGTCCTTAAGCTGGAGGCTCAATGCAGCTCATCCCAACTGCATGACTTATGCTCCCTTTTAAATGTTCTCAAAACAGGAGCAGCTTCCTTACAGAGGAACTTAATGAGACAAATAACATTTGTATAATAAGCATGTATGTGTACATTACGCAGTGCTGGGTTCTGACAAAGCTCATCTGTGATAAGGAACCTGCCCTCTTACAGCTTCTAATGTTCCTAAAGCAAGGAACAGATGGAGAGAAAGGCACATGCTTTAGCCAAATACAAAAGAAGTGGAGTAATACACACTTTTACAGTGGCTTTATTCTTGATAGGGGAAAAGATAATAGAAAGACAAGGAGAGTGGCACTAGATAAGTATAGGATTTTAAAGAGCTAATGTGAGAATTGGAAGATTTTCAAAAGGGGGATCTCACTTCGATTCTTTCGATATGTGGTGTGATGAACACCATGAATTACATGCTCAAAATCTCTTTCAACCCCGTCCAGCAGGTTTTCCCTACTGCAGAGACTACAAACTTAAAATGCCTTTTCCCAGCCTCCCCCAGAGCTAGGCTCTGGATGTGATTTAGGTTCTGCTGATCCGCTGCATCGCTGCATTTGTGCAAGCTTTGAATTTGCAGCTGAGGTACATGGGGAGAGGGACGGGTTATGTGACGTCCAATTTCCTGATGTGTGTGGTTTTGGGTCAGCAGCCGTAGCAGCTGCTTCCAGTTTCAACAGGCAGTGGCCTCATTGTGACAGGGCAGCCGTTTTCTTGGTGGCCCAGTAATATGGGGTGGCTTTAGGGTCTTCCTGGAAACACAACTCAGAATCCATTTCCCCATGATTCCATAACTGATATAGTACCTGTAACAAATCCCTCTTTGCCAATCTAACCAGAGCAGATCCTGGTCTCTTCTGAAGAACGCTGCCCGATACTGGGTGGATGGGATGGTGGGAGCTACAGAGGAGTGGGAGACACCAGACAGGAACCTCATAGGACAGGAGTACGTGCTCAATCTCTCAAGTTGCTTAAATCTCTCTCAGCAAGAAGGAACTCCGTGCCATTCCACAAGGGCTTCCGGGGTGGAGAAAAGTATGATAGGAGGGTGATACGTGACCATTAATTGTTTCAGGAATACCCAAATAAGTTTTAGAAAAAGGGATGGAAATCTTTAACAAAGCCCACCAGGCCGTACAATGTGATTTCTATGTGTTTCATGAGCCTGGTGGACTGTGCCCTCGCCTTCTCTTGTCCAGCCATGCTGGCCTTTTCTTCTTCAGATTCACTACTCCCTTCTCTGCCTCAGAACCCCAGCTGCGGATACTCTTTAACTGGTAACTCTTACTTGTTGTTAAATGAACTCTCTCATTAGACCTCAGGATGTCCATGTGATGTGCTCTCTTGACACGTTCTACCTCCCTTCATGAGTCCCAGCCAGAGCTAAATGCTGATTTATATAAGTCAAAAATATTAATAGATGTCTGCCCTGCAGACAGGCAAGTCCATGAGAGTAGAGGCTGTCATATCCTCAGTATCTAAAAGTGATTTGCACACAGCTGGGGCTCAGTAAGTATAGGTTAAGTGTAGGTTAAGTAAAGGTTAATCTTCCTGCTCCGGTTTTGTTGCAACTCTATCTGAATACCTGCTCCCATGACTGTTGCAGCAAAGGAAGATGGATTGGAGACTTGGCCACCGGTTCCTAAATGCTTCTGCGAGGGAATGACATGCATCACCTCCATGAATACTTCGTTGGCCAAAGCAAGTCACAAGGCCACCTAGCTTCAAAAGGGCAATCCAGGAAGGGAAGGAGAGCTATGAATACTGGTCTGCTGCAGCCCCCTACCCTAGAAGCTGACCTAAACATTAAGGTTAGAAGGGGGAAAGTATTGATTATTCTATAACTCGTGACTTGAGTCTTACTTCCTAAAGCAAGCACATCGCATTCTTTGTTCTGAGGCATATTTTCCCCATTTCACTTTTATTGTCATGTTCTCTACTGGCTAATGTGCATTCTTATCTAGGCAGTCCTAAGCTCAGGGCTTTACCAGAAATGTCCCTGTGAAAATGAACTTTAGGCCAATAGCAGAATGTGCTTACCCAAGCTGGCTCATCATCTATTCATTGCCTCAATGAGGACAAGCACATTTAGTCCCTTTGTTACACATGACCCCTGGCTGTGCTGCTGTTCTCATTCATTTGCCTTGAAATTAGCTGCTCTTGGAGCTTGGCAGCATGGGGCCAGCATCCACAATCAACCACGTATGGACTGACCATCTGTTACCCATAGTTCCTTTACCAGGTGTTGATAGGTGCAGAGAAACACAGTTCATGACTCTTGTCCTCAAGGAGCTAACCCTTGAGGAAATGAGATGTAAATCCCCCCACTACTACCTAAATTCATGGCCGTGTATGTTTAAATACAGAATGGGTTGTCGGGCAATGAAAGAATTTCAGAGGCAGGAGAATGAGGGGGGAAAGGGAGGAAGACGATCAGCCACAGTTGTAGAGGAGAGAGCCCCCGCCGTCAACGGGTGTGGGGGGCATGTTGCTGAAGCGGCGGGGAGAAATCCCGAAGGCAGGGCCAGTGGTGGCCTCCCCTTGGTCCAGTCGTCTCGGTTCTGACTTTGAGTCTTCCCAGGTCATGACTGCACCTGGGATTCCAGAAATTCTACATCTTCTGGGAGTCCAGTATTTGGATTAATATGAGAATGCTACTCCACATCAGAGATCTTTGTGTTCCGACTGGCATCCTCCGAGCCCACGGCTTGCTGCAGGTGTTGCTGGGACAGCCGGGTGTGTGCAGGCCTCACAGGACAGCGCTGCCTTGGCTGAACCCAAGAGCTCTGCTTCTTGGCCCTGGAGCTTCTCTGCCGCCACCTCGAGGGAAGCTGAAGGGAGCTGCCCAGAGTTCTACTGCAGGTGCAAGCCTGGGAAGTGCCAGGAAGTTCACACCCCCCTTGGACAAACCTTGGCCAAGGGGAACTTGGGGGCCGTGCAGCAGGTACATGCTCCCCTCTTCTGTCCCTTGAGCTGACAACTGTGAAGGCGTTTTACACATTTTCTCAGGAGTTCCCCAGAGGGGAGTAAACTGTGAAAAGTAACCTCCAGTTTAACACACACTGTACTGACTTTTCTTCCTTCTGTTTCACAATTCCAGGTCCCCCAATGAGCAAATCCTATGCCCAAGTTAGGACACACCCCCGCAAAGAAAACTGTTTAAACTTCTTTACTTCTTCAGTAAAGCATTTACCCCTTTGCTTCAGAGTTATTAATTAAAAAATTAAAATGAAAAAAGGCTAATTCTTTGCATCTTGCTCTTATACTTTAATAAACTGTTTGGGAGATCTTTTCATGTTAGGACAAAAGTATCTGATTTTTAAAATAATATTCACTCTATGGAATATCATAATTTATATAATCAGTTCTCTATTCACTCTTCTGATAAATACTTTGATGGACAGCTTTATCTGTGTATATATCCTCTTTTCCCAAACTGCCCTTTATCTTTATTTTAATATCATTTCTCCCGACCAAAATACTGGGAGAAATATCCTGGCCTGCGCTCTATTAGGATAGGTCAGGATTGATGGGTTTCAGGCAGCAAAGCCGAGCTGGTAGGGATTTTTGCAGGCCGTACAGATGTGCCTTTAAACTTGTGAGAGTTTAGCCAACTGAGAAGTGAGAAGAAAACAGTCCACAGAAGAGACCAACCTCACTACTAACACAAGTTGCAAGTTCAGGGTTCCCAAGACCACTCTTAGGTTTGATAATTTGCTGGAAGAATTCACAGAACTCACTGAAAGCTGTTATGGTTATCCTTTAATACAGCTAAACACTACAGATTAGAATCAGGCAAGGGAAGACGTACACAGGACAGAGTCCAAGAGAGTACGAAATGCTGTTTGTTTCCTCTTCCCATGCAGTCATGACACTGTCGCTTTCTTGACATTGATGTGTGACAATATGCATTGAATATCACCAAGCAAGAAAGTTTACCCCAGCCTCGGTGTCTAGTCTTTATCCAGTGGGTAACCTCAAGTTCCAGCCCCTCAAGAGGTCCACTGATACCACCTCAAAACACCCACCCTATCTCACTTTGTGACTAATTGCCTGGCCCCCAGGCTATCAAAGACTCTCCTGTCAAGAAGCTGAGGACAGTGTAGGTGGGTTCCCTTCTCTCCACACGCTCTCCAGCACTTATTGTTTGTGGATTTTTTGTGACAGCCATTCTGACTGGTGCGAGGTGATATCTCATTATAGTTTTGATTTGCATTTCTCTAATAGCGATGTTGAACATCTTTACACGTGCCTGTTGGCCATCTGTATGCCTTCTTTCGAACCCTCCTACAGTGTTGGTGGGAATGTAAATTAGGCAACCACTATGGAAAACAGTATGGAGTTTCCTTAAGAAGCTCAAAATAGAGCTACCATATGATCCTACAATCAATCCCACTCCTGGGCAAGTATCTGGAGAAAAACATGGTCTAAAAGGATACATGCACCCCAATGTTCATTGGAGCACTGTTTACTATAGCCAAGAAATGGAAGCAACCTAAATTTCCATCAACAGAGGAATGGATAAAGAAGATGTGGTGTGTGTGTGTGTGTATGTATATATATATATATATATATACATACACATACACACACAATGGAATATTACTCAGCCATTCAAAAGAATAAAATAATGCCATTTGCAGCAACATGGATGGACCTAGAGATTGTCATACTGAGTGAAGTAAGTCAGACAGAGAAATATTGTATGATCACGCTTATATGCGGAATCTAAAAAAAAAATGATACAAATGAACTTATTTACAAAACAGAAACAGCCACAGAGACTTTGAGAATGAACTTACCATTACCAGGGGGGATGGGGGGGATAGTCAGGGAGTTTGGGATTGACAGGTATACACTGCTATATTTAAAATGGATAACCAACAAGGACCTACTGTATAGCACAGGGAACTCTGCTCAATATTATGTAACAACCTAAATGAGAAAAGAATTTGAAAAAGAATAGTTACATATGTATGTATAAGTGAATCACTTGGCTGTACACCTGAAACGAATACAACATTGTTAATCAACTATACTCCAATATAAAATAAAAAAATTAAAAAAAAAAGCAGCAGTTGAGGACAAAGGCCAGACCTCTTTCTGCAGTAAAAGATAGACTCTATAGTACACAACACCAAAACAGAATTGACTCCATTAGATTTTTCTAGGGAAATATCTAATTAATAATGTCTAAATTTTTTCCCCCAAAAAGTTATTTAATCTTAAGCAAAATGGGAATGACCATCAGTTTGCTCAATAGCAAAAAGTGTCCTTGACAGCAGTCAGCTCAACATGTCGCAAAGAAGCCCTGGTCAAATGGTCCTCCCAACCTCACACCCTGCCCGAACATGGCAAACAGCAAGCTGCACTGGCCACATAGTTTCCCCTTGGGCTGGGATCTCTGTTTATTTTAAGGGAAATAAAATCCTTATGTTTCTGAATCATTTACACTTAACTCATTAAAAAATTTCACAATGGAAATTCTTTGGTTCTCTCCTTCTTTAAATCTTGGGGAGTGGGGTTGTGGGAAACAAAGAAGTTTATACTAGCAGGTATTTCAAACATTCAACATACTGCAAACTTAGTTTCAGGCCAGGAAATCATGAAGAATATTGCTG
Organism: Phocoena phocoena; assembly: GCF_963924675.1. Taxonomy (NCBI): domain Eukaryota; kingdom Metazoa; phylum Chordata; class Mammalia; order Artiodactyla; family Phocoenidae; genus Phocoena; species Phocoena phocoena. The sequence goes on from NC_089222.1 coordinate 49,554,338, forward strand.
GTGTTAGTGATACCACATGACTCTATTCTTGTAGAACTTGAATGCTCAAATCACACCAGATCCACAAAGCCTTCTCCCAGACAGGAGTTTTCTTAGTCCCTTTGGGCTGCTTTAACAGACTGTGTGGCTTATAAACACAAATTTATTTCTCACAGTTCTAGAGGTTGGAAGTCCAAGATCAAGGTACCAGCAGATTCAGTGCCCGGTGAGGACCTGCTTCCTGGTTCATAGACAGCCATCTTGATCTGTGTTGGTACATGGCAAAAGGGGCTAGGGAGCTCTCTGGGGTCTCTCATAGGACACGAATCTTATTCATGAGAGTTCCACCCCCACGACCTAATGACCTCCCACACTTCCCACCTCCAAACACCATGACATTGGAGATTAGGTTCAACACATGAATTCTGGGAGGACACAAACATGCAATCTATAGCAGAAGGGATCTCTCAGCCTTTTGACTGTTTTGCCGCACCTCTGCTCTGATCTAATATGATAATAATAATGCAATATAATAATAATAATACAATGTTGCATCTCTGTTCTGATCTAATATTACCTTGAGTGCTTATCTCTACAACCAACGTGTTATCTCTACTCCAGAGTAGGAGGACACCTCATACCTGTGCATACACTGCACATTGCCCAGCACAGCACCCTTTGATGACACTGATGACAGAGCATGTAGTGGGGTTCAATAAACATTTGTTGACAATAAAACAATTTATATTTTTGCAAATTCTTTTGCATATATTTATTTGTTCTAAATTTTAAAAACAAGCTCCTTTACCCTCCCGTCCTCATTCTTTAGTTACAAAGTACTGTACCATGAGTTCCAGTAAAGCCCTCAAGAATAGTGTTCTATACCTATTTATCACGTATCTTCTGCACTACGCTGAAAAGATGACAGTAAACATGATCGAATGCAAAAAGAAGCAATCTGAGTGTAGGAAAGGAGGGATTTTGCCATTGGAATTTTACTATGGTTTTTAATTTTTTTTTCTTGCTGAGAAAGTAAGCAATTAACCTCAAGAACCACTGCACAACAAAAACCTACTGACTTTTTTGTTCCTTAAACAGGCTTTATGTAATTTATACATTAAGTGAAGTTAGACCTTTCCTGGAGGCGCAATTACCACTAGTTCTCAAATTCTGTGGTGAGGAACAGTATCATTAACACACAATGCCGGGTTTCTGCACATCACATTAAATTAACCCACTGGTTCAGGCATGACTGACTGGAAGACCATGTTCTGCCCAGAAGAGCCCTTAATGACTAACTATTGTTGTCTAGGAAAACAGTGAAACTCTGTGCCATTCAAGAAAAATATGGTCAGGGAACTGTTCCCTTGATGGCTTATGCAACTTCAGGTGTTTCATTTAGTGGGCCAGTTTTCAGAGTAATTTGACCATAATAAAGATTTTTTAAAATCCAGTTTTAGATACATCTTTAAGGCTCTGAGGACAAACATTCATCAGATACATAAGCATTCCTTGTAATTTTTGGCCTCATATCCACTTTCCCCTACATTACCGAGGCTCCAGCTGTTTTATCTGGTAAATATTTTGTAAAACTGGGAACATTGTTGACCCTCTTTCAATGGTAACTCTTGTAAAACAGGATAGAGTGTCAGCTGGATGCTGTCACAAGGGTGGTCCTAGTGACATGGGCTCAAGGTCTCTCCCAGAGAAGAGCTTTGGGGCTGGTAAAAACCCTCTCACTGAGCTTCCCTGGTAGCACAGTGGTTAAGAATCCGCCTGTCAGTGCAGGGGACATGGGTTTGAGCCCTGGTCCGGGAAGATCCCACATGCAGTGGAGCAACTAAGCCTGTGTGCCACAACTACTGAGCCTGCGCTCTAGAGCCCGCAAGCCACAACTACTGAGCCCACGCGCCTACAGCACATGCTCTGCAACAAGAGAAGCCACTGCAATAAGAAGCCCACTCGCTGCAACTACAGAAAGACAGCACGCAGCAACGAAGACCCAACACAACCAAAAGTAAATAAATAAAATAAATTTAAGAAAAACAACAAAAAACGAACCCTCTCACTGAGGTCCTTAGAGTGAAAACAATTCTCACTTTAACAATGCTAAGATGTTATTTGCCTCGTTCACTCCTATGCTCTCATGACTGTACATGACATGTGGAGTTTTCCAGAGGCTACATGATATGTGATGTCACAATAGATTGAATGAAGAAGGAAGAGAATCCACCTGTCTTTTTCTAAGCCAGACATTACAGAGATTGGCAAAAATGCAAAACGGTGCCATTCTTCTCACTAAATTTTTTTGAAAATATATTTTTATAAAAATATTTTATTTATATTAACATGCAATGGGTTCATTGTTATTTTTAAATGAATTGATAAATGCTTTTGAAATTCTGCTTTAATTTCTAACACAGTAAATATTGACATACATTCCATTTGAACAAAAGTTTTTTAAGGCACCCAATACATTTTAAGAGCAAAATTGATCCTGAGGCCAAAAAAGTTTGAGAATCACTGGTGTAAGCTTTAAATAGAGATATCCCTGCCACTTACTAGCCACCTCTCCACACATCCCACCTCGAAGAGCACACACACACACACACACACACACATCCCAATCAAGCTCTTTCCCATTGCCTACTGAAGGAAAAAAAAAAAAACAGTTTAATTCAATAAGTAAATATTAAGTGACTCAACAAAGCAATTAAAAGAAAAAAATTCCCCAACTGAGTAATGAAGGTAGAGGAAAACAGAATATGTCATCCCCAAATACCCCTCTTTGACATAAATTTATTTTGAGCTGAAGGCAATTAAGAAGAAGCAAACAGAGGAAAACCTGTCTGTACTGTCCACCCTTTCTGCCTAAAGGCAGGATATAAATTCTCCTTTACTAGAGATGATTCTGGACTCATAATTATGAGCCCAGAGACAACCCAAGGAATCTGCAAACAAACCTTACTCATTTTCCTCCTATATGTTTACCTTCCCACAGCTTGCCACCCTTGGAAACCTAAAACTGCTTTCCTTTGTCTTGTCATTTCTCTACAAATTTATTGCTTTTTGTTGAAAATGCTATAAAAGCAGGAGTTCTAAGCCACCTCTTCTAGTTACTCTTCTCTTTCCCCAAGTTTTTCCCATGCATATGTGAGATGTTAACAAACTTGTTTGTTTTTCTGCTATTAATCTGTCTTTGTAGAGACCCAGCTGAGACCATAGAAGGGTAGAAGGAAAGATTTCCCCTCTCCTACGAACATACTCAGTTTGGGTATGGGAGCAAGGAAGGGAAAGTGTGAAATAGAACTAAATGCAAGTGATTTGGGGGTTATTTGGTATTATGCTGTTTTTGTATGCATACTCAAATGAACTGTATTTGGATATTCAAAAATTTTTAGTTTTTCTATTAGCTTGTTATGGGTGCTCTAACCCTTTTGCTTTGAATACATACAATTTTATTTTCTTTTTCCTTCCCCAATTTTATTGAGGTACATTTTATCACAATAAACTGCACATAATTTAATGGGTTTTGACCCACGTACATACCTGTGAAACTATCATCACAAGTTAATATTCATCATCCCCTCCAGTCTCCTTTTATAATTCACCCCCACTCCTCCACTCATCAAACACTAATCTGTTTTCTTTTTAGTATAGATTAGTTGGCATTTTCTAGCATTTTATATAAATGAACTCACTGCAGTATATACTCTTTTGCAATATTATTTTGAGACTTAATCACGTTGTATTTATCATCAGTTTGTCCATTTTTATTGCTGAGTAATATTCTGCTGTATAGATTCACCAAAACCTGTTTATTCTACTCACTCATTGATGGACACTGGGTTGTTTCCAGGTTTTGGCAATTGAAAACAAAGCTGCTATGTCCACTTGCGTACAAGTCCTTGTGTTACCAACCCTCCCCAGTCAAGCCCCAACAAGGGTCCTCCTGCCCAGTGTCGCCACTGCCAGTAGAAGGAGACCGAGTTCGGTTTAAAGGCAAATGGAAGCTTTATTCTTTGATTAGAGAATGGAGAGACGCGAGCTCGGCCTGCAGCACTCACTCTCCCCAACAGGCCGACAGGCCCTGGGCGTGGCTGCTTTATGGGGATCTCGTGGAGGGGGCGGGGTGTGTGGGGGGGAGTTCTCACTGGGCAGGCGCAGATGTGCTGCTCGTGGCATTCATTCGTATCAGTGCCAGGTGCAGCCCCTCTGCACTCAGCCCACCACCGCCATCTTGGATTAAGGTGTACGCAGCGTCTCTGCACACGGCTGGAGCTGAGGTGTCGGGTGCTCCCGTTTTGCAGTGGGAACTCTGCTGAAGTGCTGGGTGTGAGGTCTTTGCTCGCGGGTCCCTATGAACAAGTGGAACTAGACTAAACACAAAGGAAAAGAAAAAGGTGAGACTTTTTTTTATTACCCAGCTTCTGTTATTTTCTGGGAATTGTTAATGGGCTTTGGCAGTGACAAAGCCCTCCTGTGTCTTTTGTCCTGCCCCTCATTTTTGATGGACGCTTGTCTATCTTCTGTAACCCTTTTTATTACTGGAGTCTGGGAGGTTACAGTGTATCCTGCCAGCCTTTTTCCCTCCCTCAGAAAACTACTCCTGTCCATGAACCATCTCTTTAGGGTTTGGGGAGGCTCGCTTCCTAGGTTGGGGGAACTGGCATAGACTGTATCTATTGTTTCTACACAATCACGTTCCAAGGACCCTGTTTCTGTAGGTAGGAAAGTGGCAGGATTTAGTGTGTGACAGGTTTTTATAGTAACCACTGGGTTGTCTAATGGCTCTATGAATGCCTGTTCTTGGGCCTTCTCTGTTACCCCCATAATTTTATGACTCTTTTTAAAACTAATTTTATTAATTTTGAGGGAAAATAACTGTTGGCCTAGAATTCTACATCCAGGTGAACAATTTTTTTTTTTTTTTTTTTGCGGTACGCGGGCCTCTCACTGCTGTGGCCTCTCCCGTTGCGGAGCACAGGCTCCGGACGCGCAGGCTCAGCGGCCATGGCTCACGGGCCCAGCCGCTCCGCGGCATGTGGGATCTTCCCGGATCGGGGCACGAACCCGCGTCCCCTGCACCGGCAGGCGGACTCTCAACCACTGCGCCACCAGGGAAACCCAGCAATTTTTTTAAAAGTATAGTTGATTTACAATGTTTCGTGTGTACGGAAGAGTTATTCAGTTATGCATATGTATACGTATTCTGGTTCAGATTCTTTTCCATTATAGGTTATTACAAGATATTGAATATAGTATATATTCAAGTATATATAGTATATACAAGGCCGTATAGTAGGTCCTTGTTGTTTGTCTGTTTTATATGTAGTAGTGTGTATATATTAATCCCAAAGCCCTAATTTATCCTTCCCCCTTTGGTAGTGAGTCAGTGAGTTTGTTTTCTGTCAGTGAGTCTGTTTTCTGTCAGTGAGTCTGCTTTGTCAGTGAGTCTATTTCTGTTTTGTAAATAAGTTCATTTGTATCATTTTTTAAGATTCCATATATAAGTGATATCATATGATATTTGTCTATCTCTGTTTGACTTATTTCACTTAGAAATTTACAACTCCTGTAATCGAGTTTGCCTGATCTGGTCTTCAGAACCAAGTAAGTGACACTGGTGTCGACTAAGAATTTGACAGGCTTTCCCCTTATGTCCAGTGTTAGCCAGGGCTCCTCGGGGGCCAGTTGGAGCACCAGCTAAGGAGCCCCATGGCCCCATCATTCTTCATCTGTTTGGACCATCTGCCTTCAAGGGTGGTGGCCAGGATCTGCCATTTCTGTCTCCCTTTGGGAGTGGCAAGGGCATTCTCCTTCCAGTGTCCCTCTTATTGCACGTGGCACACGGGCACTGATTAGGTCCTAGTTTCCTTGGCTTGTTATCCCTCGGTGGGGACTTGGGGTCACTCAGTGGAGTCTGGGCAGTTAGTCCAGATTCCCGTGTGACCAGTTGACATTGAAGGGCAACAGCCAGGACATGGGCTTGCCTCCACACCTTTTTATCTTCTGACTTTTCTTCCCCTATATCTCAGTTATTAAACACCTGGTAGTCAACCTCAACCAGGCAAGGGGTAGAGGTATCTGGTTCTATTTCCAGTTTCTGAGGTTTGCACCTAATGTCGGGGCATTTTGGGAAATGAAACACAACCTCAGGACTGCATTCCCTTCCAGTGACCCAGGGTCAGTTGTAGTATATGTTCAAAGGCATTCCCTGAGGCAGTCTAGGAATGTCAAAGCGTTTTGCCATGGCTCTTGATTGATTTCCTTTATCTTATTCTAATTGACAGGTGTCTTTTCTGCTGCTTGGATTCCGTTTAGGATCCTATTTTTATAATTGGTTAGCCTTTGCCTTCTACCCCCTTATCCATTGTCTCAGTGGTCCCAGTTGTGTTTGTTATCTGGGACCCCTTGAGTTCCTGGTCTGAAAATAACATGACCTACATTGTTTCTATTCTTTGTCTGCTTCCTCTCAGGCTTTTTAAAAGACCATGGCCTTTTCTTCCCCCATTAGGAGTACATTGAGGAGGCTCTAGATGTCAGCCCATGTGGGTCATGGGTCTAAAAGATTCCACTAATCAAATTCCGGAACCCCTCTGGATCTTCCCCCAACCCCTTACTATGACTTTTTTCCAACTACCATCGGGGCTGTTGGAGTGATTGGCACACAAATGCCACAAGATTTGACCCAAATAAGATTCCAAGTTTGGGAAATTTGGAACCAGCAAACTGTTAATGGATTCCTCAAGAGACCCAAATAGGAGTGAGCTCTTATGTGGGGGTTCCCCTTGACTTTCAGTCGGTGCTTGAAGATGGGACTGCCTCCAGGCCAGAGCAGCTTAACTGAGGCGGGTGTCTTTCCTTCTTTCAGCTGGAAAGGAGTTTTAGACTTCCTGCCAAGTGAGAGCTAAACGCATGAGGGATTCCGCCCCAACCACGGTACTCACCAGATCACGAGGGTTGATACCAGGAGGAGTGTCCGTGGAGCCTCAGTTGATAAAGAATCACCCAAGGCTTGCCTCACAAGCAGTAGGGGGAAGGAGCTTGGAAGATTAGAAGGAAAAGAGATCAGGGAGAGGTCAGACGGTGGGTGTTTCCTGTTCTTGCCAGCAGCTCACAGGGCTTCCTGATAATGGGGCTCCTGGTCTTGCGAGCAGCTCATGGGGCTTCCCAGCCCACTTCAGGGAGACTGTCACTAACCAGAAACGGTCAAGTCACCGGTCTTGTACCCAGGGCCCTTTCATACTCAGGCGTCCCTGGTGCTTTTTCCTGAACTCAGATGCTGTGCCCTCATTCCGTTTTGTCAGGCAGTCTTTATTACCTGGGCGTTTTCCCCATCTAGCCTCTTGACTCACGCGGCAGGCCACTTTCCTTTACCAAACTGTGATGATGGACAATGCATTGTTGACCCATGGAGGTTGGCAAGGAGGGCAAGAAGCCCTGTTGCAGCTGCTACTGCCTTGTACAGGGGTCAGGAGGCTGGCACTACTGGCGAGACAGTGAGCAAGACTGCCTGGCTCCCTCTTGTCTGGTAATGTGGGAAGCCAGCCAGAGGCAGTGGGCAGATACGTGTGAGTTTCAGTCTCCAATCCCCAACGCTGCCACAGTATGATCCCCTCAAGGAGGTGCAGTCCAGATGACTCTGGGGGCCACGCTGTGTGCTTACCACCCCTGGGTATTGGGTTGCTGGACAGAGTTCCTCTAAATTTGGCCAAAGGCTGCTGCCATTCTACCCCATCAGGGTGAACTCAAAGATCAGAGTCAATCATCCTTATGCAAACCTCCCAAAACCTCTGCCATCCTCCCTCTGGAGCCGGGGTGAGCCTGGAGCCTGGTGGATAGGTGCGGCTGAAAAGGCCACAGTCCATCCTTTGTGATCGCCAGAATTTGTTTCCGACCCTTTTCAGTTAGGTCTCCAAAAGGATCCTCGTGCCTGGTATACTTCATGCCAGTAGAATGAGACTGAGCTCGGTTCAGAAGCAAAGGAAGGCTTTATTCTTTGATCAAAGAATGGAGAGGTGTGAGCTCAAGCTCTAAAGTACATGTTCTCTCTGAAAGGCCTTTGGCTGGGTTGCTTTATGGGGTTCTCATGAGCAGAGGGAGGGCTGGAGTGCTTGCAGGTCGGGCGAAGTTCTGTGGCTCACGGCACTTCACACTGAAGTGCCAGGGGCAGCATGTCTGCACACGGTCCACAGTCACTGTCTTGAATTGAGGTGTTGTGTGAAGCACTTCTGTACATAGCTTGCCAAGTCGGGGTGTCAGGAGCAGCAGTTCTGTGCTGGAAACCCTTGTCCGATGTGTGAGGCGCAAGGCCACTACACACGGCCCCCCAAAGCAGGTGAAACTAGACTAAGCACAGAAGAAGAGGTTAGACCTTATCCCGTAGATACCATCTTATTTTTCTCCAGGGACCCATTGGGCTTTGCCAGTAACATATATATATTTTTATTTCTCTCAAGTGAATACTTGGCAGTGCAGTGGTTGACTCATATGACAGATGTGTATTTAACTTCATAAGAAATTGGCAGACTGCCAAACTGTTTTCCAAAATGATCACACCATTTTACCTACTTACCAGCAGTGTGTGAGAGAGTTCCGCTTGTTCCTACATCCTTGCCAACACTGTATGGTCAGTCTTTTAAATTTTAGGGAATTCCCTGGCAGTCTAGTGGTTAGGATTCCGAGCTTCCACTGCAGGGGGCCCGGGTTTGACCCCTGGTCCAGGAACTAAGATCCCCCAAGCTGCAAGGCGCGGCAAATAAATAAATAAATAAAATTTAGCCAATTGAAGGTGCATAGTGATAACCTGTTACTTTTCCTCTATCTCCTGATGCCCTGTAACACCACTATTTTCCTGATTTTCTAAATATTATTCATCGTTCGAGGCCAAGCACAATATAGTATGTCCTTCAGTGAAACATTAAGCAATCGTAAATAAGAGTCCTCTGTTTATGCTGATAAGGAACAAACTCCAAGACATATTATGTGAAAATAGTAACGTCTAACATGTTACAGTGCTTTCTACACGCTAGGCAGTGTTCTGAGCATTTAATATACCTTAGCTCATTTAATCCTTAACAACCTTAAGAGGCAGGTACTCATACTTTCCTCTGTTTTAGAGATCGGTGAACTGTCTCAGTGACTTTTGCCCAAGGTCACACTGGTAAAAAGCGACAGAGCCAAGACTGGAACACAGGCTCCAGAATCTCAGCTTTTTTTTTTTCTTCCAGTTTATTAAGATACAGTTGGCATACAGTACTGTCTAAGTTTCAGGCGTACAGCATGATCATTTGACTTAGGGTCCATCATGAACAGTATATTCAGTGAACATCCATCATCTCATAAGGATACAAAAGAAAAGAAAAAGAAAAAAAATGTTTTTCCCTTGCGATGAGAACTCTTAGGATCTACTCTCTGAACAACTTTCATATATAATATGCAGCGGTGTCAATTATGTTAATCATGTTGTACATTACATCCCTAGGACTTATTTATCTTATACTTGGAAGTTTGTACCTTCTGACAACCTTCCTCCAATTCCTCCTCCCCCCATCTCCCGCCTCTGGTAACCACAAATCTAATCTCTTTTTCTGTGAGTGAGTTTGTTTGTTTCTTGAAGAAGAATTGACCTACAACACTATGTTAGTTCCTGGTGCACAACATAGTGATTCAGTATTTCTGTACATTATAAAATGATCACCACCGTAAATCTAGTCACCATCTGTCACCATACAAAGATATTACATGATTATTGACTCTGTTCCCCAGGCTGTGCATTTCATCCCCATGACATTTATTTTGTAACTGGAAGTTTGTACCTCTTAATCTCCCTCATCTATTGCTCTCAGCCCCCTACCCAGAGCCTCAGCTTTTGATAGCTTGCTACACCATACTACCTCTGTGTTTCAAGGCACAGACTAACTACAATTTGTAACTCCAAAGGGAGAGAAGATATCTACTCACATTTATTTATATATGCATGAGATATCTCTGAAAAAATATGCAAAAAGGCAGTAATGTCAATTGCCTTTGAGGAGGAAACTTGGAGTTGAAGGATAGGGGAGAGAGGAAGATCTTTGAAACTTTGAATTTGGAATTTTGAATATTTTTACTCAAAACAGAAAATAAAATTTAAGTAATTAAAAAAAAAACAAAAACCACAAGTCCAAATTTTTTCCAGAGTGTCTCCCAGATACTCAATTCCAGATCCATGTTGTGTAACAACTGACATTTTTCACGTACTCACCTTTCTTTCCCAGGTTATAAACACTTTGAATGAAATACCACCTTCATGCTTATAAGTCTTGGAGTTCCCTGCAGTACTCAGCACAGTACTGGGCATTAGCAAATGCTTAATAAAAACTTGTTTGTTAACTGGTAAACCCATTCCCAAGAAACTGAAATCCTGACACGAATCCAGCTTTATGTAGCAATTTGTCTTCTGTGACGAAAACACGTGGGACTGGGTCAGCCAAGGAGAAGAAGGTGGGGCACATGCTGATGAGCAAAAAGAGAAGCAAAAGACCTTTTTTTAAAAAAATGTGATATTTTATATTTGAAAAATAAATTGAAGTGGTCATCATGGGAAATACAAATGCTTTGCTGGATTCCGTACAAGTATTTTATAGTTTGAAATTGTTTTTACTTGTTTACATAATAGAGCACAGTTGTCTTTTCAACGTCTGTCTGCCCGCCCAGGGCCTCTAAGTACTTAATCCAGCTGGGAAATCACAGAATAGATTTTTCCATGATGATGTAGTTTACTTGTCTCCTTTTTGGTTAAATTAGTGATGGTGAGCATTTGTAGAAAAATCATTTAGAATCCCAAGGTATTTTATAAATGAGGCAGTAAGGGTGGTGGGTTATCATCACGTAATTGAAGAGCTAGCCAGCCCTCCTGAAGGTGAAGGTGATTGTGACGAAATAAAAAGCTCAGGCCTTTTGTTTCCAACTTTGAGAACTGAACTTTTGGGATAAATCTCTAGTATAGATGCTAAAATTGGTCAAGTTTTATTTTTCAGTAAGAGTGGTCGGCATTACAAAAACAGAGCTTAAGTGTTTGTACAGAAAAAAGTCAGTAGGTGAAAAAATTTCCCATCTCTTGAAGAGATTGTCACAAAAAATTTGCAAACTCTCTCTGCCTGGTCCCTTCAATCAGTAGGAAAACTGACTGATCACCCAAAATGTTAGCAGTACTATATTCTGCTTCCTAGACATATTTGCATTCTTCTAGGGTTAGCAACCCTTAACTCATAGAAATGAATAACTTAGAGTAAAATTTCAGGTGATGAACCATTTAGAAGTTTCTGCTGCTTCTTAAAGATGATCTTACTCTCTCAGGTCCTTTCAGCTCTTAACTTTCTTTGCCACAATTGCAAATTATGAGTAAAATTCCATGTTCAAATTTAGAACTTGTCAAAGGAGAAATTTTTATTTTATCCAGGTTTGCTTTTAAACTTTTACAAAAGAGAGGCAGGGAATGTGGGCACCATTTCAAAAGCCAGATGCTGTTCTGACTCTTTTTTACTGTTTTGGAGAACAAAAGATTGTTTTTGTAAATATCAGAGTTGATTTTATATTCAGACACCTTGAAGAGATAACAATAGGCTCCTTGCATAAACCACCATTACTTCCAATGCCAGCCTTACTTATTAATGTTTAACAATTTCTAAACATGTTTCAGAGTTATTGACAAGCATGAAGGTTTGCAATTTTGTGGAATATCAAAACAATTTTGGCAGTAAGAGAGTCCTCATAAACTGAATATCATAAAAGCACAACTGAGGAAATCTGTTACTCGTGATGGAGCAAAATCTTTGAGTCTTTGAGAGTTTGTCTCAACCAGATTACTTTAAAAAGTCCTCTGTTTAGCAGCCTGAGTCATAAATATTTTTTTATCCTTTGGCCTTGTTTATCAGCATAGGAAGGCAATGAAAAAGTACTTTTCAGTAATTTGCTTAATCAATTCTTTTTAATCAGCTGATTCCTTTCTCAAAGGAAGTCATACTTTCTAACTTGAAATTTTTCCTTCTAGGAGAGTTGAATATGATTCTGTTTCCATATCTATGAAGCCAGCCTGTGTGTCTCCTCTTCTGAACATTTACCCAACTCAGGCCTGCTCACCAGATTGTTGGACATTGAAAGAGCCTGGTGGGGTGCCAGGACACTTTAGGAATCTCAGCTGTGCTCAAGGCCAAACTCTTGGCAGGAAACTGGGCTGAGCTTTCCCGGCCCCAGTATTGGAGGCCAGCAGCCTGGTCTCTTTTATGATGGCTGGCTTTCACCAGACAAAGGTGGAGCTCTCTGCCATTGCCAAGATATTGGCTAAGAGAGCCATATCCAGTGATCTCGTAGGTGGCCATCATTTTTAAAACATTATTTATTTCAGCTTTATCTCATCCTTTAAATTTTCTTTTTGGGGTGTTATTATGCACATAATATATAAAATAATAGTACATGTGTATAATTTATAAACACACAGTGGTGATTCACACTTGAAAATATTTTATAATGGGAGTTAACATTAAAAAAGTTTGGACACCACTGCTCTATGAGTGAAAGTTCTGGAAAGAGTGTCTATGCCCTTTTCCCAAAAGTAGTTAAAAATCTTATGTGCAAGACTCAAACACCAACTTGAGACAGCACCAACTGGCCAAAGATGGAACAATTTGGGCATTAAGACAAACATTAAATAAATTTATTATAAAAGTCATAATGACATTTTAAAAATAATCTCATTGGTCACCTTTAGAGAATGTTAGTGAACCAACTAAATATTTGGAAAAGAATAAAGCTTGAACCTGCCTTTCCTGTATGAGCTGTATCCTTACACTCAAGGAATAGTAGACTTAAAGTATCATCATCTGGCAAACCTCAAATGAAGTAAGATCTAGGCCCTGACTATCAATAGCACTAACAGCACAAGAAGAGAGAGAACTGAACATGATGTGCCTCCTGCTAGGAGATCCAACACCAGCTTTGACGAAATATCGAATCTGAATCAGATCAAGCATCTAAATCTCATAACAAGGTTTCAGGAAATACAGAGGCCTGTGAAACATGTTAACACCACAGGAATGCAGTAAGCAAAACCAGACTGTGGGAGACTCGACAGAGATAACCTGTTTTCTTAAACAAATATATTTCGAAGAAAAAGAAGGGAGAGGAGAACCTACAGCTTAATAGAAACTCAAGGCACAGAAGCTAAATGCAACAAGTGGACATTTTTTGGATTCTCATTCAAACAAATCAACTTTTCAAAAAGTGATGAGAGGGACTTCCCTGGTGGCACAGTGATTAAGAATCCGCCTGCCAATGCAGGGGACACAGGTTTGATCCCAGGTCCGGGAAGATCCCACATGCCTCAGAGCAACTAAGCCCCTGTGCCACAACTACTGAGCCCGAGGACCACAACTACTGAAGCCCACGTGCCTAGAGGCCGTGCTCCACAACAAGAGAAGCCACCGCAATGAGAAGCCCACGCACCGCAACAAAGAGCAGCCCCCGCTCACCACAACTAGAGAAAGCCCGCGTGCAGCAACGAAGACCCAACGCAGCCAAAATTAATTAATTAAATAAATAAAAACAAAAACACTAAAAAAAAAAGTGATGAGACTGTCAGGGAAACTTAACACTGACTGGGCAATAGATGCCACTTAGACTTACTATTTTAGGTGTGGTAATGGGGTCATTGTAATTTTTGGAAGGTCTTTCTCTTTTAGAGAAATATTTGTGGATGGAATCATATCATAGCTGGCATTTACTTCAGTATAAAGCAGTGTGGGGAAGGAGAAGTGGACGGCATCACTGAAACAAGAGTAGGCACGAGTTTGTAATTGTTGTAGCAACATAATTGGTATACCCAGGATCATCCTTCTAGTCTGTCTCCTTTAGTATATGTTTGAAATTATCCACAATAAAAAGATTTGTTTAGGGCTTATGTCCAACCACCATCCCCCTTTGTATTTCTAAACCACATACCAAAGAAAATGTTCTTCAGAAACAAGAATTTCAAAGGCTCTAGTGTAATCCAACAAAATTACATGAAATGGACCAATCTCACCTCTAAGGAAAAGCCGAGGAAAAGAGGCCTTGATTATTGTTCTATACAGGATTTCCACTCTAGAAAGGGAAATCCTGTAGCACTCAGTGCTCTCAGTTAAGTATTCCATACAGGAACCATAAAGTGGTGTTGAAATAAATGAAATCTTGCTGTTCATCCAGATGTGCTGAGTCAGTGCCCCTCTCCATCCCTATCTGACCTCTGGAGGCCTGGCCAGAGCAGCAATGCTGGAGACAGGCTTCAATGGATCCATTCATCAGAATATTTTAGAAAGGAGACAACGGAGTGTTTAACCCAATTTTACTAGTCATGTTTTTAAACTGTTAATAGTTGCTGAGCATATAATAGTGCCTGTAAGTGTTCATTGAATGAATATTTGTGTATATAGTATTTTACAGGATTTACACTTATACTTCAGGGGAGAAGACATTCTAGTCATTCACCAAAACACGGCCTGGACCGAGAACACAATTTATGGGGCATAACCTCATTGTGATAGTGAGAACTGCTGTCCCTTTCATTCCTTGATATTAATGTTCCAGTACCTGGTGCTCTGAGGGCTTAACTGGGTGTGTTAGTTTCCTACGGCTGCCATAACAGATTCACAAACTGGGTGGCTTAAACAATAGAAACTTATTGTCAGTTCTGGAGGCTAAAAGTCCAAGATCAAGGTTTGGGCAGGCTTGGTTCCTTCTGAGGGCTGTGAGGAAGAATTGGTTCCATGTCTCTCCCCTAGCCTGCAGTGGTGCACTGACAATCTTTACTGTACCTTGGCTGGTAGGAGCATCACTCTGATTTCTGCCTTCATGTTCACATGCTGCTCTCCCTGTGTACATGTCAGTGTCCCAAATTCCCTTTTTATGAGGACACCAGTCATTGGATTAGGGCCCATCCTAATGACCTCCTTTTAACTTGATTACTAGGTCCTATCTCCAGGAAGGCCATGTTCTTAGGTACTGGGGGTTAAGACTTCAACATATAAATTTCGGAGGGATGTAATTCAACCCATAACATGGGGTGACTTATTTTCCCAGGCTCCCTGTCCTTGGGGATGAAAACTCTTGAGTTTTCCAAGGAAGCCACTGGACTCCAAGGCCCCAAGCTTTCCTTCCTTTTCCTATTGGCTATAAGGCAGGCTTCCTGGTCTTGCTCCTGAAGCTTTCTCAACAGATGAAGCTGTGGTTCATGTTGCCTGTTCCAGCTCTTGGTGGCCTGGGTTTGTGGCTACTACTTCCCTGTCCCTGGAATATGATTCTCATCTCTCTCTTTTCACTGCAATAATCCTTAAAGCTATAGAAGAGTTTCTCCCCTGCCAGCAAACACAGTTTTTTTGGCCTAACTTCCAGTGGCCTGGTCTTATACTGGCTATTACATTCTTTAAGCCCTCCTTCAAAAGGTAGCCTACTTGTTTGAGGGACTTAGGATATATCTCCCAGATCTAGAGAAATGTGGGCAAGTAATAACGCACCTCTCCTCTATTGCCCTTGAACTCTTCTCCAGGGATCAATTTTCCTTCCTTCATTCAAGACATGATACATCCTCTGCATTTCAGGGTACCGCAGCCCCCCTAAATCAAAGGCAGCCTTCATCACATCTTTGTTTAAGATTCATCTTGATGTTCTAGGAGTTTGTAACTTCCCCAAATTCACTATCCCACTTCCCAAGACCCCGAGGGGGCCTCATGCAAACGGGAATCCTAGTAACCGGCCAGGATACTCAAGATTTCCCGTGGCCAATGTGCAAACCAGGTGTCTATTCAGCTTTCAGTGTGTGAACAACATCTTCACATAACCATCATTCCTGCTGTTTGGAATCTGTGCTCAGAGAAAACAGGCAAAGGAAAGCCTCACCCTTTCAGATATGCAGAGTTCCAGCTAGATTGGCTGCATTCTTAAATCACAGTGCTTCCAAAACTAGAGCTAGAAAGATGACAGCTATGGACTCATGTTCCTTTAGCCAACGAGTTCCAAGCATCATTAGCAGAGAACTTCAAGGAACTTATGCTCACCTTGTGTTTTCAAAGAGTAGACAGTTATGCTCCAGGTCACCACACAATATTAATAATTGCATACTGAGACCTCAATTGCAAGAAAAAAATGAGTAACCTGGGGAGACAGGACCAGGGGCTGGATAACCAGGAAAAGGCCCAGAAATTCCAATGGCTCAGACCTGGGGGTGGAGATGGGGAGTGGAAGAGGGAGTTCTGCTCCAATCCACTCAACTCCCATCTAAGGCTGTGTGTGAAGGTGAGAAGCTTGTGAAGCCAGGCAGACTTGGTTTCAAATCCTCGTTCTCTTACTAGCAGTGGGAGCCTAACCGTATCCTTACCTCAGCATCCTCATCTATAAAATGAAAGTAATAGTAGTACCTGCCTCACAGGTCTGTTGTGATGAATACATGAGATAATGTGTAAGAAATACAAAGCATAGGGCTTAAAACAGAGCAAGCACTCAATAAATGTTAGCTGTCACCATCATTCTTGTATTAAGTCCGAGGCATCCTTGTGTCCTAAGGCTCTGTTCTGCTGAAGGAACATTGATAACCCTTTTGGCCCTAGCTGCCTGCATTTATGGACAAAGAATTTCCTCTCTCTAAACTCAGATTGGCACCTTGAGGTCAGTGTTATCCTATGAAAAACATGCTGGCATGTTTCTCCCAAAGGCCAGGGCAGAACTGCCAGATTTCTTTGGCATTTTGTAAGATGGAGGTGCTTTCTCCGATGTTACATTTCATAGTCACCCTCTCTTCACACCTCCCACAGTTTGACGAGTATGGCTAGCTCATCCGTCTCACCAAGTAAGCCAGAATGTCCACAGAATTGGAGTTGCGTCCCAAAATGCATGGCTGGAAAGACTTGGATCCGAAGGAGCTTTCTCTAATTGAGAACAGGGACACAGGCAGCCTTTTACTCCTGAGTGATAGGGTGAAACTCTAGCTGCAGATGCCCAGCTAGAAAGGCTGTTGCCATGGTTGCTGAGGCAGGCATAGAGCAGCAATACCATTTTGCAGTAATAGATGGAAACGATAATATCTCACCCTTGTTTCTCACAGTGTGTCTTTAGAAGGGCAACAGCAGTTGAATAGAAAGTAGGAAAAACTAGTAACAAGAAAAACTGGCATTAACCCTAGGGATAAAAAGGCAGAATTACTTATTTTTCTATTATATATAAGTCATCCCAGAAGAAATCACTTGACATGCCAGCAGTTGCTTGTATTCGCAGTTCACCTCTCCTCTTCTTGACTGACTGGTCTTGGCTCTCTGGCTGGTCCCTGATTGCCCCAGAGTCTCCTCTGGGCCCTCCGCATGTGGGGAAACTGGACGAAATCACGGTCCCTGGTTAATCCACACGGAGACTAGCTGCAGCTTGTTTTCCCTCTGAAGCATATTTCTTTTTCCATTTGAGAGCACCTGGGTTTATGACCCCAGGATATAGCACGAAGCACCTATCTTTGGTCAGGGGTTTTCCCTGTTGTGTCAAGGGTGATTTTGTTTAGATAAAAATTGGGTACATTTGATTATTAATTTTTTGGTGAACTTCTGCTGCATTTTTGACTGGAAACCTGAGAGGGGGGCACTGCAAAGAAATGAAAACAGAACAGTGCTCGTGTAGAATGGTGACTAAGGTGTTTAAGTGTTTGTGTGTGTTGGTGATGGAGGCAGGGGGTGGTGCCTGGGGAAGCTGCACTGGTGTGTGTCAGCTGAATAATAATAAGGGCCAGGCTGTTTTTCCCTCAACGCTTCCTACACTTGTTTTCAAGCATTTCGTCTCTAATCATTTTCCAAACCTACTCAAAGCTACAAAGTATTTAGAACCTTCCCTTAGGTGATGAATTTTAAAACCTCCCTTCTGTTGTAGGAGACACGGTTCTGACTTGAGCAAGCAAGGACAGGAGGCACTAAAATTTAGCTTGATTCCCCTGGGGTCTGAACCCCAGTTCTTAGAACTACACCCAACACCAATGACATTATTTCCTTTAGTCATTATTATCCTTCCAAGATACTGTCCTTATGACTATCTTTAAAATTACATTGTAGGTGACATGTCAGGCAAGCTCTCGCTTTATTTGCCAAAATTTCTGTTGTGCTTTATAGTTACCATGATTTCGACATCCATTTCATCATGCATGTTGCTACCTGACTTAAGTGAGCCTAATGCTCTCAGATTCAAGAGAACACAGACCCTATCCCGGGGTGCAGGTGCACTCAAGGAGGGCAGGAGGGCAAGCAAAACCCCACAGCAATGAAACAAGGGTCACAGCAGAGATAAAAACCCTTGGAGCGATTGGAGCGATCTCATGTCTGTGTGGTCCTGCAGCTGCTGTGCTCACCTTCATCAGACCCGAAGCCCCCTTCTCATAACAAACATTTTGGAACACCCTTTAACATCCTGACGTGGAATTCCTAGATTATATAACCTGCTTACACACTTCCAGAAAACCAAGGTATTGTCCTAAGTGTAATAGGAAGGAGAAAAGCAAGGAAAATAACATTAAAAAAGTCATATGCATTTTAACATGCAAATACGCCAGCACGACTACACTGTAAGATACATGAAAAGTCAGCTGCTTATACCCACTTACATTGAAAATGTTTTATTTAATTTTTATGTGTGCTTACATTATTTAATACTTTATTATATCAACATATTTAAATTATATTTAATGTTATTTATAGTCAATGTAATATTTTTGAGTTTTTAAAGTACTCGACTTTTTGAAATCAGGACTAAATTAGTATATTGTACAGATTAGCATGTTGTAAGATTTTATAGAGAGAGATGTAGACATATAACTAAGAATACAGAATGATATGATGTGTTGATTTAGTGACTCAAATAGCATGAAGGACATTGCTGTTTATGATGTGATTATTTTTGGAATGATGACCAACTCAAAAAAATTTGGAATGGAAGAAAGCAATTTTCCCTCAACTTACATCCTAGTTGAATATCTGGAAAATT
This sequence comes from Phocoena phocoena, assembly GCF_963924675.1. NCBI lineage: Eukaryota > Metazoa > Chordata > Mammalia > Artiodactyla > Phocoenidae > Phocoena > Phocoena phocoena. The sequence goes on from NC_089222.1 coordinate 49,573,343, forward strand.
CAGTGTATGCCAAAAACCATATAAGAGAAAGTTCTTCATGTAAAGTGGAGTTCAGTTCTAAGTTCTGCTAATTATAATTATCTTCATAAATTCCCAGCAAAACACTTTAAAATTGTGTATGAAACAATGTGATTCTTTGTTGAGCATGACTGTCCACACATTGCAGGATGTTGCCTATCCCTGGAACCACCCAGAAATGCCATAGCATTCTCTAAACAACCTAACAACCCAAAACCCCCCATTGGGTTCCACAGAACCCCTGAGGAGGTACCACTGTCCCCATTGAGAATCCCTGGTCTAAGATCCCTGCTAGCTCTGAAATTCAGTGGTTCTATTTATATACTTTACCCCCAAACTTAATCTAATTAATTATTTTTATTTCCTAGTGTGTGCCTTGTCAACGAGGTAGGCAAAGATAAACTTGTGTCTTGATCCTTTACAAGGACTTTTACAAATTTATCCCTAATACCTAGCATAGCCCCTGACATATGGTAGATGCTCAGTGAATATTTCTTAGTATATGCATACATATAGGAAGGATACTCAGGAGGTATAAAACATGAGTCTTTTCCTTACATTCTAATCGAAGATGTTATACATTTCCAATACATTCTAATTGGGAAATTAAGAACAACACGTGACAACAATAAAAGATCAGTACAAAATAATACTTCACTAAGAGGCGCATCTTATGGTAGAAGCTATAAGTATAATAAAGTGGTAAGAGAAGTTACTGAGGTAGCCAGAGAATTCATGGAGTCAGTGGAATTGGAGCTGGGCCCTAATGGAGGGATTGAACTTGTATAAGGATAGGGGAAGGCTTTCCAGAGAAACTGAGAGGATGCAGGGCCCAGAGTCAAGAATGTGCAAGGGCTGTGTGAAGACAGGGCTGGGAGGCACCCAGCTCCACTGGAAGTGCAGCAAGGTTCACGTTAACGAGGTGTGGGAACATTGTGGTTAGGTGTACAGGGCCCAGATTTAGAAGGACTTGGAATACCAATTAGTTGAGACTTACTTGAAAGATTTTAAGGAAAGGCTAAAGTTATACACTGTTTTAGAAACCCAAACAAAATGCTTACATTGTTGGAGGAGGGAAGGACTCTGTTCATGGCTGAGAGCAGAAGTGGTCTAAACAGAGATGTGCTGGGGCCAGCTTGTACCAACTCACAATAGTGATTATTAAATTTGTAGGAATTTTGCAAGTTTGCTGTTAAACATAGCTATTATTAAAAATCAAGTTATGTACACACTATTGAATCAATTATATTAAAAATAAGGTGATACATACTCAAAACTTATCACTTGCTAATTATTTTACCACGTTTTACTATTTTGTATGCTTTTGAGGTTGTTTACATCTACTTATCAGAATGGTGGAAGCAATGTATAATGCTGCTGTGTGTCCCTTCAGAGATGGCGGTGGCTTGAAATCAGTGGTGGTGAAGAGTATGAACGCCATGGAAATCAGAAAATGCTTTGTATCAGTGCTCGATATGTTTTGTTGATTGTAGACTTAATAAGATGATGGAGAAAATGTTAATAATCCAGACGAAAACTTTAAAAGTGCACATCATGTGTCTAAGCCATTGCTTAGAGAATAGCGTAAAAAATCGAGGGAATATTCTTTCAGTATTTATAAATGTTTTTTCAGCTTTATTGAGGTATAAAATTTCCTCAAAAAAAGTAAAAATAGAATTACCTTATGATCCAGATATCCCACTCCTGGGTATATACCCAAAAGAATTGAAAGCAGAGTCTTAAGGAGATACTTGCACACCCATTTTCACAGTTGCATTATTCGAAATAGCCAAAAGATAGAAGTAACCCAAGTGTCCCTCAGTGGATGAATGAATAAACAAAAGATCATATACACATACAATGGAATTTTATTCAGCCTTAAAAAGGAAGGAAATTCTGATACATGCCACAACATAGATGAACCTAGAGGACATTATGCTAAGTGAAATAAGCCAATCACAAAAGAACAAATACAATATGATTCTATTTATATGAGGTACCCAGAATAGTCAAAATCCTAGAAACAGAAAGTAGAATGGTGATTGCCAGGAGTTGGGGGAAGGGGAATGGAGAGTTGTTGTTTAACGTGTATAGAGTTTCAGTTTTGCAAGATGAAAGGAGTTCTGGAGACTTGGTTGCACAACAATGTGAATAAAGTTGCTACTGAACTGTATACTTAAGGATGGTTAAGATGGTAGATTCTATGTTATGTGTATTAAACCACAATTCAAAAAAAGATATTTCATGCCATGTGGCACTCATAAAACTGATTCATTATTGACATCTGATATTGCTTTGAAACAGGATAAAATATTGACATCTGAGATTACTTTGAAACAGGGTACTGCTCAAGCCAGGAGTCAGAGCAGTAAACTGGAGGGGAGTCAGGGAACCCAAGACCACTTCTGGTTTCATCAATGATACGCCATGTGTGAAGTACAGTTACTGCACCTTTGGAGGATTTGATCAAATGCTCTTACTGCCTTCTAAAAAAAAACTAGATGTTTTAAGTATGAATGGGGTAATATTTGTAAAACTACAGAGGCTCTTTACCAAAAAGAAGACTTTAAGGAAAAAAAAGTATTACTAGTGTTATTATGCTAATTCTATAAACATTGTTACATTGTTAAAAGGAATCTGTCCATTTAATGGTCTGTGCTAGATATCTATTAATGATAGGCCCTTTGTCACAGCAAGTAATATTTAGTTTCCAGAAACCAATCTTTAAAAGCCTGCTTTGTACAACTGTTGAAGTCTATCATTACGAGGATTTATTTTTGGCACTGGATCCTGGAGCTTTGGCTAATAGCAGTCAACTGAGGTAATTCTACCTTAATTTTGCAAGTGTTCTAATGGCAGTAAAAATTTATTACCCGTGAATCATGGTGACACTCAGCACAAGAGCTCAACATTTTATAGTTATAAGAGCACAGTAACTGTAGTTCTCATTTTTCATGGTCATTTTTTGTTGGAAATACTTTTATTATTTAGAGAAATGCAAATAATTTGGGGGGACCGAATTCCATTACAATTAATATCCACATAACAAAAATGTGTTCAATTCCAGAAGTGTTTGTGGTATGGTCAAGTAATCTAGATTCAAATTCCCTGGAGGAGTTTTTATCCTGTGTTCATGGTACCAAAGAAAGTATCACCATCAACAAACAAGTGCAATTGTTTTAATGATCCTTTTAAATTAATTTTCCTGTTTGAAGATGAAATGCCATTTCTTTCTGTTTCCTAGACTACTTTCTTTCCTATACCTTGGCAGTTATTTTTCATGCTTGTTCTTATGCTATATCAGTAGTGAAGAGGGAGGAACAGTGGACTCATGTAGCAAAAAACAAGGGTCTTTTGATAAAAAAAAAAGTCATAGATTATAAGCCAGAAGCAAGAACCATGTTTCCAGCATACAATTCTCATCGTGTTTGGCATTTTATGGCCATTAAAAATCACTATTTAAGATCAAATGATATTTTTAAGGTACTTTGCAATGCAGGAAATAATATTTTAGTATTATTTTTATTTTCAGGGTTCATGGCTTTCTAAATCTTAGTAAGATTTTAGGTAATAAGATAATAAGTAATCTTATTTTTGAATGGGAATATTAAGGAAAGTGAGACTTTCTAAAATTAGGGTAATTGGGACTTCCCTGGTGGTCCAGTGGTTAAGACTTCGCCTTCCAGTGCAGGGGGTACAGGTTTGATCCCTGGTCGGGGAGCTAAGATCCCACATGCCTTGCGGCCAAAAAACCAAAACATAAAACAGAAGCAATATTGTAACAAATTCCATAAAGACTTGGAAAATTGTCCACATCAAAAAATTCTTTAAAAAAATAAAATTAGGGACATTAAGGAAAATAACAATTAAAACTAGTATTGAAAGAAACAAAAACCTCTGCTGATTGTCTTATCTTACCATTTCCAAACTGTTGTCCACTTGTATGATGTACACGAGCAAGAGGTGAACCAAAGCTCACTGACTGAATGAAATTGCCATTATAAAAATAATATACTTTATTGATATGAGTATATGCAAATTGATGGAAAATGTTTATTTCCAACTCAGTTATTTCCAGAAGCAAATACTTTCATTTATTCAAAGCTTATACCAAATACAGTATTCTATTAATTGTTAGAAGCATTATAAAGTAACACATAACAATTTCAGAAGAATGTATCTAATGCTATCTTTTTCTTTTTTTAAATTTGGCTGTGCCAGGTCTTCGTTTTGGCACGTGGGATCTTTAGTTGTGGCATGTGGGATCTTAGTTGCGGCATGCGTGTGGTATCTAGTTTCCCGACCAGGGGTCGATCAAACCCAGGCCCCCTGCATTGGGAGCGTGGAGTCTACCCACTGGACCACCAGGGAAGTCCCAAGTCTCCATATTTTTAACAAAGAATCACAATCTTATTAAGCTAGAGGTTCCAGTTTTTTACAAACTCAGTAGATTTGAAGTTTTCACAATTTCCTTAGATCATGAAATAATCACTATAGAAGTTCTGGGCAAAGAAAGGGAAGAACAGATGAAGAAGGAATATTTCCTGTTCTTTCTTTATAAGTCTTTTGTTTACATGGAAAAAGTGTCCTTGAAATTAATCGTATTACATTCTGTTTCTATACTTAGATGCTTATCTTACAGAAAAAGATCTCTCAGCACTACAGGAGGAAATAATTTCAAGTGCATGGTGGATCAGAAGTGTGTCAGTATCAAAACAAGTGAGGTTATAAAATAGTTCTAAAGCAATCTTTATTTTTCAGTGTATCCTCACCACAATTAGATAAGTCACTGACAGTAATTCAGTAAGAACTTTAGTAATAAACAAAACCTGAAAGCTAACTTTATATTTTTTTAAATAGATGGAGGTGATACAAAAATGTGAAGCTATAAAGCCAGCAGCCACTTATGACCCTTCAGCAGCAGAGTCATGAGGCTCGTGGGCACAGGAATGGAACGTGTGTGAGAACTCCCATCACCAAAGAGGCTGGGGTGGTCTGGCTTTGAGTCCCACACTTCCTTTTTTCATCTACTTAGTTGAGACTTTTATCCTTAAAACTAGACTTTGTGGAGAGAGAATGGATAACTTAATTCCAGATCATCTCTGTTGGTTAGCATAACAAGAGCCGGGACTGGAGGACCTGCTCACGGTTGTATATCAGGAAAGTCCCAGCAAGGCAGGAAGAGAGTGGCCTAGCTTTTGATTCTGGGAGCGCCCAGAGTACTCTAGGGTCCAGGAGAGGAGAACAGTGTTAGATGAGTAGAGGGGAAGCTAAGCACAGAAGCACGCTTGCTGCACATCTCGTGTGGTTTCCTGGAAGAAGACTTTCCAGCAAGGTGCCCTGGAACAACCTCGGAGTGCCAAGAGGCCAGGCAGAGAGAGAGCCTGAGTTAGCTTTCCTGAGGAACCCAGCGTGGTGTGGAAGGAGGTGCCTGCATCCCCTTAGGCAACATTAGAGTAGCAGAGACTCTGCCTGAGAAGCTTGTTAGGGTGGGTCACCAATGCCAGGGCAAAAATAACACTGTGGTCAAGGGCTATAGCGAGGGCCACCTAAGCCAGGGAAGGGACAGCCAAACCTCAGGGGCTCAGCTGTGTCAGATGTTGAGTCAGCAGGTGGGGACTCTGGGTGAGCAGACCATAGGATGGTGTCCACATGGGAAGCCAACAGAGCCTCCAGCCCGAAGCGGCATCAGGAGAACCAAAGGGCAGTGTGTGGCCCCTCAGTACTCTCCAAGATCCCTCCCCCAACTCCTCCACCACAAGGACACTGCAAGCTGTCCACTCCCGGACTCCCATGCCATCTCAAAGAAGAAAAAAAGAAAAAATCAGAAGGAGACCATTGAACTTGGAAGAGACTAAGCTACCGGAAAAAAAGAATTACAAAAGGTACGTCCATATTGAAACAAGCACTGCTATTACACTGTCAGACAGGTGCTTATGCCTTGGCTGGGAACCTCATTACCCTTTAGGAAGTTGCATGAATAGAAGCAAAGCATTTATAAGTTCCCACTGAACAAAGTATAAACAAGCCTTTCAGGGACAAGCTCTTCTAATTTTTAAAAAATATTTATTTGTTTTAGGCTGCGTTGGGTTTTTGTTGCTGCATGCGGGCTTTCTCTTGTTGCGGCGAGCAGGGGCTACTCTTCGTTGTGGCGCGAGGGCTTCTCATTGCGGTGGCTTCTCTTGTTGTGGAGCATGGGCTCTAGGCTCGGGGGCTTCAGTAGTTGTGGCACACGGGCTCAGTAGTTGTGGCTTGAGGGCTCTAGAGCGCAGGCTCAGTAGTTGTGGAGCACGGGCTTAGTTGCTCCATGGCCTGAGGAATCTTCCCGGACCAGGGCTTGAACCCGTGTCCCCTGCACTGGCAGGCAGATTCTTAACCATTGCGCCACCAGGGAAGTCCCTCTTCTAATTTTAAGACTACCAGAGTGATGAAAACCTATTGTTGGCAGAAACTTCAAAATATGCATATAATACAATAAGAAAACACTTTAGTAAAGAAATCAAGGCAAAAGGAAAATAATGTTAGGAAAAACAAGATGAAGCCGTAGATAATTTCTAGTTTTAAAATGCATGCTTAAAAGCAGGCCACAGGGGCTTCCCTGGTGGCGCAGTGGTTGGGAGTCCGCCTGCCGATGCAGGGGACACGGGTTCGTGCCCCGGTCCGGGAAGATCCCACATGCCGCGGAGCGGCTGGGCCCGTGAGCCATGGCCGCTGAGCCTGCGCGTCCGGAGCCTGTGCTCCGCAACGGGAGAGGCCACAACAGTGAGAGGCCCGCGTACCGCAAAAAAAAAAAAAAAAAAAAAAAAAAAAAAAAAAAAAGCAGGCCACAAATTTGGCCCTGAGCTTCCTAGCAGTTAATGCAAAAAAATAAATCACGTTACATGATTCTTGAGATTTTGTTTTGGCCGGATTTCTCAGGGAAAAACTCAATTATTCCTAGTACTGTGGGCTGAGAAAATTGTCTCCCGTGGATCCTCAACAGAGGACTTCATGTCATGTAGTTTTCTAATACAATGGCTAATGCTCAGCGGGAGCTATCCAGGTAATTTTTCTATTTTGTCACCTTCACATCTCAGAAAAACGCTATGAGGCCCTTCCGAGATAAGGAAACTGAAGCTCAGAGAAGTTTAATACCTTGGCCAGGTCGTACAGTTCATACACGGTGGGCCTGGGACTTGACTGGGTCTGTTAGTTAGTCATTTTAAGTCCCTGTTGTTGATGACTGCTTCATGAACAATCACCCTAAAATGCAATCAATACGTCCCATGTGGTATTTTTTATAATGACCTCAATATCCAATGCTAAAAATGTGTGTCAACAAAGCAGCAAGTTATCGTCACATTAGAAGCCGAAAGCATTACTTGTAACTCAACTGTAATTTTTTCATACTGTATTTTTTTTTTTAAAGAAGATGTTGGGGGTAGGAGTTTATTAATTAATTTATTTTTCCTGTGTTGGGTCTTCGTTTCTGTGCGAGGGCTTTCTCTAGTTGTAGCAAGCAGGGGCCACTCTTCATCGCGGTGCACGGGCCTCTCACTATCACGGCCTCTCTTGTTGCGGAGCACAGGCTCCAGATGCGCAGGCTCAGTAGTTGTGGCTCACGGGCCTAGTTATGTGGGATCCTCCCAGACCAGGGCTCGAACCCGTGTCCCCTGCATTAGCAGGCAGATTCTCAACCACTACACCACCAGGGAAGCCCTTTCATACTGTATTGTTATTTCGTACTTTCCACCAGTAAAATTGTTAGAAATAGAAAAATATGGATATTCTTTTTCAAGGTTTCAACTGTTTCTTTAGTAAATAGAACAGGTCTGTTTCAAAATTCCATATTTTCTCTTTTATATGGATCATAGCTCTCACACAGATTATGAAAAGTTTCTTTCACTGTCTATAGGAATTAAAGTACAGTTGTCAATTCTAGAAGCTTCTTCCTTAAATATACTGCCATCTTTTGTTTAATTTTGCAGCTCTGTGGAAAATACCTTTTTTTTTCCTACTTGCAAAAGGAACTTTTCCACTCAAAATCTGTTGGAAATATAAAATAGTTCTATTTCTATCAAAGAAAACCTTATTACTTATACACAGAGTATTTTACTTTTGTGTTAAATTGAAGAGTGGCATTAACTGAATGCCCACAAAGCATCTTAAAGGCTAAGGAAGGATTAAAGTAAAGGCTAAACTCTGAGACAGGTTTATGTACACTGTGGTGCACTTTCCTGGGGCTTAACGTCTTTTCTCCTATCTGTAGAGGATATAGAGGGCAGCGTTTCTGTCATGAAATAGGACTAATCAACTTAGTTGAGTTCGTATTTAAGGCAAGGTGAATTAATTAAGACAGTCTGACACAGTTGTCTGATGTGTTTTTCAGCCTGCATTCAGAGAAGCTTCTGCAATTGAAGGACAGAAGGTCTTTGGATGGTTCTTCTTTGAGCAATGTCTAAACCAAGAGGTCTTCACAGTGGATGTAAGTACACAAATCTACACGTTGATTAGTCCAAACTGAGGCTAGTTACTTTCAGAAAACATGTTTGCACATAAAAATAAAGGGAAAATTTTATCTTAAAAGGAATACGGTTCTGTATGGGTCTAATGAAAAATGAAGACGTAAGGAAATATTCTTGTATTATTCTTGTGTAAATACCATCAACAGCATTCCTCCCTAAACTACTGGGTATACTATAAAACATGATACTGGGCTTCCCTGGTGGTGCAGTGGTTGAGAGTCCGCCTGCCGATGCAGGGGACACGGGTTCGTGCCCCGGTCCGGGAAGATCCCACATGCCGCGGAGCGGCTGGGCCCGTGAGCCATGGCCGCTGAGCCTGCGCGTCCGGAGCCTGTGCTCCGCAACGGGAGAGGCCACAACAGTGAGAGGCCCATGTACCGCAAAGAAAACAAACAAAGAAACAAACATGATGCACTTGGGAAAAATAAATATGTATAAAGAAATACTTAGATTTATCTATAAATTTTATTGGCTTCATTACTAACAGTATGTTAGCTAATAAATTCTTATTTGGCTGAAGTTACTAAAGAGTAAAGATTTATTTGACAGTAAAGTAAAGATTTATTTGCCAAATAAGTAAATACTGCCTTGCTTTAGTTTGTTTTTTTAAGTAAAAGGAAGTTTATTTGAAATAGTCATTTCCAAGTTGTTATATAAAGTTATTAAGTGTTTCATTATCTTTAAATAGATTAAGTACCTGCTTCTCTGTGTTACAGCTATACATTTACTCTCCATTCTTACTTTAATGGCCTCCCATTACTGCAGATAACTGTATGCAAAAAAATTGTCACGAGGTATGGACCATGAAATGACAGAGTAGAAAATTTGGGGGAAAAAAATTGAGGAACAATCAATGATAATCATGAAAAAAAATCTCATTTTAATATTTCCTCACTCTTTCTTTTAAAAGATCTAAGTGAAATATCTAAAATTCGGTTCAATTGAGCACTGCTAGAATTTCACTTTAGTCTATGTACAGATTTATATATAATGGGTTTTGCTTCACAATCTTTGGAAGAAAGTGAACACAATGTATACAAACTGTGGTAGCGCTTAAATTATGTTGATTTCAAGAAGAAAAGAAATTACATAATGTCTACTTGCTTATTGATGACAGAGGCTTATCCCTTTTCATTATAATACTTGCAAATAGACCTAGAACTTTTCATTTCAAGAAGACATGGGTGGATCTGACGACAATGAGCTTCCACAGTGAAAAGAAATAGGAGGTGAGGGAAGCAGGTGCAAGCCATCTGTCATCAACAACACTTTCTAGGGAATGTGTATTTAGATGCATTTAGAAGAGTGCTGAAGCATGTGCCTTCAGTAAAAGTGAAATATATTTTAGGGCCACTACCAAGTGCTTCAGTATTAACTGTCTTTGTTGTCAATACTACTTGCCACTATAGTGCTAATTCGTTTATAATGTGCTTGTATAACAGGGAGAGTGCTTATTGTTATTTAAAACCAAAATTAAGTCTAGCTGCCTTCTAAAGTGAGATGTTAGTGGTATAATTCAAACAAGTAGAAATCTCTAAACTCCCCTACCCTCAGCAAAGATGGAGTTGGGGAGGAAGATATGAAGAGACCAGAGTCAAAGGCCCACTGAGGAAAGGCTAAGAGCGGACTCAGGGAGAGGGGCTAGAGTGGTCTCTGCAAAATAAAGTGGGAAGAATTGCTTTAGAGTTATTGGGGTAGCAGCTGAGAGAAGGTTTTAAAAAAAAAAAAAAGAAAGAAAAGAGCAAGAAGCCAGAGCCTGCATTGTCAAAATTGCCCAAAGGACTGTTTCACAATGGAAAAGTCTGGTGTTCAATTTTAAGATGTATTTGACACACACGCTCCCCAATCGGCCAAGACCTTGGTAAAGTCAGCTACACACATGTGTTACCTTGTGTTAGTGGTTTTATATGGATATCGAGGGAAGTGGACTGCGTTCTGCGTCAGTGTAGAGCAGAGAGGAGGGAAGAGCTTAAGGGAGTAGACTGGGAGGCCCACAGTGGCGTAAACTCAGAACCCGAGCACCCACGAAGATGAAATCCCCAGGATTGGGCAGAGCCTTGTAGAAGATGTGGGATAGGGGCTGAAGGTGATATCAGCTGCTCATATTTTAAGGAGTAATGTCATTTGTCCTGTTATAAATGACCATGCTGCACATTTGGGTTGAAGATATTTTAAATGTAACTATTTCTTCCACTTGAGATAAGTGCTCAGATAATTTTAGGATTCCCGTGTAATCTTCTCAGGAAATACATGTATCTACAATTAGAAACAGTCAAATATTTTATGCCAGTTATGCACCTAGTCTTACCTTAAACTTTATTTCAATTAACAAATGTATTTTGAATATCAATACAATTATTTTTATTTTATACAATTAACATATAATTATTTTTTAAAACTTTTTTCTTATAGGATATAAAAATAGACTTTTTTCACGCTTCTAACTATAGCAATGAAAAACTGCCGTGATGTCTCTTCTCACAGCTAGTTTTTCTGCTAAAAGTATTTGATCATGAAATGCTTTGGGGCAGCTCTCTTGGCCTTCCAAATTTAAAAAAAGATTTCCCATTTATTATTTTAAAACACTGAAAATATACTTAAGGACAAGTGAATTACACTTCAGCATTAACGTGCTTTTCAGCACTCACATTAATACAGGATACTTAGAACAGTGAATACGTGAAGCTACTAAGGATTGTTTTATAACTTAAAAACCTTTAAGAATATCTCCCTCTAGTCTTAAGAATTTATTTTTCTCAGAATTATAGAAATATTTAATTCTATTGATCTACCTTTCAAATGTAAAAACTTACCAAATACAGCAGTTATTTAAAAATTAATTTATCTTAATGAATATAATCCCAGAATTCATGCAGCATAACGTGCAATAAGTATTCTATATATAATTGCTTAAATTCAGGGTTGGCCAAACTCAAATTGTATTGACTTTAATGAATGGTCACAGTAAAACCATGTAAAGAAATGTAATGGAATTGGCACCTGGCTGCGATGCATAAGGCAGGCAAGCGTTCTCCATAGTAGCAGTCAGTACTCAGTAAGTATCTGCTGATTCGGCAACGGCTTTGTTTCATGGTTCGGCAAGTTCATGGAGTTCATGTCTTACTACTATTGCCCTAATCAGTTGAGACAGAATTAGCACTAGCTAAATCTTCTATGTGCTGCCTGGAAGGGTTTGTTGAGGGTAAGAGTCTGAAGACAGAGATTAAGGAGTCTTCATCCTCCTAAAGTGCTGGGCATCCAGGATCAGAGCCCTAGGTCAGAGAAATCCAGCCTGAATGCAAACCTAAGCACCAGTGCATTCCTGCATTGGGGATCACCAGACACGCTCTGCATTTAGAACGGATATCCCAGTCTATGCTTTGACTCAGGAGCATTTCATGTGCCACAGCAAAGTGACCTTGGTTCAAAAATTGTCTACATGTTTCTAAACATGTAGAAGAGGATACCCTGAAAATGTGAACGTTAATGTTTAAAGACTCATGGGTTGATCCATGACTGAGGAACTCCAAAACGGTGAGTTTGTAGAAACATACATTTGGAGCTTCAAGTATTTATCTACCTATCTGGTAAAGTGAAAGGTCTGATCAACCCCAGAGTACTTCCTTGGAAGTGTCTGATTATATTTGCTTTAAAATATAATTTGGTTTAGGGCAGTGAAACTATTCTGTATGAGACTGTAATGGTGGGTACATGTCATTATACATTTGTCAAAACCCAAAGAATGTACAACAGAAAGAGTGAACCGACCCTAAGGGAACCCGTGGCCTTTCAGTAATAGTGAGGTGTCAGTGTAGGTTCATCATTGTAACAAATGTAAGACTCTGGTGCAGGATGTTGATAGTGGGGAGGCTATGCTTGTGCGTGGGAGAGGTATATGTGAATTCTTCGTACTGTCTACTCAATTTTGCTGTGAACATAAAATTGCTCCTAAAAATAGTCTATTAAAAAAAAAAGAAGAACAGTATGGAGGTTCCTTAAAAAACTAAAAGTAGAACTACCATATGGCCCAGCAATCCCACTATTGGGCATATACCCTGAGAAAACCGTAATTCAAAAAGAGTCATGTATCACAATGTTCACTGCAGCTCTATTTACAATAGCCAGGACATGGAAGCAACCTAAGTGTGCATCAACAGATGACTGGATAAAGAAGATGTGGCACATATATACAATGGAATATTACTCGGCCATAAAAAGAAATGAAATTGAGTTATTTGTAGTGAGGTGGATGGACCTAGAGTCTGTCATAGAGAGTGAAGTAAGTCAGAAAGAGAAAAACAAATACTGTATGCTAACACATATATATGGAATCTAAAAAAAAAAAAAAGTTCTGAAGAACCTAGGGGCAGGACAGGAATAAAGACACAGATGTAGAGACTGGACTTGAGGACACGGGGAGGGGGAAGGGTAAGCTGGGACGAAGTGAGAGAGTGGCATGGACTTATATATACTACTAAATGTAAAATGGATAGCTAGTGGGAAGCAACCACATAGCACAGGGAGATCAGCTCGGTGCTTTGTGACCGACCACCTAGAGGGGTGGGTTAGGGAGGGGATATGGGGACATATGTATATGTATAGCTGATTCACTTTGTTATACAGCAGAAACTAACACACCATTGTAAAGCAATTATACTCCAATAAAGATGTTAAAAAATATATATATGTATATATATAATTATAAAATATACATATATAAAATTTGGGACATTCAAAAGATAACAGGCACAACATTAAAAATTGCCTTCCTCCATTCAGGCTGCTATAACAGAATACTATAATCTGGGTGGCTTATAAACAGAAATTAATTTCTCACAATTCTGGAGGCAGGGAAGTTCAAGGTCAGTGTCTGGTGAGGACTTGCTTCCTGGTTCATAGATGGCCTTCGTCTCACTGTGTCCTGTGTGGAGGAAAGGCTGAGGGAGCTCTCTGCTGTCTCTATTCTAAGAGTACTAATTCCATACATGAGGGCTCCACACTCATGACCTAAATCACCTCCAAAACGCCCCACCTCCAAATACCATCGCTTTGGGGATTAGTTTTCAACATACGAATTTTGAGGGGAGACAGTCTATAGCACAGGGCTATAATTTTTTTTTAAGAAAATTTGGGCACTAATAGATGTCGTGGTAAGTAAATAAGCACTTTCTCACAGGTGTAAAGATGAAAAGAAACTAGGGAAGCCAGGTGGAGCCCAGAACTGTAACACTCAGGTGTGGTAGGTGCCAATGACTCATTGTCCTTCCCAGGGACCTTCATGACATAGGGACATTTCTGTAGACTTGGGAATAATTTACATTTTAGGAAAAAATTTGGTAGACTGATTAAAAATAATAAATTACCATGTCAGAAGTATAACAAAATTTTATAGATTACATTCAATTTCCCTGGCATTGCAAAAAGAAAGAAAGTCAGGTTCAAGCACCATGGAATCCAGGACAGGTATGGTACCAAGGAGGGCTTTAATGGTAAATTAGATGAGACTTGTCTCCGATGCCTCATTTCTTCAACTCCATTGGCTCAATAGCCTTAAGTCCCCCACTCATTTCACTGAACACATGAATAACAGGGAAAAAAATCCAGCTGTGTTGTTGCAGACAATGGACCCTACAGAGCCTCGTAGAAATATGCCTATGCCTGGCAAACCTGGTGGTCCAGAAGAAAGGCATTTGTGTCGATTAGTGGAATGACATTAGAAAGTAATCACGTGGCCTCAACAGTTCTTGCTGCCTTACCATACCCCCTTTCTGAGTTCACCTGCAACCACAGAGGTCATTTCCCATCTCAAGCACGTGCATTTCTCTGCTTCAGACGGAAGGCTTTCTCCGGCACTGTAGGAGCTTGTTGGATCTAGCTCCGGCATAACCCAGATGCAAGGGAGAACGTTGCCCTCCACCAGTGGCTGACAGAAATCAGTGGGTAAATGGCCAGCTCTGTGTCTTTCACTGGGACAATTATGAGGTGTGCACTACAAGTTTTCTTAGAGGGTCCCCAGAAGGTTGTCCATAGTGGTAACTCACAGACTAGCTCACCCCTTATTGGCTTTTTTCCCTTCCTGGTCTCACCCACTCCCTCATGTGGGCTTCCTGGGATTACCTCCCAAATAAATTACCTTCATTCAAGTCCTTGTCTCAGGCCTGCTTTGGAGGAATCCCAAAGTAAGATAGTCTCATCCACTTTTGGTGAGTAATCTCCATGGCACTTCCCTATGGTGACATGTGAAGTAGCGGGGTGGTCAGCCTCTAGGCAATGCTTGCTCTGGAGGGATTCTGCACTCCTTTTCTTCCTTCTCCTTCCTCCAGATTTGTTTCAGGCATCACATAAAATGCAAGATGAGCACTATATGTCACAGCTTCAGAGTTTCTACCTCTCTCATAGGTAAGTTCAGACTTCTACCAGAGACTGTCAATTCATGACACAAATCAAAGTTCAACAGTATTTCAAAAGGAAACCCCACGTTGTGTCCCACACTGTTCTGTTGTGTAATGGACGAGGTGAAAAAAGGTGGCTGGGCACCAAATCTCAGATGCGGAGGACCTGAGGTTCTAAGCCAAGGATCAGTGTCCTCACCAGAGATGCAAGCCCACAGCTGACACACCTGGCCTGAGTTCTTTCTTGGCATCTCACCCTGGCTGGCAGGCATCTGGCAAATAATTTTATCCTGATTCTGACTGGTCACTACTCTGAGGCCACTATCAGGGAAGAAATTATATTGACCTCACAGAAATAGTGAAAAGAAATCCACATTCAAAACTTGAAAAAAATGTATATGAATGGTGAAAGCCAATGCTAGGTGACCTGTGGACTTGAATTTCGAAGTTGATCCGTAGGTTTAGGCCTGAAAAAGAAGCTAAAGAAGTGACTGCTTATTTAAATACATTGTATTTCTAGTTTTGGAACCATATGAATGTATTAGCTCTTTTAAAAATTAAATCAAATATGCACACGAGAAAGAAAAAAACATCACTACTTTGAAAAGCAGAACATTTTCTTCCTGATTTCCTTTTTTTTTCAAACATAGCTGTAGTTATCTCAGTTTTTTTTAAAGTAACTATTGAGGATGAAGAAGCTAAAGTGACCTGTTTGACTAACACTCATTTAATATTTAAAATTATTCAAAAGATGTTAATGATTAATAAGAAAATATAAGACAAAATTTTACCCCTTTTATAATGGTCCCTTTTTCTGATCACTAGGTTCTAGATAAAGTTATGAATGCTTGTGTTTATGTATGTTTGGATATAACTTGGTCACTTGTTCTAATTAGACACATGCAGTCAGCCTGTATTCACTTTAATTAGATGTATTTTGGGCCATTAGGAAGATTTTCCTCCTCTTTTCTGTTTTAATCTTATCAACTAAATAGGAATATTTTTCCAAAAATTTAAAAATATGGGAGCATACATGCATTTGTACTTCTGGAAATATAAGCATCAAAATAAGTTGTAATAAAAGAAGATGGTATTTCTGGAATCTTGCAAAACTGGTTTAATTTTATTAGTGTTGCTTGTAGTGTGGTATGGTATTACCTGTGGACTCTCCAACAAATTCCAAAGGCACACGGAGTTCTACAGTTGTATCTGGGTACTTAACGATGGAGGGGTTTTTGTGTAACTGAAATCTTGCTGTAGTTAGTCTTCCCAAGTGTTGGGAAAATACAAAAGGTGTTCATCGTGTTCAAGAAGAATTCAAATAGTTCACAAAAAGTAGAGGTATTTGTTGACATATCTATCTGGTTTTTTTTAGAACTCCGTCAGTGGCGAGAGATATTGATGATAAATCCAATGATGGCCGTGAACCCTTTATTGACAGCATCAGGGCATCAGAGCATTCCACTGGTTCCCTCACCATTTGAACCTCCAAGTGTGGATAGGTATTTCTCTTCAATACGATATTCCAGTCAAAGGAGAAAATGGATATTATTAAGGTTTCAAATGCTGTTAATCCCAGTGTTGTTTTATTGTCTAATGTTATTTCAGGGAACTGTGGTGCAATAAATCTGCCGGCCACATCTTCAACAAACTTCTCATCACTTCCCCTTTGAGGCCTGCTTGACATCCTCACTCAGCAAATAGCTAAGGAGCACTTTCTATGTAACAGCATTGCATAGGTGCAAACGTGGATGTAGTCTGCTAGGGCTGTGGTAGCAAAATACCACAGACTGGGTGGCTTAATTTTATTTCTCACAGTTCTGGAGGCTGAAAGTCCTAGATCAAGGTACTGGCAGGTTTTGTTTCTCCTGAGGCTTCTCTCCTTGGCTTGGCTGCCTTTTTCTCTGTGTCTTCACGTGCTTTTTTCTCTGTGTGCAAGCACTTCTGGTGTCTCTTCCTCTTCTTATAAGAACACCAGTCCTACTGGGGCGCCACCCTTAGGACTTCATTTAACTTTAATTACCCCCTTAAAGGCCCTGGCTCCAAAGACAGTCGCATGGTGGGGCAGGGGTTAGGAACACAATTCAGGCCATAACAATTGGGTATCCTGGATTTCCTGTGATAGAGCAGTTCTTTCTTTGCAATAAAAGTGAAGTTATCAGTATTTTGGTGGTACACTCTGGCAGTTTCCTGTCTTCCCTTCTTTTGAATATATTGATACAGTCTGACATTCCGAGGAGAAAGAAAAATTCAGTATTTGTGCTTGTTCATGGAGCACAAACAAAAGAGTTGGACTTCTAGAGACCACTGAAGTGTGGAGAAATAAATTGTCCACCCAGGTAGTCGCTGATCCCAGATGGCAAAACTCAAGCCACAGTATGTTTATCTAATGAGGAAAGAATGTTGTGGTCAAGAATGGAAAATCAGACATTGGTACTGATTTGATTGGATCTTTTTTTTCCCCTGACATCCCTAAAACTTCCCTTTCCTGCTTTCTCTGTTGTGTTGGCAGCTGAGTTAGTCCTTCCTTAGTAGAGCCCTTCCTCCTAAGCTTTCTCATCATATTTCTACTTAAGCCAATAGAGACTGCAGGACTTTTGTACTTCATTTTGGGAAGAGATGATAGAATCCCATATGGCAATTAAAAAAAACTCAGTCTATGCAATGGAAATTTTGTACAATTCCATTTTCATTTTACCTAATTTGTATCTTTTTTTTTTTTAACATCTTTATTGGGGGTATAATTGCTTTACAATGGTGTGTTAGTTTCTGCTTTATAACAAAGTGAATCAGTTATACATATACATATGTTCCCATATCTCTTCCCTCTTGCGTCTCCCTCCCTCCCACCCTCCCTATCCCACCCCTCCAGGCGGTCACAAAGCACCAAGCTGATCTTCCTGTGCTATGCGGCTGCTTCCCACTAGCTATCTTTCTAGTGTATATATGTCCATGCCTCTCTCTTGCTTTGTCACAGCTCACCCTTCCCCCTCCCCATATCCTCAAGTCCGTTCTCCACTAGGTCTGTGTCTTTATTCCTGTCTTACCCCTAGGTTCTTCATGACATTTTTTTTCTTAAATTCCATATATATGTGTTAGCATACGGTATTTGTTTTTTCTCTTTCTGACTTACTTCACTCTGTATGACAGACTCTAGGTCTATCCACCTCATTACAAATAGCTCAATTTCGTTTCTTTTTATGGCTGAGTAATATCCTAATTTGTATCTTTTTCCCTAGAGATTTATTGCCTCCCACTGTAGCTCCAACTGACCCAAGACAGTTTTGTGTTCCTTCCCAATTTGGATTCTCTGCTCTACCAAATGCAAATATGCCGAATGTGCTGTCCAGTCATGTCTACTCAGGTATGAGCAACAGATGGCTCTCGTCTGTGGAGCCACTGTGAACTGGATTGCTGCATTAAGCTTGCCATCAAATTTACTGCCAAATTTTAGAGGCAAAACTGTATGGTGATTATACTTGTAGTTTCTATAATTACTACCTAGGTTTAAATCATGGTTCCACCACTGTGTAACCAAGTGTAAGTCGCTTAACTCCTCCAACCATCAATTTACTGATGAATAACATGAAAATCTGCAATTACTATCTGTCTTATCTTACAGGCAGGAACTGATGAGGTCATGAGGAGATGAGGTCTGAGAGTTAAAGGCCCTGGGGCAGTTTACAGATGGCCTGATAGGTCATAGTGAGGACCTGCCTTTTATTCTGGGGAAGAGGGAAAGCTTTTGAGGAGTTTGAGCAAAGGAATGACATGGTCTGACTTACATTTTACCAGGATCACTCTGGCTGCTGTGTTGGGGACAAACTTGATAGGATTAAAGTTCTGGAGTTAAACTGATGGGAGTTAATGGGCTATTAGAATAGTCAAAAGATTATGATGGATTGGCCCTGCGTGATGACAGTAGGAATGGTAAGAAGTGGCTGGATTCTGTAAATACTTTGAAGGTAGAAACAACAAGATTTTCTCAGAGTTTAGATACGAGATGTAAAAAGAGGAGAGGTGTTAAGGATGACATCAGAAATTTTGGCTGAGAAATGGGAAAGGTGGAGTTGCTCTTCACTGAGTTGAGGAAGACCATGAAAGCAAGAGTTCTTGGGGCGGGAGGGATATCATAGGCATTTGAGATGCCTAATAGACAATCAATGGGGGGATGTCTGGAAGGCAGCTGAAGTCCAGGGAGGACTTCTGGAGACAACCTGGAGATATAATTTTGGAAGTCATCGGGATATATGAGACTAGATGAGATCATCCATAGAGTAGGTTAAAAGGATGAGTTAGAAGTTAAAAGGATGATCCCTGGGACATACCAACAGGGTCTAGAAGATAAAAGGAGATATAGAAAAAGCAACCACTGAGGTGGGAGGAAACCCAGGAGAGGACGGAGGCCTGGAAACCAAGGGAAGAAAGTGTTTTAAGGAAAGAGTGAGCAACTGTGTCAAGTGTGCCACTCAAAGGCCAAGTAAGATGAGGACCAAGAATACATGATTAGATATAGCTTTGTGGAGGTCATTGATGATCTCGATAAGAGCAATTTCAGCAGAGTGGTGTCAGTAAAAACATGAGTGTAGGGGCTCAAGAGGGAATAAGATTGAAGATCAGATTGATGCATCTTATCTCCCCCAAACTATATTCAGTGAGTTTCTGTTTGTCCCTGCTCTCCAGTTCCAACAACTCTTAACACTGAGTTAGCCGAAAAGTTCATTCGAGTTTTCCATGTTACAGGAAAACCCAAATGAACTTTTTGACCAACCCACTAGATATGAACAATGTGAGTGAAAAGCCTGAGACAGAAAGAAATAAGATTGGTGCCAGGGCCAGTGAAGACACTGGCCTGCCTGGACTTAAGCATGTTGTCTGCCGCAGTGCATGTGGATCCACTTCGATGAGATTGAGCAGGGGCCAGGTCTGAAACTAGACCCACCCACTGGAGTGTGACAGGCCCATCAGCTGAACCTGGATGGTAGCCCCATCTGGCAGCAAGAACCAGGTTAAATCTATAGCCCGAAGTTACAGGCAGCAATTAAGCAGACCAGTGAAATAGCTGCATTGCTGACTCAGAAAGAGCTTCTTACTGATGAAGAATCCAGAAACTGCCAATAGTTGGATACAAACAGGCAGGTTGACAACCTGTCCCAGGAACAGAGGTCAGTCTCCCACCTCAAGGCTGACGTGTAAGAGAGTAAGCAAGGGCAAGGTAGGGCCTCAGTCCTATAGAAACCGAGCCACTAAGTAAGTTAGCAAAATAGGGATTAAGACAGGGATCTGTTTCAAAATTTGGGATGTTAGGTAGGGAGTGAATTATTACAACAGGACTAGCACTAAGTTTGATGTCAACTATTGGGGAAAGAGAAAGAAACTTGAAATAGGTTTGATGAGTCCACATTTTATAGGGTGCTAAAATCTAGGTAATGAGAATTGTGCCCTCTACACTGATCTTCTCACATGGACATTCTCTGCATCCTTGGGCATTACCCCATGGGTTGGCAGTCTTATGCATGCCAGCTGTCTCAAGGAGAATATCTCAAAGGCCCCGAACTGTAAAAATATAGAGGTTTAGAGTCAGAAGGATTTTTAGAGGCCATGTCATCTAACCTCTGAATTTTACAACTGAGAGAGAATCTCGTAAAAATAGATACAGTATGGTGTATTTCAAGGTAGGTTATTATTAATAGGAGTTTAACGAGCTCTGCTAGCTTGGTACAAGGCAAGTATAAAAACAGTTCTAGCCTTCATGATACTTGCCCTCTTGTTGGGGAGAACAGATTTACACATGTAGAACTATCATTGAACAAAACTCTGTAATAAGTATAATTTGTGCATCTGTTATTGTTACAGTGTGGTCTGTAGACCTATGCTGGTCTGAGAAGTGTTTGTACAAATAAATGCATAAACAGAGAGTAAGGCTTAGAAACTTTCACAGCAACCTGACAGGGTAATTTTATGTCCGTTAATCTAATCGTTTTAAATTGTGCTTGTACTTGTTCTTGCTTTCATTTCAATTTTCTAAACTGTCATTTTATGTATTTTTTGAAAGTATTGGTCCATGATGGGTTGGAAATTTTAAAAGAAAAAAATAGTCCTTCACCAAGGGATGGTTTGAGAAGCACCAGCATAGACTCTAAGTGCATTAGGAGTCCAGAAAAAGAAAAAATGATAAAAACATGAAGTTACCAGGCAAGAATAGAGCCTTGAATTCTGACGATGCTGTCATTACCTTAAGACATATTGGAAGGTTGACACAGAATGTAATTGCTGTTCAACTCCATTGAAATTGTTTTCTAAAAAGTATTTTCCTCAGCTACACCCAAAAGTCCATGTAGAGAGCTTCATATTTTATCCACTTAAAACACTATATTTGGGGCTTCCCTGGTGCAGTGGTTGAGAGTCCACCTGCTGATGCAGGGGACACGGGTTCGTGCCCCGGTCTGGGAGGATCCCACATGCCGCGGAGCGGCTGGGCCCGTGAACCATGGCCGTTGAGCCTGCGTGTCTGGAGTCTGTGCTCCGCAACGGGAGAGGCCACAACAGTGAGAGGCCCACATACCGCAAAAAAAAACAAAAACAAAAAAAACCCACTGTATTATTTCCAGGGATTTCAGTGCATAAAGAAGCACTTAGTTACTTTTTTTTTTTTAAGGTCAGCTAATTCTTTTCTTTCAAAAAAAAATTATCAATATTTACTGAAAAAGCAAGCGATCAAGAGATCCACAGTTAATTTCATCTTTTTCCTTTTGAAGTATGGCAGGGAAACATTGCCAGTCATGAGACCCATACTTAAAGAAAAAAAAATATCTGGGGAATTCCCTGGCAGTCCAGTGGTTTGAACTCGGTGCTTTCACTGCCAGGGCCCTGGGGTCAATCCCTGGTCAGGGAAATAAGATCCCACAAGCCGCAAGGCACAGCCATAAAAGAGAAAAAAATTATCTGGTGTTATATCATGCCATCACCAAAGTGACTCTGAGATTCTGAACAGCCATGAACTGATACCATTTCCAACACTGTGGTCAGTTGGTGGTTTTTTGCAGATACTGTTTTAAATCATTATATTTTCTTTCATTATTTTCAAGTGGATATTGTTAATTTGTTTGTGGGGTGGGATGGTGGTTTTCTTGTTTAAGGTTGGGGCATTTTGCCACCTGAATCCATAAAGGCAATGGCTAGAAGGAATGAAATGATTCAAAGGCAGCATACTGCCAGGTAATGTAACAATGTTGTTTTATTTTCTATTCATTCACTTGTTTGTTTATTCATTTGTTATATATATACTTTTCTATATATTCATTCATTTATTGTATTTGTGTATTGTTTTTGTATATATTGTTATATTTGTGTATATGTATTCACTGATTATATATGTATATATATGCGCACACACACACACACACACACACACACACACACATACACTGATTACTTTCAAAAAGTATTCCAGGAATATTACAAAAAGAAACATATACAAACATGTACACAGGTTGTTTAAGGATAAAAACAAGATTAGAAATTACACAGTGAAGCTAAGTCTACAGATCACAGTAGCTTGTCAATGTCTCATAATTAAAATGCCTAGCTGTGATTCCTTTGAAATTCATACTGGCATTTCTGTCTTAAATGACTTCAGTTCTGCTCAAAGACAGGAGCCAAGCTTGCCAATCCCACTTCAAACTATGCCATTAGAGCCCAGACAGCCCCCTGTCAACCTAAAAGTGGCCTTCAACAGCCAGGAGAAACACACAGCAGTGATGACTAGGTTATTGCTGTGGGCAAGAGAAAGCATCAGTCAACTTTTTCATTGATGAACATTAAGGGGTCCAGGTGATGACCAATAAGCAAAGTAAAGTAAGCAAAAATACCAGCAAGTCTTCCCCCCTTCTCCCTTCCCCAACCCTTACCACTGGCATTAATTTTAACAGTTGAGACTTCTGTGTTTCTTGAGTCTCACTAAAATTGTACTGTAAGGTTTAAAAACTTCTTCCCAGAACTTTAATTTCTTTGAGGATTAATCTCTGGCAGGAAACTAATGCTGTGCTGCATTCTCCCCATCCCTGCTAAGATTGTCACATCCATTAGAGACAATGCTCTAAAGACTGGCCTTAGACTTCCATTGTGAGATTCAGCCAAACCCTTCACCTGTGATCTTACTCCAAACTCTCCTTCCCAGTGGCTCTCTGGGGGATTCGTGTTTACACCTAACAGACTTCAGAGAAGTAGCATAAGGACTCAAAAGAAAAGCAGAGGTGCTACAATAGGGAAGGCAGAGGGCCATTAAAATGATATTTCTAATGGTTTTCTTGGGTTTATAAAATATATTGTTCTGTTTTTAGGATGGAAATGGAAATGCATGCCATTTACCAACAAAGGAGAATAGAAAAAGTTAATTCCAAGGGACTAGCAGGCCTAGGGATACCATTCCTTTATGGCTTCAGTATCCCAGCTGGCCCAGCCACCGACCATGGCAGAAGCATGCTCCCTGCCAGTGACCTGCACGCTCACAGAAGCGCCCTGAGAAACTTTCAGGGAAACCCCATGCTAGTGGCAACTGGTCCGCACTTTCTAGAGAGCTGGGGGCAGAAATGTCGTCGTCTCAGGAGAGGTACAGGAAATCAGAAAGTTCTAGACAGTGACACCGAGAGTTCTAAAAGTGGAGTAGAAGAAAAGCCCCTAGGCCAAACCCGTGCAATACCCTGTGAAGAGAGTGAGTATGCAAAAGACCCAGAAACAGACACTCTCAACAATCACAAGTTGGGTGAAACCGCCCACACCTTTGGAGAGCTGGAGCGCGGCCATGGAAAACCCTGGGGAGCCCATGGCACTCCCCTGGAAGAAAAGGCCTGGGACAATGGGAAGGAGAAGGCTTCAGAGCAGGTTTTGGCAGCCTGTGGGGAAAAGAATGAGGTTTACCCGCCAGTTCCTCGACCATCTCTGCCAGGTAGGAGTCCAGGGGCTAATCCTCATGAACCGCAGGTCATCAAGTCCCTGAAGTTATTACATGGTGAGCTGTAACCACTGTGTTTCTTTTTATCCTCCTTTTTCTTGATCCTACTTAGAATGACCTCCTCTTGAAAAATTTATTACATTAGTTCCAATTAGCCATAACAGTGCAATGTATCTCTGTTTATATATTTGCTATATAGAGAATTTTCAGCAAAGGCTAGGAAGGTAAATATGAGGAAGGATGGGAAAGCCTACCAGAATTTTTAATTAACATTTTAATTTAATTTTTAATTTAATCTAATCTCTTCAACACAAAACAGAGGGGCTTCTTGCTTAAAAGTATGAATTCAATCTCCCCTGTATTTAAGTGTAGAAAAAATAAACAATTAAACAGAAGCTCTTTCAGTGCTCACTACTGCTATGATACTCTCTAACCTAAAAGTATTAACACACTATCCCCTGCCCCAAAAAGACACACTGAATAGTTTTCAAGAACTTCTTTAGATAAAAAATAGTTTAAAACTGGAACTTCTTTAGATAAAAATATTTTAAAACACAGGGATTTGGATATGTGTAATCTAGCCACCATACCGACTGCTTCCCTGACAAAATATTAATTTGCCATTTTGATGAAGATGTAGCTAAATTCTCACATGGCTTAGAGAGCATGATAAATCATGTAACATCATAGAACATGGTAGTATTAATCTGGAGAATGAAATCCACAGGGTATTTCTATTGGAATCTGAGAGAAGCTGGAACTTTGTTTTTATTTATGATAAGGTTGTCATTAAAGATCCTTTAGAGGAAGAAAAGAAAGGAGGTAGCTAAGCTTTTTTAGAAATCATCTCTCAGTAACTCTGTCTTTTAAGGGGGTCACGTGTAGATCTATGTAAAGGGACTGCTCTGTGGTAATAGAACATGAGGAAATGAATGTAACTATACAAGAAACTGTACTCTTAGCTTCCCCCTTTTCCCTTTTCCCACAAAATAATTTTCTTTCTGTTTTAAAGGAACACATGTGCTTCTTACAATCAAGGAAAATCTATCTTTGGATGAAGATATTCAGAAATGGACCGTGAATGACGTGTACAACTTCATTAGTGGCCTTCCAGGTTGTTCAGACTATGCTCAGGTGACGCAACATTTAAGTATTTTCTTAAAAGTTAGACACTTTGAAATATACTTCCTTCATAATGAGTTCTGTCGAACTTGATTTTGACCCCAAAGAGCATTCCTAATAATCTCTCCCTTTGTATGGCATTGGCTCCCTTGGAACAGAAGTCTCTGATTGGTGGAGCTTGGGTCATGTGCCCACCCCAGCCTCAGGGGAGGCTGGGAAAGCCAGTGTCTGGCTTTAGTTTCTGTCCCATCAAGGCTCCTGAGATGTGGAATTCTCCCAGAATTAGGAGGTTCAGAGGCCAAACATCCAAGAAGAATGAGAGGTATCTACTATATTCCCTGCTCATCCATTTAGCAAACATTTGGAGGCATGTACTTCTGTATCAGAAGTTTTAGGCTACTCATCATACATAACAGAAATATATACTTTATTCTAAAAAGGACAAGAAGGAAATACATCTGAAAAGTTGGAAATTAACTATTTTTAAATTCCATTTTTATTCTGGGGCAATATATAAAAATGCCTACGCACATAATTTAATCTGGTAGATAAATACCATTTTTTAAATTATAATGAACTATCAGGACAGTTGAAAAGTAAAACTAGCCTCACTTATATGGGAAAATTGGAGATAAAAATGGTGGGTTGCCAAGTTTTTGAAGTTTATGTCAGTGCTACATTTTCATGCATATAATTTACTTTTTCAAGTGATTTAATAACATAATTCCAAGCAACAGTGTGCCTACTAAATCTGGTATAACTATCTTTGGTTTATATTTTAAAGTAAAAGAAAGCAAGAAAAGGACATTATGATTTAACTACATCATAAGTAACTGATGTTAGTGATAACTTTTTTCAGATCTCATTTTGTGATATTTTCTTCAGTGTAATGCTGTTAATTTTTTAAAAATTTTCATTTCTTTCTTCCTTCCTTTCTCTCTTTCTTTCCTTCCTTCCTTCCTTCCTTCCTTCCTTCCTTCCTTCCTTCCTTCCTTCCTTCCTTCCTTCCTTCCTTTCTTTCTTTCTTTCTTTCTTTCTTTCTTTCTTTCTTTCTTTCTTTCTTTCTTTCTTTCTTTCCTTTCTTTCTTTCTTTCTTTCTTTCTTTCCCTTTCTCTTTTTCTTCCTTTGTTCTTTTTATTGGACCAATGGAAAAGTCATATAGAGTAGTGATTAAGAGTATGGCTTATGAAACCAGAAAGTACAAGTTCAAATCCTGGCTTTTCCACTTTCTGGACATGTGACCTAAGACAAGTTGCCTCCCTCCTCAGTGTCTCGGTTTTTTCATCTGTAAAATGAGGATAATAGTATAATACATTTTCAAAGGATTGTTGTAAGCATAAATGAGTGCCTGGCACTCAGTAGATTCTAATTTCATCATTACCTCAGAGGCTTCTAGAGAAAGCAGAATCTCAAGTTACTTGTGAAGCAAGTTGTGTTCTTCAAGTCACCTACTTTGTCTTTTTGCATACCTGCTAAAAAAATTTGTTCTATTTTGCCTATTCAATGAGTATAACCTTATTATTTTATTACTAGTCATTAACCGTGGGTAAGTCACTTTTTAAATGTATCTATGCTGCTTTTCAAGTGGTACAATGAAGTTACCAAATTCTGATAACCAGAAAGAAGCAACCCCATGTATAACGAACATTTGATTACTGACTTCTGATGGATTGAATCTGTTTGAACTCAATATTTTTTATCAGTCAGTGATTCACAGTCAAAAAAATGCAGTTTATAATAACCACTCTTGTAATAAACAATGTTACATGCATTTCATACTTTATAATCCCAGATGTCCCCTTATGGGTATAAAGAAGTCACATAAACACGAAGACCCCAAACTTTGCTGACTCATTATCTCTTGCCAACAGGATGTTGGTGCTTCCTTCCCCACCCCAAGAAGTGGTACAGTTATTTCTAGGTGTTTCTCAAATGTGTTTAGGATCAAGTCCTGCTCTTGTTTCCTCACTAAAGTCAGTTCCCCTCCTAGCAATTGCTGGTGACCTCAACAGCAAGGATGGCACTACTCTGCTGGGCATGACCAGGCTGTGTTCAGTGACGGTGTTCTGTACAGAAATGGGGAGCACCCCCCTGGATGCAGCTGGGTGCCGTCTGAGCGCAACAGGCTCTGAAGCAGCACTGCTTGTGCACAGCTCTCACAGGAACCCTTGTCTGCAATGTGCCATCCGCTTTTACTCACAGCCCCTGGGACTACTCAGGGCCACACCCCCTGTCCCCTTCTCTGTCCTCTTCTTCCTCACCTCTGCCTTAGGTGCAGCAACCTCCAACCACCCACCTTCTGCAGGTAGAAAAAGAAAATTCAGGAAAAAATAACTGCAGTGAAAATCCAAAGCCCCTTGCAAATGAAATCTTTTAAATAGATGTGAAGAGAGGATGGGTGGTTCAGCCATTTAGGGATATCCAGGATACCCTGTAACACATTTTTTTGGTTCAAAGTCAATGTCTAGTTCAAATAAGTCAGCAGTTAAAGTATTCTCTCTAAAAATAAATGAAATTATTAAAAATACATGCATATTTATATCATGCACTTGGCCCAAACTGCTCTCATGAGAATGAAGTGAGGATATCTTCTGAGTGACAGAGGTATGTTCTGCATCCTTGCCTCAGGCCCAGGGTCCATCCACCATGACTGAAGGTTAGGCCCTCATGCATTTCAGGCCCTGGGTGCCAACCTACCTGTGTGTGAAAATTTATCGCTGTGATTTCTCCTTCTTTGGATGAGCTCTCACGGTCCCTTTGCTGCTCAATGGAATCCCTACAAAGGAAAGAGAAATTAGGTAAATTTTCTACCATAAATATAGGTAACTATTTTTATCAGCACTCCTTTTGCTGATTGGCAGTTAAGGGTTGATTGGGGTTAAGCAGGGAAAATTCTGGATCAGAATCATGAACTATACATTATTTTACAAGTTCTCTAACAGGCAAGCTATGCTTTTTGGGCAACTCACTTAACCTTTTCTATGTTGGTTCTCTCATTTACAAAAAATCATAATAATAGCGCCTACTCTTTATTGGCAGGAGATTATGTGCCAGGCGCAGTACTAAGTAAATTATTTAGATTGTCTTTTAAATTTAATCGACACCGTACTTCTGCAAAGGAGATATTAACTCTATTTTGCAGCTGAGTAAAGCTGAACTTCAAGGTGGCTAGAGGACTGCTTAAAGAAATGTGTGTGTGACTACAAATCTAGCTCTTTCCATTATAATTACTCTACATTGAGGATATTGGGCCATATGATTTTCGGCCAAGGGTACCTGGGGCCCTAGGAATTCTCAAAGATGGTAGGAGGTATGCTTAAGTTATTCAAGATATTTCAAAACAACAGACAACCTAAGAAATATCATACATTTCCCCAAAATAAGGCTACATAGACTAACCCAAACTGTCCACTTTTTTGCTTTGGCCCAAATTGTAGAATTAGCCATTCTACAATTTGCTCAGTTAAAATAGGAAAAGAAATAATTACTTAATAAATATAGTTTGTAAATAACTAAAATCTGTTAGAACACAAAGTTCCTGGTATAGAAGTTTCCCAAGAAGAATCTAATCTTCTGCTGGTCCTGAGGCATGCCCTCCGAGGCACGGAACACACAGTGGAAATGGGACAAATATGGTTCCTCTTCTTACGGAGCTTGTAGTCCAGAAGAGGGGCACCGTAAGGGATTCCACATCAGCGTGACCGTGCTGGAGAGGGCAGCTACGGCGCGTGGTAGGAACACATGGGAGGGCCTTACGGTTTCCTAGAGGAAGAGGCATCGAAAGTGAGACCTGACAGTGAGGAGTTTACCACCTGAGGGACAACAAGGTGAGAGGGAGGCAAAGGAGGAGTTTCCAGGTGAGGACCAGAAGCCAGAGAGAACTTAACGTGGTTGGGATTTGAGAATAATTTTTAGTGGCCAGAGGCGAGGGCCAAGGTGGGAAAGGTGAGGATGGCAGGATAGGGGACTGAAGAGGGAGAAGGGATCAGGCCACAGAGACTTGAAGGATTGTGACTTCATCCCGGAAACAGTCTAGGTTTTAAGGAGGAGTGGCGTGCTTAGCTTTGTGTTTCAGAAAGGTTGCTCAAGTTGCTTTCATGAAAATAGGTTAGGTCTTAAAAAAAAGACATTTAAACAAAGCTGACATCTTTTGTGTTTAATAAGGTGTTTAAAGATCATGCAATTGATGGAGAAACCTTGCCATTACTCACAGAGGGGCATCTTCGAAGCACTATGGGCTTAAAGCTGGGGCCGGCACTAAAGATCCAATCGCAGGTAGGGTGATTTTTCGTAACTAAACGTGTTCATGGTATGAAGCTTAAGAGAAATATGTTACCTTTATCTTGTTGTAACATTAACGATACATCTTTATTAAGCTTTTTCCCTCTGTGGTTGGGGACATGATAAAAGTGAGGGAACCTGAGGGCTTCCCTGGTGGCGCAGTGGTTGAGAGTCCGCCTGCCGATGCAGGGGACACGGGTTCGTGCCCTGGTCTGGGAAGATCCCACATGCCGCGGAGCAGCTGGGCCCGTGAGCCCGCTGAGCCTGCGTGTCTGGAGCCTGTGCTCCGCAGCGGGAGAGGCCACAACAGTGAGAGGCCCGCGTACCGCAAAAAAAAAAAAAAAAGGAACCTAAAAACTTTGGACGGGGCATTGGTACATGTTCCTAGTTTTGGTTGGGAAGGCACAAAGCAGTGGTGTGCTGGCCAGTGTTTAACAACCTGCTGTCTTTAAAAATGAACCCCGATTTGTAGCATTTGTCAATTTCTGTGGTGTCAGTCCTCCCACCATGGCTGACACATGCAGCGTCACTGAATACAGAATTGGGAAGAGATGCACAGCAGCTCCCCATTTCAGACTGTCTTCACCATGTGGATGGCACAAGTGTAAACAACCTCAATAGCAGAGATAATAATAAACAATTATAGTAAAATAAGTAGGTAAAAATAATTAAGTGATAGGTTTGGGGTATTTAATACTTTAGTTTGCAATATAATATATCTAATTGTAACTTTATATAATTTAATTTTCAATACTGGCATTTTTAGCAATTAGCTGGCAAATTTCCTAAAAATATAACAATTGGTCTCAAGAGCTGGAACAAGCCAGCTCCAGAGCACCACTTCTCATCACTACCTCCACTGCTTCATTCTGGTCTAAGGCACTGTCTTCTCTCGTTGGATTACTGCGTTAGCCTTCTAACTCTTCTCCCTGCTCTGCCCTTGCCCACCCAGAGCGTATTCACACAGCAGTAAAGAATGATTCTTCTAATACATGAGACAGATCATGTCACTCTTCTGCTCAAATGTCTGCAATAGCTCCCCATTTCTTTCAAAGTCCAAGTCAAAGTCCTATATTATTTGCACTCCTCTGCACCCATCACCACCCTTGCCTTCCTGACCTCATCTTCTAAGTCTCTCCCTGCCAGTTACTGCTTTTGTCAACTCACCTCTGGATGCTGTTTGAACATCTAGACAGGTTCCACCTTCACACTGTTCCCTCTGCCTGCAATGCTCTTCCCCCAACATCCTCATGCTTTGTTCCCTCATCTCCTTCATCTTTGCTCCACCGTACCATCTCAGTGAGGTTTGATTGGTTCACCTTACTTAAAATTGCACACGGCCCAGCCCCCATACATACTACTGCTATCCCTTTTTCTGGTCTTCTCTTTTTCCCCATAGCACCCGTCACGTTCAGTCACACAATATAATTTATTTATTTGTTATATTTATTTTTATTTTTGATTTCCCTCTGCCCCCACTAGAATGTAAGCTCCATTAGAGCAGAGATCTTTATCTGTTTTGTTGACAGATATAACCTTAGAACGTGCAAAACCCATAATAGGTCAATAGTTATTTGTTGAAAGAGTGAGTTTCCTAAAAGTCAAACCAAGAAGCCTCAACTAATTCTTTCAGAATTTTTACAGTACTTTACTTATTCACAATACATGCTTAGACCAGGAGCTGAGTTTCCAGAATGTCCTTCAAAAACCTTTTTATTTTTCCTAAACTTTTCAGGGTAAAGGAGTACTTCAGTGTTTCCATTGATGTTCTTTTTTTCAACTTCTTATTTTGGAATAACTTTAGATACAGAAAAGTTGCCAAGATAGTACAGAGAATTCACCTAGCTTTTCCTAATGTTAACATAATACATGAGAGGGCACATTTGTCAAAACTAAGAAATTAACATTGGTACAATATAATATTCACTTTTAAATGATTTATTTTTCTTTCGTGAGGAAACTATACCTCTTGGAGTACTTACAATAACACTGCAGTTTTTTCTCAAATCTGATTTTCTTTGGCTTTGGTTTATCACTTTCGTTGCACTTTTTGTTCTGCTTTGTCCTTACAATGTGGCCAACCCCAAGTCATTCTTAATCTTCTCCTCACTTGCTGCTAGCATTCTTATGCTCCTATCTGATATATATAAGTGCTTTCATGCAGCCCAGCTGAGCTATTACATCCCAGGCCCCATCTACCAGCATGACAGGACTCCCACAGAAGCTGGGGGTGGGGGGGAGGTGGAGGGGGAAGGTCCAGCTGATGCCAGATGTTCAACCAAGCAGAACAGTTGTAGAGTCCTTGGGATTGGGAATTTCCAGGGGTCCCATTGAAGCAGGAAAATTGGAAGGTTCTGAGTAACATCTGAAAGTCCCAGAAGGTGGGCAGGCAGGAATCAGTGGATAACAAAATCTCAGTCTCCAAAATGGGAATCAAGGGCAAAATTCCATTACAGCAAGAACTGCTAAGAAGAAGGAAACCTACCCTCCAGAACAGAAACGTAGAAGGTAGACCGGGACTGAGCACACAAGGGAAGGGGTAGGAGAAGAAAAAGTTACTGGAATTAGAGAAAGATATTATTAGAATGGCGGGAGCTGGGGGTTTGAGCTGTAACAATGCGAACAATATAGAAATCTCCTGGGTCCCACTCGGCATCAGGTTTGTGTAGGAGCCCGCTGGTTAGTACTAGGGCACCAAGCCCCAGCGCAGCCTTATTTATGTCTCAACACTAAGCCCACTGAAGGCCAGTTGTGTGCTAAGGTTCTAAAGAATTCCAGCCTCACCTGGAGAAGGACGGGCTGGGTGTTGGTGAAGGTGAAGTAGGGTGTCTGTGGGAACCTTTGTGGGACCATTGGGAAAGGAAGAGCTAGAGTGAACTCAGAGTGAAATAATTGTGTGTGCAAATGAACCACAGCAGAACCAAGAACAGGAACTGGCAAGCTCCTACCACCTTGATATCCAGTTTTACAATGTAAACACTATGATTCTAAAAGAAAAAGCCCACCACATCCTAGAATTGTGTCCTTCTAGATGTCCCATACCTGAAATTACCTCAGCCTCCCTGCCACCTGTGGCTTAGCAGAGTATGCTGTGTTATTGAAAGAATTCATAGATGTAATTACTATATTTTGTCTTCTAAGGTATCTCAGCATATGGAAAGTATATTCTACAAGAAAAGGCTGTCACTTCCTACCCACACGAAACAAGCATTTGATCAACCAACAGATACAAACCCTCTTTTGGATTTTAATTCCTGGAGTGATACACTGGACATTCCTTGTTCCCAGGATATGATCATTCCTAAAAGAACCGAGCGAGATACTATGAGAAATTAAAACCCTCACGG
The DNA here is from genome assembly GCF_963924675.1 of Phocoena phocoena. Classification (NCBI taxonomy): domain Eukaryota; kingdom Metazoa; phylum Chordata; class Mammalia; order Artiodactyla; family Phocoenidae; genus Phocoena; species Phocoena phocoena. Next base: position 49,605,960 of record NC_089222.1, read on the forward strand.
AGCAAGAACAGTCTTAATCGGTTTTCTGAAAAGTCTGGCATATTCTGAAGGGTGTGCGGGGGTTTCCCAGGACCAGATGGCGGCTCAGAGGGAGAGAAAGCCCACCCTCCTGAGCTCTCTGGGAGGAGGCCTTGCCCAGGCTTCCTGAGGTGACCACATCACAAAGTAGCTGGAGGCATATCCTTAGAAGCAAATACTAAATGAAGGATAGAATTTGCAAACATCAAATTTGTATATATAAAGAGGTCTATTTCTTTTTTTTCCTTCCAGTTTTATTGAGATACTATTGACATAACAGCACTGCATAAATTTCAGGTGTACCACATAATGATATGACTTAAATACATCATGAAACAGCTGTCACAATAAGTTTAGTGAATATCCGTCATCCCTTATAGATACAAAATGAAAGAAACAAGGTTCTTCCTTGTGATGAGAACTCTTAGGATTTACTTACTTAACAGCTTTCATACATAACGTACAGCAGTGTTCATTCTATTTATCATGTGGTACATTGCATCCCTAGTACTTATTTATCTTACAGCTGGAAGTTTGTACCCTTTGACGACCTTCATTAAAGAGGTCTATTTCTGATTTTCAAAAAAAAAAAAAAAAGAAAGCTATAGTTGGATGTTTCCACGAGGATATCTGTGCAGAAGCCAGAAGAGCTGACACTGAAAAACAGAGCTCCTAACTGTCTTCACTGGCTTCCCATCCCCCAGCCCAGAGAGAGACAGAGGCAACCCAGTGGAGCCGGAAGGAGGAAGAAGAGAATGTGAAGTACAAAATAGAGAAATAGAGGAGCTGAGCACAAGGCCCCAGCTTTTCTCGTGGCAGGCTTTCAGCCTGAAGGAAGCTGGAGAAAGGAACGGGCAGAAGCTCGAACCTTAAAATTCAGAGTTCGACTGTTACTCAGCATTTTCCTTCTGATATGAAACCATGTTATGACTAAAAACAACTGGAGGACTCCTTATGACCTGAGAGGGAGAGGAAAGGGCATAGTGACCACCTCCTATTTCACCCAAGAGGTGGGGAAGAGTTACCTCCTCAAAGCAGTACTGAACTGGCAAGATCGAGGGGAGACGATGACGGCAGCTTCTGCGCGTGCCCCGTGGAATCCCACTCTTTCAACTTCACATTTAACAGAAAGACTGTGAAAGAATCCACAGGGAGCGGATAAGCGTTTGCTCAAGGAGGGTATTGGGTGACAGCGGTGTGAGGGAGACTTCTTACTATATACCCTCTGGTACATTTTAAATTTTTAACTGTGAGAACGTATTTTCTGTTTTTAAAATTTATATTTAAAATAAACTGGGACTTCCCTGGTGGTCCAATGGTTAAGACTCTGAGCTTCCACTGCAGGGGGCACGGGTTCAATCCCTGGTCAGGGAACTAAGATCCCCCACGCCGTGGGGTGCGGCCAAAAAAACAGAAAAAATAAAATAAAAATATAAACTGTGGTAGGCAGCTTCTAAGATGGACGCCAGTTACCCCTGCTTCCTGATGTTCATACCTTGTGTGATTCCCCTCCCCTTTGGGGTGGGCTGCAGTTATGACTTTTTCTAAGGGGTAGAAGATGGAAGACATGACGGGGTGTCACTTCTGTGGCTTCTGTCACAGGTCCTCTCTCTTATTCTCTTTGGATTGCTCGCTCTGGAGGAAGCCAGCTTTCCTGTCTCCAGGCGGACCTGTGGAGAGGACGGTGTGACTGAACTCGGCAATAGATCTTCTGAGGCCTGCCAATAGCCACGTGACTCTTCCCCAGGTCAAGCCTTGAGATGACTATCCAGCTCCTGCCCACAGCTTGACGGCAGCCTTGTGGCTGACCCTGAGCCAGAGGCCCCCAGCTAATCCGCTCCTGGGTTCCTGACCCACAGAAACTGTGGGATAATAAGTATGTGTTGTTTCCAGCCACTAATGGAATAATTTGTTTTGTAGCAATAGATTCCTAAAACAAACAAACAAATTGCATTGATAAACATAGATAGCGTGCGTCCCATCTTCACTTTTTGATTTGGAAGATGGGCTTTTGAAGTCATTGCCCCACAAGCCATGTTAATTTAGTTGATCTTTGCTTTCTTTCATTTTTAATGTGAAAACAACAGGGTTTTTTCCTGACATAAAGTTATATTATACTATCAAACATGCTTGTGGACCAAAGAGGGAGTATTGGTAACTTTGAGGGGAGAGAGAGAGAAAGAGAGAGAAAGGCTCAGAGAGAGAAATGATACTTTCAAATTTCAAAATTTTAAGAACTGTTTTGTCACATAACCTTTCACTTCCTGTAATTCCCAGCATATAAAAGTTTCATAAGGTGCCAAACGTGAGTTAACAGGTGTTATGGTGCGGGATAAAAAGAAAGCTTAATTAATACTTTTAGTGGCAAAGGGATCATGGGATTCCATCCATATGATGGCTTTTGAATTTCTTTTCCCTGCTAAATGAGTCAATTGAATTGGTAACTGATTCACTTGAACAGATGTGTCTCAATGTTACTCTAAGGAAAATGTCCTTATGTCATCCTGGCATGTACTAATAGCACCAAAAAAAGCACTGTGCTTAATTTTAGAACCATGCATAAAAAGAGAACCACGTAAAGGAGGCTCTCCCCAGCTCTCAGCACTCTTCTTTGGAAGAAAAGGAGACTGAAGTTGCTTGTCCACACTAAGATTATTCTTTCCAGATTCATGACTCTAGGGTACCTTTTAACAAAAGACCCACTTTAGTAATCAAAATTATTTTGAAGGGTGAAAATTTTACTCATATTATCATATAGAAATAGTTTTTAACTCTTCTGCAAATTCAACTTTAGTCTTGATTGTACTGTGTACCCTTTGGGAGAATAAAATAAAGAACAGCAAAAACAACAACAAAATTCTCTCTCATGTTTGAAAAATAATCACAATAAAAATGTGTTTGCTAAATAGGCTCTTCTGACTTATGAAACATTCTGTTTAGACAAGGGGAATAAACATCCATATAATGGAATACTATGTAACTGTTCCTCTATGGAAGTATTAAACAGCTATTAAAAAGCAATAATAGAATTCAAATATCACCACTTTGCACCCCTAAAAACTAAAGGACCTAAACAGTGATCATAAATGACTATTAACACCACAAAAAGAGAAACAACCAGACATTATATGCCTCCTCATGGAAGCTTATGAAACTGTTATGAATATAGCAAAATCCAAACTGGGGGAAACTGTATAGTATAAATGACCTGATCTTCTTCAACAAATAAATTGCAAGGAGAAACAGAGAAGGGGAAAAGGGAAACCAATAGATTAAAAGATACTAAAGATTTAAATCACCCAGATGTAAAAGTTTTAGGAACAGGTGGTGATGATGGTGGTGAATGTTATTATTGCCACTGAACCGTACACTTAAAATTGGTTAAAATCACAACTTTTATATATATTTTACCACAATAAAATTTTTAAAGGTTCATATCACCAATACAATTATTTGGATGCCTATTGAATATATTGTTTAAAAAAAAGAAATAATTGGGGAAATTTGAACATGATTGATGATATTCACTTCTATTAAAGAATTATTGTCTGTTTTTTAGATGCAATAATAGTGACATTTTTATTGTGGTAAGAACATTTAACACGAAATCTTTTCTCTTAACAAATATTTATGTGCACAATACAATATTGTTAAGGCACAATGTCGTGTAGCAGATCTCTAGAACTTAGTCATCTTACCTAAGTAGTTTTTTTGTTTTTTTTGAGTTCTTATCTCTTAGAGATGTATACTGAAATATGTACAGATAAAATGATATATATTGGATCTGGGATTCGATTTTACCTGACCTACAATCTAATAAATTATCCACTTATTATTTTATGGAGCCTGGCAGAATACTCAAGACCCTTGGGTCAGAGACAAAGAACTTTATTACTCATGACACAATAAGCAGCACAAACATTAGCATATTTGTTTTGGGTCCCCTTGCTCTCGGTGCCACCGGGGTAACACAGATGGATGGCTGCACGTGCAGCGGGTTGCTTCATAGCTGTGGAACACTGAGTTTGGGGAACTCACTTAGTCTTACAGCAAACAGTAAGAGCAAGAAAGACCTACTGTTTGTCCAGGGGTGGGAGTGGAGGGTGGAGGGGTGGGGAGGAGATGTTACCTCATTTCTTAAAGTTACTTAGTACACAATCAACCTTGAGAAATGGGCCTGGTGAAAGCAGTCAGGGCCTTGGCATCTTGGTCCATAGGAACATAAGAGGCCCAAAGAAGAGTCTCTCTCCCAACAATATCATGACATGAATTTGCTTCAAAAAAATCCATCGAGAAATGAGGCTTTGGTAAGTCAGTGAGAGTATAGTGAAACAAGTTTGGCCATGAGTCGATACTTGTTGAAGCTGGGTTGTGAGTATATATGAGTATATAAGGTCCACTGTGCTCATCACCGTTTTTTTGTATATGTTTGAACTTTTCCACAATAAAAGTTTTTAAAAAATCTGTTTACTAAAGAGTTATCTTATACAATATGTATGGATTCCAATATTTTTTAATAAAATAGAATATGCAAAAATACATATTTGTTATTTTTAATTTATGGAATATTTTGTTCTGCCCAATAATACTAAGAATATACTTCAAGCAAATGCTATTCCTCATTATGGTAAATATATACATTGTCATCTCATTACAAATATATGAAAGGTCCGTTTTATAGAGAGTTGTAGTCAATTTACGGTACTTTTCCAGCCTGTCCTCTGCCAAATGAATGTGTCTTCACGTAAGCCAACAACATGAGGTCCAAGGTCTTCGATGTATCTGCTAAGAATCCTGAGGTGTCATTGTACAGCTGTGAAAAGTTAATCTCCCCAGGAAAGGTAAGGGTTCACTTGAACATCATTGGGTGCCATTTTGAAAAAAATCAGAATGCTTTTAGGTTGTGCATATATATTTTTTAAACTAAACTTCTAATGTATTTCACCACTACCACCCTCATTCCCTAAGGAATGGCTCATTCTCTAAGGGGTGGATTTTATTTTGCTAGTTAGAGTGACAAAAAGTTTACTGATTGTTTAATTGAATTAGATTATTATCTCTTTCATTTTGCTAAGAAGTTATTCTCATCAAATAAAACAAAAGCAGGGACTTCCCTGGTGGCACAGTGGTTAAGAATCTGCCTGCCAATGCAGGGGACACGGGTTTGAGCCCTGGTCCGGGAAGATCCCACATGTTGCAGAACAACTAAGCCTGTGCACCACAACTACTGAGCCTGTGCTCTAGAGCCCGTGAGCCACAACTACTGAGCCTGCGTACCACAGCTGAAGCCCACACGCCTAGAGCCCATGCTCTGCAACAAGAGAAGCCACTGCATGGACCTAAAGTCTGTCATATAGAGTGAAGCCAGAAAAATACCGTATGCTAACACATATATATGGAATCTAAAAAAAAAAGAGAAAAAGAAAAAATGGTTCTCATGAACCTAGGGACAGGACAGGAATAAAGACGCAGAGTAGAGAATGGACTTGAGAACATGGGGAAGGGTAAGCTGGGACGAATTGAGAGAGTAGCACTGACATACATACACTACCAAACGTAAAATAGATAGCTAGTGGGAAGCAGCCGCATAGCACAGGGAGATCAGCTGGGTGCTTTGTGACCACCTAGAGGGCTGGGATAAGGAGGGTGGGAGGGAGATGCAAGAGAGAGGGGATATGGGGATATATGTATACATAAAGCTGATTCAGTTTGGTATACAGCAGAAACACAACATTGTAAAGCAATTATGCTCCAATAAACATGTTAAAAAAAAAAAGCCACCGCAATGAGAAGACCGTGCACCACAACCAAGAGTAGCCTCCGCTCGCTGCAACTAGAGAAAGCCCGCACGCAGCAGCAAAGACCCAATGCAGCCAAAAATAAATACATACATAAATTAAAAAAAAAACAAGAAACAAAACCAAAAGCAAGGATCTCAAATACCTTGTTACTGTAAACAAATTTATCGCCTTTTTTCCTGGTTCAGGCTGCTATAATAAAATACTATAGACTGGGTGGCTTATAAGCAACAGAAGTGTATTTCTCACATTTCTGGAAGCTGGAAATCCAAGATCAGGGTGCCAGCACGGTCAGGTTCTGGTGAGAGTCCTCTTCCAGGTTGCAGACTGCTGACTTCTCATTTTATCCTCACATGGTAGAACTCAGAAAGCTGGAGCAAACTCTTATGACCCTTCTTAGAAGGGCATTAATCCCATTCTTGAGGGCTCTACCTTCATGACCTCATGACCTCCCAAAGGCCCTACCTCCTCATACCATCACATTGCGGGTTAGGATTTCAACATGAATTTTGGAGGAACACAGTCTATAACACCTTCATAGGCCCATTTTCCGTTAGTCTTCTCTCAACATTCTTGGGTTCTTTGATGTCTAAAACATTAGTCAGCAATCTCAGATGCCCTTCTGTGTCTTTTTGGGGTAGGGGAAATAGCCAAATTTCTGAACTTTTTTTTTCACAGTTCCACTCCTGTATAGAGAAGAGCTAATTTCACTTCAAAAAGGATGTTTCTCTCCTAATAGGCTGGGCCACGAACTTCCTTGAATCACAGACTAGAAATGCCTTTCAACTGCTCTTTGAACACTGCATAATGTCCTGTGGAAGCTAGAAATTTCAGTGCTTTCTATATGGGACAGGTAGATAATTTGTTGAACGCTCAACTTGTTTCTTGACATTTGTGAGACTAACCCAACCAGTTTTGTGAAGGAAGCCCAATATTTGTTGGAGTTATGTCAAATGCAGTGCTGTGTTTTGCCTTGATAACAGAACTCTGCTGCAGTTATTTTTTTTTTACTTTCAAAACAGATATGATAAGTGTTTATGAAAAGCATTTGTATAATTTAATAAATAGTGGGAAACAGTTCCCTGATATTTTCAAAACTTCAGTTGCAGACCTCTACTAGGGCAACATCTTTTTCATACATTTAGGTCCCCAGACACTGAATAGATAGAAACAGCTTCATTCCAAGCTGCAGAAAGAAATTTGGTCCATGTTAGGTTTTTTTTAATGAATTAGATGATGATCAGGTGGTTCATTGTGTTAATGAGATTGGAGTTACTATTGTAGTCTAATAGTTGGTTTAGAATCCTTTAACACTCAGCTTTTCCTAAATTATCATCTTGGCTCTTCGCGCTTTAACACCAGTGGCTACCACTAAAACCACTCATTTAATTGAGTAAGCAAATAAATATTCACAGCACAGGAATCAGAATGAACCATCCCAAATCTGGTTGTATAGGCTGTATATAAGAAAGATATCAACAATTCCAAAGAATAAATCTATAAGAGGCAACATTTTTAGTCCTGGGAGAATATGAAAAAAAGTCTTTATTCCAGGCCTGATGACTGCTCCCATGCTAGAGGCATAAAAAAATCATTACTCACCAGCCTTTGTCTACACTCACCAACTCTTTAGGTAAATCATGTATGGAATAGATTCTAAGCATTGCTTCCCTCATAGAGAACTTTCCAAAGTGAATGGTCTGATTAGGTTACTTCTTATAATTACTATCCCTAAAACACTCGTTAATTCATAAATCAGGGCTTTCTTTTAAAATTTAGGATGAAGAATAACAATAAAATGCAAGTATTCTTGTGAAGACTCACTTTTCATGTTTGAAATCTTTAATTTGAAATAATTTTTCAATTATCTTATTTTAGGGTGGTGTATCAATTAGGATATTCTATGATGCAAATGACAGAATACCCAATTCATACTGGCTTAAACTATAAAAAGGAGCTTGTTGGATCTTGTAACTAAAAAGTCTAAATGTTCGGCTTCAGGCGAGGCTTATCCAGCGGTTCAAATGATGTCACCGAGGATCCAGTTTCTCTTTGTGCTGCCTTCCCTTGACTCCAATGTTAAGTTCTATAGAAGTGGCTTCTGAGCAGTTCCAGGGCCTCTTCTCCTGATAGTGAAATGCCTCTAGCAGTCAAGACCTAATATTCTCAAATCACAGGATAGAAAAGAAGAGCATGTCTCTTCTAATAGATTCAAACTCCCGGGAGTCACTCAGTTTCATTGATTCCTTTGGCTCCTGTGCCCAGTACCTGAGCTGGATACAGATTGGTTCATCCCTAAAGCCTGAATTTGTACATGTATTTTAGCTCCTTAATTTTGTTTTTCATTTGTAATATCTCATCTAACTCTTTCGGGTATTAGCCCCTTGAAAGCAACTATGGAATCTAAATTTCTTGCACTATTTCAAAGTACCCACAACAATGAATGCTCAACAAATGGAACTGAATTATATGTAGCAATGATCATTCTTTTATTTATGCACTGTCTCTAACATCCCAAAGTACTTTGTAAAAAATATGTTAGAGTCACAGGATGACAAATGTTCTCCATTGGGAGTGGGAGGAAAGATAAGTTAGAGTGTTTATTTATTCCTTGGGTTACTTTCCTGCAAGTCTGCTTTCCTCATAAAGCCCACAGCTCCTGTCAGGCAGCCCTCTCTAGAAACAACAGCTTCTAGAGAGGGCCCTTCCTAAGTTCTGGATTGTGGGAAACCAGCCCCTCCTCTTGTCATTTCAGGCTGGGGGATGAAAAGGTTTCCTGCTATTGCTAGTTCTTGTTGGTTTCCCTTAACCCCACTCACACCTGTGTAGTTGGTCCTTCATTAAACTCTCCTCAGTTATCTGGTTTAAGTGTGCCATTTGTGTCCTGCCAGCATCCTGACTTACACACACATACACTGTTAGAAAATCAAACTCAAACTGCCTTAAATCATCAATGGAATTTATTGAATCATGCAGCTAAAAAAAAAAGATGTCTTGCTTCAAGTCAGTGCAGTGGCTCAAATGACGGCATCAAGGCAATTAGAACTGGAAGAAACTTTATTAATCAGATTGTTATCTTGATTATAATATAATTAAATTTGTGTGCAGGAGGGATGAAAGGGTTTTTTTTGTTTGTTTTGTTTTGTTTTTTGGGGTTTTTTGCTCCGTTTTGCACTAAAGAATAAGGAAAATAGTTTACTGGCCCAGTTGTTTCTGAATCCTATGTTAGCACTCTGTAAACATTTGAGATAAATAAATGAGAATCTTCAGAGGCCCAAAGCAAAACTAACTCCACAGAACTATATGGAACCTAAAGGAAAAATAATTGCTTCATCATTTTTATTTTTGCACATCATTAACTCTTTTATTCACAGTACCTGACACAGTAAACTGATGGATGATGGAAAGTAGTGACTAGCTCTTTTCTCTCACGTGATGCTGGAGATGGTATAGCAACTGATGTACCTCTCTGTTCCCAAACACTTGCTGGCCATTCCTGTCGATTTCGTGTAGTGGAGAGACTGCGGAAGACCAAGGGCACTACTAGTAAATGATTTATAGTAACCAAGGACAGCGAAACATGCACTAGTTTTAATTTTTTCAAATAAAAAGACTTTCACTCTGTACACAGTATTTCCAATAACACTATAATGTCAAAGTTAAAGAACAAGATAACATAAAGTATGCTTAAAAGTTTCTCGTTGTTTCAAGCACTTTGTTTTTCCCTGTGAACAATGGACAATTGTGCCTTTAAACTGAAATACTTGTATGAGATTTAACACAGCTGACTTTCTCTCAAAAAAAGAAATTCATCTTTTACACTTTCTAAGTTAGGAAAAGATTATTTAAATGTTTTTGATTCTTTCATTTATTTCTTTTTTAGGTAACCAGTGAGTGTGTCTCTGTTGTTCCATGCTATGCCAGTGACAGCAGTTTGTCCCTTATTTAGCATGGACAAGTATAACAATCAAGAGAGTAATGTGACCATGAGAATTAATGCAAAGCACTTGCTGCCCAAGAGGCAGTAGCTGGGGTAAGATAGGGCCATGGGAATACAAGAACAATGCCCTCCTCGTCCATGCTCCCACCCAGCCAGGGCTTCCCAGAAGCCAGACCTTTGGGGCGGGTGAGAGACCACCAAGGACACTTCAACCATAGCCCACTTGGCTCTCTGAAGAACCCACACAGCATGTCTTAGTCAATTTTTTAAATTAAAAATAACTTTTTTCCCTATTCCAAAAGCAATGCATGTTTATTATGCAGAATGTAAACATTTAAGATTAACAAAAAAAGAAAGAAAGAAGGAGGTAGGAGAGAGTAGCCTTTAATTACCCCTCTTAGGAATGACCATGATTAACATTTTGATGTATACGCAAAGCTCACTCACTCCTTGTCTCCCTCTGTCTCTGGGATTTTACTATAAATATCCTTTTGAATATCTTTGTACACCATTAATTTAATTCATCTTTTACTCCTCACAGAACCTAACACAGTCCTGCATGAGGAGGTATTCAATAAAAGGATGAATGGCTGAATGTCCGAATCAGCGCCTTTTATTCATATGCTGCTGGAGGATAATATAGCAACTGCTGCACCACTCTGTTCCCATGTGCCTGCCAGAGGAGTACCAGGTATTAGGACTTATCTGAAACCATCAAGAAATCACAGTATTTGCTAACTCCACTAGAAAACCCCTCCTTAAAAGGAATGCTTCACAAGTGACAGAGCCCTTAACTTGGAGCTAGAAGATATAAGTATGAATTACAATTGGTCATTTTACTTCTCATTTTATTTCTTTAAGCCTCCATCTTCTAATCTGTGAAATGAAGGTATTGACCTATGATGTATAGGATCCCTAGCAGTTAATGTTCTATGCTATCTATATATGTCTGTCTGTCTATCCATCCATCCAACCAAACACACATACATGTATGTGTGTATATATTTAAAAAATTTTTTTAGTGAAGAAAGGACCCAGGTGCTAGGCCTTAAGATGCTAGTATGACAAAATCTGGTTTTGTTTGCCTGTTTTGTAAAAACTGAAAGTCTTATAGGAAACCCAGCCAACATGCTTTTCCATGCCCACAAACACTCTCTGTGGCTAAACTGGGAAAATCAAAAGCATGAAAACCAAAAATAAAAATAGAAAATAATGAAAGTATCTCTCTACATGTGGCTTTTATTAATTCTCAGATTCTCAGATGATTGTTGTATTCTGTCTGAGGCTCCCTTTCTTGTTTCATAGCTTTACACTCTGTTGTGTCATTTTCAAAATACTCCCTCCCCCCATTTCCAAGGTTACAAGCAGAGAATAGCTCTTCACTGATCTGTGAACAATGAGCTCTGTTTGGTAAGAGAACTTGACAGCTGAAGCAGAAGAAATCCTAATATCAAAACAGGTTGACACAGGAAAATGATTAGTAACTCAAGTGTCTGGGTGGAAAGGGAGTATGAACTATCACCTCCTACCCATTCCTTCCCGTCAAGCTTTGAGCCATTTTAAAACCCCATACCGATTCCTGAGAGCATTGAAGAAATGATGTGTTTCCAACATGTTCTGGCTGATGCTGAGGGTTCCTTCCCACATGTGCCTCTTCACCCTGCCTAAGCAGAAGGGATGTTAAGCATGGTGGAGGGGACCAGAGGGAACCATACTTAGAAAACCCTGCTGCTAGAAGCTTGTCCATGCAAGCGCACCGAGGCTTTCGGAACTCACCACCTCCAGAGTGTTTGCTTTTTCCAAATGATCATTCGGAACAGGTGCACGATGTCACTTTTGTGACATTCTTGCCCAAAATTCATAGCCTGAATATAATCATGAGGAAACATCAGACAAACCTAAATGAGCAACATTTTACAAAATAACTGGCCAATACTCTTCAAAGAGTCAAAGAAAGGCAAAGAAAAACTACTGTTTCATTGTCATGAAAGACAAAGAAAAACTGAGGACCGGCCCAGATTAAAGACTAACAAAGCATGAAAACTAAATGCAGTCTAAGATCTGGGATTGAATCCTGAGCAAAAAAAGTAGTAGGACAGGACAAAATTTGAATAAGGTCTGCAGATTACTTAGTAGTACTCTGTCAAGTTAATTTCTTGTTTTGAAAATGGTACTGTGGGGCTTCCCTGGTGGCACAGTGGTTGAGAGTCCGCCTGCCGAGCAGGGGACATGGGTTCGTGCCCCGGTCTGGGAGGATCCCACGTGCCGCGGAGCGGCTGGGCCCGTGAGCCATGGCCGCTGAGCCTGCGCGTCCGGAGCCTGTGCTCCACAACGGGAGAGGCCACAACAGTGAGAGGCCCGCGTACCGCAAAAAAAAAAAAAAAAAAAGAAAAAAAAAAGAGAATGGTACTGTGGTTACACAAGATGTTAACATTTGTAGAAGCTGGGTGAAGAGCACATGTGAATTCTTCTATTTTTTCTCAACTTTCTCTTAAGTATGAAAATATTTCAAAATGAATAGTTGAAAAAATTAAAAATAAATTCTAAAAAACATGGTTGAGAAAAATTCATTTATTATAATATTGGTTTGTGGACAGAGTAAAAAATACATATTAATTAAAAGAAATATCTTCACTCTTGAATTTAAGACTAGACAAGCAAGCTTTTTCTTTGATTAGTCATGTGTAGAATTATTCAGGCATTTCTTAAAATCACTCTAAACTCTCAGCATATACTTTATTACCAAAAGTTGAAGTTCAGTATAGCAACTGTACGTAAAAGTACTTAGATAATCTTGGTCTGTCCTTGTCACAATATCAATAGACCTCTGCTGGGAACTGTTTTATTATGACAACCGAGCACTAAATTCTCTAATCTTCAGGTCAGCAATTCCTGGGTGTATAGAAGAAGAAAGTTTTCCATTTGGCAGATGAAATATCAAGACCCCCAAATCCCTCTCCTTAGGAAGTAGAGCTTAGGAAAAGAGCCTAGTACTTTTTTGCTGTTTGCTATGAAATATAGCACTTTAAATGAACTGAGTTCATTTCCAGTGGGGTTAGGGGTGACCCTGCATAACTCAGAAGCAACCTGTAGGGGAAAAAAAAAAAGGCAAGTACAGTCATGGGAAGCAGAAGATTTTACATGTCACGTAGGAATATAAAATGTTATATTTAGTAGTTTCTTATATAGCTATACAAAAAAATTGAATAACTACGGGGGGGGGGAGGTAGACCCATAATTACCACAGCCTCCACCAGATTATTTAGATAATTACCTAAAAGTTAACATATCTACTCCGTAAGATTTACTGGCCTTTTGTTCTTTTCATTTCAGAGAAATCAGCATTACTGGACCAGTTCTTGACCACACGTGCTGTCTGAAAATTTTCTGAGGCCAATATAATGTGAACAAAAAATTAATAGTTGATCTAAAAAAGAAATGGAAAATTTTATTCAAGCCAAACTGAGGATTATAACCAAGGAGACAGTCTTTCAGAAAGCTCTGAAGACTGTTCTGCCCATTAGAGATCAAAACACAGTTATATAAGTTTTTGAGACAAAGGGTTATATGTCAAATGACTATTGACAATTTACATAATCCATATCTATACATACAAAGCAAGTAGTGGGTCTAGCTAACTAGTTGTTTGTTTTTTGTTTTTTTTTAATTTATTTTTGGCTGCATTGGGTCTTCGCTACTGCACACGGGCTTTCTCTAGTTGTGATGAGCAGGGAGCTACTCTTCGTTGTGGTGTGTGGGCTTCTCATTGTGGTGACTTCTGTTGTTGCGGGGCACAGGCTTTAGGCACACAGGCTTCAGTAGTTGTGGCTCATAGGCTCTAGAGCGCAGGCTCAGTAGTTGTGGCGCATGGGCTTAGTTGCTCCGCGGCATGTGGAACTTCCCAGACCAGGGCTCGAGCCCGTGTCCCCTGCATTGGCAGGCAGATTCTTAACCACTGCGCCACCAGGTAAGTCCCATGCTTGTTACAAGATTAAGAAGGAATATTATTTCCTAAGGAGGGCTGGTTAATGCAGATCCACAATACACACTAAAGGGAAGGTAGGAGGCCCAAACTGGCAAAGAAAAATTTTTATGTTTAAATTTTTCTTGTCTTGACATAAAACATGAATTTTATTTTATCAACAAGAAGAAAAAAATGTTAGGATTTTTCTCCCAATCTGCATGTGAGGTCCAGGTCTAGATGCCCTGGTTTTCTTGGCCCTCCTGACTTCAGGTTCCATGAATTCTGTGCCAATTGAACTTCTGTTCTCACCCTTGCCATCCCTCTCCTCTCTTCCCATCTTCATAGATGTTGGGTTTGGACAGAAAACAAGCTCTAGATATATTAATAACCTATGAGGTTTAGCTTTCTTTCCTTGTCCAAAAGGTTTTAATGTGGGGGATTTTTTGCTTTGTCAAACCCTGTATTTTCTCTCAAATTGCTGGGTTGGAGGTAGGTTGAGAAGGTGGATCCTTACATGTCTCTGTTCTCAGGTAAGACTACTATTATACAGGAAACCAAGCACAATGACTGAAAGCTAGAGTCTCTCATCTTGCACAAGGAAGTGCTTCCTCCATCAAATCTAGGGAAGCTTATTAAACCGGTTTCTTCTAATTTCATAGAGGACTATAGAGATAATAGAGGCCATGGATATAATGAAGACTTAACATAATTTTGTCCATCTTGTAAGTATATTTCTCTCCATTTACGAAAGCTGCAGAGGATAAGGACTATGTCATTGTCATCATTCATTATTTACTCCATTGACACCCATTCACACGAGGCCAGTAGTGTGAATTTGTTGTTTTCATTTCTACCAGACTGTGAACCTTTTAAGGGCAGGTACTATGTCTTATTCTGCTGTTCTCAATATCTAAGTCCAGTGGACTAGATATTGAAAACAGCAGATATTGGACTAGATATTGAGAACAGCAGATATTGGACTAGATATTGAGAACAGCAGATATTGGACTAGATATTGAGAACAGCAGATATTGGACTAGATATTGAGAACAGCAGATATTGGACTAGATATTGAGAACAGCAGATATTGGACTAGATATTGAGAACGGCAGATATTGGACTAGATATTGAGAACAGCAGAATAAGACATAGTACCTGCCCTTAAAAGGTTCACAGTCTGGTAGAAATGAAAACAACAAATTATACTATTTGTTGTTTAAATTGTATTATATATATATAATTTTACATATAAATATATTAAAACTATATTAAATTATATTTACTATAGCACTGATTGTATGAAATGTTGCAGAAACCCAGAAAAAGGAACAGCTAATTCTGCTGAAGAAAGAATTCAGGGAAGGTTTCACTGTGGAAGTGTTAGGTTTCTTGACCCTTGAAGGATCTGCCAAGTGAGAAGGGGAAGAAAAAAATGGAAACATGTGGGTATGAAAAGGCATTTGGCAGGATGGGGGAGTAGGAGAAGTGTGGTCTCACAGTACGAAAGATGAAGCAGGAAAGGAGTGACCCAGGTGATTCTAAGGAAGAAGATGATGGTTGGATATGGTCAGCTGGCACATGGCAAAGGATGGAAAGCTAAAGTCTTCATTTCTCAGACTTCCTTGCAGCTAGAGTCTGTTTCTAATTCAATGCACTGGTTGTATATCAGAAGGACAAAAGTGATGAGGAAGCCATCTTTCTGCTGCTGGCTGGCTTTCACTTTGCTGGCAGGCAAGGTCATGGAGACACAGGGTTCTTCTTCAGCTCCAGTGTTCAGCCTTGATTGTGGGAGTTGAGGCAGCTGCAGCAGTGCTGGCAACAACTTCTGATGCTGGCTTCCCAACAGGTTGATCACAGCTATCTGGTAATTTCTTGAACTCAGCATGGCTATCATGGACTCCTCACTCCTCCAAAGCAGAGATTCCCCTGAGTGGTTAGTTCTGCAGGGTCTGACAGGCCCAGGCTTGATCCTGCTTTTGCAAACTTTCAATGATTTTGGAAGCATCTAATTCCCCTAATTAAGTCTTTACAAACAGCAACATTAGTAGTACAATCTTCATTCACATACACGGTACTCATGACTTCCTTATCTTTGCTCTATTAGTTAGGGTTCAGTGCAAAAAAAGAGAAACTAATCTCTGTATTTTAACAAGGACTTAATTAGGGGAATGACAAAACAATTACCATTTCGGTTAAAAAGTCAAAGTGACTTTTAAAAATGTTCTTAGTCTAATATTAGCGTACTAAAAATCATGTATTGTGCTTTTTTCAAAACAAAATATTTATGCTCATTTTTCAATAATACATATTCGTTGTCTTATTTATGCTGTTTCCTGAGTGGAAGTCTAAAGAATCAACTCAATTTAAAACATTAACTGAAATTTTAAATAAAATTAGGTTTACTGTATTTTATTTTATGTTAAACATATGTATATTAAATTTTTTTTTCTTTGTGATAACAGCATTAAGTCACTGACATTGTCAATTAACATATTTTAAAGTGCTTTTATAAAAATAATGCCCCAAAAGGCCTGGGCGTTATTTGCTATACTTGCCTACAATTTTTTTCTTTTCAATTTAGTCACACATATATATTTAACATACAAGATGGACCCAGAGAAAGTGTTATTTAAAACAAAAACCTAAATGTATCAGTTTCCAGTTTGGATAAGTCTGATCAATGGGAATACATTTCTATGTACTATTCCATTCCACTTACTGGGATGGTAGATCCCAGGAAACTGACTTTTTCAAGTCCACACCTAATCATCAGTCCTCAAGAGAGGGGAACCTGATCAGAGAACACTTTGTTTAGCAGAGCATGGTAATGAGTTTTTATATATTTATGCATCCCAAGGAATCCAGTAAAGAGTAAAGACCTCAAATTCTCTATATAGCAAGAAAAATTCTGAGTTTCAGCCCCAGGGAGAAGAAGTGACAGAGTCCAGGGATAAACAGAAGTTTTGCGTTGGCAAAAGAAAGGGAGAGGGGTAATGTGCCTCATTTGGGTGAGAAATAAAAGTCAAGTCACAGGAATGAGATTGCAAATTCATAAGGAAATCAGAGCAAGAAATGGCCAGGAGAAACTCCCCACTACCACCATCAAAGATATAAATGGGGTGATGATAAGAGTGCTTGAGCTATTTTTATATAAATATTAAATGGAGGGAGGACCCAGAAACGTGACATTTGGGTTATATGTGCAAACATTAGCCATCCTTAATGTTGCTGTACACGCTGGGGAGCAATGGTGCCTGGCAGGTGGTTAACAAGGGAGTGGAGGATGGTCTGGAGTGTAGAGAGGGTAGAGTTGGGGTGGAACAATTAGCAGGCTTTTGCAACAACATTTCAGGTAGGAAATGATAAAAACCTAATCAAAGCAATGGCAATAGGAATGATGAGGAAGGAAAGAATTCCAAACGTCTCAGTTGCAGAGTCAACAGGATTGCTTACTGATTGGCATGGTTGAGATACCTCCAAGGTTTCTAGCATGAGTGACTAAGTGAACAGTGATGCAGTTACCAGAGTTTAAAAATGCAGTAAAAGAGACAGGTTTTGTGGGGGGGAATGGTGATTTCTAGTTGGACATTCAGTGGAGATATCCAGAAGACAACTAGAAATAAACAGTAATGCAGTATTTTGGAATTAAGCTGTAAACATGAATAAGAATCCCCAAAATGCATGGAGAAAAGGGAAGAAGATGAGAATGGAAACGTGGTGGCCAGGAACATTGAAGAGCTAGGTAAAGAGAGAGGAGCCAAAGAGATATCAGAAGGAACAACCTGATATCATGAATGCCAAGGAAGGAGAACAAATTAAGTGCATGGTCAATATTGTCAAGATGCTACAATTTGACATGAATTATTAATGGATGGTGGAGGTAGAAACCAAATTGTTGTAGTCTAAGGAGTGAATGTCAGTGAGACGTGGGGAGAGTAAATTAAACCTCTTCTGAAGAAAAAGGTGGTAGGGCAGTAGCTAGAGAGGTAGTTATTTTCCATGAAGGGCTTTCATTCCCCATCATAGTCCTAACCTAGCATTTTGCATCTAGTAGGCACTCAACATCTATTAAATACAATAATATTTTCATTTATAAACTAGCTTTCCTATGAAGAGAATCCAGTGTTCTCCAAATAAAACAGTACAAAACAGATCTACCCTCATTTTGGATGGGGAGGACTGAAGGAAATAAACACATTTCATATTCTGTGTTATGTTTTGGGTTAATTGGTAAGAATCATCATTTTTTCTCACCCCTCTCTGACTACACACACCCTGATTATAGATTATAGAAGGAAAAGGAACCAAATGACTTGCTGATCCAGTCCCCAGACTGCAGAATTGCATAGTCCAAAAGTGAACTTTAGCTATGTTACTTTATAAAAGACTAGGCGTCAAGATGCCACTATTTGCCTTAATTACATATTTAATTGCTATTAGGTTACATATATATGGGGAATGAAGAATTTTTTAAAGATATAATATATGCTCAGCATAACATTAAGTGAAAAGGCATATTATGCAATATGATCTCAATTAGGGGGGAAGGGGGAAATAATATATACACACAAAGTATGAATAAATACTAGAAGAAAATAAACTGTTAACAGATCTTTGGACGGTAGCGTTAGGGATTTTTATTTCCTTCATCTTACTTTTCTGTAAATTCCTAATTTACCATTATTTAAAATCTCCATCTAAAAACACTTACTAGCAATTTAAGCCCATTCTCTTTGATCTAAGTAGCTCTAAAATAACAATAGTTATAATAGTAATTCACCAGACTCCAAGTACCCTGCAGTCTTCTTAATTCCAACTTCTTAGAATCTCTCTCCTTACTCATCGTATTAGTTGCTTGTACTCCCTGAGTTCTCTGACTCGGATTCTAAAGGTGCGTTTCGAGAAGCAACGTGGAAAATGGAATGGGGAATCCAAAGTTTGTTTCACATGAGCCCGACTACCCCCTACATTGTACGGGGAGATAATTTGGCTTAGGTCTCGTCTGTGCCATCTACCAACTGTGGAGCCTTAGATAAATCTGTTCATATCGCTGCACCTCAGCTGTCTCGGCTTTCCCATCTTCAAAATGGGATTAGGAGAATTTACACGTGGGGAATAGATGCAGGGCTCACTGGCAAGAAAAGAAGTGCCACACTTGGAGACGTCTAGAATTCCATAGGTCTCAGGAAATCCTCTGTAAAAGGTTCCACCCCAAACCTACTGACTCCGAGGAGCATGGGGCCCCAGGAATCTGTATTTTAATAGCTTCCCAGGTGATTCAGATGCCCAGTCAGGTTTGAGAACCAAGGACTCTTTCCAGTCCTCCTGTTCTTTGATCCACTTCTCAACTTCCTTCTGGTCCCAGCGATTTCCAGTTCCTGCAACAAAAGGAGCCAAGGAAAGAGGGGAGAGAAAGCGCAGCCAAGACCCGCCGAGCCCGCCTAGTACCGGCCTCTCGCCAGCCTCCCCGCTCCGGCGCCAGCCGGTAGATTACATAACAGCCCCGCGGCGCGCTATCGCGATATTTCCACCGCCCCCGCCTACTTCCACGTCAGAGGGAACCGGGCGGAGCGGCCAACATGGCGGAACGCAGGCGACACAAGAAGCGGATTCAGGTAGCAAAGGCGAGCCCTGGGATAGGGGACTCTCGGAAGTGGAAGACGCAGGGAAAGCTCCCGGGAAGGGTGGGCGAAATCGAGGACGAGGTGGGGTGGGGTTCCCCCGCGAGGTCGCCGGTTGCGGGCTGAGTCGTTTTGAGGGGCCTGAGGAAGGGCGGTGTTGGCGACGGCGGAGACCGAGGCGGAGGTGCTGAGGCAGCGGCGGAAGGCGGGAGGCGCGGCCGCCAGCCCAGGGTGGCGGTGTCGGCGGCGGCGGCGGCGGCGGCGGCGTTGTCGTTGTCGGCCTGGGCCTGTGCTGGGAGGTCCGCGTCCTCCGAGCGCAGACACCGACCCTCCCCGGGCTCCTCCCCTCCCTTCTCCACGCCATCCTTTCGCCTTAGCTGTCCCGAAATTAAGGCCGCGATAATTAGGGTAGAAGGAGGCGGAGGACTGACCTAAAGCTGCCCGTTCTTTGTGCGCAGATAGAAGGACCGTAGGAGGGGGCAGTGATCGGGGTTTGGTCAGCTGCCCCAGGGGCCCAGGCGGCGATCTGCGTATCCAGATGTTCGTTTGCGTGCAGCCTCCTTTCTCCTCACAGTTATTAACTTAAACGTCCAACTGAAGCTTTCCGGCTTTCTTTCAGCGACACAGTGTAAATAAACAAAACTCCCTTGGTACTGCAAAGAGCGGGTCCCGCCCAGAAACCTTTCACATGCCAGTGTGTCATCCTCATAACCTACATAGCATCCCTCCCTCATTCCACATGCATGTCATCTATGTATTTCTTCCTTGCAGTTTTCCCCCTGTTGTTCTTGCTCTTTGCCGAGAGGATTAAATATGGGGAACATCTTAGACTGAGGATGTTTTGTTGTCTCCTTATTAGCTCCTGTGCCTAGAAACCTTCATATGTCGTCATAAATTGATGGCGTGTTGTAAACTGTTAATATACTAATCACAAATTGTTACACTCATCATTGTCTTTTTGTTCCTTACTATTTCATTGCTTAGATGAATGTTTCTAATGTTTTTTTCCCCCATTTTTTTCACTTAACTGACTTACACCACAGGTGATTTGAGCTATGCAAGTTAAAATTCTCCTGAAAACTTTGAAGTACTAGGAAAAAAAAGATTTCAGTGATCAGTAAATACAGAATTTTAGAATTAGGCAGAAATAAGAAAGTAGTTTCAAAAAGAGTACAGAAGGGGACCAGAGACAATTGCTCCCCAAGTTCAGACAGGTCATAAAACCAAGGCTTAAGGTTATTATGGAAGAAGTTTCTAATTATACTGTTTCTAGTCTTTCAAAATTTAGTGTTATTGGTCAGGTATGGATACAAAATATACTTTTATTAGAATTTGTATTGAAGTTATCAAATTAGGACTTACTGGACTTATATTTACACACATGGTATATTTTATGGCCTTAAATAAACATTGTTTTTACAGTTTCAACTGTTTTTTAATATTGTTGTAAAGGTGATCCTAATTCACTTTGAATACCTGGTCTATTTCAATTGTGATCTCATTAAGCAGAAAGATAGATTTAAAAATCTGTATGGTAGTGGTAGTGACTGGGAGCTAAAACTTGTGCCTGTTTGTACCCCAGTGTCAATAATTATTGGCTGTGTAACTTTGGTCAAGTTACTTAACTTTTTTCCTCTATTTCCAAATCCATAAGAAGGAATATTTACCTTAAAAAAATATCCTCATTGGGTTGTTGTGGAAAAAAATAGGTGCGTGGGTGACTTGTTATTAAAGGTTATAAAAGCTATTAAAAGAGTGCTTAGCACATAACTCCTTTTTCCCCTTCCCCAGGGATGAAGGCTTTAGGATAATTTGTTTTGGTTTTTGTTAAGCACGCTGATATGCTGAAGAAAAATTAACAGTTATCTATTCAGTAAATAAACCTTTGAGTTGTGAGCTCCATAAAGAATGGCTGTTTACTTACTGTTGTTTAGTTGGGGATTAGATAAGTGTGTGAGGATCTGATTGTTAAAAATCAAGTTGGTATACTGCTAGGTGAAAATAAATAACATTTTTCACCTCCTCCAAGTTTTCTACATAGCTGTGCTATGTAAAATGTTGTGGAGATCTTGGGAGTGCTACCTGGAGTACTACTGTGCGGTGTCAACAGATTAATAAAAGTGTACAATATCTTATAAAACTCCTTGGTTTTTTTCCCTCCAGAGAATCAGAAACTCTATAATATTGGCATTACTTTAGACAAAAAGATCAAACGTAATGACCAAATTCAGAGTTGAAGTTACAGAAAAAATTCTATTGTGAGACTCTGGGCAAAAAGATCTGTAATATTAACTCAGTTTCCTGTTGCTACTTGATGTTTCATGTTTAGAAAAGATTTTTATGTTTAGTAGATTTACTGACCTTGAATTGTAATTTGTATATTGGGGGAAATGATTGATACAAACAAGTTCAGGGTTTTAAAAGGTAGTTAATTTGTATGCTTTTTCTTTTTTTTTTAATTTATTTTATTTATTTTTGGCTGCATTGGGTCTTCGTTGCTGCACGCGCGCTTTCTGTAGCGGTGAGCGGGGGCTACTCTTCATTGTGGTGCGTGGGCTTCTCATTGTAGTGGCTTCTCGTTGCAGAGCATGGACTCTAGGTGTGCAGGCTTCAGTAGTTGTGGCTCACAGGCTCAGTAGTTGTGGCACGCGGACTTAGTTGCTCCGCGGCATGTGGGATCTTCCCGGCCCAGGGCTCGAACCCATGTCCCCTGCATCGGCGGGCGGATTCTCAACCACTGCACCACCAGGGAAGCCCTGTATGCTTTTTCTAATGTAGCCTAATTTTAGATTCTGGTATTCCATCAAAGTTGGAAGCAAGAAGACTATTTTGTCACATTTCCTTCTTGGACTCACTTTACTGGTCACTGAAAACCAAAAGTGAGCTGCGTGTTCACTGACGTGATATTGGAAAGTTTTCATGATTGAGATTCTCAAGTGAGAGTGATCTCAATTCAAATTAATAAAACATTGGAAAGTAAATAATTGTAAGTTTTCTAAGAAATGCAATTATGTAAGTTTTTAAGAACATTAAAATCAGTACTTATAGGTTAACAAAGTGCTGCTTACTAGAAGGGTTAATTGAGAATCCTAGTACCATGAAATTTTAGAGTTGAAAACGATTTTCAAGTAGTAGGGGTTTTTGGAATCTTTTTGCACAAATGCAGCTCTTATGTAAAAGCAGAGGGGTGGGCCCAAAGCCCTATCACCTCAGTACCCCACTACTTCACTACCATTATCCCTCATCCTTAAGCTACTTTTAGGACCTAGATCTAAAAGCATTACTAGGTATAAAACATATTGATCTAAACCGTTAACATCATTTTACAGATACACTGAGGTTCAGTGAGGATATGTGGCTTGACCCAGGGTCACTCATCAAGATAGTAAAACCAGATTTAGACCAAGTCTTCTAATTCCAGTTGAATGTTCATTCCACCGCACCATTGATAAAATAAATTGTTTTGACATACTTTAATCTTGCAATCTTTATATTAAATTGTACAACAAAGACTTAACGAGACTTGTCCCTGCTAAAGGGGCTCATCCCATTTAGTGTTCTGCTTATGTGTAAAGTATCTAGTTGAGTTTTGGGACATTGAAATGGCTTATTCATTCCTAGAAATTTTATAGTACCTGCATCTCAGTTAACTTTGTTGCACCCATCTGTCTCCCTGTCAGTAAAACCCTGACATATCACGAACCAATATGCTTAATTTCAGAAAAGGGCAAGTTTAGGATTATGCGCTCTGACTCTGGGACTTTCTGAAGAAAAGAGATGGAACCCAGGAAGCCAGTCCTAAGTGGAAAAACTCCCCCCAGAGGCTTAATGAAGGGCTTACAATGGCAGGGGGTGGGGGATGTTAGAAGGGCACTGCCAAAGTCAAGATACAGAGACTCTTGTAAAGCTCTGTTAGTAACATACTGTGTGACTTTAAGCAAAGGATTTATCTAAGATCTCCTCCAGCTTTCAGATTTTAACCTGTTAACCTATTTACATTTTCACGAATATTTTATACTGTTTGTATAAAGATACAAATTGACAGTTGGTGAACTAATCTTTTTCTTTTGCTCAGTTCATTCAACAAGCTTATTTATTACCTAAGCTTATTTCTATTGAATATAACAATTTTTAAAAATTCTAGTCGTTTTGGGGGTCGGAGGATGAGGAAAGCAAATTCGAAGTCAAAAATTCTGTGAGATTGAAGTCCATGGCTTACTGACTCTTGATCTAATATTTTTTTTCTCAAAAAGATTATCTTAAGTACCAAAAATAATATATAGTTAGAAATGGTAACCCGAGTTTCATTGTAGTATTTGAGTGTTGAAGTATTCTAAAATAAAAATATTTGTTAAATAATTTAAAAAGAATGTTCTACCCAAACTTTCAGTTTTTGTAATTTTGGATTAAGGGTTGCAACACCCGGCATCTTGGTGTTTGGGTTGGCAGTCCAGCCTCAAAACGTACTGGTTCTTTGCTTCCTCATTCTAAGACATTTGAGCTCATTCACTGAGCTACAAAGTTCTCCTCATTCAAGGCTCGATGAGCTGGTTTCTCTTGGTTAGTGGGTGATGTTATTCGCAAAAGGCCTTCACTTTTTGTCAGAGGGTTTCTAGAAAAGTTAGGAAAATATTCTGAATATTTCTTCACATCAAAAGGGAACAAAGAGGGGAAGTACTTTAGTCTAATGTATAAACAGGAAGAGGATAAGACTGTTTTAGCCTGCAGCAGGGGAGCAGTGAGAATGAAGATTCCATGGCAGGCTCTTCTATATTACTAGCTTCCCAAGGTCATATTCTCTTGGTGCTCTTCTGTAGCAGTCTTTCTTTCTGGCTTTAAAGCCCCAGCAGATGGCACAAATTCTATACTGCTAGAGACAGTCTACAGTATGTATAACTTATATGTGGTATAATGAATATTTCATAATATTTCACAGAGGATAATAGAAACTTTTTAAGGATTTGAACTTGAAGGAGGAACAAGGAAGGAATCAGTTCTGTTGTACCAATATATTGATAGAATTCACTACTTTTCTAGTCAGATGTTTAAGGGAAGTTAACTGATACTTTAAGAAAGTATCAATGAATAAGTAACTGTCTGGTTGGGAGAGATTATCCAAGTCCATGTTTTCTGGGTCTGTTCACTTCATTCTTGCTTTGTAGTGCCTTTACCAAGGAGGGGAAGGGAATGCAAAGAGAATACTTGAGTCTGTTTTTGCAGTTGTGGAAGAGTTTGGTGAACTTGAAGTTAATTGTTAAAATGAGGTTTTAAAGTGTGGATTCATGTATTATCAGATTCCCTATTATATAATAATAGAACGGACTTTTCAGTTTCTTGGGTATTCTAATAGATTTTACGTCTGATGCCTCTTATCAACGATCAGTAGATTAGTACCTGTATGCCTGTGTTCAGTAAATGGTTTGAGTGTTAGTATGAGTGTAGACTTGTCATGCCTAAAGTTGATGTGATTGTTTTTCCCCCAAGAATCACCTTCCTCCCAAATTTCTGTTAATTGAAAAACTGTCCTTTCAGTTGATCAAATTAGAAATCTGACATCTTTTACTAAGCCATTTCATTCATCTTTTATCATTGAGTCCTACCTGTTGTACATTTGAAATGTTTCAAATGTCAAAATCCTTCCCATTCCTAGTCTAGTATCACATCACATCTTACTTGAATACTAAGTAGTTTTCCTGCCTTGTGCTTTTTTCCCCCAGTTCATTCTACATACAGGCTCCAAAATAGTGTCTAAGTCATTTTTTTTTTCTCATTTTGTCCTCCTTCTATTCAAAACCTAGTTTCTGTGACTTAAGGAGTAAATTTGAAATTTCTTAAGACTGCCTTGAATACTGTTTAGCCCTATTATACATACTTAACCTCACAATTCTTCCTAACTTGTCTCTACTAGAGCCAAATTTTATGCTCATTTTTAGCCACAGTATGTTTATGCTATTCATTCAGCTTATCCCAAATTTGTTCATCTTGGAAAATCCAGGTCCCTCTTCCAAGAGGTCTTTCATAGCTATTCTCATCCACATTGATAATCTCACTCCTTTTGTACTCCTAAAATATTTTTTCTACCACTCATTTTGGAAAATAACAGTTGTTGTTTTGGAAGGTTGTAACAAAGTGGAGGTATCATACCTTAACAAATTTTTGATATTAACAGTAGCACCCAGAGTTATTATAGGGTAAACACTCAGTAAGTATGCATTTGAACAATTTATGTTTATTGAGACTTCTCCCCCACATACCATTTTTAATCAAGCATATCCCAGTAACAAGTTATCAGTTAATTGGATAAATCTTTAAATTGGCAACAGTTGTATCAACTGAGGGAAAAATTGAACATATATGGGTGTGATTATAAAATAGAATTGGTTTCTATAAAGCCAATTATAGTATCTCATTATTTCCAACTATTTATATAGTATTACTTTTTTGGCTGTACGTGACTATATAGGATATTATTTACTAATAGATGAGCCTCCTCGAAATGCAGTGCGTTACACAGACATAATTAAATGCTATCGTTTAACATATACTAACATATATGTTAATAATTTTAGTGTGATTTCAAAAACCGAAATATAGAATTTTTAGTTTGTCAGAAACTATATTTTGTGACTAGGACCCAGATTAAATAATTATGAACATTGTAGATGTTACTGAACTTGGAGTGTTAAATTTTGAATTTACAGTTTTTTAAGATTCTATTTTTTTGTGATATGTGTTTTTATATATAAAACTAGAGGTCTTTTAATCACATAAATATTTGGTTTTTACTATAGTTTTCATTTGGATTGAATGGTTTGGGCTTTTTTTTTTCTTTTTTAAAATTTTTATTGTATATTGGAGTATAGTTGATATACAGTGTTGTGCAGGCTTTTAATTTTTATTGTCACAAATAGTAACCCACAAGTCGGGTAATACGAGAGTATAAGAATCATGCATTGTTAATTGGCTGTTGGAAGTAGAGGAGTTGGGAAGTGCAAAGAAGGAAATACGAGAAGTAGCTGCCAGGTGACCCAGCAACCACGGCACAGATTTTCACTTCATCTCACAAATTACTCCTCTTCAGGATAAAATTAAAGCTGAAACTTTGATTTGTTAGTTGTTCCTTATTTTCAACAAACATAACTGAATGCAAACTAACTTGAAATCTGTGGGAAAACTGACGTAAAGATAGATGATTTAGAGAGTTTATTTTTCCTGTTTTGTGTTATTAGAATGTCTTGCCTAAAACATAACTGTCTTCAGCATCAATTTTTCTCGGCATACTAGATTCTTGGCAGATAATTCTTTACTATTATTTGGCACTTTTTTCATCTTAAGAAATAGCCTTTCCTGAAATCATTCACATTTAAATTGTATATTGCTAGAAATATTGCTTGAGTGCTCTGTGTACTGTGCTTAAACATGTAATTAAAGACAGTACTTTTGGGCTTCCCTGGTGGCGCAGTGGTTGGGAGTCCGCCTGCCAATGCAGGGGACGCGGGTTCGAGCCCTGGTCCGGGAGGATCCCACATGCCATGGAGCAACTGGGCCCGTGAGCCACAAATACTGAGCCTGCGCGCCTGGAGCTTGTGCTCCGCAGCAAGAGAGGCCGCGACAGTGAGAGGCCCGCGCACCGCGATGAAGAGTGGTCCCTGCTCGCCCCAACTAGAGAAAGCCCTCGCACAGAAACGAAGACCCAACATAGCCAAAAATAAATAAATAAATAATTAAAAAAAAAAAAAGACAGTACTTTTAATATGATAGCTTACAGCAATAAGACAACTAAAAGTATATATATAAAAGATATATGCAAACATAGACTGACCTAATATTCTTCAGTATATGAGTGGGGAGAATAAGTATACAGGAACATAAGTTCAGAATGTAAGGAAATAAAAGCAAGATGGGGAATGATAAACAATGAAGCTGGTAGAAAGTTTGGAGGAGGGAATGGAAAAAAGAAAACAGGGAAGGATTAAAGTAGCCTTTCTAAAACTCTTTGTGCCCTTCCATTAATCAGTTCTTAAATGAGATTGTAATTTATTTGTCTATTGCTTTTTTTTTTTTTTTTTTTCTGTACGTGGGCCTGTCCCTGTTGTGGCCTCTCCCGTTGCGGAGCACAGGCTCCGGACGCGCAGGCTTGGCGGCCATGGCTCACAAGCCTAGCCGCTCCGCGGCATGTGGGATCTTCCCGGACTGGGGCACGAACCCGTGTCCCCTGCATCGGCAGGCGGACTCTCAACCACTGCGCCACCAGGGAAGCCCTGCATCTTTATTTTTGCTTTACCCCGTTCAGAAAGAAAAGAAGAAAGGCAAGGTGAGAAAAGATTCCCTGACGATATCTAGAATCTGTAACCACAGGGGAAAGGGAAGAGAATACAAATCTTCAGCATCTCTGATAGTAGTTTGTATCTGGGACCACACTGGGACAGCTGTCTTTGGTTAATTTGAGAACTCCTCCTGCAATCTGTTGTCCATTGTTCAAGGTACATGGCTTTGGCTGTTATTTAACATTTATTTATGGCACCTGTTTCTACTTACTTTGACATTTGGGCACTCACTATTGACAACCTCTTAATGTTTTGAATTATTGCATTACGGCTTTTAAAAAGAGACCAGGCAAAAGTGAAGGTGAACTGGTACAAAATGATTACCATACTGGAAAAACAACTCAAAATAAATGCCTTGTAGCTGAGGCCAAGAGGCAGACAGGTTTGGGCCCTATCAACTTGTATTTGAAAAACGTGATTTTAAAAATCTCCATTCCAGGGGCTTCTCTGGTGGCACAGTGGTTGAGAGTCCGCCTGCCGATGCAGGGGACACGGGTTTTGCCCCTGTCCGGGAGGATCCCACATGCTGCGGAGCGGCTGGGCCCGTGAGCCATGGCCGCTGAGCCTGCGCGTCCGGAGCCTGTGCTCCGTAACGGGAGAGGCCACCACAGAGAGAGGCCCGCGTACCGCAAAAAAAATCTCCATTCTGTCTTCTGTATACATTACCAGGTCTGCTCCAGAAAAAGCTTGAAAGAAAGGCCTGTACTAAACTTAAAAAGATTTTCAGAAGAGATCTGTAAATTATTCTTCAGTATATCAATGTCACAAGTAAATGATTACATTAAATTAATATTCTTACTTTGCAGGAAGTTGGTGAACCATCTAAAGAAGAGAAGGCTGTAGCCAAGTTTCTTCGATTTAACTGTCCAACAAAGTCCACCAATATGATGGGTCACCGGGTTGATTATTTTATTGGTAGGATTACATCAATAAAATTATATTTGTGTGCATATCTTATGAAGATACCTAATTTGGGGATAGGTAGATATTTTAAAAATGCTCTCCAAGCATGATTGGTGAAGCTAGATGATGAGCATATGACAATTGATTATCCTGTTCTTTCCTTTCATGATTGAAAATGTCAATAAAAATAAAAGAAAGTGCTTTTTAATAACGTTTCTTGGAAATTTTTAAAATAGGATTTATTTTCAGTACTAACACTAACTTTTATTCAGATAGTACATGTACTTAACGATACTCTTTTTGTAAAACTCTGGCATAGAATTCAGTGTGAAACAAGTGTGTCAGAACCAACTTAGGAGTGTTTGTTATTCACATAATCTAAACAACTTCATAATCAGCTAATATTATCTGTAATATTGTCTCATAGCTTATAGATCAATAGTTGTTGAGTTTGCCTGTCTGATCAGTTAAGGTTGAATTACCTATTATTGGGAAGAAATTTATTTATCATCTCTTCAGTGTTATGATTAATGATTTTGATAGTCCTTAAAAGTTTATAAAAATAGACATGCTGATTTTTTCACATCTCATATGTTTAGCTTCTTCCAATGACAGTAGATTGTTTCAGAGCTTATTCCTCGGTGGGTTACAATAAAGCTTGGTGACAGAATTTCTGTTACTGTGGTAGAGGAAGATTTTTGGTTTGTTTATCCCATATTATGATTATTTGATAAGAGTGTTATTTACATTTATTTTGAATTTTTTAAAGAACATTTTCTCATTAATTTATCTTGCTTTAGTTAATATTTTTGAATGTCATTTATTTCAGAGCATTACTTTAAGAAAGGTGCTTAATCAGTATGTTTCACAACTTGAGGTTTTGAGGAACTATTTGTCATCATTATGTCAGACTTAAATTTTCTGTTGAACTTGGTTGTATTTTCGGATGCCAGAATGTTGAAATTTGCCTTATAGAATATTGTTTAGATAGGCACAAATCCTGCTGTATACTAAATTAAAAATAATAAATTTCTTCTTTAGCTTCAAAAGCAGTGGATTGCCTTTTGGATTCAAAGTGGGCGAAGGCCAAGAAAGGAGAGGAAGCTTTATTTACAACGAGGGAGTCTGTGGTTGACTACTGCAACAGGTAGTTTTTATTTCTTAGTGAAGGATAATATAAATAGTAATTTAAAAATATTCTCCATGGTCCTGAAGCTCCTTCCCTATTTCATCATTAAGTATAGTGCTATTACAGCATAGCTCAAGTATAGCTTTTACATGTAACCTGGATTTCTTCAGTACTTCTGGAAATGAATTTATTTGATGTTAGGCTATCATATTTTTATAACTTTTATTTGTGTTCTGTTACATTTGTACATTTGCCAGGCTGACTGAACTGAAGGATCAGCAATAAAAATCATATACCAGTGCCTGTCGTGAACAAAAAAGTTCTTTCTTTTCCAGAGCAAAAGTTGGGGAATCTTTTCCAAAACTTTGTCAGAGATTCCTAATAGACCTGTTGTCCCTGTTTTGTTTTGTTTTTTCAGCGCCTACTGAGCCATTAGCCAGGTACCCTTCCCTATTTTGTTTGTGATTGCTAATATATTCCTTGTGAAATCAAGGCAGCTGAAACATCTGTCTTTTCTTCATTCCAAGATGAAGTATAGACAGTTCAGTAACATATCCATGTTTTTTATAATAAGTACTTCTCCTTTGGGAAAAACTTTTCATGGTGAATGGTGTACAAAAATCACTTCTCTGGGGAATTCCCTGGTGGTCCAGTGGTTAGGACTTCTCGCTTCCACTGCAGGGAGCAGAGGTTCAATCCTTGGTTAGGGAACTAAGATCCCACATGCTGCATGGCGCAGCCCCAAAAAAATCACTTTTCTCTTGGAAAGAAGTATGCTGGGGTTGTTTTTGGGTTTTTTTTTTTTTTTCCTCCAATTTTTCCCTTGGTTTATTTACTACTTAAACATATTTATTAAGATGTTAGTATATGAAATTTTGTTTTTGTGACACTAAATTTTGTAATTGGTGGGAATTTGACATTTTAGATTATTTTATATGCTTAGCAGGGAGATACACATAGCATTTACTAATATATTGCTTAATGGCATTTAAAGTATCAGCCACATGAGACCCCTCTTAAAAACCACTATTTTACAACCTGGTTTCTAAAACTGTAAAGTTGAAGAATTATTAACTATTTCTTAAAATTCTTAGCTGCCAGGGACTTGCCTGGCAGTCCAGTGGTTAAGACTCCACACTTGCACTGCCACGGGCCCAGGTTTGATCCCTGGTCGGGGAATTAAGATCCCACAAGCCATACTGCACAGCCAAAAAAAAAAATTCTTAGCTGCCAAAATCTAGAGTCACTAATGGACCTTTGAGAAACAATGGAAATTTCATTGTCGGGGCAGGGATTAGCTAACAGTGGTGTAGTCGGTATTTTCCTTTACAGCCATCTGTGTATTAGAACTCCAAAGTGCAAATTTCCTTGCCTGCCTCAAAACAGATTTATTTTTTATATATATAGTGTAAAAATTAAAAGATGCTATAAATGCAGAAACAGAGAAGTTAAATCACTTACCCAAGGTCACACAGCTAGTAAGTGGCTGAGCCAGAATTCTAAATCCAACAATCTGACTTCATAGTCCATGCTCTTAACCACTGCACTATACTATCTCCTCCAAAATGATGATGGATTTAATGAAGCAAAAATTAAGATGAAGGATTAACCTGTCAATACTATTTGAATATTAAATCTGAGCCCAGATCTCTGAGGAGAGCAGCCAGTATTAATACACTTCACTTGGCCTTTTAGGAGACTTGATACTTCGTTATATGAAAAGCAAAAAAAACCTGAGTACAGAGATTGTCCTAGCAATACACTCACTTTTTGTTGTATATGTTATTCCCATTCATATCAAGCTTTTTGTGTCCTTTTTGCACTAAGAGAGAGAAGCATAACTACCTAAAGTTTTCAAAGCCACTTCTAATAATAACCATGGTGACCTCATGATGGCCAGCCCTCATGGGTTCCTGCCTGACTACAGGCAAAACCACAAAGGGACACTTGTCCTGTCTCATTTTCTGAAGTCTTGAGGGAGTCTAAGGAAAAACAAAGGAAAACAGGAAACTGTAGGATGTGCCTCTTTATGGCCTATTTCAAGTACAGACTCTTCAACCTTTTATCTAGCATCATCCTAACCCTCCTAGTGACTTTGCATCTCCAACCCCCCAGTCCAGTAGTGTCCTTCTCACTCTCATTCATATACCATACTCATTCTCTCTTCTGGTCTTTCTTTGATAATAACCTGCCATTTTCCGCAAACAGTTCTTCCTCTATCCTGCCTGCCTCTCAATATAAATATCTCTCAAATTCCATCTCTACCATCTAGTATTCCCCAGATCCTCTAGCCCACATTAAACTAATGTTCTACAGAATTTATAAAGGTAATAGCATACAGTTTAGTCCTTAACTATTTAAATAGAATTGTTGCATGTGTGTTAGTTTTTCTAAATTTCTTGCCTGCTAAATCTGAAGGCAATTGGAGGACTGTTTTAGATTTTATTGTAACTCCACAGCAATTAGCACAATGTGGGCATTCACCATTGTCAGATAAGTGAAGGTCCTAAACATATGTCTGGCATTTAATAAACATTTATTAAACCTGGTAAAAAAAATTAAGAGGTGAAGAAAAATAATAAGCAATTTAATAACTTTTCACAAGCTGCTTTTAATCCATTCATTTATTCTAGAAATACTTATCAAATATCTATTATAGGCCAGGCCTCAGGAATACAGAGATAATTGTGACTTGGTTTCTGCCTCCAAAGCACATATTTTCATCTGTTAGAGAAGATTTGTGACTAATTACAATACAGTGTGTTCTGTAAGAAAGACAGAAATGGGGAAACTTCAAGAATGGCCTCTCAGGGAATATGTTTTAATCAAATTTTGAAACAGAAATAGGTGATTACCCAGCAAACAGTAGGAGAGTGGACATTTGATCCTGGCAGAGGGCACAGAACATACTGAGATAGGAATGTATGAGTAGTATGTGAAAATGTCAGTTTATGTAGATGATCTGTACTGTACAGTGTGTTTAAAGCTAAATAAATGGAGGCACTGATTTTATTACAATAGTAAATGTCATCTCATTTTTTGAGGCATAGAGTGAATTGAAGTAGGCATTCTCTAAGGAACTATCAAGGAATAAGTGAATGATTCTACTTATTAATGAATGGAATGAGGGTATAATGTAACTATTTATAAAACCAAATGTGTTTGTGTTTTCCATAACTATCAATATTAAATGAAATTCAAGATTTTGCTACAGCAGTAGTAATGGCTAACATTGAGAACATGCATGCCAGGCACCACACTAAACAATCTACATGCTTCTCATTTATACCCCATTTTAGAAATACACTAAAATTAAGTAACTTACCCAATGCTACATAGCTCGTTATGTGGTAGTGGTGATATCTGAACCCATCTACCTGAATGTGAACTTCTCAAGACCAATTTGATTGGTTAATAGTCTTCTTTTCTCTCAAGGGGTTGGGGCAGCTGTACAGGAGGAGTAACAGAAGCAGGTGTTCCTGCTGATTCTGTGCTCTTCTGTATCTGCTCGTCAAGGGAAGGATTTCTTTTTTTTCTCCTAAAGTTCTATGGTTTATATTTTTTAATTGTTTATTTCTTTATTAAGAACATTTTTTTTCACTAAAGTAAATTTGAGAAAATTTTGAAAATGATACAGAAGAAAATCCAAATTACCAATAATGTTGCTTCATGGATAATTATATTACCATTTGAGACTATATACTCAAGTATCTGTGTTTGTGTGCCCATGTACTCTTACTATATGGAGAGCTGTAATATGAACTGTAGTATGAAATGCTGGTTTTCAATTAACATACAATGAATAAGATGTATTTTTGTTTTCATATTAACACATTATTGACTGGGGTGGGGGGTTTTGCAGAAACTAATGCTGTGGTGTTAGTACAGCTGCGGTCAGTAATGTGTGAAGTTGTAATGAATGATCCTGATAGAAAATCTGGAAATCATCTAAGTGCAAAAATAGAGATTAGAATATTTTCATTATAAATTTTTGTAAGAAGTTCTGAAGTAGTAAAAATTAAAGATCCCCCTTCATATGCAAATACCCACCACTACTCTTTAAGTCTCACTTTCTACTCATAAGTAGTTAATTATTAAGGGTCTCATTTCAGATTTTTGCTTGTTTATGTATATATGTATATGTGTAGCAGATATTAATGATGGGTTCTTTGGGGGCATTTCAGGCAGTGGCATAATTATATATGCCGTATAGATCTTCTGAACAAGTAAAAGTCCAGATGAGGAGACCTAGAAGTTAGCTTTGTGGAGATGTTCATGGGGTGGACCTAACTGAGCAGCAGAAAGAAGCCCAGCCAAGCAGGTCAAAACACAGGTGGGCACAAGATAATGATCAGAAATAAGTTGTCTTTAGGCAAGAAGGAGGCATCTAGTTAGCAAGTGGTATGATGTGCTGGAGTAGGCACCAGTGAAGGTATTGAATAGAAAGGTGGATAGTTACCATTAACAGGCACAGATGGTGGCAGTGGGACCTAGCTTCTAGTTGTGTTTTGGTAGTTGTACTTTATCAAGGCAGGAATAAAGAAATCAGGAACTCTGAAACTGGAACATAAGATTTGAAAAGATGGCTTTTAGATGACAAAGGTAGGGGTAAACCAGTTTCTTGAGTAAGATTAGAAAAGATTGAGGCAGCCAAGGTTGACTTAATTTAGGGTCAGCTGAGCTTCTAAATTCATCAGATAAAGAAGTGAATAAAGCAAGGATCTTACTCTTAAGAAGTTTACAGTCTAGTGAAGGCAAACAAGCATGTTATAAATTGTATATTAAACTAAAAGAATAAATGCTGTGGATAGGATAACAGGAAACAGGAGGAAGGATGGAGGATAGATTTATAATTTTAAACAGGGTAGGCTTAGTAGAGAGGGTAACATTTGAGGGAAGACTTGAAAGAAGTGAGGAAGTAGACCAAAAGGACATGCTTATTTGGGGGAAGAGCATTCTAGATAAAGGGAATAGCCAGTGGAAATGCCCTGAAGTAGGAATATTAAAAAACAAAACAAAACAAAATAACCCCTGCTATATAGAAGAAAGATCAGTTTATTGAGAGAAATTAGTGAAGCAAGGAACACATGGTGTTGTTCTGCTACATATATTGTACAGTTTTCAACTTGATACTGTGTTGTTTTCAGAGTCCAGAAATCTCACCTTAGCATATTTAATTATTCCTTAGTTAATTGGAGATATTTAATTACAGTGACAGGCTGAATAGTGAAGTACATGGAGAGAAGAAAAATACATCAAGAAGGACAGGTGAAGACACGATTTGGATCAGTCAGATCATGGGCACATTTTTTTTTTTTTTTGTGGTACGCGGGCCTCTCACTGCTGTGGCCTCTTCCGTTGCGGAGCACAGGCTCCGGACGCACAGGCTCAGCAGCGGCCATGGCTCACGGGCCCAGCCGCTCCACGGCATGTGGGATCTTCCCAGACCGGGGCACGAACACGCGTCCCCTGCATCGGCAGGCGGACTCTCACCCACTGCGCCACCAGGGAAGCCTGGGCACATTTTTAATCTGCTAACATTTCTTAAACTGTTACTTTTATTTTCCCCATATATTTATATACCACTTATGTCTGCTCTTGAATTTGAGACTTAACTTTAAATCAGTCTTGATTACTCCTAATGAACCTAGAGAAAAACTTAAGGATAATTCCAAACCTATAATCTCATTAAATTATACAGTTAAAAAATGAAAATTAGGTTGACAACTTTCATATAATCAAATTGGCTACACAGGTTTTCAGTTAGACATTTTTGATGTTCTTCAGTGGGCTTACTAGTTGTAATTTCTTTTGTGAGTTGCCAGTGTATGTCTTCCTTTGCTCATTTTATTCAGGTCTTGAAATTTTTGCTTTTTAGTCTGTATTAATTTATAGGGAATGTAATGTCATATCTTTGTTTCCAAAGGCTTTTAAAGAAACAGTTTTTTCATCGGGCACTAAAAGTAATGAAAATGAAGTATGAGAAAGACATAAAAAAAGAAAGAGAGAAAGGAAAAGCTGAAAGTGGAAAAGAAGAAGATAAAAAGAGCAAGAAAGAAAATCTAAAGGATGAAAAGACAAAAAAGGAGAAAGAAAAAAAGAAAGATGGTGAAAAGGAAGAATCCAAAAAGGTGATTTCAACTAAAATTCAGTAAAAATCAAAAAATTATGACTTGCACATTAGCACTACTGGTGTATCAGCACTTTAAAATATCGCGCAACAACCACTTAACCACATTAGGATTCTTACACATGCTGTGGTTGAGAATTTTGATTTCTGTGTCTCATATAGTGGAACTTTGACTGTATGGATGTTACATTGCTTTTTGCTTCTTTGCAAACGTGTTTTCTTCTATTCAACTTGTTTTTTAATAGGAGGAAACTCCTGGAACTCCCAAAAAGAAGGAAACTAAGAAAAAATTCAAGCTTGAGCCACATGATGATCAAGTTTTTCTGGATGGAAATGAGGTGAGAGTATCTAGCTTATAAGTAGAAATCCAATTTTCCATAGGAGTTTTTAGAATTACCTTTGATGCCTTCACTAAGAAAAGAAGTAATTCAGATAAATTTAACCATATAGATACAAAATCTACTTTTTAAAAGTGAATGTCTCTGAATTTAGATTTATAAAAATTTTTTTAAATCAATCTGAATCGGGTTCAGCTGTCTATGATAGATAGGAAACAGTGGATTAAAACAAAACAGATACTTGTTTCTCTCTCATTAATGAAATCGGAAGGTAAGCAGATATGGCAGCTCCAGGGTGGATCTGAACTTTTCCACCTGTGTGAGGCAGTTAGTAAAGATTACCTCATGGTGCAAAATGACTGCCAGCCTTATATCTGCATCCAGAGGAGGGAAGGAGAATGAGAGACATGCTTCCTTTTTAAGGATACTTTCCAGGAAGCTGGCGATTTTATTTCTGCATGTATTCCATTGGCTGGAACCTACTCATATGGTCATGCCTACCTGCAGTAAAGTCTTAGAAATATGCTTTTTATACTGGATGGTCATTTGCCCAGTAAAGTATAAGATTCCCATTAGAATCAAAGGAAAAAAAGTACAATGGTTAAGGAGGGACACCTACAGGTTTCTGCCTCTTATAGTTAGACACACGACTATCAGGGTCTAAAATTTTCAATATTACTTGATGCTTTACTCAAGGAGATCATTTTTATTTATTTAATTTAGTGGCTTATTTTTATGGTTGTAGCCTTCCATGAAGACCACTTAATTTAGTCATTTAACCAATACAAAAACATTTACTTATATACTGGCCATTGAGTTGTTGTGAATTTCTTGCTATACCTAATACAAAAGTAGTATAAATAGAAAGCAGTGGTTCCTGGAGCTATGAGCTTGAAAATCTGGGAAGGCTTTTCACAAAACATGTGCACTAGGCTCATTCCAGGCATACTTCCATGAGGATCTCTAGGGTGGAATCTATAGTAAGTGAGTGTGTATATGGATGTGTGTGTGTGTTTTGTATAACGTATCCCTGGGTGATTCTGGTGAACCCCTGCTTAAGAACCAATGTAATAGAAGACCACAGGTCTTTCTTAATGTGAGAGCGCAAATACCTTCAGTTAAACATCAGGCATTGGCTATATGCGAAGTCGTTTTTATAGGTGTTGGGAATAACATGATAAATAGGATAAAATTATCTTCTTGGAAGCTCTTATAGTCTAGCAAGCATACAAGCGTTTAAACATGGTATGGGCATACCTCATTTTATTGTACTTCTGTTTATTGTGCTTCAGAGATAAAGTTTTTTGTTTGTTTTTTTGTTTTCAGCAAATTGAAGGTTTACAGCAACCCTGCATTAAGTCTATCAACTCCGTTTTTCCAACAGCATTTGATCACTTTGTGTCTGTCCCATTTTGGTATTTTTCACAATATTTCAAACCCTCCTCCAGCAAAAAAATTAAGATTCACCAAAGGCTCAGGTGATGGATAACATTTTTTAGCAATAAAGTATTTTTTACTTAGGGTATGTACATTGTTTTCTTAGACTTAATGCTATTGCACACTTAATAGACTATAGTATAGTGTAAACATAACTTTTACATGCACTGGGAAACACCAAAAAATGCATTATTGCGGTGATCTGGAGCTGAACTGGAAATACCTCTGAGGTACACTGTATATATTATATAGTACAGTATAATATAGTACATGCCTGTACTATATTACAGCATGGTGAGTATTGTGGGAGAATACCAATTAGGGATAGGTAATTTAATCAAGAAAGGATAAGAAGGGTCTGGAGATTCTGGACACTTGACCTGAGCCTTGAAGGATGACTGGTAGATTGCCAGGTACACTGCAAAGGAGTTATAGGTCTGTTAGACAAAGGAAGCTTTTTCCTGAGCAAAAGCATAGGTGCTTGCGTTCCCAAAAAGGCTAAGATTTTATTCTGTAGAAAGAAGCAGGCTTTGAAACTTTTAAAGATGGGAAACATCTTTAAAAACTTGTT
Organism: Phocoena phocoena; assembly: GCF_963924675.1. Taxonomy (NCBI): domain Eukaryota; kingdom Metazoa; phylum Chordata; class Mammalia; order Artiodactyla; family Phocoenidae; genus Phocoena; species Phocoena phocoena. The sequence goes on from NC_089222.1 coordinate 49,644,136, forward strand.
TCTTTAGAATGCTAAATGGCAGAAGTGATGTCTGTGGATCCGATTTCCAGGATAAATGTGCAGCATTAAAAAAGAGAAATGTTAGAAAAAGAAGCAAATCAAAAAGCAGTAACCAAGAGCGCTAGTCAAAATAGAACCAGGAGGGTTTCCCTGGTGGCGCAGTGGTTAAGAGTCCGCCTGCCGATGCAGGGGACACGGGTTCGTGCCCGGTCCAGGAAGATCCCACATGCTGCGGGGCGGCTAGGCCCGTGAGCCATGGCCGCTGAGCCTGCGCGTCCGGAGCCTGTGCTCCGCAACGGGAGAGGTCACAACAGTGAGAGGCCCGCGTACCACAAAAAAAAAAAACAAAAAAAAAAACAAAATAGAACCAGAAAATGGAAGAGTACTGTTATTTATAGAAACTGAGAGATAAAACTAAGAGTTTTATGGATGATGAACAGAGTTCTGATTATTCTAAATGAAGTAAATTTCTGTTTTCTAAAGTAAGTTTTAAAAGCAGTGGTTCCCAGCTTTGCAGCTACAGACCCTCCGTGGGGAGCTGGCAATGAACTTATTGCAGGGAGTCATAGAATCTTTATGTTCACTGAGCAAGATCTTTAATAATGGTTCTTTGCTTCTCATCAGTTGGGTGGAATTGAGAGCTGCTGGATCTTTAATAGGGCCTGACTGGAATCTATCATAACTGTGCTCTTAGACTGGTTGGTTCTACTCTACTCATGCCAGTATACATCATTACATTAGGGGCAAAAAGGCTGTACAATTGCTGGTATTTAGGTTGAATAATTAATGGTTTGCACACAGGAGTAAACTGTTAAAAGCATGCAAGTACATAGAAATGTACTTAACTGTGTTACGTAATTTATAGTTTTTAAAACAATTTTCTAACTGAATGGATACCAAAAGAAACACTGCTACTAAAGGAATAGTCTTTGGAATTTGTTTACCTTTAAAAGTAGTTCTTATATGTTAAGAGGTTGGAAGTAACTGTTCTAATGTAACCTTAGAACTTTAAGCACTGAGGTTTCTTGATTCTTCTAGGTATTTGTGTGGATCTATGACCCAGTTCACTTTAAAACATTTGTCATGGGATTAATCCTTGGTAAGTACAATCTCTAAAATTTAGAAAGGGATATAAACAATGCAGAAGCCAGAAAGAAAATATTTAACATAAAATAGTTATTTTTTTAAAGTACATTTTAAATAAAGCCAGAAGATAAATGATAAACTGAGGATAATATTTGCACTACATCTTTAAGAGATTAACAACCTGCTAGAAAAATGGTAACGGTAACTCACAGATAAAGAAATACAGTGACCGGACTTCCCTGGTGGCGCAGTGGTTAAGAATCCGCCTGCCAATGCAGGGAACATGGGTTCGAGCCCTGGTCTGGGAAGATCCCACATGCCACGGAGCAACTAAGCCTGTGTGCCACAACTGCTGAGCCTGTTCTCTGGAGCCTGTGAGCCACAACTACTGAGCCCACGTGCCTAGAGCCTGTGCTCCACAACAAGAGAAGCCACCGCAATGAGAAGCCCATGCACCGCAATGAAGAGTAGCCCCTGCTCACCACAACTAGAGAAAGCCCGCATGCAGCAACGAAGACCCTACGCAGCCAAAAATAAAATATAAATAAATAAATAAATTTATTTTAAAAAAGAAAGAAATACAGTGACCAATAATTGTGAGTGATACTTAATCACACTCAAATACAAATTAAAGTAACAGTGATTATCAAGAGAATTATAAAATTTAATAGTACCTACTCTTAGTGAAGGTCCAACACAAGAAAAACCAATACTCTCCAATAATTGACGATATGTCCGTTATTTTATTTTTTATGGAGGGCAGTTTGGCAATATCTTCCAAATTTTAAATGTATACACATGGACTCAACTATTCTACTTCTAGGAATTTATGTCATGGCTGTTCCTAATATAGTTGCACAAAGTATCTATTCAGAAATATACATTGACACTTTATTCTAATCCAAATACCTCAGACTATATTTAGGAGGGCCATTAGCAAATATCTTTCAAGTTTTTTTTTTAATTTTTAAATTTTATTTATTTTTTTATACAGCAGGTTATTAGTCATCAATTTTATACACATCAGTGTATACATGTCAATCCCAATTGCCCAATTCAGCACACCACCATCCCCACCCTGCCGTGGCTTTCCCCCCTTGGTGTCCATACATTTGTTCTCTACATCTGTGTCTCAATTTCTGCCCTGCAAACTGGTTCATCTGTACCATTTTTCTAGGTTCCACATACATGAGTTAATATACGATATTTGTTTTTCTCTTTCTGACTTACTTCACTCTGTATGACAGTCTCTAGATCCATCCACATCTCAACAAATGACTCAATTTTGTTCCTTTTTATGGCTGAGTAATATTCCATTGTATACATGTGCCACAACTTCTATATCCGTTCGTCTGTCAATGGGCATTAGGTTGCTTCCATGACCTGGCTATTGTAAATAGTGCTGCAGTGAACATTGGGGTGCATGTGTCTTTTTGAATTATGGTTTTCTCTGGGTATATGCCCAGTAGTGGGATTGCTGGATCATATGGTAATTCTATTTTTAGTTTTTTAAGGAACCTCCAACTGTTCTCCATAGTGGCTGTATCAGTTTACGTTCCCAGCCAACAGTGCAAGAGGGTTCCCTTTTCTCCACACCCCTTCCAGCATTTGTTGTTTGTAGATTTTCTGATGATGCCATTCTATCTGGTGTGAGGTGATACCTCATTGTAGTTTTGATTTGTGTTTCTCTAACAATTAGTGATGTTGAGCAGCTTTTCATGTGCTTCTTGGCCATCTGTATGTCTTCTTTGGAGAAATGTCTATTTAGGTCTTCTGCCCATTTTTGGTTTGGGTTGTTTGTTTCTTTAATATTGAGCTGCATGAGCTGTTTATTATAGTTTGGAGGTTAATCCTTTGTCTGTTGTTTCGTTTGCAAATATTTTCTCCCATTCTGAGGGTTGTCTTTTCGTCTTGCTTATGGTTTCCTTTGCTGTGCAAAAGCTTTGAAGTTTCATTAGGTCCCATTTGTTTATTTTTGTTTTTATTTCCATTACTCTAGTAGGAGGTGGATCAAAAAAGATCTTGCTGTGATTTGTGTCCAAGAGTGTTCTTCTATGTTTTCCTCTAAGAGTTTTATAGTGTCTGGTCTTACATTTAGGTCTCGAATCCATTTTGAGTTTATTTTTGTGTATGGTGTTAGGGAGTGTTCTAATTTCATTCTTTTACATGTAGCTGTCCAGTTTTCCCAGCACCACTTATTGAAGAAACTGTCTTTTCTCCATTGTATATCCTTGTCATAGATTAGTTGACCATAGGTGTGTGGGTTTATCTCTGGGCTTTCTATCTTGTTCCATTGATTTATGTTTCTGTTTTTGTGCCAGTACCATATTGTGTTGATTACTGTAGCTATGTAGTATAGTTTGAAGTCAGGGAGTCTGATTCCTCCAGCTCCGTTTTTTTCCCTCAAGGCTGCTTTGGCTATTCGGGGTCTTTTGTGTCTCCATACAAATTTTAAGATTTTTTGTTCTAGTTCCATTAAAAATGCCATTGGTAATTTGATTGCATTGAATCTGTAGATTGCTTTGGGTAGTATAGTCATTTTCACAATATTGATTCTTCCAGTCCAAGAACATGGTATATCTCTCTATCTGTTGGTATCATCTTTAACTTCTTTCATCAGTGTCTTATAGTTTTCTGCATACAGGTCCTTTGTCTCCCTAGGTAGGTTTATTCCTAGGTATTTTATGCTTTTTGTTGCACTGGTAAATGGGAGTGTTTCCTTAATTTCTCTTTCAGATTTTTCATCATTAGTATATAGGAATGCAAGAGATTTCTGTGCATTAATTTTATATCCTGCTACTTTACCAAATTCATTGATTAGCTCTAGTAGTTTTCTGGTGACATTTTTAGGATTCTCTGTATAGTATCATGTCATCTGCAAACATCTTTCAAGTTTTAAATGCCTTTACCCTTTGACCTAATAGTTACACTTCAAGGAGTTTATCCTGTGCTGTAATCACAGTTGCACACATGTACATGTACATTGGTATTTGTTGCCCTCTTGTCTATAATAGGATAAAACTGGAAACAGATCAGGTCCCTCAGTAGGAGGATGGTGAAATAAATCCCAGTAGGAGGATGGTGCTGGGAAAACTGGACAGCTACATGTAAAAGAATGAAATTAGAACACTCCCTAACACCATACACAAAAATAAATCCCTCAGTAGGAGGATGGTGAAATAAATAAATGGTGCAACTGTGTGCCAGAATATCATGCAGCTTTTAAAGAATTAGATAAGACTAATTCTTATTGGTACTCACGAAAAGATATCTAGAATAGATTAAATGAACACTGTAAAAGAGTAAGAGTGTTATAAGCTCATTTTTGTAAAAAAAAAAATTCTGTGTAGCTAGTTTTAATTGTATATAGGCAGTCTCTGGGAATACAAATAAATCATAGTAATTAACCTCTGGGGAATGGACCAAGAATTGGATGAAGACTTTACATTATACCTTTTGGGTTGTTTTTTCTTTTACTGTTTTGGGTTTTTTGTTTGTTTTGGGGTTTTTTTGCTTCTTTTGTTACCACAGGTATGTGTTATTCCTGTAAATTTAGTGGGGCGGGTATAGGAGTAGAGGAAGGGAATGATTTAACAAGTAGAAAAAAATAGCAGTTAAGCAAGTTTGATCAATATGATCATAGGATCCCATTCAAAATAATAAATCCACTCCTTAGCTTATAAATGAAATAGCTAGAATTTGAATTTGAATCCTGATCTCTTTTGCTATAAATACCTAAAAACCAGATCTTTCTTTTGATTGTTCCATGTGGTTCCACTGTACTTAGAAAAAAACTGGAGATGCTTGTATACAGCTTCCCTAACTACCAAAAATGATCTGTATCAGAATTTCCTGGTGAGCTTTTCATTTGGTAGATGTCAGAGCTTCACCCCAGAACCAATCTCCAGGGAGGGATCTTTGGAATCATTTTTGGTTCTGTTGTTTGGCTGCTGTTTCTTTAAGCTTCCCTATTTGATAGACAGATATCTTATAGTCAAAAAGTTGACCAGCAGCAGCAGTTGATCATTTAAGGAGCTAATAGTCTCACATTTTTAGACAATACATTTTTCTAATTATATATAATTTATACTAGAAAAATCCTAATCTAATTTAAAAATAGTAGTTCAACTATGAAATGGTTGATAATCCACCATTTTTTACCTATAAAAATGGCAATTTTATATGTTTCAATATGGTTTTGTTTTATTTCTCCCCCTAGGAGTATATTCACTGTTACGGCAACTAAGCCATTTAAAATTTTAATCTAAAGGTTATGTATGTAACTTTTTCATTTCTTGTTCCAGTGATTGCAGTGATAGCAGCCACCCTCTTCCCTCTTTGGCCAGCAGAAATGAGAGTAGGTGTTTATTACCTCAGTGTGGGTGCAGGCTGTTTTGTAGCCAGCATTCTTCTCCTTGCTGTTGGTAAGTATTGTTATTAATAAGACTGACCTGCGTAAGAGGTAGATATTGAGCAGTTTGGACTATAATCTGGAGCTTCAGTAAAGTTTAACAGCAAAATTAATGTAAGTGAATCAAGAAATATATGGGCCTACTTTTTGGGTCATATACCAAAACGGACTCAGGCTTGAAGTAGTATATGTGCTTGATTATATTTGGTCTGTTGTGTTGAAAGGATTTAAATATGTCTCAGTCTGCAAATAGTTATGCTTTAAGATTTAACTACCACAAGGACTTCAATATTTTTACAGTGATTGATCATTTATTAGACATAATATTTTCAGTAAACACTTTTTTTTACTTAAGGCAAGTGAAACTTATTTTAAACATTTACATTTTATACAATAAATGATTGTAAACAATTGATATGCCATTTTTAGTAAAAATCAGTTTGTACCATGTACCAAGATAAATTCTTGATGCATTAACAGGTTGTAAAATGCTGTTTAAAAATCAACAAGAAAATGTAAATAATGTTATTTTATGTTTCTGGATGATTGGGGTCTTTCATGGCTAAAATAACAATATAAAAATAACCCAATTCAAAAGAGGAAATTCAAAACAATTGATGAATATATGAAAAATACTCATCACTAGTTATCAAATGATAAAATTAGGATAATGTGGTATTTTTTGCTTATATAATTAGGAACTTAAAAAAATTGTTTTGTTTTGTTTTGTTTGAAATGGAAATAGTGCCAAGGAGGGTTTGACTATAAGGAAGTATGCCTAGGGCTTCCCTGGTGGCGCAGTGGTTGAGAGTCCGCCTGCCAATGCAGGGGACACGGGTTCGTGCCCTGGTCCGGGAAGATCCCCCGTGCCGCGGAGCGGCTGGGCCCGTAAGCCATGGCTGCTGAGCCTGCGCGTCTGGAGCCTGTGCTCCGCAATGGGAGAGGCCACAATAGTGAGAGGCCCACGTACCACAAAAAAAAAAAAAAAAAAAAAGGAAGTATGCTTAAATATAAATGGTGGTGGTAGTTTTGAATGATTTTAATGTTCTTCTTTACACTTGTCTGTATTTTTTACAATGAACATGTTACTATGAGAAAAAACAAGTATTATTTTGCTTAAAATTCTAGTCTTTGAAGATTTTCCTGTATAGGATAAACTGGTCTAATTTAGTTTTTCATTTTGGGAAAGAAATAGGAATTTTTTTATGCTTGTCTAAAGCTATTTAGTGATTTCTTTTTTAACCTTATATATAATTCTTTGAACCATTGAGAGTTTATGTTGGTATATGGTACTAAGTTCTGATTATTTTCCTCAAATGACCAATAAGCTTTTCCACCAGAACATATGGGAGTACTTCTTTATAGAAATGTTTTTAAATATCCACATTAATGATTTAATATCTGTTTTTAGAGGACATGATTTGGCCAAGATTATCTGAGGAGGGTGTGTTTTACTCTGAGATTCTATGATATGTAATGTAATAGATTCTTATGTTTATAAAGCATTACTGCTATAGCCCTAAGCAGTTTCCCTCTGCACATCCCTTCACCCTGGACATCAAAGTGTCCTGAGTTGGTGCCACCACCCATGGACCTAGGAATTCATTGAGTATTTTCATTCAGTTCATCTTGTTTATGGGCCTCCGTTTTTTTCTGGGATCTCTGACTGTGTGTGAGGCCTTTTTCATCCACCTTTCAGTTTTTCCTTCCTCTAGCTTAGTCACCTTGAAAATAGCCCCTGAAGTTTTTGCATGTAACAGCACACTTGTAGGCCAAGAAATAATATCTAAGAGTGTGAAGCAGGTAATTCGTGGTAGTGTACTACCTGCATCAAGAATGAGAAGCCATAAACTTTTATCTGCCATTAGATATACTAATCAGGTTGGTGTCTTCTGGTTTGCAAATCTCTGAAAATTTAGAAGCTCTTTGAAATTTTTCAGCAAAGGTTTAACTCCACTAAATAGAAATAACCCACTTGGTTATCTTTTATTTAAACCAATATTTGCAATAATTTATGGTTATTATCTTGTTTTGCTTTTTAAAGTATTGTTTCTTCAGTAATGTTTTCTATAATTTTTCATTTTAAATACAGTATGGATTTAAGTAGCATTGTACATTAAGTAGTCTTGTGAATCAAATCAGAAAATAAACCCAACGTTTTCATTGCTTCTCTTAGAAAATGTTGTTTCTCTTGGAAAATTCCAAATATACTTTCAAATGGTTTTGATCTGTACCCCACTTATAAATTGGAGATTTTTTAAATATTATCTCATGAAGTATTATATATTGGTCAAAATTATATTTGGTGCTACTTTGAATACATATTCTTAGTATTGCCATTTAAAATAAGATCTTTGCTGATTTTCTAAATATGTCACTTTTAGTATAGAAGTGGTATGACGATACATATCACAGCGGTTTTCTCATGATTCCTCTCCTTTTGCCCCTGATAATAATCTACTGCCACATAGAGAAAAACTGTAAAAAATGTTAGAATTCTGCTACACCCAGTTTATATATGGCATTAGAATTTAGATTTTATTTGCCATTTCGATATTGCTCTTTCTTGGATTTGAGGCAAGATTTCATATTATGAACTGTCTGTCTTAACAACCCTTCAAAGCCTATCATAACATCATAATTCTATTTGGAGGGAAAAATATGCAACCTCCTTAAGAGATGTTCATTATTTTTTTCAGTGGGGTTTATTCACTGATTATTCCATAATTTCAAAGCATATTTGCCTTTTCTGTTTGTACCACAAAAGATACTGATGTATACACACACAGTCTTTCAGCATATTTATGTTCTTTTGTGAAAATAGAAATTACTGCTTTATAAAAGTCAGGGCAGCTATAACCATTTTATTTGTCCAAAGCAATATAATGGAAGAAACATAGAAGAGCTTTTCTCAGGTCTTACTTGAAAACAATGATATAATTATTAGTAAAGAAAACAAAAAGTAAAATAAAACCAAAAAACCTGTCATAATTGATTAGTCCATAACATTCACATAATCATGACCTTAAAAAAAAAAAAGAAAAACCAGGCAAATCACTCACTCAGCTCTTCAATATGTTTGGTAAATTAAGAGAAAACTGTATGAAATATTGGGGTTTGTGTTTGTGATAGCTCATTACTATAAACTTTAAAATTCTCAATTTCTTCCATTATCTAAACCGCAGTTTTGTCATATATTGCTCGAAAAGAGTAACTTCAAACCTATTTGTTGAAGCCATCTGGCTTTCATTAGCATTGTATGTTTCCTAATATTGGGAGAAGGTTGGTCCTTAAAATAAACAGAAATTATATACTTATTTAAGAAACTCATAACTTTTAGTAAAACATTATCTTATTGTTCAAAAGTATTTTTTCTTAGAAGACTTATCCTTTAGGCAGGGTAGGCACATGCCTTGAACTCAAAATATATTTAGGGGCCCACGGAAATTGTTTCATTTTCATTTCTTTTAAAATCAAAAGTAATAATGTATACACATGTATATCATAGTGAACCTGTGCAGGATTATATTTGTATTTGTACCAGTATGGTCGGAAAAGCAGAATTTTTAGTATGTTTTAATGAAGGAATTGCCTTACAAAAGCAAAAGTGTCTGGGGTCTAGGGAAGTCACGGTGCAGCCCTGCTTTCTCCTTTTTAAGGCTGCTTAAGGTATCCTTCATCCTGCATTTATTTCCTTTTTCTTCTACAATGATCTCATGTGTACTTCAGGGTCCAACTGGCAGCTGTGCTTATTGAACTATAACATAGCAAAGTGCATAATCATAAGTATATCCATGAAACAGCACCCGAATTAAAAAATTATAAAAGCAATTTTTTAATGGCATTGTAGTGTTATGCCCTCAAGTTCAGAGAAGAATGCTCTGTGCCTAGAATACTGTTGATAGCTGCTAAACTAGGATTTAATTGTTTATACTTAAGGTGCATGTAATATGCAAATAATAAAACTCTGAATGTTTTCCCACTTTTGCATTAACAAATATTCTGTGCTTTCTGAGTCAATGCTTGAATTATTCAATTAGAGAAATTTTTCTCCCACAGCTCGTTGCATTCTATTTCTCATCATTTGGCTCATAACTGGAGGAAGGCACCATTTTTGGTTCTTGCCAAATCTGACTGCTGACGTGGGCTTCATTGACTCCTTCAGGCCTCTGTACACACATGAATATAAAGGACCAAAAGCAGACTTAAAGAAAGATGAGAAGTCTGAAACCAAAAAGCAGCAGAAGTCCGACAGTGAGGAAAAGTCAGACAGTGAGAAAAAGGAAGATGAGGAAGGAAAAGTAGGACCAGGAAATCATGGAACAGAAGGCTCAGGTGGAGAACGGCATTCAGACACAGACAGTGACAGGCGAGAAGATGACCGATCCCAACACAGTAGTGGAAATGGGAATGATTTTGAAATGATCACAAAAGAGGAACTGGAACAGCAAACAGATGGGGATTGTGAAGAGGAGGAAGAAGAAGACAATGATGGAGAAACAACTAAATCTTCACATGAAAAATCATAATCTGACTAATTTGGGGACTAAATAAGTGCAAGAGGTTGGATTTTCTAGGTTGGCTGATCATCATAATGTACACGTGACATTTGTAGCATTCTTTAAATCCATTTACTGAAGTGGATTTGTCATCCAAGCAGTTATATTCAGCCCCTCATTTCATGTAATACTATTATTGGTACAGTCTAAAGCCATTTGTAAGTTTTATCTATTTGATAATTTTACAGTAAATAGGTCTCATTTATTTTGATAGTTATCAAAGGTGCACTTTCCACAGTGACATTTACATTAATGACATTTTTTGATAGTTGTATGGCTTTTTACTGTTAGACTAATCAAAATAACTAAAAGGGATAAAAACAAACACCAACATTTCAGATTATGCATAGTTCTGTAGCCATTTCACAGTTTCTTTAAGGTGAAATGCTTAAATTATTGTTCTTGATAGTTTAGCTTTTGTTGATTATAAAATTATACCAGAAAATTTCCAAGATTCTGAGTTAGCAAGGTTCAAAAGCATTTTGTGGAAACAAGCCAACTAGTAATAATGCAGCAACACTTAGTTTAACTACAAATTCTCCTTTTCCAACTTAGGAAATCCAAACTGATTTGTACGACTGATTCAGAGTAACGTGGTCATCTCCAACAGAGGAAGCAAGCAGCATTGGCTGGAAGGTGATGGCTCTTCTTCCCATTTCCTTGTCGTAAAGTAAAATGTATTCTGTACATAATTTACAAATAAACATTTTATTTTAATTGACTTCTTATTTAGACACTTTCTCAAAACTTAAATTTGTAAAATTAAGACCATTTAAGCATATGTTTTTAGAGAAACGGAAGTTTCAGTTACCCACAAAACATCTGTGATCTTTCTGCAGCAGCTTCAGTTTTGTGCCAACATTCCATGTATTTGAATATGAATTAAAACGATCCTTATTAAATAAGAGCAGACTTAAAGTAGCTGTTTGTATGCCTTAATGTTTGTTTTGATTTATCTTAAATCTCTACATTCAGAAATGGGGTGCTGTATTATCAGACCAGGAGGACTGCTATGAAAGATAATTTACTGTTCTAAAATATCAATTTAAAATAAAGAACATAAAAGCAAACATAAGAGAACCATTGGACTCTAATTGCTTTAAACTAGTTTTGCAGTTTGATTTCATGTCTTGCAAACCTTAGTTACAAAAAAAATCTTTAGGAAAAATCATGTGTTTACTTATGAGCATAATCATTCCTTGGAGTTATACTCTTATAAAATGATAATGAATATTAAATTATTTTCCTTCAGTCACAGTCACAGAGCATTTTGCTTTGTAGTTGAAATAGGTGGTGTGTATAGGTCTTCATTTTTCTTTAGGCAGTTTCCCACCTAAGTGTTAGACTAAAGGTGTTAAATTTTTCTATTTGTGAAAAAGAACACTTTCTGTATACTGACACACTTTGTTAAACATGGCTTGTTTGCTTCTTTATAGTATTCCTTGTTAAGTGGACAGAAATGTGGCTGTTGGATGTTAATGCAACTCTATCAAGGATGCAGTCAATCAGTTTAAGTTTCCTCCTAGCCAATGTTCATTGATTTAAGTGCCTGGGTGTTTTCCCCTCACATTTTCAGAGCTCTTCTGCTTTATTTCCCTAAAAGGGATGCATAATTATAACTTCTGAGCTTCTTAATCACCAGTAGCATTAATACCTATTTTGGGATATGATAATGGTACCAAAAGTGTCTTTCAGAAATAAAAATGATTTAACCTTTACTGTTGTGATAATGCCCAGGCACTCAATATTTATCCTTAAGCTCTTTATAATATATGTACTGTGTCTAACCTTTAAGACATTTGGAGCATGGCAGGAAAGTCAGCTTCTTATTGATATGTGTGGATTCTTAAAGAATGTTAGTACAAATTTTTATAAATATTTGGTGGTCCCTGGGGGAAAATGTCATTCTTACTATGGTTAGAAAGCAAGTTAGAAATTTCAGCTCTTTTACTATTCAAGGTTGTATACTTTAAACAAAAAATCAAAAGACTGCCACTGTTACATTTCTCAGAATAATAGATGGCTGTCTTTGTTGACTAACATTAAATATTCTTATGCCAGAGCATGGAAAATTGTTTACACTAGTCATTGGAATCGTGATTTAAAAAAAAAAAAAACTTCCAAGTTTGCTATGCTACTGTAAATAGAAGCATGAAGCTTTTGGATAATGTAGGATTTATTGTGGAGTGGGTATAAATTGACTTAACTAATAAGCAGGATTGAATTAATGAACTGAGTCCAGATGATAATAATAATAATGCATTTGTGATTGTAAAGTCAATGTATTAAATAGGTTGTTTCTCCTTTTCCCTCCCACTGATTTCTTTAATATTCAAACTATATGGCCTTCTAGATGACTTTAACTGAAATAATTTGGATTTAGCCAAATACTATCAAAAAGTAATAAATTTTAATATGTCACATTAAAATTATGCAGTGGTGATGGGTTTTAATGTTTTCCCCCCTTCTGGTTTTAAATTATGAGTACCAATTAGCTGCTAACTATAGAAAAATCATCTACATGATTTTTCTTTTATAAATTGAATTTTCTTTTGTGAATCTTTATGAGGAATTGGAAAACAGTAAGTACAGTTGATCATCATTATTCGTGTAGTTAGGTTCTGTAAAGTCACCACCAACACGGAATTAACAAATACTGAATCATTGCTCCTAGGGGAAATACTGGGGTTATTGTGTGAGCTTCTGGCCACATTTTCACCAGCTAATCAATACATAAATTTGTTTTAGGTGTCTTTCTGTTTTGTTGAGTTAAGTAACATTGAACTCATGGTCAACAGCACCATAACTTCATGCCCGACCCAAGCTTATCTAACACACGTGCTTTCTCCATATGGTCTATTACAGCCTTCTAGTACTTAGGAACACTAGACAGCATTTCAGCACTACATCTGGGGACCATTTTAAACAGTAAAATCACCAGTAAAACACAAAAATGCAAAAAACAATGCACTAAATAGAGCAAAGGATGCTTGTTTAAGAGAGCTGAACCAAGGACACAGCATGTCAACTTGTCACCCTCAACTGGGAACATATGCATTGGGCAAGTCAAATTTTTCACCTCTGTGCATGATTGTGAAAGCACCACAGAAGTTTTAAACAACAGGCAAATTTACAAATACAGAATCCACAAATAAGGAACAGTTGTACTTAACTGTATTATAAAGCTGTGACATATCTGTCTGATCTACAGAATAGGATTTATTGCTGAATCATGCTCTAGTATTTCCATAACATTTTAAATATCCATTCTGTCTGGAAGTAAATATTTAGTTCCTACTTGTATGTAGTAGTTTCCTTTTACTCTTTGTTTTAGCAGTATTTCAGTTCTTTGTCCATTTGTTCAGTAATACCAAACACAGCGTGCCAGAATTTTAGGTGTAGCCATGAATTTTATAAAAAGTTTTGCGGGGCTTCCCTGGTGGCGCAGTGATTGAGAGTCCGCCTGCCGATGCAGGGGACATGGGTTCGTGCCCCAGTCCGGGAGGGTCCCACGTGCCACGGAGCGGCTAGGCCCGTGAGCCATGGCTGCTGAGCCTGTGCGTTCGGAGCCTGAGCCTGTGCTCTGCAATGGGAGAGGCCACGACAGTGAGAGGCCCGCGTACCGCAAAAAAAAAAAAAAAAAAGTTTTGCCCTCTTGGACCATCAGATAGTGTGAAAAGTGCTATGGTAGGGATTTGCCAAATGTGCTGGATATCTCTGCCTTTCCAGTTCCACTCTGCTCTCTGCCCACAAGAGACTTATGAGTGGACCACAGCAGTGGGCTGCCTCGCCTCCTGGCTTCTGGGTGGGTGTGGCTAAGGAGTGTCCTAGCTGGAGATCTGAGGATGGTCAGGGTAACCTCTTCTCTGCTCTCCCACTATGGGCTCCCTCAATAGTCAAAGGTTACCACTTCCTCTAAACTTCTCTTCACTCCTTTCCTTCAAGTTGCCACTTCCTGTTCTCTTCCCTTCTGGCCAAGGGGTGATGTCAGCTCTGCTGATACTGGCCTGGAGTTGTTGAAGCTATTGTGCCTCCTCTTGTGGCTCCCCTACACCCCACATCTTTGTTAGTATCTCCTCGAAGTATCTTAATTTAAGAATCATCTGCTTCCTATCGGGAACCAAGACCAAGTAAACCAGAGAAATTCCTAGAGAACAATTCTGATGAAGAGTTTACCTCTTTGACGGGTCCTTGTCCCCAAACATTATTAGAAAGTATCTCACAACCTTACAGAGCATGCCCTAAGAGTTTCGTTTTGTTTTTATTTTTGTTTTCTGGGGAGGTTTTTTTGAATTTTATTTATTTTTTATACAACAGGTTCTTATTAGTTATCTATTTTATACATATTAGTGTCTATATGTCAATCCCAACCTCCCAATTCATCCCACCACCACCACCCCTGCCCCCGCTTTCCCCCCTTGGTGTCCATACGTTTGTTCTCTACATTTGTGTCTCTATTTCTGCCTTGCAAACTGGTTCATCTGTACCATTTTTCTAGATCCCACAAATATGAGTTAATATACGATATTTGTTTTTCTCTTTCTGACTTACTTCACTCTGTATGACAGTCTCTAGGTCCATCCACGTCTCTACAAATGACCCAGTTTTGTTCCTTTTTATGGCCGAGTAATATTCCATTGTATATATGTACCACATCTTCTTTACCCATTTGTCTGTTGATGGCCATTTAGGTTGTTTCCATGACCTGGCTATTGTAAACAGTGCTGCAATGAACATTGGGGTGCACGTGTCTTTTTGAATTATTGTTTTCTCTGGGTAAAAGCCCAGTAGTGGGATTGCTGGGTCATATGGTAATTCTATTTTTAGTTTTTTAAGGAACCTCCATACTGTTCTCCATAGTGGCTGTATCAATTTACATTCCCATCAACAGTGCAAGAGGGTTCCCTTTTCTCCACACGCTCTCCAGCATTTGTTGTTTGTAGATTTTCTGCCCGAAGAGTTTTGATAACCAAAATCCTATTCTGGTAGATACCTATGCAGATAACCACACAAAGAAAGAAATTTGTCTTCTTTAGCAAACTCCTAAGCCAATGTTTGCAGCATTTAGTTATAAGTTTTTGAGTAGGTCCAAATGCATTTATTCCACTCTTCTAACCTAGTCCAGAGACCCTCTGAAACTAAAGTAAATCACACATAGATAGGTCTGTAGTTTTTGGATTGTCCAAAGGCTCGTCATCTCTATTTCAGCATGGCATTAGAAAGAGTAGAGTGGGCTAAGGTTCTCGGGAGTCAAATCATCACACTTTGGTCTCATCTTGTTTGAAGTGAATACCTAGATCACTTCAGCTTTTTGTGCCATGGATCCTTTCTCAGAATAATGTTTTTAAGTGCAGAAAATAAAATGCATAGCATTACAAAACCAATTATGTTGAAGTGTAAGTTATCAAAATATGTACGTGTGTGATACAGTAATATATGTTCATTTAATAACCAGATCTAGCAGAGAGTTTAATAACTGCTATGACATTGAAGTAGCATGAACAATATATTGAGATCTCTGCAACTGCAATGTGATATGAAAAGACCTCATTTCTGTTAGTGACGAAGTCACGTTACTGCCTAAAACAGCTCTGCATTGTTGTATGCATTTATAATCAAATTTCCGTTACAGTCTATTGAAAAAAAAGTAATTTTTTTCCCATCCAAGTTCACATATCCTCTGAATTCTATCAAATCCCTTAGAGGTCTGTGGACTCCAAGGTAAGACCCCTTTACCTAGCTAATCAGATACACCAATATCAAGTGAAACTATAACATTATATTCAAAGGCCAGTGATACTTAATTTAGCATAATTCAGTATTTAATGTGATTCACAGCTCATGTCTACTTCAGTAACACATATTTAGCAAGTTCCATGGTGGGACAGCCTACGGGACCAGCCAGATGCTGTGCTGTTGCCATGATCATACCTGTGCACTGCTTCACGTGTAGCAAGATCACCAGCAACAAGTGGGAGGGCTGCCTGGGGCTGCTGCAAGCTGAGTACACCCAGTAGGACTCCCTGCAGTGCTGCATGCCGCTGGCCCACATGGACCTGACCGAGAAGCTGCTCAATTATTCACCCCTGCAGAAGTGATGCTTCTGGAGCCCAGTCATGGTTTGCCTAAAATATCTTCCTTTGGGGAACATTCCTTCCTCTTCTGTAGTCTCCTCATTCCATTCTAGGGTGACTGGCCCTATGGAAGAGCACATGACCCAACCCAGACCAATCCAAGTCCTCTCTTCAGGATCTAGAGTTCTAAGGACCAAGTGGGCCTGGAGACACCAATGACTGTGTTTCCTTCAGGTGGACCAAGCCTGCCTAGAAATAAAACCAACGTGAAAAAAGCAGAACCAGGAAAGACAAGACATAATGCCATCTTGGAACTCCTAGATCTAGCCTTGCCTGGATTTTTCAGTTACATGAGTGAACGGATTCCTTATTTTTGCTTAAGCTATTTTGTGAGGCTTCTGTCCCTTGGAACTGAAAGGTGACCGACTTACACGGGATAATAAGGATGAACAGTGACACTGAAGTACCTTTGGAGGGAATTAACTCAAAGTGGGGAAGTGCCACAATCAAATTTGCATCTTAGACTATACTAACCACATGGAAATGGGCTCATGAGGGGCAAGTCTAGAGGGAAGGAGAAGATGTGGCTCTCGGAGCGGCCATCAGATTCTCCGAATATTTCTAATAGTTCTTAAATTTACATGTTCTAACCAAAACTTCCCTCTTGTTTTAAAATAGAGATTATTTTCTTATTACAGAAAACTAAGAAAATACTTAAAAGCAAAAATAAGGAAACAGAAAACCCCCAAATCTACCCTGCAGGGACAACCACTGTTAAAACTTAACGTTTATACTTCTAAACTCTTAGCTGTGTAACTGTGTTCACTGAGGTGGGAAAATGTATTAAATAAGTGCAAGTACCTTGCACTTAGAATATGCAAAAATTGCTGATCTGGAAAAAGAACATGTGCGAAACTACAGACTTAACATTTTTTCCAGAAGAACAAATCATTGACCAACTTATGATTTTAAATTGTATTTCTGTTCATCAACTTCAAGCTTCAAATTGTGAACTTAATGTTAACCTGAGACTAAGTATATGCCAAATGCATGTTACAAAGATTTCACATTAGGATGTGTTTGATGATCAACATAAGAGGGATTTAGATGAAGAAGATTTAATGGTTAACTTACCCATATCTTCACCTCTTACAATTTTAGCAGTTTGTACTGCAAAGAAAAAGTAAAGATTACTAACAAACAAATTAGTCTACAACTGAAGAAAGTAGCAATGAGTATGTAGAAACTGGTCTGCATTTATTGAATATATAGTCTATACAATATCTGTCAGACTTCACGACTAGAAAGAGCTGTTAGATGCTACACAAGTAAGAGATCACATCTTCATCCCTGCTCTCTAGTTGCATATACTCTGCAAGGTTTACAAGATTGAAACTCCTATTCTTAATAACTTTGTTCTCACTGTTTAATAGGACCCTCAGAGTTCTCCACTTCTCAAACTCCTATACATTTGCTTCTACCTCACCTTCCAGCCTGCCTCCAATTCAGTCTCTTTCCTAAGGACAGATTGTAAATTTTATTTCTTAAAAACAGCATATGCAAGGACTCTGAAGATGTCTAGTGATTCCCTCAGGCTCCAACCAAAGTGACTTATAAATAACAGTACTGGAAGGCAGCATGGAATGTTTGTTTTAAAGTTTCCATCAATGCCAAGGCACAATTATAAACAGTTTCCCTATAGCAAGGGGACCAATTCCTGGGAAACTGGCTCAAATTTTCAGCCCCATTGCCTACTCACATTCTGTTTTTTTTTCTGGCCATGTTGCATGGCTTGCGAGATCTTAGTTCCCCTACCAGGCAATGAAAATGCTGAGTCCTAACCACTGGACCGCCAGGGAGTTCCCCCAACTCACAGTCTTTATTCCACCCTATACAGATTAAGAGGAGTGAGGTGACCAGTAGGGACAGAAGGAATGCCATTCAGACTCCCAATATAGACCATAGACTGCTTTTCCACGAGGCAATTACAGTTTTCTGCAGCACTCAGGAAGTTGGTCATCTGGAGAATCTTGAAACTGGGAGACCCGATCCACCTTCCCTTATTTTCTTCGTTCGGCCAACTGAGCCCCTACTACGTACCAAACAAGGAAGATACAACGTGAGGAACCTGTAGTCCCTGCCCCCAAGCAGCTCACAGTCCAGGGAAGGACCATGCAGCAAGCCTCTGCCCATACAAGAGCAAACACGGTGCAGAAGGAGATCCATCCTCTACCCTAAGAGCACAGCCTCTGCCACCTGAAAGTTTGCAGCCTTGTGGGGGAAGATAATGCAAATACAGAGTCAAACCCTATGTGCCATGGAGACAAAACATTGGTGCTGCGGGGCTTAGATCATGAAGGAAAGACTGGGGAGGCAAAAAAGGAAGATGGTTGGGGTAGTGCTTCTGTGACAAGCAAGGGTTTCACCGCTGCAATCACTCATTCCCTGTGCTTCCTTTTTACCATCAACAGATGTTTTCCAGAATTGGGAATATTGCCCTCCAGGAGTTTACAAATCCAAGTGAAAAATAACCGCGAACTGTTGGAGTAGAAAGGAACAAAAGAATAACTCCTTGGGCCTCTGTGATGGGGGCTTCCAGTACACAGCCTTAACATCTGGGACAATGTCAAACAAGCATTCCACTTACTTCTTAAGTATCTTGTGCTTATCATAGTTAAACCTGCTTAAAATAAAATCCACCAGGATGCTCATTTTGTTTGCTGCGCTACAAAGAGGAAGCAACCCAAGACATTGTTCTGTGCTGCTGAGAACAATTCCATTTCCTTCCTGTTGGCTGATTTTATTTTTCTTGATACAACATGTAATTATGGGAATTCTTTTCAAACAGATTTGTACTATAAAATTCAGTCTCTTGGGCGTCCCTGGTGGCACAGTGGTTGAGAGTCCGCCTGCTGATGCAGGGGACACGGGTTTGTGCCCCGGTCCGGGAAGATCCCACATGCCGCGGAACGGCTGGGCCCGTGAGCCATGGCCGCTGAGCCTGCGCGTCCGGAGCCTGTGCTCCGCAACGGGAGAGGCCACAGCAGTGAGAGGCCCGCGTACCGCAAAAAAAAAAAAAAAAAAAAAAAAAAAATCTCTCTCTTAACTTTGCATCTGCCCAGTTTCTCCTCCCACTCCACCCCCTCCCCTATAAATATCCTTCCAGAGTTTCTTTATGCATATATAATAAAGTATGAATAAAAGTTCTTATTTTCACTCCCTCCCACCCTTTGTTTCTACCCTAAAGGCACATACTATATCCTTTCTTCTGTATCTTACTTTTTGCCACTTAACAAACATGTGCTGGTAAAACTGCATATCATTGGATAGTAGAGAGCTGCCTTATATTTTTAATTTTTGTTTTATGTAGGAGTATAGTTGATTTACAACGTTATATTAGCTTCAGGTATACAGCAAAGTGATTCAGTTATACATATACATGTATCTATTCTTTTTCATATTCTTTTCCCATATAGGTTATTACAGAATATTGAGCAGAGTTCCCTGTGCTATACTGTAGGTCCTGGTTGGTTATCTCTTTTATATACAGTAGTGTGTATGTGTGAATCCCAATCTCCCATTTTATCCCTCCCCCAACCTGTCCCCTTTGGTAACCGTAAGCTTTTCTAAGTCTGTGAGTCTGTTTCTGTTTTGTAAATAAGTTCGTTTGTATCAATTTTTTTAGATTCCCCATATAAGTGATATCATATATTTATCTTTCTCTGTCTGAATTACTTCACTTAGTATGATAATCTCCAGGTCCATCCATGTTGCTACAAATTGCATTATTTCATTCTTTTTAATGGCTAATATTCCATTGTATATATGTACCACATCTTTATCCATTCATCTGTCAGTGGACATTTAGGTTGTTTCCATGTCTTGGCTATTGTAAACAGTGCTGCAATGAACATTGGGGTGCATGTATCTTTAATGAATTTATTTATTTATTTATGGCTGTGTTGGGTCTTCGTTGCTGCAGGTGGGCTTTCTCTAGTTGTGGCGAGCAGGGGCTACTCTTTGTTGTGGTGCGCAGGCTTCTCATTGCGGTGGCTTCCCGTTGTGGAGCACGGGCTCTAGGCATGCGGGCTTCAGTAGTTGCAGCACATGGGCTCAGTAGTTGTGGCTCGTGGGCTCTAGAGCTCAGGCTCAGGAGTTGTGGCACACAGGCTTAGTTGCTCTGCGGCATGTGGGATCTTCCCAGACCAGGGCTCGAACCCATGCCCCCTGCACTGGGAGACGTATTCTTAACCACTGCGCCACCAGGGAAGTCCCATGCATGTATCTTTTTGAATTATGGTTTTCTCCGGATATATGCCCAGGAGTGGGATTGCTGGATCATATGGTAAGAGAGTTGCCTTATTTTAAGAGTATTTTCCTAACGTGCTGGTGTCATAAATGCCTGAAAAGTTTATTATATGTGTCTTTTCATTCAGTCTGGTTGAATTGCCCATCAACCATACTATTTAGGCACTACATTTTTAAAATTGAAGTATAGTTGATTTACAATGTTGTGTTAATTTCTGCTCTACGCAAAGTGATTCAGTTATTTATATATATATATTTATATATACACATTCTTTCTTATATTCTTTTCCATTATGCTTTATCACAGGATATTGAATATAGGTCCTGTACTATACAGTAGGACCTTGTTGTTTACCCATTCTATATATAATAGTTTGCATCTGCTAACCCCAAATTCCCAGTCCATCCCTCCCCACCCCCCCTTCCCCTTGGCAACCACAAGTCTGTTCTCTGTGTCTGTGGGTCTGTTTCTGTTTTGTAGATAAGTTCATTTGTGAATACTTTAGATTCCACATATAAGTGATATCATATGGTATTTATCTTTGTCTGACTTACTTCACTTAGTATGACAATCTCTAGGTCCATCCATGTTGCTGCAGAGGGCATCATTTCATTCTTTTTATGGCTGAGTAATGTTTCATTGTATAATATATATGTGCCACATCTTCTTTATCCATTCATCTGTCAATGGACATTTAGGTTGTTTCCATGTCTTGGCTATTGTGAATAGTGCTGCTATGAACATAGGGGTTCATGTATCTTTTTGAATTATAGCTTTGTCCAGGTATATGCACAGGAGTGGGACCACTGGATCATATTGGCAACTCTATTTTTAGTTTTTTGAGGAACCTCTATACTGTTTTCCATAGTGCCTGTACCAATTTACATTCCCACCAACAAGTAGGAGGGTTACTTTTTCTCCACACCCTCTCCAGCATTTGTTATTTGTAGACTTTTTAATGATGGCCATTCTGACTGGTGTGAGGTGATACCTCATTGTAATTTTGATTTGCATTTCTCTAATAATTAGTGATATTGAGCATCTTTTCATGTGCCTGTTGTCCATCTGTATGTCATCTTTGGGGAAATGTTTATTTAGGTCTTCTGCCCATTTTCCTATTGGTTGTTTTTTTTTTATTGTTGAGTTGTATGAGCTATTTGTATATTTTGGAAATTAAGCCCTTGTTGGTTGCATCCTTTGCAAATATTTTCTCCCATTCTGTAAGTTGTCTTTTCATTTTGTTTATGGTTTCCTTTGCTGTATAAAAGCTTGTAAGTTTGATTAGGTCCCACTTGTTTATTTTTGCTTTTATTTTTATTGCCTTTGGAGACTGACCTAAGAAAACATTGGTATGATTTGTGTCAGAGAATGTTTTGCCTATGTTCTCTTCTAGGAGTTTTATGGTGTCATGTCTTACGTTTAAGTCTTTAAGCCATTTTGAGTTTATTTTTGCACATGGTGTGAGGGTGTGTTCTAACCTCATTGATTTACTGCAGCTGTCCAATTTTCCCAGCACCTCTTGCTGAAGAGATGTCTTTTCTCCATTGTATATTCTTTAGGTGCTTCGTTTTTTGAGTACAGCAGGTTTGAGAGCAATTTGCTAGAAATATTAACCAGTTCTCACCTTTTCTCTATTCCAAATCAGCTATAAGAATAACTGAAATTTAAACACACTTCAAAGATTATTACTCCACATGAGAAAACAGGATGCTGCCACTTTTCGGAATAAATGCCTGCTGGGGGTAGAGTGGCAAAAGTGTAGAAAAATCTGTTTGGGGGTTAACAGCAGGAAATCAGCAGACCTACAGAACTGATAGTGGTCAGAAACTTGGGAGTTTGGAGGACTGGGATGGAATGGCTGATTCAGGTGTAGCAAAAGGAAAATGTCACCATTGGCTAAAGGCAAATGCAAAGGTGGATCTGGTGTCCTCCAGAAGTGCAGAGCTGAGCTCTAGACATTAACTCTCTCTCACTTCTTAGACTGATGACTTGAAGTGATTGACTTGAAATATAATAAGCAAACTACAAATAGAAGAAAATTTTCTAAATCTGATAAAGAGTACCTACAAAAACCTATTGCAAACATCACATTTAAAGATGAATTACTGAAAACTTTGCCACTAAGACTGGGAATGAAACAAGAGGGCCTCCTATTCAATATCATACTAGAAGTACCAGCTGATGCAATAAGGAAAGAAAAAGGAATAAAGGGCATAATAATTGGAAATCAAGAAATTGTATGAAAAAAAAGAAATTGTATGACATGATTATATACAAAGAAAATACAAAAGAATTTACAGACAAGCCACTGGAACTAGGAAAGCTACTGGATAAAGGTTAACATAGATGAAAAACTCAATGGAATTTCTATATACAAACAACAAACAAGTAGAAATTGATTTAAATGATACCATTTACAATAGCATCAAAAAATGTAAATTACCCAGGATTAAATCTAACAAAATGTGCACAGAATGTTATTGTGCTGAAGTAACACTTCTCTACCCTGAAAACTGAAAATATTAAGATGAACTAAGACATATTAAGAAGACACAAATAAATGGATTAATATATAACATGTTCCTGAATTATGACAATACTATAAAGATTTCAGTTCTCCTCAAATTGATTTATGTGTTAAATTAAGTTCTAATCAGTATCCCAACAGGGATTTTTAAAATAGAAATTGATAGGCTGATTCTAAAATGTAGATGGAAATATAAGGGCCAAAAATAGCCAAGACATCCTTGAAAAAGATTAATACTCACATGTTTATATTCAGTTGATTTACAATAAAGGTGATACTCCAGTCTGGTGGGGAGTGAATGTGAGTCAACTGGATATCTATATAGAAAAAAATATATTGACCCCCTACATCATGTCATACACAAAAATGAATTCCAGATGACTAAAGGTCTAAATATGAAAAGTAGAATAATAAAGGTTTATGAAGAAAGGAGAGGAGTATATCTTCATGACCTTGGGTATGTAAAATTTTCTTAAACAGGTCACCAAAAGCATACAGACCATAAAGGGAAAAAAATAAATAAATTTAACTACAGTGAAAGTAAAAACTTCTATTTATCAAAAAATACTATTAAGAAGGTGAAAAAATAAGACACAGAGTAAGTGAAGATATATATAGTACTTATATCTGACTTGTATCCAGAAGATATAAGGAACTCTTATGAATCAGTAAGAAAAAAGCAGATAACCCAAATAAAAAGTAAGCAAAAGATTTGAGCAAGCATTTCTCAAGTAAGCATCTGAAATGTTTCTCAAATAAACATGTGCAAACATCCTCAATATCAGTAGTCATCAAATTAAAACCACAGTGTGACACCACTACATAACCACTAGAATGGCTAAAATAAAAGATAGAAAATTCAAGTGTTGGTGAAGATGTGAAGCAAATGAAATTTTCATGCCTTGTCAGCAGGAGAATAAATAGATATAATAATTTCAGAAAGCTGTTTGGCAATATCTTCTAAAGCTGAACACATGCCAAGTCTGTGACCTAACCATTCCAGTCCTAGGAATATACCAAACAGAAATGCATCAAAAGATGTTTACAAATTCTTTTTTAAGATGAATCCAAGCAGCAGCATTTGTGATAG
Source organism: Phocoena phocoena (assembly GCF_963924675.1). Lineage (NCBI taxonomy): Eukaryota > Metazoa > Chordata > Mammalia > Artiodactyla > Phocoenidae > Phocoena > Phocoena phocoena. Next base: position 49,668,192 of record NC_089222.1, read on the forward strand.
CTAAAAACTGGAACCAACACAAATGCCCATCAACAGTGGATTGGATATACACATTGTGAGATATTCACACAATGGAATACTGTGCAGCAGTGAGAATGAATGAACTAAAAGTACAGGCAACAATATGGATAAATCTCATGAACATAATGGTTGAGCAAAAGAAACCAGACACAAAAGAATACATATTATACAATTCCATTCATATAAGTATCCAAAACCAGCAACACTAAGGTACACTGTTAGAGGTCAGAATAGTGGTACCCTTGATGAGGGGACAGTGACTGAAAGGGCGGGGGGCTCAAGGAGGTCTTCTTTGGTGCTGATGGTGTTCTGTTTTTCAATCTGTGTGCTGGTTACCCTAGTGTAATCAGTTTCTGAAAATTCATTGAGCTGTACATTTATGATATGTGCACTTTTCTATATGCAGATTATACTTCAATAAAAAGTAAAGCAAAAACACGAATTGTGGAGTGTTAGAGAATATGAGAAAAGAAGTCTTTTTTTTAATTGAAGTGTAGTTGATTTACAATGTTATGTTAGTTTCTGCTGTACAGCAAAGTGATTGAGTTTTATATATATATATATACATATACATTCTTTTTTATATTCTTTTCCATTATGGTTTATCATAGGATGCTAAATATGTTTCTCTGTGTTATGCAGTAGGATCTTGTTGTTTATCCATCTCTAGCTGCATCCATGTTGCTGCAAATGGCATTATTTTGTTCTTTTTTATGTCTGAGTAGTATTCCATTGTATATATTTACCACATCTTCTTTATCCATTCATCTGTTGATGGACATTTAGGTTTTTTTCACGTCTTGGCTATTGTGAATAGTGCTGCAGTGAACATAGGGGTGCATGTATCTGAGAAAAGAAGTCTTTAGTCAAAGGTACTATGGGCTATTTGCTTTGATATCTTTTATGTACTTTGAGATAATTGAGAAAAGAATGGACTGTTCCTTCCTTGAAGGCACTGGGCTCTAGATCATGCATCAGGCACTGGTAGAAGAAGACATATTCCTCCTTATCCTTAAAGATACTCTTGCCTATGGCTTAGACCAGTGTGCTACTCAAAGTGTGGTCTGAGGAGTGGTGCTGGGCTGTGACAGTTTTATTACTAGACCACAAAAACAAAGAAAGCTTGTGCAAGGATGTAGTCAACATACTGCTTACTTCATCAAGAAAGTCTTGATCTGAAAAAAAGGTACTAAACAATGTGCTTAGTGATACAGTTGATTTATATTCTGTTGCAAACCTCATCTGATTGCAGACCAATAGCAGCAACAACAAAAAAAACCATAATATTATTTGAAAGTACACTGTGTTAAGATCTATAAGATCTATATTGTAAACTTTAGGGCATCCACCAAAAAAAGTTTTTAATGCATGATTAGTAAGTCTAGTGAAGATTAAATAAAAACATAATAAATACTCAATTGATCAAATTAAAAGGCAGGGAAAGAAGGGGAAATGAATTAAGAACAGATCAGATGAACAGAAAGATGGTAGGTTTAAGGCTAACACTAAGAGTAAGTGGTCTATGTACTCCGCCCCCAAGTAAAAGGCAGAGGTTGCCAGATTGGATAAAAATAAAGGTATAGATAGGCTAAAAAGAAAAGGATGGAAAAAGATATACCATGCGAATGAAAATCAAAAGAAAGCTGTAGTGGCTTTATTATAACAAAGTGGACAACAATAAAGAGGGACATTACATGATGATAAAGGCATTAATTCATCAAGAAAACGTGATCCCAAATATGTATGCACCTAAGAACACCGTTTCAAAATACAAGAAGCAAAAACTATTAGAACTGATAGGAAAATTGTGTTCTACACAATTGTGTTCTACAAACACAATTAGAGACTTTAACACTATTGTCTCAGGACAAGTAGACAGAAAAATCAAAAAGGATATAAAACTGAATTACACTATCAACCTTTTTGACCTAATTTCCATTTATAGAACATTCTACCCAATCACATCAGAGTACATATTCTTTTCAAGTGCACATGAAACATTCATCAAGATACACCATATCCTAGGCCATAAAAAATGTTTTAAAGAATTGAAATTGTACAAAATTTTCTGATCACAACAGTTAAAACATAAATATAAAATAGAAGGTATCTGATAAATCCCCAAATGTTTGGAAATTAAACAACATGCTTCTAAATAACCTATGGGCCTAAGAGGGTGTCAAATAGACAATCAGAAAATATTTTGAATCAAATGAAAATAAAGACAAAACATATGGGAATTTTGGGCATATAGCCAAAGCAGTGCTTAGAGAGAAATTTATAGCACTAAATGTTTACATTAGAAAAAGAGAAGGTTTTCAAATTAAAAACCTAAGCTTCTGCCTTAAGAAACTAGAAACAAACAAATAAACTAAGTCCAAATCAAGCAGAAAGAAACCATAAATAGAAAAAGTGATATCAATGAAAAGGGCAGAGCAAAATTGATGAAACCAAAGTTCTCTGAAAATATTTTAAAAGGGTATATTTCTAGCCAAACTCATCAAGAAACAGAAAAAAGACACAAATTACAAATGTGAGAGCCTACAGACATTAAACAGATAGTAATTTTAAAATTGTTTTATATAATAAATTGGATAAATTAGATGAAATGGACAGATTCCTTGAAAGATGAAAATGATCAAAGCCCACTCAAAAAGAAATAGATAAGGAGAAGTCAAGAAGGTGGCGTGGGAAGACGTGGAGTTAGCATCTCCCCACAACTAGGGTACCTGCCGCCTGATGGTGGGGAACTCTGACCACCAAGGATCAGTGCCCCTGAGGGAGGGGAAATCAGGAGAGCAGGTGGGAGGGACTCGCTGGGAAGAGCAGGAAAGGAGTGGAGGGTGATCGCCTGGCCCACTTGGGCTGGGGAGCCTGCTGAGCTCCCAAGTCGGTTCCCCCACTCCAAAGCCCCATCCATGCTGTGTGGGTCCTTGGGGGCATAGGAGGGAGGCCAGGGGGATCAGAAGAGGCAGGTGGGAGGGGCCCTCCGGGAGGAGAGGGAAAGGAGTGGGAGAGGAGTGGAGGGTGATTGCCCCGCCCACTCGGCCCGGGGAGCCTGCCGAGCTCCCAAGCTGGTCCCCTGCCCTCCAAGGTGCCCCCTCCCACCCCACCCCACCCCCTGGGGGCATAGGAGGGAGAACAGGGAGATCAGGAGAGGGAGAAGGGAGGGGCCCTCCCAGACCCCAGGCCCGAGGAGCAGGAGAGGAGGGTGTTTGCCCCGCCCACTCAAGCCCAGGAAGCCTGCTGGGCTCCCAGGTGAGGTCCCCTGCCCTCTGAAACCAGGGGTGGGGGGCATGCCTGGGCTCCTTCTGTTCCTTGAGCCTAAGTCCCAGCCCCCACAGCCCCCAGGGCCTTTTCCAGCCCTGTGGGTCCTGAGCACTGACCCAGCCCACCACCCAAGCCTTACCCTTGCTTAGGCCCCACTGTCCGCAGCCAAGGCCTTCCCTCCCACCCCATTTGTTTTTCCTTCCTCTTTTTTACTACTGTGGCACCAATGTAACTTCCAGTTGTTGATTCACCTATATTTTTATGTTTACATTCTTTCTAACATATCTGTTAGTTTCCTAGTCTTTTTTTATTTTTGCCACCTCACATGACTTGTGGGATCTTGATTTGCAATCCCAGGGTCACGTGGAAGCTCCTGCAGTGGGAGCTCTGAGTCTGAACAACTGGACTAACAGAGAACCTCAGACCCCAGGGAATATTCATCAGAGTGAGGTCTCACAGAGTTCCTCATCTCAGCACCAAGATCCAGCTCTACCCAATAGTCTACAAACTCCAGTGTTGGAAGCCTCAGGCCAAACAAGCAATAAAACAGGAACACATTCCCATTCATAAAAAAAAAAAATGAGACAGCAAAAAATATGTCACAGATGAAGCAGCAAGGTAAAAACCTACAAGACCAAATAAATGAAGAGGAAATAGGCAATCTTCCTGAAAAAGAATTCAGAGTAATGATAGTAAAGATGATCCAGAATCTCAGAAATAGAATGGAGGCACAGGCTGAGGAAATAAAAGAAATGTTTAACAAAGATCTAGAAGAACTAAAGAACAAACAAACAGAAGTGAACAACATAATAACTGAAATGAAAAATACACTAGAAGGAATCAATAATAGAATAATGGAGGCAGAAGAATGAATAAGTGAGCTGGAAGACAAAATGGTGGAAATAACTGCCGAGAAGCAGAATAAAGAAAAAAGAATGAAAAGAAGACAATCTCAGAGACCTCTGGGACAACACTAAATGCACCAACATTCAAATTATAGGGGTCCCAGAAGAAGAAGAGAACAAGAAAGGGTCTGAGAAAATATTTGAAGAGATTATGGTGGCAAACTTCCCTAACATGGAAAAGGAAATTGTCACCCAAGTCCAGGAATCACAGAGTCCCATACAGGATAAACCCTAGGAAAAATACACCAAGACACATATTAATCAAACTAACAAAAATTAAAATCAAAGAAAAAATATTAAAAGCAGCAAGGGAAAAACAAAAAAATAACATACAAAGGAATCCCCATAAGGTTATCAGCTGATTTTTCAGTGGAAACTCTGCAGACCAGAAGGGAGTGGCAGTATATACTTAAAGTGATGAAAGAGAAAAACCTACAACCAAGATTACTCTACCCAGCAAGGATCTCATTCAGATTCAATGGAGAAGACAAAAGCTTTTCAGACAAACAAAAGCTAAGAGAATTCAGCACCACCAAACCAGCTTTAAAACAGATGCTAAAGAAACTTCTTTAAGCGGGGAAACACAAGAGAAGAAAAAGACACACGAACGCAAACCCAAAACAATTAAGATGATGGTAATAGGAACATACATATCGATAATGACCTTGAATGTAAATGGATTAAATGCCCCAACCAAAAGGCACAGACTGGCTACATGGATACAAAAACAAGGCCCATATATATGCTGTCTACAAGAGACCCACTTCAGACCTAGGGACACATACAGACTGAAAGGGAAGGGATGGAAAAAGATATTCCATGCAAATGGAAATCAAAAGAAAGCTGGAGTAGCAATACTCATATCAGATAAAATAGACTTTAAAATAAGGACTGTTTCAAGAGATAAGGAGGGACACTACATAATGATCAAAGAATCAATCCAAGAAGAAGATATAACAATTATAAATGTTTATGCACCCAACATAGGAGCACCTCAATACATAAGGCAAATGCTAACAACCATGAAAGGCGAAATCGACAGTAACACAATAATAGTAGGGGACTTTAAAACACCCCTCTTACACCAATGGGCAGATCATCCAAACAGAAAATAAATAAGGAAACACAAGCTTTAAATGACACAATAGGTCAGATAGATCTAATTGATATTTATAGAACATTCCACCCAAAAGTGGCAGAATACACTTTCTTCTCAAGTGCACATGGAACATTCTCCAGGATAGATCACATCTTGGGTCACAAATCAAGCCTCTGAAAACTTAAGAAAATTGAAATAATATCAAGCATCTTTTCTGGCCACAACACTATGAGGTTGAAAATCAATTACAGGAAAAAACCTGTAAAAACCAAAAATGTATGGAGGCTAAACAGTGCACTACTAAATAACCAAGAGATCACTGAAGAAATCAAAAGAGAAATTTAAAAATGCATAGAAACAAATGACAATGAAAATATGATGACCCAAAACCTATGGGACGCAGCAAAAGCAGTTCTAAGAGGGAAGTTTATAACAATTCAATCTCACCTCAAGAAACAAGAAAAATCTCAAACAATCTAACCCAACACTTAAAACAAATAGAGAAAGAAGAACAAAACCCAAAGTCAGTAGAAGGAAAGGAATCATAAAGATCAGAGCAGAAATAAATGAAATAGAAACAAAGAAAACAATAGTAAAGATCAATAAAACTAAAAGGTGGTTCTTTGAGAAGATAAACAAAATTGATAAACACTTAGCCAGACTCATCAAGAAAAAAAGGGAGAGGATGCAAATCAATAAAATTAGAAATGAAAAAGGAGAAATAACAACTGACACTGCAGAAATACAACGGATTATAAGAGACTAGTACAAACAACTATATGACAATAAAATGGACAACCACGAAGAAATGAACAAATTCTTGGAAAGGTACAGTTTCTGAGACTGAACCAGGAAGAAGTAGAAAATATAAACAGACCTATCACAAGTAATGAAATTGACACCGTATTTTAAAATCTTCCAATAATCAAAAGTCCAGGACTAGACGGCTTCACAGGGGAATTCTATCAAACATTTAGAGAAGAGCTAACACCGATCCTTCTCAAACTCTTCCAAAAAATTGCAGAGGGAGAAACACTCCCAAATTCATTCTACATAGCCACCATCACCCTGATACCAAAACCAGAAAAAGATATCACAAAAAAATTTATAGACCAATATCACTGATGAACATAGATGCAAAAATCCTCAACAAAATACTAGCAAACAGGGCTTCCCTGGTGGCTCAGTGGTAGAGAGTCCGCCTGCCGATGCAGGGGACACGGGTTCGTGCCCCGGTCTGGGAAGATCCCACATGCCACGGAGCAGCTGGGCCCGTGAGCCATGGCCGCTGAGCCTGTGCATCCGGAGCCTGTGCTCCGCAACGGGAGAGGCCACAACAGTGAGGGGCCCACGTACCACAAAAAAAAAAAAACTCTCCAGAAAATGGGCATAGAGGGAACCTACCTCAACATAATAAAGGCCATACATGACAAACCCACAGCAAGCATCATACTCAATGGTGAAAAACTGAAAGCATTTCCACTAGGATCAGGAACAAGACAAGGATGTCCACTCTCACCATTCTTATTCAACATAGTTTTGGAAGTTTAAGCCACAGCAATCAGAGAAGAAAAAGGAATGAAAGGAATACAAATTGGAAAAGAAGTAAAACTGTCACTATTTACCAATGACATGATACTATACATAGAAAATCCTAAAGATGCCACCAGAAAACTACTAGAACTAATCAATGAATTTAGGTTGCAGGATACAAAATTAATGCACAGAAATCTCTGGCATGCCTATACACCAACAACGAAAAATCAGAAAAAGAAATTAAGGAAACACTCCCATTTACCATTGCAACAAAAAGAATAAAATACTTAGGAATTAACCTGCCTAAGGAGGCGAAAGACTTGTACTCAGAAAACTATAAAACACTGATGAAAGAAATCAAAGATGACATAAACAGATGGAGAAATATACCATGTTCTTGGATTGGAAATATCAATATTGTGAAAAATGACTACACTACAATAGCCAGGACATGGAAGCAACCTAAGTGTCCATCAACAGATGAATGGATAAAGAAGATGTGGCACATATATACAATGGAATATTACTCAGCCATAAAAAGAAACGAAGTTGAGTTATTTGTAGTGAGGTGGATGGACCTAGAGTCTGTCATGCAGAGTGAAGTAAGTCAGAAAGAGAAAAACAAATACCGTATGCTACCGTATATATATGGAATGTAACAACAACAAAAAAATGGTATTGATGAACCTAGTTGCAGGGCAGGAATAAAGAGGTAGGCACAGAGAATGGACATGATGACATGGGGTGGGAGGGCAAAGCTGGGGTGAAGTGAGAGTAGCATTGACATATATACACTACCCAATGTGAAATAGTTGGCTGGTGGGAAGCAGCAGCATAGCACAGGGAGATCGGCTGGGTGCTTTGCGATGACCTAGAGGGGTGGGATAGGGAGGATGGGAGGGAGGCTCCAGAGGGAGGGGATATGGCGACATGTGTGTGCATATGGCTGATTCACTTTGTCGTGCAGCAGAAACTAAACGGTATTTTGAAGCAATTATACTGCAATAAAGATCTATTTAAAAAAAAGAAGAAATAGAGGGCTTCCCTGGTGGCGCAGTGGTTGAGAGTCCGCCTGCCGATGCAGGGGACACGGGTTCGTGCCCCGGTCCGGGAGGATCCCACGTGCCGCGGAGCGGCTGGGCCCATGAACCATGGCCGCTGACCCTGCGCGTCCGAAGCCTGTGCTCCGCAACGGGAGAGGCCACAACAGTGAGAGGCCCGCGTACCGTGAAAAAAGAAAAAAAAAAAAAAAAAAAAAAAAAAAAAAGAAGAAATAGATAACCTGAGTACTGTTATATCCATTTTTTAAAACTAAATTTGTATTTTAAAACCTTCTCACAAAGAAAATTCCAGGTTCAGATGGTTTCGCTGGTAAATTTGAAAATGTTATCTACATAATGATTCCATTTATGTGATATTCTCAAAATGCAAAACTACAGAAATGGAGAATGGTTTAATGGTTACCAGGAGACAGGGATGGTGGTTGAATATAAAAGGGGAGCACAAGGGAGTTCTTTTGTGGTGATGAAACAGTTTTACATCTTTATTGTGGTGGTGGTTACGTGAATCTATGCATAAGATAAAATACATAGAACTATACACACAAACACAAATGAATGTATGTTAAAAATGGTGAAAACGGGGCTTCCCTGGTGGCGCAGTTGTTGAGAGTCCGCCTGCCGATGCAGGGGACACGGGTTCGTGCCTCGGTCCGGGAAAATCCCACATGCCGCGGAGCGGCTGGGCCCATGAGCCATGGCCGCTGAGCCTGCTGAGCCTGCGCGTCCGGAGACTGTGCTCCGCAGCGGGAGAGGCCACAACAGTGAGAGGCCCACGTACCGCAAAAAAAAAAAAAAAAAAAAAAAAAGGTGAAAACGAAACCTTATCTGTATTTTAACAGATACAGATAATTGGTAAATTAACAGAATTGTACCAATGTTACTTTCTGGGATTTGATACTGCTCTACAGTTATACCAGTGGGAGAAACTGAAGAAGAGTACAAGGAACTCTATGTATGTTTTTGCAACTTCCCATGAGACTATACTTATTTTAAAATAATTTTTTAAAAAAGAACTGAGCACTAGCAAGCTGTGGAACAACCTCAACTTTTAAGATGCTAAGTGAGTAGATCTTAAAAATTCTTATGACAAGAAAAAAAAATGTGGCTATGTATGATGGACATTAACTAGACTTATTGTAGTGATCATTTCACAATATATACAAATATCAAATCATTATTTTGTACACCTGAAACTAATGTAATGATACGTGTCAAATATACCTTAATTTAAAAAAAGAGGGGCTTCCCTGGTGGCGCAGTGGTTGAGAGTACGCCTGTCGATGCAGGGGACACGGGTTCGTGCCCAGGTGTGGGAAGATCCCACATGCCGCGGAGCGGCTAGGCCCGTGAGCCATGGCTGCTGAGCCTGCGCGTCCAGAGCCTGTGCTCCGCAATGCGAGAGGCCACAGCTGTGAGAGGCCCGCGTTACCAAAAAAAAAAAAAGAAACAATGCTAGTGAAAAGACAGTAGGGCAACATCTTTAAAATACTGAATTAAAACACTGTCAACTTAGAATTGTACTACCCCAGTGAAAATATTTTTCAAAAACTAAGACAAAATACACTTTTTCAAATATACAAAAAGTTGAAAGGATTCATTACCAATAAACCCACATTGCAAGAAATGTAAAAGGAAGTTATTATTCACATGGGATGAAAAGATGCCAGGTGGAAGTATGGATCTACACAAAGGAATGATGAGCTCCAAAAATGGCAGCAGTTCTCAACGTATGGTCCAGGGGAGTTCCTGGTTGTCCCCTTCCAGGAGATCTGCAAAGTCAAATTATTTTCATAATAATGCTAAGTAAGAAATTATTGCCTTTTCATGCCCGTTCTCTCACAGTGTATAGTGGAGTTTTCCAGTGTGATATGGCAACAGAATAAATGCAGAGGCAGATATAAGAACCAAGCTTTCTTCTATTAACCCAGACATTCAAGAGGTTTGTTTAAAATGTAAAATAGTCACTCCTCACAAATTTTTTGTTTTGAAAAATATATTTTTCATGATAACATTTTATGTTAACCTGTAATCTCTTTCATCGTTATTTTTAAATTAATTAATAACTATTTAAAAAATTTTTGTTTTTTAAATTTATAATGCAGTAAAATATTGACAGAAATAATCCACAAAAAAAGCTTTTTAGGGCTTCCCTGGTGGCGCAGTGGTTGAGAGTCCGCTTGCCGATGCAGGGTACGCGGGTTTGTGCCCCGGTCTGGGAAGATCCCACATGCCGCGGAGCGGCTGGGCCCGTGGGCCATGGCCACTGAGCCTGCGCGTCCGGAGCCTGCGCCCCGCAACGGAAGAGGCCACAGCAGTGAGAGGCCTGCGTACCGCAAAAAAAAAAAAAAAAAAAAAAAAATCTTCTTAGCATCCTCAATATTGTGAAAGGAGTATTTAAGGACTCTAGAGACCAATAGGTATGAGAGCTTCTGTTCCAGTGCACCTTAGCATTTAAAGGCCTTGGAGAAACATGACTGAAAATAAAGAGGGTTTGATGACACACAGAATCATGTGGGTTTAAAAAAAAAAAAAGGATGAAGGAAGGGCTTTAGAAATGGAGGCAGACAGAATAGGACCAGAAAATCCAAGCTGGAGATTTACACAAAATGGAGGAGGGTCAAAAGCCCTGAGGACATTGTCTCTGGGGTGTAAATCATTTACCTGCTCAGGATGGACCAGTTGCAGCCAGCAAACAAAACTGCCAGGCACCTTCAGCAATTAGTTGTTTGAGACACATGTATGAGTGCAGATTGTGGCTGCATTTAATAACAATGCCATTTAAATTGCATCTGGCACATAGGGACACTGCCCAAGTCCCGGTGGCATCATTATTCACGGCTACCTTTCTGCCATCATCAGTCCTTTTACTGATGAAGAAAGTGCAAACTTGCAGAAGGAAGAATGAGGGACTTTGGATTCAGGGAGCCCTGGACTCAAAATCCTGTCTAATCCCGCCTTCATCTAGAAATTGCTGTGTGATCTTAACCATTTCAAGCTTGACCTGCTGAAAGTGTGTGCCTTGGAAGCAAAGCGAAATTCCGTGACTCTGGCCCTGGCTCTGACGCGTGGCTTCTCTGGCTGCAGCTCAGTGCTTGAGCCTTATCCTCCAGCTTTTCCAGTAAGTCTCAGAGCCACTCAGACTTTAACAATCACTTCATCTTCTTTTATAAATGAGGGTTCCAACCTTCCATGACCTCCTTAACACTTGTTGCTGTCCATCTGTTTTTACTGCTGTATAGCCATCCTAGCCTGGGTTGGTTTCCATTGTTTGCAGCTAAAACGACTGTGGATAATCTCAAAATGAATTAAATCGTAAATACTTCATGGAAAGCCCTCACGACATAACACTTCATCTTCCAAGTTGAGGGACTACTTTTGACTTGTGTGAGGACAGAGCAGGAAGGAGTCAATACTGTATAACCCTGGAAGGCAAGTAGCATTGGCCCATGAGCCCATAGAGAACTCTCCACACTTTCAGAATGGATAGTTCCTAAAAATATTTAGGCCCAACTTCCATAGTGGCAACGCTTGCACAGGCTCTCTCTGGCTCCTGGAGTCCACATATGAATCAGGCCACAAGTTCCAAGGAGTTAAATACATCCCAGGAGCAGACTTCAACCAATGACTGCTGGGAGCAGGTAGATAAATATTCCAGCTCCCTCCTCCCTCAGGCAGGACAGTATTTTTAAAGATCTTATCTCTCATTTTTTTAAATCAAGGTATAAATTACACATCATAAAACTCATACTTCTTTTAAATATTTATTTATTTTTGGCTGCGTTGGGTCTTTGTTGCTGCGCGCGGGCTTTTCTCTAGTTGTGGCGAGCGGGGGCTACTCTTTGTTGCGGTGCACAGGCTTCTCATTGCGGTGGCTTCTCTTGTTGCGGAGCTCGGGCTCTAGGCGCACGGGTTTCAGTATTGTGGCACGCAGGCTCAGTAGTTGCGGCTCGCCGTCTTAGTTGCTCTGCGGCATGTGGGATTTTCAGGGACCAGGGCTCTAACCTGTGTCTCCTGCATTGGCAGGCAGATTCTTAACCACTGTGCCACCAGGGAAGCCCCAAAACTCATATTTTAAAGTGTACAATTTAGTAGTTTTTAGTATAATTGTACAGTTGTGCAACCATTACTCCTATTTAATTCCAGAACATTTTCATCACTCCAAAAAGAAACTCAGTACCCAGTAGCACTCACTCCTCATCCCAACCTCTCTCCAGCCCCTAGCAATCACTAATCTACTTTTGGCCTCTATGGATTTGTCTTTTGGGGGATTTCATATAAATGGAATCATACAGTATGAAGCCTTTTGCGCCTGGCTTCTTTCACTTAACGTTTTTTCAAGATTCATTCATGTTGAGCACATACTAGTATTTCATTCTTTTTATTGCTCAATAATATTCCATTTTATGAATATACCACATTTTGTTTATCCATTTATCAATTGATGGACATTTGGGTTGTTTTCACTTTTGGCTATTATGAATAATGCTGCTATAAGCATTCGTGCTTTTGTGTGGACATATATTTTTGATTCTCTTGGGTAAATACCTAGGAGTGGAATGGCTGGGTCATATGATAACTCTGTTTAACTTTTTGAGAAACTGGTAAACTGTTTTCCAAAGCAGCTGCACTAAAATTTTCACCAGCAGTGTATGAGGATTCCAATTTCTCTATATCCTAACACTTGTTATTGCCATATTTTTTTCTTAAGAATAAATTTTTGGGGCTTCCCTGGTGGCGCAGTGGTTGAGAGTCCGCCTGCCGATGCAGGGGACACGGGTTCGTGCCCCGGTCCGGGAGGATCCCACATGCCGCGGAACGGCTGGGCCTGTGAGCCATGGCCACTGAGCCTGCACGTCCGGAGCCTGTGCTCTGCAATGGGAGAGGCCACAACAGTGAGAGACCTGCATACCGAAAAAAAAAAAAGAATAAACTTTTTTAAAAATAACTTTTATTTATGGCTGTGTTGGGTCTTCGTTGCTGCGTGCAGGCTTTCTCTAGTTGCGGCGAGCAGGGACTACTCTTCATTGTGATGCACAGGCTTCTCATTGTGGTGGCTTCTCTTGTTGCAGAGCACGAGCTCTATCTAGGCGCATGGGCTTCAGTAGTTGTGGCACGCAGGCTCAAGTAGTTGTGGCTCACGGGCTCTAGAGCACAGGCTCAGTAGTTGTGGCACATGGGTTTAGTTGCTCCAGGGCATGTGGGATCTTCCCGGACTAGGGCTCAAACCTGTGTCCCCTGCATTGGCAGGTGGATTCTTTTTTTTTTTTTTTAATTTTTATTTATTTATTTATTTATGGCTGCATTGGGTCTTCGTTGCTGCATGCGGGCTTTCTCTAGTTGTGGTGAGCGGGGGTTACTCTTTGTTGCGATGCACGGACTTCTCATTGCGGTGGCTTCTCTTGTTGAAGAGCACGGGCTCTAGGCGCACGGGCTTCAGTAGTTGTGGTTCGCGGGCCCTAGAGCACAGAGCTCAGTAGTTGTGGCGCACGGGCTTAGTTGCTCCGAGGCATGTGAGATCTTCCCGGACCAGGGATCGAACCTGTGTCCCCTGCATTGGCAGGCAGATTCTTATCCACTGCGCCACCAGGGAAGTCCTTGCCATGTTTTTTATCATTAGCCATCCTAGTGGGTGTGAAGTGGTATCTTGTTGCTGTTTTGATTTGCATTTCCTTAATGACTAATGATGTTGCTATGGACTGAATGTTTGTGTTCCCCAGAATCCATATATTGAAGCCTTAATATGATCGTATTTGGAGGTGGGGACTTTGGGAGGTAATTAGGTCATAAGGGTGGGGTCCCATGATGGGATTAATGTCCTTATTAGAAGAGGAAGAGAGCTAGCCCCCTCTCTCTCCTCCATATGAGATACAAGAAGACAGTCATCTGTAAACCAGGAAGAGGGTCGTCTCCAAGAACCTGATCATGCTGGTACCCTGATCTTGGTCTTCCAGCCTCTAGACCTGTGAAAAATAAATATCTGTTATTTAAGCCACCCAGTCTATAGTATTCTGTCATAGCAGCTGGAACAGACTAAGACAGATGTTAAACATCTTTTCTTGTACTTTACTGGCCATTTGCATGTATTTTTTGGAGAAATATCTATCCTTGCCCATTTTTAAATTGGGTTGTCCTTTTATTGTTGAGTTGTATCTGGCAGGATAATTTTGAGTTCTACACTGTCTGCAGAGTACTTTCTCCATTTGGTCACACTGATAACTTGCCTGATAACACATCCTTTATTGACACCTTCCCTTCTGTATTAGTCTGCTAGGACTGCCATAATAAAGTTCCACAGACTGGGTGGATTAAACAACAGAAATGTATTGTCTCACGGTCTGGAGGCTAGAAGTCCAAGATCAAAATGTCAGCAGTGTTGGTTCCTTCTGAAGGCTGTAAGAAAAAAAAAAAATCAGTTCCATCCCTTTAACCTATTATCTGGTGGTTTGCATGAAATCTTTGGTGTTCCTTGGCTTGTAGAAGCATCACCCCAGTCTCTGCTTTCATGTTCACATGGTGTTCTACCTGTGTGCATGTCTACGTCCAAATTTCGCCTTTTGATAACGACATCAGTTATATTGGATTAGGGCCCACTCTACCTCATATGACCTCATCCTAACTTAACTAATTACATGTACACTATCCTATTTCCAAATAAGGTCACATTTTGAGGTATGGGGGTGGGGTTTAGGACTTCAACATACGAATTTTGGGGAAATACAATTCAACTCATAGCACCTTCCTTGGTCTTTCCTACTCCCCAGTTGGTGTTTCCTGAGATCACTGCCCAATGAACTACATACACTCAAGTCCTTATCTCAGGGCCTGCTTCCAGGGGACCCAAAGCCAAGACAGAAAACCAATCAGGGCCTTAGTAGGTTTAAAGGCAAATATCACTCCCAGGTCCAACAGTGTGGAAACTTCCAATGACACTCTCCCTTTCAAAAAGGACCAAGGGCTTGGACTGGAAATGTGAACTCATTGCCTACTTTTCCTAAAAGCTTAATACAACTTGTTAACCCTGGGGGTGGCAGTCTTTTTCAGTCAAGCTTTTGTAGTTTATTTGGTGACATTTTCAGTTCATAAAAATAATTCAAGTGATGTAGGTAGATTAGAAGGAAAGGAATTGGGTATGGATGCTGCCTAAAATTCTGGGTAAAAATTGGGCACGTCACTGTTCACTTCCCTTAAGGCCCATCACACATGCTTCTGACGAACTGGAGTTTTGGATTTCCCTAGACACACCAAGCTTTCATATAGTCTTCTGCCTTTGCCTGGACTGTTTCCTCTGTCCCACCAATGACTCATAAGTTCTCACAGTTCATTTAAGTTCCAGCTCAAATGTCACTTCTTATTTTAAGTCATTCCTGACTCAGTCTAACCAGAGTGAATTCCAGGACCTGTGTGGTAGCTATTAGTGCAGATCGGCTGAGGCTGGAGCTCCTGGCACCATCTTGCCAACACATAGAGCCTGAAAATGACGCCAGCATGGAGAGGAGCAGACAAGAGAGATAGAGAGAAGCCAAGTCCTGGGGACATCACTGAATTCCTGGATCAAACTATGCCAGACCCTGCCAATCCTTCGACATTTCAGTGCCATATGCCAAAGTATTTCACCTTCTTGCTTAACTCAACTTGAGCTGGTTATTGATTTTTTTTTAAATGAATCCAGAGATTTAAGACTGA
The DNA here is from genome assembly GCF_963924675.1 of Phocoena phocoena. Classification (NCBI taxonomy): domain Eukaryota; kingdom Metazoa; phylum Chordata; class Mammalia; order Artiodactyla; family Phocoenidae; genus Phocoena; species Phocoena phocoena. Next base: position 49,683,767 of record NC_089222.1, read on the forward strand.
ATTATCCATGAGATATGACTTCCAAGACATGGGCAGGACAGCTGTGGGGACTCTCAGCCCTCTGCTTCACTTCAGCAGGGGTCCTAGAATGACACAACACCTAAGTCCTGTGTCAAGACTCTTCCGGGTGGAACATTTTGTTAATTAAGTCACATAATTTGGAAGTCCCTTTTATGTTATAACCTCCCAAACAATATTACCTACTGTTTTAACCAAGGAATTTGAGGAACCTAACATTTTCACAGTCTCTTGCACTTAGTGGATATTCAATTAAAATCTCTAGATATGATCTTTCTACTTCTTAGAATCTAGAATTGAAGAACTGGAGGAGATTTTAAAGGGACAGAGTCTGCTTCTCTCATTTTACACATGAAGAAACATTTGCACAGACAGGTTAAATGGATTTCCCAAAGGTTGTGCTACTAGCTAATGGGGGAGCCAGAGGGATAGTACCCAGGTTACGCAACTCCCATTCTAATGCTTTTTTCACTATACTTCTACCCAAAGCATCTAGCACAGTCCTGAGCACATAGGAAGTACCTAATTAATAAGGAAATGACTGATCATCCACAGGGCCTGCTGCTCAACTCAGGTGGAGGTCTGAGAGCACCAGCTATGAGACTTCTCCAAAATGACAGGATCAATGTCTGAAGAGCTGCCTAGCTGCAGGATTCCTTAGCGTAGCTGGCCTGCATTAGCCGCCTTAGTGCAGTTTTGGATAGTAGCTCAGATCTCAAGTAAACTGGTTTCTTGTAAGCCAGAGAGATGATTCCTCCAGGGTTGCTGCCAGCAAAAGCAAGTATCCTGGAGGTGACTTGGGTTGAACTGGTGTTGTCTCAAGCCGGTGTCTTTAATTGCTGCAGAAAATTCAAACAGCTGTGTCTGTCACTCTGAAATAGTAACTTCCTGTCTTTGGGGGAAAAAACACATGGTCACCTCTAAGACTTCGGATGTTCAGATAGAAGACAAGCTGGCTTACAACATGTCCCACATTGAAGGATTTGTTTTTTGTTTTTTGTTTGTTTTTGCGGTACGCGGGCCTCTCACTGTTGTGGCCTCTCCCGTTGCGGGGCACAGGCTGCGGACGCGCAGGCTCAGCGGCCATGGCTCACGGGCCCAGCTGCTCCGCGGCATGTGGGATCCTCCCGGACCGGGGCACGAACCCGTGTCCCCTGCATCGGCAGGCAGACTCTCAACCACTGCGCCACCAGGGAAGCCCAGATTTGTTGTTTTTAAGTCACCTTCTCCTCCAAGCAATAGGAGATCACAACCCCCCTGATTAAACAGTCCTAGCTCACAAAACTACAGGGACCACCTACGCTCTATACCCATCCCTTCCTTGCTATGCAGCTGTCACCCTTCCTGCCATAGTTCCTGCCCCTGTCGTCACTCTCCTGATGTCACGTTGTCTTGCCCTGGCTGCCCTTCTGCTTGGCTCCAGCTGTCACTGCTCCACCCCTTGGAGCCTCCTCCGCTCCGGTTCAGTCAACTGTCACCAACAGACTCTGTTTCATAAACCATCTCCTTCTTTTTACAGGAAGGGGACACCAGGCACCTGCTCGGTTGGACTGGAAGGTGAGGTGAGTGGCACTGGCAGGGACGCATCCAACACTCTACCAATGTCCACCCAGGTGTTGTGTGCATGATGAATTCCTTGCTCATCAGGTACCCTCAAAAGGCTACCCAGTCACATGAGGATCTTAATCTCTGGTCCACCTTCAGCCCTACTAGCCAATCCTCTATCCATCCATCCATCCATCCATCTGTCCATTGTTCAGTAAATATAAATCGCTGATAAATACAAATGAGACAGGCAATTCCAAGAACTGTGGGTACAGCGAGTACAAGACAGACAAGGCTCCCAGGCCCTTAGAAGCCTATCTTTCGGTGAGGTGAAATAGACAGTAAACAAGCATACAAATAATAATTTTAGAGAGCAAAGTGTGCTTGAAGAAATTAAGATCGCACAGAGAACAGGAGGAGGGTGAGGCCAGAACTTCAGATCAGGCTTCCGGAAGGTCCCTTGGAGGAAGTGACATTTAAATAGACACCTGATCGGGTCCAGTCACGCAAAGATCCTGGGAAATGGCTCCAGACAGGGGACCAGCGGCGCCAAGGCCTGCAGGCAGGAAGGAACTCTGCTCAGAATGCGGCACTGTGAGGGAGGTGAGCATGGTATGGGTGAGGCCAGGTGCAGATGAGTCTATGCGCTGGTGGCAAGCCCTCATCCTCACCCCAGCAGCTCTGTGGACAGTGGACTGCCGTCAGGAGGCTGTAGCACAGGAGAGGAGGGTGGTGTGCATTAGGGGGCAGCGTGGGGACGGGAAATGGGGCAGATTCAGAATATGTTTTTAATGTAGAGAAAACAGGATTGCCTTAGGAACATATTCTAAACAGGTCAGAGTTCTGGAGGTCGGAAGTCTGACATGGGCCATGGGGGCTAAAATCAAGGGGTCAGAAGGGCTGTTTTCTGGAGGTTCTGGGGAAGCATCTGTTTCCTTGTCTTTTCCAGCTTCCAGAGGCTGCCTGTCTCCTCCATCTTCAAAGCCAGTACTCACCTCACTCCAACTTCTGCTTCCGTTGTCACGTCTCCTCTGACCCTCGTGCCTTCTTCTTTCCTTTTAAGGACCCTGGTGATTACATGGGGCCCACTCAGATAATCTAAGATAATCTCCCCACCTTGAGATCCTTAACCTTTCACGTATACACAGTCCCTCTTGCTGAATAAGGCAACGTATTCCCAGGTTCCGGGGATTGGAATGTGGACACCTTTGAGGGGGCCATGATTCTGCCTACCACACTCTCCATAGATTTTCTTTTTTTTTTTCCTTGCTGCTTGGTTTACTGTCACCTTTAGCCACTTCTAAAACTTCGGCATTCTTTCAATTAGTTGTTCAGGCCTTCCTTCCTCCCTTCCTTTATTGGACAACCATTTTCTGTGCACTTACTATGTGCTAAACAGTCTGCCAGGTATTATGGGGAGAAAACTGTGTATCCAGACTCTACCCTCAGGGAGTCTACAGTCGGCTTTCCTGGAGAGCCTTATTACTGGTCCCATTAAAGCGAGCTGGCCATACTGAAAGGACAATGCAGATGAGACAGGTACTTCAAAAGGCAGTCACTGAATTGCCACCTTTGCTGAGTTTCTCCCATGGGGGTCATTAAAACACTAACTAAGACTCAGGAAGAAACATCAGTAAATTCACCAAACACGGAGAGAGCTAACAATGAAGAGTGGAGGCCGAGAGCTGAAGAACTGACTCTCCCTGAGTGGGCCCTGGTGCTTCCCTGGCTGCTCCCACATTCACCCAAAGCCTCCCTGCCCACCAGCCATCTCCTCTGACCTCGCTCCCCACCTCTCCCAGTGCAGCTTTCTGGAAAACATCTGAGCCCTTTCTTGGCAAATGTTCCCACAAACCAGTCTCAGGAAATGCTCGACAAAACAGTCAGCCCCCAAAGAGTTCTTATCTCTTAAAGGTACATACTGAATCATCTACAGATGAAATGATACCAAGTCAGGGATTTGCTTCTGAACAAGCATGTGGGAGGAAGTGGGTGGGTACAGATTAAACAAGCGTGGCTGTGAGTTAATCATTGTTGAAGCTGGGTGCCGGGAACATGGGGGTTCATGATAATCTTCTATTTTTTGGCCTGCTTAAAACTTTCCATAATAAAAAAAGTTAAGAGGAAAAAAGCCCCCACATTTTGCCTTATGTCACTGAAACAAACTTAACTTTTGCATATATTTTACTGCCTAAATAATTGCCTAGACTTAAAAAATAAATAAGTGCAGGCATAGGAACATTTGACAAACATTTTGTACAGTCTCTGAAGTCACAGCAGGGAAGAGAAAGTACTAGATATCTTGCGTGCTGCTCATCTTGAAACAATAATGGTCCCGTTCCCCAGGGAAGAAACACATAAAACTCTGGAACATGATTCCAGCAATTGGATTCAAAGGGCTAAAGATACCATCTGGGAAAAGATAGTTGAACTTGATTAAGAGATCACTGTGGATTCATTACGATGGAGGTGATGAACTGGTTTGATCTATCTCAGAATTTTCACACACTCATTTCCAGACAGCATATTAGCATTGTAATCCCTTTGAATCATGAAACTGTACAAGTCTGAGAAAAACAACTGTGATGTGGATAGAATTGTCTTTGGAACGTCTCCACCTGCCTTTTCAGCACTCCCATGAGGCAGTGTTATGTAGTGGAAAGACCGCAGGCTTTGGAGCCAAAAAAGTTGACTTGACTTCCATCTCACTCCTGCTGCGAACTTGGGCAAGTTATATAAGCTCTCCAGACCTCAGTTTCCTCATCTGTACAATGGGCCTAATAATATCTGCTTTGCAGGGATGCTGTGAGGATTATGGGATATGTGTGTAAAATGCCTCTCTCATCACAGATACTCAGTTAATCGTAGCTTATTGTTTTTATAATTGCATATTCCTCTTTACCCCACTCCACACCTCCCAGTATAGTGCCTAACACGTGGAATGCAGCAAATATTTGTTGAATTACATTAAACCTTGAGGAGGTAGATGGAGTTAATGGGAGGAAATATTAAGACTCTACCAGAATCTTCCCTTTGCAGGTCACTCATCCTCAGGAGAGCTTCTCTACCTAATTGCTCAGAGCAGAAAACAAGGACCCATTCATGATAGCTCCCACTCTCCCTTCCTCACATCTAATCAATTACCAAACTCCATCTATTACAGTTCTCGATTATCACTAGAATCTATTCACTTCCCTCAAATCCTACTGCTACCACCTTAGTTCAAGACTGTCTTCTTTTTCACCTGGTCTATAGCAAAGTCAGGTCTCCTCACATCTGTTCTTTTTTTTTTTTTTTTTTTACATCTTTATTAGAGTATAATTGCTTTACAATGGTGTGTTAGTTTCTCCTTTATAACAAAGTGAGTCAGTTATACATATACATATGTTCCCATACCTCTTCCCTCTTGTGTCTCCCTCCCTCTTACCCTCCCTATCCCACCCCTCTAGGGGTCACAAAGCACTGAGCTGATCTCCCTGTGCTATGCGGCTGCTTCCCACTAGCTACCTATTTTACGTTTTGTAGTGTATATATGTCCATGCCACTCTCTCACTTTGTCACAGCTCACCCTTCCCCCTCCCCATATCCTCAAGTCCATTCTCTAGTAGGTCTGTGTCTTTATTCCTGTCTTACCCCTAGGTTCTTCATGACATTTTTCCCTTAAATTCCATATATATGCGTTAGCATACAGTATTTGTCTTTCTCTTTCTGACTTACTTCACTCTGTATGAAAGACTCTAGGTCTATCAACCTCATTACAAATAGCTCAATTTCGTTTCTTTTTATGGCTGAGTAATATTCCATTGTATATATGTGCCACATCTTCTTTATCCATTCATCTGATGATGGGCACTTAGGTTGTTTCCATCTCCTGGCTATTGTAAATAGAGCTGCAATGAACATTTTGGTACATGACTCTTTTTGAATTATGGTTTTCTCAGGGTATATGCCCAGGAGTGGGACTGCTGGGTCATATGGTAGTCCTCTTTGTAGTTTTTTAAGGAACCTCCATACTGTTCTCCATAGTGGCTATACCAATTCACATTCCCACCAGCAGTGCAAGAGTGTTCCCTTTTCTCCACACCCTCTCCAGCATTTATTGTTTCTAGATTTTTTGATGATGGCCATTCTGACTGGTGTGAGATGATATCTCATTGTAGTTTTGATTTGCATTTCTCTAATGATGAATGATGTTGAGCATTCTTTCATGTGTTTGTTGGCAGTCTGTATATCTTCTTTGGAGAAATGTCTATTTAGCTCTTCTGCCCATTTTTGGATTGGGTTGTTTGTTTTTTTGTTATTGAGCTGCATGAGATACTTGTTAATTTTGGAGATTAATCCTTTGTCAGTTGCTTCATTTGCAAATATTTTCTCCCATTCTGAGGGTTGTCTTTTGGTCTTGCTTATGGTTTCCTTTGCTGTGCAAAAGCTTTGAAGTTTCATTAGGTCCCATTTGTTTATTTTTGTTTTTATTTCCATTTCTCTAGGAGGTGAGTCAAAAAGGATCTTGCTGTGATTTATGTCATAGAGTGTTCTGCCTATGTTTTCCTCTAAGAGTTCGATAGTTTCTGGCCTTACATTTAGGTCTAATCCATTTTGAGCTTATTTTTGTGTATGGTGTTAGGGACTGATCTAATCTCATACTTTTACATGTACCTGTCCAGTTTTCCCAGCACCAATTACTGAAGAAGCTGTCCTTTCTCCACTGTACACTCCTGCCTCCTTTATCAAAGATAAGGTGACCATATGTGCGTGGGTTTATCTCTGGGTTTTCTATCCTGTTCCATTGATCTGTATTTCTGTTTTTGTGCCAGTACCATACTGTCTTGATTACTGTAGCTTTGTAGTATAGTCTGAAGTCAGGGAGCCTGATTCCTCCAGCTCTGTTTTTTGTTCTCAAGATTGCTTTGGCTATTCAGGGTCTTTTGTGTTTCCATACAAATTGTGAAATTTTTTGTTCTAGTTCTGGGAAAAATGCCATCGGTAGTTTGATAGGGATTGCATTGAATCTGTAGATTGCTTTGGGCAGTAGAGTCATTTTCACAGTGTTGATTCTTCCAATCCAAGAACATGGTATATCTATCCATCTATTTGTATCATCTTTAATTTATTTCATCAGTGTCTTATAGTTTTCTGCATACAGGTCTTTTGTCTCCTTAGGTAGGTTTATTCCTAGATATTTTATTCTTTTTGTGCAATGGTAAATGGGAGTGTTTTCTTGTTTTCACTTTCAGATTTTTCATCATTAGTGTATAGGAATGCAAGAGATTTCTGTGCATTAATTTTGTATCCTGCTACTTTACCAAATTCATTGATTAGCTCTAGTAGTTTTCTGGTAGCATCTTTAGGATTCTCTATGTATAGTATCATGTCATCTGCAAACAGTGACAGCTTTACTTCTTCTTTTCCGATTTGGATTCCTTTTATTTCCTTTTCTTCTCTGATTGCTGTAGCTAAAACTTCCAAAACTATGTTGAATAAGAGTGGTGAGAGTGGGCAACCTTGTCTTTTTCCTGATCTTAGTGGAAATGCTTTCAGTTTTTCACCATTGAGGATGATGTTGGCTGTGGGTTTGTCATATATGGCCTTTATTATGTTGAGGAAAGTTCCCTCTATGCCTACTTTCTGGAGGGTTTTTATCATAAATGGGTGTTGAATTTTGTCAAAAGCTTTCTCTGCATCTATTGAGATGACCATATGGTTTTTCTCCTTCAACTTGTTAACATGGTGTATCACATTGATTGATTTGCATATATTGAAGAATCCTTGCATTCCTGGAATAAACCCCACTTGATCATGGTGTATGATCCTTTTAATGTGCTGTTGGATTCTGTTTGCTAGTATTTTGTTGAGGATTTTTGCATCTATGTTCATCAGTGATATTGACCTGTAATTTTCTTTCTTTGTGACATCCTTGTCTGGTTTTGGTATCAGGATGATGGTGGCCTCGTAGAATGAACTGGAGAGTGTTCCTCCCTCTGTTATATTTTGGAAGAGTTTGAGAAGGGTATGTGTTAGCTCTTCTCTAAATGTTTGATAGAATTCGCCTGTGAAGCCATCTGGTCCTGAGCTTTTGTTTGTTGGAAGATTTTTCATCACAGTTTCAATTTCAGTGCTTGTGATTGGTCTGTTCATATTTTCTATTTCTTCCTGATTCAGTCTTGGCAGGTTGTGCATTTCTAAGAATTTGTCCATTTCTTCCATGTTGTCCATTTTATTGGCATAGAGTTGCTTGTAGTAATCTCTCATGATCTTTTGTATTTCTGCAGTGTCAGTTGTTACTTCTCCTTTTTCATTTCTAATTGTATTGATTTGAGTCCTCTCCCTCTTTTGCTTGATGAGTCTGGCTAATGGTTTATCAATTTTGTTTATCTTCTCAAAGAACCAGCTTTTAGTTTTATTGATCTTTGCTATTGTTTCCTTCATTTCTTTTTCATTTATTTCTGATTTGATCTTTATGATTTCTTTCCTTCTGCTAACTTTGGGGTGTTTTTGTTCTTGTTTCTCTAACTGCTTTAGGTGCAAGGTTAGGTTGTTTATTCGAAATGTTTCCTCTTTCTTAAGGTAGGATTGTATTGCTATAAACTTCCCTCTTAGAACTGCTTTTGCTGCATCCCATAGGTTTTGGGTCGTCGTGTCTCCATTGTCATTTGTTTCTAGGTATTTTTTAATTTCCTCTTTGATGTCTTCAGTGATCGCTTTGTTATTAAGTACTGTATTGTTTAGCCTCCATGTGTTTGTATTTTTTACAGATCTTTTCCTGTAATTGATATCTAGTCTCATAGTGTTGTGGTCGGAAAAGATACTTGATACAATTTCAATTTTCTTAAATTTACCAAGGCTTGATTTGTGACCCAAGATATGATCTATCCGGGAGAATGTCCCATGAGCACTTGAGAAAAATGTGTATTCTGTTGTTTTTGGATGGAATGTCCTATAAATATCAATTAAGTCCATCTTGTTTAATGTATCATTTAAAGCTTGTGTTTCCTTATTTATTTTCATTTTGGATGATCTGTCCATTGGTGAAAGTGGGTGTTAAAGTCCCTTACTATGAATGTGTTACTGTCGATCTCTCCTTTTATGGCTGTTGTATTTGCCTTATGTATTGAGGTGCTCCTATGTTGGGTGTATAATTATTTACAATTGTTATATCTTCTTCTTGGATCGATCCCTTGATTATTATGTAGTGTCCTTCTTTGCCTCTTCTAATAGTCTTTATTTTAAAGTCTATTTTGTCTGATATGAGAATTGCTACTCTAGGTTTCTTTTGGTTTCCATTTGCATGGAATATCTTTTTCCATCTCCTCACTTTCAGTCTGTATGTGTCTCTAGGTCTGAAGTGGGTCTCTTGTAGACAGCATATATATGGGTCTTGTTTTGGTATCCATTCAGCCAGTCTGTGTCTTTTGATGGGAGCATTTAATCCATTTACATTTAAGGTAGTTATCGATATGTATGTTCCTATTCCCATTTTCTTAATTGTTTTGTGTTTGTTATTATAGGTCTTTTCCTTCTCTTGTGTTTCTTGCCTAGAGAAGATCCTTTAGCATTTGTTGTAAAGCTGGTTTGGTGGTGCTGAACTCTCTCAGCTTTTGCTTGTCTGTAAAGATTTTAATTTCTCCATCAAATCTGAATGAGATCCTTGCTGGGTAGAGTAATCTTGGTTGTAGGTTTTTCTCCTTCATCACTTTAAATATGTCCTGCCAGTCTCTTCTGGCTTGCAGAGTTTCTGTTGAAAGATCAGCTGTTAACCTTATGGGGATTCCCTTGTGTGTTATTTTTCCCTTGCTGCTTTTAATATGTTTTCTTTGTATTTAATTTTTGACAGTTTGATTAATATGTGTCTTGGCATATTTCTCCTTGAATTTATCCTGTATGGGACTCTCTGTGCTTCCTGGACTTGGTTAACTATTTCCTTTCCCATATTAGGGAAGTTTTCAACTATAATCTCTTCAAATATTTTCTCAGTCCGTTTCTTTTTCTCTTCTTCTTCTGGAACCCCTATACTTCGAATGTTGGTGCGTTTAATATTGTCCCAGAGGTCTCTGAGACTGTCTTCAGTTCTTTTCATTCTTTTTTCTTTATTCTGCTCTGCAGTAGTTATTTCCACTATTTTATCTTCCAGGTCACTTATCCGTTCTTCTGCCTCAGTTATTCTGCTATTGATCCCATCTAGAGTGTTTTTAATTTCATTTATTGTGTTGTTCATCATTGTTTGCTTCATCTTTAGTTCTTCTAGGTCCTTGTTAAATGTTTCTTGCATTTTGTCCATTCTATTTCCAAGATTTTGGATCATCTTTACTATCATTATTCTGAATTCTTTTTCAGGTAGACTGCCTATTTCCTCTTCATTTGTTAGGTCTGGTGGGGTTTTATCTTGCTCCTTCATCTGCTGTGTGTTTTCCTGTCTTCTCATTTTGCTTATCTTACTGTATTTGGGGTCTCCTTTTTGCAGGCTGCAGGTTCGTAGTTCCCGTTGATTTTGGTGTCTGTCCCCAGTGGCTAAGGTTGGTTCAGTGGGTTGTGTAGGCTTCCTGGTGGAGGGGACTAGTGCCTGTGTTCTGGTGGATGAGGCTGGATCTTGTGTTTCTGGTGGGCAGGTCCATGTCTGGTGGTGTGTTTTGGGGTGTCTGTGGACTTATTATGATTTTAGGCAGCCTCTCTGCTAATGGGTGGTGTTGTGTTCCTGTCTTGCTAGTTGTTTGGCATAGGATGTCCAGCACTGTAGCTTGCTGGTCGTTGAGTGAAGCTGGGTGCTGGTGTTGAGATGGAGATCTCTGGGAGATTTTTGCCATTTGATATTATGTGGAGCTGGGACGTCTTTTGTGGACCAGTGTCCTGAAGTTGGCTCTCCCACCTCAGAGGCACAGCATTGACTCCTGACTGCAACACCAAGAGCCTTTCATCCACACGGCTCAGAATAAAAGGGAGAAAAAGTAGAAAGAAAGAAAGAGGATAAAAGAAAAGAATATAAAGTAAGGTAAAATAAAATAAAGTTATTAAAATAAAAAAATAATTATTAAGAAAAAAAATTTTAAAGTAAACTAAAACAACAAAAAAACGGACGGGTAGAACCCTAGGACAAATGGTGAAAGCAAAGCTATACAGACAAAATCTCACACAGAAGCATACACATACACACTCACAAAAAGAGGAAAAGGGGAAAAAAATAATAAATCTTGGTCTCAAAGTCCACCCCTCAATTTGGGATGAATCGTTTTCAATTCAGGTATTCCACAGATGCAGGGTACATCAAGTTGATTGTGGAGATTTAATCCGCTGCTCCAGATTCTGCTGTGAGAAATTTCCCTTTCTCTTCTTTGTTCGCACAGCTCCCGGGACTCAGCTTTGGATTTGGCCCCGCCTCTGCGTGTAAGTGGCCAGAGGGTGTCTGTTCTTCGCTCAGACAAGACGGGATTAAAGGAGCTGCTGATTCGGGGGCTCTGGCTCACTCAGGCCGGGGGGGAGGGAGGGGCACGGAGTGCGGGGCGGGCCTGCGGCAGCAGAGGCCCGCGTGACGTTGCACCAGCCTGAGGCGCGCCTTGCGTTCTCCTGGGGAAGTTGCCCCTGGATCCCGTGACCCTGACAGTGGCGGGCTGCACAGGCTCCCCAGGAGGGTGGTGTGGAGAGTGACCTGTGCTTGCACACATGCCTCTTGGTGGCGGCAGCAGCAGCCTTAGCGTCTCATTCCCATCTCTGGGGTCCGTGCTTTTAGCCGCGGCTCGCGCCCGTCTCTGGAGCTCCTTTCAGCAGCGCTCTTAATCCCTTCTCCTCGCGTACCAGGAAACAAAGAGGGAAGAAAAAGTCTCTTGCCTCTTCGGCAGCTCCAGACTTTTTCCCGGACTCCGTCCCGGCTAGCCGTGGTGCACCAACCACCTGCAGGCTGTGTTCACGCTGCCAACCCCAGTCCTCTCCCTGCGCCCAGACAGAAGCCCGAGCCTCAGCTCGCAGCCCCGCCCGCCCCGGCAGGTGAGCAGACAAGCCCCTCGGGCTGGTGAGTGCCGGTCAGCACCGATCCTCTGTGCGGGAATCTCTCTGCTTTGCCCTCCGCACCCCTGTTGCTGCGCTGTCCTCCGCAGCTCCGAAGCTTCCCCCCTCCGCCACCCGCAGTCTCCGCCCGCGAAGGGGCTTCTAGTGTGTGGGAACCTTTCCTCCTTCACAGCGCCCTCCCACTGGTGCAGGTCCCGTCCCTATTCTTTTGTCTCTGTTTATTCTTTTTTCTTTTGCCCTCCCCAGGTACGTGGGGAGTTTCTTGCCTTTTGGGAGGTCTGAGGCCTTCTGCCAGCGTTCAGTGGATGTTCTATAGGAGTTGTTCCACGTGTAGATGTATTTCTGATGTATATGTGGGGAGGAAGGTGATCTCTGCGTCTTACTCTTCCGCCATCTTTCCTCCCTCCCCACATCTGTTCTTAATCCTTTCTCTTTATTGTAGCTGGAGGGATTTCTGTTTTTTCTTTTTAATTATAGAAAAATTTAAATATTCACAAAAATAGAGTATAATAAGCTTCCACATACTCATCACACAGTTTCAACAAATCAATGAATGGCCAATTTCATTTCATATATACCCCACCTACTTTCTCCAATGTTCTTGGGTTATTTGAAGCGAATTCCAGAAGTCATAGCTTTTAGGGAGGATCTTTTCATGCATTCAGAATGAAATTCTAAATCTTCCAGTGAACTGCCATGTCCTGTTCCCTGCTGACTCCTCCAAATACAGATCACAATTTGCTATTCCCCCTCCCCAGACCCAGTCATACCAGCCTCTCTCAGTTCCTCTAGCATTTTATGTTGTCTCCTTACGAGCCTGAGGCCTTCAGGCTGGACTGTATTCAGGGCCCAGAAAGCCCATTTTTTATCCTCTTTCACCCTCTTTGCTCAGCTTCAGCTACTCCTGCTCTGCCATCACCCTGCACATCACTTCTCAAGAGGTCCCCACGCTAAGGCTCAGTGCCCCCTCGTCTGCTCTCTCAGTCCCCTGTGCTTCTCCTCCAATTATATATATGTAATTTTGTAAGTGGTCATGCAAAGGTGTCTCCCCTGTTAAAAATAAATTCCGGGCATAAGAGTTGTGTCTGCCTTCTTCCTTAATGAGGCACCCGGCACACGATCCCTTCCTTACAGGAGGCACTTAATAAATATTTGTTGAATGAGGTCCCCAAGAAAGGTACACACAAAAGCCACATCCACTTCATGTTATAAATTGCTTATAAACCAGTGTCCTAAACATTTTATAACAGTAAGAGCAATGCTTAGACCTTAAATTGTAAGTGTATTTTGTTATATTCAAGGTGATGTCTTTCCAAGATTATGAGCTCCATTATGCTAGACACTGAGGGTTCAAACTGAATAATACATGGGTCCTACCCTCAGAGAGCTGAGTCTAGTGGAAAAGACAGTCGTTTAACTATTTAAAAATTGGTAATTGCTCATGTTTTATATATAGGAACCAGAATATTTAATTAGTTAGACAATTTGTAAAGTGTCAAACAGCTAAGAATAAACAGGAGTTTGCTGTAAAAACAACAGCTACCATTTACTGGGTCCTTCCTTTGGGCCAGGTATGGTATAAAGCATATTTCACACATGATTTCATTTAATCCTTACAACACCCTTTGAGATATGCCTTATTATTCCCATTTTACAGATTTACCTTAAAAACCACCAAGGCATTAAAAACGTAGGCAACCCTCAGTCACCCAGGATTTGAAACCGGGGAATCTAACTTCAGAGGGAGTACCTCTACACTCTATGCTGGGGCTGAGTGGTACTGCAGGAAACGTACAGTAAGGAACACTTTCCAATTCATCAGTGCTTTCCACTTGACGTCCTGGTTTCAGAAGAGATGTGGGCACACTTTCATGGGAAAACAGCAGCTGTTGAAAAACCTGTTACTGATAAGGCCAGGTTCCTGTGGACCCAAGGCACTAGCCACTGAATTTGGACTTTGTACCAAAGCTTTCCAATAAAAAATATAAACAGGAAACTTTCAAGTTGTGAAGCTACTGCCTGCCATGAACTTAGCCTGTCTTCTCAGCCAAACTGAAAGCTCTGCATTGTTTTCTTCATTGTACACCGTATCTTGTCTGCTTACCTCTTGCAGATGGGTTCTGACCAAAAGGAAATTTATTACATTTTAAAAGGGAGAAATTGTTAGGGTAAATTACATGTGTGGACCCTGAACCATGAAAAGAGATTTTGTATTAATTATGCATATTTGGGAATTCGTTTTAAACTTTTCATTAAGGAAAATTTCAGTCATATACCAAAGTAGACCAAATAGTGTAACAAACCCCCAGGTACCCATCTCCTTGCTTCCAGAATGATCAGCTCATAGCCAATCTGTTTCATTTATATTGCCATCGAATTCTACCCCCTCCGCTCCCCCACCCCGGTTTTATTTTGAAGCTAACATGTTTGGGAATATTTTGAATGTTGTGTTCTGTTGGTAAAGAATATATGGAATCAATAGAATAAATAAATATGACTTGGTCAGCAAGATCCCTGGGGACACAGGAACCAGAAAGAAGAACAGGCTGTGTGGTTTGACCACAGAAAAGACAGGAGGACTGGCATGGACTATAGGTGGCATTTGCACAGGCAAGAAATAATGCCCACGTGAAGAAAGTTTGGACAAGGGAATGTGATGGTTCTGTCCTGCGTCTTGAGCATACTACCTTTGCCTTTTGTTTCCCTCTCAGCAAGTTCTCTGCCAGTATAATTACATCACTTTTTTGTGCGTATATATTGCCCTCCCCCTGCTTGCCTAAACCATAGCTGCAGGAAAGGAAACCCTAGAGCAGCACTGCCCAATCGAAATACAATGTGAGCCACATGTATTAATTTTACATTTTTTAGTAGCCACATTGTAAAAAGAAGAAACAAATAAAATTAATTTTAATATTATATTTCATTTAACCTAGTATGTATAAAATATTATCATTCCAACACGATTATCAATATAAACAATTCTTATCCAGATATTTTACATTCTTTCTTTTGTGCTAAGTCTTTGAGATGCAATGTGTATTTTATAGTTCCAGCATATCTCAATTTGGACTACGAATATTTTAAGGACTTAATTCGTAGTCATAAGTAACTAGTGGTTACTGAATTGGACAAGGCCCAGGGTAGGGGAGTCAGTAGCTACTTTGCAATTTTCTTGCAAATCATGCAATTAAAGATTTCTGGTAAAGTTGAAGTACAGTGTGTAATGCTGGGCTTCTCCAGGAAATATACTGAAATGAACGAGAGAAAACAACAATAAAAAGCTTAGACAACTTCATCTATATAAGCAAGGAAATAACTACAACCTCCAAAACCCAGGATATGAAGAAACGTGGCTCTTCAGGTCTTGAGCAAGATTCTTGAGCAGAAAGGATGTTAGCAGCTCCTGAGAGGTTCTCCGTTTACTACAAGTGTGGTAAAGTGTAGTGGCTTTGAATACTCAAATCCTAGTTCTGTTCTTTACAAGCTGTGGGTCTTGAACAAATTCTTTCATCTCTCTGTGCCTCAAGTTCCTCATCTATAAAATGGGGATCGTAAAATTTAGGGTGGTTGTAATGATTAAATGAAGTAATACATGCAAAACACTTAGGACCAGATGCCTCGCCATGTTAACCTCTCCATAATTGCTAACTATTAAAAACAAAAATAAGTAAAGACTTGAAAAAGGTGAAGGATTAAGTCATGTGTTATTTGGAAGAAGAGAGTTCCCAAAAGAGATGGCAAGTGTAAAGGCCCTGAGGCAGAAGTCTACCTGGCATATTAAAATAGAAAAACAAACAAACCACCAAGGAAGCTCCTCATCTGGCTGTAGCAGAGAGGGGAGTATGGAAGGGGATGGTACAGAAAAGTAACGGCAATGGGGGCCGACAGTGTAGCTCTATAGGCCATTGTAAGGACTTTGTTTTTTGGGTTTTTTTAAACATCTTTATTGGAGTATAATTGCTTTACAATGGTGTGTTAGATTCTGCTTTATAACAAAGTGAATCAGTTATAAATACATATGTCCCCATATCTCTTGCATCTCCTTCCCTCTCACCCTCCCTATCCCACCCCTCTAGGGGGTCACAAAGCACGGAGCTGATCTCCCTGTGCTATGCGGCTGCTTCCCACTAGCTATCTACCTTATGTTTGGTAGTGTATATATGTCCATGCCACTCTCTCACTTTGTCACAGCTCACCCTTCCCCTCCCTGTATCCTCAAGTCCATTCTCTAGTAGGTCTGCATCTTTATTCCCGTCTAGCCCCTAGGTTCTTCTGACCATTTTTTTTTCTTTCTTTTTTTTTTAGATTCCATATATATGTGTTAGCATACGGTGTTTGTTTGTCTCCTTCTGACTTACTTCACTCTGTATGACAGACTCTAGGTCCATCCACCTCACTACAGATAACTCAGTTTCGTTTCTTTTTATGGCTGAGTACTATTCCATTGTATATATGTGCCACATCTTCTTTATCCAGTCATCTATTGATGCACACTTAGGTTGCTTCTGTCCTGGCGATTGTAAATAGAGCTGCAATGAACATTTTGCTACATGACTTTTTGAATTACGGTTTTCTCAGGGTATATGAAGGACCTTGACTTTGACTCTGAATGAGAGGGAAGCCACTGGAAAGTTTTGACCAGAGAGGGACAGTATCTGACGACTATTCCGGGGAATTCCCTGGCGGCCCTGTGGTTAGGACTCTGTGCGCTCACTGCTGTGGGTCAATCCCTGGTCGGGGAACGAAGATCCCGCAAGTCGTGTAGCGCAGCCAAAAAAAAAAAAAAAAAAAGACTATTCCAGCTGCTGCATTGCAGATGGGTTGAAGGAGGACAAGGACAAAAACGGGAACCATTCAGGAGGCTATTCCAACAATCCAGTCAAGAGATGGATAGGGGCTTGGACCTGGGGAGCAAGCTGTGAAGTGGGGAGATGTGGTCAGATTACACAAATGGGCAAAAGTGTAGGGTCAAAGATGTTCGAGGCAATGTCATTTGTAACTGAGATAAACTAGAGGTAACCTAAATGTCCATTAATAGAAGGCAGGTTAAATAAATTACGGTCCTTTTTTTTTTTTTAACTTAAAAACTTCTGTAGTGATTGAAAGAATGTATTATTTTTAAAGTTAAAAGCCAAGGGCTTCCCTGGTGGCGCAGTGGTTAGAAGTCAACCTGCCAGTGCAGGGGACACGGGTTCGATCCCTGGTCCGGGAGGATCCCACGTGCCGCGGAGCAACTGGGCCCGTGCACCACAACTACTGAGCCTGAGCTCTGGAGCCCACGGGCCACAACTGCTGAAGCCCGGGTGCCTGGAGCCTGTGCTCCGCAACAAGAGAAGCCACCAAATGAGAAGCCCAAGCACGGCAACGAAGAGTAGCTCCCACTCGCTGCAACTAGAGAAAGCCCACGCGCAGCAACAAAAGACTCAACGCGGCCAAAAATAAATAAATTTTTTTAAAAATTAAAAGCCAAAGTGAATGATAGTAATTTTTAACGTTATTCAATTTCAGCATAAAGGGATATGTTGTAGTTTCAACAAAAGCATATTTTTTGGACCATTAAAACATCTTGCTTGGTAATTAAAAATACAAAGCATTGAAATTAGAGTTTCTTATTTAAAAAAAGAGAGTCAAACAGAAATATGCATGTGTACCTGCTGAACTAGTGTACCAGTAATTCATGGTTGGTCACTACAAAGTCTATGCTTCTATTCTTTTCCTTTTAAAAATTTTTGGTAGAGTGTATATTGTCTAGGAGATGAGGAAACAAGACGCTTGGCACGGGCTGGTTTTTACTGAAACTTTAAGATTGACTTTGCTATTACAAAGCATCTAAGTGCGGAACAGACAAAAGATTTGTCTAAGGGGTGAAACTGGTAAGTGGATATATGATTCTGAATCTACATATTGGCCAGACATCCATTTGGTGGAGGCTCTAAACTGATCATTTATTAATTACTCACCATATGCCAGGAAGCACTATGCCTTGTATTTTGATGACAATTTCTAATTTTACAACACGTAATCTAATTTCACAAAATTGCCCAAGGTCATTAGCTAAATAAATGGAAGAGCTGAAACTCATAGATTGTCTCATGCCAATCCCACCCTCTTTCTGCTATCACACTGTATTAGGTAGAGTTGGTGGATTGATTTTTGAGGCTTTTCTTGGGAAAGAATAGTGTATCCATTAGGACTGCATTCAATTGCTTGCAACAAACCTTAACCAAGAGTGCTTTAAACAAGTAAGGGGGGACTTCCCTGGTGGCACAGTGGTTAAGAATCCACCTGCCAATGCAGGGGTGAAGGGCTTGATCCCTGGTCTGGGAAGATCGCACATGCCGCGAAGCAAGTAAGCCTGAGCACCACAACTACTGAGCCTGTGCTCTAGAGCCCGCATGCCACAACTACTGAAGCCCAGACCACACAACTACTGAAGCCCATGAGCCTAGAGCCCGTGCTCCGCAACAAGAGAAGCCACCACAATGAGAAGGCCGCGCACCACAACGAAGAGTAGCCCCTGCTCACCACAACTAGAGAAAGCCCGCGTGCAGCAACGAAGACACAATGCAGCCAAAAATAAATTTATATTAAAAAAAAAGTAAGGGGATTATTTTTCTCATGTAATAAAAAGTCTGGAGCTCAGCAGTCTGCAGTAGGTGCTTTTCCTCCTTTTCTCTTGTGTGCTGTCCTGTGGTCATAAAATGGTTGCTCACCCTCCAAGCTCACAGCAACCTCACAGCCAGAATAAAACAGAAGGAGAAAAGCGGTGGTGTCCGCTTCAGGAAAGCAAAAACTTTCTCAGGACTCTCTAGGCAGCTTCCCCCTCCACCTCAGCAGTCGAGCCATGTGACTGCCCCGCAAAGACTTCTGGGACGGTGAGCATTTCAGCCCGACCCATCGCCTCCTGGAACAAAATCTGAGTTCTCTTCGAAGCGAAGAAGGGGGATTGGTTATTGAGGAGACAGTAAGCAGTGTCTGCCCCATGAAAAATATCTGACAGATCAAAGATGTTGGGGAGGAAACAGCTGCTTCAGAAGTACTGCTGGATCAAATGGATTCTAGGGGCTCTGGGCACCACTGTTGATGTGTTGATATTTTGCTGCAAGAGAGGAAGGGAAATGTAGTCTTTGTTCTAAGCAGGCTTGGGCTCAGCTTCAATTCTATTATTATGGGAGAAGGAGAGAATGGCTGTTAGGGAACAAGAAAGGGCTCTTCTACAGTCCCTCCACCAGCCCCTGAAACCGAGTACCCCTTGGGAAAGAGTCTGGTGTGCACAGCCGTATACTCTGTCATCTGTTCTAGGCAGGTGCGGGTCTGAGGGCAGTTGCTGACACAGGCTTTGGAATGGAGAGACGGCAGTGGGCACCTGGGGATACTTGAGGATGCTGAGAACATTTGAAGATAATTCAGCCTCCTGGATTGGCCTGGAAAGAGCCATGAAAAGTGCAGGCTAGCTCTTGAGAGTCACCTCCCCCCAGCCCTGTCAGTAGCAAGACACCTCACATCCCTATTCCTCGTTTTCCTCTTCTTTAAAGGGGAGTAATAACCCGACCACACAGTTTGACGTGATGCATGTCCAGTTCCTGTTTTATGCTATACACTCCATAGACGGCCGCTGTTGTTATTTTTTATACAGCAGGTTCTCATTAGTCATCCATTTTATACACATCAGTGTATACATGTCAGCAGCTGTCAGTTGTGATAGGAGCAGGATCTGGTCCCCACACCCCCTGCTCTAACTCAGTTCACATCCTCTTCTTCTCAGCTCTACTGACTCACTTGCTATTCCTCTGTCAGAACATGCACTCTCTGGCCAGTTCTGGCTTCTGGCTTTGCTCACAGTGGAATCTTGGCTGAAACACTTCACATCCTGGTGAATCCTGTAGTCCTTCAGGACTCAGCACACATGTCCCCTTCTCCAGAAATTCCTCTCTGACCGCCCCCAGGTTGGGTCAAGCCGCTTCTCAGGCCCTCTAGCAGCCCACACTTATTTCTATCACGGTTCAGTTCTTACTGCACCTTTGGGCGGGCCGTTGCTAAGTTCCTTGCAAGACCACTCAAGCTTTCTGGGAGGTTAAGAAAGGGCCAGCCCACTCCACTTATTGAAGGCTCTTCAGGAAAAGGAGGAGGAGGAAACTGTGCTGGGTTTTTCTTTTCTTGTTTCTTGTTTCTGGCCCCGCCACTGGGCATGCGGCACTTATTTACCCGACCAGGGAGTGGCCCTTGCAGTAGAAGCGCAGAGTCCTAACCACTGGACTTCCAGGGAATTCCCTGCGCTATATTTTAAATGTTTAAATGATTGGCAAGTCGTAGGTGCTCAACAAATATTTGTTGAATATAACAAATTAGTAATGTTGACACAAAGAAAGGCAATGCAGTATAAGTGTGCTATTTCCAAATATGCAATTTGCGGATTTTTATTTTAAATGTGAATTCATAGTGCATTACAGGTGGTTGTTTATATCAGGTTCTGTCACCCTATGTATACCCTCATCTGGAGGAAACTGCAATGGCCCCCTGCCGACCCTGCTGAGGAGATGGGAGATCCTTGGGCAGGGCTGGAGGTGGGAGTATCTGAAGGCCCAGCACGCAAAAGGGGGAGTCTCATCTTCCACCCTACACCCTCGGGGAATCCCCTGTGCCAGCCCCGACCCAGGCTCCTCTCCCGCGCGCCTGGGTGGCGGCCTGGACACCTCTCGCCGCCCCGCCCGCAGGCGGCGCCCTCCGGCTAGTCTCCTGCTGGGGTCGCGACGGGGCGTGCGCGCTCAAAGGATTGCATCCGCACTTCCTGGTAGCAGCGCGCGGGGCCGTTGCGGGGTTGCTGCGGGTCCCCCGGGGCCGTGCTCTCAGCCCCGGCCTGTACCCCGTTACCTGGGGCCGGGCGCGGCAGGTGCCCGGGCGGCGACCTCGCCGCGGGTCTGGTCGGGCGCCCAGCGCCGCGGACGCGGAGCGCGAGCCGGGAGCCGGGAGCCGCCGCGCCTCGGGTGAGTTGCGGGGACTCGCGCCTGGCGTCTCGCAGCTGCTTCCCTCCTCACCCGGGGCTCCGGGGTGGGGAGGCCGACGGCACCGCGCCGCTCCCCGCTTCCCTGGCTGTGCTCTGCGCGTCGGGGAGGGAGAGGAATTTCACTCCCGGGGATTCAGGGGCTGGAGTTCTTTATTACTTAAGAGATCCTGGAGTGGGTGGTGGCCCTGGACTGAAAGCCGAGGACGCCGCGCTCCGGCTGGGGGGTGATAGTAGCCTTCGCGCCACGGGTCCTCCCCGGGTTTGGACCCGGGGGTGGGGTGCAGGGATGGAACCGGTGGCCTAGGTTGGGTGTATACTCACATCCAGCTCGCAACCCCTTTCCAGGGCTATTAAACATTGTAAAACATCAGTGTGTGCAACTTTCCTTCCTGGAACACACAGGTGGGCATATAGTCACGGGCACACATGCTCGTGTATTCGTTGGGGCGGACTTTGCGTCCCCTCTCTTGGCCCTCGGGCGTTGGGGACGGTGCCCCCGCGAGCGCCGGGCATTGGGATTAAGCCCTGGAGCTTTTCAGGTTGGTTGTTCTCTGAGACCGTGGCGTTCTGGGTGGTTTCTCTGTGCCCAGCCTGGATGGCTCAAAATTCTCTCTAAATAACTTGGGACCGCCCTCCGGAATTTGTTGGCTCAGTGAAACTCCTCTTCTCACCTGGGCAGGTGGTCTCGGGAGGTGGCAGCGGGGTCCCCCGCCCCCCGCATTCCGGAAGCGACCGCGAGGACCCGGCTTGCGGAGGAAGGTCCAGCTGGGAGGAAACGCACTTGCTTCGCCCCATTGCTTTGCTTGTGCAAATAACTCGGGTAAGGGCCGGGGCGGGGGGTCGTTCAAACCCCGGAGATAAATCCACCACAGACCAGAATTGCAAAGGACACTTGAGTGAGTGTTTGGATCTCAGAATTGTTCATGGCTTCAGGTCAGATCAATTTCGTTTGTGCTTTTCAGGTTACTTTTAAACTTCTTTAACTATGAAACGACTAATTAACATACACGTTTTTTCTCGATAGCCCCTAAGACTGGAGTTTCTTTGTGGTATCTCTAGAATAGAATTGTTGGGAATTGCAGGTGAGGATCAGCCTGGCTGCTATGAGAATCATAGGGATGGAGGGAACCTGTGGTTTAAAGACTAAGAGACAGAAGGCATCAATGCTATGTGTAAACCTTGGTTGGGTCCTGATTTGATGAAAATAGTTTTTTAAAAAATTGTGCCAATTGAGGAAATTTGTACTGGCTGTTGTTTAGTATTAAGAATATTAGTTTTGTTTAGTTACTTTTGGTAACGGTATCATGATTAGGGTTGTTTTTAAACGCTTATCTGTTAGAAATACATTCTAAACTTGAAATATAGGTTGAGGATTTGCTTCAAAATAAGCCAGTTTTGGGGAGGGCTGCTAGTGGAGAAGTGAGGGGGAACAAGGTGAAGGGAGATTGGCCATGAATTGTTAATAGTTGAAGATGGATGAACGGTATGGGGGTACGGACTGCCTTGTACTCTTGACTCTGCTTTTGTATGTTTGGCATTTTCCTTTCAACGTAACCCCACTTGTGGAGGTTTTTTGCAGAAGGTAGATTTGGAAGGTAACGCTAGTGGTTCTAGATTCAAAGCCTTCCACAGATCCTCACTCTTTGCTAGCTGGGTATAAAGCCTGCCTCTCCGGACTCATAACAAGTCTTTTTCTCCCTCCCAGGGGTGCCGCTTTATTTTGTTGCGAAGGCACAGAGCATTTGCTGAGTGTGACAAAGCTGAGAGGATCAAGTTGATGCAGGTGGATGCTGGGTCAGCTTTTTTTTTATACAAAGGGTATTAGCGAGCATAGGGGTTGAGTTGTCTCCAAATGGACAGGTTGTATAAAATGTGTTAGCAATTTTTCTGAACTGCCCAAATCCTTTCTAAGTTACGCTCATCAAAAAACAGAGCTCAGAGTAGTGAACACTCTCGTACACACTTAGGTTTTGTGTACACTTTTGGAAGCATCGTATACATCAGTACAAAGTCAACATTATGAAAATGAATCACAAGGTGAGTGGAGCTCTACTTATTACCCGAGAGAGATCTTATCTGTGTGTGTGTGGCCTGTTTCCTGTCCTTACCTTGTTTGCTTCAGGTATCATGCAGTGTAAATATTTAGCAAAGAACTGGCTCCTGAAATTTCTGTGTATTCTTTTCCAAGAACCTTGCTTTCAAGAGGAGGGACATGGGAAGTTATATCTATATATTCATCCAACTTGCTTATTTTTGCCCCCTCTGGATTTACCATATAATTCCTACTCATTCTATCATGCCTGATGAATAATTTGGAAAAGTGATGATCTTATGAGGGAGCTATTAAAGTTCAATAGAGGGAGGAAAGGGAGGCATATAGTCCCGCAAGATAAACCCACATTTCTTAGTAGATATCGTGGAACTGATTTTAATGCCTCCTTGCTTTTAAGAGAAAACAACGCAAGTAAATGATACCAGTGATAGCTGAAAGTTGAAGTGTTAGATGAATCCCCTCAGCCTAGACCTTGCCCGTGAAGATTCACTTGAATAAAAGAGGTTGTAAAGATGCTTGAAGTCAGATTCAGTTGAGGAAATGCCAGAGCATGTCCCAGTTTCCTCGTAGTGCATGGGAAAATGAGAGAACCAACCAAAATCCCCTTACTGTTGGGAAATATCCTCGTGAATTCATGATGGTACTTAAGTGAAATTGTTTGGCTTGTGACAGTTTTCTTTGTGTGAATCAAAGAAATAGGCAACTGTTAAGTGACTTTATTTTTGACCTCAGTTCTCTGAGACAAGAACATGGAGAGAGAAAAGAAACTTGCCAGGTTCTTAAGTGAACAGGCAGTGACCTCGCGTATGCTCTCCTCTGTGAGAGGACGGTAGATTTGGGTGGACTCTGGGGAGTTTATTGTTAATCGCCATTTTAAGGAATTACCACAAATGTGACACCATCTTCTCCCGCATCATGTTATGGAAGGGTATAAACACATTAGAAAAGCAAACTACATACTGCTTTGTTGGCCTAGAAACGAGAGGAAAGGGTGTTGGCAATCCACTCAATAATCCTCTTCTAATTTGTAAGCACTCAGCTCTCATCTACATCACTTCATCCCATCCTGTGAAGTTCAGCAGCGGTGCTGGAAGATTATTTTAGTTTTTAGCAGATGAGAAATTTGAAAATCTAGAGAAGCGAAGGCTTGCCAGGTGGTTTCTTTGGAGATATGGGGGAAGGAAATTTAACATTCATTAAGAGTTCAAGTCATCTTCACACACATGTTTTTAATTCTCACAAAGCTCTCTAAATTGGGTATTTTCAACCCATTTTGTGGATGAAATTGTAGCTAAGAGAGGTTCGTAGTTCACTTGAGGTCTGGCAGCTGGTAAAAATAGAGCCAGGATTCAAATTCAGATCTGTTGGACCTTAGAGTTTACGTTATTTCCAGCCTCTGTGCTGGTCCAAACTCTAGCAGACAGCAGAGCTACCATACCCAAGAGTTCTTTTTTTTTTTTTTCCGGTACGCAGGCCTCTCACTGTTGTGGCCTCTCCCGTTGCGGAGCACAGGCTCCGGACGCGCAGGCTCAGTGGCCTTGGCTCACGGGCCCAGCCGCTCCGCGGCATGTGGGATCCTCCCGGACCCGGGCACGAACCCGTGTCCCCTGCATCGGCAGGTGGACTCTCAACCACTGCGCCACCAGGGAAGCCCAAGGCAAGCTATCTTTTTTGCCACACTCAACTGCCCTGGTTACAAACTGGGGCCGTATGCTACATCCAGCCGACAAGGATGTTTTATCAGGCCAGGGCAGAGTTTGGGAAAATCAAAAACAAAGCTGAGCCAATGTTGACAATGGAGGTTTCAAATATTCTGCCCCCAAGAATTCCTGAAGGTGGTACTGGAGCAGCCTTCTCTCTAGAGAAGGGTAGTGTACTCCATTTCCCCCTGGTCTCCACCACTCCCTATCGTGGTCCCTGTCCTTGAGCCCAGGGACCATCACACTTGCACTGTTGTTTCTTACAGTAAGAGTTTTTCCTACGTGTGCATCTCCCCAATATGGAATAACTCAGGAGAGCTTGAGGGCTCTTGTCCCAAGAAAAAGGGAAAGAGCATATTCCTTTGAGAGAATGAACACTCTTGTGTTTATACTCTGCAGTGATTCTGTGACAGAAAATACAAGGTATGTCATCATTTTTCTCACACCCTGTCTGTGTTACTCATTTACATAGAACTTTAGAGCTTACTACCCCTGCAATACAATAAGAATGGAGTACATGTGTGGGCACGCTGCAGCAGAGAAAAGGAGGGCCTCCCAAACCCCAAACTACTGACTCTGTGAGCAGGAAGATGGGTCTTGTGCACCTGGGGGGGTTCCCCGGGGTGTCCTGTAGGGGTGGGCCACCAAGAAGCCCTCTGTCTTTAAGCAGCCTGACTTTGGGATCCAGAGGGATCCTGAGATTGTGCCCTGGCTCTCTGCTCTGAGGGCCCCAGAAAGTAATCCCCTCCCCCTCCTCTGCCCACCCCTCTCCAGCTGGTGACAGATCTGTCCTGCACACCACTGAGGCATGGCCCCGTCGGAAAGCTCCGCAGGCAGGAGGAACTGAGGCGCCCTAGTCCAGCCTTTGAGAGGTTTCTGGGGTGCAAGTCCAAGAGTGGCCTGATTCCTCATCTTGAAACTTTCGCTCAAGGGTCGTGGGACAGATGTTCCTGCCTCTGTCTATACGTGGAGTTTTGTTGCAGGGGAGGCTGCTGTTTAGATCTTTGTTTCCTCTCCCTGAGTTCCGAGTACTCCTGGCTGCTGTGTGGAGGTGTGGGCATGGTGAGGCAGAAGTGCTGAGAAGGAAGTACAGATGGAACCTTGCTGTGCGGTTTTGAGGAAACGTCAGGTGTTGTTTTGTGACCTTTGTCACTAGAGCTGTGAGTCTAGGTGTGTGCGTACCCCAGTGTGAGAAGAAACGTGGGACGGGGGGCGCTGCAGGCGGGCTGCCTTGTGTGGTTGGAAGAAGGACATTAGAGGCTGAGGGCTTTCCTAAGTGCCAGGCCGGCGGGTTGATCGGAACCTTTCTGGGGAGCTCTGGGCGTGTTCTTAGGTAGGTGATTACTACTCCCTGGTCAAACACACGGCCTGCAAGGAGACTAGGTTGATGACCGGCCTCAGCAAACACAGGTGAAGCGTGGCGCCCCCGAGTGTGGACTCTTGCCAGGTGGCTGATGTCTCCCTGGTTCTCCCACCACCTCGCTGTGTGACCTTGACCTTGACCTATTTTTCTAACCACTCTGCCCTTCGGTTTTCTCTGTGTAGAATGGAAGTACTGAGCACACCTACCTCACAGGGCTGCGAGGATGAAGCGGCGCGTGGAGGGCCCGGCGTGGAGTAGGGGTTCCCTGAGCGCTGGCTGTCGCTGTCGCTGGAGCCCCGCCTTCCTTCGCTTTGGCCTTTATTCGGGGGATTTCCCCCCGAGAATTTTAGAAGGCAGGCTGCAGGGTAGACACGCTTTCCAGCTCTGACCTCCCTGTTTTCAGAGGCCGCCTGGCCTGCCTCGTGGCCTGAGGAAATGTCCTCCGTGACAGATGTCAGCAGGGGGTTTGGCGGAGCAGCTTTGGAACTGATGACGAGAACGGGGCCGGGAACTGGGGCTGTGGCCCTGTGGTCTGGGGATTAAAATGCGCTGTGCCTCTGGAAAGGAGATGGGTCCCCCCCGCCGGCCCCTGGTGGGGGAGGAGCGGACTGCGTAGATGGGGCAGATGCCTCTGCCTCGGCGGCTGCGGCAGGGCTCGTGCCACCTGAGTCCTCTGTCAGCTGGGGACGTGCCCTCCTCACGGGAATGCTGGGAGCAGCTAACAAATACGAAGTCCTGACCCAGGCCCCGTGAAGTACTGTGTCCGACCTGCCCTTTGGTGGCGAAGTCAAAGACCAGGTACCCCAGGGGGTTTACTTTTAACTTGGAGAAATAATAGAGGTGCTGTTAACCTGTATTGGCAGAACATTTTGTCGTTTTCAAAGGGCTATCCAATTTGATCTTTGACCAGTGGTGCGGGCTTATTTATTTGCATTTGTTTCTCTTGCCTATTGCTCTCTGTCAGGAGAGGTACACAAGGGAACTGAGGTTCAGGCCAGAGGGGAGCCCAGAAGTAGGAACAGAGGAGTGGGCTGTGCGTTCTATACTTTATCAGAGAAGGTAACCCGTGTTCGTATTCCTTATGCCCTTAAGGAGTCATAGGGAGTGATGACGTCTGGGGAGGGGGAGGGGAAGGGGGAGATTGAGAGCTGAGGTGTTCTCGGGAAGCTGAAAGCATCCCTTGTGTCGAGGGAGGCTGAACGGAGGGGTAGCCTGTCCCCCGCAGAGTCCCCTGCCAGCAGCCGAGGCAGAGGTCGCCCGGTTGACAGCTCCTGCCCAGACCCATTCACGGAGGTACCAGTGGGGCTCAGGGGGAGGCGGGGCTCTGGGCTGCTGGGCTCCCTCCTCCTCCTGCCCAGGTCCGGACCTTCATGGAACTGTTGCCTTTCTCCTCCTTTTTTTCTCCTCCGCCGCTCCCAGCCAGGTGTTCCAGTGAGGCTAACAGCCCACAGAGCTGCTCCCTTCTGACCGTTCTGCAGGGGTTTCCCTCCACAGCCCCTGCCATTTCCCATTGGTATCCTTGCCCCTGCTGCCTGCTGATTCTGTGTGTCCTGCAGACCAGCAGCAACGGGAGCTTGTTAGAAGTGCAGAATCTCAGGCCCACCCGAGACACAGTGAATCAGAATCCAGCTTTTACCAAGATCCACATTCAAGCTTGAGAAGTATTGGTCTACAAGGCCATGACCTTACCAGTCACAGGTGGCCTGGCATTAATTACCTCTGATCTGTGTATATTCGTACATTTTTCAGGTTTACCCAATATGGGAATAATGCTGTATGTACCACTGGTTTTCAGCCTCCCATCCCCTACCGTTAGACTGTCTGAGGATAACAGCTCACGCCTCTCGGTTACGCTGATTCTCAGGGATCAGCAGAACCTCTGGAAGGCATGAGGAATTCCATTACAGTATCTCCCCCCCGTGAGAAACCCTGGTATATACAGCTTTTATCTCAGTTCTGTCATCTTACATTGTATTGTCAGCATTTTCTAGTACTTTAGTCTTTCTGAAGAGCTTGTCTTTCATGGCTACAGATAGTAGTCCATCTTATGACTGTCATAAATCATTTGACTACTTCCTTATTGTGAGGCATTTAAATTGCTCTGATCCTTTTGGGGTGGGAGAGTGTTCTGTAGGCTATTATAAGTATGCTGAAGTGAGCTGCTCAGGCCGTAATCACTTCCTTCAGCTCTGATTATTCCCTTATGGTGAATTCCTGGAGTGGATACTGAATCAGGAGGCATGAACATTCTAAACACTCTTTAACATGCAGGAGGAGTAGAGGAAGTACCCTGACAGATACCCTCCCGGGCACTGTGGTCTGTAGACAGATTCTCTGGGGAGCAGCAGTCACTCCTTGCTCATCATCACACACGTCAAGGCCCAGCTTAGAGCAGATTCTGAGGTGTGACTCCCAAGGGGGTTGGCGAGTGGGAGGGAAGTTACCTGAAGGGTGGGGGTGGGTAGCTGCCTGTGATGGTGGCATTTCTTCCTCCTGGCCTGAGTCCTGAGCCCAATCACCAGGCAACAGCTTCCTTCAGGGTGTGTCTGCACGTTTTAGCTTGCCTTCCAGTGGCAGGCGCAGGCAGGAAGGGGAGTTCGTGGAGGCCTGAAATGACAGCCTCACTTACTAGTCCTGAATCTGCAGTTCCCGACTGGCACCAAACTTGTTTTTGCTTCATAAGTCTGTGACTGTTAGGTTTGTAACACTTTTTCCTCCCGGGAGCAGACCAGGAAACTCATGTTAAGTAAACTGTATTCTGAAAGGTACACTCAGATTCTGTCATGAAGAAGAAGTGATATATCAACACTGTATTTGTGATTGAGTCATGGTTTGAACTTGGTTGCCAGGAATATATTTTTGGCCCTCTATAAATATGTTTGGAGTAAATGAGCGAATGAATATGCACAGAATGAATGAGTTTGATTATGTTAAATAACATACATATATTAGATTTGTGTGTATCACATGACATAATTAAAACATTTTAAACTGAATATTAAATCATTAGCCATTCATTTATATTAACTATTTGACATGTTATGACTTCCAAATAGACACACACACACACTATACTTTCTGGAAATAAGTGATTGATTCAGAGGTTGTCTACAGCAAACAACAGACTCTTTTATGAATGGAATACAATATACAATAGGAAAACAAAAGTGGCTTCTTTTGTCAGCATGTTTTTGAGATTCATGCATGTTGTGTATTTCAGTAGTTCTTTTTTATTAATAGCTAATATTCCACTCTTTGATTATACAACCATTCATTTGTCCATTCTGCCTGGAAGACCATTTGGGTTGTTTTCAGTTTGGGGCTTTTATGAAGGAAACTGCTGTGAACATTCTTTTACAAGTCCTTTTTTAAAAACACAGTTTTCTTGAGGTGCAATTTACATGCCATAAAATCCACCCATGGTAAGTGTACGATTCTATGATTTTTATAGATTTGTACAGCCATCACCACAATCTAATTTTTGAACATTTCTATCACCCCCAAAGTTCCCTCATGCCAGCTTAAGTCCCCACTCCTAAGTCCAGGCAGCCACTGACCTACTTCCTGTCTCTTGCCTTTTCTGGATATTTCCTATAAATGGAATCCTAGAATATGTAGGATTTTTGTGTTTAGCTTCTTGCACTTAGCATAATATTTTTGAAGTTCATCCATTTGCAGCATGTATCAGTAGCTTGTTCCTTTGTATTGTTGAATAGTTCAGTTTTTCAGATGTAACCACATTTCATTTATTTCTTCGCTAGTTGATGGACATCTGAATTGTTTCTGGTTTTTGGCTGTTATAAATAATGTTTCTCTGCACATTCGTGTACAGGTGTGCGTGGGCCTATATTTTTATTTCTCTTGGGTAGATTCTTAGGAGTGTAATTACCAGATTATATAGTAAGTTTATCTTTTTAAGAAACTGGTAAACTGTTTTCCAAAAGTGGCTGTAGAGTTCCACCAACAATGTATGATGGTTTTGATTTCTCCACATTCTTGCCAACACTCAATATTGTTAGTTTTTTTAATTATAGCCGTCCTGATGGCTGTATGAGTGTATCTTATTACAGTTTATGTGTTTTTTTGTTTGTTTTTGGCCACGCCACTTTCGGGATTAGTTCCCTGCCCCGGGATTGAACCCCTGCCCCCTGCAGTGGAAGTTCGGAGTCCTAACCACTGGACCACCAGGGAATTCCCTTATAACAGTTTAAATTTACATTTCCCTAATGACTAATGATGATTAGCACCTTTCCACGTGCTTATTATTATTAGTCATTGGTATATCTGCTTTGCTGAAATATCTAGTTAAATCTTTTGCCCTTTTTTTTTTTTTGGTACGCGGGACTCTCACTGTTGTGGCCTCTCCCATTGCAGAGCACAGGCTCCGGACGCGCAGGCTCAGCGGCCATGGCTCACGGGCCTAGCCGCTTCGCGGCATGTGGGATCTTCCCGGACCGGGGCACGAACCTGTGTCCCTTGCATCGGAAGGCGGACGCCCAACCACTGCGCCACCAGGGAAGCCCTGCCCATTTTTTAAATTGGGTTGTCACCATCGTCATATGGAGTTTCAAAAAAATTTTAATATTCTATAAAATATTCAAATAAAAATAATTGAAGTAAAATATTCAAATATTTTTTTAAATTCTAGAGGCAAGGGCTTTATCAGATATATGACATGCAAATATTTTCTATGAATCTTTGACTTATATTTTTATTTTCTTAATGGCACCTTTTAAAGAAAAAAGTTTTAAATTTTGATGAAGTCTAAGATATCAATTTCTTTTCTTTTATGGTTTGCACTTCTAATTACATATCTAAGAAATATTTCCTAACTGTGTACAAGCCTTTTTTTAAATAGACGTTATCTTTTAGAGCAATTTTAGATCGCAACAAAATTGAGCAGAAGGTACAATTTCCCGAAGAGATTTCTCATATATTTCCTGTGTCCACATATGCATAGCCTCCCCTATTATCAGCATCCCCACTCAGTGACACATGTGTTATAGTCGTTGACCTTACATTGACGCATCATAATCACCCAAAGTCCAAAGTTTACATTACAGTTCTCTCTTGGTGCGATTGGACAAATGTATAGTGACATGTATTCACCATTACAGTAGTATACAGAGTAATACTAAAAATCCTCTGTGCTCTGCCTGTTCATCCCTTCCTCCCCTCTAACCCTTGGCAACTACTCATCTTTTTTACTGTTTCCATAGTTTTGCCTTTTCCAGAGTGTCATATAGTTGGATCATACAGTATATAGCTTTTTCAGATTGGCTTCTTTCACCTAGTAAATGCATTTTTTAAGGTTCCTCCATGTCTTTTCATGGCTTGATAGCTTTTTTTTTTTCTTTAATGCTAAGTAATCACAGTTTATCCAGCCACTTTCTGAAGGACATCTTGGTTGCTTCCAACTTTTGGCAATTATCAATAAAGCTGTTATAAAGACTTGTGTATAGGTTTTTGTGTGGGTATAAGTTTTAAACTCCTATGGGTAAATACCAAGGAGGGCGATTGCTGGATTGTATGATAAGAATATGTTTAATTTTGTAAGAAACCGCCAATCTAAACTGTCTTCCCAAGTGGCTGTACCATTTTGTATTTCCACTAGCAGTGAGAGTTCCTGTTGTTCCACAAGCTCACTAGCATTTGGTGTTATCATACAGGTCTTTTTGTGGACATGTATTTTAATTTCTCCTGCATAAATACCTAGGAGTGGAAGTACTGGATCATAGGATAGATGTATGTTTAAATGCCAGACTTTTCCAAGGGGTTGTACCATTTTATACTCCTACGTCTTTCCCAATACTTAGTATTGGTCTTTTTACTTGTAGCCATCCTGATGGATGTGAAACTGTATGGCTATGTGCTTTTAATTAGCTTTTTCCTGATGACTAATGATGTTGAGCACCTTTTCACATGCTGTTGACCATATGTTCATTTTCCTTTTGAACTGTCTTTTCAAGTATATTGCCCATTTTTGTCTTGTCTTTTTTTTTTTTTTTTGCGGTACACGGGCCTCTCACTGTTGTGGCCTCTCCCGTTGCGGAGCACAGTCTCCGGACGCGCAGGCTCAGCAGGCTCAGCGGCCATGGCTCATGGGCCCAGCCGCTCCGCGGCATGTGGGATTTTCCCGGACCGAGGCACGAACCCGTGTCCCCTGCATCGGCAGGCGGACTCTCAACCACTGCGCCACCAGGGAAGCCCTGAGTTGTTTGTCTTTTTACTGTTGATCTGTAGGCATTATAGATAGATAGGTAGGAAGGTAGTTAAGTAGGTAGATAGATAGATAGATAATCTGGTAGTCTGAGCACAAATCATTTGTTAGATATATGTGTAGTGAATATTTTCCCCCAGTATATCTCTTGCTTTTTCATTTTCTTATAAGCAAAAGATTTAAATTTTCATGAGTCTATAATTTTTTCTTTTATGGTTGGTGCTTTTGTGTTTTGCTTAATAATTCTCTACCTACCCCCAGGGCTGCAAGATTTTCTTGTTATCCTTCTAAATGCTTTAGTCTTAGCTTTTACACTTAGGCCTGTGATCGATCCTGAATTAATTTGTGAGTATGGTGTGAGATGGGATTGAGCTCCTTCTTTTTCATACAGTTATCCATTTAGTGCAGCACCATTTATTGAAAAGACTTTCCTTTCCTCCATTGAATTGCCTTGGTACTTTCTTGTAAATCAGGTGGACTATTGGAACTCTCTACTCTGTTCTATCTGTTTGTCTGGTCTTAAGCTAGCACCACACTATGTTCAGTTCGGTAATCAGTCTTGAAATCAGGTAGTGTAAGCCCTTCAACTTTGTTCTTTTTCAAAAATTTTCAACTATTCTGGCCCTTTGCATTTTCCTTCTTTTTTTTTTTTTTTGCGGTACGCGAGCCTCTCACTGTTGTGGCCTCTCCCGTTGCAAAGCACAGGCTCCGGACACGCAGGCTCAGCGGCCGTGGCTCACGGGCCCAGCTGCTCCGCGGCATGTGGGATCCTCCCGGACTGGGGCACGAACCCGTGTCCCCTGCATCGGCAGGCGGACTCTCAACCACTGCGCCACCAGGGAAGCCCTTTTTCTTTTTTTTTAAATTAACTTTTATTGGAGTATAGTTGCTTTACAATGTTGTGTTAGTTTCTCCTGTACAGCCAAGTGAATCTTTTGCATTTTTCATGTACACTTTAGAATCAACTTGTCAGTTTCTACCAAAAAGCCTGGTTGGATTTTGATCAGGACAGCATTGAATCTACCAATCTAGAGAGCATTGTCATCTTAACAATATTAATCTTCCATAGACATGGCATATCTTGCCATTTATTTAGGTCTTTAGTTTCAGCAGTGTTGTTGTTGTCTTCTCAGCAGTGTTTTATAGCTTTTAGCACTGATGATTTGTACATTTTTTTTTTTTGCGGTACGCTGGCCTCTCACTGTTGTGGTCTCTCGCGTTGCAGAGCACAGGCTCCGGACGCGCAGGCCCAGCGGCCGTGGCTCACGGGCCCAGCCGCTCTGCGGCATGTGGGATCCTCCTGGACCGGGGCACGAACCCGTGTCCCCTGCATCGGCAGGCGGACTCTCAACCACTGCACCACCAGGGAAGCCCGATTTGTACATTAAAAAAAAAAAATTATTTACTTACTTATTTTGGCTGCTCCAGGTCTTAGTTGTGGTGTGCGGACTCTTAGTTGCAGCATGCGGACTCTTAGTTGCGGCATACAGCCTTCTTAGTTGCAGCATGAATGTGGGATCTAGTTCCCTGACCAGAGATTGAACCCGGGCCCCCTGCATTGGAAGTGCGGAGTCTTACCCACTGGACCACCAGAGAAGTCCCTGATGATTTGTACACATTTTAAAAGATTTATTCCTATGTATTTTACATTTTAAAGTCTACTGTAAATGGCAATTTTTACATTTTCAAATTTTGTTTTATATATATGCTATATATATATATACACATACATATATATGTATATATATACACATACATATATGTGTGTGTGTGTGTGTATATATATATATATATATATATACAATTTTAAAAATTGATCTGCAACCTTAGTAAAGTAACTTAGTAATTCCAGTAAGTTTTGGGTAGATGCCTTAGCATTTTCTGTATGTATAAACATCATCTGCAAAGAGTTTTACTTTATTCTTTCTAATCTCTATGCCTTTTTTTTCCCCTTGCCTTGTTCCTTTAAGGGAAAAGTGGTCAGTTTTTCACAGTTAAGTATGATGATAGCTGTAGATTTTTTTATAGATGTCCTTTATCAGGTTGAGGAAATTTCCCTCAATTCCTACTTAGCTGAGAGGTTTTTATCATGAATGGATGTTGAATTTTGTCAAAAACTTTTTTCTGCATTTCTCAAGATGATCATATCGTTTATTTTCCTTTATTCTGTTCATGTGAATGTGTCTCTTTTTCATCTTTTGGCACTTTTTCATTATGTCGAATTAGGGAAAAGACCACTGTTACTACTTCTGACACTCGAACATCTTGGCATTATTCATTGAATGTAGGTTCAGGAGCATGATTTAGATAGATTGAATCTGATCATCTCCATAAAATACTTTATAAACTAAAAAGCACCATGTATATTTAGGTAGAATTATTTGACTTAAGGGGCCTACCTGTCCCCCAAAGCTTCTCTTAATCTCTGAAACTTCTGCTGTTCGTCTCATGCCTAAAAAAATCAGTATGAAAATAACAGAACTGTACACAATGAGATTTTGACCTTAAAAGGTCTTACTTCCTACTTTCTGAGCTTGGGAGACCTAACTTATGGATATGACAAAGTCTTTCCATTTAAGTGTCCAGTAATATTTCTCAAAAAAGAAATTCTCAAAAAAATCTGCATACTTGTTGCCTATGTCCCAATTTTTCATTGACCTGAAAATCCTGGGGGACTAAGAAGTCTATGGTCCTTGGTCTAAACACTGGAGAAATCAATGACTTAAAAGGAATTTCAGATGATTTGGGGTGGAGCTATCACCCTCCCAGACTTCAGACTATACTACAAAGTTACAGTAATCAAAACAGCATGGTGCTGGCACAAAAACAGACACATAGATAGTGGAACAGAATAGAAAGCCCAGAAATAAACCCACACACCTATGGTCAATTAATCTATGAGAAAGTAGGCAAGAATATACAATGGAGAAAAGACAGTCTCTTCAATAAGTGGTGCTGGGAAAACTGGACAGCTACATGTAAAACAATGAGATTAGAATATTTCCTCTCACCATATACAAAAGTAAACTTAAAATGGATTAAAGACCTAAATGTAAGACCTGAAACCGTAAAACTCCTAGAAGAGAACATTGGCAGAACATTCTTTGATATAAACTGTAGAAATACTTTTTTTGGATCTGTCTCCTAAGGCAAAGGAATAAAAGCAGAAATAAACAAATGGGGCCTAATTAAACCTAAAAACTTTTGCACAGCAAAGGAAACCATCCACAAAACAAAAAGACAACTTACTGAATGGGAGAAAGTATTTGCAAATGATATGGCTGACAAGGGGTTAATATCCAAAATAAAGAGCTCATACAACTCAATATCCAAAAACAATCAATCAAACCCAATCAAAAATGGGCAGAACACTTGAATAGAAATTTTTCTAAAGAAGACATACAGATGGCTCAACATCACTAATTTTTACAGAAATGCAAATCAAAACCACAATGAGATATCACCTCACACCTGGCAGAATGGCTATCGTCAAAAAGAACACAAATAACAAATGTTGGCAAGGGTGTGGAGAAAAGGGAACCCTTGTACACTTTTGGTGGGAATGTAAATTGGTGCCACCACTATGGAGAAAAGTATGGAGGTTCCTCAAAAAACTAAAAGTAGAACTACCATATGATCCAGCAGTTCCACTCTTGGGTTTATATCTGAAAAAAAACAAAAACATGAATTCAAAAAGATACATGCAACCCAGTGTTCATAGCAGCACTATTTACAATAGCCAAGATATGGAAGCAACCCAAGTATCCATCAGCAGATGAATGGATAAAGAAGATATGGTCTGTGTATACAATGGAATATTACTCAGCCATAAAAAAGAATGAAATTCTGCCATTTGTAGCAACGTGGATGGACCTAGTGAAATAAGGTGCTTAGTGAAATAAGTCAGAGAAAGACAAATACTATATGATATGATGTATATGTGGAATCTAAAAAATAAAACAAACAAATGTATACACCAAAACAGAAACATATTCACAGATTAAAAAAACAAACTAGTGGTTACCAGTAGGGAGAGGGAAGGAGGGAGGGGCAAGATAGGGGTATGGGATTAAGAGACACAAACTACTATGTATAAAATAGATAAGCAACAAGGATATATTGATAGCACTGGGAATTATAGCCATTGTCTTGTAATATCTTTTAATGGAGAATAATCTAAAAATACTGAATCACTGTGCCATACACCTGAAACCAATATAATATTGTAAATCAACTATACTTTAATAAAAATAATGAAATTAATCAATATAAGGAGATGTGTATGTTATATTTTCTGAATCCTGAGAGAATGGAAAAAACAGGTGGGTGTTTATGGTAGTAGTGTAAGCTGGCATAGGTCTGGGATGCTGTTGTTGATAACTTATAGGACAGCTTGACCCTGGTTAATTGGGGAGGCTATCCCAGGTTGTGTGAAGTTGAAAAAAGGATCTCCCTTAGGTGATTGGCCTGGTTCACTTTCTCAGCAATGACCGACAGACCCATAGTTTTAGAAACTATGGACAACTGAACTTGAGCAGTGTCGTCATCTCTGATTGTTGAGTCATCCCAGGAGCCATGTTCAGTAGCTTGGGACTGCCAGTGAGGTCTCATTGAGCAGGGGTTTCTGATTGGTACTTTCCAGATCACTGTATGCTTGAACCCCTTCCTTTGCTTGAGAGCAGGACTAAAGTTGATGATAATCATTGAGAACTAGGAAGCAGTCTCTAGTTCAAATGTCCTTTGAGGACTAAACCTCTATAAACATGTTTACTAAGCAGTTGTCGCATATGTATTTGGACATTTCTGGTGGTGGTGCAAACACTAGCTCCCAAACTAACATGTCCTCCTTTTGAAGAATTCCCAATCTGGTAACCCTTTAACTATTACTCTTGTGAATCCCTTTCCCCTATGTGTTGACTTCTTTAGGTATATTCCTATTTATTGCTATCTTTCTTAAAATTTGGTGGCAAAAGCAATTAATACAAGGTATGGAACTCCTTTTTCCTTAATTCTGAACACTGTACTTGTATTAATCTGTGTGTTCACACCAAAATGATGAAGAGATGAATATATATGTGTGGAATTTGCAATAAATAAGACACAGTCACACTGTGAGGGAGGGATATGTGAAAATATACATCACCAGAATATTAATTTATAAGCAAACCTAGGGCATTGGGTAAAAATTAATGATAGCTGTATGGAAAACCAAATCTCATCAATGTAACCTAATTTTTTCAAGAACATAGTAAGGATCTGGAGGAAACAGGGCACATATGTCTTGACTTTCTCATGCTGTTGATTTAATTATGAATAACATAATCAGCAACAACCCAGGGAAACATAGTTTAGCTTATATGGTACCACAGTCAGATGGTAGGAAGGTCAGAGACATCAAGGATATGGTGCTGGTGCAGGATAGCGCTCACCAGTTAACCCTTCAGAGGTCAGTCTGGGACCCAGTCCCATTAAATAAACTTTATGACTACTGATGTATTGTGTATATATTTGTGTGCCAGAATACTGGAGACAGAAGTCAAAATAACCTGGATAAATTAGGTACTTAACAAACTGGACAATGTCAAATGAAGGCTAATTTTGTAAGCAGGAAGTTCAGATTGGAGAATGATTGGCTTTGTGCCTAGTCTGGCAGAACAAGCCCCTGGGCTGTGATGAATCACAAGGTAGTTGAGCCATCAATGACTATAATACGAGTATGTGCACAGTACCGCATCTCGTAAGTCAGTGCTCTGGCTAAGGATACTTTTAGGAGGCTGAGAAGTAGGCAAAAGATACAGTGAAGGCTTACAGTGGATAAAAATTTTGAAATAGAAGCAGGAACATAAATGCAGCAAGATGGGAGGGATATGAAAAAGAAGCAATTAGAAGTATTTTGTATTAAGTAGGATAGGCTAAAATGCTGTAAAAATAGGTAAAAAATACAGTGGCTCAAATTCAGTACAAGTTTATTGCTCTCATATAACAGTCCTGGGTGGATATTTCAGGTCATTGGGGACCCGGCTGATGGTAGCCCAGCTGCCTTCACCATGTGTCCTGCAGAGTTGCTCTGGTTGCCCGTAGGAAGGCGGAATGAGCTTTGCCCAGAAAGGGCTACTATCATGTCTGCTCACATCCCATTGGCTAGAAGTCAGTCATGTGACCATACCTCACTGCAAGGGAGACTGGGAAATATAGGTCCCCTGTGGGCTTCAGGAAGAGAAGAGAGCACAGGTTTTGAAAACCACTAACCGTTTCTGCCATACCTCTAAGAAACAGCAGTTGACAACAGATTTCTCATTAACAATAACATTTAGAATACAAGAGTACATACCTTCAACTTAGAATTTAATACTAGTTAAACCATCATTCAAGAATGGTTAGCAGTCCCTATGGAGGAGAATTTGGCAATATATGGCTATGTAAAGATGGAGGCAGAGATAGGTGTTACGCTGTCACAAGCCAAGGAATGCCAGGAGCCTCCAGAAGCTGGAAAAAGCAAGGAAGGATGCTCCTCTAGAGCCTTCAAAGGGAGCATGGCTCTGTTGAGACCTTGATTTCAGATTTCTGGGCTCCAGAACTGTGAGAAAATTAATCTTTTCTTTTGACTGCCCGGTGGTAATTTGTTATGGCAGCCCTAGGGAACTAATACATCTACCTAGGACCACAACGATTTTCTCCTGTTTTCCTCTAAAAATTTGTTTCACTTTTACATTTAGCCTTATGATCCATTTTGAGTTTAGTTTGTGTATGATGTGAGGTAAGGGTTAAGGTTAATTTTTCCCATATGGATATATGGTTTCCAGCACCATTTTTAGAAAAGACTATCCTTTCGCCCATTAATTACCTTGTACTTTTGTTGAGAATCAATTGACCATAAATATGTGGGTCTACTTCTGGATTCTCTTCTGTTTGATTGATTTATAGGACTATCCTTATGCTAATACCCCCTCTTTATTTCTATACCTTTATAGCAAGTCTTAAAATCAGGTAGTGTAAGTTCACCAACTTTGTTGTTCTTAAAAATTATTTTGGCTCTGCTGGGTTCTTTACATTTCCATATAAATTGTACAATCAGCTTGCCAATTTCAACAAAAAAACTGGCTGAGTCTTAACAATCCATCATATATGTCTCCATGGATTTAGATCTTCTTAAATTTCTGTTTTATTAAATATTTTATTTATTTATTTGTAAGTGTAAAGGATTTTTTTTAATTGTATAAAACAGGCAAAATTATTTAGGTCAATACATTCTGAAGGAATTTCACATGTTCTGATTCCTTCCACTGCCAGTCACTTAGTTCCTCCAAGGTTTGAGTCATAATCTTCAAGATAAGATAGCCCTTTCAAAAAGAACTTTTGCTCAGTCCACAGTTGTCATGTCAGTCAGTCCACAGTTCTTCTAGGTCACCTTCTTTGATCTCCCATAGAATATGGACACACTTTAAAAATTCCCCATCTGTAATCTTTGGGGTCCAATTTCCTCAAGCAATTTACTTTAGGACCATGTTTAGGGTCAGAAGAGACGGCTCTGACTGGTTCTGAATTTTAGACACCCTCTAAACATGCATTAAGTTGAAATCAGATTACTCCTAAGCTATCACACCCTAGAACAGTACATATCATTGGGCTATGCCAGTACCTTTTTTTTTTTTTTAACATCTTTATTGGAGTATAATTGCTTTACAATGGTGTGTTAGTTTCTGCTGTATAACAAAGTGAATCAGCTATACATATACGTATATCCCCATTTCTCTTGCCTCTCCCTCCCACCCTCCCTATCCCACCCCTCTAGGTGGACACAAAGCACCGAGCTGATCTCCCTGTGCCATGCGGCTGCTTCCCACTAGCTATCTTACATTTAGTAGTGTATATATGTCCATGCCACTCTCACTTTGTCCCAGCTTACCCTTCCGCCTCTCCGTGTCCTCAAGTCCATTCTCTACATCTGTGTGTTTATTCCTGTCCTGCCCCTAGTTCTTCAGAACCTTTTTTTTTTTCTTTTTAGATTCCATATATATGTGTTAACATATGGTATTTGTTTTTCTCTTTCTGACTTACTTCACTCTGTATGACAGACTCTGGGTCCATCTACCTCACTACAAATAACTCAGTTTTGTTTCTCTTTATGGCTGAGTAATATTCCATTGTATATATGTGCCACATCTTCCTTATCCATTCATCTGTTGATGGACACTTAGGTTGCTTCCATGTCCTGGTTATTGTAAATAGTGCTGCAATGAACATTGTGGTACATGACTCTTTCTGAATTATGGTTTCTCAGGGTATATGCCTGGTAGTGGGATTGCTGGGTTGTATGGTAGTTCTATTTTTAGTTTTTAAGGAACCTCCATACTGTTCTCCATAGTGGCTGTGTCAATTTACATTCCCACCAACAGTGTAGGAGGGTTCCCTTTTCTCCACACCCCTTCCAGCATTTGTTGTTTGTAGATTTTCTGATGATGCCATTCTACCTGGTGTGAGGTGATACCTCATTGTAGTTTTGATTTGTGTTTCTCTAACAATTAGTGATGTTGAGCAGCTTTTCATGTGCTTCTTGGCCATCTGTATGTCTTCTTTGGAGAAATGTCTATTTAGGTCTTCTGCCCATTTTTGGATTGGGTTGTTTGCTTTTTTTTTTTTTTGTGGTACGCGGGCCTCTCACTGCTGTGGCCTCTCCCGTTGCGGAGCACAGGCTCCGGACGCGCAGGCTCAGCGGCCACGGCTCACGGGCCCAGCCGCTCCGCGGCATGTGGGATCTTCCTGGACCGGGGCACGAACCCGTGTCCCCTGCATCGGCAGGCGGACTCTCAACCACTGCGCCACCAGGGAAGCCCTTTTTTTTTTTTTTTTTTGTTTGCTTTTTTGATATTGAGCTGCATGAGCTGCTTGTATATTTTGGAGATTAATCCTTTCTCAGTTGCTTCGTTTGCAAATACTTTCTCCCATTCTGAGGGTTGTCTTTTCATCTTGTTTATGGTTTCCTTTGCTGTGCAAAAGCTTTTAAGTTTCATTAGGTCCCATTTGTTTATTTTTGTTTTTATTTCCATTACTCTAGGAGGTGGGTCAAAAAGGATCTTGCTGTGATTTATGTCATAGAGTGTTCTGCCTGTTTTCCTCTAAGTTTTATAGTGTATGGCCTTACATTTAGGTCTTTAATCCATTTTGAGTTTATTTTTGTGTATGGTGTTAGGGAGTTTTCCAATTTCATTCTTTTACATGTAGTTGTCCA
Organism: Phocoena phocoena; assembly: GCF_963924675.1. Classification (NCBI taxonomy): domain Eukaryota; kingdom Metazoa; phylum Chordata; class Mammalia; order Artiodactyla; family Phocoenidae; genus Phocoena; species Phocoena phocoena. Next base: position 49,724,892 of record NC_089222.1, read on the forward strand.
GTTTTCCCAGCACCACTTATTGAAGAGGCTATCTTTTCTCCATTGTATATTCTTGCCTCCTTTATCAAAGATAAGGTGACCATAGGTGCGTGGGTTTAATCTCTGGGCTTTCTATCCTGTTCCATTGATCTATATTTCTGTTTTTGTGCCAGTACCATACTGTCTTGATTACTGTAGCTTTGTAGTATAGTCTGAAGTCAGGGAGCCTGATTCCTCCAGGTTTGTTTTTCTTTCTTAAGATTGCTTTGGCTATTCAGGGTCTTTTGTGTTTCCATACAAATTGTGAAATTTTTTGTTCTAGTTCTGGGAAAAATGCCATCGGTAGTTTGATAGGGATTGCATTGAATCTGTAGATTCCTCTGGGTAGTATAGTCGTTTTCACAATGTTGATTCTTCCAATCCAAGAACATGGTATATCTCTCTATCTGTTTGTATCATCTTTAATTTCTTTCATCAGTGTCTTATAGTTTTCTACATACAGGTCTTTTGTCTCCTTAGGTAGGTTTATTCCTAGGTATTTTATTCTTTTTGTTGCAATGGTAAATGGGAGTGTTTCCGTTATGCCAGTACCTTTTTAAAGTCCAGACACTGTTTTCTCAAGATACAAGCCTTAAAAAAGAAGCCTTCTTTGTTTCATGTCAACATTAAAATTAGAGTACTAAATCAGTATAGCTGATAATTTCCCTCATATCTTATGCTTTTAAATTATCAATTTTATAGTCCTGGAAGCAACCTTTATGTTTGTAAATACCCCCATCACTTGAACCTGTTTTAAGTATCATGTTCCTTCTTCTGTATCAAAACTCATACTGAAGAATGAGCTCTGGGTTACAAAGGAGGATTTATTTTTGCATCTGTCTGTAAGTCTTTGTCCACGAATTACACAAAAGCAAACACAAGTGCCATTTCTGCAGTGTTTAAAATATTCAGAATACTGTGCTTGCCTGTGCTTTGGCAGATTTATCCCTAAATGTTCCATAGTTTTGATGCTATGGCAAATGTTATTTCGTTTTCCAATTATTTATCACTGGTATATAGAAATACAATTTTAAAAAAATTAACCCGCAACCTTGCTAAATTCACTTGTTACCTTTTGTAGCTCTTGTTTCAGACTTTCTAAGTACATGATCATGTCACCCATGATTAAAGACAGCTTTACTTCTTTCTTTACAGTCTACATGCCTTTTATTTCTTGTTAATGACTTACCGCACTGGCTAGGACCTCTAATAAAATGTTGAGGAGGGTTGTAGGGTGGACATCCTTGCATTGTTCCTGATTTTAGGAGGAAAAAGCCCACTCTTTCAGCATTTGAGCTTAGATGTGGGTTTTTCATAGATGCTTTTTATCTGGTTGGGAAGTTCCCTTCTATTATTTGTTTTCATGAGAGTTTTTATCATGTTGGATTTTGTTAAATGCTTTTTCTACATCTGTTCAGATGATCATATAGTTTTTCTCCTTTATTCTGTTAACACGATGAAGTACATCGATTTTCTAATGTTAAACCAAGATTGCATAAACTGTGGTGTATTAGATTATATTATTTTTTTCATATATTAATGAATTTAATTTTTTCGTTAAGGATTTTTGCCTCTATATTCTTGAGGGATGATGCTTTGTAATTTAGTTTTCTTGAAATGTCTTTGGTTTTGTTATAAGGGTAATTCTGGTCTTGTAAAATGAGTTGGAATGTGTTTCTCTCTTCTGTTCTCTTTAAGCTTGGTATTTCTTCCTTAAATGTTTGGCAGAATACATCAGTGAAGACATCTGAGCCTAGAATTTTCTTTGTGGGAAGGTTTTTAAGTACAAAATCAATTTCTTTAATAGGGATTTTTAGGGATCTTTTTGAGTTTTGGTAGTCCATGTCTTTCCAGAAATTTGTGTGTCATCACAGTTGTCTCATCTATTGGAATAAAATTCTTCTTTTTAAAAAATATTTATTTTTGGCTGCATTGGGTCTTTGTTGCTGCGGGCGGTCTTTCTCTAGTTGGAGCGAGCGGGGGCTACTCTTCATTGCAGTGCATGGGCTTCTCATTGCAGTGGCTTCTCTTGTTAAAGAGCACGGGCTGTAACAGGTGCACGGGCTTCAGTAGTTGTGGCATGGGGGCTCAGTAGTTGTGGCTCGCGGGCTCTAGAGCGCAGGCTCAGTAGTTGTGGTGCACGGGCTTAGTTGCTCCACGGCATGTGGGATCTTCCCAGACCAGGGCTCGAACCCATGTCCCCTGCATTGGCAGGCAGATTCTTAACCACTGCACCACCAGGGAAGTCCCGGAATAAAATTATTCTTAATACTCCCCTATTATCTTTTTAATGTTTATAGGATCTGTGCTGAGGTCCTCTCTCTCCTAATTTTGGTAAGTTCTTTCTCAGTTTGGTTGGAGGTTTACAATTTTATCGGTTTTTAGAAAGAAGCAGCTTTTGGTTCATTGTTTTTTTTTGTTATTTTTTAAAATTTCATTGTTTTCTGTTCTTTAGCTTACTTCCTTTAGCTTACTTTAGGGTTTAATTTACTCTTCTTTTTCTTTTTCATTTTCATTTTGGCCGCACCACGCAGCTTGTGGGATCTTAGTTCCCTGACAGGTATTGAACCCGGGCCCTCAACAGTGAAAGCGTGGAGTCATAACCACTGGACTATGAGGGAATTCCCTTACTCTTCTTTTTCTTAAGGCGGAAATTCAGGTCACTGAATCAAGACCTTATTTTCCAATACAGGCAAATATAAGAATCTCAGAACGATACAGTCAAGAGCAATTAATGTAGTGGAAATTAAAACTGAATTTTGATATTGCTGGTTTTCTTATATTTGCTTTGCTGCTTTTCAAAGTTCTTTTTTCTACTGTAGATTTATAAATTCTGATAATATAAATAATACATGCTAATTCTTAAAGAAATGTTAAGGGTACAGAGAATTATAAGGAATTTTATGCATCAGGATAGGCCATAACATATAATCACAAAACCCTTCCAGCTTGATACAACAAACTTTATTTCTTGCTTACGCTGTACATCCATTCTGAATCACCTGGGGCTTTGCTCCACTGCCCCACACAGTCACTTGAGGACCCAGACTGACAGAGGTCCCACTGTCTTGAGCTGTACTACCTGGAACACATCCTGTTTATTCCGTGTGGCAGGGGAAGAGAACACTGAAGGGGCTCTCGTGGGATCCTTTGGGTGCCAGTAATCTACACAGTCACTCTTATTTGGAAAGGTCTTTCACATACATAAATTGGATCCCTTTCTACATTTCCAGTTGTGAGTTGAGCCATAATTGTGTCTTACTGAAGAGCTTTGAAATGAAACCTGAGGTTGAACTTCAAGCTTCAACACTTAGCAGTCACACATCCTAGGGAACGAGCTTGTTAACCCCCGAGCATTTCCTCATGCAAAAAAAATATCTACCCTTCATGATTGTTGTAAGCATTAGATAAAAGGTACGTAAAATCCCTGGACAAGGGAAATGAGCTTGTTAACCCCCGAGCATTTCCTCATGCAAAAAAGATAATATCTACCCTTCATGATTGTTGTAAGCATTAGATAAAAGGTACGTAAAATCCCTGGACAAGGCTCAATACATTATTTCTCCCAGAGGCTTTCTTCACTTGTGAGGCTCAGCAAATCCAGCTACAGTGCTAATCCCATTTTCTGTATAATAGTACACCAGAACGTTAACTGTGCTCATGTCCCCATCCTGTTGTTTAATGCAGATGGTTTTGTTAGGAAACTTTTCTATGCTTGCATAACACAACTATTTGATTGTAATTATGCTATGAAGTTATATACCTCGTTTTTACTCTCAAACTCTCATGAATGTACAGTGGATTTTCCAAAAGCTACATGTGTGATATCACTGCTGATTTTATAGATGAGAATCCAGCTGTCTGTCCAGCCAGATACTAAAGTAATTTGCGAAATGTGAAACAGTGCCACTCTGCTCACTCAATTTTTTTGTTTGGGAAAACACAGTAATTTTTCACTTAAAAAATGTTACTCACGTTAACATGCAACAAGTGTCAAAAGGTCCTGAAATGAAAGTTTGAGAGCTGCTAGTTTAGACTCTGAACCTGTGGGTGAAAACTGCAATGTAGGCAGCATTTCTATAAACAGATACCATGTTATCTGCACCCATATCTCAGGGTCTTTGGTGACTTTTAATCTAAGTATCCCTTTCCTTCCTTTTGCTGGAAAAAAGAAGTTACTTGCCATAATCCTACAAATAGTTACAGTTTCTCTAAGCAGAGATCTGGAGGCAGTTACAGTGAATTCCAGTTATTTAGATGGCTATTAATGACGGTTATTTTATTTTCTATCTTCCCCACAGAGCTTATTCACATGGCATTTTGGTATGCCAGGAACCAGAAGTGAGATACTTAAAGGCAGTAAAACTGAAGTAAAATAGGAAGATCAGCTAAGAAAGACCTACTGGAGAAAGCAAAGTAAGTGTGGTGTGTTGTTAAGAATTAATTGGGTTATAAGTGGAAAAGCAGACTGGGTCAGTGAAAAGAAGTTGTGGTTTGTTTCCCTCAGGTCCTACTAATACTTCTAAACTGGCCAGATCACATAGCAAGCCCAAAGATGCCCTGAAAAGGACCTGCACATTAACTTCTTGAATTGTATATGAAGTGTGACGTGATTCATAAGTAGTTTAAAACATCATGCAGGAAAAGGATCATATCTTCATAAATCTTTGCATCCCAGTAGCTAATGTGAACATTTTTCAAGGGAAAATTGGGGGACAGGTAGCCCATCGAAGGCTTTTTGTCTTCGACAGGGAGGTTTTTTGTAAGAACAAAATAATGGAATTTTGAATACTTTCAGTGGTTTATGGAGTAAGTAGGGTTTAACATTTTCATCTAAGAAAGTTTTCATTGGTTTCCATGATTATGGTGTTCAGGAACCACTGTAAAACGACCAAAACCTCATTTTCCAACATACATTTTTCCATACAGTCCCTTTGACTGCTTTTTATTGCCTCAAGTTGCATATCTTCCCTAGGCCTTATCTTTCTTGTCTCTAAATTTTCTTACAGCTTTATGTTTCTCTTACATATTCCATTTCAGATTTGTTGTCTTCTTTCTCCCCATCTTCTTCCGAAGAGGTTCTTGGTTAGTGCCTCGGTGGCTGTGGCTGACCCCCTGCCCCCGACCCGCTTCCTTGGCCCCTGGGAGACACTCAGGGTTGCTTCCCTCCTGCAAGGACAGGCCGGCTGTCCTGGCCTTCCAATCAGCTCCCCTGGGAGAGTCAGTGGTGAAATGGAAACTGAGGAAACATCCCTTGGATGTCGCCTACTTAAGTACGATTCCTTAGCTTTAATTTTGGATAGGACTGTAAAGGATACAGTCATTTTATACTGATAATTCTTTCTTTTATCCTAAACATGCTTTTTTTTTTTTTTCCGGTACGCGGGCCTCTCACTGCTGTGGCTCTGCCGTTGCGGAGCGCAGGCTCCGGACGCGCAGGCTCAGCGGCCATGGCTCACAGACCCAGCCGCTCCGGGCATGTGGGATCTTCCCGGACCGGGGCACGAACCCGTGTCCCCTGCATCGGCAGGCGGACTCTCAACCACTGCGCCACCAAGGAAGCCCTAAACATGCTTTTTTAATAAGTGGGTCTTTACAAATATGAACCCCACATCGTTTCCCTTCCCCACCCCCATTCTGAACCAACATTTGCTATTTAAAACTAAGCCTGTTTTTTTTCTTGGCACAAGGATTTCATATGGTCTTACCATTCCACCCAGGTTTCCTTATCCAAGGCCAGTAGTGTTTGTCAAGGTGGCAGCCATGATTCTGTGCCCCTGTATATCAAATCTGGAATGGAACTTTTTCTGAGAGGGAAAAGTTAAACCATATAGTATATTTGAGTATAGGAAAAAAATTGAGCGTACAAAAGAACTTGTTTCATTTGTTCTTTTATAACCTATAGTTATGAAAATAGGTATTGGATGATTTTTTATAACTGTCTTTACATATACATGTGTGTGTAAATAGATACATTATTTGTGTGTCTTAATAACTTAGCTAATGACAAGGTACATTGATGGCCATGAGAATATGTTAAAGAAAAAATTATTTATGATCCTTGTTAAAGAACAATGAGGCAGACTTTATTCAAGATGACTGCAATAGGTGTGGGGACCACAATAATGGGATTTTGCAGTTGGGGTTGGGGGGGTATAAAGACTGGACTCAACTCCAAGTACAACAAGGAAAAGGGGGAATTTATACCCAAGGAGGAAGGTGGGGGTCAGGTCAGTGAATGGACTGTTACCAAGGAAACATCAGGGGTTAAGAGGGCATTCTGGTGAAACTGACCTACCAGAATTCTTGCTGAAGGCAGGTCAACGTGATTAGACATCACCTAAACTAAAGGATGAGGAACCTGGTCAGATATTAAGAGAGATCAGATATTGAGAGTGAGAGATCCTGCCTAAACCGACTTAGCAATATTCTTGCTAAAACTGGACAATGAAAAGACAAATACAGAAGCTCAAAAGTTGGCCTAGTTGAAGAGAGTTGAATTCTCAACTAGGAGAGACTCTTTGTCAACTTAGGGTTCATTCTGTCAACAGAACTGGTGGCCCTCTCCCTCTCTTTTCTTTACCCTCAGACAGTATCCTCACTACTTCCTTGAAATTAATCATCAGTTATCTGTAGGCAAATTGTTTTTTTTACTTTTCAGACTTGATACTCCCTTACTTTTTTTCTGTAAAGTTTGAGAAAATCAGAAAAACCTCTAATACTACCTGATATGTATCTTTTCAGTCTCTTTCTATACATGTATTATATCTGTAAAAAATTAGATGACATGTTGCTGCATAATTTTTTATCCTGCATTTCACTTAAGTAAGCATACTGTGGAAATTTATCATGGTATTTTTTTTTTAACATGTAACAAAATCACAAGGCATAACAACATTTAACAAGTATAGAAAAGGTAGAGTGAAAACTAAGTCTTCCTATCCCGAGAAACTTTTTTTTTTTTTAAATTATTTATTTTTGGCTGTGTTGGGTCTTCGTTTCTGTGCGAGGGCTTTCTCTAGTTGTGGCAAGCGGGGGCCACTCTTCATCGCGGTGCACAGGCCTCTCACTGTTGCGGCCTCTCTTGTTGCGGAGCACAGGCTCCAGACGCGCAGGCTCAGTAGTTGTGGCTCATGGGCCCAGTTGCTCCGCGGCATGTGGGATCCTCCCAGACCAGGGCTCGAACCCGTATTCCCTGCATTGGCAGGCAGATTCTCAACCACTGTGCCACCAGGGAAGCCCCCGAGAAACATTTTTAATGGCTGCATAATAGTACATCGTAAGGATGTATCACTTTATTTTTAATTTTTAAAATTTTTGGCTGTGTTGGGTCTTTGTTGTTGTGTGCGGGCTCCTCACTGTGGTGGCTTCTCGTTGCGGAGCATCAGCTTCAGTAGTTGTGGCACATGGGCTCAGTAGTTGTGGCTCACGGGCTCTAGAGCACAGGCTCAGTAGCTGTGGCCCATGGGCTTAGTTGCTCTGCGGCATGTGGGATCTTCCCGGACCGGGGCAAGAACCCGTGTCCCCTGCATCAGCAGGCGGACTCTCAACCACTGCACCACCAGGGAAGCCCAGGATGTATCACTTTTAATGCATCCCTAATTGTTGACATTCATGGGTAGGTTTTTTGTTATTGTTTGGGTTTTGTTTTGCTGTTATAAACACTGGTTGAACAGTCTTGCAGAAACAACTTTGGGTCAACTGTGTTTTGTTTTGTTTTTTAAGGCTAAATTTGTGTGGGTTTTTCTTTTTTTTTAGGTTAAATTTCTTGAATTTCCTTCCTTTTCTTCCATCCTTTCCTGATTTCTTCCTCTTTGAACTTTCCCTTTCATTATCTTTTTCCTGCTTTGAATGCATTTATCACTCAAGCTCAGCTCCTGTTCCTTTGCCCTAACCTAGCAATTCTTAACGTTCTCAGGTATCCCTACTCCTTCCCTGTATTCTTTCATCTCTCCAGGTGCCACACCTGATGAATCTTTTTCCTTAACCAATATTTTCATGATTTTCAGCTGAACCGTCTGTTTTATATCTTTGAGCTTCAGAGATTTCTTTGAATGATGATCCTGCAGCTAAAAAGCTTTGAAACCAGCTATACTAAAGGGGCCTCATAAGCATTATCTAAATTTCACGGACAGAAAGACAAAAACGGGTCATGTTGTCTGGTGTCAGAGTGGGACTGAGTCAACAGCTATCAGTGGATTGTTCTGAGTATTCCTATCAGGCTGCTATTTGAAGCCTATGTGTGTGTATATATATATATATATATATATATATATATATATATGTATATATATTATAGATATATTATAGATATTATCTATAATATATATTATATATATTATCTATTAATATACTATCTATATATATATTTTTGTATTTTCTTGGAATGTATTTTATTTTTAGAAGTCAAACTTGCTAAATGTTTTTTTTCCAAAGGAGAAAATTCAAAGCATCAATGTGATATCTTATTCACAACATAGTTAATAGTAGAATGATCTCATGATTATGTCATGACTTAATGCAGGAACCTTCCAGTTTTTTGGAAAGAAGGATCTGTTTTTATTTCCAAGGAACTATTCTCTTTCTAGGAGAGTAAGGGAGTGAAAATTAGGTATCCTAGATCCTCTTTCTAGAGCTACACAGAGTTTCTATGCCTTTTTTCTGAATTATTCCCAGTTCTTCAGTTATAAAATTGGATGACATAAAACATGGCTTGTTTTTATAGTAGATGTATTTCTAAGAGTGTTTCAGTCATTTTTTTAAATTAATTTTTATTGGAGTATAGTTGCTTTATAATGTTGTGTTAGTTTCTGCTGTACAGCAAAGTGAATCAGCTATATGAAGCCTATATTTTGGCTCTGGTAGATAAAAGTGTTTTTCTACCTTTTTTCAACAAGTTATTAAAACCTGTGCTTCTGTAGAAGTTAGTAATTTATATAAAACAGTTTGGTTATAGGTCTGAGAGCTCTGGACCATCTGGGTCTCAAAGAATGACGAGAGTATACACATTAATTCTTCTTGATCATATTCTGTATTCTATAAGTATAAGAAATATGTTTATTTGGGGAAATGATTGGATTAAAATAGATTTTTGAGATGAGGTGCTTGCTTTGTAAAGTTTTAAAACAGTGATAGCATCAAGATAACATCAAGGTTTTCTTTTCACTTTTCTTTGCAGGGATGGTAAATAAAGTGAAGCACTGCTTTATTGTAGCAGCAGGCCTTTGAAATTGAACTGGAAAAAAAATGACTGCTCTTACTTCAGAGAACTGCTCTTTTCAGTACCAGCTACATCAAACAAATCAGCCCCTAGATGGTAACTGTCTGTTATTCTTGATTACACTTGGGAAAATATTATTAAATATCCTCACACTAGGAATGAGAAGAAAAAACACCCATCAAAATTTTATGGAATATTTTTGCATTTCACTAGCATTTACTGATCTTCTACTTTTGGTGAATACTTCCATTATATCCTATTTCAGGGATTTTGTACTTTTAGGCATTAGGTTTACTAAATACCACATCTGCCTATTTACTCAAATTATTTCTTTTACTTACGGCTTTTTGCATTATCCAGTTTTTCTGATAGCTTGTATAGATTATTACCTGAATTTCTGTAAAGCCACCAAGCTTCCATTTAAGTATCAAAAAGTACTTTATTTCTTTGCAGTTATTTTAATTTGGATTTCAGTCCTTACTTATGTTTTGGGAGATCCAGCTATCTACCAAAGCCTGAAGGTACAGAATGTTTATTCTTATCATCAGTGTCCTTTCTACATCAGCATTCAGAGTTACTGGCTGTCATTTTCCATGGTGATGATTTTATTTATGGCTTTTATAACCTCTTGGTCAGAAGTTATTACCTTGGTACAGGCTGTTAGGATAACTTCCTATATGAATGAGACTGTCCTATATTTTCCCTTTTCATCCCACTGTAGTTATACTGTGAGCTCTAAAAAAACACTCTTGCCCAAGTTGATTATCTGTTTTCTTGGTACCTGGTTACCATTTGTACTACTTCAAATAATTATCCTTTTACTTAAAGTACAGATTCCAGCGTACATCGAGATGAACATTCCGTGGTTGTACTTTGTCAATAGTTTTCTCATTGCTACAGTTTTTTGGTTTAATTGTCACAAACTTAATTTTAGAAACATGGCATTACCTGTGGATCCATTTGTCAACTGGAAATGCTGCTTCATTCCACTCACAATTCATAATCTTGAGCAGATTGAAAAGCCTATATCAGTAATAATTTGTTGACATGTTGCCATGTTCTAAAACTAACAGCTACAAGAATTATAATTTTACAAATGGGAAAGAATGATGACTTGGGACATATAAAGAATGAACTGAACTGAAAGCTCTCCCCCCGCATCCCAAATTTTCATACCTTTTCAGAATATGTCTTTTTGGGATTGTGATATTATTAGGTTTTTTTTTTTAACAGAATACTTCCAATAAGAAATATTTATACCTGTTGACCATACTGATATTTGTGTTACCCAGAAAACTACTGGATACAAACTGTTAGGTAAATCTGCGATTCACTGCCAACTTTTCAGATTTAAATAAACATTTTTATTACACTTAGAGCAAGAAAATCAAGATTGTTTTCTTTAAATAATTTGGTGTAAATATTCTTTAACATAAGGGGAAAGATTAGTGCAATTTAAATTTAGCTAATTTTAGGACTTCCCTGGTGGCACAGTGGTTAAGAATCCGCCTGCCAATGCAGGGGACACGGGTTCTGAGCCCTGGTCCGGCAAGATCCCACATGCTGCGGAGCAACTAAGCCAGTGCGCCACAACTCTACCGAGCCTGCGCTCAAGAGCCCGCGAGCCACAACTACCGAAGCCTGCGCACCCTAGAGCCTGTGGGCTGCAACTACTGCAGCCTGTGCACTCCAGGGCCCGCGTGCCTCAACTACTGAGCCCATGTGAGGCAGCTACTTAAGCCCGCGCGCCTAGAGCCCGTGCTCCGCAGCAAGAGAAGCCACCGCAATGAGAAGCCCGCGCACCGCAACGAAGAGTAGCCCCCCGCTTGCCGCAGCTAGAGAGAAAGCCCGCGTGCGGCAATGAAGACCCAACGCAGCCAATAAATAAATAAATTCGTTTTTAAAAATAAAGTGGTTAAAATGGTAAATGAAAAAAAAATAAATCCAGCTAATTAAAAAAAATATATCTCTGTTCTTAGTGCAAATATTCCTAAAAGAAAAGTTTTGGTTGCTCACCTTACAGAACTGGGAGTGGTGACTAGGTCTCTTCCCTAACAGATCCACCTTCAGTTGTAACTTATCATCTGTCATATATTTGCATGACAACCCGTAATCACATGGGCGACGTACCACGGTGTGAAGGTAGGGTTTCTCACCCTCAGCACTGCTGACGTTTTCTGTTGGATAACCCTTCGTTGGGGGAGCTGTGCTGTGTGCTGCAGCATGGTTGGCAGCATCTCTGCCTTCTATCCACTAGGTGCCAGTAGAACCTCCTTTCCCAGTCACTACAATCACAACGTCTCCGGAGACTGCCATACTCCCTTCAGTGGGCAAAACTGTTCCCGGTTGAGAACTACTGGAGTGAAGCAATCTAAACGGCAGAAAAATCTGAAATCACTCTGTGAGTTAAGCTACACAGATACGGTCTAATTTGTCAATGTACAAACCTACTCTACTTCTCTGTGTTACTTTCCTTTTGAATGTAGTGGCTTTCTAACTGGCCATATGTGGAACTGAGATACTTAAGAATGTATTTTACTTAATAAGTAAAGACTTACCCTCTCTGCAGATTTTAAACCTGGATAATGTATAACTACTTCAAGCCCCACTAAGCTGTTTGTTTACTTAGAAGATGCCCCGTGCCTCACAAGCTTAAAGGAAAAAAAGAAAGTATTCAGTTGACCAGCCAAATGGAAGAGGCTTTTATTTGTAAAGAAATGAACTTACAACTGGTCTACAATATATTATTGTAATATAAACAATATAAATAAATGATCCTGTAGGCCCACTAACCTTCCATCCAGACCCACATGAAGCAATGTTACAACGATATTCTATGTGAAAATGTGCAGGTAACAAAGGTGCAATTACAAGCAAGTTTAAGCAGCAGAGTATAAGGTGCTTTAATTTAACAGTTAATGTTGCCATCAACAAACATTTGAAATGTTCAATTTTACTTCACTGAATACAGACACAACAAATATGAAAATCTAAAATTCATACACATGCTACTGTTAATATGAAAGTGCTTTCTCTTTTTTAAAAAAATACACCAAATGGACAATCTTTTTACATAGATCATGGTGTGCTCTCATAATGCAAAATTAACTTCATTGTCAGGTTATACATTTTAAAACTGTAGCTATAGACACCAATCTAGGACCGCTAATGCTAAGAGTGCTAAAACTATTTCATTCCCTGCAAGGAGGACTCTAGTACAATATCCAACATAAAGAATACATCTATATATAATCTTAACATTTGTTTTTTGTAAAGATAAAAAAATGTTTTCTTTCCCCTTGGTGATTCTTTGTTCATCCTGGTTGGGTCAGTGTTTGAGGTTTTAATAATATGAAAGTCCTATTTAATTAGAACAATTGGAGGGAAGCAAAAGGAGGAATTAAAAAATCAGTTAACATGTGCATAAGGCATCAAAAACAAAAAGTTTATCACAATTTGCCTTTGTTAAGTCAACAGCAAAAAATGTTTTCAACAAGCAAGCAGACAAAAAGCACTAATTCAACAGAGAGCCTTGAAATGCCTGACACCAGTGTCGGTATCCATCCTGCACACTGCTGTCTACAACTCCAACCTACACCACAAGCTCACCCCTTGCTCTGAGGAGTTTTCTGGAGCTTACTTTGACTTTTTTTTTTTCTATGGAAAAAACAGAAAGACCAAGCTTTTGAATGAGGTGATTGGGAATCTAGTTAAATGTCTTAGAAATTAGATGTCCAAAATTATACCATCTTTGCACACTCCCACTGATTTTTTAAAAATTTAGAATACACATACAAAAAGTATTTATGTAATAGATATTTTAACAGCAAAAATATTTGAAAAATTACGTAAGTTAAAATATTTTAAAAGTTTTAACCAGTACCATGGAAAAATTTTTTTAAACCCAGACTATCTGGTCACTTGGATGTTAGTGTTCCTGTTTACAAACACTTTATTATAGATTCTAGTCTAACACGTATTTGGACATTTTCCTGCTTTAAAAAGCTGTGACTATGATACATAAAAGATCTTTTCAATATATTTTCATTTTGTATCTTTATGGAGAAGGTTAGTATCAAGTGATATTAATATGTAAAGTTGTGTCAATAGGAAATCACAATGTAATTCACAGAATCCTTGGGTGGTAAGGGAACTTCTTCCCAGTTAATCACTTCTCCCATTCTATATTTACTCCCCAAATACTTGTAAATTCAAGCTCCAAGCACAAAACTGTTTTACTGCTTACCGGTTCTGCATTTTAAAGGAAACCCTTTTACTATGCAATATATGAGCGCTTTCTAAAAAGTAGATATTTGTGATAACAGTAAAATTTTATGTAATCTTTCTTGCTTTAAAAAGAGAAAAACAAAATAAAAACCAAACCTGTTCAGCAAGCTCTTCTGAGATTTTTCAGTTTTCAAAAGTTACTGCACTGTCAATACTGGGTGTAGTTCAAAATGTATAGTAAATCAGCACCAGCTTCTTTGTATTGTTCTGTCACACACCCTGCGTATAGCAACACCTCTGGAATAGATTCAAGTGTCAAAATAATTCTGAGAAATATGGGCTGTCACAACAGTTTCAAAATATAAATCCTAATATTAGGTACCTTTAATTTTGTAACCTAATCAGATATATGGATTAGTATGCAAAATGTGTTACAGGAATTATGATGTGATTCACTCAGATAGATCCCTTAGATATCACCTAGCCTAATCCTTTACCCAATGCATAAAAATTCCCTCTCAGTTCCAACTTAACATTCAGTACATTAAGTAATAATAATTACATCCATGTTTGTTCAAGCCACAATCAAAAATGGGGGGAAGAGAGGATTTTGTTTACTTATTACTAGTTCCTTAAGTATACCACACACTGCACAGTAAATGTTCAAACGGTTTGCTAAATGAATGGATAAATGAATGAATGACAATGTTCTGATGTATTCATATGTTCAGTGGTTTAGCAAGAGGTGTTTAGAAAAACGTCCTCATTTGCTCATCTGTGTGAATTTTCTACCTTAATCCTTAGGAGAACAAAGACTGTGGGTGACCCAGGAAACAGATGCTTAATAAATAATTATCTTTTAGCAAAGGCTCTTAAGTGTGAAATGAACCATTAAGAAAGGAAATTAAGAGAATTAAGATAAAAGAGAATTAAGTAGGAGCAACTTTAAAAAATACCCCATTATGTGGCCTAGAATCGTAGTTTTATATAGCTTAAAGATGATTTTAAACAAAATCAACATTTTGAGTAGTACAGGCTCCATGCTGTATACTCAGAAGAGGAAACAGGTTAAAAGCTAAGTAATGGCCTAAGGTGTCACACAGCTAATTCACCAACTAGAAGTAAAACCCCAGTCTCCCAGCCAGTGTTTTATCTTCATTTACCCTTAATTTAATGATTATGTGCATCTCTTATTTACTATTGAAGTAATTATTTAGTACTACCTAAAACAAAATTATGGCTTTAACATAAGCATTCTAAAAGATTTTAAGCAATGGATACATCTGGTTTGCTTGAGGCAAGGCTAAAAAAGTTCCTTTTCCTAAAATATGTTGATGTTCATTTCACTACCATTCCCCACCGCTCTTATAAACCCCCAATTTTTCACCTCCATCAATTAAAGCTCCACAAAATCAAGGATTTAACACTGATAACAGTCCCTAAAGTGTAACTTTCAAGTCAATAAGACGGCTACTATCCATCCTTAAGATTACTGGAGTGAATTTAAATAGGTGGTCTAAAAGGACTTCCTTTTTTTACTCTTACATTTAAAACTATACCATGTTAGCATTATAGTGTTTTAAATTTATATAGATTTTTTTCCAAATTAAAATTCACTTATTACTTCTTTTAAACAATACATTTCAAGACCTTTACACACAGGTTTTCTTTTTCTATGGATTCATACTGACGCCACCAAAATCACTGAGAGCAGCTGTACTTTTCAAAGGCAGTAGAAAAACATACTTTTTAAATGTACCTCTTCTCTAATGTCGGAGGCTGAAATTGTCACCTTTAAGTAAAATTAAATGTTCACAAGCTATACAAAGGGAAAAAAATGAAACATTTGTGGAAAACATTTCCCAAAGCTCTCATGAACATGGCACTTCAGAGGTGTGTGTTCATGTGGTAGAGCAGAATGGGAGAGTTTTCATTAGAGAAGCTGAGCTTCGGATCTGAGAAGGAGGGCGGGTCTCCCTTCTCATGTACGTGTACTAAAGTGAAAGTTCAGGAAAAGCCAGACGTTTTGCTCTGGAATATGATGGTAAAAATTATATTTGTGTTAGTGCTTTACAACTTCCAAAAAAACACCTTTACCATAGTATTATTTTAAAGTAGATTAAATAAGCTCTGAAAAATAATATGTAAAACTTTATAATTTTTAAAAATTTAGGAAACTTTTTCCAAAGAAGATAATATAATTTTCAACATTTTTTTATTGAAGAAATGGCTTATATTAGTGCTATGAGGGAAACTATATAATGATACATTTTATGAACTTCTAACAAAAGAGGAATATCTTCCCAAAGAACTTTTTTAAGATGTACAGCTTATAATAGGTTGAAATTAAATTTTAATAAGATTGCATATTTACTTTCCCTAATATTGTATTTGTGCTTATTTAATTGAATCACAATTGTTAAGATGAAATCAAATGCTCTAAACAGATTCAGAAAATACCAATATTGATGAATGTAGATTAAACAGTTCATTTCATGATCCACACTATTGTGCATCAAAGAAACAGAGGTAGGCTTGTGTTTACTGAAATCCACGCTAATAAACAGAACCCTACAGCGCTTAGTCATCCAACTCTTAGACTGAGACACAACCTAACAAAACACTATCTTAAAAATCTTAAAAATGCCTTTGTAACAATCCACAAGGTTGATTCAACTGTAGTATCTGACAATGGATACTCTCTCCTCTATATAATTCTGATAACTCAATTATAACAATTAACCTTTGAATTCTTGACAAATATTCTCCAACTATAATAATTGTCACCCTTTTCATAAGTCAAAAATCACCAATTTATGTATCATTGGAACTATTAATATGCTCCTAAGGGCAGAATCTCTTGATAAAGAGAGTTAAAGAATGAGTGTGATTACAGGTAAATCTTGACATAAAAAAAACTATACTGTTTATTGCTATAACTGGGACCCAACCATTACAATTTATTATTCTGAACTACTGATGGCCATATCTATACTACACAACCTCACTCAGTTAACCATATTATCCTCTTGGGTCTGGAATGCTTTTCCCCCTGTTTGTCTCCTCCTCCACTTCCCTGTCCTTTCCCCTAGAAAACCTTCCCCAAGGCCCCGTTACAGTTACATGTCCTGCAAAGGAAACAGACTGAGCAAACATTGTACATAAATGGCCAGTTTCCACTGCCCAGAGGGTTTACGAAGACATGACTGTTAGGTATTAGAAATTCCTGCCCCAGTTACCTCCCTAAAATTAACCCTACTACAAAGTCCTCTGTAGGGATTTTCAGGCAAAGGTCTCTCTAAGAAGAAAGTTTTCACACTGTTTCCTTGGGGCTTGAGGAGGTAAGGGGAGTGAGGCTCTTTCATCTTATTAGGCAGTAATGCTCAATGCCCATTGCCCAGAGGCAGCATGAGTTCCTGCCATTCACTAAGGGTGAGGATCTTCAAACCACAAAATATAACCAGGCTGTTCTGGTGGAAAATATATCTTTGAAATGTTTTAACAGTGTGTCCAGCCAGGGATTTCTTCCACTCCATATGGCTATGAGGATAGCATCATTCCCATATATGTGCAATAGTTTATTCTTTCCAAGACTGTTTACACACATGCAAACATAGCCTAAGACTATACTCAATCTGTATATTGCCTCCTTACCATACTTGTGCCATGGTGGTACCAAAACCCTGCAAATGCAAATAATGGGACTTCATAACATTTAATTGAACAAGCCAGTGATATGGGGCGCTCGGACAGATTTCAATCCAAGACTGGTATTTGAATAAATGTCTGACTATAATATTACACTGGATATGGGAAGATAAACTATGTCAAAAATTAAAATAAAGTCGGCTACCTACAAAAAATAATTTCTATTTGGAACTAGGTAAAACATGACTATTAACTTCAAAAGTGCAGAAGTTTGTTCAGCGCTGAAGTGGGATAAACAAAGTGCCAGGTCTCTTGTCTGCCTCTCCACCATTCTCAAGCTCCTTCACTAATATTTCCTTCCTTCTATTCCACATTCTCTATTCTGAGGGGACGGCCCTTAAACTGGGACTTTAACAAATGTCTGTTTAGAGGATGTGCCAGCAAATTAAAAGTATCATCATGGAAAAATTACCAGCCACTTAAAAAGTGACAGCTTGTGGGACAGCACTCTTATACTGATTATATATCAAAGCTGCACAGCTGTGTCAGACACATGCCTACACAAGGCTTGATGAAAATGCACATCATGTAAGAAACAACTTTTATAAACCAGCTCTCTGTATACTTTCTTAGGAACACATGGCTTAAAGCAAATAAAATTTCAAACTTGTAGGGATTTTCTTCCTCGATGGGAAAAGTGCATCAGTATAAAGAAGTCAGAAAATGCAAACTTAGGTAGCAAAAGTAGGAAGAACTTCCCATGTACCCTTTCTGCTTGTCATTCCTTCTCCTCAATCAAAATCCTAAAACAACTAGTAATATGAAGGAAAACGAAAATGACAGCACTCTCCCCACCTATTTCATACTAAAACTGTGCTTTAAGCTCAGGAGAGAAGTGGACACCCAGTGTTATCGTCTATATCCATTATACGTAACTGAAATTTTGAAATTCAGATAGTTAAATCACCCAGAAAGAAACAGCTGCATCAATGGGAAAACTGCTAATTAAAAGCCAACGAGCCATTTCTAAATAAAATAACTTGAAAAAAGCAAGTATGTTTTCTGGGTATGTTTTGAGTAGGGACGACAGAAGATCTGGTCTGTTCTTAAGATTATTATAAGATTTAGGATTATAAGGTGCTCTCCAATGGAAACCCCTCTTGTAAGCTTTCTCGGATACTTAACACAGTGCTACGCACAGGGGCTTTCAGTAAGTACATAATGACTGATATCAGAAGAGGGACCACAGTTCCAAGTTAATACCTTAAAGGCTATATATAGATAATATAGTTATGGGAGTTAATCATTATCGCCAGGGGAGTCTATCCCCAAAGAATCAATTCTGTATGAATTGTTTGTGGATTATCTGTGACAAAGTTTTAATTCCAGGGGAGACTTCCCATTGTGCCCTTCAGCCCTCATACAGTGGACCATCTCCTACTAATGCTTAACCTATACTTGTGTTCTGAAATTACAAGATGAGGGGAAAAGTCAAAGCATTATGACAACTCTGTCATAATGATTAACTGCTAATAGATGAAAATTAACTGTAGAGTACCTACCTGTCCTTGAAACTGTAATCCAATAATTAAAAATGTGATATACAGAAATATGTGACATAGACTACAAGCTATTGTAGGTCTGGAACATGAGCCTTACACTATATTACATATTCTAATCCTACACATAACTATCAGTAAATGTCTTTTCTTTAAAACATTACTACACAAAAGAATCCCACAAAGCATACATTCAAACAAGAGGCATCTAAAGGTTAAAAAAATTACCCGCTGTATTTTTGTATAAAAATAATCAACATTCTCTAATGTACACAAAGCCAAAAGATAAATATCTGTGATGTCTTTAATGACATCTTTAGTCTTCTACTAGCGTAACACAATCTTTTTTAAAAGATCAGTGACAATGACTGAAACCCATGGACTCTTCCTCACTTACTGAACTTCTGCCAAATATCTGTGTATGTTCCTTCAATTATTAAAACATTTCCATTGTATGGTAAAGATAAGATAAAAAAAAGATTAAAACATTTTTGATGTCCAGGACTATAAAGTTCACAGGCCTGCCACAATTTTTAGTGCCATAATTCTAACAGAACACTAACTGTTCAATGAAAGGTTTTGCTTTAAAATCTTTTTTCCCTAAAACGTGTACATACAAAATTAGATCCAATTATCCAAGAGAGATCAGTTGGATAAGTGCTTTGCAGGAAGCATACAAGGATTTAGTCAAGGAAAAAGGAATGTGCATTCTAGCTAGATCCAGCTTGTTCAACACTAGAAAAATCCGAAGACCAACCACATAGCCACTACAAAGTATCGCCCTGCCAGCAAAGGCTGTGCACTGGTTCATAAGGCATAATCATATTATGCCTTCATCAGTGCAGAGAGATATGAAAGAGAATTGTTATTATGACTCAATACTGAGAGGCAAAATTCTAAGTGTGCTAGTTCTCATTTTACAGGCAGATTTCCCCCCTTTTTCTAGAATGCATAAAACTGGGAAAAATACTCTAGCAGAACATTGATGCTATCTGAAATACTTCCGTTGTACAATGTATTCCTTATTATATCCCTTTTTAAATTTTTTTTCTCAAAATATCCCTCTGGGTGAAAAAGAGCAACATTTATCCCTCCTATGTTACGGTTTCTCAACCTTGGCACTACCGACATTTTGGACCAGATAACTCTTTGTTGTAGAGGGCTGTCCTGTGCATTGTAGGATATTTAGCGACATCCCTGTCCATGCTTTAGATACCAACAGCAACCCCCCGTCCAACCCCTAAGCTATGACAACCAAAATGTCCCTTGACATTTTCAAATGTCCCCTGGGGAACAAAACTGACCTCTGTTGAGAACCACTGCTCTGAAAGAACAAAAACTAAGAGGAAAACTAACTTCCTCAGTCACACCAAATTCTTGGTCAAGTTTGGAAAAGAAACCAAATCTTCTAACTTCCAGATCAGTATTATTCATGCTAGAATGCAATCCTTTTTATAGACAAAGCAATTGTCTAAAAGACATGTTTTTTAAAACATACAGTGATATCTCACTGCATACAATTCCAGTCACTGGACTCCAAAATTATTCCTAAATCACTCCTAAATTATATCTCTCACGACAACCCATAGAAAAATTATAGGGTAGAAAAATGTGTAAGAAAACCGAATCAAAAGAGGAGAAATGTAAATCATTAAATTACTTTCAAAAGGATTTTTTATATTAATGATAAACATCACCTTTAAAAAAATTATCTAGTAAAACACTTTGAAAAATATCATGGCCCTCTATAACAAGTCTTTCAATGTTGTGTGTAACCTGTAAAATTAATTCACCAATGTTAGCTAATTATGAAAATGTATCAATATAATGAATTATTTTATCTGTAGAAGAAATGTCAGCCTTAATGCAGAGATCCCAATGTGCTTGGCTATCCATCACAGTAAGTGATAATATTGTAGGCCAATTTGAGCCTTTACCTTACAAGTTTGTTTAAGAATAAAACTGCTGTTATCTCAAAGCCTCATGATCCCATTAAGATTCCTTCAGAGAGTTGATGCGTGCACAGATCTTTAGGGCCGGGCCTAGCTTGATATTCATTGCACTCATAAGATGGTCTTCTTTTAGCAAGAGAAGAGCCTGTCCATCAATCTCCTGTGCTCTGAACTCATCTGCAATATCCTGGCAGCCTAGAATTTGATCAGAGGAAGGATGTTAGAATTAATACACAACAATCAGAGGTTACTCCTAACAGTCACAATTATGCTCTCAATGGGTCTGAGTATCTGAAATACAGGCTGAGAAACAAATGAAACTTATTGATGGTCGTCTTGGGTTCACTCTTGAAGAAGAGAGTATTTCCTGACATTCTAAAAAGTAAGAATTCGAAATCCAGGTAAAGCAATGTATTTGGAATTCTTGTTCTAAAAATAATATTGCAGAAAGAATTGTAAGTCAGGTAAAATGTACAGATTGTTCAGTCCAGATATAACATACCTTCATGAAAAGGGCAATGCTGTCACCTGAAAGCATGCCACACATACAGCAAGTTTGGATTAACCAGTCATTATACCTCAAGAACTTTACTTTGTATAACATATCCTTCACATACAGGTACAAAAGAATAAAATATAATGTTCTGCCATTTAAATAATAATTTAGAAATATTTTCTCAAGTACCACTTTCATTATCATTTGTATCTTTATTCTGATTTACAACCTTCAATGTGCCAGGCATATCCAAAACATTTTTCTTATTCACTCAGGACAGAACCAATCCATCAAAATCACAGTATCAATCTATTGCTGAAATGTATTACAATGATCAACTTGTAATTTCAACTTCAAATCTTAATATCACTGGACTAATCTCTACTTCTGATAAGAAAACATAAATTCTTATTGAAATTTTGAGCTTGCTGGCTAATCTCTTGACAAATAACCAATATTTTACCTCTCTGTATAAACCAAGTGCTTCAAAGCAAGTAACAACGTGAGCACTCTACTTGAACCTCAAACGTTTCTATTATCTACCAAATTTTGCACAGCCAGGCTAATAAACTTCCCCACTAAGGGTAAAGAAACCAGCAGGGAAGGTAATGAATTAACGAACCATGAGAGGAGACAATGCAAAAATGTGGAAGCTTCCTTATAAAAGACAAAATTATAAAAGTGAATTTAAGATTAAAAACTAACAGCTTAAAGTCTTTCTTTTCTATTCAAATCAGCATTCTAAGGGAGAACACAAAGAAAAAGATAATGGAAATGGTTACATTATACCTTTGGATACAACTTTGCTGGAATGATTATTCTTTCTACCGCAAATGTATCATCCTCTTGTTTATGTAAGAGGATGTCATCCTCTTATATAATGTCATCCCTATAACCCCAGCACCAAGCACAAAACATTGTAGGTGTTAAATACATATATTTTTGGATAAGGGAAGGACTAACTGAATGAATAATGAACAAAAACAGAATCTTCTAAAAAGGAGCCATCTGTAAGAGTAACACAAACTTTTTTTTCTGTATTCAGCTGTGTGGCCAGCATTTCTCTTGGCTATTTCTCTTCCATCTTCTCTGTTGGTTGTATCCTTCCTGTTTCCTATATAGCAATCAGCTTTTCAATTTCTCTATTTTAATAATTTCTCAAATTTTTAAAAACTGACATTTCAAAAGTACCCTATGCAAAATTTTTATGCTTTTGGCCACTTACCATATAAAAGAAACTATATAGTTAAAATGGGATTACTCACCATAGAAAAGCCCCTTTTCTTTTCCCAGAGGTAGCTCTCAAAACTGGGCAGACAAAACTGACTAATCTTGCATCTAGTTGTGACTTCATCCTTCTTTTTACGAAAGAACTAAATGTTCTTCTCTCTTCAGTCTTACTTACAAGAACACAGGAAAGAAAAGAAGAGAGAGAAAGATAGCGTAGGACTTACTTAGATTCAGAAAACAGAAGCAATGAGAAGTAATGAGGACCATAAGAGCTACATTTGGGAATAGAAACAAGGAGTTCTCCATGAAGAAATTCATAGCATGTGCTTGTTCCTCGGTATTATCAGAGCGCTCTTCAAATGTCTTCTTGTAGACAGACGGTAAATGTATTAGCAAAATAATACAGAACAAAAAGCTGGGAAACAGCATGATCAAACAGGAATGAATTATCTTCAGAATTTTAGATCACAACTTTCTTAAGCAAACCACAAAAAGGGTATTTATACCATACATTAGTATAGAAATGAAAAAATAAAGTGACTTAGAAAAGAAAAATGGAAAAGAAAGGCAGAAGCAAATATGCTTTCCTGAAACATATTAGAGAAAGATGAATTTTTTAAAAAAACCTAGATGCTCAAGGTATACTGAGCTATAGTTCTATGAATTTCTGACATATTTAGAATCTACTTCTGTAAAACAGCTGGAGCCCCAGGAACATTACAGAACATATCCCAACTGCAGCAACCAGTCAGCTCAGCTGGCTTTACATCACCACAAGCAGACATCAGAATGGGCATGGGTCTCAAATGAACCTTACAAATGTCCAGTCACTTTTCCAGCTAAACCTAAAACAAAACACCCCACCCCAAAACTAACATCAGTAAGGATGATGAAAAGATATTACCTGCATTCAATACTACAGAATTAATAAGTCCCAATATCAGTATTATGAAAACCAGTAAACCGTCCTATGTTTTTAGACAATACCTACTTTATATGCCTACAGGGAAACCAAATCTACTGCAGATTCACAGATCAACAAATACAGACTAAAGTGATCTTTGCAAAAGGCAGTTCACTGTATCAAGGAAGAGTTAAGGAAGATAACTGCAGTAAACTGAGAGTAAAAAGAACCGTTCCTATAGAGAACTTTTTAATGTACAAAAATTTTGAAGAAAATAATTTTTCACTCTGGTAACAGTTCTGAGACTGGTCTGCATACCAGCTCTAACATGGTCCCACCAAGATGGTTCACAAGATGACATTACACAATGAGAAGAGAAAACTTTAGGAATAAATATAGGTGCCCTGATGAAAGAGGGAAACCTAGCCTCAACTGGAAAGAAACAAAATACAAGAGATTACAAAATTTACAAGTTTGTTCACTCCATGAGAAAAGCTCAGGGAAAAAAAAAAAAATCCAGCCCTGAATGAGCTGAAAGCGGCTCAAAAGGAAGTTTACAAAGGCCAGAGGAACATAGAGAAATAAAGATAACGGCTTTCTGGCTGAGATTTACCTTAAGCTACAGGCATTATTCAGAGAAAAACTTTGAGAAAGAAAATGTTAACTGATCACACAAATAAGCTTGTTATTTAGCCTGTCAAAGCAGTTTAGAAATACTCCCATTTAATCAGGTAAAAGAAAAGCAGAGTTATATTCAGCAAACTCTTAAACAGTATCAAGCAATCCTAAATTATAAAGCAGTCTGCTTTATATGTAATGTTCTCTGAACAATTAGCAACAAAATTAAGTGTCTTGATGAACTCAATAAGACAAGCATCTCAAGTTATAAGAAATAATTTTTTTCAATTCAAATGAAGCAAGAGTAAGACAAAGGAGTTAGCCTTTGTTCTAATAAAGCAGCCAAGAGTAGTCTCATGGCAAATGGATGCTGGGGAAAATTAGAAAACTAGTCCTAAGAAAAAAAAAAAGCATATGAAGTCATAGAAGAATCAGCAGTATCTATTATTTGTTAATTATTTGGCCAACTACTTTCCTCCTCCCCAAAGGAAAAGAAATATTTTCCCCCTAATGAGAAATCAGGCTGACAGTTCATGTACTCCATTTGGAAGACTATGTCTGAAGATGACAGAATCAAAGTCCAGCCTCAGGAATTAGTGTCAATTCCAACGTTAATTCTCAAGATATCTAGACTGGTATAAAACTTAAAATTTTTTGCACTAAGTATTAAAACCACACCCAGTGAAGACTCACCATTCTCTAATATGTCAGCTTTTTAAAGCAGATTCTAAACCCACATGGTCAGCACTTAAATCACACCTAAGTTTTCTTAGATGCATGCTTAAAACTCTTTCCATGAAAAATGTATCCCTTCTTTAAACAATTTCATCTTTCTTTAAAAGTGACCATACCTTGTTTAAAAAAAAAAGAAAAACTTATTTAACATTTCTAAAACAAGCTATTGAAACAATAATTTAATAAAATTTCAGAGTTCTGTACATATATCTTCCTCAACTTACATCCTGACAAACCCATCGTAAGTTGAAAACATCAAGTCGAAAATGCATTTAATGCACCTAACCTTCTGAACATCATAGTTTAGCCTAGCCTACCTTAAACGTCCTCAGAACACTTACATTAGCCTACTGTAAGTTGGGCAAAATTTTCTAACACAAAGCCTATTTTATAATAAAGTGTTAAATGTCTCAAGTAATTTATTGACTACTGTGCTGAAAGTGAAAACCAGAGTTGCGTGGGTACAGAATGGTTCTATCAGCTATTTACCCTCGTGACAGCATGGCTGACTGGGAGCTGCCCTACCCAACCTGAGGAGACAGTACTGTGCTTCATATCACCAGCAAAAGATCAAAATTCAAAACTAAAGCACAGTTTCTATTGAATGTGTATCGTTTTTGTACCACCATAAAATCGAAAGTTCATTAAGTCAACCCATCACAAGCCAGGAATTTTTTAAAAAGCAGAGTACTTCTGAATATACTTTCTTCACTCATACAACACTTTATTTAATTAATTTAATTTTTATTATTATTATTTTTTGTATTTTGGCCGCACCACACGGCATGTGGGATGATTCCCCAACCAGGGATTGAACCTGGGCCACTGCAGTGAAAGCGATGAATCCTAACGTCAAGGTCACCAGGGAACTCCCAACACTTTAGCTGTAAGTTTGCTTCTGAGACAGTGGTCACCTTCATAGAAAGATTAATTAGCAAAAATAGCTGGATTAATTTTAATAAGTCTGTAGACAAGTTCAAAGGGGATGTATTTTTCTGGAAAGCTTGTGTCAAGAGATATGACAGATTCACTGAAAAACCAAAATGGAACAAATATTTTTAAAACCTTATTTTCTATATTCATAAGGTCAAAGTGAATGATAAAGGTTTGCTGATTAAAAAAATATATATTGTCTTAACATATATAGCAGTGTGGGTCTCATGATGAGAAAGGTGCAGCTGTCTTCAGTAGCCAGCCCCTTAGAGAAAGTGGAAATAAAAGATTATTGTTGTAGTAAAGAAAAAAGATAAAGAACATAATGACTTAAGCTGATGGAAAGAGTACCAAATGAGAGAGCAGAAAACATAAATAAGAAAGTAACCCTCAATACTGGAATGGAATATCATAACTGAATTTCAGTTGTCTACTTAATTTCAGAAGTATTCTTGATGTCTATTTACTGCAAAGAATCAAAGAATGCAGCCTCCTTTAAAAGAAACAGCTTGGTTTTTTTTTAAAAGAAGCCAAACTTTTATATTCTAAAAGGTGCTGATTAGCTTTCAAAAAAGTAAAAAAAAAAATTATAGTCTCTCTTACTTCATTTAAAAAAGGTTAAATTAGGAAATAAGGAGGAAATAGAATAGAAAACTGGAAGAGCAGAAGGGAAGAAGTGTCTGACTCAATCTCTCTACTGACCTCTCGAGAGAAATCAGACTGAAGAGAAGAGAGCACCTTTAATCTCTTCACCGGCTGAGGTGTCACAGCAGAAGCAGGACTAGTCAGTTTTTATCGACTTGGGGGGTATGAGAAAATACCCAGTTGTGCTGAGGGAATAAGCAAGAGGAGACAGATCACATTTCAATACCAAATGCCATTTAATGAGTACATATACATAGAACTTCTCTAACCCTTTTGTGCAATAGGTGTGGATGGATCTAACGTCATTCCTCTGTGTGTGCCCAAGACAAATATTAAGGCCAAAGTGGTGAATCACATACCAGGCAAAGAATGGATGAAGGCCCAGACGTCATCAACTGTCCATACAGATGGCTCCGTTTGTGCAACTGGTAGCAAGTCACTGTTCTCAGGCATTTTCCGCATCCTCACATCCCGAAGCTCACGCTCTCTTTCCCGCTCACTCTGCCTGCGCAGGCGTGTTGTCATAGCAGATGGCACAGAATCTTCATGAGAAGCCAAGTCTTCTTCTGCAGATGGATAAGTAATTGGAAGCTGGAAAATGTAGTACAGGTAAAATACAGCATTGCACTTTCCTTGTATTTCTGAAAAGGGTATTGTACATTGAATCAAAGTTTCTACAGACCTGCCTAAGGATATGTTCTCTTGCTGCCCCATCAGGGCCACTTGGACGACGGCCACGATGCCCGAGACTTTGATTATCAGGCTTACGATTCCAACGACTAAGTGCAAATTTTTTAGAACAGCTAACATTGTACCTAAGAAATTCAAGTAAGAAAAAAATTAAATGATGTATGGGACACTCCATTAAGTAACTAATTATGACCTTAAAGTGCAGTTGTGAATCAGTAAGTGCCATTTATTTCATTATGGTCTGTAATACCTCAGAAAGTAAACCATAATGTTCAATAGATTTACTTATGCTAACAGTAAAAAAAAAAAAAGTGGCCTCATTTTACATCATAATATAGCTCTCAATATAATACTAGACACCTATAACAAGGTATTGATATTTTCTCCTAATAACAGCATGATAGAAACTCTCTGCAAAATACAGAGGATAACTCATTTTTCTAGCTGCAAAATAATTCAAGGTTCCAGGAGAAAATAAATTATGATTTAATTATTTAAACGTTCAAATTGTTATTTTTCTAGGTAATCATTTCTGAAGAGATTAATAAAAAGAGGTTAATATAGTAGAGAGGGGGAAATCTCAAATGGCTAGTAAAATATTTTTCAAATATAACTAAAATCAAGGAATGAAAAGGTAAAGTTGAGATTTCAAAGTTCCACAAGGAATTCATGGGTCTCAGGAATTCAGGAAATTCAAATATATATAATTCTTTAAAATTGGCTGAAAGATTATTTTTATTTTATCAAAATAGACTGTCTAATATTTTTAAATATACATTTTTAACATATATATATTTAAAATATGGAACACTTTATGTATTTGCCTATCATCTTTGTGCAGGGGCCATGCTAATCTTCTCTGTAGCATTCCAATTTTAGAATATGTGCTATCGAAGTGAGCACTCTAAAATTTTTTAATGTAGACCTTTATAAGGCATGATGACAGCTTAAAAGAGTCCTATGCCATTTACTTAGTTCCAACACCCTAGAACAGGTGCTGGCAAACTTCTTCTATAAAGGGCCAGATATTAAATATTTTAGGCTTTGTAAGCCACACAAGTTTCTGGCACAACTACTCAACTCTGCAACTGTAACATGAAAGCAGCCAAAGACAATAATGAATGAGCATGGGGACTTCCCTGGTGGCGCAGTGGTTGAGAATCCGCCTGCCAA
Source organism: Phocoena phocoena (assembly GCF_963924675.1). Lineage (NCBI taxonomy): Eukaryota > Metazoa > Chordata > Mammalia > Artiodactyla > Phocoenidae > Phocoena > Phocoena phocoena. The sequence continues at coordinate 49,752,940 of NC_089222.1, forward strand.
TGCAGGGGACACAGGTTCAAGCCCTGGTCTGGGAAGATCCCACATGCCACAGAGCAACTAGGCCTATGCGCCACAACTGCTGAACCTGCACTCTAGAGCCCGCGAGCCACAATTACTGAGCCTGCACGCCACAACTACTGAAACCTGCATGCCTAGAGTCTGTGCTCTGCAACAAAGAGAAGCCACCGCAATGAGAAGCCCACGCACCGCAATGAAAAGCAGCCCCCGCTCTTGCAACTAGAGGAAGCCTGTGAGCAGCAACAAAGACCCAACGCAGCCAAAAATAAATAAATAAATATATTTTAAAATATAATGAATGAGCATGGATGTGTTCCAATAAAACTTTATTTAATAACATTTAAATTTGAATTTTATGTAATTTTCAGGTGTCACAAAATGTTATTCTTTTTCAACCACCTAAAAATTTAAATACTATCCTTAGTTCAGGGACCATATAAAAATAGGCTCCAGAAAGGACTCAGCCTGGGCAGTTTGCCAACCCCTTCCCTAGAAAGAAGAGTGAAAAGAGATGATCTAAGATACAAATTTCTGAAAAGCTACACAAAGGCTAAGAAAAATATACACAGTTCCTCTTTTTTTACACATAAAACTGCCATTGTAATTTCTTATTTTCAAAACTCTTTTGCTCTAAGATGATTTTTCAGGGAAATGACAAGAATTTCCTCACCTATGTTTTATGAAAATATCAGGAGGTAGAAGTAAGGAGTTCTATGAGAGTGAATAGGCTATTTTTCCACTAAAAATATAAAGAAGAAAAGTGTCCTGATGGTCACTTCATTCTACCCTAAAACAATTCAACAAGCTCCTCCTGTGTTCATTATGCTCATCTGTGGACTCAGCTCTAAAGGTTTCTGATTTCCATTCACATAACTGACAAAACTTCTTTCCTAGCTGACTACAGAACAGAGAAGAGAGACTAACTTTACACTTGCTATTTAGTCCCTAAATATTTAGATATCTTAGACAGATAGCTAGGCAGACATGTAAACTGCAGTTCTCAGGTGAGACCTAATTTATCCTCTCCTCCTTGCTCTTCTCTCGTCTGCATTTTCCTACGTTAGGACCCCTAAACCTCTAAAGAGCTTTGCCTAAAGGTATCATAACAGGACAACTAAGCAATCACCTCTGGGAGAAGAGTGATCGTAGTGTGTTAAGTGTCCTGAAATATTTCTAAATAGTCAAGAAGTTTAAAATATTCTGAAAGGCAATCCTTCTCCCTCAGTTTTTTTTTTTTTTTTTTTTTTTTGCGGTAAACGGGCCTCTCACTGTTGTGGCCTCTCCCGTTGTGGAGCACAGGCTCCAGACGCGCAGGCTCAGCGGCCATGGCTCACGGGCCCAGCCGCTCCGTGGCATGTGGGATCTTCCCGGACCGGGGCACGAACCCGTGTCCCCCGTATCAGCAGGCGGACTCTCAACCACTGCGCCACCAGGGAAGCCCTCCCTCAGTTTTTAATCCCTTAGAATCAGAGAGCCACTATTCTTTCTTGTAGTACATGCAAACTGGGAAAACTCCTAAGTTAAAATAGGAGTTACATAATTTGATTAGGACTATCAATAACATGAAAGAATATCTGAATAACAGATTGACAATTGAAAAACCAATAACTCATTTTTAGAGGAAAATACTTCTACTAGTTATTTAACTTAAGTTTTACTAAGTATATTTTTGGGGCACCATACTAAATAATGTATTCAAGCAAGAAATTCCCTTGATGAATCTTTAAGTTCTTAAATTCTTTGAGAGAATAATAACTTTTGGAATAGAAAACAAATTTCAAAATAATCAACCTGTGCATACACTTCACCTTTGGTGGGAAATACCTATAATTAGGATTTATAATCAGAATTAGAGGGGTGTTCTTTAATGTAAACTAAACTTGCGACTAGATCAATGAAGATACTAAAAATTTTGATAGTAATACTATTCACCTATAACATTACTATTGAAAATACAGGTTTAGAAGACAGGCCATTTTGTTGTCAGATAATATAACAATGTGGAGAACTTATGCTATAGCTGTCCCACTTAGAAACCTAAAATAAATAGGATATGGTTAAAAAAAATGAAACATTTAAAAATATAACAAAGTAAATCCAGGTATTTCAATATTGATAAAACAAATATTGTTTTGACACCTTAAGGACTAGTAGTCTCTTCACAGGAGGGGTTCTCCTAAGCATATTCTTGCCACCAGAAGATTGCCACTTCAATATTAGATTATGCTGTATGTGTTATGAATATGCAGTTTTCACGGAGCAAAAGTTAACAACTAAATAGCAAAGTTGCTCCAAATAATGCCTATTTGATATCATTCCTCTATAATATCTAGTTTTGACTAATGGTAAACTCTGCAAGTTTTTTGGTTTTGTTATAGCAGTTGTTGGCTTGTGCTCTAGGAAATTCAAGAGAACAGAAATACCTTTTGGCACACGACATAGTGCAGAATCGTTTTGACCGCAGAAATTCATTAGCATACCCCATCTTTCCACAGAATTCACACTTGAGCAACTCACTGTCCATTTCTTCTAATGCCTCTAAAAAGAAGAAAACAAAGAAAAAACTTCCAAAACTTTAATTGTGGCAAATTTTCTTTTAGCTTCTACATTGGTTGGATGCTGCTAGAGTTCAGACCCTCCAGGAAACTTACAAGGAATGGTCTTTTAACTTTTCAATCCATAGCCACTTTGGCAAGGCAAAGCCCCCCAAAACAACCACTTCCACCAATTCCCTCTTGCTCCTGCATAAAAATATTTTATGGAGTTTTCTCTATATAAATAAGCAATACATTTTTAAAGGTTCATTTTGCTAAGAATCCAACCTACCTAAAATGTGCAAAATAAAACAAAGTCACTACCTTTCAAAAAGCATCATGTAGTATATGAATTTTGATACACTGTGCTATGTACAATATATATAGCAAAGAACACACTTCTAACTGGAGAAAATGAGGATGAATCCAAAAAGAAGGTAAAATTTTGATGTCTGATTTCAGAGGAGCATTTAAAACAGTTAACACTCTCAAAGATCTGCAATGTACAACAGAATATATAAAGATGTATTTATCTAATTATAAAACAGTCCCTTTTAGTTTTATCATATTAAAACAAAGTAATTTACATTTACCTTCAAAATCACCATTGGTTTTGTAACTTCTAACCTCTGCTCCTTTTTGTCAGGGTGCTTCTCTGTTAAATGAGAATGTCCTTCCCTCCACCTCTATATCCATAACTTTCAAGTCATACCACAGGACCCAAAGAAACTTCCCACCTAAATCCTCAAGTATTCAGCAGCAGCAGTCACCTGTAAGTAAGCAACTTAATCTTCAGGACCCACAGTTTTCTCATCTGTAAAATGGAGTTTAAAATACCCTTCCCGAAGAATTGCAGTGAAGATTACATGAATGCCCAATAGGTAGCAGGCATAAAAAAGTGACAGTTCCATTTCCTATTTTCCACATAAGAACTAAGAGTACTAAGACCTGTAATAAGTGCTTAAGAAATACTTCAATGAAAACTGTTAAATTCTTAAATCCACCATATTTTGCCATTTTCATGCATCATCCTAATTCCTATGCCAAGTCGCATAAAATATACAAAAAAAGAACTCCACTAACTAAAGCTTTTAGCTATGAGCTCCATATGTGCTCTTCTATGTTATTCATTTAAGCAAGACTTGTTAAGATGAAGAAAGGGACTCTGAACTGTAGACATGGATGACATGTACTCAGCACATTCAAGCACCACATTATCCCAGTGTTACTGGAGAAGCAAACAGCAAAGTGCTAAATTAAGTGAAGGCAGCAAGAACTAAAAAACACACTGTGAAATATGTGAAGTTCCAAGGGACATCCAAATACACTGTCATGACCAATCAAATCATAAACTAGCAAGTGATCATCTCAAGGAAATTCTCAAGACTGTCTTCATAAACAAAACTCATCTATTTAGTAGCAATGAGGAACAAGAGACTCTCAAAGCAAGTAAAGTAAAAATTGCTCCTTCCAATGACCTAGAGATGGCTTTCACACAGTTGTGCCCCTCAACATATCCCTGGGACCTAGTGTCATACTTCCAGGAGTATTGCTTTTACACTGTCATGCTTGTAACCAGATCTGACCTTGATAAGCCTGTACCGGCGACAGAATCTCTCATTTGACCACCACTGCCACCAATCCAGCCCCAAAGAGCCCATTTGTCAACTAGTTCCGTTTTGACTATACTGAAAGCTTTATTTCAAAAGTTTGTATTAATTAACATAATAATATGCAACACTTGATTAACAGGTTAGAATACCTTATGAAGGAGAAGGAAATGTTTTTGCTGGTGAGAGAGGGGAGATCCCAAACAGGTATGGTCTAAGGGTTAACAACCTGACAAAAATAGAACATCAGTTTTATTTCTCATAAAGAAGAGAGGAATATCAACAGATTCAAAAAAGTCCAGTTCTAATATTTGGTCAAAATTTCAACAAATCTGGTAATGTTACCAAGGCTACTTTTTCACATTTGTAAATAAAAAATTACAGAGCCAAATAAGTTTAAAGAACTATTGCTTTGGCTAATAAAGATGGGATTCTATGGCAGAGACAGCTGGCACTTCCCTAATATCCATTCTTCACTTTTCTCCCACAGTAACAAAATCCTAATATTTAGCTAGGAATATGGCCACTGAGAATAAAAAGTACAGTTTCTGCCCCCTGTGTGGCCAGTTTCTGCCCAAATTCCAGGTAGTGCCCTTTCTCCCATCTTACAATTAGAATGTGATCATGAAGATTAGCTATCTTGGAAATGTGAGCAACGTTCTAGGGATGGCAGAGCCACTGACAGCTTAGCTGCCCAACACAATGGAGCCCTGCCCTGCTTACCTGTAGACTATGTCAGAGAAAATTAAACTTTATTTCATCAGGTATTATTCTGGGTCTCTAATGGAGTGGCCAAACACATATCCTACCTAGCAGAGATCCCCAATTTTTCTGTGCAAGGAGGAGTTACTTTTCAATTTTCCTGAAGACTTGAGATCATGTGATGATCAGCAGCAGAGAGAGAAACCATGATCAGTGTAACGATTTACCAGGGAAGACATCAGATATTTTGGTAAATCACATTTTGGTTGGAGATTCTGGTTATAGAACCAGTCCAAATAGAGACATAGTTTATCCTTTAAAAAAAGAATAATCCTTACATTGTTTTTCATACTGAATTAAACTGTATATACTACTACAACCAAAGCCACTAAATAAGTGACCTCACCATTTCACCCTGTAATACTTCCCATAAACACCGAAGTATACAGTAACAGAAACACTTTATAAAATTACCTTGGGAAATTATGAAGTATTTTAAAATTTGACACATTTTCAGTAAATATATCTCTACTATGAAATAGATTAATCTTTCTTTAACTGAATATAGTTAACATAAACAGTGTGTAAATTTAAGGTGTAAAATACATTAACTTGATACATTTATATATTATAATATGACTGCCTTTGTAGCAATATTGAGCACTTCTATCACATTACATTTTTATCCTTTCGTTTTAGTCACTGGGATAATTAAGTTTAAGTCTCTTAGCAAGGTTGATGATTATAGTATAATATTGTTGTCTATACTCATTATACCATGCATTAGATCTCTATGGTTTATTTATTATTCATTGCATAGATTAATCATCTTTAAATCGCCCTTTTCCTTACTCTGGTATCTTGTCCTTTAAAACTACCCTTTGCCTTGTCTTCCTCTTCCCACCATGACTACAGGTATCAATTACATGCCAAACCTCTACACTGCTCCTACATGTGACCAGCAGAGTTTCCAAAAACACTCTTTTTCGTGTCATCCGCCTAAAAAATCTTCAGTAACCATCCTCTTGACAGCAAGATAACTCCTAACTCCATAGTCGAATATCGAAGTATGCTAGAATCTGACTGCCTTACTACCCACTACTTCTCTAACCCAACTGTCTACTCTTCACTGCCCCCTCCTGAAGTTACCTAGCACTTGCACATCTTTTGTGCATTTATTCATGGTATGCTAACCTGAAAGGTTATTCCTGTTATCTTAAATCTATGCTTTACCAGCCAAGACCCAGGTCAAATCCCATCTCTACAGAAAACTCACCAAACTGGCAATAATCTCACCCAGTTTTAACGTGCCAAGTTCTTACTGTCTATAATAATTCATTTAATACCTACCATATGTTGCTCCTTAGTTATCTTTCTGTTGTGGAGATTGCTACTTCCTACTAGATCAAAAGCTCCTCTAGGTTCCAGCATAGGCCAGCATATGTTTTAATTGTATTATATTATAAACCATGAGCATCACAAAATATGCTATGAAGCTTCCTAAGCAGTTTTCCATTTCTCTCCAATATGTGCACACAAGAGAGCATATTATATATGCTTATTAGCCTAGAAAACTTTTGTTTATACACTTATTCTTATAGACAAGAAAAAAAAACCCTGCACATTCATCTCTACTACTCTTTATCTCAAATGAAAAATTTTCTCAGATAAACAGTATGCATAACTAAAAGCAAGTATTTAGGAATTAAATGAAATTAAGTTCATAACAACAAAAGGCAAAATGTAGACACTGTTTGGATCCTGACTTGAACAAAATAACTATAAAAGAACATTTATACAATTTAAGCAATTATACAATTGAGGAAATCTGAATATGGACCAGGTACTAGATGACACCAAACAGTTATTAATGTTGTTTTGTGTGACACAGCATTAAAATGTACACTTTTTATAGATGCACACTGAAGCATGTACTAGCAAAATACAATAAGAACCATGATCTTTTTTTAAACAGAGGAATAAAGGGAGAAAACGGAAAGAGAAAAAGCAACAGAGAAAGAGAGAAGGGGGGAACGTAGGGAGAAAAAAACAAAAGGGATGGATGAAGCTGGTGTGGCAAAATAATGTTTAAAATTGGGTAATGTTGCATCTGGGTGAGTTGGGATTCATTATACAGTTCTCTCTAATTGTATGTATGTTTGAAAATTTTCATGTTTAACATTCTTTTAAATAAAAAAAAATCAAATTGAACTCAACATAAGTTAGCAGTAAAAAAATTTTATACTACTATCATACTCTTTGCTATTCAAATAAGAAGTAAAACAGTGATAAATACTTTGCAACAGTTCATAAATTACCACAATGACAGAGGTGCCTTCCTCTTAAGAATTAGGAAAACTGCAAGCCAAGTCAGTATCTATTTTGCTTACCAGCATGCTATTTTACTTAATTTTAGCAAAGTACAGGCACATAATATATGCTAAATAAATATTTTAAAAATGAATAAATTAATTTTAGATGAAATATATTAATATATTGAGGATAATTACTTAGACACAGATATTAATTAATTCACTATTACAGAGCTCTGACTATATTAAATGCTATTTAATTAAACTGAACAGTATCAACTGCAGAGCCATGATCAGAATCAATAAAAAGTAAAATATATCATTTTTGCATTTATTTGTGTTTGTTTTCCTAAAGTCACTTTGCATTACCACTTTGACTTTTATGGAATATTCACTATTAGAATAAGGTCTATAAAAAAAATTCTTTGACACTGAGAAGATTTAGTGATATTTTCCTCTATGAACAAACTTAATCGCCTTTTGATTGAAGACTACGTCCTTAACACAACTGTAACAGCCACCTGATATCAAACATCTGAACACATAAAGTCTAAAACCAAACAACCCAGAAGCTCTAAATTTTTAAGCAAACTCAGTAAAATAGTCATTTACTTAAGTCTGTTTAAGAAAGAGAATTGGTTGTTTTGATCCTAAAATTCTGAATTAGTTTCATATATAATGGAGCTTTTCCCAACCACACTCCTTCAAATGTCAAACTGGTAGTATACAAATTAACACCAATCTTGCTATTTTAATTATATGACCATTAAGAGTCTGATTAGCTTTCCCACTATTTTAGTCAAATAATACATTATATGAGAAAAAAAGTAAATACTTCCAAGTGAAAATCTGTGTGGAATAAACAACCATGTCTTATTTCAAACAATCAAAGTCAAAGTTAAAGGGCATCTTAAAGAAAAATCCACAAACCTTCAGCAATCATGTCTTCCATCTCTGTGTCAGATGAATTATCTGCATGCTTTGCATTATTCTGTAGCTCTGGCTGAACACACACGGAATTTATCACCTGATTATCCAAAATAGGCCTTTTTTTCACAGGCTGTTCAATCAGCAGAGACGAACGACTCACCTTTAAAAGACAGAACAAAATAAAATAACCTTTTAAAAGATTTTCAAAAACAATTTAGGTTAAAAATCTCTTGAAACGAATGGTATCTGTGATAATTTACTTGTACGACTGATCAGATCCATTCATTAAGGGCTTTATTCCTTGAGAAAAGGTTAGGCAACCTGAACATAAATGCTTAAACTGCAGTTCATGAGCAGTATGGATGCTTCAAAGTCTCAGTCAAATGGAACCAAGGGTCCTAGTTTAGGCAGGTAGGCTAAAAAGTTTTTTTAAAAATCAGTAATAAATTTTGATGAGCCAGTACCTTTAATATAATTTTTTCCTGCAATAACTTTTAAGATTTATTTTTCATACACAAAGCTTTTTATTTGTAGGATTATCTCCTCAGGATAGATCATTATCATATGCATTTTAAAGATAAGGGAACTCGACTCCCCTGGTGGCACAGTGGTTAAGAACCCACCTGCCAATGCAGGGGACATGGGTTCAAGCCCTGGTCCAGGAAGATCCCACATGCCACAGAGCAACTAAGCCCACGAGCCTGTGCTCCAGAGCTTGCAAGTCACAACTACTGAGCCCATGTGCCACAACTACTGAAGCCTGTGCGCCGAGAGCCTGGGCTCTGCAACAAGAGAAGCCACCGCAATGAGAAGCCCACGCACCACAAAGAAGAGTAGCTCCAGCTTGCCGCAACCAGAGAAAGCCCGCGCACAGCAATGAACATCCAATGCAGCCAAAAATAAATACATACATACATTAAAAAAAAATAAAGGGAACTAATGTTAAAAGTATGCAGGTGGAGGAGGAGACCTTCAAGATGGCAGAAGAGTAAGACGTGGAGATCACCTTCCTCCCCACAGATACACCAGAAATACATCTACACATGGAACAACTCCTACAGAACACCTACTGAACGCTGGCAGATCTCAGACCTCCCAAAAGGCAAGAAACTCCCCACATACCTGGGTAGGGCAAAAATAAATAAATAAATAAACAGAGACAAAAGAATAGGGATGGGACCTGCACCCCCGGAAGGGAGCTGTGAAGGAGGAAAAGTTTCCACACACTAACACAGAATTAGGGGCAAAGGGCAAAGCAGAGACATTCCCGCACAAAGGATCAGTGCCGACCAGCACTCACCAGCCCGAGAGGCTTGTCTACTCACCCACCGGGGCAGGTAGGGGCTGGGAGCTGAGGCACTGGCTCCGGAGGTCAGATCCCAGGGAGAGGACTGGTGTTGGCTGAGTGAACACAGCCTGAAGGGAGTTAGTGCACCACAGCTAGCCAGGAGGGAGTCCGGGAAAAACTCTAAACGTGCCTAAGAGGCAAGAGACCATTGTTTCAGGGTGCACGAAGAGAGGGGATTCAGAGCACTACCTAAACGAACTCCGGAGACGGGCGCGAGCTGCAGCTATAAGGATGGACCCCACAGTCGGGCATGAGACGCTAAGGCTGTTGCTGCCGCCATCAAGAAGCCTGTATGCAAGCACAGGTCACTATCCACACCTCCCCTCCCGGGAGCCTGTGCAGCCCGCCACTGCCAGGGTCCTGTGATCCAGGGACAACTTCCCCAGGAGAATGCACGGCGCGCCTCAGGCTGTTGTAACGTCACGCCGTCCTCTGCCGCCGCAGGCTCGCCCCGCACTCCGTGCCCCTCCTCCCCCCGGGCCTGAGTGAGCCAGAGCCCCCTAATCAGCTGCTCCTTTAACCCCGTCCTGTCTGAGCGGGAACAGACGCCCTCTGGCGACCTACATGCAGAGGCGGGGCCAAATCCAAAGCTGAGTCCCGGGATCTGTGCGAACAAAGAAGACAAAGGGAAATTTCTCCCAGCAGCCTCAGAAGCAGCAGATTAAAGCTCCACAATCAACTTGATGTACCCTGCATCTGTGGAACACCTGAATAGACAACGAATCATGCCAAAATTGAGGCGGCAGACTTTGGCAGCAGCTGTAGACTTAGGGTTTGCTTTCTGCATCTAATTTGTTTCTGATTTTATGTTTACCTTAGTTTACTATTCAGAGTTTATTATCATTGGTAGATTTGTTTATTGATTTGGCTGCTCGCTTCCTTTTTAAAAAAAATACATATATATATATTTTTTCCCTTTTTCTCTTTTTGTGAGTGTGTATGTGTATGCTTCTTTGTGTGATTTTGTCTGTATAGCTTTGCTTTTAACGTGTCCTAGGGTTCTGTCTGTCCGTTATTTCTTTTTTTTTTCTTTAGTATAGTTTTTAGTGCTTGTTATCATTGGTGGATTTGTTTTTTGGTTTCGTTGCTCTCTTCTTTCTTTCTTTCTATTATTTTTAAATTTTTAATAATTTTTAAAAGATTTTTATTTTAATACCTTTATTTTATTTTATTTTTTCCTCCCTCCCTCCCTCTCTCCCTTTCTTTCTTTCTCTTTCTTTCTTTCTTTCTCCTTTTTCTCCTGAGCCAGGCAGCTGACAGGGTCTTGGTGCTCCAGCTGGGGGTCAGGTCTGTGCCTCTGAGGTGGGAGAGCTGAGTTCAGGACACTGGTCCACCAGAGACCTCCCGGCTCCACGTAATATCACACAGTGAAAGTTCTCCCAGAGATCTCCATCTCAATGCTAAGACCCAGCTAAATTCAACGACCAGCAAGCTACACGGCTTGATACCCTATGCCAAACAACTAGCAAGACAGGAATACAGCCCCACCCATTAGCAGAGAGGCTGCCTAAAATCATAATAAGGTCACAGACACCCCAAAACACATCACCAGATGCAGTGCTGCCCAACAGAAAGACAATATCCAGCCTCATCCACGAGAACACAGGCACCAGTCCTCTCCATCAGGAAGCCTACACAACCCACTAAACCAATCTAAGCCACTGAGGGCAGACACCAAAAACAACGGGAACTATGAACATGTAGTCTGTGAAAAGGAGACCCCAAACACAGTAAGTTAAGCAAAATGAGAAGACAGAGAAACACACAGCAGATGGAGGAGCAAGGAAAAAACCCACCAGACCAAAAAGATGAACAGGAAATAGGCAGTCTACCTGAAAGAGAATTCAGAGTAATGATAGTAAAGGTGATCCAAAATCTTTGAAATAGAATGGAGAAAATACAAGAAACGTTTAACAAGGACTTACAAGAACTAAAGAGCAAAGAAACAATGACGAACAACACAATGAATGAAATGAAAAATTCTCTAGAAGGAAATAAATGGCAGAATAACTGAGGCAGAAGAACGGATAAGTAACCTGGAAGATAAAACAGTGGAAATAACTACTGCAGAGCAGAATAAAGAAAAAAGAATGAAAAGAATTGAGGACAGTCTTAAGAGACCTCTGCGACAACATTAAATGCACCAACATTCGAATTATAGGGGGGCCCAGAAGAAGAAGAGAAAAAGAAAGGGACTGAGAAAATATGTGATGAGATTATAGTTGAAAACTTCCCTATTATGGGGAAGGAAATAGCCAATCAAGCCCAGGAAGCGCAGAGAATCCCATACAGGATAAACCCAAGGAGAAACACGCCAAGACACATATTAATCAAAAATTAATTATAAAGAAAAAATATTAAAAGCAGCAAGGGAAAAACAACAAATAACATACAAGGGAATCCCCATAAGGTTAACAGCTGATCTTTCAGCAGAAACTCTGACAGCCAGAAGGGAGTGGCAGGACACATTTAAAGCGATGAAAGGGAAAAACCTACAACCAAGAATACTCTATCCAGCAAGGATCTTATTCAGATTCGACAGAGAAATTAAAACCTGTACAGACAAGCAAAAGCTAAGAGAATTCAGCACCACCAAACCAGCTTTAAAACAAATGCTAAAGGAACTTCTCTAGGCAGGAAACACAAGAGAAGGTAAAGACCTATAATAACAAACCCAAAACAATTAAGAAAACAGTAATAGGAACATACATATCGATAACTGCCTTAAATGTAAATGGATTAAATGCTCCAACCAAAAGACACAGACTGGCTGAATGGATACCAAAACAAGACCCATATATATGCTGTCTACAAAAGAGCCACATCAGACCTAGGGACACATACAGACTGAAAGAAAGGGGATGGAAAAAGATATACCATGCAAATGGAAATCAAAAGAAAGCTGGAGCAGCAATTCTCGTATCAGATAAAATAGACGTTAAAATAAAGACTACTACAAGAGACAAAGGAGGACGCTACATAATGATCAAGGGATCAATCCAAGAAGAAGATATAACAATTGTAAATATTTATGCACCCAACGTAAGAGCACCTCAATACATAAGGCAAATGCTAACAGCCATAAAAGGGGAAATTGACAGTAACACAATCATAGTAGGGGACTTTAACACCCCACTTTCACAAATGGACAGATCATCCAAAATAAAAATGAATGTAAGGATACACAAGCTTTAAATGATACATTAAACAAGATGGACTTAATTGATATTTATAGGACATTCCATCCAAAAACAACAGAATACATTTTCTTCTTAAGTACTCATGGAACATTTTCCAGGATAGATCATATCCTGGGACACAAACCAAGCTGTGGTAAATTTAAGAAAACTGAAATTGTATCAAGTATCTTTTCTGACCACAACGGTATGAGACTAGATGTCAATTACAGGAAAAAATCTGTAAAAAATACAAACACATGGAGGCTAAACCATACCCTACTAAATACACTACTAAATCTCTTGGTTAAGAGATCACTGAAGAAATCAAAGAGGAAATCAAAAAATACCTAGAAACAAATGACAATGAAAACACGACAACCCAAAACTTATGGGATCCAGCAAAAGCAGCTCTAAGAGGGAAGTTAGTAGCAATACAATCCTACCTCAGGAAACATCTCAAATAAACAACCTAACCATACACATAAAGCAATTAGAGAAACAAGAACAAAAAACCCCCAAAATTAGCAGAAGGAAAGAAATCATAAAGATCAGATCAGAAATAAATGAAAAAGAAATGAAGGAAACAATAGCAAAGGTCAATAAAACATAAAGCTGGTTCTTGAGAAGATAAACGAAAATGATAAACCATTAGCCAGACTCATCAAAAAAAAAAGGGAGAAGACTCAAATCAATATAATTGAAATGAGATGAAAAAGGAGAAGTAACAACTGATACCGCAGAAATACAAAGGATCATGAGAGATTACTACAAGCAACTATATGCCAAGAAAATGGACAATGTGCAAGAAATGGACAAATTCTTAAAAAGCACAACCTTCCGAGACTGAACCAGGAAGAAATAGAAAATATAAACAGACCAATCACAAGCAATGAAATTGAGACTGTGATTAAAAATCTTCCAACAAACAAAAGCCTAGGACCAGATGGCTTCACAGGTGAATTCTATCAAACATTCAGGGAAGAGCTAACACCTATCCTTCTCAAACTCTTCCAATATATAGCAGAGGGAGGAACACTCCCAAACTCATTCTATGAGGCCACCATCACCCTAATACCGAAACCAGACAAGGATGTCACAAAGAAAGAAAACTACAGGCCAATATCACTGATGAACATAGATGCAAAAATCCTCAACAAAATACTAGCAAACAGAATCCAACAAAACATTAAAAGGATCATACACCATGATCAAGTGGGGTTTATCCCAGGAATGCAAGGATTCTTCAATATACACAAATCAATCAATGTGATACACCACATTAACAAATTGAAGGAGAAAAACCATATGATCATCTCAATAGATACAGAAAAAGCTTTCTATAAAATTCAACACCTGTTTATGATAAAAGCCATCCAGAAAGTAGGCACAGAGGGAACTTACCTCAACATAATAAAGGCCATATATGACAAACCCACAGCCAACATTGCTCTCAATGGGGAAAAACTGAAACCATTTCCTCTAAGATCAGGAACAAGACAAGGTTGTCCACTCTAACCACTATTATTCAACAGTTTTGGAAGTTTTAGCCAAAGCAATCAGAGAAGAAAAAGAAATAAAAGGAATACAAATCGGAAAAGAAGTAAAGCTGTCACTGTTTGCAGATGACATGATACTATACACAGAGAATCGAAAAGATGCTACCAGAAAACTACTAGAGCTAATCAATGAATTTGGTAAAGTAGCAGGATACAATATTAATGCACAGAAATCTCTTGCATTCCCAAACTCTAATGATGAAAAATGTGAAAGAGAAATTAAGTAAACACTCTCATTTACCACTGCAACAAAAAGAATAAAATACCCAGGAATAAGCCTACCTAAAGAGACAAAAGACCTGTATGCAGAAAACTATAAGACACTGATGAAAGAAATTAAAGATGATACAAACAGATGGAGACATGTACCATGTTCTTGGATGGGAAGATTCAACAATGTGAAAATGACTATACTACCCAAAGCAATCTACAGATTCAATGCAATCCCTATCAAACTACCGATGGCATTTTTCACAGAACTAGAACAAAAAATTTCACAATTTGTATGGAAACACAAAAGACCCCGAATAGCCAAAGCAATCTTGAGAAACAAAAACGGAGCTGGAGGAATCAGGCTCCTGGACTTCAGACTATACTACAAAGCTACAGTAATCAAGACAGTATGGTACTGGCACAAAAACAGAAATATAGATCAATGGAACAGGATAGAAAGCCCAGAGATAAACCCACGCACATATGGTCACCTTATTTTTGATAAAGGAGGCAAGAATATACAATGAAGAAAAGACAGCCTCTTCAGTAAGTGGTGCTGGGAAAACTGGACAGCTACATGTAAAAGAAAGAAATTAGAACACTCCCTAACACCATGCACAAAAATAAACTCAAAATAGATTAAAGACCTAAATGTAAGGTCAGACCCTATAAAACTCTTAGAGGAAAACACAGGCAGAACACTCTATGACATAAAGTACAAAAGTATCCTTTTTGACCCACCTCCTTGAGGAATGGAAATAAAAACAAAAACAAATGGGACCTAATGAAACTTAAAAGCTTTTGCACAGCAAAGGAAACCACATCAAGATGGAAGACAACCCTCAGAACGGGAGAAAATATATGCAAATGAAGCAACTCACAAAGGATTAATCTCCAAAATTTATAAGCAGCTCAATATCAAAAAAACAAACAACCCAATCCAAAAATGGGCAGCAGACCTAAATAGACATTTCTCCAAAGAAGATATACAGACTGCCAACAAACACATGAAAGAATGCTCAACATCATTAATCATTAGAGAAATGCAAATCAAAACTACAATGAGGTATCACCTCACACCAATTAGGATGGCCATCATCAAAAAATCTACAAACAGGGCTTCCCTGGTGGCTCAGTGGTTGAGAGTCCTCCTGCCGATGCAGGGGACACGGGTTCGTGCCCTGGTCCGGGAAGATCCCACATGCCGCGGAGCAGCTAGGCCCGTGGGCCATGGCCGCTGAGTCTGCACATCCGGAGCCTGTGCTCCGCAACGGGAGAGGCCACAGCAGTGAGAGGCCCGCGTACCGAAAAAAAAAAAAAAAAAACTACAAACAATAAATGCTGGAGAGGGTGTGGAGAAAAGGGAATCCTCTTGCACTGTTGGTAGGAATGTAAATTGATACAGCCACTATGGAGAATAGTATGGAGGATCCTTAAGAAACTAAAAATAGAACTACCATACGACCCAGCAATCCCACTACTAGGCATATACCCTGAGAAAACCACAATTCAAAAAGAGTCATGTACCACAATGTTCATTGCAGCACTTTTTACAATAGCCAGGACATGGAAGCACCTCAGTGTCCATCGACAGATGAATGGATAAAGAATATGTGGCACATATATACAATGGAATATTACTGAGCCATAAAAAGAAACAAAGTTGAGTTATTTGTAGAAGGTGGATGGACCTAGAGTCTGTCATACAGAGTGAAGTAAGTCAGAAAGAGAAAAATACCATATGCTAACACATATATTTGGAATCTAAAAAAAAAAAAGGTTCTGAAGAACCTAGGGGCAGGACAGGAATAAAGACGCAGATGTAGAGAATGCACTTGAGGACACGGAGAGGGGGAAAGGTAAGTTGGGACGAAGTGAGAGAGTGGCATGGACTTATATACACTACCAATGTAAAATAGCTAGTGGGAAGCAGCCACATAGCACAGGGAGATCAGCTTGGTGCTCTGTGACCACCTAGAGGGGTGGGATAGGGAGGGTGGGAGTGAGATGCAAGAGGGAGGAGATATGGGGATATATGTATATGTATAGCTGATTCACTTTGTTATAAAGCAGAAACTAATATACCACTGTAAAGCAATTATACTCCAATAAAGGTGTTAAAAAAATAAAACAAAGGAATGCCTATCCAAAAAAAAAAAACCAAACAAAAATATGCAGGTGATTTCTTTACAAAAGCAGAATCAGGAACTCAAGTCTCCTGACTCCCTAGTTCAGCAACCTATTATAATCAAAAAAAGAAAAAAATGGAAAACTCATTGCTGAAAAAACTGTAATATTCAGTGCTGCTAAGAGTATACACTTTTGGTATATGAATAAATTTAAATAATCTTCCAGAAGATAATTTGGCAATATATATCAGGAGTCTTATGAATACATACGTTGAATACATATGTAATGTGATCCAATACCTATACTTCTAGGAATTTATGCTAAAGAAATTATTTAAAATGTGGATTTCAAATGTGGATAATTTACATACAAAGATATTCCTTTCAGGGCTATCTGAACAGCAAAAAAATGGAAACCTGAATGTCCAACAACATAGTTGTCCCTCAGTACTTGCAGGGGATTGGTTCCAAGACTCCAGAGGATACAAATTCCGCAGATGCTCAAGTCCCTTATGTAAAATGGAGTATTATTTGCATATAACCTATGCACATTCTCCCATGTACTTTGGCATACGGGATCTTAGTTCCCTGACCAGGGATTGAACCCAATGCATTGGGAGCACAGAGTCTTAACCACTGGACCGCCAGGGAAGTCCCATCCCATATACTTTAAATCATCTCTAGATTACTTATAATATTGAATACAATGTAAATGCAAAGTAAATAGTTGCCCGTGCATGGCAAATTCAAGGTTTGCTTTCTGGAACTTTGTAGACTGTTTTTTTTTTTAAATTCTTGATCTATGATTAGGTTGACTCCCTGCTGTGAAACCTGTGGATATGGGGGGCCAACTGTAATGGAAGGATTATATAAATTACAGTTGTCCAGAAAGTGAAATACTATGTAACCTTTCAAAATGTTTCCTAAGTACTATTAATCAAACTAGAAAATAAATGCTCAAGATATACTAAGTGGAAGAAGCTGAACTGTATATATAATAATAACCTTGATCATATGAAAAATATATATATTAAAATATACTCTGTGGTATTGCTGAGGATTATTTGTTCTCTACATTTTCCATTAAAAAAATAATACATATTACTTTTGTAATCTGAAAAAAGAAGTTGTAACTGTCACTAGTAATAATTGATAATCATAGCTATGGCCATTAAGTGCCAGGCACTACACAGCAATTTATGCACATTTAGTCCTCACAATAACCCTAAGAGCAAAGTATCACCTCCATTTGCTGGATGAACAAATGAATTTCAAAAAGGCTGAATGACTTGACAAAGGTTACACAGTCTATATGTGGCAGAGCCAGATCCTATCACTGAGGAATAGGGAGAAAAAAACCCGTTCCTCCACTCACTATATATCAGAGATTCTTAGATCCAAGCTTAATATACACACAGTAAACTGAAAGCAAAGGCAACTGATTAGACAGTCAACTATCACAGTGCAATCACAATGCACTACCTGTGAATCTGAAAAATCAGTTCAAAGTCCTCCAAAATACATAATTTTGTTTTCTTGTCTTTGATTTGGGCTTTGATTTTGGCCACTTGTCTTGGTATATTTTCTAAGGGAAAATGTTCATCTCTGGATATTAGTATGTAATGTATCTAGTATAGCTGTAATGTACAGCTAGTCTCAAATCACAATACTCTTAGTGACAGATATAGCACCTCAATTTTGAGGTGAACATTTTGAAGCATTTTTGAAATCAGACTGAAGGCTGAGATTTAAGAATAATGAAAAGATCTATTTGCTAATTTTAAAGCATCAACTGGGTAACATCAGAAGTATGAGATCACTGGGAAGTCATTATTTTCTGTATTCAAGTTAAAGTTCACAAAGTATCGTATTATACAAGAAACACCATTAAAAAGAAACTAATGAACTTTAGGTATCATTTCAAGCCCCTTAAAAAAAAATAGAAAGTTTATTTCATTGGAGTAAACATATAATTGCCTTCTCTAAAAATTATAAAACTGATATCCTTATATCCTGAAAGTTTTCTTCTTAGTTTATACATTTAAATAGCTAGCGTAAAATTCTAGAAGTATGTCTGGAAATATATAAATGATATATATAAAGAAATTCTAGATAAAAGATTAACAAGTTTTGAGATAAAATTATAAGCATTTTATTAGATAACAACGGATTATACATTTTAAGATAATGCTACATGAATAATTGTAAAAATACAAATTTGCTTGCTACTTACAGGAAATGGCTCCAATCCCTCCTGAATTACAAAGCCTTCAATAACATGGGTCAAGATCTGTGGCTTAACAATAGCCTGTGGAGGTTTGTTTTCTACACTGGGTATGCTACTAGGCATAGATGTACTATTACTCCTTGTGGTAGCAGCTGGAAGTAAGAGTGGAGGTGGAGGAACAGACACATGTGAAGGATCTGATGGAGATTTAATTACTGAAGCACTGACTGATGCCACAACAGGTAATTCTACTTGCTCTGTGGAACAAAAAAAAAAAGTCATTTTTTTAATCTTTAGCATTCTGCCCAGGCAAATATGAAAGAAAATTCAAGAATAAATATTAGTAACAATAACAGTTAATATCTGGTGCTTTAAAAAAACATTCTAAGCAGTAATAGTTAATATCTGGTGCTTTAAAAAAAATTCTAAGACCTTTATATTTATTATCTCATTTAATCTCCACAATAACCTTATGAGATACATACTACTATTCTCACTTACAGAGGAAGGGGGTGACTTGCTCAAAGTTGTCATTCCAACTTTGGTTACAAAGAACTGTCCCATAAGACATGAAAATGTTTTAGAATGTCAATTTAAGAATAATTACTAAAAAAACTTTAAAATTTTAAGCTATACAGATATTAAATTCCCTATGTTTCTGTTTATATATTCCAAATGATATGGGGGGGAAAAAGTACTTTGAAAACATGCTTAAGAAAAAAAAGAATCATGAAATCCACAGAATAAGTAGAAATTTTAACGAATTATACAGGGCATTACCTTTATTTCAAGCTAATTCACATCCATGCACAAATGTTCTTTGTTGTTGTTGTTATCTTTAACAACTCTTCATTGACACCGTACATGTCAATTTGGGGGAACACTGTATACCAGGCAATTGCAAAATGTTGGGCTGGATCACTGTGATTCCTCCCCTTCAAACTCTGAGGACCACAATAAGACAGACCCACAGCCTACAATGGAGACTTTACCTCCCCATTCGGTAGCAATAAACCTTTATTAAGCTGCACCAAAGTGGAGAGGCGGAACCAGCTGGTAGCTAGGAATACCAGTGAGTACAAGATGTCTGAGAAAAATAACAAAAAAAGAACATGTGGTAAAGATAATATTACTACTTACTGAGCACTTTTGTGCCAGGTACTGTATAAATGTCTTACATGTTATAACACATTTAGCCCTCAAAACTAGCCTCTGGGTAGGTACTGTTATTATCTCCATTTTATAGATGTGGAAACCAAAACACAGAAAGATAAAGCAACTTGCCTAGAGGCACACAGCTAATAAGCAGTGCAGCTGGGATACTAACCCAGGCAGTGGAGTTCTGGGTTCTGGAGACAATGCTTTTTTCATTGCTACGGTAACTCCTCTCCACCATCAGTATGAAAAGGATTGATATCACTATCAAAAATGCTCAAAATATAGCGCAGTTAGGTAGAGAAGAAAGAAAAGAAATCCCTATCGAATAAAAATTTCAGCTAACAAAATAGTGTAGTGATAATCGGTGTAGTGTCAGAAATGGAAAAGCTAACAGTTCAGACACAGTAACTCTGACGTAATTAATAACACTATGTAGCTTATCACAGCAAGATTACAGCCATAACTTAACCTGGTTCCACCAAATAATCCACCAGGATAAACTGTACTGGAAAAGCTATTTAAAGTCACACAATCCCTCATTAAGAACTACAAAAGAAAGTCAGCAGAGGACTTCCCTGGTGGCGCAGTGGTTAAGAATCTGCCTGCCAATTCAGGGAACACGGGTTCGATCCCTAGTCCGGGAAGATCCCACAAGCCGCAGAGCATGTGCACCACAACTACTGAGCCTGCGTGCCACAACTACTGAAGCCTGCCCACCTAGAGCCCATGCTCCGCAACAAGAGAAGCCACTGCAATGAGAAGCTCATGCACAGCACAAAGAGTAGCCCCCGCTCGCTGCAATTAGAGAAAGCCCACGCAGCAACGAAGACCCAACACAGCCCCCCCCCCCAAAAAAAAAACAAGAAAAGAAAAGAAAAAGTCAGCAGGAAATACTGGTTTGCTGATTTCCAGGAACAAATACACAATTGTACACATGCATTACCAGACTGAAGAACTCCATAAAAATCCTACCCCACATACCCAATTTTCACATATACTCCTAGAGGAAAAGGATAAAAGATATAATGCTGAACTGGGACTAAAAAGCAATTTTTCTGTTAGAAGGAAAATATAAATCTATGGAGAAGTGAAAAATAAGATAAATTTTAATATCCCTTATAGATTTATAAATATTTGGTTACTTTAGAAATATAAAGCTGCATTAAGTATATTGTGGCTTATTCAGAAAATACTGCTTAGTATATGTTCTAACTAATTTTTGGATCATACATACAAATAGATCTAAATTTTGTTGAAAACAAAGTTGTAAGTTACTGACTTCTTAAAAAAGTTATTAATAGCTATGACTTGCCAGTTTATAATCAGCTGTTAAAATCAAAAACACAAGAAACATTGACATATTATAGCAGAACAAACACATAATTATTGGGGACTTCCCTGGTGGCGCAGTGGTTAAGAATCTGCCTGCCAATGCAGGGGACGTGGGTTCGATCCCCAATCTGGGAAGATCCCACATGCTGCTGAGCAACTAAGCCCATGCGCCACAACTACTGAGCCTACACTCTAGAGCCCGTGAGCCACAACTACTGAGCTCACGTGCCACAACTACTGAAGCCCACGTGCCTAGAGCCCGTGCTCCGCAACAAGAGAAGCCACCGCAATGGGAAGCCCACGCACCTCAACAAAGAGCAGCCCCCGCTTGCCACAACTAGAGAAAGCCCGCGAGCAGCAACGAAGACCCAACGCAGGCAAAATTTAATTAATTAGTTTTTAAAAAAACACAATTACTACACTCTCTAGATTTAAGACAACTGTGAGACAGAAACCCCAAGTTAACTGATAAGACTTTGCCACAGGTTACTCTGCCTATTCACAGTCTCATTTTCTGAGCAAGATCTATGAGCTTTTTCTACTCTTTTTTATGGATGCTTTTTTAAGAATTCTTATAGATTTATGAAGACCGAATCCTGGGTGGAAACAAGTCCCTCTATTTTTATAGGTTACTTTATTACATGATTTGATGAGCAACGTGTGCTTGCTTTTCCCCCCTCATATACTACAGAAACTAGTTAAGTATGAAGTAAATTAAAGGAAGATTCAAAAATCTACATTGTACTTAGACAATTTAGCCAGAGGGATGGATATGCCTGCCAGGATCTCAGACTACATTCCTGAGGAAATAATGTGAAGATATTCTTGAGTTTCAATATATCAAAAATGTTTAAATTTTCTTGAGTATCATTAGTAATGCTTATTAGGTAATTAAATCACAGTCACAATGCAAGGTTAGTATCCAATTAAACACATATTTCTGCCTTTAAATCAAAACTCCAAGAAATCTGCAGCAACATAAATCCATTTTCAGTGTATACAAACTACAAAGATTTAATACTATAGTTAGATTTTCTTAAATCTATCTTTTGAGGTATTATTTTGAATAAGCAAAGGCAATAATATTGAACTTGTCTTAAATATTTTATATAATTTTATTGACTAAATGTTTTCTATTTTTCAGGAAGGGAAAAAAGTTGGAGGAAAATTGGTTTTCCCCCTCCATGCTTTCCAGAGATTCATATTGGTATAGTAAGGGATAAAAGCTAGAAAGAAGAGAAGGGATAGAAATGTGGCATGCTGAAGAAAAGAGAGGACAAGGGCTGCTTTGGTAGCAAAATTCAGCGCCCCATTACAGTCTGTTTCCATGCCTGCTGCAGTGGTTCTTCTTAACTGAAAGTGATCATGAAGGCCATGAGATATTCAATAGAATAAAATACTTACTACAAAGCCTGAACCAAGATTAGTATTATCTGGATAAGTGGTCAGTAAACTTTCTATAAAGGACATATGGTCTCTGCAATGACTCATCTTTGCTGCAGTAATGCAAAAGTAGCCATAGATAATATCTGAACAAATGAACGTGGCTGTGTTGCATAGAACTCTATTCATGGACAATGAAATTTGAATTTCACATAATCTTCACATGACATGAAACATTACTCTTCTTTTGATTTTTTTTCAAACATTAAAAAATTTTAAAACCATACTTAGCTCATGGGCCATACAAAAACATGCAGCAGGAAGGATCTGAAGTGTGAGCTATCATTTGCCAACCCCTGATCTAAATAAAATACTAAAAAAAACCCAAAACCCTAACACAGAATATATCTTTTTTAGGACTTAGACACCGGGCTATAGATTATAATATTTTAGTAAAATACCTAGGATTCACAGTCACTTTGATATTACAAGGAGGAGTATAGAGAAGATTTACTTGAACTCGTAAGTAGTTCTGAAGTAGTGAATAAGAATTTGAATGCTTAAACTCAAGAATTTTTTAATCCATGTCCCTAGTAAGAATTAGTGAGGCTTAATTTAAATACTGTCTGGGAAAGAACACTTTTAAAAGCATTTACTCAGTCTGGATCACAAGCAATTATGACGAATGTCTGATATGACTTCAAATGCTTTGTGATTTTTTTTTTTTTTTGCGGTACGCGGGCCTCTCACTGTTGTGGCCTCTCCCGTTGTGGAGCACAGGCTCCAGATGCGCAGGCTCAGCGGCCACGGCTCACGGGCCCAGCAGCTCTGCGGCATGTGGGACCCTCCCGGACCGGGGCACGAACCTGTGTCCCCTGCATCGGCAGGCAGACTCTCAGCCACTGTGCCACCAGGGAAGCCCATGTTTTGTGATTTTTGGAAAGTATAATTGAAATCTTCTGATAGAACTTTGATTTATTCTAGTTTTTAAGCTAGAAATAGCTTGACACATAAATCTGAATGGTCATATGAAACACATCTGTACAAACTATTAGAAATTCAAAGGCTGAAATACGTTTTTGATTTGGGTAGTTCCTCAACAACTGTTCTAATTATTCCTCATCAAAAAAAAAAAATTCTTGGGACTTCCCTGGTGGCGCAGTGGTTAAGAATCTGCCTGCTAATGCAGGGGACACGGGTTCGAGCCCTGGTCCAGGAAGATCCCACATGCCGCGGAGCAACTAAGCCTGTGCGCCACAACTACTGAGCCTGTGCTGTAGAGCCTGCGAGCCACAACTACTGAGCCTGCATGCCACAACTACTGCAGATTGCGTGCCTAGAGCCCATGTTCTGCAACAAGAGAAGCCACCGCAATGAGAAGCCCGCACACCACAAAGAAGAGTAGCCCCCACTCATTGCAACTAGAGGAAGCCCGCGCACCGCAATGAAGACCCAATGCGTCCGTAAATTAATTAATTAATTTTTAAAAAGTCTTGAATTCTAATCTATGTTTTGCAGCAATTAATTACACAGCAAATTAGTTTAATACCACCTCTATTGAAAAAAACCTTTTTCCGTTACTAACATTTCTCTAATAGAAAATTTCCCCAAATTCAGGCGTTTTCTCACCTAATAAAGGATGCTCAGAAGTCAAATCTTCTCCTCTCCCCACAGTTATAGCTGCTGGAGACAATGTGGGTGGTGGTGGAGTTCTATCCATTCGGACACATTCTTCTGACTCCTCTGGCATTTCTTCTTCACATACATCTTCTACTTGATAAACCTGCAATGACAAACCACGTTGCCTAAAAATGTTTCTAAAATACATTTGATAAGGTGTTCTTAATTTAATTAACAAAATAAATTCCGAGTGTTTTAAAAATTAAAAGGCAAAATGACTATTTGACAGATTGAAAGGAAAACTTTAAAATCATTCAAATGAAGTTTTTCATAATCCTTGACGATTCATGATACTTGATATTTCACTGAAAGCAAGCTGTGGATCAGTACCTAGGCTATAAATCACTAAGGTTTCCCAGAAGTGATAGTCAAGTCAGGACACATTTTTAATTTTGTTAATTTTTTAAAATGTTTTGATTTTATACACTCAAACAACTATTTGGGGAATTTACTATAGTTTCTGTTAACTTCCACTGTCATAAATCAAAATAGATACTAATATTTTTCACAAGCATGTTAAGTAAATCTCCAAAATGACACCTATTATATAAGGAAATGCACTGTTTAAAGGACTACATCCCAGGTTCTGCTTTATTATATTTATGTGAATTAAAGATTAAATTTTGAAAAGTAATGTCTGAGTACCCACAAAAAAGGTATGTGATTACATGTTTAATCTTCTGATCTACTCAAGAATCTAATGAATTTTTATAAGCTAGTATCAGTTAAACAGAAAACATCTGTCCTTGAAATAACACACACACACACCCCCATCCTAAACCATTTGACATATTACTTTTAGTTCTTTAATATTGTTCCATACTTATAGAAGAAAGTTACATCTTTAACTACCTTGTTATCCAATGGTAAAGATAATACTTAAGAAGCAAACATGGACTCAAAAGTACTCTGAGAAGGAACTTTAAAAACGTCTACCCTATTTGATTTTTTATTAAACTTAAGGCTGAATTTTCAAAGTCCACTTGTAGAGACTGACACAGGTATTTATTTTAATTTGTCATCGTTTTTTATTTAACCATTATGTTTGAAAGATGACAGGTCACTAAAAACAAAGCCACAAAGCAATTTACCCCCTTCTTATATGTACAAAGTTTATTACTTACATTTATAAAAGTTGTGAGTTTCTAAGATAACCTACCCAAACTGATTAATATTTCTAATAAATATCAAAACAAATAATGTTTCTTCAACATTCACAAAAAACTTTTAAATGATCTAATATTGTATATATTTTTAATCAAACTATTGAAAAAGTTTGATTTGAAATTAAATATAAAAACAATCAATATTTCTGAAACCAGCATAAACAATGTGTGATAAAAAGGACTTGAAGTTTTACCTACAAAGGCATATCTAACAACAGCAATAGAATTTAAAAATCAAAACAAACAAAAAAAAACCCCCTAATTTTTCAAGATAATCTATTCAGAAAAAAATAGCTTTCTTTTTTTTTAAATTAAAAAATTCCTTTGTTACTGATAATTTTATATCAAATATAATATCCAGAGCTGTGATTCGAATCAGCTACTAAGTAGGCAACATTTTTAAAAGTTATTTGCTCACAACCCTGAATCTGGAAACCTGTTTCACTAAGAGAGAGTCCTTGCCTCATGTCTGGATCCTCAGGAGTGAAAGCAGTCGTTCATTACTGTACAGCGCAACAATGATAGCTGCTAGTATCTGTTCATGATAATTTTTTTTAAATGATGATAATGTCCAATACAGGGAAAGTCATCCAAAAAAAAGTCCTGGGGGTTAAAGGAAAAACAAAAAACAAAACACTTCTAGTGAGGGGCACCTGCTGTAGTAGTGATTACCTTAATTTGGCAGAGTGGTGGGGATGTTGATTCAGAGGTAATTAGGCAAGTAATGGTTGTATCAACCAGCTCAACTGTATCTATGTAGCATTCCTTTATTAGATATTACTTTTCTTCCAAAGATCATCTTTTCATAAAATGCTGAAACTCTCTCTTTAATATTAATGCTGTCACAAGTTTTTCAAACACCTACTACAGTACCTTTTAAGGAATCAAAGATCATGCATGATCATGCATAGTATTCTCATTTTTAAAATATAATGAAAGAGTTTTAAAGGATTAAAAGAGGCAAACACAAATAACATATTCTGAAATAATCCAACAAAGAATACTGTAAAATATTTTTCGTTCTTTACAGGTAAGCCTAACTGTACATACTTTCTTCCATATCTCCCATGTAAAGGCAAAGTAAGTTAAAGAATAAAAGAAGTAGGCAAAAGCAAATCTGTCACAGACATCTGGCACCATCAGCATAAAAAAAATCTAAGTGCGACAACTAAAAGACTGAATAAAGCAAAGGAGTGAAGGTTTTGCTCACAAGATCATTTGGAAACTGTACATCACAATTTCTCTTTAGTTCATAACTATGACTACTCTAAAACTAACACTGGCTGCCAAACTTACCTCAATAAAGTACATTAGTCCCATCTGTCTCCTTTCCCTAAATAAACTGTGGAAAACATTTATTAGTTCTAAATTATCTACACTTACCATATCTTACTTATCATACCTAAATGTCAATGAAAAATCTTTTAAAGAAACATACTGATGTTACTTTGAAAATTCACTTATCTTTGAAAATTTCACATCTCTTAGAAGTATCTCTCTACCTTTGAATATTTGAAACAACCAGGAAATTGTGAACGAATGTGTACTTCATGAAGAAATGGGATGGTTAAAAAAATTGATTTGATAAAGGTAATAACAGAAAAATACAGCAATTTAATAAATAGGCTATGGTACTCAAAGAAAGGTAAAAGATAAGAACGATAACATGGAAACATCTGCAGCAAATATGACCATACCAGTGATAGCAGAGAAAGTTATTCTTCTCATGAAAAAAAAATTCCAAAAATGAGGTAACATAAATTTAAAAAAATCCAAAATTAACAGAGGGCAGAAAATAGTAAGATCCTAGGTATTTTTAACTTTAATCCAAGTGTTGTTATGTTTTTGATATTTCTATCCCAAACATGTTCCTCCAAGGTCTGCCCTAACAAAAATAATTAGAAAAATATAAGGCATATAGAGAAACTTTATTTTTTTACTTGTTAAAAACCAATTAATTGAACTAAAAAGTGAGAATATAAATTCAAATTAAATTTGATTTCTTTGAAGGTACTGTACACTTTTAAGCCTGTGTTTTTATATTACAATATCCATTGTAAACTCTTCAAAAATACATTAAAAGAAAATATAGAGACATAATAATTGAAATACAAACTTATTTCTAGATGCCCATTGTTGTCTTTGTCAAATTCTGTTCTTAATAAAAGTGAGTAGGAAGTGGAATTCAATCTCTTCATGCCTATTAAGATCAGTCAGAATGACAAGAATAAAGAATCTATAAATTTGCATCCTGAGCACCAAAATGTTTCCCATTAAGGAACAGACTTTGAAACCCCTTTCCTTTCTGAGTTTATGGTTACTAGCCTTTAAGTGATAAAATCTCTTTAGTGAGGTTTGATATAAAACCTCCTTTGGGGGGCGGGTGGTGTGATGAACTGGGAGATCGAGATTGACATGTATACACTAATATGTATAAAACAGATAACTAATAAGAACCCGCTGTGTAAAAATAAATAAAATTCAAAAAAAGTAAAAATAAAAAAATAAAACCTCTTTTGAGAATATTGTTTTCCTCAGTTATAAATTAATTATGAATTTGATCATTCTAACGTTTAGAGACCTTATTTCAATTTTTATTATAAATTATTTTATAAATTTTTAAAGTCCTTTATAGAATGTTTAAAAGAAAAACATTTTTCAGGATAATTTTCCTCTGTAGGCAGTATGTACCATTTCTAGAGGTTTATTTTGATAAATTTCACCACAATCTCAGTTACTCAAAACTTTTACTCCTCCCAGTGGATTTTTTCATCCTCAGTATTCAACTCATCCACTGAGATTTTCTTAGCTTTTTAAATGAGAAATATTTTAAGTATATATTCTCCCTTAGTAGAAATTTAAAAATCAGTTTAATAATTCTAAAAGATGGCCTACAGTTAATGTTTTTTTTGCAAAGTTGGATTCTTTCCTAGAATAACTGGTTTTTACAAAGTTTTAATTACAAAATACAAGTTTACCAAAAAATTACATCATACAATCATACCTCCACCTTGAAGCAAAAGCCCCATAAAGGCCTAGTACTTCAGAATGCATACAACCAAAAAGGTTAGCTAGATAAACCATACGTTTAAGAACATACAAGCCAACAGAAGGGATCTATGAAGGATAATCACCTTAAGAGAAAAAACTTTGTGCAGATGACACTGGTTCAAATGCATTCCCTTGGGGAAAAAAAATCAACTCTGTAAAGATAGCAGATGGATTTGTTTAAATAGTAATAAAATTAACGAGGGACTTTAATAACCATTACAAATTATCAAGCATGCAACCATACTACAACAAAAGGTTTTTTTTTTTTTTTTTTTTGCCCATACAGCATGTATGTCAGATACTGACAGATGGAAATTTCAAGCTTTTTAAATTCATTGGCATTTAGATCTAATGATATAACATAGCGTGGGAGAAAACTGTTTATACTTTCAGGTCGGCAAGAAAGTCAAAGAGCTTCCAAGGGCTTACCACTGGTGGATCAACGGATGCTGGTGGTTGTACTTGTAGGTTTACCGCAACAGTCTGTGGAGGAGGAAGAGTCTGAAATGGCAACTGGACCAAAGCTTCTGCAGCTGGAAGCTCCTCTTCTGACACCAAAGCATTCTGCACCAAAACCTGGCCCTGGGACAGAATTTCAGGCTGCACTTGTAAAGATTGCATAGACTGCAAGGGCAGTGGTGGAATCTGAGCTGGAGGAGATGTCGACATCTGCGGAGGGGTTGCAATTGGGATTGGAGAGGACTGCAGGGTTGAATATTGCTGGTGTGATGCTGGAGACACAATCTGCTGACCTGGGGACACCAAGGTGGACTGCTGAACTGGGCCAATGTGTACAACAGGGGAAGCTGGAAGTGGAAGATGGGATGGAAGATTCAGCTGTGCTGTAGGTTGCACCTGATTAGCAGTGGACTGCTGCAAGTTTGACCCTGG
Organism: Phocoena phocoena; assembly: GCF_963924675.1. Taxonomy (NCBI): domain Eukaryota; kingdom Metazoa; phylum Chordata; class Mammalia; order Artiodactyla; family Phocoenidae; genus Phocoena; species Phocoena phocoena. Next base: position 49,782,359 of record NC_089222.1, read on the forward strand.
CTGGAGAGCTGATGACACAAGTGGGTGTGGCTGAATAAGTGCTTGTGGATGAATAATTATAGTAGGAGACTGACTTGGTGAATGAGGTGGTGGAGGAGACACCACTACAGACTGCTGTGCTGACTGTGACTGGCTAGGAGACACTGGTAAAGGAGGGGGATGACTCTGAATTGGGGAACAATGCTGTGACTGGGCACTACTGGGAGCTGGAGGCAGGCCGTGGTTTTGGAGTGGTAAACAGTGCTGGGATGGTGGTGGGTCTTGAGTTGGACTCTGAAGTGTGATTGGCTGAATTTGTTGTTGCTGCTGCTGTAGCATCAGCTGATGGTGGGAAACTTTGGGAGGTGGTGAATGAAGAGGAATCTGCTGATGTTTTATTAGAGGATGAGGCTGAATTGGAGGATATGAAGCTGTGAGAGAAAAAAATGACAATTAGTATTTATTTCAAAAGTAATCACATAAATTTTAAAATAAATCTAAATGAGGAACGTTTTCGCATCAGAAGGTCATAATCATCAGAAATCTATTACAAGTCTTCCCAACAAGAATGGCTCAAAAATGTAATGACAAACAACTTTTCCTTGGAAAACTACATAATTTCATAAAACAAACTGTACTGTGATAAGTTCCAAAAGAAAACTGCCTAAAACAATTGATTCATAAATCTGAATCTACACGATTTATTCTTATTAAATTTTATATGTCACCAGAATATTTCCATTAACTTTTAACAAAGTTTATCCACTTGAATTCCTTCTCTGGGAAGAAGAGGAGTGTAACTGAACAAGTGTAATATAAATAAAGATAACTTCAAAATCATAAAATAAAGGTCTCATCCTTTCTAATCCATGTCTAAACATTCTTCCAACTAACCGTCAATGTAATTACCTATAAAGCTTCCCAAATAAGTTCCCCAATTTGAACCAAGATGAATAGTTGGTACTATTTGACCCAGGAAAATATTTTGTATAAAAAGTTAATTTACTTAAGCAAAACACATGTGTGAATCCTACAGCATGGTTAAATAATCACAGTAACTAAGAAATGAAATTTCAGGGGCCATTCCAAATCCAGGAGAGCAATAGTTTTGCTTGCAGAAAAAATGACGCAATCAGCCATGCTGTCTAGACAAATGATCTTGTTTTACTTCTCTCTCCCACATACACTAAAAAAAAACCTACAGTAATCTATAAGTGATAATACCAGTTTTCTCCACAAGGGAGCCACTCATAACAGGAAATATATATGTAAGAATTAGCAAAATCAAGTAGAAAGTAGTTTCCACATCATTATGCCTCTTCTGCATACTGACTGGTGCATATGTTCACACAGAGGGAGATGCTGGTGAAATCCTCTCTATCTAAATAAGAATGGAAACTGGGTTCACTAGAAGATAAACTGAAGATTACTTAATATTAATATCATGTAACATTATAACATTTAAAATATACCTAAAGACAGGCAAAAGTTTTTTCTTAATCTCAGACTGTAATGCCTTGTATCTATTTTTACATTCAACCATTATTTGTGACAAAGACCTTATAAAAAATTCTAACAACTTTTTTCAACCTTTCTGTATTTGGTTCGTTATTATCTGAAATTCTGGAGATTCTTTAAGGAAATTAACATCTGATTAACATCTCAAGAAAGAAGCATTTAGAAGGTTCAACAAATACCCACGAATTGTTAAAACAAAATGGAAATTAGATCTAAAATTTCATCTAACAAAGTAATTTTCATATAACTAGACTAGCATTTCAAACCAAGACTGAAAATTTTATGTCAGCACTTTATAAATGTGTTGATAAAGACTCTCTATTATAGAGTATTCCAAAAAATCTTGGACTTTTATAGAGTACCTTTCCACCAAGGGGCTTAAGATGCTTTCACATCTCTCTCCTTTGCACTCACAAAATGCCTGTTGAGTAGGTACCCTTTTACAGATAAGGAAATAGAGGTTTAGCAAAGGCCCACTTTAATTCAATTTTTAAGTTATAATTAAAATTTACCATATTCTTGAAGTACAATGGAGATTATATTCATGGGAATAAAAAGTCTTTCTGCGCTCTAGCAAGTAAGCAATCTTTGCCTTCTAGAGCTGGTAATTCAATACAGTAAGTTATCCTTTCACCTAAATAAAATTTTTCTTTGATCAGAAATCAAAATGAGTCTATATATTTTATATTAGTCCATTAAGTCCAACTGACAAGCACATATACTACAGAATAACTGAGGATATCTTAAACAATACTTCCATATAAGAAAAGTCCTAGTGTTCTGGAGAATCATGACGTGTGTTAATTTCTCTGATTTTAATAAACACTTTAGTATTGTCAGGGTGGCCTTATAACTGGAGAATTAATGATTGGCATCATCTCTCACATATGCAGCAGAACCTTTTATTATTGCAAATAATTAAATATATTATTGTAAATTATTAAATATATTATTTCATTCAGTAGTTACTACAACCCCATGAGGTACACAAGGTACTATACTAATCCAGTATATTGCAAGTGAAGAAACTTTCAGTAGTGAAGTGACTTGCCTAAAATCACCTGGCTATTAAGGGGCAGCGCTGGGTATAAAAGAATCCACAGTCTTAGCTGAGTCTAGGTTCCTATTATGCTCTGAATGTATGTGTCCCCCAAAATTCACGTTGAAGCCCTAACCCTTAATGTGACTGTGTTTGGTAAGGGGACCTCTAAGGAAGTAATTATGGTTAAATGAGGTCAAAAGGGTGAGGCCCTGACCCAACAGGATGAGACAGAAGAGAACTCGGTATCTTCTCTTCTTGCACTCAGATGAAAGACTGTATGAGGACACAGTAGAAGGCAGCCATCTGCAAGCCTGAAAGAGAGCACTCACCAAAAACCAAACACTGCCAGTTCTTGATCTTGAGCTTCCCAGCCTCCAGAACTGTGAGAAGATAAATTTCTGTTGTTTAAGCCAGTGGTCCCCAACCATTTTGGCACCAGGGACCACTTTCATGGAAGACAATTTTTCCAGGGACGGGGAGGGGGGCAGATATGGTGGTTCAGGCCGTAACGTGAGCAATGAGGAATGGGGAGCGGGAGATGAAGCTTCACTACTCACTCGCCTGCTGGTCACCTCCTGCTGTGTGGGCTGATTTCTAACAGGTCGAGGACTGCTACTGGTCCGTGGACTGGGGGTTGGGGACCCCTGGTTTAAGCTATCTAGGCCATGGTATTTTTTTTATGATAGCCTAAGCAGACTAATTAGTCTTTTCACTACATAGTCTTTTCACTACACTACTTATTTCATAAAAGCTCTAAAGACTGAGCTCTAATATAGTTCATGATAATTTCCAGACATTTAGTTAAAGTCTGCCTTTATTTTATATATTAAAAAAAGGATTAATAAATATCAAGTGGGAATTCCACCCTCAAGAAGAAATGATGAAGAAAACTAAATGATGTTAGCACCCTAGAAATACATGTAATGAAATAATAACCATGTCTGTTATATGTCTATTATAATAATTACTAGACTATACTATGTTAGAATACAAGCAGATTTTTTAATACTTGAAAGTGACCTGCAGGAGAAAGCATTTTTCTAATTGAAGAAAAGGACAAATTACCAATTCAAGAATCTCAAAAAAAAAAAAAAAATCTTAGCTTCAGACTAACTCCATACCAACAAGAGCAGAAAAACTAAAAGGGTAGAAAAATTATAACTGCTGCCTTGCCAGAAGATACAAATTGCTTTGAATAACTGCATTTTTAAGTTAAAATTGAATTTTTAAGTTTGGAAGCTGCAAAGGTTTATGTGGCTTAGGGTGTTCCATTTGGTTTTATTTCTAAAAAGTAACACCACAAAAAACTGGAGTTTGGTTAATACACATAAGCTCTAAATCTGGAATTGCAATTTTCCTGAAGTCTCAGGATGGTGTAAGGCCCTCTTACTCTTAGATGGTTTTAGCTTACTGGTCTCCTCCATACTTACATAAAATATTGGCCATCAGAGGAAGGCAACTAGAAAGATATTATCACACTATCAATGAAAAGGGGAAGAATAAGTGTTAACTTAGAACCAGATATCGTGAGTTCAGGGGGAATGAAAATCCAAAAGCAGATCTCTTTGCTTGAACTAACCCTGAAAGAGTTCCTACCTTTCTCTTTGAAAGGAAATTAACCTACCCTCCATTATAATCTATCAAAACTATAGAAATCAATATAAATTGTCCCCTGAGCAGTCATTCCAAGCACAGTGGGTCACTGCCTCTCCACACTAACTCCTTCCATCAACACTGGCCAGGGAATTCCCTGGAGTTCCAGTGGTTAGGACTCTGCGCTTTCACTGCCGAGGGCATGGGTTCAACCTCTGGTTGGGTAACTAAGATCCCACAAGCCATGGAGCGCAGCCAAACAGAAAACAAAACAAAGAAAAACACTGGCCAGAGGCTGGTTTGAGGCTAAGAATACTCTGGACAATACAGTACAAAAATCCTGTTATCATGCCATACAGATAGCAGGACCTTGCACACAGATGTTTATAAAAAAGAATTCACATCTAACCATACTATGAGTAGATTTATTATTTATACATTCTAACAAACCCTTCACTTATCTAAGATTCAGACTGAAGAATTCTAAGCAGTGATACCTAGTTAGTACAAATGGAAAAAACTGTGCTATAACTTCCAAATCCAAATGGAAAAAAAAAAATCAACTATTAATCCAACAAATATTTACTATTGTCCACCTATTATAGATATAAGTACATATAAGGCATAACTTGGTGCTGTCAAGATAAAAGAATGAAAAGGTTAATCTGAAAAAGGATTAAAAGATGTAATAAATGTAAAGTACCTGACACACAGGTGCTTGATATTAGTTCCCTACCCTCAAAGAGCTTACTTACTGTCTAGTAGAAAAGCTAAGATCAATAAGTATATAAATAACTATAAAAGAAAAAGTACCACAAAGAAATATAAAAATGCTATACAAGGGACTTCCCTGGTGGTCCAGTTAAGACTCCACACTCCCAATGCAGGGGGCCCAGGTTCGATCCCTGGTCAGGGAACTAGATCCCACATGACACAACCAAGAGTTCACATGCCGCACCTAAAGATCCCACACGCTGCAACTAAAAGATCCCCGCATGCTGCAACTAAGACCCAGTGCAGACAATTAAATAAATATATATTTTTTAAATGCTATACAAGTTCAGAAGGAGAGATTTCTAACTAGGGGAATCAAACAATTCCAAGATCTTGAGATTGCGTGATACAGAGAATGTTGGCAATATCAGCAGAGAAGAAACATAAAAAGAGAAAAGGCAACCTTCAGCAGTGTAAAATGAATCTTTAAAAAGTAATGCAGGGCTTCCCTGGTGGCGCAGTGATTGAGAGTCTGCCTGCCGATGCAGGAGATACGGGTTCGTGCCCCGGTCCAGGAAGATCCCACATGCCGCGGAGCGGCTGGGCCCATGAGCCATAGCCGCTGAACCTGCGCGTCCGGAGCCTGTGCTCCGCAACAGGAAAGGCCACAACAGTGAGAAGCCTGCGTACCGCCAAAAAAAAAAAAAAAAAAAAAAGTAATGCAAAAAAAAAGAAAAAAAGTAATGCATAATTATAAAAGGACAGAAAGAAGATGCTTACCTGATGAGGCTGGATCAAAGGAAGATTTTTTTTTTTAATGTAACATATGTGAGGTATCTAGCCCAGTGCGTCTCACACACACACACACACACACACACACACACACACACACACACACTTTCAATAAACAATAGTTAAACTGGTATAAAAACATATGTAGAGGGCTTCCCTGGTGGCACAGTGGTTGAGTGTCCACCTGCCGATGCAGGGGACACGGGTTCGTGCCCCGGTCCGGGAGGATCCCACATGCCGCAGAGCGGCTGGGCCCATGAGCCATGGCCGCTGAGCCTGCGCGTCCGGAGTCTGTGCTCCGCAATGGGAGAGGCCACAATAGTGAGAGGCCCACGTACCAAAAAAAAACAAAAACAAAACAAACAAACAAACAAAAACCATATGTAGATATATTAAGAATAGGAGAGATCTAAGTATGCTTAAGAAGCAAAAGAAAGGATCCAGCATGAGGGAGACAAAAGATGCTATAATAACTGTGAAAGAAGGTCAGGAGTCAGTAAAAAAGATGCAATCAATGACACAAGGAAATAGTGCTAACTTTAAAGAAGCAAGCAGATAATTCCTTATCCTATTAGAAGTGAAGAAAGCTCAACACTGAGAAATTCTGAGATGAACAGAAGACACGATAAGGAAACTCAGTCTGCACGGCCCCAGAATTTCCAGCATGAGAACTATGAAGCAACATTATCTGTAGATGGCAGAGGGAGCACACATGGGATTCAAAGGCTGATGAAAATGAAAACGACTTAGTTGATTCCCTGATATTTGCCTCTCAGAGATGAAATCAAAGATGGAAAAATAGCAACATGGTGAGGAAAATAATTATGCATAATCCTTATTTTTGGAAACTGATAAATTCCTTCCACTAATGACAATGTTAAAGAAAAATACATACTTGCTTTTTTTAAAAAGCTTTTAATTTTGTTCCACTAAAGTACATTAAACAAACCACAGGCAAATTATTTTAAAGCTAAAAGGTTTTATCGACATAACAGCAGACCAGCACACGATGAAGATGTTAATCAAATGTCAACTGACCCAAAAAATCTATTTTATTATTATAATTTGTTTTAGCTGTTGGGCTCTTTTGATTTCTCTTTTTTCAAGCTACACTACTGTTCTTTTGTTAACTTATAAAATTCACATTTTAAAATGTTTTAAAAGTATTGTCGTTCAAGTAATGGACATCTTTTGTTTTGCTCTGCCTGCTAAGAAATGAATAATGCAACTATTTTCAACAAAAGCTTTATCCCACCTGGTGCTATCAACTGGTGAATACTTGATGTCCGGGTGACAGCTGTGCTTCGTGATTCCAGACTTGGACTTTCTCCTTTCTTATTACTTTCTGGAGAAGGATCTCGTTGGCTGATTTTAGAACTGGTCACTGTTGTTTTGTTATGACAAATTGTCAATGACTGAGTTTGACTAGTACTTTTTGGCGGACCATTTTGTGAGCTAGATAATACACCCAACTTCTGGCTGCGTAATGTTAAATTCTGAACCTAAGAACCACATAACAAAAAATAAGGATGAAACAGATGGTATTAATTGATGTGGTAATCATTACCATTATAACAACAATGACAACACATTTATATTATGCTTTTTATATTATGCATAAAGCTACAAGCACTTGAAACAACTAATTAACCCTGAAGGAAAGGGGAGCTATTATTCTAAGTAAGCATATCTTAAACATTAAGTGGCAATTTTTTAAAAAAGACATTAAGGAAAAGAATCATTAAGAACTAAATGAAAATAGAATATATATATATGTGTGTATATATATATATACACACATATATATATATTGCAAATGAACTATCAATATGAAGAAATTACTCTGCAACATACTGCATTTTAAAGTTACCAGGTCAGAGACAGTCAAAAGGAAGGAGAACGAGGAAGAACATTCCAGGCAAAAAGGAAAACTTGAGCAAAGCTGCAGAGAGGGGAGAGCCCAGGGTGTGGAGGGAAGAATGAGCAATTCCTTCTCCTTCACTGAGTTCTCCATGACAGGACTGTGAAACATTTTAAGGCTACAAGTCCCTCATAAACTTGTGAGAAATTACTACGCACAATTAGGATAGTGTGGATATAATATTGCTATCTTAATAAAGATCAGAAAGATAACAAAAAAAGCAAGTTAATAGGTCTATAGAGATTGTAAGAGAACATTAATCTTCTAAGTAAGAAGACAAATTCATGAAATCATCTACCCCATTGTGATAATTATGAAAAGCATTTCCTATTAACTAACTTTAAAGAGTTAGTGAGATTTTGTTGTGGTGGTTATGAAACACTCATTTGCCTTTGAGAACTAGATCCCATGAACTAAAGACATCGTGCATGGCCTTGAAATGGTTTACGTGATGACTCCTATCTACACCGGGGCTATTCTAAACACACTGCCAGTCTGGATGGTGGCAAGGATTATCCCAATTACTCTCACCTGAGGTCTATAACATTTTCAAACAGCAAGGCAAAAATGCCTCTCCAATAGCTTCCTAACCTTTTGCCTCAGAAATGAATGCACCTAATACATTTATGCTAGCACTGACCCTGGGAGGGAAATTGAAGTAAAAGAGATTCTAAAGTAACAAATATATTGCTGCTTTATGAATGTTCTTCAGTTTCATGTGTGTTCTGTCTCTACAACTGTATCATTAACTGATGCTCTATACCTTCTCTTTCCAAGTGCCAATGCAGTGTTCAGCCAACAGCAGATGCTAAATAAATGTTTACTTCAGGGCAGCTGAAGTTTTAATCAGTTCTATTCTAAGCTACTGAAAGAATTTTCTAAGTGAGATCATACGGAGCATCTTCTCTGATTTTTGTCAAATATTTCACAGCATTGTAAATGGACTAATTACTGCTGTATTACTGAAATTTAATGCAAAAATAAAATATGCTAAAATCCAGATTTCTCAGCTTGCCACTCAAAGCCCTCCACAGTCTGGGCCCAAACTGCTTTGAGCCCCTTTTTCCACTATTTATTTCACAATCCTCACACTCTAGCCAAACTGTTCTGCTCACCCTTCTCCAAACATACCTTGCACTGTCTTCATTTAGAGCCCTTGCTCAAATTCCTCTTTCCTCAACGCTGTCTCTTGAAGCCCAACACAGTGCTCAAGACCATTAAAATTCCTACCCATTCTCCCAAAGAAAGCTCTAGAAGTCCCTGGTTAGAAATAATTTCTCCTCCCCTCTATGCTTTTCCCATAGAATTTGGATCATAGTGGCCTATACCAATGACAAACATCTAGCTTGGTTTAGAATTACTAATGTCTGTGCCTGTGAAATACTGAGACTCTGACTGGCAGGCTCTCATCTCTGACATTCATTTTTGTACTCCCCGCAATTCCGGCTCTAGACATAACAGAAACTACACAAGTCTGAGGTATTCTCCTATATCTGATTCTGAAAAATGTATTGCATGGATTTTGTTGCTCTTGTTGTTGTTAAGTATCTTGTTTTATTTATGGTTTTCTTAAGCTAACATTAAAATCTGTTCATGTTTTACCAAAAGAAATCTTAACAAATGTCTCGCAGAGGAATATTAAAATCTCTCAGGAAGCAAGGGAAAAACAGCAAGAAATTTAACATCTGCCATAAATAATGTATAAGGTGGACCACAGAATGATGGTAATCAAGGTCTGAACTATAACCTGAAAAACAAAAGCTTTCCTTCAAAGGAAAAGCATATTCAAAGTAAATGAAGATCTGACACAGTGAACCCTTAAGCTGTAGCAGTCCATTTCTATAGAATAATATATTTTTCTTCTAATTTTCCTTTTGTTTTCTGGAATTCTGAAAGAAAACGTATGCATGTGCATATTATATACTATATGTTATTTATATGAATAGATAAATTTTAGAATATGGCTTTACTATCTATGGTCATCTTGGCTTAAATATTTACAATAAATTTCAAACATGTAAACTATACTCCTAAAGCATATACAGAGCTAACTGAGCTGTTAATAGAGCACATATTCAGATTTCCTTGACAGAGCTTCACTTTTAAAAAGAACCCACCCTTTCTAAGATAAAGAATATTATGGCATCTAATGCCCAACTTTAATTTCATCTGAACTTTTCCTGTGATCAGTCTGGGGAAACTTTCTGACTTTTGAAAAAGTCTAGATTTCCCACAAAGTATTTTTGCTAATTTCACACCTTACATTTTTATAGTGGATTATCCAAATACCCTCACTTCAGTTTTTAAATTTGGATCTAACAAATAATGTGTGAATTATTGTAGGATCTCTTCTTTGTACATAAGGAAATTAAGAGTTCATGTCACACTGCCAGCAGTAGAACTGTTTCTAGCTTTTAAATCTAAAAGGCTGTTTTCTCCTCAATTCTTACAGAATTGCCCAGAGAGCCTTGGTAAGATTTCTTACTTTTCTATAACATACTTTTAGTCTTATGATATCTTTCTGAAAGTCACATTTTTTTTTCATGATAAGGAGAAGAGATGGAGCATTTAAAATGGTAAGATATTCCAAATTTCTCATTTTTTTTTACAGTATGCTATAAATTTTAATACTGAGGAAAAGTTAACTGTTATACTGACTTTTGTCAGTTAAAGAGTATTAAAATAAAACTTCAAATTTGGTATTTCTCAATTACAAACAAATTAAATGTTTTAAAAACTGCAAATATATGTTTAAAAATTAACAAAGTAGAGCACAAATTTTTCAAAACTAACAGCCCTGAACTTGAGGAAAGTTACCACTGGAATATTCAAAATATTAGCATCACCTACCACTGTCAGCCTCATTCACTGCCACTTCTAAAGCACAGCAAAGAAAAACATTAGTAGAGAAGTTCCTAAAGGTCAATCCATCCCTCTAGTTCCTCAGTCTATCCTTGAAATGAGTCAGATTATTAGAAAGCCACATACCTATACACATCAAACTGGACCCCAAAGAGCTAATTCTACAAATTACTTTGACTATGAGAACCCACAAAACAGACTGTGCTCTAGAGAGTTTGTCAGTTGTATTTTCCTAATAACTGGTTTATTTTACCTTGGAAACTGCAAATCCTTTAAATGGTTGAGCTTCTCTCTTCACTATTAGCTACATGAAAGCTAAGAACCAAATTCATGACTCATCTTTAGACAGTGCATAACAAAAACAGTAATTAGTAGCATGTGATATCTTATGTGCCAGGCACTATGCTGAGTGCTTTATTTATGATTACTGTCTCATTTATTCCTTGTAACAACTCTGAGCTATTACTTCCAGTTCACAGTGAAGAAACTGAGGCTTAGCATAAGTAATAACAGCTAACATTTAGTGAGTGCTCACTAGGTAACAGACACTGTTCTGTTTTTCATTTATTAACCTATTTAATCCTCATTACAACCCTACGAAGCAATACATTTATTTTATTTTATATTGTTGAAACTGAGGTTTAAGGATATACAATGAGAAGGTGGTAGAACATGTATTTGAATCCAGAGAATCTGGCTCCAGAGTCCAAACTTATAAACACCATGCTATACTATGACCTATCCAAAATCAATCACCTGGCAAGTGACAAAGCAACTGTTGCTGAAGTCAGAATATAAACCCAGGTCTTCCTATTCTCCCCTCTGCAGAAAAAGTACTAATGAGTACCTACAATATTCTAGACACTAAACATATATTACTCACTCTTCAACTTACCCTACAAGTATGTATGACTATTAGAGATGTTTGGTAACTTATCTCAAGTCATACAACTAATAAATGATTGCAGTGGGAGTTGAACTTAAGCCCATGCAGGACTTCATGCATGTAATTTCAATGGCAACCACACGCCTAGCTCCATGCCACTTTATCATTCTGGAAGTTGACAGGTTTTATAAAACCAAACCAAACCAAACCAAAACAAACAGGAAGATAATATCTTCAACAAATTCACTCCACAAAGAGACATTTAAAGTTTAGAGCTGAAAAAACCTTAAAGTTAACAAAAGTCTCATTTTGTAAATATGGAAACTGAAGTCTAAGTAAGTTAAGGAACTACAGAGGGTCACAGAGCACATTATGAGAAACTGGAGTTTAACTGATCACCATTTTTATATGCTGATGTATGAAAATTGGACTTTGTTATTAAATAAAATAGAGATTCTATGAAAAATACCAAAGAATATTATGGCTATCTCATTTTTTACTTTTTACCAGATGACTGAGATTATTAAATTAAAAATTCGAAGCCAAGGATGACCTTGAGATATACCAATTTCTGCCATATGCAATCCAAAACATTATCTATGGAAAAATATCAAAATGGTATCATACAATATAAAAGTCTACTCAACTGTTTTAATTTAAAATTTACTCAATTTCATTCATTTTTATTAACTTTACTGAGGTGTGACTTACATAAAATAAAATGAATGAACCAGTTCAATAAGTTTTGACATTATGTATATACCATGTTACCACCACCCCAATCAAGATATAGAACATTTCCATCACTCATACCCCTTCCCAGTCAATCGCCCCCACCTTCTGCCCCAGGTAGCACAAATCCATTTTTTTCACTATAGATTAGTTCTGCCTGTTCAGAAATTTCATATAAAGAGAGTCGCAGAGTATTGCACTCTGTGATGTCTGGCATCATTTACTAATTATAATGTTTCTGAGATGTACCAGTAGTTTCTTCCTTTTTATTTCTGAGTAATATTCCACAATATGTTTATCCATTCACCAGTTAAAAGACAGTGGTTACTTCCAGTTTGGGGCTATTCTGAATAGAGCTGCTACGAACGTTCATTTAAACATCTTCATGTGGATATATGTTTTCAAATCTCTCAGGGTAAACATCTAGAAGTGGAATTGCTGGGTAACATGTTAACCATATGTTTAACTTTATAAGAAAACTTTTTCAAAGTGGTTGTACTCTTTTACACTTTCACCAGCCACATATGATAGTATGGTTCCTCCACATTCTCGCCAAAATGTGGCATTTTCAGTCTCCTTCATTTCAGACATTCTAATGAGTGTGTAGTGATATTCACTGTGGTTTTGATTTATATTTCTAGGAAGATTAATCATGTTGAGCATTTTTTCATGTGCTTCTTGGCCTTTCGCATATCTTTTGTGAAGTGTTCAAATTTCTGCCCATTTTTAACTGAACTGTTCATGATCTTATTACTGAGTTGTAAACCCACTTTATACACTCTGAATACAAGTCCTTTGTCAGATATATGTATTGTGAACATTTTCCCTCAGTCTGTGGCTTTGCCTCTTTGTTTTTGTAGCAATGTCTTTTGAAGAACAGTTTTTAAATTTTGATAAAGTCCAATTTATCATTATTTTCTTTTACAGTTAATGCTTTTTGTGTCCTATCTGAGAAAGCTTTGCCTACCCTAGAGTTGTAGAGATATCCCCTATGTTTTATTCTAGAGGTTTTATAGTTTTGTCTTTTGTCTTTAGGTCTACATTACTTCTGGTTTATTTTTGTGAATGGTGTAAGGAGAAAATTAAAGTTAATTTTTTCCATAGTACCAAACAAAGTATAAACAAAAAACTGAGTAACATTCTGCTCAATTTTTTAAGTTTAAAGTTTACCCAGCTCATTTTTAAATTTAAAAGCCATCGTGACACGGTTATTACCTAACTGCTTACAAAGGAATCTAAAGAAAAGAATACATCTCACATGATAAATCTGCTTTACAATAAAACTAAACATACAATGTCATAGCAAAACGTATTAACTTTCACTAATGTCAAATAACCTAAATATCCCTGTTTAATGGCATTATAATTTCTATAAAACCAAAAAATTTTCTTGAAGTTCTCACTGGATTAAATGTTGATCTGAAATGTGTGACAAAGAGCACTGAAACTATCAGTAACTTAAACACAAATGTATGTTTACCTTTAGCCTGAAGACCCAGACCTTAAGTACCACATTATGAAGCTAGACAAGCTCACCTGAGTAGCTGCAGACTGACAGGAAGATGACGATGACGACGAGACAACAGGAATGTCAGACTGTACAGCAGCCACAGTGGTAGCGGGTGTGAAAATCAGCTGTACAGACAGAAAAACCAAAAAAATACCCTAAGACAAAAGAACATGTCCCACACACAATGTATAGCAGGCAAGAGAGACTGAAATTTGTGACAGAAAGACAATGCAGTTTAGGATTGTCTCCTAAGCAGAAGGTCTTACGTGACAAGGAGAACTTTTTGATAATAGAGAACTCAAAAGGAAAAAAAAAAACCAGAAACATTTTTGAAACAGCTCATGATTCTGATGAGTAGAAAATAAATCAGTGCTCAAAAAAGAAAATGTATTTTGGCAATATGAAATCCTCATACCAAATTTTTCCCCAAATAAGCTATTATACTTAAACTCTTCCCAGCTCAAAACTATTGTGGCAGGATTCCTAAAATGGAAGTTAGAATAGGCAACCATAGTCACTGCTCTTGAATGCAAACTAAATTTCAGTGAGAAACATGAAAAGAAACACCAAAAAGTCTTTTCAGTCCTCTTTACCCCAAAGGGTAACTATGCCACATGCTACGTTACAATATTTCACTCAGCTACACAGGATCTGTGTAGTACAAACCTAGGTTGCTCTTGATTTTAAAACTATTTGTAAAGAAATAGTCATTCTACATGTAAATGCCACAACATGTTAAAAGTCAACAACAAAGCAGCCTGCAAAAAAAAACTTCACATCAAAAAAAAAAGATAAGAAAAAGAAAGGAAAGAGATACTTGATTTATTTAATTATCACCATCTCTTTTCAAATACTTTTTTTCAATACTGAAACAGAATGCCATTAATTAAAAAGGCAATATAATCCACTCAGAGATTATCCAATCCAATTTAGTAAATTATGACAGTTGTTTCAAAGAACCTGTGAATACTCTATCTCAAAATTGCATCAAGTTATACAGTTCCTCAAAAGCCATTTCTGTTTAAATTAAAATTACCAATTAAAGGATCATTTAAACTTCAGTTCTTTACATACTAAATTTAAGTGAATTAAATAACAAGTATAACTTTCACAAGAAGGTAATTTCCAGTACAAACAGCTAAAAGCACTATACCTAAAAAGATGTTCTATCTAGCGTGAACCATATGAAACTGTCAGTTTTAGAAGTCAAAAACGGTCCAGTAGCAACCATTTCAAATGGTTCTCCCTAATTCTGAAGTATATTACTGATTAAATAAGATCTCATGGGGAAAAAACCCAGAAATATGGTAATGTCTATTGAATAGTCTGTAAATAAAAAGAGGGTCATATCATTGTTTCCTGTTAGAAATATGATGGAAACCTTCTTTGCAATTTTAGTGTAGAACTGGGGATCCAGATATATATTCAGTTCACTGGATAAAAAAGAATATAAATAAATACATATCAGGGACAAAGTTCTTCTCTAGCTACCTGTAAAGACATCAGATAAAGTAAATGTCAACCAATTTTTACATTCCTTAAAGAAGGCTCAACAAGTAAATTAGGAAATCAGTAGATAACACAATAGCCAAATTAACATTCCTGTATTAACAAAAGATCAAAGTGAGCATAGGAACACAAATCACCTTGCAGATTTTAAGACGGGAATAACCAAAGCTAAGACTCATCTGGTAAATTATCACGAACTCCAATCCAGATTTCAGAAGATCCCACAATATAAATTCTAACTTATAGTTAACAACCAAGTTTTTTATGTTTCTAACAATTTCATCAAATCTAAGATGTCAAAGATATACGGTGATTTTATGTATCACTACAAGCACCAACTACAACCATAAGATGCCATCAATTATAAAATGCATCTCAGTTTCAGAGATGTTAAAATATGAAAAAGGGTTTGAAATCAAAGAAATTTGATATTAAAAATTAATCACTCCTATGTTACAGAATCTGTTAGCTCCCTAATGCTGCTAGTTACTATTTGATACACCAAGAAGGCCTACCAATTAAAGGTAGAATTTTTCATGACATAAATGTATAAGAGCTAGGCACATACACAAAAATTTTGTTAAACATTTCTTAAATATTAAAAATGCCTCCTATTGCATCAAATCAAGAAACATTTTGATCTCTCTCACGTCTTTAAACACTGAAAAAATCTGGTAGCTCATATCTTACCATTTGAGCTCGGAGATACATTTGAGCTTGGCTTGCCGTTAGGGTAGGGGAGGTACTCCCTAGTAACATAGTCTGTTGGGTAATACTGCCACTGGTAGAACTGGAAGCCTGGGAACGGCTTATTAACTGTGCAGGTGTAGGAGAAGTAGAGAGGTTGATCTAAGGAAGAAAACATATCAGGTCATAGGCTTCCATTTCTTGCTTCCATGTCACTGAATTTCACCAAGCTGCAGTTAGGCAATCAATGGTATATATTGTGGCTGAGGAACCTAAGAGAGGGCTTCATCTTTGACAGACCCATCATTTCTATAGGAGATTATTTGCGCATATGCAAACAATAGCATGTATTGGTTAGTAATTAGGACAATTTTTAAGGATATCCTCATTGTGTTTCATAAGATTCCAACATCTTAAAATATCATTTCTACTATCTCCCAAATATTAGGGCTATTGTTCCATTATTTTAATATTCCATGTAGTGACTTAAAACATTTGAATCAACAGTCTACATTATTTTGTCATTTTCTGTCACATTTCGAGGGATTTCTGAAATGAACAAAAGTTAAAACACAGATAATCCATGCACATGTATATAAACATACACGTAACATATAACTAGTATAAAATTCTCCTTCAAAAGTTCTCAGAAAAGAAGAAAATAGAATTGTTACTGGTCAAACAGATGGAAAACTCCTGAATATTGGTTACAAGATTAAATTATAAACACTAAAGCTGCTGTTAAAGAATAAACTAGTGCATGGTCTATCTCTAGGATATATAAGAGACTGGTAACTGGTTGTACCTGTGAAGGCAAACTGGGTGGGAATAGGACAAAGGGACACATGTAGACTACCACATGCATGTATTATCCATTTTAAAAATAAATAATATTTTTAACGAGAATAACATAATCCAACCTCAAATCCTTTTTATGGACAATGTAGAGAATAAAATTAAGAAATTAAGAAATAGTTTATTAGATTTCTGATTCAAGGAACAAGGCAGACTGAAATAATACATCCACGTGCCCATATGCACTCACTGAAATGCAAGATCAACATGAAAAATTATAAAAATATATAACTGAACTCAGAACAGGGGAAGGGAGGGGGAATTCCCAGGTGCCGGAAAGGAAGAAACTCAAAGATGTAAGCTCCAGCTGACACCAAGGCAATCTAGGGAGATATTGGCCCACAGAGATAGAAGACCTGATTTTGAGCCTATTTCAGGGGGGACCTAGAAGTAAAACCTGTTTTGAGCCAAGATCCTCAAAAGGGTTCCTCAATATGTGAAAAGGAGCTGGAAAACCTCCACCTATGCATCCTGAGAAGCAGCAAGAAAGGTTGCTATCTGCCCTGCCCCAGGTGGAAGGAGAGGCTCTTATGAGAATCAAAACTCCAGGTTTGTACCACATAGGGGTACAGAATCCATATTCACACTACCTGCACAGCTCCATAATATATCCCAAAACATTAGCATTTGTACCAGTCCAGGACATTTGTTAAACTGAACAAGTGACTGGAGGAGGCTGAGTGAAGGCTATACAGAAGGACCTCTCTATACCGTTTTCGTAACTTCCTGAGTCGATAATTATTTAAAAATAAAAAGTTAAATAAACTGCATAGTGGGTACACAAGTTGGCTAACTAATTATATTTATCTGTATCTTTTAAGTATTTCTTAATTTTAATAAAATACTTAAATCTGTATTTGGGTGCGTTGGGTCTTCATTGCTGCACACAGGCTTTCTCTAGTTGCAGCGAGTGGGGGCTACTCTTCGTTGCAGTGCACCGGCTTCTCAATGCAGTGGCTTCTCTTGTTGCGGAGCATGGGCTAGGCACGTGGGCTTCATTGGCTGTGGCGCGTGGGCTCAGTCGTTGTGGCATGCAGGCTCTAGAGCGCAGGCTCAGCAGTTGTGGCGCACGGGCTTAGTTGTTCCACGGCATGTGGGATCTTCCCGGACCAGGGCTCAAACCCATGTCCCCTGCATTGGCAGGCGGATTCTTGACCACTGCAACACCAGGAAAGCCCTATCATTCCTTCCTAAACCAGCTTCTCCTCAAATGGCCACTGGCATCTTCTAAAAATCCCCCAAGACAGACTAATCTGGAAATCATCCTAACTCCTCCCTCTCATATAACTCACACACAAAATCAGTCACATGTCTTACTGTTTCTACACCTTTATCTTCCTCAATTTCATTTTAATTTTGAATCACGTAGTTTGAGATTCTGAGCCCATAGCACTTCCATCTACATTGCTTTAACAGCTGTAAACTGATCTCTCTGCTTGGAATATTGTCTCCTCTGACTTGCCAGACAATCTTTCCCTAATTTTAATTAATAAATATTAATTAGCCATTTAAAAATCTTCTAGATAACATTCAAACTCCCCTAACTACCTCTGCAGTATCATCTCCTTCCACTCCTCCATACATACCCTTCATATTAGCCATATGAAGCTATTTGCAGTGTCATCATGTCTCAGGCCTCTATGGCTCTGGTAACAACTCTGGACTGAACTGAGCGTCACCTACCCCCATACCCCACCTCTTCCCCCTCTATGTAGCGTACAACTCTCTCTCAAAAATTACCTGCTAAGCTTTTTCAGGCATCCCAACCCCGCAGTAGAACTGACTACTCCTCTTTTGCCTGTTATCTTCCATAATTTCCATATTCTTCTAGCATAAACTTCTGTCTCACTCATCTAAACAATAATTTCTTTAAGGGTGGGGACCATGTGTTATTTATCTTCATATAACCAATATCTATGAGAGTGCCTTCATTCAATACGTTTATTAACTTAATGAATGCCATGTTATTTTAAGGCATACTTCATACTTTAAATGTAGTATATAAGCCTATCACAAAGAGTGAGCGTGTGTGTGTGTGTGTGTACAACAGCAAGAAGAGAAAACAATTCTGGTCTAGCCCCTAACAAAGCAGAGTAAAAATGCAGATCGTGTGGTGATACTAGTTCAACTCTACTTTTGATGTGCTATACAATAAATTATTAATAAGCACCCCCCAAACATATTCTTTTTCTACACCACTCCACAAATGGGTATCTTGGATAAAGCCTTGCTCCAAAGGTTAAATCACTTAGCAGGGTAAAATTGGACCAGGTTTTCTGACTCATATTTTGGCATGCAGGGTACTTTCCTATACCGTGAGAGTTTGTTAATTTGGGTCACTCTACAGTAATAATGCCTTGGCAGTTTTTCCAGTCAGTGATTCTTAAAAATAAAGGGAGGGAAGAAAGAAAGAACGATACTCTAGTAAAGGATAGACCACACACTCTTTAAACAAAAACATACAAGTTTTTAAAAAAACTGACTGGCTGATAGCCAAGTGCCTGAGAGTGCTCTGTAAGGAATAAGGAAGTAGAACAAAAATTACAAATAGAATGCTTTTTTTCTTAAAAAGGAAGTAAGAAAACGAAATAGTAGCCTCCTAGCCACCTGCATTTCACTTCGTCTAAGTTGTGAGATCAAAGAACAAATATCATGTTTATTTTTAAGTTCCAAATGGCAAGTGCCATTTCAGACAGTGTCTACTAATGAATGCCAAACCCACGAGGGCAAGGCTATCAGTAGCCAACTCTGCAAGAAGTCCCTTCCTTTCCACAACTGATATGTCTCTCCTCTATTTTCTGCTTTGCTCTGCTGACCTGAACCAGATGCCCTCAACTGTTTCCATTACGTTCTCTGTCAATCCCATCTCAACATGCGTAATTCCCTTTCATTTTAAAGCCTCGGCCAATCCTGTTGTCTCACACCTCAAGCCCCACACTCCATAAAGGAACTTACTCCTTTAGCCCTATTGTTGGAAGCTCTCTCCTTACTGACACTAAGAGTCACCAAAGAAAACCACGTCTGCCAAGAAAAGCCATTTAACTCTCAACCACTCCTTAGTGCCCCCACTAGGAGGCTACACAGGGTCTCTGGCCCAGAGTACTCCCTAGAGCCAAAGCCCATTTGAGACCCACTGCTGCCATGTAACTGATCAGAATCAATCAGGTATATCTACAGAGAGACATGGTACACAGACATTAAAAGGCTGATTATATCTGTATTCAATGGCATGAAAATACCTTTATGACCCACTGCTGAGTGAAAAAACTGTAGAATAACATGTAGAACATAATCCACTTATACAATTACATACAAATATCTGCATGTATGTATATATACATTCCACACATGTGAAAAACATGTTGAGAGAAAGATGTCTGCACTGTATACACACACAATAATGCATACTCATAAATTTGTACCTGATTAGATCTGATATAGAAATATACACATACACACACACACCCGGAAGAACAGTCACCAAAATGCTAAAGGTGAATAATGCCTACTAGGGGTAAAACCTGGGAATGATTTATATTTTCTTTTCCAAAGTTTTTGTCTTTTCTATGTAGGTATTAACTTTAGAATCAGAGAGGAAATGATATTTTCCTTTTTTTATATTTACTTCAGTATATTGTTTTGTTTTTATCACATTAAAGCAGCATATAAATTTTCTTGCCTCATTATTCAGTGGGAATTTATGCAATTCAAATATCTAGAAGTGTTAAATATTATATAGAAATTTCAAATAATAATATCTACCCATGAAGGATGTCCTTTTTAAGAGACCACATATTTTTAACAATGAAATGAAATAAAATGCCTACCTATTTATTACAGAAAATCATTATTTCTACTTTCTGCAATACAAGCTGTAAAAACAACAGCAAAACAAACAAAAAACAACTTCACAACCTCCCAATTGTGTTCAGATTTTGACACCCTAAAAAGAAAAGTTGCAATGCAGAAACAATTAAAATATTGGAAATAACTGTCCAGCAACAAAGATAGTTATATAAGACAAACTGCAGCCACGCTGTGCACAGTAGCTCAAGTGAGTGAGACAGAAAGCTCTGAAGACACACTGTTAAGTGTAAAAACAAAATGCAGAATACCTACGTGTGTTTACAGTGTATTAAAAAAAATTGTGTACTAAACACATAGGCACACATTTCTTTATACTATATATGTCCTTAATGCATAGGTGAAGATCTGACGGGATATCCAGCAAACTGAGAAGACAGAAGGACTGAAGGGGAAAGGAGGCTGAAGGTGACAACACTTTTTTACTTTACCTGTACTATGGGAATATTTTATAAGAATGCAGTAAAACTGCTCATGACCGGACAAATACGCAGGCTACAGTGTTATCTTAAACTGCTATTAAGCTTTGAAATAGGTTTCTAACAATCCTTGAAAACAATAAGTTTTAAAACTTAAAATACCTTCTAATATTAATAATAGAGGATAAGTACCTTGGTTTTAAGCAAGTAATTTTCCCCGAGATAAATTCATAATGAATCCATTTGATATGTAGTTGATCTGATTTAGACATTTTTAGAGAAAACTGATCATTTATAAGGCTCTTGATCGAAAAACAATCTCATTGACCTAATATACTAATATTCCTAATATTCCTAAGAGTATACTCTTAGGAAATTTTTTTAAAGAGAATTACTAGATATAAAGATACATAACATTCAATGCAGGTTTACTTATAATAGCAAAAATAGGGAAAAATTAAAACTGCCAGCAAGAGGAAAATGGGTTTTTTTTAAAAAGGTAGAATATTATGTAGCCATTAAAAATCATGTTTATAAAACAATAAATACTGAAGATAATGGTCTGAGCACACCCATTTGCTTCTCCCTCCTACTAAAACCCACTGAAATAGCAGTTAATACAATAACAAAAAAGACTGGGGGAAAAAAAAGCAATTATACTCCAATAAAGATGTTTAAAAAACAAAAAAAAAGACTGGGGGTAACAAACATACAAATTTAGACTGTGGGACATTCCGTAAGATAAGTGACCTGAGCTCTTTAAAAAAAAAAAAAGGTGGGGGAGGAGATTTTTTTTTTTTTTTTTTTTTTTGCGGTATGCAGGCCTCTCACTGTTGTGGCCTCTCCCATTGCAGAGCACAGGCTCCGGATGCGCAGGCTCAGCGGCCATGGCTCACGGGCCCAGCCGCTCCACAGCATGTGGGATCCTCCCGGACCGGGTCACGAACCCGTGTCCCCTGCATCGGCAGGCGGACTCTCAACCACTGCGCCACCAGGGAAGCCCAGATCTTTTTATATTAAAGGAAAATAGGGCATCCACATGCATGTGTGACTCTTAATTAAATCCTGGGAAAAGGTATTTTGGAGACTACTGAGGGAATCCAAATATGGGGCACATAGGTCAGAAAAACCATGTGAATAGAGAGGAACTTAACAATTGTTATGGATAGCTACATGAAGGGTACACAAGGGTCAATGCTTACTCTTTCCATTTTTCTGTGGGTTTAAATGTTTTTTCCAAAAAACTTGGGGGATTAAAAGAACAACATTAAACAAAAAGAAAACACACATACAGCAAAGCAAGAGAGATAAGGGTACCATCTGCATTTCTGTAAGACTTAAAGATGAGATCATACTGAAGGAGAAAACAGAGAGAAGGAAGCTCTCTGTAGTCCAGAATACAGGAAGAGACAGACCAGAGTGGATTTAGTTAGACTCAGAATTTAGAGGTATGAAAGCAGAAGTAAGAAGTGGGGCTAAAAATTGAAGGATTATCTACAGGTCTGTCTAGAAAACAGTCTCACCAGTCACAACCCCACCCCTCTCCCATACAGAAGGGGTATCGAGACCTAGAAAGAAAGGACACTTCTCTTTAAAAGTCTAAAAACTGCCACGGAAAAGCTAGGCTTCTAGAGTGGGTACTGGTACCTTGAAGTAAAACCCTCCTTATTCCGAAACTGCTGGCTCACCAGCCTAATGGCCAGCTTCTAACCTGCACACCTTCAATTCTAAACCTGCCAAAGATATATCCTTACCACTGTCATCACCACTGCTATTCCCACATGCAAATACAGAAATCTTAATCGGCCTTTCCACTAAGGAAAGAGGTCTGCTAAGGAACAACCTATCTTCAAAGCAGTGGAAGAAACCCATGTTGATTAATTTATATAATCATTTACTCTTAAATATAAGCAGAAAACCAAGCATTTTAAGGGAAAACTTTTTTCTTATCAGAGAAAAACCAGCAGCATAAAAAAAAGACAAAGATAATTTCTAAGGAACATAATTTATTTAGGAAACAAAAAAAAAAAGTTTTAAAATCTGGTAAGTATCACAACAGAGATCTAAAATATTTCAGCCATAACAGAGAAATAGGATTCCAAGGGAAAAGAATAAGAAAATTCTCTTAGAAATTGGAAATACAAAGGCTGAACTAAAATTTTCTTTTAAATGTAAAACGAAAGGGTTAAAAAAAAAAGGGTAAGGAAATATGTCACAGCAGAATAAAAAGATAAGACAGAAAATGAGTAAAAAGCTAAAAGAAGTAAAGGATCAATCCAGAAAGACCAACATCCAACTAAGGAGCTCCAGAAAAAGAGAACAGAGAAAAACAGAAGGAAATAAATTTTTGTTAAAACTTTTTTAGTTTCATACACATGAACATTAAGTTTCGCACTAAGAGAGTCCAAAAAGTGTCTGGACTCAATGACGTCTAGAGAGCCTCATGAAACTCCAGAAAAGCTAAAGAAAACAGGCAAACCCAAAAGACTGAAGAGAAAAAGTACCAATTAGTGATAATAAGACAAAATCAGCCTTTTCTTTGGTAATACTAAAAATTTGAAAACAATGGTTTCAAGTTTCCTAAGAAAAATCATTTTCAATATAGAATTTACATACAAATAATCATTAAAAAGATATGGGGAGGGAATTTTTAGGACTACAAAGATTCCAAATTTATTTTCCACGTACCCTTTACAAGCAAGTTATTAGAAGATAACTCCAGTAAAACAAAACTATCACAGTGTTCTTTGACTATTTACATGTCTGTAGACTATATCCACTGTACTCTAAGACGTTTGTTCACTTTGGATTCTTGACACCTAACACCACGCCTGGCACCAAGTAGGCATTCAATAAGGAAATATTGGCACAGATTATCCTCAGGAGTGTGGGAGACTAGCAAAGAATCCCATTCAGGAATGAATCCCTGAAACTAAGCTCTGCTATTTCAGGAACATGAGCTCAGGATGAGTCCTCTTCTCTGCAAACTCCACGTATTTTTTAAAGCTCAGCTTAAGTCCCGTACAAAAAGCCTTCTTCAACTACTCCATTCCCCAAAGATCTCTTTTCTGTTAACTCCCATGGAATTTATCACTTGATTATATACTGTTATGTTGGTTACTGTTTGATATGTCTAGGCACAGTTCTTCAAATGTCTATTACTGTCTCTGAGGGAAGGGACTCTGACTCATGTGTACCCCCAGGGCAACTAGCACAGTGTGGGACAATAGGTAAACCTGATTAACTGGCTGCCTGCTCATAACTAACAACAAAAGAATCTCATCACTGAGGTCAGGACTTAGACTCTCTTCTATAATGCAATTTCAGGCAATCAGAATATATCCTAAAATGATTCTTTGCACTGAAGATAAACCACTTGCGGTACCAAGATAACCAAGAATTAAAATTAATACGATGTATTACATATTCTAGTTGATGATTATAGTTAAACTTCATCTTTCAACAAATATTTATTACACACCTACTATGTGATAGGCTAAGTCCCTGACAGAATCTTAGATTAACATCTAAACCACTGGTTCTCAAATTTTTTTTTTTAATAGAACCCTTTCTTCACACACCGTCTTATTCAGAACTCCCAGATTCAAACAGATCACAGAACTGTTCTGTCTAAAGTTTAAGGTAAGGGGGCTTCCCTGGTGGTGCAGTGGTTAAGAATCCACCTGCCAATGCAGGGGACACAGGTTCCATCCCTGGTCCGGAAGGATGCCACATGCCGTGGAGCAGCTAAGCCCATGCACCACAACTACTGAAGCCCCCGCGCCTAAAGCCCATGCTCCACAACAAGAGAAACTACCGCAATGAGAAGCCCGAGCACCGCAACGAAGCGAAGCCCCCACTCACCACAACTAGAGAAAGCCCAAGCGCAGCAACGAAGACCCAATGCAGCCAATAATAAAAAATTTTTTTAATAAATAAATAAAGTTTAAGGTAAGGCTCAGAGCCCTATCTATCTTAGTCTGCTCAAGCTGCCATAACAAGGTGCCTGCCACAGACTGGGTAGCTCAAACAACAGAAATTTATTTACCACAGTTCTAGAGGCTAGGAAGTCCAGGACCAAGGTGCCAGCCAATTCAGTTTCTGGTGCAAGCTCTATGCTGGCTTGCAGATGGCCACCTTCTTACCTCTCAGCAGATAGAGGGGAGATCTCTGGTGTCTCTCCTCTGATAAAGCCACCAGGTCTACTGGATCAGAGCTCCACACTTAGGACCTCTTTTAACCTTAACCACCTCCTTAAAGGCCCAGTTTCTAATATAGTCACATGCGAGTTTAAGGCTTCAACATACGAATTTGGGAGGGATGCAATTTAGTGCATAGCACCATCTACTGAACCTTCTCCTTGATCTAGGCCCAGGGACACATGGATGAAAAGACTAAAAACCATCTAATTAGACAACTTAATTTTACATAAAAGAAAACAGGGGTGTAAGGAGGTTAAATGACTTGCCCTAAGTCACACCACCAGTCAGTCACAGAATTAAGACCACAAGCCAGGTCCCTTATGTCCTCCTTTCTACCAAACTTTCTCTCATAATATTCTACAATTGGTAGTAAAGTCACCATGTACTCTTCTGACTTGAATCGTCAATGAGATGCACAAGACATCACTAATCACCAGACCTGCCACATGAACTCCAAACTAATATATCCAACGTCTACTCAACATCTATAGGTGGGTGTCTAACATATATCGTGTTGAAAACCAAACTCCCTATTTTCTTCTCCAACACCTGCTTTAGCAGATTCTTCCAGGTGTTCAGACCAAAATACTACAGTTATCGGTGACTCTACCTTTCCTCACATCTTTTATTCAATCCCTCAGCACATACTGTTAGGTCTATTTTCAAAACATCCGAATTTCTTTTTTTGGCCACACCATGAGGCATGTAGGAATCTTAGTTTCCCAACCAGCGATCGAACCCATGCACCCTGCATTGGGAGCACAGAGTCTTAACCACTGGACCGCCAGGGAAGTCCCAAAACATCCAAATTTCTATAATAAAATATTGGAGAAAAAAAAATTCAGAATCTGGCTAAACCACTTTTTACCACATCTACTGTCACCATCATGGTCCAAGCCCCCAATATCTCTCTCTTGGATTATTACAGGAACCACTTAACTGGTCTCCCTGCTTCTATCACTGGCTCCTAGAACTTACTCTCAACATTGTAGCTAAGTTATAGCCTGTGTGAGATCATGTCACATCCCTACTAAAACAGCTTTCCAGTAGCTTCCCAACTCATGCAGAGTAAAACCCAAGGGTTTAATAATCTCCTCGTGATTACATTACAATTACCTCTCTAAAGGCATCTCTAAACATACTCCCACTCTCTCATTCCACTCCAGCCACACTACCCTCCTTTCTGTTCCTTATGCATGTTTGCCTCCCTCACCCTCCTTCAAATGCCATTTTTATTAGCAATGCTTTCCCTTACCACCCTAATTAAAAGAGCAAATTCCCTCATCCCATTCCCCTTCCTTGCTTTATTTTTCTCTATAGAACTTACCACCATCTGACATATTATATACTAGCTTACCTGTTATCTATCTATCCCTAGCTCCATAAAGACAAGAGGTTTTATCTGCTGTGTTGCTGTATTCCCAGCACCTAGAACAGTGTTTAAATGCTCAATAAATATTTGTCGAATAAATGAGTGAATGTATGAATGAATAAAGTCATAAAACTAACTGGGCTTCAAAAGCTCATCTTGGGACTTTCCTGGTGGTCCAGTGTTTAAGAGTCTGCACTCCCAAGCAGCGGGAATAGGTTCAACCCCTGGTGGGGGAACTTAGTTCCCACATGCCGTGGCACACAACCCCCCCCCCAAAAAAAAAAAAAGAAAGAAAGCTCATTTTGTCTGACACCAGAGCCAGAAAGCTATCAAAAATAAGGTTTTTCCTTCTTGACAGAATAGTACAGTGAATTAAAGTCAAAACATCTGGGATTAATGTAGATTCTAGGGCCAAAAAACAGCAAAGAAAGGGAAAGGGAATGAGATCCAAACAGCCTTTGAGTCATTTATAGACCTATGACTGCAATTTCTAGCCACATAATCCTTTCCAGCTGAAAATGCCCAAAGACTTAGAAAAGAAAGATACAGAATGATCGCTTACATTAAAACAAACAAATAAAATTAACCATAGGCCTATCTATTTACATTTATGTATAGAAATGTACAGTAGTAAGATAGGAAAGCTTCACATAAAACTGTGTCAGGGCAAAAGGGACTACTGAAATGGGATGTCACTTTTACTCTATATTGTCTGTACTGTCAGTATCTTAGACAACAAGAGTATATTCATGTTTTATTTAGACAAAATGAAGCTCTTCAACCTACTTTCTCAAAGATAACCACTGATTAAATTTGTTGTGTATTAGATTTTCTTCCTACATAACCAGACAGACATATAGATATAAATTTTAAAAAGTAAGTTAAATGATAGGAATTCTGTTTCCAGGAAAGTGGAATAGACATGCTTCTCCCTACTCCTCCCCCTAAGTATAACTAAAAATCCCAAATGTTACATACAAAATAAATGTAAGAGGATCCTAAAAGGTGGAGAAAAGCAGACTCCAGGACCCAGTGAGTGATGTGCTTGCAAGCTCCCTGGGTTTCCTTTTTAAATCTCATATAACCCAAACATAAAGGTGAACAAGTCAGTAACCCAGAAACAGCAGTGGGTACAGACCAAAAAAAAAAAGCTCCAATGGGCTGCTCTTTCTAGCCAAGGATCAGAAAAGGGACAGCCTAGCAACACAGAAAACTTTTAGGCAATAATTGCTCTACTCCAGCCAAACGCCACAGAAAACACTATGGCCCCATCCACATCCACATTAGCAAAGACCTAGGCTTCTACCCTCGCCAGGCTGTAATGAGGCACCCGGATCCCACAAATCCTTCCAACAGGTTAGTGCCAGAGAAGGCCAGGTAGAGAGCCAAGACTTTCATACCAGCCAAGCAGTAAAAGATCACGAACAACAAACCACCCCATCCCTGTAGTATCAGTGGAGACCACGTGGGGAGCAGTAACGCAGCATTCCTATCCCTCCTAGCCAGAGATATCTCAGTAGAGGCCTAGTGAGCCAGAATTCATGCTCACTTAGCAATTACAAGGAGCATCCCTCAGGTATCAATGGAAACCAAATGGGGAACCTGGACTTCTACCCCCAAATGGCAGTAAGGATGTGGCAAACGCTCTTTCAGAAGCCAGCCAAAACAGAAAATTTAAATAAGATTCACAATCTCGTAACATAATACTCAATATGTCCAGGTTTCAATCAAAAATCACTCATTGTACCAAGAACCAGAAAGACCTCAAGCTGAATGAAAAAGACAATCAATAAACAGATGCCAACACCAAGATGAAAGAAGTATTTTAATTATCTGACAAAGATGTTAAAGCAGTGGTCATAAAAATGCTTTGAACAAGCAATTATGAGCCCACTTGAAACAAATGAAAACATAAACTCTCAGCAAAAGAAACAGAAGATACAAAGAAAAAGCAAATGGCAATTTTAGAACTGAAAAATAGAATAACCTATTAAATAAGTTAAATGAGATGATATATTCTTGCTTTTTTCACCTAATAACTAATGAAAACCTAAGTCTCTTTATATACACACACATAACATTTTTAAGCAGCTATAGTATTCCACTGTATGAATTAACTATCTTTTAACTAATCCTCAATTACTGAACATTGGTATTGTTTATAATTTTCCACCATTACAAACCATGCATATTTGCATAATTATCTATGTCATAATTATCTCTCATATTTAGTCAATGACATCACTAAAAATCAGACTGCTATGTGAAAAGGCACGCATAGTTTAAATTTTCATACACACTGCCAAATAATCCTCCAGAAAAGTTGTACCAATTATTATACATTCCCACCAATAGTGTATGAGTGTACCATACTTGCCAACAACTGTTACTGTCTCAATGTTTTTCCCTGTTTTCTAATTTGACACGTGAAAATAGAACATTATTGCTATTTTTACATACATTTCTTTATTACTAATATGGTTAATATATTTTCATGTGTTTAAAAGCCAAAAGTAGTCTTTCTTTTGAAAATTACCAATGCAGGTCTTTTATGTATTCTCATTGTTTATCTTACTAATATAACAGAGCCCTTGGTATTTTACAAATATAAGCTGGGTGACATATATGGTGCAAATACATTTTCAACCATTTTGCTGGTTTTTAACTTTGCTGATTTTTTTTTTGCATAAGAGTTTTTAACTGGCTTAGATTTCATTTTAGCAAATCAAATTTAAAGGCTAAATCTTAGTCCCACTAAATTGAAGTACAAAGACATCAACCTGAAGACTTGGTCCCAACTAGTTTTAGAGACAATCAATCATACACACATACACACATATGCACACACACACACACACACACACACACACACACCAAAAACAAAAAAACCCACCACTCTCACTACTGGTTAGAGTCTAGAATTAGTCTTTCTGTTCTCATGACAGTAAAGAAGAGGATGCTGGCACCACTAAATATCTATACATTCAATTAACAATGGTCTCCTCCACATACACAGCTTCCCCAGGTGTATGACTGGACTTCTTACTTCGTTTTTTTAAAATACAATATTCCATTTCTCCATTGGCATTCCACTCCTACTCTGAACCCCAACCTATCTGGCTGGTGACTTGACAACCTACCTTGTAGCCCTCTTATCTACTGGAGGCTGGACCCTTCCCTCATGTCATTCACTGTTATCGGAAACCTATTTCAAAATAACCAAAACTCTGAAAACCAGCAGACTGCCACCTGACAGCTCATTATTATCACTACCTAGAGATTTCTGCTACCATGCTCTGCCCCTCTTTTGGAGACTGACCTAAATTTACTAAGCTACCTTGAGTATCATAATTTGGACTGCAAGTCCACTCAATTGATCTACTGCTCAGCTGGGACGGAAAACAGAACAAACGCTATGTATTATTCCCGTGTTTTTTCTAGACATCTATTCTCCCTACTTCTTTTCCCCCACCAGCCAGGCACAGGTTCTGGCATTCTTCATCATACAAGGCTACCTGGTTTATGACAAGCAGCACTGGCAATTTCATAAAAAATAAGCACAATCACTGAAACTGTGATTGTAAAAGTCACAAACATAAAATCATAATGAAACAAAAATGGTTTAAAAGGATACCTTTTAATGATGTGAAGGGAAAAAAATTCAGACCACATATCTCTATACATATATACCCTAATGCCATTCCAGTACTTCACAGAATAAAGAATTTATAATTTTTTTAGCCAGTTTACCAGTCCTTTCCATAACTACCAATGTATTAGTCAACGATATCATCTGACATCAATATCCGTAACTATAGCATTAATGCTTAGGGCTAAATTACATTACTTAAATTTTTCATTTTCTTCAGTCTAACATTTTCAAGTCGTTAAGTAATTTCTTTCTTAACTAATTTTATTCACATTCCAGGATACTTCCATGCTAAAATGTAATTTTTTAATTAAAAATATCAGCTCAATAGCCCAAAAATAACTGTATGCTCATCATACACGTACTTAGTCAAGATCACAACCTTAGCTAAAGAAATACAGCACAAGTTCATCTTCAATTCCTCAGCAATCTATAAACTATACTCCATTGGATTCAATTTTACAAAGCTTCAAAGTATGACCATCCTGAATCAGGAAAAAAACAGCTGAAGAGGATGTTATTAGGTTAACTCAATGGTTCTCAACAAGGGGCAATTTGGCCCCTCAGGAAACATCTGGCAGTGCCTCCAGACATTTTTGGCTGTCACACTGGGGAAAAGAGGAGGGCATAGCCTACTGGTATCTAAGCTAGGCATGCTGCTTAATGTCCTATAACGCACAGGATAGCCCCCTACAAGAATTATCTGGTCCATAATGTCTGTAGTGATGAGGCTGAGAAATACGGGACAACTGATGAAATCTGTATATGAACGGCACTGTACCAATGCTAAATTTCCTGAATCCGATCCACTTCATGTGGCTTCATAAAAGAATGACTTTGTTCCCAGGAAGCACATATCAAAGTTATTTAGGAGTAAAGGAACATGTCTCAACTTACCCACAAATGGTTCAGAAAAAGGTAACTGTATATATGTAGATAGAAAGAATGCATGATAAAGCTATGAGCCAAAATGCTAACAACTGGTGAATCTGAGTAAAGGGTATACAGAAATTTATTTTATTATTCTTGCAATTTGACATTATATCAAAATAAAAAGTTAAACAAGTATTACCACACCTGTAAATTTCTTTTAACTGGGATGCTCTGCACAATTTCCCAGTATATATGTGCAATATAACAAATCACCTTTCTTTTACTCCTTTCCCAAAATAAATAAAACTATCTTGAATGGATACTTGTAAATCTGACCCACATAACTCAAGTAAGCATAAACTGAAAAGTAAAATTTCTAAAACGTGAATTGCACAGAAAGAGCTAGAAACATTTAGATGTCTACCAAGGACATGACATTCTTTAGTATATCACAGTAAAAGTATGACTTAATTCCCTGAATTATATGTTTCATGCTTTCAATGCACACTGAAAACTGCAATCATTCAGAATCACAGAAGATGTGAACACAGTCAGTGGGAAAACATACATAAGAAATAATACAAAAACATTTTTAAGACTCAGATTTTCAGAAGTTTGACATTAGTTCCAAATTCCTGAAATGTATCATTCTTGTTTCTAGACACTTGTTATTTCAATAATATTCAACAGATAAACAATAACAGTTTTGTAAATATTAACAGTTCACTTCTGGAAAGCAATAATTTAAAATTTTAAAACCAGGAAAAAAGTTCGGGCACTTACAGATGTCTGGGACATACTTGACTGCTGTGTGACACTTCCTGTGGGGGATGTAGGTGGTCTTCCACTGGACAAACTTGCCTAAAATAATAAAATCTTTATAATATGTCTATAAAGGCCTGAAGTTAAAAACTTTCTGGTACCAGGATACCATAAAACCACAATAAAAGTCAAAACATCTATTTTACAGTTATTTTACAGTCAACATGGATTAAGCTTTAGCCAAACAGATTAAGAAAAAAAGAAAACACTGAACAGTAAAAACAGAAGACCCAAAGGCTAATCTTGTTTTAATAGCCACAGTCATTGTCAGTTTTACTCTACAGGTCTCAGTCTTCTTTGAAGTGAAATCACTACTCTAATGTTATGAAAACGAAATTGGAGCTATATCAAGTACCAGTGGGTTTCGGTTTCCTTACTCGTATCATGTACACGACGTTATTTAAAATTACACTACCGAGAAGAAGTAACAGCTGGGGATGTGTTTATAACAGAAATAAACCTTTTTTCAGGTTCAGTCAACTGAGATTCTCCTTTGGTGAGGACATTTAAGATTAAATCTCACATACAGTTTAATTTAAATAAACAGTGCAATAATACTGAAGATCTTTTTAAAAACGTAAGCATTTAATCATAAAATCATCCTGTTAGCAGTAGGAATCATATGAGTGGATTTTAGAAAAGTGTACATACATATTTTTATACAGAACATTCCTGGAGGGATACATATTAAACTTTTAGTGGCCACCTCTGAAGAGTGGAAAATAGCAGGGGATATGGAAAAGGAATACCTCTATACTTTACCTCTTATGGTCAATTTTATACTGTTTGTTTTTTTTTTAATGAGTGTAAATTACTTATGTAATTTAAAAAACCTTTTTTGTTAAAATGTAGATAAGATTCATGTAACCCTAACTATTCACTGTTGTACCTAAAATTTTACACACAAAACCATAACATTAGTATAGCATTTCTGCAATGTAGATAAAAAAGCAGAGGGACAAAAGTTAGCAATAGAGTAACACATAAAACACATTCATTTGTTTTTAAACTAACCTCAATCTGGCAGCCTATTATATTTCCTTAAGAAAAAATAATCACAGGACACCTGAAAACTCTAAAATAATACCAACATATTTATTTTCAGGAATTATCTGCAGGTCATGTCAACTTTGGCCTCATAAGTTCTTAATTCAGTTCTGTCTCACCTGAACAGCAGCAAGGCTCTGAAGCTGGGAGCTGCTTAAGTGCTGCTGCTGGAGAGCTGCTGTGTGCAGCATTAAGTGCTGTTGCTGAGCGGCATACATTTGCTGTAGATACTGAGCAGCTGAGCTGGGAGGGCGGTGCAATGCCTGTTGAATTACCTGTGATAAGTCAATTGAACCAATGTCAAACCATAATCTTAACCATAAAATAAAGTACTAAAAAAGCAGCAGTTTAAAATTTCACTACTTTAAGAGAATGGACTTGAGGACATGGGGAGGGCGAAGGGTAAGCTGGGACCAAGTGAGAGAATAACACTGACATATATACACTACCAAATGTAAAACAGATAGCTAGTGGGAAGCAGCCGCATAGCACAGGGAGATCACCTCGATGCTTTGTGACCACCTAGAGGGGTGGGATAGGGAGGGTGGGAGGGAGACGCAAGAGGGAGCGGATGTGGGAATATATGTATACATATAGCCGATTCACTTTGTTACACAGCAGAAACTAACACAACATTGTGAAGCAATTACACTCCAATAAAGATGTTAAAAAGGTCTTCCCTGGTGGCGCAGTGGTTGAGAATCTGCCTGCCAATGCAGGGGACACGGATTCGAGCCCTGGTCTGGGAAGATCCCACATGCCGTGGAGCAACTAGGCCCGTGAGCCGCAACTACTGAGCCTGCGCATCTGGAGCCTGTGCCCCACAACAAGAGAGGCCACGACAGTGAAAGGCCCTTGCACCGCGATGAAGAGTGGCCCCCGCTTGCCGCAACTAGGGAAAGCCCTCGCACAGAAACGAAGACCCAACACAGCCAAATATAAAAATAAGTAAAAAAAAAAAAAAAAAAAAAAAGTATAGTATTGTCTAGAGTCTGTGCATGTACTTTAAAAAAAAGTTAAAAAATAAACTAAAATAAAATTTCACTACTTTAATGTTCAATGTCATCAAACTTATTAACATAGTTCTCTCCTAGTTACATATCACTAGGATTCACTAATCTGTACAAATTAAAGTTACCCAGTAGAGGCAATTCACAAAAGGAAAAAGTGCTAAGTAAGCATGTAAAAAGATCTTCAATCTCACTAGTAGTCAAAACTTACAAATTAAGACACTATTTCCCAACTTTCCAATGGATAAAGATTTAAAAGAATACTACTACTACTGGAGAAACAGATACTCTCATACACTGTTAGTAAGAATGTAAACTGGTATAACCATTTTGGATAAAACTTGATAGGATTTGCAGCTTGTGTAGCGAGGATATGTATACCCTGCAAGCATTACGAATATCAATGTAGATCAGTGCCATCCAATACAGCAGCCACGAATCTACTGAGTACTTGCAAGGTGGCTAGTGCAACTAAGGAACTAAGTTTTTAATTTTACTGAATTTTAATTATAATTTAAATAATTAAATTATTTAATTATTTAAATAATTTTAATAATTATAATAATGCCGCTAGTAGCTACTATATTGAACAGAGCAGATATATCTATTAACAAAAAAATTCCCAAATATATCATTAGGTGAAAAAGCAGGTTATAAATAGTGTATAGAGTAAGATACAATTTATATTAAAATATTTTAAAGAATATTCAGGAAAACATTAAAAGACTACTGACGGGTAGCTAGGTTAGAAGTGATTTTTACCTTCTCATTTGTATTTTTCTTTAAATGTCTGAAAATACTTAGCTTCATTATATTAATAACCACTTAAAATTATAAAGCTATTTTTTTAGAAAATTACTAAATAATCACTTTTTAAAATGTTTTTAAATGTCAGATTCAACTGTTTCAAAACAGAATAAAACTGTTCTTCCTAAAAAAAAATTCCTGGTAAAGTGTTAATGACTGTGACTATTGAAAACTATGAACCTGAACTTCATAAATCGATAAGTATAGAAAAGCAAGTATTCTAATAAGAGGAAAATCCTTTATCTGTCCAAATGGTAAGTCAGACTTACCAGTACTCTGCAAACACATCCTAAAGTCACATCATGCCCATGATGACTCTGAAACAGCACCCTAAATCTCAGCATCAAACCAGAGTTTTCAAAGAGCTAAGGGAGTAATAGAGCCATAATCCTACAGCTTGAGCTTCTGAGTCAGGACACCTTTACCACAAACCTATGAATCTCTTTATCCAAATTCCAAGAAAGCATATTTCCTTGTGTTTTTTACCTTTGTGTGTTCATATCTCAATTCCCCAACAAAAGACTGCTATACCGGGCTTCCCTGGTGGCGCAGTGGTTAAGAGTCTGCCTGCCAACGCACGGGACGTGGGTTCATGCTCCGGTCCGGGAGGATCCCTCATGCCGCGGAGCAGCTGGGCCCGTGAGCCATGGCCGCTGAGCCTGCGCGTCCGGAGCCTGTGCTCCGCAACGGGAGAGGCCACAACAGTGAGAGGCCCGCGTACCGCAAAAAAAAAAAAAAAAGACTGCTATACCTACTGCAGACTCCTGTCACAAAACCAATGTAGGCTTTTGACACCTAGTTGCAGGGGACTATAGATCTGCATTGTGATTTAGAATCACAACAATATGTCTTTTTCATCAGGTAAATCTATACATGTTCTTCTAATTCCATAACAAAATTCTAAAATCAAACTGAAATAAAAAATGAATAACCTATTTGGCACATATTTCTGTCAGAGTATAGTAATTTTTTTCTATTGTCAGCACAGTCTTTCATTACGATTCAACACTATACTCATGGGAGAGAGACTCTTTAAATGCAAGTTAAAGATACAGCATATTGTTCTTATTTTGTTCCTATGAAGGAGCAAAGAAGGGGAAGAGGATTCTCAGGACTGAAAAAGAAAGCTGAAAGGTATTAAAGAACTACTTAGGTAGTTCAGTAAATATTGATTTGATTACATTTAAAGGGAAGCAATTCTATGATCTCATAAGAATTAGAGTTAGTGCTATTTGTGAGATATATCTGTATCTACACATCTTCAATAACTTTTTTTTATTAACACATCCAGCTTAGGTAAAGCTAGAGAACAAAATGGCATTTAAAATGTCACATCATCTGTATGCTCAAGCTCTAGATACTCTTCCCTATATCCCTTGCCTCAGAGAAAGGTGAAAAACATTAAAAACACACTCTCCATTCCAGTTTGAATTCTTACTGAACTGACTAGGTCTCCAACAATTCTGATTCTACTCCACAGCAGCTTCAGAATCCTAAGCCACAGAACAGCTAAATAGCCAGTATACTGGGATCTCCACTCTAGAAAAATGTATCAGGGAGATGACTACATCACAAACAAGTAAGTTAGCCATGGCATGCAGGATCTTCACTGCAGCATGCGGACCCCTTAGTCGCGGCGTGCATGTGGGATCTAGTTCCCCGACCAGGGGTCGAACCTGGGCCCCCTGCATTGGGAGCTCGGAGTCTTACCCACTGGACACCAGCAAAGTCCCAAGGGCACAACTCTAAAGCTACAGTATCAACTAGTTATGTGAGTTTAGGAAAGTTATTTAGCCAATTTACAACATCAGTTTTCCCATTTGTTAAATGGAGAAAATCCATATAAAGAACTTATCAAATGCTTGGCACATAGCAAGTATTCAATATATATTAGCTATTACTGTTTACTGAGTATATATAATGTGCCCCACACAATTCTAGATGCTTCCTTTAATCCTCATAACTAACTAAGCAGGTGGTCTCATCCTCATTTTTCAGTTTCCTGAGGCTCAAGGAGATTATGCCTCTCACCCAAGGCTACATACCACTAATGATAAAGAAAATGGAATTCAAAGAGCACATCAGATTGCAATGCCCATGCCCTTTTCATGCTATACCATATTGCCTCAACCTCCATTATTATACAGGTTAACGACGTAAACTTTATTTTCCCAACTAAGTGAAGAGCCTAAGACTTTTCCTAATTAAATATTCCCTTCCTCCTCTGCCCCTCAGAGCTCTTGAATGGATCCTCCTGTTTAGGGTTCTTAGGCCACTTGGGTTTAAAATGAACCTCTTAACGTATCTACAGAGCTGAACAGATCTAAATAGATCCTAAGTCCATATTTTGGGTTCAACTGTAAAACAATCAGAAAAACCTAGAGCCATTCTTCATGTTGGGGCTCTTGGTTGAGTTTGTCAATGTTGTAGCAGTACCTAGAGACCTTCCAGTTATAATTTTCCCAACATATTGTTTTATAAGCTACACGCTGACAAATGTAGGCCCTCTCAATAGAATGATTATTCAATAACTCTGTTGGTTGTTCCAAACATGAGCAATTCTAACTGTACTCATTTAGAGGGCATCATGTAACCCATTTGAGGACATGAAACAACAGATTCATCTGGCTTAAGCAAAAAGTAATGACATCCTCAGTCTTAGCCTACGCATCATGGTAACTGAAATACCTGTACAGCATGTCGGTCTGAGCCACTATAGACAGAGATCTGTGGTTGCTGCATTCGAGAGGAGGAAGTGGTGATGGTGGTCGTGGTAGTGCTACTGGTTGTTGTCGATACCGAAGATGTTCCAGGGTTTGGTTCACTATCCATAGCTGTACTGTGGTCCTTAAACCTAGCAGATAACACAAAGGATTTATATTGGCAAAAGCATTATCTTACAGTGTTTAAAGAATAATTATTCCAAGAAATCATCAGCAACAGTCTAAATTTCTAAGGCGGCCCTCATTAAATACAAAGAGCACACAGTCACCATAAATACGTGCCCGGGAAAAATACTTCACAAATATATAGCATATTTAATGGTTCATACCTACTAAATTTGAATTCAAATGACTCAGGATATGTAATTCAGATAAAGCCTGGCCTAAAGTTACCTTTTTATTTTTGAAGGAAGATGAGTGTTTTGAAACCAAAACAGGTGATGACGGAATACTTAACTACCTAGGAAAATTAAAACTGAAGCAATGTCAGAGTATTAAAATATTTCTTTATATTCTTGTGACCATACTAATTACATATTAAAGTCATTCTTATCTAGACATTAAAATAGGATGCCTATGGACTTGTGTTAGCTTAGTTTAGTAGTTTAGCTTAGTTTAGTCAATTAGCTTAGTTTTTGGTTACTATACTTTATTTAAAAATAAGCTCTCTTAGAAAATAATTTTTAAAATAATTTATTAACTCACACTGCTTTCCCTCTAATTATTCTACAACATTACCCTCACTACATGTAATAACTGAGTAATACTCATAAGCACCTTACTCTGACTGGGTAAATAAGAGAAGCAGCTGAAAACAATTTCCCCACTTCCTTACAAAAATCTCTTTTTCACAAATAATAGCTCCAAATTTTGAAAACAGCATAATTATGTCACTTTCCTCATGTACGGACAGTAAAGTGCAGTTTTGTACCACACTGATTCTTTTCCCTACAATATTACAAACTCATTTCACTGCTGTGGTACAAAATTCCACTAAATACAGAACCTGTATTTTAACAAATTCAAACAACATATTAAGTCAATTCTGAGGGGCTTAATATTGTTAGAAACGAGAACTACAGTATTTTTTTGAAGGGTCAGAAATGCACCACAATGGTGAAAAGCACACTTGAGAATACACTGGCTTTATCTGCTTTTCTTACCAGTCTTTTCTTCTGAGAGACAAAACCTGACCCACCTCATAGAAGCAGCATTGACAAGAATGTAACAAGAACACTTTCTACTTCATGAAAAGACAAAGGAATTTGGCACTAACTGTGTATGCACGCACTATTCCCATACGGTGCCCTTTTATGTACAAATTTTCTTTGTTCTTTATATCATGTATGTAAATAGTATTTATGTGCTCTTTCAGGAATCAAGTGGTTAAAAAAATCCCGATTTAATAAGAGGAAAAGTGAAAGGAAAAAAGTGGGGGGGGGGGGAGCTGACTCTTACTAATTATTTTGATTAGTAAATGACACATCTTTATGCTTCGCTGGGGGTTTTTTTGGGGGGCGGGGAGGGCGGTTTGTAGTTTTGCAAACTGCCTTCCAATCATCAAATCACAGCATCATATGGTAACTGTTCAACAGCATACAGACATAGCGGTAGATAAACTTTTTACCAAATTACTACCTGTCATAGCACTTCTGAACCACGTACCAAAGATATGCAAAAAGCCAGCTTAAATTCTGGTCCTTTTACAGTGCTATTCTGCTCAGCCATGTGCCCAACCTCAAACCCTACGGTAAGCAGTTCAGTAACTAACTAAATACGGTCACAGAGAATCCAAATGCGAGACACAGGTCTAAACATCGGTGGGTAGAACTGGCCAAACCAGTGCACTGCATTTGGAAACCTGGCACAAAAGAACAATTTTGGTAACTCCGCCGTCTACGCACAGTTTTGCCTGCAAAATACAAACGGCAGTTCTGCTGCACCAGCGGCCTACCCAGGAAACACTAAGTTTGAGTCGCTAACTAAGCATACCATCACACCGCCACACAGGAATGTGGCCCTCTAGGGCGGCATCAACACTGCTGCCAGAGACCCGAAGGAAAGGAAGATCTTTCCTTGCAGGGTGTTTTCAGCCTCGTCAGACTCGCAACAGACCCCGCCGCTGCAAGGCCGGCGCTGCGACACCTCCTCCAAGCCTCCCGGGGGAGGGCGGTGAGCAGCCCCACGTCTCGCGTTCTCCCACTGAGAAGCAGTGGGGTGGCGCTGGGCGGGGTGGCGGGGTGGCGGGGTGGGGGGGGGGGAAGGAGGCGAGCGCGAAGGAGGCCTGGCAGTGCCCGCCCAGCCCTACCCAGCCTCCGCGGGCCCCCGGCTCGGCAGCCGTCACAAGGCTGCCCGCGGGGCCCACTTGCAGGGATGACAGCGCCTGAGGGGTCCAGTCGGGCTCATCTTCCGGAAGATTCCTACGGTCGGGGTCCGAGGGACAACCCTGCGCACAGGGCCCCGCAAATCCGGGGACAGACGGCGGAAGGGGCGCTCCCGCCTGGAGGTAACTGGACCCTTACAGTTCTCCTCCGTCTCCCCACAAGGGCCAAGCGGGGTCCTCCACGATAAGAAAGCTCTCACGTCCCCCTTTCCCCGCACTGCCCGCGAAAGAGCCCTGAGCTCAAGGGGACGTGTCGCTGCCCCCCACTCGCCCCCCGGTTACGACATTAGTCACCAACAAGTAACTCACTCCGCTTCCGCCATCTTCTCTCCTCCATCACTACCATGGGCTGCGCATGCGCCCCCCGGCGGCCACGGCGGCGGCGAGGGAGGGGGCGGGGTCGGCTAGCCTCGGGCCCCCGAGGTCACGTGGGGTCCTCGTCTTCCAATCCCCCCTCCCAGTACAAGCCTTGCTTGCTGTGGAAAGTGACCAGGTTTCCAGTTTAGATACCAGTGTCTCACCTTCCCCAGTGCTCGCTTTCTTTTGCCTAGGGTCTTTTTCCTCTTGGGGAGGGTGTCTGTAACTAAGATATGAAAAGTTCTGATTAGACTGTTAAAATTTTTAAGAACATCTAAAATATATCAAAGCCTATGTGAACTGCAAAGAGTGAGATGGAAGAGAATACCACGAGGATTGGATGATGAGGTGTCAGAGTGAAAGGAAATGCCATGGTAGCTGCAGGGATTGTTACCTGGGGCGCATGGCAGTTTGGGGATGGAACCGGCAATTCCTCTCTTGGGCTCAAAGACAGTGTTCTAGATCCCCATAAGGTGGACGGTTAAGGAATCGTCATGATTACCCTATGAATATCATTCATGTGTTTGACGTGAATTTACAGAGTGGTCAGTGGAGATTGCAAACTTGCATACCGCAGGGAACAAGCAGGAATGGCCACCAGTTTGCTAATGTAATTTACTATATTCTACGCATATGGCAACTAATCTGAAGCAGGATGAGACAAACATGCAAATTTGAGTGAAACAAGTCCCTATCTTCCAACAAATCTTAATCTGGAGAGTGAAGTGGGTTTTACAGAGATAGCCACACATTCTAAGTGATCTGACACATCCATCAAGCGCTTTGGCAACCTTAAGTTCAAGGAATAATAAATCTTTACTGTCCTTCACCAAAAACAGCATACTGATCACAAACAGTGCCTTCTTTTTCCACGTTTTAAGATGGTGGAGTCTCATTTCAAGAACTGAGAAATGAATTAGTGATATAAATTCATCGCAAAGTGTAATATGGTCTAATGAAAAGTATACTTAATCTTATAAATCCTGTGATCAGGATGTCCCTAGGGAAGGTAAGAGACCACTGCCTATGTAAGGTAAATTGTCCTTTACCACTTCCGCCTGTATGTTAACATTGTTTCTTTACCTTATTTTCTTATCTAAAGCAGTGACCTTCCTCCTACTCCTAGGAGAACTCACTGAGAAAGTCCCCTTTGAAAAGTCCTTGTAGATGCTTAAAAATAAGATATTACTACTTTTTCTTTCTTTTCTGAGCTGCTCATATGATGCCATTGTCATTTAACTCTCAAGAATCAACTGTTGGGACTTCCTTGGTGGTCCAGTGGTTAAGAGTCTACTCTTCCAATGCAAGGCGTGTGGGTTTGATCCCCGGTTGGGGAACTAAGATCCTGCATGCTGCGTGGCCAAAAAAAAAAAAAAAATCAACTGTCTATTGGTATTGCTGACATTTTTGCTTAGTAAAACAAAACTGAAGAAAGCAGTCTTAGACCGAAAAATGCGTAATCCAAAGGAATGTTTGGAATAAATGGGCCAAAATTATGCCTTTTCATCCCTCTTTCCTTTGAACATCTAAGGCCTATATCTGTATTGTCATCTCATGCAGATTGGCTTTAAAAGTCAGAACATATATTAGGTAAAATCAGGCCAGTACTTCTTTTTATTTATTTTATTCTATTTTATTTTTTATTTTTTTTGGCAGTGGCTTGCAGGAACTTAGTTCCCGGACCAGGGATGGAACCCAGTGCCGGCAGTGAGAGTGCCAAGTCCTAACCACTGGACCTCCAGAGAATCCCCAGTACTGCTTTTTAGAAACATTTCAAAACCCAATATTTATTATAACAACAACTAGCATTTGTATAGCCTTTTACTAAAAGCAGAGGATTTCCACAAACTCATTTGATCATCACAACAATCCTAGTTATCATTTTCATTTAGCACAGAAATATAATGAGGCTTGGGCTTCCCTGGTGGTGCAGTGGTTGAGAATCCGCCTGCCAATGCAGGGGACGTGGGTTCGAGCCCCGGTCTGGGAAGATCCCACATGCCTCAGAGCAACTAAGCCCATGCACCACAACTACTGAGCCTGTGCTCTAGAGCCCGCAAGCCACAACTACTGAGCCCGCATGCTGCAACTACTGAAGCCCGCGTGCCTAGAGCCCATGTTCCGCAACAAGAAAAGCCACCACAATGAGAAGCCCGTGCACCACAATGAAGAGTAACCCCCGCTCGCTGCAATTAGAGAAAGCCCGTGCACAGCAACAAAGACCCAACACAGCCAAAAATAAATAAATAAATTTATTTTAAAAAAAAGAAATATAATGAGGCTCAAGGTGATTAAATGCCTGTGGTGACTCTGCTAGACTGTACCAGAAATGGGGTTCTAACTTAAGCTTTCCATGGGCAAAATCAAGTTTTCGTTCCTGCATCATTCAGCAAGCCACTGTGTGAAATGTTAGTGGAGACAAAGTATGATAAAGGACTACCCTCAAGAAATTTATCATCACTTATCTGATGAAACAGAGGAAGGTGTTTTACCTCTTTGTGATTTCCTAATGAAGAGATTTATGTGTCATGCTAACAGGCTGAACTTCTTTCTAAAGTTTCCAGGAAACGTTGCTTTGGAGAAGTGCCAGCATCGTATATTTTAGAAAAATCCCTCTAGCAAGGATGGATTGGAGGAAAGTAAAACTGGAGACAGGGAAACTGGTTGGGAAACTGTATTAATCCTTAAAGAAGTGGTAAAAGGCTCCAGGAATGAAAAAGAAGGATAGATTAAAATTTTTGCTCCTTTGTTGCACTAGTCACACTTCAAGCGCTCAATAGCCATATGTGGCTAGTGGCAGCTATATTGTACAGTGTAGATATAGAACATTTCCATTATTACAGAAAGTTCTATTGGACGGTGCTCAT
This sequence comes from Phocoena phocoena, assembly GCF_963924675.1. NCBI lineage: Eukaryota > Metazoa > Chordata > Mammalia > Artiodactyla > Phocoenidae > Phocoena > Phocoena phocoena. Next base: position 49,825,354 of record NC_089222.1, read on the forward strand.
CTGAATGCTAGGTCAGGGATTGGCAAACTACTATTTCTGTCTTAGTTTGGGCGGCTATGACAGAGGCCGTGGACTGGGCAGCTTAAGCAAACATTTATTTCTCACAGTTCTGGAGGCTGGGAAGTCCAGGGTCACGGTGCAGGCAGATTCAGTGTCCAGTGAGGGCCCTCCTCCTGGTTTGCAGACAGCCACCTTCTCACTGAATCCTCACATGGTGGAGAGAGAAGACAGTATAGCAGGAATGGGGACCATGGGCATTTGGGCCACTTCTTCATGTAACTCACTTGTGCCCCAAGGCCTGCTCAGCCCTATCATGTATAGTCCACTTCCATTTGATGGTGGAATGCTGCTATGCACACCCAACTTTACGGTCTGGTGGACCAGATGACACTCGGGTCACAATGAGCAGCTTGCATGGTAACTTGGTGACCCATAGTTAAGCATTCAGTGTCTTCTAAGGTCCAGTAGCAGGCCAAGAGCTGTTTCTCAAAAGGAGAGTAGTTATCTGCAGAGGGTGAAAGGGCTTTGTTCCAAAATCCTGAGGACCTGTGCTGTGATTTCCCTGTAGGGCCCTGCCGAAGGCTCCAAACAGCATTCCTATCTGCCGCTACCACTTGGGATGGAGTAACACACCCAAATGAGGAATATGTTGCCTCCAAAATCCAAAGGGGCCCTCTAGGTGTTAGACTTCTTTTTTTGTTTGTTGGAGGGGCCAGATGCAACAATTTATCCTTCACCTTACAAGGGATATTTCAGCATGCCCCACACCTCTGGACCTCCTAGAAATTTCACTGACATGGAAGAAGAAATGTCGCTGAATTTTTCTCAGACTTATTTCCCACCTTCTGACACACAAATGTCTTACCAATAAGTTGAGTAGTTGCTACTTTTTGCACACTACGTCCGATCAGGATAATGTCTTCAATGTAATGGACCAGTGGACCAGTGTGATATGATGTGAAAGAAAAAGGTGATCAAAATTCTTGCAAACTAGTTATGACATAGGGTGGCAGGGTTGATTTAGCCCTGATGTAGGATTGTGAAGGTGTATTGCTGGCCTTTCCAGCTGAAAACAAACTGCTTCTGGTGGTCTTTACTAACAGGTATCAAGAAAAAAGCATTTGTCAGATCAATAGTTGCATACTAGGTACCAGAGGATATATTAATTTGCCCAACCAATAAAAACCACATCTGGTACAGCAGCTGCAACTGAAGTCACCAACTGGTCAAGCTTAGAGTAATCCACTGTCATTCTCCAAAATCTGTCTGCCTTCTGCACAGGCCAACGGGCAAGTTGAGTGGGGATGTGGTGGTGCTATTCTCTGCAATCCCTCCAGGAATACGGTATTGCTTTTGGTTTACTATTTTCCTAGGTAGAGGCAGTTCTACTGGCTTCCACTTGACCTTTACCACCATACTAGTCCTCACTCCACAGGTCAAGGAACCAAGGTGGTGATTCTGCCAGGTGCTCAGTGTATCTATTTTTTTTTAGGGGGGGCTGTATCGGGTCTTAGTTGCGGCATGTGGGATCTTTCGTTGAGGCGTGTGGGTTTCTCTCTAGTTGTGGCGTGTGGGCTTCAGGACGCATGGGTTCTGTGTTTGTGGCACCGTGGGCTTAGTTGCCCCACGGCATGTGGGATCTTAGTTCCCCCACCGGGGATCGAACCTGTGTCCCCTGCATTGGAAGCGGATTCTTTACCACTGGACCACCAGGGAAAACCAGTGTCCTTTCTGTCGGGGATGTAGCTTCTTCTTTATTTAAGGGGTACTGAGGTCTGTAAACCAGCTCAAGTCTGGGAATTGATTGAAGGGATATGACTCCCTTTTTATGATTCAGGTTAGACTTTTGTTTACTTGACCTAGAACTTTTCTACTGATACTGTTCAAGTAAGAATTTAGGGCTTCCCTGGTGGCGCAGTGGTTGAGAGTCTGCCTGCCGATGCAGGGGACACAGGTTTGTGCCCCAGTCTGGGAGGATCCCACATGCCGCGGAGCAACTGGGCCCGTGAGCCATGGCCGCTGAGCCTGCGCGTCCGGAGCCTGTGCTCCGCAATGGGAGAGCCACAACAGTGAGAGGCTTGCGTACAGCAAAAAAAAAGAATTTCATAGGTTTCCTATCTGTTTCATTTCTAGGAATACCATGATCAACTAGCCAATGACATAGGTCTGCACAAGTCAGACTATCCGGATTGCTGCTCTGACTCTGTTGTCCACCAGTGCCGCCACTTGGTCCCTGCAACCCTAGGATCCAATTACTCCTGTTGCATTTAGGTTCCCCAATTCAGTGGCTACAGTTCCCACTGTAAGGTCTGGCCTACAGAGAAGAGCGATCACAGAGCCCTTCACGGATGCTGGAGCTCCCCTCACAAACTGCTATGGAGTGAGTATTTGTGCCCCCCCCCCAAATGTTGAAGCCCTAATCCCCAATGTGATGGTATTTGGAAACTTTGGGAGGTAATTAGGTCATCAGAGTTGAACCTTTATAAATGGGATCAGTGCTCTTAGAAGAGGAAAGATGAGAGAGATGATTTCTCTCCACCATGTGAGGATACAGCAACAAGGTGGCCATTGTCTGCAAATTGGGAAGAAGTTTCTCACCAGACACCACATTTGCCAGCACCTTGATCCTGGACTTCCCACTCTCTAGAACTGTGAGAAATAATTGTTGTTTAAACCACCCAGTCTGTGGTATTTATTATAGCAGCCCAAACTGACTAGCACAAGCCCACAGGCCAAATCCAGCCTGTCGCTTGTTTTTATACAGCCCTCAAGCTAAGAATGGTTTCTACATTTTCTAATGATTGAAAAAAATATCCAAGGGAGAATATTTTGTGACGAGTGAGAATTATGTGAAATTTATATTTCAGTGTCCATAAATTAGGTCTTATTGGAACACAGCAATACTCACGCGTTTATGTATTGCCTGCAGCTACTTTTGTGCTTCAAGGGCAGAGTTGAGTAGTTGCAACAGACACTGTAATGGTCCACTTGACAGAAAAAGTATGCTGACCTGTGTTCTAAATCACTGATCACCTCGTGCTGGACACTTGCAGGGCAGTTAATATAGTGCCTACACTGTCCTACGCCCCATCTAGACTTGATTGCTGTCCTAATATCCTACATGGTGAGACAGAAGGTCAAGTGACCCAGATTTGAATTCTGGTAAAGTACTGACCCTCCTTGGGAAACTGCTTTACGTTTTAGTTTTTTTTGTTGTTTTGTTATTTATTTATTTATTTGGTTGTGCTGGGTCTTAGTTGTTTTTTTTTTTTTTTTTTTGAGGTCTTAGTTTTATAATGTGAAAAAAAGAGGGGCAACACCTTACAAGACTGTTGTACGGCCTTAAAAAACCATATGTAAAGTCTAAAAAAGTTTTCTTTTTTTACCTTTTTATCAAAGTCTTCCTTCACTTGAATTTGTTCAATAAGTGTTACTGAGTATGCCTACTACTCAATAGGTTTTAAATGCTTGCTGAGGGAATGAGTGCTTGAATATTTGGATGAATGAGGACTAAAATTCTAGTATATCCTATAGGTTGGAATGACATCCAAAAATAATCATTAATGGCTTATTTTATATTCTTTTTGATTTTCTATGTACTAACATACATATAAGTATATGTATCTCTTTATCAAAAATGGTATTGGACTATATACACTCTTTTGCAACCATTTTCACTTAATAGTATATCCTTCCATGTCAGTGTATGTGGTTTTCTTCCAGTTCTTCAAAGATGCCACTTTGCTTACCTCATGGCCTTCCATACAATCCTGGAATATTCTCTCCCATACTTTGCAAATCTAGCTCCTTGTTTCCCTTTAATTATCTGCATAAATGTCATTTCTTTAGATAGGTTTTTCCAGATCAATTTATAGAGTTCTCCCCACCATTATTCTCTGTCACTGCACAATATTTATTTCCCTTGGAGCAGGTACCACAGTTTGTAATTGTGGGTTTGTTCACTTATTTTCTTGCCTATTTTTTCTCTCTAAACTGTGAATCTCACAAGGACAGGGAATAAACCTGTTTTCTTCATGACTGTATATTCAGTGCCTTGCACAGTGCCAGGCACCATAGTAAGCTCTAAATAAATGTGTTGAAATAAATAAGTGTGTAAGTAACACACTGAAAAAAGGGTATTTGTTCTTTCACTCCCTGTCCATGATGGATAGAGCATTGCTTTCTTTTTTCTTCAGTTCTTTACTTATTCTTAGTTAAGAAACAATACTGTACAGTTGACCTTTGAACATCATGAGTTTGAACTGTGCAGGTCCACTTTTACATGGATTTTTTTTCAGTAAATGCATACTACAGTACTTACATGATATGTGATTGGTTGAATCTGTGGTTGTGGAACTGTGGATACAGAAGGTCAACTGTAAAGTTACACACAAATTTTTGACAGCACAGAAGTTAGTGCCCCTAACTTCCTACATTGTTCAACTGTACTTATCTGGATTCACACCTGGGATGTGTTTTAATCAGGTATGGTAAGGTGAAAGACACAAGGACAACTGCTTTTGAAATAAGAGTTTATTATTTACAGTTCCCAAAGAAAGGGAGCATGCCACACCATGCAGGGCCACATGGGGAAGCACCAGGGTCAGTCTGGAGGCAGAAGGAGTGAAAGAGAAAGCATGGCCCAGAGCCTTTATTGTAGTTTCTGCAGAAAGGAATGGAAGAGGCAGCATATGAAAGTTTAAGTAAATTTGGGATTGGATAGTTTGAATATTTTTAGTAGGCTCTGGTCTATAGCAGTGGTCTCTAGTTGTCCAGTACCTGGCCCTGGGTGGGGAGGGGTGATTTAGAACAGGGGAAATACTGGCTTGGTGTATGAGAATTAAATAAAGGAGGAAGTCGGGGATATGGGCTTTGGATTGGTTGGTTTGCATATGAAAGCCACATTCACAGAGGAGAAGTCATTTGCTATCTCTAGGATAATTTTTAGAGATAAAAGCCCTGGGAGGGGCAGCCTCTCCTCTGTCAGTAAGGCCACCAAGATATCAAAGCATCATAAAATATACAAAATAAAAAGCATGATTAATACATTTCCAACCTAATTTAGGTATCATGAATGCTCATTCCCCAGTTAAATTTTTCAGATGAAAGATATAAACCACATCTGTGTATATAAATCTTTGTCTCGTTTAATGCAGGAAGATGGGCAGGGCCTGAAATTTGGAGTTAAGAACCTGAATTTAAGCACTGATCCTTCCCATTTCCAGCTGGGTGCTCTTAGCCAATCCAATTAACCTCTCTGAACACCAAGTTCCTCATAACTAAAGCAGGGATAACAGTAATTTTTACCAGAAATGTGATTGTATTTGTCAAAATGTTTTGTTAACTACAATGCACCATGTACACATTTAAAGTTTTACTGCAGTATACTGCAGGGACTTTTTCTCAGAATAAGAATTTAGAAGGTGTTTTTGTTGTTGTTGTAATTGTAGACATGTTCAAGGGCAAGACTGGAGGGGGAACACTAAAAATTTATTCAGGAAAAGAATAAGATTTCACTGTCTAGTTACATAGTGCAATTTTGGATTAAAGGGTACTTTCCATCAATGGACTTCAAAGAGCTTTGAAACGTTTATTTATTTTCATAATATTTTGAAGTCAGTTAGGTTAAAGTTGTCGTCATTTACTCTCTGAAGGGAAATAAATACACAGCAAGTTACATAACCTGCTTGAGTCAAAATTAAAACCAAGGCTTTCAGTTTTGCCAATGCCACATAGTGCTCAGACTGGAGCTGCACTGCTCCCCAGAATAAGCAAGCACCTTCTTTTGCTGGAATCATCTAAGGTTTGGTTTTATCACAATGCTTGCTGGATCAAGCAATTTAAGAAAAATTAGAAAATCTGTCATCAAATAATCACTAGCAATTCATTACCAGCAAATAAGCCTCATCAAGTGCCTCTAAGATGTAGGCATTGGTTTTACTTAATGAAGTTAAGAATCTGTGTCTTCTCCTGAGGTCGTAGAATTTTTTTCTCTTCTGGGTCATTCTTCCCTCTGCTCTCATCTAAAGAACCAATGCTTTTACATTCCTCTTCTCCCTAAAATTTCAGGTGATTTAGGACTAAATCCAAAGCTCCTTCTGTGGCTTACAGAGTCTTTATTTTCTGACTCTAAAACACCTTCTTCCTCTGCTTCCAACTGCCTTTATACTTAATCCTCATTAAATTTCTCATCAGGCAGACAAAAGCTAGGCCTTTTCACTGCCCTGCCTTTACACCCAACTTTAATTCATCTAAAATAGCAATAAGGGGAGGCTGAGAGGAGAAAGAGAAGGCTACACTTGTTAAATACAGTTGTCGCTCGGTAGCCACCGTGAATTGGTTCCAGGACCCCCTCGGATACCAAAATCCATGGGTTCTCACTTCTTCTCTATAAAATGGTGTAGTATTTCCATATAACCTATGTGCATTCTTCTGTATACTCTAAATCATCTCCAGATTACGTATAATACCTAATGCAATGTAAATACTATGTAAATATTTGTAAATACAGTGTAAATGCTATGAAATAGTTGCCAGAGCATGGCAAATTCAAATTTTGCTTTTTGAAACTTTCTGAAATTTTTTTTTTTTTTTAATATTTTCGATCTACAGTTGGTTGAATCTGTGGATGCAGAACCCGAGGATATGGAGGGCCAACTGTCCTTGCTGAGTGCTCTACATACAGTATCCTATCTAATTTGCACAGCAAACCCATGAAGCTGATGAGGGTACTCATTTTAGTGGGATTAAGTAACCTGTCCAAGGTCATACTGCTAGTAAGTGGCAGGATTAGCTTTGGAACCGAAGTCCACCTGCAAAATACATGCCCTGGCCTCTTCCATATGCTGACCCTCTCCACCCACTATTGTCATCTGGCATTATTCTTCAGATTCTGCTCAACCTTTTCATCCTCTGGGCTTCACAGCCTCACCCAGATGGAGTTAGCGCTCTCATAGTACTCTGTTTATACTCCTCTAATAATACTTACCAGGTATTTACTTTTAATTGAGATATAATTCACATAAAATTCATGTTTAAAGCATATAACTCAATGTATATTGACAATGTCACGTAACCATCACTATTATCTAATTGCAGAATATTTTCATCGCCCCAGAAGAAACTCCAAGACCTTTAAGCAATCACTCCCCGTTCTCCCTTTCCTGAAACCTCTGGCAACCACTAATCTGCTTTCTGTCTCTATAGATTTGTCTGTTATGGACATTTAATATGAATGGAATTATACAATATGTAGCCTTTTGTGTCTGTCTTCTCTTGCTTAGTGTTTTCAAGGTTTATCCACATTGTCATGTGTTTCGGGACTTCATTCCTTTTTACAGATGAATACTATTTCACTTTAGGGATATACCACATTTTGTTTATCCATTCTTCAATTAATGGACATTTGGTTTGATCTCACTTTTTAGTTACTGTGAATAATGCTTACATGAACATTTGTGTACTGCTTTTTGTGCAGACATATGTTTTTAATTCTCTTGGTTATATAACTAGGAAAGGAATTGCTGAGTCATATGGTAACTCAATATTTAACATCTTGAGAAACTGTCAAACTGTTTTCCAAAGTAGCTGCACTTCTTCACATTCCCACCTGCAATGTATGAGGGTTCCAATTTCTGCACACCCTTGCCAACGCTTGTTATCATCCATCTTTTGATTATAGTCAACCTAGTAGGTATGAAGTGATTGAGTTGCATTTCCCTAATGACTAATAATGAATATTTTTCATGCTTTTATGGCCATTTGTATGTCTTCTTTGGAGAAATGTCTATTCAAATTCTTTGCCCACAAAGAGAAATTAAGTTATTTGTCTTTTGTAAGAGTTACTTGTATATCTGAATACTAGTCCCTTATCAGACATATGATTTGCAAATGTTTTCTCCCATTCTGAGGGTAGACTTTTCTCTTTCTTGATTGTGTCCTTTGAAATACCAGCATTTTACATTTTGATGAAGTTCAATTTATCTTTTTCTTTTGTTACTTGTGCTTTTGGTGGCAATCTAAGAATCCATTGTCTAATCTAAGATCACAAAGATTTCCTGCTGTGTTTTTTTCTAAGAGTTTTATAATTTTAGCTCTTATACTTAAATCTTTGATCCATCTTGAGCTAAATTTTGTAAATGGTTTAGGTAGAAGTCCAACTTCATTCTTCTGTATATGGATATTCAATTGTTCCAGCATCATTTGTTAAAACAAATTAACCCTCCTCCAAGAAAAAGACCTATTTTTTCCCCCACTGAATTGTCTTGGCCCTTTACACTGACACATGTCTGCTAGTGTGAGCTCCTTGAGGGCAAGGTTTTTTATATTACTACCTGCATGTCTAGCATGGGACTATGATGTAGTAAACCCTCAAAAAACGTGTTCAATAAATGAAAAGCTGATTTGAGAATCCTAGTGTCAACCTACACGTACCAAGTGCCATAGACTTTGCTAGATGCTGGGGAAGTTTTATACATGAACTCACAGTCTAGTAAAGTTTTCAAACCAAAAGTTTCCAAGGGGTCCGAGAATCTTACAATCCTACACTGGAATGGGTCTTGGAGGTCGCGATTGCGGTAAGGAAAAGCAAACCTGACAAGGCTAAATAGCAGCCTGTGGCCTTATCTCATGTTAATTTGCCAGAGATCCCAGGTCTCTTTGAAATTACATTATGACTTTACAACTTAACAGAGGATTTTTTTTCAGTTAGGCCTCCATAAAGCATTTTTTCAGTTAGGTAGGCCTTGAGAAAGTCCTCTCCAGATGAAAGACAGCTGCTTCTGTTTCATATCACTCTTACCTTCTGAGATAACTGCTATCAGAGATTAAAAAAATTTTTTTCTCCACCCTAGCTGGACATAATCACTCCTTTCTCTGAACTTCTATAGCTCTTACTTGCTCTTCCAGAAAATTAGCAATTTGTTTTGTACTGCCCTAGTGCTTTGGATTTTTATGTAATCTTGAATTATTTATCACCAGTTTATGTGTGAACTTCCTAAGTAGACTGCCCCAACTAGACTCAAGGGCAAAAGTTGCATTTTACATTTATTGTATGAAATATAGGGCTTTGTACCTAGTGGACGTGCAACAGGTATTTCTTGACATTATTTGTGTTTTTATAGAATTTATTTTTAAAATAAGAAGCTATTAGGCTTAAGTTTCATTCTGTTTTTCCCTAGAGGCTAAGGGTGTGAGGCTCAAAGGGAGAAGCACCTTCTCTCCTTTGGACAATTACTAGTGACCCTCTACTTGCTTTCCTAGAGGAATGGAGACACCAGAGAACTAATAATTAGTACATGTACATATTTAAATATTTCTTAATATTACTATTAAAGGTTTTAAAATTCTATGAAAAGGATAAAAGAGATTGGCAGAATTCCCCCCAGAACCCAGTAAATTAAACTAACTCTCAAGGAAACTCTGAGTTGTAGTTTTTAAATTACTGAATCAGAAAGTAGAGAAACAGGGACTTCCCTGGTGGTCCAGTGGTTAAGACTCCATGCTTCCACTGCAGGGGGCACGGGTTCGATCCTTGGTCGGTGGAACTAAGGTCCTACATGGCTTGTGGCGTGGCAAAAAAAAAAAAAAAAAAGTAGAGAAAAGACATCCTGTTTCTCTTCTTTTTTGTGGTACGCGGGCCTCTCACTATTGTGGCCTCTCCCGTTGCGGAGCACAGGCTCCGGACGCGCAGGCTCAGCGGCCATGGCTCACAGGCCCACCCGCTCCGCGGCATATGGAATCTTCCCGGACCGGGGCACGAACCCGTGTTCTCTGCATCGGCAGGCGGACTCTCAACCACTGCGCCACCAGGGAAGCCCCTGTTTCTCTTCTTATCTCAAGCTTGCTTTCTAGTTAAGACGTGGAAGAAGGAGATGGAATAATCTAGCCTCATATTGAACAGTGCCCTGCAGAACATAACCAGAATCTTTGGAACTGTTTAACTAAGGTAAAATAGAAAAGGTGGCGGAATGGAAGAGTGAGTATATCATGACATGATACTCAGTACACTGTCATGCACCTGTGGGAACACAGTGAACCTGTTAATGGATTATGATAAGAACAGGTTATGTGTGGATTAAAATGATTCTTTAATAACAATGAATCTCCACAGCATTTTAGCATGTGGTTAGATCATGGAAAACAAAAACCAAATCAAAACTAAGAATTTTGTGAAGTTAATATTTTTTCCTCATCTGCCAGAAATCACTCAGTCCTCGTTTCAAATTCATGGTATTTTAAAATTAGTCTAAATAGTGGAAAACATTGGAACAATGATAAAGTGACTGTCATTTCAGTTCTTTGGACTTCATTTGTAAAATGAGGCATAGATTTTTTGTTCTTCAAACTGTCATTGGGGGACCAGCAGCATCAGACCTTTAAATCAGAATATGCATTTTAACAAAATCCCTGCCTAATTTGTATGGTTATCAAAGTTTGAGAAGACTGACCTGGATGACACAAAGTAACTTCCAGTTAGTAAATTCAACCATTCCGTGATTCTAGTTGGAAGAGTCCACCTTAGGTAAAAGGAGAGTCACTTTCTTAGGAGTTGTGTTTGACTTGAGTAAACAGATTGCTCAGCGAGTTGAACTAATTTTTCAGGTCATAGCTTTAACAAAGCAAACAGAAAATGAAGACTTGTTCTGCTTATATGGTGCTGTCAGCTTCCTTCCTATGACAGTAAGATTAATTTTAGTATTTAAGTGGACATAAACCAACAGAAAATTATTTCAATATTAAATTAAATAATTTAATATTTGTTGAATACCAACAATTTTCTAAGTGCCAAAAAGAACTTAGAAGGTAAGATTCCTGCTCTTGAGGCACCTAATAATGCTTTGCTTTAAAAGTCTCAGTGTCTGGAGTCCTTATTAATTTAATTATAGGCTGATTCATAATTTGTTAGTTTCCAGGATGGGAAGCTATACCAATTCAGTAGAATATCTCATGCCTAAGTCGCAGGGTGATAAGCACGGTATACAGGTGAACTAACAGGCAGCTTTATCTTTGGAATGCTGTTCGCCTTGATGTTGTACATGTGATTAAGCAGCCAAAAAATCATTACAGACTATAAGCTCTGCTTTTCCCCCTTGATTTTTCTGTGGCCCCAAACAGGATGTGGTTTAATTCAAGGTCAGCAGAAATTCAATATGAAAAGATTTGAGTCCAGTAGGAAGTAGGTGGAGGTGGTAGAGAAAATGAGCTAGTCCTCTGTGAGAGGGGTGAAGACGGGTTGACAACCTTGTGTGGGAGAGGAGTGTACGCCAGAGGCTGTGAGAGAGAACTAGGTTATTATTTTCTTTTAATATTTATTTATTTATCTTGGCTGCGCTGGGTCTTAGTTGCGGGCTGAGAAGCACGGCATGTGGGCTTCCGAGTTGCAGCGTGTGAACTGTAAGTTGCGGCATGCCTGTGGGATGTAGTTCCCCCACAAGGGATCGAAACCGCGCCCCCTGCATCGGGAGCGTGGAGTCTCACACACTGGACACCAGGGAAGTCCCCGAGAACTAGGGTATTAAAGGAGGCCAATGCTGGGGTGGGTGAGCTGCTGGAGTTGGAAGAATTTATTAGATAAGGTTTACATTTTCAATTGGATACGCCATCCTCAAGAACAGGTTTGCCTCTTCAAATTGGAGGGTAGCTTACATTTAATGCTTGACTGCTGTTAGGGACAGCATACTTGGTGCACCAACATCATTAAACAAATGATACTTCTAAAAGAAGTTTGTGTGTTTTAATGGAGGCTTTTTCAACCTGACATTTTACTAGTCAACTCTGTGCCTTTCAGTTAAGCCAGACACAAGTGGGTTCTTCTGGTTCCTAAAGAAGATGAGGTAGCACTCGGGAGCTGTTGCAATTATTCTTTGTCACTTACTGGCGCACAGTTTCCCATTTTGCATTTTTTCTCTTTATTGGTACATGTCCTGACATCCTATCTGGATTGTAACTTTCTTGAAAAGAAGGGGAGAGCATAATGCCTGCACCAACTAACCCCATAGGGGTTAATTATGTTGAGGTTTCTCAGACATCTTTTTTTTTTTTTTTTTTTTTTTTGCGGTACGCGGGCCCCTCACTGCTGTGGCCTCTCCCGTTGCAGAGCACAGGCTCCGGACGCACAGGCTCAGCGGCCATGGCTCACGGGCCCAGCCGCTCCGCGGCACGTGGGATCTTCCTGGACCGGGGCACGAACCCGTGTCCCCTGCATCGGCAGGCGGACTCTCAACCACTGCGTCACCAGGAAGCCCACTCAGACATCTTTGACTATTCAGTGACTTTCATTAAGTAAATGTTTTATATTATTTTATTTTATTTTATTTATTCATTTTGCTGTCTCTTCAGCTTAATGGAACTCTCCACTGACAGTTCATTAAAACAAAGACATTTTATTTCAAAGGCAAAATAAGTTAAGGCTCAAACTGGCGTATGTCATTATCTGTACTGTGGGAGTGAGATTGGGGAACTGCAATGGAAATGAGTGTATGTGGCTGGAGTGAAGGGAGTACCCAGATAAAGCTGGCGGTGTCAATGGGGCAGTGAGAGGGCACAGGAGAAAGAAGGGGGAAAGGGAGTCATGGGGGTATTGTTTGCTATCTGTGCTAGCTCAGTAAGGTTAATTAACAGAATAAAAACTAAACTCTTACTAACAGCTGTCAGGATTCCAATCAGGAGTTTGGGTCACAACTTTCGCTCTTGAAGGTTAAGTAAAACAATTAATGTAATACTATTAGGACATGATTACACAGGACATGTGTCTACTATTTATTATCTCATTCCATTCACCAAGCAGTTTATTTCTTTGATGCACATTGGGACAAGCACTCTGATAATGACAAAATGAGAGAATGCTGGCCAAAAATATTTTAAATCCCTTAAGCCGGTGGATTTGAGCATTAATTAATTTTTTTTCTATTCAAGTCATCACAGTGAGCCAAAAGTAAGTATAATTTAGCTCAGAGCCCAATATTTATCTCTACAGGTCACAGAGTCGCTCCAAATGATCAGGACTTGCAGTTGAAACACTTTTCTCTCTTTTTAGTGACATGATCAAATGCTTAATGAAACCACAGAAGAATGCTAGGTGAAAGGAGGCAGGCTTACCCAAAGTTGAAGGTACTAGTAAGCACCATTTTAAGTACAACAGAAAGAAAATGGGCTGTGGGAGGCTTTTTCACAATGTTTACCATTGACTTCCCATTTTGTATCATGTGATTCTCAGTTGAGAAACAGGCATCAAAGATCCAGCAGCAGGATTTATTAGATGGCATAAAGAACATGAAAAACAAATTTTCATATTTGATCTATATACAGCAGGACACACTGGTGAGGCTAGTTAATATTGAATATAAAGGCCTACCTATTCTGAGTAGATATTTTCTTGTTAGAGCAGCTCAATCTGTAGAAAGGAAGCCATATTTTCCTAAAGATATGATTAATATGATGCCAGGTTCCTTTTAAACCCTTTAACAGAGTCCTGTTTTCTTTAAACTAAAGAGATGGCTCAATAGTTTCTCATATTTTGTTACTAAAAATGACATAATTTCTGTGCCCTGATTATCCTATATGCTTAACTGTCTGTGCCTTGTATCTATTTTATTTGTTTATATTTTAAATTTTTATTTATTTTATTTTTTGCTGTGTTGGGTCTTTGTTGCTGCACGCACGCTTTTCTCTAGTTGCGGCGAGTGGGGACTACTCTTCGTTGCGGTGCGCGGGCTTCTCATTGCAGTGGTTTCTCTTGTTGCAGAGCACGGACTCTAGGTGCGTGGGCTTCAGTAGTTGTGGCACGTGGGCTCAGTAGTTGTGGCTCGCGGGCTCTAGAGTGCATGCTCAGTAGTTGTGGTGCACGGGCTTAGTTGCTCTGCAGCATGTGGGATCTTCCCCAACCAGGGCTCGAACCCGTGTCCCCTGCATTGGCAGGTGGATTCTTAACCACTGCGCCACCAGGGAAGCCCCTGTATCTATTTTAATTGCATCACACTGACTTTAAAAATTAATGTCAGAGCACTTCCAGAATGGAAACATGAGGAGCTCCCTGTACACTCGCCCCAATGAAACCACCATAACTGGTGAAAATTATAAATAAAAAAGGACCATTGGATCAGACTGTGGAACAATTTTATGCCCCAGGGCACTGTCAAAAACACTGGAGCAATCAGTTGCCAATTAGTGGAGGCTAACAGCTGGGAGCTATATCCATAAAGGCAAACCAGCTAAAAGCTTGATAGGGAGATGAGGAAAAGAGACAGTCAAAGAGAACCTGACTAAAACCACTGTCATCCCCCAGGGGAGGGACAAGGAGTCAGGGTAACGGTGTGCATGCCAAAGTTGCACTTTCTGAGGAGAGACATTAGAGGCTGCACACTGTGGAGGAAACAAGTCTATTGACCAAGTCTGGCCAACTCACAAATAAACAAGCAAACAATGACAACGACCAGACCTAGAGCCAGTCTGGATAGGTCTTCAGAGTTGCTACCATGGAAATGTACAGTTTGCAACAGAAAAACTTATGAGACATACAAAGAAACAGGCAATGGGACCCATACACACAGAAACTGTCTTTGAGAGGACCCATATGTTGGACTTAGCACACAAAGATTCAAAGCAGCTGTTATAAACATGTCTAAAGAACTAAAGGAAACCATGCTTATGAGTGTAGATTCAAAATTCCTCAACAAAATATTAACAAACCGAATTTAGCAACGTATGAAAACGATTATAATGTCATAACCAAGAGGGATTTTTCCCAGAAATGCAAGACTGGCTTACATCTAAAAGTTAGTGTAACAGGGCTTCCCTGGTGGCACAGTGGTTGAGAGTCCGCCTGCCAATGCAGGGGACACGGGTTCGTGCCCCGGTCCGGGAAGATCCCACATGCCGCGGAGCGGCTGGGCCCGTGAGCCATGGCTGCTGAGCCTGCGCGTCCGGAGCCTGTGCTCCGCAACGGGAGAGGCCACAGCAGTGAGAGGCCCGCGTACCACACACACAAAAAAAGTTAATGTAACATATCACACCAATAGAATAAAGCACAAAACCACATGATAATCTCAATAGACACGGAAAAGGCACTAAACAAAATCCAACACCCTTCATAATAAAAATAGGCAACAAACTAGGAATAGAATGGAACTTCCTCAACCTGATACAGGGCATCTACAAAAAAACTAAAGCAATAATCACATTTATGGTGAAAGACTGAAAACTATCCACATAAGACTGAGAACAATACAAGAATGTTAACATACTTCTCTTTATTCAACATAATACTAGAAGTTCTATCTAATGCAATCAGGCAAGAAAAATAAAAGACATCGAGATTGGAAAGGAAGATGTAAGTCAATCTGTATTCTAAAATGGCATAATCTTGCACACAGGAAATTCTAAGGAATCCACCGAGACACTATTAGAACTAATGAGTTCAGCAAGCTTGTAGGATTCAAGATATATACAAAATCAATTGTATTTCTATACACTAGCAATGAATAATAAAAAATGAAATTAGGATGGGAATGTAAATCGGCACAGCCACTATGGAAAACAGTCGATGTTAACAATGTTTTAACGATGTTAAAAAATGCCAATGCATGGATAGTTGGATGGGTTGACTGATTGGCTAAATATTCATTGTGCACCTGTTCCATGCAATGGCAATCTACAAGGGCCAAGATATGGGGGGTAGCGAAGGAAGAAAAGTCAATCTTCCATCATACCTTCCAGTTGAGTTTCTTCCTTTATTACATTCATTATTACATTTGTTACATATATTATACTAAATTCTTTTCATAAAAGAGGCTATGCTGGGCAGTAACCAAATTCTTCTTTCCAGAAAAGGTACTGTATGATTGAGATGATTTATGCAATTGGAAGAATTCACCAGAGAACAAAGTCTAGATTGTGAGGAACCTCAGTCATTTCCAGTGTCCTCAGGTGCCCATGGTGGATTCAGGACTTCCACGCCGACGGGTCCTGGGGCACAAGCTGAACACAGACGGTCAGCGAGAAGGCGGGACGCTCTACACGTAAAGAACCTCAAGTCCCAGAATCCCATGGGGACTCCAAGTCCCAGAAACCCGCCCGGCAAATCTACTCCGAGTCCCTAGCCGTCTGACCGCGGACGCGACCAAGACAGGAAACTGGGGTGAGATGCCGCAGAATTTGTCCCCCACCATTTTCCTTGTAGGGAGGGGCTTTTTACAGAACTATAGGTACCTCAGTCGTCACATTCTCTTAGTTACAGCCCATAAAAGGCACCCTGCCGGCAAGTTTTTTGTGATGTTCAGCATCCCCTTTCCTCTCTCCCCGTTTCCTTGCCCCCGTAAGAATGGTTCAGCCGGGCATCTTGAGTTGGATCTATGGTTGCACCCGCCCTCCCGCGGAATGTGGGCCTTTGGAGCGTGTGAGGTGGGAGGGGCGGAGGTGGGAGGCGTGCTGGGCCCCGGCTGCAGCAGAGGCAGTGTCTGCCGCTGGCGGTGGGGGGAGCCGTGCGGGTTCCGGCTGCCCCGGCGAGGCGACCTCTGGGCCCGCGCCGCGGGCGTGGAGGACAGGTAGGCGAGCGGGCAGCCGCGGCTCCGGGAGAAACTCGGGCCTCGGAGTCCCCTACGGCGCCCGGTGCGCCCCTCGGCCTCCAGCGTTGAGGCGGGGGAGGAAGGAGATGCCGACCCAGAGAGACAGCAGTACCATGTCTCACCCGATCGCAGGCGGCGGCGGCAGCGGGGACCATTCTCACCAGGTCCGGGTGAAAGCCTACTACCGCGGGTGAGTGTGTGGGGTGGGGGTGGTGGTGAGAGGGAAGGGGAGAGGCCAGCTGGACTTGGCCTGGAGGGGGGGCGGGTGTGGGGCTGGAGATGTGGAAGGGATGGGCTGGGCGGGCAAGTCGGGGAACTCGGGATGGGTGACCGAGTGGTCGGGGGAGGAGCACGGGGCACTGGATTGCGGCACCCCCAAGGTGTGGCGCAGGGCGCCCTGGAATCGCGCGGCTGAGGGTCCTGAGCAGGGTCCGAGGGAGGAGCCTTGGAGTAAGTAGGTCCACCTGGTGAGTCCGAGAGACTCGTCTACCAAGAGATTTACAAGAGCTTTACGTCTTTAAGTCTGGATGTATTAGGGGTTGAGAGTTGATTCTGAGTGATGCCTTAGTTAACTAAGTTTACCACGGGTTTAAAAGACAGGATTGCTTCAGTTTGTTGACCCTTTTGATTACCAGCAGGCCTAAAGCCTCTGGTTCTCTAAGTCAGGTTTGTCTTTATCACATAGACGAGTTCGCGACGTGTACCTGGACTGTGGTCAGGCTGCCAGTATATTAGACATAGGAGTTATTATTTGAGTAAAGTTGATGCGTTTTCAGGGATATGCATTAGGTACTTATGTCTCGCCAAGATTAGGTTGTATATGTGTAAATTAAAATTTGTGAACGCTTCTTTGTCAGTGTTGCTTCAAGGACTGTCCGATAGGGTGAGATATTGCAAGAAGAGAAGAGGATGAGCATAGGCACAGTTTTAAAATCTGTGATTTTTACTCCTATTATTATCTAAGTTATAACTATTGTGGTTACCAGAAATGATCCAGTCCTAAAATCAGTGTATTAAATCATATTCCGTAGTATGACTGTGGTTTGAAATTTCTTTGAGATAACTATATTTGGGAGCATTAGAAAGTTGAACTGTTAGTGTGAGCATAAAGGTTTGAAACTAAGGGTTAACAGAACACCCGACCGCTGTGGCCTGTCTTACTGCTTGTTCAAGCAGAAGTAAATTGCTTTAAAAAACTCAAGCACTAGGAGGTTTGAAACTGCAGTACATACTTTTACATTCCTTAGAGGATCAGTGAAGATAGCAAACTTTCAAAATGCCTCTCTTGTTTTGATTTCAAAGAAAATATAAGCCCCTAAATGTCTTACTGATTTGATGTAAGGACTATCTAGTTTGTTTGCTGCTGTGAAGCCTCTGACCTCTGTCTGTTCATTAGCTTGCCTGTATTTAGTAGTAGTTTAGAGGAGTTATTTTGGACAGTAACAGTGTTTTTGCTTAAACTGATCAGGGAAGTCTTGATTTTCAAACAATAGCTACGCACTTTGCACTGTGGGAAAAAAAAGCTTTGCTTCCTTTACCTTTCCTTTAATTTGACAGATGAGATATTTCACTTTAGAACGTGTTCCATTTTATAGTTGACGGTCTGTGAGTTAGGTACAGAGAATGAAATATAGTACATTTTCTTTTTTTTAAATAGTGTCTGATTATTGACAGTTTAAAAGACGAGATTAAAAAATAAATATACGCACATGGTAGGAAAGTGCAAATTGTTCAGAAGTATAAAATAAAAAGTGTTCCCCATTTAGTCCTCCCAACCTTCAGAGGTAATTACTATTGATAGTTTATTTCTTGTTCTTCTGGAGGTTGCCTTTATTACTTTAAAAGTTATACTTCCGTTTCGTGATTTATCAACTTTACATGGTATCTATTGATTCCTTCCTCTGAAAGATGCGAAATTGGATGCACACTACATTTTGCTTCCTCGCTCTGCGATGCCTCTCAAGTTTTGATTGTTACAGTATAATTTTTAGTTCTCCGGTTTACCTTTCTGACTTTAAATAATATAAATTTTTGACTTATTCAATTCAGGTAGTTTCTGATGATTCCAACTATGAAACACGAAGAAACTAGTGCTTCTTCCTTTTTTCCTATTTTTATTAGTTTGACAACTGTAAATAGGCCCAGTTAGTAAATTAAAATCATTGTAAGCTTCTCTTTTGGAAAGAAATCAAAGTCTTTAGAATGTAGGTATCATATAATATTTTCTTGGTTTATTGCTCCAATTACTTTTTTTTTTAAAGAGGATAAGGACGGCTTCCCTGGTGGCGCAGTGGTTAAGAATCCGCCTGCCAGTGCAGGGGACACGGGTTCCAGCCCTGGTCCAGGAAGATCCCACATGCCGCGGAGCAACTAAGCCCGTGCACCACAACTACTGAGTCTGCGCTCTAGAGCCTGCGAGCCACAACTATTGAGCCCGCGTGCCACAACTACTGAGCCTGCATGCCACAACTACTGAAGCCCGCATGCCTAGAGCCTGTGCTCCGCAGCAAGAGAAGCCACTGCAATGAGAAGCCCGCGCCCCACAACGAAGAGTAGCCCCCGCTCGTGGCAACTAGAGAAAGCCCATGCGCAGCAACGAAGACCCAATGCAGCCAAACATAAATAAATAAATGAAATAAAAAGTTCCCTTTAAAAAATAAATAAATTTAAAAAAATAAATAAAAGAGCATAAGGACTTATAACCCTTTTACTGCTTGACTAAAACGTCTCCAAGACATTCAAGTTAACATTTTCTTTGCTTGTTTTTAAAAACCTATGAATTTTACTAAGTAATGAGTCAAGCCCTTGCCCTTTAGTGCTTTTATTCAATGAAAACTTTCTAATAGTGCCTTCATTCCAAGCCTCATTTAAAGACAACATCAGCACTCTAAATTGTACCAATTTCTGTCCTCTGAAATTAGATCTGTTAAGATTATATGTTTATTAACAATAGTCTAAACTGATGGTTATGATATTACTTAGTCAGCTGCCCATTACTACAAATGAAACTAATCACCAATGAGGATAGTTAATAAACAGGTTGGCTAAGTAGAACACCTGCCTGGTTTTAAAGTAGAAAATTCTTCCCTTACTATCAAGAAATGTAAGGACAATCTGCATTTGAAAAGTTTCTTTTCCTTCAGATCATCTGAACGGGCCGTTATCGATTTTCCCCCATCTCCTAACAATATTTCTTTCCAGTGAATATTGAAATCTCAGAATAGACAGAATATTTTAGTGAATGAATTGCCGTCTCCTTTCAATGATGTGTTTAGTGTTCTCATGCTGTTTAATTTGTTCATAGTGCAACTGTGACGTCTCCCTAGATATACCAGATATTTAATTAGCCTTTTTCTAATTTTTATTCAGGAGATTAATAGCACTGAGAATCTGATTTTATTGGAGGCCACCTAAGAGTGCCTGTCTCCTGGCCTGTACTCCTCTTTCCTCACCACAGGAGCTTGTCAATGAGTGGCCTGCCTTCCTTCAATCATTACCTTGTGGTGTTAGTTTGGAGGAGGAGAAACAGGTTTTGTGGGTTAGTGGTAGATTGCCATTGTGTGTGCTATCGTTCTATAAAGTTACTTGATATTACAGGGTAAAATTTAACAAGGAA
This sequence comes from Phocoena phocoena, assembly GCF_963924675.1. Taxonomy (NCBI): domain Eukaryota; kingdom Metazoa; phylum Chordata; class Mammalia; order Artiodactyla; family Phocoenidae; genus Phocoena; species Phocoena phocoena. The sequence goes on from NC_089222.1 coordinate 49,845,532, forward strand.
ATGTCTGGATTACTCGTTTCTTTACGTTATAAATGTAAGAGAAATTTTGCAAAAAGCTTTTTAAACCAGTGCTGTTGAGCAGTTATGAATCCAGAGGATTCTTTCTGTGAATATCTACAAATAAAAAGGGATGAACTCCTTGCATATTTGGAAAGTATAGCTGGTTTAGTGATGAAGTATGCAGGATTTTTCTCACTGTGAACGAGTCTTGGCAAGACTTGTTTTTAAAAGTATTGCAAAATAATTTTAGTGGTATACTTTAGCAATGGTTCTAAGGAAATAAAAATGATATATTAAGTTGAAAGTTGGGGGAATGTGAGTCATTGGTCATGGAGCTTCTGGCATGTCACCTAACCATAGGGCAACAGATCCGTAGCTTCACCAGAGAGAAAGAAGGGACATGGTGGCCTGGTGCCAAAACCAAAACAACCATCTCAGAAATTTGGATTAGATAATGTGGAGATAAATTGCTTGTTAGCAGTGAGGACTGAAGCTGAAGAGTTACGGGAGAGGCTGGTGAGGCCAGGATCACCCATGTGCAAACTGAAGGGCTGAGGAAACAGAGGAAAAAAAGCAGCTCTCTACAGAAAAAAATTTCCTGGATAGCTTTCTAATACAGCTCCCAAACCTCTTATTAAAGTAACTTGAGTGTTTGTTTTCTTTATGGTTGAAATGAGCCTAATTAAAACACTCCAGTCTTGTTTAGGATTTCACATTTTACCAAAGTGTGTTTAAACTCAGTTTAATAAATATTGTTGAACAACTACTATAAGCCAGGCACATGGTACTGGGGTGGGCACAGAGGATGTAGAGTCGATAATACAAGGCTCTGCCCTTGAGGAACCAAGAGACTTGTGGGAGGAAAGACTTTAAAAAGTTAATAAAGGGATTGTGTGTGTGTGTGTGTGTGTGTGTGTGTGTGTGTGTGTGTGTGTGTGTGTAAGGTACGTGCTAGGATGGCTATTGGGGAGAAGTTTGGGGTGAGGAAAGCCCTCCAAGAGGATGAAATGTTTGATGCTTTTAAAGGATAAGTAGGTTTGCCTGGTGGATTATGATGTTGGGTGGGAGGTCATTGCAGGCATTGCACAGCTGCGTGATACGTTTGGAGAATTAAGATCAGTTTAGTCGTTAGTCCCATAGTCATTCCTCATTAGGGCATAAAGTGTGAAGTGGGCACTGATGAGAAGTGAGCTAATAAGAAGGTTCACAAGCACTAGATCATGAAGACTCTCGAATATCATACTTTGGGCTTCAGACTTTTTCTTGTTGGTGAAGGTTTTAAGTAAGAGGGATGCACGATTTAGATTTTTATTTTAGAAAGATCACTCTTGGAACCAGTATAGTAGACGAATTAGCAATGGATGAGACTAACTGGAGGCTTTGGAAGTAGTCCAAGTGAGAGATTCTGAGGAGTTGGAAAAGAGGATATGGATTCAATGGCGATTTTAGCGGGTAGAGTCAATATGAATTAGAGAATGATTGCCTGTGGAGAAGAGAGAGGGTCTGAGTCAGACATGGATTTCTCATTTGGAGAGACTAGGGAATAGAAAAGAAAGAGATTTATTAGAGAGGGTAATTAATTACCTGGAACAAGTAATCAAATTTTGAACTCGGGGTGCTTTGGGAGCATCCAGGTGGAAATGTCCAGAATTAACTGACCAACTGTTTTTTGTGTGCCTGCTCTGTATGACAGCTAACCTATGTAGGAGCATGGCTGAGAATGATGATAGGAACAAAAATGCCACCAATGGGGCTTCCCTGATGGTGCAGTGGTTAAGAATCCGCCTGCCAATGCAGGGGACATGGATTCGAGCCCTGGTCTGGGAAGATCCCACATGCTGCAGAGCAGCTAAGTCTGTGAACGACTACTGAGCCTGAGCTCTAGAGCCCTCGAGCCACAACTACTAAGCCCGCACGCCTAGAGCCCGAGCTCCGCAACAAGAGAAGCTACCGCAATGAGAAACCTGCGCACAAGGAAGAGTAGTCCCAGCTCGCCACAACTAGAGAAAGCCCGCACACAGAAACGAAGACCCAACACAGCCAAAAATAAATAAAAATTAAAAAAAAAAAAAATGCCACCAATGGCCAAATACAGATCACAAAGACAAGGCACTAAAGCTAAATTTTAAAAATACAGAGATATATAAAGTAGGCTCTCACCCCCTCTTCATAGGGATAGCCATTGTTAACAGGTGGGGATATTCTACATCATATCAATATATCTGTAAGTGTAGGTGTGTGTATACATACAGACACACCCTTTTATTTTTCCAATAAATGGGTTCATATTTCTATACATGTTTCTTTAACTTGAGTTTTTTCATTCATGGTCATTTTTCCATGTCAGGATAGACAGATAAATAGGTAGATACATACAGATAGAGCAATCCACCTCTTTCATTATAATTGGTGCATAGTGTTCCATAGTATTGTTATACCACAGTTCATTTAATCTTTTTTTCTGATTGATGAACTTTCATTAAATTGCTTTGTCAAATCATGTTGAAGGAACATCCTTATAGTTAATATGTATTCTTGCAAACATGGTCAAAGATATGCCTGCTTTAAAACTTGATATTATCTTCCAAAAATGTATCAATTGACATTCCCAGCAAGTGTACAAATGAAGCATTTTCCTTATGCTCCCATTGCATGTTATTGGTCTTTTACATTCTTGCAAATACAATTGGCAAAAAATGCTAACTTTTTTTTTAACAATATTGAGAGGTAAATATCATTATCTCCATTTTATGGATGATAACTTCGAGGCTTAGTAAAGCATAATACAAAGCTGAGTCTTACCCTTCAGAGAAATTTCCCTTTACCCTTTTACTATATTGATGGGGCTTTTTAAGATTACTTTTTTTTCTTTATTGTCAAATTCATATTTCACAGTTATTCTTTCAAGTCAATTTTCTATCTCCTTGATTTTTAAAAATGGAAGTTTCATTATGGTTTTCTTATAATTAACAATTAATTTGAGGGGGGGATACTTTGAGATTGTATGAATATTTCCTTAAAACCTTTGACCCAGTGATTTTACCATCCATGGATAATCCTGCTTACAAAACTTTTTTTTCCTTCTGATTGTACTATGTTTAATTTAGGAGAGAAGCTTATGTTGAGATAGCAGAAGGACTGAATATGGTTCTTTTTCAGGTTTATTTTTAAAAGCAATTAGTCCTAAGGAAAAACTTTAGATTCTATATTTTAGAACATAGGAACATAATGAATGCTTAAAACTGTTTGACTGCTGAAGCAAAGTTAAAAATGCTTTTTTTAAAAAAAAATTCAGCTAAAACTATATCTAAATTTGCCATTTTGGGCATCTTTGTGGTGAAGCAGACTGTATTCTGTTGAAGTCCAGTGGTAAGCTAATTTATGCCAACACTGAAGTTAAAACCAGGAAAAATAAGAATCTTCCATGCATGATTTGTTTTGTACCTTTAGAAGTAATATCTTTATTTTGCAGCTTACTTTTAGCTTTGGTACTATAATAAGGATTTGGTGATTGTGGGGTATATGAACATGGTGCTTTCCAATTACTTGGAGAGTTATTTATAAGAAACTTCCTTAAATGTTTTAGTTCCTGGAACTTAAGGAGTGGCAGTTGGTAAATCATGACTCCTTCATTGAGTCCCTTTAGGATGTATGTACTTATTACTTTTAAAGGATTACACAGATGTTTTAAAAATATTTGTATTTTCTGGGCTTCCCTGGTGGCGCAGTGGTTGAGAGTCCGCCTGCCGATGCAGGGGACATGGGTTCGTGCCCCGGTCCGGGAAGATCCCACATGTCGCGGAGCGGCTGGGCCCGTGAGCCATGGCTGCTGAGCCTGCGCGTCCGGAGCCTGTGTTTCGCAGCAGGAGAGGCCACAGCAGTGAGAGGCTCGCGTACTGCAAAAAAAAAAAAAAAAAAAAATTTGTATTTTCTGATAAATATTTTACAGCTCTTGAAAAATAAAGTTTCTGAAAATTCCCTATTGTTTGCAGATGTGCTTACGTATGTGTTAATTTTAACTACGTGTGGACCTTAATAAGGAAGTCTTATTTTGATGACATCTGATCATACTAATTTTTTCTCCTTGCATTCAAAAAAGATAATGTCACGCTTGTTCTTTGCCAGGGAAATTCAGTGGGAGCCTTTTCTTCTCTTCTGATTTAATTCTAAAATATACTCTCTCAATCCTCACCCCCTCATGCTAGTAACCTTGAGGATATTTTGAAAGAAAAATTACTTTAAGGTAAGCAGGTTCCCTTTTTTTAAAAAAATTAATTTATGTATTTAGTTTTGGCCGTGCTGGGTCTTCATTTCTGTGTGAGGGCTTTCTCTAGTTGTGGCAAGCGGGGGCCACTCTTCATCGCGGTGCGCGGGCCTCCCACTGTTGTGGCCTCTCTTGTTGCAGAGCATAGGCTCCAGACGCGCAGGCTCAGTAGTTGTGGCTCACAGGCCCAGTTGCTCCGCGGCATGTGGGATCTTCCCAGACCAGGGCTCAAACCCATGTCCCCTGCATTGGCAGGCAGATTCTCAACCACTGCGCCACCAGGGAAGCCCCAGCAAGTTCCCTTTTAACGTCACTAGAAGAAGGAACTATTTTAAAATATATTTAAATATATACTATATATACTATTAAAATATACTATTTAAAATATAAATTTTAAAAATAATTAAAACAGGGACTTCCCTGGTGGTCCAGTGGTTAAGACTTTGCCTTCCATTGCAGGGGGTGTGGGTTCGATCCCTGGTCAGGTAGCTAAGATCCCACATGCCTCGTGGCCAAAAAACCAAAACATAAAACAGAAGCAAGGACTTCCTTGGTGGTGCAGTGGTTAAGAATCCTCCTGCCAGTGCAGGGGACACGGGTTCGAGCCCTGGTCCAGGAAGATTGCACATGCCGTGGAGCAACTAAGCCTGTGCACCACAACTACTGAGCCTGCTCTCTAGAGCCCGCGAGCCACAACTACTGAGCCCGTGTGCCACAACTACTGAAGCCCGCATGCCTAGAGCCTGTGGTCTGCAACAAGAGAAGCCACCTCAGTGAGAAGCCCACACACCGCAACGAAGAGTAGCCCCCACTTGCTGCAACTAAGGATAACCTGCCCCCAACATCGAAGACCCAACACAGCCAAAAATAAATTAAAAAAAAAAAAGAAACCAGAAGCAATATTGTAACAAATTCAACAAAGACTTTAAAAATGATCCACATCAAAAAAAATCTTTAAAAAATTAAAACAATTTAAAAAATTTATAACAATCATTTAAATTTGTTTTATATCTTATTTATAATTATCATAAAATCATACCTTTACATGGTAGAAAAAATAATAATATTCTATGCCATTCAGAAAGGTCTAAGTATTGGTTTGGCCAAAAAGGTCGTTCAGGTTTTTCCCTAACATCTTAAAAACCCAAATGAACTTTTTGGCCAACCCAATACAAAGTACATCTTCTTTCCATCTCTAGTCTCTCCTTAATCCCCTGTTCCACCACCTAGAGTTAACTACTATTAAAATTCTGCTTTCTTTTATTATATTTGTTGATCAGTATGGAAGATGAGGAATTTAGCACTGCTTCATTGCCTCCTCCCCTGACTATTTTTAGTTTTTCTTGTGGTTACATTTATAACTTAAATAATATACCTCCTCCCGCTTCTCTTTTTTATTTATAATTGTGGTAAAAAAATTTTAATTGACCATCTTAACCATTTTTAAGTGTACAGTTGAGCAGTGTTAACTATATTCACATTGTTATGTGACCAATCTCCAGAACTTTTTCATTTTGCAAAACTGAAACTACATACTAACAACTCTCCCATTCTTCTCCAACCCTCAACCCCTGGCAACTACTATTCTGTTGTCTGTTTCTATGAATTTGACTACTCTAGATACTTCATATAAATGGAGTCATACAGTGTTTGTCTTTTTGTGGCTGGCTTATTTCATTTAACATAACATCTTCAAGCTTCATTCATATTGTAGCATGTGTCAGAATTTCCTTTCTCTTTAATGCTGAGTAATATTTCTTTGTATTTATATATCACATTTAGTTTATGTATTCATCCGTCAGTGGACCCTTGGGTTGCCTCCACCTTTTGGCTATTGTGAATATTGCTGCTATGAATGTGGATGTACAAATATCTTTTGGATTCCCTGTTTTCAGTCCCAGAAGTGGAATTGCTGGATCATATGGAAATACTATTTTTAATTTTTTTGAGGAGCATCCATACTGTTTTCTATAGCTGCTGCACCATTTTACATTCCTACCAACAGAGCACAGGGTGCTAATTTCTCCACATCTTCGATTATACTCGTTCTGTTTTTTTCATAGTAGCCATCCTAATGGATGTAAGGTGACATTTCATTATGGTTTTTTCTTATTGGCGTATAGTTCATTTACAATGTTGTGTTAATTTCTGCTGTATCATTATAGTTTTGATTTACATTTCTCTAATAATTAGTGATGATGAACATCTTTTTTTTAACATCTTTATTGGAGTATAATTGCTTGACAATGGTGTGTTAGTTTCTGCTTTACAACAAAGTGAATCAGTTATACATATACATCTATCCCCATACCTCTTCCCTCTTGCATCTCCCTGAACATCTTTTTGCTAAGCTTGTTGGCCATTTGTATATCCTTTTGGAGAAGTGTCTGTTCAAGTCCTTTGACTATTTTTAAGTTTCAAGTTATTTGTTTTTTTCTTGTTCCCTGCATTTACATTTAATTATTAGTTGTAAATATATTGACTCTCCACTAAGAAAGAGACATTTTTGAAATTACACTTCCTTTTGCTTTCTCTACATCTTGATTTTTCTTGGTAATTTTTATGTTGTAAAGGTTTATAACATTATTCTGTTCTTTAACTCCTATTTTTTTAAAGTATTTTTAAAAAGCATTTATAATGAATTCTTATGTAAGTGTGATGCACTTGAAAAGCCAAGAAGTGTGTTTAGATGCTTAGAGAAGGAAAAGTAATCTTGTGTCAGTAAAACTTCTTTTAAGGGTTCCTGTTAACTTTAGTTTTGGGGGCTGGTATGTTTTCTCCATAAATTTTATCCCATCTGTTTTCAATCATCTAGGATTTTCTCATACTTTTTGGTCTGCTGCTGCTGCCGTTTTTGTGTTCTAAGACTTTGATAAACTTGTCATTTCAGTTTTCTGTCATTTCATTAGGCCCTTAGGATGAAAGGTTATAGGTGTTTGTTCCCTCCACCATATTAAACCAGAAGCATCTGTTTTTGTTTTGTTTTTTGTTTTTCTGTGTATTTTTTTAGAAGGTTGGATTATTTTTATCTAATAAGGGTCCACTTCTAGTTAAAGTGTTATATGAATTAATAATGTTTTAAAATTTATTGAACACATTTAGAGTATGCTATATGCTAGGTACTATTATAAGTATTTTAAACATGAATTCACTTACTCCATTAAATCCTTATAATATCATAGGAGATAATATTATTCTCATTTTATAGATGAGGAAATTGAACCAACAGAGAAGTTAAATAAATCACCTAAGGTTATACAGCTGGTAAGTGATAGAACCTGGATTCAAACCCAAGCATACTGGCTTTAGCTCTCATGGTCTTAACCATTATACTATGGCTGCCTCGTATATGTCACTCATCCATTGTGGAATGCTTTTTTTTTTTTTTTTTTTTTTTTTTTTGCGGTACACGGGCCTCTCACTGCTGTGGCTGCTCCCATTGCAGAGCACAGGCTCCGGACACGCAGGCTCAGCGGCCATGGCTCACGGGCCCAGCCGCTCGGTGGCATGTGGGATCTTCCCGGACCGGGGCACGAACCCGTGTCCCCTGCATCGGCAGGCGGACTCTCAACCACTGCGCCACCAGGGAAGCCCTGGAATGCTTTTTATTTTACATTTCTTCATGCTTTTTTTAGAGACCAACATATGACACCTCCATTCACTCAACATATATTAATTGAACATTCATTCTGAGCCAGACGCAGCTTCAGGTATTGGTGATGCAGCAGTGAGCAAGACAAAACGCCTGCTCGCATGTTTAGTTGGGGGAGACAGACTGTAAAATATGTATAATTTATATATGCTGGCAACGTATTTTCTCTGAAGAATAAAAAACAATTAACTAGCTTCATACACTAAAGTAGACCCATTTAATCTCGGAAACAAGGGTTACAGTTTTTATTAGCCAAACTTTTTTTTTTAAATTTATTCATTATTATTTTTTGTCTGCATTGGGCCTTTGTTGCTGTGCACGGGCTTTCTCTAGCTGTGGCGAGCAGGGGCTACCCTTTGTTGTGGTGGCTTCTCTTTTTGCGGAGCCTGGGTTCTAGGCACGTGGGCTTCAGTAGTTGTGGCTAGCGGGCTTCAGTAGTTGTGGCTCACGGGCTCAGTAGTTGTGGCGCATGGGCTCAGTTGCTCCGTGGCACGTAGGATCTTCCCGGACCAAGGATCGAACCTGTGTCCCCTGCATTGGTAGGTGGATTCTTATCCACTGCACCACCAGGGAAGTCCCTAACCAAACTCTTAAAAGTGAAATTGACTGACTGTATCCATTATGCTTTTGTCACAAAATAACATCTAATGATAGCTGTGGGCTGGGTGGATGCTGCTGTGGGAGGTGGTGTTGCAGATTAGCATGCAGGTGGTTTTGCAGGAGTGCTTTTGGGGTTGGCAGCTATGGAAGTGAAGGGGAGAAGCAAGCTTAGGTAGGAAAAAATCAAGATGCCCTGAAGTCCCTACAGAAGTCTTAGTTGACCCTCCAGGGAGTTCTGAAGATGAGTTGACATTTCAGAGCTTTCCTGAGTCACGTCTGGGACCTTTATACCCCCATATTGAATTGGCTGTTGGTTGTGGGCTGACCAGGAAGGGGATTTGACTATAGGCGAGCAGTCACATCTCTGAAGGAGGCTGAAGACTGGGGATGTCTACCGGTAGCACTCCCGGTAGCTGGGATGACAAATGCTCCATTGCTAATGGGGGATTCTGGAGGTGGGGTGGAGAGCCGGCAGGTCAGATCACAGCATCCACCACGAGTGTCATTAGGAGATGTGGATTTGAGTTTGCATTCTGTTTCCTAACTGTGAGACTCCGGCAAATATTCCCCTGTGCTAAGCTTTTTAAATCTGTAAAACAGGATTAGTAGGTCTAGTTTGACAGTTATTATGAAGATCATGTAAGATGTTTGTTCAAACACCTGAAACATGCTAAATATTCTGTACATGTTTATAGGCTAAGGAAACATAAACAGTGATATTTCCTTGTCAAGAGTGCACTTTTTAGAAGTTGGGTTTTTCCTGGAAAATACTACTTCTACATTCAGTTAAGAAATATTTGAGTCCCTATTATATAAATAGTTATGTGAATATAGTAAAAAGTCAAGAATGTTTATCTTCCAGCTGTTTATAATCTAGCTAAGGATGTGTGTATATAATTAGTTGAATAACAAAAATTGGAACAAAAGATACATGTTGGACAGGTTTAGAAGTATAGACCATCAGGCTTATGTGGTTGAAAAAGTTTTAATGGAAGTTGATATTGAAGAAAAAAGTTGATGTTGAAGAAAGAAGGTTGATGTTAAAGAAAGATCCCCACCTCCCTCCTTAAACTGAGGACAGGTCAGGATTAAAACTTAGATCATCAAGGTCTTATGTGTAGTGGTTTGAGTAAACAGATGTCTGTAATAAAGAGTTTGTATCGGGAATGGTGCGATCACGTTGAGAATAGAAATTGGAACAAGCTTATCAAGAGTCTTAAATACCACAGAGAGAGTTGGAATTACAGATTTAGGAGACCCTTACATAGAGATAATAGTTAAAACATTGAATGTGAATTAGGTTTCAGAAAGAGAGAGACAATGAATGAGAGAGGTTGTGAAGAATGTCTTGTGATTGGAGATAGAGGAGACTTAATAAGTGTTCAGAATAGTAGAAAGGGAGCCAGGGAAGCAGACTGTTATGAAAGCTAAGGCAAGAGGGTTCCAAGAGGCAGGGATAGAAAACCATGAGATGCTTAGAAAGAGAATGATTATCAAGAAAAGGCCATTCAGTTTCTATGTGTGGCTTTCTGCTTAAAGCCCCTAAAGACTGCAGTTTTAACTTTTTTGCACATGTCTAAAATTTTTAATACCTTATTTCTTACTCTGTGTTCTACGTTCCAACTACACATGTGTGCTTGCACAGTCCCTAACACAGTGTCATTTCCTTCCTTTCTTCAACAAATATTTATTGAATACCCATTCTGTGCTAGACACCGCGTTGGCCACTAGGAATATAATGAACAAAATTCCTATTTTAATCAGGCTTACATTCTAGCTGGGGTAGATGGTAGACTATAAACATTGGTTTATCTGTCCAGTGATAGAAGAGGTAGGTCAGAGGGGCAGCTAGGGCCATTCACACAGGGCCTTGTAGACACTGCTAGAGACTTTGGATTTCCCTTTACTTTGGGGAAAGACATTTGGAGAGTTTAAAACAAAGGAAAGACATGAACTACATTAATTTTGTAAAACGCTTATGACAGAGGTCACTATATGTGTGTTAAATTAAGAGTCATTCCATCTGTTTGACTTACCTTTGAAAGGATAACTGTGGCTGGCTACAACATGGAGATTAGATCACAGGGAGCCTTCTTATGGGTCCCTGGAGGAAAACCCAGGCTTCTGTTCTAAAACATTTTGTTATGTTTTTTTTTTTTTTTTGTGGTACGCGGGCCTCTCACTGCTGCGGCCTCTCCCGTTGCGGAGCACAGGCTCCGGACGCGCAGGCCCAGCGGCCATGGGTCACGGGCCCAGCCGCTCCGCGGCATGTGGGATCCTCCCGGACCGGGGCACGAACCCGCGTCCCCTGCATCGGCAGGCGGACTCTCAACCACTGCGCCACCAGGGAAGCCCTTTTGTTATGTTTTTAAGTCTCGTTGTGAATAGCTGCTAGGTGGATTTATTTAAGTACTATGACTTATCCAACAGTAATATAAAAATAAACACACGTTTATGTCAATTCCTTCATTTTTTTTGGTGTCTACCTTAAAATATGAATCCTATTTTAAAACGAATTTTAGCAAATGAGTTGTTAATCTGGGTGATTAATCCATGGAAGTCAGGGCTGAGGAAGAGGACATGGCAGACCTTTGTCAAATTTTTGAAGGGCCATCTCTTGGATGAAGGTAAACTTTTGGGGGAGGGGAGATCTAGGACTAGAGATTGAAAGAGATTTCAGTTAAGTATAATGCAGAGTTTGTCAGTAATAGAGCTGTTTGTGGAGTGGAATGCCTCACAAGAGTGAGCTTCTGATAACTAACATTAAAGCAAAAGTGGAACTACTATCTGTTAGAGCAGTTAGGCTTCCTGAATGAGGAGGGGAGACTGAATTAAGGTTTCTCACAAAATCACTATTTTAATCTTTAAGCATTATTCAATGTTGGTATTTTATTTTTTACAGAGAGAGTTTACTGGAAGCGGCACAGGCTGGTGCACACACAAAATAACTGAAGTCCATCAAATGGTCAGCCATTCAGTAATATGTAGAGCATTATTAGTCTTAGTCATTGTCTAACTTAAAACTCCTTTTCTTTTTCAGGGATATCATGATAACACATTTTGAACCTTCAATCTCCTTTGAGGGCCTTTGTAATGAGGTTCGAGACATGTGTTCTTTTGACACCGAACAGCTTTTCACCATGAAATGGATAGATGAAGAAGGTGAGTGAATAAAGAGATGGCTGTCTGTGTGAGCATTTGATTTAAGATACCATTTTGTAATTTTTTTAAGCAATAAAGCTATATTTAATTTCAATCAATCAAAATTTTGTAGCTTTGGGCTTCCCTGGTGGCGCAGTGGTTGAGAGTCCGCCTGCCGATGCAGGGGACACGGGTTCGTGCCCCGGTCCGGGAAGATCCCACATGCCGCTGAGCGGCTGGGCCCGTGAGCCATGGCCGCTGAGCCTGCGCGTCTGGAGCCTGTGCTCCGCACCGGGAGAGGCCACAACCAGTGAGAGGCCCGCGTACCGCAAAAAAAAAAAAAAAAAACTTGTAGCTTTTAGAATCTATTGCTCAAGACTGCACGTAAGCAACTTAAATGCAAAGTATACTGGTAGTGCTTAAGGGAAGCAGACTGTGCACTTTTTTTGTTTTGCTCTCCTTCTATTTAATATTTTTTTATTAGTTATCTATTTTATACATATTAGTGTATATATGTCAATCCCAGTTTCCCATTTCATCGCCCCCCCCCCCAACCCGCTTTCCCCCCTTGGTGTCCATATGTTTGTTCTCTACATCTCTGTCTCTATTTCTGCCCTGCAAACCAGTTCATCTGTACCATTTTTCTAGATTCTACATATATGTGTTAATATACGATATTTGTTTTTCTCTTTCTGACTTACTTCACTCTGTATGACAGTCTCTAGGTCCATCCACGTCTCTACAAATGACCCAATTTCATTCCGTTTTATGGCTGAGTAATATTCCATTGTATATATGTACCACATCTTCTTTATCCATTCGTCTGTCGATGGGCATTTAGGTTGCTTCCATGACCTGGCTATTGTAAATAGTGCTGCAATGAACATTGTGGTACATGTATCTTCTTGCATTATGTTTTTTTCTGAGTGTATGCCCAGTAGTGGGATTGCTGGGTCATATGGTAATTCTATTTTTAGTTTTTGAAGGACCCTCCATACTGTTCTCCATAGTGGCTGTATCAATTTACATTCCCACCAACAGTGCAAGAGGATTCCTTTTTCTCCACACCCTCTCCAGCTTTTGTTGTTTGTAGATTTTCTGATGATGCCCATTCTGACTGGTGTGAAGTGATACCTCCTTGTAGTTTTTATCTGCATTTCTCTAATAATTAGTGATGTTGAGCAGCTTTTCATGTGCCTCTTGGCCATCTGTATGTCTTCTTTGGAGAAATGTCTGTTTAGGTCTTCTGCCCATTTTTGGATCGGGTTGCTTGTTTTTTTAATATTGAGCTGCATGAGCTGTATATATATTTTGGAGATTAATCCATTGTCCATTGATTCATTTGCAAATATTTTCTCCCATTCTGAGAGTTGTCTTTTTGTCTTGTTTATAGTTTCCTTTGCTGTGCAAAACTTTTAAGTTTCATTAGGTCCCATTTGTTTATTTTTGTTTTTATTTCCATTACTCTAGGAGGTGGGTCAAAAAAGATCTTGCTGTGATTTATGTCAAAGAGTGTTCTTCCTATGTTTTCCTCTAAGAGTTTTATAGTGTCCGGTCTTGCATTTAGGTCTTTAAACTATTTAAGTTCATTTTAGTGTATGCTGTTAGGGAGTGTTCTAATTTCATTCTTTTACATGTAGCTGCCCAGTGTTCCCAACACCACTTATTGAAGAGGCTGTCTTTTCTCCATTGCATATCCTTGCCTTCTTTGTCATAGATTAGTTGACCATAAGTGCATGGGTTTATTTCTGGGTTTTCTTTTCTGTTCCATTGATCTATATTTCTGGTTTTGTGCCAGTAGCATATTGTCTTGATTACTGTAGCTTTGTAGTATAGCCTGAAGTCAGGGAGTCTGATTCCTCCAGCTCTGTTTTTTTCCCTCAAGATTACATTGGGTATTTGGGGTCTTTTGTGTCTTCATACAAATTTTAAGATTTTTTGTTCTATTTCTGTAAAAAATGCCACTAGGGATTGCATTGAATCTGTAGGTTTCTTTGGGTAGTATAGTCATTTTCACAATGTTGATTCTTCCAATCCAAGAACATGGTATATCTCTCCATCTGTTTGTGTCATCTTTGATTTCTTTCATCAGTGTCTTATAGTTTTCTGAGTGCAAGTCTTTTACCTCCTTAGGTAGGTTTATTCCTAGGTATTTTATTCTTTTTGTTGCAATGGTGAATGGGATTGTTTCCTTAATTTCTCTTTCTGATCTTTCATTGTTAGTGTATAGGAATGCAAGAGATTTCTGTGCATTAATTTTATGTCATGCAGCTTTACCAAATTCATTGATTAGCTCTAGTAGTTTTCTGGTGGCATCTTTAGGATTCTCTATGTATAGTATCATGTCATCTGCAAGCAGTGACAGTTTTACTTCTTTTCCAGTTTGGATTCCTTTTATTCCGCTTTCTCCTCTGTTTGCCGTGGCTAGGAGTTCCAAAACTATGTTGAATAATAGTGGCAAGAGTGGATATCCTTGTCTTGTTCCTGATCTTAGAGGAAACACTTTCAGTTTTTCACTATTGTGAATGATGTTTCCTGTGGGTTTGTCATATATGGCCTTTATTATGTTGAGGTAGGTTCCCTCTGTGCCCACTTTCTGGAGGGCTTTTATCATAAATGGGCGTTGAATTTTGTCAAAAGCTTTTGATTTAAGGTACCATTTTGTCTTTTTTTTAAATTAATTAATGAATTAATTTTTGGCTGCATTGGGCCTTTGTTGCTGCACGCAGGCTTTCTCTAGTTGAGGTGAGCGGGGGCTAACCTTTGTTGTGGTGCACAGGCTTCTCATTGCAGTGGCTTCTGTTGTTGCAGAGCACAGGCTCTAGGCATGCGGGCTTCAGTAGTTGTGGTACGTGGGCTCAGTAGTTGTGGCTCGCGGGCTCTAGAGTGCAGGCTCAGTAGTTGTGGCACAGGTTGCTCCATGGCATGTGGGATCTTCCCGGAGTAGGGCTCGAACCTGTGCCCCCTGCACTGGCAGGCAGATTCTCCACCACTGTGCCACCAGGGAAGCCCTGTTTTTAAAACGTAATAAAAGTCCTAATTAACTTAAGGAGGGAAAGGTATATTAGAAATTTCATGCCATTCTTATTTTCCTTCAAGTATTTGAGTATCAAAGAGTACAGCTTGGTTTTGCCCTTTTTACCCTTAAATATAGTGAAATTAATGTGACTTTTTTCCAGCAATAAGGTAAACATCTCATTAAATAGTGTTACATTTTAGTTTAATTTTGAATATATGTTGCCTTATATTTTAAGAGATTACTTTCAATAATTTGACAGTACTTTACAGCAAATATTCTTTAAAGAAAATGTTTTAGAAAAAGTGTAAAAGTGATTGTGACAACCATTACTTCAAAGGTGGTGGCAAAAACTTGATTCAGAAAACATTTATTGAATATGTGTGTGTTGAGGATAGATACTTTCTATCCTCAAACTCCACAGGGAGATGGACATGTGAAGAACAAATGTGACAGTTGAACCTAAATGCATAGGGGCCTCAGAATACAAAAGAGGAGCATCCGCATATGCCTGAAATATTTGCAAAGTTTGAACTAACCGTATAACAGAGTAAAAGTTTTTGAAATGGAGTAGATGAGGGGAGAACCAGAAAGAAAGAATAATATATAAAAAGGCACAGAGGTATGAAGAACATGGTGTGTGGGGAAGAGCAGTAATTCACTAAATTGAAAGTATGGGGAGGCCTCGTTCTGGCGGTCCCATATTGAACTAGAGTTGGAAGAGGTGAGTCTGGTCTCAAAATGGAGGTAAAACCACCACCAGGTCACTCCCAGCCTGCTGCCACCAGGAGGAGGGCCGTGATCCAAAGGAACCAGCGCTGTTGAGAAAACTGTTTATTGGAGGTCTGAACTTTGAAACTACAGATTATAGTTTAAGAAAACATTTTGAGAAATGGGGCACACTTACGGATTGTGCAGTGATGAGAGACCGCCAAACAAAACTTCCCAGGACCTCTAGTTTTGTGACTTACTCTAGCGTTGAAGAGGTGGATGCACAGTGAGTGCAGGACCGCCGAGGTTGATGGGTGTTTGGTGGAACCAAAGAGAGCTGTTTCTAGAGAGGATTCTGTAAAGCCTGCTGCCCTTCCGAAAGTGAAGAAACTTTTTGTTGGTGGTGTTAAAGAAGATACAGAAGAATATGAGAGACTACTTTGAAAAGTATGGCAGGATTGAAACCATAGAAGTTGGTCTTTCAACCATGGAAGACAGGCAGAGTGGAGAAAAGAGGATTTGCTTTTGTAGTTTTGATGATCATGATACAGTTGATAAAATTGTTGTTCAGAAATACCACACAATTAACGGGCATAACTGTGAAGTGAAAAAGGTGTGACTCATAGTTCTTTCTAAATAGCTATTAAGTGTCCTAATTTTCTGGGGAAACTATATAACTGTCTCATTCAAGTAAAGGTTAAACTTTTCATTAAGGTCTGTTGATTCCCATGTGATCCTTTTTACACTGGTGAATTCTGATACCAGTCTTTTCTTAATTTTAGGCTTACAGAGCCAGTAGTAATTATTTTTGAGTTCCTTGCAATTATTTTTCAGTTGTAATTTTTCATCTTTATTTTTAGCCATGTAGGCATTGGGGCATGCTTATATGGAGAAGAAATTTTCTCTAGGATCAGTGGAAGACAGGACTATAATTTGATTTCTCTGGTTTATGAGAAACATTGTTCTAGAAGCTAAACATTTAATTGTGGGATTTTATATCAGAGCAAATAAAGATCATACTTCATTTCTTTACACAGATTTATGACAGCCATTCTTCTTCTTTGTGTTCAAAACTAGTTTTACTGATTTGTTTTGATGTGCATGTGGAAAAACTGGTTTGCTTAATCTAACTAAACATTTTAGAATGAATAGTATTTTGTAACATGCTGGTTCTCATATGCAGTGGGAGTGTGGGGCAGGGCATGATAAATGTGAGTTTTTAGTTCCCTATATAAGAGTGATTGTTTTTCCTTAAGGATGTGCTTTAAAAATATTACATCTAATACTGAGTATTTTCTAAATTTCTAATTCTATAAATTCTAATTTATTCAGGGTCTGAATACCCGGTTTAAATTTAACTCTGTCACTTCTCTTTTACTAGACACTAGTAATTTCTGTCACTAGCCTTTGGGTATTTTGTTTCTTGTTAAAGTTTTTATTGAGAATAATGCATGCTTTTTAACAAAAATATTGATTTTTTTGAAGGAAAAAGTGTCTCTGGAGATCTTCAGACCTCCAGAAATAGCTGCTATGAACGAATTTATGGTATCTCTTTCTGTGAATATACAACTAGAAGGGATAGGGCAACAATTTTTTTCTGTCTTACAAATAGACTAATATTATACAAGCTGTTCTTTAACCTGTTTTTTCCCTTACCATCTTGTAGATAGCTTGTCATATCCGTGTTTTTTGTTTTTTTTTTTTGGCCACACCATGTGGCTTGTGGGATCTTAGTTCCCCGACCAGGGATTGAACCCAGGCCCTCAGCAGTGAGAGCGTGGAGTCCTAACCACTGGACCACCAGGATATTCCCCATATCAGTGCATGTAGATTTATCTCATTCCTCTTAAAGGCTATGTAATATTATATAACAATGTTGTACCATAACTTATTTAACTAATCCCCTTTTGATAGATATTTGGATAGTTTGCAGTTTGTCAAAAATGCTGGTGCAGGGAATATCTTTGTGCATGTATTTTGGGGACACTTGTACTATATTATTTGTAAATTCCCTGCAATGGAATGTGTCCTTGATGATAGGTGGTACCAAATTGACCTCCAAAAATATTGTACCCCTTGTTATACTTTTACCAATAGCATTTGTGAATTCCTTTTTCTTTTACACCCTGTAAAGGACTATGTGAGGGAAACAGTTGAAAATGTAGGTGACGTGCAGAGTGGGAGAGGGTATTATTTGGATATAGGACTTTAATTCATGTCCTGTTAACTCTAGTAGGTGAGTTTCATGGAAATTTCAAATGAGTATAAACTTTCTTTGACATAAAGAGCATGGAGTGTTTCTGGATTCTGGGAGGTTAAGCTTCTTCCTGACTTGCATTGTAAATCTGATTTGATCATGGGGGGAAATATAGAGTGCCGAGATGCAACAAAACCATACTTAGGATGGCAAGAAACATATTTCTCTGATGTGATATTTTCCAAACATCTTCAGTCTGGTGTAATTTTAGCTGGTATGTTAAGAACTAAAATAGTAAATCATTCTTCATACTTTTTTTTAATCCCCAGCACTATGCACTGATAGCGGTAATCGTGTCAGAAAAAACAGTGAGTGAAAACTTTTGGACTGAATGTATATTCAGTGTAACTTCAGTTATTTAGATAGCAGTGTCGTGGCTCCAAACCTGAAAATTCAAAAATGAAAATCAACATCAATAAGAAAGAAAATCCGAGTACCTCTGAGCAGATCTTGTTTTGTAACTGGTATTTTCCTTCTGCTTGGAGAACTTCCTTTAACATTTCTGTAGTGGAGGTTTGCTGGTAATGAATTCTTTTAGCTTTTCCGTATCTTTACTTCTCCTCTAAAAATAGCTTTACTGAGGTATAATTAACATACAATAAACTGTGCATATTGTAAGTATACTATTTGATGAAGTTTGACACCCAGGAAACCATCACCACAAGCAAGGTAGAGAACATATCTATTACCCCTTAATGTTTCAATCTGCTTTGCAATTCCTCACTCCTGCTCCTCTATTCCAGGCAACGACTGATCTGCTTTCTGTCCCTATAGGTTAGTTTGCATTTTTGGTCTGGCTTCTTTCACTCAGCATAATTATTGATACATGTTTTGTGTGTATCAGTAGTTCTTTTTTTTTTTTTTCTGAGTGGTATTCCATCATGTGGATGTACCACAATTTGTTTATCTGTTCATCTGTTGATGGACATTGAGTTTGTTTCTAGTTTGGGGCTATTATAAATAAAGGTGCTGTGGCAATCACATACAAGTCTTTGTATGAATATATATTTCCTTTTGTCTTGGGTAAATACTTAGAGGTGGAATGGCTGGATCATATGGTAGGTATATATGCTTTTTTTTTTTTTAGTGAAACAGGAAAAGAAAAATTTGAGGAGATGAGATGGGGTACTGCACTCCAGGCATGTTCTCAGGCAGATGGTTTTTAGAAAGGAGTTTATATGGAAGTTGAGGAAATGGATACTTTTAAAAAACTGTCTATGCCTGGTAGTCCCTGGAAAGTCTTCCTGTACTCCCAGGGGGTAGAGGACCCCACGAGAAGATAGCTAACTTTAAGAAGTCCCCAGCACTTCTCTTAGCTCTGGCCTCTGCCCCAGCTCCATGCCCCAGACATTCTGCCTAGTAAATTCTGGCTGCTACCATTTATATATCAGGCTGTGGTGGTGCCTGAAAGGCAAAAGGATCAGACTGGGGCCCACCTGGGAGAAGCGCCTTGCAGTGGTGAGGTGGGGATTTGTTGAGAGGTGAAGCAAGAGAGACCATAGGAGTCCAGCAGGACACCAGGGCTCTCAGACATGCTGTCAAACATGCTCTGGTCTCTGTGAAGTTCTGTCCTTCTTGTTGGCAACCCTGTCTCCAATTGCATTGTCTTCCTTCCCTCTGTAAGAGCCAACTACTACCATAGAATAAGTTTATAGTCTAAACTGTCTTCACACTCCTATCCCTCAACCCCTAAGCAACCACTAATCTGTCACTTTTTATATGTATACATGACAAAGTATAGTGTTTTTATGTGCTTTTGTTTATTTTAGTTTTTTGGCCATGCTATGTGGGTTGAGGGATTTTAGTTCCCTGACCAGGGATTGAACCCTGGGCCCACTGCAGTGAAAGCACTGAGTCCTAACCACTGGACTGCTAGGGAATTCCCTTTATGTGCTTTTAAATTTATATCAGTGGCATTATTCAGCACATATTTTGAAACTTCCCCCCCCCTTTTTTTTTTTTTTACTGGGCCTTGTGTCTTGAGGTTTATTCCTGTAGATGGAGAACTATATTCCTTTTGTTCCCCAATATTCCTTTTTTAAAATTCTTTTTAAAAAAAATTGTCGTAAACCATACATAACACAAAATTTTACCATTTTAACCTTATTTTTTAAACATCTTTATTGGGGTAATTAACCTTATTTTTTTTAAAAATTATTTATTTATTTGCTGTGTGTGGTCTTAGTTGCAGCAGGCAGGCTCCATAGTTGTGGCTCATGGGCTCCTTAGTTATGGCTTGCAGGCCCCTTAGTTGTGGCACGTGGGCTTCTTAGTTGCAGCATGCGAACTCTTAGTTGTGGCATGCATGCGGGATCTGGTTCCCCAACAAGGGATCGAACCCAGGCCCCCTGCATTGGGAGCGCAGAATCTTAGTCACTGCACCACCAGGGAAGTCCCCATTTTAACCTTTTTAAAGTGTACAATTCAGTGACATTTAAGCACATTCAGAATGTCATGCAACGTTCCTCACTACCTATTTCCAGAACTTTTTATCATCTGAAACAAAAACTCTATACCCATCAAACAATAACTCCCCTCCTCCAGCTCCTCCAGCTCCATTCCCACTCCACCAGCTCCTGGTAACCTCACTTACACTTTCTCTCTCTATGAATTTGCCTTTCTGTCTCTATGAATTTGTCTGTGAATTTGCCTCTAGGTCACCTTTGTTTTTTTGCTTTTTTTTTTTTTTGGTTTGTTTTTTGTTTTGTTTTTTTTTTGGCCACACCACACGGCTTGTGGGATCTTAGTTCCCCAACCAGGGATTGAAATCAGGCCCAGGGCAGTGAGAGTGTGGAGTCCTAACTACTGGACTGCCAGGGAATTCCTGAGGTCATCTTTGTTTTTGAAAGATAATTTTGCTGGGTAAGTAATTATAGGTTGATAATTTTTTTTCATTCAGACACTGTTTTGTACTGCATTGTTTCTGATGCTGTCATCTTTACCTTTGTTTCTCTTATGTAATGTGTCTCTTTGGCTGCTTTTAAGATTTTTCTCTTTATCACTGGATAAAGCAATTTGATAATGATGGGCCTTAGTTCAGTTTTCTTCATGCTTCTTGTCTTGAGATTTGTTGGTCTACTTGGATCCATGGGTTTATAGTTTTCATCAAATTTGGAAAAATTTTGGCCATTATCTCTTCAAATATTGTTTTCTGTCACCAGATTCCTCTTTCAGGGATTCCAGTTACATGTATATTAGGCTTCTCAAACTTGTCATAAAGCTCACTAACTCTCTGTTCTTTTATTTTTTTTCCTTTTTCAGTCTTTTCCTCTGCATTTCATTTTGTATAGTTTTATAGCTATGTTTTCAAGTTCACTAATCTTTTCTCCTGCAATGTCTAAACTGCCATGAATTCCCTCTAGAGCATTTTTCACTTCAGAAATTGTAGCATTATTTCTAGACATTAAATCTGGGTCTTTTAAAATATCTTCCATGTTTACTTAACATGCTCAATACCCATAGCTTCTGCACATATTGGATATAATTATAACTCTTTTAATGTCCATGTTTACAAGTTCTTATATTGGTGTCAGTTTGGGGTCAATTTCAATTGATTGATCTTTCTCCTGTTATGGGTCATATTTTCCTGCTTCTTCATGTGCCTGCTTATAGTTGATTGGATTCTGGACATTTTGACGTTTGCCTTATTGGATGTTGAATATATTTGTATTTGTGTAGATATTTTTGAGCTTTGTTCTGGGATGCTCAAAAATAGTAACTTAAATAACCATTTAAGTTACTTGGAAACAGTTGATCCTTCATTGCTTGATTTCCAATATCTTGAACCATTTTTTTTTCATTCATTTTGTCTAGTTTTTCTGTTGTTTTAGGAGGAGGGTTAAATCCAGTTTCTGTTAGTTTATCTTCTCCAAAAGTGGAAGTTGAGGATGAGCAGCTTGATAGGATAGCACATGCTTCTATAACCACTGATTTCCACCTCCCAGAAAAAGGAAGCAAGAAGCCGGAAATCTATTACTATCTGTTATGGGGCCTAATATTGAAAGGATGACCACCTAAATACCACATTATTCTTGGAAAATTTTTGCAAATCTGCATTTTAAGCAATGCAACCCTTTAGGGAGTGCTGTGACTTTCAGAAGTGGCATACAGTGTCTTGAACTCAGTATTCAGAGGCAGGGTGGCAGTAGGAAGGTCTTGGTGGGAGCAGAGTGAATCTATAAATCTGTGGCAGGCTCAAAGATCAGGAAGATCTATCATCTATCTATCATCTATCAGGAAGGTGCTATCTCAGGCAAATATTAAACATTGACAACTTTGGTTTCAGGCTGTGTTGATTCTTTCAAATGTGGGGCACTGAATTCAGCCATATGCTAAAGTACCTAATATAACTAGTGTTATATATGTGTGTCATGTTCAGCACCTTGTGAAGTTATCTCATAAATAATTGGATCTTGCATATTTACCAAATGCCTTGAGGTCCACCGCCCTAATTTCTTTGTTTTTATAGGTGAAAAGAAAATGTAAAGGCATTGAAAAAAGAGCAAGCCTGCTGGTTAATATACAGATTTCATTACCTTTAAATTCGTTGAACTGAGCAGATCTCACTCTCGGTGTATGCCTTTTTTAGGATATGAATTTGGACTTTAGTAATTGAGTGGGCTTTGAAACATAGCTTTCTGTCTCATTTTTGTTTCATGATGACTCTACATGGAATGTCCTGCTTCTGAGTTATGTGTCCTGCTTTATCAGGCATTAAGCAGTTGGCCTGAAAAGGTAATACCTGAACCAAAGACATTCAGTCCAATAAAAACAAAACAGATGTGAGTATACGCAATGTCAGTGATTAACTTTACTTTCACACTTCCTTGTAGTTTTTCAAAAGCATCAATCTCTAGGTACATACTGAAAGCAGATACTTGACCTAACTTAGTTTTCAACCAACAGCAAGCAGATGCTGGCCTGGCAAAAAGACAATATCTAGCAAAAGAGAAAAATTGATTTTTTAAAATATGGTTAATACAATACTTTTAACACTGGTTAATTCCACTCCTGGCTTTTAATCAAAGTGCAGTATTAAAAGCCACACCTGTAATGAACCAAGCATACTATGAGTCACTTTAAATATATGATATTTAGCTTTGCCATTTTCTTTGCAATGTAGGTAATATAGCCCTTGTTTTAACATAGGAGAAAATTGTGATGGGATCTGGAGCCTGGGAGAGAACCTGTATGTAAAGTACTGCAGGACACCTCTTTGGGAGATTTTTGATGCTCCTTTTTAAAGTTCTGACTCAGGCATTTCCTAAGAATGTAATTTATTTTATATGACATTTATCTAGATGATATACAGCTTGTAATGTCTGGCTGTTTTTCCCTTTGCTCCAGGAGCATGTACTATCTAATTAGGTTGATATGAGTTGAGAATACAACATTTTTCTCCAGCACACAACTCCTTAAAGGCTTCTCTAGACCTTTGATATCTTGTATATGCCAGTTAAGAATTTAATATTAAGTCAATTTTTTTTTTTTTTTTGCGGTACGCGGGCCTCTCACTGTTGTGGCCTCTCCCGTTGCGGAGCACAGGCTCTGGACGCGCAGGCCCAGCGGCCATGGCCCACGGGCCCAGCCGCTCCGTGGCATGTGGGATCCTCCCGGGCCAGGACACGAACCCGCGTCCCCTGCATCAGCAGGCGGACTCCCAACCACTGCGCCACCAGGGAAGCCCTAAGTCAATATTTAAAGTTATAAAGAAAACTTCGAAAACTGCATCCATAATCCTATCATCCTGATGCAGAATTGTGTTTATTTTTCATAGAGACTTGTAATCTTTTTAATGATCTTTTCTTAATTTAGTTGTTCATTTTATATGTACTTTGAATGTTTCCTTTGTGTTGTTTTGTGTTTATTTCTGAAGTTCCTTTTTTGTTTTCCTGTTTTATTTATTTATTTATTTAGGCTGTGCCGGGTCTTGGTTGCGGCATGAGGGATCTTTAGTTGTGGCATGCAGACTGTTTTTTTCTTAAAGATTTATTTATTATTTATTTTTGGCTGCGTCAGGTCTTAGTTGCGGCATACGGGATCTTCCGTTGTGGTGCACAGGCTCTTCATGGTGGTGCGTGGGCTTCTCTCTAGTTGTGGCATGCAGGTTTTCTCTCTCTAGTTGTGGCGCATGAGCTCCAGGATGCATGGGCTCTGTAGTTTGTGGCACACGGGCTCTAGTTGAGGCGTGCGAGCTCAGTAGTTGTGGCATGCAGGCTCAGTTGCCCCGCGGCATGTGGGATCTTAGTTCCCTGACCAGGGATCGAACCTGCGTCCCCTGCATTGTAAGGCAGATTCTTTACCAGTGGACCACCAGGGAAGTCCCCTGAGGACTTCTTAGTTGTGGCATGTGGACTTCTTAGTTGCAGCATGTGGACTCTTAGTTGTGGCATGTGGGCTTCTTAGTCGCGGCATGCATGCGGGATCTAGCTCCCTGACCAGGAATTGAACCCGGACCCCCTGCATTGGGAGTACTGAGTCTTACCACTGGACCACAAGGGAAGTCCCTGAAGTTCCTTTTTGTTAAGATACTCCCAGTCCTTTACAGATAGCATTTACTCAATTTTTGTCTCATCTCTTCTTTTTTCTGCAAATAAGGAAATCAGGGGCCATCTTAAAGAAGTGGTTTACGTGAGGTTGCTCAGAAAGTGAGGTGGTTAAGGTTTGGGATTTTTTAATTCATACTACTGCAGTAAAATCATCCTAACTGCAGAAGCCACTTGAACTGTGGAAGGCTTAATTGCTGGGTGTTGAATTTGGTTCAATCTTATAAGTTTTTTTGGAAATTTTTGTAGACATAGGCCATTAGGACATTGCAAGCAGCTAGTGAGTCTAGAGAAAATTGGATTTAGTGTTTAAATTTTTTAAAAATCAAGATGCTTATAAGGCATTCATTGGTATCATTCATGTGTGAGATATATATATATAGAGAGAGAGAGAGAAAGAGAGAGAGAGAGAGAGAGAATGATATAATATTTCTCATTGTTTAGAAAACAATCTGAGGTGAGCTTAAATGTATTTGCCAGCATGGACTCAGGTCCCTCACCTGGAAAATTAGAAATGAAGCTTTCATTATATTTCAGATTCATTCTGTTCCTAGAATTCTTTGACTCTTTCATTCTTTGGAATTAATTTAGTCAACTGGCTTGTTTTTTTTTTTTAAGCTGGCTTATTTTTCTAACTGGAAGAGTAATTTGCACACTTATTGAAATGTAAAATTTTCATTATTCTTTTTTATGTTGCTTTTCTGTTTTTAAACTTTGGCCTGCACTTAAATATACTTCTATAGAAGCGAAAGTTATTTTTTAAAACCTATGTCAAAAACTAGAGTGTGGGCTTCCCTGGTGGCGCAGTGGTTGAGAGTCCGCCTGCCAATTCAGGGGACACGGGTTCGTGCCCCGGTCCGGGAAGATCCCACATGCTGTGGAGCGGCTAGGCCCGTGAGCCATGGCCGCTGAGCCTGCACGTCTGGAGCCTGTGCTCCGCAACGGAAGAGGCCTCAACAGTGAGAGGCCCGCGTACCACAAAAAAAAAAAAAAAAAAAGTAGAGTGTAATTATGTGACTTACACTTTCATGTGTGTGGCAAATTGGGAGAAATTTGCGTAAGTGAGAAAGTGAGTCTATGAAAGAATTGCTTTATTTCTTTGAGGCAAGTTAAGACAGGCTTTGCTTTTGGACTGGAATATTACTTTGTTATCGAACTCACTTTTATAAAAATGCTGCACCAAATATTTTTAAATAGCTTTATTGAGATATAATTTATCATTTAAAGTGTACAATTCAGTGGTTTTTAGTATATTTGTGCAGAGAGTGTGCAGCCGTCACCACAATCAATTTTACAACATTTTCATTGCTCAAAAAAGAAACCCCATGCTCATTAGCAGTTACTCTCTATTTCCCCCAAGTTCCTTCCCCCACTGTCCCCAGACCTAGGTAACCACTTATCTAGCTCTTGTTTCTATAGATTTACCTAATCTAGACATGATATTTAAAGTATTAATACTTAATCCTTTTTTAATGGTTAATAGTCCGTTGTATGCATACCACATTTTATTTATCCATTCATCAATTGATAGACATTTCGGTTATTTCCACTTTGTGACTATTATGAGTAATGTTTCTATGAACATTTCGTTACAACTTTTTGTGTGGACGTATGTTTTCGTATCTCTTGGATATATATCTAGGAGTGGAATTGCTTGGTCATATGGTAACAAATGTTCAACTTTTTGAGGAACTACCAGACTGTTTTTCAAAGCAGCAACACCATTTTACGTGCCCACTAGCAGTGTATGAGGATTCCAGTTTCTCTGCATCCTCACCAACACCTGTTATTATCAGTGTACTGAGTATTGATCTAAAAATGGTATATCTGGGACTTCCCCAGTGGCACAGTGGATAAGACTCCGCGTTCCCAATGCAGGGGGCCTGGGTTCGATCCCTGGTCAGAGAACTAGATCCCACATGCATGCCTCAACTAAGAGTTCGCATGCCGCAACTAAGAGTTCGCATGCTGCAACTAAGGAGCCCATATGCCACAACTAAGGAGCCCTAGAGCCGCAACTAAGGAGCCTGCCTGCCACAACTAAGACCCAGTGCAACCAAATAAATATTAAATAAATAAATTTAAAAAATGCTCTATCTGTGCAATCTGGTTGAATCATATTGACCTATTTTTCAACTAGTCTCTTAAGATACCAACAACACTAAGACAAATATAAAGTCAGTATATGAGAGAACAAATAGCTTTCCTTTATAAAGGTAATAGTCAGAAAGTATATTGGAAGAAAAGATTTCATCCATGTAATAACATAATTTTTTTTAATCTAGGAATAAACTTTAAAGAAATGCATAGAAACCATATAAACAAAACTTTAAAAAAACCCCACATAAGTATACATATAGCTGATTTGTTGTACAGCAGAAACTAACACAATGTTGTAAAGCAATTATAATCCAATAAAGATGTTTAAAAAACCAAAAAAACAATTGGGTGCCATAAATAAAACCTGAATAATGGGTTAGGGAGAGGGAACATAGAAAAAGTAAACTCCCTATAGATCAATCTGTAAAGAGCACAGTTCCCCCCCAGAATTCTAATAGGATCTTTTAGAAACTGGCAATTTCATCTGGAAAAATAAATGCTCAAGAGTAAATGGGGGGACTTCCCTGGTGGTACAGTGGTTAAAGAGTCCGCCTACCAATGCAGGGGACTCGGGTTCAATCCCTGGTCCGGGAAGATCCCACATGTCGCGGAGCAACTAAGCAATCTGTCACAACTACTGAACCTGCGCTGTACAGCCCACGACCCACAACTACTGAGCCTGCATGCCACAACTACTGAAGCCCGCACGCCTAGAGCCCATGATCCACAACAAGAGAAGCCACCGCAATGAGAACCCCGCACACCACAACAAAGAGTAGCCCCCGCTCGCTGCAACTAGTGAAAGCCTGCACAGCAACGAAGACCCAATGCAGCCAAAAATAAATAAATAAAATTTTAAAAAAGAATAAATGGGAAAATTCTGAAAAAGGAAATGTAAAGATGGAAGACTTTTCCTAATTCTTTATATTGAAAAACATCATAATCACAGATACAGAAGTAATAACAACTGAGAAAAAATATTTGCAACATTTACAAAGGATTGCTTATCTCTAATATAAGATAATTAAGTCAAAAAGAAATAGATAAAGCATCTACTGAAAAAGGTGCAAATAGCTTATTCATAAATGACCAAAAAAGCTCAAGGATCACTAATAAAGAAACAAGGATTTTAAAATAAGACATCAGTTTTCATCTATCAGATTAGAAAATAGTTAAAATTTAATCATTACCTGTAAGGGTTAGGAAAAACACACTTGGTTGAGTGTATATGTCATTACCTTTTTGGAGTTACTATCATTCCAAATTTTGAAATAATTGTCAAAATTTTAAATGGGCACACTTTGAGCCAATCATTTCTTTTTCTAGGAAATTATCATGAGAAATTACTCAAGCACAAATATTTCAGTTCAAGAATGTTTACTATATTATTCACTAATAAATAAGGACTGAAGTACTGATACATGCTACAACTTAGATGAACTTGAAAACACTCTAAGCAAAAAAAATCTAGAAATAAAAGACCACATATTGTGTGATTCCATTTATATGAAATGTCCAGAAAAGGCAAATCTGTAGAGACTGAAAATAATCAGTGGTTGCCTAGGTCTGACAATGGAAGGAGAGGTTGGGGGGAAATGGGGAGTGACTGCTAATTAGAAGGGTTTTTTTTGAGGAGGGGTTATGAAAATGTTCTAAAATTGATTATGGTGGTAGTTGCACAGCTCTGTGAATATACTAACGACCACTGAACTGTACACTTCAAATGGGTAAATTGAATGCTGTGTGAATTGTATCTCAATAAAGCTGTTATTAAAAATGAGTAGATTATATGTAGCATTTTTTTTTAAAATGTGAAACATTACCCCCTCAGGTAAAGCTTTTCAGAAGAGGTGGCATTTGTCCTGGGTCTTGTAAGATACACAGAATTTCAAGATTCACCTTGAAAGGTGGCAGGAAGGTGTTTGTAACATAACAAATCACCTCAAAGCCTAGTGGCTGTAAAAAAACCCACGCTTTTACTTTACAGTCATTTTACACTTCTGTGAGTTGATTGGCTCTGCTGGTCTCACTTGAGGTCTCTCATGCAGTAGCAATTGGATGGCATCCGGGTCTAGAGTCACGTGGAGGCTCACCTGGGATGCTAGCTTAGTAGGTTCTCTTTCTCTCTGTGTGTAGTCTCAGGGCTTCTACTCTCAGAGGCAGCTGAACTTCTTACATGGTGACTTAGGGCTCCCAAAAGCAAAAGATGCCAGATGTTTATAAGGTGGAAGCCTAGAACTGGCACAGCACCACTCTGTGGCTTTTTCTTAGTTAATATAGTGATAGAGCCAGTCCAACCATCCGCACCATCCATCTCCAGAACTTTCTCATCTTCCCAACTGAAACTCTTTACCCATTAATTTTACCCTATAAAGTTATTCTTTACTCAATAAATCCTCATTCTCCTCTCTCCCCCAGCAAATGGCAACCACCATTCTATCTTGTTTCTGTGAATTTTACTACTCTAGGTACCTTACTGAAGTAGAATCATACACTATTTGTCCTTTAGTAACTGACTTGTTTCACTTACCATAGTGTCTTCAAGGTTCATTCATGTTGTAGCATGTGTCAAAATTTGCTTCCTCTTTTTTTTTCTATTTTATATATACTAGTGTGTATCTGTGAATCCCAAACTCCTAATGTATTCCTCACCCATCCTTTCCCCTTTGGTAACCATAAGATTGTTTTCTTTTTTTTTGGCTTCGTTGGGTGTTCATTGCCACGCGCGCTTTCCTTAGTTGTGGCGAGCGGGGGCTGCTCATCGTTGCCGTGTGGGGGCTTCTCATTTTGGTGGCTTCTCGTTGCAGAACATGGGCTCCAGGTATGCGGGCTTCAGTAGTTGTGGCGCACAGGCTTGGTTGCTCTGCGGCATGTGGCATCCTCCCGGACCAGGGGTCGAACCCGTGTCCCCTGCATTGGCAGGTGGATTCTTAACCACTGCGCCACCAGGAAAGCCCCGTAAGATTGTTTTCTATGTCTGTGAGTCTGTCTCTGTTTTGTAAATAAATTCATTTGTATCATTTTTTTAGATTCCATAAATAAGTGATATCATATATTTGTCTTTCTCTGTCTGACTTCACTTAGTGTGATAACCTCTACGTCCATCTATGTTGCTGCAAATGACATTATTTCATTCTTTTTTATGGCTGAGTAATATTCCTTTGTATATACATATACCACATCTTCTTTATCCATTCTTCTGTTGATGGACACATAGGTTGCTTCCATATCTTGGCTGTTGTGAATAGTGCTGCAGTGAGCACTGGGGTGCATACATCTTTTTGAATTAGAGTTTTCATCTTTTCTAGATATATGCCCAAGAGTGGGATTGCTAGATCATATGATGATGCTATTTTTAGCTTTTTGAGGAACCTCCATACTGTTTTCCATAGTGGCTGCACCAATTTACATTCCTACCAACAGTGTATGAGGGTTCCCCTTTCTCCACACCCTCTCCAACATTTATTGTTTGTAGACTTTTTTTTTTTTTTTTTTTGTAGACTTTTTGATGATGGCCATTTTGACTAGTGTGAGGTGATACCTCATTGTAGTTTTGATTTGCACTTCCCTTATAATTAGCAATGCTGAGCATCTTTTCGTGTGCCTGTTGGCCAACAGTATGTCTTCTTTGGAGAAACATCTGTTTAGGTCTTCTTCCCACTTTTTTTTTTTTTTTTTTTGTGGTACGTGGGCCTCTCACTGCTGTGGCCCCTCCCGTTGCGGAGCACAGGCTCCGGACGCGCAGGCCCAACAGCCATGGCTCACGGGCTCAGCAGCTCTGCGGCATGTGAGATCCTCCCAGACCAGGGCACGAACCCATGTCCCCTGCGTCGGCAGGCGGACTCTCAACCACTGTGCCACCAGGGAAGCCCCCCACTTTTTTTTAATATATAAATTTATTTATTTATTTACTTTTGGCTGTGTTGGGTCTTCATTGCTGCGTGCAGGCTTTCTCTAGTTGCAGCGAGTGGAGCCTACTTTTTGTGGTGCACAGGCTTCTCATTGGGGTGGCTTCTCTTGTTGTGGAGTGTGGACTCTAGGCGCGTGGGCTTCAGTAGGTGTGGCACGCGGGCTCAGTAGTTGTGGCCCATGGGGTCTAGAGAGCAGGCTCAGTAGTTGTGGCTCATGGGCTTAGTTGCTCTGCAGCATGTGGGATCTTCCCAGACCAGGGCTCAAACCTGTGTCCCCTGCATTGGCAGGCGGATTCTTAACACTGCCACCAGGGAAGTCCCTTCTGCCCATTTTTTTATTGGGTTATTTGTTTTTTTGATATTGAGTTGTATGAGCTGTTTATATACAACTTCCTTTTTAGGCCAAATAATACTTCTTTTGTATGTACAGTCATCCCTTGGTGTCCACAGTAGATTGGTTCTAGAGCCTCCCAGGGATACCAAAATCTGGTTATGCTCAAATCCCTTAAATAAAATGGTGTAGTATTTGCATGTAACCTACGCATATTCTTCCATATCCTTTAAATCATCTATAGATTACCTATAATACCTAATACATTGTAAATGCTATGCAAATAGTTGCCAGTGCATGGCAAATTCTAGTTTTAGTTTTTTATGAACTTTCTGGAATTTTTTTTTCAAATATTTTTGATCCAAGGTTGATTGAATCCATAGATTCAGAACCTATAGATATGGAAGGCCAACTGTATATACCATGTTTTGTTTATCCATTCATCTGTTGTTGGACACTTGGGTTGCTTCTACCTTTTGGCTGTTGTGAATAGTGCTGCTGTGAACATGGGTGTACAAATATCTGTTGGAGTCTCTGCTTTTAGTTCTCTGGAAGTATACCCAGGAGTAGAATTGCTGGATAATATGGTAATTATATGTTTTATTTTTTGAGGTTGCTGCATCATTGTACATTCCCACCATCAATGCACAAGGGTTCCAGTTTCTCCACATCCTTGCCAACACTTGTTATTGTCTGTGAATGTTTGTGTGTGTTTTACAAAACCTTATGGGTTTGAAGTGGTATCTCATTGATTTGCATTTTCCTAATGATTAGTGGTGTTGAACCTCTTTTCATGTGCTTATTGGCTATTTGTGTATCTTCTTTGGAGAAATATCCTTTGCTCATTTATTTATTTTCGTCGTTGTAGAGTTGTAGGAATTCTTTACATATTTTGAGTGTTATTCCCTTATCAGATGTATCATTTGCAAATATTTCCTCCAATAGGTTGTCTTTTCACTGTGCTGATACACACAAAAGTTTTTACACACAAAAGTTTTTAATTTTGTTGTAGACCAATGTATTATTTTTTTCTTATATGTGCTTTTGGTGTCACACCCAAGAAATTGTTGCCAAACCCAATGTCGTGAAGCTTTCTCCCTGTGTTTTCCCCCAAGAGTTTTGTAGTTTTAGCTCTTGCATTTAGGTCTGTGATCCATTTTGATTTCATTTTTATTTATTATATAAGATAAAGGTTCAACTTTATTCTTTTGTATATGGTTATGTTTGGATATTTTATAGTGAATTTTTGTTCGTTTATATAGGTTTATAATGATATTATGATTATGTTAAGGAATTTTTATCTAGTGTTATAGGGATTTGCTCAGAATGACATGGTGGAGGAGGAGAAGTGAGTGAATCCACAGGTGAAACGGGATTTTATAATATGTTTGAAAATTTCCAAAATAAAAAGTTAAAAGAGGAGTTGGGGACTTCCCTGGCGGCACAGTGGATAAGCTTCCGCCTGCTAATGCAGGGGACACAAGTTCGATCCCTGGTCCAGGAGATGCCGCAGAGCAACTAAGCCTATGCTCCACAACTACTGAGCCTACACACTCTAGAGCCCGCGTGCCATAACTACTGAGCCCGTGCTCTGCAACAAGAGAAGCCACCGCAAGCAGAAGCCCATACACCACAACGAAGAGAAGTCCCTGCTCACCGCAACTAGAGAAAGCCCGCGCAGCAACTGAAGACCCAACGCAGCCAAAAATAAATAAAATGATAAAAAAAAAAGAGTTGGTAGACCAGGAGAATGTTAGAAACCCAGACACAAAATTTCTGTAAATAGTCAGTGGATAACTTTGTTCGATGGTATAGCGAGGTCAACCAGAGTAAAGACAAAACATGCCATTGATTTCAGCAGCTGCTTCCATGACATTAGATACAGCAGTTTTAGAGGTGTTTGGACTAAAACCTGATAGCAAAATTTTGAGAAATGCTTGGAAGATAGGAACATGGAGAAAGCAATGTGGGTTCACTCTTGATAGGAAGAAAAGCTATTTCTATTAAGTCTAAAAGATTATAAGTCTATGAATTAAAAAATACAAAAGAAAAGTATGAAGTCAAAATTCAAAGGCCCTGTCCCTTTTTCTTCCATTTCTTCCTGCTCACTCCCTTGTTTCAGTCTGTAGTTTACTCTTGAGACTTGTGGCTACAGAATGAATGGCACCCTGGGCAGGAGAGAGGTTTATGAGAGGGAGACTCAAACATGCCTTTGCCTGAGAAGAGCTAGTGGAAGGAAAGAAAAAATGAAGATAGAACTGGGGAGGACTAGTGGAATAATGCCCAGAGAAGATAAAAGAAAGGAGGGACTCAGTGGCCAAGTTGGAGAAAAGAACAGAGGCACTCATCTCTTTGAGTCAACAGGAAAGGAAATGACCTCACTTTTCTCTCTGAAGTAGTAGACTGAGTTCCCTGCTGAGAGTGATTGAAGTTTGGACAGGGTTGATCGCATCTCTTGGTGTAACCAGTAACCACAAGAATGAGTAAAAGAATGGCAGCGTTGAGGACCCAGCTCAGGCCCAGCTATGTTCGAAATGACTTTTTCATTGAGGAATGCCATCGTACAGGGGGACTTGCCATCTCGTTGATTTCCAGGGATGACTCAGTTCATTGGCTGGTTGACTAAGGGAGATGTTTCTTCCTTGTCCTCTCTGCGTGTAAGTTTACTGAACGAGGCATTTACACTTAAAAGCAATCAAGTAGGATTGCTCTTTAGTCCAGAGTACTTCAGTAGCTATGCTTGTTTTCTGTGAGCCTCTTAAGCAGGCTCTCCGGTGAAGGAGAAATTGGACAAAATGATTAAATAGAGACCTCCTCTGATCATATTGTGGTGATGAAACCACTTTCACTTCCTCTTTTGAAGAAACAGGTAACAGAAAACTTACCCCTGGCCATTAATCATGTTGCAGTGACAATCAAAAAAAAGAAAGAAAGAAAAAGAAATCCAGAAACAGAGTTTCTATAAATAGGCAGTGGATAGCTTTGTTATAACTTTTTTTGCACTGACAATCTAAAATGTGGTCAGGGTAGATTCTGTTTGCTATATTTTGAATGTAAACATCATCAAGAATTAAATGGTTTTATACATTTAAAGTTTGGTATCTGTGAACCTCATGTAATATTTTGTAGAAATAGGAGTGGGAGTTATGTTACCTACTTCAGAGAATAGAATTGTCTAAATAAATATCTCAAGTTTAGTCCTTGTCAAATATTTCTCTGTAAGTATGAAATTGTTTTTCCTCAAGATTTTATGTAGTAGAAATTGTTTACTGGTCATATGTAGAGGATTTTAAAAGTGAGCTTTACTTTTCCTTTTTATATTTTTTAGGAGACCCATGTACAGTATCGTCTCAGTTGGAGTTAGAAGAAGCCTTTAGGCTTTATGAGCTAAACAAGGATTCTGAACTCTTGATTCATGGTAAAGGAGTAGTCATTTCCTACTCTTCTAGAACTATACTTCTTTAAAAACATAACCCTGTATCCTTAACCATTTAAAAACATGGTCCTGATGTCATTTTCTTAATCTTTATCCCTCATTTCTATGTAATTGTCCTTGTTCAGTAGTATCTCAAATGCTAGAGAAGACAAAATCCATCAGCTTCTTATAATCTTAGGAAATTTCTTATTTGTGTATACCTTCTTGGGTATTAAACTGTGATCATCTCAGTGTTTTACAGCAAAGTTTTAGCATAGAATTTAAGAATTGAGAGCCCAGTAGAACCTAAGTCATCCCCTTGCAGTTTTGTAATGTATGCAAATGATGGTTTCCAAAGGTAAGATATCTTAAATGTCCTTTCTTTTGTTTAAGGGTTAACTGTGAAACTATTTATGTAGTAATCATAGACATTAGTGTGTTAAAGGTCAGCAAGCCTGAGAGGTGGGTAGTTGTATAGAAGGAGAGACCTAAACTCAGCCATCATGTAACTGGTACATTGTAAACCTGGGTTGTAAATCTAGGTATTCTCTTTCCAAATCTGTGTGCTTTTCATTCTGCCATGCTACCCCTCAAATTTTTTAGGTCACGTAGAATCTACTTAATATGCTTAATATAATTGCAATACATTGGCAGTATTTCACATAACATTTTTGGGAGCCTTAGGAGACTAGACCTAAGGAACTCTTTACAACTTGAAACAAATATAAATCTCCCCTCAATATAATGACTTATTTCAATACCTTGTTATTATTCCTTTGTACTTTCCTTTACAGTGTGATCTTTTTTAAAAAAATAGTTTGATTTTTGTCTCCCTTCAGAATTTGACATAGTGACTCCCATGGGATTCATACTCTAATTTGTTGAGATCCTGGAAGAATGTTAGAAGTCTTCCTTTGGTCATCTTTGTCTAGAATAAAGCTACAGTGAATGTTTAAAGAAATTATTTGTTTTAAGCTTTATTACTTTTTATGCTATATCAGAGATCTGTTTTCAGAAGTTAGCTTATATTTCAACTTTTAAAAATATTCCAGGAACTGTGTTTCCCATACTCTGTGCTCAAAACCATGTCCTTTTTTGTACATCACAGACTACAAAGAGTTGACTAGATGTTTATAAATGTACGATTTCATTATATTCTATCTCTTTATAAAAATGTTTTGAATTAGCAGTTTTATAAATCTGTAGCTCCTAAGACAAAACTTACATTTTTGGATTTGGATACTGTTTTTAATGTTAATTTATTCCTAAGTTTAGAAAAACTGTAGTGGCTTATGTTTATATTTGTATACACTTTGTAATTTTAATTCTTCGTCCTAGCAAATTTGTCACTACAATGAGGATTTAAGGAAATAGTTAATGATTTCTCTAATGACCAAAGAAAAATCAATTAGTGATGTAATAGGGATTGGAATGAGTAATTTGAGCTTCTAATGCATTGTTTATGGATGTTCGCTTTCATAAGAATTTCTTTTATTATAGCCTTGGTAAAATGGATCCCTTCAAAAAATAGTACTGACCATATGTTAAGTATCTTGTGTCAAGAGAAGGTCAGGTTTAAATTTAGATCAATTTATGTGATATTTGAATTTAAAATTCTGTGTAATTTGTATGTTTTAAATATGCTGTATTAATTTTAGTTTGTTGTTTTTCAGTATTCCCTTGTGTACCAGAACGTCCTGGAATGCCTTGTCCAGGAGAAGATAGTGAGTGTTTATATACTTCATACCTTTGAATAGAGTTATTTATGATACAGTGGCACAAGAGAAATCAGAAATAGAACTTTTAATTCATTTGATTTCTTTTCCATTCTTCAGTCTAATTTAGAGTATATTAGTAAACTGCCTAAAGTCACTACTTTTCCCAAATCGAAATGAGGCAGTTTTTATTTTTTTTAATTAAAAAAACCATATATTTATTTATTTGGTTGTGCTGGGTCTTAGTTGCAGCAGGCAGGCTCCTTAGTTGCATCTCATGGGCTACTTAGTTGTTGCCTGCAAACTCTTAGTTGCGGCATGCATGTGGGATCTGGTTCCCTGACCAAGGATTGAACCCGAGCCCCCTGCATCGGGAATGCAGAGTCTTAACCACTGTGCCACCAGGGAAGTCCCAAAATGAGGCAGTTTTTAATTACAACTTACTGACATAATTGTCTGTTGTGCATTTGAAAGGAAAATTAAGTTGATTTTAAGTCCTTTCCTGTTTTTTTTTTTAATTAATTAATTTATTTTTGGCTGTGTTGGGTCTTTGTTGCTGCACTCAGGCTTTTCTCTAGTTGCAGCGAGCAGGGGCTACTCTTCGTTGCGGTGTGTGGGCTTCTCATTGCGGTGGCTTCTCTTGTTGCAGAGCACGGGCTCTAGGCGCATGGGCTTCAGTAGTTGTGGCACGTGGACTCAGTAGTTGTGGCTCACGGGCTCTAGAGCACAGGCTCAGTAGTTGTGGTGCACGGGCTTAGTTGCTCCGTGGCATGTGGGATCTTCCCGGACCAGGGATCAAACCCATGGCCTCTGCATTGGCAGACGGATTCTTAACCACTGCGCCACCAGGGAAGTCCCCATTTCCTGTTTTTTAAATCTTGGAAATTTTCAAACCTATGGAGAAGTTGAAAAAACATAGAAACATTGAAAACAAAGATACTCATATATCTTTACCAAGATTCACCAATTATTAACATTTTCTATGTTTGCTTTATCTCTGTATCTGTGCACACACATGCATACATGTATATACATAACAAACACTTGTTTTATTTTATTTTTATTTTTTTTAAAGAAGATGTTGGGGGTAGGAGTTTCGTAATTTATTTACTTATTTTTGCTGTGTTGGGTCTTCATTTCTGTGCGAGGGCTTTCTCTAGTTGTGGCAAGTGGGCGCCACTCTTCATCACGGTGCGCAGGCGTCTCACTATCGCGGCCTCTCTTGTTGCGGAGCACAGGCTCCAGATACGCAGGCTCAGTAGTTGTGGCTCACGGGCCTAGTTGCTCCGCGGCATGTGGAATCCTCCCAGACCAGGGCTCGAACCCATGTCCCCTGCATTAGCAGGCAGATTCTCAACCACTGCGCCACCAGGGAAGCCCTTGTTTTATTTTTATTTATTTTTTTGTGTACCCTTTGAGAGTAAGCTGACATGACACTTTACCTCTAAATACTTTAGCGTGCATCCTTAAGAATTGTTATGAAACTTTCTTTTGAATGTCTAAGCTAGTGGTTAGCATTAATGAGATGAATTGAAAGAGGCAACTATTTGGTCTGATGGAATTTGAATATGTTTATATGTATATATTCATATATATATACATATATGTATAGTATAATTTATAGATTGTAGATATTAGGCAACTCATTTTTATTTGTGGTTTCTGTACATATCCATGACTTTAGAAGGAATAGTAGTAAATGTTTTGCTTTGTATTAAGTGAAATAGCTCTAAAGTTTTAATTCTGTAACTCTTCGTGCAACTTGGTGCAAAGGAAAAATTAAAGAACTGGGTGTTTGTATATAGAGTTGAATGAGGGCTATGTACTTTATAGGAAGATGGGGAAATATAAGGAGTAGGTAGGCCTCTGAAGCAATAGTGAAAAATTTAGGTTTGGATTCAGCTAGGAGTATTTCATTGGGTTTCCAGTGGCAGATGGATTACAGCCAGTGTGGGCTGCCTTCACAGAGGTGTTGGAGAAGCAGCTGTCCTTTGTCCAGGCCAGAGTTTTGAAAGACTTGCCATTATAGCAAATCTTGGTTGCAGAGTCCCATCTGCAAATCTATTATGGGTCTGTAGCACACTTGCCAGATAAAATGTCTTTTCCTACCTTTTCACTGTATTTCATGCTCACTTTCCCACTTTAAAATTTGCTGGTGGGGATTTTTACACACTCCCCTCCAGTATAATTAATATTACTAAACTAGAGCATGGGGGAAAATTGATAACCATTAAAGTGATGCCTTGGCTCTTTTAATTCCTAGGCAACATTAACATGTTTAAATTTAAGATATATCAAGTTGTAGTTCATGAAAGTTTCTGAAATAAGATGTTCTTTTAGGTTAAGATATTAACAAACTTTCTGCTTTGGTTACTCCTAACAGAATAAATAATTAAAAATGAAAGCATATATATTTTAGGTTCTATATTATGCTGTCTCAGAATTTCTAATTCAGAGTATTTCACCCATTTCTTTCTATCTTAATTTTAAATAGTAGACGCAGTGCTACATTTGCTTTAAAATGAGTTTTGAGGGAATTCGCTGGTGGTCCTGTGGTTAGGACTCCACTGCAGGGTGCATGGGTTCAATCCCTGGTCAGGAACTAAGATCCTGCAAGCCACGCAATTCAGCCAAAAAAATAAAATGAGTTTAGAAACCTAATGGAATTTCCACAGTGATTACTATTACTGTGGGATGACTAATAGACAATATATTTAATAGTGATTGACTTACCCAAAATTACGCCGGTGGACTTGATTTGATCTCATGGAACCTCTTTGTTTAGGGAATGTATTTAGAATAGTTAAAGATATAAAAAAATATAAAAACCATTGCATAAAAGGTTGTTGCGAAGAGAATATTCTTGTGGTTACAAAATGTCCCTTATATGTTATTTACAAAAACGTACCTTTACAAAGAAGAGAACTAGCCATCACTGCCTTTAACAGAGTGATTGAACACGTAGTGGGAGTCAACAATCTCACATTTGTACATTTCTTGATGAGATGCAGTAAGAAATATACATCACCTGTGTATTATTTTTGCCAAAAGTATTTAATACTTTTTATTTGGGAATCCTTTTTTTAATCTGGGAAGTGTGTTACAAATCCATAATAGATTTGAGTCTAATGAGGAAACAGACAAATCCAGAATGTAGGTCATGATATAAGACATCTGCCTAGACTCTTTCAACATCATAAAAAGCAAACAACAACAAATAAGATAGAGTGAATGTTTTAGCATACATTAAAGAGACAAAAAAGGTATAGTAATGAAATTCAGTGCCTGAATCTTGATTGGATCCTGGAGAGAAAAAGAAAACTATGAAAGACACTTTTCAAGCAAATAGGGAATTAGCAGATGAAGTGTATATTAGGTGATATTTAGTTA
Organism: Phocoena phocoena; assembly: GCF_963924675.1. Lineage (NCBI taxonomy): Eukaryota > Metazoa > Chordata > Mammalia > Artiodactyla > Phocoenidae > Phocoena > Phocoena phocoena. The sequence goes on from NC_089222.1 coordinate 49,884,580, forward strand.
ATGTTAATTTTCTAAGACACAATAATGGTATAGTGGTTAAATAGAATTAGGGGGAGTGTCCTTAATCTCAGGCAATGGATACTTAGGTATTTAAGGATGAAGTGTTATGATGTCTGCAATTTATTTTTAAATGATTCAGAAAAAAAAGTATATGTGTAAATAGAGAAGAAAGCAAATGTGGCAAAATTATAGTAATAGATAAATGTAGGTGAAGGATGGAGATGTTTGTTCTTTTAACTTTTCTGTGGGCTTAACATTTTTTCAAAATTAAAAGTTAGGGGACAATTAAAAAACAAAAGCCTAGTCTCTTGATGACTTTTATTTTTTCACTTTCAGATTTTTATCAATATATTTTTTTTTCCTGCAATGAATATCATGAAAAAAATCACAGGCAATTATAAAATGACTTTATATTCACACTTGCTCTTTTTTTTTCTTCCTTTTTTTTTTTAACTTTTAATCTCTCTTCAGAATCCATCTACCGCCGAGGTGCACGCCGCTGGAGAAAGCTTTATTGTGCAAATGGCCACACTTTTCAAGCCAAGCGTTTCAACAGGGTAAACCTTAGTTTGCTGAATATTGATAATTTGAGAAATCCGGGTTTTTCCTCTCTACTGTTATTCCTTTCTAAAGGAGTAAGTAGGGTGACCTAAAATTCCCAGTTTGCCAGGGGTAGTACATCTGTTATCTTGAGGTAATTTTTAATAGCATCTCCTTTGACTCATAAAAATGTTCCAACTTGGATGATTAGTTATATGGTTACCCTAGCTGTAAGAAAGTTGGATTTTTTTAAATATAATTCAAGACAGCCAGAAAATAAGCAAGGTTTATTTTGCAAACCATTTACTGTTGTAAATTTTTTTTAGTTTTCCCTGTTTTAGAAAATGAGAATTGCAGTCATTTATCTAGCTTTTAGTATGTACCAGGCACTTTTCTGAATGCTTGCCATATAGTGACTCATTTAATCCCTGCAACAACCTTGTGAGAGAGGTACTATATATTTCCATTTTATAGATGAAGAAACTGAGGTGCAGGATGGTTAGATAACTTGCCCAAGATGACACGGCTAGTAAGTGGCAGAGCCAAGGTTGGAGATCAGTCTGTCTCCAGAAGTCCATGTTTTTAACTACTGTTGATAACTACAGTTATCCATTTCCATTCTAGAACTCGTGCCGTGTTCTCAATTCTTAATGTAATAGAAGCTACCACCCGAGGTTCCCAAATTCCTGTTCCCAGTAGCACTGATATTTTAAAAGCTTTGAAGTGAGAAGTCTTAGGTGTTGCTCTTTAAGAGAGCAGTGGTGGGGCTTACCTGGTGGTGCAGTGGTTGAGAGTCTGCCTGCCGATGCAGGGGACTGTGGGTTCGTGCCCCGGTCCGCGAAGATCCCACATGTCGCGGAGCGGCTGGGCCCGTGGCCGCTGAGCCTGCGCGTCCGGAACCTGTGCTCCGCAACGGGAGAAGCCACAACAGTGAGAGGCCCGCGTACTGCAAAAAAAAAAAAAAAAAAAAAAAGAGAGAGCAGTGGTGACCTAAATGGGAAGGAAATCCAAAAAAGAGGGGAAGAATGTATATGCATAGCTGATTCATTTTGCTGTACAGTAGAAACTAACACAACATTGTAAAGCAACTATACTCCAATAAAAATTAATTTAAAAAAAAGAGAGCAGGGCTTCGGTTTGACCTCTGAACAGACTGATAGGTTTATGTTTGCTTGGGAATCCTTGCACAGCTTTTTCTGCTATGTGTTTTTCAAGTTTAATTCACTTTTCCTATTGTCATTACTCTGAACTTAATTAGGTGAAGACTGAAAATTCGTGGACTTAGGAAACAACATGGTTGCAAATTTCAGTCTCTTTAAAACAAGCTCTCCTTTCTGTTTATTTTCCCATGACCATCATAGCTTTGGAAAAGTTATGTATGATGAAGGGAACTGAGTTAGAGAAGAAAGCCACTTACTTTCACTATTTTATGAGCAAACTGTTGGGAAATGATTATGACCTTTTTTTTGTTAATAAAATACTGTTGAATTACTTTCTCCAGCGTGCTCATTGTGCCATCTGCACTGACCGAATATGGGGGCTTGGACGTCAGGGATATAAGTGCATCAACTGCAAACTCCTGGTTCATAAGAAGTGCCACAAACTTGTAACAATTGAATGTGGGAGGCATTCTTTGCCACCGGTAAGACACTGTTGTCTAATTTTTTTTTATAGAGCATTTTTGATAACACTGCTAGAACAGAAGGCTAAAATGGGGTGTTAAGGAATCACAGCTCAACAGTGTTGTTACAGAATGTGGGTAGGAATACTTTAGGAGTCCAGTTAACATGTGAATTTTGGAATTGTTATTACAAATTTGTTTGTAGGATATGGTTAACTTCTTTGTTTGACCTGCTACAAAATGATTTGGTCTAAATTAGGAAAATGTAAGGAGAACCATTTAAAAGATATTTTTCTCTTCTTTAAGCTAAACTCTTTAGTTTATAGCTCCCATTATTCTAGCATCTATACTAAACAGATCAGGTGAGAAGAGTCAGAGTCTTCATGTTTGCTCTGTAAAGTATGAGATTACTGGTGAGTTTTTGCATTTAAAATTTTTATTTTTCACTTTCTATTTTAAATATGAAATTAAAACAAGTTCATTATAGAAAAACTAGAGAATAAAAATGAATAAAGAAAAATGAAACAAAAACCCCCATGAAATCTACCATCTAAAGGTAATTGTCATTTAGTGTATATTCTTCCAGAAGTATGCAAATTTATATGCATAAACATTTAAAATTTTTCTATAGAGTATAATGAACTTCCAAATACCAGTCATCCAGCTCCAACAGTTATCACCTCACGACCAATCTCGTTTCATCTATACCCCACGCATTTAACCTGCCCTCATCCTATATTGTTTTGAAACAAATTCCAGATGTATTTCAGTACGTACCTCTAAAAGATAAGGACTGTTTTTTAAAAGTAGCTAAAAAATAAGTTCCTTATATCAAATATCCATCAAGGCAATGTTCAAAATTTCAGTTGTCACATAAATGTTATAATTTTGTTTTCATAATTTTCGTTGTGATGAGTCAGGATTTAAATGAAGTTCATATTTGCCATTGATTGACCATATTTACGGTTGATTGATATGTCTTAGATATTTTTAAATTTACTGATTCTTCATCTCTCTCTCTCTTTTTTCCCTTACAATTTAATTATAGAAGAAACTGTGTTGTCATTTAAAGTGATTCAGAATTTTTCTCTTTGCTTCTCCATGGTTATGTTTAAAATGTTCCCCTGTCCTCTTTATTTTCTGTATATTATAGTTGAATGTAGAGGTTTGATTAGATTCTGGGTATTGTTTTTTTGTGGATTGTTTTGAGACTATTTCATAGAAGGTGGTGTGTTTATCCATCAGAAGGCATACAATGTTTGGTTATGTCTCGTTCTTTTACATACTTTTTAACAAAAGTGAGGTCACATTTGTACTATTTTCTAACCCATTTTTCTCACTGAACAATAGATTTTGGTCATCTTTCTATATCTATCTATATCTTCATCATTTTTAGCAAAGTATTTTATGTGTCTATACCATAATTTATTTAATCTGTTCCCCATGATTAAACATTTGAGTTGTTTTCTAAATTTTCCTATGAGGAAAATCATAATGAACTTCCTGGTAAATAAATCTTATTATTTCCTTAAGGATTCAGAAGTAGAATTAGTGGTTTAAAGGATATGTGTTTTTAAAAAGATCTGGGTTCATCTTTCTAAGTTATCTTTTAGAATGATTATACCATGTTTATTTGTAGTCCCTTCTTTGGACATTGTGGAAGTAGGTTATTACTGGTGGCTTGTTGGTAGTAGAATTATTTAGCCAGTTCATGTAAGTTTACAAATGGGTTTATAGTTAGGGAGGTAAAAAGCCAATTTTAAGGAACAGCAGAAGGCCAAAAATTGTGAACATAATTTATCCAGGTTACTGTTGATATTCTTGAGTATTCTTAGGCAATGGAATGACTTGTGTGAGTTCATAAGTGTAGAAGGAAAGACACTAACACATTGCGTTAGTGATTATATTGATATTTTAGGATGGTGCTAAACACATTGAAAAACCCATGAGCTTATTTTTAAGGCAACCTTAAAAGTATAACTTTATAACTAATGCTGCTTCTCAGGTTTACTCTTTCTTGCGGGTATTCATTAAACTTTGGTCCAAAATTAATGAATAAGTAAGATTTTGGTTTGAATTAGCATTGTTCCTGAGGTTATTGGCAGTTAGTTTCTTGGAGGTATTTCTTTTCCATTTTTGGGTCACTGACCCCTTTGAGAATCTTCAGAAAAATGGGAAACCCATAAAATTTTACATGTAATTTCAAGAAGTTTATAGACATCTTGAAGTCTATTTCTGGACATCAGCTAAGTAACTCTATACTAAGACTCCTTTTGCCAAAGACTTAAAGTGAGTATGTGGAACTCAAAGGAGGAATAGGTGGTATAGAGGAGAAATAAATCAGAGTATATAGGAGTTCAATTTGATTTCTAATTGATAGTCTGAAATTAGTTTTGTGTTTTTTCTGTGATCTGTAAAATGTGATAATGTTACATAATTCATAGGAATGTTGTATGGTTTCACATATAATAAAATTTAAAATAAATTATATATAGTAATGTAATTCTCACTTATTAAGTTATATTCTTTCAAATTTAAATTTTAATATGCTGTGTCTCATTGAAATGATGTTGTTTCTGGATTTATAGAGGTATTGGGATTTAAAAAGAATGCACTAAGTTACTGTATCTTTGGAAATGATTTGTAGGAACCAATGATGCCCATGGACCAGTCATCCATGCACTCAGACCATGCACAGACAGGTAAGAATGACACTGGCACAAACCATTGCTCACTAACAAAGTGTCATTTAAAGACTTCTTTATGTGAATCTTATACCTAAATTTAAAGACATTTATATTCTTCCCAAATAAAAGCTAGGTAACCATATTTTGTGGTGTTAACATCAGTCACAGTAGTTAACATATGTTTGGCATTTTAAAAAGACAACTATGTAAACTACAACAAATGGCTATTTTCTTTTATTCAGATAAATTTCTTTTGAGACCCCTTTATATTCAGCAAACCTACTTTTTTTCAATAATGAAAACATATACTGATTTTGTGGAACGTATTGACTATATTCAAGTGACCTGTTTTTATTAAAAACTCTATTATGAGATGAAGAAATTATGTAAAATATACAGAGATGCTGTATAGACAATTCAGAAAAGATCGTGTGAGTTCAAATGTCTAAAAAAAAAAAAACGAATGTCTAGTAGATACAAAACCTTAAATATGTCTCTGGGAAATTTGGAGAGCAATTAAATGGGACAGAGCAGCCTGATCTGGGATGAATCAAGAAAAAGAAAACAAGGGAGTTTTTCTGGAAGGACAGAATGTAGTATCTTGTTCATGGAAGAAGCTGGTTGTATGAAATGTAGGCTTTTTTTTTTTTTTTTTTTCACCCAGGTAGCTTTAAGGAATAGAAGCCTGGAGTCCAACTGAATCCACACTAGAGACCATCTATCACTATGCCTCAATCATACTAATATAACTAAGTAGGGTTTATAGAGTCATCCTTTTGGAAGGAATTGATTAATTTGTAAAGAAGAGAAATATTTTTTTAAATAGCAAAAGTATTTGTTAAAATCAGTACTTGACTATTGATTGGTTCCTCCTCTCTTTACCCTCATTAAAGATTAGAATTTAACTGGTATTTATGTATAATTTGTTATTAGTAGGACAGATACTCAATTTTAAATGATGAACACTTATTCAGAAATAAAAACTAAGGAAAATCAAATCAAGAGAAAATTTTAAGTGTAACTCAGTTAATGTATACTATGTTTTTCTCTTTTTTTTTTAATGTTTGGGATTGTTTTTTTAGTAATTCCATATAATCCTTCAAGTCATGAGAGTTTGGACCAAGTTGGTGAAGAAAAGGAGGTAAGATAATTAATTAGTCTTATGGTACATTATGTCATCAGCTTTTTAATGTGACAGTTTAAAAATATGACAAATTGACTTGCTTAAATTTTAGATCATAATTTTGTAGGGATGATTTTTAGTGATTCTAGAGTTTTATTCTGAGTTAATTCAATAAGTAAATTGCTAAAGTCATTTAAATGAAGAAAGAATCTGGTGAGATAACATATTCATTTTAAGATAGCATAATCTAAAAATTATAATGCATTTAAGAATGGCATTTAGAATACTTGGTTGTATTGTTTAAAATATAGATCCTTCCATTTTATGGGCTAATTGTTTATTTAAAATATAAATGATTAAGCATCTTAACTGCCCATCTTTTTTGACTATTAAACATTTTATCAGCTTTTAAAACAGTTTAATTAAAACGATAACCAATTTTTTGAAAAAAGCTTGTAGTAAAAAAGATTTATCATGCCTCACACCTTCCACTCCCACTTTGACTTCTGAGAGGCAACTCCTTTTAATCATTTCTAGTTGTGTCCACAATGTTTATACCTCTCTTTTTCAATTTTTCAACTTTATATATTTCTAACCATGAAAGGTTTAAACTAGTACACTACCCTGCCCCGCCGGCTCCCCCGCTTTTCTCTTCTCTTTCCAATGTTTGATAGGTGTATCATGTTTTACTCTGGGTAACCTTTTTATTACAGAAAATTTCAAACATCAATAAAAGTAAACAATACTATTCCAAGCTCCTGTGTCCATTACCCAGTTAAAACAATTGTCTGTACATGTTTTGTCTACCAGCTTGCCTCACTCCTGTACTGTTTTGAAGCACATCTGTCGGTTACCTATTTAATCTCCTATCTCAGTTTTTTATTCCATCAATTTAGTCAATACCTTGACTCTCCTTTAGCCATCCTTTCTCTTTCTTCCAGCTTTCCTCTTTTAGCTACATATTTACTTTTATGCTGCCAAGGTTATTAACATTCATAATCTGTCCTGCAAGTGTCACCACATCTTTCATATTTTGTTCATTGATTGACAATGAGTCATCCAAAGGAGGAAATTCTTAATAATAAGGAACAAATTCTCTGTTCTTCTAGCATAATGAGTTAGTAAAGTTTCCTTTTGTTTGATCCTTGATGTTATTTTATAGCTTTTTGGTTCTTTTGGGAATTCCTCATTGCCTTAAATATTATTTATTGGTTTGGTTGTTTACCAAAGACTCATTTGGTTTTATTTTCAAGACTTTTAATACATTTAAAAATTGAAGAATAATATAGAGCAAAGTGCACAAGTCATGAGTATATAATCATGAGTATATAGAGCAAAGTGAACAAATCATGAGTATCTCTCTGGGTCAATTTTCACAGAGTGGACACTACATAATGACCACACAGATGAATAAATAGGACCTACTACACATCCCAGGGGCCCATCTTGTACCTTCTCCAAGTCACTGACATTCCCTCCTCCCTTCAAGTAACCACAGTCTTAACACCACAGATTAGTTCTGCTCTTTTCCCCAAGCTTTTTATAAATGGAGTCACACAGTATCTTTTGTGTCTGGCTTCTTTTGTTCAATATTGTGTTTGTGAGGTTCAGCCGTGTTTTATATAGCAGTATATCATTTATTTTCACTGTTGTTTCAATTCATCTATTCTGTTGACTTCCCCCCTGGATTGGGATTATTATGATATGCTGCTATGAACATTCTTGTAAATGTAGTTTGGTGCACATATTTAAGCATTTCTGTTAGGTACATAACTAGGAGTGGAATTCCTGAGTCTTGTGTACATTAGTAAATAATGCCAAGCAGTTTCCCAAAGTACTTGTATCAATTTATACTTTCACCAGCAATGTGTGAGAGTTTGATTTGCTCCACATCCTTATCAACACGTTGTATAGTGTGTCTTTTAAATTTTAGCCAACCTGTTGAATGTTGTAGTTTTTATGTGCATTTCCCTGCTGCGTACCTTTTCATGTATTTATTGACCATTTGGATATAATTTTCAGTTAAATGTCTGTTTATATCTCTTTAAAAAAAAGTGAGTGGTCTGCCTTTGTTGTAACGATTTGTAGGAGTTTTTGGTATATTCTCAACACTAAGCTTTTATCAGTTATATACTGCAAATAGATTCTGCCACTCAATAGCTTGTATTTTCACTCTGATAGTGGTATCATTGATGAACAGATGTTCTTGATTTTTTCTTTTTAACATCTTTATTGGAGTATAATTGCTTTACAATGTTGTATTAGTTTCTGCTGTGTAACAAAATGATTCAGCTATATGCATACATATATCCCCATCTCCCCTCCCTCTTGCATCTCCCGCCCACCCTCCCTATCACATCCCTCTAGGTGGTCACAAAGCACCGGGCTGATCAGCTATCTGTTTTACATTTGGTAGTGTCTATATGTCAATGCTACTCTCTCACTTTGTCCCAGCTTACCTTTCCCCCTCCCCGAGTCCTCAAGTCCATTCTCTACATCTGCGTCTTTATTCCTGTCCTGCCCCTAGGTTCATCAGAACCATTTTTTTTTAGATTCCATATATATGTGTTAGCATACGGTATTTGTTTTTCTCTTTCTGACTTACTTCACTCTGTATGACAGACTCTAGGTCCATCCAACTCACTACAAATAACTCAATTTCATTTCTTTTTATGGTTGAATAATATTGCATTGTATATATGTGCCACATCTTCTTTATCCATTCATCTGTTGATGGACACTTAGGTTGCTTCCATGTCCTGGCTATTATAAAGAGTACTGCAATGAACATTGTGGAACATGACTCTTTTTTGTTTTTTTTTGCTGTACGCGAGCCTCTCACTGTTGTGGCCTCTCCTGTTGCGGAGCACAGGCTCCGGACGTGCAGGCTCAGCGGCCATGGCTCACGGGCCTAGCCGCTCCACAGCATGTGGGATCTTCCCGGACCGGGGCATGAACCCGTGTCCCCTGAATTGGCAGGCGGACTCTCAACCATTGCACCACCAGGGAAGCCCCCCCATGACTCTTTTTGAATTATGGTTTTCTCAGGGTATATGCCCAGTAGTGGGATTGCTGGGTCATATGGTAGTTCAATTTTTAGTTTTTTAAGGATCCTCCATACTGTTCTCCATAGTAGCTGTATCAGTTTACATTCCCACCAGCAGTGCAAGAAGGTTTCCTTTTCTCCATGCCCTCTCCAACATTTATTGTTTGCAGGTTTTTTTGATGATAGCCATTCTGACTGGTGTGAGGTGATACCTCATTGTAGTTTTGATTTGCATTTCTCTAATGATTAATGAAGTTGAGCATTCTTTCATGTGTTTGTTGGCAGTCTGTATATCTTCTTTGGAGAAATGTCTATTTAGGTCTTCTGCCCATTTTTGGATTGGGTTGTTTGTTTTTTTGATATAGAGCTGCATGAACTGCTTGTATATTTTGGAGATTAATCCTTTGTCAGTTGCTTCCTTTGCAAATATTTTCTCCCATTCTGAAGGCTGTCTACATCTGTCTGTTCTTTTTTGGAGAGAGATTTTGGGGCCTGTTTAAGAAATCTCTGTCTTTTCCAAGATTATTGAAGACATTGAAAAGACTATACTTTCCTCCATTATTCTGCAGAGGTATCTTTTCATCAATTATATGCCCATTATTACATGGTCTATTTCTGGATTCCTTTTTATTTTCCATCATTTATTTATTCTTATGCTGATATACTGTCATTATTATTATAGGTTTATAATAAGTCTTTTATATCTAGTAAAGTTCTACTTTGTTCTGGGAATTTGTTCTTGGCTACTCTTACTAGCTTTTTGAATTTCCATGTAAATTTTAGAATTAGCTCACTAGTTTCCATAGAATCAAGGAAATAAACCAAACCTGTTGATCAATTTCAGGAAAAGTGATATCTACAATATTAAGTCCTCATCCATGAATATGACACGTTCTTCCATTGACTTAGGTCTTTTTTCATTTCTGTCAGTGTTTTATAGTTTTCAAAGTTCTTGCACTAGAGATATTGGAGGTAAATGGTATTCTTTTAAACTTTAATTATCTATTTAATATTGTTATATGGAAATGAGGTTTTTTTCCTAAATTGCCTTGTATCCTGAGACCTTGCTAAATTCACTTATTAATTCTAATAGCTATCTAAAGATACTCTTAGATTTTCTACATATATGATCATCTTATGAATAACAGTTTCATTTCTTCCTTTTCCAATCTTAGATTTTTTTCAGTTTTCTTACCTTATTGAGTTAGCAAGGACTCTATAAATGGCCAAAATGATGTTGAAAAGAAATGACAATCAGATATTATTGTCTTGTTCCACATCTCAGACGGAAATCTTCCAATATCTTATCATTAAGTTTGATGTTTGCTCTAGGTTTTTATTCTATAGATACCCTTATCAGAATGAGGGAGTTTGTCTCTATTCCTAGTTGGCTAAGATTTTTGTTTTCATCTTGAAAAGATGTTGAATTTTATCAACAACATTTTATGGCATTTGTGGGGTTGATCATGTGTAAATTTCAGTAAATTTCTTTCTTTTTTTAAATTTAAATTTATTTATTTATTTTGGCTGTGTTGGGTCTTTGTTGCTGCACACGGGCTTTCTCTGGTTGAGGCAGGTGGGGGCTACTCTTCGTTGCTGTGCGTGGGCTTCTCATTGCAGTGACTTCTCTTATTGCGGAGCATGGGCTCTAGGTGCGCAGGCTTCAGTAGTTGTGGTGCATGGACTTAGTTGCTCCACGGCATGTGGGATCTTCCCCGACCAGGGCTCAAACCCGTATCTCCTGCGTTGGCAGGTGGATTCTTAACCACTGCACCACCAGGGAAGCCCAATTTCAGATGTTAAGCCTGTTTTTCATTTCTGGAATAAACTCCCTGTGTCATGATGTATAATTCTCTTTGTATATTGGTAGATCTGATTCGCCAACATTTATTTTAGGTTTTTGAAAAAATTATTAACAAGAATCATTGACCTGTAATTTTCCCTTTTTGTATTGGATTGTGAAGTTTTGGTATCAAAATAATACTGGGCTCATAAAATGATTTTGGAATTTTTCCTATTCCCAAGGAGAATTCTTATAAGATTGACATTATTTCTTTCTTACATTTTTGGAAGAATTCACCAGAAAAGCACTCTGGGCCTGGAGGGTTTTCTTGGTTTGTTTTTTTTGTTTGTTTGTTTCGTGGGAAGGATTTGATTCTAGGTTCTATTTCTGAATAGATCTAGGGCAATTTAGCTTCTCTGTTTCCTCTTGTGCTATTCCTTGGAATTTGTCTAACCTAAATTTTCAAATTTATTGACACAAAGTTGTTAATTGCTGAGAATATGAAATGATATCCTTCTTTACTCCTGATAAAAAGTTACTGTGCATTCCCTTTTTCTTCATCAGTTTTGCCAAGGGGATGTCAATTTATTAGTCTTTTCAAAGAACTAACTTTTGGCTTTTTGTTGAATGCTTATATCCTATTCTAATGCATTGATTTCTCTTCTCATTTCCTTATGCTTTTTTGTCATTCACTTTTTTTTAATACATTCTTTTTTTAATATTCTTTTCCGTTATGGTTTATCACAGGATACTGAATATAGTTCCCTGTGCTATACATTAGGACCTTGTTGTTTATCCATTCTAAACGTAATACTTTGCATCTGCTAATCCCAAATTCCTAGTCCATCCCTCCCCCACCCCCCCTCCTGCCCCTGGCAACCACAAATCTGTTCTCTATGTCTATGAGTCTGTTTCTGTTTTGTAGATAGGTTCATTTATGCCTTATTTTAGATTCCACATATAAGTGATATCATATGGAATTTGTTTTTCTCTTTCTGACTTAGTATGATAATCTCTAGTTGTATCCATGTTGCTGCAAATGGCATTATTTCATTCTCTTTTTTTTTTATGGCTGGTAGTATTCCATGGTATATATGTGCCACACCTTCTTTATTCATTCATCTGTTGATGGACACTTAGGTGGCTTCCATGTCCTGGTTATTGTAAATAGTGCTGCAATGAACGTTGTGGTACATGACTCTTGGAATTATGGTTCTCTCAGGGTATATGCCCAGTAGTGGGATTGCTGGATCATATGGTAGTTCTATTTTTACTTTTTAAGGAACCTCCATACTGTTTTCCATAGTGGCTGTACCAACTTACATTCCCACCAACAGTGCAAGAGGGTTCCCTTTTCTCCACACCCTCTCCAGCATTTGTTGTTTGTAGACTTTTTAGTGATGGGCATTCTGACTGGTGTGAGGTGGTATTTCATTGTGGTTTTGATTTGCATCTCTCTAATAATTAGTGATGTTGAGCATCTTTTCATTTGCCTACTGGCCATCAGTGTCATTCACTTTTAAATGTATCTTAATCTGTATTATGATTTCTTCTTTGATCCATGTATTATTTAAAAGTATTGATATACTAATTAATTTTCAAATACGTGGGAGATTTTTATTATTGTATTGAGTAGCTTAATTCTGCTGCATGTCAGAGAATGTATGCTATTCTGTGTGATTTCAGTCTTTTGAACTTTTTTGAAACTTGATTGAAGACCAAGCACACAGGCATTGGTGAATGTTCCATATGTATTTTTGAATATAATATATTCTGTAGTTGTTGGGTGAAGTATTCTATACAGATCAATTAAGTCAAGAGTAGTAACAGTGTTATTCAGTCTTCTGTTACCTCACTGACTGCATGTTCTTTCCCTACAGACAGTTTTCATTTAGAATTTACCTGTCCCTTTTAGTTTTGTTAGTTTTTGCTTTACATATTTTGAGGCTATGTTATCGAATACATGTAGATTTAGAATCATAGTATCTTATATTGGATTAATGCTTTTTCGTAAAGAAATACCCCTCTCTATTTGTAGTAATGCTTCCTTGCCTAAGGTCCTTACGTTAAGTAATTGCTGTGTAACAAATTACCTTAAAATATAGTGGCTTAAAACAACAAAATTTATTATGTCATAATTTCTGTGGGTCAGGAATCCAGGTTCTTGTCTCAGAGTCCCTTAGAGGCTACAGTCAGTGTACTGGCAAAGACTGCTGTCGTCTCAAGGCTCAACTGAGGAAGAAACTGCTTCCATACTTACTCACCTCATTGTTGGCAGGATTCACTTCCTTGACATGTGGCCTCTCCATAGGGCAGCTCACAGCAAGGTAGTTTGCTTCATCAGAGCAAGCAAGCAATAAGATCCAGAGATTGAATGCCAGCAAAACAGACCTCATGGTCTTTTGTAACCTAGTCTCAGAAGTGCCATCCCTTCATTTTTGCCATTATTTTTTTCATCAGAAGCTAGTCATTAGGTCCAGCCTATGCTCGAGGGGATTACACAAGGGCATGAATACTAGGAGGTGGGGATCACGGGGGTCCTCGTAGAAGTCAGCCTACCACAGTTGGCTACAGCTACTTTGTCTCATGTTAATTTAGCTACAGCTCTCTTTTGGTTAGTGATTACATGGTATATAGTTTATTACCCTTTTACTTTGAACATTTCTGTACACATATATATCTTATTAACATCATAGAATTGGACTTCCCCCTCTGGTTTGATAGTCCTTAGCTGTAGTATTTAGTGTGTTTTAATATTTATGTATTGTTACATTTAATGTAAGTATATTTAAACTAACAACTTATTTGTATTTAAATCTACCAATTTACTATGTTTTCTGTATCATCTGTTTATGTTACTTTTCTAGCCTTCTTTTGGGTTAATTATTTATTTATTTTTCCTCACCTCTTTTAGCTTGTTTCGCATTCTTTTGCTTTTTTATTACTGGTTGTTCTAGAGATTGCATCTTATACCCTTAACTTATTTAAATTAAATACAAATTATTAATAATACTTTTTACCATTTTCCAAGATATGCAAGGACCTTAGAACACTTTAAATTCACTCATGCTCCCTTCCTGTCTTTATTGCTATTTTTGTCATATTTTAAAATTCTGTATGTGTGTGTTAGTGTTTTTAAACAGTCAATCCTTATTTAGGTTTATCCACATTTTATTCTTTTTCTTCTGCTTTTGTTCCTGTGTGTCTGCCTTCCATATGAGATCATCTTTCTTCTTGAAGAACTCAATATTTCCTTGAGTGAGAACCAACTAGTGAAGGATTTCCTTAGTTTTTGTTTGTCTGAAAATGTATTTATTTCATTTTCATTTTGAAGGCTATTTTTACAGGCTGTAGGATTGTAGATAAGCAAGGGGGGAGGGGGTAAGCCATTTAAAAGGTGACATTCCACTGTTTTCTCGCTTCTGTCATTTCATTCAGCCTTATTATTGTTTATGTGAAGGAACTGTGCTTTCATTCCATTTGATTCTCTTTTATAGCTTCCAGTTAACCATATTTAAAGTCTATACATTGCTTTATCTTTTTACCATTTTCTGCTTTCTTAATCTGCCCTAATCTGGTTTCTTTCACTCCTTTTTATTTATTCTTATTACCAAGCCAAATTATTATTTCTAAATTTTGTTTTGGATAATCACGCTCCTTCAATTTTCATAATACTTTTTTCTTTCTTGTTTTGTGCTTACTAGTTTATCTTTCTGAAAATTTGCTCCTTGCTTTTGCTGATACTCTTCAGAAAATTCGTACTTAATTCTCATGAGTATATCTGTTGGTTGTATGCTGGGAATTTTGCAGGCATCTAATAAAAGATTATCTTTAGTCTTCTTTATAAATTTCCAGAAGCCTAAGTTTCTACTTGTGAATGAATTACAGGGCTGACTTTGTCATTCCACAGGAGTCTTGGTATTGTATAGAAAAGGATGTTTTACATTAGCTGAACTGCCTCATGCTTGTTTTCTGCCTGTAGCTTAACTCAGATTTCATACATTAAGCTTCTGGCAGACTCTTTCATCTTGATGTCCCATTGTAACTTCTAATTTCAGTATGAAAAATCGAGCTCATTATCTCATCAACTCTGTCAGTCTTACCATGTGCTCACACTTCATTTTTCTAGCAGTGGCACCTCCAGAGTCCCAGTCACCGAAGTTAGTGTCATTTTTTTATTCATGTGTCTCCACTGCCTCCGTACCCAAAAGTTATCAGATTCCAAGACATCCTTCAATGTTTCTCAGATTTCAACTCCTTCTTCTTTCCTAACACCACCCCTCTGACCTCAACTCATGAATTCATCCTACCTCTTGAGTAGTTAGATTATATCATTTGGAATGATGTAAGAACTAATTAAGAACTTAAATCAGAAAATATTTAAAAATCTTATAGGTATAACTAGGTGTTAGAAGTATATTGTGTTATGCAAAATACTTCAGGTATAACTGTTTGGTATAAATGTTCTCAACAGGCAATGAACACCAGGGAAAGTGGCAAAGCTTCATCCAGTTTAGGTCTTCAGGATTTTGATTTGCTCCGGGTAATAGGAAGAGGAAGTTATGCCAAAGTACTATTGGTGCGATTAAAAAAAACAGATCGTATTTATGCAATGAAAGTTGTGAAAAAGGAGCTTGTCAATGATGATGAGGTAAGCACTATGATGTTTTATTACCTCTAAACTGTTAAGTTGGCTTAAGTGTACTATTTCAGAAAAAAAACTCAATGTTTATGCCTTATTATTTCAGCCTACTTTTCTAAATACATGCTTCAAACAGATTATTTAAGGTATATTTAAAGTTATCTGATGGGGACTTCCCTGGTGGCGCAGTGGTTAAGAATCCGCCTGCCAGTGCAGGGGACATGGGTTTGATCCCTGGTCTGAGAGGATCCCATATCCTGCGGAGCAACTAAGCCCATGCATCGCAACTACTGAGCCTGCACTCTAGAGCCTGTGAGCCACAACTACGTACAGATGTAACAGTTGTAAATAACCTCAAGAGCATAGATTACGGTTACATGTAATAAAATAATTAGTTTTGAGTATTTATCACATTTATTTTTAATATAACTAATAGTAAGTTTGTAGAAGTTAAGTGTTAATAATGGTTGTTTCAGAGAGGAAGACATAGGAAGAACACTCTTTGACATAAATCACAGCAAGATCTTTTTTGACCCACCTCCTAGAGTAATGGAAATAAAAACAAAAATAAACAAATGGGACCTAATGAAACTTAAAAGCTTTTGCACAGCAAAGGAAACTATATTTTCTCCCTCAGAATGGGAGAAAAATATTTGCAAATGAATCAATGAACAAAGGATTAATCTCCAAAATATATATACAGCTCATGCAGCTCAATATTAAAAAAACAAGCAACTCAATCCAAAAATGGGCAGAAGACCTAAATAGACACTGCTCCAAAGAAGACATACAGATGGCCAAGAGGCACATGAAAAGCTGCTCAACATCACTAATTATTAGAGAAATGCAAATCAAAACTACAATAAAGTATGACCTCACACCAGTTAGAATGGGCATCATCAGAAAATCTACAAACAACAAATGCTGGAGAGGATGTGGAGAAAAGGGAGCCCTCTTGCACTGTTGGTGGGAATGTAAATTGATACAGCCACTATGGAGAACAGTATAGAGGGTCCTTAAAAAACTAAAAATAGAATTACCACATGACCCAGCAATCGCACTCCTGGCCATATATCCGGACAAAACTGTAATTCATAAAGATGCATGCACCCCTATGTTCATAGCAGCACTATTCACAATAGCCAAGACATGGAAACAGCCTAAATGTCTATCAGCAAATGAATGGATAAGGAAGATGTGGTACATATATACAATGGACTATTACTGAGCCACAACTACTGAGCCCACACGCCACAACTCCTGAAGCCTGCACGCCTAGAGCCTGTGCTCTGCAACAAGAGAAGCCACAACAATGAGAAGCCCATGCACCACAACAAAAAGTAGCCCCTGCTCACCACAATTCGAGAAAGGCTGCGTGCAGCAATGAAGACCTAACACAGCCAGATAAATAAATAAATAAAGTTATCTGAGGATTATTAGATTTTTTAAAAATAAAAATCAAACCATATTATTATCAAGGGCAAGTACTTGAGCTTGTAAAGTTTTCTAGAGTGTTGCATAATATCGAAAGATTTACTGGTAGTATTTTCTCTTTGTATATAAATTACTATTTCATGATTATCAATGCTTTTGATATTTAGCCTAGTTTGTTAATAATTGCATTTATGGTAATAGAATTACTAAGAACAAATTTGTCATAGTTTTGATGATATCATTTCAGTTTGACATAGATTTCTTTTGTATTTTAAAATAGGATATTGACTGGGTGCAGACAGAGAAGCATGTTTTTGAGCAGGCATCTAATCACCCTTTTCTTGTTGGGCTGCATTCTTGCTTCCAGACAGAAAGCAGGTAAGATTGAAAGATAATGGAATGATACCTGGGTTTTACGCATTTTGGTATATTACACAATAAGAACCCCTTTCTACAGTAATTCCTCAAGTGGAAGTCACATGGAGACAGACACAACAGTACTATGCTTGTAATTTCCTGCTACTCATACTCCAACCAGTGATATCAATTTGACATTGGATCAGCATTAGGAAATTACCTGCTTTAGGCAAAAAAAAAAAAAAAAAAAAAAAAAAAGCCAGGTCCTAATTATGGCAGTAGAAATCCAACCTTTTAAATATCACCAAGATTCTAGTTTTAGGACTAAAATGTTCCTAGAGTTTAATTAGGGGGATAGATTCTAACTTCTTTTGCCTTAAGTGACAGTTGAAAATGACTTACACATTGCACATTCTAAAACTGGGGTGGGAGTGAGAGCTCTGGATTGCAAATGGTACTATTGGCTTGGCCACAAAGTTCATTCGGGTTTTTCGTTAAGATCTTATAGAAAAACCCAAATGAACTTTTTGGCCAACCCAATACTTTAGAATAGAAGTAGCAGGTTACAAATTATCTTTCTGATTTACTTTCTTGTATCTTCTGTGATTAAACAGCTTTCTACTCCAATCACCCTTCGTTTCCACCAAATTCCTGGAATTTTTGTTAAGGGTGAATCATGTAGAATGCTCTCTATGCTGTGACTGGTCTCTATAGTTTTAAAATGCAAAGTTACACCACCTTATTTTGGATCTTGGTTTCATGTGTTCTCTCCTGTTTTTTAGATTGTTCTTTGTCATAGAGTATGTTAATGGAGGAGATCTAATGTTTCATATGCAGCGACAAAGAAAACTTCCTGAAGAACATGCCAGGTAAGTTTTTTGTTTGTTGTTTGCTTGTGTTGAAGTTTGGTGGGAGGAGCTATGGGACTTTTTATATGCCAGTGGTTGAAAACAGTAGATAAATCATTTATTTTGATACGAGCTAATTCTTTATAAGTCATGTAAAGGCTAAGCTAACAGTTAAATTATATCATAATGTGATACATATTACATATATAATAATATAATTATAAGCAATTGAGAAGTATAAACAATGTTAAAGCGGAAACCTTTAGTCTACGAAACCCAATTATTTTCAAATATTTTCTCTATTCAGTATCAGCCACTAAGATAATTAATGAATTTATAAACACTTATTAATCTTATCAACTTTGCAGTAATCGCTGACAGTTTTTCATTAGAAGATTATTATTCATATATACTTGAGAGTAATAAAACAATTCCTCTTAACCTATTATGTAATCGACTGTTCTTCCATAATTATAATTTCTGAATTGTTCTGGCTTTGGCTTCCCCCCTCTGATCCCATACATGTTGATTAATAAGAGAAAAGAGTATTAAATATCATTTATTTGTTTAGTGCCCTTAATCTGATATTCTTATACAGGATTGTAAATTGTTGGAGGACTTAGGTGGGGGAGGATAAGAAGTTTAATCCATGAGTGCCATGTTTTATTTTGTTTTTTACTCATAATTAGCAGTAATTCTACCCTTTTGCACTTCACAAGAGTAATGCCAAAATGAAGCATGTGAGTTTGTATATGTATGTAACAAAGGTTAGAAATTCATTTTAAAAAATAACTTATTTAGTGGAAATCTCGCTATTCATTGATATTTCTTGTCAAAAAGAGATAATAGCTTTCAATTTTATAAGAAGGTATAAAGTGTATTAATCTGTCTCGGGGCCAAACTGCTGTTGTTGTTGTTGTTGTTTAATTTACTGTATGTTCATTATTTATGTAGGCTTTAGCAAATGGTCACCCTTCATGGCAAAAGCCACAGATGATATTTTGAATTGTGAATATAGCCGGTATTTGTTCCTTGTTTGTTCAGCTGGACTTGGGGAAAATAGTCTTGTTTTTATTGTATTAAAGTGCCCGTTCTGGTTTTATATCATCTTTGCTTTTCTAGGAACCAGAGTATGGGATAAGAGCTCAAGTTCCCTATTCTTAGAATTAAGTAGCTGGAAGGTGTGTATTATGTACCTCCAGACATGATCATGATAACATTCACCAAAGCAGCCAGAAACCAGCTAGGGTGTTTCATTTTCATTATTCAGGTCAAAAATTCTGCTTACCACCAAATTCTGCTTGTGTCCAGTTGTAGGAGTGTGGACTTTCTGAAGTCCATCCAAGGGCCCAGATTAAGAATCCCTGCTTGAGACTTTCAAATTAAACCTTATGAAAAGTATGGGTTTAATTTAGATTGGAACTTTATAATTGAGTTTAGGGCTCAGCTATCTTCAAGTGGCACTTCAATTTGTGTTTTGGTACTGTTCCTAAAAACATTGAGAGAAAAAAATCTTTTGACATGATTTTGATGTTCTGGTTTGCAGATGAGAGTAGGATTTAAATACCTTTCTGTAGGCACTTACCACAATTTAAAAATTTGAATCAAATGAGTAATTTTTCATTTTATTTTAGATTTTACTCCGCAGAAATCAGTCTAGCATTAAATTATCTTCATGAACGGGGGATAATTTATAGAGATTTGAAATTGGACAACGTGTTGCTGGACTCTGAAGGACACATTAAACTCACTGACTATGGCATGTGTAAGGTGAGGGGAAATTTCTAGTTATTCAGAAGATCTCAGCAGCCCAGGAAATTGTTTCAGTCAGATAACTTTATATTTAATGATGGGGAAATAAGTGCTACTTTGTGCTAGAATTCCAAAAAGTATCCTAAACAAAGACAAATGCGCTGATTTCCTAGCCATTTACAAAATTCCATATTTTCTGTGAGCGTTATATTTGCTATAAGAGTTAAGTTCTTTTTATTTTCTGTAATTTTTTATCTTCAAAGTTGTGACACTATTGAAGAAAACTTGGAGGTAAAAACTGTCTACAAACCCACAACTGTAAAACTGCTTGCATATCACCTTCCAGTTTTTGCCATTTAATTGTGACTCTTAATGATGCGCTCAAGATTTTCCTAGGAAATCTAACATTTTTTATATATTTAAATTTAAATATCTGACATAAAATTCAATAAAGCAAAATAAGAATTTTAGTTACTCTCAGGACATGTCGTTTATTTCTTGGTGTTTTATTCTTTTTGTAACAATGTTTCATTTACGGGTCCAGTCTTTTTCCAGGAGATGTGTAGGGGGCTACTCTCCTTGTCAAAATAGCTGGGACCGAATTATCTTCACACAGTGAATTTGCCAACAAGCATGTGAATGTGTTATTTGCCTTTCCCCATTCACCTGAGGGAAGTGCCTCCAGAGCCTGGTTCTTTTTATTCAAAGAAATTTGGGCATCCTGTTTTGCCTGGAAGATATTATTAGAGAAAAATCCCTTGATCTTTTTGTTACTCTTAATGAAAAATAATAATGGTTTGTTATATATTCCCATTCTTTCCAGAGATCCTCAATCAAGTTAATCACGATCTTTGATAAATCTGAGAGGTTTTATTCAGTAGTTCTTTAAGTTGGTTGTCTTGCTTGCCTCCTTTTCTGCCTCCTTCTCCAGGAGCTATTTGGTGTTACTAGTAGGAAATAACACCAGGATTGGAACTTGTGTTCAGAGACTTAACCAACAGTACTTTGTTTCTTTTCCAACATATTTACGCCCGATGTTAAACTTTATGGGAAATAAATCCGCTGGAAATTTGAATGTTCTTATCTTATGACTTAACATCAGTATTTAAACTTACCTAATGTCTGACCTTGGGCATATATTGGATAAATTTTTTTTCCTTATAATTATTCTTTGGTAAATCTAAATCATTCAAGTTTTTTTTCATAGTTTCTCCAGGTTTAATTAATTTAATTTCTTCAGTTTCTCACTAGATACTTTTATATAAAGAATGCAGGGACTTCCCTGGTGGTCCAGCAGTTAAGACTCCACTCTCCCAGTGGAGGGCGTCCTGGTTTGATCCCTGGTCAGGGAACTAGATCCTGCATGCCACAACTAAAGATCACGTACTCGGCAATGAAGATCCTGCGTCGCCTAAATAAATAAATATTTTTTTTTTAAAAAAAGAGGGATTTCCCTGGTGTTCCAGTGGTTAAGACTTCGCCTTCCAATGCAGGGGTGCAGGTTTGATCCCTGATCGGGGAGCTAAGATCCCACATGCCTTGTGGCCAAAATACCAAAACATAAAACAGAAGCAATATTGTAACAAATTCAATAAAGACTTTATAAAATGTATTAAAAAAGTTTAAAAAGAATGCAGAGAATAGTGATGACTGGAGGCATATGAAAACTGCAATTAACATCTTCAGAGTTATGTTTGGAATATTTTATGAACATTGATTTTTTTTTTAATTGACTGAAAAACCAGCTATTTTGTGAATTGATGTGCCTTTAACTTTTTTATCAGCAGGGTGTGTTACAATAATATCTATGTTATGCTGTAAATAATTTAGCTGATGGGCCTATGTTCAGATATCCAGTCAAAAGGTGAATGATTTAGTATAGTTCTTTTACAAGTTAACAGACTGCATCCCTTGCCTCTGAGTCTTACCTTGAAAGTGCATGTCACTCACCATGAGACTGTATGTCAGGCCATTGCCCATAATACAAAACAACTTAAATCACATTCATATTTCTTTGTACAGGCATACTTCATTTTACTGTGCTTCACAGATATTGCGTTTTCTACAAGTTGATGTTTTTTGGCAGCGCTGTGTTGTCAGATGATGGTTAGCATTTTTAAAAAATATTTATTTATTTATTATTTATTTATTTTTGGCTGCATTGGGTCTTAGTTGCAGCACACAGAATCTTTTGCTGCAGCGCGCAGGCTTCTCTCTAGTTGTGATGCATGGGCTCCAGAGCATGTGGGCTCAGTAGTTGCAGCGTGCAGACTTAGTTGCCCTGCAGCACGTGGGATCTTAGTTCCCCGACCAGGGATTGAACCCTCATCCCCTGCGTTGCGTTGGAAGGCAGATTCTTAACCACTGGACCACCAGGGGAAGTTCTTGTTAGCATTTTTTAGCAATAAAGTTTTTTTTTTTAATTTTTATTGAAATATAGTTGATTTACAATGTTGTGTTTAAAGTATTTTTTATTTAAGGTATTCACTTTGTTTTTTAGACATAATGCTTTTGCACACTTAATAGATTACAGTGTAGTGTAAACATAATTTTTATATGCACTGGGAAACCAAAAATACTCATGTGAGTCAATTTATTGTGATGTCATAAATGGGGTTCTGAAAGCAAACTGCAGTATCTCCATGTATGCCTGTATACAAAAATAACATACATATCCCTGTTAGAGATCTTTAAAAAATCCTTGGAGTCACAACATATATTACTAAATATTTCTTCTAGATGTTTGTGTTAGTGTTATATATAATAGTGTAAAATTTGAAGACAGATACATACATCACACCCAGAATATCTCTGTAGGAACACATAAGAACCTCATGACAGTGGCTGTCCCTAGGGAGCTGGAACTGGATGCGTCAGGGACAAGAATGGGAGGGAGGCTTGATTCTTAGTGTATATCTTCCCCCCCAACCTTTTTGTTTGGAATTTTGTACCATGTAATTTAACAATAGGGAAATGGTTAGATTCTAGGTACATATGTTGAGTTGGATTTGTGGTTATTAGTAATACGAAGTCTGTAATTACATGGGAAATTACATAGCTATAAAGTAAAAAAAGCAGATGCTTAATTGTATATTTAGTATTATTCAGCTTGTATTTAGACTATCTTTTTATTATTTTTCGTTTTAATTGAGGTATGGTTGATTTATAGTATTATGTAAGTTTCAGATGTACAACATAGTGATTTACAGTTTTTAAAGATTGTAGTCCATTTATAGTTATTATAAAATTGGACTATATTCCCTGTGCTGTACAATATACCCTTGTAGCTTATTTATTTTATACATAGTAGTTTGTGCCTCTTAATCTCCTACCTCTATTTTGTCCCTTCCTTCTCCCTCTACCTCTCCCCACTGGTAGCCACTAGTTTATTCTCTATATCTGTGAGTCTGTTTTTGTTGTTGTTACTATATTCATTTGTTTGTTTTACTTTTTAAATTCCACATATAAGTGATAGCATACAGTATTTGTCTTTCTCTGTCTGACTTATTTCAATAGCATAATAACCCTCCAAGTCTATCTATGTTGTTGTTAATGGCAAAATCTCATTCGTTTTTGTGGCTGAGTAGTATTCCAGTAGTATTTTGTCAGTGGTTTCCTTTGCTATGCAAAAACTTTTAAGTTTAATTAGGTCCCATTTGTTTATTTTTGCTTTTGTTTCCTTTGCCTTAGAAGATAGATCAAAAATATATATATATTGGTACAATATATGTCAAAGAGTATTCTGCCTATGTTTTCTTTTAGGAGTTTTGTGGTTTCTGGTCTTATATTTAGGTCTTCAATCCATTTTGAGTTTATTTTTGTATACGGTGTGCAAAAATATTCTAATTTCATTCTTTTACATGTAGATGTCCTGTTTTTCCAGCACCACTAATTGAAGGGACTGTCTTTTCTCCATTGTATACTTTTGCTTCCTTTTTCATAGACTAATTAACCACAAGTGAATGGGCTTATTTATGGACTCTCTCTTTCTGTTCCATTGATCTATGTGTCTGTTTTTGTGCCAGTACCACACTGTTTTCATTACTGTAACTTCGTAGTATAGTCTGAAGTCAGGGAGCTTGATTCCTCCAACTCTTTTCTTTCTCAAGATTGTTTTGGCTCTTTCTCATTTAATTTCCTGTGGCGCAAGAATGGTCTGAATGATACTAGTCCTTTGAAATTTATTGAGGTTTCTTTTATGCCTTAGTATTTGGTCAGTATCCCAAATGTACTTTAAAAAGGGTATGTAATCTCTGTTTTGCATTCAAGGAGTCTCTCCCTCCTTTTCTGTTTCTCCACACATACACGTAGATATATATATTCTATATGTATGTAAACTATACATATTTTTAACTCTAGCTTTTGTCCAAATCTTTCTCTGCTTACTAATTTTTTTGTTGGTACGACCTACCATTTTTTGATATAAATGTGTTAAAATTACCTGTCATGATTGGGGATTGTACTATCAGTCCAGGCTGCTATAACAAGGTACTACAGATTAGGTGGCTTAAGCAACAAACACTTATTTCTCATGGTTCTGGAGACTGGGAAGTCCAAGATGAAGGTGCTGGCAGATTTGGTGTCTGAAGGCACCCCTCCTGGTTTGCAGAAGAGTAAAGGCATTCTTCGTGGTTTGCAGATGGCTGTCTTCCCGTTGTATCCTCAAATGGTGGGGAGAGAGAAAGGGGCTAGCTCTCTTTCTCTTCTTATAAGAACATGAATCCCATCATGGGGCTCAAACCTTATGATCTAATTACCTCCCCAAAGCGCCCCCCACCACAATGCTATCACATTAGGGCTTCAGCATAAGAATATTAGGGGCATGTAAACATTCAGGCAATAGCAGGGATTGTGAAGTCCTCTTAATAATTTTGTCCATTTTTACTAGTTGCATTTTGAGGCTGTGTTGTTAGCTACATACAAGTTTGTTTTAACTTCTTGGTGATTGTTCCATTTGTTATTGTGTAGTTTCTCTATTTATACATATTAGTGTGTTTTACCTTAATTTCCTCCATCCTGTAGCTATTAAAATACAAAACCAAAAAAACGTGTGCCTTAGGAGAAATGACCAGAAGGGAAACATCATAATGCCAGCAGTGGTTGTGTTAGGAGGTGGGATTTAAAGAGCTTCTTTTCTTCATAAAATATGATTCCTTTTACTCATGTAATTTAAGTTTTTCTATTATAATTTTACTTGAGTATAAATTATTTTAAGTGTAGTTTTTATCTTAATTGAACTGACTGTTTACCTACATCTAATGAGGACAGGTTTTTTTTAAGGTATTTAGTAGCAACCCATGATTTTAATAGTAAAGGCAACTGTGCTAGTGATATTTTATTTAAGCTCAATATATTACCTATAGGTGCTGACCTTATATGATAGATGAAATAAAAGAGGTGAATTTAAAACAGACTTTGCATCGTATTATTTTTTTTTCTTTTTTTTTATTAAAAGGAAGGATTACGGCCAGGAGATACAACCAGCACTTTCTGTGGTACTCCTAATTACATTGCTCCTGAAATTTTACGAGGAGAAGATTATGGTAATAAATTGGTGGTCTTTTGGCTATGTGCTAGAAGGGTGGTTAAATGTGGTACCAATTGCATCATAGTACACTATAGTATTTCAATACTGAGCTTATTAACATAAACTTTCTTGATCTTCTTAAAACCTACATAAAACCCCCAAATTCTGAAATCAGAGATGGTGGGACCTTGGCAGTATTTGGGGGTGCAAATTTGAATAATATTTTATTAGTAGCAAGCGCTTAAGAGTACGAGGCACTATTCTAAGCAGTTTGCATATGTTAACTGTTAATCCTCTTAGTAATCCTATGAGGTGAGCACTGTTAATTCACATTTCGCAAACAAGGAAACTGATGTACAGAAAGGCTAAATAACTTGCCCAAGGTCATGTAGCTAGAAGGCGGCAGAGTTGGGATTTAATCAGCCATGTGACTCCAGAGTCATAAACCTCTGGAAGATTGTTCAGATTTCCTAGGGTATTTCCCCCAGGAATCTGAAAGATGGAGGAAAGATTGCCTGCTTGCCAGGAACCAGAGGATATGTTTATCTCAAGAAAACATTTGACCCTTTGGGTTCTGGCCCTTTAATTCCAGCAGCTGTAAAGGAGGATGGGTATTTCTGATAGCTGCTCATAATCCGGTTCCAAAGTCCTTCAAGGATCTTTAGTCAGCTAGCAGAAGATCCCGTTTCAGATCAAGGAAGGTTATTCTCAAATACAATTTCATTATATCCTCAAAACAAAATATTAGATACAGGCTATGAGTCTGAATTACAGACATATTTGGGAAGCGAAACTTATGTTCCATTTTCCATATTTTATTTTTAAAGTTATCTTTTAGGTACCTCCCCTTTTTGTTAAGTGAAATATTCCTATAATCCTCGATGCCTACCATGATAGTTGTACTTTTTCATTATGTTTATTTTTTTTATTATGTAATAAAATGAATCTCAAATTACTGACTTTTTAGAATGCAGAATGGATAATTTGTTGCTTTAAAATTTCTTTTTGAAGGTTTCAGCGTCGACTGGTGGGCTCTTGGAGTACTAATGTTTGAGATGATGGCAGGAAGGTCTCCATTTGATATTGTTGGGAGCTCTGATAACCCTGATCAAAACACAGAGGATTATCTTTTTCAAGGTAATTTGCAGTGTTTTACAGAGATTCACTGTGAATAATCTATTCTAGAGCATGAATGAGGATGGCTCAAGTTATTACTTTGAGTAAGAAAGAGGAGAATAATCTGGACAATATAGTCCTTAACACGTGAGGCTTTGAGTTTGTTTTTATTGTTGTTTTGATCTATCCTTCCTACCTCTTAGTCTGTTCACATTTGCCAGTTACCTTCTCATACTCAAAATCATAACAAAGAGGTTCCTTCAGATTGTACATCACAGAGATTGGAGGAAAGAATTGTGTAGCTGGAGAGGACAGTCTTTTCACCTGGACCACAAGGCTGAATGCATAAGTCCAACAGAAATATGGGGAAAAAGTAGAGTACCAAGAAGATAAGAGGGATCAAAAGGTGAAGAAAAAAGCCCCACAATTGGAAATACAAAGAATTGAACAGAACGGAAACAAGCAGACAAGCGCAAGGACCCCTCCCCAACCAACACACAGTCCAAAGAAGTGCGAAGACTGCCATAAAATTCTACATTTCATAATTAAGGCCGTCACAGGAAATGAATGGATATTTCATGTCATAGGAAATCCAGCTGACTGTGGAATATATGGAAAGACGTTCAACCTCACTGCTAATTAGGGGTGTGCACATGAAAATATTAATGAGCTACCATTTTCTACCTACACATTTGGCAAAAACTTTAAAGTCTGATAATACTAGTGCTGGTGAGGATATGGAGCAACTGGAACTCTGGTGGCAGGAGTGAAAATGGACAAAACAGCTTTGGAGAATAATTTGGCAACGTCTAATAAAATCGAATTTAGTAATACGTGCCACACATTTTACAGATACTAACTCATTTAAACCTCATAACACCCCAGTGAATCAGGTATTATTTTTATTCCAATTTTACAGATGAGGAAAGTAAGGTAAGGTAGTCAAAGAATAAAACATATGCATATAATGATAAAAACTGTTCAGAGTAGATAGAGGCTGTCTCTGAGAAGGAAGGAGAGGAATGGGACTGGGAAAGTACACAGGACGCTTAGGTAGTGTATGTAATGTCTTTGTTTTTTTCTGCTAGAATTCCTTAAATACCTCATAATAAAAATATAAAGATTAAAGCCCTGTAAAAGTTAAATATAATGCCGTAAATTTTATCTTTCTAGTTATTTTGGAAAAACAAATTCGCATACCACGTTCTTTGTCTGTAAAAGCCGCAAGTGTCCTGAAGAGCTTCCTCAACAAGGTATAAATTGTGTATAAAATCTCTAGTGATTTATCTCTATACAAATGAAGCTGGTAAGGAGAGGTTCAGGCAACGTAAAATTCCAAAACATCAGAGTATGTAATTTTTCAGTTAGATCTGGAGCTTGTCTCTTCAGCAAAGAGTAGGTTGACAGAATTAGATCCTGAGGTGAGGTGTTCTTTCCATTTTGCCAATATAATTTACCCCCAGCTTTATATTACACATGGTGTTTTTAACGTAAATGAAAAATACCATGTACTCAGGGAAAAATTGCATCTCTGGGGATCGCCTCAATTGTACTTTCAGCTCTGTTTTTCAGTTTTCTTTAGATTATTATTCATAGAATGTCTTAACTTATTGAGCACTTAGTGCAGTAGTGTTCCCTACAAATTCTCATATCACAACCCTATAATTAGATAATATTCAGAAGAAATGAAATGCTATCATTGGCGCTTTAAAAAATCTGAACATCTGAAAATTCTGTTGTTTGTTGCAGTTGGTAGGCTAGAAGAGTTTTAGGATCTATCTAAGATTACGATTCTGAACTATCTTTACTCATAACACTTCTAACACCAAATGTGTAGGTTTTTTCCACACCAACCAATTTTCCAATTCTTACGTTAAAATATTATTTTAAATAAATGGTAGGTAGAAAGTAGGCTGATATGCATTTATTTATTTAAAGAGCCCTCTCTCTACCACCAATCTACTTCTTCTTTTTTTTTTTTTTATAAATTTTATTTATTTTTTAATTTTTGTCTGTGTTGGGTCTTCATTGCTGCGTGGGCTTTTCCCTGGTTGCAGCGAATGGGGGCTACTCTGTTGCAGTGCATGGGCTTCTCATTGCGGTGGCTTCTCTTGTTGCAGAGCACGGGCTCTAGGAGCACGGGCCTCAGTAGTTGTGGCTTGCGGGCTCAGTAGTTGTGGCGCAAGGGCTTAGTTGCTCCATGGCATGTGGAATCTTCCCGGACCAGGGCTCAAACCCGTGTCCCCTGCAGTGGCAGGCGGATTCTTAACCGCTGCGCCACCAGGGAAGCCCTGCATGTATTTTCTAAGGTAAATAGATAAGATAATGATGAATTTTAATAAAATAAGAAATTCAAGCCTGTTATAAATGAGTATTTTATGTGAGGAAAGATTTAAACTGGAAACCTAAGCTTTAACACAGTGAAAAGTGAAGGTGAGAAGTGTCAATATGCGAAACAAAATGCCTTTTACTGCAAAGAGAAATGGGAACATGTTCTCATTCGTGATAATTTTATAAGTTGCAGGCCGCTTCTCAGTCCATTGATTCAAATAATGGTTGTATTGTTGAGCTATACACAGATTATGGTTGTTGTAATTGGGCATAGGGCTTTTAAATTGAGCTAAAAAACAAACTTGTGAAGTTTGGGGGTTTGCATATTTTGACTATCGCTCTAACCCATGTGAAAGAAAGAGCTGGATGCTGCCCAGTTGATTCTGCTGTTCTTTTTCCTCCCATTTTTCTTTAGCAGGGTGTGGCGACATCTCTCCACTTGAATTACAAGGATAGCTGGAGAGAGAGCCATGAAGAAATCTTACTTGTCACAAGCTTCAGATGCTCATTTGAGTATCTAGTGTTGCACTTTCTAGAAAAGAAAGGTAGACCATTCTGAGTTCAGACATAAAGGTATCATATAATAGACACAAAACACAGGTCACAAAGATGATTTATTCTAAAGCAGGATATTCACCCAGTTCTTGAAACATTTCTTTCCACCATAGGACCCAAAGGAACGATTGGGTTGTCATCCTCAAACAGGATTTGCTGATATTCAGGGACACCCATTCTTCCGAAATGTTGATTGGGATATGGTATGTAAATTGGACTGTTTAATATATTAGGTTTCATTATTTTCTTGGGCCAAAATTTATTAACTTAAAAGAATATTGAAAAACTAGTATATCACAGCTTAAATAATTTAAAACCACTGTCTTCAGTGCTTTTAAAAAAGCTTTTGAAACAGTAAAAGCTTAGAACATTAATTTAATGGAGCAGGTTGTAATATTATTGAGGCCTGCATCAATGTTCAGATTTGTAAATTATTTCCATCATTGTGAATATTGTAGAACAATGCCTAGGGACTCATTTTAATAAGACTGGGAAATATCTGAGGACAGAGGAGAAATGTAGAGGTGGAATATTTCTAAGAATGCAGGCTTGAGCTGTCATCCACTATGTCTTTTCTAGATGGAGCAAAAGCAGGTGGTACCTCCCTTTAAACCAAATATTTCTGGGGAATTTGGTTTGGACAACTTTGATTCTCAGTTTACTAATGAACCTGTCCAGCTCACTCCAGATGATGAGTAAGTAGTTCTATAGACTGAAAATATTTTTAAAGTTCTTTGGAAGTCCCATTTTTAATGGCTACACAGTGTTTCATTATCAGATTATGCTGTATTTTATCTAATCGTTCAGTTATGGGATGTTTGAATTACACAATTATAAAAACAGTAATTGTCATTTTCTTCTTTGCTTTACGTGTATTATCTCTAATTCTCACAACAACCTTGTAAACCTAGTTGTCATCATCTTCGTTTTACAGATGAGGAAACCAAGGCTCAGAGAGGTTAAGCAAAGTTATGCAGCTATGAGGTGGCAGAGCCAGGATTCAAACCCAAGTCTGACTAAGGCCTGTGCTCTTTCCACTCCACTGCACTGTTTCCCATTTTGTTGATGACCATCTTTGAGTTCCTGAGTATTACCTTAAGATAGATTCCTAGACGGGGCATTAGGTCAAAGGGTGCAAAATTTTTAAAGCTCTTGATATGTATTGCCAAATTACTTTTTTAAAAGATTACATCAACATATCAAGTCCAGGCAGCAGTGATCTGACATACTTTCTGTGTTTATGTTGTATCTTTTAAAGTTTAGAATAACTTGGGGATATTTGATCCTTCACCTGTCATTACAGATTCATTCTCTCATCTCATAAAGCCCTTTCTGCTTGGCAGTCACTTTACTTTTACATCTTGTTAGTTCTTATCACGTTCCTCACCGCAGCTGTTCTAAACTATCTCTACATTTTAGAAGCCTTCAGTCCTACCCCTGCCTTCATCACTCTAAATGCATTAACCTTGCCTTGAGTTGACTGCCAGGATTGAGACCTCTCTGCTGTGAGCTTGCTCCCTTTCCAGCTGTCACCAGACCACCTTGCATCTCAGAATTGCTCTCTAACTCTTCCCAAGCTTTTGCTTCTTCCCGGTTCTTGGAAGGCAAGGGGTACTCTCCCCTTTTCCTCCAGGGTTCCTTTTTGTCAGTTATCTCCACTGCTCTACCTTCCTTAACGTCTCTTTTCCAGCTTCTTTCCCTCTACTTATAAACATGTTCAAATGTCCTAATTTTTTCCACTTTTTTGAACCACCACATTTTTTTCTCATTTTCCTTTCATCTTTGAGCTTTTTCAAAAATAGTTAATAGATGCTTATGGTAAAAGAAAAATAAATAAGCACCATCTCTATTCAATTCCTTCAGAGTAGTCAACATTGATTATCTTACACTTTCTTGCTGCCAACACTTTAACCTCTTACAATTTAACCCGCTTTTTCACCTGTTGAAGGTTGAATTGACTTCTTAATTTCTCAATTTTAAAGCTTTTTTTTTTTTAGCTTTTTAAATTTTTATTCATTTATTTATTTTATTTTTGGCCGTGTTGGGTCTTCGTTTGTGTGTGAGGGCTTTCTCTAGTTGCGGTGAGCGGGGGCCACTCTTCATCATGGTGCACAGGCCTCTCACTGTCGTGGCCTCTCTTGTTGCGGAGCACAAGCTCCAGACGCGCAGGCTCAGTAGTTGTGGCTCACGGGCTTAGTTGCTCCGCGGCATGTGGGATCTTCCCAGACCAGGGCCCGAACCCGTGTCCCTGCATTGGCAGGCAGATTCTCAACCACTACGCCACCAGGGAAGCCCTAAAGCATTTTTTGATCTACCCCCATCTCCTCCGATGTCAGTAAAGCGTCTGGCACTCATGGCCTGCTTTAGTTGGCACTGCCTACCCCCTTTCTGCGTCATCTCTTTAACCACTTGTCATCTTATTTTCCCTGTCCCCTTGAGACTAGGGTGCTCCGTGGTTCTGTTCATGACTGCTTTCTCTTTGCCATATGCAGTTTGTACCTTGGAGTTTTCAGCCAACCTCGTAGCATGGATACGAGCTATTAAATGACTCCCGGCTAAATTGGCAAACCATTCTTGAGCAAAAGGCACTATGCTAAGTACTGCACATTCAAAGACGATCAGGGCATAGGCCAATCTCTCCGAAAGCTTACTGGCTACTAGAGGAGGGAGAGGTGTACCCAAATCATTATTTCTGGCAGCACTGTGTATTAGAAAGAGCACTGGATTTAACCAAAAGATAGGAATTTGAATCCCAGCGCCACCTCTTACCAGCTGGGTACATTGCATAACTTCACTGAGCCTGTGTCTTCTCATATTGCCTGCCTCCCAAGGTGCTGTGAAGAATAAATGAGCGGTGGTTTCTAAAGCTCCTAGCCCCTGCCCTGATATCTCTCCTGAGCTGCATTTCCCTCTACTAGTTTAAACATCTCTCCTAGCGTGTCAGATACGCACCTCAAACATACGAAGTCTGAATTGTTCTCACCGGGTTCTTGTTTTGATTTACCCTTTTCTGCTGGTTGTACCACCGTGCAGTCCTGCATTCAGATTCGAGAGCTGAGTCAGTGGTTGTTGACTCTCACTTTTCCTTACCAAACTATATAATACCTTCAGCAGCCAAGTCCTCGTCTCTTTTTGCTTTACTTCATCGCCTGTGTCGTTACCATTCCCACTGCCATAAGCCCAGCCCGGCTCTCTCAGATCATAAGTAGAATATCATGCCATCCTAATTGACTCCTTCTTTACTTTGCAGCCTATTCGGTACACTCAGGAAGTACCACTCCAGTTCTCTAACTCCTTTCATCAGAAACCTTCAGTAACTCCTACATTGCCTAGCAGAAAAAGTCTATCCCCTTGGTTAGTAATTAAGGCCTCCCACCATCTACTTCAGCCTGACTTTCTAGCCATATCTCTCACTATACTCTAACAGAAACGCTGCGTTCTCATCAAGCTCAGTTACTCACCATTCCCTGATAGCATACTGTTAACATTTCCTCTCTATTGCTCCTTCCTTTTCACCTATTGAAATCTTCCCCATCTTTCAGAGCTACCTCAGATGTAACCAGACCTTTGATGGATCAAGGTGGACCTACTTAGTGTAAACATCACTGGCGTCTTTGAGCTAGCCACTACCTTCCTTCCAACGTCCTCTACCACTTAACACCCTTCTATTCCTGTGCTCTAACTCTAATAAATTACTGGCATTCCCCAGACCTACCATAATCTTTCATAATTCCATTCAGTAAGTGTGGAATGATGCTGCCTTTCTTGATTTCTCCAAGTAGAAGTCACCTTTTTCTTTAGAACTGTGGTTAGAGTAGAACTTAGCTTGTCGTGTAGGACACTTAGCAGGTACTGCTTTCTGTTATGTGAAGTACCTACCTTCCTTCTCTTCTTGAAGGAAGAGACTCTGTCCTGTGTAACATGGTGCTCTGCAGTATGGTACGAACATTTTTTTTTTTTTTAACATAATTCCTCCGTCATTTTGTTTATTTATTTATTTATGGCTGTGTTGGGTCTTCGTTTCTGTGCGAGGGCTTTCTCTAATTGCGGCAGGCGGGGGCCACTCTTCGTCGCGGTGCGCGGGCCTCTCACTATCGCGGCCTCTCCCGTTGCGGAGCACAGGCTCCGGACGTGCAGGCTCAGTAGCCCAGTTGCTCTGCGGCATGTGGGATCATCCCAGACCAGGGCTCAAACCCGTGTCCCCTGCATCGGCAGGCAGACTCTCAACCACTGCGCCACCAGGGAAGCCCCGGTACGAACATTTAAGTAGTAAAATATTTGATTGAAATACTCTTGTGAATTACGCTAGGAGCCCAGTGTAGCAGAATGCCAGCCTCTCTGCTCCCTGTGACCCACTGCCTCCCTGTGGTGGCCCTTCCTCCTTCCAGGTCTCTCAGTGTTCTTCTTCCTCTTGTCTTTCATTTTGGTTAACTTCCTCTCGGCCTTCTCTTCACCATCTGCCATCTGGCTGTTGAGGTGACTACTACACTGCACCCTAATACAGACCTGGATGTTAAATTATGAATGTCGTTGAGGTCAAAAGTTAAGATTACCTAGGATTATGACAATTTGTACCTTGTTTATTCCCAGTCTTCAGTTTTGGACTACTTTTTGGTTCTAAACTTGCTCGTGGGATTATTAGTCTTTTTTGATTTTCAACATTCCTGATTCTTCTAGAAAATGTTTTGCGGTTAATCTAAAAACTTGTAGATTTCCCCCCTATCACTTATATAAATTAGCCTTATTTTTAATTTTTTAATCTTCTTTTTCCATTTAAGTAAAAAATCAAAGAAATCTTGATGATGAAAATTATTTTTCTTTCAACAGTGACATTGTGAGGAAGATCGATCAGTCTGAATTTGAAGGTTTTGAGTACATTAATCCTCTTTTGATGTCTGCAGAAGAATGTGTCTGATCCTCCTTTCTCAACTATGCATTTTGCTTGTGTTGCCATTTAGTGCATGGATAAACTTGTTACCAACCTGGATGCAAAGAACCATTTTATATTTTTCACCTGCAAGAAAAGCACTCAGTATATTCTATTGTTGACTGTAAGAGTCAATTATTACATCTAAGTTTAACTATGGGAAAAAAATGAAACTACTTTGCAGACAATCATGTCAAAATTTAGTTACACTGGTAATCCAGCAACCTACTGATGAATAACAAAGTTGTCTTTTTTGTTTAAAGGAAGTACTGACTAAAAAGATTATCTGTTGCATCAAGGCACATGGTGGGATTACATCATAAGCCTCCCCTGATTTTTGTCATACTCATGAAGTCATTTAAGTGTTTAATTTTGGAATAAAAGAGTAATGCAAAATACAACTTGTTATATTACCTATTACTTTCTGAGTTCTATGTGTTTAAAAATTCAGCTGTAAATTTTATCATTGCTTTAGCAAATTAAATTATTGATTTCTAAGGCAACAATTATAAATTGGTAATAAAAGATGTTGCTTGCTTAGAATGAGGGAATACAGATTCTCCTTGAGGAAAATAGGCACATTTTATCAAGAATCAGATTCCAAATCGTTAGCTGTTTTTGAAAAACTGATTCAAGTGATTTCTTTAGTATGTTACGGGGTTAGTGTCTGAGCTTGTCCCTGTAGTGGGAACTTTAACTGGAGTGTTAATAAATATAGTTCAAAGAACCCAGGATGCAGTTAGATGGAACACTTCTCAGTATATAAAAAGGAAAAAATAGAAACTTAAAATAGATACAGAAAAGTGCAATGGTAATATTTATTTCTTATTGGACAGTAAATCTCACAGTCGCTTTTTGTGATTTGAATTAAATAATAAGGAAGCATTCACTTGCTACCAAATGTAAAAGCATTCCATTATCCTGTGGACACAGAATGTATATTATTTTTTCCTTGTAAGTCAGTATACAGGAAAATAATTTATCTTCCAAATAGTGTCTGAACCATGCTTGTTTCTTCCCCAAACCACATTATCCATACTTTCGGATCCTTTTTGTGGAGTCTTCAATGAAACGCAAGAAAAAATAATAAAGTAAACATGAATAAATCTTCAGGATATGCACGTACACTCACACTTATCACAGTTCCAGCTCCATAAGTGAGTTTTTGTTAAGTAGGCAACACATGTAATCAGAGTAGAATACATTTCAGGGGC
The DNA here is from genome assembly GCF_963924675.1 of Phocoena phocoena. Classification (NCBI taxonomy): domain Eukaryota; kingdom Metazoa; phylum Chordata; class Mammalia; order Artiodactyla; family Phocoenidae; genus Phocoena; species Phocoena phocoena. The sequence goes on from NC_089222.1 coordinate 49,920,083, forward strand.
AGAGTTCTTCAGATTATTTTTTATTAATATTAGTGTTTAACAATTTATTATTTAAAGGGATGCCAATGATAGCATCCTTCTGTTGTTTATTTTTAACTTTTTTTATGAAAAGGGACTTAAAAAATAACCATGATCATTTAAATTGCTTATAATTGTCCAATCTTAGTAAAATATAACTTTTAGGAAAGCTATCTAGTCTTAAATTTAGAATGATTTAAAATATGTAGGCATTTATTAAATTACCTCTTTTTGGGGGGCACGGGGATGCTGCATTTCATTTGAAATGTAATTTTTCCAAAGTTTCTGGCCATGTACTCTCTTTTCTTTGAATAGCTATGTCTGAAAGCAATGAAAACCTCCAAGGAAATGTTTATATAATTTACATGTTTATTTAAGAGGTATGTATGTTTCTCTTAAGACCTGAAACTTGTTTGAAAACAAAAAGCAATATTCACTTCAAATCATAAATTTATAGAAATTTTTGACATATCAGAAATATGTTTATCATCTTGCTTTTAAGTGGTACTGTTTCCCTTAGGGCATTCGTTCTCAAGTTTTAGAATGTGGACTAATCACATAGTAAGTGTGTTTAATATGCACATTACTGGGCCTGCCTTAGAATTCTGTTGGGTCTTTGGATCTCATTTTGAGAAACATTTTTTTTTTTTTTTTTTTTTTGCGGTACGCGGGCCTCTCACTGCTGTGGCCTCTCCCGTTGCGGAACACAGGCTCCGGACACGCGGGCTCAGCGGCCATGGCTCACGGGCCCAGCCACTCCGCGGCGGACAGGGGCACGAACCCGTGTCCCCTGCATCGGCAGGTGGACTCTCAACCACTGCGCCACCAGGGAAGCCTGAGAAACATTTTTTTGAGTTTTTCTTTTAGTTTGTCCTTAGTTACATATTACAGTATTCATGATAAAACATTTTGAGAAGGGGTGCACAGTTACTATCTTATCTACAATTTTAAGTAAGTTTTGAGTAAATGACTTCTTCAAGTTAGATATCTTCTAAAAAAAAAATCCATCAGTTTTCTATCAATGTTACAAATGATGAAACATTTTTCTGTGATGAGGTTTTAACCATTATTCAGGGTGGCCTTTTTTAAAATATTTTTTTTTTTAAAAACTAATAAGATTTACTGTGTATATTTTATACAGAATTGAATTACAAATATGTTTTAAATTGTATTCTGCTTTTTGTAGTCCTTATGTGCCATGCCAATTCTTTTTATATTACATAGAAGTTGTTTCAGATTACTCACCAGGGGACTAAGGCAGTTGACAGAATGGTTGGAATTTTGGTGTTCTAAGAAAAAATTTATTTTGTATAAGCATGTATGTGGTCAGATCATTCTATGTGTATGCAGCCTGAAGTGCATATCAGGTATTATGCTTGTTTGGTACCTGTACATTTACTTTTAAAATTTTGTTTTGTTTTGATTTTTGTCATGTAGAATACTGCCTTGGTATAATGTGATCTGTATTTGTACCTTTTTTTTTTACTTTCAAATCTTTAAATAAAATGTTTAATACTCATCAAGATTGGAACATGTTTAATATGTAGCATACCAGAGTTTTGTGAAAGAATAAAGGCATATCAAAATTTGTTGAAGAAGAAAAATGAAAATTTTAGAGTTTGGAATTTTGCTGTACTTAAAGCAACACTGGTAGTTCTGATGCCATATTGTAGACATCTACTCATAAAATATTGTTCAGTGTATTTTTTTTTTTTTTTTGCGGTACGCGGGCCTCTCGCTGTTGTGGCCTCTCCCGTTGTGGAGCACAGGCTCCGGACGTGCAGGCTCAGCGGCCATGGCTCATGGGCCTAGCCACTCCGCGGCATGTGGGATCTTCCCGGGCCGGGGCACGAACCCGGGTCCCCTGCATCGGCAGGCGGACCCCCAACCACTGAACCACCAGGGAAGCCCTGTTCAGTGTATTTTTAAACTCACCCTTCTATATCTCTTATGTTGGAAAACAAATTAGTAAAAACTCAGCTGAAGAGAGAGCATTTTAACTAGTTTTAAAACTGAACCAAATTTAAACAGACGCAGAACAGTATGTTCTACAGTGATGTATTATAGAGTTCCAGAACTTCTCCTTTCTCAGTTGTAGCTAGTGTCCGTATATAAACAGGCATGAGCCTGGTATCCCACACTTACAAACCTCTTTACCATTACTTAAGCCTTTCCTTTCCTTTCCAAGGAGAATGCAATCTTAAGTGCTTTTACTTTTTTCTTAATTGCCTTGTCAGAGAGCTAGAGCCTGTATATTAAAACCACCAAAGACTGATCTCCTGTGTCTTCTCTATTATTTTATCCTAATATCCCCTGTACCAAATCATAAATTTGGTTGTTTTCTTTGTGTTAATAAAATCCCAAAACAGAATCCAAAGAGGAGTTTGAAGCTTTAGGGAAATTTTGCATTCAATAGGGCAACCAGTTTCTCCCTGAGAGAGAAAGTCAATCTCCAATCTTTAAAATCCAACAGGTTGGTTTCTGGATAACACCCAACAGCGAGTCATTTGGTATATGTGATGGTCTCCCTTCATGGATTTACCCTCCTATCCAGTAGGACTTAAGGTATCAGTTAAGACCCAGATAGTCTGAGTAGTTTGTATCCAAAGTTTATTGTCCCAGAATGTTCATGGTGCTAAATAAGGCTAATAAAAAGACAGAATCTCTGCCCTTGATATTCAAGATAGAGAACGGACATACTCAGAAAGATGATTGTCTCCACAGGAAATAGTCCAGTGATAAGAGCCAAATAAATGCAGAAAAATATACATGATGTGGCCATGTTAGGTTACAGGTTTACCAGTGAAACTTGTATGCATTTTACTTGATATTCATATATAATTGATCCATGCTATACGTTTTTTTAGATTTATGGTAGATTGCAAAAAGCTTTAAGAATTCATATGTACATAATAAAATCTTAGATATTTCTATATACACACACACGCACACACACAGTATATACTATACTAGATATACTATATATAAGGTTAATATATAAGATTGTTTTTGGCTTTTCTGCTCAGAAATATGAATTGGAATTTACATGGACATGGGAGAGAAAATTATCAGATGCTCCTGCTTAGATTAGATTTTGTACAGTTCATCTCTGAAATTTATAACTAAGAGGAACCCAGCTCAGAATTTGAGAGTGATTTTTGGCTTGAAATGTGGCAGTGCAGTTCACCTTTATGTAGCAATTTGTGCCTTACTGGCATTAACACTGTATTTTTACTCCAATTACTATTTTTAACATTTTTACTGAAGAAAATGGAATTACAATTCTTCTAAGGATTAAGTGGCTGTTCCGTGTGATCTTTTACAGGCTATCCGCAAGTTCAACTCCATGCCAGATGTGTTCACTAGACTTGAGAGAGCTTTAGCTCAAGTTTTTATTGACAGTTAACAGGTCAGAGACAAATCCTCATTGTGTAAGAAAGGACCCTTTGCTGGTAGAGGCGGGGCTCTTTTACCAGGAAAATTTTTTTCAAGCAAAATTTTTTTCTAAGGTAAATTTCTAAGTAAAATTTTCTAGAAGTAGTGCCACGTAACCAGATTTAAACCTTCCATGATGTAAACTGTCTGCAACGTGGGTGGTTATACTTCGTGACTTTTTACGTTATTCATAGTATATTTACTATGAAGTAAGTGAAAATTTTTTTCTAAGGTAAATTTCTAAGTAAAATTTTTTTCTAGGCACTCTTGATTTTTATTTAAAAGTTAGATTTTTAAATTTAAAGATCATGAAAGTATGTGCACTTGTGCGTCATTTGAAAGTTTACTCAATTTGAAACAATATTTTAATGAAGAAATCTGAATCTATGTTAATGAGGATACTTTGCTACATTATTATTCCCTTCTTTAAGTTTAAATTTTTATTTCATACGTTTATTGAAGGCTATGTAATGTGTCCAGTACTATGCTGATCCTACAGGATTTGGAAAAGTTTTATTGTAAGGAATTTTTTTACGATACAAGGAATAAATTCATTCCAGAAAAGTTGGCTTAGGTTTAAAAGAAAAAAAGTCGGTGTGTGTGTTATCCTTTGAGGTAGGGGATATTTCCTATGATTAAAATAAAAATTAACATTCTCCCCCAAGTAGTGAGGTCTGAAAAATGTGGAAATGGGAGATAGCAGCGTATATGGTTCTGTCTCAGAATGGTGATTCCATCCACTTCATCACCACCAGGGGCCAGTCTCTTGCTGTAATGAAGGTCAGACTTACCAGCACTTTCGCCCTCTGGAGAAGGCAGTATCTTCTCTACAAGCCGGTTACCAAGAGGTTCCAGGATTTCATCAGTGCTTATCATGTGTGTTTTGAATTTACAGTTATCTGGGAGTCTGGCAAATTGTCATAGAACTGCTTTGCCTTCTTTGACTCTTCAGGGTGTTAGACCTTCCATATTTATTCAAAACAAATTAGGACCTACTATGTGCCGGGCACTGGGGATAGATATATCAAGCAAGCGTCTAGTCATGTCACACTTCATGCAGTCTGGGCAGTTTTCCATCTGTGAAGGATACCTTTAGCTGAAAATAAAACCAGGGCTGATTTTGGTCACTTAACTATAGAAGAATTCAATTAAAACAAAATGCAAGACATTGCCCACATGCTTTAGTTGTGGAACTTTCTATATCAGTTATTGCATGGTATCACAGGTTTAACCCATGAATGTTTGTAGACCCTCAGAGTATCCATTAAAAACATGATTTCAGGCAAGTTTTGACTGTGTTGCTATTTAACAAACACTAAACACTTTTGTACTGGATGTAAATAGTTGAAAACATCAGTTTGCCAAGGAAAGACATTTTCCTGCTGATTGCACTGAACATTAATTTCCAGCATGCTTCAGTTTCAGGCAGTCATTTACTTCATTGCCCAAAATAACTCTACAATGTGCTGTGAGGGGCACTAAACAACCTCACACCTTCTCCTTCACAGGTTTTTCATCAACAAATTTTTAGATTTGTTGTGTTACTGACACCATTTTATAATCTGCACATTGTAACTTGATAGAGCAGCTAGGAAGTATGAAATCTGTCCACTTACAAAGTATTCTTCAAAGTATAAGAATTCCTTTTTGTGAGCCTGCTTCTTTTTTGTTATATGCACTAGTTTGTTGTACTTTTTAGATTCCAAATACAAGTGATATATATGCAGTATAACGTGAACAAGCTAGTGGTTACCGGTGGGAAGAGGGAAGGGGGAAGGGGCAATATCAGGGTATTTGTATTAAGAGATACAAACTATTAGGTACAAAATAAGCTACAAGGATATATTGTACAACGTGGGGAATATAGCCAATATTTTATAATAACTATAAGTAGACTATAACCTTTAAAAATTGTGAATCACTATATTGTACATCTATAACTTATATTGTACCACTATACTTCAATAAAGATTTTAAAACATTTTACCAAAAAATGGGGAATAGGTAAATATATTTTTCCAAATTTCTATAGTGATAGAAATAAAGGAAAGAGAAAAAAATTCCTTTTTGTATCTCAAAACAGAGGTGAAAGATTGAACTTATGATGAGGCCTCGTGACTTTTATTTCTATCTGATTTTCAGTGATGCCAAAGGAGGTTAAGTTTCCCAAAGAAAGTTGCTCCTCACTGTTGGGTCCACCCAAATAGAAATAGTATTTATGGATTTTAATAGCTGACATGGGCCAGGCACGTGCCAAACATTTCACAGACGTCTCATTTAATCCTAACAGTCCCGTGGCTGTCTCCCATCTCAGGGCTACTGAACTGAAGTCTGTGTAGGCAAGACCTGAGACTAGCACCTCAGGTGGTCTCAAGTTAAATTCAGAGAATTTAATCCACTAGCCTTATTAATATGTACTATTATTACCATTCAACTGGTGGGGGGAAAATGGAGTTTTAGGGAGGTTAAGTAACCTTGCTCAGTCAAGGCCCATGTGATTCCAGTACCTATTGTCTCTCAAGACAGTTATATAACATTTGCTCCAAATTCTGTCTCCTGAGAAATTACACACAGCTAATTAATGCCCTGTTCTTCAAACTCTCTCTGGCTAACTCCTTGATGGCCATCTCTGTGGGTCTGGCCCCCTCTCTGCAACCCTCCGTGTTGGCTCAACCCTGCCAGCCTTTTCCGGTGATGTTGTGCTCCATCTTTCCATGCTCTGAGCCTCCCACTTCATAGATATAGGAAGTACACTTTCTTGACTCGCCCAGGACTCCTTTCTTTCAAGCACTCAGAGCTGTGTGGTAGCCCATCAGAAACTGTTCCTATATCCAACATTTGGTGTGCGCCTGCCTGGTGAAGTAATCCTGTGGCTGGCCTCACCCAACCACGACTTCCTCAGATCAAGACGTCCAGGACGCTGCTGATTTCTGGGAAACCAGGGTACCGCCTGAAACACACGCACACCTCTAATCCACTAGGTGACTGCGAAGGTTTGTTCTTTTAGACATCTTGGAGTTAGTTATACCCATATGCTTGTTATTTGTGGTGATGCTTCAAGATGTGACTCCAGCAAGATAGCCTGCCCTGTGCTCTCATCCGCATTGTTCTCTGTTCTCGCCCTTCCCAAACTCAACCTTCCTTCTTCCTTTCCCTCCTAACTGTTCTGAGTGCCCACTGGGACCCTCCTTCCTGGATAAATTGACATCAAGGTTCTCAGCCCACTCGTTGCACTCTCCTTCCCCTTCGGAATGCGAGCGTTGCTTTTCCTGCCACCCTCTCAAGTGGAGGCTGATCATTCTAATGGTTCCCAGGATTCAGCCTTCTCCCGCCCCCTTAAAGCTACTGCACACTATTACTCCTCCAACTTTGTGTAAAACCCTGCTTCTTCAGGGTCTGTGCTATGTGGCTCAGCCTCTTTATCATTCAACATCCTCCTCCTCATTCCATTTCATTTGAGGAAGATGTGGTACCTGGCTCACTGCTCTACCCTAAAGCCAGCCATCTGTAGCAACCAGTGTCTCAATGGACCAGGGATCCAACATCCAATCAAACACCAAATCCTATCCTTTCTTTTTTTTTTTTTGCTGTGTTGGGTCTTCGTTGCTGTGTACGGGCTTTCTCTAGTTGCGGCGAGCGGGGTCTACTCTTCGTTGTGGTGTGCGGGCTTCTCTTATTGCGGAGCACAGGCTCTAGGCGTGTGGGCTTCAGTAGTTGCGGCTCACGGGCTCAGTAGCTGTGGCTCATGGCCTCTAGAGCGCAGGCTCAGTAGTTGTGGCACACGGACTTAGCTGCTCCACGGCATGTGGGATCTTTCCGGACCCGAGCTCGAACCCATGTCCCCTGCACTGGCAGGCGGATTCTTAACCACTGTGCCACCAGGGAAGCCCCATCCTTTCTTTCTTATCAGTCTTTTTCCTACCACACTTGTTTCCACCTAAGGATTTTAACACATGCTGTCCCAATGCCTCCTCTCCTTCTGCCCTTTCTCAGGTGGGCATCTTATATGCTTCAGGCATGTGTGTCTCTTCCCCCGAGAGGACAACCTAGGGCCACCTTACTTAGCCCCCTCCACTATTGTCTCTCATTGCACTTTGTTTTCTTGACAGCATCGCTCACAATGTGTAATTGTATGTTGCTGATTTATTTTACCATCATCTGTCACCTCCACCAATCTGTATGTTCCATGAGGGCAGGGACCACGTCAATTTCATTTACTGTTGCAGTCCCAGCACCTAGAACAATGCTTGGCACATAGGCCCTCCAGAAACATTTATTAAATGAATAAATAAATGAGTGAATGAACAAACGTTAGCCATGTACTTTGGAAAGAGAGAGCTCCCACTGGCTTGTGGTTTCACCATGAATAGAGGTTGGCAGGGAAACTTTCATTGATCCAGCAGAGTTGGGACTAAGGAACCAGTACTTTTTTTTTTTTGAGGTACGCGGGCCTCTCACTGTTGTGGCCTCTCCCGTTGCGGAGCACAGGCTCCGGACGCGCAGGCTCAGCGGCCATGGCTCATGGGCCTAGCCGCTCCACGGCATGTGGGATCTTCCCGGACCAGGGCACAAACCCGTGTCCCCTGCATCGGCAGGCGGACTCTCAACCACTGTGCCACCAGGGAAGCCCGGGAACCAGTATTTTTTTATAGACCACGCAGATCATTTTTATGCTTTAATAAAGTCTGGAAAACAGAACCAGGGAAGGGCCTTCACCCACACACTAAATGCTGACCTAGGCTAGATAACTTCTTGCTATAGTCGGGAAGGTGAGTCATTCTGGGCTTTTGTGGGATTCCCCAACACTGATGTAAACAGAAGCATTTAGTGAAGGCCCTCAATTACTCAGGTAATAAATGGAAATCAAGGGAAAAGGGACTCCTGAAAGATTGTAGAGACTGAAAGGTGTAGACTAATTTTAGTTTGTAATAGGTTTTCTGTTTTGTATGAGGAATTTTGGAGAGGAGAATTTCAGTTTATAGATTTCCTTTGTTGCCTTAACCAGGTGAATAATCCTATTGAAACTCCTCAATGGCAGCATGTTTCATACTCTGAAGATGATTTCTAGAGGTAAACAGGACATATTGTCCCTTCTCTTTGGCCACATCGGAACTTCAGTTCTTCTCAGGAGAGAAGAAATGATGACCCAGAGAAGTTTTTTTTCCTAGCGCAATGAATCCCCAAAGATGTGGCTTTTGTCTCTTCGTTGAGCTCCCTGGTTGTATCTCAGGTGCTTGCCCTGGACCAGGGGAGCAGAGGATCTAGTTCAGAAGCTCGTCCAAGTCAGTGTTCACAGACCCAGAATAATATTCAATTAGTTCTGTTCTCCAGGCTCCTTGTGATGGGATTTCTCGGGGGATGAGGGCGGGATAAGGATGAAAAGAGAGACTGCACCTCTCGTTTAGAATCCTATCCCTAGGGGGCTTCCCTGGTGGCGCAGTGGTTGAGAGTCCGCCTTCCGATGCAGGGGCGCGGGTTCGTGCCCCGGTCTGGGAAGATCCCACGTGCCGCGGAGCGGCTGGGCCCGTGAGCCATGGCTGCTGAGCCTGAGCGTCCGGAGCCTGTGCTCCGCAACGGGAGAGGCCACAACAGTGAGAGGCCCGCATACCGCAAAAAAAAAAAAAAAAAAAAAAAAAAAAAAAAGAATCCTATCCCTAGAAGCTCACACAACTACAGGGTCTCAACCACAGGCCGTGAGAGTCCTCATGTGGGTACCCTCTAAAGAGGAATTCCCTTTCCTCTCCCCACCCTCCCCCATCCACCTCCTTTACCACAGGGTAACCCACGCCCATCTCTGCTGCCAAGATGAGTAGGGGAAACACAGGGGTTGGAGGAGGGGAGGGAAGAACTGCAATTGCCTTGCTTCTGTTTGTTTGTTGATTTGGTTTTAATTCGATCACTTCTAAATTTCTTTTTAAAAATCAGACATTTTGCATTGTGAGGATTAATATCCTATGGCTACTTCTCCAGGTCTAGGTTTAAGATGCATACTCTCCCTGCCAGCACGATTCTTGGGCCTTTGGGGCTTAGAAGAGTATCTGTCTCCTTTGAAAACCTGGAGTAACCTTACAAAGTTCCCTTCTATTAATGCTGACTTGACAGAAAGCATGTCTGACTTCCCCTTCCCAATTTCCTATCTCTTTCACTCTCTGACATCAGGCAAAGAGATGTTATAAATGGTGGTGGACTGTACTGAAATACTGCTTTTGATATTGTAGGTTGGGCAGGGAGGGGTAGGAGTGAGGATCTAAGTGCCATTTCTGACACCACCTATATGGGAAAAGATCTTCTATGTTCCAAACAAAGAACAGACAAACAAACTAGTGGACCTAGTATTACCATGGAAACAGTCCCTCCGTGTATGTATGGGTGGTCATACACGTAACACACATAAAGGCGGTGCCCTGGGGCATTGTCTCTATGACAGTCCTTTTGGGACCTTGGGGAATCCCCGGCCTCGCTGAGTATTACTTAGGGTAAGCTACACTGCTCTAACAAATAGACCCATAAGGTGATGGAAGTTCGTTTCTTCCTCTCCTAACAGTCCAGGGCAGATGCTCTGCGTCTGGAGCTGGGAAGAGGAGGCTGTTTCCCATTGACATTCAGGGCACCAGGTCTTAGGTGCCTTAGGGAAGGAAAGAGCTAGGAGGCACATTCGTGGAAGGTATTACAGCTCTGGCTTGGAAGTGACTTGCCTCACGTAGGCTCACATGGCTTTGGCCAGAACTCAGTCCTATGGCCTTTCCTAAAGCAAGGGAGGCTGAGGAATGTCAGCCAGCTGTGCACCCAGGAGGAAGAGGTGGATAGCTTTAGAAGGCCTGCCAGCTGTCTTCTCTGTGCTGAGGCTGAGTTCCAGGCTGAACGGCATCAGATGAGAGAGCCTGAATTGACCCTTGGAGGGGCATCAGCAAATGATTCAGACTGAGAAGGAAGGGGTAGAAAGTCCTGCACTGATACTCAGAGGGTCACCAGCACAGCCCTGTTTCTGGTGGCTGTAGCTGCTGTGTCCCACTTTGACTTCCTGCTTCAATCCCTGGCTCAGCTGGACTTCTACCTCCTTCCTTTGCTCTCCTCCTGGGCCTGCTCCCAGGCAGTGTGGCCTCAGGCTCCCAGTCTCTCCTTGCTACTGGGATCCACCAAGGAGTTTCCTGGTCCCTTATTCACTGGACTCCCTGGCTTTCAGCTCAAACGTCCTGTAAGTCCCCTACTGTTCCTCCTAAAGTGGACAACAGCACCGAGGCTCTTAGCTCTCGTACTGATGCCCCATCCCAAGCTATGCCCTTTATGGCCTCCCCTTGGCTTTGGCACGTTTGGTCTCCTCTTTTGTTTCCCTTACCTCCTCCAGATCCCCCTCCTGGCTGACTGCTGGTTTGGGAAGCTGTGCCTTTCACACTTGAAACACTCAGCTTTTTCTCCCCCCAAACTCCAGACTGCATCTGTGTTAGGTGCCTTCTCCTGCCTGGAGCTCCCTTGCTGGAAATCATCTGTGACCCAGGCAATTCAGAAGATGTATAGACATAAAAAAAACTCGGTAAGAATCCTTCACTTGTCACTTAGCAGATGTCAACAGCTTTGCAATGGTGGGCTTTTTTATGTAGGTGATCTGCCACCTCCTTCCCCATCTAAGTTGGAAACCCTTGGTTTACATTTAATGAATTTCTTGTTATGTCCTAAGTATTGTGGCACATATATACTTTGTTTACTCCACAGCACTTAGCATATACTAAGCACTCACTAAATACTATTAATACTAGCTTTTCCTTCATCCATTTATTATTTTAAGGGAAATGCTTATTATAGTACAGAGTTAGATGATTTAAAACATTGCTACTCAGCCCTCAAAATAAGTATTACAAATGAAGGAATCATAGACAAGGCTGAACATATAGCTCTACTGAGGAAGAGTATATTAAAAAACTAAAGAGAAAGGTCATTTAAAACTAGAGATAAGTAAAGCTAGATATTTACTATACCATTCTGAAGTGTGCTTTGTCATTGTACTTATAGTGTGGTCTAGCTGTGTTTTTAACAGCATTATAACAACATTACAACTACATTTGAAAATTTTTTAACAACATTATAACTACATTTTGAAATGAGGATCTGTCTTGATAAAAATACGGAAGCTATAAAGACAATTACCATGTATGCAGCCTAAAAGTTGGCTTGACCAAGAAATTCTTTAGAGATTCATTTATATTGTTTGGTTCAGCGACCCTGGAGAAGGAGTTGTAAGTTATAGAATGGTAGTCCAGATTTGAAAAGGGAGGTCTGCTAGGTCAGAAACAAATTCTTCTTTATAGAATCCGACTCATTTGAAATGAGGGGGAAAACTGATGGATGGTTTAAAAGGAAATGTTTGACTGAAGCCTGCCTGCTGTACCCATAGCTACCTGCCCACCAGAACGTGACTCCCTGGTGACAGCTGCACTAATTATAGAAAACAAGTTGAGTGGAAGAAGATGAATTATGTAAATTTACAATCACTGAGGATCCTGTTGGAGCCTTTAGGAATTTTGATTAATAAAAATAAACCTAGGATTTTCTTACATTGAAAAGCAATTAAAAGATGAAGGATAATTTGCTATAGTCTTAGAATAGCAAGGAAGCATTTATTAACATGTTTTTATTTCTTATTCATTTTATTACATATAATTACATGTCCTTGCATGTGTGTCATTTATTACTGTAGATTACTTGCTGGTAACAGCCATTTTGTGGATTGGAGAGGAAGTATAATGCTTTAGGCTACATGTTTATATTTTTATTTTTTGTTTATGAAAAATAATGAAAGGTACCCAAAAAAAGTCATGTTTTTCATAAACCCATGCTCTTAAAAGAGAAGACTGCAACTTTCTCTGCTCCATTTCAACCAGTTCTCTTATTCTAAACCTTATTCTAAACCTAGCTTAAAAGCTGAGGATTAGAAAACAGTCAGGAATGGTAAGCCACTCAATCTTCTAAAAGAACATTTTTGTTTGTGTTAGTAGATGAGCCATTGAAATGAATACCTTAATAAAGATGCTTAACATGGTTCTTTACACATTTAGAAGTTTGATAAACTCAGGCTTAGTGAATATGTTAACAAAAGTAAGTGAAACTGGTATTTAAAATTTTTTATTAGTGAAATATTACTCAACACAATTTAATATGCTGTAATTTTATTTTATTTGCTTATTTATTTTTGGCTGTGTTGGGTCTTCGTTGCTGTGTGCAGGCTTTCTCTAGTTGCGGTGAGCAGGGGCTTCTCTTGTTGCAGAGCACAGGCTCTAGGTACACGGGCTTCAGCAGTTGCAGCATGCGGCCTCAGTAGTTGCGGCACACGGGCCCTAGAGTATGTGGGCTTCAGTAGTTATGGCACACAGGCTCAGTAGTTGTGGTGCATGGGCTTAGTTGCTCCGTGGCATGTGGGACCTTCCCGGACCAGGGATCGAACCCGTGTCCCCTGCATTGGCAGGCAGATTCTTAACCACTGCACCACCAGGGAAGTCCCAATATGCTGTAATTTTAAATGACTCTTTTTTCCTACTCAGACACATTGGAAATGCTGCTAAATTGTTTCAGTCGCCAACTCACTGAACAACAACAACAAAAAAAGACATTGGGCTTCCCTGGTGGCGCAGTGGTTGGGAGTCCACCTGCCGATGCAGGGGACACGGGTTCGTGCCCCGGTCCGGGAAGATCCCACGTGCCGTGGAGCAGCTGGGCCTGTGAGCCACGGCCACTGAAACTGCGCGTCCAGAGCCTGTGCTCCGCAATGGGAGAGGCCCCAACAGTGAGAGGCCCGCGTACTGCAAAAAAAAAAAAAAAAAAAAAGACATTACTTGCAACATATTAGGAAGGTGAAGGGTCTACCACTAAGGCAGCACAATTCACAGGAAAGTTTCTGTTCTCACTCCCCATCGTCATAGCATTTTGACTAAGCAGGGAAAACACCATTACATCAGGATCAGAAAACCGTGCGAATGCAAAATGCTCTATGTTTATTGCCACTCTTAATTCCCAAGTATGTATATTTTAATAATCTACAGTTCAGGGGAGAGTACCCAGGCCTTTTCCCAAAGGCAGATCTCTCACGATTTGTGCTACACTGAAAACCTCTGTACAGACAAAGCACAGCTCAAGGGTACCCTAGTGTTCATATTTAGCACCGACACAGAGCTTTCATCTGTAACGTGCTTTACAAACATTGACTAATTAAGAGGAACAACACCCCTGCAAGGTATTTAGCAGGATGCAAAAATGAAAATTTACAAGAAAGACAGCCAGAATGCATAAATCATGAAGTGTTAAATCAGCATGACCTGGAAACCAGCAAGACTCCCTCCCCCTTTCTTGCCATGACAGTCTTTTAGATTTTATGCCAGGTGATGGTGGTGGTGGGGTGATGTCTGGGTGGGAGGGCTGTGATAAAATTCGAAGTATCACATTTGCAAAGGGAATTGTTCTACTAGCTCAGAGAAGGGGCTTCAAGAATATAATCCATTTAGAAGTACCTGAGAGAATAGGAAATCAATACAGTATTTAATTAATCTACTGCAGATTGACTTCATATAAAGGAACCCCAACCAGGAAAGTATCAGGCTAGGAAATCTGACAGTGCACAGTTGGAGAGTCTAAGAGGGCAGGAAAATGGCCTGGGGTATAATCTGCATTTTCCATTCTTTCATGGAGGTGTGGGCGGGCATCGTGACTGTCCTGGGGTCTGACTGCAGACTTCCCTCCCCTGTTCTATGAAAGCAGTCTCAACAGGTAACAGCATTACACAAATGGTGAGTGGAATAAGTTCAGTAGCTTTTAGAGGACAGAATGGACTGTCATTCAGTTAAGGGCTTTGGATGAAGAAGACTGGGATTCTAACTAGTGTTGTAACCCTTGTCTCTGTTTCTTATTTATTTATTTATTTGGCCGAACGGCATGTGGGATCTCAGTTCCCGGAGCAGGGATCAAACCCGTGTCCCCTGCAGTGGAAGCGGGGAGTCTTAAACACTGAATTCCTCTTTATCTTTATATGGTTTAATAATCTCTCTCAAAGAGGTGCTGAAAAATGAAATGAAATGGACGTGAAAGTGCTTAAGAACAAGAGTAGATGCTCAATGAACTGTAGTTCTCTTCTCCTTACTGTCTTTGGTGAACTGCAGCTATGAGGCAGGTTCAGTTCTGCCTCAACCTCAGGAGGTCTGCCATCAGTGGAAGCAGTTATAGAGTCAGGACCCATCTCAGATGCCCTCTAGAACCCCCGAGGGCCCATGTTTAACATGAACCAATGAGCTACCGAGCACCTGCAATGTGGCTAGTCCAGTCCAAGAGATGAGCTCTCACTGTAGACTACAAGCCAGATTTCGAAGACTTAGTAAAAGAAAAAGAATGTAAAATATTTTATTCATAATTTTAATATTTATTATATGTTGAAACGAGAATATTTTGGACATATTGGGTTAAATAAAATATATGAAAATTACCTCTTTTCACTTTTAAAAATTGTGGCTGAGTGGGGCTTCCCTGGTGGCGCAGTAGTTGAGAGTCTGCCTGACGATGCAGGGGACACTCATTCGTGTCCTGGTCCGGGAAGATCCCACATGCCGCGGAGCGGCTGGGCCTGTGAGCCATGGCCGCTGAGCCTGCACGTCCGGAGCCTGTGTTCCGCAACGGGAGAGGCCACAGCAGTGAGAGGCCCACGTACTGCAAAAAAAAAAAAAAAAAAAAGAAAAAAGAAAAAAAAATTGTGGCTGAGGAAGACAGTTACAGGGATGGAACCCACGCTTCCACTGCCAGGGAAGTCCCTTCACATTACGGTTCTATTAGACAGTATTGTCTGGGACTTGGAACATAACTCTCAAATATCTTAGATCATGTACTTCATCAGTGAAAAAAATTTTGAAAATGCATCCCCGAATATATAAATTTTTAATTTATAAGTATAGTTTATAAACATTAGAGACATACAAAAGCAGAAAGCAAACAGATGGATAGAAGTCTTGGTATCTTCTTCTCACACCCTGATGATCACAAGTGTACCCCTAGGGTGTGCACAGGCCCTTTGGAAATTGCTACCTTAGAAAGGGCCCTTGATGAGGCAAAGGGCTCCCACACTCCTTTGGGGAGTAGGGGAAATGGGGGATTATAATTGGAGAGAAACAAAATTACAATAAAATTGTAACAATGCACAGATCGCACAAGTACAACCAAAGTAAAATATTATAAATGTAACAACATGAGTAAGAAAAAAATGCAAACAGTAGGCTCCCCTCAGCTGCAGCCGCAGAATTGTTGAGTTGGGGGTGGCCAAGTGAGAGGCCATGAGATCTAGCCGGAAGCTCCCTCTTTGTAGATCTTTACAGAAGATTGGAAGATGTCAACTGTCTGAATCAAAGTTATGGAGGAGGGACTAAGGAATACCCTACGTGTTGCTTGGTAGCTTCTTCTCTCACCACTCTCATACGGAAAAGAGGGGCAAATCCTGGGTTTTAAAAATTCACTAAGAAGAGGGGGAAAGGAAAGTGCCAGGGAGGAAGGGAGTGGAGAAAGAGCCGGTGCCTATGTTTTCAGGTCCTATGAGCAGAGGTGTGGAGGTGTGGAGTCCCACTCCGTGTAGGACTCCACAAAGTGACAAGATCTTTCTGATGAGAAGTGTTGGGAGATGCTACGATTTGAGGGCAGCAGAGAAAGACTCCTGTGCCCAAGTTTGCCCCAAGAACCAAAGAGATTATGGGCTTGGGTGAGGCATGAGACCTTATGTGTGCTAGAGACCAGAGGACCTGCCCCATATATTCTACAACACATGAGACAATCTGGGACTCCTGGATGACCTTAGGGATGGGAAGAAGCCCAAATCATGACTGAGATTAATTTCCTGGCAGCAGAATTATTTGAATTATAGATACCTAGAAATGTGACACGTTTTTAATGAAAAATATCATAATTATTAAATGTACATAGTTACATAGTTTAAAATGTGAAATAGAGTATATGTATACCTGATTCACTTTGCTGTACCCCTGAAACTAACACATTATAAATCAACTATACTCCAATAAAAAATTTTTTTTAAATGTGAAATAGAAATGAAATGAAAAGTCCCTTGTCCTACCTCCACACTCCAGATTCCCACTTCCTAGGAAGAGCCACCTTCAACTTTTTTAGCTATTTCTTCTCATGCTTACCTCCATAATTCTAAATAAGGTATTCTTACTATTCCTGAAGTTTTTGAGTTTTATATATTGCCTAAGAACTTCTCACTATAGAAGATGAAAATTCACACGCACACACACACACACACACACTTTGCCTCCCCTCTGTCCTCTCAATATAGTTATATGACAATTTTGTAATTTTGGTTATTAATAGAGTATTTACATTACTATGACGGTGCCAATTTTATTCACAGCAGAGCCAGGTAATGTATTGTAATTTCCTTTCTTGAAAAATTTTTCTTTTTTCTAAAGTTAATAAGTACCTTAAAAATTTGGGTTTTTTTTTTATGAACCTATGAACCACTCATTCGTTCTCGAATTTTCTCACTACACAGTAAGGCCCTCTCGATGTGTTCAAACATTAGGAAGTGTGTCATTTTTCTGTCATTTCTCACTTTCCTGCATTAATCTGGACTGGAACATGCTTGTCATCCTGGGGCTTCCTTTCACCATCAGTCTCACATTTCCCTTTGCCCTCATTTCTTGAATTTTTTTTGTTGTTCTTGTGGGTTTATGCTTACTTTATTCATTTACTTCACTTAAAGATTTTTTTTTTAATTTTTTGGCTGTGTTGGGTCTTCGTTGCTGTGCACGGGCTTTCTCTAGTTGTAGCGAGCAGGTGCTACACTTTGTTGCGTGGGCTTCTCATTTGTGGTGGCTTCTCTTGTTGAGGAGCGCAGGCTCTAGGCTCACGGGCCTCAGTAGTTGTGGCACTCGGGCTTAGTTGCTCTGCGGCATGTGGGATCTTTCCGGACTGGGGCTCGAACCCGTGTACCCTGCATTGGAAGGCGGATTCTTAACCACTGCACCACCAGGGAAGTCTCCATACTTTACTTTTAATGAGGGTTCAAGAAGATGCAGATGTTATTTTTTTTTTCAGGAGTGCTGCTTATCAGGTAGTAGTAGGAATGTGACATTTCCCAGTCTCAGTCTTGTAGCGTAAACATCATAGCAGCCTCACAGAAACAGCAGCAGCTGAAAACGAAGTCCATGCACTGATGCAGCACCAGTGACACCCTGAAGAGAAGCTCCTTCTCCAGCTGGAGCTGACTCCAACCATCTGCATGACAGACTGCAGAGTCAAGTGTAGAGCCCTCCTAAACTCTACTAACTCACTAATTGGGGCTACAAAAACCACATTGTATAACTCATAACATCATTCTGTAAGTTCTGGAAAGCAGGTCTTAGTCATATGGGAAAATAAATGCTTCAATGACTGTGGGTCATTTATCTCTCAGAACCAAAGCAGCTCCTATGGCCAAAAGTGGGACACTTTGAGCAAAACTAAAGTGTAATGCATTGAGATACATCAAATGTGCTAAAATCCGTGAGTTCATAAGGGCACAAGAAATTAAAACCCAAAAGACTCCTTGGTCATCTGTGGAGGATGCTCACTATTCTGAGAACTGGTAAATAAAAGGAAAGAATCAAACATCCTGCCTTTCCTGAAAAAAAAAAAAAAACCCAAAACTGTACTTCAGGTTAACAAATAGATGACAGCGGAGAGCTCTTCTTTAAAAAAAACCCCAGCTAATAAATGAGGAAGGAGTAAATAAGTGCAACCCCGGGCTTCCCTGGTGGCGCAGCGGTTGAGAGTCCACCTGCCGATGCAGGGGACACGGGTTCGTGCCCCGGTCCGGGAGGATCCCACATGCCGCGGAGCGGCTGGGCCCGTGAGCCATAGCCGCTGAGCCTGCGCGTCCGGAGCCTGTGCTCCGCAACGGGAGAGGCCACGACAGTGAGGGGCCCGTGTACCGCAAAAAAAAAAAAAAATAAGTGCAACCCCTATTGAAATAATGGATCCAGGCAATGATCATCAATGGTTACTGAAACCATTTCCTGAACTGCTGGGGAACTTTATCTATCTATTTATGCCACACTATGCATCATGCAGGATCTTACTTCCCTGATCAGGGATCGAACCCGTGCCCCCTGCAATGGAAGCACAGAGTCCTAACCACTGGACCGGCAGGGAATTCCCCAATGGAGAACTTTATAATAGATGGATCAGGCTGACAACATCTGGAAACACTGATCAATCTTAATATTACAAAAAAGAGAGACAAGGAGACAGTATGTGCCTCATGCGATGTAAACAGGAAGTACACAGCACTGCCAATAAAATATTCTTGCCAACAAATTACACACAATCTGATTGTCTCTAGATTTTACTACCACTGTAACAGAAAACAGGGAGCGGGAAGATGATAAATTGACATTATAGGGAGGCAGTCAATAAAATCATCAAAAATCAGAATATAGGAAACTCCTATAGGACAAATGACACAGTTTCTTGCACAAATAAATGACAAGGAAGGAGTACCTGTGGATTAAGAGACTCAAGGAACCCATACCAAGCATGGTATGTGGCTCTTGATTCAAACATGCCAACCATAAAAACAGTCAAACAAGCAAAACTTTATGAGACAACCAGGCACATGTGAACCCTGACTGGATACCTGATGATATTAAGGGATCATTGTTAGTCGTTTAAGGTATGACTCTGGGATTGCGATTATCTTTTAAAAACTTCTTGTCGTTTAGAGATACACACCAAAGTAAAGAGAGTCTCCTATTGCCTGCCTTCCTTGTCCCACAAACTCTTATCCCATCGGGTTGGTTCTCTTTACAACAGTCGGAAAAGCTAGTGTAGATGCTCAGGCCCTCTCTGGCTTGTCACAGAGCCTGCTCTGTGTGAGCCCTTGGCGTCAGCCTAAGTCTTGAAGGAAGAGCCAAGGCAGCTGGCCACTGTGAGTGTTAGTAATTGCTGAGTAATTGTAATTGCTCAGTATTTGCTGAGAATGTGTGCCGGGACCAGCGGTAAGGAGTGGTGAGGGCTGTGGTAAATTGGAGAGCACACTCTCTGTCTGAAGACATTCAAATGCAATGCTACAGGGAGGGAGGGAGAGAGAGAGAGAGAGAGAGAGAGCGAGGATGAACCAACACCGGAGGCCAAAGAGCATGGATCCAGGCTATAACCTTTAGCCATATTGGTGGTCCCTGCAGCAGACCTAAACCTATACTTGAGCTGAATGTAGACTTTTTTGGAAGTACAACTCTTGGCCATATCCATCTCTGTGACAGTCAGTACAGAACTCTAGTGCCTACTCACAGTGGATTAGAGAGTGTTATGCTTATCAAACTGACAAAGCGAGAACTGGTAGGAAATGTGCTACCAGGAAAAAGGCAGTCCCTTGAGGAGCCTGTCTGTGTTGATTTAATGATAAGAATCTGTACACCAAGGGTGTCAGCCAGACAGGAAATCCATCCTGGTGGAGAGTCAGAAGTGCCCCAGTTGGACTGACAGGCTGTGGCCACATTGATTGGCTCCAAAGGGCATCGTTATACACACAGGCAAAGGGCGTATCTAGACTTTGCAGTCACCGGAGACTTTCCTGGGGCACTGAAAGGGAGTATAGGGAAGGCGATTAAGGGCCCTAAGAGAGAGGCAGGAAATCTACTTCTTCTTTTCTCCCTGTGATCGATTGATTTTTATTCAATTTAAAGATAATTCTGAGGTTCTTCCTAAATACTAGAGAAATATCAGAATGTGGTAGAAATTATTTATTAAAAAATGGAATTTTTTGGGTGTGTTTCAGGATCTTGTTGAAAGGATTGTTCATTTATTTGGTGGGTTAGCAGGAAGGCTGACTGTAGCAACTGTGGCACTGTCAAGAACAAACACTTCTTGAGAATACGATGAAAAGGAACCATACCAAACCCTGTGGTGGATATAGGCATGAGTAAGACACAGTTCCTGCCCTGCCAGATCTTACACTACAGTTGAAAATCTGAGATCATAAAATTACACTAAAAAAAAAATATTACACTATAAGACATAATGTGGTAAATGTAAATGACTATGAAATTAGGAAAGGCAGAGATGGACATGCAAAGCTTCACAAAATATATGGGGACTGAAAGCTTTGAAGGGTGGCCTGAATTTCAGTACGTGTTAAAGGGAGAGAGAGCTTTAATCCCATCTAATTCTGTCATGGTATACTAGATGTTGCCAGGGCCTGAATGTCTGCATTCCCTCGAAGAAACTGCCTTGCCCAAAGGCTCTGGCAGGCAGTCATGCTTTAATGCCCACAGCCCACTATTCCAGCAGGTTAGGCAAGAAGTGGTTTCCTGACCCAGGACTGTCACTCCCAGGTGTGACCCGACTAGTACAGCCTGGCTTAGAAGGACATTCTGAGCCCATGAGAGTCTTCTTTTTGATAATTTAAATGTAGAAACATGAAAGAGCTCAAGTGAAAGGATGCCATGTGTAAGTCAAAGTTATGAAGGAAAAAAGGTGGCACCAGGCTCCCTTGGAGCCGAGCGCTTTCTGGTTCCAATAACAGGTGTCCTTATAATCCTCCACCTCTAAGTGACTTGAAGTAAATGGAATGGAAAACTGTTCCTTAACCAAATTATCTGATTAAAATCTATGGGCAAGATGAATGGAAATAGTAACAGGGCTTTTTTTCCCCTCTCTTAGCTCTGAGACTGTCTTGGTAGAAACACCCTGAAAGTCATCTTAGTAATTATAAGGTGGACATTGACCTTACATTTGTATGCAAGAGGATGTGACAAATGGCATGTTACCCAGAACTTCCGGTTTCTCTTTGTTTTACCTCCAACTTCTTTCCCACCCTCCTTCGTTTCTAGTCTCATGGATGAAAGTAGAGCAATGAGAAATTAAAGGGGGGAAATAAAATCAAACCAAGTGTAGAGTGAACACAGAACTGTAGATGGATGCAGTCTGGAAATTTGCTTCTGAGCTTCTGGGGGGTATCATGGTTAATAAGAACATTTTTAGTATTTGTGAGATAGAAGCAAAACAGTTGAGGCTCAACAGAAGTTTCTCTCATGGGTCCTCATAAAGGGAATAAACATTCTCAACCAACGGATGACAGGTGGCTCTTAGAAAAAGCCTACAAAGGAGGGGAACTCCCCTTGTTTTAAGTATGAACATTTCGGATGGTTGATTTGATCCAAGGAAAAAGAATCTAAGGGGGAGAAAACATAACATGCCTAAGAAGAGTGGATGGCCTTCCAGTCCTCTAGGTAATCTTTGATGAACAGCATTCCTCACAACTATGTTTTGGTAAGAATTAAAGGGCAGAGAGGTTATATCCTGAAGGGAAGAAATTGGATACAGCTGATAACACCAGATGCATATTTCTGACATTTTGATATGTGGACAATCAATGGCGCAGGTGTCATAGTAGGCATCATTTTCTTGAAGCAAGGGGCCAAACTTGGAGAGGAGAAACCAGATGATCTTCCAGTTTAGGTAGAAGTCTCAACTGAATGTCTGAACAGGTGTGGGGCTGCTAGTGGGGACATAGAGGCCTGTGGGAGACTGGACTCATTTCCTTTTTGGCCGACCGTGATCTCTGCAGTGTATACTTTATGGAGGGCCTTAGGAGTCTACATCAGTGTCGATTGTTTACAACTAAATAATTCGGTAACATTTATTGGCAAGTTGTTCTCCATCTTCTTACAATTATGCTAATGCAATGTCTTATTCATTTTTAAATGTGTAAAACATACTGAATACTTGGCACTTGTCCATCCAGGAGAAAGTGATTAAAGCACATGAGAAAAATATTATGGAGAGCTTTTTTTGACACGCTGATTTATTTAAAAATCAACAAAGTGGCTAATGGAACGTTGGGGTAGTAATTTCACATTTATATTAACCTTTAATGAGCCCACGTGGTTTCTTTAAAATCTATATTATCTGTGTAAAGAAAACCTATTCATTAGAAACCCAGTCCCTGATTTTGGTAACAGAGCCAATATTCATAGCCCACAGAGGCCAATTCTAGTGAGCTTTAAAATTCAAGATATTTAACTTTATGAATATAAGACTTTATTATCAACACATTTCCCATGCTGTCAGTTGAAAGAATATGTTGACCACCTACTGTAACTAATTTAACTAGTAAGTAATTGAAATATTAATGGTCAAAACAATAGAGTTGTTAACATTTTTCTTAGGAAAATAACTTTTATACTTATATTAGGCTTATTTGCAAAGAATCATTTTACTGCCTGAGGTTTTAATATATAACTTTATAATTTATTTATAAAGAAAAATGTATATGTCAATTCCAATTGGCTAATTCTATATTTTTCTGTTAAATTGTGCAAGGAGAAAGTCTAATTGGTCTAATTAATTCGTATGAACTTCTCTGGGCTGGGCTTTTTGGGTCAAAGTCTAGGTTGTTGGCCAGCCTATGGTTCGGATCCCCACTCCTGATCCACTCAGTGAACATCCTTTGTTCAAGGAAAAGTCTAAGCCCACAGCAAGGGATTGTGACCAGGGTGGGTTCTGGTATAAGAGGATGGAGGAGATGCATGCATCATGATCGATGTATTTCACATTAGAATTTTCCAGTCTTTCTGCATTGTTAACAACACTGATACACGACCTTGTTATACGTCTTTTTGCATTTGTCCACTAAATTTGTTAGGATGAATTTTCAGAAGAGTAAACTGTCAAGGGTCAAACGGTATAAAAAATTTTAATTTTGCTACCTATCTTGCTAAATTTTTACCATTATATTTCTCCTGGTCTCTTAATATTTCACTTACTAAACACCAAGAATATAATTCTCCCTCTTTTCATGTGTGTAAACGTGTAAGAAAGAAAACTTTCGCTTCTGTAATCAGCTCACAAACATGGTTGAGTCTCACAACCTTGTTCTCTTTTTTTTTTTTCGTGAAACTGCTTATGAAAGATTTTTAGTGTTATTTTGGGAAATATTCCTATCTCTAGAATGTTGTTTTACTTCAAGAAAACGTTAGGGTGGCTTGACTGCTGCTGGTGAGGCTACCATCCAAGAAAGAGGAAAAGATCAAATTCCAGGTGCTCTTTTTTTCACTTAATTTTGCAAATTTTGTAAAAGATTAATTAGAAAAACCCCAAACCGCTCTCAGGATGGTGGAACAGCTGACAAAGTTTGGAAAGTCGGGCCAGGCTGTTCTCTCAGGAAAGTTTGCACTTGCAGTCTGCCCTGCCTGCCCGAGTGGCTGGTATGAGCGATCCTGTTCCCGTGGGTGTCACACTTCAGGGAGGAGAATTCTTCCCTGTGCTTTTCTTTATACTTCCCTTGGTGTAGAGCTTCTCAAATTGAGAGGGCAGAGAAGCACCTGGGAATTTGTGCGAACTGGAGATTCCTGTGCTCCAACCCCTGAGATTTTCTAACTTGGTAGTTCTGGGGCCCGAGGACCTATATGTTTAACAAGTTCCTCAGATAACTGGCACAGGTGCTTGATAAACCGCACTTTGAGAAAAATTGCTTCAGGGACTTAATGGGTACTTTTGGGGTGAGAGGAAATGAAAATTAAGTTTTCTATTTAGGGACTTCCCTGGTGGCACAGTGGTTAAGAATACGCCTGCCAATACAGGGGTCATGGGTTTGAGCCCTGGTTGGGGAAGATCCCACATGCCACAGAGCAACTAAGCCCGTGCACCACAGCTACTGAGCCTGTGCTCTAGAGCCCACGAGCCACAACTACTGAGTCCGCGTGCCACAGCTACTGAAGCCTGCGAGCTTAGAGCCTGTGCTCCGCAACAAGAGAAGCCACAACAATAAGAAGCCCGGGCACTGTAATGAAGAGTAGCCCCCGCTCAACTAGAGAAAGCCCACGTGCAGCAACAAAGACCCAAAGCAGCCAAAAATTAATTAATTAATTTTTAAAAAGATAACTGATGCATAAAAAAAGTTTTCTATTTAAAAAAAGTTTGTTCTATAAAAAAATTGGTTATGCTACACTTTGTTTTGGTAAGTCAGTTCTGGGTCTTATCAAACAGCTTTCTTAAAGAGAATATTGAAATCTGTCTCCCCAATACTTCACAAACAAGAATGCTATTGGCCCTTGCTTTTTCCTACTATCCATCCTGTTTAATCAACTTATGTGTTCACAGTCTTCCATTCCTAAATCTTCTGGTTCTGTTCTTTTTTGACCATGCCAGAATCCACTGAGGAGCTCTACAGTTTCTCCTGATCCTACTTTAGGAATTAGTATTTTGAAGACTAGCCCCCTTGGACAGGTCAGGGCGTATGTGTGGAGGTTATTTGGCTGTCTGCCAGGAAAGGACCAGGCTGATGTTATCTGGGTTAATTAGAACCTGGCTCTTTGCCTTGACCGTTCAGATACTTGATTTTGTCAACAAACAGGACTCGATCTGGTCTGTGAGCAGGTTCACTTTAACCAAACTCAAGCACCTGGTGCACATGACCAGCCTGCCACGCATTTGTTTACAGTTAGAGAGGAACTGGAACATTCCCACCATTCGAGTGCTTTGGGACATCCAATCACAATCAGAAGTTTGCTTCCTGAGAAATCAGAATAAGGGAGGTTCAATACATAATTTGCTTTCTGATACCTTGAGGCTGATGCATTCATTGCCACAATTGAGATAGCCTTCTGAGGGATACATTTATTTTGTAGATTTGTTCATGCTACCAGTTAAATTTTAATCTGACCAGAGAACTATCTTTTCTCTTCAAAGTGACTTTGCCTCTCTCTGCTTCCCTCCTTTCTTTCTTTTTGTTTATTTTACAGGTAGTTCTTATTATCCTTTATCCCTTTTAATATCCTTTTCCCAAGTTATTGTGTGGAGTAGGAGATAGAAATGCAGTTTACAATTACTGGGTCAGGCACTTCATAGTTGTGCCCTAGTGTTTCTGCACTGCTCGCAGTTTTCTTTTGATTCTTATCTTGACACTGCAAGCCAACTTTACTATTTGTATCTTGTTACAGAAGAAAACCTATTTTCAATGATTAGAGAGCTGTCCTGTTCAATATGGTAGCCACTAGCCACATATGGTGGCTATATATATATATCTTTTCTTTTTTTTTTTTTTTTTTGCGGTACGCGGGCCTCTCACTGTTGTGGCCTCTCCCGTTGCAGAGCACAGGCTCCGGACGCGCAGGCCCAGCGGCCATGGCTCACGGGCCCAGCCGCTCCGCGGCATGTGGGATCTTCCCGGACCGGGGCACGAACACCATGTCCCCTGCATCGGCAGGTGGACTCTCAACCACAGTGCCACCAGGGAAGCCCCTAGATATATTTTTTTAAAAATTCGGGGAACTCCCTGGAAGTCCAGTGGTTAGGACTCCGTGCTTTCACTGACGAAGGCACAGGCTCAATCCCTGGTTGGGGGACAAAGATCCCGCAAGTCTCATGGCATAGCCAAAAAGAAAAAAATTGGTTTCTTAGTTGTACCAGACACATTTCAAGTGCTCAACATGTAGGTAGTGTTTCCTACTGGGCAGCACAGATATAGAACATGTCCATCATTGCAGAAAGTTCTACTGACCAGCACTGGTCCACAGCCTCCTACATTTAAAAGAAGTGAGAAGATCCTTAAATATCTCATATGCCAAAGGCAAGAAAAAATGATTAAAAACAATTTTAGTTGTTTTTTTTTTTGGTTGAGGACTCTATTGCTAATGAGATTTGGCAGTTTATAACTAAGTCCAGTGATACATAAAATTGAAGTGTGTGGGTCTTTCTGCCACCATCCCATCCTTCCACTTCTTCTTCAGCCTCTCTTGTTTGAGAGTAACAGAAACCCACTCTGACTAGCTAAAGCAGAAAAAGGGGATTCTGTTCAAATCTGCAGGATTATCCAAGGACAGGAGTACAGCTCAGCCTGGAACCAAACTGGGACCTAAGACTTAGGTCTTATCAGCACTCTATCTGCTCCTCTGCACCTGCCTCACTTTGGCTTCTCTCTGCAGACCAGCTTACACTGCTTTTCTACTCCATGATACAGCAAGTATGACCACCAATAGCTCCTGAGATTATATTACCTCCATTCACTATGTCAGCTAGGCTGAGGCTAGACTCTTTCAGTGCTCATTCCAGTCATCTCTGGGAAGGTGTTCATTGGCCTAGCTCAGCTCAGGTGTCTATTCCTGGTCCAATGGCTGTGACTGGGGGCAAGGTCAACCATAGCTGCATGAAGCCTTGCTGCCGTTACCATGTGGTTTAGAGAGTGAGACAGGAGCCAGGAAAAGACACAGCCAGGAAAAGACACAGAGCTTGGCAGCCAACCCCATGGGAGGCCACCGCAATTCTCACTGTATCATTTGGTGTCCCAGGACTCCCCTCTTTAGTCATTTACCTGAACTATACGCTCCCTGAACTATTTCCCTCCCTGAACTATACCACGAATACACTCTATTTCTACATCCTCCTCTAAGTAAAGTTTCTTTATCTTGTGTACCATTATAATAGGATTATGCTAGAAGGGCAATTATTCTGATATTGACAGCAAACTGTAGCAAAGATTCAGATAAACCTAGAATATCAGTTTTCTCATCTGATAAATGAGGATTATTTTGTCTAGCTTAAGGTAGTTTTTGAGGTTTAGAGTTTAATAATAATAATAATGCTATTCCCTTCAAAGTAATACATTTTCCATTTAACCTGGATATTAATGGAAATAAAATATCTTATGGGAATTTCAAACACTGTGTCAGAAACGCAGTGGGGGAGATAAAAACTTTAGTGACCCTGAGGTCATATAATATAAACTTTAATTCTATTTTTTTTTACATCCAGATTGATCCCGCATAGAACTCAGATTTGAAAATCAAGTATAATCTTTTTCATAATCTGAGGGGAAGGATTTACCTAGCTGTGTGATCTTGAGCACAACTTTGTGCCAGTTTCTTCATCTATAAAATGGGATAATAACAGCCACTACCTCACTGGCTTGTGAAGATTAAATGAGTTATCATATGTAAAATACAATAGAACAAGAGCCTAGCAATAGTAAACACTATGTAAATGTTAACACTGATTATTATTCTTTGACACATTGTTTCTTAAACTGTAGGTTGAGATGCATTAGTAGCCAATTAAAATACAAAGAAACAGACCAGAGCAGAATAAAATAGTAGAGAGCGCTGCACACGGTACAGGTATTATTGTGGGTTGTGATAAATATGCCATAACAATTGGTACAATGCTACCTACTCTGTAAGTTTCAATATTTGCTCTTTTTGGGCTAATTTGAATCGGTTCTTAAAGCTTATTTGAATGAATACCAAGAAGAGTGAGAAAATGAAGAATGGAAAGTCCACTGATTGGGGGTCAGATGCATTTAGTTCTAACCACTGTTCTGCCACTGATCAGAAAAGTGGTTTGACACGTGACCTGAACTCGACACCTCTTTTATTAAAAAGGGAATTTCTTGTATGTATCTCAAAGGAAAGTGTGCAGCACTGTGAGCCCTTATAGTCCAGCACTACATATGAATTAGACAACACCTCTCAACTTGTCGGTTTTGAATTATAGCTTGGCAACATCATAGGGCTAATTATGACTCCTCCCTTTTTTTTTTTTTTTTTTTTGGTTTGGAAAAAAAACACACGAAGTTCTCTGATTTGCAATAAATGCAACTTTGCCAAATTCTCTAACCACTCATGAAATTCCGAGAAGTGACAACGAAATACACTTAGTATGTCTGTTATGTTGATTTTAGAGTTGCAATTTAAGCCTGAAAATTCAAACATTTCTAACATCACCTTTTTCTATTTTACTTTCCTTTTTGCTTTCTTTCTCTTACTTCCATTCCAATTCCGTAGGGCCCAAGTTAAAACCTGAAGAAAAGGGCTTCCCTGGTGGTGTAATGGTTAAGAATCCGCCTGCCAGTGCAGGGGACAGGGGTTCGAGCCCTGGTCCGGGAAGATCCCACAAGCCGTGGAGCCACTAAGCTCGTGCGCCATGACTACTGAGCCGGCACTCGAGAGCCCGCAAGCCATAACTACTGAGCCCGTGCACCTAGAGGCCATACTCCGCAACAAGAGAAGCCACTGCAATGAGAAGCCTGCGCACCACAACGACAAGACTAGCCCCTGCTCGCCACAGCTAGAGAAAGCCCGTGCGTAGCAACGGAGACCCAGTGCAGCCAAAATAAGTAGAAAAAAAAAAAAAAAAAAAAGACCTGAAGAAAAGAATTGCTATGTGACATTATTCAGGAAGAGGAGGTGAATAGTTTTTAAAACATCTGGTTCTCATCTTATTTAAAGCATGAAAATGAGAATTGGAATCTTGTAGATCTAGTATTGATTTGGCAGCTAAGAGAAGAATGGCGCCCCAGAAGGAAGTCTAGTCAATGAGGGGAAGGAACTTTGCACTGGCAGGGACAGTAGCATTAAACTAACATGGGGAGTAAAGTGCACAGGGAAGAGGATTGGTAGGAAAAAGATGAAAGTGCTCTGAGAAAGTTAAGGATCATCGTCATCCCCACCCTCATCATCATCATCATAATTCTGACAAGTAGAAATAAATGAAAAGCTACAGAAAAAAATGAGATGGAAAAGGAAATAGTGGAGATTCTTTTGTGAAATTGAAGGAACTTGTAGCATCTGACTTGCTGCTTTAAAATATTTCACGCAAGTTTTTTTGTTGTTGTGGATCAAGGAAGGGGGAGAAGAGGCACTAGAACCACCAGGCTACAACTAGTTTCTCTTGAAAAAGAGCAGAAGGCGAGGGAGGGTATATATGCATGTGTAGAGCTGATTCATTCTTCAGTGCAGTAGAAGCTAACACAATATTGTAAAGCAACCATACTCCAATAAAAATTAAATTAAAAAAAGAATTGATTAATTTAAAATTAATTAATTTAAACTAATTTTAAAAAATTCGAATAACAACAACAAAAAAGAAACCAACTACTGATACGCACAACAACTGGGATGGATCTTAAGGGCATTATACTGAAAGAAAAAAGCCAATTTCAAAGGCCACATATGTATAATTCCATTTATATAACATTCTTGAAATAAGATTATAAAGATGGAAACAGTGGTTTCAAGGGCATAGAGATGGGGAATGAGGATATGGAACGATGGGTATGACTCTAAAAGGGTAGCACGGGGGATATCTTTGTGATGATGTAATCATTCTGTATCTTGATTTTGGTGGTGGTTACACAAATCTACACATGTGGTAAAATGCCACAGAAGTATATACACATATTGTGCCAATGTCAGTTTCTGAATAAGGGCAGGTACGTCTAAAGAACTACCTAGACCACCTGGAAGGCAACACAGAACAACAGAAAGTAGAAAATATGAAAAAGAGATTACAAAACATGGAGGACAGAGTGAGGAGATTTAATATTATCTAATTAGTGTTACAGAAGGAGAAATGGGGGAGAGGCAAAACTAGAAGAGATCATATCTGGGCAGTCTCCTGGTGGTCTAATGGTTAGGATTTGTTACTTTCATTGCCGTGGCCCGGGTTCAATCCCTGGTCAGAGAACTGAGATCCCACAAGCCATGCAATGTGGCCAAAATAAAATAATAAAAAAATTTTTTTTAAAAAGGAAAGAGCAGAAGGTATAAACGAAAACACAAGCCTGTTGGTACGCTCAATAAACATTTATTTGACTTTTCTTCCCCATACTTCATAAAAATAAAATGAATTTATATTGAATGTTTGCACTTTACCCTTTTTTGCTTCCATGTTCTTCATAATTAATATTAGTAGGTCATTATCAATAGATCAGTAAATGGAGACAAGAAGAAAGCATTTGCTTCAAACCATTTATCAGGTCAGAGGGCAGAGCTGGTCTTCAAATTTATAACCTCTAAATTCTTGGTTTCTATTATTACCAGACATCTGTAACTACTGAAAAAGAAGTTCTAGACCACCTAGTACCAGCTAGTTTGCATCTTCTATCTGTGCTGTTTAATGGAAGATGAGACAGTAGGTAGTGCCCCCGTACCCCCAATCGCTTGGAATTTTAACGCGCACACAGGCACACACTCTCACTGTGGCCTTGCTCAGCACCTGCTGGCAGCCAAGATGGTAAGGTAGGAGGCCATGCAAAACCACTTTAATAGCTATTTACTAACTGATACTTAAACTGACTTTTCAACACTGAGGAAGACCATCAGTATGTGGGGATTACAATATTCATTACCTCACTGTGATTTTTTTTCTAAGGCCTGTATTCTCTGTGTCCATTCAATTCTGTTTCTCAGATAAAGAACCATTATCATTTGTTTCAGTGCTTTTTGTTTTATGTTATACAGTCAATTTTACCGATAGTTTCCAAACATCCTTAAGTAGGTCTGCAAAAAAGTTAGTGTGTGCCTTCCCATCTGCCTCAGATCTATGTAAATGTACCCTGCTTAGTTTCACTTGAGTTCAAACATGTACCTTTGAGGCCAAGACCTTGGGAATTCAAGGGCAAAGTGAACTTTAATCTGGTACATTTCGTACTTTCATGAATAGTGAAAAAAAAAATCCTCAAAGCTTGATTGGTTCTAGTCACATTTGCCTGTCACTATTTCTCAAACCATTGTACATAAAGTCACCAGCACAAAAGATCCTTCACTAAAAAAACATATACCAGGGGAAAGCAAATCAAAAGAACAGGGGAGAGGATAATGTGTTTGATTTCTCAAAGTCTATTTACTGTCCAATTGATTTTGGCCCTTAGGCCTTTGGATGTGCTAGCAAGTAATTATTTTTATGGTTGATAAAATGAGTACTGAATATTTATCATTAATTGCAGTTTGAAATCATTTTAAAAAAAATCTGTCATTTTGGTTTCTAAAAATTGTTTCTTCTGGCTAGACACGAGCCAAGTACCGAGAGCTGACCAGATGCCAAGTCTCAGGACTGTCTAGTCTTCCACATCAGACCTTCAGCCGGGCCTTCTAGCTCTTCTTGAGGTTAGAAAATCTATCCCCCAGTCTCGCAGATGCTGTTCTCCCCCAACTGGCTCTACAGAGAACATCATTATCTTTGCTGAGCTTCTGTCTCTATGGCAATAACAGATGGGAAGTGCTGCGGAATTATTCATGTTCTGGAAAGGAGGCAGTCAAGAAGGAGGGGAAGATGGGGGGTGGGAGAAGGGGGCACGACCCGGGAGCACGATCGTGGTGTAAAGAACGGAACGTGTGTGTGGAGCGAAAGAGAGGCTCGTGAGCCTTTAGTAGGCCCGTTGGGAGGAAAAGAGGGAAAAAAATCGATGTGCACAGGGGTATTCCCAGTCGGCTGGCTCCAAATGTGGACCCCATACGAGTGACCTCGAAGCAGTAAAACCAGGAGAAATGGGGCGAAAACTGGCAAAAAGAAAAAAAAAAAAGGAGGGGGACGAAGCTCGAGTCTTCTGAATTTGGTGCACTGAGACCTGGGGGTCAGTCTCCTGATTTTGCGGTGGGGCGGGAAAAAGGGTTTTTTATTGATGTTTCAAAATATGACGGAGTAGCTCGGCAGAGTTCAATATGCTAACTAGCCACCGCGGAACACAGACCAGGGAGACCACTGTCCGGCCCCGAGGGTCACAGCCGAAAGCTCTTCAGTCGTCTCTTTCCTCGTCTCATCTCCTGATCGCTTCCAAAACAAAACCCCAAAGCCCTCAGGAAACACTGTAGAAACATGTAATTTCTAGCTCCCTTTTGGAACCGAGAGAGCAGTCTGGTGAGGGGGTGGCAGGAGGGAGTCTGAGAAGCAGGGACAAAAATGTTTTCTGTTTTGCCGGAACTTCGGCCAGCCCTCCGGCCCGGCCCGATGGCGGAGAAGGTCAGCCCCGGCAAGGCGCCTGGGCGGAGGCCGCCCGGGCAAGGCGGGGGCCGCCGGTGTGGGGCGGAGCGCAGCGCCAGCAGCTGGCGGGGCGGCCCTCGGGCGGGGGGGGGGGCCCGCAGGGGCGGGGGGCAGCCCCAGCGCGCAGGGCCCACACTGTGGGGGGTGCGAAGCTGGGAGGCCGCCGCTCGGCTGCCTCCGGGGCGGGGCGGCCCAGCTGCGCCCCGCGGGGGGAGGGTCGCCCGTGCCTGACCTCGGGCGGCGGCGCTCGGCCGGGCGGGCCCTGCCTCCGCCCTGCCGGCTGCTGGGGTCGCGCACAGTGCACCGCGCGGCCGCCCTGCCCCCTCTCTCCGTGTAGTGCGGCGGCCGAGCGACCAGGGCGCCCCCGGGTCTGGCCCGTCTCCACCGAGCAGCGGGTGGGGCGGGGGCGGGGCGGTGGCGGCCCCAGACAGCCGGCTGGGCGACTCGAGGAAGGAAGGAGGGAGGGCGGCGGTGGGGGTGGGGCGGGGAGGGAACATCCTGTCTGCGCCGGGTGCACCGCAGACAGCGCCGCGCGCCAGCCGCCCAGACGGCGCGCGGGGCTGGGAACGCCGGGCGCGCGCCTGGGGGGAGGGGCGCGCGCGCCAGGCGACGGGCCGGGGTAGCCCTCGGGAGCCACAATAGTCCCTACGGCGCGCGCGTCCCCGAGGGGCTAGGAGCCGCGAGGCGGCGGCCGTCCCGCGGGCGCGGTGCCTCTGCTGGCTCCGTTCCCCTCCCCCCGCCCCTCCGCCCCTCCGCCCTCGCTCTGCCCCGGGCGGCCGGAGACGGCGGCGGCGTCTGCGGGAAGCCGTGTGTCTCCGCAGTGACGTGGGCGGGCCGAGGACTCGGTGACGTCAGAGGGCTGTGTGTAGCGATGTGTGTGGGGTTCGGAGCGGCGCCGGCACAGCGGAGGGGAGCGGGCGAGCGGCGGCGGCGGCGGTGGCGGCGGCGGCTGGCACAGGTGCGGCCTCGGCTCGCTCGGGGGACGCGGCGGGAGGCAAGGGGCGCGCGGCCCCCGGGGCGCCCGACGGCAGCGCCGGGGGTAGTGGGGAGTTAACAAAGCTCATCGGGCTTCCTGGGGCGCGGAGGCCGGAGTCGGGGGTGCGGATGCGCGGGTCAAGGGTGAGGTCGGAGCCCCGGGGGGTGGGGGCGCGTGGCGGGTGTCTCACGGCGTATCTTGTCTCGCTGATGCCGGGTGGCGGGCAGGGGCAGGGCGCTGCACTTGACCGGAGCCGTCGGGACCCCGGAGACCTGGGCGCCAGTCCCCGCCCCCCCGCCGCCTGTCTGTGCTGCGCGGGGATGCCCCGGGCTCGACCCGGTTGGTCGGCGCCCAGCGGCTGGGGGATCCCGGCTGGGCTCCCCACCCGCCCCTCTCTCTTCTGGTCCCGGGCGGGCGAGGGAGGTGCAGCCTTAGGGGTGCTGAGGTAACACCCGAGAACTTCCCGGGGAGAGGGTGCACGGGGGATTTCCAGTCTTCCCTGCGGCCCACTCAGCGGGGTGGTGTGGGGAGGGCCCTGGGGGTGTTCCGAGACCGCGGGGGGGGTGCTCCTTTTCCTCCACTTCCCACGACCCCCTGGCACGCCCCGAGGCGTCCCGGGTCCCATCCTCCCCACCGCCTCCTCGGGTTTGAGATGGGTGGGTGGCTTTGCGTGGGCCGAGGATTTCAGGGTTTGGGGGCTCCCCCATTCTAGGTCTCGCCTCCTCCCCTCTTCCTTGGCCAGCGTTGGCTGAGGTGTTCTTGTGGTGGGCGAAATCAGTACGTTGGCTAGTGGCCTTGGTCCTTAACCCTTTGGGTCTGTTTTAAGGTAAATTCCTCGCAGTTTGGGAGGCAAACATTTCTATTTATTGGGATTCCTTTTGGAATTTCTCTCAAGAAGGAAGTGGAAGAAGGATCTTTTCTTTTTTTCCCTCTTCCTCCATTTGCATTCTTTGTGAGGTCTGTCTGCCTTGTGCTTTTTGTCCCGGATTAGTCTTGTTCAAGGATGGAGATTCCCAGGAGTGGAGTCTGTAGCTTTTGGCTTCCATTAGGCAAATTCTCTAACCCTTTAAAGGGAAAGTTAATTTTTGCTGACAGTCATTCCAGAAACATAGCCTACACTGACTAGATGAGTTATGCACTTAAGATTGTAACTTACATATTGGTAGGTATGTTAACTAGTATCTGATTTTTTTGGATGAAACTGGTGGGTTTTTTTTTTTAATTGAGAGATGAAGTAATAGGTGATTTTAGCTAAAATGGCATAACTGAGAAAACCTTTAGTATTGAGTTTTGGGTGAGATGATCTCTTTAAGGTTCTTCCTGTTCTGAGTAGGAGTAACCCTCTCCCTTTTGAGGGATATTATTGCAACCTTTACCCATTCTCCGAATTGCTTTCCTATTTAAGTGAAGGTACTTCTAGTTAACTGGTATTAGATTTAAAGGAATCACTCAAGTGTCACCTTTGGTAAAGTGAACTCAGTTTAAGATTAAGAAACTATTTTCAAACTGACCCTTTGGGCTCTGGAGCAAATTCAAATGTAACTATCCCCCAACCCCCTTCTCTTCCAGATTAATTAAAAGAAGAATGAACAGTAATCCTGAAGATAACTGGGCAGTTTTTCTTTAGGTTTCATTTTTAATTGTAGAAGTTCAAGTGGAGTCAGAGACTCTTCTTAACTGGTGTGAGGATTTATACAAGCCTTCATTTTGTCCACACAGACCAACAGATCATCATTTTTAGAGAAGATACTTTTTTCCCTCCTTTTTTGGTGTCTTTGGTGCCAAATACTAAATTTGGGTGCATAATTTTGACTCAAGTAATTGCATAAACTTTTCGGGTGTTGTG
Organism: Phocoena phocoena; assembly: GCF_963924675.1. NCBI lineage: Eukaryota > Metazoa > Chordata > Mammalia > Artiodactyla > Phocoenidae > Phocoena > Phocoena phocoena. Next base: position 49,955,128 of record NC_089222.1, read on the forward strand.
CTTAAAACCAAACCAAACTATTGCGTTGAACTTGGACATCTTGAATTGAGAGAACTGGTAACTTTATTTTAATACGTATATCTGAAGAACTTAAGAAAACAAAGGCTTCCTCGGAAGTGTGCCTCTTAAAATTATTTTCTGTGTTATTAGACAATAAGAAGTTTTATAGCACTTGCAGTGAAATTATACTTGGAGTATAAGCAGAACCAAAACAAAGTTGCAAAATCTATTGAGTAGTTTAGGGAGGTCTCTTTGGAAATTAAAATTTTCTGTTTGAGTAAGTTACCATAAGTATTGGTATACATTGTGTTTCTCTCTTCAAATAAGCAACTAGTTAACAATGCAAATCTCAGACTTACTTATTTAACACAATAGTTTTTAGCAATGGAAAACCTACAGACAAATTTTTCCTTGGTTCAGGGCTCAAATAAAAAACTGAACGGGATGGGAGATGATGGCAGCCCTCCAGTGAAAAAAATGATGACAGACATTCATGCAAACGGAAAAATGATGGTAAACAAGATGCCAACTGTAAAGAAGGAACACTTGGACGACTATGAAGCGCCAATGGAAACTGATGAAGAGCATGTCAAAAGAACCTGTGCCTCTGTGCCTGAACCTTTACATTTAAATCCCAGTTTGAAACACACTTTGGCACAATTCCATTTAAGTAGCCAGAGCTCTCTGGGTGGACCAGCAGCATTTTCCGCTCGGTATTCCCAAGAAAGCATGTCACCTACTGTGTTTCTGCCTCTTCCATCTCCTCAGGTTCTTCCTGGTCCACTGCTCATCCCTTCTGATAGCTCCACAGAACTCACCCAGACTGTGTTGGAAGGGGAGTCTATTTCTTGTTTTCAGGTTGGAGGAGAAAAGAGACTCTGTTTGCCCCAAGTCCTAAATTCTGTTCTCAGAGAATTTTCACTCCAACAAATAAATACAGTATGTGATGAATTGTACATCTATTGTTCAAGGTGTACATCAGACCAGCTTCATATCTTGAAGGTCCTGGGAATACTTCCATTCAATGCCCCGTCCTGTGGGCTGATCACATTAACTGATGCACAAAGACTGTGTAATGCTTTATTGCGGCCACGCACTTTTCCTCAAAATGGTAGTATACTTCCTGCTAAGAACTCATTGGCCCAGTTGAAGGAAACTGGCAGTGCCTTTGAAGTGGAACATGAATGCTTAGGCAAATGTCAGGGTTTATTTGCACCCCAATTTTATGTTCAGCCAGATGCCCCGTGTATTCAGTGTCTGGAGTGCTGTGGAATGTTTGCGCCCCAGACATTTGTGATGCATTCTCACAGATCACCCGACAAAAGGACTTGCCACTGGGGCTTTGAATCAGCCAAATGGCATTGCTATCTTCACGTGAACCAAAAATACTTAGGGACACCTGAAGAAAAGAAACTGAAGGTAATTTTAGAAGAAATGAAGGAGAAATTTAGCATGAGAAATGGGAAGAGGACTCAATCCAAGGCAAGTTTGTTTTTTTTAATAGCAATTTTGAATAACGGTAATGGTTTACTTTGAAATTAAAAGTCTATTTAGAATATAACAAACTATTACTACTCATGCAACAACAGGAGAAACTCATCTAAATAATATGTTATGTTTGTATTACACGTTTTAGGCTATAAAGTGCTTTCCTGTATGTGTTCTCATTTGATCTTCCAAACAACCTACTGAGAGAAGTGAGATTATTCCCATTTTACAGATAAAGAGAATGAGGCTCAGAGAGATCAAGTGGCTTTCCCAAGATTATATAGCCAGGGAGTGGAGGATTTGGGGCTTTTCAAGCCATGTCCTTGTTTTCACACATCTTGCTTTTTGATGACTAAATCAGTTGTTTTCCTAGGACTCAAGATAATTTACACTTTGGTGTTATCTCTGTTTGCAAATGATATGATAGGTAGCCCAAACAACTCTGGTGGTGGGCTCCAAACAGCGTTTTTTCAAAGGTATATTTAGGATTTCTGACATTGTTTCTGTAATTGAATATTCAGACTTGATCAGTACTGGAGACAAATGCAAAAGACAGATTTATCTGAAAACTTCGTGATTCTAGTCACCAAGAATTTTTTTTTAAAGAGAGGAATAATTTTAAAAAATTATGGCAGCTAGAAAGATTATTTTATTTTTTAAATTAAAAAAATTATTTTATTTATTTATTTTTGGCTGCATTGGGTCTTCATTGCTGCACTCAGGCTTTCTCTAGTTGCAGCGAGCGGGGGCTACTCTTCCTTGCGGTGCACAGGCTTATCATTGCGGTTGATTCTCTTGTTGCAGAGTGCGGGCTCTAGGTGCCTGGGCTTCAGTAGTTGTGGTGCGTGGGCTCAGTAGTTGCGGTTCATGGGCTCTAGAGCGCAGGCTCAGTAGTTGTGGCGCACGGGCTTAGCTGCTCCGTGGCATGTAGGATCTTCCCGGACCAGGGCTCGAATCTGTATCCCTGCATTGGCAGGCGGATTCTTAACCACTGCACCACCAGGGAAGCCCAACATTATTTTAGATTAAATAAACATTAATATAAAAACGTCTCAGCAAAGAGATTTTAAACTTATTTTCCCACCGCATTATCTGGTAGGCTACACTAGTTCATTCTAAGAGTTTGAATGGCTGGCTAATAGATAAGATTTAGGCTATTAAATATTCAGTTCGTTGATCTGGTTTTTAAATATTTGCCTACTTGCTTAAAATCAGTATAATAGCTAACACTAAGTGTTTAAAATGTGGCAAGCATTGTTTTTGAACAGTTTTACACGTACAGTTTTATTTGATTGGTACCACAAAAGATTGGCCATGTTTCATCTTAGGAATCTAATTTTTCCACTATTAATTAGCTTTTATTCCTTGAAATATCTCTGCCCTTTCTGCTTCACAGAAGTATTAAATGACTGAAGTTTATTTACAGCAAGATTAGAGCTTGGGCAAGAAACTTAAGGTTTCATGGCCTGTGCTTTAAACCTTTCAGGTTTTGAGGGAAATTTAGTTACAGTGTAGTTTTAAGACAGTGATTTGCTTCTGAAGCCCAATGAAGATAATTTCAGACTTGAATTCAGGGTAGTTTGCTACTTGCTGATTCCAAACCGGTCAGTACTTCTTGGAAATGCCTTGCCTGTGGCTACTAGGTAAGTTTATATTGTTTAACTGATTTTAAAGCAGAATTGACTTTAAGCCAGTTCTCACATTGTTGGACATGCTTACAGCTGGCCTGGTCCCACGCTGAAAATAGTGTTTAGAAATTGTCTGTATTCTCAAAATGTGGAGTGCCCCTCTTGACATTTATGATATCTTGCCCTAATGTAACTAGGACTCTCACATGTCCATAGGTGGCCACATTATTTGCCAGATATTCTTGGTCCAATCTTGGTTGCTCTGACATAAGCATTTTTGGGATAAATTACTTTGCCTAATATTCCTGCTCTGTGTTTGTGAGAAAAAATATCTGAGAACCATGATAAAGGTTAAAAAAAAAAAAAGGTGATGAATTTACTTAACTGAAACTGAATGTGCTAGGGTTTGGTTAAAATTGAAACTGTCCTTCATCAGGATGTAGTCATTTATTGTCTCAGAATTTATTAATTTGAATTCAGTTTTTATTTGGGGAAGCTGTGAGATTTTTTTCCCCATCTTTTTACTATGTTATGTTTTGCAGTATTTGCCAGCGTTTCTGGTGTGTTTTGTTATTTTTTCCAATTTTATGTGAATTTTAAGCAATTTAAGGGAATTTGAAAATTTCCAATAATCAAACCTTTAAGAAAGAAGTTTTTGGGGAGTTCATGCATAGTAATACATGCTTGCTACTTCACATTTTGAAAATTTACTCCTCAAAACTTGGCGAAGTAGTTCTCTTTTGAAGTTGAGATGAGAAACCGGTGGGTTCAGATGGGTCACATGCTTCTGGTTGTATAACTGGTAAGTGGTAGAATCAGGAGTTGAATGGAGTTCTTCTGACTTCAAGTCTAGTAATTTTCACTCCTTTTCCCATAAGCAAACTCAGTAGCAGAAACTGAATTTTGAGAAACATTAACTTTTCTTATCAACTTACCTTAGTATAATGGTTCTTAAGCTCTCTGTTAACTTGTATGTAGACTAAGGTATTTTACTGGGAAGGGGGCACGGAGATAGTCCTTGGCTGGGGAACATTTTTCATTATCTTCTGTGAGTCACTGAATTGGTTGCCCAACAAACCAAATACATCCAGAGGAAGCTCATTTAAAAAAGTCAAAACAGGCTTTTTAAAAAAAAATTAAAGCATATGCTAAATATATTAACCTCTTATCTAAAGGTCCTTATGTTTAGTGTGAACACTGATGTAATTGGGCATGTTTAGTTAATGTAGTCAGAGTAGGTTTTTGGATTTTAAAAATCCCCTCAAACTCAGTAGGCAATTGTTTGAAATGTAGCAACTGTTGAATTATTTCTAAGGATGGAAATTATATTAGTGATGGTCACCAAACTATTTGCATAACTAAAAACTATATTTACTTTGCATAGTTAGGAGCTATATTTAGATGGGAGAAATAAGTGGTAGAAGGTCAGTGTTCTAAGTGAAGAGCTGACTATTCTTTGCAGACACCAGAGGTATAGTATTTTGAACTCTTTCTCACTCAGGTCACCACAAGAAATAATACTTGATTTTTAGATCTGCCTAGGTTGCTTTGCAAAATGGTGTTATCAAAACTGTCTCTTCATATCATTTTTTATGTTTTTATTAGAAAAATGATTATTGTATTTTATAGTGCACAAATATATGGAAGAATACCATATTCTTGATTCTTTTCCATATCTCCAGTGGGTATTGTTTATTTGATCTAATTCTGATTTTGTTGAATCTTAGTTTCTATCTGTGGAAAAAAGGTTTGCCAAGCAAACTGATCATTTGTAAGTAAAATTTGAAGGGTGATGTTTCCTTGAGATTATTTTCAAGCACATTAGAAAAACCTATTTGTAGTCAACTGATAAGATCATTATAGGTGATTCTTTGCTGTTACAGCATGCGGCTGACATTCTCCAGTTCACTAAGTAAAGATGGTTTATGCCTTTATAAATTTTTAGGGGTTAAAATTTAGATTTCTAACATTTAGACTTGACTACTGTTAGGTAAGTAAAATAATACGGTTCTTACTTTGCTTAGGGAAAAAACCCTATGGATTATCTGTGATGCAAATAGATTACCTAAAGATATCAACTTAAAAGTTTTCCTCTTAAAGCCTATTAATTAAACATTCACTTTTTTTAGTTTTGCATTTTTCTTACAGTTCATTTCTGCGAGGTCATTGGCAATAGTGATAATCCTCCAAAAAATTTCTCCCCTCTTGTAAGCTATTATACTTTTGTTTAGGAAGTGTGTTTCTTAGTACCAACCTAAGTGAGGTAAAGAAATACACTAGAGAGGATGGGTAACTTACAAAGAGTAGTGTTGGGACAAAATGTGTACCAGTAATAATTGTGATAGATTTGATGGTAATCTGTTACATCAGAGGCAGAGTTTGCAATTTATGATTAGCATAAATTTTTATTAAGTGGCTATAAGGTCAGAATCAAATGAAGTATTTGTGCTCATATAAGGGACGAGTATGAATATTTTTTTCTAACTTTATAAAATTAACAACTGTCTTAATGAGTTTTGAGACATTTTCCTGTTTTCCCAGAATTTAGTTTACTGCTTGGCAGGTCAAAGTTACTCAGTGAAAAAGAAAAAATTTTTTAAACTGAATAAATTTTTGGGAGACAATGCTCCATTATATTTTAGAATATTGGGGATTTTTGGGGAAAAATTATGGTTTAACCCTTAATAAACTTATATAATTTGCAAATAAACTGTTGAATAAGACAACTGATCAAATGAGAGAATGGATTTAAAAGTACTTTGGAAGTTGAGTCTAGAAATATCAGATGGTACTTCAAACTATTACTGAAATATTTACTAATATGTATTTCGGGATTTTTCCTTTCCCCAAACATTTTCTTGATTTATCTAGAATTATCTGAAGATATTTCAAAGTAAGATAACTGAGTGTTGGGCTCAGCTGTATCTCACTTTTAGTTGTTTGTACACAGTAATTATACTAGTTGGATATTTGTTTATTTATCAAAATGAAGTATGCAAGAAGAAAGTACAAAACACGTTTGTTATAAAATATGTTATAAGAAGGAAATTTCAGTGAAATCTTTAGAATGGCTTTGGGAATAGTGCCCCCTTATGGTTTAGGAAATCTAGAGTCTATATTCATTTTATCATTAAAAATTTTTAATTTTTTAAACATTTTAAAATGTTAATATTTTTTAAAAGGCTTCTGATAAAGCGCTTTATCCTTTTGGTCTGAGAAATGGGAAAAAAAATTAAGAAACTTCAAGGAAGAAAAGAAAAAGAATAGGCCTGAATCAGTACATAGTTAGCCAGTAGTGTTCTCATACCTATGCATATGTTATAATTTATACCACTTGGAGAACAAGGAAGAAAGCAAGAATTGGATTAATTTCAATGCCTTTAGAATTCTGGTAGTAGAGAGTGTGGAGCCAGAACTCAATTTGTTCAAGTAAAGAGGTAGAACTAGTTTGGGAATAGTTTTAGTAATGGCTTGAACCTTTATTTTGTCCATGCATAAAATTTGGTCTGTTGAGGTTTCATATATGTTACATATACATTAAAATAATGTAAGGATTTTATTTGACTAAAAAGGCATGAAGAATATATAATTTAAGGTGTGGTTTGGTTCCATCACTAAAGTATTACAGCACCATGCTAGGCAGAAAGAGAAATGAATAGGAAAGATTTAAAGTTAGTTTAAAACTCATTTTGATTCCTAGACTTAGAAATGGGTCACAGAAATATGTATGTAAAGACTAGTTGGAGGCTCCCTAGGGCAGGAATTCATCTTGTAGTTTCTAAACCTAGAATGTGATGTATGCTTAACAAAAGTTTGGATACAACTGAATGAAAAGTCTTAGTAGCCCTAGAAAGCTACCAGTGATTTTCAAGGAGGAGAAGAGTTTCGTTTTAAAGCGAAGCAGCATTTTGTTTTTATCTGTGGTATTGAATTTATTTTGAGATTTCTAATAGCCTTAAAAGTGCATATTTTGTTTATCTTATGGGGACAAGGAATACAAAAGTTAAAGAAAATTACTAAAGACCAATTTGGGTACGTAATACTACGGCTTTCCATTTTGAAAAAAAAATTTTTTTTGGTGTGATTATGAAAGCAATATAGGCCCATTAGAGTAAATCCTTAAAAAAGTACAAAGAAGAAAACAGAATTTCCTCATAATTTCACCATGGAGTGATAACCACCATTGGAATTTATTCCTTTACGTACGTAATGCTTTGTAAATCTGTGCAAAAGCATCTGTAGAGTGCACAGGTTATTAACTTAAGACCTAATTGTTGAAATAATACATTTGGACAAACTTCAGGACATGTACTTAGAGCAGTGTTTATCAAATTGCAGTTTGTCACCCATGCAGCCTTTCTCATCTGGGGTTCTGTGGGAGGAGAATTAAGCCATAGAAAGGATGGTATATAGTACCTTTCTAAGTCCTTTGGAGAGAAGTTAATTTAATGCATACAGTGGAAGCTTTGCAGGGTTTGGGCTTAATTTTCTTGAGAACCTCAGTTGAGAAGGGTGAGGGGGATATCAAAAAAGTCAATTTACTGGGTCACCAGCATTTTAAAAATACATGAAATAGAGTAAAATTTTTTAAAATGCAATATATTGCACATAGTAAAATTAATTTACATTTTGATATTGTCAATTTATATTATTTGAAGGTCAAAATAATCTGAGATACTTTTTAAAAAGCATCTATGCTGAAATGGGATAGAAAAGCAAAGCCTTACATGTATGTAGATTAAAACTTTTTTAAAAAATTAAGTTATTTTTGGCTGCGTTGGATCTTTGTTGCTGGGCGCAGGCATTCTCTAGTTGCGGTGAGCGTGGGCTACTCTTCGTTGCAGTGTGCGGGCTTCTCATTGTGGTGGCTTCTCTTGTTGCGGAGGACGGGCTCTAGGCGCGCAGGCTTCAGTAGCTGTGGCTCACGGGCTCTAGAGCACAGGCTCAGTAGTTGTGGCGCACGGGCTTAGTTGCTCCGCGGCACGTGGGATCCTCCTGGACCAGGGCTTGAACCCGTGTGTCCTGCGTTGGCAGGCGGATTCTTAACCACTGCACCACCAGGGAAGCCCTAGATTAAAACTTTTTATAACAGATATTTTAGTGAAAAGATGTATATGACATGGAAATTTTCAAATAATTGCAATATTAAGTGGATTGGACACCATAGAATTACAGTGTAAAGAAATTATTTTTCAAGTCCCAGAAATTAACAGGATTTTTATCAGTTTGTTTCCTTTAAGTTTTTTTTTTAATAAATTTATTTATTTTTGGCTTCATTGGGTCTTCGTTGCTGCACACGGGCATTCTCTAGTTGCGGCGAGTTCACAGTGTGTAGGCTTCTCATTGCAGTGGCTTGTCCTTGCGGAGCACGGGCTCTAGGCGTGCGGGCTTCAGTAGTTGTGGCACACGGTTTCAGTAGTTGTGACTTGCGGACTCTAGAGTGCAGACTCAGTAGTTGTGGCTCATGGGCTTAGTTGCTCTGCAGCATATGGGATCTTCCCGGACCAGGGCTCGAACCCTTGTCCCCTACATTGGCAGATGGATTCATGCCACCAGGGAAGCCCTGTTTCCTTCGAGTTTAAGGGAGGAATATCGTACTACTGACTTTTACATGGCTTTGTTTCCATGAAGGATTTAAGAAGAGAGTTGCATATTTTAAGAATGTGACCTTGCTTTTCCTGTGAGAGTTTTTAAGCACTTTAAACCTAAAATTGGCTTTATGAGGTAGATATGATTCTGTAGTGTGGAGGAGCAACAGACGTGATTTCTGCAGATCCATCTTTGATAAGTTAGTGGAAGTGCTTAGACCTTATTGTTCCGGTTTTGCATTAGGTTGATTAATTCTAATAATTACAATGAAATGAGGCACAAAACTAAGCCTTAAAATCTCTTAAGTAGCTATTTGCTACCTTGTAACACTATTCCTGTTTCAGTTGTTGAAACACTCATTCACAGCCTGTTGGAAGTATTGAGAAAACCTGATCCTATTCTGAGAGATTCAGTTTCTTTCAGTAGGAGTTGTTGGCAGCTGTCTGGTAGGGTATCTTTTGTGTCCTTCTGAAATCATTTATGGACCACTTGAATGTCTTAGTATTATACACAGTAAAAGGAACCTGGCGGGTATATTGGCTTTATAGCGAAGGAGTTGTTGCTTAACTATGTGTTTGGTCATGTGTTTACTAAGGTTGCTAACGATTTATGTTTGGCTTGTACAAAGTAATGTGTATTTAATATGCATTATATTTTACTTTTTATGTAAGCACACCATTATAGGAGGATAGACTATGAAATTTTTCAGTCTACTAGTCCTTCATAAGCTTACTGGCTTATAAATACCAAAATGTAAACATAATCTTTGTCTTTCTAAGTTCTATTTTAAAAAATATTTTCCACATATTTTAAAAAGATTTAATTCTGATTTTTTGAGGGGACTTTTTGAAATCCCATCAATACTTTGAGATATTGTCTTGATTTCTTTAGTTCATCAATGTTTGTCATTAGGACTTAAAGATCATAATATTAATCTGACACTGTAATTAGAAACTAAAGTGCCACCTAAAATCACAGTTTATTATTGAAGATAAATCTGGGAATTTTAAAGCATTTTGATTTTTGTTTTTGGGGGTTTTTTTTAGTGCAAATTGGAATGTTAGTATACAAAGGGTGCTGAGTGGGTGGAATTGCTTTTGTAACTAGAAAGTGGTGACAAATGCTTATTGGTCTTTTTGTAAATGAAATCAAGTTCTCTAAACTATTTGTCATTGTGAGGCTAATAAGCATGGTACCAAAATACAATGATTCTTTATTAGGAAACCTGATTATTAAAGGGTCATGTGTACATAACACAGTAAGTTGAAATTTAGAGAAACTTGCATAAAACATTTCCTAATTTTTCCTTATTTAAAGTTAACTTCTATACATTTTGGGCTTATTTAAATTTTGCTTTCATAGACGTTATTTGTTGTTTTACGACTTAGAGAAAGAACTTTTGGAATGAAATCATGTGTCTGAAATTTTTCTTATATGTTTCAGATGAGGATGCCATCTGTTCATTTTGTGGTAGATAATTATGGGGAAGTTGGGCAATAGAAGTATTTTAAAATCTTAAGGCTCTAACTTAAGCTACTAAGTGATCTACTTCTCTTCTTTGCCAAGTAATGTAATGTATTCTATTTTAATGTTTAAGTACACGAAGGGAATGGAATTATTCTCATATTGAAAGGTAAAAGGAAAGGCAATAGATGTGCGTATCTTGGTGTCTCATTTTTATTCCTGATCAGTAGTAGCATTATTGCTGTGCCATTTAATTATATTGTTATTTTTTTGAAGACCTAATTTGTATGTTGCCACAAATGCATAATAGATGAGAAAATCTGGCATGCCCGTGAATGTTCTGTTGTATAATGTGTGCTTTTCATAATTGTTTTTAACATGCAGTTAGGATAACTTGTTATAAACGTGTTTATGGCTTACCACAGCATATTAGGTAAAATTAACTCCCAACATTTTATCATGGTTAGTGTTCTGCATTTCCCCATCATTTATATTATTTAATTTGTAGATCTGATCTCTCAAAATACAACCCAGAGACTGTTAGGATTGTTGGTACTTCATTGAACACAAGGGTATTAAATATGAAAGAGACTATCTTGTGAGTTTCCTGGTAGCCGATTAACCTTAAAAAAGGCTACCCTGGGAATTAATGAGCTACACTGTCATTCAGAATTCATTCAACAAATATTTGAGTCCCTACGACATGCCATGCATGGTGCTAGGTACTGAAAATACAAAAGTGATTAAGACAGTACTTGACCTCAAGCTGCTGTTTAAGCAGAGGCGGAATAGCCACTCGTCAGGGATTTTGTATAGGGAGTTCAGACATTACCTAGAGGACTGCACTAGGTGATCTTTAAGGAAGGTTTTTTTAATAACCCCTCCTCTGTGACTCTCTTCATGTGTTGGTGCAAGAATAGGAAACAAAATAAAGGTCAGAAACTAGGGAGGGATGGATGTTTAAATAGAAAGAATGTGCTAGCAGTTATTTAAGGTGGCATTTGAAGTTTAGAGACATCATAGAAACAAAGCTATACTGAGTTTGGATCATGAATAAAGGTAAAACTTATACAAATCAAGCTGTAGAGTTTTAAAATGAACTTGATCAAAATTGAATCAGATTTGAAGTCAAGATCTCTGGCTGAAGAAGTTTAGAATTTGTTATTCTGAAGATTTGACATTCCAGTTATCTGTAATAGGGAAAACTTTAAAATATATAAATCAATTTTAGTAATTTTAATTTAAAACATCTGGAAACAGTTGATTTCTTGGGCAGTACATCCAGAATTGTCTCAGATATGAAACTGATTTAAAGTGGAGCTTTCCATATTTTCTAAATAATGAGTTTAACAAATAACTTCTAAAAATGGAATTCTCATTTAATTTGAGCCAATCTTATACTTCATTGATTTGTTAGAGTGAGCTCACCCCTGCTCATTAACACCTTTTTTATCACAGTGTTGGGGTGAAAATGTTCTGCCTAAGTGAGTTTTCTAGATGATGAAACTACTCTTCTCAGCACTGTGTCTTTTTAAAAACTTTAACCTTTTTTTAAAATGAATTCTAAAATGTCTTAAATAGTTTTCAGTCTTTCTAAATGGTATGTGTATGGTATATATATATATGTATATGGTATACTACAAATTTAAGTATAAATATCGACTATAAGTATGTCATGTTGACCCAAGACTTCTTAAACATCAGTTACTCTGTTGTGATAAGGGTAGGGAACAATTGAGATATATTAAATTGTTTGCCCTGGCCTATGTGTGATAAAGCCCTCAGATTGTGTTGCTTTTTGAATCAGTTTTTGTGTTTGTGTCTTGTAATTCTCCTCTCTCCCTGGGCTGTCAGCTGGCATCTGGTATCTATCATTTAGTATTTCTGTTGCCAGCAGTCAGTTCCCTTTCTAATTTATGGTAGAACTAAGCTGTAGGCTGAGAAACTGTGTAAACAAATGATTGATTTATTTTATAAATAAGCAGTTGCTTTTGCCCCAGATTCTGAACTTTAGAATACTTGATCAGGATTGTGAGGTTTAGAAACAAATTCTACTCTTACAGAGTCTAGAGGCCCTCACTGAATACTCAGCTCTTAAATCCTTTCGAAATGCTCTTCTTTTCGCTATAATCTTGTGCTCTTGTTAGTATTTCAAATTCCTTGCCCAGTAATTCTTAACAAAACATTGATCTCCTACCAATATGTGTGTGTGTCGGGGGAGGGGAGACAAAATATAAAACAAACCAAATGAGGAAGTTAGTAACCACAGGTTATTTATTCTTTTCTATCTCAGTTTCTGAACCTCAATTTTCTTAGCTGTAAAATGGAGATAATTATACCTACTTAATCAGGGATTAAGTAGGTATATATATCTATAGGGATGGGGGGGTGTATTCTAGGTAATTGTAACAATGAGAAGAATCAGAACTTAGCGATGCTGCACATTTGCAGAGTACTATTATTTAAAATGGATTTTTAAAATAGATTCCATAAGTATGATATTTGATGAAATCATTCTGGTAGTCCATGTTAACATACATGCTAAAACTGTTCTTGTGATGGGACAGTTCATGTCTCTTTCGGTTTTAAGTGAATACACATGGTACTTTAAGGAAAGACTGCCTTATTAGAAGATGATTCTTAAATAACATAATTCTTTACTAGTCAGTGTTCTCTGGAGGCAGCCTATGGCTCTGTCAAGTAGATACATAAAATTACCCGTCACATCCTCCTTCAATAAACTTTTCCCCTTCCACATTTTTCTACAGATAGATACACCACCAGGAATGGAATTACAGTCATGGTATCCAGTTATAAAGCAGGAAGGTGACCATGTTTCTCAGACACATTCATTTCTACACCCCAGGTGAGTGGGTATTGGCTCATTCATTATTCATTCAACATCTATACATCAGGTACTATTCTAGGCCCTGGGAATTCATTTTATAGTTTTAGGTTTTTTTTGCTAATCAATGGAATGAATTATAAATAGTGTTGAATATTTGAATTAACCTTTCCTGTGTGTTTCTATGTTTTTTTTTTCCCCCTAGAAATAGGTAATTTCTTTTTTGCTGTAAAGTGAAAAAAATGGAAGTTTTCTTTTTATTTCCTTACTTCCCTTCAAGAAGTAAACCAACTCTTCAAGAGTGTGGTGTGCAACTTTGATATTTTATTTTACTTTTATTTATTATTATTATTATTTTTTACATCTTTATTGGAGTATAATTGCTTTACAATGGTGTGTTAGTTTCTGCTTTATAACAAAGTGAATCAGTTATACATATACATATGTACCCATATCTCTTCCCTCTTGTGTCTCCCTCCCTCCCACCCTCCCTATCCCACCCCTCCAGGCGGTCACAAAGCACCGAGCTGATCTCCCTGTGCTATGCGGCTGCTTCCCACTAGCTATCTACCTTACGTTTGGTAGTGTATATATGTCCATGCCTCTCTCTCGCTTTGTAACAGCTCACCCTTCCCCCTCCCCATATCCTCAAGTCCGTTCTCTAGTATGTCTGTGTCTTTCTTTATTCCTGTCTTACCTCTAGGTTCTTCATGACATTTTTTAATTTTTCTTAAATTCCATATATATGTGTTAGCATACGGTATTTGTCTTTCTCTTTCTGACTTACTTCACTCTGTATGACAGACTCTAGGTCTATCCACCTCATTACAAATAGCTCAATTTCGTTTCTTTTTATGGCTGAGTAATATTCCATTGTATATATGTGCCACATCTTCTTTATCCATTCATCCAATGATGGACACTTAGGTTGTTTCCACCTCTGGGCTATTGTAAATAGAGCTACAATGAACATTTTGGTACATGACTCTTTTTGAATTATGGTTTTCTCAGGGTATATGCCCAGTAGTGGGATTGCTGGGTCAGATGGTAGTTCTGTTTGTAGTTTTTTAAGGAACCTCCATACTGTTCTCCATAGTGGCTGTACCAATTCACATTCCCACTAGCAGTGCAAGAGGGTTCCCTTTTCTCCACACCCTCTGCAGCATTTATTGTTTCTAGATTTTTTGATGATGGCCATTCTGACTGGTGTGAGATGATATCTCATTGTAGTTTTGATTTGCATTTCTCTAATGATGAATGATGTTGAGCATTCTTTCATGTGTTTGTTGGCAGTCTGTATATCTTCTTTAGAGAAATGTCTATTTAGGTCTTCTGCCCATTTTTGGTTTGGGTTGTTTGTTTTTTTGTTACTGAGCTGCATGAGCTGCTTGTAAATTTTGGAAATTAATCCTTTGTCAGTTGCTTCATTTGCAAATATTTTCTCCCATTCTGAGGGTTGTCTTTTGGTCTTGTTTATGGTTTCCTTTGCTGTGCAAAAGCTTTGCAGTTTCATTAGGTCCCAATTGTTTATTTTTGTTTTTATTTCCATTTCTCTAAGAGGTGGGTCAAAAAGGATCTTGCTGTGATTTATGTCATAGAGTGTTCTGCCTATGTTTTCCTCTAAGAGTTTGATAGTTTCTGGCCTTACATTTAGGTCTTTAATCCATTTTGAGCTTATTTTTGTATATGGTGTTAAGGAGTGATCTACTTTTACATGTACCTGTCCAGTTTTCCCAGCACCACTTATTGAAGAGGCTGTCCTTTCTCCACTGTACATTCCTGCCTCCTTTATCAAAGATAAGGTGACCATATGTGCGTGGGTTTATCTCTGGGCTTTCTATCCTGTTCCATTGATCTATCTTTCTGTTTTTGTGCCAGTACTGTACTGTCTTGATTACTGTAGCTTTGTAGTATAGTCTGAAGTCAGGGAGCCTGATTCCTCCAGCTCCGTTTTTCGTTCTCAAGATTGCTTTGGCTATTCAGGGTCTTTTGTGTTTCCATACAAATTGTGAAATTTTTTGTTCTAGTTCTGTGAAAAATGCCAGTGGTAGTTTGATAGGGATTGCATTGAATCTGTAGATTGCTTTGGGTAGTAGAGTCATTTTCACAATATTGATTCTTACAATCCAAGAACATGGTATATCTCTCCATCTATCTGTATCATCCTTAATTTCTTTCATCAGTGTCTTATAATTTTCTGCATACAGGTCTTTTGTCTCCTTAGGTAGGTTTATTCCTAGATATTTTATTCTTTTTGTTGCAGTGGTAAATGGGACTGTTTTCCTGATTTCACTTTGAGATTTTTCATCATTAGTGTATAGGAATGCCAGAGATTTCTATGCATTAATTTTGTACCCTGCAACTTTACCAGATTCATTGATTAGCTCTAGAAGTTTTCTGGTAGCATCTTTAGGATTCTCTATGTATAGTATCATGTCATCTGCAAACAGTGACACCTTGACTTCTTCTTTTCCGATTTGGATTCCTTTTATTTCTTTTTCTTCTCTGATTGCTGTGGCTAAAACTTCCAAAACTATGTTGAATAAGAGAGGTGAGAGTGGGCAACCTTGTCTTGTTCCTGATCTTAGTGGAAATGCTTTCAGTTTTTCACCATTGAGGGTGATGTTGGCTGTGAGTTTGTCATATATGGCCTTTATTATGTTGAGGAAAGTTCCCTCTATGCCTACTTTCTGGAGGGTTTTTATCATAAATGGGTGTTGAATTTGTTTTTTTTTTGTTTTTGTGGTACACGGGCCTCTCACTGTTGTGGCCTCTCCCGTTGCTCCTGTTGCGGAGCACAGTGGCTATGGCTCATGGGCCCAGCCTCTCCGCGGCACGTGGGATCCTCCCGGATCGGGGCACAAACTCATGTCCCCTGCATCGGCAGGTGGACTCTCAACCACTGCGCCACCAGGGAAGCCCATGGGTGTTGTATTTTGTTGAAAGCTTTCTCTGCATCTATTGAGATGACTGTATGGTTTTTCTCCTTCAGTTTGTTAACATGGTGTATCACATTGATTGATTTGTGTGTATTGAAGAATCCTTGCATTCCTGGAATAAACCCGACTTGGTCATGGTGAATGATCCTTTTAATGTGCTGTTGGATTCTGTTTGCTAGTATTTTGTTAAGGATTTTTGCATCTATGTTCATCAGTGATACTGGCCTGTAGTTTTCTTTCTTTGTGACATGCTTGTCTGGTTTTGGTATCAGGGTGAAAGCGGCCTCGTAGAATGAGTTTGGGAGTGTTCCTCCCTCTTCTATATTTTGGAAGAGTTTGAGAAGGATAGGTGTTAGCTCTTCTCTAAATGTTTGATAGAATTCGCCTGTGAAGCCAACTGGTCCTGGGCTTTTGTTTGTTGGAAGATTTTTAATCACAGTTTCAATTTCAGTGCTTGTGATTGGTCTGTTCATATTTTCTATTTCTTTCTGATTCAGTCTTGGCAGGTTGTGCATTTCTAAGAATTTGTCCATTTCTTCCATGTTGTCCATTTTATTGGCATAGACCTGCTTATAGTAATCTCTCATGATCTTTTGTATTTCTGCAGTGTCAGTTGTTACTTCTCCTTTTTCATTTCTAATTCCATTGATTTGAGTCTTCTCGCTTTTTTTCTTGATGAGTCTGGCTAATGGTTTATCAATTTTGTTTATCTTCTCAAAGAACCAGCTTTTAGTTTTATTGATCTTTGCTGTCGTTTCCTTCATTTCTTTTTCATTTATTTCTGATCTGATCTTTATGATTTCTTTCCTTCTGCTAACTTTGGGGTGTTTTTGTTCTTGTTTCTCTAATTGCTTTAGGTGCAAGGTTAGGTTGTTTATTCAAAATGTTTCCTGTTTCTTAAGGTAGGATTGTATTGCTATAAACTTCCATCTTAGAACTGCTTTTGCTGCATCCCATAGGTATTGGGTTGTCGTGTCTCCATTGTCATTAGTTTCTAGGTATTTTTTGATTTCCTCTTTGATGTCTTCAGTGATCGCTTTGTTATTAAGTACTGTATTGTTTAGCCTCCATGTGTTTGTATTTTTTACAGATCTTTTCCTGTAATTGATATCTAGTCTCATAGTGTTGTGGTCGGAAAAGATACTTGATACAATTTCAATTTTCTTAAATTTACCAAGGCTTGATTTGTGACCCAAGATATGATCTATCCTGGAGAATGTCCCATGAGCACTTGAGAAAAATGTGTATTCTGTTGTTTCTGGATGGAATGTCCTATAAATATCAATTAAGTCCATCTTGTTTAATGTATCATTTAAAGCTTGTGTTTCCTTATTTATTTTCATTTTGGATGATCTGTCCATTGGTGAAAGTGGGGTGTTAAAGTCCCCTACTATGAATGTGTTACTGTCAATTTCCCCTTTTACGGCTGTTAGTATTTGCCTTATGTATTGAGGTGCTCCTACGTTGGGTGCATAAATATTTACAATTGTTATATCTTCTTGGATCGATCACTTGATCATTATGTAATGTCCTTCTTTGTCTCTTTTAATAGTCTTTATTTTAAAGTCTATTTTGTCTGACATGAGAATTGCTACTCCAGCTTTCTTTTGGTTTCCATTTGCATGGAATATCTTTTTCCATCCCCTCACTTTCAGTCTGTATGTGTCTCTAGGTCTGAAGTGGGTCTCTTGTAGACAGCATATATATGGGTCTTGTTTTTGTATCCATTCAGTCAGTCTGTGTCTTTTGGTGGGAGCATTTAATCCATTTACATTTAAGGTAATTATCGATATGTATGTTCCTATTCCTATTTTCTTAATTGTTTTGTGTTTGTTATGATAGGTCTTTTCCTTCTCTTGTGTTTCTTGCCTAGAGAAGATCCTTTAGCATTTGTTGTAAAGCTGGTTTGGTGGTGCTGAACTCTCTCACCTTTTGCTTGTCTGTAAAGGTTTTAATTTCTCCATCAAATCTGAATGAGATCCTTGCTGGGTAGAGTAATCTTGGTTGTAGGTTTTTCTCCTTCATCACTTTAAATATGTCCTGCCAGTCCCTTCTGGCTTGCAGAGTTTCTGCTGAAAGATCAGCTGTTAACCTTATGGGGATTCCCTTGTGTGTTATTTTTCCCTTGCTGCTTTTAATATGTTTTCTTTGTATTTAATTTTTGACAGTTTGATTAATATGTGTCTTGCCGTGTTTCTCCTTGGATTTATCCTGTATAGGACTCTCTGTGCTTCCTGGACTTGCTTAACTATTTCCTTTCCCATATTAGGGAAGTTTTCAACTATAATCTCTTCAAATCTTTTCTCAGTCCCTTTCTTTTTCTCTTCTTCTTCTGGAACCCCTATAATTCGAACGTTGGTGCGTTTTAATGTTGTCCCAGAAGTCTCTGGGACTTTCCTCAGTTCTTTTCATTCTTTTTTCTTTATTCTGCTCTGCAGTAGTTATTTCCACTATTTTATCTTCCAGGTCACTTATCCGTTCTTCTGCCTCAGTTATTCTGCTATTGATCCCTTCTAGAGTATTTTAAATTTCATTTATTGTGTTGTTCATCGTTGCTTGTTTCATCTTTAGTTCTTCTAGGTCCTTGTTAAATGTTTATTACATTTATTCTATTTCCAAGATTTTGGATCATGTTTACTATCATTATTCTGAATTCTGTTTCAGGTAGAACTGCCTATTTCCTCTTCATTTGCTAGGTCTGGTGGGTTTTTATCTTGCTCCTTCATCTGCTGTGTGATTTTCTGTCTTCTCATTTTGCTTATCTTACTGTGTTTCAGGTCTCCTTTTTGCAGGCTGCAGGTTCGTAGTTCCCGTTGTTTTTGGTGTCTGTCCCCAGTGGCTAAAGTTGGTTCAGTGGGTTGTGTAGGCTTCCTGGTGGAGGGGACTAGTGCCTGTGTTCTGGTGGATGAGGCTGGATCTTGTCTTTCTGGTGGGCAGGTCCACGTCTGGTGGTGTGTTTTGGAGTGTCTGTGGACTTATTATGATTTTAGGCAGCCTCTCTGCTAATGGGTGGGGTTGTGTTCCTGTCTTGCTAGTTGTTTGGCATAGGGTGTCCAGCACTGTAGCTTGCTGGTCGTTGAGTGAAGCTGGGTGTTGGTGTTGAGATGGAGATCTCCGGGAGATTTTCTCCGTTTGATATTACGTGGAGCTGGGAGGTCTCTTGTGGACCAGTGTCCTGAAGTTGGCTCACCCACCCCAAGAGGCACAGCAGTGACTGCTGGCCGCAGCACCAAGAGTCTTTCATCCACACGGCTCAGAATAAAAGGGAGAAAAAGTAAAAAGAAAGAAAGAGGATTAAAGAAAAGAAAATAAAGTAAGGTAAAATAAAATAAAAGTATTAAAATAATTATTAAGAAAAGAAAAAATTTTTAAAGTAAAAAACAAAAGCAACAACAAAAAAAACGGACAGATAGAACCCTAGGACAAATGGTGAAAGCAAAGCTATACAGACAAAATTCACACAGAAACATACACACTCACAAAAAGGAAAAGCGGAAAAAATCATAAATCTTGCTCTCAAAGTCCACCTCCTCAATTTGGGGTGATTCGTTGTCTATTCATGTATTCCACAGACGCAGGGTACATCAAGTTGATTGTGGAAATTTAATCCGCTGCTCCTGAGGCTGCTCGGAGAGATTTCCGTTTCTCTTCTTTGTTCTCACAGCTCCCAGGGTTCAGCTTTGGATTTGGCTCCGCCTCTGCGTGTAGGTCACCGGAGGGCGTCTGTTCTTCGCTCAGACAGGACGGGGTTAAAGGAGCCACTGATTCGGGGGCTCCGGCTCCCTCAGGCTGGGGGGAGGGAGGGGCATGGAGTGCGGGGCGAGCCGCTCGGCAGAGGCCGGCGTGATGTTTCCAGCCTGAGGCGCGCCGTGCGTTCTCCTGGGGGAGTTGTCCCTGGATCCTGGGACCCTGGCAGTGGCGGGCTGCACAGGCTCCCTGTTAGGGAGGTGTGGAGTGACCTGTGCTCGCACACAGGCTTCTTGGTGGCAGCGGCAGCAGCTTTAGCATCTCATGCCCGTCTCTGTGGTCCACGCTTTTAGCCGTGGCTCGCGCCCGTCTCTGGAGCTCCTTTAAGCAGCGCTCTTAATCCCCTCTCCTAGCGCATCAGGAAACAAAGAGGGAAGAAAAAGTCTCTTGCCTCTTCGTCAGGTCCAGACTTTTCCCTGGACTCACTCCCGGCAACCCGTGGCGCACTAGCCCCCTTTAGGCTGTGTTCACACCGCCAGACCCAGTCCTCTCCCTGCGATCCGACAGAAGCCCGAGCCTCCGCTCCCAGCCCCCGCCCGCCCCGGTGGGTGAGCAGACAAGCCTCTCGGGCTGGTGAGTGACGGTCGGCACCTATCCTTTGTGGGGGAACCTCTCCGCTTTGCCCTCCACACCCCTGTTTGCTGTGCTCTCCTCCGTGTCTCCGAAGCTCCCCGCCTCGCCACCCGCAGTCTCCGCCCACGAAGGAAGGGGCTTCTAGTGTGTGGAAACCTTTCCTCAACACGGCTCCCTCCCACTGGTGCAGGTCCCGTCCGTATTCTTTTGTCTCTGTTTGTTCTTTTTTTCTTTTGCCCTCCCCAGGTACATGGGGAGTTTCTTGTCTTTTTGGAGGTCTGAGGTCTTCTGCCGGTGTTCAGTAGGTGTTGTGTAGGAGTTGTTCCACGTGTAGATGTATTTCTGACGTGTCTGTGGGGAGGAAGGTGATCTCTGCGTCTTACTCTTCCGCCATCTTCCCCTCTCTGTTAACTTTGATATTTTAAAACGAAACTTTTTGAAACTTAGAGGATTTCATAGTAGCCACACCCTCAAAATCAATTTTCATATTTTCAATAAAAATGCACCTTAGATTACAGTTTTTATTTATAAAACCTAGATTTTTATCTGCTACTGTACATATTTATCTCCCCAAGCACAGTGATAAAGAATCTCAATCTTACTTACATTTATATAGTTCCTTCTATTCCTATTACATTTGAAGTAAGTTTTGGGGCAGTAATAAACCTGTCAGTTTTCTTAGCAGAATACTGAGTTTTCATTCTCAGAATTCATGTGATTGGTAAAGAGGGACTATATAGATGTCCTGTACAAGGAAAATGATATGAGATGAGATTATTTAGAGTTCAGAAGATGAAGTGTTTGGTCAGTTAAATGGTTGCATCCTTTGGCTAGAGGTTAAGCAGATTATAGTTAATCATATGGCACTTAAATATGTAGCTCAAATTTTGTTCCATGAGTCTCTCAGATAATCTCCTGAACAATTTTATATGAGCTTTGAGGAAAATTGGTAGTCATCCCTTTGATCTTAGTTTTGCACAATTTATTATTGCTGTTTTATCAAATAAGTAAGAAATGCTAAAGTATTTTCAGAAGATTGCTCTGTGGGGTTTGATCCAAGGACGACTGCCCAGTAGCTGGGCAGCATTCAGAATGCTGGTTCTCTCTTTGAGAAGGGAGAAGGGCCCTGGGAGCTCTTTGTTGAGGCTGTGATGAGTCAGGCCATAGCCTTGCAGTGTGGGACTGAATCAGTCTCACCACAATAAAGAGCAAGGATTCCTTGCTTTGGAGGGGTGGCAGACACGGAAATAGTCCTTCAGAGTAGTGTATAGTCTGTTTTCTTTTGGCATAAACCTTACCTACTCGGGGCTGTTGAACTGCTCTGTAAAGTACTTCATGGTTTTAGTTCTCGTGGTTTTGAGGGAGGGAGAAGAGACTGATTTTCCATTATCTTTTTAAGTGCTTAGAAACTACTTTTTGTAAAATAACAAAAATAACCTGATAATTTTACTCTTTCTGCCTCAACTACTTACTTTTTCAAGAATTGCTTTCTATGACCCTTATTTTCTGAGTTGTTCTGTTATGTTTTGATTAAAAAAAATTGTTTAACCAATAAAATTGATGTAATATATTTTGCTTTTTGCCTAAATGTAATATGTATCTTCTTTTGCCATTCTTTGTTTTCAGCTACTACTTATACATGTGTGATAAAGTGGTTGCCCCAAATGTGTCGCTTACTTCGGCTGTATCCCAGCCTAAAGAGGTCACAAAGACAGAGGCAAGTAGATCTATACCAAGACACTCAGAGAAGCCTCACAGTAGTGGGAAACATCAAAAAACAGTGTCTTATCCAGATGTTTCACTGGAGGAACAGGAGAAAATGGATCTAAAAACAAGTCGAGAATTATATAGCCGCTTAGGTAAGTATTCAGAAATTATCTTTTTAAAATCAAATATCTAAGAAACATATTCAGCATTTTCAAAGAGGATTTCTATTTAAGAGAATTTCCCAGATAATGGAAGCTTTTATCTTAAAAAAAAATACCACGTTTCAAAACTCTTGAGTGACTACATAGACCCCCTCAGTTGTTCTGCTTATCTAGAATGGTGATATATATATAGAGGCTAATGAGCTAGAAAATGGACTATATGGCTGCATATTGCAAGTGACTTTTGTCTAATTATTTTTCCTTCTTCCTGCCTTTTCTTTACTGTCAGATTTCTTAAAAGGTCCTTATTTTTCTTTCTAATTTGCTGTGAACTGAGAAACCTTTTAACTAATAATGTGAAAAGTATATGATAATCTATAAAAATATTGAATCAACTTTGTTATACACCTGAAACTAATATAATATGGTAAATCAACTATAGTTTTTAAAAAAAAGTGTATGTAAGAGTAGTTAGGTATAGGACTCAGAGACACTTAGTCATGGAATAAGCAAGGTTTGAAAACTCATAGCTGTGGGGGCCAGGCAGATGGCATAAATGCAGAATGCCGGCTGGACATTAAAAAAAATACTGCATAGTTACAGTGCCTTTTAAAATACTGTGGCCCAGACAAGACATGTCTGCTCACATGCTGCCTGTGTTACCCTCTTCATAGATGCAGAGCTTTGTTAACAGCTTAGGCAAGTGCAACAGTTCTTTTCAGCTTTCTCAGAGCAGTCTTGAGTCCTCTAGTTACCTGTTTTCATAGATAATTGAGATTCTTCAGGAGTTTTTGTACTTTAATTTTGAGATTTTTAAAACTCAGTTTTCCTTGGATTTAAATATGGCGAACAATAATTAGTAATGTATTACTACCATTATACCATGTTTGCATTATATTTCCTAAATTATTTAATTCTAGAGACTTTTAAAAAATTGTTGAGATGTAATTCATATTGCTTAAAATTTATCCTTTTAGAGTATACGATTCAGTGGCTTTTAGTAAATTCACAAAGTTGTGCAATGATTACAACTATTTAATTTCAGAACATTTCATTACCCTAAAAAGGAACCCTATAATCCAGTAGAAGTTACTCTTCATTCTTCCCTTTCACCAGGCTCTGTCAGCCATAAATCTATTTTCTGTTTTTATGGATTTGCCTATTCTGGACATTTCATATGAAAGGGATCCTACAACATATGGCCTTTTGTTGTCTAGCTTCTTCCACCAAGGATATTTTCTCAGTCCATATTATAGCATGTATTAGTACTTCTTCCTTTTTTATGGCTTAATAACATTCTGTCATATGGATGGATAATACCCCATTTTGTTTATTCATTCATCTGTTGATGGACGTTTGGATGTGTCCACTTTTTGGCTATTATGACTAACGCTGTTATGAACGCTTATGCACAAGTTTTAATGTGAGCGTACGTTTTCATTTTTCTTGGCTATATATTTTGGAGTGGAATTGCTGGATCAAATGGTAACTCTATGTTTAATATCTTGAGGGACTGCCAAACTTTTCAAAGCAGCTGCACCATTTTCATTTCCTGCAGCGGCTTCTGAGGACTCCGATTTCTGCACATCTTTGCCAACACTTGTTATTTTTTGTCTTTTGATTATAGCCATCCTAGTGGTTGTGAAATGATATCTCATAGTTTTGATTTGTGATTCTCCAATGACTAATGATACTGAGTATCTTCATGTTTTTATTGGACATTGCAAATCTTTGGAGAAGTGCCTGTTGAGATCCTTTGCCTATTTTTAAATTGGGTTGTCTCTTTACAACTGAATTGTAAGAGTTCTTTGTACATTATGGTACTAGAATTTGCCATTCTGTCAGTTGTCTTTTTACTTTCTTGGTAGTGTCCTTTGAAACACAACTTTTAAATTCTGATGAAGTCCAATTTATTGTTTCTTTTGTTGCTTACTTTAGGTGTCATGTCTAAGAAACCATTGCCTAATCCAGTTAAGAGTTTTAGCTCTTACATTTAAGTCCATGATCCATTTTGAGTTAATTTTTATATAAGGTGTGAAGTTCAACCTCATTCTTTGTATATGGATACAGTTGTCCCAACACTGTTGAAAAGAATACTCTTTCCTGATTGAATTGTTTTGGCACCCTTGTTGAAAACCAGTTGCCCATAAAAGTACGGGTTTGTTTCTGGGCTTAGTCTTTATGCCAGTACTACACACAATTTTGATTTCTGTAGCTTTGTAATAAGCCTTGAAATTGGGGATTGTGAGTCCTCCAACTTTGTTATTCTTTTTCAAGATTGTTTTGGCTATTTTGGTTTCCTTTTATTTCCATATGAATTTTAGAATCAGCTTGTCAGTTTCTGCCACAAAGCCAGTTGAAGTTTTGATGGGGTTGCATTGAAAAAATAGATCATTTGGGGAAGTATTATCATTTATTGTAGTCCGTTTGGGCTGCTGTAACAAAAATAACAGACTGGGTGGCTTATACCACAAACATTTACTTTTCAACGTTCTAGAGGCTGGGAAATCCAAGATCAAGGCACTAGCAGATTTGGTCTGGCAAGGGCTTGCTTGCTTGCTTCCTGGTTCATAGATGGCCATCTTCTCACTCAAATGGTGGGAGAGCTCTCCGGAGTCTCTTTTATAAGGGCATAAATCCCATCAATGGGGGCTCTACCGTTATGACCTAATTACCTCCTGAAAGGCCCATTTCCCAATACCATTGCATTGGGGAGCTAGGATTTCAACATATGAATTTTGGAGGTCACTGACATTCAGATCATGATATCATCTTAACAGTATTAAGTCTTCCAATCCATAAACATGGGATGGCTTTCCATTTATTTGGGTCTTTTATTTCTTTCAATAATGTTTTGTAGTTTTCATTTTACAAGTTTTATACTACTTTGTTAAGTTTATCCCTAAGTATCTTATTTTTTATTTCATTTGTAAATGAAATTGTTTTCTTAATTTCATTTATGGATTGTTCTAGTGACATTTTAACAGAGTGATATTCATACTCTGTTACTTCATTTTTGCCTTTCAAAGATCCATCAGTCTCGAATAATTCTACAAGCAAAAAGAAACCTGAGCCTACCACTTGCAACTTAGCCAGAGACACAGGCAAGGCAGGAATTGACCGTGATGCTGCAGCTTCATCTCCACTTCTTGTCAAAGATGTTATTTGTGAGGATGATAAGGGAAAAATCATGGAAGAAGTAATGAGAACTTATGTAAAACAACAGGAAAAACTGAACTCAATTTTGCAGAAGAAGCAACAACTTCAGATGGTAAAATTGTTATCTAAATGGTAGTCCATTGTGAAAAGATACTTTTGCATATTCTTAAGGAAAGTCAAGATGAGATGCTATAAATGTATTTAGGATTATTCAGTTTTACATTTATAAGAAAGATTAATACACTTTAAAATTTTTAGAGAAGATAGTTTTCAAGATAATTACTTATGTATAGAATTGATGTGACAGCTGAATTTTAGATATTTTCTGTCCTGTTTTCTCCTGAATTGAAAATTCTAATGTGATGGAAATAAAGTAAAAATTATATTGTGATTCTTTAAATTACAGGAAGTTGAAATGTTGAGTAGTTCAAAAGCTATGAAGGAGCTCACTGAAGAACAGCAGAATTTACAGAAAGAGCTTGAATCTTTGCAGAATGAACATGCTCAAAGAATGGAAGAATTTTATGTTGAACAGAAAGACTTAGAGAAAAAATTAGAGCAGGTAATGAAGCAAAAATGTACCTGTGACTCAAATTTAGAGAAAGATAAAGAGGCTGAATATGCAGCACAGGTAAGAATTACAGTTTGTGTAGTGTTGCCCTTTCAATGTGGAAATTGAAGCCGTTATTTTAATTTCATTAAAGAAATTACTTTATGTTAAGCTTATTTCATTTAGACTAGATTTCAAAATAGACAGTTCTGTTAAACACAACTTTATATCATCCAAGATGATTTTTTGACCTTGATTACTTTATTACTTTAAACTTATCAGGTTTCTGTAGTTTAGTTGTCCAAATTGCTAATCTCTAGCTATCTGAATATCAGAGGTTATGTTATTTTAATGTAGTACATGGGCTTTCAAATCAACGAATTAACAAACGTGAACTGATGCCCACTATGTTCACAGCACTCGGGCAAAAATGAATAGTAGCTCACAACTTGGGGAAGATGAACAAATAACTCTTAACCTGAGCCAGCTGTGATGAGAGGTATACTGAAGTGTAGGGCATAATGAAAGTGTTCTAGGTGTTCAGTTCTCTTGACCTTTTGTTTCACCCTCATTTTAAGGTCATGTCAAAGTCTGATTAATAGTATTAGGTATTCAAGAGATGCATGCATGAAATAGTTCATTTTTGTAATAAGTAATTTGAAAGTAGGTCTTTGCCATGATGTGAGGAGTAAGTGGAAAAACAACACTGAATGAAAACTGACACAGTCTTCTAAATCACACAGCTGGCAGAACTGAGACAGAGATTGGACCATGCCGAGGCTGATAGGCAAGAACTCCAGGATGAACTCAGACAGGAACGAGAGGCAAGACAGAAGTTAGAGATGATGATAAAAGAGCTAAAGCTGCAAATTTTGAAATCATCGAAGACTGCTAAAGAATAGAAACCTTTAAATAGATTCATCTGTGTGTTCCCAACAGGGTTTATTTTTGTTTGTTTATTTGCTTTGGTAATTGAATTCTGAACAACTTATCTGCATGAAAATAACTAGGCATTGTATCCATTTGTAGATCAGAGAAAGTGAAGAGATTATATATTAGTATATACATTTTTACATTTTCCAAATGAATGAAAATGTATGTTTCTTTGTACTTTTTTTTCAACCAGCTTAGTAACAATACTTTACGGTTTCAACTATTACATAATCTACCTATATTTCTAATGCAATTTAGCAGTTGCATACTTTTTAAAAGCTACATTGTGTGATGGAAAATAGTTTTGATCAATTTTGTTATCCATATTTTAGATTCAATTTTAGATACAATGGTGGCTTCATATTTCATATATAGAGCTACTCAAGGAGTTGAAGCTCCATTTTTTTTCATGAACACAATCTCCTTTCTAAGTTAATATAGTATACTCATTATTATAATCAAAATTTGCTTTTATTTCGTTCATATTGTTGAATTTCCACCAGTTCCCCTCTATTTAATATCTCCTAAGAGACATTTTGTCAATAGAGGAATTTCATTGTTGAGGTTATAGCACACCCCATGGGGAAGGATAACATGCTTTCTTATACACTGCTGCTAAACACAAGAAGCGGTTATAATTAGATTTTCTGTTTAAATGTGGTTATATTTAGAAAAAAATTTTTATGCAGCAACTTTAGAAGAGGGAATAAAATGTAATAATTTTTGAACTTTTATGTTGTTAATAGTGGTGTGAAAATATTAATGTACTTGAGAAAAATTGATGTACATCAGTTTCCATACAATCCATAATCCTCCTGTACAGTTTTTATATGTAGTTGTGGGTCTTACTGAAATTTATATAACGGATTTGTTTTCTTTAATGGATTTGTCTTCCTTTAAATTGTAAAATATTAAACACTTTGAAGGTTATTTTGGACTTTTGTATGTTTAAATGTTAAGTCTTACCAAAATGTGCACGAATGGACCATTTTCAGTTACTATTTAATATCAAAATCAGGAATTTACAGTCAACTGGTAGTGTATGATAGGTTAATATAGGGAAGTTTAGTTATCTGCTACTAAAAGGTTTTTAGATAATTTTTAGAAGACAGGAATTCCATAGTTTGGGGGAGGGGCAACTTCTTCTGCACTTTTCTTTTTTTTTTTTGCACAGAAAATCCTGTCATTCCTTAATGACAAATTTCATATTAGTTAATTCTTGGCTTAAAAGATACTAGGTAAAATTCTTAGTATGCATTTTTTAAAGAAAGTTTCCTGAAGCTACCATTAATTGACATTATTATCCCATGAATTTTATGTTTATGTTCTCGTGTAAGGTACTGTATGAAATTAACTTGAGAGCTAAGTTTATTTTTTAAATATATCAGCTAAGGTTAAGGTTATTTACTATTCCCATCTTAGATGATAGATACTTGGTATAGAACTTCAAAAATAAGTAGGTTATCATTTAATCAGTTATTTTCATATTTTGCTTAATGGTACTTATATATCCTAAAAGAATTTTTGTACTTCCCAAATACTAGAGTATGGTCTAAATGTGTATTTTCTATTTTCCATTTAACTTCGACTATATTAAACCTGCAATTAATTTGTTGATTCTTGTTCCTCCTTAAGGAGGAACGCATGTTAAAATGACATATAGGAACAAATATTAAAAATGACATACCCTCCTAATACCTTTTCTTTATCTGGAGAAAGGAAAATCACAAATACATTTTATGATACCATTTCATTTTAGTTGTGTGTTAGTTGTGTCACAGCTAAGATTTTTGGGACATATAATTCAGGCCCCTATAATTTCATTTATTTTTCTAATTCACTCAAAATCTACTTATGTTACTTAGTTAAATGGTAAGCTTACTTAAGTTTCAACTCAAAACTTCTAAAACAAATTGCTTAATCTTTGAAATATGTTATTTAAAAATTCTAAGCAATGCTTAATCACCTTTAAATTATCATAAACTCTTAATTTAGAGTTGCGTAAAGAACTATTTTTTCTAGTTCTTCACATAAGGGAAACTTGCCACATGACATTGTAGTCTTCATTTTCCAGAAGATACACTGATGTGCCATCAGTTTCTAACTTCTTTGAAAATGTTTTTTTAGTCAATTGTAAATAGTATGCCTATTATAGTTAAAAGTAATTTCAAGTTAAACTGTACAACATAGCTTGAAAATATAGAGACTTTGTAATACTCTACAAGTGGCCTCTGCTAAGAATATCCATATAATTATTCTATTTTTGCATGCTCATTTTGTGTGTTGGTTGCTAGCTTAAAGTTTGTTTCAGTGTTAGTTTTTGTGTGCCAATTCATCAGGCAAGCGGATTTTCCCTCAGACGTCATAATATTTTTCTTTTTAGGAACAATATAAAAATATTTACTTTAAAAAGCTGCATTAAAGGAACGGCCTATCAAAAGTGCTAGAGCATCTTTAAAAGGAAGAAAAGATAGAATGTTAGTTTACTGGGTGATGAGTAATGTTTAATTTGGGTGATGATAGTTTCTGTACTCTAAACTTCATGAGAAAAAGGTACCAAATCTATAGTAAATGTAAAACCTGCTGTCATTGAGGAAGCTCTAAACAACCCTTATTTCACAAATGCAACTTTTAACACTAGGAAAGGCTTTGACCAACAATGTAAGTTTGGCTTGTGCTTTAGTTTTGTAAAGCATATTCTTTTGCTTGAATTTCTGTGTCCAGGAGAGTCAGGATGTTTTATGGTTCTTGAACTAATTTTATAACATATTTAATATATTACCAGTTGAGCTATAAAATCATTTGTACATATTGAATTGAAAACCAGTTACTAAAGTAGGTGTAATAGACTGAGTACAATGATACTTGCAGGTTATCCATATATTTTAGAAGACATGACAGAACAACCATTTTATTTGCACATCTATGGCTTCTGTTTGAAGGAAAGTAAAATGATAAAGAAACTTGAGTAATATGAAACATGCTCAAGGTTATTTCCCTAAATGTAATAGGAAAGCTGGTGCTGAAGGTTTTTGATCAGTTTCTAAAATTTTCTTCTCAATGACTTATGTTTTGATTGCTTAGGGAAGAATCCTCATTTTTATTTGCTCTTACACATTTAATCTGCACGACAGGATATTAAAAATTAATGGAATGAGAAGTTGTGCTCATACTGTACATCTGTTTCTGGGCTTGAAACTACTTGCTAGTTTTTATTGAGCTGCCAGCAATAAGGGACACATTACTGCTGTATTATACATTGTGGGGTTGAATAACTTAAACAGCTTAAAATTTTTTTCTACTGTAAGACACTTAAGAATTTCCATTATTGGAAGAAATTTGTATGGGTATTCAATATTGCGTCTTGTTTAAAAGGACAGTCTTTTTTTATTTCGTAAAATCTTTCCATTTTAATTGGCTTCTAAACTATAATACATAATGCAATTTTGAGCCTGTTTTTTAGTGATACAATTAAATGTCTTATATAGTGCTACTGTGTTTGAATTAAAGTGAACAAATGTAAAAACCGAAATTTAAAAAATTAAGCCCAGAAAACAAAATGGTGTATTAAGTTAGTTGAATGTAAGAGAAATTCGTAAGATTTTTTTTTCTTCAATATAAATACCTCACTTGAAAATAAAGCACAGCATACTTAAAGTAGTTCTAGTAAAAAAAAAAAATCCTACTAAAAGAATTGCTAAATCTTGAACAACTCTTGGGGAATTATAGTTTGGGAGAAATAAAATATACTTGCTTTTAACCACCCTGTTAGAAGTATTTATTTGTCCTGATAATTTTAAGCCAACACAGTAGTCTTAAATTATTTCTGAAGTTCTAATCTGTGAAGGCAGTAAATGAAAGATCTGTTGTGCAACTGTTGAAACAAATTGTTGACTACATTGACCATAATTCAATTTAAAATCTTGCCAATGATGTACAGTTTTATGGTTAAAATTGCTGTGGTTGGTTGTATTACATGACACACAAAACTGTCCTCTACCTCACGTGAAATAAATATTTTATATGGTTTTACTATAAAACAAGACTCATCTATCTGGTCACTTAGTTTACAAATTTTGAATTATATTTATTGAAACATGACATACTGTGCTCTTAGCTTATACCTCAACTGTATTTTGTGCTGTTCTCCATTTTCATGCCTTGTAAATAACTTGTATAGATTGTGGATTAAATTCCAAATAAAAACTTTTAATGCCAATGAAATTGATTCAAGCTTTCTTGGTATCCTGTGTGAGTTCAATGTTCTTGTTTCTTAAAATTGACATTTTCTCCTTTTGTTTCTTTAAAGTCTATTCATTACATAGCAAATAACTAACTTGAGAAACTTTTTTTTAATTGTAAAATGTGAAATTTTATGTAATATTTTATGTGATGAACATAGCATTTTGTGATTATTCTCTTTCAAGATACTTGGACTCTTGCATTAACATCTTTTCCTCACCTCCACTTCTGGTATTAGTTGTCAATTACTGCATAACAAACTATTCTAAAATCTAGCAGCTTAAAACAACATATCTCACACAGTATGTGAGGGTCAGAAATCGAAGAGCAGTTTAGTTGAATGTGATGGCTCAAGAGCTGTTAGAAAGGTGCTTTTATGACGTTACCTGTGGCTGAAGTCATATGAGAGCTTGACAGCTGTTGGATCTGCTTCCCAGCTCACTCAGGGCTATTGACAGGCAGTCAGTTCCCCACTGTATGGATGTTCATGGAGCTCTTCACAGCATGGTGGATGGCTTCCCCCAAATGAGTGATCTAAAGGAGAGAGTGATTCCACAATTTGTTTGATGACCTGGACTCTTAAGTCATATACTGTACTTTTGCCTTGTACTATTTTTTAGAAGTCAGTCACTAAGTCCAGCCCATACTCAGTCGGAGGAGATTATACAAGGGAATGAATCCCAGGAGGCAAGGATTATTGGGGGATATCTTAGAGTCTGGTTACCATACCCTCCAAACTTTTTTTGTGTGTGGCAAAATGTACATATAAAATTTACCATTTTAACCATTTAAGGTGTGTGTATAATTCAGTGGCATTAAGTACATTCACAATGTTGTATAATTATCACCACTATATCCAGAACTTTTTCACTATCCCAAACGGAAGCTCTGTGCCTATTAAACAATAACTCCCTATTCCCCCTCCCTCCCTCCCTCCCTGCCTCCCTCCAGCCTTTGGTATCCTCTATTCTACTTCCTATCTCTATGAACTTGCCTATTCTAGGTACCTCATATAAATGGAATCAAAATATTTGTCCTTTTGTGTCTGATTTAGCATTGTGTTTCAATTAGCATAATGTTTTCAAGGTACATCCACGTTGTAGCATGTATCAATTTCATTCCTTTTTATGGCTGAATAATATGCCATT
Organism: Phocoena phocoena; assembly: GCF_963924675.1. Classification (NCBI taxonomy): domain Eukaryota; kingdom Metazoa; phylum Chordata; class Mammalia; order Artiodactyla; family Phocoenidae; genus Phocoena; species Phocoena phocoena. The sequence goes on from NC_089222.1 coordinate 49,987,301, forward strand.
TTGTGTGTATACAACTGGAGAAATGTCTATCCAAGTTCCTTTTTTAAATTGGGTTGTTTGTTTTTTGTTGTTGAGTGGTAGCTCTTCTTTATATGTTCTAGATATTAATCCCTTATCAGATATATGATTTGCAAATATTTTCTTCCATTCTTTAGGTTGTCTTTTCACTCTTAATAATGTCCTTTGATACACAAAAGTTTTAAGTTTTGATCAAGTCCAGCTTTTCTATTTTTTCTTTTGTTGTCTGTACTTTTAGTGTTCTATCCAAGAAATCATTGCCAAATCCAATGTCATGGAGCTTTCCCCCTGTATTTTCTTCTACGAGTTTTATAGTTTTAGCTCTTACTGGAATTGTTTTCTTAGTTTCCATTTCAGATTGTTCATTGCCAGTGTGTAGAAAATGCAGTTGATTTTTGGTGTTGATTTTGTATCCTGGGACTTTGCTAAATGTATTTATTAGCTCTAACAGTTTTTGTGTGTGGAATCTAGGGTTTTCTGTGTATAAGATCACATCACTTGTGAATAGAGATAATTTTACTTCTTCCTTTCCAATTTGGATGCCTTTGTTTCTTTTTCTTGCCTAATTGCTCTAGCTAGAACCTCCAATGCTATGCTGAATAGAAGTGGTTAAAGCAGGCGTCCTTGTTTTGTTCTCAGAGGGAAAGCTTTCAGTCTTTTATCTTTGTGGTTTTTTCATATATGGCCTATTTATTGTGTTTAAGAAGTTCCCTTTTATACCTAGTTTACCAAGTGTTTTTTTTCTTTTATCATGAAAGGGTGTTGAATTTTGTCAAATGCCTTTTCTGTATCAGTTGAGATGATAATGTAGTTTTTTCCCTTCATTTTATTGCTGTGATATATTACACTGCTTAGTTTTCATAAGTTGAAATTTCTTTTGCATTCCAAGAATAAATCTCACTTGCTCATGGTGTATAATCCTTTTCATATGCTGTTATTTATTTATTTGAAATAATTTGACATATAACATTCTATAAATTTAAGGTGTACATGTTCATTTTATACATTTATATATAGTCTAATATGCTGAATTTGATTTGCTAGGGTTTTGTTGAGGATGTTTGCAGCAATATTCATAAGGGATACTGGTCTGTAGTTTTTTGTTTTGTTTTTTGTTATTTTGTAGTGTCTTTGTTGTTATTAGGTTAATCCTGCTTCTTAGAATGAGCTAGAAAGTGTTCTTTCTTGCTTTGATTGTTTTGGAAGAGTTTGAGAAGGATCGGTGTTAATTCTTTCAATATTTGGTAGAATTCACCAATGAAACCATCTGGTCCTGGGCTTTGCTCTGTTGGGAGGTTTTTGATTGCTGATTTAATCTCCTTATTAGTTATAGGTTTACCTATTTCCTATTTCTTCATGAGTTGCTTTTCGTAGATTGTGTATTTCTAGGAATTTATCAATTTCATCTAGGTTATCTAATTTGATGGCATACAATTGTTCACAGTATTCTCAAAATCTTTTTTATTTCTTTTTCTTTTTTTTTTTTTTTTTTTTGCTGTACGCAGGCCTCTCACTGTTGTGGCCTCTCCCGTTGCGGAGCACAGGCTCCGGACGTGCAGCCTCAGCGGCCATGGCTCATGGGCCCAGCCGCTCCGCGGCATGTGGGATCCTCCCGGACCGGGGCACGAACCCGTGTCCCCTGCATCAGCAGGCGGACCCTCAACCACTGCGCCACCAGGGAAGCCCCTGAGATCTTTTTTAATGCATGCCTTTAAAGCTATAAATTTCCATCTTAGAAAATAAAAAGTAGTTATAAACCAAAACTGCAATAATTCTGGCTTTTATATTTGCCTATGTATTCACCTTTACTGCAGATCTTTATTTCTTCTTACTTCTTCAAGTTATTGTCTAGTGTCCTTTTGTTTCAATCTAAAGGATTCCTTTTAACATTTCTTGTAGGGTTGGTCTAGCGGTAGTCAGCTTTTGTTTATCTGGGAATGTCTTAATTTCTCCCTCATTTTGGAAGGACAGATTTGCCAGATATAAATTTGTTGGTTGAAAGTTTTTTCTTCTGACATTTTACATCATTCCACTGACTTCTAGTGTCCAAGATTTCTTCTGAGTAGTCAGCTAGTAAATCTTATTGAGGATTCCTTATTTGTTATGTCACTTTTCTCTTGCTGCTTTCAAGATTCTCTCTTTGACTTTGTCTCTCAACAGTTTGATTATAATGTGTCAGTTTATCTTATGTGCAATACATTAAGCTTCTTAGATTTGTAGATTTAAGCATTTCATATCTGCAAGGTTTTCAGACATTATTTCTTCAAATAATCTCTTTGCCCCTTTCTCCTTCTAGGACACCCCCATAATGCTTCAGAATTTGTTTGGTTTATTTTTATAATTTCTCTTTATTAATATTCTTATTTTGTTCATAAAATGTTTTCCTGATTTCTTTAGCTCTTTGTCCAGATTTTCCTTTAGCTTTTTGAGTATATTTTATACAGTTGTTTTGAATTTTTTTGTCTAGCAAGTCCAATGTCTGCTTTTTCAACGGTGGTTTCTATCAATTTGATCTTTGGATGGATTATATTTTTCACTTTTTTTGTATGCCTTGTGATTTTTTTTGTTGTTGAAAGTTAAGCATCTGGCAATTATAATGCGGTAACTCTGGAAATCAGATTTTCCTTCTTCCCCAGGGTTTGCTTTTTCTTTTTTTAAGTTATTACTGCTGTAGGCTGTGGTAGTCCACATGCTTTGAGATTTTTCCACACTATTTTGCAAAGACTATTCCTTATTGTGTGTGGTCATGGATGTGTCTGTTCCTTTAGCTCATGTTCAGCTAATGTTTTGACAGATTTCCTTGAATGTCAGGAGTTAAAAAACAAGACAACAACAAAAACTCACAAAAAATTTTAAAAAGAAGCAGAAAAACAAAAAAATCCAACTACTTCTCACAGTCTCTGCATCTTGGCTGTATGTTAAAACACTCCTTCAAATACTACAGTAGGCTTTCTCTGATCCTAGGAATCAGCCCAAAGTGAAAACTTAAGGCCTTTTCAGGTCTTCCTGGGTATGCAGCTTGCCTGGCATGTGTGTAGCTTTCTAAATTCCCCCTATAGACAGCTGCTTTTGAATGTCCTAATTTCCCAAAGAATCTCATCCTAATTCATCCTCCAGTTCTTAGACAATCTATTGGTTGTTTACACCTGTAATCTTTTTTTTTCTTCTTCTATTTTTTTGGCTGTGTGGTATGTGGGATCTTAGTTCCCTGACCAGGGATGAACCCACGCTCCCCGCAATGGAAGCGCATTGTCTTAACCACTGGACCGCCAGGAAAGTTCCTATACCTGTAATCTTTTGTCCCAGGCATCTGTGAGTCTGTAGTCTACCTTGCATCTTTTACAAACAGTGCCCACTGCTTTTTCCAAGTTCCAAGTTAGGCAAATTGTGTTGGTAGTTCAAGTATACCCCAGAGATGTCAGAATAGATGTACATGATGCTTTTCAAATAAAGTCTGCTCTGTTCCCTTGTTCAAGGGACGGAACTGGGAACTGGGCTGCTGCTGCTTCAAGATCAAGACTGCTGCTACACTGGGGTGGGAAGGCGAAAGGGTGAATAAAAATGCCCCCAAACTTTCCTATCATTTTGAAGATGGCTTTTTCTTGATTGGGTATTTGTTTTGTTGCTATAAACCTTTGACTATTTTTCAGAGCATCAACAAAGTTGGTCCTGACATTTTCTTCTCTCTCTCTCTTTTTGGATGTTTCTGTGGAAACATATCCGTGTTTATCCAATATCAAACATATTGGAGTTTCCTAGTTCATCATTTGTCTTACCACTCTTTCATTTGGCCCCAGTCTTTTTATAACCTGATCTTGCAAGTGATATACCATCACTTCTGTCATGTGCTATTGCTCATTCAGACTCACCCTGGAACAATGTGGGAGGAACTACACAAGAGTGTGAATACCAGGAGGTGGGGATCACTGGGAGTCATCTTAGAGATTGCTTACCACAGCATAGGACGAGAACTTTCCTCTAAAGTGATGTTGGTTGAAACCACAGTGTTTATTTTATCTATTTTTTCCCTTTTTTTTTTTTTGGCCATGCAGCTTGTGGGATCTTAGTTCCCCGACCAGGGATTGAACCCAGGACCCGGCAGTGAAAATTCAGAGTCCTAACCACTGAACTGATAAGGAATTCCCTACCACAGCATTTTAGACATTAAGCTAGAACTTTAGTTTGGAAAGCATTAAGAGAAGGTGTTTAGCTCAGATAACAATGATTACTGTTTGCCCTGGCCTGACACTGATACTCTACTAGATATTGGACTTAGGGGAATGAGTCAGACACAGCTTCTGCCTTTGAGGAACTCCCAGACAGCTGAACAGATAATTTGAAAGCAGCATGACTCAGTCCTATACAGAGGGCTAGGGGAACCTGAGGGGTAGACTTTGCTTACCCTGGAGGGTGAGGGATGTTCCTGTTCCATATGACACCTGGATGGAACTTAGAGAGGTGTGAGCTGTGGCTGTGCTGGAAGGCATTCTAGGTAGAAGGATCTGCATGGGGATAAGTTGGAGGCTAGTAATGAATGCAATATTATTCTTGCTGAGAAAACAATCCACATGGTTAAATTAGAAACTAGACAGCATAGTATGGGTAATTTATGTTTTGATAAAAGCATGCACAAGGTCTTATGGGACCCTTCAGAACTTCATTGGAAGAGGTAGGAAAGTCCTGTCATAGGAGGTTCTTGGGCTAATTTTGGGTGACTGCAAAGTAGCTGGGTGGAGAGGTCACTTCTTGCAGAATGAAGGTGTAAAGCATAGGGGACCAGAAAGTGTGGTGTTCCGCTACAAGGAACGTCCAAGGAGTTCATTATGATTGGTGTGGACATAGCGTGGGGTAGGGAGCTGCACAGTGGAGGGGATTTCACTTAATTGAAATGTAAGGGTTGTTGAGGGGTTTGTGTCATAAAGGGCCTGTGTGAGCCTATATCCTAAAGGGCTTGAACTATGTTCTGAAGGTAAAGAGGACTGCTGGTGAGGTAGTCACATAATTATCAGGAGGGTCACATAGTGTATAGGGACTTGAGTACTCTTCGTAGACCCTTATAATAATGAATATTTAAAAATTTTTAAATATTTTATTTTATTTATTTATTTTTTGGCTATGCTGTGTGGCTTGCGGGATCTTATTTCCCAGACCAGGGACTGAACCCGTGCCCCACTGCAGTGCAAGTGTGGAGTCCTAATCACTGGACCACCAGGGAATTCTCCCAAAATATTTTAAATTAAAAAATTGAACATTTTTTTCTCATCATAAAATCAACTCATGTTCATTATGGAAAATTGGAAAATGCCTAAAGAATAAAAGAGAGTAAAACCCCTCAATCTCACTACTCCAAGGAACGCTTGTTAATATTTCAGTGTATATTTTCCAAATATATTTATTTATATTTAAAAACTAGTCTCCAACTGTGCAGGTATTTTGAAATAAAATTTAGCCATTTCCATTTTGAAATTAATATTTTATAACGTTATCATCTAGTTCTTAGTTGAACACTTAATTGAAATGTAAATTGAAAAAGTTAATTGAACACTTTCATAATAATTATTTTATTTTTTGTAGGTAACTAATACTAAATTTTATTTTTTAAAATTTTATTGAAGTATAGTTGATTTACAGTGTTGTGTTAGTTTCTGCTGTATAGCAAAGTGACTCAGTTAATACATATATATATTCTTTTTCATATTCTTTTCCATTATGGTTTATCACAGGATATTGAATATAGTTCCCTGTGCCATACAGTAGGACCTTGTTAATTCATCCTATATATACTAGTTTGCATCTGCTAATCCCAAACTCCCAATCCGTTCCTCTCCTAATACCCTCCCCCTTGGCAACCACAAGTCTGTTCTGTATGTCTGAGAGTCTGTTTCTCTTTTGTAGACAGGTTCATTTGTGTTGTATTTTAGATTCCACGTATAAGTGATATCATCATCATAATTTTTTAGATAGACTTTTAGAAGCTGGATCAAAGAATATGCATATTTTATTCTATTTGATATATATTGCTGAATTACTTTTAAAACGGGATTTATCAGTTGTGTTATTGGTATTTGGTGATGTTCATTCTTTGTGTTAGTTATTTTTATTGAATCACTTTTAAATAGCATTAATGAGAGCCTGTGAGAGCCCCCCAGTGGCCAAGCTAATTTCTGCAAAAACATTATCAGTTGATTAAAAAGGAATTGTATCTAGTTGTTAAATCTTAATGGCAAAAAGAGGGGAGTGGCTAGAAATATCTTAGCTGTTTTAAAGGCCTTATCCTATAGTTAGAGAAGAGGTGCAATTTGCTTTCCTTTCAAATTCTTGTTCATCAGACTACGAAATGTTTTGAATTTCACTGCTGTGTAATATGAAGGTTAAGATTATGTTAATTTCAGGGCTTCCCTGGTAGTGCAGTTGTTAAGAATCCGCCTGCCAATGCAGGGGACACGGGTTTGAGCCCCAGTCTGGGAAGATCCCATATGTCGTAGAGCAACTACTTAGCGCCACAACTACTAAGCCTGTGATCTAGAGCCCGTGAGCCACAACTACTGAACCTGAGTGCCACAACTACTGAAGTCGCACCCCTAGAGCCTGTGCTCCACAACAAGAGAAGCCGCCACAATGAGAAGCTCGTGCACCTTAACAAAGAGTGGTCCCCCTCTCTGCAACTAGAGAAAAGCCCGTGAGCAGCGATGAAGACCCAATGCAGCGAAAAATAAAATAAATAATAAAAAAATTTAAAAAAAGATTATGTACTTTCAAACAGGTTTAATATCAACTGATTATTTTTTGGTGTTAAAGCTAATATTTATTGAGTACTTACTATGTGTTAGTGCTCCAAGCATTTTACACGTAGCAATGCATTTAATTCTCATGGCTATTATGAAATAATTACTATTTTAAATACCATTTTACTAGCAGGAAATAGAATATTAGTTTCTAACCAGAGTTACTTATCAAAAAGGTTAAATAACTTGCCCAAGGCCACACAGCTAGTAAGCATTGGAGCCAAGATTCCAACCAGGGCCCTTAACCTCCCTGCTCTAATGTCTCCCTCGGACTTTGGTGTCCAAGAATGTTCCCATTCAGAATAATTTCATAAAATAGGATCTTTATTTGTGTAAGAAACAAACAACAAAAACTATTAGTAAGATTGAGACATAAGCTTCTCTTCTAGCCATTTTTTAAATTGGAACAGTATAGTATTGATAACATAATCTATGACTTTATATTACATATTAAATGAGTAATGACACACGATAGTTTTGATCACTTTATAGTTCATACATTTTCAGTAAAAGACAAAGTTTGACAAATTGCTCTGTACTTTGTTGCCTTAGGTAGCTAAATGCAAACACCTGCTCTTTTTTTTTTTTTTTTTTGCAGTACGCAGGCCTCTCACTGTTGTGGCCTCTCCCGTTGCAGAGCACAGGCTCCGGACGTGCAGGCTCAGCGGCCATGGCTCACGGGCCCAGCCGCTCCGTGGCATGTGGGATCTTCCGAGACCGGGGCACGAACCCGTGTCCCCTGCATCAGCAGGCGACTCTCAACCACTGCACCACCAGGGAAGTCCCCTGCTCTTAATTTCTAAGCAAATTTAATAGTGTGGCTTTCTAGTTAATTTTCTTATTTTCCCTTTCCATACTTCCATACTTTATTACTATTATATTTTAGTAAGTGTGATCCCCAGTTAGAGCTAAAACTAAGGACTTTTACTGCTCTTCAGGAAGTATGATGTCATTGGTTGAATTAGACGTGATTTCATCCAATGTATTCTGAAACTTCTGGTAGAGAAGCAGATAAATAGAATTGGCTGTTAGAAAGCAGAAGAGAGAAAACATTTTGGAAAGGACTCAAACCTTATACTCCAGGTACAAGCTTTTCATTATTTTGCTTTATCTCCAAGTGGACAAAGGGGAAATTTGGAATAAAATGGCTTCTGAAGGAACAGTATTTTAATTGCACCATGAAGGCCAAGAAATGGGACCCTGAAAATGCAAATTTTTCCTTAGCTGAATTTGAAATTCTAGATGGAAGTAATTTGTGAAGGTGCTGCTCTTCTCTTGATGGAGAAACCTTGACTGAGGCCAGCATCTCTCGATAATCAGAGATTTTCCTGCTTGAGACCTGAGTAGCACACATCCCCTCCTCCTACTGGAGAGAGCTCCACTTTAGGCCTTCACTCTGCCTCTTGCCCACTCCCTAGACCAGTTATAATCCCCATCTCCTGATTTCTTCTGCTCTGTCTTCAGATTCCCATCTGTCATGGACTGCATGTTTGTGTCCTACCAAAATTCGTATGTTGAAACCTAATCTCCAATGGGATGATGTTTGGAGTTGGGGTCTTTGGGAGGTGATTAAGTCATGAGGATGGAGCCTTCATTAATGGGATTAGTGCCCTTCCACCTTGAGAGGACACAGTGAGAAGACTGCTCTCAGTGAACCAGGAGGAGGACTCTCACCAGACACGAATCTGCTAGTTGGTGTCCTGATCTTGGATTTATATAAGTTTCATGTGTATGACATCATATTTCTATTTCTGTATACCCTACAGCATGCTCCCCACCAAAAATTTAGTTTCTATCCATCACTATACAGTTGATTCCCTTTACCCATTTTGCCTTCCTTCTGCTTCTTCCCCTCTGATAATCACTACTCTATTCTCTACATGTTTGTTTTTGTTTGGTTTGTTCATTTATTTTGTTTGTTTGTTATATTCCACATATGAGGGAAATAATACAGTATTTGTCTCTCTGACGTATTTCACTTAGCATAATACCATCAAGGTCCATTCATGTTGTCACAAATGGCAAGATGTCATCTTCTTTTATGGCTGAGTAGTATTTCACTGTATATATACCACATCTTTATCCATTCACCTGCTGATGGACACTTAGGTTGTTTCCATATCTTAGTTAGTGTAAATGGCATTTCATTTTTTAAAGCTTATGTCTGATACATTATTTTACACTATGAATTGGTACTACAGTGTTTCTAAAAATGTGTGTGTATGTGGAATTTTTGCATTACCAAATAGCGAAATCCACCAGAGAAATTTCTCCTTTTAAAAAGGGGTCTTATTAAAAGTATTTTTAAATGAATAATCTCACTTAAGTAATTTCATATATGTCCTATGTTTTCATGTTTGGTTTCCTAAAGAGGTACATTTTAATATATGAGGAAAGCTTTCACAAATAAGTGTACATTCCACTTGGATCTAATGATCACACATTTGGAATTTGCGGTTAATCATGTTTCCCTACGAGTCATAGGCTCCTTTACACAGAAAATGTTTTTACCAGCTATGCAATGATAAAAGACAACCACTAGTAGGCGCCGCGAGCCCACTCCTTTGGCCCAAGCTTTGCTTTCAATGTGGGCTTTCGATGCTTGTCAACAAATACATTTGCCAGTACGATATGCATTTGTACTCTAACTGAATCACACTTAGTTTGATTAACTACTTTTAGGTATAAATGGTAGAAGAACAGTTAACCAGGCTGCTTCCTTTGTTCAGTACACATCCAGTGTTTAGGGCACTGACCATCTCTTTAATCCTCCCCTTTAAATATCTTCGAATAAGTTGAGGAACTTATGCTCAGACCATAGGAAAGACTCTTACATTTTTCATAATGGATAGAATATTGGACTTAGGGTCAGAAGACCGGGAATCAGATTTCAGCTATACCTTACCAGTTCTGTTACATACTATAGAAATGTGAAGAGATGGCATGGCAAAATTTTCTGGGAGAAAATTAACTGGAGAAACCTCCATCTGGGAGGTCTGGGGATCCATTGTTCTCACTTATCTGGGGTGACTGGACCCTGAGAGACTGCTTCTCACAACTAAAAGGGTACCTGGGACTGTGGTAGACCTGGAATGTCAGTTTATTAAGTTATGCTATGTAGGACGGCAGATTCTAATGAAGAGGAGTGCTTGGAGAGTAGAGTCACAGCCAAAGAATGCAGATGATTTTAGGAAAAGTACCTTGGCCAAGATGGCTTGAGGGACTTCCCCACTTTACAGAGAGCCTTGCCAAAGGGACCGCATCCTCGGATTCTGCGGCCACCATGCCATTTCCATCTCCTGTGGATAGTGGAAGATTCTCACGGCCTCTCTCTGCCTCTTGGTTCCCAGTTCTCTATTCTTCCATGGCTGCCCAACTTTCTTTTCAAGGGACACACTCTTTATTTATGGCTAATTCGTTCAAATAGGTTATATTTTGCTGGCCTCCCTTGAGTGGCCTTTTGTACATCTGCGCTGTGATCATTTAAACATTCATTTTAGGATTTTTTCTCCCATTAATAGATAACAATAGCAATAACCTAATTATTTTAGTTTTAGTCTTTATCAAAGGCAACTCATATTTCCAATCGATCAATATTGCCTGTGAATAATACTAAAAGTAGCTAACATTTATGAGTGCCCATCAGTGCCGGGCACTGTGCTATGTACTTCGTAAAAGTTATCTCACTTAATCCTCGCAATAAATGTATCGGGGCATCTGCTAGTCTCACTTTATAGATGAAAAACCTGAGAGTTGCACAGGATAAGGGACAGCTCAAGTAATCAAGTTGGAATATGAACTCAGGAAGTTCCATTCCAAGATCTTAACTTCACAACTCCGTCTACCAGTTAGAGCCTGAGTTCTGAAATCTGCCTTTACAGGTGTCTCTGTGAGAACTTTGGGTGATCTGGGCATTGTTGAATTATGATTGGTTGAATTTTTATTGTTAGAATGTCAAATGCTTATGGAGTCGCAAGAGTGCAGATTGCATAACTTCTTTTTTAATGAATTGATGTTGCTTGGGTTTTATGTTTTACTTCTTACAAAAGCTCTTTTTTATGTCATAAGGAAATATCTGAAAACATCCAGGTCAATAGACCTTGGTGATGAAATGCCCCAAACACAATGACTCACTCAAAAAAGGGACATATTCCTATAATATAGTATCTCCTACAAATCAAACTTGTATGATTTCAAGGAGAACACATAAGAGTGCAAAAGCAAGGGTTCTGAATTTTATATAAATATATGTGTATGTATGTATATATATATATATATAATAATATTATATATATCATATATAATAGCAGCCCAGGTTCCCTGAGGCCTTACTTTGTACCAGACATTGTTTAAAGCTCAGTATGTATATTAACTCACATAATCATCAAGAAACCTATGAGTTAGGCACTATTTTAACCCTCATTTTACAAATGAGAAAACTGAGGCCCAGAGAAGTGAGGTAACTTGAATCCACAACTAGGAAATGGTGGAGACAGGATTCGAGGCCAGGCAGCCTGCGTTCTTACCCACTGTGCTCTCCTGGGTGATTATTGCAGCTTTTTAATTGACACTCTCTCATCTCTTACAGAGCCTTTTCTGTCTGTGCAGTTGATTCCTTTGGGGTCTCCTTGAGGCAAGTCTTCTCTAGAAGACATGGTGATTTGCCCAGCAGAGATATGGGAAAGCTTAGTACCTGTGACTTACGATCTATATCTTAGAGTGTTGAGTAGGAAGTTTTTGCTTACTGAAATGCTTCTCATCTTTAAATCTCATGATTGTTGATAGAGGAATATAATAAGCCAAATGTATTAAAGGGACTTAAAACTGTTTAATGTAAATACAGCCCAAGGACAACTTCTCTACATGATAGAAAAGTACATATAATAGGTCTTACTTGAATGCATGGAGAGAAGGTGGCTTGATGATGTTGATGACGGTGATGGTGATGATGATGATGACGACAGCTTACACTTGCAGAGCACTCACTCTAGGCTAGGCAGTGTTCTCAGTGGAGTGCAGATACTAACTTATCTACAGTGAGCAGGAGCTGTCAGCCTAGCTTTTAATGTCAAAAATGAGACACGAGGGCTTCCCTGGTGGCTCAGTGGTTGAGTGTCCGCCTGCCGATGCAGGGGACACGGGTTCGTGCCCTGGTCCGGGAAGATCCCACATGCCACGGAGCGGCTGGGCCCGTGAGCCATGGCCGCTGAGCCTGCGTGTCCGGAGCCTGTGCTCCGCAACGGGAGAGGCCACAACAGTGAGAGGCCTGCGTACCGCAAAAAAAAAAAAAAAAAAAGAGAGAGACACGAGCCCTTTAGGAATTTTCAGAAAGTGACAATCAGGACAGGTTCCCAGGAATGGTTAGTGAGGTGGGATGCAGGCTACCCCTTCCTTGTTATGTGAACTTGGGCAACTTAGCCTCTCTCATGCTGTTTCATCATGAGTATTATGTGTATACAATCATTCCTACCATAAAGGGCTGCTAAGAGAATTAAATGAGATAATTTATAAAATATAAACGCATGCACATGGTACATGACAGCTGCATAAATGTGAGTTGCTATTGCTGTTGTTATCGTTACTCTGGCCATGGCTTTTTGACCACTGGCAAAGGATCATTTTCTTCTACCAGTAACTATGGTATGCTGAATGCTTCAAGTCTGTTTCTTAGGGCAATTCTCAGCTCATCAGTTACCATCCTGGGCTGACAAAGGACTATTACTCAGCCATAAAAAGAAATGAAATTGAGTTATTAGTAGTGAGGTATATGGACCTAGAGTCTGTCATACAGAGTGAAGTAAGTCCGAAAGATAAAAACAAATACCATATGCTAACACATATATATGGAATCTAAAAAAAAAAAAAAAATGAACCTAGTGGCAGGGCAGGAATAAAGACACAGACGTAGAGAATGGACTTGGGGGGGGAGGGGGAAGCTGGAGTGAAATGAGAGTAGCATCGACACACACACACACACACACACACACACACATATATATATATAGCTAGTGGGAAGCAGCCGCATAGCACAGGGAGATCAGCTCCGTGCTTTGGGAAACCTAGAGGGGTGGGATAGGGAGGGCGGAGGGAGGCTAAAGAGGGAGGGGATATGGGGATTTATGTATGCGTGTGGCTGATTCACTTTGTTGTACAACAGAAACTAACACAGTACTGTGAAGCAGTTATACTCCAATAAAGATGTTTTAAAACACAAAACAATCCTGGGCCAAGGAGGAACTGTACTGGGCGCTCTTGGGAGTACCACGGTCCTTGCTCTCAGCTGGGAAGGAATAGGGAGAAGCTGAGGAGGGATGGAGCGAGAGACCCAGAGATAGGATGAGAGAGGGGCAGCAAGAAGAGAAAGAATTCGCAGCAAAATAGAACTCGCGCCTGACGCAGGCCCTCTTGTCACTGTCCCTTACTTGGACCTGGATCGAATTATTTTCTTTCGAAATTTTATTATTTCCAACACTAACCGTGCGACGCTCGCCGGCGGGGCGGCGGGATCACCCCCTCCCTAACTCTGCTTCCCTCCACATCCCACTCCTGACCCCGCCCGGCGATTGGTCTGCTGGACCCGGGGCCGTCGCGGATTGGAGCTCGCCGGCCGGGTCTGCGGGGTTTAAAGAGGGGGGCGGGGGCGTGCTGCCCAGCCGCGCTGCTGTCCTCGCCGCGCGCCCGTCGCGCAGCTGGGCTCGCTGCGTCTCGTGGCTTCCCGCCTCCTCCAGCATCCCGCATCTCGCCGTCGCAGGCCAGCGCCTCGCCAGCGCGGGAGGAGGACCGGGGCAGGCGCCGTCGAGCCCGGGCGCGGGCACAGCTAGTGAGGGGCGAGGCGCAGGGACTCCAGGGCGGTCACGATGGTGGCCACATTCCTGCAGATAGTGGGTTTCATCACGAGCTTCGTGGGTTGGATCGGCATCATCGTCACCACGTCCACCAATGACTGGGTGGTGACCTGCGGCTACACTATCCCCACCTGCCGCAAGCTGGACGAGCTGGGCTCCAAGGGGCTGTGGGCCGACTGCGTCCTGGCCACGGGGCTGTACCACTGCAAGCCCCTGGTGGACATCCTCATCCTGCCGGGTAAGGACCCTGCCTTGCAAGCGGCTGTCCTAAATAAACCCTTTCCTTCCGGGCAGACGGGGGGAGGGGAGCATTAGGCAGCGTTCACAGAATCATCTGGGGGCTTGAAGACTTTGGGGCATCTTTTGACACCTTCCGTCCTACTTTGTTGAGGAGGAATTAGGTAGCCCTGAACTTAACCTCTCTCAGCCTCAGTTTTCTTATCTGGAATTTGGGATGACAGTGGTGGCCACTGGCCGAGTCACCCTGAGAAGGTAATGAACTGAGACATAGACACATGGTTGGAACTCCCTACATATTAGTTACCGTAGCCGCACCTGCCGTGTGCTCCCACTGTGGGTGGATCAGAAGTACTTCATCCCCTGGCCTCCTCCTTCAGGCGCCCTGCTTTCCCTGTTAGAATCCACCCGCAGAGGCTGGAGGAGGAAAGAGAGAAACAAAAGCATTCCAGCTATCCGAACAGGCGCAGGCTGAGTTTCCCAGTCCTTGTGGGACGGCCGAGGTGTCCTGGCCAAGTTAGGGCCCTCCTACCTGCGCCCAGTCGGTTCCCACAGGCCCCGGGGCCTGTCCCATTTCCCCTACCCCTTGCCCCCGCAGTGAAGGGCGTCGGTCCTCGGGCCTGCCGAGATTCCCCTCCCAGTCTCCGCACCCTGGGGTCAGAGAGGGAAGAACGGGCGCCCCTGGGAGGGCCCACTCACCTTGGGAAAAGGAGCAACTCCGCGGGTCGCCCCCTCCCTTACGGCTGTGCCTCAGAGTGGGGAGGGGAGGGAAGAGTTGCCTAGTTTCCACCTTCCCCGACGCCAGCCGGCGCCGAATCTTAACTTGCCGCCCCGTTGAAAAATTCTGGGCAAGTTTCAATTCAGATTGAAACCTCGAGCCAGTTGGATGATTGACAAGGTCTTCGGAGCCCCTTCAGGTTTTCTGCTCGGAATCTTGGCTTATCCCGGCCCAGGCCTAAGCACGACTGTCTCGCTAGCCTTTGAGGATGGTGCGCCTTTAAAGGCCTATCCCGGTTTCCTTAACAAGTGGAGTATCTGGGCGGTCGGCCGGAGTAACTGGCCCCCGAGGCCGCCAGTCTGGGAGACTTTGGCTTTGGCCTTCTCCTGGATGAGCTCTTCTCTCCCGAAGACTGTCCCTCTTTAAGCCTCACCTCAAGTGCTTCCTATTTCCAGGTCCTTGTAGTCGGAATCTATCCGCCCTTCCTCCTTGCCAGCCTGGTATTTGACCCCTATCCCCGTCAGTGCACGTTTTGACTTTTCTGTTCCTTGTTTGTGAGTCAAGTTCTCCTAGCACATTTTAAATTCCTCAAAGATATAGATAGCATCCTACCCTCTTTGCATCTTCCCCTGCACCTGGCACTGCCCCTGACACACAGCAGGTACGCACAGTGCGTGCCAGTCCTGCCCTCCATTTTGGACTTTCGGAATGACAGAGGTCTGGGGAACGCAGATGTGGACCCACCTTCAGGAAAAGCTGCCGTTGGTAGACCTGGATCAGACTCTGGGATGCAGTGCTCACAATCCGAGTGATTTGGGACAAGTTCCTAACCTCTATGAACCCCAGTTGTCTTCTTTTAAAAATTAAAATGAAACCAACCCCCTATCTTTCAGAGTTGTTTTGGGGATTAAATGAGATGAGAAATGTAAGCCTCCTTAGATGTAGTAGAGGCTCCATAAATGGTAGCTATATTTTTTATTAAAAGCCGGGCATGGTATTTTTAAGAATCTGACTTGAAGCATAACATTACTCTCTGCTTCCTTCCTCCTGAAATTAAATTTGCTGAGCATTCAGTGACAAGTGGTTTATTTTTAGAGAACATAGACCATCCTACAGATGGAGTACACTTTAGGGAGGGCCTAATCCTTCCTGTGGTCCCCTCCCTCACACTGTAGGTGGGGACAGGGACAGAGCTCAGTCTCCATCTTTAGATTCTCAAATGTGGCCTTGACACCTAGCATGTTCACAGACCGTGCCATGAATTTCAGAATCCGGGTGGCTAGCTGACTCTCCTTTATGTCAGCCCTGGTTCTCTGACCAGTCGCAGGGGCTTAGGGCTGAGGTCAGAGGTCTCGCCTCAGACCTCCTGTGGCTCCTATCTGGGGGTCTTCAAGTCAACAGATACTTGATTGATTTATTACCCTTAATTCAGAAGAAACTGAGTTGGGCAATTGTTGGGAGCGTGCCCTTGTGGAGTCTGAATTCTGGCAAAACACAACTTGCTAAGAGGCAATCTTGCAGTTGGGTCTTGGTGCACGGGTAGGCTGGCCACATTTGGTGTGAGGGTCCTGCCACATGAGGCAGAAGCTGGGGCTTGTTTTTGGGTTTGCCATTAACTCTGCTTCCCCCAGGTCATTAGCTCTACTTTCCTCTGAGTCAAGAGGGAGAGTTGCAACTCTCCCACCCCCTTTTTTGAAGGAGGGAGAGTGCTTTAGTGAGAAACGATACATTTAAGTGTGTCATATTCTCCCAGTATCTTGTCAGATTTATTTTACATAAATATTGCACATATTATAATCTGTTTCTTAATAAAGTAGTTACCTGGCATTTTATTTGACAGTATAAAGTTCAGGTAGCTTTGCTCCACTCTTATTATTCAACTCGTTAATTCCTTCATTCATAATTGTATGTTTACATCATCTGTTGTGGGCACTGTGTTAGCTCCATGAAGACCAAGGCAGGTGTCTGTCTTCTAGGAATCCATGGGGCTGGAGAGATGCCTTTATGGAAAATGGACCATTGTGGAAGCATGCCCAGGGCACAGTCGGGGAGGCAGGAGATGGAGCCTGACCATCTATAGGGGACAGGATTCATGAGCAAGCAGTATCTGGGGAGATATCAAGAGAGGAAGCCTGAGTCTTAGCTTAGTCTAGTTAGGGCCACATACTGTTTATATACAATGTGAATTAAAAGCACATGATTAAGGGACAAAATCACCTAGCACACCTGGAGATAAAAGTACTGCCTTGACACAGAGTAAAATTAGGAATACCAGTAATAATAGCTGACCCTTTTTGCAGTACTTAGCATGCGCTAGGCACTGTTCTGAGCACTTCAGGAATTAACGAATTTAATCTTAGTTGAATTCCATTGGAGAGATGTAGGTACTATTATTATTTTTACTCTGTAGGTGAGGAAAGTGTCAAGACACTTGCCCAAGGTCACACAGGTAGAACATATCAACAGCAGGCTGGGATCAACACAGACCATCACAGAAGAATTCTTCAAAGATTTGAATTTTAATCTGAATTTTTCACAAGGTGCTGTAACAGTGTAATTATGCTCTCGGCCGCTTCATCTCGGAAGCTTGGATGAGTGGTCTAAACCAGGGAGCCCCATTCAGTCTCTCCAGCCCCCAGCCTTCCTTTTTTTTTGTCACTGAGTCACGTTAAAAATTGAACATGCAAAGTGACCTTGGACAACATTTAACATAGTATAAGTCCTGGAGTGGGACAAGAGGGAGGAAGAGGTAGATGGTGCTGGATTCCCGTGAGGCAGGATTGAGGATCCACGGGGACCCATGGCCTAACCCACCCTGTCTGCACTCTTGTTCCCAGGCTACGTGCAGGCTTGCCGAGCCCTGATGATCGCTGCCTCAGTCCTGGGTCTGCCGGCCATTCTCCTGCTGCTGACCGTTCTCCCCTGCATCCGAATGGGCCATGAGCCTGGCGTGGCCAAGTACAGGCGGGCCCAGCTGGCTGGCGTCATGCTCATTCTTGTGGGTAAGACAGCTTTCTGTAGAGCACCCCAGCTCCCAGCGAACCTGAAGAATCTCGGGTCTTGCTGCTGCTTCATCAAGTTCAAGAGACGTGTGCAAGGAAGGCATGTGAATCCACTGGGGGAAAAGCCCCCCACAATGTGTATCCCTTTATGTTTCTTGGGCAGTTGATGCAGAGGGATAAGTAATGTCTGTGGGAATCACTGAACATAAAAGTAAGTTAAGGGACTTCCCTGGCCGTCCAGTGGTTAGGGCTCTGCACGTCCACTGCAGGGGATGCAGGTTCGATCCCTGGTCCGGGAACTGAGATCCCACAGGCCATTCGGCGCTGCCAAGGAAAAAACAAGTTAAAGAAAACAAACAAAAAGGATTTTGAGGGTATACCTAAGAGAGAGAACAGAAGACAGAAGAGAGGTACAGGGCAGCTCTCCACTCAGGCCTCATGAGAGAATCCCTTTTTGGAAACACCTGTGTCCAGGTCCCACTGCAGGTCCATTGAGTCAGAATTTCTGGGCATTAGACCAGGCAAAGATATTTTTTGAAAGCTTCCCAGGTGACTCTTGAGTGCAACCAGGATTGAGAACTTCAGTTAACATATAAAGGAAGACCAGAGAAAGAGGAGGGCAAGATAAAAGTAAGATGCTGAGGGTGGTAGATCACCAGGTGATGGTTCCATCTTTTATTCAGTAAGCATTCACTGAGCACCTGCTGAGTGCCGGGCAGTATGGTAGGCACTGGGGATATTGGAGAAAAGAAGGTAGTCTGTGCTTCGAGTGTACTTGCACATCTTGATGTACTTGGTATACTTGCTCATCTAAAAAAGGTACACAGTCTGTGCACACACATAGGAAGGCACCTGATCCAGATTGGAGGAGTTTTCCAGAGCAGAGGACCCTAGCGATGAATTTTGAGAGCTGGATAGAAGGTGATCAGGTCATGGATTGGAGAGAGGGACAGCTCAGGCCAAGGACACGACGTGTGCTTGTTCAGTGTTCCTGATTACACCTGCACACGGGGGTCTTGATTTAACAGCCTAGGGAGGGTCCTTCTAGCTCTACTCTCTGACATGCATTTTAAGAACAGCAGCTCTTGTTGCCAAGTGTCCCGAGACATTGTGAGGAGACATTGGTTTGGATATGAGTTAGATATAAATCATGTTCTCCTGGGACAGGAAATTCCCATCCCCAAACTGGTATCAGACCATGTGTTTGAGGGGGAAAGGTAAGGAGCCAGGGTTCTGTGTGGATCAGTGCCACTTAGTGACGGTCACCCACAGTGACACCGGTGAGGTGAGGAGACATGAGGCATAGGGGTAAGGTTTCCCTTGATTGCAAAGGGTTGGAGGTTTTTAGAGGCTTGTGAAGCCATGGAGAATTCAGAGGAGGGGCTTGCGTGTGCGTGTGCATGTGTGTGTGTGTGTGTGTGTGTGTGTGTTAATAGGAGTGAAAAGACCAGAAAACCTCTGTAATTTCCAGAGAAGAATTTGGGCATGGACATTTTGGTTCCCGCCACAAAGAATTTGTGTGGGAGTGCCACACGGAACACAAAATCAGCGTCATGTGCTTCATTCAACTTACAGGGTCCTTCCTTGTAGTGCTTTTCGGTGGCCAGATCTTTGCATCTGAACTCCCTTTCCAGTAGGTTGACAAAAGCTCTACAATTAAACTGGTTTGCAGAATCCAGGTGAAACCCTTCTCATCCTAGATATTTGCGGTTGTTTGTAACTTTCCTCACATTCTTACAGAAGCCCCAGAAGGCTTTCTCTTTAGCTCTGAGGATCCCAAAACCAAAGGATGGGTCCATTGTGTTGAGTGTTCATCTTTAGAAATCCTAGCCTTCCATATGAGAGTCACAGAATATCCACAAGTAAGAGAATACATGAGAAAACCCCAAACCCAAACCCCGTAGAAAATAAAGATATAAAAGCAAAGTCACAGAAACAAATTGGCATTTAAAAAACCCCTGAAAACAACTTAATTGTCCAGTTGAATATAATGATTATTTAAAAATAACAACCCGTCGTTTGAAACTTCCTAGACGAATTAAATACTGTTTTTCTTCATCTTTTTCAAGTGGGTTGGTGGATGCAGACAGAATCAGAGAGAGGAGAGTGAGAGGGGTGGGCAGGTATGGGTGTGAGCTCCTCAGTCCTTGTTTGCTGCCCAGAGGGAGACGATGGAGGGGGCATTGAGTGATCTGACACCCCTTCCCCCAGGGAGGCTGCCCCTTGCCCTCTTGTAGCCTTGTATCTCCAGTGGTACTTGCGTCCTCTTTGATGGCTCCTGTCCGGATTTGTTTCTCAGTGGGTCGCGGCTTGCCTTTGGGTTGGATGTTGTTTAGACTGGAACAACCTCCCTTGCTTGCTAGATCTGGAAATGTAAAGCTCATTGTCTCAAGTGTGGCACCTGCTGGCCTCCCCTAGGTCTCCTCGGCAGGGAGCCCGTGTGCCTTGTTTCCCCTGCTGGGCAGTGGGTGGGAGGAACAAGAGAGAGTGAAGCCTCCCTTTGTGTGGCTCAGGATGGGCTTCTGTCCTAGGGGTCACCAGAGGTGCTCCAGTTGAGGTGTGGTCCCCTTCCAACGGGGGCCAGGCACACTGGGGTGTGGAAGCCTGGGAACCGGAAACAGTGTCAAAGCTAATCTTGGGATGAAAACTGTAAGCACTTTTAATGAAAATCAGTTCTTCCTGACTCTGAAAACCTTTATTTTTCAGAAAGCTTAAAAAAAAATTGTGTCTGTGGTACAACAGCTTATCTCCTCAGGATTCTGAGTTCAGTGTTGTGAGGATTTGGTTCCTGCTGTGGGGGAAGGAATGGGAGCCTGAAGCTGCCGACTTCTTAAGCTAGATGAGTAGTTCAAGGCGCAGTGGGCGCCTCAGATCCAGGATGGAGCAGAGGCAAATCTAATTCTAACCTATGGCTTTTCAAGAACCGCCGCTGAGGCAGGAGGTATCTATGCCCTGAGATGCTTCATCTTATCATGTGGACTCAGGTCAACTGTACTAAATCTTGGACCTACCGCTTTCTAGCTGTGTGAATGGGGCCAGTTGCTTAATGTCTCTGAGGCTTTATATAAAATGGGGACCATACTGCCTACTTCTGAGGTTGGTGAGAATAGTGAAATGATGTACACAAGTTATTTAGCGTGCATGGTGTCTGGCGCCTAGTAGGTGCTCAACAACTGGTTGCTACCTTATAGATGCTGTCGTTTAGAGGAAATAGAGAGCTAACCTAGAAGGTAACTGGGTATTCCTTCCATCACATCTAATTTCTGCAGGGTCATCTCCACACGTGAAACTGGTAAGGAGAGATGACGAGCTGTTCCTGGAAACACCAGGTCACGTCTTGGTCTAATGGAAATATTTTCTTTGCTTACTTTGTAAAAACCAGAGTGTAGGGATCAATAGTTTGGGTTTTGGTCTTATTCCATTATGAAGAGTCATGATAAGCTACCCAACTGAAAATGCTCAAGCTTAGTTCTGATTCAGTCTAATTCTCATCTCACTATAAGTTACAAAGTCCTTGATTTGGGTGTGTCTTGGGGAGATGGGGTAGGGAATGGAAGGAAAGGAAATGTATTTTCCTTCCTAAGTGGAATCCTTCGTCTTCTCTCCTCCTTTTAAAAAGTATGGCCTCAGGAATCCAATATTTGTATTGGAAAAAAGTTTTCAAAAGTATGGCCTCAGGAATCCAATATTTGTATTGGAAAGAAGTTTTCAACTTGGAACTTATAGGCTAATAATGAAAGTGCCGTAAAATAAAGGGTATATGCAAATGTGGGAAAAATTGAGCTTGTCACACACAGGGAATCGGATGTCCTAGGGGGATTGGGAATCCTTGGGTGTGAAATAAACAGTGATGCCCTTAATCCCGGAGTACTGAGATAATAGAAAAAGTCTTCTTTCAAACTCATTAACTTTACACAAAGTTCCTAATCTAAGTCAAATTTCATGTGGGTAGAAGAAAGGATGTAGCATCTGAGTATGGTTGTGGCTTAAAATGACCTTATTAGTAAAATTGGAGGAATTAACTGCTTTATGGGGTCTTTCCTGTCTCTACCTTCAGTGTTCTTTAAAAACTTAACAAATAACCACGAAGCTGGCTTTTAAAAAAGGTTGTAGGAAAAAAGAGATAACGATGTGTGGAATAGAAATAAAGGGAAAAAAGTGCTGAAAGCAGGCCAGGAAAATAATGTACTCAGATATTCCATTGACTTGATGATTGTTGTAAATATTAGATCTTCATAAAAGTCATTGCACAGAGGCCTGTGTCCTTTGGCAGCTGTTTTCTTAAGTCAAAATTTAGACAGTGACAAATGAAAAAAGGAAAGACAAAACATTTTGTGGTTTCAAATTATAAGGAAACAACAAATACATGTGACTCCAACCAACAGCTGGTTAGAAATCTGATTACTTGTTGTCTTGAGTTAACTGGCTTCTTTGTGAGAAGCTTAAGTGAATTGCTAGTTAGATCATATGAGATAATAGCATCAATTGCGGAAGATGGCGTTCGGTGCACTGTAAAATGTTAAATGGAAGGGGATTTTAAAAAAAGGTGTTGTGGAAAATTTGAAGCATACGCAAAAGTAGAGGCTAGTGTAATGAACCCAAACTCATTCCCAATAATGATCAACTCACCTTCGATCTGCTTCGTCTCTGTACGTCTACTTTTCTCCCAGTCCCCAGATTTTTTTGAAGCAAATCTCAGGTATCAGATCAAGGAAGATTTTTTCTAGTGTTACTAATGTAAGTCAGAGTAATTTAAGTTATTTTAATGAAAATATTGCTTTGTGCTGGAAATGATGCCTTTAAAAGTTGTTTCAATGCTTAGTACTGAAAGTGACGAAGCCTGAAAACAGAGGTGCTCATTGGAGGAAGGAAGAAATGTCAGGGTCTGCTGCTCTTCTGTCCTTCTGGGCTTCTTTGTCTGTCTGTCCTTCTCTCTCTCTCTCTAAGTTGTTACCTCCAAAGCCAAACACACCTGTACCAATTTTATTTAACTTCATCACATTTATTTAACTCCATGTATTACCCTGTGTCATCTAATCCCTAAATAGATGAAAAGCTACACTTACATTTCATTTTTGCTCTTAAACTGCATTCCCAAATATTTTCTGTGTTTTGCTACATCAAGATCATTGCTAACTTTTAATAAGGGTATTTCCTATCAACTAAAGAACTGATTGTATTAAATTATTTGAAATTTATCCAAAAGGGCAAACAATTTTATTCTATGAGGAGCAAGGAATTCTGCTTGTGAGAGGACCAAGTCCAGATGAATCTATATCTACACAGTGAAGCTTTCTTCTCCCCTTCTCCTTCTTTTGTTTTTTCAGATGAAGATATCCCTACTTTTCACTTTCTAGTCCCCCACAAGTGGCAGAATTTTTTTCCTCTTGTGCAGTTAACTATTGCATCTTCTGAAGTTAGAAGAAGAGGAGCAAATTGAAAAATCTAAGTGTTAAAATTCCCCTCGTCCTGGGCTTCCCTGGTGGCGCAGTGGTTGGGAGTCCGCCTGCTGATGCAGGGGACACGGGTTCATGCCCTGGTCTGGGAAGATCCCACATGCTGCAGAGCGGCTGGGCCCGTGAGCCATGGCCGCTGAGCCTGCGCGTCCGGAGCCTGTGCTCCGCAGCGGGACAGGCCACGGCAGTGAGAGGCCCGCGTACCGCAAATTAAAAAAAAAAAAAAATTCCCCCTGTCCTATTTTTAGAGACTTAATTTAAAAATAAATTCTGATGACATAAAAAGAAATGAAAATTCCCTTTATCTTCCTTCAATGTTCTTTACCTTATGGGTAACTGTGACTTTTTAAGAAAAACATTTTCTTTATTTTCCCCAAATATGGAGAGAATCATTACAAACTCTTTGTATGTGTGTGTGTGTCTGCAAATAGCAATAATTCTAGCAGGCCTCCTATGTCTTTAAGAAAGCCAAAAATTACTGCCAGTTCTAATAATGTGTCACATCTTTCAGTTGAGTATGATATGACTTGCATTTTTAACTTTACTGATTAAAACTAGTGAATCAGTAAATCTCCTTTCCCTTCAAACCATGCTGAAATTGAGTAAACTCCTTTTTTAGTTTTTAAACATTCTTCGTTGTGAGTTCAGTTAAAGGTCACAGTGAACCTCTCATTCCCTTTATGTTGTGTGGCAGTCTGTCATCTTCTAGTGGTTTTTGATGTGGTCCATCTTTGAGAGCCACAGGAATTCCACCCAGGGTTCAATTATCTACTAGGAAATAAAGAGCCTGCTGGTGCTTATTTGCTTTGTTTTGCATGGATTGTAAAAGAAGGAAATCTTTAATGAGGTAAATCATGAGCTTGTAGCTTTGAGTGTGTTAAAGTCACGTTAAAGTTTTATAATTTTGGAAGTCAGTTTTGGTGTGGATGAGGTGGAGAATAGACTGGAAATGAATCTACCTCTCATCTCTCCATCTGTCTGTCCATCCGTCCACCCACTCACTCACCCAGTCCTATAAGTTCATTATTTAAATGTTCAGACATTTTAATGATTTTTCCTTTTTCTGGTGAATTATATAGGAATAAAATCTAACTAAATCTCTAAAACATTCAAAATCAAGAGTGATAATTACTTTTGAATAGCGAGCCTGATTCTTTCGCTACGTGAAGATAACCTAGCTTTATTACTTTGCTTAGGAAAAGGGAAAGGATTCAGTGAAATTAGAGGCAAACTTTAAATCTTATTCTATAAAATCTAAACCAACCTGCAAGTTAAGTGAGGTTTAAATGAAATGTGGAGAATGCTTTTGTTTGTGTGTGTGTGTGTGTGTGTGTGTGTGTGTGGTATATATAAATACAAAGTAATTGAAAAACATAAAACTTAATTTGAACCATAACCTGTTTTGAATCCAGTTAATAGTTTATAGGAAAGATCAATTGGATTGAACCAAATCAACTGGGAATCAAATCTTTTTTTTTTCCCTATGGAATTCGGCTTTTCCCTCCCCACCTTTCCCTCTAATCAAGCTTGGGTGTTTGGAAGCCCTTGCTAGGTTGCTGCTTTTGCCCATATCAGAACGAATGCCCCTTTTTGGCATCTAGGGGTGTGTAGCTGGATTGTGTCTTGATATGAAGAAGCTAGAGCAATTCTTTCTGGCTCAAACACTCTAGAAAAAGCTTGTGCCCCTTTCATGATAGAGAAAAGGCTTTTCTCTGTGCCTCACTGAGAGTATAACTATGACAATAGCCAAGCAGTTCTCCAAGAGTGCCAGATTTGGAATCTGTGGCCAGAAGAAGAGAAAGAAAAAAATTGTATCTTAAGTATTCAAAGCCCTGCATTGGAAAGGGAAGGTTCCATCAACCAGATCAACTGGTGTTCTTGAGAATACTCTATTCACAGAAGGAAAATACATCTTCTTATGGTATTACATATAAAACTATTACAGAAGCTGGCATGACGGTGCTTTACTCTTTAAGTGAAGCTATTAACATATGGACAGATTTTAGCTTCTTAGATAATCTATCAATATATAAACTGCTTAAATATATGAATAGTTCACAGGTAACGGAATGAATTTAGGCTGTTAGAAAGCCAGTTGGAGCAATTCAAAGCCCCCAAGTTCACTTTCTTACTTCTGACTTCCACTTGGGATCTATACTTTTTTAGGACAGGAATCACATCTATTTATATATATCTATACACACCTTGTGGGGATGGGCTTAGTGTGTTGTCAACAAAACCCTATGTTACAATCTACACAAGTGCAATGAGATAGTCTGAAAGGTCTTTCAAAATGCGTAAGACTTAAATCTTTTCTTCAGTTTAGAACTAATGTACAGGGCTGTTAGATTTGAGTGCTATGTTAAAGAAAAATTACATTGTTTTCTCTGTGGGCATAGAAGTAAGTTAGAAAATTACTCTGTATGAGCAGAAAAAAGCTTGCTGAGTTGAAAGTGACAAGGGTACCCCTTGTAGCAAACAGTGCAATGCCCTGCCGTGAACGTATCAAAGGCTTTATGACTGACAATTAGAAACCTTATTATTAATTATTACTTTTTGGTCTGTCAACTTTAATGTGCCATCCCAACCTACATCTTTAACTCAAATTTCTGTCCTGCTGTAGTTGTGAGAGATCAGATGATACCAAAAGAAGAATGGAGTTACTTTGTCTAGAGCTTTGTGTAGTACATTAGCCACTAGCTACATGTGTTCATTTAAATTTAAACTAATTGAAATTCAAAATTTGGTTTTCAGTCTCACTACCCTCATAAGAAATGTTCAATAGCCCATGTAGCTTGTAGCTACCCTAGTTGACAGTGCTAGTGTAGAGGTTTAAAATGTTTTTTCAAGTTTTTATAGGCTCCTGCCTGCCCTGTTCTGTTACTTTGCTTGGGAGGAGGGGAAGAACTAAATGATGTAGAGGTTATTTCTTATGGTGATGACATTTGTTGTGATGGGTCACAACCCTTGGTTGGGTAACTTCTTTTACTCTGGGAACTGTTTATGTGTGTATGGAGATTTTGTGACTGTGAGGCAGCACAATACAAACTCAGACTCTTAGCCGATACTCCACTGAGGTCTGGCAGTATTCACCACAGCAAGAGAATTTTCATAGCTTCTTCCGGTCTTTGTACTATGAATTGACCAAACTGAAAGAATAGAGTGGAAATTGGAGTGGGCACTGTCTTGTTTCTCATTTTTGAATAGCTCAGGTCATCCAGTCATTCAACTGGTATACATTGAGCACATACTCTGTGCTTTTTTTTTTTTTTTTTTTTTTTTTTTTTTTTTTATGCGTTACGCGGGCCTCTCACTGTTGTGGCCTCTCCCGCTGCGGAGGACAGGCTCCGGACGCGCAGGCTCAGCGGCCATGGCTCACGGGCCCAGCCGCTCCGCGGCACGTGGGACCTTCCCAGACCGGGGCACGAACCCGTGTCCCCTGCATCGGCAGGCGGACTCCCAACCACTGCGCCACCAGGGAAGCCCTACTCTGTGCTTTGTACTGAGCTAAACTCTGACTTTACAAACATAAGACATGGGCCCTGCCTTCAAGGAACTCAGAACTTGGAATGGGAAGTAGACATGTAAAGAGATCATTGTAATGCAATTAGGTAAGTGTAAGAGTAGAATTATAATTATAGGTATATAAAGTCAAGATATATAAATAAATACAAATACATATTTTTTGGACTTAAATGATTTATTTCTAGGTTTTTACATCAGAGTTCTTTTGTCTCCGCCACCTGTTGAAAAAATTAGGACCTAGCAGTTTGGTACAAGCTTTTGATCAGCTTATTCCATAGATTCAAACCTTTAGGTTCAGGTTGCCCCTGCGGGAGCAGAGCTGAGTGTATTGAGTTTTTGGAGTTGGTTGGAAGCCAGGGGGGTGTGTATGTGGAGTGAAGGGGAGCCTGCCCGCTGCTGGTGTGTGATGGGGATGCCCAGTCACAGCCCTCTCCATGTCTCCCCAGCTCTCTGTGCCATTGTCGCCACCATCTGGTTTCCTGTGTGCGCCCACCGTGAGACCACCATCGTGAGCTTTGGCTACTCCCTGTACGCGGGCTGGATCGGTGCTGTGCTGTGCCTTGTGGGTGGCTGTGTCATCGTCTGCTGCGCCGGAGATGCCCAGTCGTTTGGTGAAAACCGTTTCTACTACTCTTCGGGCTCCAGTTCCCCCACTCATGCCAAGAGCGCCCATGTATAAGAGAGCTACCAGCCTGCCCATGGAGGTGCTATAGATGCTGGGCCCATGGCCCTAGGTTTGCTTGCCACAGTGAGGGGGTGGGAAGCCCACTCCTCTGCCAGGCTCCAAAGCCAACGGTCTAGAAAAGCATCCTGTCTGGCATTTTGTAGTCTTAACACCCCCTCTCCTTTTGTTGCCTTAAGAGAAATCTTTAGCTCAGATTTCACACATTTTTTCCATGGTTTTGCCCACTATTAGCTCTTTTCTGGGCATTCCTTTGTCATATATATATATATATATATATATATATATATATATATATATATACACACACACACACACACACACACACACACACACACACACACACATATATATGGGAAAAAAATTTCCCTCTCTCTTTAACTTTTAAATATCTTGCAAACATTGCTGAGTTGGGTGTGGGGAGAGAAATAAAAGACACTTTCAAACTGTTACAGATGACAATGGGAGCCTCATAAACATGCCTCTCTGTTCCTCCCTCCTCTCTCAGCTCCAAGGTCACTTAGTTATAACCAATAGAAAAAGATAGAATTGGGAACATGGGGTGGGGAAGGGAGGGGAATTGTGGAACTTTCCCTCCATGGGAAAGTTTCCCTTTTGTAAGTTGAGGGCAAGGGGTGGAGATATTTTTTAGTTTGTGATTTTACATTTATCTGTACATACTTTTTCAAGATTGCTCATTTTTATAACCATGGTTTTCCTGAAATTCTCAATTCATCAGTATGAAGGAAATGAACCAGATAGACTTTAATGATACCGTAAATAACACTACAAGTGAGTATAACTCGAACTGACATTCCACAAAACGTTTTTGATTTCCAGGTTTGTATGATGTAGTTTTGAATCCTACACCTGCATGTGCTTCCATTTAACACATTTTAGAAGCTTTTCCCCATTTCTCTCTATTTTCATTCTGTTAGCTGCCTTGAAGCAATATTGTTTAACATAAATTGTACTGTTGAATTTGGCTTTATGGGTGCAAACACTGATGGTGTATCAGTATCTGGACCCCAAACTCTCCAAACATTGATGGTGCATTTTATTCTTTAAATGAAATCAGTGCAATAAAATAACGGACTGTCTGCAAAACTGGCCTTTAATATTCTGTTATATCCAGAGGTATTCATCCATCAACTGAAAAATTTTTCATTAATCTCTGCTAGTAATTTATAGGGAGCCTGGTCAGGGATTCAAGAACCAGTCATTCTGCACTGCCATGAATAATTGAAAAGTTATATTTTATTCACTGTATCGTGGTGGTAATGTGTGGTAGTAAAAATGTAACCTAGATGCTCTCTAGGTCTCTTAAGTGGGGATGTTATGGCTTCTTTAAGTCATATATAAATAGGCAGCCATCAGATATCAAGTGCCAAGTATGACACAGTTAAACTCCTTTATCTACGTTGAGTGCTTAGTAAAGGAATTGGCTAGGTATAAAGGGAACTATAAAACAATCCCATTTTATTGGATCTTTAGGTCATAATATCTAAATGTATTTCGTTCAAACATATGAATGCATATATTTGGTAATTTTGAACAAAGACAAATACATTGAATTGATTTATGTGTGTTTTCTATACCAGAAACTCTGTCAAGTTACAAGTCTGCTGTAAAAAAACAGATTACAGTCTATTTTGGCCGTATTTTTCCAAAAATACTAATTTCATCAGCTGATAGTATAATGATTGGCAAACATTTCCTCTTTGGAAATATCCACTTGGGCTATTCATTTTTGTAGAGATCTGTGTACATCAGATTATAACCTGGTGGAAACTATTTCTAAATTACCTATGGAGAAAAGATAATCTTTTTGTTGACCACAATATTTGCTTAGTTATGATACAGTCTTTTTTTTTTTTTTTTTTTGCGGTACACGGGCCTCTCACTGTTGTGGCCTCTCCCATTGCGGAGCACAGGCTCCGGACGCACAGGCCCAGTGGCCATGGCTCACGGGCCCAGCCGCATGTGGGATCTTCCCAGACCAGGGCACGAACCCATGTCCCCTGCATCGGCAGGCGGACTCTCAACCACTGCGCCACCAGGGAAGCCCTATGATACAGTCTTGTAAGGACACAAGTGGTGTGATTATATTGGAGGACGCTCCCTACCTCATGAAAACTTGCCAGGGAGTAATGATTAGGAACATGGATAGAGCAGGAGGCTCTCAGGGGGCGTGGACAAGGAAGGCCCTTGTCCCCCTCGTCACAACCACCAGCTTGAATCAGAAGTGTCCTCTTATGGATGCATGCGCTCACTGACCCACACCCCTCCCTGAGACTGCTGCTTTCTTTCTCTCGTGAGGGGGTATGCTTTAGGAGCCCCACTTTTCCCTACAGCAGGAGAAGAGATACCCCAGTCTCTCCAAGGTGACCGTTGCCCGCCTAGTTAGGGAATCCCATATTGTAGGTCATAACTCCGGCGTTGGGTTTTATTATCAGTGTGAGGGAGTGAGGGAGGGAGGCGTATAGCTGTTCCTCCAGAACAACACTGTCCAGTAGAAATGTAATATGAGCCACATGTGTAATTTAAAGTTTTCTAGGGGCCACATGAAAAACCTAAAGGTAAACAAGCAAAATTAATTCGAATATATTCTATTTTAATCCAATGCCTCAAAAATATTATCATTTCATTATGTAATCCATTATTATTATTATTATCTGTGGCTGTGCCACACGGCTGGTGGGATCTTAGTTCCCCGACAAGGGATTGAACCCAGGCCCTTGGCAGTGTGAGAGCACGGAGTCCTAACTACTGGACCACCAGGGGATTCCCTGTAATCAATTATTAATGGGATATCTTATGCTCTTCTTTTTGTATTAAGTCTTGGATTCCAGTGTGGCTTTTACACTTACAGCACCTCTCCATTTGTCCCAGCCATACTGCAAGTGCTAATTATGGCTAATGGCTATTGGATTGGACAGCACAGCTAGAGAACAGCAGTTCCCCCTTAGCAACAAAAGGGGATTCAGTCTTGATGATTTTAGCTGCCCTCATTAGAGCTCCGTTAGAACCTGGCACATATAGTAATTGTCACTCAGGGGAAGACAGTGACCCCTGTTCACAGGTAAAAAGGCAGACCCAAAGAGCTCTACCTGAATAACAGGGAAAAGGGAAGTCCTGCTCCTGAGACCTGTTTGTGCCAGGAGCTTCACACACTCAATCCTTCCCTGTTGTATAGATGAGGAAAAGAACATGTAGAGAGTTTAGGTTATTTGTCAAGGTCAGATCACCCCTGTAGAGCACTAAAGTTGGATTCAAGTCTAGCTCTAAAGCCCTTGTTCTTCAAGATAAGGATCACTACAGGAGGTCAGGTAAATTGCACTCACCTTGGACACCGACTCAATAGATATGGGTTGTTTCCCAAGAAGCTGCATTTTTATTGTGCATCCCCAGTGATTCTGAAGAGGTGGTTCCCACGCCACACTTTGTTAAACAGTGAAGGGAAGGACCTGTTCCTCATGCCTTTCTGTAGTGCAGCTAATCCCATCCTTCATCCCTCTTAGGTGGTCCTCGGAGGCAAGATTACTCTAACAGTTATATGCAGCTTCCCTCCAACTCTTTGGCCTGTTCTGAAGGGACCACATGCAGGGGACCTTTGGTTTGAAATGAACCAGTTCTGCTCAAGCTTTCCAAGAATTTGATAGAAACCACATTAGAGAAAGAATGTTTCAAGGAAATCTCTGAATCTACAGATGCTAGTTACAATGACAGAAAAAAAAAAGAAAAGAGAGAGAGAGAGAGAGAAGATTGTCTGCTTTAAGAATACAAGTTACATATTTGTGCTGAACTGGTGGTTAGGGATAACAATAGAACAAGGTTTGGTTGTATCTTGCCCTGTAGTTTTGTTTTTGTTTAATTTCAAATCTGCGTTTCAGTGTTTCTCTATACAATGTACACAATGTGAACTGCAACATCTTAAATGTTTGGCAGGACATTCATGCTCATGACATCACATGCTGGGAGGACAGGGAGGCCACTGTAGGGCTGGCTTTGGGCAAAGGCAGCATCAGTGCTGCCATTGAGATGTCCCCACAAAAGAGTGTGTGACAGCCAGATGTACAGCTTAAAGGAGACTAAACCAGAATTGTGGGTGGAACATTGGTACATGCTGCTTATGGCTTGAATAGCAGCTCTTGAGGAATCTATATTTCTTTACCTCACGCAGAATCTCAGAGCTCAGGCTTTGTGGCCCTGGGGCTGGGGGAGGGAGTGGAGATGGAGGGACTTGTCACTGCTCCATGCCGCATTGTTGAAATGAAAAACATGGAAACCGTAAGCCATTTCTAGAGGATTGTAGAAGGTAAGAATTGCTTCTGCTTTATAGCAAAATTACCTTCCAAATGGCAAAGAGCACCTAGTTGTCACAGTCTGGGGCTTTCTTTCATTAAAATCTTATGTCAAGTTACGTTCAACTTTGCTTTTCAAACTGTGGTGTTCATACCTGTCACCTAGGGGTCTGGTTAAAATGCAGCTTCTGATCCAGCAGGTCTGGGGTGGGGCCTGGGACTCTGCATCTCTAACCAGCTCTCAGGGGATGCTGATGCTTTTGGTCTAGACTCATACCTGGAGTCGTATACACTCATTAAAGAAAATGTGAACACTAGAAAAAGACAAGTCACAAGCTCTTAGAACTTTAGTCATCCTAAAATGGATTTTAAGAGCATCTGTTAAAAGTATTTATTTATTCATTAATTGATTCATTTGTTAATTAATTAAGCAAACATTTGATGAGTACTTGTTATGTGCCAGCCATGCATTAGCCACCAGATAGGAAAAAGAATCTCAAAGTCAATCCCAGCCCTCAGTTAACTCACAGCCTAGTGGTGTAGTCAGGACCGTCATGATGCCAATTGGCTTCTTATCATTGCCATCTTTGATCTACTTTGGAAATTTACACCCTGACTGAGAGGAGAAAATAAAATACCAGCAGAAGCACATTGGTGCACAGATTAAAGATAAGAGTTTACAGAGTATTTGATATATAAAGGCATATTGACTAGATCTTCTCCCAACTTTGCACCTTTTTTATGGGTGTTGAAAGTCAGCCAATCCCCAAACTCTGTTGATTTAATTAATGGGCAGAGAAGGCCTTCTCCAGGTTTCTGCACCGTGTCCTGCTGAGACCTTCCACAGAGGAGCATGCTGTTTTTTAGGGGTGGAATTTAGTTGAAGGTGTCAATCTCTTCTTGTTTGAATGATATAAGAACTTCCTCTCCAGGTGCCAGAGCTCAGCTTTTATAACGATAGGTGCAACAAGAACAGTGAAGTCAGCTGCCACTGACTTGTTGTAGAAGGCTCGGCCAGGTATAGTGAACAAAGTGGAAACTTGAAGCAGTGACCCCATGCTGGGGATTGTAGATGATCCAAGGGTGCTGAACTGTTCCCAAGAAAAATATGAAGAATAATATTTCTTTTTTTAGCTGACTAAAAAACAAACAATAAAAATAAAAATCTAGGCATTCACCGAGTGACTAATACAGGCACACACTATTACCAAGTCATTTCATGAAATCCATTCTACACATGGTAAAAGTTGAGCAATTCACAGTCTTCGTCTATTAGATGGTTCTTCTTCACAAAGCCCTCAGGGACCCTGGCTCCTTCCAACTCACCGCTTTGCTAGCCCCAGGGGGTGACTCTTGAACTCATGGTGCAAGATGGCAGCATCTACATTGCAGCTGGAGAAAGGCTCAAAGAAAAGGGCCAAAGGCTCATGACCACCATCTCCTAAGATAGTTCCCTGAAGCTGCTGCAGGAATCTGCTTGCAGTAAGTCACATGGCCACATGTAGCTGCAAGAGAGGCTGGGAAGTATGGTCTTTATCAAGATTGGCTACATAATCTGCAGTGCCCAGGATAAAATGGAAATATGTAGCTCCTTTTACAAAAAGCAGGGAAGAAGTGTGGTTAAAAATATTTAAAACATAAAGCTTTTTCCTTTTTTTTGTGGTCTCTCTCTTGAGTTGTCATGGTGGATTTTTTTTTGTTGTTGTTATTTAATGTTGTTCTAAGTAAAGAAAAATTAAAATTTTAAATTAGAAGCCTGAATTTTACCATTCTTATTTCTGTTGTGCAACGTCTGTTTTAAATGCAAATAAAAGAACAGTTCACTTTTACATGGAAACACTAAAATTCCACAATTTCTATTTGGTAGCATGTACACATATTAGTATTTCTTATTAGAACGGTGGAAACATTGCACAGAAGTAACTCATTTTTAATTTTACTTCTTGATATGCACACATTCTGCCAACATGTTCTACCTTCAGCTTACTGATGAGGAAGGAAGGATTGAAATGAATATGACCCATAAGTTGCCCTATCTTTCCCTTTCCTTCTTTTTTTTTTCCCTTTCCTTCTATGTCATCATTTTCAGTGTGAAGTGGTTGGTGAATACAGGGAATTAATACAAAGATAATGTTCCTTGGTCATTCATGTTTCTTAGAATTTCATTGTCTTCTTTCTCTATTTGAAGAAAGTTGTTGTTTGAATGGTAAGTGTGACCTCTGGGGACTGTCCGTGTACCTGTTTACCTAGTTTTAGTCTGTTCAGGCTGCTATAATAAAATACCACAGACCGGAAGCTTATAAACAACAGAAATTTATTTCTTACAGTTCTGGGAAGTCCAAGATCAAGACACCAGCGTGGTCACCTAATGAGGACCCTCTTCCCGCTTCATAGCTGGCACCCTCTCCCTGTGTCCTCACATGGTAGAAGGGGTGAGGGTGCTCTGTGGGGCCTCCTTTATAAAATCACTAATCCCATTCATGAGGGCTCCACTCTCATGACCTAAGTACCTCCCAAAGGCCCCACCTCCTAATACCATCATTTGTGGGTGTTGGGATTTCAACATATGAATTTTGGGAGGATACAAACATTCAAACCATGGCACTCAGTCATAGGCATAACAAACTCTTACCTCTGAACTTGCTTTGAGTCCTGCTGAGCTCCCATACATCATGGGTCCATCAGAAATCTGTGCTCGTGGGAATCACGAACACAGATAAGGTGGCAAGAAGTGATTCACACATGCATTGCACATATTATCTCACACGCATGCTTCATGGTCCCATTAGACTTCACTTACAAAACACAAGTTCAATGATAAAATTATTAAGAATCCGAGATGCCAACAGCAGAGAATTAAGCCAGGGTTTAATGGTCCCTCTGCTTGTGGGGCTTGTGAGACTATACAGGTGGCATTTCCGTGAAGCTGGACGTGGCCTTTATTCTATCTGGCTGTGTGCCTGGTTAGTTGTTTAAGCCTGTAAGAAGAAAAGAGTGGATTTTGACGGAAACTTGTAGCCTATGTCATACCTTCTGACATTCTATGAAGAGGGCATCTGTTTTAGTCAGTTCAGACTGCTATAACAAAATACCATAGATTGGGCCGCTTAAACAGTCAACATTTATTTCTCATGGTTCTGGAGGCTGGGAAGTCTAAGATCAAGGTGTCGGCAGATCTGGTGTCTGGGGAGGACTCTCTTCCTGGTTTGCAGACAGCTGCCTTCTTGTTGTGTCCTCACTTGGTGGGGAGAGAAAGGGGGGGGGCTCTAGTCTTTCTTCTTCCTCTTACAAGGACCCAAATTCCATCACAGGGGCTCCCACCCTCATGACCTCATCTAAACTTATTACTTCCTAAAAGGCCCACCTCCAAATATCATCACATCGAAGATTAGGGCTTCAGCATATGAATTTTGGGGAGCACACAAACATTCAGTACATTCAGCCATCAGTATCATCCCTTTTATCTATGTGAAGAAACTGGGGCTCAGGGAGGTGAAGTAATGAGTCTAGGCCACAAGCTAGTAAGTATCAGGTCAAGATTTGAACCTACGTCTTCCAATGCTAAGGCCAGTTCTCATACTGCTACAGCATACTTGGAATTTATGAAATGAAACTAAATTATGTTTAACAAAATACAGTAGAATAAAAATGTCAGAAGTATGCCTCTTTCTCATAGGCTATTAAAGATAAGCATAAATTTTACTTGAAATATCGACAGTAGCATAGAGTGCACCATACATGTATTTGTTCATTTAATTCTTACAATTTCATGAGTTAATGGCTATCGTATACCCATTTTACAGATGAGAAAACAGAGGCACGGAGAGGTTAAGTAGATTGTCTAAGGTTCCACCGCCTTGCAAGCCTGACTGTAAAGCCTGAAGTACTGACCACTGCTCTAGCCTTCAAGTGGAATTTATTCCCTAAGAAAAGGGAATGGGACTTCCCTGGCGGTGCAGTGGTTAAGAATCTGGCTGCCACTGCAGGGGACACGGGTTTGAGCCCCGGTCTAGGAAGATCTCACATGCCATAGAGCAACTAAGCCACGCGCCCCAACTACTGAAGCCTGCGTGCCTAGAGGCCATGCTCTGCAACAAGAGAAGCCACTGCAATGAGAAGCCCACGCACTGCAATGAAGAGTAGCCCCCGCTTGCCGCAGCTAGATAAAGCCCGCGCGCAGCAACGAAAACCCAATGCAGCCAAAAACGAATAAAAATAAGTAAATTAAAAAAAAAAAAAGAAAGGGGAATGAATTACTACAGAAAGCCATTTAATGAAAGGACAGATTCAAAATTAGCTTAAGATTCTTTAACATAAATATTCTCCCAATTGAAAATGTTAGTTTAGGGGTAGGTTTAAATTCTGGACCCGTTAGTCTTCAAAACAAATGTTCTTAGAAATGGATCATTTATCTGTGGTCACCTGGAAAGTAGAGGAAGCTCAAACTTCTCTATAGTACAAGGGCTAGTGAATATTTATATCTCTGAAAGAGGAAATGTAGACTCATATTCTCCGCAAACAGATTTTCAGGAAATAAGGGGAATTAGCTATTGAAGGGAGTATAGTCTCTCGTAGGCTTTGAAGTTCCAACGAAGGACAGAGATTATAATCTGTATGTAAAAAGCAAAGTCACAGGGGAGCACCTTTTGCTAGGCATGGGCCACTGTGATCACTGCTTGTTAGCAACTCCAGTGTTGGGGGTTGATAAACAGAGTTCAGACTGTGAGTTTTGTTTGCAAACAAATGCCAGGATGAGTCAGTACATGCTGTTTTTAGTAAAGAGATCATTGGGCTGGAAAACCCTAAAAATATCAATCATTCAATAAGGCCTCCTTAGGAAAACAATGCTGTGATTTTTGCACAGAGCCTCTCTGAAGTTAACCAATTTTGGCTTAAAATTTGAAAATAAAAAAAGAGCACTGTTGGTCAGGAGGTCTTTCTGAGCTACTTTTGATTCCAAAAGGCCCCTTGAAGGGAAGTAGGGCCTTGATTTTGCTTAAAAAGTATATTTGGCTTCAGGATGGGAAAGAGAGAGCAACAGTTCTGATTTCTTAGTCACGTACTTTCCTCCCCAGCCCAAGGAGGGTGGGCAGTGCCAAGACCTGGGAGGCTATCAAAGACGCCCTCTGTGTAATAGGATCTGGAATTTATTTCTGATGTCATGGTAAGAACAAAAGAACTTTGCTCTGTGTCAGGCCGGAGTAGCCGCAGTGCTTTTGATGGACAGAGGAGTGGGATTCATGTTCTCCTTGAGGTCCATCTCCAGAGCATGGAGTTCTCCCCGAACAAACTTAATTTTCATTTAATAACCCTTTAGAGAGTTATTCTCTCAGAATGCATCTGAACCCTCCTTGAACCCATTTATGCTTGAGTTAGCACTGTCACTTGGAGTTAACAAGTTCCATATGTTTACCACCCATGGTGAAAGTAGTTATTCCTTTTATTTGTCCTCAAATTGTCTCCAGTAAGCTGGCTGCTTTTGTCTCAACAAGAGTTCATTTGGTTGCCACTAAGTTTGCTCACCTCCTTTCATAGATCAATAAGCTGATCTCAGCAACTGAGCAGCTTTTGAGATGCAACTCTGGTTAGGAAGAGGGGGTAAATATTCTGTAGCGATTGAAGATCTGGGCACAGCAATAAGTGAATTAGCTTCAAATGCAGGCATCTTCTAATCTGTTAAATGGAAGCAAAACTCCACAGAGTTTAGGAAAAGAAAACAAAACATGTTTGAATCTCATTTTCAAAGCACTATATTGCTATATAATGATAAGTGATAAAATTGCCTCTTATTTCCCTCTGGGCATTTTCTGGAAACAGACTTTCATTATGTACATGAATTCAAATTAGTGTGCTCTGAGGAAAGATACTAGAATGTGTCTTTGTTTGGTCAAGTGAATTTATTTAATGATGAGATCTTGAGAGTTTGTCAGAAAATGCCACTAAACTTCAATATTTAATTCCTCTCTGATACATTTTCTTATCTGAATACACGGTTTCACATTCTTATCTTGTACACAGTGCTGTAGTTTACATTCTAATCTTTTACTCAGTGCCATAGTTTAAATTCTAGGACACCCAAATTTTTAGAGAGGATTTCTCTCCTCTTGATTATTACAAAGTAAATAGACCATGGCCTACCTAAAAGTATTTCCCCCCCCCCCCCATTTTATGTTTTTTTCACATTTTATGCACAGGCTCCATGAGCACTTTTTATGTCTCTGCTATTAAATCTTGTAAGAAGATTTGCACTCTGCAAACTTATATTAACTATCTCTTCTGTCTCTAGATATACCTATGTATGTTTATTTACTTACCTCTATAGATGAGCAACTGTATTAATGTATTATGTACAGTACAAAATGTACAAAAAGTTGAAAGAATGGGAAAAATGAAACATTTTAATTTTATTTCACATTATTTATTAATTTATTAATGATACAAACTCTTTTTCTTTTTACTAGTAATAATATTTTAATGAGAGCCATGAGTTGAACCTACTTCATTATTTAATACTGGGATAAAAATATTCAGAAGTCTGATTCTTAGTTCAGTTAATTATACTACTTGGTTTTAATAGCTGCTTTGGCTGAAAAAAGATACTTCATATGAATACATAGAACCATATAGAAGAAGTACATCATTGACTGTCTTCCTCAATCATTATACTCTTGTGTAAACCTCCTCCACAAAGTTTGCAAAGATTTGTATTAAAATTCGGCTGTTCTCCATCTTCCTTGATGCCTTTCAGTTGTTTTTTCAAACTAATCAGGTAGGTTGCATGTTTTTATTTCTAAAAAAATTGTTTGAAAACCCATAGAGACTCTCCGTAAAATTTCTTAATCAGATTTTAAAATTAAAAATTTTCTGTATGTACAGTAGACCTGTTTTTATACTTGTTACATATTATTTTCAGTAAGAAAATCACACA
Source organism: Phocoena phocoena (assembly GCF_963924675.1). Classification (NCBI taxonomy): domain Eukaryota; kingdom Metazoa; phylum Chordata; class Mammalia; order Artiodactyla; family Phocoenidae; genus Phocoena; species Phocoena phocoena. The sequence goes on from NC_089222.1 coordinate 50,025,801, forward strand.
CGTGTCCAAACATCTTTTTTCAAAATGACTTCTCCATTGCACTAATTTCCTTCAAAAAGAAATTGCTTTCTCATGAATTGTATAAGATCATAGATTAACAATGTTTATTTTGTTTTAAATCCTTGTCAGATAGCAAACTTTTGTACTTTTTAGTTTCACTGTTTTTGCTGCAAAGGCTGTTTTATGGTTTCTTTGCAGGAGTCTTTTTAGATGACCAGCTCTTTTTGTGAGTTTAGTTTGGTAAAAACAGATAATGCAATCTATAAATCCACTTAAATAGGTATTTGTATTATACAAACTATCATAACTTGAATGAAATAGTGAGGCTGGTGCTGTCTACCCTCCCTCTTTTTTTTTTTTTTTTTTTTCTGTTCGCGGGCCTCTCACTGCTGTGGCCTCTCCCGTTGCGGAGCCCAGGCTCTGGACGCGCAGGCTCAGCGGCCATGGCTCACGGGCCCAGCCGCTCCGCGGCACGTGGGATCTTCCTGGACCGGGGCACGAAACCATGTCCCCTGAATCGGCAGGCGGACTCTCAACCACTGCGCCACCAAGGAAGCCCTACCCTCCCTCATTGAAGAGGGTCCTCTGGCCTCAGGAGCTCTTGAAGACCCAGATGATCATTAGACCCTCAGAGGAATGGTCTGATGAATGTGTGGCTCAATAGATCCATAATAAGCTCCATAATACAATACAATACAAATCAAATTATGCATTGTACTTAACACTGAAAATATTATTATAACAATGTTAATATATTTTAATCAACATATATTAATACTTTAATATATACTATAATCAATACATTATACTATATATTAATATTATATAATATACTGAATATAAGGCTTAATTTTATTCTTAATTTTTAGACTAAAAATATTTTAGAAAAATAGTTCTAATATTTTTTTCGTATTTTTTGGAGGCTTCTGATCTATAGCAGGAGAGAGACATATAAACAAATAACTGTATTCAACGTGTAAATGAAAAAATAAAAATGCTATGGGATCATGTGGTCTGGGCGGAGAGGGTAGGGCAGAGGTTAAATTCCAGAAACTCAGAGAGGAGATACATTTGAGAGGAACTTGAAGGATGAATGGGAGATTGCTGAGTGGACAAGGGGGTAAAGGACATTCAAGAAGATACACGAAGACAGGAGAGTGTGCCCAGGAAACCCCGAGGAGTCTGCTGTGGTCTGAATATCGGACGTGGGGGAGAGTTAGACATGCGACTGGAGAGATGGACGGGGTTCAGGCAGTGAAGGGTCTCGTTCTGTTGGCAAGTGGGAGCCACTGGAGATTTGAAGTAGAGGAATGACCTCAGTGAAGGATGTATTTCATTTATAAATCATGAACAATATGCACATTTTGAAAATAATTACATTTTTGGCGGATGTGGGTGAAATTCTGTTCAATCTAATTTAACAAATAATTATTGACCATATTCTGTGTGACAGGCAGTATCCCCAAGGCAACACAAAGGTATAATGGTGCATATTTTACTTGGTAGAAGGATTAAACTGAATATTTAAAACTAAATACACACATATCTGCATTTATCCTTTAGCATTGTGATGTCTCTTTGATACCCTTGACATTCGGAACAAATTAACACTGGTATTTAGTACTTAACAATACATATGTGAGGCGAGTATCCAAGCTTATGAGCTCCACTTGAGTATGGATTCCTTCTGCTGAAGAAATGTAAGCATCCTACATTTACACGTGCCAATGTAGAGAGAGAAATCTGTCTACGGTATGGCTTTGAGATTCTATTATTTGTGTCGTTGGTTGGGAAGACATGCCAAGGTGCCTTGTTGGTTTGCCATTTAGGATGCGGCAAATATTTGAAAAGGCCCTTATATCATAAGGAATAAACATTAATTACATTGTATCTTTGAAAATAAAGGTAAAATATATTTTGAAGAACATTTGCAAAAAACAGAAAATCATAAAGAAGAATATGCAAAGCCACCCCAAGTCAGACTTCTCAGAGGTAACAATGGTTAATACTTTATATAATCTCCTAAATATTTTTTCTATGCATATATAAAATATATACACTCTCAAAACTAAAGACATTGTATGTAATCTTTGCATCTTACTTTAAAAATTTAATGTAATTAGTGAATATTTTCACGGCATGAAACATTCTTTGAAGACATTTTTATATGACTGTGCAGTACTGAGTTCTAAAGTTACACTATACTTTATTTAAACAACTTGCAGTTTGAGACATGAGGTTGATTTCAATTTTTTGTTATTTTTTCTTGTAATTACAGAGGTATTCTTTGGCATAGATCTTTGACCGTATCTCTGATTATTTATTCTTGTGGGCTCAATTTCTGAAAAGATCTGAAATCTGTCAGAGAAGTGAACTGTCGAATATTTAAACAGGGTGATTGAAATTGTTCTCTACTTTGGCAAAATCATAGGGAGGGCCTCTGAATGATGAAAGAATACTTCTTCATCCATTCCTTCAACAAGTATTCATTGAATGCCTCCTAATCCCAGGCTCTGCACTAGGTGCCAAGGTGCAGCAGGAAGCAGGAAAGATGTGTTCACTGCGCTCATGGCAGTGATCTGGAAAGTTAGAAATCGTGGGTCAACTTCTTGTTTTGCAGATGAGGAAACAGGGGAAGCAGCTTGCCCAGTTTTACCTAGCCGGCTGTGGAGAGCCAGGATTGGAATATAGGTTTCTCTCTTGAAGTTCAAGCCTCTTTGCGCCACACCAGCCATCTCTCCCCTCAGTGTGATCTTGAAGGCATCAGATCAGGGCTGGTTTATGGTATCTTCTGTATTTAGATCTAACTCTTGGCAAGGTTGTCAAGTGAATGGGGCCATGTGTGTCTTTGGGGCCCTGGCCTCCTCCTTCTATGCCATTTCCCTTCCTGGAGTCCCCTAGCCCTTTCTCAGGCAGCCAGAGACCTCATAATCTTTTCTCATGACTTGTGAAAACCTGCTTTCTGGGAAGGAATGGATATCAGTCACTCATATGTCAATGTGGATGAATTAAGACACTGTGTTTTTTCTTGCAAGGGGCATTAACTGTGAAGGCATCTGAAGATCTCTTTCTTCTTGAGGAATGCCAGACCTGGTTTCCAGTGGAGCATTTTGGGCAATCAGGGAGCACACAGGGTCCTCCGCTGGTCCTCAAAGCTCACAGCGCACCTTCCTGCACACCATTTCCACCATAGCTGCTTAGCCCAATCTCCTCCTCCTTAAGTACAAGGTCAACGCGGCTGGGCAAGAAAGCTGAGGACATTGTATCCACACCTTGAATTTATTTCCAGGATATTAGAGGGGCTGCTTCGAACACAGAGCTTCAGAGAACAGGGAAACTCATTGCTAGGAAACCCCCTTCCCCCTCCCCACCTGCCCTGTGAGGAGTGTCTCCTCTAGGAAGGAAATTCAATTACAGTCTTCCAGTCACCAGAATTGAATTTGGATGGACTATTTCCTCTCTGGATTCTGTTCCAAATTGTATTCCTGTTGCTGGGTTTGAAGTTAATTAGTGTCACAAATCATCTGTATTTCCCTTCTCTGGAGGAAAGCCTGCCACAGTGCTTATCCTGTCCAGTTAATTGACTTCCAGAGGGCTCATCCCTTTCTGAAAGCACCTTAAATGGCTCTGATGGGTAAGCATCAGGCTTACACATATACGAAATAAAAGCTTGGAGAATTCAAATTTCTAGGTCATAGAAATGCGGGTGTGCGTTTTTTTTTTTTTTTTTTTCTCTCTGAGCATCATAGCTTAGAGTTTTTCTCGATTTGATTGAGGCCAATATGAGAATGCAAGGAACTTATCCTCAGGTAGATGCATGTGGGCTAAGGGGAGGAAGATACTCTCATTGCCAGTCAGTGAACTGCTAATAGTTGGAAATAACATGTGGAAAAGCTGTCAACTTAATGTTTGGGATATAGGGATTTCTTAAATTTCTAATGGGGTGTTTAATTTTTAAAATGGTTTTGAGTTACAGACTAAGGAGAAGATGCCTCTAGAATAACCTTTTAATTTTTTTTCAATTTTTAGAATTATGGTAAAATATACATAACATAAAATTTACTGTATTAGCCATTTTTAGGAGTACAGTTCAGTGGTATTAAGTGCATTCATATTGCTGTGCAAATATCAACCCCATCCTCTCCCAAACTCAAACAGAAACTCTATATCCATTAAACAATAACTTTGCATTCTCCCCTCCCCCAGCCCCTGGCAACCTCCATTCTTCTTACCGTCTCTATGATTTTGACTACTCTAGGTACCTCATATAAGTGGAGTCATATAGTATTTGTCTCTTTGTGACCGGTTTACTTCACTTAGCATAATGTCCTCCATGTTGCAGCATGTGTCAGAATTGTATTCCTTTTTAAGGCTGAATAATATTCTATAGTATGTAGAGACCCCATTTTCTTTATTCATTCATTCATTGATGGACATTTGGGTTCCCTTCATGTTTTAGCCATGGTGAGTAATGCTGCTATGAACAAATACCTTCGAGAATCTACTTTCGTTATTTTTGGATATATGCCTAGAAGTGGAATAGTTGGATCATATGGTAGTTCTATCTTTAATACTTTGGGGAATTGCCAAGCTGTTTTCCACAGCAGCTGCATCATTTTACTTTCTCACTAACAGTGCACAAGGGTTCCGTTTTCCCCACATAGTCGCCAGTAGTTGTTATTAAATAACATTTCAACTTTAAGACCCATGTAATGATGTTGTATTTTGGTATATCAACTCAATTATTATTTTTTTTGCGGTACGCGGGCCTCTCACTATCGTGGCCTCTCCCGTTGCGGAGCACAGGCTCTGGACGCGTAGGCTCAGTGGCCATGGCTCACGGTCCCAGCCGCTCCGCAGCCTGTGGGATCTTCCCGGACCGGGGCACGAACCCGCGTCCCCTGCATCGGCAGGCGGACTCCCAACCACTGCGCCACCAGGGAAGCCCAACTCAATTATTTTTGATCCTGATAATCCCTAGTTCCAGGTTGCCCTGTGGCTCTTCTTGGATACTATTTGTAAACAGGCAAATGAACAACCCTCCCACCAGTAAGAGTAAATTACAAGGCTTATTCGCCCCAGGAAGGAGGATAATATGTAGGGGAATCCTTGTCAGATGGAAAAAAGAGTGGAAAGCCAGCCCCTGATGGTCTTGCTGGATGGTGGAGAGAGGAGGAGAAATAGAGATAAGACGGAGAGGGAAAATTACCTGTGCAGGCTTTCCCCGCTCTGTGTGCAGGGGTGTGATAGGAGTGAGAACACCTGAAAACATCAGAAGGGTTATGGTATACTTAGCTGGAAAGGATATAAGCCACGGTGTGCTTATAAATGCTTAACAGCTCTCTGGAAAAACAAAAACAAAAAACAAAACCAACCCTGATTTTGCAGCATGTGCCAATTTGCACAGTGTAAGTACTTCCACCGTGGCTGATTTCAGTCTATCCATGTGAGCTCATTGAACATGGAGCTGGGAAGAAATGTGTAATAGCATATCATTATATAGTATTTCCCCCATACACATGTAACAGTTGTAAATAACCTCAAGAGCATAGATAATGGTTACATGTAATAAAATAATTAGTTTTGAGTATTTATCACATTTATTTTTAATATAACTAATAGTAAGTTTGTAGAAGTTAAGTGTTAATAATGGTTGTTTCAGAGAGGAAAACATAGGAAGAACACTCTTTGACATAAATCACAGCAAGATGTTTTTTGATCCATCTCCTAGAGTAATGGAAATAAAAACAAAAATAAACAAATGGGACCTAACGAAACTTCAAAGCTTTTGCACAGCAAAGGAAACCATAAAAAAGACGAAAAGACAACCCTCAGAATGGGAGAAAATATTTGCAAATGAATCATCGGACAAAGGATTAAGCTCCAAAATATATAAACAGCTCATGCAGCTCAATATTAAAAAAAACAAACAGCCCAATCCAAAAATGGGCAGAAGACCTAACAGACATTTCTCCAAAGAAGACATACAGATGGCCAAGAAGCACATGAAAAGCTGCTCAACATCACTACTTATTAGAGAAATGCAAATCAAAACTACAATGAGGTATCACCTCACATCAGTTAGAATGGGCATGATCGGAAAATCTACAGACAACAAATGCTGGAGAGGGTGTGGAGGAAAGGGAACCCTCTTGCACTGTTGGTGGGAATGTAAATTGATACAGCCACTATGGAGAACAGTATGGAGGTTCCTTAAAAAACTAAAAATAGAATTACCATATCACCCAGCAATCCCACTACTGGGCATATACCCAGAGAAAACCATAATTCAAGAAGACACATGCACCCCAATGTTCATTGCAGCACTATTTACAATAGCCAGGACATGGAAGCAACCTAAACGCCCATCGACAGGTGAATGGATAAAGAAGATGTGGCACATATATATACAATGGAATATTACTCAGCCATATAAAGGAATGAAATTGAGTCATTTGTAGAGACGTGGATGGATCTAGAGACCGTCACACAGGGTGAAGTAAGTCAGAAAGAGAAAAACAAATATTGTATATTAATGCATATACGTGGAACCTAGAAAAATGGTACAGATGAACCGATTTTCAGGGCAGAAATAGAGACACAGATGTAGAGAACAAACGTATGGACACCAAGGGGGGAAAGCGCAGGCGGGTCTGGGGTGGTGGTGGTGGTGGGATGAATTGGGAGATTGGGATTGACATATATACACTAATATGTATAAAATGGATAACTAATAAGAACCTGCTGTATAAAAAAAATAAATAAAATAAAATTCAAAATAAAATAATAGTTGTTTCAGGAACTGACTCACAAAAGTCACGGAAAGTTAATCATTCTTATGTACAGGCTGCTGCACACCACTGGCTGTAAGCCTCCGTGAACACAGCCCAGAAATGATAGTGCGTCATTAGTGAAGGGAGTGGCTGCTACTTGAGCCCCAGGTCGTGCTCCTGGTTCCCCAGGCCCAGAGGGTATGTGGGGTGCGATGCAGTGGGTTCTGATGTGGAAATGCTGAGGCCTCAGTGGACCAGCAAAGGCCTGGAGTCCGTATGAAGAGGCATCAATGTGCAGGAACTTTTCTGGAGTTAAACGCCAGGCCTATGGACTTTGGAAACGAATGCCATCATGAAACCTCCATGGCCAGTCGTTCTTCAGTGGTCATCTGTCCAGGGAGCCATCCTGGTAACCATTCTTCAGCAGCGTCCATTAAGGGTCCAGAGCACCCTAGTTCTCATCTGTACCCCAACTGCCCCCCTCTTAGGAGATCTCATAGGCTCTGTTCCCAGATGCCATTTTGGAGAGAAGCAAGGGGGAGGAAGGGAGGGAATCCAGAAGATGGAGAATTTATCCCAAAGAGACTAGGTCATCTAAAAAGAGGCCAAACTGGAAGGCAACTGTGATTCCATAAATTAATATATTTAAAGTTTGTTTTTCTCTCCCCTGCCACCCAGGGGTGTGAACCTTTGCAAGGGAGATTAAGGAGTTGTAGGATAAAGACATGGCAGGTTCTTCGCATCTCATGTGGTGTGGGCAATATGTGACCCTGATACGCCCCTCTACCTTTTCTCCAGGTGTCACTACCTGTGCCATCAAAAAGTAAAATAAGTGAATGCTACTGTCATGAATTGGATTTGAGACTATAGGCAGGTAATGTTCCTGCAATTTGTCCAAAAAATGAAGGAGGGCAATGACTCGAATGTTCCATGGTGCTGAGGGTGGAGCGGTGTGCGGCTGTGACTGGGAGTTGGGACTGGGAATGGGGTAACTCATAAGGCAGCGTAGTGAGCAGCGTCCCAGGGAGAGCCCTGTACCTTGTTGGAGGAAAATGGTGAGAGGGAGATGGAATCACGTTACATTCTCCCAAGAGTCTGCAAAAGCGGAATTTTAGTTTCTTCACAGAAGTAAAGTGAACTTTATAAGGTAGGATGGCATTTTCTTCTAATTAAAATTTTAATAGTCAATTAGCTGTAATTTTTAAAATATTTTTATTCTGAAAACGAATTTTCCACAATAATGCAATTAGTTCCAAAAAATGAGCTCATTTATCTGGCTTTTCTACAAAGGACAATTGAAACATTTAAGGCAAGATTCACTTATTCATCTCCATTTTAGGATGGAAAGAAAGTAGCAGACTTCAGATACTGGTCAAAGTAACAAACTATGGGAAAGCTCCTTTTTCTTTTTTTTTTCTATTGGTCATCTCCTGTGTAAGAGCTTTACATTATTATGAATATTTTATAGTAAGACACTTGTTTCTGACTTTCTTTATAAACCCATTTTTAAATTTAAAGGCACACAATAAAGCTTTATGCATTTATTAAAATATACACATTTTGGTAAATTTAGAATTTTCCCTTAGTGTCTTGATAAATCAATATATTGTCAACATCACAGTCATTTAAAAATAAAACACACTTCATAACATAGCTGCATATTATTTCTTTCTTCATGACACTACACACCCCATTGTACAGTGCACCAATGGGAATTAGAAACCACAAGACAAACTTTAACAAATACAGCAAGTTCATACCAGAAAAAAAAAAAAAAAAAAAAAAAGCAGAGAACAACACCAGAAGTTACCATCTGCAAAAAAGCAAGTTGTAGCTCTCAAGGACCAAACAAAAATGAAACACGTTAGTAAAATTTACAAGCTGTATGTATAACTTTGGATATGAATTAAACAGTAACGTTTCTTTTCCACAGTGAGAAAAGCTAGAATGTGAGTCCTGGTTAGATGGTGTGCCTATTTGGGATGAGGACTATAGCTGCTCTTTAAAAGACCTGCAGCCCCTTCTATCAGCCCAGATGGTTGAGGTATTTATGCGCCATCATAGCATTAACTGTGTTTTTGCTTTGGAAGGTGGGTGTTTATGATTTCCAGGGTAGAGTCTAGCCTCTGGAAGCGTGAGTGAGTGAGACAAAGTACCTGCAACTGCCACGACCAATTAGTAGGAGATGTACAAGGAACAGCCTTCTCAGAATGAATACAGTCCTTCATAGTCTGCACTTCCTGGGAAATTCACATGACACACAATTCCCGTTAGTCAATGCCACCAATGTCAATGTCAGGAAAACGGGAAAAAAGAGCACAGAGGGAGTCCCTAATGAAAAAATCCAGGCTGCCCCTGTTTCCTAGCTCTAATATCAAGCCATTTTCTTTCCTTATTGTATCAAAATGCACTAAACGTTCTCATAGAATAAGAAATTACAGCTACCTGACTTCAGAAGACTTCAAGCCCAAAGCTGTCTTTGTGAAGGTCCTATGTGAATTTTGTAACTCCATGCACGTAGCATACTGTTTAATGATTTCTAACACTATTTTAGTTGATGCTACAGAATATATGTTCACTTTTGATGGTCTTCAAAACTTCCATTAATCCTTTTTGGGCGTTAAGTCCTAAAAAACGAAAACATTTTCTCAGAGAAGTAGTTATGGCACAAGGCATGTGCCTAGGTATTTCAGAACGACGAGTGAGTTATTGAAGCCGGGCAAGAAGAGGAAAGCTTTTAAGAAACAAAGTTGCTCCTGAGGGGGGAAAAATTACAAGAGACTCTCCTCAAAAGTCTTACAGACAATAAAAGTAGACACAGGACTAACAAATTTGTACACGAAAGCGGCTTTCTGCAAGCCATCACCACTCCAGTTGAGAAATACAAACTCCTTTGTGGAAATAGCGTCCAAGTTCCCGCTTGGGGCGGGACCTGCGGGTTGGGACGCTGTCCTGCGCTTGCGCGTTGTTTACTTACACATTATTGGCTGTCTCACGGCGGCGCCATCACTGGTTACCAGTTGGCGCCTGTCTTTGCCAGTAGGCCAGGGGGTCCTCAGCGTGCCGAAGGTGCATGCATAATGGGAGAAACTGAGGCTCCGTGGAAATTTGAGATAGAAAAACCTTCCTGGACAAGTCTTGTTCTAAACACCATGGAGTGCGAGTTCGACGTGGCGAATTTGGAGGGCGGCGAATTTGCTCCACCCTTTCCTCCAGCATAAGAAATTAAGCTGGTCTTCCGAGTGCGCACTAGCCCAAGGGCTTAAATCCCAGAGTGGACTGTTAACCGCCGCCAGGACTCGGTGAGTTGACCCCAACTGTGGCTTCAGACACATTCTGACATCTCCACCCAACAAGACATTTTAATTTGAGACACAGAATTAGTAAACGTGCGGCTGACCCTCAGTGGGCTTCCACTGACATCTCGGCCCTGCTAAAATCTAGTGGGAAAGGGGACAGCAATTTCCTCTAGTCTTTTAGACAGATTCTCAAACTCCTGTAGCTTCTCTTTATAATGCGGAGAAGAGGTAGCCCCTTGTAAAGTAGATTTACAAGTGGGATATAAAGGAGTTCAGGTTCATCAACTCTTTTCAGAATGGGGGAAAGACATTTCTTTGAAGGAGTTTGTGCTTTGTTTCCCCGATATTACTAGGTTTATATCCTGACCAACCCACAGGTTCTAGAGAAAGATGGATCATTAAATTCAACAACCTTTCCCCCCCTTTTTATTAAACAGGTACATCATGACCATTATGTTGACATTTGATTAGCTATTAGTTTGTTACTAAGAAGAACTGGATTCTTGACCTAATTCTATTATCATTCCTTTCCTTTCACACAGTGGCTTTACACTCAAGTTGAGTAAAATCTTGAGCTGCGCTTTTACTGTTCAGGTTAGATAGATACAGAATGTTGTTAGGTTTGGTTGTTTAAATTTACTGTTGAAAATTTTAAAGTGGCTGGGAATAACTTTGTGTTGTCTGTCCACATGTTAAATGACTATACTTCTCCTAAGTTGATGAAATCAGACAGGATTTCAAAGGAAGAATCATACATTGTTTTAAGTATGGATATTTCCCCTCTTTAGGTATGTTAAATCAACTTGGAGTGTGTATGTAATTTCTCAGCTCCTTGCTAGGCAGATGAAGCCACTGCCCCAGCTTCTTAAAGTCCAGCCTTCCCTGATTCATACTTTCATCATTTCCTCATTGCCACCCCACCCAAGGAGAGCCAGCCAGCTCAGTTCAACATTCACGTCTACCTGTGCGTGAGCCCTGACTTGCCTTCTCAGCATTATTAACTACAGTTCTAAATACAAATCATGTGCTCCTGTCAAACTAGCTTCTTGCTTTCCCTTGAAGGAGGCACAGTACAAATGATTAGTCAGGAGACAGCTGTTAGCCACAGTCTACACCTTACTCATGCTGATCCCCCAGCTGGCAAGCATCTCCTTCATTTCTACCTGGCAAAATCCTCCCCACCCCACAAGCCTCAACACAAGGGCTGCATTCTCTATGATCTTTCCAATGGAGGGAGGTCTTTTCGATATTTGAACCCCTACAGCACATAATAAGCTCTCCACAAAAAATTGTTGAATAAATGATATTTCATTTTCCCTTCATCCATCCGATCAGATATTTATTGAACATCCAGTATATGCCAAGCACATGCAGTTGGTAAAATCTAGCTCTGAAGCTTATTATGGTATTGCAGTTCTCTGCCCTCATGGGGAAGGATATATTCTTATCATCCAGGAACACTTCTTGTTGTCATTACCAACAATTCCATTATGTCTTAAGTTGCCTCCTCATTGGCAAATCTAGCAGTGCATGTCAAAGTTCTGCATTTGTGCACTAAATACACGTCTAGCCTTGTCTTATCCTTTCTATTTCTATTTTTATTTGCCTCAGTTCCTCACTTAATCTTTCTGTATTGTATGTATTTTTATAGCCACCTGAAGTCCTCTTGAAATGAAGCAGAGTGCTAATAAAGAGCATACAATTAAAAAAAATCAAGTAATTGCCTCCAAATCATAAATCCACATGATGAAATCTCACTGAAAGAGCTCTTGCTACAGAGGATTCAGTAAAATAGAGGTCTTTCTTGGACTCTGTTCAAGGGGCTAAGTTTCTGAGGTAATTATAGGGTGATCTTACTTACAACGTGGTCCCACAGATATGGTCTTAAGAAAATTAATTAGGAAACGCTACTATAATCATTCTGGTGGCTTATGGTATTTGAAAACTGCATTGTGAAATCTAGGACTGTTTCACAGAGGCTGGGAAACATGAGGGAAAAACATGTCTATTTATCTTGAAAAACTTTTTCTATCATACTGACTATTTTTTTTTAAAAGCCAAGGTCACTGGTGAAATGACTAATCAACTTTAGAGCAATAAGGAGAGCAAAGCTTAAAAAAATATAGAGATGCTACTGGTGAGAAATGACTCCTGAATGAGAATGATTTAGAGAAGGCCTTCAAGAAATCAGTACCAACGGGGTTTACCAAAGCATGCCTTCTCTCTTCTCATGCTGCAGAATCTGCCACCAGACAATGGTTACGCTAGTACCTACACCTTACTAGTAAAAGGAAGCTCTTTCACTCACGTTAGGATTTTGTTATTTTTGTATTCATATTTCTCTTTGAACACTTTTAAGGAATACAGCCCCATCCCATCCGTCTGGATGTGTCTCAGGTTTAACAGGTTATATGTAAACTAGGCAGATTTGTTGAGTCCTAAGACCAGTTCGAAACTTTGTTCTCACAAAAATTACTGATAGCGAATTTAATCCCCAAGGATGTATTTCACACACCAGGCACTGTATCTTTATGGTTAATCTTAGGCGAGAGAAAAATGGCATTGCCAAGCCTTAAATTAAAATGAAAAAATGACCTCAGGAAACCAGAGCTCTAAACACTTAATATAGAGGAATGAAAAAGAAGATCTGGAAACAGTAATTATTTGAATTTAAATGGCATACATTGGCTATGGGTGGGATATGCAGTTTATTAAAAAAAAAAAAACTAGTTTCAGTTGATCTTTTAAAAAATATTATGTTAAAGCCCAGGGTATCAACCAAGAGGACTTGTCAGGTTCGGTTGTTTTATCTGCATTTATCAGGCTCTGGTGCTGCTTGTTCCCTGGGCTGTGAGCCTCCAAGGACAGATGTTACATTTCTTTTTATTCACATTGCTTAAGACTTGGTACATTCTTGATCAGTGTTAGTTTTGCATAAAAATGTGCTTTTGCCTCCTGTTTATAATCCTGAAACATGCCAAGGTGGCACAAACCTCAACCTTTAAGAAAGAATAGACTTAAACATTAGTTGATGTTCTGGAAAACTTTTGGCATAACTCTAGATCCAGGAGACAGAGAGAGCAAAGAATTTGCTACTGCGCCTCCCTTTCGGGAAATTCTCACAAAGATTTTAGCTTGATCCAAATTGTGCCTTCACATACGTGCGTGCACATCTCAAGGCAGTGTTGGAATCCCTGTAACCCAGGACTAGAATGCATAGACCATGTGTTTTTTTTCTTGTTGCAAATGTTCTCTTCCAGCTTGTTTCAGAGAAAATACCTTTAAGAGCCCCTCTATGGCCCAGATTTAGACCTTACCAGATTTTTCTCTGGGCTTCAGTGAAACTACTTTGGGAAATAACAGGAAAAATACACATCTAAAAGTGAGCTACTCCAGAGGAATAAGGTTCAGAAGTGAAATGTGACCTCATGGAATGCAGTTACTAAGTAGCTGTGCTTCAGTATTTTTGTTTTCAGAGCAGCACCCACCAATCAAGTGGTTGCATGTCTCACAAAACTACAGAATTTATAATTTTAGAAATTTGAAGTAGAGTTTGCAATGTGATCTCAGTGGCTGGGTCACTTCGCCTTGTAAAGCTTTTTTATCTGATCATAAGACAAACAGCCTACTTCTTCAAGGCATACTAGTGCCATGAAATCATGCTCCTACTTTGCCCTCTTTCATCATATCACCAGGAGCTTAGAGTCTGGTATAAGAGAAGGCATGACAGAGAGTTAATTTTTGCCAATGCCCTTCTGGCTTTCACTGCAAGAGATGGTTATTCAGTTTTTTTTTTTTTTCTGGGCATTTAAGTAGAGCTTTGATGGTGCTTCTCACCATATTATTGGGTCTGCATGACCGCTTTATGGTGCGTCTGAAATCTTTGGGGTCACGGTCTCAGAGTCCCTGACCTTTGCTGTGTCCTAAAGTTCTAGTTGGGAGATTGTGAGAACCTTGGCGAAGGACAAGAGGCATGCATCTCCATGAATTTGTTTTTGTGAGATTTCAGGGCAAAATGTGGCTTGCTGAGGAAGTGCCATGTGCCACCTGGCCTCAGGGAGCAGCTCTCAGCCCAGCACGCTGAAACAGAGCTTTGCCCTTGTGGTCTCAGGTGGTTGAAATGCTGCCTTGTGCCCACCCCTGCCTGCTTTGGCACATCTCCAGGAGGAGCTGCAGCCTCAGTGTGGTCCAAGAAGTTTACTCCCTGCTTCTTGGGGCCTTAGTAAGAAGCGAAAAGATTCAACCAGCAAACTGAAGGCCTGGGAAACATTTGCTGCCATCAGCTCTGATGGTTGCACCTAAGGTAGAACTTCTTGTAGCTTTTGTTTAGCTTTTTTGTTTTTGTTTCTTACAAGGGGACCAGCTATGGGACCTAGGTTAAGCCCTTCAACAGAACCATCCTGAAGAGCAGAAGTGGCGAATGACAGGCTATGACTGGGGACTGACTTTGGGGAAGGCTGGGTTTTTGCAATGAGAGCCAAAGACGTTTCCACCTTCTAGCCCACAGGTTAAGTTACTGAAAATAAATCACCACCATTTCTACACATTTCTTGTGTGTTTGCTCCTACTCTGGAGAGTAATCTAACTCATCATTGGCAATCAGGGCCTCTGAGTTCTGTTTGTGTTTGCTTTTGCTCTTCGCCTTGCTGCTCGTCTGGGTGTTTGCCTGTGCATCTGACATCTGCTGGTAATAGAAGCCTTTGTCTTCGGCAGGCCCGCCCCAGTTCTCCTGGCTCTCGCCCTCTGTGGCGTAGGAGAAACCTTCTTCCACCGAGAAGGGGTCGTCCACGTCGTAACGCTGGTATGTGCTTTGGTGCAGGGCTTCTTCTCGGGCACTGATTTCCAGGGTGCTGTTCCAGATGCCGTACCCAAAATAAATGAGCATACCTGTAGGTGGGAGGTGGGGGGAAGCACAAGTGGGATAAGCAGTTGCTTTGGGATCTATGGGTCAAGCAGGGAGCTCACTTTCAATCGTGAAAGCAGAGCTGGTGCTGGATGTGTTTTCTTTGGTCTATACAGTGTACTGAAAAGACTCGAAATAGATGCTGTTTAAAAATTGGGAGATCTTTCATTAAGCAACCCATATTTACAGCTTCCCCTAAAAAAGTCAGAAGGACTGACAGCACTGTACCCACATTCCGATATGGAAACGTTTGGCTGGAGGTGAGAACTGGCTGCCTGTTTAGTTAGGGTATGGGCTCTTGAGGTCACCTCAGTCCCCCCCTCCCCTGTTGACACGTAGCTCACTGTACTCATGTAGGTGCTCACCAGGAATTTGCATTTTCTACTCTGGATTAAATAGTTATGGATCACAAGCAGTGTATTCCCAACCTTCTCATAGCATCTTATTATCCCATACCTGCACTTAGGGACTCCATCTTTTATTTCACCACGTAGCAACATTCATATATGATCCTACGATTTACTTTGCCATTTTTCACTCACCAAAGTCATGATACATTACTGCCACTCAGCTGTCCACTTTCATCTGTGGACTCTCACAGTGTCTAGTGCATGCCACTGTTTCGGCCCTTAGGGTATCTGTTGTGTGTTTATCTGCACGGGGTGCTTCTGTTTTATAGACTCTGCAGAAAACTGGCACTTAATGTTTGTTGAAGGAATGAATGAGAACTCCTGATACGCATGCAGTGTCCAGTGCAACCTTCTCATTCCAAGCGGAGGAAAGAAACCTGCCTTCCTAGTTAATACGTAGCATTAATATGGGCTAATGTTTCATTTCTATTAGAATTTCTAGGAAAAGATATATGAAAATAGCTTGAGAGACCCCATTTTCTACCTTGAAAAGCCCATGAAGGCTCAGGGCCTGGAACGCTGAGAACCGTAGCCTTGGAGGCCATGGGGCATGACGGTTAAGAGTGCGAGGTCTGGGTTCAAATCATGCCTCTATCACTATTAGCTGTGTAACCCTGGACCAGTTACTGAGCCTCTTTGTGCCTCAGCTTTCTCTTCTAGGAAACCATGAGAGTACTGTACCTATACCTTGGGCTTGCTGTGAGGCGGAAACGAGATAAGCAGTGGTTCTCAACCCTGGCTGCACCTGGAGGGTCACCTGGGGAGTTTTTGCATAATCCTGATACCTGAGCCTCATCCTCTATAGAGATTCTGATTTAATTGGTCTGCAGTGTGACCCAAGCATAGGTGTTTTTAAAGCTTCCCAGGTGATTCCAGTGGTCAGCTAAGGCTGAGAACCGCTGAGATCAGGAACATTAAAGCTCGTGATGTGGGAATTCCCTGGTGGTCCAGTGGTTAGGACTTGTCACTTTCACTGTCATGGGCCCGGGTTCGATCCCTGGTCAGGGAACTAAGATCCCACAAACTGCGTGGCGTGGCCAGAAAACAAACAAAAAAACAACTCCTGGTGTGCGTGCTTCACTGCCAACTTTGGCCATTTTGTGGCCTGGCCGCTGGGGGCCCCTCGGTTATGCACCCTCTTTCCAGGCCCCAACGCCCTCTTCTCGGTGGCACTAGCCTCTTTGACTTTGCTAACCCTGTGGGCATCTGCTGGGCTGTTTGCTTAGAACCACAAGGTGAGGCCTGCTTTCCGCTCTGGTGCTTGAGGTATCCTGCTTCCTTTTGAATTTGCAGTGTGTCTTTTTAAGCTTGGATTTCCCCCCGCCATCCCCCAGTGAAATCAACTTTCCAGGAGCCAAAGTAAGCAGAGATTTATAGTCCTAATTGGTAATAAATCCTGGAGTGAATCATTTGCAGATGTAGCTATTCTGAAATAGCGACTTCATTTTTTCTGAGCATGGATCTTTTACTCTTTCTTGTCTGGGGGTGGGTGTGGCCATGGGGGATAGTTATTATCCTTGTGTAGAACAAGGCACCAAACAGGCCTCTCCTAGAAGGGCCAGCATGCTGCTGCTTGGAGAATGCCTCTGTTGGAAGCATGTTTGTTTCAGGAGACTAGGTTTATCGTCAGGCACACACCTCCTTATGCCCAATTTTTTTTTCTTGCTACCTTTTCCCTTAGACATACAGGCAGGTGCCAAAGCTTGTCTTCTCCTTCAGCTTGGTATCTATTCCATCAATTCTTTCCTCTTTGATCCCCTTCTCGGATCCTATTTATAAGCATGTTATTTCCCTACTAAACTTAATACCATTTTTTCTTTCCCCCTTTGCCCCTAGCTTCTCTCTTCTGTACTATAGGGGTCATCATTCGAGCACTGGTTTGACATCTATTCTGACAAACCTTCCCCTGTCCCCACCAAGTATTGGGGTGTCAGGTAGATCGGTTTATGGGAATTCTCTGGGAGCCTTGGTGTGATTACTCATAGGATCATAGATATTTAGAGCTGGAAGAGAGTCTATGTCATTTACCTATTTGAATACCTTCATTTTACAGGTGAAGAAATGGAGGCTGGGAAAGACTGACTCACAGCAGTAGCATTCCATGAGGATAGAGAGAAGGCTCTAGCTTATTCACCCCTTCACACCCCCTCCACTGCTGCGTTATAGACTGTGCCTAGCGCAAAAATATTTGGTACAAGTTAGGTTCTATCTGGGGAGTGGCTGGGCCTGGAAGGAACATGAGAGAGAGAGAGAGAGAGAGAGAGAGAGAGAGAGAGAGAGAGAGAGAGAGAGAGTGTGTGTGTGTGTGTGTGTGTGTGTGTGTGTGTGTCTGTACGCAAATGTGTCGACTGTGATTACTTTGGGAAAGCAATCCATGGAAACCTACCACATAAATATTTATGGGCCTTCTAATGTTTGCTCTGAGCCCCCTACAGTTTCAAAGGTGTGTCACTCTGTCTTCAAAAATACATTTCAAATATGAGTGCTGTGAACCAAGAATCGACTGTGTGTATCGGCCTGACAGCATGAACAGCCGGCTTGGGCACGTGCGTTCTCCTAGGGCTTGGCGTTCTGTCTGCCTTTATCCTTCTCCCTGGCCCTTGAATCAGTTCAGGAAAAGTGGTGTGAGGCAGAGAAGGACTGGAGAAAAGGAAGAATGGAGGGGGACAAAGGAACAGAGGGGAACAAATGAGCGGGGGCGGAGAGAAGAGAGAAACATGTATTACCATCTGTCACACATAAACAAGGGCTTTGTGTTGGAGGAGTAAACAGAGCTGCTAAAAGCCTCCTGTGTAGAAGCAGGGTGTTTTGTTTCTGCTCCTTTTTTCAGTTGGCCTAGAGAAGGAAGCATGAGGTCGTTTCTCAAAAATCTGTGGGGAGCTTCTGGGAATCCTGAATCATCTGAACAAAGCTTCACACAACCCCTCTGGGTGCTGAGGTCCTACAGTGATGCATCCTTTATGTCACACCTTTCTCCCAAGGAACGCAAAATGTTTTACAAATGTTGTCTTGTTTAGACTCCTCCTGGCCTGTTTCAGAATGGGGCGTGTGTGTGCGTGTGTGTGTGTGTGTGTGTGTGTGTGTAGGTTAAAGTTATGTGCGTTTCACAGGCTGGAAACTGCGGCAGAAGGCGAGATACAGGACTTTCCACAGCTACACAGTCAGTGTTTAGGTAGTGTTCAGACTGTGGATCCTTCCGGGTCCTCCATGTCATAATCCAGGCTGCTTTCAATTGTTATTTCTCCCACCTACCAGGGGTGGCTGGGAGGTATAGACTAATTGGAAGCTATTTTGCTGAACTTTACTTTTGAAGAATTTAAAACATACAGAAGTGGAGAGAATAGTATAAAAAAGCCTATGTATTCATTGCTAGCCCGCTCCCTCCCTCCTACCACTTTGTCTTTAGATTATTTTGAAACAAATCCCTTTCATCCTGTTTCATCTGTAAATGTTTCAGTATGTATCTGTAAAATAGACTCCTTTAAAAACCTTAACTTAGTATCATTATCACATCTAAAAACTGATAATAATTCCTTAATGTGGAGCTTCCCTGGTGGTGCAGTGGTTGAGAATCTGCCTACCAATTCAGGGGACACGGGGCCCTGGTCTGGGAAGATCCCACACGCTGTGGAGCAACTAAGCACATGCGCCACAGCTACTGAGCCCGTGCTCTAGAGCCCGCGAGCCACAGCTACTGAAGCCCTCACGCCACAACTACTGAAGCCCGTGTGCCTAGAGCCCATGCTCTGCAACGAGAAGCCACCACAATGTGAAGCCCGTGCACCGCAGCAAAGAGTAGCCCCCGCTCGCCACAACTAAAAAGAAAGCCCGCGTGCAGCGACAAAGACCCAATGTAGCCAAAAATACATAAAGAAATAAATTTATTAAAAAAAAAGAAATTTATTTTAAAAATTCCTTAATATCATCTGATATCCAGCAGCATTAAAATTTCCCCAAATTATTATGTTTGGATAAACTCTTCACTTATTGAAGCTATACGCTTATTTCAATGATGCTATCATTGCTTGAAATAGTTTTTGGGTTCTGTCATTTAGGTTGTCACTGGGATTGGGTTTACTCTTTTGTAAACCCTTACAGATGGCAAAGTTTTATCTTTTGAAAGTAGATTTGCTTTTAGCATAAGCCAGAAGTCATTTGGAACCAAGCCTCAAGAATAAGATGGCTGATTGATAATTAATATTACTTATTCTATTTGGGTACTTAATTCTCCAGTTCCATAAAAACTTAGATCCACTGCTTTGTAGTTATACATCTGATAACCTGAATGAATGAAAGGCAGGGGTGATGTTAAAAATCAGAAGGGAATCAGCTTTTGTGTTGCAGCAGGGTCTTGGAGGCCCCCCTGCTGGGCTGGAGTTATTGTTTTAGTTGCTGGATGGTGGAGGGGAGTGGCCGCTCAAGGCAGTGACTAGTTAGCAGCAGGCACAGACGTGTTTCAGTATTTTAACAGCAGACACGGCTGTACTGGGCACCCAGTAATGGCAGTGAGTCCCGTGAGAGGCTGTTTGCGCTGAAGGGACATATTCAAAGGGAGGCTCTGGCTTCTTTTCTGGACAGAAGTTCCCGGGTGGAGAATACGCCTGCCATATTGTCTTCATCTTGTCTAGCCTGAGAGGTTCGGGCTAGACAAGACGAAGAATCATGCCTTCAGCAATTGAACGGGCTTTCTTTATGTAACAATACCTTGTGATCAGAAGGCCCTTTATACAAACACACTTCCTCGTCCATCATCCCAGAGAAGTTAAGAAGTGTGCAATATGCAGGGATTGAAATGGCACCAGAACTCACATCTCTTGAGTCTAAATGGAGGGCCGCTCCCATCCTACCCAGGGGCTTCCAGAGAGCTTTTCGGGATGTTGGGTTGCCTTCACGAGATCAGGGCACCTCAGTGTCAGCTGGTGAAACACCTACTTACTCCACTTGTCTCGGTCCATCCTGTGCAAATTAAGCAAATGACCTCAAACCTACAAGTGAGGGGGTAGGGGTAGGGGGTCCTCTGAATCATATGGGAGAAATCCAGAACAAAAGCTCAATGCTGAAAAGAGCCCGGGTGACCTGGGTCTAGACAGATTTCCAATCCTGCAGGAACAAGCTCAGGTTATGAAGAAGGTCCCTGACCTCTGGGGTCCCCCAGGAGCTGCCTGTCCTCTGAACATGGCTCCACGCTCAGGGCCAAAAGAGGCGGGCCACCTGACCTCAGGCTGGGTGGAACAGCCTCTTCCTGGGGCACGTTTTCCAGCAGGAAGCCCTGCGCGCTGAAGGTAATGAGGCGCTTTGTTATGCCCGGAGGCTTTTTTATTTTTACTACTCTGGGATCAACTTTCCAAAACAGACACTTGCCAATGCAGAAATGAAGATGGTAATGAGAAGGTGGCCTCCCATCCAGCACAGTCCCCACCAGCTCCCACTTCGCTGGTTATTTTTTAAATACAAGCCCTGTTGATTGTAATAACAGTAAGGTTTGTTTAACATGGTGTGGCCAGGAAGAGCAAGCTCAGGATGGAATGGGGACCAGGGGAGCTTCTCTTCTGGCCCTGCAGCTGATCTAGCGTAAAGTCACATTCTTTATGCCTCAGTTTCCCACCTGCAAAATGGAGCTGGAGACCCTCATGTTATTTGTTGAGTATAATGGCTGTGAGACAGAATGCAATCTTGTCTAAAGACATATTAAGAAGCCCAGTAATCCAAGCCAGCAGTTCCACCTCTAACTCAACAGAAGCCCAAGGGAAATGTGTCTGTGTGTCCACTGAAAACATGTACAAGAATGTTCGTAGCAGCTCTGCTCCTAATGGCCCTGACTGGAAACATGCTAAATATCCATGGACACCAGGATGGATAAATACATTGTGGTATATCAACACAGTGGAATGCTAGACAGCAAGGAGAATGAACAAACTAAAACTAGAAGCACAAGTCGGATGAATCTCACAAATGTAGTGCTGAGGGAAAGAAGCCCATCACCCACTCTTTCACAGCGCTGTCTGTTAAGGGTGCCCGGCACACACCCGCTCCAGGGCCTTCCACTGCCATGGTCTCCTCTCCCTTCATTCTCAGCCAGGTGTCTCCCTGTGTATCCCAGCATCTCTGCCAGCAGGCAGCGTCAGCTGCTGAACAATTCACCTCCTCCCTCCCTCCCTCCTGGAATCACCCTGGCCCTGTGGCCGTCCTCACTCTGGCCTCCGTGATTTTTCTTGCTCTTCTGAGCATGATTTTGATGTTGAAGCTGCGAGTTGTTTTCTTGTTTCCTTCAAGGAGAATTTCAAACTTATTTATGGGACATGTCATCAGGAATTTGTTTATCTTGGTGCCCTGTCAGGTCGAATTCATGGCCCCCTTCTCTCCCTCCTCTTCCCTTCATCACAGTGGCTGCTTTGGGTCAGTTTCCAATAGGATTTCAGATGAGAGCCCAGGCGAAGACCGTAAAGTATGCCTTCTCTTTGGGATAGTGGTGGTTTAGTACATGATTTATGAGGGCCATTGCGCAAATCACAAGTCCTATCTGTTCTCTAAAGCTATAGACGGTAATTTGTTTTCCTCAGAGGGACTGAAAAAATTCCAGATGAAAACTTGACAGACTCCAGAGTAAGGGCGCCCACAGCTGGTCTAACAGATGATTCATTTACAGTAAAGGTCCACAGGGACCAGTAGACCTGACACATGCCTGGAAAATACCATTGTATAGTGTTCTTACTGGTCCCTCCTAGTTTCATATTCCCTGAGCCCCTGCCCAACCCCTGAGGTATTCCTTTACAAAACTGCATCATCGAAGAGAAAAGGTAGATGAAAGCCGCTTTGTGGTCATTTTGTTGGGGATTATTAAACATTTGCTATTTGTGTTATTTCTCTTGTCAAAAGGAAAATAAACAAGTGCTGGGTGTCTAGTTAGGACCGTGCCTCGTTTCTCGCTGTGAGTTGTGCTCTCAAAAGCTTAGCAAAACATTGTTACAAAAATGCTGTAATTAAGATTCATTTAGAGAAATTTGGGTAAAAAAAATGTGTTTAAGAAGATTATCAAGTTATGACTCAGCCTAACCATGTAAATCTTTTAAAAAAGTATCAGAAGTTCCATAAGAAGCTCCATTTAGAAAGCTCTCTACTGTTCTCCCCAGGAAACTTATATTATGAATAGAGAGATTAAGAAGAATAATCTGAAATTTTGGAGGCTCAGATGTTTAGAGATAGGATATTTATCCTACAAGATAGGATATTTATTCTACAAGATAGTTAAAAATTTTACAAGCCAATTTGGGGTTGTGGTATGGATATATTTTATATATCCCAAAATAGGGAGTTTTGTAATTAAATTATCTGCCCTTCTTGCTAATACCTTCTTATTCTTCTCTCTAGATCAGTGGCTCTCAAATTTGAGCATGCATCAGAATTACCTGGGGGGCTTGTTAAAATCTAAATTGCCCTCAGAGATTCTGATTCTATCTGTAGGTCTGGGATGGGCTCTGAAATTGCATTTCTAACTAGTTTCCACATAATATTGATGCTGCTGGTCTGGGACCACACTTTGAGAACCACTGTTCTAGATCATTGTAAACCTGGCTGCACATTAAAATTACCTAAGAGAGTTTTAAAAATACCCAATAGTTGGCCATACCAGACCAATTGAATCAGAACATCTCTGTGAGAGGATCCTGGTCATAGAATGTTTCAGAAGCAACTCTCACGATTCTGTTGTGTAGTCAAGGTTGAGAATCATTGTTCTAGGCGAAACTTACTTATATTCCAGCCTTCAAAGATCATGATACCAAAGCAGTTAATAGCTAGCAGTTGGGTGCTTCTTAAACTGCAGACTTCATTGTCCTCTGTCTGCGCAGCCCAAGCTGCAGGGTGGCATCCTCCCATGCCAAGGAGTATCAGTTCCTGGAGCTAGTTTGAAGTTTGTGCTATCGGCAAGATTACAGAAGGTTCTCTGGGAGTTTTCTTCTGCCTGATAACTGGGAAGGCAGCCTGAATCAGAACAGGTTCATGTTGTACTTTGGCATGTGATAGCTAGTCTGGGAGACAATGAATCATTCTAGCTTTTTAAAAGAAAGGCAGCAAAACAATATTTCTTACTGCTTTCTCTGATATTTTCTTATTTAAGCCCCAAACAGCAACTAGATCAAGGCTAAAAGAATTATCTGCATTTTTACAGATGAGAAAACTGAGGCCCAAAGGAGTTAAGTGAACTTCCCAAGGTCACAAGGAAGTGGCAGAGCTGTGAGTGAACTTGGGGCTGTCTGACTCCAAAGGCAATATAGGCAAATCAATAGATGTGATACACCATATTAACAAATTGAAGAATAAAAGCCATAAGATCATCTCAATAGATGCAGAACAAGCTTTTGATAAAATTCAACACCAATTTATGATAAAAACTCTCCAGAAAGTGGGCATAGAGGGAACCTACCTCAACATAATATAGGCCACGTATGACGAACCCACAGCAAACATTACTCTCAATGGTGAAAAACTGAAAGCATTTCCTCTAAGATCAGGAAGAAGACAAGGATATCCACTCTCACCACTATTATTCACCATAGTTTTAGAAGTCCTAGCCATGGCAGTCAAAGAAGAAAAAGAAATAAAAGGAATCCAAACTGGCAAAGAAGAAGTAAAACTGTCACTGTTTGCAGATGACGTTATACTATACATAGAAAATCCTAAAGATGCCACCAGAAAACTACTAGAGCTAATCAATGAACTTAGTAAACTCACAGGATACAAAATTAATACACAGAAATCTCTTGCACTCCTATACATTAAAAATGAAAATTCAGAAAGAGAAATTAAGGAAACAATCCTATTTACCACTGCAACAAAAGAATAAAATACCTAGGAATAAACCTACCCAAGGAAGCAAAAGACCTGTATGCAGAAAACTATGATACTGATGAAAGAAATCAAAGATGACACAAACAGATGGAGAGATACACCATGTTCTAGGATTGGAAGAATCAACATTGTGAAAGTGACTGTAGTACCCAAAGCAATCTACGGATTCAATGCAATTACTATCAAATTACCAACGGCATTTTTCACAGAACTAGAACAAAAATTTTTACAATTTGAATGGAAACACAAAAGACCTCAAATAGCAAAAGCAATCTTGAGGAAAAAAAGAAAAAAAACAGAGCTGGAGGAATCAGGCTCCCTGATTTCAGACTCTACTACAGGGCTACAGTAATCAAGACAGTATGGTACTGGCACAAAACAGAAATATAGATCAGTGGAACAAGCTAGAAAGCCCAGAGATAAACCCACACACATATGGTTACCTTATCTTTGACAAAGGAGGCTAGAATATACAATGGAGCAAAGACAGCCTCTTCAATAAGTGGAGCTGGGAAAACTGGACAACTACATGTAAAAGAATGAAATTAGAACACTCCCTAACACCATTCACAAAAATAAACTCAAAATGGATTAAAGACCTAAATGTAAGGCCAGACACTATAAAACTCTTAGAGGAAAACATAGGCAGAACACTCTTTGACATAAATCGCAGCAAGATCTTTTTTGACCCACCTCCTAGAGTAACGGGAATAAAAACAAAAATAAACCAATGGGACCTAATGAAATTTAAAAGCTTTTGCACAGCAAAGGAAACCATAAATGAGATGAAAAGACAACCCTCAGAATGGGACAAAATGTTTGCAAATGAAGCAATGGACAAAGGTTTTATCTCCAAATATATAAGCAGCTCATGTAGCTCAATATCAAAAAAATAAACAACCCAATCCAAAAATGGGCAGAAGACCTAAATAGACATTTCTCCAAGGAAGACATACAGATTGCCAACAAACACATGAAAAGCTGCTCAACGTCACTAATCATTAGAGAAATGCAAATCAAAACCACAGTGAGGTATCACCTCACACAGGTCAGAATGGCCATCATCACAAAATCTACAAACAATAAATGATGGAGAGGGTGTGGAGAAAAGGGAACCCTCTTGCACCGCTGGTGGGAATGTAAATTGATACTATGGAAAACAGTACGGAGGTTCCTTAAAAAACTAAAAATAGAACTACCATATGATCCAGCAATCCCACTACTGGGCATATACCCTGAGGCAACTATAATTCAAAAAGATACATGTACCACAATGTTCACTGCAGCACTATTTACAATTTCCAGGACATGGAGGCAGCCTAAATGTCCAAAGACAGATGAATGGATAAAGAAGATACGGCACATATATACAATGGAATATTACTCAGCCATAAAAAGGAACGAAATTGGATCATTTATAGAGATGTGGGTGGACCTAGAGACTGTCATTCAGAGTGAAGTAAGAAGGAAAAACAAGTATGGTATATTAATGCATATGTGTGGAATCTGAAAAAGTTGGCATAAATGTTCTTATTTGCAAAGCAGAAATAGGGACACAGATGTAGAGAGCAAACATGCATACCAAGGGGGAAAGGGGGAGGTGGGATGAATTGGAAGATTGGTATTGACGTATATACACTATTGATACTATGTATAAAGTAGATAACTAATGAACCTACTGTATAGTACAGGGAGCTCTACTCAATGCTCTGTGGTGACCTAAATGGGATGGAAATCCAAAAAAGAGGGGATATATGTATACATATAGCTGATTCACTTTGCTGTACAGTAGAAACTAATACAACATTGTAAAGCAACTATGCTCTAATAAAAATTAAAACAAAAACTGTAAACCAATTACATATATGAATTTAGATATGCTAACATTAAAAAATTTTTCAAGTAAAATCTAGCTTTGTATCAAAGAAACAAAAAAACAAAACCATAGGCAGGGGGTTCCTGTCACCTCATCACTTTTGCAAAATTCCTCTGGTTGTCCAGAAACATAGATATTATGCAGGACTGGCTACATAATTTGTAGGTCCCAGTGCAAAATGAAACCATGGAGCCTCTTGTTAAAAAATTGTTAAGAATTCGAGAAGACAGCAGCAGAGCATTAAGCCAAGTGCAGAGCCCTGAGTGACTGCACAGGTCATCCACCCATGGAGCCACCCCTGATGTTATGTGTTAATCTGCACAGACTACATATCAAACATTCTGAGCAAATAAGGTCTGTTCAGAGGCACCCTGGTGGAGAGGTAGGAGCCCCAGATCTGAGCATGGAGATTCTGGATTGTAGTAATAGCTCTATGAATAACTTCCTGTTAGTCCTGTTGACCTTGAGCATGTTATTTAACCTCTTGGAGGTTCAGTTTGCTTATCTGTAAGGTTGAGAGAGGGAGAAGTGGGGAAGTGGTGGACCGTGTCAGTGTTTCTCAAACTTTATTTATATGTTATTTATATTCATATACTACATTTTTAGTATAGTGGTTATGATCATGGACTCTGGACCCACACGCCTGAGTTCTAATTTGGCTTTGCTGTATTCTGTGTGACCTGAGTCAAGTGCCCCAGTTTCCTCATCTGTGAAATGCAGGTGGCTGTGCAGATTAAATAAGTTAACATAAGTAAAGTCCTTGGAATGATGGCTGATATGTATCAAGAGCTATATAAGTGTTAATTATTACTTTGAATCATATGGCACATGTACTAGTACTAATTTTTTCTTCAATTTGACTCTTTAAAAAACTTTTATTGCAGTATAATTGCTTTACAAGGTTGTGTTAGTTTCTGTTGTACAACAAGTGAATCAGCTGTATGTATACATATATCCCCATATCCCCTCCCTCGTGAGCCCCCCTCCCATCCTCCCTATCCCACCCCTCTAGATCGTCACAAAGCATCGAGCTGATCGCCCTGTGCTATGCTGCAGCTTCCTACTAGCATCCATTTTACATTTGGTAGTGTATATATGTCACTGCTACTCTCTCACTTCGTCCCAGCTTGCCCTTCCCTGCCTGTGTCCTCAAGTCTGTTTTCTATGTCTGCGTCTTTATTCCTGCCCTGCCACTAGGTTCATCAGTACTGTTTTTTTTAGATTACATAAATGTGCATTAGCATGGTATTTGTTTTTCTCTTTCTGACTTACTTCACTCTGCATGATAGACTCTAGGTCCATCCACCTCATTATAAATAACTCAATTTTGTTCTTTTTTATGGCTGAGTAATATTCCATTGTATATATGTGCCATATCTTCTTTACCATTCATCTGTCGATGGACATTTAGGTTGCTTCCATGTCCTGGAAATTGTAAATAGTGCTGCAGTGAACATTGTGGTACATGTATCTTTTTGAATTATAGTTGCCTCAGAGTATATGCCCAGTAGTGGGATTGCTGGATCATATGGTATTTCTATTTTTAGTTTTTTAAGGAACCTCCGTACTGTTTTCCATAGTGGCTGTATCAATTTACATTCCCACCAGCGGTGCAAGAGGGTTCCCTTTTCTCCACACCCTCTCCATCATTTATTGTTTGTAGATTTTGTGATGATGGCCATTCTGACCTGTGTGAGGTGATACCTCACTGTGGTTTTGATTTGCATTTCTCTAATGATTAGTGACGTTGAGCAGCTTTTCATGTGTTTGTTGGCAATCTGTATGTCTTCCTTGGAGAAATGTCTATTTAGGTCTTCTGCCCATTTTTGGATTGGGTTGTTTGTTTTTTTTGATATTGAGCTACATGAGCTGCTTGTATATTTTGGAGATTAATCCTTTGTCCATTGCTTCATTTGCAAATATTTTGTCCCATTCTGAGGGTTGTCTTTTCATCTCGTTTATGGTTTCCTTTGCTGTGCAAAAGCTTTTAAATTTCATTAGGTTCCATTTGTTTATTTTTGATTTTATTCCCATTACTCTAGGAGGTGGGTCAAAAAAGATCTTGCTGCGATTTATGTCAAAGAGTGTTCTGCCTATGTTTTCCTCTAAGAGTTTTATAGTGTCTGGCCTTACATTTAGGTCTTTAATCCATTTTGAGTTTATTTTTGTGTATGGTGTTAGGGAGTGTTCTAATTTCATTCTTTTACATGTAGCTGTCCAGTTTTCCCAGCTCCACTTATTGAAGAGGCTGTCTTTGCTCCATTGTATATTCTAGCCTCCTTTGTCAAAGATAAGGTAACCATATGTGTGTGGGTTTATCTCTGGGCTTTCTAGCTTGTTCCACTGATCTGTATTTCTGCTTTGTGCCAGTACCATACTGTCTTGATTACTGTAGCCCTGTGGTAGAGTCTGAAATCAGGGAGCCTGATTCCTCCAGCTCTGTATTTTTTCTTTTTTTTTTTCAAGATTGCTTTTGCTATTCGAGGTCTTTTGTGTTCCATTCAAATTGTAAAATTTTTTGTTCTAGTTCTGTGAAAAATGCCGTTGGTAATTTGATAGCAATTGCACTGAATCTGTAGATTGCTTTGGGTAGTATAGTCACTTTCACAATGTTGATTCTTCCAATCCTAGAACATGGTATATCTTTCCATGTGTTTGTATCATCTTTGATTTCTTTTGTAAGTGTCTTATAGTTTTCTGCATACAGGTCTTTTGCCTCCTTAGGTAGGTTTATTCCTAGATATTTTATTCTTTTTGTTGCAGTGGTAAATGGGAGTGTTTCTTTGATTTCTCTTTCTGAGTTTTCATTGTTAATGTATAGGAATGCAAGAGATTTCTGTGCACGAATTTTGTATCCTGCTACTTTACCAAATTCACTGATTAGCTCTAGTAGTTTTCTGGTGGCATCTTTAGGGTTATATATGTAGAGTATCATGTCATCTCCAAACAGTGACAGTTTTACTTCTTCTTTTCCAATTTGGATTCATTTTATTTCTTTTTCTTCTCTGATTGCCATGGCTAAAACTTCCAAACTATGTTGAATAATAGTGGTGAGAGTGGGTACCCTTGTCTTGTTCCTGATCTTAGAGGAAATGCTTTCAGTTTTTTACCATTGAGAATGATGTTGGCTGTGGGTTTGTCATATATGGAGTTTATTATATTGAGGTAGGTTTCCTCTATGCCCTGTTTCTGGAGAGTTTTTATCATAAATGTGTGTTGAAGTTTATCAAAAGCTTGTTCTGCATCTATTGAGAGTATCATATCGTTTTTATTCTTCAGTTTGTTAATGTGGTGTGTCACATTGATTGATTTGCATATATTGAAGAATCCTTGCATTCCTGGGATAAACCCCACTTGATCATGGTGTATGATCCTTTTAATGTGCTGTTGGATTCTGTTTGCTAGTATTTGTTGAGGGTTTTTTCATCTATGTTCATCAGTGATATTGGCCTGTAATTTTCTTTTTTTGGTGACATCCTCATCTGGTTTTGGTATCAGGGTGATGGTGGACTCGTAGGATGAGTTTGGGAGTGTTTTTCCTTCTGCTATATTTTGGAAGAGTTTGAGAAGGAAAGATGTTAGCTCTTTTCTAAATGTTTGATAGAATTCACCTGTGAAGCCATCTGGCCCTGGGCTTTTATTTGTTGGAAGATATTTCAGTTTCAATTTCAGTTTCAATTTCAGACTTGTGATTGGTCTGTTCATGTTTTCTATTTCCTCCTGGTTCAGTCTTGGAAGGTTGTAGTTTTCTAAGAATTTCTCCATTTCTTCCAGGTTGTCCATTTTATTGGCATATAGTTGCTTGTAGTAATCTCTCATGACCCTTTGTATTTCTGTGGTGTCAGTTGTTACTTCTTTTTCATTTCTAATTCTGTTGCTTTGAGTCTTCTCCCTTTTATTCCTGATGAGTCTGGAAAAATGTTTTATCAATTTTGTTTATCTTCTCAAAGAATCAGCTTTTAGTTTATTGATCTTTGGTATTGTTTCTTTCATTTCTTTTTCATTTATTTCTGATCTGATCTTTATGATTTCTTTCCTTCTGCTGACTTTGGGGTTGTTTGTTCTTTCTCTAATTGCTTTCGGTGTCAGGTTAGGTTGTTTATTTGAGTTATTTCTTGAGGTAGGATTGTATTGCTATAAACTTCCCTCTTAGAACTGTTTTTGCTGCATCCCATAGGTTTTGGGTCGTCGTATTTTCATTGTCATTTGTTTCTAGGTATTTTTTGATTTCCTCTGTGATTTCCTCAGTGATCCCTTGGTTGTTTAGTAGCGTATTGTTTAGCCTCCATGTGTTGTAGTTTTTACAGTTTTTTTTTTCTGTAATTGATATCTAGTCTCATAGTGTTGTGGTTGGAAAAGATGCTTGATACAATTTCAATTTTCTTAAATTTACAGAGGCTTGATTTGTGACCCAAGGTGTGATCTATCCTGGAGAATGTTCCGTGTGCACTTGAGAAGAAAGTGTATTCTGTTGTTTTTGGATGGAATGTCCTATAAATATCAATTAAGTCCATCTAGTCTAATGTGTCATTTAAAGCTTGTGTTTTCTTATTTATTTTCTGTTTGGATGATCTGTCCATTGGTGTAAGTGGAGTGTTAAAGTCACCTACTATTATTGTGTTACTGTTCATTCCCCTGTTTATGGCTGTTAGCATTTGCCTTATGTATTGACGTGCTCCTGTGTTGGGTGAATAGATATTTACGATTGTTATATCTTCTTGGATTGATCCCTTGATCATTATATAGTGTCCTTCCTTGTCTCTTATAATAGTCCTTATTTTATTTTATTTTATTATTATTATTTTTTTGTGGTACGTGGGCCTCTCACTGTCGTGGCCTCTCCTGTTGCGGAGCACAGGCTCTGGACGTGCAAGCTCAGTGGCCATGGCTCACGGGCCCAGCCACTCCGCGGCATGTGGGATCCTCCCAGACCGGGGCATGAACCCATGTCCCCTGCATTGGCAGGCGGACTCTCAACCACTGCGCCACCAGGGAAGCCCTAGTCTTTATTTTAAAGTGTATTTTATCTGATATGCATATTGCTACTCCAGCTTTCTTTTGATTTCCATTTGCATGGAATTTCTTTCTCGATCCCCTCACTTTCAGACTGTATGTGTCCCTAGGTCTGAAGTGGGTCTCTTATAGACAACATATATATGGGTCTTGTTTTTGTATCCATTCAGCCAGTCTGTGTCTTTTGGCTGGGGCATTTAATCCATTTTCATTTGAGGAAATTATTGATATGTATGTTTCTGTTACTGTTTTCTTAACTGTTTTGGATTTGTTTTTGTAAGTCTTTTCCTTCTCTTGCGTTTCCTGCCTAGAGAAGTTCCTTTAGCATTTTTTGTAAAGCTGGTGTGGTGGTGCTGAATTCTCTTCACTTTTGCTTGTCTGTAAAACTTTTGATTTCTCCATCAAATCTGAATGAGGTCCTTGCTGGGTAGAGTAATCTTGGTTGTAGGTTTTTCCCTTTCATCAGTTTAAATATATCTTGCCACTCCCTTCTGGCCTGTAGAGTTTCTGCTGAAAGATCAGCTGTTAACCTTATGGGAATTCCCTTTTATGTTATTTGTTGTTTTTCCCTTGCTGCTTTTAATATTTTTTCATTGTGTTTAATTTCTATTCATTTGATTAATATGTGTCTTGGCATGTTTCTCCTTGGGTTTATCCTGTATGGGACTCTCTGCACGTCTTGGACTTGATTGACTATTTCCTTTCCCATGTTGGGGAAGTTTTCAACTATAATCTCTTCAAATATTTTCTCCAACCCTTTCTTTTTTGTTCTTCTTCTGGGATGCCTATAATTCATTGTTGGTACGCTTAATGTTGTTCCAGAGGTCTCTGAGACTGTCCTCAATTCTTTTCATTCTTTTTTCTGTATTCTTCTCCCTGGAAGTTATTTCCACCTTTCTATCTTCCAGCTCACTTATCCATTCTTCTGCCTCAGTTTTCCGCTATTTTTTATTTAATTAAAAAAATTAAAGTATTTTTAATTTCAGTTATTGTGTTGTTCATTACTGTTTGTTGGCTCTTTAGTCCTTCTAGGTCCTTGTTAAACGTTTCTTGTATTTTCTCTATTCTTTTTCCAAGATTTTTGATCATCTTTACTATCATTACTCTGAATTCTTTTTCAGGTAGTTTGCCTATTTCCTCTTCATTTATTTGGCCTTGTGGGTTTTTATCTTGCTCCTTTGCCTATAAGATATTTCTCTGTCTTCTCATTTTGTCTAATTTACAGTATTTGAGGTCTCCTTTCCCTCGGCTGCAGGGTCATAGTTCCTCTTGCTTCTATTCTCTGCCCCTGGTGGTGGGGTTGGTCCAGTGCCTTGTGTAGGCTTCCTGATGGGAGGGACTGGTGCCTGCGTTCTGGTGGGTGGAACTGAGTATTTTCCCTCTGATGAGCAGGGCCATGTCATGTGGTATGTTTTGGGGTGTCTGTGAGCTTACTATCACTTTAAGTAGTCTGTGTGCTGATGAATGGGTTTTTGTTCTTGTCTTGTTTGTTGTTTAGTGTGAGGCGTCCAGCGTTGGTAGCTGCTGGCAGTTGGGTGGAGCTGGGTCTTGGATTCAGATAGAGGCCTCCAAGAGAGCCCTTGGTGATTAATCTTCCCTGGGGCCAGGAATACTCTAGTGGTCCAGCATCCTGGGCTCAGTGCTCCCACTCCAGAGCCTCAGGCTCGACTTCTGGTTGAGGAACCATGACCCCGCAAGTCGCTCGTCCCAGCAATAAGGGGGACAAAAAAAAAAAAAAAAGGACTAACAAAACCCCAGACAAATGGTAAAAAGTAAAATCATACAAACAGAAACAAGGAAACATGCACACACACAAAAGAAACAAAACCAGAACAAAATAAATCAAATAGCAAAACAACCAGACAAACAAAAGAACCCAAGAAGAAAATCAAACAATTAAGAAGAAAGCTGACAAAAACCCTGAACCAAAAAACAAAACCAAAGCAGAGTGCCAGCTGGAGAATGAAGCAAAGAAACAAAGCAAACCAACAAAAGTGATATTAAAAAAAAGATAAAAAGAGAAAGGGGAAAGAAGACAGAAGAGCAGAAAAGCAACATAGAAACAAATATTAAAAAAAATAGAAAATATATTAAAGAAAAAAAAGACAAACAAAACCCCAGAGAAGTGGTGAAAACAAAATCAAACAGAAACAGAAACAAGGAAACACACACACACATAAAAGAAACAAAAACAGAGCCAAATAAAACAAAAAGTCAGAGAACAACCAGACAAATAGAATTCAAAAACGAAATCAATTAGGATTAAAAGTAACAAAAACACATAACCTAAAAACAAAACCAAAGCAGTGTGCCAACTGAAGAAGAAAGCAAGGAGACAACAAAGTGATAAAAATGATTAAAAAGATAATAAAATAAAATAAAAAGGGAAAAAACACAGGACAACAGAAAAGCAAAGTATAAATAGAAATGTATAAAAAAATTTTAAAAAAGTTATACAGCAGACATCCCAAAAGACTAAATAAACAAAACAAGAAAACCCCCCTAAAACAACAAGAAACAAAAAAAGAAAGAAAAAGAAACCAAAAAAAAAAGCTAGAACCAACAACAGAATGAATCAAAACATAATAAAGTCAATAGTAATAATTATGTTTCCATGGGGTGTCTGCTGTAAGTGTCCTTGCACACGCCATGAGCCACAGCCCCCCTCTGCCTCCCCAGGAGGCTCTCCTCTGCCTCTGGGCTGGTCTCTGGACCTGCTGTGAGCACTGTGGGGACCACTCAGGCTCTGATCTGGCCCAGTTCCTGCATGTGCTGCCCCCAAAGTCCACAGCTGCCAGAGCTAGACTGTTGTCTTTTTTTTTAAAATAAATTTATTTATTTATTTTTGGCTGTGTTGGGTCTTCGTTTCTGTGCGAGGGCTTTCTCTAGTTGCAGCGAGTGGGGGCCACTCTTCATCGCGGTGCGTGGGCCTCTCACTGTCGCGGCCTTCTCTTGTTGTGGAGCACAGGCTCCAGACGTGCAGGCTCAGTAGCCGTGGCGCATGGGCTTAGTTGCTCCATGGCATATGGGATCTTCCCAGACCAGGGCTCGAACCCATGTCCCCTGCATTGGCAGGCAGATTCTCAACCACTGTGCCACCAGGGAAGCCCTAGACTGTTTTCATTTGTGGGACCACTCAGTGTCTACTCAGATATTCCATAGACGCAGGGTCTACCTAACTGATTGTGGGGATTTAATCTGCAGCTTGTACAGCTGATGGAAAGATTTTCCATCTTCTTCCTTAGTCACCCCATCCCTGGGGTTCAGCTTTGGTTTTATCCGCACCTCTGCATGTGGTCCACCCACAGGAGTCTTGTCCTGAGTCTGCCTTGGAGCTCTTGGGTCTGCCCCTGTGAGGACCAGGCACAGAGGTGGTATGACTGCTTGGATCATGGGAGCCCCAGGGGCGCCAAATGTGCAGGGAAGCCGGCGGCCACGGGTGCAAGAGATATGGCCCTAGCGAGGGCCTTTTCTGCCTCCCGGCATAAAGCACATGAGGGCCAGCCCTGAGGGGGCTTTTTTTATTGTCACTGGCAGGTGCTGGTATGTAGGTAGAGAGAGGCTACAGTAATGGCTTCTCCCCCTGTGTGTGACTGATCAATAGCACCCTGCTTCCATGGCAGTCCAGTCTTCCTCCCTAGGCATTCCCTGCTGCAGATTTCCTCCCTCCCATCCCCTCAGTCCGTCTCCCCACAGCCAGCAGCAGTTCTCGCTCTGAGCCTGTTCTCCAGTCCTCACGCACCAGCTCCCAGCCCCTTTGCACACCTGTGAATACACGTCCCAGTCCCGGGCACGTATGGCCACAGTATGGACCGTCTGTGTATTTCTCACTCGGCCCTGTCTGCCACAGACTGGCCACTTCACCGTCTTCCGACAGCCTTTAATGCTTCCCCTCTGTCCCAGTCTATTTCCCTGCCAGAGAGGGGGTTTCCCCCAATTCAGGGCCCTCTCCTCTGCTTCAGCTTCCTCTCCCTGGGGTGCAGGTCCTGTCCTGCTTCCTCTCCTCCTCCTTCTCCCTTCTTTTTTTCCATCCTACCCAGTTATGCAGGGATCTTTATAGTCCTTTCCAGTGTCCAAGGTCTTCTGCTAGTTTTCAGCTGGTGTTCTGTGAGAATTGTTGCATCTACAGATGTATTCCTGATGCATCCGTGGAGAGAGATGAACTCCATGTCCACCTACTCTCCACCATCTTGAATCTCCTTGACTCACTTTTAGAATTTAAAAATAATCACCAGATTCATGGGGATGTATATATTTTTCTAGTATTTGTGAAAGTGAATCATAATCATATAATATTTTTAAAAGTTCATTCATATACTCTCTAAAATCGGTCCAAATATTAACAATGGAATAGTCACCACACTGTGGGTAACACTGTACTAGATGTTGGAGGCTTCTTCTAGCTTAAATAATCCAGGAAAAGATGAATAAATTCATGTGTATTTGTGTTTGTGCCTTCATTCACTTGACAAATACATGACTCTAATATTTCTACCCACTTCATTCATTTCTACCCATAATAGCATCTTTCCATTGGTTAGCTTCTTGTGCCAGTGGAAAAATGTTTAAACAGAAAAGAGAGATTGTGAATGAAGCATATAAATACTTAGAATTTTCATGAGTCGGTGGGGTCCTCTCAAGAGATCCCTTAAAGTCTAACAAGGGATGAGGCTTAGGGTAGTGAAAAATTGGTACAAAATGCTTACAGGAAGGCATAGGATGGCCTTCGGATGTGAGGAGTCTTCTGGGAGACATATGTTCTTTGCTTTGAATCCTGTGTTTCCCCCCACTTCCCTCTACCGAAATCCTATCTTATAGGCCCAGTTCAAATTCTACCTCCTTGAAGTCCTTTCCAGCTATTCTGACTGGAAGTTTCCTTTTTCTCATCTGAAGAGTGCTTTACAATCATAGAGAGGTATTTATTAAGCACGAACTATGTTCCGGCACAGAGGTCACCGGGTTGAACACCCATATCCCTGACCTCAAGGAGTGGATGGGCTACAACTCAATGACTCTCTATGCTGCCTTGCCCAGGCTGGTTGATTCACACATATTTGTCTTGCCTCCCTTAAGGCTGAGTTACTTATTCTTTACTTTCCTATTCCTCAGAGCACCTAAGGACTCTCCTTACCTAAGTATTTGTTGCCAGAGACCCCAGGGTTACCAAGTTGTATAGGAAATATAAAAATAATAACTAAGGAACTTTAGTCTTCACTTAAACATCCCTCTCAAGTTATCATGAGCACCAATCCCCAGCAATTTCATAAACATCAGTGATGGTCATACAGGATAAACATGTAATGTGAATATAATATAAATTGATCCCAAAGGAAAACTAGAAATCTTAGGAATGATACAGGACTTCCTGAAGGCAGTGA
Source organism: Phocoena phocoena (assembly GCF_963924675.1). NCBI lineage: Eukaryota > Metazoa > Chordata > Mammalia > Artiodactyla > Phocoenidae > Phocoena > Phocoena phocoena. The sequence goes on from NC_089222.1 coordinate 50,062,300, forward strand.
AAGTGAGTTTAGAGAGAGCAATAGTAATTCACTCAAAGCTGTGGACGTTGATGACCCAACAGAGTCCTATCAGTTATCAATAGAAGGGGAGAAAAGCAACAAGGATGATGGTATGATGGGTACTTCCCAAGAGAATGACTGGAATATCAAAGGATGAAGAAAGATCTTGGGGGAAAAATGAAAAACTTGAATATTTTGCAAAGTCAACAAAAAGTGAGGGCTGTTAAATGGCGCCATGATACAATTTTGTCAAAAAACTGTGCCTAAAACCCCATACTTAATTCATAGTTTGCTCATTTAAAAAAACATGGCATGATTGATTGCCATTTTAATTTTGTTGAACGTAAGATAAATAAAATTTTTCATAATTTTTAGTTTCTAAGAATTCCAATCAGCCTTTCCCACCCTCATTTTTATATGTTATTTTTGTCCTTTTTAAAAATGTGGATTCATTTTAAGTGGACTTTCTATGATACTAATTATCCACCAGAAGAACATCTAGTAATAGGATTCAATGAAGTGATGGATTGATCAGTATCATTCTTCAAAACTCACAACCAAGATCATAACAGGCAGAAAGGGCACAACTGGCTTTTTTGACTCTAAAGCAGGAAGTAGGGATCCACAGAACCAGCCAGATTTCTCTTGGAATAGTGATGCCCAGTCCAGCTAGGAGGTAATTTTGAGATAAGCCTGATCAAGGTCTTAGAAGGGAACTCTCAAGGCTTCAAAGGAAGTTGCTTACCCACAAAGCACCAGACCGCAAACCGGATCCACGTGATGGTGGAGAGCTTTAGCATGAGATAGATGTTCACCAACATGGCAAAGGCAGGCACAAAGGGGAGACAGGGAGCCATATAGGGCAGCTTCTTGGGGTTCTCTGGCTGCTGCAGGATCACAAACACCAGGATGCTGATCAGCAGCACCATCAGAATGACCAGAAGGATGGCCCACCAGCTCTGCTTTGAGATGTAGTCGGAACCAAAGATGATGAAGGAGCAGAAGATGAACATGAGGATGAAGAGCAGAAGCACACAGATGGTCACCGTGTGCCCTGTAGCTGCTGTGGGCCGGTCCATTTTGCCTGGAAGGCCCAGCCGGATCCTCATGGTGTAGTAACGGGGCCCAATCAGCTTCTTTAACTTGATGAGATAAACGTTTTCAGTTTCATCAGCTTCTATGCCTGTGGTCACGTCCACGGTGCCGTAGTTTGGGTGGTTGACGTTGTAGGTCGACTTGTCTGATTTCCCTATGAGCATCTCGTTGTCCCCCAAGGATGGTAAGTTCTTAGCCCCACATGTGTTGGTGGCTGGGCCGGAAAACTCTTCCCCTTCACTCACAGGAGAGCCAACTTCCTTCTCACAGTCAGCCAGAATGCCCTCCTTCTTCTTTGTGTGCTCCTGAGACAAAAACTTGACAAACCCGTCAATGTCACTTTCTGGTTGGTATCGAAGGAGCAAGACGCAGACAGAGACCAAGGTGTAGGCGAGGAGGGTGCCGATGGACATCATCTCAATCAGATCTCTCAGGCTGACTAATAGGGAGAGGAGAGCCGCCAGGAACCCCGACACAATGCAGGCCACCACTGGGGTCTCTGTGTAGGAGCTCACGTGAGCCAGGAACCTGAAGGGAGGGGCAAGCAGAGGGTTCACGGTGAGCTACACGTGGGGATTGATTCAACATGGTTTAACACCTCCTGGTCCTGTTTCTCCAGCTTACTTCTGGATTCACTGCTTTAAATACAGCTGCTATTCCCTACCCCAGGACTCGGTTCCCGGAATAGAATTTAAACAGAATTTACTTTAATTCCTTGAGTTTGAGCCAAACTTCTCTATTAAAGTTCCTACTTCGTTATGTGATGTGATAGGTTGATTGAATCTAGGGGGTTCTCAGAAATCCAAATTGAAGCATAGGCTTTGCTATGAAGAAGGGGTACTTGGCAAAGCCATACATCTGCTTGGGGGTCCTCTACACCTGTGTTACCCAAAGTGTGGTTCATGGATCAACAGCATCAGCATCACCTTGGAACTCGTTAGAAATATGTATTCTGAGGTTTTTACCTGAGACCTACCATGTCAGACTCTCTGGGAGTGGGGCCCAACAAAGTCTACACTTTAAAAAACCTCCAGAGGATTTGGATTTATGCCAAAGCTTGAGAAGCACTTGCTCTACAACAGAAGTACAGAGATTTGGTTGGCAAAGTAGTACAGTCGTTGAGAACATGTGCTCCTGGATGAAACCTAAATCCGGCCACTTACTAACTGGAGAAGATAGAGAAGACCAACAAGGGTGACTGAATGGCATCCTTCTTTAGCAGTTCCTGGAGGCTTAGGTAGGTTCCCGCCCTCCTCCTCTCTCATTCTGGCGCTCCCTGCTCCCTCCTCTTCCATTCCTCCCTTATTTCCATGTTTCAGTCCATGAAAGAGGACTATAAACTGTGCTCGGAGCCCCAGCATCTTTCCTCTCGGTTTTCTTTGACAGCTGAAAAACGTTTTGGGTGTGTGAAGTTGTCACCCCTCCACTACGGTCAGCCTTTTCTTTTTTTTTTAACATCTTTTTTTTACATCTTTATTGGCGCATAATTGCTTTACAATGGTGTGTTAGTTTCTGCTTTAAAACAAAGTGAATCAGTTATACATATACATATATCCCCATATCAACTCCCTCTTGCCTCTCCCTCCCTCCCACCCTCCCTATCCCACCCCTCTAGGTGGTCACAAAGCATGGAGCTGATCTCCCTGTGCTATGCGGCTGCGGGGAGGGGGAAGGGTAAGCTGGGACGAAGTGAGAGAGCGGCATGGACATATATACACTACCAAATATAAAATAGATAGCTAGTCAGCCTTTTCTTGATCTTTCCAGCTCCCCCAAGGTCACAGCTCGGTGGTGACCTCAGGGGGTATGCGGAGGAAACGGTGCAGAATGTGACAGTCAATGGCAGAGATAAAGTCCCTGAGCTGGATCCCTCTGCACTCCTGAGAGCTCCTTGGAGGTTTACTCCTTTTTTGTGCGCTTGAAGAATGCCTTCCCTGCAAGCTCTTCACACAGTAGACACTAGGAACCAAGAGATGGGGCCACATCCCCTTTGTACCATGGGCAGATAGGCTACTTCATAGCCAGCTTAGGGGGCTGGAAGTGTCAGTGTACTGGTGTGGTTGAAAGTCTGGTTGTCGGGATCAGACAGTCCTGGGTTCAAATCCTGACCCCGCCACCCAGCAGCTGGGGGATGTGGGGCAGGTTTTTTTTTAACCTCTCTGAGTGTATTCATCTAGTATACTCTTCTGTAAAGTAGAGTTATTGTGCTGACTAAATGGGATACCATATACCTGGGATACACAAATGTTCAATAAATGGTAGCGATTGTTGCTACTATTATTAGGCTCTGTTCAGAGGGTCTTATCCTCTCTTTGATTGTAACTGTGAACTTTATCAGCTTCAGAGAGGGCAGTCATCAGGCCTCAATATGAGGGCAAGCCTCAGATGCCCCTGGGATGGGTTCTTCCTTCTGGAGGCCACCCAGTGTAGCATTTTGGCACTCATTATCTATATCAAATAAGAGGGGAGAGAGCCATTGGGGGGACATACTAGTTTGTTGCTAGATTGAGGGACCCAGAGTCAAACAGAGGGGCTGTTTTAGGACCTAAACTAATTTCACTCAAACCCTTTGCCAAGATATATGACAAGTTCCATTGTCTGTGTGACAGGCACTCACATCAAAATTACAGTCAGGCTGACAGTGGGGTGACAGTCTCCCTGGGCAGGCATGGAAGAATAGAATAAATGCCACCGAGCATAGTCCTTACCTGAAAAGGAGCCCATCGCCAGCCATGGCATAAATGATCCTCGGCATTGGGAAGAGGGAGCCCAGCAAGCTGACTGTCAGTCCTGCAACCGACCCGATGGCCACTATGAATTTTGCAGCATAGAACCCACGAGCCACAAACATCTCCATGAGCGGGGATTCCGTGTCAATTGTGTAATATGGCACCATCAGAGTTAAGATCATGCTCACCTGTTAAAACAAGAGGAAACATGGCTGGAAGTAGAGGGGTCTGTCTGAAGCATGGATGGAGGTCCCATAGGAGAGGAGAGAGGCCTGGTCCTGCATGGGAGCTGGGATCTGCCACTTCTTGGCACGTGCCTTTACTGTAGGCCAGTTATTTGGCCTTTGGAACGCTTGGTCTCAGTATTTTCTCCCCACATGTGAATTTAGTGGACTAGACCAAATTATTTGTAATATCTCTCTGTGACCCTTTTGTATCTGAGGGATAAGTCTGCAGGTGTTTCAGCTCCATGAGAGCAGAGCTACACTGATAGTTCAATGAAGGGCAGATATTATCCGATGGAAGGAGCTGCAGCCTAAGGCACTAGAGCCAGGGCCTGGCAGTGACCATGAGCAGCCTGCCCACATGGACAAGAGTCTCATTTCTTTTATACTTTCAGGGTCCTACAGGATCTTAACTGTACTAGATCTTACCCTAAAGACCAGAGATCAAACCTCTAAAGATAAATACGTAGGAGATCCACAACCGATTAACTGACGGGAGTCATGTTTCCATTTCCTCTCTGTAGCTCAGTCCCAGGAACCAGGCAGGCCAAGAAATAAATTATGGCATCAGGATGGAATCCAGTACTACTGTGGGCTATAAGACCACTATGGCTTTGCTTAACCAGGACCTATTTCTCCTCACATGTCATAGATCTGCTGTAACATCCCTCCCGTCATAATTGGCCCCAGGTGATGGAGCCGCCAGTCATAAGACCAGGTGCCCCCTGGCCTGTGAAGGCCAATCCTGGCATCAGTGAGGGAGTTCAGAGCCTGAAAAGGAGAGAGTGGTTCATTTCTAGATCCCCTCTTTGCCTATTTCTCAGGAGCCAAGATCCTCCAGTGAAGCCATGCGCCACTAGGGAGGACAGCAGCATGAATGACCACAGCCCAGCAATTTGACTTTTTCCTGGTGGTAGAATGGGTGCCTGCTGACCAACACAAGACCAAACAACCCCTGAGGCATGGTTAGGGCCCACGCATTGTAAAAGGGAATCTTTCCCAGCAACATTGGGGTAGACCTGAGAAGAGAGGGATAGATTCTTACAGCAACTTTCAGAGTGTCTCCTGCCCACATTAGATTAGGATAGGCAAAGGTTGGTAGACGCGTAGACATATTCTGTAGTCTGTAAAGCACTATACTAAGGAAGGAGCTGTGATTATTAACTTTACTGCGTGTGCTACAGTGGTTGACTACTGGAAGAGGGGAGGTATGAGGGAGGGGGAATGCAGAGCAGAGTGTCTCTGCTGCTACCCCTGCCTGCTTCCCCCACCCCCAGCTGTTCCTGAACATTCTGTCTGCAGGGCTAATCAGGGTTGGATAAGATGAAGCCAGTTGCATGTGTGTGCATGGCGGCGGGGGGGGGGGGGGGGTTGATAACTGACCTATCCATAAAGATTTGGGGGGGGCAAACCACATCCAGTGCTGCTCTCATGTTTTCCTTTGGCTTCCAGGACAGTCCTGTTTTGCAGCGTGCCTTAATGATCCCTTGGCCTGGTTTCTTCAGGTTGTTGCTAAAGGTGTTTTTCCGGGTTTTTTGGTAGGGGTTGTGAAGAGGTTCTTGTCGCATGCCGTGGCAGCAGGAGCGGCAGGGCTGACAGCGTGCACCCCAGCTGCTGGCTCTTTCTTTGATAATTGTGGTGGCTGAAGTGAGTTGGACCCCCAGGACTTGGGGGGATTTCTGTAACGACACATCTGTCGGCTTACCAGCTGGTCCTCTCCACGGCCAGGGGCTGAGGGGGATGTTGCATGTGGCTGAACTATTTCTGTGATAGAAATTCTGGGATGGGAGCTGAGAGATGACACATCAGAAGTGTGAGGAGTGTCTGAGGGGCGTGATCCTCAGGAGACAGCCTGAAGGCTTCATTCTAAGGACTTCCCTTGGCAGGGAAACCTGAAGGGGCGAACTTGAGCCAGTGTAAAAAGAGGGAACAACTGGCAGAAAGAAATTACATCTCCTCCCACTCTGCACCCCCCAACCCACCAGATTTCAGGGAGAAGCATTTCTAGAGGATGATGAATTCTCCTTCCCCACCCTGGGAGAGCCTTGTCTCTTTGCTGCCGGGAAGCTCCCAGAAGACAGAAGGGCATTGAGGAGGGAGCGCAGAGGCCCACAGTGCCTCTGCTTGCACACCCACCCGTTACTGCCAGCCTGTGATCTGAGCTCCTTGGACGGCAGCCCACTCCCTGCACACTATCCCGTGGGCAGCAGCAGACACCAAGAGCCTGTGCATAGGACGGAGCAGGGATGGGGGCCATGGCTGAAGTGAGGACCTGGGGCTTCTCCCGTCTCCAGTTTGGAGCCCTGATTTTCTCCTTGTCATTGGTGGGTGGGATGAGCTTGAGCCAGTGTAAAAAGAGGGAGCAACACGAAACATATGTGTACAAATACCGAGAAGGCACAAGTAAAGGATTACTTCCTGACAGAAGGAAACCCAGTCCCAGAGCCACATTTTAAGGTCAAATATGAAAAGGCCATGAGGAGGGTCACATAAGCATTTGGTACTTACGGATACATATGCTGTCAGGCAGATGACCAGGGAGGCAGTGATAGCATAAGGGATGGATGTGTTGGGATTCTTGGCTTCCTCTCCAGTGGTGGCGATGATGTCAAAGCCAATGAACGCATAGAAACATGTGGCTGCTCCTTGCAGCACCTGTAGGGATGAAGACATTTATCAGACTCAGAGTGTCAGGGCAGCACCAGGGCCTGATGTGGTCCCCAGAATTGCCTGGTGCCCGGCAAACAGTACTGAGTGGTAGAAGGAGTAACATGGTAGAACTTGTGCTCAACGCCTGAGTTCTGATCTCTACTTTCTAGCTGTGTGACACTGGGAAATTCCCCCATGTGTAAAATGAAGATAAGAAGGATTATATCCAAATAAAAACGAGGTCATTCAACACATTCAAATAATTTTTGGAAGTCAGTGGGGTTACAAATAAATCAGTAAGTTGGCTATCCCTATGTCTTGGGGAACTCATTAACTTCTTTGTGCTCTGTTTTCATTCAGTGGCTCTCAATCACAACCAGGGTCCGTATGACTGCCCTTAGGAGATGTTTGGAAATGTAGGGAGGTACTTGTGACTGACACAGAGACATGGGGTGGGCGCTTCTGGCATTTGGTGTAGGGGGCTCAGATGCTTTTGCACAAATTGTCCTGCCCAGATTACCATTAGTGACCCTGGTAGATCCTTTCCAGGGCATCTTCCAGATGCGAAACGATATAAAAGATTTTCAGATCTTCAAATCGTGTAGTGTCTTTCTTGGGAAGACAGGTAGAGACAATTTGATTTTACTGTTCCTTTTGGGGGCTTGAGTGGCCTTGTTGGGCTACAAGGCAGGGGCAGGAGGAGGAGTGAGGCAGTGTGAAGCTGAGGAGGTGGTACCCAGTGACATCTGCTGGATGCCTGTCTGACAGGAGCCTGTGTGATCCCAAGGGTGACTGTGACTTGATGAGTCAAGCAGTGAAAATCTTCCATTGAGGAGTGTGTGACTTTCTTCCAAAGAACCTATCGAAGTTTAAATTATGTTTTCCCACCTTAGCATTCTCATTATCGGCTGAAAGTAAGAAATGTGCCTCTTTGAATGCTTGGGGGTGTCCCATTTGGGGAAGATGAAAGAGATTTTTCTGGGCTTTTGTGTATGGGGTGAGGGCATTTGGCAACCTGCAAGCTCTAGCCAGGGGGCCAGGAGTGAGGCTCATTGTGGACTGACCATTTTTTCCTTTTCTCCATATTCAGTTTATAAATGATGAAATTCTAAACACGTGCCAAGCAGACACCTGTCCCTAAATTTTCACTCTTACCTTTCCTACTGACTTCTCAATAGGTAAAAGACAAAATACTGAGAACTGGAACCCACAAGGAACATCACAAAATAGAAGATTGTCTCAAACTTTCAAAAGCAACCTTGGCTCATCCGTAAAATGAGTTGGTCTCTTCTACAGTCTCTCCTGTCAGGACTTTAATGCTTCAGTTATCTAACTGGAAGTTCTTATTCTGGGGTCCATGCAATTCGCATGGGGGAGGGTCTGAGAATTTTTCAGAGAAAAAAATACATCTTTCTTTTCACTACCCTTCAACTGAATGTTATCATTTCTTTCAGTTATGAGTGTAGGTGACTAACAGTACCTGTGACTTTGTCACCAATAGCAATCAGCTATTTTCCCATCATATTAGTTGTTGCAGAGATCTTGAAATACCACTTGTGCTCATTGTGACTTCCAATTTATGTCAGTTATTAGACATAGATATTAATATTTAAAGCACTGATAACAAAGCACATTGTTATATCACAATTTAAAAATATTTTTATAACTATATTTCAATATACAATTGACCCTTGAACAACATGGGGGTTAGGGGTGCCAACCACAGCACAGCTGAAAATTTGAGTATAACTTATACTGGCCCTCTGTATCTGTGGTTCCCCCATGTACTCGGTTCCTTCATATCTGTGGTTCTGTATCTGCAGATTCAACCAACCACTGACCAGTGTAGTACTGTAGTATTTACTTTTGAAAAAAAATCCACCTAAGTGGAACCGCTTGGTTCAAACTCGTGTTGTTCACAGGTTAACTGTAATTGATTTCTTTCGAACTCCTGTGTAATTAGGTTATTCATTTATAAACACAATTTATACATAGTATAAACATAATTCAAAAGGGGTCCATTGGCTTCACCAGACTGCCAAGGAGTCCACTGCACACAAAAAAATCTAAGAACTCCTGATCTATTCTAATAGAAAGAACTTCTCAAACAAGCAGTTGTCACCAGAGGGGTACTTTCTGGGAGAGGAGATAACTCCCAATTTCACACCAGCGAAGTCCTCCATTTGAGGACGTGGAAAGTGTCTTTGGCATCCAGACAAGAAGGTCAAACAGATCTCACCTCGTCATACGTGGAGGTTCACAGGTTTGGAAACGTGCTTGTTTTCATTTGTCTAAAAAATGTCTCTGGTGTTCAGGGATGAATGATTATTGGGACTGTAGGCTCGCTAAGCTGCTCCAATCAAGGAAAGCCTTGCTTTAAGACAGCTTCCAGAAAACAGTCCTGTCTTCTCTTCCTTTAACATCTTTCTTCCCGTACACACATGCGCACACACACGCACACGCACACGCACACGCACACACACATACACACCCCTCTTGTAAATCATACAGTGACCTTCTCTGACAATCAGTCTAAAGATGCATTGCTCCCGATTAGGCTGTCCCACGGCTACGGTGCCATGCCCACTTGGTGTGATCAGTGCTGGATGGAAAGGTCATAGATACTGCAAGAGCTCCCTGCTGAGGATAGGTGGGTAGGAAGGTCCTAATTAAGAACTATAGGGCCAATCTACCCTGGAAAAAGGTGAGAGGTCTGTAAACCATGCCATATGAAGATTAACTGAGGACCAGGGGATGTCTAACTGAAAAAGAAGACTCAGTGGAAGATACCTCCAGACAGAATTGGAGGGACACCTTCCAATTTTGAAGGCTTCAGGGGGAATCACAGAGCCATGCAAATGGGTGGCATAGGACTTGGTTAGGAGTGCAGATTCTGCAGACCTAGGTTGGTTCTGCCAGGTACTAACTTGGTGACCTAGAACAAGTTCCTAACCCCTTGGGGTCTTATTTTCTTTATCACTTAAATGGAAATAAAAATTGTGTTTAGCTCGTTGGATTGTTCCAGGGATTAAATGAGATAATACAGTCAACCACAGTCACAGAATACAATAGGTACTTAATAAATATTCCTCTTATCAGTATTTTTATTACTTTAATAAGTTTTTCTAGAACAGATGAAACCAAGGGCACAAATTCCTCCTCCTCTTCCTCGTCCTCCTTATTTTTCTTTTAGAACTTGACACATTTTATTAACTGCTTCCAAGAACCAGGAACTGTGCTTGGTGATGTGGATGCAGTTATGTGCAAAAAGCACTCTGAGCTTGACTTCCTGGGGCTTGGAGTCTAGAGGACACTGCATGACCCGAAATGCTACCTTGACTGTGGTAACAAACTGAACAAGATTAATAAATATCTATATTATTTGTAAAACACGGATGCTACTATTTCCCAGATGAATGAAAGAATGGATGGCAGTTACTGATAATGATTAGGTACCAGAAAATTAACTATGATCAAGTTGGGAAGAGAGAGAATAAATTTGCAAAGAGAATATCTTTTAGCCTGAACTTGCATGTGTAGAACTAGAAAGAAATTATGGTTGAAGAAAGACTAAACAGATCAAAGGTAGGACATCTGGAGGTTCTACTGCGATAGGCAGGACACGGAATTTAACTCAGATGGTTCAAATGAATGATTTCAGTGAAGGCACTCTAGGGGTCAGGGCTGGGAAGAAGTGAGGAAGAAATACCCTGGCCTTGTTCTCTTCTCACCTTCTGATCTGATGATATCTCCCATTGGCTAAGCCCAACAGGAAGCAACCAGCAGGGGGTCTTCTGGAGCACAGAACAGAGCATGAGGGGTAGAGAATGGATCTGGGGACTGTGGGCAAATAGGGAAAATTCAGCGCACCTGCCAAGATCAAACAGACTCTGGCCTAACAAGATATAGATTAAATAAACAGATTATGTAAGAAAAGATAATACAATTAGCAAATAGGGTCACCTTTTTACCTGAGTTAGTTTGAATAAGTTTTTCTTCCTTGTAAGCAAATAATTTCTGGTAAGTACAAAAGAACCACGAAATGAAACTGTGTATGGGTGTATCTCTACCCAAATACCCACTAAAACTGCTTTCCACTTCACTCTGCCCAGATCTCAGATCCGGCCTCTGGTATTTACGATTAGGATACACTTCCATGCATGAAAGAATGTGTGTGGTACCTAGGGGTGAGCATCTGTGAATTAAATTGGTGGGTGAATGTGTGTGTGTGTGTGTTTCTGGGTTCATCTGTACTTTATCCTAACTTTCCTTTAATGTTTTATATAAATAAAAAAAAACAGTATTGATTTTTATTTGATGACATTAATGGAAATTGTCTTCCAAAGTCCACCTGGTGTAGCTGCTCAGCCAGGCGATCCAGATGGCTCCTTCCCTCTACAGAGGTTTGTGGGGAAACAGCACGTCCCTCAGTTGCTGGCGGGCCGCTGCTTAATTAGTTGACAAAAGAATGTCATTGCTGGCCTACTCAGCATCTGGGATCCCTAAACGCTGGCCCTCGTGCCTTGCTGATATTTGAGAGGCATTAGGATGCGGCAGCTCTCTGTATTCTGCCTTGGCGTGTCTGCCAGGTGTGCCTAGGAGATAATTAGGCACATTTTTATAATTCACTCTCAGGTCACAAGACAAAACTCCAACTTTAACAGCATTTCCTTCCACCCTCATGCTCCAGGTCTATTAGCAGCCTGTCCACAGCGACAGTGGAATGTGCTAATACGTTCCAACAAGTGGATTCAAATGTGGAAACATGGGAAACAGGTTTTCCTTTGTTGGGAGGCTGTCAGCATTCTCCACAAATACTTGCTCTGAACCATTTTCCTGGGAGCTATTTGTGCTGGTAGAGTGTCTTATTTGGTTAAAGAGAAACCATAAGATAGCATCGAGAACAAATAACATATAGCGAATACACATCCAACAATGTACAAGAGCTGAGGAATTGCAGATGGAAGCAGGGGTTCAGCTGAGGGCCAGCAGTTAACTTGATATAGGGAAAAAAAATGTTTGTTGTTCTTAAGCTCTTCAAGACCAAAGAAGCATTTGACCCAGAACCTGTAAGTGAGTAAACCATTCCTTATGCTATTTTCTTTGGAAGGAAGTGGTTGGAGCAGGGAAAGAGTAGGCTTCTGAGGGGTCCATGGCCAGAGGATGGATTGCTCTTTAACTCTTTCAGAGTCCTTGAAAATTGTGTTTCAAGTCGTGTAATGGTATCCTTATAAACCGCTCTGTCCACAGTGGTTTCCTCCATCCCGTCCTACCTAAAAGGATTGAAGAAGAAAGTGGACTGGAACTCTACACTAGTTCCCTTGTCGGGGTGGGTCAGAATTTCCTTAAGGAGTGAAGAAGTTCATGAAGCTGCCAAGTAGGCAACTCGATTTTGTTGACAATTGTCAGATGACAGAGTAGGGAGTGTGTTTATTCACTTGGTGGATGACATGCTCGTGAGAAGGTGTCAGATCTTAAAAAATAGCCTCCATATTCAAACTGGCCTTGCTGGACTGGAAAAGCAACCTGAAACCAAAGTCAAGAAAGAACAGGTCTAGGCAGTCGGCTGTGGAGGAAATGTACAACGCAGAAATCCAAGGCCAGGCAGACAGCAGAGAGGATGAGTCAGCATCATCTTCACGCTGGGCTGTCCTTTGTGCTCAGATGGTGTTTTTAGGCACAGCCACTAGGACATATATTTGAATTTCTTGCAGGGAATATGGATTTGCAGTGAAAAATCCAAAATCCCAGCCAAGCTTTTTTGGTGACCAATGACAAGCCTACTCCAGGTAGCACGTTTGGGTTGGAGTGAGGTCAGTGGCCAAAGGTGCCAAAAAAGACAGTTGGTTCGATGCGTGCAAACCTGGGTGTAATGGAGTAAATAAGGGCTTTGGCTCATCTAGGACTGGGGTTGAATTTCAACTCTATAACAGTCTAGATCTGTGATCTTAACTTTTCTAAACTTCAGTTATTTTGATGTAAATGTGGAGATCATTGTACTTATCTTGCAAGGCTGTGGTGAAGATTAAATGAAAAGTGTATATGAAAGAGTATGTCATAAGGAAAAAATTGTTAGGGATGGCATCCTTCCTTTCTTTTTTATGCCTGATTTCCAATTTTCTTTTCTTGCTGTAGAAGCTAGTGAGACCTGGGATTGGGTAAATGGGAAGCCCCTAAGCCTAGCTTGATTAGCTCCTTCCGTGATGAGGCAGCTCCTGACTGAGGAAGGATGTGGATCCCCTGAGCAGGGAGAGGAGATCCTCCTAAAGAGAATAAAGACCCCAGAACAAAGCACAAAAGGAAGAGCTAAAAGACTGGTTCATCTTCTTCAGCATGGGCAAAGGGTATTTGCACAGAGGATATTGACTATTTCCAGTCTTCACATGGGGCCTAGACTACAGTGTGTGCCATTTAGATAAGTTCTTAGGGAGATTTTGAAAATTAAACATGATCTGAGTAATTAAGAAGAGTTTTCAAATTGCTTTGATATGATATAGTCTTAGTAAAAATGCACATTTGGCCTGGGCCGGCTTAACTATACCCCCATCTTAATGCTCCTTCTAGCTCCAAGACCCCAAGACTTTGTGAAGGCTTAAAGGAAATGAAAATGTGACATGTCAGATTAATTACATTCTTACTTTTTTTATAAAGAAGGCTCAGAAGGGAGGGGTCGTCCTACATAAGGCACTCGGTGTAATGGAAGGGACTTTGGAGCCACACACCTGGGTGGGAATTTCAGTCCTGGCACCGACTAGCTAAATGACTTTAGGCAAGTTACCCAGCTTCTCTGAGCCTTGAATTCTCTATTTGTAAGTTGGGGATAGCAGCACCTGCTTTAAAGTTTTGTTTTAAGAGTGAGATAATATTCATAGAGCAGAATGCTGGGCACCCAGCAGGCAGTGGGTAAATTCTAACTCCTTCCTCCTGTCATGATCACTGTTGCTAACCACACAATGTGCACATAAAAACATCTAAGATTTTATTCTGTTTTTGCAAACATTTGGTTGTCGTTAGTTTTACCACTTGATAGATGAGAAAACCTGAAAGCACAGAAGTTAACTGTTGGCCAAAGTCTCGTAGTAGGTCCATGACCCAGTAATTTCTTACATTGTTAAGAAAATGGTGAGAACATTTTCATGTGCTATGATGAAAATGCAGTTGAGTTCTGGGAAAACATTCTTTCTTTTTCATTATTACAATTTGTTGTTTTCTTATTTGATAGGAAGGGAACGATTTGTATCATAAGAAAATATAGACTTGGGAATCCAGAATGGGGTTAACAGTGTTTCTTTGTCTCTTCTTCTGGTTTTAACCAGTTTTAGGATTTATTCACTTCAAGAGGGAGGGATGAACTCTGCAGAATTCTTACTGATAAGCAGAAGACTAGAAATCTTGGCTTAAATTGCTTCCTTGCTTGTTTCTCTGCATTGAACAGCGTGGCATGGTTTAGAATACACAGAAGTTATTTTGAGTGTTCTCCAAGAGCTATTTCTGGTCCCTGGACCTCTTGGAGGAAAACCAGTGTAAGCAAAACCTACAAAAGCAAAACTGGTGGAATCCTGGACTTGCTTCTGTCACTGATTCTGGGTGGGTGTGCCTCTCCCAGCCTCAGTTTACTTACCTATTAAGTGAGGGGATGGGACCAGGTGACCTCTGTGATCCCTTCTAACTCAAAATTCTCTGATTTATATTCTACTCTTTGAAAAAAAGAAGAATGAGCTGGTGAATTTTACCAATAAATCCATAAAGTAAGCATTTTTAGTCGTGCTAGAGAAAGAATCCAGGTGCGACTTAGAACTAGTACTTCTCAGTATAAAGAATTTGCCACTCGGACCTTCCCATCTTTCTTTAGCATAAACCACACCATCAGGTCACAGGGATGAGATCTGAAAATGTCCTTTTGGTCCAGCGCACTCTCTTGCCAACCCACAGACCACACCAGGTGGGCTTCTCTGCTCTCAGACCCCAGCAGAACTCTCCACCTTAGGTCAAATGTTGGGATTAGATTTGAAAACTGTTCTTTTCTTTTTCCATACCCAGGCAACACTCATGCTTTCCTCACCCGCCCACTCTCCCAGCCTCCTTTACTGCCTTCTGTATTTACAGACTGTCTGAATAGACTGTAGAGAGATTCTATAGGCCTGAGCTGTTCATGTACAGGCTATGGAGTCAGACAGTCCTGGCTTTGGGTCCTGACTTGAGCACTTACACTGTGTGCTTAATAGCAAGTCATTTGACCTCTCTGAGTGTGAGTTTTTTTCATCTGTAAGACCAGAATGTAAATATCCTCCTTGCAAGGTTATTAGGAAGGTTAAATGAGATACTATATGCAGAGCACTTAGTGTAATATTAGGTATATTGCAAGTGACCAAAACTTCAAGTCTATTATTGTTTTCCACATAAAATAGGATCTCAAATGTTTGTGAAACAAATAAATAAAAAAGAACCTCTTCTTCAGAGCATTCCAATTAAATTCAGATAAAAGGTGATGAAAAGAGTGCCATGAAGGTTATGAGACAAGCAGCATTTTCTTGAAAGTATGTCTCAGACTGTCACAGGGTGGAAGGCAGAGCGTGCAACAGGTACACTGGGATTTAGGAATGAACTCACCCCTGACCAGCCGTGGGGCAAGAACTGGCCCTCAGACCAGTATTTCCCATTGATGAAGAAGCAGCCTGCAATCATGATGAACACCCACACTGCCAGGTTCAGCACATTGAGTACGTTGTTGAAGCCCACAGAATTCTTCACCCCCAGTGCGACAATGATGGTGACGATGACTGCGATCACCAAAGCCAGAAGGTCCGGGTATGATTGTTTTCCTTTCCCTAGAGTGGAAAGACATGAGCTAATATTGTCCAGGGAGAAAAAATCCCAGGTCTACCCCGGTGCATCTGCACTCAGCTCAGAGAAAGGTGGTCAGTTTGTTACGGAGGGAGAAGGAACTGTGTGTGTGCGTGAGTGTGTGTTCGCCTCCACTGTGGTCCACAGGTGTCTGTTTGCAAATGGGAAGGTTTTGGTATATAGGTGAGGCGGCCTAATATCCTGGACCAAAAATTGGGACACATGATATGACAATTACAGCAGTGCCTATGGAACCATCGCATGAAACATCCAAAGTCAGGACTGTCCCAGGACATCCAGATGTATATATGGATCTGACATGTTATTTGAACTGTTTTATCTTCACTGTTGTTTAGTTTATAGTCCATACATTTCTCTTTGTTAGCAAATTTAGAAATACGTGTCTTTGAAAATTATTGGAAGAAGGGTGTTCTTTCCGTTTGAGTGAATGTGGTTGTGGAGAAGGTGGCCGGGGAACATGCCCCGCCTTTTTTGGTCTTGTCTGTTGGCCAGTGGACTCCTGCCCTCTATAGAATGGAGACGGCACTGCCTCAGCAGTCACGCTCCTGGATTTCAGCTGAACCCTTGCCTGTAACCAGCTGTGTGGCCTTGGGCAAGTGCCTCCTTTCTCCGGACCTCATCTGTAAAGTGAAAGGGCGGGCTACCTGATTTTGGAGGACACTTTCAGACCTAAGATTCTATGAAATCATTATACTGAGAAAATGTGGTCTTCATATTTTTTATCTTCTCATGGTATCTAGGTGCTCAGCATTTTGGTCAGTTCTTCTGAGATAGGGGCACCAAAGTCAAATGACTTGCATGCAGCCACTGAATTAGTCCCTGGAAGTTCTGGGGCAAGACCCCAAAGCCTCCTCATCTACTGTTTAGCTTCCCTTGAATGTAAAGGGATAGTCAGACATCAGGATGGAAAGTGGGTGGTAAGTGAGGCTCAGAGCCTGAAGTGTCAAGGTATTTGTTATGTGAGCTTCTGATTATTTAGTATTCACTCATTTCGGTTACTCATCCATTCTGTTTCTTTTAGAAATATATTTGCTTATTTAAAAATTAATGCCTGCTTATTTATGAAAAATTTTTAAAATGTTCTAAGGAAACCACTGGAGAAGTTCCTTATAGTTCTGTTTCCTGTATTAGTTTTATTTTTATATAGTTATTAACATGATGCACGTCCAGTTTGTATCCTTTGTCATACAGCATCGCATCAAAAACATATTCCATGCTATTACAGCAGTCTTCCTGGTCTTCCTTTTAATTGCTAGCTCTGTAATATGCTGCCCTAGTTTATGTAATCACTGTAGAATATTTAAGCTGTTTCTAATGTTTTGTTATTATAAATAAGGCTGTGATGAACATCTTTTCATATAAAGCTTTTATGGAAACTAGAATAATTTCCTTAGGATAGATTCAGAGGGGAATTACTTGGCAAAAGGAGATGTATTAAGGCCCTGGATACATTTTGCCAAATTGCATCCTGAAAGCGGAACCCATTTATTTGGCACAGCAAGTTTGCATGTTGGGGTTAGAGTCTGTGGCAGTCTCACCCAGGCCGTTGAGGGTTCCCACGCTGTCCGCCATCCGGCGGCTGACCGTGTGGTTGGCCAGAGAGTCAAACATGCTGCTCAGAGCGCTGGCGCCGGCCGCGGTGCCAATCAGGTACTCCAGGATCAGGTTCCAGCCGATGAAAAACGCCACAAACTCCCCGACAGTGACATAGCTGTAGGTGTAGGCCGACCCAGTGGTCTTGGGGACGCGGACTCCAAACTCTGCATAGCAGACACCTGCATGGGACACACACATGGATGATGGATTTCAGGAGATGAGCTAAACTTCTGGTGGTTAACCATCTTGGGTAGAAAATACTGGAAATCTCTGGGATCTTAGAACAAATAGGCAAAGTTTTATATAAATGAATCAATTCAAAGTTCTAATGTGTTCCAGCTTCACTTCTGGAAAACTTTTTAACCTGAATGAATGCCAGAACTAATTCTAAGGAACTATTAGAAGCTGATCTTTTTCATTAGGAAAACTCCCGGTTATTGTATGTGTCTCTGTCATTGTTACTTAGGTGTCAAGATATCCCGAGTGAACATGGATCTAACTCATTATGACCCCACAATTGATGGCACCAGGGTTAGATTATGCTAGCATTCTTC
Source organism: Phocoena phocoena (assembly GCF_963924675.1). NCBI lineage: Eukaryota > Metazoa > Chordata > Mammalia > Artiodactyla > Phocoenidae > Phocoena > Phocoena phocoena. Next base: position 50,080,012 of record NC_089222.1, read on the forward strand.
TCTTTCATTTTTACCTGTTACAAAAGATGTTCCTCATTTGAGAGTGATGCCTCAAGCAACCCTCGAAAATCCTGTACTATACTGGCGGGTGGGTGGGTAATAACAATGCAAATATAAATAAATGACTAGTTATTAACTAGGAAATTTAGCACATACAAAAGATAATTTAATGAACACTTTTAGAGTGCCTACTGTGTGCTTGGGAAGGTGCCAAGTGCTGGGACTAAGAAAAGACAAGTAAGGCAGGGCCCTGCCTTCAAAGGGAGCTATCCCAGGAAATCAGCTTACATCGTAGGCTGTATAAGCTCAATAATCCAGAGACGTATAGGAACAAGGGGAGCAGAGATACGGCACGTGCCTCAGCTGGTTTTGAGGTATACGGAGGAATTAATTGCACTCAGAAGGTAGAACATGAGGCAAAGACATGGTGGGGAGAGACAGTAGTATGAAGCTTTGGGTGGAGTGGGATGTGCCTGGGGAGGCTGGAGAGGCAAGCAGAAGTCGTGTGTTTTCCAAAGTGGGTCAGGGCCGCCTTCCACCAGAGTCATCTGTTGAATTGTAGTTTTGGGAGATGGAGACCTGGAATCTGCATTTTAACAAGCTCCCCACTTATATTTGAGAAACACTGATATATTGCCTCATTTTTTTTGTTTTATAGAATTAGAGATCAAATTAGAAAGAGACAGGGAATACACCAAACTTCTGGAAGTTGGGAGAATATTCTACATTGTACTAGGAACTCTGGATTTGGGGCCAATGGGTGGGGTACCAAGTGGAAGGACAGACATAAGACAGCTTGGAGGAAACACACCAGGAGTGGGATATAGGAGGAGGTAGAAGGGAATTCAAAGTAAACTTTACTTTCAGTCCCAATTTTGTTAAGAGCCAATCTTGAGGTTCTCTCATCACAAATCAGGGAAAAGTTGTCCACTCTTTTGTGACTAAAGAGAACAAGTTTCTTCTTCTTTTTTTTTTTTTTTTGGCGGTATGCGGGCCTCTCACTGTTGTGGCCTCTCCCGTTGCGGAGCACAGGCTCCGGACGCACAGGCTCAGTGGCCATGTGTGGGATCTTCCCGGACCGGGGCACGAACTCGTGTCCCCTGCATCAGCAGGCGGACTCTCAACCACTGCGCCACCAGGGAAGCCCTCTTCTCCTTTTGAAGGGAGTAAAATCAATGCAAGGAAGCAAAAAGAGAGATGTCAAAAACATGGACACAATGAATGATTAAATGTGATGCACTGTCTCTTTTCCTTCCACTCAGTGGCATCAGTGTCAGGGCGTCCATGTGGAAGGAGCACTGGACCAGCTGGGCTGCCCTCTTGTCTTGACTCTACCTTGAACCTGTGTACCCCTAAACGTTGTTTCCTTCCTTGTAAAGTAAAGGAATTAGGCTGGGATGCTGTCTTAAGTGTCTTTCTACTCTGACAATCTAAGATTCTATTGTTATATGGAATTTTGCTACAAAATATATTGAACATAATTTTCTTTTAGTTACTGTATTGTCCTGTATTATGGAGATGCTCTCAAGGCTAGCAAAGCTGTTTGTCCCTACCTTGAATGGCCTAGGCTGCTACTTATTTTGAATTTCTATGTCATCCCCCTTCCCTCCACATTGTAAAATAATTTTCATCCACTTCCTGGAGGTCAGACTCTCAGTTGTTTCTTCTTGTTGCTGTCGCAAGGCTTACATGGAGCAGTCTGACCTCCTCCTATTCTAAATTGCTGCTTCCAAACACCTGATGTTTAAATTCTTAGGGTGAGTCTAAAATTAAGAGGAAGTGGTGTCAGATGGAAGGCCTGAGGAACTCTATAAGGAAAGTATAGAATGTGTAAGTGCTTAGTGTGAGACCTGGTGATATTTTCTTGGATGCTTGGCAGACTTGTGTAACTTATGTGTTCTTTTCTCCTGAAGGGAGTTGAGTTTGCACATAGAGTAGGTTTCTTTTTAAGTGCAGTATAAGGAAGAGCTTAGGAGGTAACTAACTTACTCTCTGTAGTGCAGGATCCACATCTTTACCCAATAATTCTTTTTTTATGTTTATTTATTTATTTTTTTCTTATTAGTCATCCATTTTATACACATCAGTGTATACATGTCAATCCCAATATCCCATTCAGCACACCCCCGCCACCATCCCCGCCGCATTCCCCCCTTGGTGTCCATACGTTTGTTCTCTACATCTGTGTCTCTATTTCTGCCCTGCAAACTGGTTCATCAGTACCATTTTCTAGGTTCCACATATATGCGTTAATACACGATATTTATTTTTCTCTTTCGGACTTACTTCACTCTGTATGACAGTCTCTAGATCCATCCACATCTCTACAAATGACCCAGTTTTGTTCCTTTTTATGGCTGAGTAATATTCCATTGTATATATGTAGCACATCTTCTTTATCCATTCGTCTGTCGATGGGCATTTAGGTTGCTTCCACGACCTGGCTATTGTAAATAGTGCTGCAATGAACATTGGGGTGCATGTGTCTTTTTGAATTATGGTTTTCTCTGGGTATATGCCCAGTAGTGGGATTGCTGGGTCATATGGTAATTCTATTTTTAGTTCTTTAAGGAACCTCCATACTGTTCTCCATAGTGGCTGTATCAATTTACATTCCCACCAACAGTGCAAGAGGGTTCCCTTTTCCCCACACCCTCTCCAGCATTTGTTGTTTGTAGATTTTCCGATGATGCCCATTCTAACTGGTGTGAGGTGATACCTCATTGTAGTTTTGATTTGCATTTCTCTAATAATTAGTGATGTTGAGCAGCTTTTCATATGCCTCTTGGCCATCTGTATGTCTTCTTTGGAGAAGTGTCTGTTTAGGTCTTCTGCCCATTTTTGGATTGAGTTGTTTGCTTTTTTAATATTGAGCTGCATGAGCTGTTTATATATTTTGGAGATTAATCCTTTGTCTGTTGATTCATTTGCAAATATTTTCTCCCATTCTGAGGATTGTCGTTTCGTCTTGTTTGTAGTTTCCTTTGCTTTGCAAAAGCTTTTAAATTTCATTAGGTCCCATTATTTTTGTTTTTATTTCCATTACTCTAGGAGGTGGATCAAAAAATATCTTGCTGTGATTTATGACAAAGAGGGTTCTTCCTATGTCTTCTTCTAAGAGTTTTATAGTGCCCAGACTTACTTTTAGGTCTTTAATCCATTTTGAGTTTATTTTTGTATATGGTGTTAGGGAGTGTTCTAATTTCATTCTTTTACATGTAGCCCTCCAGTTTTCCCAGCACAACTTATTGAAGAGACTGTCTTTTCTCCATTGTATATCCTTGCCTCCTTTGTCATAGATTAGTTGACCATAGGTGTGTGGGTTTATCTCTGGGCTTTCTATCCTGTTCCGTTGATCTATATTTCTGTTTTTGTGCCAGTACCATATTGTCTTGATTACTGTAGCCCTGTAGTATAGTCTGAAGTCAGGGAGTCTGATTCCTCCTACTCTGTTTTTTTCCCTCAAGACTGCTTTGGCTATTCGGGGTCTTTTGTGTCTCCATACAAATTTTAAGATTTTTTGTTCTAGTTCCATAAAAAATGCCGTTGGTAATTTGATAGGGATTGCATTGAATCTGTAGATTGCTTTGGGTAGTATAGTCAGTTCACAATATTGATTCTTCCAATCCAAGAACATGGTGTATCTCTCCATCTTTAATTTCTTTCACCAGTGTCTTATAGTTTTCTGCATACAGGTCTTTTGTCTCCCTACGTAGGTTTATTCCTAGGTATTTTATTTTGGTTTCAGTGGTAAATGGGAGTGTTTCCTTGATTTCTGAGTTTTCATTGTTAGTGTATAGGAATGCAAGTGATTTCTGTGCATTAATTTTGTATCCTGAAACGTTACCATATTCATTGATTAGCTCTAGTAGTTTTCTGGTGACATCTTTAGGATTCTCTATGTATAGTATCATGTGATCTGCAAACAGTGACAGTTTTACTTCTTCTTTTCCAATTTGTGTTCCTTTTATTTCTTTTTCTTCTCTGATTGCTGTAGCTAGGACTTCCAAAACTATGTTGAATAACGGTGGTGAGAGTGAACAGCCTTGTCTTGTTCCTGATCTTAGAGGAAATGCTTTCAGTTTTTCATCATTGAGAATGATGTTTGCTGTGGGTTTGTTGTATATGGCCTTTATTATGTTGAAGTAGGTTCCCTCTATGCCCACTTTCTGGAGAGTTTTTATCATAAATGGGTGTTGAATTTTGTCAAAAGCTTTTTCTGCATCTATTGATATGATCATATGGTTTTTATTCTTCAGTTTGTTAATATGGTGTATCACATTGATTGATTTGCATATATTGAAGAATCCTTGCATCTCTGGGATAAATCCCACTTGATCATGGTGTATGATCCTTTTAATGTGTTGTTGGATTCTGTTTGCTAGTATTTTGTTGAGGATTTTTGCATCTATATTCATCAGTGATATTGGTCTGTAATTTTCTTTTTTTGTAGTATCTTTGTCTGGTTTTGGTATCAGGGTGATGGTGGCCTCATAGAATGAGTTTGGGAGTGTTCCTTCCGCCGCAATTTTTTGGAAGAGTTTGAGAAGGATGGGTGTTAGCTCTTCTCTAAATGTTTGATAGAATTCACCTGTGAAGCCATCTGGTCCTGGACTTTTGTTTGATGGAAGATTTTCAATCACAGTTTGAATTTCATTACTTGTGATTGGTCTGTTCATATTTTCTATTTCTTCCTGGTTCCGTCTTGGAAGGTTGTAGTTTTCTAAGAATTTGTCCATTTCTTCCAGGTTGTCCATTTTATTGGCATAGAGTTGCTTGTAGTAGTCTCTTAGGATGCTTTGTATTTCTGTGGTGTCTGTTGTCACTTCTCCTTTTTCATTTCTAATTTTATTGATTTGAGTCTTCTCCCTCTTTTTCTTGACAAGTCTGGCTGATGGTTTGTCAATTTTGTTTGTCTTCTCAAAGAACCAGCTTTTAGTTTTATTGATCTTTGCTATTGTTTTCTTTGTTTCTATTTCATTTATTTCTGCTGTGATCTTTATGATTTCTTTCCTTCTACTAACTTTGGATTTTGTTTGTTCTTCTTTCTCTAGTTCCTTTAGGTGTAAGGTTAGATTGTTTATTTGAGATTTTTCTTGTTTCTTGAGGTAGGCTTGTATAGCTATAAACTTCCCTCTTAGAACTGCTTTTGCTGCATGTCATAGGTTTTGGATCATCGTGTTTTCATTATCATTTGTCTCTAGGTATTTTTTGATTTCTTCTCTGATTTATTCAGTGATGTCTTGGTTATTTAGTAATGTATTGTTTAGCCTCCATGTGTTTGTGTTTTTTACAGTTTTTTCCCTGTAATTGATTTCTAATCTCATAGCGTTGTGGTCAGAAAAGATGATTGATATGATTTCAATTTTCTTATATTTACTGAGGCTTGATTTGTGACCCAAGGTGTGATCTATCCTGGAGAATGTCCTGTGTGCACTTGAGAAGAAAGTGTAATCTGCTGTTTTTGGATGGAATGTCCTATAAATAGCAATTGAGCGTATCTGGTCTATTGTGTCATTTAAAGCTTGTGTTTCCTTATTAGTTTTCTCTCTGGATGATCTCCATTGGTGTAAGTGAGGTATTAAAGTCCCCACTATTATTGTGTTACTGTCGATATCTTCTTTTATAGCTGTTAGCAGTTGCCTTCTGTATTGAGGTGCTCCTGTATTGGGTGCATATATACTTATAATTGTTATATCTTCTTCCTGGATTGATCCTTTGATCATTACGTAGTGTCCTTCCTTGTCTCTTGTAACATTCTTTATTTTAAAGTCTATTTTATTGGATAGGAGAATTGCTACTCCAGCTTTCTTTTGATTTCCATTTGCATGGAATATCTTTTTCCATCCCTTCACTCTCAGTCTGTATGTGTCCCTAGGTCTGAAATGGGTCTCTTGTAGACAGCATATATATGGGTCTTGTTTTTGTATCCATTCAGCAAGCCTGTGTCTTTTGGTTGCAGCCAAATTTAATCTCTTCACGTTTAAGGTAATTATCGATATGTATGTTCCTATTACCATTTTCTTAATTTGGGTTTTTTTTTTTTTTGTAGGTCCTTTTCTTCTTTTGTGTTTCCCACTTAGAGAAGTTCCTTTAGCATTTGTTGTAGAGCTGGTTTGGTGGTGCTGAATTCTCTTAGCTTTTGCTTGTCTGTAAAGTTTTTTATTTCTCCATTGAATCTGAATGAGATCCTTGCTGGATAGAGTAATCTTGGTTGTAGGTTCTTCCCTTTTATCACTTTAAGCATATCATGCCAATCTCTTCTGTTTTGTAGAGCTTCTGCTGAGAAATCAGCTGTTAACCTTATGGGAGTTCCCTTGTATGTTATTTATCATTTTTCCCTTGCTGCTTTCAATAATTTTTCTTTGCCTTTAATTTTTGCCAATTTGATTACTATGTGTCTTGACATGTTTCTCTTTGGGTTTATCCTGTATGGGACTCTCTGCGCTTCCTGGACTTGGGTGGCTATTTCCTTTCCCATGTTAGGGAAGATTTTTGACTATAATGTTTTCAAATATTTTCTCGGGTCCTTTCTCTCTCTCTTCTCCTTCTGGGACCCCTATAATGTGAATGTTGTTGTGTTTAATGTTGTCCCAGAGGTCTCTTAGGCTGTCTTCATTTCTTTTCATTCTTTTTTCTTTATTCTGTTCTGCAGCAGTGAATTCCACCATTCTGTCTTCCAGGTCATTTATCTGTTATTCTGCCTGAGTTATTCTGCTATTGATTCCTTCTGGTGTATTTTTCATTTCAGTTATTGTATTGTTCATCTCTGTTTGTTTGTTCTTTAATTCTTCTAGATCTTTGTTAAAGAATTCTTGCATCTTCTCAATCTTTGCCTCCATTCTTTTTCCGAGGTCCTGGATCATCTTCACTATCATTATTCTGAATTCTTTTTCTGGAAGGTTGCCTACCTCCATTTCATTTAGTTCTTTTTCTGGGGTTTTATCTTGTTCCTTCATCTGGTACATAGCCCTCTGCCTTTTCATCTTGTCTATCTTTCTGTGAATGTGATTTTTGTTCCACAGGCTGCAGGATTGTAGTTCTTCTTGCTTCTGCTGTCTGCCCTCTGGTAGATGAGGCTATCTAAGAAGCTTGTGCAAGTTTCCTTGGGAGGGACTTGTGGTGGGTAGAGCTGGCTGTTGCTCCGGTGGGCAGAGCTCAGTAAAACTTTAATCCGCTTGTCTGCTGATCGGTGGGGCTGGGTTCCCTCCCTGTTGGTTGTTTGGCCTGAGGCGACCCAACACTGGAGCCTGCCGGGCTCTTTGGTGGGGCTAATGGCGGACTCTGGGAGGGCTCACGCCAAGGAGTACTTCCCAGAACTTCTGCTGCCAGTGTCCTTGTCCCTTGGTGAGCCACAGCTGCCCCCTGCCTCTGCCGGAGACCCTTCAACGCTAGCAGGTAGATCTGGTGTTCAGTCTCCTATGGGGTCACTGCTCCTTCCTCTGGGTCCCGATATGCACACTACTTTGTGTGTGCCCTCCAAGAGTAGAGTCTCTGTTTGCACCAGTCCTGCCGAAGTCCCGCAGTCAAATCCCACTGGCCTTCAAAGTCTGGTTCTCTAGGAATTCCTCCTCCCATTGCCAGGCCCCCAGGTTGGGAAGCATGACGTGTGGCTCAGAACCTTCACTCCAGTGGGTGAACTTCTGTGGTCTAAGTGTTCTCCAGCTTGTGAGTCACCCACCCAGTGGTTATGGGATTTGATTTTATTGTGATAGTGCCCCTCCTACTGTCACACTACAGCTTCTCCTTTGTCTTTGCATGTAGGGTATCTTCTCTGGTGAGTTCCAGTGTCTTCCTGTCGATGATTGTTCAACAGTTAGTTGTGATTCCGGTGTTCATGATAGAGGGAGTGAGAGCATGGTCTTCTACTCCACCATCTTGAACCGATCTCTGTATACCCAATAATTCTTATATTCTATGGGCTTCTTCTCTCCATCCTTCTTTACCACCTGATAATGTACAAGGCTTATAAGTAGAATTTGTGCAAGGAATGCTTTTGAAATGGGCATCAGTTTGATTGCAAATTTAATTTGGAGAGCCAGTATTATGAAGTTTGGGTAGTCAAAGTTCTCTCCTTAATATTTGATCTGACAAATTAAATTAAAAAGTGTCCAATTCACCATCAGAACCCACTGACCAAGGGTAATTAGCGAAGAGTCAAGTCTTCTTTAGGTCTTGTGAAGGGACCTGCCCCTTGATCTCCTGGATTAGAGGAAGAGGCCCTATGCTGTGCACGGTGCAGGAACGTATAGAATCTTAGTCACTCATTTCCCCAAACCTGATTGGATCCTGATGACTACAGTTTGGGGAGAACAGTGGGACAATCAATTAGCCACTAACCATGTAAGACAATTTCTGCTACCATAAATCATTCTTTGGGACACATTCTCATTTTGAACACATTGTGAGGGGTTTTATTTTTGAAACCTTCTGATTCATTTGTATGCCGGAATCCAAGCTTTTGGTGGACACTAGAAAGTTTACAGCTTGTCATTGAAGCTCAGTGGTGAGGAATGAGTGATTTCAACCCCAAGTATCCTGGAAAAAAACTGGAAAATGTTGTCAGTCATTCATGTTTGTTTCAACTATCTCATGTGTAATAGAGACACATTCAAGGGTATCTTTCTAATTTCAATGAGAAATAAAAACAACAGAAAGGGAAGCCTTGTTTTTCATCCTAGATTATGTGGTAACCGAGTGTCCAAAGGCAAGTTACTTACCTCACATGGGTAAAACGAGGGGGTCAACTAGATGAGCTTCAGGCTACCTTCTCATGCTATTGTTCTTTGGTTTTACAGCTAGAAGCAACTCTTAATCATTTGGGTCAATGGGGGAAACCCTGTAGGAAATACTGCAAGCCACTAGTCTTGGGAAATGTAGTACTGCCTCCTAGAGGAAATTCTGGAAATCTTTGAGGGTGTCTGTGGTTCACATGATTATTGTGGGCACTCATGGCATTAAATGGGTGGGAGCCTGGGCTGTTAGACATTCTGCAGTGTGTGGGACTGTCCCACCGAATGAGGCATTGTCCTGTGTCTTACATGATTCCGAAGGTCCCAGTGGACATTCATGTGAGACAAAACCTGTTTATGATTTCTGAGCTTGAATCTATCTTCATTTTACATATTAACACAAAGCATTTTTTTGGTATGGTTTTATATACATTGAATTTTCCTGGGATGTAACGACTGGGTAAACTGAGGGACAGTCATAATTTGTCTCAAAATTTACCAGGAGTTGCTCATCATTTGGGAAAACCACATCAGCAGCAGCTCAAGACTCATGGTCTTTGAGCACCAAACAGCACGCCTATGTGAAGGTACATTTGTAGCAGTTGCATTCATAGTGGTTCTACAAATGACGGCAGGCAACCGATGACTTTGTTGTGTCCCCTAATGTACTTATGCCCCAGGATTCACATGCTGATATATTATTTTTATCAGAAATTACTCTTCTTTCATTTGTCTTCTATACAGAGGACATGGTGACTTTTTTTTTTTAAAGTTAGTGTTTAGGAAGGTAACATTATCTCTAGTTTGCTTTGCAGAACAGTAGAAAAAGAATTGCAGTGTATTTATCATCTAAAGTTGATTTGGTGTACTAGGATGGAGAATCACTATTCTAAATGTGAGAGAAGTCTATAAACAATCTCTACTCAATTTAGTAAGGCATTTCAAAAATTTCTTGCCCCAGAGTTACCTTCCCAATCATATTTGCCTTATGCTATTATCAAAGTGACTTTGCATTCCTTGGCTATTCATCAAGTGGTTGGAGAGGGAGAGGCATATTGATTCCAAAAGTATAACCGTGTAGGTGGAGAAAATCAATAGAGAGTACAACGTCGGGGTGCAGATGGCCATCAGCGAGTGGCAGCATGCTGCAGAGAACATGATGGAAGTTTTCCCATTAGGGTTGTTCAGAGATGGCAAGTCCTCGAGCAGTATGGAGGATTCATTTCTGCAGGACTAGAGAGAATAGGAATGGTTCCTCATAGCCTGCAACTCTGATATCCTTTTCGGTTATCTACCTCTTAAGTATATTGTAAACATACCCCTGTTCTCATTTTGTAATATCCCTAGTGTTCTGTTTTATTTCCATACCTAGAACTACTTTTGCTTAAATTGAGTAATTCCCAGCCTGAAGAGCAGTCAAACTTAGGATTTACACATTGAAAAGTGGGTTGGGACAAGATACCAGAAGATTCCATATTTGAAACATTCTCTATCAGTCCCTTTGTGAGTACCCCAAATGTGTGATTTGAGGTTCAGAAAAGTTTGGTTCCTTTCAGTGTGAATTTCTTTTTAACTCCAAGAGTCTATGGTCCTATCATATATAGGTATAATAGGCCAGGTTAGATACTCCCAGGGAGCCTACGAACAATATTGAACTTTCTAAACTTGTACCTAAGACAGCGCTGCCCAAGGGTTAAGATGATCACTACATGTTCCTCCCTGTCTAATGTCATCCTGTCATTCACAGCCTGCCCACCCTGGTTCTCTAGTACCTTCTCAGGACCAGGAAGCAAAGATTCTCCACCCTAAGAGGGTGTAAAGGAGAGAGATCCCGCTGGCGGTAGGTGAAAGGTAGAGAAGGGTTTCTCCACTTGAGAAATACATTTCCCTCTTCCTTCCACCAAAGAAAGCCATCAGACAAATAAGTACTTTTTAAAAGTGTACTTGGGCCTGGGAAGATTAAATCTAGTGGTTATTTACACCTGACCACCAAGTACTCTACTCAGATAAAGAGAGGTTTTCCCATTACCATGTAGTTTAACATATTGACTAATTCCCTAACTTACTTATCAGCGTATTTACTGATTTCCTGAATAACTTCGGACTTCCTAAATTTCCTTCCTTTAGTGCCTACTAAATCAGGCACTGTGGTGAGTATCAGAGACTTAAACGGAAAGTAAGGCAGGTCTCCTGACGTTGAAGCGTCTATATTCTAATCGGGAAAGAGCTTAATAACCAGAAGATTCCACGCGGCTGGTACGTAACGTTGTAGGGTATTTATGAGGTGCTCTGGGAGCCCCGTGGGGCGAGTGTGGTTCTGAGGGAGCACGGTTCTCTGGTTGCCGGGGAAGTGGGGAAACGAAGTGGGGAGGCTATTGAGTTGCATCTTGAAGGGTGAGCTGGGCTTTCCCAGGCAGAACAAAATGGGAAAGGGGGGTCTCAGGCAGATGAAAGGACACAGCTGGAATGACGTATAGGCTGCTTTGGGGATTGAAGATGATGAGTCTGCAGAGATGGACTGGGGTCAAGTGTTGAGGGAGCGGGACCTGGGTAATAGGTTGGGGGAATCTAGCAGAAAAGGACCGTATGGTTCATCCACTATAGTCGTCAAGCTTTCTCTTGGTTGTAAAACCCACTCTGCCCACAAAGTCTTATTTGAGAGCTTAATACATAAATAAGTGAAAGCAGGGTGCTCTGTCTGAGGAGAGAGTAGGAGACCTGAGGCTGGTCTGCCCGGGATCTCCCGCATCCCACGCCTCCCCAGAGCTTTTGACTATCCTCTGAGGACCCACAGGCTGTACTGAGCGCATGGTGGGGGAGGGGTATCAGCTGCGCATCTGGGTGGTTTTCTTACTTGATAGAGGATGCAACCGAGCCCCAGACCTGAAGCTGCATATTCAGGTTATGACAGAGCAGGGGCTAGAATGGAAGTCTCCTGATAGCCAGTTCTAGGAGCTTTCCAATTCATTCATTCATTTATCTGAAACATTTATAAGGTGCCATCTTGATGCATCTATGTTAGATTTTAGGGACTTAAAGGTGAATAGGAAGAATACAGTTCCTTTTCCGTGGGTCTTATAGTCTAGTGGCGAGGACAGACCAGAAAAGCAACAATTACAAGAAAACAAGAAAGGAGATATTAGTTGTAGGGAGTGGGGGAAAGTGCATGGGCTGCTTTAAAGAACTGCAACCCTGAGTTCTGAAGTGAGGTGTTCAGAGAGCCAGAAGGACTGTCCATAGAGAAAAGGGCGTCAGGAGGTACGAGAAGGAGTGGAGAGGAGCGTCCAGGAAAACAATTAGCCAGCTCTGCAGTTTCATTCAGGCCTCTGGGATCAGTCCCAGCCTGTGTGTTGCTCAGAGGAGCCTGCCTGGGGTGACTGGCCACAGGCCACAGATGACAGGCCTGATTGGTTGTTTTGAACGTGTTGTATTGGTCAGCGATGCCTTGTCCATGAAGTCAGTTCCTCCTGAGTGCCAATTATCGTCTGTCTCACAGACCCAGGAAGGAGTCAGCTGTTGGATGACGCCAGTGCAACTCACCACTTAGACCCAAACATGTCTTTAAGGATGTCCTCACCAAAGACGGCATTTTGCTGAGATCGTTGTTACCCATTTCCTTCTCATTTTCTTAGTCTTCTTAAAATATCTCTGTTCCATTAATCAATTCACAGCAGGGCTATATGTGTTGTATATACTGATATCGTTGCTAGTACTGCTAGTAGGTTGGGAGTGGGGTATAAGGAGAAATCACAGGACCCTAGAGAGAAGTAGAGTGTGAGTTCTCTTGGAAACATTTGTGTTCTCTGCAGCACTGAATTCCAGATGGTGGTAATGAAGTATCCCCATCATCACTGTCCCCTTTGAGAAGCACGTTGCTGGATTCTGAGAAACATCTATTCAGCCCCCTGTGACCCTGCACCAATGTCCTCTTCCCAATGCTCTTGATCAGCCAAGAAAATTGTGGGTTTCTTTTTCAGGGAGTAATCCATCAGGCTCTCTCTCCCTCCCACTTCGACCGTCTCTTCTACCTGAGTAACCTTGGTCACTCCATCACCTGTCAGTGAAGCCCAGGCAATATTTACAAATGCATCTGGAAGAAAAGCAGTCTGTCTGGGAACGCCATAATTTTTCTGCCAAAGCGGGTCCCAGGTGGACAGTAAAAGCCTGTGTTTAGGGAATGGATGACATCTTCAATCAGGGTGTGTGTGACACTATTACTTACTGAACCTGACAGGCCTCCAATTAAAGTTGGGTAGGAAGCAGAGAACTGGAAAGTTCCCCAACCTGCTGCACCAATATATCAACATATAAACAGGAAGGAAAGAAGCTGTCCTCATAGTCAGAGAAGTGACTCCCAAAATAGGTCAAGGAAGTTTATTAATTTACTTATGAAATAAGACCAGACTATGTGCTTACTCTCTTGTCTAGATCTCCCGTTTGAAAATATTTTAGAGGTTATTGGAAGGTACAGTTTTCATAACATGATGAATTCCAGTATCATATTGTCTGGTCATGCTATTGTTAATATCATCATTAGTGTACATTAATTGTATTGCTTTATCAGTGATAATGAAGATGGTAATAATAATAATAAAGATCATATGGTTGCTTTCAACTGAAAAATTCACAGGGTTAGCTTTTCCTGAGTCCATCTTCTGGCCCAGGTTGGTCCCTCTTCATTGCTGAGATGGCAGGTGGGCTAGAACTGCCCTTTTTTCTGCTCATAACATTTTTATGTAGGTGACCTTGGGTTAACATCAAAGAGAGCCTTGCAGGGGAAAAGATGTTACAAAAGGGAAAGACACATGTGTTGGGGCATCTACCTATGGTAGGCCCGTTGTACATGGTTCCTCATCTGATGCTCAGGTAAGGTGCGAGGGAACGTTGGGGCCTCCATCAGCAGCCCCTCTTTGCTTTAGGAGAAGCCGTGAGGTGTCATAGAAGACACACAGCCTCTGGAGAGAGACCCAGAGAGTGCTTATAACAATTAAATGAGATAATGCACACAGATCACTTTGCCCAGTGCATCGCACAAAGTGAGTGCTTGGTAAATGGCAACTAGAACTATTACTAACTGTGGCTTTGAGCGACTCACCCAATTCACTGACCCTTAGTTTCTCCATCTGGAAACTGGCGATGGCGATGCCTACTGTGCAGGTTGTCACGGCCAGGCACTCCTCCAACGGGAGTTATGGCTGTTACTGCAGTTGAGGAAAAGGATATCAGAGAGCTTTACTTAGCAGTAGCTTCTGGAGTGTCTATGCAGGAGCCTTTGCCTCGTAGATGGGATAAAAGAGATTAGAAACAAGTATTGTTGGCTGATGGTTTTAGAGACTCAGCATTGGCAGAGAAGTCATCTAGAATCTAGACCAAGCCCTATGTGTGCTTGATTCACTTCTAAGTCGAAACCTGGATAATTTTCTTTTTAGGTTCTTAATCTTTAATCTAGAAACATCTGTTCTTTTCCACAAATCCTGTTAGAAATTGTGAGGGTGAAGAGAAAGTTCCCAGTTTCTTGTTCAGCCTTTCTTTATGAGACCTACTGCCCCTCGTCCAGATGACTCTGATGACTGAGCCATAAAGGCTTTGTGCGGAAAGGCAAGGAGGGCAGGCACTGAAGTGACAGCCAGTCAAAGATTTTCCAGCTCATCTCTCCAGGAGTAGGCAGTGCCCCCGTTTCTGAAGCAGAGGAAAGTCGCACTGACAGAGATGACAGTCCTAAGAAGCTTCTGTGAGGGGACCAGGCCATCACCCCCTTGCCCTGAGAATTTAGTGGGCAGGACTAAAAGAGAGTGCTAAGAGAACACACCTGAGCCCTTGTGTGGCCTCCTCAGCCCATTTGACAATCACTTGGGACCAGGTTCCCCTGGGACAGGCTGCGTTCTTGGCAGATGCCCGGGAGGGTGAGACCCAGAGAATCTCTCGTGGGCCTGGATCTGCTCTCAGTGGAGGACCTTCCCAGAGACATGAGAAACCCCTCCTAAAAGGGGTGCCGTCTTGACTTTTTTCCAAAATGGGCCAACATGCAGAGAGGGAGGACTGGAGACTCAGGATTCAGGAAGTTGTTAGAGAGAATCTTCTGGGTGTGGGGATTTGGTTACAGCTCCTAATTCTTTCTATTATAGTTCTCCTCCCTCCTGGGATACAAACATGTACCACTTTCACCTCCCTCCCTCTCCTTTGCCCTTTCTACTCTCCAGCCCACAAACTCTAGAAGAATTTGGCCTTCTGTAGGGCATAAGTATGAAGTTTGTATTTTAAGGAGTGAGTGTTGCTGCCTACTGGTCCATGAGGATGGAAGGATGGAGTGCATGGTAAACAGTACTGGGGCACAGCTGACCAGGATCTGGGGTAACTGTTTTTCCTAGATTCTCACCTAGATGGTCCTAATGGATTGCTTCCAACTGGACAGCCCCTACCAAATGCAATAGCAATGGTGGGATTTTAGCTGACTTTTCTACAAGACAACTCCGGTGAATGGAACAGTGAATCGCTTGGATATGTTGGTGGCTTCTTGACAGAGGCATGCCCTCCAAGGAGAACACTGAGTGCTTTTGACATGATTTATTGTGTCGAGTGCTCTCATAAATAAAACATGCTTAGAGGTGTTTGCAAAGGAGCAGGCATTTGTATCTATGTTTTATACGTAAGAGAAATTCATTGCATTGTTTATTTTCTTTAAAAAGCCTCAGAAATTATAAACTGGGGTATTTGTAAATAGAGTCTCTAGATAAATAACCAAGGACTATCATTGAATTTATTACAGAATAGGAAATTCCTGAAGAGTTGATAGGATATAAAGATATATTTATGTGTGCATGTGTATACGTACATATTTATGTAAATGTATACATATATTTATATGTTTTCAACTACTTTGCAAGGGACTTTGAGGACCAGGTCTATGTAAATGGCCAGTGGTGAAGTAGAGTATGAAATGTTTGTGATGCGTGCTAGCAAATCATTGCTTTTCATGCACATACAGCTACCCATGGACACTCAATAAACACAGGCACAGACTGTGTCTAGGATGAATGCATTTCTTGGGTTGTTAAATCAGAGTTTCACTTTACTGCTTGCCGTTCTGTCTTTTGCATGCCAGCTCTACCCTTTGTCTTACGGTGTTTGTCTATGCTGTACCCCAGAAATCGGCAGCTTCAGTCCACAGGCTGTCAACCCGAAAGGCCGTTTATCAGCGTCCCTGCCGCTTGGGACACCAGTGCCTACACCTTCTTCAGCTCCATGTGTAGGAATATATTCTTCCTTCAGTTTCACTCCTCCCCCTCTGCCTGCATTTTTCTTTCTCCATTATTGCTTTTGATCTCTCCATCTCCATCTGACTGTAGCCGTTTAACAAAGTTCTGCCCTTTGTTCTTTTCTCTTCATACCCCCTTTGCTTGGGTGACCTCACCCCCTTTGCTTGGGTGACCTCACCCCCTTGCCAGGGCTGGTGGAATTTGCCGGGGTCGGGGCGGTGGCCTCCCTGATTCACTCGGCTGGCCATGGGCCCTTAGCACCAGCCTCTGTGACCTGGCAGTGTGAGGAGGGGCACCGAGTGGGGCAGGGTGTTCAGAGCTGATGGCTGGCGCATGCAGAGCTCCTGAGCTGCTGTGGCCAGCCAGTTAGACTCTGCACGTAGTCTGCCTTTCCCCAGAGCCCCAAGGGCAGGAGCTGGTGCTGGGAGTAACTCCTCTGTGAGTTTCCATGAGCACTCCTGTCTCAGATGCTTATCCTTGCTTGTGCCTGACTCACCTCTAGCCTCTGTTTTAGTGCACAGAATGGAGGCTGCTTAAATATCACTTGTTCAGAGAGAGAGAGTACTTTGCACTGGTACCCTGTTTAATTTCCATGGAGCCCTTACCACAATTTGTAATTCTCTTATATGCTTATTTACTTGTTTTCTGAGGCACAGCTTTTTTGTATGTTTTGCGGCACAGCTTGTTTGAAGGGGACTGTCCCTGTAGAGATGAGAGTTCCTCTTGGGCAAATACCTTCAGGAACAAAAGTATGCTTTTTGCCCAGGGTTTATCTGGAGAAAGGGTGAGTAGGAGGCGGGTCTGAGTCTTTTACTAGGTGTGCGCTGAGGGGCTTCAGAATCTGAACCAAGGCCTGCTCATTTGCACTAAGAACGAACCTAGCCTCGTTAGGTTGGAGATCTGGCCAGCAGTAGTGGTAGTAGGGATAAAAATAAGAGCAAACATTACTAAACATTTACTGTGTGCACCAGCTCTACTGAGCACTTTACATACTCGATCTTAATCTCACAAGATAGAAAGGATGCTGAGGCCATCATTATTCCATTTACAGAGAATGAGTCCAGGATCTAGACAGGTTCTCAGGACTTGCCAGTATTTTCCACTTGACAGAATACACCTAGAAGATGACGTTTGTACGGATGTGGGAAGGAGGTCACGTGTAAAGGGACGAGGCTGTTCACAGGTAGCGGTGAGTAGCCTTGGGCCTCTCCCACCTCCTGCTGCCCTGAGGGCTGAGGGAGCAGTACCTTGGCACACCTATAATTTTTGGCAACCTGCTTGGGAAGCTCTAGGTTAAGTACATTTTTCAAATTGCACAGGTAGTAAATGGCCGAGCAGGGCTTGAAGTGAGGTAGATCGGCTCTGGGACTAATTGCTCTGATGCTGCCTGGTGCTCCTCTGCTACGTGGTGTTGGGATGTGTGTGTGGGGAGTCGAGGCATTGGACCTTTCTTACAAATCTTTCCACTCCCTAAGTTCTATTTTTCACCCTAACTCACACAGGCAATCTAATCTGAACTCTTCATTGTGCGTAGGAGGAAATTGAGGTCGAGAGACGTGAATGACTTGCTCCAGGGTCCTGAGCTGCTGAGGGACAGAGCTGGAACTAGATCCCAGGTGTCCTGACTCCTGACCCAGACCCTTTGTCTCTTGCAGCTCTCATGACTATTTCACGTGTGCCTGTCTTGTTTCTTTGCATCGATTGATGCCAAGCCCTTTGTCTTGGAGTTCTTTCCTGTCTTCTGCGGCACCCTGCCACGCTGAGCCCAGAGCCGGCGGCCAGTCCCTCTCACAGCTGTGCTGGGGGCTCTCGGTATGCACTGTCCACCCCAGCAAGTGCTGGAGAAGATATCAAAGAAGCCCAGTTTCTCCTGGGTTTGCTGGAGGAAACTCATTTTCACAATCAGCAATTTGAGAAACTTGCATATTTCTATTAAATTGTGCTCACCTTTTCTGAACTGGTAACTGACATCCTTCCTACAGGGCTGTCAATCCAGCCCCACGTAGAAGAGCTACATGCACTTCACAACACCCTTCTCAGGGCTGACAGGTGACAGAAAGCCGCTGAGCTTAGAAGTCATTTTCCTGACCTGGGTTACAGAAGTTTTGAGCTGGAAAAGTGCTCTCCTAATCAATGGAATCGAATGAGCTACAGGCTCTTTTGAAACCCTAATAAGAATGAGGGTTTCCTTGATTCATTCGATTCTTGCTGGCGAGTTTTTAAATTTTTTGAGGGGGTGTGTCTGCCTGGAGCAACATGGTGGTAACAGTCTCTGGAGCAGGCAGAATCGAATTTAGACTTGCCTTTTGCCGCTGACTGCTTCGTTGCCCCGGACAAGTCACCCATCCCCCGCAAGCCTCAGTTTTGTCATCTGCTAAATGGATCTGACAATGGTACTTATTTTGTAGGATTTGTTGAGAAGATTGTGCAACTGGTGTTCAGCTAGTGCCAGGCATGTTACCAGTGCTCAGTGGCTTAGCTATTATGATCGGGCATACTACAGGAAAGCTACTATCACCTACCAGGGAGGCTGAGAGGATTAAATGAGGTAGTATATGCATGGTGCCCAGGGCACAGAATTTGCCTAATGATAATAAAAACAATAGTAATAATAATAGTAATGACTAACATTTACTGAGTGTTTACTAACTTCTGTCTTAGAGACTTTAAAACATCAGGGGCAGGTGCTATCATTATTAAGATTTCAACCTACAGCTGTGTATTTAGACAGTATTTTGGAGAGCTAGTCTTCAATAAGCTTGGAGACTGCCCTGAATTTGTTCATCTTTGCATTTCCTCTCTACCCTCTCACCCACTTTGCATTTCTGCCTCTCCCACCCCACCAGTGTGGTTAAGAGCAGTTCTCAGATATATTTAAGGGAACAAATAAATGGAAGTTTGTGGAATGAATGAGTGATCTTAGGTCATTGAAAATAGGTTGCAGAAGGGCCAACCCTTCTGGTGGTCACCTCTCAGGTCTGGCTTCAATTTGGGGAGGGGAAAATGGTCTGTTCTGAAAAACAAAGAAACTCACCAGGCTATCTAAATAGATCCTAAATATTTAGCGATCTTCCTCGGCATGAAAATCCAACCTGAGATGAACACCGGAACGAGCAGACTCTGTTTAAACTTTGCGAAGTTCTGCAGAACGAGCCCAGGGAGGCGGTTGGAAGCCTCGTCGATGGGAAAGAGCTCTGTTCCCCTTACCGCCTCTCCAGGGACTCAGTTACCAGGGTTCACCTAATGTTGGTTGAGAAGATGCTAAAGAACAAGTGAGGGTGGCAGGAAACACAATGATCAACCCTAGTGCTGAGCCATAAGCTTAGAGTGCCAAGAAACGTACGACTCGGTGTGATGGGCCTTTATTGCCTTTTAGACCGTTTCATCCATTGCAATTTATTAATCCCCATCTAATGCGAAAGAGTGTTTTGCTTTAAAGATATCAGAGGCAGCTTGCTGAAATGGAGGAGCGTGCGTTTTGGAGTCCTGCAATCTTAGATTTGAGTTCTGGCTCTGCCAGTAAATATATGCCTGCTTCTTGGGAAGTTACTTTAACCTCTGACCCCCTGGCTTCTCATCTGAGGGCAGAACTAAAATCACCCCGCCCTGCACTGGCTTGGTGGGGATGGAGAGGAGGCGCTACACTAGAGCACCGTATGCAGTGTTCTGAACACAAAGATTAGTTTACTGTACCTCGTGGTGTTCTGTGGCGGGGCTCTTTACTAGAGTTTTCTGTTTCTGCCTTCACTTTCTTTCACCAGGATGGTATTGTAAATCCATTGTTCAAATGACATTATCTCAAAAACGTTCTCATTTGTTATGTGCCTTTTCTCAGCTAGAAAGAGCATTTATCCTTCTCCCTCACCCTCCCTCATCCAGCCATGCCCCAATCCTCTTCTCCATCCCAGGCTTCCTCCATTTCAGGGCCTAGAGCCCCGTAGTCTCTTGCCTGTTCTGTACAATACGCACATAGCCAGATTCCCACCTCTGTCCTCTCCCCACTGTGTTACTAAAATACGGATCTCGTCACACCACTGAACTTCTCAATGACTACAGAATGATCTCTAACCTTCCTGCCCTGGCCCCCAAATCCCTCCTTCTAGAGCTCACTTTGTTTAAATGAATGATCCTGGTGGACCATTTTGGTTAGGGGATGATAGTCTTTGGAGAATGGCCAGGATGAACTTGGAGGGTGATAGAAAGATATGTAGACTGCTCTGGATAAGATACGAACAAGAGTTTTAGGGCTTGACAGCAAGCAGGTGAGGGAGCAGAAGGTCAGTTTAAAGGAGGAAGGCTGCCCATCAATGGGGCTGGAGGCTGAAGTCAAGAAGAACAGAGGGTTTGTGGACATTCTCTAAAGCCAGGGAGAACTGGAGTAGCCTGTATTGCATCGTAAGCTTGCTGTCTGCTGGGACAGACTGCATTGTATCTCCTATCTCTGGCCCAAACTTGCCATAAAGTTCACTGCACATACAGCTTTACCTTGCTGTTACTTGGAGGACAGGAGGGGCTGGGGTATCATCTAGTTGGATGATGAAGTGAAGAAAAGGGAAGAAGCCAATGAAACATGGAGTGGAGACAGAGACTCTATGGAAGCAGAGATTCAGAGCTGGAAGAAGTAAGCTTCACAACTCTCTAGGTTTATTGAGGGAGACTCTAGATTTTCTGATTGTACATGACTGGGAATCAGAACAAATTTGATTTAAATGTTTCAGAACAACTTGACCTCAGCAAACTGGAGGGCTTAGGGGCTATACATCGATTATAGATGTGGCAGTGACAGCTAGTTTTCCTTTTCTTTACCACCAATAGAACCCCTATAATACTTGGGTGGGTAATGTACCCAGTCAGAAGACTACATTTCTCAATCTCACTTGCTGTATCTTAAGTGTTCAGGTTTTAAGCAATATAAATGGAAGTTAGAGGAAAGGATTTATGAGAAAGCTTCTTTAAAAAGGGACAGAAATGTGGGAAATGACCTGCCTCAACTTCCTGTTTCTTTCCTGCCTTCCAAAACTCAGACAAATTGACTGGAGCTACAGCAGCCATCGTGGATCTTGCAGTCACCTTGAGGATGGAAGCCAAGTATCCAGATGGTAGACCAGAAAGATCAAGGGGCCTGATTACCCATGACTGCAGAGCCGCAGTAGTGGCCTCCCTCCAGGCTTCTGTTGTACAAGAGAGAAGTGAAATTATCTTTCATTTTTAGTTTTCTGCTGTATCAACTGAACCCAATCCTAGTCTGCTAATACAGTAGCAGAGTGATTATGAGAGGGCTCTGGAGTCAGACTGCTTTCACTCTGTTCCTTGCTCTGTCACCTCTTAAACAAGAGCCTTAAACCAATTCCCAGAGGTTTCAGAAGCCTCCTTTTTCTCATCTGTAATATGAGGAAAATAACGCCACTTACACATGGGGTTGTTGTGAAGGTTGAGTAAAATAATGTGTAAAGCAATTAGAACTCTTTAGGTACACAGTAAGTGCTCAATAAATGGTAGCTGCTGCTATCATTATTATTATCATGACTATTATTGCCATAATTACTTATCAGGTTTAGCATTCATCTCCATTAATGGAGATGATGGGTCCTTTAGGGTAGAGACAATTTCTTTCTTTTTTTTTTTTAATTAATTAATTAATTAATTTTAGTTTTGTCTGTGTTGGGTCTTCCTTTCTGTGCAAGGGCTTTCTCCAGTTGCGGCGAGCAGGGGCCACTCTTCATCGTGGTGCGCGGGCCTCTCACTGTCGCGGCCTCTCTTGTTGCGGAGCACAGGCTCCAGACGCGCAGGCTCAGTAGTTGTGGCTCACGGGCGCAGTTGCTCCGCAGCATGTGAGATCCTCCCAGACCGGGGCTCGAACCCATGTCCCCTGCATTGGCAGGCGGGTTCTCAACCACTGCGCCACCAGGGAAGCCCCGACAATTTCTTATTTATTTTTGGTATTGCTCCAGGACTGGCATATGGTAGGTACCCAATACAGCTTTCCCAAACCATATCTTATTAGATTCTTGCTACTATTTCTCATGAGCAGATGATAAAAATTACTGATATAGTGTACCGGGCGGGGGACTGATACTATGCATGCTTACTGTCATTTAATCCTTACCAAAACCACCTGAGAAATGGGCTGAAAGGGTAGTTGTAGACAGTGCAAGAGCTTAGGAGTCATTCAGACCTACACTCTGTTTGAGGTTCAATTTTATTAATATTAAAAGAACTGGAAATAAGTTTTATTTCTCCACTCACGTTCCATTCATAGGAGCCTCTTGGGGCAGATTACTTTTAATGGCCAGGTGTCGCTGACACGGAGGCTTTGCTTTGTGTTTTATCCCAAGCCGGTGAACTAGAGAACCTCTATAAACTACCCGCCTTCCATCCCTCATCTTGCAACAAAGCTGTCAGTGGGAACCAGGAAGAAAAACTATTTCCCCTATCTGGTTTACACAGTCTGGTATATACAAAAGGGTTTTAAGGTTTGGCATGGGCACAGGGTCTGGTTGTGGGCTGCTGAGCTCTTTAAGAGTAGATAAGACCTTTTGGACAAGGGTAAAGGTTACAGCACAAGCTGCTTCCTCTGATAAATTTCCCTCCACCTGTGATAGGGCTGTGGGCAGTTATGGTGTTGGGGCAGGAACAGTAGGAGGAGCCTGGGAAGTTTTTTTTCTTTTTTAAATTTTATTTATTTTTGGCTGCGTTGGGTCTTTGTTGCTGCATGCAGGCTTTTCTCTAGTTGTGGCGAGCGGGGGCTACTCTTTGTTTCAGTGCACGGGCTTCTCATTGCGGTGGCTCCTCTTGTTGTGGAGCACGGGCTCTAGGCGCGTGGGCTTCAGTGGTTGTGGCGCACAGGCTCTAGAGCACAGAGCTCCGTTTTTGTGGTACATGGGGCTTAGTTGCTTTGCGGCATGTGGGATCTTCCCGGACCAGGGATTGAACCCGTGTTCCCTGCATTCGTAGGCAGATTCTTAACCATTGCGCCACCAGGGAAGTCCCTGGGAAGTTTTTGTAACTTTGGGTCTTGTCAAATTATAGAGAAAGTGGCTCTCTCTCTTAGATTTGTTTCATGTTATAAGCTGGTTTGCATCTCATGGGAGATGATGCCACAAGGGCAAAAGTCTCTTAAGAATCTGCTGGCCAAGAAGACCTAAATAGACATTTCTCCAAAGAAGATATACAGACTGCCAACAAACACATGAAAGAATGCTCAACATCATTCATCATTAGAGAAATGCAAATCAAAACTACAATGAGATATCATCTCACACCAGTCAGAATGGCCATCATCAACAAATCTAGAAACAATAAATGCTGGAGAGGGTGTGGAGAAGAGGGAACACTCTTGCACTGCTGGTGGGAATGTGAATTGGTTCAGCCACTATGGAGAACAGTATGGAGATTCCTTAAAAAACTAAAAATAGAACTACCATATGACCCAGCAATCCCACTACTGGGCATATACCCTGAGAAAACCAAAATTCAAAAAGAGTCATGTACCAAAATGTTCATTGCAGCTCTATTTACAATAACCCGGAGATGGAAACAACATAAGTGCCCATCATCAGATGAATGGATAAAGAAGATGTGGCACATATATACAATGGAATATTACTCAGCCATAAAAAGAAACGAAATTGAGCTATTTGTAATGAGGTGGATAGACCTAGAGTCTGTCATACAGAGTGAAGTCAGAAAGAAAAAGACAAATACTGCATGCTAACACATATATATGGAATTTAAGAAAAAAAAATGTCATGAAGAACCTAGGGGTAAGACAGGAATAAAGACGCAGACCTACTGGAGAATGGACTTGAGGATATGGGGAGGGGGGAGGGTGAGCTGTGACAGGGCGAGAGAGAGTCATGGACGTATACACACTAACAAACGTAAGGTAGATAGCTAGTGGGAAGCAGCCACATGGCACAGGGATATTGGCTCGGTGCTTTGCGACCGCCTGGAGGGGTGGGATAGGGAGGGTGGGAGGGCGGGAGACGCAAGAGGGAAGACATATGGGAACATATGTATATGTATAACTGATTCACTTTGTTATAAAGCAGAAACTAACACACCATTGTAAAGCAATTATACCCCAATAAAGATGTTAAAAAAAAAAAAGAATCTGCTGGCCAAATAGTTCCTATCTTAACATACATTTCCTCTTCTTGTAGGTCATGGCTATTCCAGAGGTAGCTCCTGGTTCCTATAGTGGAGTAGTCCTTAACCCTGGCTGCACATTAGAATTCCCTGGGGAGTTTTTTAAAAATGCCAGTTCCTGGGCTCTACCCCAGTCCAACTGAATTAGAATCTCTAGGGCATAGAGCCTGAGCATCAGTATTTTAAAAAAGAAATAAACAGAAATTAAAAAAATTTTAAAATGAGTCACAAACTGAGAGAAAATATTTGCAAAACCATATATCTAATAAAGAACTTGTATCCGAAATATATAAAGAAGTCTTAAAAGTTAATAAGAAAATGAAGACTCCAATTAAATAATGAGAAAAATATTTGAACACATTACCAAAAAGTATATTTGCATGGCAAATAAATACATAAAAAGATGCTCAAAATATTTGTAATTAGGGAAATGCAAATTTCAACCGTACTGAAATATCACCATACACCGTCCAAAATGGCAAACAAACAAATAAAACAACCACAAAAAAACACACCTGACAATTCTTAGTGCTGGCAAAGAACAGAGCAACTGGAACTCTCATGTATAGCTGGTGAGAATCAAAAACAAGATAGCTACTTTGGGAAAATGTCTGGCAGTTCATTATAAAGTTAAACATATACTTGCCACAAAACCCAGCAATTCCACTCCTAGGTATTACTCAAGAGAAATGACAACTTGTGTTCACACAAAAACCTGTACACAGATATTTATAATGGCTTAATTCATAATGGTCCCAGACTGGATCAACCCAGTTGTCCTTCAACTAGTAAATGAATAAACTGTGTGGGGCTTCCCTGGTGGTGCAGTGGTTAAGAATCCACCTGCCAATGCAGGGGACACAGGTTTGATCCCTGGTCTGGGAAGATCCCACATGCCGTGGAGCAACTAAGCCTGTGTGCCGCAACTACTGAGCCTACGCTCTAGAGCCCGCCAGCCACAACTACTGAGCCCGCCTGCCACAACTACTGAAGCCCGCCTGCCTAGAGCCCCTGCTCTGCAACAAGAGAAGCCACCACAATGAGAAGCCCGCGCACAGCAACAAAGAGTAGCCGTCGCTCACGGCAACTAGAAAAAGCCTGTGCGCAGCAACGAAGACCCAACAGAACCAGAAAATAAAAATAAAAAATAAAATAAATTGAAAAGAAAAAAACAAACTGTGGAATATCCATATGGTGGGATACTACTCAGAAATAAAGTGTAATGTCTCATTGATAACACACAACATGAATGAATCTTAGATGCACCATACTAAGTGAAAGAAACTGAACTCAAAAGGTTACCTGCTGAATGAGTCCATTTATATAACATTCTGGAAAAGGCGAAAGTACAGAGACAGAAAATGTCTCTGGTTGCCTGGGGTTCGGGGTGGCAGGAGGGGAAAATCACAAAGAGGTAACATGAAGGAATTTTTTGGGGGGTGATGGAACTCTTCTGTGTCTTGATTGTAGTGGAGGTTACACAATTGTGTGTATTGGTCAAAACTCATAGAATTGTATATTTAAAAGGGTCAACTTTACTGTACGTACTTATAACTCAGTAAAGCTGAGCCTCCCTTCCCCAATCCATTGTTCAGAAGCAAATTCCCCAATTTAAATTCATAGTCAGGGTTGAGAGATGTTGCTGGCGTAATAAATTCAAATCTAGTTTCTGTTATTTAAACTTCAGTTTCCTCATATGTAAAACTGGAGATAATAAAACCTACTTTGAAGAGATATTATGAATCTTAAACGTGATGATGTATGGCAAACTCCTAATATAGGGTTTGGCACAAAATAATAATAACCACTTAATAGGTGCTACGTGCCAGGTGTTGTATGGGCATTTTACAGATATCTCATTTAGTCTTTACAACAGCTCTATGAAGTAGGTATTATTGTCACCATTTTCAGGGTGGAGAGACTGAGGCTCAGAGAAGTTACGGAACTTGCTCAGAGTCTCACAGCTGGTCAGTGGCTGAGGCAGGTTCCAAGTCTAAACTTATCGTTACTGATTACTTTACCACTCTGAAATCTTAATTTCAAGCATCCTGCTCTTCAGCTTCACTTCTATCTTCTAGTTCACTTTCTCGGTGTTTTTACTTCAGTGATTTCCTGACCTCATTGAGAACACCAGTCTTCATCGATCCTACCACTTCTCGTAAATCACCACTACCTTCATGTTCTCACTTCCTTTCTCATCCAACTTAAGTTGTGTGGTCCAGCAGTATTTCCTCTTCCTTTTCTAGTATTCCTAGTATCATGGCTTTTTTCCCCCTCTCTCTCTGCCTAGGAAAAGCTAAATCTAGTCAATCCCAACTTTTTCTTTATTCTGCTCTTGCAACCAAGCAGCAGTTATTGCTGGAGATAGATGCAGATATGGAGAAGCAGTGGGAAGTTGGGTCCAGAGAGAAGCTATATGGAGATAATGGTGTGGGAGTGGAAAGAAGAGGGTGGAGGGAGACTTTCCTTGGTTTAATGGCAAAGGATCATAGAGTGAGAGGCCTGGTTGAAGAAACCTGATATAAAAATGCTAACTTTGGCACAGTTATTTTGGTCCTATCCCTGGCTGGGGGCTCTAGGAGGATTCTGGCTGGCCTCAGCTGGGAGATGTCAGTTACAAAGTGTAGAGAAGCGTTATGGACGAGGCCATGTGCAGAGAAGGGCATCACTACTGGGACAGAAGCAGGGCTTTCTTTTGGTGCCTGGTGCTGTGGTGAAGGCATCAATTACTGGCCAGTACCAGAGCCTTCGGTGGAGCTGGTTCAGTGATGTGCTGGTAAATGTTTAACAACTCACTCTCTGAAAACAAACAGCAAACAGACAAACTCTGATTTGTAGCATTTGCAAATTTCTGTGGTGTAAATACTCCCTCCATAGCCCCAGTCTAGGTTACACAGCGCCCATGAGCACAACGTCAGGGGGACAGGCTACCAGAATGTGACTGGGCCTTGTTCTAATTTCTAAATGTAATGAAGCACCTTGAAGGATAAGAAGGAAGGATTCATTTGTGGGAATTGTCATGGTTTGGGGGACTGGGCCTTAATAGGATGGGATCTAGAGGAGACTGTGCAGTCTGCGTTGACCAGGCAGGACTCTGAACCGTCTGCCCTACGTCCTCTGTAGGACTCCCTGGTTACATGCCTCCCTTTTGTCTTACCACTGCTCTTCTGTTCTATGTGCTAACATTTTTAGATTTATAAATTTATGGTGAGTAATAATCTGGCACCTTCCCCCAAATAATTTCCTTGCCAAACAAGTTTGAAAATGATTGCAATCAGGTTAATATTAATAGAATTTCAAGCATCCACAGAATTTATTCATATATAAGGAAGAAATCCTCTATTCTGCAGGAATCTCAAATATTAGGATATTCATGCATATTAGAGAATGACTTCAGGAAAAGATAGTGGTAAGACCAACAAGGATATAAGCCATGACAGGAGATAAATCAAATCGGTCCTGGAAATATTTTCCTCATCACATTAAAACGATGTCAGATATAAACCAGTGCACTTTCTGATGGCATTTCCCTAGTCTGTGCATCCCACATGGATGGAGACTGTTTAGTCTGGATGTACGATACTAATGTAGAACTCTTCTTGTGATGGTGTGCATTAGTACACAGAACTCCCAGTGTAGGTTAGCATCTTTACTTCTCCAGAAACATTTGAAGAGGCCACAACATTCACTGCCAAGACATGAGTTGACCCACGTGATCTGCCAATCCCAAACCCAGCAAAGCCACATGATTTTGCAGTATAACCATCAAGAAGCAGTAAGTTTTCCTTTTCTTTCTTTTTCAAGGTGTCCATTGACCCATCCCCAGCATCTGGGAAGATACTGTGGATTCCAACTCAAGAGGAGGAAAGAGGAAAAGGAAATAGAGCTATTTCACAAACTATCAACATGTAAGTCCTGGTACTTCATTAAAAAAAGCAAACGCGTTTTATGATTCTTTCTCAAGGAGAGAGAAGGCGCTAGCTGAGCTACCTCTGCAGAACATCAGTCTGTTGAAGTGCTGTGGCAGATGGTGCTTTGTGATTCTCACGATGGTTTTATTTCCTAACTTGCTTTCCTCCTGCTTGGAGATCAGTGCTATGAGGCTCATAAAATCCCAATCATATCAGATTTACTGACTTGTCATTTTGCTACTCTGCCGATCCAGTATTTATTATTTATATCCTGGCTATATCCACCCCCCACGAAAGAACTGACCTTTCTTCTCCTGAAAGGGAGACAGAATAAAAATAGAGCCATTAGGACATGACAGGGAATGAGAAGTTGGGCAATGGCTAGGCACCAGAATATTTATTTGGATCGAAAAACCAAAGAAAAAGGAAGCTACTACAATGAGCCCAAACCTAGCACTGAACTCCCTGATAGTCAAGGCAAAAAGGGGGCATGATGACCACTTTGCTCATCTCACCACTAAATACTCTAGGAGAGCGGGACGAACAGTAACAGGCCGGCAGGCACGCTCTCCACAGGCCTGCGCCTGCACAAGTTGCGTACCTGACAGTATGGATGCAACGGCTGCAATGATGAAGGACACAATGACGCCGGGTCCCGCCATTTCCTTGGCCACCAGGCCAGACACCACGTACATCCCAGTGCCCACGCAGCTGCCGACTCCGAGTGAGATGAGGTCCACGGTGGTGAGCACCTGGGCTAGCTTGGTGCCATGTGCTGTGGTGGCCCCAGTTCCCTCTAGCATGGACTCCACCGGTTTGGTGCGCAGGATCCTGGAGTGCATGGCGTACCAGGCAGCCCCCCACTGCACTCGCCGGGGGTCCAGGGAGGCGAGGAAGCCACTCATCCTGAGCGAGATGGGTTGTGGTGAAGGTCAACTGATAGCAGAGGGCTGCAGAAGCCTTAGTGGATGCTTCTGGAACTCATCTAGTGACCAGGGATCTCCCTTTTAGGAAAGGTCGAGAGGTCCCCAGGGCAGACTTCTCCTGGGAATGAATGTCTGCAGGAAAAACACAAGAAAAAGGTAGATGAGACCAAGTGCGAAACAAACTATGGCTTGAAGGCATTGATGGAGGTCAGTGTACTGAACTGGTAGAACTGATCTAACCTGTGTATTTATAATGCAGGAGGGTTGCATTTCCCCCTTTGTCTTGCCTCCAGTCCTAAATGACAGTCCGTAGTTTGCACTGTGTGGCATAGTTGTTATGAAGAGGGTGGTCTGAGTCAGGGCTCTGCTACTTACGGTTCTGGGAACTTAGAAACGTTACTTCATGTCTCTGTGCTTCAGTTTCTACTGCATAGTGGGGATAATCAAGCCTCCTGCCTTGTGTCGATGTGAGAATTAAATTAGTGTTTGTCTAAAAAGAGCTTAAGACAATGCCTGGCCTGTGGAGAATGCTCTTCTGTCAAACTCTAAGTGCTTCTTACCTGGCTCTGCCAAGACTTGGTCTGTGATTCTTGGGCATAATCTCTGGGGACACAAGTCCTCATTTTTTATATAAGGATGTAAAATTGGATCTGTGACTCTCAAGAGGGGCAGTGCCACCCCACGGGATTGTCTTCGAACTTTGTTCTCAAATGAAATGAAAATGTTTTGAGAAATTTTTTGCTCTCAGAGGTTGGGGTAGGGGGAGTGTTCATGGCATTTTGTTGGTGGGCCCCAGAGATGTTAAACGCGTGGGATGGTGTCATACCATTTTCAGATATCGGACATTTATTTTTTAGTTAATTAATTTTATTTTTGGCTGCGTTGGATCTTCGTTGCTGCGCACAGGCTTTTCTCTGGTTGTGGTGAGCGGGGGCTACTCTTCATTGCGGTGCATGGGCTTCTCATTGCAGTGGCTTCTCTTGTTGCGGAGCACGGGCTCTAGGCACGCAGGCTTCAGTAGTTGTGGCGCACGCGCTTAGTCGCTCCGCGGCATGTGGGATCTTCCCGGACCAGAGATCGAACCCGTGTCCCCTGCATTGGCAGGCAGATTCTTAACCACTGTGCCGCCAGGGAAGCCCTGGACATTCTTGTAGGTGAAAATTCTGGTTATGATGATCTGAAGCTAAAACCTAACTCTGTTTTACATATAAGCACATGAGATTATTTTGGATGGTTTTAATAGACAAGTACCTTGACTTTTCCAGGAAGGCAATTATAGAATAAATTGAAGGAAGATTGTAAATTCTTTAGTTTTGAACTTAAGTGGAGTTCATCACTGTTTTAGAAAACGAAGGCACCCTTTCAGTGCAGCCTATGGTGCTGCATCACCCATTCAGCACACCTGTAACAGCCTGCCGTTTGAAACTGGCACGTTTACAGTACTTTTTCATATAGTGCAAGCATCTCATGATGACAGCTGTACTTGCCTGAGTGTTTAAATACTGAAATATGTTATATACAGGCAGGTTACCCATGAATTTTGCTTTAGGATATTAAAGAGGGGTGTATCAAGATATGTATTACAAAAAAGAGATGCTGGGTCTAATAGACTTGAGAATTATTGTACTAGATGATTTCTAAAGTTTTGTCAAGTTAGAAAATGCCAAGATTATATGAAGTTACTTTCTTTGGAAGCCAGAAGCTTCATAAAATTCTATAAAGAATTTTTAAAGTACATCTGGAACATTGATTCCAAGTACTGTGCTGATAAGCCTAGGACATTTACATTTACAGCAAGTTCCAGCCCGTGTAATCTACCCATATTATTAATTAATACGACTTAGCACTTAATGTAACACTTGTCCACTTCTAAAAGTTTTGTAGATACAACCTAATTAGAAGAATCAGGTGAAATGTAGCAGTTTGGCTCACAGGGGTTGGGTGATGGACCTACTGGTTTAATTTCCTCCTAAATTTGGCAGCGTTGCTTCATGCTGTGTGTTAATTCTTGACATCTTAGATATCAGTACATTTAGATAGTGCCACTGTATATACCAGAGTCATTCAAAAGCCTAGAGTGCCAGCATTTTTTTTTTTAAGATTTCCAGATTTGTGAGAAAATGTATACCAGGAAGGCTGCAAGAACAACTGCTCTACTGGAGCTCTTGAGCTCTTGTGGGGAAATCAATGTACACATCTATTTAATTTCAACCCAGCCAGCATGTACTGAGCATCCGTTATGTGCCAGGCATGATGTTAGGCTCAGGGATGCAAAGACACGGTCCCTGCTCTCGTGGAGGTTCCAGTCTAGAACTGGAGATGATGGTCACCCAAATCACAATGCGAGGGAGAAGGTTTTTTGTTTTTTTTTTTCTGAAAACCTTGTCTTTACTTATTTTTCATATTACAAATGTATATAGCATGGCCATTGCAGAAAAATCAGACAGTATCAATAATAACATTCAGTGAAGATAGATAAGACAATTCAACACACAGATAGAAAAATAAAAACCAGATCATTCTAGAGAGGGATAAGGGGTATGTTGTAGTGTCCCCCCAAAATTTATATGTTGAAGCTCTAATCCTCAGTACCTCAGAACGTGACCTTATTTGGAAATAGAGTCGTTGCAGATGTACTGAATAATTAACTAAGATGAAGTCACATTGCAGTAGGATGGGGCCCTAACCCAATACAACTGGTGTCCTTATAAAGAGAGGAAATTTGGACACAGAGCCACACACACAGGGAGAACGAGCTGTGAAGGTGAAGGCAGAGATCAGGGTGATGCGTCTGCAAGCTAGGGAACACCAAGGGTTGCCAGCAAACCACCAGAAGCTAGGAAAGAGCCCTGGAACAGATCCTTCCTCACAGCCTCAGAAGGGACCAACCCTGCTGACACCTTGATCTCAGACTTCCAGAACTGTGAGACAATAAATTTCTGTTATTTAAGCCTTGCAGTTTGTGATACTTAGTTATAGCAGCCCATGCAAATGAATACAGGCTATAAAGGAAGTCAGACAGGGTGATGAAGGGGCGAGAGGGTCTCTGTGGTCACAGCATTGGCTCCTGAGTGACGGGAAGCAGCCGGTCATGCCAGGTGTCAGGGGAGAGCGTCTTGCAGAGCTGGGCCAGAGGGGAGACGGGGTGGCCTGCTCTGGGAACTGAGTGACACTGGGACAGTGTGACGAGGAGGATTCAGGTACCACGTGAGAGCTTTACATGTGTCAACTAGTTAAATCTGCATTTACAGGTGAGGCAGAGAAGGCCGGGGAGGTCCAGTAACGTCTCCAAAGTCATGGAGCCCATAAGTGCAGAGCTGGGCCTTGGCTCCACTTGCCAAGCTGTTATTCCTGGCTTTCCTGCCTGAGGGGCACAGGGTCAGACTGCTGAGCGTCTCTCAAGCCCAGGCAAGGGGTTTGTGTTTACTCTAAGAGCCATGAGAAGCCATGGGAGCGTTTTATTCAGGTGGGCAACATGATATGATTTACATTTTTAAAAGCTCATTGTAGCTGCTGTGCAGTTAACTGAGGACTCGTGCCTGATGATGAGTCAGTGCCAGGACAGATGTGTCAGTACAGAGGGGAGTGAGGTGTGGACCTGCTGCTGAGGGCAGCCGTGGTTCTCCAGCTTGGCTGCACAGGGGAATTACCTGGGGATCTTTCGGGAGCAATGGTGCCTGGCCTCAGCCCCAGAAATCCCAATTTAATGGGTCTGAGGTGTGGCATAGATATAGGGATTCCTTAGATCCTTACAGCTCCCCAGGTGATTCTAGCACAGCAGGGTTAGGGTCCACTGCCCTGTGAGTAATGACTAACGTGCTGGTGTAGAAAACCAGATACTGCCTGTGATGGTTAATTTTACTTGTCAACCTGACTGGGCTAAGTGATGCCAAATAGCTGGTCAAACATTATTTCTGGGTGTGTCTGTGAGAGTGTCTCTGGAAGAGATTAGCATCTGAATCGGTGGACTGAGTAGAGAAGATCCCCTCATCAGCATGGGTGGGCATCATCTGATCCCTTGAGGGCCTGAATAGAACAAAAAGGCAGAGGAAGAGTGAATTCACTGATTCTGCTTGAGCTGAGATACCCATCTTCTCCTCTCCTCGGACACTGGTGCTTCTGGTTCTTGAGCTTTCAGACCCAAACCGGGACTCACACCACCTGCCCCTCCCGATTTTCAGGCCTTCTGACTCAGACTGAATGATACCATCAGCTTTCCTGGTTCTCCAGGTTGCAGACAGCTGATCATGGGACTTCTTACCCTCCATAACATGTGAGCCAATTCCTCATGTAAGAAATTCCCTCATATGTATCTGTATAAATCCTATTGGTTCTCTTTCTCTGGAGAACTTTGACTGACCCATTGCCATTTTCCACGTGGGGTCCCAAGGCCGACAGGTACTTCCTGTTTCTCTTCCTGGGCAGGTAACTGGGCCTTTCAGCAGCAGTCTTCTGCAGGCAGTGACTGTGGATCTGGAGATACCCTTTGGGATATTTGTCCTGATCAGCCCTTCATCAGAAACTGTCACAGAGACACTGAGAAAAGAACCAGGCTGGTTAGGGACGTGACAGTTTCACTTTGGTAGATAATCAGAAATCATGGTGAAAACATAGAGAATCAACTAGAATAAAAGTTGAAGGTGGTAGAATTCCTTCCTGGCTCCATTCCCTCCATGTAATTCCTCTGAGTGCTTGCTTTATTGATGCAAACAGGGGCTTGGGGCATTTCCTTTCTTGGTTGGAAATTTACTGGAGAGAACAAAATGTACAAAAGAAAACATGCTTCTAAGTGACTATTGACAATATCCATATTCATTACCCCCAGATTATGTTAATCAAAGAGAGTTTTGGAAGCTTATTGCTCTTGTCTTTCCAAGATGAGCAATAAATGTGTGTTGTGCTTTCTCTAGCACTTTAATTCAAGTTTCTCAAAATACTTCACAGCTATAGCTAAGGAAGGCTTGCAGGGCCCCGTGAGAAGGAAGTCATCATTGTGGTGTTTGCCGACATGCTTGAGGGTTCAGTGGGCTCCAAGTATAATGACAGAAAGAGCAGGTTTGTGTGAGGATGAAAATAATTTTATGGCTTGGAAGTTCACCGACTAGGTAGAATTGTTGAATTAGGTTGGAGCCTGCGTTCGGAGGTGAAGAGAGGAAGGAAACGAAGGCTAACAAAACAGTAAACAGCCTCAAATCATTCCTGCCTGATTTTGCAAATACGCTAAGGGATTACAAAAATCCCTTCCCGACACTTCCTGTGAGCTGGTGTCCAGCCTTTGCTGGAACATCTGGAGCAGCAGGAACATTGGCTGGTAGAAGCTGCCCCTTCACGTGGTTGAACAGTTAGGATTGCAACAAAATTCTTCTAGTCAACGTCCCCAAGCAAAAGGAGGTTGCAGTTGAAAGTGCCAGGTTTGATGAGTCCTTCCAGGTGACTGCAGGATCTGAAGGAGCCTTCTGAGGCCCCGCCCCCAACTCCTGTACACTGGGTCGTGTGCTTGCCCTCCTTCCCACCAGCCCTGCTGCTTCTCCTCTGGGCTGAGCTCCTGGCTCCTCGTTAAGAACCTAATTCAGGAGCCAGGTCCCCTGGGTTCAAAGTCTGGCTCTGCCCTTACTCGCTAAGAGCCTCTCCATGCTTCAGTTTTGCCATCTATAAAATGGGATAATAAGGGCGCTAACTAGCTCACAGGGCTAGTTAGGAGTGAAGGAATTAACGTGTGTGGAGCTTTTAGCACAGTGTCTGGCATACATGACTGCCAGGAAGTGGCAGCCTGCTAGCATCACCCTCCTCTGGCCGATGACCAGGTCTTTTTGTCCCTGACTGCTGACACCCCCTCCCACCTCCCTAGGCAGCTCTTAGAGGGTCCTTGGCCTACTGCCCAGCCCTTACCCAGGGCTCTTCTCTGCTGAAGCTCCCCTGGATCCTATGGCTGCAGACTGTACACCCTGGTATTTCACTCGTAGGTGTTCATGCTTGCCTTTTTCATGCTTTTAGGGAAGGGCTTTCTCCTTTCCGGTGTTTTGTTATCTAAAGGGGTATCCTCAGCCGATTTGCTTGGACCTTTGGATGTTATATCTGCTCTCATTCCTTTACACCCTTGACTTTTCTGCCCCAAATGCACACACACAAAGGTGGCTAGGGTATGGTGGATTCACCTGTAGTCACCACCCTATCCCTGAAAGCACGACCTCCTTTTGACTTTCTTGCTTGTGGCTTACGGTGGCTCACTTAGCCGGAGCCTTTGATGGCAGATTCTCTGCTGAGGTCCTGGCTTCTGTTGCTCTTCTGTTTCTTCCAAACTTGCCAGTTATGGCTCTAAGTTCGTCTCCCAACTGTGGAGTCACTTGCCTGTGAGTCACTATGATTTTACACGAGGCGGCCAGACACAGGTCAGATATATGTGAATCCCAGGGTCTGCGGCGTCCGAACAGAACACCCTAGTAAATTGAATTGAGATCTATGTCCTGGTAAATTTCTCCTGTTGTCCCCAGTTTTGTTCTCTGTATCTGTACTGATTAATAGGGCTAATCTGTTTATAGGAAAGTCTTCAAGTTTTTGAAGGCAACTAACATATCTCTTGGAGTCTTATCTTCCCCAGACTAAACATCTTCAATTTCTTCAGTGATCAGCAGTGTCTCACATGGTATGGCTTCTAGATCGATCACGTTCTGATTTGTACTTCTTGGGCAGGCTGCAGTTTATCATGGTGACATTTTTGAACCATAAAAGAGTGGTAAGGGAGATGTTTTTGATCAGTCTGGCCCTGTGTGAGTGTGTGTGTGTGTGTGAGTGTGTGTGTGTGAGTGTGAGTATGTGTGTGTGAGTGTGAGTGTGCGCGCGCACACGCATGAACCTCCTAAATCATGCAATGCTGGTGCCTGACAAACTCACTCAGATGTACAGCTGGCTTTAAAACCAGCGTTCCTGATTTTCAGATTGCCAACCTTCCCAATATGTCTTTGCTAAGTGTTTGATTGAGATCTCAGACACAGCTGGCTTTGTTTTGCTTGGAATGTTTTTTAAAGGAGAGTTTGAATCTATGACAACTGAATAGCTATGCAAAAGAGGTGGTACCATTTCGGCTTCCTTTACAAAGCTTGCTATTTCTTTTTCTGTTTCTAAAAAGTTATTGACTGTGTTAATCAGCTTTTGCTGCAGTAATAAGCAGTCTTAAATTTCAATATGTTAAAACAATGACATCTATCTTTTTTCTGATACATATTTTAAAATATATATTTATTCTTTTAAATTGATTTACAACGTTGTGTTAGTTTCAGGTGTACAGCAAAGTGATTCAGTTGTACATATATATATATATATATATGTATATATATATATATATGTCACTTTCTCCTCCAACACCCAGGCAGGGAGGATATCCCCACCTGACATCATCTTCCCCTCCTTCCTCCCCCTGACGTCACGCCAGTGCTCTTCCTACTGCTCCATATTTAAGAAGGTGGACAGAGCTGCCTCCATTTTCTTTGTATGATATCACAGTCATGCCAGGCTTGGGGTGATCCCCAAAGGAAAGCGAGGCATTTACCTAGCTGTCTATGTGGTAATGTTCCTTTAAAGGAGCTGAGGGTGTTTAATGTTCCTGAAAACTTTTCCTATTGACTTGGCTTCAGTGGGAATTTCTTCATCCTAATTTGGAGAAGCAAGAGTCTTGTAGGAGTCTAATCAACACTTTTCTTTATTAACCAGCTGGCTTCCTCAGTATCGCTCAGGAAAATCCTTAAGTAGATACATCCCTGCAGCTTCTCTTCCTGCATATGCTAAATAGAGTTGCCCATAGGAGAAGCTCCCTCACAAATCCATAACTGCAATTTGGATGCCTTTGTGCCTATGGGTTTGGAGCCCATATTTGAAACTCCTTTTGTGTTCCCTATTCACTGTCTTAACCCATAGCCAGGCCTCTTTGTACTTTGATTCAGTTATTCTGTAGATTCTTGTCTCTGAGATTCCTTCCAGTGCCCCCAAAGGAAATTTCTACTATTCTAAAGAGTCTGCATTTTAAGTCAGATAATTTCAAGCAGATCCTTCAAATCTTGATAATGGCCGCTTGTATGTGATAGAACAATAAACAGACAAGTGGACAGATCTTAATTTTATCGATGTAGGTTATTATACACGCCTCATGAACTTTCGGTTCTCAGCAAAGCCTGACGCCACATACCCAACCCCTCTTTACCCTGGGTTTGTACTGTCTTCAATACACATCATCTGCTTTAATGGGTTCAGAGCACCTACTAAATGTCTGGCATCGTGTGTGCAAGATGCAGAGACAGAAAGAGGAGGAAGATGCCCCCCTTGTTCTCGGAGCTCCCAGGCTGGCCAGGAAGACAGGCCTGACGACGAAGTAAAACACTGACTACCAAGATTTTACTTCTTAGCCTTTGCTTCTTTCCCCGTCTTTGCCTCCCCAAAGCTATCCATATTTTCATGTTCTTTTGGCACTCAGCTCATATCTCATCTGTCATTAAACGTATGTTAACCACTTGGGGCTCCTCTTCTCTGATTTCCCCCAACTCAGCATATGTTAAGTTGTGTCTTGCCACAGATTGTTATACACCTGAAGGCTTGGGTCTCTTTAAAGCCCCCCAGATGGTTTTGTCTTGGAAAGAAAATAAAATCCAAGTTCCTTACAATGGCCTATAGGGCCGTAAGCGGCCTGGTGTCTACTTCCTCTCAGAGTTCATTGCCTGCCACCCTCCCTTTTGGTCCACTGACCTCCTCTCCGTTCTTGAAACACACTAAATTCTCTGTTGCTTCAGGGCCTTTGCACTTATTTCCCCTACCTGGAATTTCCTATCTCAGGTCTTTGCATGGCTTTCTTTTTCTCCAGATTCCAGTCTTAGCTGAAATGTCACCTCTGCAGAGAGAAGCCCTCCAGCATCATCTGGGCTAAAAGTAGCCCTGTTCTTTCAGACTCTTTCTCAAAAGTTCTATCGTCTATCTCTCTATCTGTCTTTCTGTCCTCTACTTATGTATTTATCCATCCATTTATTTTTGAGTAATTTAACCCTACTTGACATTTATTTAGCTATGTTTTCATTGTCTGTATCCTTTCTCTAGACTGTAAACCCCTTGAAGGTATGGACTTGTCTGTGTCGTTCTTTCTCGAATCCCCAGGGACCATAGCAGGGACTGGCAACCAGTAGGTAATCAACAGTTGTTTGTAGAATGAAGATTTTTCCACAGCTAAAAAGAATATTTGGCATAAAATATTTCTTTATAAAAGATATAATTTACAATAGGAGTTTGTAATAATCCGTGTTCTCTTGAGACATCTATTACAGTGTAAGATGACTTCCTTTGTTGAGTACCCTTTGTGCATAACATCAAAGAACACAAAACCTCAGAAACCATTTAATTCAAGTCTCAGATTTTACAAATGATTAAACTCATTGACTGCCTTCACAAATCCCTTTGGAAAACCAAATTATCTATATTACCTAGTTATAAATAAATTATATTTCTGTGTTTTTGATCCTTTAATATTAAGTCAAGGGAAGACTGAATTAAAAATCCACAATATTATAATATTAAAATATTTAACATGGGCTTCCCTGGTGGCACAGTGGTTGAGAGTCCGCCTGCCGATGCAGAGGACCCGGGTTCGTGCCCCGGTCTGGGAAGATCCCACATGCCGCGGAGAGGCTGGGCCCGTGAGCCATGGCCGCTGAGCCTGTGTGTCCGGAGCCTGTGCTCCGCAACGGGAGAGGCCACAACAGTGAGAGGCCTGTGTACCGCAAAAAAAAAAAAAAAAAAAAAAAAATTTAACATTAACGTCTAGTTAAGGTTACAGTTGTACTTTTTGGTATAGATGGTTCATGTACAATAGCTCCTTGGAGACTTCAAACAGTCTTTTACCCAGTCAGAGGAGTAAATATCTCATACATTATAGAGTATGCACCATAGAAGAGAAGGTATAATTTTTAGTTTGCTTCATTGCTTTTTTTTTTTTTTTTTTCCTTCATCTGGGAGGAAAATAGTTGAGCACTTTGACAGCCTGGAATTTAATGTTTTTGAAAAATGGAGATCACTTTGCCTTGTGGGTATACTGTTCATTTCTAGCTTCTGAGTCTACTTGGAAGATAGCACCCACTCCGGGTTCGTGGATCTGCAGGCCCTTGGGGCATACTCTGGATCCACAGCCCAGAGACCTCCTCTCTGGAGGCAGGTTTCTTTCCTGACTATCAGCATGTCTGTTCATTAGGAAGAGCACATTTCAATGCCAACAGCACTTAACTCACAGAGGAGTGCCAGATTCCATTTGGGGACTTTTAAATGAATTTACAACCTACAAGCTATTTGACTTAAAAGTGCTTGCTTCCAAGCTGTTGAGTTAAAATTTTTGTAAACTGCAAGTTCTTGAATTCAAATGTATTCCTCATAGAGCACATTAAGTAGCAACTGTTAATGCAAATACAAATATTCAATAATATGGATCAAAGAAATGATACTTCAGTACACTGACGGTGGGAGTGTGAACTGACATAAATGTTTTTGGAAAATAAATCTATCATGTGAAAATAATCAGGTGCAAAAAAGTTTTTTTTTTTTTTTAAGGGCCATTGCAATATCATTTATAGTGGTAAAAATTGGAAACAATGTAAATGCCAAAAATAGGGACAGAGTTAAATGGATTATGAGGCATTCAAAGAATAAAATTTTAAGCATCCAATAAAATATTGTTCTAAAATAATACTTAATGACGTAACAAATTACTCAGAATATATTAATTTAAAACAACTATAACAATAATAAAGGATATAAACTGTACAGTGTACGATTTAATTTCATTCTCTTCTGAAGGCAGAGTGTTAAAATGTTAAAAGGAGGGATCAGTAGGTGGTAGAATTAGGAATGATTTCTATTTTCATCTTTTCTGTGGTCAGCATGTATCTTTTTTTTAAATCAGGGAAAAATGTTTAATTGAAAATCAAAACAGCCTGCTCCTGTTCCTGGCAATGAAGATATATCCTTGGTTTTTGTAGTTATGTCTCCATGCGTCTCCATTATGGGGAACTGTTTTAGGATCTGTTTCCCTCATGGAATTAGATTAGCCAATATTATATTTATCACTCTTTTCACTTTGGAGATGGAATTTTCAGAGAATTTCCAAGGAAAGCTCCGACTTGGTTACAGAATCATCCTTACACAGCAGATTGGAATTACCAGGAGCCTGGGGTCAGGATTCTCCCAGTTGCTACACAAAGCTCAGGCCAATACAGGAAGATAGAATCTGCCCCCAAAGCAAATACCTCAGTCCTGTGACCCTGGCTTCTCTTAGATTGGTTTTCTTTCTTTCCAGGTTGACTATCTCCCATCCCCCAAAGGCACCCTCTTTAGGTATTGCCACACTTCAGCTATTGTCCTCCAGGCTGTCCCCACTTCTTCATATCTTGTCAGTCGTTGGCCTTCTCTGTTCTGCCTTCTGTGTGTTCCCTGCCACCAAAAGTGCATTGCTGAAATAATCAGTGGCTTCTGTGTTGCTAAATCCAATGGACATATTCTAGCCCTCATCTCCCTCCCTTGGCCTGTCAGAGGCCTTCAGCACTGTTGTTCACGTCCTCCTCAAACACTCTTGTTTCATCTTATAGCAGTGAGAGCCATGGGTTGAGTGTAGTAGTGTGCAAGCTTGATGGTGACCTCCTATTAGGAATAAGCTGTTGTGATTTTCTTCTTCTTCAGTGTAATGGGATTTTAAAAGGAAGAACGCATCCTCTAGAAGATCTTCACTGCTGGTACATTTTTAGTCCTTAATATGGGGTCTACTGTTAAATGGAATCATAGAATGATATTTACAAGTAACCATGTATTGGTCAGTGTGAGTCAACATCAAGAAACCATTATGCCATGCTGCTGGAATGTCTTGGCTGAAAGAATGATTTAGAAGGGGAAAAGACACCCTTTCATTCAACATGACAAAGAAATGGGAGAATCTACTTAACAAATATAAACAAGAATAAAAATATTCCTTGAGGTAGAGGATTAGATGGTTTACAAACTTTCAGGTCCATCTGGGCTATTGGTCATCCATGCACCTTGACCTGTACTTGGAACTGATGTGTCTGAGACTGTTGCCCTCTCTGAGATCTGAAGCTTGGTAGAAAGTGTAAAGTCCCTTTTCCAAGCTAGGCTGGTG
Organism: Phocoena phocoena; assembly: GCF_963924675.1. Lineage (NCBI taxonomy): Eukaryota > Metazoa > Chordata > Mammalia > Artiodactyla > Phocoenidae > Phocoena > Phocoena phocoena. The sequence goes on from NC_089222.1 coordinate 50,121,139, forward strand.
GACCTGCTGCCCTGGAGCCTTTGACCTCCCCCCTTTCCCCGGAAGACACCAGCCCAGATGTGACCTGCTCTTCTCTGTCTACCCCAGAAGAGAAGGCCATGGTGTCTGGTGTTCAGACCCAGCCCCAGAAGACCCATTTCACTATATTCTGAATCAATGAGATACATAAAGAAGTACAGTCTCTCTAGCACCAAGCTGGGTAGGGTGGGTCAAACTCTGTGTCATATTTTGACAGCTGATGAGTATCCCAACAAATGAGCCTCTGTGTTCAGAGCCAGGTATTGAGAACACTTAATTGGTCTCACCTGTCATAGGCAAGGGCTGAGAGTGTAATTCCTTCCTGTCTGTGGTTTGCATCTGACTAGGACCCCATTCTATTTAGTTAGTGAAAATCTCCAAGTAAAAAGGGGTGAGCTCCCCTTGGGGCACATAAAAGGATTAAAACAGCCCCCTTGTTATTTTGAACTCTGGATTTCATTCTGTTGCAAATGGATATAGGGTAAAATAGACAAAAAAGAGAGTCTTTTATTGTGAGGCTAAAAACGGGGAGGTCATATGGTTATATGTCTAAAATGCAAGTCATAGTGCTTAAAAAAGAGGGTCTTCCCTCTCTGCTTTTTCTGTTCATCACATGTCAGGTAGAAATATTTGCCCATCTCCTTCTATGTGCCAGATGCTGCCCATATCCTATCTTGGGTAACAATTCACTTATAGAATAGCACCACTTATATGATGCTTACTATGTACCAGGCACAATTGTAACTGATTTATATATATATGTATGTGTGTATATATATATATATATATATATATATATATGTATATATATGTATATATTATTCTTACAACAGCCCTGTGAGGGAGATTTATTTTTAACCATCTCTAAATGAAAGATGAGGAAACTGAGGTACAGAACAGTTAAGGCATTTATTCAAAGTGACACAGCTACTAAGTGGCAGTTATGGGATTTGAACCCAGGATTTGTATCTCCAGAGCAGTGGCCCATCTAGAGCAGCAATGTCCAGCAGAGTCCTGTGGTGGTGAAGTGTTCTTTGTGATGTCCGGTAGGGTAGCTATAACCTCACGTGGCTATTGGGCGTTTGAAATGTGGCTAGTACAGCTGAAGAACTGAATTTAAATTTTTATTTCATTTTAATGATTTAAATTTAGATAGCCACATGTGGTTAGTGGCCATTATACTGGAAAACATAGCTGTAGAGCCTGTGTTTAATAACTTCCAAAAAACATGAGAAAGGTGGTGGTATCCTTTCCAGAAGAGGACAGTGAGTGTCAGTAAAGCTGAGGATTTATCCGAGGTTCTGAAGCTGGAACGTGGACGAGCCAGGCCGCCAGCCTCTAAAACCACGTGCTGCGGTCAGCAGAGATACACCCCCGCCTCTGACCCCCATCCACTCTCCTGGCTCTTCATCTCTTTCCAAACCGGATCAGAAAGCCTATCTTTCTTCCTCCACCCTTATCAAAGAGTCTCTCTTTCCCTTCCTTCATTATTAATGCCGTAACAGTAGAACGGCACTTTGAGACAGAACATCATGCTACGTGTTTGGGGGATGTGGCATGGCCCTGTAGAGTTTCATTGACTAAACTGGAACAGCTTGGTAATAAGTAGTGTACTCATTCTTAACATTCGTAAGGACTTACCTCAAATTATTATTTTGTTGTCTCTTTCTTCTTGGTTATTCCTCCTTTCAACCCACCCTAATTCTTTTACCATTGGTAACAAAATATATGCCCCTAAACCAAAACAGCCTTTGGTTAAAAGTACTAAAGTTATATTAACCTCCAGCTTTGCTCTTTAATTTGAACTCCTCACCCACCCACGAAGAAAAACACCCCAAAACAAAACAGAACAAAAACTTCTTTCGATTAGGTTCCCATTAGCTAATAGTATTATTAAAGAAAAGATAGACAATCATGTATGGTTTGGGAGACAGTCATGTTTCTAAAGCATAGTTTTGAATAAACCAACTTTATGTTGACCCATGGTGAGCCAAGCACCGTGTCTTGTACCCAGTAACCTCTCAATAACTAATAACATTTCATTGATTTGCCTTCCTCTATGTTACTTTAGTGACTTAGGACTTATGTGAATAGGAAACCCCACTTTAACTATTGGGCATGAACAGAGAAAACAGAACTCTATTCAATAAAGAAAGCCCAAATTCGAACACTAGTGCACCCAGGTCTCAAGCACCCAGGCAATCCTTTCTGGCACCAGAAGAGAAGAAATGCTGTGACTTCTTCAGATAACAGTCTGCCCATCTGATCACAAAATGCGATCGCTGTCTTATCTGGAGACAAGACTCATCCAACTCCCAGACAGGAGGCAGAATCTAATGTTTCCTGGTGGGGAGGGGCAAGCCAGTATTTCCAGTGACCTGGAAAGTAGGACTTCGTTGGAAAGCAGCTTGAGAAGAGACTGAGGAGGACTCTTTTAGGACATTGAGGTACGGGGAGGAAGGGCATCTGTGTTTGAGCCTCCTTGATGCTTCCTGTTCCCCTGTGACATACCCTGGACTCGGTGGATCTCAAATGATGACTGAGTTATGCAACTACAGCCAACCTGATGGTACTTAAAAATTCAGAGCAATGACGTCAATTAGTGTCCTCATTTCCACTGACTTCTTTAGAGGGAACAAATTCACGTGGTAGTACAAATAGAGAAGGAGAAAGGGATAAGGCATTTTATAACTTCTCAAGATATGAAATCTAGCATTGTACTTTGAAACAGAAGCTTTTTCTATTCCCAGTCACACCTCCAAGCCACCTCCGGGAGCAATTCCACTGTCAAACCATGCTGTTTCCTGGTGTGTCCACCAATAAAGCAATCAGAGGGGGGCCCCCTCACACTGATACTCAGCAATCAGAGGGGGGCCCCCTCACACTGATAGCTGGCTCTAGAAGGTGATTTGGTTCAGGCTTTTACTTGTCAAATCATTTTTTTCTGCCTAAAGGCTGGACTTGAACTAGTATTGTTGGTGAGAGCTGTAGCACCATGAATAATACCACATGCAGGTGGATGATACACAGATCTCCCTGGCCTTTCATGTTAGACCCCCAGACATTCTCAGCCTTAGAATCTTTTAGAACAATTTGAGTCACCTGGGGAGCTTCAAAAACTAACAATAGCCAGTTCCAACTCCCAAGAGATTTCTATTTAATTGGTCTGAGTTGGGAGCCTGGCATCAGTGATATGGGGGGATCCCTGGTGATTCCAATGCACTAAGACCCTGGATGGAGCAACTAGCAACCTCAGGACATCAGAACCCTGTCCTGCTCCTCCTTCTATCTCCTGCGGTGACTCAACAAGCCAGATAGAGTCGGTTCCACTTTCTGAAGTGGAGAGTTTTGTTTTCTTTTACGAACGTGATAATATTTTCCATCTCCTGGAAACAAAACAATATATACCTATTATAATTTCAATTTAGAGAGATCTAAAAAAGAAAGTTAAAACTACTACTATTTCTTTTTAACCACACACACATGCATGCACACATATGTATATATTTTTACAAAATTGAGACACTATTTTATGATCTTCTTTCACTTAGTGTATCAGAGATATCGAGACGGTTAATGTAGATGTACATCATTTTAAAGAGCTGCAAAGATTTGCTCATTTTATGTGTACAGACATTCCCCAACTTACAATGGTTTGACTTATGATGGTGTGAAAGCGATACACGTTCAGTAGAAATCATACTTCAACTTTTGAATTTTGATCTTTTCCTGGGTTCGCGGTATGTGGTACAACGCTGTCTCTTGATGCTGGGCAGTGGCAGTCAGCCGCTGTGTAAACAGCTGATACACTTACAACCATTCTGAACCCACACAACCATTCTATTTTTCACTTTTAGTACAGTACTCAATAAATTACATGAGATATTCAACACTTTATAACAAACTAGGCTTTGTGTTAGATGATTTTGCCCAACTGTAGGCTAATATAAGGGTTCTGAGCACTTTTTTTTTTTTTTTTTTTTGGCTGCGTTGGGTCTTCGTTGCTGCACACGGGCTTTCCCTAGTTGTGGTGAGTGGGGGTTACTCTTCGTTGAGGTGTGCGGGCTTCTCATTGTGGTGGCTCCTCTTGTTCCAGAGCATGGGATCTAGGCGCGCGGGCTTCAGTAGTTGTGGCTCGCGGGCTCTAGAGCGCAGGCTCAGTAGTTGTGGCGCACAGGCTTAGTTGCTCTGCGGCATGTGGGATCTTCCCGGACCAGGGCACGAACCCGTGTTCCCTGCACTGGCAGGCGGATTCTTAACCACCGTGCCACCAGGGAAGTCCAGTGTTCTGAGCACATTTAAGCTATGCTAGGCTAAGCTGTGATTTTTGGTAGGTTAGGTGTATTAAATGCATTTTTGACTATGATGGGTTTCTTGGGATGTAATTCCATCATAGAGGAACATCTATATTCAACAATTAGTTTAATCTTCTTTTAATAGAAATTGAAGCTCTTCTCATTATTTTCCTCTCATAAGCAATGCCACAGTGGACATATATTTTGCAGACATTTCCATATAATCCCTTACCCTAAGTTCCTAGAAGTGGAGTTGCCAAGTTAATTAGGTATGCATCTTTTACGTTCTGGTGCCTTTGCCAGATTGTCCTTTCAAAAGATTGTGGCACTTTACACACTCTTCAGTATCGTATGCCTGTACCTATTTCCCGCCAGTATTAACAGCTTCTGAAATTGGCAGTTCCCATAAAATAAAAATTTGCATCAGTAAAACTTGATTCAGGCTGCATTTACAGAGTGTCTAATGTGTACTGGGTGCTAACAATATACCAAGATATATAAGCCAGAGTTCTTGCCTTCTCCTACCCAGTGCTCCTGGGTACATACATGTATGTAAATATCACCTGGGCATCTTGTTAAAATGCAGTTTCTGCCTCGGTAGGTCTGAGATGGGGCCCGAGATTCTGCATTTCTTGGAAGCTTTCAGAAAATGCCTCTGCCTATGCAGTTGGTCTGCATCTAGCAGCAAGACTCAATCCCACCTCTGGGCCTTTGCAGTAGCTGTTCTATTTACCTGCTTTGATCCTCCCCACTCTTTGCTGAGGTCAGTTGTTCCCACATGTGGCTGCACGTGAGAAATCATCCAGGAAACTCAAAAAACCAAAAGCACAAACACAGCTCCTCAGGCTTTTCCACATCTCTGGGAGTAGGGTCTAAGAATCCGTATTTTAAACAAAATCACAGACCAGACTCGAAACTTCTGGTTAGGTTGCTCCTACTGACCCCCAGGCCTCACCTGAGCATCATTTCTGATCTATGAATGAGTTTGGTCCTATCCCCCACCTCTATAAGCTGTTATAGCACCCCACACTTCTCCTTTTGAACACTCCATGGAATAAATGAATTAATTGTGTCATTATTCATTAGAGTTTGTCCCTTTTAGTCTCTGAGTTCCATGAAGGCAGAGCTGTGTCTGTCTTGGGCACTGTAGTGTCCCCAGCACCAAGCCAGGACTTCTGGCAACACAGGAATGGATACATGAGTTGACATTCCTTGCAAAACACTTTGTAAATATTTTCACATTCAATTGTCGTAAGTCCGTAAGGCAGGAAGTAAGGCATTAATATCCCTAAACTAAAAATGAAAAAAAGAGGTTTAGAGACATAAAGTGACTTGTTAATGATGACACAGCTTAGGTCCAGATTTGGACATTGGCTTTCTGTCCCTTCTCTGCCTCTCCAGGCTGTTCCTCTACAGGTTTTTTTATACTCAGCCAGAGCTGAGGAAATTTGTTTAAATGTCCCCAGTGTGACACTTATTTAGGATCTCAGAAATTAAGAATACTAACAGTTATCCCCACCTGACATCCTACAAAGGGGCACTTGGCTTGAACTTGGCATGAAGATTGCATCCTTTGAGAATAAACAATGGTGCCTGTGGTCACTTCCACACTATACTTTAAAACATGAGCAGGGGAGAAAGCATATGTAGATCAATCAGGAAAAATCACCTTACCCCAAACCCACGGAGGCATGGGGAGTCTGAATGAGAGCAAAGATAGAAAAGCAATTTAAGCTTTTTGCAGGAAATCTTTTAATTGCAAGGGCAGAGGCCTAATGGGTGAAGGCTTCAATGAAGAAAAGAGGAAGATCTTGGGTTATAATTAAATGATGGTTGTGACTGGGTATGTGTGTAATGAGGGGTTGATTTGAAAATAGGTCAAGGTCCTCAATTCTATTAGCCTCAGTGCCAGCTTTTTTATAGCACACATTACATTATTAATGTGATGGGGAATCATACCCATTCCTATACTGACATGAAATTCATAGGTAATATAATTAACCCACAAACATTATTTAAGAAAAATCAATATAATGCCCTCGTAGTATGAAGAACTAGAAGGCAATTAATTTATAATAAAAATGCTCTTCAAACTGTAAATGCTCAAGCACAATATAATGAAGTATTCAAACTTGCATCTATGCCCAGGGGTGATCTCAGCAGCCACGAGTAACAAAGTTGTGGGCTGTTGGTGATCCAAATACTACCGATGAGGGTTTGTGAGTGAAGTGATTTTCTGAAAACTTCCAAATCAAACCTAATACCACTTGCCCTTGATTTGTATGTTAGTTGCCTTTCTGAAAAATTCAGCACATATAAATTTTAAAAATTGAGGTATAACTCACCTGTCATACAATTCATTTTTAAAATGTATGATTCAGTGGTTTTTAGTTGTATACCCATCACAGTTGTCTAATTTCAGAACATTTTATCACCCCCAAAAGAAACACATACCCATGAGCAGTAACTCCTCATTGCCTCTTCCCCCAACTCCTGGAAACCACGAATCTACCTTCTGTCTCTATGGATTTGCCTTTTTCAAGTATTTCATATAAATGCAATAATATATGTGGCCTTTTGTGTCATAAATTTCACTTATAATGTTTTCAGAGTTCATCCATGTTGTATCATGTATTAGACCTTCATTTATTTTTGTGGTTGAATAATAGTCCATGGTATGGATATACCACATTTTGTTTATCCACTTATTGGTTGATGCTGTTTTGGTTGTTTACACTTTTTTGCTATTATGAATAATGTTGCTGTGAACATTTGTGCACAAATTTTTGTCTGGACATATGCTTTCAAGTCTGTTGGGTATATACTAGGAGTGGAATTGCTGGGTCATATGGCAACTCTATGTTTAACATTTTGAGGAACTGCCAGACTGTGTTCCAAGGCAGCAGCAGCATTCTACTTTCCCACCAGCACATAGGAAGTTTCCAGTTTCTCCACATCTTCATCAGTACTTGTTATCGTCCATTTTTTTTTTTTTTTTTTTTCTTGCGGTACGCGGGCCTCTCACTGTTGTGGCTCTCCCGTTGCAGAGCCCAGGCTCCGGACGCGCAGGCTCACGGGCCCAGCTGCTCCGCGGCATGTGGGATCTTCCTGGACCGGCGCGCGAACCCGTGTCCCCTGCATCGGCAGATGGACTCTCAACCACTGAGCCACCAGGGAAGCCCCTGTCCATCTTTTTTACTACCACCATCCTAGCGAGTATAAATTGATATTTCACTGTGGTTTTGATTTGCATTTCCTTAATAACTAATGCACATCTTTTCATGTGCTTATTATCTGTTTGCATATCTCCTTTAGAGAAATGTCTACTCAAATCCTTTGTCCATTTTAAAATTGAATATTTGTCTTTTTATTATTGAGACCTAAGAGTTCTTTATATATTCTGATTACTAGATCTTTATCAGATATATAATTTGCAAATATTTCCTCCTATCCTGTGGACTGTCCTTTTACTTTCTTGATGGTATCATTTACAATGCAAAAGTTTTTGGGTTTGATGTAGTCTAATTTACCTATTTTTCTTTTATTGCTTATGCTTTTGGTGTCATATCTAAGAAACTATTGCCTAATCCAGGGTCATGAACATTTATACTTGTGTTTTTGTCTAAGACTTTTATAGTCTTAACTCTTACATTTAGGTCTTTTTTTGATCCATTCTGAGTTAATTTTTGTATATGGTTTGAGATAAGATTCTTTTGTATACGGATATCCAGCTGCCCCGGCACGATTTGTTGAAAAGACTATACTTTCCTCATTGAGTTGTCTTGATACCCTTGTCAAAATCATTTGCCCATAAATGTAAGGGTTTAATTCTGGGCTCTCAATTCTGTTCCATTGATCTGTATGCCTGTCTTTATGGCATATTATAAAATTTATGCATAGTATCTGCATGTAAAGTGGTATTATGTTCTGGGCTCAGACAATTGTCAACAGGTTTTTCACCTGTATGTTTGTCCAGTGGGGCATTTGAAAGTCATGTGAGAAGCAGGGCAATTCTTCCTTCTGTGAGACTATGCTGCCCATTGCAGTACATCTAGCATTATTAGCCCCTGCCAACTACATGCCAGTGTGCCCTCCAGTCACTTTGACAGTTAAAATGTCTCATAACTTTCTAGAGTATCCCTCAGGAAGCAATATTCCCATTGAGAACCACTTCTCTAAAGGCACCTTCTGTACCTTCAGCCTTTTTCCTTCTCTGCCTCTCCAGCCCATCTCCCACATGGCTAAAATATGAGTCTTTCCAGGTTATTCCTTGCTCAAAAGCTTTTAATAGCTCCTTATGCTCTGTGAAATGAAGCTCAAGCCTTCCAGCATAGCTCATCAGCTCGATTACCCTCCAGATCCCTGTCCTGCATGCCACCTGGCCTACGGAACCGGCCTTGCCACTACTCGCTGCCCCTCCGTTGCGCACACTGACAGCTCTTAGGAAATCACATTCATTTTCCAGAACCAGCTCTCTCAGCTCCTCTGGAAGCCTTGTGGGTCCCCTCTCCAGCTGGCGGTGCCCTTCCTTGAGTTCCCAAGGAACATGCTCAGACTTTGGGCTTTGTTCATCTTGGCATCTCTGGTTCCACTTCAGTCTGAAGCACACTGCCTGGTACACTGTTGGGATCAGTGAATTTTGTTGCAAGGGTGAATCCTCAGTACTCCCATAAGTTCTTTTATTTTTTTTTTAACATCTTTATTCGAGTATGATTGCTTTACAATGGTGTGTTAGTTTCTGCTTTATACCAAAGTGAATCAGTTATACATATACATATGTCCCCATATCTCCTCCCTCTTGTATCTCCCTCCCACCCTCCCTCCCCCCAATCCCACCCCTCTAGGTGGTCACAGAGCACTGAGCTGATCTCCCTGTGCTATGCGGCTGCTTCCCACTAACTATCTGTTTTACATTTGGTAGTGTATATATGTCCATGCCACTCTCTCACTTCATCCCAGCTTACCCTTCCCCCTCCCCGTGTCCTCAAGGCCATTCTCTAGTAGGTCTGTGTCTTGCCCCTAGGTTCTTCATGACCTTTTTTTTTTTTTTTTTGAGTTACTTCACTCTGTATGACAGACTCTAGGTCCATCCACCTCACTACAAATAACTCAGTTTCATTTCTTTTTATGGCTGAGTAATATTCCATTGTATATATGTGCCACATCTTCTTTATCCATTCATCTGTCGATGGACACTTAGGTTGCTTCCATGTCCTGGCTATTGTAAATAGAGCTGCAATGAACATTTTGGTACATGACTCTTTTTGAATTATGGTTTTCTCAGGGTACTCCCCTAAGTTCTTATTCCTCAGGAAACTAACTGCTCTGTTTCTCCTGAGGCATTGATTAGCTTTGCAGCTCATAAAGATTTATTATCACTTATTTGCACATATACCTTTATTTGAGAAGACAGACAGGGGTCTGTATGTGTAATTCAAGAGAGTAAGGAAAGGAAGCTTCCAGGTAAAAATATCAACTTCATCATCATCATCATCATCATCAACAACAACAACAACAACAATAGAAAGTCTTCCAAATGCTAGAAATTCTATGATGGGGCAAAGCCTTTTTGTTGCGTTAGGAAAGAGGCGGTTTAATACCCAAATGCCCCATGTGATATATTCAAGGAAAGTGGAAATGTCTGATGGAAAATAATTAGAGGCTATGGAGAGATGAGGAAGCTCTGGGGAACTAAAAGCAGCCAGAGGGCAGGGAACAGTTGGAAGAATAAGTTTGTCTGAAGTGGCAGCTGCTGTGTTTAAATTACTTATTTGCAAACATTGGAACTAGAGTCAACCCTGGACACCAATTCTCCTGCTACTGCTCTGATGCCCAAGCCACTGATAAAAGTTTTTTTTTTTTTTTGCATGATTTGACATTTTTAAATGAGTTTTTTCATTCCAAAATTAATACACACTAGTTGGAAAAATCATAAGAAATATGGTTAAATAAAAAGCAACAACATCCATCACCATGAATTCCACTGCCTACAGACGGCACTGTGAACATTCTGGTGCACATGCTTCCAGTAACTTTCCCTCCGGTGTTTTTAACCCCTCTGTGGTGTGACTTTGATAGTCAGTCATTGGGGAGAACTGCAGATTTCAGAGCTAAAAAAGAAAAAAAAAAAAGAGGACAAGAGCAAGAAGAGGATAAACTCTTCTCCTCTGTCCAAGGACTGGGCTGGGCATGGCTAGGAGTGATTAGAGTATTGATTGTATTACATGTTGCACTGCACAGCCGTGACGTCAGTAACACAATTCAGAATGACCAGAACGAAATTAACCATGAGTCAGATGGCAGCTCCTGGCTTTTTAAGCTAAGGAGAAATGATTTTTGTCGGGGTTTATTGATTCGGTATTTTCTCTTCTATGCCTGTGTTTCATTTGTTTAGTACGAAGTCCAAAGGACCATGTTGAAACCGCATTTTAACTGACATTCAGCATTTTCCTCTCCACAAACGGGCAGCACTAAGCCTGTGCAATGTCTCTGGCACAGCTCCCCTCCTTCCCACAATCCTCATGCACTTCAGCCTTCATGAGCTACGGCTGCCCTAACCACTTCTGACAGCCGACTGGCTTCTGCTTTCAATTCTTTCCTCTCTATCTTCTGCCCCATGGCAGATGCCGCTCCTAAAGCCCAGCCCTAGTTATTACCTTTTTGCTCAGAAACCTTTAACAGGGTGCTGATGCAAAAGGAATGAAGTTCAGGCCTGTAGCAGGTTATTTGCCCAAGTCTGCCTTTCCAGCCTACTATTCTGTTACTCTCAGATGGCTCCAGCGGAAAGTAATCTTGGAAGAGGCTGCCAAGCACTTTGAAAAAATATTGCTTGCTTAGCTAATTATGAAAGTAATACCTGCTCATTGTAGACAATTTTGAAAATGTAAGGAATAAAGAGGAAAATAATCATTGCCCATATCCCACTGCCTAGAATTAGCCACTGTTAACATTTTGGTGCAAAATGGTCCAAGTTATGCTCAAACTGTACATACAATATAGGATTCTGCTGTTTTCACCTCTTATTATGTTACGGACATTTGCTCAGATCATTAAATAGCCTTATAAAATATGATTTGAATGGTTATTCAGTGCTTCATGATATAGTTGTGCCATAATTAACATAATCATTCATCTGGTGTTGGTACTGTTAGGCATTTAGGTTTCTATCAAGTTTTTACTATTATAAATAATGCAAAATGAACTTGCTTGCATATACATTTTTGACCACAATTTTTATATTTGCTTAGAAGAGATTCCTAGAGGATGGCAACTTATAACTCTTCTGCCTATTATTTTAATAATTGGCATATTTGTTTTATCTCCTTTACTAACGTGTCTACCCTGTGCGAGCTGGCACAAAGTTCTGCTGAAGTGGGTGTACTATAACTGTTGGTTGAATCAAAAGACAGTTCACCTCCCTGGACCTCAGTTTCTTCATTTGTAAAATGGAAGCATTGAATTATATTACCTTTTAAGGCATGCCATTCGAAAGTTTTTGTACCTTCAGACTTTAGCTAATATATATTTAAGATATGATATTCATACATAGTTGGGATCACAGCCCATTTCTCATACAGATAACTAATGTCCCATGGGGCTCAGGATGGCCTGCAGCCTGTATAAGGACTGGGGTTAGATGCCGGGAGGCAGTATGGCAAGTTGGGAAGTCCGCAGGATTGAATTCCCTTAGTTCTGGTTTCCATTGCTCCTCTGTGTGCCCTTGGGCAAAGCACCTCTGCCTCTCTGGATTTCAGAACTTCTTTTGTAAACACTATTAATCATCCCTACTTGGATGTGAGGACCAAAAGGGATAATGTATGTAGGGCTCCTTGTAGGGGTGGGTTTTAATTGTCATGCTATTTTTGTAATACACATTTCAGTGAATCACTTAGTGCCCTGGATGATGCCACACAAGTTTGATATAACAGGGATGCTCTTCAAGGAAGATATTAACCCTCTTTTTCAACATCAGCACAGTAAATGGTGAGTCACCACATGGGAAAAAATAGTCAAAATGGCTGGATTAACACATATTTTATATTTATAGTAGAAAAGTACACACTTTGGGATGAAACATTTCTGTGTTAAAAGTTTGTCTCTACCCCATACTAGTGCATGGTCTTGGGCAAGTTACTCCAGCCCGCCAAGCTGTGAAAACTGGGGATAATCACAGCACCTACGTTACAAGGTTGTTATGAGCAATTCTATAAAATGACGTACGTGAAGTGCTTAGTACAGTCCAGGCACATTGGAAGTACTAAAGAAACAAACCCAGGGACTTCCCTGGTGGCGCAGTGGTTAAGAATGCACCTGCCAATGCAGGGGACACAGGTTCGAGCTCTCCTCTGGGAAGATCCACATGCCGCGGAGCAACTCACCACAACTAGAGAAAGCCCGCACGCAGCAACGACAACCCAGTGCAGCCAAAAATAAATAAATAAATAAATTTAAAAAGAAAAAAAAAGAAGAAACAAACCCACAAACCAAACCTTTTATGATTTATCATATCATGGCTTCAGGCCAGGAAGTTTTCAATCAGCCTTAATTTGTCACTGTTCCTGAGTTATGTAATTCTATATTGATTTTAAGAACAGTGCCTCTGGAGTTGCCTAATTTTGTTACCTAGAATAGTTCAATCCTATTTATCAAACTCTAACCAAGCGCCGATTCTGTGTCAGACTCCGTGCTGGGTTCTGAGGCCGGAAATGAAGCGGTGGGACCCCTTTGAGCCCGTGTAGTGGAAGTGGCCTTGGGTTGGGAGACATAGGTGGGAAGGAAGTAGTAAGACCTAGTGGATAAGAGTGGAGACCTGGCATCTGACCACCTCCATTCAAATCCCAGCTCTGTCACTGATCAGCTGTGTGACCTTGTAACTTGAGCTCTCCACATCTCAGTTTGAGTTTTTCCTTTTGTAATATGGGGGTAATAATAGCATCTTCCCTAAAAGTGCTATTGTAGGGATTAGATAAGATGCTCCATGGAACTTGCTTAGAAAATGCAGGACTTACAGTAAGCATCAGTAAATGTTGTTTAATTACTATCTGTTGAGAGTCAAGAGTGAATTCTGAATTCTTGTCCTCTCTTTCCCACTGAATAGTTTTATAATCTTGGGTAATATTCATGTCTCTGAATCAAAAGGGAAGGAAGGGGGTTACTGTGTTGGCTGGGCTGATTGGTCCTGACAGCCAAGGGGAAATTGGGTTGTACTACACAATGGGGGCAAGAAGGATAAGTCTGGAATACAGGGAGGAGCTCCCCTAGGGCATCTCATATTACCTTGTCCTGTGTTCAAGTCACTGGGAAACTGCACCAACCCAGTTCAGGCAGAACTGCTGGGAACCTTGGTATTCTCAATTTAGAAAATAAAAAGGCAGGGTGGGAGGGATTAACTACTTACATTCCCTTTCAGGTTTACAATTCTCAAGTTCTAAATCCCCATTCTACTTCTAACTTGCTGTGTTTTGTACACTGAGGTATCTGGGCAAATAGCCAGTTTTATTTTCAGATCACCCTGGTAGATGTGAGTAGCTCAGTAATAAGACTGCGTGGCTGAAATTCATATAGGGAACACACCCACTTGGTATGGAAAATGTCAAATGACAGAGTTAAACATGATGTTTTTCTTATAATGTCATTCTCAATGGAGAATTACAAAGTTGGATTTCAATGACTGGGCTTGTTCACTGGCTATAAATATAAGGTTATAGTATAAGAAAGGCTTGTTTAATCTTCTCCTTACACCTAAGCAGAAGGGGTGGCCATTCCTTCCTTTTATAATAGTGCTTAGTCCTGAGATAAATAGTTCTCCCTGTGTGTGGCCCTGTTCAGCTAAAGGATGTGAGCTGTTGATTTTCTTTTTTATTGGGGTATAGTTGTTTTACAGTGCTGTGTTAGTTTCTACTGTACAGCGAAGTGAACTAGAGTTCCCTGTGCTATACAGCAGGTTCTCATTAGTTACCTATCTTATACATATTAGTATATATATGTCAATCCCAATCTCCCAATTCATCCCACTCCCCCTTTCCCCCCTTGGTGTCCATATGTTTGTTCTCTACGTCTGTGTCTCTATTTCTGCCTTGCAAACAGGTTCATCTGTACCATTTTTCGAGATTCCACATATATGCATTAATATGTAATATTTGTTTTTCTCTTTCTGACTGACTTCATTCTGTATGACAGTCTCTAGGTCCATCCACATCTCTACAAATGACCCAATTTTGTTCCTTTTTATGGCTGAGTAGTATTCCATTGTATATATGTACCACATCTTCTTTATCCATTCATCTGTCAGTGGGCATTTGGGTTGCTTCCATGACCTGGCTATTGTAAATAGTGCTGCAGTGAACATTGGGGTGCATGTGTTTTTTTGAATTATGTTTTTCTCTGGGGAACTGTTGATTTTCATGCTAGTAACTGCCTGGCTAAATGACGGCCCTGGGAGGTTTATGTAGGAGTCTAGTTGCATGAAAGTCTGTTTCGTAAAAACCACAAGTGACATATAGTGCTTTCTAAACTTGTACCTCACAAAATTACTAATTAATGTGTTCCTACCAATTGCTAGTATTAATTCTGATAAAGGGCCTGTTGAAACAGAACATTAGTGATTTCACAGGGTTGTTCCAGTTTTTAAATTTGTTCAGGGGGAGAGGATAGAATGCAATTCTTTTCTCTTTTAGAAAGGTGGAATGTCATTAATTCAAATTGATTTCTTAAGTGATTGTAAGATTCTCTTCCGGGTACCAGGAAAGATCTATTTCTCTCAATCAGTAGAAATACAGTAGAACTGTATTTCTGATTTCAGAAATACAATGTTACTCTTTTTTTCTTAAAAACTTTGTTACTATAAAATTGATAACTATCATTGTAAAGAATTTAGAAAGTAGGAAGAAGATTATAGTCTGCCACCTTAACATGCCTACCATTATACCAGTTTAAAAATTGTTTTCATGTAAGGGATGTAGCATTCACAGAGTAATTTTTTGTTCCTTCCTTTTCTCTAGCAAAAAATTTTTCACCCCTGAGCACTCATTAGGTTGCTTGACTCAAGAATGGGATATTGATTAATCCCTGTTCTAGCTGAATGCCACAGATTATTTTTTAAAAATTTCTAATTCTAATACCTGGGCTATAAAACAAGCAAATAGTTTCAACTGACACATGCGGAGTTTCTCCCCCTGTCCCCCCTCCCCTCTTGAATTTGGGAGGCCAGACTATGGTTGGCTTTATTAGGTGAGATTCCAGTCTCACACAGTGTGTAATTAACAACCAAATCGAACTGAACCCTTTCAGTCCACTGGCATTTCAGAGGTGAGAAGCACCAGCTCAGTCTCTGCCAACGTTCTGGCCAGGCTGAGTCATTCACTGGGACCAGGAGCTTCCTTCCATGACACAGCACCTGTGGCTGTAGCTGCTGGAATCTCCAGTCTCTGAAGAAACAAATACGGATCGGACTGGGCTAGTCAAGGTGTGCGAGAGCCCTGCCTGGGGTACCTGATGGTCTCATCCCTCATCTCTCTCTGTAGGACTGTGACCTCCAAAATTCTACTCTCTCTTTTTTTAAAAATTATTTTCTCTTGGGACTTGAGAATTCTTTTCTCTGACAATGGCCGCACTGCGGGGCATGCAGGATCTTATTTCCCCGACCAGGGATTGAACCTGTACCCCCTGAATTGGAAGTGCAGAGTCCTAACCACTGGACCTCCAGGGAGTTCCCCCTCCACTCTCTCATGAATTGTTAGGAAGACTTTTCTCAAATCCCCCAACCTCAGTGAGGCCATCTTGCTGCTCTGATACGGGACTAGGCACAGTGCCTCAAATTTTAAAACAAAACATAAAAATTTTAAATTATGAAATATTTCAGACATATGTAAAAGTATAGAAAGCAATATGATAGCCACTCCTATTTAACAGATTTTACCAATTTTGCTATAGATCTCTCTTTCTGAAAATAAATCAAAGGTACCAGTTAATAGCTAAGACTCTCCTATTTCATCTCTTCCCTCTTTCTCCATAGAGGTAACTACTATCCTGGAGATAGTACACATCATTCCCATGGATGTTTTAAACATTTTTTTTTTTAACCACGTAAGTTGTATTCTTATAGATTATTGTGTTTTCTGTGTCCGAAATGTTTAAAAATTGTATCAACTGGCTTTTTCACTTAAATTTTTAATTTTGAGGTTGATCTGTCTCTAGGTCTAGGTAATCTATTTTCACTCAGGTGTAATAATCTTACTGTACAAATCTACTATTTATTTACTCATTCTCCTAATGCTGGCAGTTTAGTTGCTCCTCTTTTTTCACGAATGCAAACCATGCTGCAGGGAACATCCTTTCAGTGTGTGTCTCCTTCCATGTGTGTGGTTGGGTTGCTGGGTATAAAGTGGGGGGACCTTTAACTTTACTAGATACTAGCGAGCCACCAAACTGCTCTCTGAAATGGCTGCAGAAATTGGTACTTCCATCAGAAACGTGCAAGACTTCTTGTTTCTGCACATCCTCACCAACACCTAGTGTTATCAGGCTTTAAAATTGTTGCTTATATGATAGGTTTGAAAAGCCTTCAGTGGGTTTAATGGGTTCAGCATTTCTCTGATTATTCAATTTGTTAAGTAGGTCTTTTCATGGTTTTTGTTTGTTTGTTTGTTTTACCGCATGGGTTTCCTTTTCTGTGAATTGCTTGTTCCTGATCATTGCCCATTTTCTACTGTGCTGTTGTTTCTTTTCTTATACATCTGTAGGAATTTTAAAATACATGTGATTTATACTAATTCTTTGATAGTTAAATGCATTGACTGTATCTTCTGTAGGTCTGTGGCTTTCCTTTCTTTTCTTTTTTGTTAAAAGTTCATTTTATCCTGGTGTCAAGGAGACTTACAGCTGTTGCATTTCTTTTGCTGACAGAATCCTCAAATTAAACAGAGATTTTTCTTTCCAGTGAAGCATGGTTTTCAGAATCTAAAATGGAAGGTGCTAAAATATCATGGCAAATGTAGACCTCCTGTGATGTTTCTCTCCACCTCTGATAGCTAACGTAAAATTTGCTTCAAAAGCGAATTTAGTTGGAATAATGCTTTAAGTCTCCCAATTCCTGTGAAAATACTGAGGAGAGAAATTTTACCCAAAAAAAAGGAGCAATGGGGATTGGGTTTTCTTTTTTTTTGGGTTTTCTTTATCCAGTACTGCTGTGCTCTTCAAGAATTTTTTGGTTAAAACAACTTCTATGTTAAAAAACCAAAAGAAGTCAACTAACTGGGAGATGAGCCTCTTCCCTGAGAAACAAAACAAGCATTGCCTCTCCACAGAGCCCCTCATAATCTGCACATGATGGACCAAAGTTTTGGTTTATGGAAAACCATACCAAGAGCAGGGAGTGGCCTAGCATTTGCAGCTCTTCTCCGTAACAGAAGGAAATCCTGAGCATAGCTGGATGGTGTTTTTAATTTCCAGTGAAATATTATATTCAGTTAATCTGTTTGACTTATTTTATTTAGCCTATACATTGATATTGCCTGAGTCACATATATATAACCACTTTCACCATGTGTCTAGAACAACACGTAACAGAAAAGACACACACACATACCCATACACATTTAACTGTGTAGTATTGACCTGTAAAAAACAGTACCAGCCAGTTCCCTAAGACTTAACATCTTTTCTATCTTAACATTCACTCTGCATTCTAATATGTCATATGTAGCTCATAATGCTATAATGACTCTGTGACTTGTCTTTTTTTAAATAGTGTCTTTTGTACAGAAGTCTTTAATGTTAATGTAGTCAGTTTATCAGTATTTTCCCTTATGATCTGCTGTGTGTGTGTGTGATTTATGTAAGAAATCTTTCCTTACTCTGACACAATATTTTATTTTATATGTTTATCTAAACATTATTTTTCAAAACAAATAATTTTTTATGGAAGTACTGTTGATTTACTATGTTACATCTAAAAAATTTTAATAGCTTTTCCCGTTTGGGAATTTTATGTATTTGATAACTTTTGCTTTATATATTTTGAAGTTATATTGTTAGGGGTATACAGGTTCAGAATTATTATATATTACTGATAAGTTTTTCCTTTTGTCATTATGTTACAAATGACATGTCCTTTTGTCAATATGTTAGTATATATTTTATACTAAAATTATTTTGTATGATACTAACAGAGCTATAATATCCTCTTTTGGTTAGTATTTCAATATTTGAAATATTGATTATATTTTTCTATCCCTAAATGTTAGACCTTTCTATGTCTTTAGTTTTTCAAGTATATCCCTTAAATAAAATATTAAAAATCCACCCTAGAACCTTAAAGTTACTCATTTAATATGTTGATATTTTTGGATTACTGGAATATTTAGATTTATTTCCCCTATATTATTTTGTCTTATGTATTTACCATGTCTTTTTTTTGCTCTCCACTTTACCCCTTTTTTAATCAAATGAATAAAAAATACATTTTCCTTTTTATTCATTTGATTATATACCATCTATTATTTTTGTTAGTTACCCTTAATTTATTGACCTAAAATATGAAGCTAGTCAATATCTTTCCCTACTTTCTCTACATGAAACAAGTGCCTTTAACTCCTTTTGCTCTTATTAATTTCCTTCACTCTTCAGTGTTATTGTTGGCTACTATTATATTCCTACCTTGTTTTTAAGTCCACACTGCCTTGGCCATTATCCTTTATTGTTGTTTATTTATTTATTTATTTATTTTGCTGTACGTGAGCCTCTCACTGGTGTGGAGGTGTTTCTTTAGGTTTACCCAAGTTTCCAGTTTCTTTCTTTGCTCATTATTCCTCTGGTCTCAATATTCTTCCTCTAGAAGAATATCTTTTTTTAATTAATTAATCTGTATTTGGGTGCGTTGGGTCTCCGTTGCTGCACACAGGCTTTCTCTAGTTGCAGTGAGCGGGGGCTACTCTTGGTTGTGGTGCGCAGGCTTCTCATTGCGGTGGCTTCTCTTGTTGAAGAGCATGGGCTCTAGGCACGCGGGCTTCATTAGTTGTGGCTCACGGGCTCTAGAGCACAGGCTCAGTAATTGTGGCACACAGGCTTAGTCGCTCCACGGCATGTAGGGTCTTCCCAGACCAGGGCTCGAACCCGAGTCCCCTGCATTGGCAGGCGGATTCTTAACCACTGCACCACCAGGGAAGCCCTAGAAGAATATTCTTAGTTGTTCTTTTATTGAAGGTCTCTGAGTGACTAAGTATCCTAATATTTGTTGGAAAATGTCTTTATTTCAGCCTTACTCTACAAGGGTATAGAATACTAATTGACAGTTATTTTCCCTCAGCATTTTGAACATATTATTCTGCTGTCTTCTGGTCTCTATTGTTGCTATTGAAAAGTACGCTTAGATTCCACTGTTTTCTTTTCTATGTAATCTTTTTATGCTTGCTGTGTACATTTAGGATTTTTTTGTCTTGTCTTTGGCATTCTGAAGTTTATTACATGTATCTAGGTATGGGTTTATTTTTATTTGCCCTGCTCAGAACTGGTGGCTATCCTTATACCTGAGAATTCATATCTTTATGAAATTCTGGAAAATTCCCAGGCATTATATTTTGAAACATTGTTGCCTACACATTTTTTTTTTCTGATTTCTCTTTCTGAAATGCCTACTTGATAAATGCTTGGCCTTCTCATTTCATTCTTCTTATCTCTAATGGTGTTTTCGTATATCCAGCTCTTTTATCTTTCTCTACTGCATCCTGTGCAGTTGCCTAAAATCTTTCAGTTCACCGATTCTCTCTCCAGCTATGTGTTATCTCTTCGTTAGGCTTTAAATTTCAGTGACTATATTTTCACTTCTAAAAATTCAATTGGTTCTTTTTCAAATTCATTTATTTTTTTTCTCATGACATCTTGTTTTTTCTTTGTGGTCCCCTCCCCACTTTCTTTTGGTTTTAAATTTATTTTAAACACATTTATTTCAGTCTCCTTCAGATTTTCTATTATCTTAGGTTCTTGAGTAAACAGTTCTCTGTGTTTACTCATTCTGACTCATGGGGGAGTGTTTCTTTATCTGTTTTTAAATTTTTGATTGTGAGCAAACTTCAGTGGAGCTTGTTTTATCTAGGATATCCTGTCTGGCCTGGGTTGTGGGAGTATCCTTCCAGAGTTGTTTTGCATTTTTCTTCTGCCAGGTGCCTCATGGGTATTTGTGGCCCAATTTTTATGTTAAATTCCCAGCCTTGGGATTCTCGTACTGAGTGAGCAGTGAGAATCTGGACTCCACCCTTGTGTGGAAAGGCTGAGGTTTTGATTTCTCAGGCAAGACTTTTTTTGTTCTCTATTCAGAGCTCTGGGCAGAGACAAGCTCCCTTGATGATCATTGATGGAGTGGGTAGGATTTTTCTTGTCTCTCCTTTCACTGAGAATGAGGTACTTTGAAGGTCCTAGATCTGTGTAGCGGTCTCAGTTTCAAGTCCCCGCTTCCAGAGGGCCTAAATCTACAGTCCTTCCTGCGTGTGACTTCAAAGCCAAGTCCTTAAGCGTTAGTGCCCTGTCTTGGGTCTTATAACCCTTCTTCCCCTCACTCTCTTTTTTTCTTCTGACTCAGCTCTTCATTCTCTGAGCCTTAATTGATGCTAATATTACTTCTGATAATACATCTTGTGGCTTCAAGTCCCTTCACAGTCTAGGTGCCACAGCTGTCAGCTCACTGAGGACATGACCTATGTTTTAGTCTTTTTCAGGGTTAATATACAACCTAGCAAACTTCTTGCCACAAATATTTGTTAATTGATTCACAAACTTCCCAGTGTGAGAAGTTGCTATGTCTGCACCTTCACACAAAATATATAAGCTGTTTTCCACTTAAACTGATATAGTTGGGGGTGCCCCAAGCCTCAGATCTTATTGGGGTATTGTGGAGAGAGCCCTAGACTGAGTCAGAAGTCTAGGGTATTAGACTAATCTGTTGCAGAAAACTTGTGTGTCTGTAGACAAGTCATTCTACCTTTCTGAACCTCAGTGTCTTTGTCTACAAAATGAAGATAGTATATTCACTCTGTGTACCCTGCAGGGTTGTGAAGAGGATTAAATAAGAAATGCCATGTGGAAAAGTGATATAAACTTTAAAAGGCTGTCCACGGTGTGTTGTTGATAATGTATTGTTGTTTGTAGGTCAGGACATGGTAAACCACAGAGGCAGTAATAAGATTTCCTGATTCCTCCTGGGAAATATTGTTTATTTTGGCATTGTCTGGTTGCTGGCCTTGCTACAAGAAATATTGTTTTTGCTTGTCAGACTCTCTTTAATGGTTAACATGTTGACCAAAGGAGCCCTATTAATATTCTAGATGGCTTAGATGAAGCTTCACTTTTGGTTATTTAACTCAAAGAATTGCACCATATATCATCCTCTCTTCTAGCAACATCCTTCCAGTTTTTTTAAAAGTCAGTGCAATATTTACTGCCATGATGCCTTTCTAAGTAGAAAAATGGGGCTCTGTCACATCTTACCTCCACTTTCCATTCTCCTTTCCTCACCCCGCTGCATAGATTCATACCTGTGGGGCTCCTGCCATACAAAATGTACTCTCACATCAGTTCAGCAAATACTGGTTCCTAATGGCTGTGTGTAAAGCAAAGTTTTGCAAACAGGATATCTTATTTTCACATTAAATAACACGCGTTCCCACTTTGGTTTTGATCTGCATTCAGTCAGCGTTGGATTTAGTATCTATCACTCCATCAAGTTCAGTCTCTGACAGACTGTAAACATACACTATTTAGGAATCCTGGTGATTCCTTTTATTAAATGAAGACTCCTTGCTAGTAAATAACCCCAGCTCTACCTACCATTAACATGTTCTCGTAATGGGTTTTCACATAAGAGGTACGTGTGGGTTGTAATATGGATCTTTTACCCTGTTTCATTTTTGAGTCACTATCCCCTTTAACACATGGGTGACAAAAAACGGAGCACAGATCCTCTCTCCAATGTCATCAGAATGCCGTGGAGTGGAATGCTGGTGGAATAAACAGCGCTGAATGTTACCTAGGCTGGCCCTGATCAGTGGGTAATCACAGTCATAAATTATAGGTTCTCTTTGGAGAACGGAATGATTTTCTGAGTCATTTCCAGAGCCTCTGAAGTGGCACTTCCTGTTGTTAGAGATCTATTGTGCTGAGATGATTTTAGCTGCTGGCTCCTGTGAAAGAGACATGCAGGGACTAGAAAGTACACTCCCAGGTGCTGGAGCTGGAAGAAATAATTGGATCCGAAACTCATTTCATAGACAAGGAAAGTGTAACCTAAAAGATGTGCCCAGGGTCACACTGCTGGTTGCAGGCAGTAGTCCCAGGACCCAGGAGGTCTGTCTCCAGTTCACTGGCTTTGGTTTTATTTCATCAAGTTTAAGTTTTAGCAGTTTATCCTTTTGCAAAAGTAATAGGCTATAGTCTTTGAAGTCAGACAGATTTGTGTTAGAGTCTCTGCCTCACCTGTTAAAGTTTATAGTCTTTCTGAGCCTTGGTTTCTTTTTCTTTTCTTTCTTTTTTTTTTTTTTTTTTTTTTTGCTGCACTGTTCGGCATGAGGGATCTTAGTTCCCCGACCAGGGATGGGGCCCGTGCCTCCTGCATTGGGAGTGCGGAGTCTTAACCACTGGACCGCCAGGGAAGTCCCTGAGCCTTGGTTTCTTTATCTAAAAAATGCACATAGAAATGCCTACCTTATAGGATTATTGTGCTAACTCATGTTAATGTAGTCAATATATGAAGTGCCTGGTACGTACTGGATTAAAATACAGATATTATTGTTATTACTCTAGGAGACAGGGCTGGACCAGCTGCCTCCTCTAATTCTAATAGTAACTTATACTTCCCATAGAACTTTTTTGGCAACTAAATCTTTCCTTATCTCTCCAGCTTTGGGCCCTATGTAGATCCACATAGGCCTTTCTTGGGTATCAAGTTGTTATGTTTAAAATATTTCTAGCCACCCAGTAATCTGGTTCTCATTGCAGACTCCTGGGTTGTTAGGAGGAAATCTCTAGTCTCCTTAGCCTATGAGGAGCAGAACCATCCTGGTTCTCTTTCTTTTGAGATAACGAAGTTGCCCTTGGAATATCAGCCAGACTGGTATAGGAAGTGAGATACCGAAGTAGTGGGTTGGAAGCCCTGGGCTGGGGGTGGGAGTGAGGTAGAGGAGCAAAACAGGGGAGACCCTAGCTGAGCTCAACTTCAGTTGAACTGAGCAAGACAAAGAGCTGATGCCTCTCAAATGCAATAGTAGCTCAAGCAACTAAAAGACAAGTGACTAATTTAGTGTCCGGTCCTTTGGAAGTGAGGCCTCCATGGCCCTGCTGACTGGCTGGATTTGAGGAAGCCAAGCTTAAACAGAGGCAGCTGCGGATAGGAGGCTGGACGGTGTGTGTACACATGCATGTGCATAAGACTTGTATAAAACGCCCCTCTCTTTATTACTTTTCCTAGGGTAAAGGGGCTGACAACCATCACCTTGCTTGGCTTGCAGGCAGTGAGGGAGAGAGTTGCCTAGAACATCTGGAAGCCTGCAGCTTGGCGGAGAAAGCAGTGATAAAAAATAAGTCAGAAGGGAGGGTGAGTTCAACTTCCCCTTCTTGCTGGTGCTGGGCTGAGGGTCACCAGCAGAATGATGTGGAAAAGAGCTGGCTGGTTAGGCCCTGGCTTCTCCTTGTCTTGTCAATACACAGATGATCTCAGTTTCTTGTCTCATTGAAACAGCCCCTTCCCTGCTGCCACCAGAAAATGAAGAAACAAATGGAACAGGGGAAAAATACTCTATCAGAAAAATAATGGAAAAATACAAGAAACAGAGGGAGAAAAAATAAACAGAGGAAATCAAGCCCTTTGGAGCTTTGGCATTTTGTACAGTGGTCCACGCTGGAATTGAATTGAATTGAATGTGGTCCGTGAAATGCATCTTTTTTTTTTTTTTTTTTGTGGTACGCGGGCCTCTCACTGTTGCGGCCTCTCCCGTTGCGGAGCACAGGCTCCAGACGCGTAGGCTCAGCGGCCATGGCTCACGGGCCCAGCCCCTCTGCGGTATGTGGGATCTTCCCGGACCGGGGCACGAACCCGTGTGCCCTGCATCGGCATGCGGACTCTCAACCACTGCGCCACCAGGGAAGCCCTGAAATGCATCTTTAATAATATGCTGCTGGTGTTATAAATTTTCAAGCTGGAAAGAACCATGATAATCATCCATGGCAGCCTTTCTGTCTTACAGATAAGGCATCTCAGGCCCAGAAAAGCAAAGAGACCTGTGCAAGCTGAGGCCCAGGCAGCCGGAGAGAAGCAGACTTGAAACCACCGGCCCTGCTTCACTTCCTCATGGTGCCTCCTTGGCGCCATTTTGGTTCCAGGCAGGCAAAGCTTATCTGGTGTTCCCCCTCTTTGTACTTCTGCCCATTCCCACCAACCCTTTCACCACAAGTGTAGAGGGGCTCCTGTCAGCTGAGAGAAAGGGGGGCCACAAGTCAGGTGTGACGCCTAGGAGAGAGGGTGCTCTCTCTCCCCAGTCCTGGGAGCTGTGCTCATATCAAGATCCAGATGACATGGTTCCACACCAGCCAAGAAGTAGCAACAATGGCCCCTGATTCTACAGCTATGAAATGCGCTTTTTCTTGTACATTTTTCACAGTTTAATATCCTGACTTGACTTTTCTATTTCCACCCTCTCTCTGTCTCACTCATCTATCCCACTCACTGTTGCCAGAACCTTCTTCACTCTTCTGGTCACAACTTCACTGTACGAAAACCTTGGGGGGCTCCCACTGCTTGTGACTTAAAGCCTAATCTTAGCTCAGCATTCAAGGTCCGGGACAGATGAGTTTTACTGATCTTATAGCCATCGAGCTTGTAATGAAACACTTCTCCAAAAAACTCCAAGCAGCTGAGCAACAAACAAATTCTGGTGAGGACCACCTTATAGTTCACTAAAAAAAAAACAGCAAAAAGCTAACCCTGAAACCTTTGCTTTAACATTTAAAGCAAAGTTAAAATGGATCACCCATAGTGTTGTGATGCAGTCAAGCCATAAGTTACATTTTAACATTCCACTCACAAACTGGTATTACCCTACTTTTTGACTAGAAACTGGCCCTGTAGACACACTAAGCTGTGAGATTAGGCTGGCAAATTTACTTTATTTTCTTTTTTTTCTTAAATTAATTAATTAATTAATATTTATTTTTTGGCTGCATTGGGTTGCTGCGTGCGGGCTTTCTCTAGTTGCGGAGAGCGGGGGCTACTCTTCGTTGCGGTGCATGGGCTTCACATTGCGGTGGCTTCTCTTGTTGCGAAGCATGGGCTCTAGGCGCGTGGGCTTCAGTAGTTGTGGCATGCGGGCTCAGTAGTTGTGGCGCACAGGCTTAGTTGCTCCGCAGCATGTGGGATCATCCGGGACCAGGGCTTGAACGTGTGTCCCCTGCATTGGCACGTGGATTCTTAACCACTGCGCCACCAGGGAAGTCCAAATTTACTTCATTTTCTAATGACTGTGATTCTCCCTTGATTTTTGAGTTTGTGTTTGTTTTGTTTTGGTTATGTGCTGGGAAAGGCTTGATGTCCCTTGTCTTAAGAGGAGAAAATTACCTTAAAAGTCCAAATAGTTTCCTGTATATAAATTAGGCTTCTAAGCTTAGTGAATTGGGGATCATTAGTTAATGGCTTCATGACGATGCCTTTTGCAAGTGACTTCTGAAAAATGGGGGCAAATTGAGTGATTCAGAACTGAGAAAGACCCATCTGCGTACTTGTGTGAGATATACCTCTTACCCTCAAGCCTGGGACACTGGTAAAGACTTTGACGGGGGGAAGGGAAATGCATCTCACTTCTTACTGCCCAGCAAATGCCCCTGTGCCTCCGACCCCAATTTTTCCTTTGAAGGGAAAGTACTTTAGGAAGAATGCGATTTCTTTCCCCTCCATTTTTTGGGTTGACTTAAGTTTCTTTTTTACTCTCTCATTTAACATTTTCTTAATATCCTCTAGTCCATCAGCAAGATTAAACTTTAGAATTTTCTTAAACTGAACAACAAAATGGCCTTTCAAATTACTTCCCTTTCTTTCAAATCCCCCATCCTGTTTTGCTTAATAAATATCCCTTTTGCCATCAGTTCTCCCATTACAGCTTATTAGTCTTCCTGTTTTGGGGTAATCACATAATCTCAGCCTTCACTGAAAGAAATGAGTTCCTGTAGGCAAATGAAAATGCACTTTGAAGTTCTACAGTATTAATTCCTTTTAAGTCTAGAGATGTGTTGTGCATCACTGACCGTTTAGGACAAATTGGTCTTCAGAAACCATTTACAGGAACCTTGAGAATGCAGGCCATTGTTTTTGTAAGTAGAAACTTGAATTACATTGGTCAGTTGGGCCTGTAATTTTGTTTAGTTGACAGTTACATGAGAAGAATTCAAATCACTTTGCTGATTAAGAAACGAACGCCAATCAATCAATCCTGAATGCAATCCTCTACATACCCTAGGTACTTGGGACTTAGTATTGTTTTAATTTTAGCAACAGTAGTCTGAACAGGGGTTCCTATTTTTTTTTTGCGGTATGCGGGCCTCTCACTGTTGTGGTCTCTCCCGTTGCAGAGCCCAGGCTCCGGACACGCAGGCTCAGCGGCCATGGCTCACGGGCCCAGCCACTCCGCGGCATGTGGGATCTTCCCGGACCGGGGCACGAACCCATGTCCCCTGCATCGGCAGGCGGACTCTCAACCACTGTGCCACCAGGGAAGCCCAGGGGTTCCTATTTTTATTAACAGCTCCTAGTCTGTGTTTTTCTCCTTTGTAGCTTCAGTTTTTAGTATATTTTGCTGAATGAGTGGATAACTAAATGAATAAAGAGCCATTATTTTTCTCTTTCTTAGATGGAGTGACTGAGGCCTAGAAAAGGTATGACTTGCCCAAGGTTCCACACTAAGTCTTTGGACCTCTGGGTCTAATCCTCTGATAAGGCCATGAAGTTACAGCTGCAAACTCATTCTTATCATCCATGCACTCATGTAAGATATATTAGGATTAGTCTGTTTCAGAGAGAATTTTAAAATTGTGGATGAGTAATGCGAATGGGGAGGATCTTGGTGTCAGAGGGCACAGTGTTTGAATCTGGCTGTGAGACCTTGGGCAAGTCATTTAAATTCAATAATTCTCATATGTAGAATTGGGATAATAATGCTTATATCATAGGATTAAATGAGTAAATGTGAGCAGTTATTACTATTATCAGCAGTATTATGATGTAGCCATGTAATTATCCTTGACTTTAAGAAGAACACTCAGTAACTTGCCATATTGGAATCACATGTATAAAGAGATAACATCACAAAGCTCAACTGACAGGTTCTCCCCAGATTCCTAATGTACTGTGTTGGCACCATAGTATTTATTTACAACTGTAGTTTGGAATAGTCTTGGGGGCAGAAAAGAAGAACACAGGCTAGTCATGAAGACATTATTGAGATAGAGAAGTCTTGTTTCTATTTTGACATTAAGTTCTACGGTGGCATGTTTTAGTCGTCTGTGTTAGGAATTTATTTTGGCACGACAGTCTATACTCATTCAGATATTGTCTTCCTCTGTGTTCTGATGCTGGAATAGAAAGTGTGTCAAAAGTCTGTGTGACTAGGAAAGAACTTAAGATGAATCCCAAACAGTCTGCTGTAGTTTGTGCCTGCTTGGAACTAGGATAACTAGTCTGCTCAAGGGGAGAATAAAAATAGTTCAAATGGTTGTCGGACCTCTGTCAGAGGTAACCATGGTGTCTGATTTTTAAAAAAACATTTTGAGAGTTGATTCCTTTGGCATTTTGTGGATGAGTCATAGTCACCCCATGAATGTTTTCTGTGTTGAGAGTGACTAATGAGTACAGTTTCAAATGTCAGGGTCCACACATGAAGATTACTGACAAGGATAAACCAGATCTGGTGCTCTCAGAGCAAGGTCAGATCATGGCACCCTCTGGAGAGGGATAAACAGTATCAGCACAAAGTACAAGGGTTTTGCCCGTTACAGAAATAACCCAACCACTAGTATGGCTTATTCATGACTGGTGGTTAAACTGGGGCACCTACCAGAACTCCCTAAGGAAGACTAGCCTGTAACAAATATAAGATAGATTATGAGTTAGGAAGTTATAACGTGGATGAAATAATATCCTAACAGAAGATGGGGGATGCATGGAGACTAGATAAAGTCTCTACCTTCTGCTGAAATAATTTCCCCAAGTTTCTCTAACACTAGGGAAAGGGGAAACAAGACCCTTTATTTGAAGGGCCCAACATTCCAGTAACCTGAAAGGTGTTCTTGGGTGGAATTTGGAAGAATTCTCTAGTCCTTGTTGCAGCCTGGATGGCAAATTTCATGAGACTGCCTGTCCAACTCCATTGATCCTGATGTGCTCACGAGTCATCTCATTTGGGTTTTCTGCTATCCTAATACCAGGATGGGAATGACCTGGGTAACACTCACAAGCATCCTGCATTGCAAGTGACTTATACTGGCATCTAGTTAACACATCAGCCTCTTGGGATTTGGGGATTATGGCTTGATTCTTCAGAGCTAGAAGACTTTTGATAGAACTGATAAAATCAAGTTTCTATACGTGATAAGGCTGGTCAGACTGTGAGACAGTCATGGCCCTATGAAACCCGACCTGAGAAGCCAGTTCTTAGATTTCTTCCCTCATTCTCTTTTCAACACAATTTTTACTGAAACACCACCTGTTTTTGTCTTTAAATGATTTCTCAGAATGAATTTATATAGAAAATATGAGTTTCATTGATTTTCTAAAAAAGAAAAACCCTATCATTGTAAGCCTTGTGTACATTAACTTAAATGTACCGTGCTGATCCATTTGGGCAAAACACCTTGCCCCTGAAGCAGAAATGGTTTCGGAGTTCTCTTTTTTTACTTTCTTACTCTTTTTTAACCAATCTTGCTTAAATCTATCCATTTACCCAATTACCTGGTCCCTGGGATTATGAATCTAATAACCTGCCATTTACAATTAATTTGGGATGAACTTTGCTCCATTATCAAATGATGGGAGCCATGGACCCTGCCCTCTTTTTTCTTGGGCACACTGTTTTCTGTGGTGATCTCTACCTTAATGGCATTAATTGTATATAGCCTCTAGACTAGAAAGTGTCCTGCCTCCATAACCAGCTTCTTAATATGATAGATGGATCAATACAATGTGGGCGATAATAAGTTGTGGGTATTCTAAACAAGGTCTTGGAATGAGCATCTGAGCACAGTGCAGTCAGTCATTTCCATCCATCCTTATGGGGTTGGTCAACGAATGGGGGGTGTGGAGAGTGGGAAGATGCTCTGTTACCTACTGTTGGAAAGCAGCGGCTTGGTGTGGAGGGAAAAGCCTGGGACTGGGAGCCAGAGAATCTAGTCTGTTCACAGTGCTGCTTTTAGCTGTGCAACCTTGAGCAAGTGGCTTCACCTCTCTGGCTCTCAGAGAGAGTTTCTTCTCTTGTAAGTTGAGTGGATTGGTTTAGATGATCTCTATTGGATGTATATTGGATGACAGGTGGCCAGAGAAAGGAACGTGGGAAATAAGCAATCTCAGAACCTAAATATGCACAGACTAACTTGACTATGAGGTGAAATTTAAGACCATAAGCCTGGATAAATTATTAGGAGTGTGCAGATGGGTGAAAAATTTAACCCTGCTACAAAGAGGGATGGTGCTCTGGAGCCTGAAATCCTATCTCTGACATGCTCTGTGTGCAGGCAACTTCATCTTTCTGAAGGCTCCCTCATCTAGAAAATAGAGAGGCTGTGATCATTTATATGCAAGCATGAGCAGCATATTATTTACAGAATCACCAGAGATTAAGATGCCTTCTGTTCAGGCTGTGCCTCTATAATCTCTGGCAGTTTGAAATGAAGAGGCGGGGAGTATGTGTGAGGTGGGGGAAGAATGCCATGCCCATGTGTTGGCTATGCTGCTTGTCTGCATTTCTGAAGAGAATATTCTCATGTAGAAGCAGCCCAGGATCTGATCTCTCACTTGGTTGTTATGAAGGAACCATATCTTAATAGTGAGCTATGGAAAACTTGGAGCTTCATAAATACTTAATAATCACATTGTGTGTTATATTGGATTATGTGCCAATGGTGAATAAAATTCCTGAAGGCAGTACAGAGCAGGGAAAAATGTTATGAACTAAGAGGATAGACTAGGCTCTAGTCTTTACCCTGTCTCCTGTCACTAATTTGCTGGCTGACCTTGAGCAAGTCACTTAATGTCTCTGGGCTTTAATTACTTCAACTGTAAAACATAGGGAAGGGAGAAGGCTGGCTAGGATGATTTCTGAGGTTCCTTCCAGCTGTGAGATTAGATTTCATGATTCTGATATCTGCCATGAACCAGCCCTGAATTCAATGATATTCCCAAAATATTCATAAAAAACCCTGTTCAAAGGATAAACTCCAGGCTGGATAAATACATCCACTCAGCTGTATTAAAGTTTCTTCAGAGTCTTTCTAGTATAACCTTTCACCATTCTTAGCCAGGTCTCTACTTAACCACATCAGTCTGCACATATATCATTTTCATTCATACTTCTAGAATTTGCTTATGCTATTCCCATTTCTACAATAGCCTTTCCTCTCATTTATCCACATGAGAAAATATTATATATCATTCAAAGTATGGTTCAATTGTAATTTCTCTATGGAAGTGAATCGTTCCCTTGTCTCTTTTTTGGAGGCTCCTTCATAACATGTTATAGCATATGTCACATTGCACAGATAATTAGGGGAGTTTACATGTCTGACTGCTGGAGTGTTGGTGACTTGAGGGCAGGGATTGTGCCAGTGCTTAGCTAGATCCATGCTTCTCATAAAGTAAGAGCATAACCCTGTGTTTCTCCAGTGAACCACAAAGGTGGTGTTTTTCAGAACTGTATTCGCTAATTTTGGGTCCTCAAATGCCAACCTTTAGTCTGGGCCTTGCAATATGGGCATATTACCCTACTGGGACTTCTTGCACCTGCAGAAGTTGGAAGGGGCTTCTTATATAAACTTCTCAGGGCCAGTTTGAAAACCACTGATCTCTGACCTTATATTTTACTTCTCGATAAAATTACTGGAATCCCAGTAATGCTTCTGAGCTGTTGTAGACTTCACATGAGTATGGCTGGATTTCACCTGGGGAAGGATACCAAAAGTAAACTCTCTCTGTATCAATTGGGGAACTAGGAAGCACGAACAGCATCTCCCCTTGAGCACTGTTTCTCAGTGGAAGACGAGAAATGCTATGGGCATTAAAGGTAGGATTCTTTTTTGCTGTGCGGGGTTGTCCTGTCTAGTGCAGGATATTCAGCATTCCTGATCCCGGTCCACCAAAGCCAGTAGTAACACCCACCCCCAGTGTATGTAACAATAAACAAAATACCCTTTAGGGAGATAGCACCTGAGGTTGAGAACCTTTGATTTTAGAAGAAACCAGGAGCCCTCCCGTATGGTAAATCCCATTTTCTAGACATGCAGCTTAGATCTAAGATCTTCTTAACCCTAAAGACTTTGATTTAGCCGTCAACGCTAGTTCAGGACCGTATATCAGCAACTTGAGAGTTATTTTTGACTGAGAAGAACTGAAAGGACGAAAACTCTGTTCCTTTCTTTTGTAAAGACTTTATGGTTTATAAGGAGTTTTTAAAAGTGCTGTCTCATTGGCCCTTCTTGTAATATGAGGAGCAGATTTAGTGCACATTAAAATCCACAGTGAGATAGGTAGATGCTGTGATATATTCTGTTTGACTAATTTGGTGAGGTAGGGTTAATGAGAAGAAAATGAATTTCACACGTGATTTTGAAAATTTTAGTCTTACTTTTGACCGAAGCCCACCACCAGGAAATGGCACTCGGGAAACTCTCCGTCTCTGTCTTAAAAGCTGTCTAGATTGTCACTCTGAGTAAAAAACCTAGAGGCAAATCCAGAAAACTCTACCGAACAGTGAAGATGTGACAGGCTGACATTTGTAGCCATAGAAGGTGCTGAATCCTACACCAACATTCACTCATTTCTGGCAATGCAGGCAATTCATACATTCTGGGGAAAGCATCATGCAAAGCCCAACATTCAGTACTGAACCACTGAAACAATGGATTAACTTGGTAAAGGACAAGAGCCGTCTTGCAGAAAGACAACGCAGATCCCTATATAGTTTCATCAGAACCAGAGACCTGAAGTGCTATTTACCCTCTTGATTGCTATTCTAGCCAGAAAATGTAGGTAAAGTAAAAATTCCCCAGAGAAGGGGCTTGTGTGTTAAGTGGCCTAAAAATGATGCACATCGGTTATCTGAGAGACCGGTTATCTGGTTTTCAAAGACGCTGTGTCGCATGGCGCTTAAAAGCACAAACTTGTTAGCTGGATGAATTTGGGCAGGTTATTTAACTACTTGGGGACCCAGTTTTCTCATCTGTAAAAAGGGGATAATAACATTACGAACATTTAGGGTCGGAGTGAGCGTAATGAGTATTAGCTATCATGATCATCATCATTGTTATTATTGTTGTTACTTTGTGAAGTACTAGCATGAAATGTCAGAGCTTCCAATAAATAATGATGTAAAAATAAGAATCTTCATTTATTTTTGATTATTTGGGCTGAATGAGGTAGTATATTCAAGTCTTTGGCCTCATTTCACAGAACCATAGAATGTTATAGCTGGAAGGACCTGAAACACTATTTAATTCAAAATTCTTGGTTTAGAGATGGAGACGATGAAGGTAAGAGGAGTTAAATTCTTGCAACAAAGATTCTGAGGTTTTGAATGCTTTTCTTCTCGTTCATAGTTCTACCCATGAAATTTCTACCTGTTGATTATCCTTGACTAGTAGTTCACCTGGGGGTGCAAGGAAAATAATCTGAAATCCAAATACCTTCACTTTCCTACTCTTAGCAGCTCTGGTAAAAGTTTGGTGGCTAAACTCATTGATAAAAAAAAAATTTTCATGACTAATGAAAAGATGCATGATGTTAAAAGATGCAAAGAGCAGTGGATTGAGAGAGAAGGCTCAAGTCTTGCTTCTGCCTCTGCTGTTAACTTGGATGACCATTCTCAGCCTCGATTTCTCTGTTTGCAAAATAAGAAAGTTGGGCTGTGTGATTGTTACAAAATATTGGCACAATAATATATTGTATAAATATTTTCTCTGATGAACAGTCAAGTCTTTACAATTATGAGAAACATTTTGTCATCAGAATGTTCAAACACCTGGATGCAATTGTTTTTTAATTTGCTAATTATTTGAAAAACAAACAAAGGGAAAAAAACAATTTAAAAAATGAACAGGCCATGGAAACCAGCTTGCTCATTTGTAGGACAGTTTATTGGGCTGGAATATTTTGCCTTTGGCAAATGAGAATCAGTTAATTCCAGGCATTTGCTTATTGGCTTGCTGGAATAGAATGATCTATTTTTATTTCATTTTTGTCAGTAATCACCAGTTAAAACTTTTAAAGGGAGGCCCAGTTACTCCTGGAAAAGGATAATATTCTATGACCTGCCAGACTGTGATGGTCATCAGCTCTCCTCTGATCAATATATGTGTTTTCATTTTAAGCTAAGCTCCCTATGAATTTAGTAATAAGAGTAATTGCCTGCAACAATCATGAAGGCCAATCAAATACTTTCTCAAGGAAATAAATATCTCTTTAAGGTAAAAGTGAAAAATAACATACACAATTCCATTGAAGCATTAAGTTTCTGAAATTGTCTCATCATAGTGAAATGCAAGGCCTTTGGGCTGATGTGTCCCTTGTTCCCTGGAAGAGGACAGCAAGGCACAATTCTCAGTAGCAGTCTGTCTTGGCCATCACTACCTGTGACCCTAGAGGGGCTAGGAGGGTGGTTGTCAGGGTAAGATTTGATGTTCTGTGTTTGTCTCCTGTTTTATTTGCTGAAGGAAAATGCCGCAGGGAATACTCATTTCTTGGCTAGATGAGTATATGGCATGAACAATGTGCCAGGCTATAGGCGTTGCAACACCTTTGACCACAGCATTTCTGTGCTAATATAGGACACTCCTCAATTACTTTATTGATTAAGTGAATGATTGTATACTACCAGCATGAGTTTCAAAGCTACATTGTCAGTTCTATTTACTTCTTGGGTTGTAAAATCAGTTAAATCCCTCAAGCTAAAAACAGTGAAAATTAAACTCTTTTCAGCTCCGAGGTAAAATATTTTCTCCCTTGCAAAATCCAAGCCCTTTCAAGAGATACACAGTTCCCATGAAATGAATAAGCCATGGTTCCTCCCAAAATGGTATTTATAATTAAAGCCAGCATGATCTGCTAGAGACCAGAGTTGACAATCTCCCTAAGTTCCCGTTTAGTGATAAAAATTACATATGCAACAACTGGCTGAGAGTGGCATGCTTGACCAGCATCAGGCCAAGAGTATATCTCAGCTATTTCTCTGGCAGAGTATCTTACAAGTTACCATTCCTTTGTTAAGACTTTGTTGAGATCTATTTATCTATCTATCTTAAGACAAATATATACATATATCATATATAATATATATATATATATAAAGTTTATATAAATTTGAATTTTGAATAAGAACCACTAGGTTATTTCTAAGTTGGAATTCAGGAAACCAGTAAGACAGTAAAATGGAACGTTTTACTTTACTTTATGGTAAAATGGAATCTATGTGAAGCAAACTCCAGAGGTCACCAGCTCCTTCAGTGACACGTGTTCTCCTTGCTAGCCTTATTGTCTTGAGCATCTTTGGGCTTTGGGAGATATCCTAGGCACAAGTAGCTTTTTCTTCTCTCATGGCAAATGTTTCAAAACAGAGTCCCAAATCCTTATTCCCAATTTCACGTTCTCAGTTGCTGTGAGGATGTTTTCAGCACTTTCCAAAGCAACACTGTCCAGCAGAGCTCTCTGCAGTGTTCTGTGTCTGCGCTGTCCAATAAGACAGTCATTAGCCACATATGGTTTTACTGAGCACTTGAAATACGGCTATTGTGATTAAGGAACTGAATTTTTAATGTGTAAATTTTAACTAACTAAAATGTAAATAACTTCATGTGGCTAATGACTCCCATATTGGATAGAGTGGTTCTAGACAGTGTAAGCTTATGGTTCATGGGGCCGAGCAACCCAGCAACAGCAGCACCCTTGCAGGATCGCCCAGTGAGGGTATAATAGAAGTTATGCATTTAATTATGAGTTATGCCTTAATTGCTTCTATAGGGGGTTTGAAGCAGAATGTCAGTAATAGCACTAGGAAGACATAAAGGGATCTCTAAGTAAAGGATAACAAATGGGAGGAATATGTTGTGGTAAATATTAAGAGATTAAACAGCAGGACAGTGCCATTTGAATTGAATTTGAAGTTCTAAATTCTACATATTGGAGCAGGATAGAACTATCCAATTCAATATAAAAATTACATTTTGCCGGTGTGATTACTAGGGCTATAAAAATCCAATTAATGAAGGTGAGATTTTACTGTGGGCTGAAAGAGAAGCAAGCAAAAATGAATAGGGTATCAGGCCCACTGTATGTTAGAGTAGACTAGAACTCTAGGACCGTCTCTAATGAAACTATCTACTTGACTGAATTGTGAAAATTCAATGAAATGATTTATGAAAGGACTTAGCATAGGGGCTAGCATTTGATAGATATCAGCACTTATGATGATCAGTTATTTCTGCCTAGATCTTTTTGAGGTCTCTTCCAAGTACCTTTGAGAACATAGGAAGATGCTAAGGGTAACTGATTTTGGCAGAATTATTTGTTGAGAATAGATCATAGAAGAGGAAATATAGACAACATAAAGGCAAGCGAAGAAATGCCACACCATCTTCCCCATTTGCAATTTGTTGCTATAGGGAGAACAGTTACTGAGGAGGGTGGTATAGGAAGGTGGTATAAGGTATCTCAGTTATGCTGGGTCAGACAACACTGGAATAGTGAGACCAAAGGGGAAAGAATAGGTAGAAAAAGTAGGAATGAGGACTTCTTGTATTTTAAGTGTTTATAATTACTGAATATAGTTCACTCATGCTGATGTTCTTGTCAAAGATAATCAAAGAAGGCATGGAAGAATATTTGAGGCACCATGGGGGTAGTGGAAAGGGCACCGGCCTTGGAGTCAGGTCAACTGGATTCCAATCCTAACCTTTCAGTTTTCTGACTTAGACTAATAACCATCTTGTGGTTCCCAAATTCTCCTTTTTGTAAAACAGTGATGCTTAATGATTTTGAAGATTATTCCAGCCCTCTAACTCAAGGGTGTAATTCTAAATATGAAAGCACAAGTGGGCTCTAATCCTCCAGATTCCCCAAAGCCCTGCTGTTCTTTCAGGAAAGCCTGCTGTTTTAGTCCTCTAATGTGTTTCTGTTATCCTGAAGCCCAAGTTGTGTGAACAGTGGTGTCTCAAGCAGCATGCACAAAAGCAGTTGGTATGGTGGGAGTGAGTGACAGTGGGTGGGTGAACAGATTAAAGAGGAAAGGGTTGGAAGAGAGAGTAGTGTGTGTGAAAAAAAAAAAAAAAAAGCAGGCCTTCTACCTTTGACAGACTCTTGCTGTATTCTCCAGTAACAGCTATCCAAAGCCAAATGCCAAAATGAAGGCATGAAAATAGCTTGCACTTCAGAGTTAAGCAGACTTGAATTTGAATCCAAGCTCTGGATTTGAGATACGTAACTTCAGTTTTCTTAACTTGGTGAAACTTATGGTTAGCAGCTATTGTAAAGCTTAAATGAGATAATATGATTCAGCAGATAGTAGGTTTTTAGTAAATATTCTCTTATCGTGGCCTCCCTAAACTGGCTTAGTTTCTTGCTCATCTAGCCCATAATGTAAAAGACTCATCAAAGAAACACACTGGGCTGCTTAGAGATCTATATCTAGAAGCTGTAAATAACGTGTGGTGGGGAGAGAAGGGTGCTGAAGACAGAAAAATCTTTGGCCAGGAATAGAAAGTCCGGTCTCTCCATTGATGAAGCCTCTTCCTTTGTGCTGCCTCACAGTTCTCTGGTTCTTGAAAGCCACAGAAGTGTTTACCAGAACAGCAACCCTAACTGTGTTTCCAACGCTTTACCAACAGGAAGATTCACAGCGCAGGCAGAGAAAACAGAACGAGGCGCCACATTCCTTCCCATTCGAAGACAGCAAAGCTGGATCCTGGAGTGATAGCCGCTCCTTGCTCCTCTAGCCAGGAGTGGGGAAAATCTCCTTCCAGGCGGAGTCCGGGGGAAGGCAGAGAACCAGGGAATGCATAGCACCTTTACCCATCTCTCTAGGTCGCTTGCCCCACCTGCCCCCCTTTACGTGGTTCTAACGCAGTTTCTGCTTTGGAGAAATGTTGGCAAGCGGTGAGCCGCCAGTCCCCTGGCAGGATTATCTCCCTGTCTCGGAGAACTTTCAGCACCGCGGACAGCGCCCCTCCCCGCCATCCTCTCTGTGGTCCAGGCTCCTGACTGGTGCTATCCTGCCGCTTGGCGTTCTCCCGGACCCCTTCCTGGAGGGGGCTCCGGTCGGAGTGGGTGGAGGGGGGAGAGGAGGTGGGTTATCATTCTGTGTTTCTTGGTCAACTCTGGCCAGTGACCGGCCCCACCACTTCGGTGAGAATCCCTCCCAAGAGCCGGTTCCTTTGCGCCTCTCAGTTCAAGACCTCAATGAACCGAGTCTGGCACAGGTGGTGGGGTGGGGAGTGCCAGGAACAGGCGAGAGCTCTACTGTTCCAGCATTCCCGCATCTTTCCTCCGCCTTCACTTCACTTCGCTTCTAGTCATTTGGCGACTTCTATCTTACTGTTCAATCACAAAACAAAATACCTGTGGGGGGGGGCGGGGGAGGGAGGGGGTGACTCAAGAGCGAGAAGGAGGTTGGGGGCTGCGTCCCGCAAGGCCACACTGCCCTACTCTGGCCCTCTGGATTCGTAGGACACTGATGTGCTTTGGCATGGGGGAAGAGAGGAGTCTTACGTGCAGGTGACAATCCTCTCCCCAGGGTTGCCCCCTCTGGCCAGGGAGCTTCCCTGGACACTTCACCCATCACGTCCTCCTCGTCGCTCCTGGCATGTCACCGCTCTCTGGGGACAGATGCTCCTGAGAGCGCACTGGCCTGGTCAGGTCACCGGGCTCAGCTAGAGTCCCTTTGAAGAGTTTGCTCTCTGGTAAAAGGGCAGACGTTGTTTGTCCCCGCTCTCCCCTCGGGCTTCGGCCGGAAAAGCGTCTCTTCCTCTCCATGGACTCTTTCCGAGGCCGAGAACCGAGGTGTGCGAGCCCGGTGTGTGCAAGGCATGGGGGGACAGGACGAGCCCGGCGTCGGTGGAGACCCGGGGGGCCCGGACGCAGCTCGCGGCTCCCTCCTTCGCCTCTATCTCCCGCCGCGCCGGAGCTGCATTCGTCCCAGCCCCGCCTGGTAGCCCTGCGAGTTGGAGCCCGGCGTCCCCCTACCCTGCATGCTGTCCAGGTCACATTCCGGGCCAGAGCCGGAGAGACCCCGACTCGCTTCCTTCCTTCTTACAGGAGACCCCTTCCCGGAGGGCGCGCCTCAGCCTCCGCGCCATGTTCCTGCTTCCCCCCTCCCGGTGGCTCTGGCTCCCTGGTTCATTCAACCAGAGGCAATCATTCCCATGCGCGGGGGTCCAGCTGGGATGCAGAGGGCACGGAGGCGGACATACCGCGGCGAACGGGGACGTTCACTCACCGGAGGGCTGGAGGCGATGACCTGGATGCCGGGGATGATGGCTGGCCGTCCGCACTTACAGCGCCCGGCCCTGCCTCCTGTGATGCTGGCTGGTGGCGCCAAAGGAAGGCAGCAGGCAGCCGCTGCTGCGGAACAGCTCCTCGGTTATGCAGATTGCCCTGTCTACCCCGCACCCTCCCCGCGGCCTGTCAGTCCTCCCTCCAGCTAGCTGGTCTCCGCCCTCCTGGAGTCACGTGGGCTGCCCAACCCCTTACGTTATTGAGCCGAAGCCTCTCACCAGACGGCCCCCCACCCCGCAAACAAACACACACACACACACACACACACACACACGCGCGCGCGCGCGCTCTCTCTCTGTCAACTCCTGCCTGGCCTACTGATCCTCCAGGTGCCCCTTCCAGTATCTCAGGCTATATGAGGCCGAGGGGCAAGAGATGCAAGCAGCTCTCTGTCCGGGGAAAGGACCAGGCAGGACTCTGCAGTATCGGTGTGTTGCGAATGCACAGACTCTGCCAGAAGCTCCACCTCTGCTGGACCTGGCATTGGACAAAGCTGGCTACCCAGCCCCGCTTCCTGCCCTCTGAAAGCTTCCCGCCTTCTTCACGGAGCCCTTGCTGCTCTTAAACTTCTTCCACCTCCCTTAGCATTACTGAAAAGAAAGGATGGGAGAGATTGATTTCCCCTCCCTTCCTAAAAAAGGCAAGACCTTTCCTCCTTCTCCAAAGTTCAAGTAGGCCAAGTTTATCTTTGGATTCTCAACATCTTATGAGTAGAAAGATCGAGGATTTGAGATTTGAAGACTGACCAGGAATTTCGGTCTATGTGACCTTGGGGGTATCTAACTTCTACTAACCTTTCTTCTCTCATCTGTGAAATGACCTCCTCACAGAACTATTATGAGAATTTTAAAATGATCATATTCTTAAAATTGCCTATCTCAGGGCTAGACACATATTTAGAAGTCAATAAATGAGAGTCCTTCCCCTGTCTCTGTTAAAAAATAAATTTCGAAAAACAAGGAGATTGTGATTTGTGCCAGTAGAAAGGAAGTATCTTTTGTAAACTTAGAAGGGAGTATCTGTGCATTCAGGCTAGACAGATAACGTGTGAGTGGGGACAAGATATACACGGGGCTTATATTTTTTCATTGGCTCTGTTAGGATGAGAACTATGTTATGTCTCAAAAGGATGAGGTATAGATGGTACAAACCCAGGCATGTTTGGCCTCATTAGAGAATGAATTATTTAACATGCCTTGAATAGACTGATTTAGATGGAAAATACCTACATGAATTCTTGCATCTTTGGTCCAAGCCCTCAAAATACATGGGATCTAATGAGATGTAACTCTTCATCCTTGGAAACAAATTCACTGGGCTTCTGTTTGGGAAGAATACTGGCTGTCTGACACTTCCCTCCTAGGATGGAGCAGTTCAAGTGTACCTTTAGGTTGTGTGTTCTAGCTCAGAGGACCTGGGTTCTCTCCAAAAATGTGACTAATCAATGCCAGGACAGTCTGGGAAAGTCCACCTAGCTTAAGCTTATTATTGCCTTGGACCAGCATCCAGGTCTGAAGTCTTGAGACATAATTTGAGCTTATGAGAGTTCTGCAGGGTATATCAGATCTCCTGGGATACCCAAGAAGCTATGAAACATTTCAGGACAGGCATAGAGTTAAAGAACCTGAAGTTTGAAGCCTTAATGCAGTCTCTGCCAGTTGCTTATTGTATGATCTTAGACAAGTCACTCAAACTCTCAGAGTCTCAGCTTTACAATGGGAATAGAACATCTGTCTGCCTTCTCCATGAGCTTGTTGTAATGTTCAAATGGGATAAAGTATGAGAAGCCATACTGTGAAAGGTAAAGAGCGAATAAATGCAAGCTATTAACATTATAGACTGAAGAAAACCCTGAATTTATTCTAGTCCAGATGCATTACAGTCATGAAGAGATAGGAAGTTGGGATTTGTCATGGAATGGGCAGCTACTAAAGTGTCAGTGTTTTTCCGTAAGTCTGTGTGTGTGCATGTAATTCAAGGGGTGTGGTGTTTCAAGCACTGTGTTTTCATTTTTGCTGTCTTCTTTGATGGATTTCTGGATTAAATCTCACTTTTTCCTGGCTTTTCATTATTAGAACAACACCAGCCACAATCACAGTGGTTATGAGTATTTAATATCTGAGATAAGTTTGTGCCTGTATTTCAGGACAGAGGGTTTACACTTTTCTGACTTTCGCAGGTAAAACTGATTTGGGTTAGAAATTCAAAATGGGTTTGATTTCAAAGAAAACAATATTTAGCATCCAGGAGCAATTTCTGGTTAATCATCAGCACCTTGAATGGTGATACGAGTCTCCAGTCCACTGCCAGTAAACCCAATGAAATCTTCACACAAACCAGGAACTCCTGAGGAGCTCTCCCACCTGTAAGCAGATTCACTTTCCTTTTAATATTCTTCGGAAAGTGTCAGTCTGGACCTCTTTATATTTAGGGACACCAAAAGACCAGAAGGCGCCACCTCATGCTCCTATTCATATCATTTAAAAAAATTGTCCAGGGTTGGTAAGATGCTGACCCTGACTCCTACCTACCTCTGTGTTGTCATGAGGAAACATGAGAAACGGAAGAATAAGCATGAAATAATTAAAGTTTGCCTCAAAAATTGTGCCTTTATGAGCAGTTACTTGGATAAGCATAAATTTCAGAAAAATTTGGACAGTTTCACCAGAAGTTACTCTGGGACTCTGAATAATTTTTTCAAACAAGTTTTCAATGTCCAATTCACCTTTTCCAGCACAGGGCAGAAAAAGGAGCTTAGGGAACAGATCTTGCATAGATTGCAATAGAAAGTTACACCTTAACAACGATTTCTTGATAAGGTTTCCCTTGGGTCCTACTCCTTTACTTACAAGCGCTTATCTTTTGCCTGTTGACTGCCTCCTTTATGAGACATTGCAGACACTTTCCAGCTGTAGACAGAGCATTAATGAACCAATGGATAGAAATGCAGTAGATAAAAATGTAGTGGAGCATTTAGAGCCACACACAGCAGGAGCAATTAATGTGTATCTCAGTTCCAGGGTTGAGCAATGATACTGCAGAGTGATTGCTAATTAGATCTTGAAAGTACACATCCTAGTTTTCTTTTTCCAACAGTTGGAATGTGGGACTTTTGATTCATTTATTCAGTGTATTCTAGACACATGAGATACAGCCATGAACAACCCAGAAATGGTTCCTGCTCTCCTTGAGCTTACAGTCTAGCGGAGGGAGTCAGACCCTAATCAAGTAAACAGAAAAGTGGAGATAAGTACCATGATGAAAACAAAATAGAGCGATATAACAAGGAGCGAAGGGCGCCACTTTAGTTGAGTGGTGGAGAACTGACAAAAGCAAATGCAGGGGCCGAGACACACAAGTTATTACTTTCCAAGGAAGGGGCAGTGCCCTCTTACCCAAGACCTTTTGCCAAAAGTCTACATTATTAGCAGGGTAATCATAAAATCCTTCATG
This sequence comes from Phocoena phocoena, assembly GCF_963924675.1. Lineage (NCBI taxonomy): Eukaryota > Metazoa > Chordata > Mammalia > Artiodactyla > Phocoenidae > Phocoena > Phocoena phocoena. Next base: position 50,163,679 of record NC_089222.1, read on the forward strand.
ATTGACCCACATGGATGGATTATGGTTAGGCCACCAGGAGATTGGCCAGATGCCTTAACGACCATTACCTGTTTTTGTTTCATGATTCATGACGGTGACTACCTGATGCTTTCTTATAGCAGGATCCCAAGCTCATCAATGCCCCTGACTTTTGCCTCTAAGCAGATTCAGAAGCTGAGAAACCAAAAATACCACTGTGACAGCCTGGCCAGAGGCTGGTCAAGAGCCTCTAAATGGAGAGGTTGCTTCTGGGCAGCAAAAGGAGAAGAAAAGACAGAACCAGAACCCAGTATATCACAGGCACACAGTAAAGGTATAGTAAATAAATAACCTGCTGCTAGGATTCTAACAATTGGGCTGGGAATTTATAAGCAAATTATCTATGAGTAACTATCCTCTGCGTATTTAAATTCCAAGAGGAAGAAGGGGGATGCTGACCTGAGCATGTTCTTTTCATTCCTCCCAAATTTACAGAGAGGTATAGCAGCTCTCCTCACCCCGACACCCCGCAGCACGAGTAAAGTTCCTTAATGATGAAGCTGTGGAAAGAAGTCAGGAGTGTCAAACCAGTGGAGTTCCCTGACATGAAAGGAAACACTAAAGCAAACACTTCTTCCCACTTGTTGTACATTTTCTTTAAATACACTCACTTTTCCACTTAATTTATTTTAAAGATGTTGCTATCACTACTTTAAAGATAAAACACTGCTCCTGTGATTAAGCCAAATACTATTGCCTGCCCAGGAACCTGAGGCTTGCTTTCTCTTTATGAAAAGAAGAAAATTAGGGGACTTCCCTGGTGGCTCAGTGGATAAGACTCTGCGCTCCCAGTGCAGGGTCCCGGGGTTCGATCCCTGGTCAGGGAGCTTATATCCCACGTGCATGCCGCAACTAAGGAGCCCACGTGCTGCAACTAAGACCCGGTGTAGCCAAATAAATAAATAAATGAATATTTTTTTAAAAAAGAAGAAAATTAGCAACTGTTAAAGAGGTGTTAAAGATATATTCGCATCAAACTGAGACTTTCTCCATGAAGGAATCAGAAACGTTGAAAGACAAGTGGAAAAGGATAACTTTTTCACTGTGTGATTATAGGTCATTTAGTGCTGAATCCTAGTACTATTTATTTTATTTATTTATTTATTTATTTATTTATTTATTTATTTTTGCAGTACGCGGGCCTCTCACTGTTGTGCCCTCTTCTGTTGCGGAGCACAGGCTCTGGACATGCAGGCCCAGCGGCCATGGCTCACGGGCCCAGCCGCTCCGCGGCATGTGGGATCTTCCTGGACCGGGGCACGAACCCGTGTCCCCTGCATCGGCAGACGGACTCTCAAGCACTGCGCCACCAGGGAAGCCCTCTAGTACTATTTAAATCAGTATTTCTCCCAATTTTAACGTGCATAGGAATCATATGGGGATCTTGTTAAAAATGCAGAATTGGATTCAGTAGGTCTGGGGTGGGACCCAAGGAGTTGCATTTCTAACACAATCTCAGTGATGCTGGTGCTGCCGGTTGTTGGATCACTTGGTGAGTAGCAAGGATCCAAAGTACCAGTGATGGTATGTGTCCCACATTCTGGGATATGCCAACTCTTATTTTACAGATGAGAAAAGTGAGGACTTGGGGGTTGTAAATAACCTACAGTTATTTAGGTTCTCTTCCAAAAGGTCTGTATGGTCACTGCCTTGCTGCTAGGGCCCTCAGAAACCGTTTTTCAAGGGGCTATGACATGAAAGTCAAGGTTCAGACTGCTGTGTTCTACAGGTTTTTCTGTGGTAACAGACGCACCCAAACTCTCGGTAGCTTAAAATAACAATACTTATTGTTCACATTAGGTCTCCACCGTGGATGACTCTGGGTTCTGCTCCATGTGAATCACTTTATATCATGTTATGATGCCCCATCTCAACCTGATACTTCAGAGTTGACCTTGGCCGGCAGGACCAAAGCTGGAGGACCTTGTACCATCAACTAAATGCTCTGGCTTGGAAGTCATGCATGTCACTATCGCCCACAACCCATTGGCCAGAACATGGCACCACTCAACGGTAGTTACAAGCAGGGAGTGGAGAAGAAGAATACTTCCATCTTCTTGGAATAAGAGAAGAATCAGTTACAGTGAACACTAAAAATCTCTACCAAATAAACAGTTTTTCTATCACTAACATCCTTGATTCTGTTATCACAGTCTTTTCTCTCTTCTCAGGATCTCCCATATCCAATGTTCCCAGGCCATGGGGCCACTGTTAGCCCACGTCCCCCCGCCCCCTAGTCCTTCTGTATCATACAGAAGGAAAAGGCAGTATAATGGCAGAGGGAATGCAGGATGCCAGGAGACTTTGGTGATAGCAGGGGCATCAAAAGAGGCCAAGTCAGGAAAAGTGACCATGGTGACTGGGAGAGAGAGAGAAGAGTAGAGAAAAAGGGGAGCAAGGGAAAGGAGATGAAACAACCATTTCTTTAGGGCCTACTAAATGTTAGGCCCTGTATTAGGATATTTATATGATTTTGTCCTCATAACATTCAGGTTGTTATTGGCCTGTTTGACACTCAAAGAAACAGAGGCTCAGAGGGCTTATATAACTTGTCATGGTCAACACAGAGTGTAAACTAGGATCGATGCCAGACTGTAAGCCTACAATCTCCCAGGAAGTCTAAGAAAGTCACTCTCACAGAGCAAGGCCGGACTGGTCCTGAAGAATGGACTCTACCTGTTCACACTGACATTGGAATTCCTTGGTTGTAGTGGGCACGTGCACACAAACAGCCGAGACATCCTGATTCCATAGTGGCTACTGTGTGTGGTTATACAGCACGCCTGGGAGACCAAGCTTCTGAAGCCCTTGAGGGGAGGATGTAATAGTTAAGGTCAGTGTGGGTGTTGGGAGGTCTTGCTCTGGAGCCTGAGAGTGATGGGGCCTAGAATTGTCCCATGTACTGTTCAAATCAAGGTAGGAAGGAGCAGAGGCTCTGGAGTCAGACAGACCTAGGTTTGTGTCCAAACTCAACCGCTTATTAGTGATGTGGTATTTGGCAAACCATTCAAGTTCTCTGAGACTTGGTATTCCAACCTGTAAAAGGGGATAAGAATGCCTAACTGCAGAGTTGTGGTGAAAACTGGAAATAGCATATAGTGCCCACCACATGTAGTTGCTCAATGTAAATGTCTAGTCTTAGTGTTATTAGCGATGAGAAGATCCCTCTACCTACCTGAGTGAGTTCAGCCATGGCAGGTTCCGGTTCTGAGCCTCCATTTGTTCTTCAGAAACATGAGGGAATGGGAGCATAGTTCCCCTAAGAGCTCTTCCAGAGACTCAAGTCAATGCACCAGGAGTCATGGGGTTCTCCTGGTGACAGCTGGGGAGCGGGCCCACTGAGCAGCCGTACCCAGTGCAGCACTGAGAAGGAGAACAGCTTATGCTGAATGAAGAGTCCCTGGGCCCACCGGCAGGGTTCCCAAACCCCAGACAGTAGCAGACTTCATTTTGTTGCCATTGCCACCAACCAATGACCCAGTAAGACAATAGGTAATGTAGGGATGATTGTGGGTCCAGGGGTGGTCTTTTTAGCCACCCTTGCGCATAGCAAGGACCACGTTGCTAACAGAAGCAGTGCCTGCCAAGGCAGCAGCTCCAGCAGCAGCTTTGAATACAGAACAAAAATGTCAATAAGCACCAGAGAGAATTGGAGGGAGAGGAATGGCGCTCACACTAATGGGATTGTTAGCTTACTCCAGTCTCAACAGGTCATGCTATTGCCACCAAGTGGAGAATGGATTATACTGGTAGTGTATAATCAATTATGTCCACAGCAGATTCCCTTCGTGAGATGGGCAGGCAAATCACTACCCTCTGAGTAAGCATCCATCATGTAAAACAGTGACTATTTTATTGTCAGCCTTTTAAAGATATGTATTCACCTGCTGTGTATAAGCTTTCTCCTGTTTAATTCAATGACTTTTAGAAAATGAGAATATTTCCTTCCATTGACTCATTTCTTAAAGCTCTTAAGAAGACCAAAGACTCTATAAAGCATTCCAATACATTAGATGAAGGTGATAAGACAATTTAGAAATGGGAATGAAGCTCCAGTTTCTGTCTATTCCCAGTCCCAGCTGGGGAAAGCTTAAATCTTCAACCACAGATGTCTGTTTCCAGAATCCCAGGGAGGGAGAGTTCACTGGCTCCCGCCTCCCCCTCCCTCTACAAAATGTGATTGTGTTTAATTATCCTTTTGCAATAAGGTTTTTGTCTCATTGTCCATGTCAGGTACCAGGAAGGCCTTTAAGATGATTCAAGGCGAGAACCAGTATGTCCTGCTTGGAGGATTCAGCCATCCCAGGCCCTGCAGCCCTCTGTCTTCAGATTGGCCAGTCACTCTGGCACTGGCGGTTGGGTCTGTGTGCAGCTTGGTCTGGTTTGGAGCAACTACCAGTGAACTTCCAGATCTTGAAACATGACTCGGCCTGTTGGATCTAGTCCTGAACCAGACACCAGCTCGCTGCTTTCTAGGTTCTGACCCTACAGGCCCCACTTTTAATTGTCTAGCCAAGCCCTGTGTTATTGCAGAGGATATACACTGAATTGTTTTCTTAATTTGATCTCTGTTTATATATCCGCGTTCAGTAGAGGCTTGGGTATCTGTTAAAATGGTGACCAAACAGGAGGCACTGATCTAATGTATAAAAACACTGTTGTGAGAAATAAGGACGGCTCCCTTTATTCTTACCCTGTCCTGATGAGTAACTGCATAGGTTTGCTTCATTCATGAGGTCTGCTTCCCGTCCTGAGCTTTTCTTTCTGTTCTCTGGGCTCTCCATCTTCTGATGTGGAGATATGGTGAAGCAGATGATGACGGCTGTGCAGTAACACTGCTGATGCCTTCCCACCTGCTCCCTGCACCTCAAGCCCCCTACCCTGGCTGACTCAGCTGCTGCTCTTCTCACTATGGTTAGTCTAGGAGACATTTGTACCAATTAGCATATCATCAGAAGAAATACTTTAAGCTATAATGGGAAATGAGGCAAACTTAATCCCATCTCACAATAGCTTAAAGGCTTTGTTTCGTCCAGAATAGATGCTGACAATGGTTGGTTTAAAAAGCAAGTGCCCATCTCCTTTGAATTCTCTAAGTGGCTTTAACATCACTGGTTCTTTACTAAATGAACTCTGCATAAACCTTGTGCCATCTCACACATGCCAATGCTTTTGGCTGGTTAGGAATCTTCGTAAAACAAGAGAAAAAGTGTCAATGTGAAGGAGAGCAAGAGAATGTTTACCCTATTCAGGAAGGTGACGTGACCTCTGGCTTTGAGGAAGCTCTGGGTCTAGCCAAGAGAATAGCATGAAATCTTTCAAGAATTAGGCTTTCTTCCATGTCAGGTAAGTGAATTACAACATAAAGAAATCTCCAGCTGTACATGTTGTGTTTATGTGGCGGGGGGCATAAAGTAACCTTAGTGATGTGAGATGTGGGAATGATTGCTATGCCCTGACGCCTCCCGTGATGAGACTTAGGTGGGTTTAGGAGAGATGTTGGAGGAACTATTTATTTGAACTAAATGGAGAAGTTGCAAGTAAAAAAGCATCTTTTTTTGCGGGGAGGGGGGAGCGGTGATTTCAGCCTGATCAAGAAGGCCAGATGTTTAAAAATTAAAATTATAATGGCTAACATTTATTGAGTGCTGACTAGATAGGGTTCAAGGAGGTCATAGATATCAGTCATTTGTTGACTAAATCAAATAAACTCTGAATAACCAAATTAGTGGTAGAATCTGATGTGTACGTTTTCAAGGAGAACTTCAGAATAGCTGCCCTGAGGAGAATTTATTAAACGAACATCAAATAAATATTTCCCAAGAGCTGACTATGTGCATGGTGACCAAGCTGGGCCTTTGTGATAAAGGAAAAGAGGAAAAACAGAACTGCCTAAAACTGAGTTGCTGAGTAGAACTGAGAGATTTTTTTTGGATGTAGACCCTGCTTAAAACTGAGTTGCTGAGTAGAACTGTAGGGATTTTTTTGGGATGGTGTATGTGTAATGAATACTAGGTAGAGGTGAAGGGGGAGTTGGCGTCCAGCAGTTCGGCTAGCTTGCTGTGATCTGACATTGAGTGGGCAATAAGGAGAATGTGGCTGTGACGTGGCCTTTTCAGTCTTCCCTGTGAATGACTTTCTAAATGAAAAGTTAGGGACTTCAGGCACAGCTGGGTCCAGGTGCTGAAAGAACATTACAAGGTGTCTGTCATCATCTCTCAGTTCTGTTTGTATCTGAGTTAGCTTCATCCTCAGCCAAACTCTCTCCTCAAGGGTGGCAAATGGCCACCAGTGGCCCCAGACTCACTTTTTTTTTTTTTTAAGTCTTTACTCAATGTGTTACAATATTGCTTCTGTTTTATGTTTTGGTTTTTTGGCCACAAGGCATGTGGGATCTTAGCTCCCCGACAAGGGATCGAATCCACACCCCCTGCATTGGAAGCGTGGAGTTTTAACCACTGGACTGCCAGGGAAGTCCCCCTGGACTCACTTTTTTACCAGGTTAACGACCCCAGTAGAAGGAGAGTATCTCTTTTCTAATAGTTCCTGCACAAGTCCCAGGGCTGACTCTCACTGGACTGACTGAGGTCATTTACTCATTTATTAATTAATTACTAAGTTCAGGGAAATGGAATGTGATAATTGACTGGTCTGTGCCCTGTGCTCACCATAGTTCGGGGAGGTGAGGTTAGTGCCACATAAGCCACATGGACTGGGAGTGGGGATAAGACACTGTTATTAGGAGAAAAATAGATTCTAGGCAGGTGAAAACAGTGGAGCATTTCCCAAAATTTATTGCTCAAAGAATCCTTTTTTCTTGAAGTTACTATTCAGTAGGACATACTTGCGGAAATGCAGTCTTCAGTGATCAGATCCCTAAATATGTCTCATAATATTCATGGTCTTGTGCCTAGAAATTTTTATCTGACCCCATTAACGTTGTTTTTAAATGAAGATGAAAAATGCACTGCCTAATTTTTTATACCCGTAAGAACTGCCATATTGACAATGATAATAGTGATTAAATTTGTTCTTAAAAATACCTCTTTGCATCTGTTCAGTGCTGTACACCTTATCAAGTTTTTCCCCCAACATACTATCTCATTAGCTCTGAGATGCTATCAACAGTAGTTAATTACTCAATGACCTCAGCTACCAGACATCAGTCTTCTTGTCATTAATTGCCAAAATATCATACCTGATTCCCAGCTCCCTTTAGCTCCACCTGTCACCTTGCTGGACTCAAAAACTCTTAATGAAGATGTTAAATGTACTAATTAACTTTGCCTTGGTGAAAATATCTTTTATTTTAGTGCCATAAGAAACTAGCAGAGGAAAGGACTGCTTGAAGGAAGAAGACTGGCAAATTGCCTCCAGCTGTCAATCTGAACAGTGACAGAAGGCAATGGTCCAGGCTCCAAATTATTTATGTTCAAAAGCGTTGGAGTTGGGATGGCTTAGTTGGAGCTGCCACTGAGCACTGGGTACTTCATTTTTACCCAAGAATGTATAAATGTATGCATGTATGTATCAGTGAGGATGCATTTGATTGCAAGTAAAGGAAAGCCCAACTCAAACTGACTTGAAAATAAAGGAAATTTATGGCTCTTATAACTCTTATGTCCGCCTTAGATCCTTTTTAGGACAAGGATGGATAGACAGATAGCTCGATTGATCTATCATATTATATGTATGGCTCAAGAGTTCAAGATTTGTTTGATTCGGTGGCATAACACAGTCTTAACACAGAAAGGGCTTCTTTTCATGGTGTCGAAATGGCTGCAATGGCTCTAGGCTCCACCTCTGCATCATATGCTCTCCAGAAGGAGAGAGCAAGCCTTTCTTTCCTATGAGCCCTTTCATATGACCCCTTCTGATCAAAAGCTTTAACCAGATGTTTGGATTATGCCAATTAATATTCTACCCCTGAAGCCAGACTTGAAATTATTTTCCCCTCAGTTATATGGGGGAATTGGGTGGTTACCAAGGAAGGAGAGCTGGATATGGGGGAGGCAACTTCAACAAAGCCCATTAGAGTAGGAATATATTATTGTATTCCCTGTCACTTCCTCTCTACCTCTCTCTCCTTTGAAATACTATCTATTTATCCTCATTCTACAAAGGATTTCAGTCAGATGTGGATCATCTATAGGAGGAGTTTGGGGATAGCAGAAAGAGCACTGGATTTGGAATTCAGTAGTGCCATACACTATCTCTATGACCTTGGGCAAGTCCCCATATCTAATATCTAAAATTCAACCTCTCTCATTGGATAAATGAGAATAATATTTACCCTATTCACCTCACAAGGTTGTTGTGATCAAAGAAAAGATCACGAATTTAGTAGCATTTTCTAATTTACAATTCAATTGTAAATTATTACTGTTTTTCTCATGGGTGGCATCATATAATGAGGAATAGAGATTTCAGAGCAATCACTCAGAGAAGCAGATTTGCTTCGGAAAATGTTCTATCCCAAACCTCCAGTTGCAGAAAAAAGCAGCAGCAGTGGCTTTTAGATACATGGTGCTGAGCACAGAAAACAATGACTTTGGAATAGCTGGAGAAAGACCAGATGGATGCCTCTATGATCAAAGGAGTTATTTTTAGAAACATGTTCAGTATCCTAGGACAGCGTCATGGGGGGAGAAATTATGCTCTGCAGTATAAAGTACTGTACTAGTATTCCCCTTGGAATATCCAGAGGTAAAAAAACATGGGTTTTGGAGCAGACAGACACCAAATTATCATGTAACCTTGAGCCAATCATTAACCTTTTTGATCTTCAGCATTCTCGTATGACAAAGGAGATAATAACTCTGACCTTATAGTATCTGGGGGATGGTTATACAAGTTGGTGACATACAGTGCCAAATAGTGCCTGGCACATAGAAGCTGCTTACTAAATATATAACACCTCTGGCTGCCTGCAGTAATCAGTAAATGTGTAAGTGTATAATAACAGGAGGACCTTATCTCTGAAGCTTTCTTCCTAAGCCTCAAAAGTCCATAAACATTTTGAATAGAATTCTTTATATTCTTACTCCTAGGAAAAATGACTTAGAGATGATGCTAAGATATTTAAAGCCAGACAGTGATTTCTGAACTGCTTAAAGTGTCTTAGCATGGTTGGCTCTGTGTTTCCAGGTCAGTTTCTATTACCAGAGTGATTTGGATATAAAGTACAAACAGGTAGCCATCCATTTAGTTATCAATATGTCAATTTATAGACTTAATTATCACCTTTTGAAAAGTTTATAGGTTTTCTTTTTTTTAAATTTTAATTAATTTATTTATTTAACATCTTTATTGGAATATAATTGCTTTACAATGGTGTGTTAGTTTCTGCTGTGTAACAAAGTGAATCAGCTATATGTATACATATATCCCCATATCACCTCCTTCTTGCATCTCCCTCCCATCCTACCTATCCCACCCCTGTAGGTAGTCCCAAAGCACCAAGCTGATCTCCCTGTGCTATGAGGCTGCTTCCCACTAGCTATCTATTTTACATTTGGTAGTGTATATATGTCAATGCCACTCTCTCCCTTCGTCCCAGCTTCCCCTTCACCCTCCCTGTGTCCTCAAGTCCATTCTCTACATATGTGTCTTTATTCCTATCCTGCACCTAGGTTCCTCAGAACCTTTTTTTTTTTTTTTTTAGATTCCACATATATGTGTTAGCATACGGTATTTGTTTTGCTCTTTTTGACTTACTTCACTCTGTATGACAGTCTCTGGGTCCATCCACCTCACTACAAATAACTCAATTTCACTTATTTTTATGGCTGAGTAATATTCCATTGTATATATGTGCCACATATTCTTTATCCATTATTCTGTCAATGGACACTTAGGTTGCTTCCATGTCCTGGCTATTGTAAATAGAGCTGCAAAGAACATTGCGGTACATGACTCTTTTTGAATTATGGTTTTCTCAGGGTATATGCCCAGTAGTGGGATTGCTGGGTCATATGGTAGTTCTATTTTTAGTTTTTTAAGGAACCTCCATACTGTTCTCCATAGTGGCTGTACCAATTCACATTCCCACCAGCAGTGCAAGAAGGTTCCCTTTTCTCCACACCCTCTCCAGCATTTATTGTTTGTAGATTTTTTGATGATGGCCATTCTGACCAGTGTGAGGTGATACCTCCTTGTAGTTTTGATATGCATTTCTCTAATGATTAGTGATGTTGAGCATCCTTTCATGTGTTTGTGGCCAATCTGTATGTCTTCTTTGGAGAAATGTCTATTTAGGTCTTCTGCCCATTTTTCGATTGGGTTATTTGTTTTTTTGATATTGAGCTGCATGAGCTGCCTGTATATTTTGGAGATTAATCCTTTGTCCATTGCTTCATCTGCAAATATTTTGTCCCATTCTGAGGGTTGTCTTTTCTCTCGTTTATGGTTTCCTTTGCTGTGCAAAAGCTTTTAAATTTCATTAGGTCCCATTTGCTTATTTTTTATTTTATTTCCATTACTCTTGGTGGTGGGTCAGAAAAGATCTTGCCGTGATTTATGTCAAAGAGTGTTCTGTCTATGTTTTCCTCTAAGAGTTTTATAGTGTCTGATCTTACATTTAGGTCTTTAATCCATTTTGAGTTTATTTTTGTGTTTGGTGTTAGGAAGTGTTCTAATTTCCTTCTTTTACATGTAGCTGTCCAGTTTTCCCATCACCACTTATTGAAGAGGCTGTCTTTTCTACATTGTATATTCTTGCCTCCTTTGTCAAAGAAGAGGTGACCATATGTGTGTGGGTTTATCTCTGGGCTTTCTATCCTGTTCCATTGATCTATATTTCTGTTTTTGTGCCAGTACCATACTGTCTTGATTACTGTAGCTTTGTAGTATAGTCTGAAGTCAGGGAGCCTGATTCCTCCAGCTCCGTTTTTCTTTCTCAAGATTGCTTTGGCTATTTGGGGTATTTTGTGTTTCCATACAAATTGTGAATTTTTTTGTTCTAGTTCTGTGAAAAATGACATTGGTAGTTTGATAGGGATTGCATTGAATCTGTAGATTGCTTTGGGGAGGATAGTCATTTTCACAATGTTGATTCTTCCAATCCAAGAACATGCCATATCTCTCTGTCTGTTTGTATCATCTTTAATTTCTTTCATCAGTGTCTTACAGTTTTCTGCATACAGGTCTTTTGTCTCCTTAGGTAGGTTTACTCCTAGGTATTTTATTCTTTTTGTTGTAATAGTAAATGGGAGTGTTTCCTTGATTTCTCTTTCTGAGTTTTCATTGTTAGTGTATAGGAATGCAAGAGATTTCTATGCATTAATTTTGTATCCTGCTACTTCACCAAATTCATTGATTAGCTCTAATAGTTTTTTGGTAGCCTCTTTAGGATTTCCTATGTATAGTATCATGTCATCTGCAAACAGTGACAGTTTTACTTCTTTTTTTCCAATTTGGATTCCTTTTATTTCTTTTTCTTCTTTGATTGCTGTGGCTAAAACTTCCAAAACTATGTTGATTAATAGTGTTGAGAGTGGGCAACCTTGTTTTGTTCCTGATCTTAGAGGAAATGCTTTTAATTTTTCACCATTGAGAATGATGTTGGCTGTGGGTTTGTCATATATGACCTTTATTATGTTGAGGTAGTTTCCCTATATGCCTACTTTCTGGAGAGTTTTTATCATAAATGGGTGTTGAATTTTGTCAAAAGGTTTTTCTGCATCTATTGAGATGATCATATGGTTTTTCTCCTTCAATTTGTTAATATGGTGTATCACATTGATTGATTTCCGTATATTGAAGAATCCTTGCATTCCTGGGATAACCCCCACTTGATCATGGTGTATGATCCTTTTAATGTGCTGTTGGATTCTGTCTGCTAGTATTTTGTTGAGGATTTTTGCATCTATGTTCATCAGTGATATTGGCCTGTAGTTTTCTCCTTTTGTGACATCTTTGTCTGGTTTCAGTACCAGGGAGATGGTGGCCTCGTAGAATGAGTTTGGGAGTGTTCCTCCCTTTGCTATATTTTGGAAGAGTTTGCAAAGGATAGGTGTTAGCTCTTCTCTAATTGTTTGGTAGAATTCGCCTGTGAAGCCATCTGGTCCTGGGCTTTTGTTTGTTGGAAGATTTTTAATCACAGTTTCAATTTCAGTGCTTGTGATTGTTCTGTTTGTATTTTCTACTTCTTCCTGGTTCATTCTCAGAAGTTGTGCTTTTCTAAGAATTTGTCCATTTCTTCCAGGTTGTCCATTTTTTTGGCATATAGTTGCTTGTAGTAATCTGTCATCATCCTTTGTATTTCTGCAGTGTCAGTTGTTACTTCTCCTTTTTCATTTCTAATTCTGTTGACTAGAATCTTCTCCCTTTTTTTCTTGATGTGCCTGGCTAATGGTTTATCAGTTTTGTTTACCTTCTCAAAGAATGAGCTTTTAGTTTTATTGATCTTTGGTATTGTTTTCTTCATTTCTTTTTCATTTATTTCTGATCTGATCTTTATGATTTTTTTCCTTCTGCTGACTTTGGGGGGTTTTTGTTCTTCTTTCTCTGTTTGCTTTAGGTGTAAGGTTAGGTTGTTTATTTGAGATTTTTCTTGTTTCTTGAGATAGGATTGTATTGCTATAAACTTCCCTCTTAGAACAGCTTTGCTGCATCCCATAGATTTTGCATCATCGTGTTTTCATTGTCATTTGTTTTTAGGTATTTTTTGATTTCTTCAGTGATTTCTTGGTTACTTAATAGATTGTTTAGCCTCCATGTGTTTGTATTTTTTACAGTCTTTTTCCTGTAAATGATATCTAGTCTCATAGTATTGTGGTTGGAAAAGATACTTGATATGATTTCAATTTTCTTAAATTTATCAAGGCTTGGTTTATCCTGGAGAATGTTCCATGAGCAATTGAGAAGAAAGTGTATTCTGTTGTTTTTGGATGGAATGTCCTATAAATATCAATTAAGTCCATCCTGTTTAATGCGCCCTTTAAAGCTTATGTTTCCTTATTTATTTTCATTTTGGATGATCTGTCCATTGGGGGAAGTGGGGTGTTAAAGTCTCCTAATATGATTGTGTTACTGTTGATTTCCCCTTTTATGGCTGTTAGCATTTGCCTTATGTATTGAGTTGCTCCTATGTTGGGTGCATATATATTTACCATTGCTCTATCTTCTTTTTGGATTGATCCCTTGATCATTATGTAGTGTCCTTTTTTTTTTTTTTTTTTTTGCGATATATGGGCCTCTCACTGTTGTGGCCTCTCCCACCGCGGAGCACAAGCTCCGGATGCGCAGGCTCAGCGACCTTGGCTCACGGGCCCAGCGGCTCCACGGCATGTGGGATTCTCCCGGACCGGGGCACGAACCTGTGTCCCCTGCATCAGCAGGCAGACCCTCAACCACTGCACCACCAGCAAAGCCCTGTAGTGTCCTTCTTTGTCTCTTGTAATAGTCTTTATTTTAAAGTCTATTTTGTCTTATATGAGAATTGCTACTTCTGCTTTCTTTTGATTTCCATTTGCATGGAATATCTTTTTCCATCCCCTCACTTTCAGTCTGTATGTGTTCCTGGGTCTGAAGTGGATCTCTTGTAGACAGCATATATACGGATCTTGTTTTTGTATCCATTCAGCCAGTCTATGTCTTTTGGTTGGGGCATTTAATCCTTGTACATTTAAGGTAATTATTGATATGTATGCTCCTATTACCATTTTCTTAATAGTTTTGGGTTTGTTTTTGTAGGTCTTTTCTTTGTGTTTCCTACCTAGAGAAGTTCCTTTAGCCTTTGTTTTAAAGCTGTTTTGGTGGTGCTGAATTCTCTTAACTTTTGCTTCTCTGTAAAGGTTTTAATCTCTCTATCGAATCTGAATGAGATCCTTGCTGGGTCGAGTAATCTTGCTCGTAGGTTTTTCCCTTTCATCACTTTAAATATGTCCTGCCACTCCCTTCTGGCTGTCAGAGTTTCTGCTGAAAGATCAGCTGTTAACCTTATGGGGATTCCCTTGTGTGTTATTTGTTGCTTTCACCTCGCTGCTTTTAATATTTTTTCTTTGTATTTAATATTTGATAGTTTGATTAATATGTGTCTCAGAGTGCTTCTCTTTGGGTTTATCCTGTATGGGACTCTTTGTGCTTCCTGGACTTGATTGCCTATTTCATTTCCCATGTTAGGGAACTTTTCGACTATAATATCTTCAAATATTTTCTCAAACCCTTTCTTTTCCTCTTCTTCTTCTGGAACCCTTATATTTTGAATGTTGGTGCGTTTAATGTTGTCCCAGTCGTCTCTGAGACTGTCCCCAATTCTTTTCATTCTTTTTTCTTTATTCTGCTCCCTGGCAGTTATTTCCATCATTCTGTCTTCCAGCTCACTCATCCATTCTTCTGCCTCAGTTATTCTGCTATTGATTCCTTCTAGAGAATTTTTAATTTCATTTATTGTGTTGTTCATCCTTGTTTGTTTACTCTTTAATTCTTCTCTGTCTTTGTTAAACGTTTCTTGTGTTTTCTCCATTCTATTTCCAAGATTTTGGATCATCTTTACTATCATTACTCTGAATTCTTTTTCAGGTAGGTTGCCTATTCTGCCTTCATTTATTTGGTCTTGTAGATTTTTACCTTGCTCCTTCATCTGTAACATATTTTTTTGTCATTTCATTTTTTTTTTTCTTAATGGGTGGGGCTGTAGTCCTGTCTTACTGGTTGTTTGGCCTCAGGCATCCAGCACTGGAGTTTGCAGGCAGTTGGATAGAGCCAGGTCTTGGTGCTGAGATGAGGACCTCTGGGAGGCTTCACTCCGATTAATATTCCCTGGGGTCTGAGGTTCTCTGTTAGTCCAGTGGTTTGGATTTGGAGCTCCCACCGCAGGAGCTCGGGCCCGACCTCCGGTGTGGGAACCAAGATCCCTCAAGCTGCGTGGCATGGCAAAAAAAATAAAAGTGAAAAGAAGAAAGAAAATGAGAAGCAGTACAATATCAAAGAATAGAAAAGAAAAGAAAATTAGAAAGATTAAAAAATATATTAGGGGCTTCCCTGGTGGCGCAGTGGTTGAGAGTCCACCTGCCGATGCAGGGGACACGGGTTCGTGCCCTGGTCCGCGAAGATCCCACATGCGGAGCGGCTAGACCCATGAGCCACGGCCGCTGAGGCTGCGAGTCCGGAGCCTGTGCTCTGCAACGGGAGAGGCCACAACAGTAAGAGGCCCGTGTAGCGGAAAAAAAAAAAAATATATATATATATATATATTAGGAAAAATAAAAATATAATTGAAGCAAAGGGTCACTGGGGGTTCCTCCTGTCCCCTTAGGGGTCCATGGTCCCCCACCAGTGCCTGGTAGGTGCCCTTGTTGTGCAGAGATGCGAATTCCACATCCTCCTAGTCCGCCATCTTGACTCCGCCCCTCTAGTGTCCTTTTAATGACACTGTAAAACATCTTTTGAATGGAATAGTTGAATTTACCAAAAAATTTAGATTGGGTTATAATTGGGATATAACATAGGTATAAAAATTTGCACAAATCATAAGTGTATAGCTTAACAATTTATCATAAAGAAAACACTCCTATGCTCATCTTTCAAGACATGAAATAGACTTTATGAATATCTCCCTTTTGCTCCCTTTCTTTAATAACCCTTCTTTCTTCCTTAGAGTTAACAACTGTCTTAGTTATCTATTTCTCTATAACAAATTATCACAAACTTAGTGACTTAAAACAACAAACATTTATTATCTCATAGTTTCTGAGTGTCAGGCATCCAGGGGCAGCTTAGCTGGTGATTTGAGCTCAGGCTCTCATTAGGCTGTGGTCAAGATTTAGTAAAGGCCTGTAGTCATCTGAAGATTTTACCAAGACCGGAGGATTTGCTTCCAGAAGGCTCACTCGTATGACTATTGACTGGAGTCCTCAGTTCCTCACTGGCTGTTGTATGAGGCCTCAGTCCCTCATTGCGTGGGCCTCTCCCTAGGGCTGCTCAGAATGTGTTAGCTAACTTCCCCGCAGTTGGGGTGGGGGTGGGGTGGAGGGAAGAAGGACAGGGGAGAGGGGGAGGAGGAGCTATGGTGACTTTTCTGACCTAGTTTTTGAAGTCACACATTGTCATTTTTTACTTTATTCTATTTGTTAGAAGCTAGTCTCTAAGTCCAGCCCACACTCAAGGGGAAGAGAATTAGACTCCACTTCTTAAAGGGAGGAATATAAAATAATTTTATAAAATCACTAAAACTACGTTTACTTCCAATATCTTTTCATTTTTCTTTTTTGTGAACTTCATAGAAATAGTATCATACAATATATATTCTGTATCAGGCTTCTTTCATTCAGAATTATGTTTATGGAATTCATTTTTGAGCATAGCAGTCTTCTGTTCATTTTACTTTCTGGATGGTATTCCATTACACAAATATATCACAGTTGATTTATTCATGGACATGGGTTGATCCTAGTTTGGAGCTATTACAAATAATAGTGCATGAATGTTCTTGGACATAACTTTTGGTGCACATACATATGCATTTCTGATAGTTATGTATTTTAGAGTGAATTACTGGGTCCGTAGATTATGCAGTGTTATGTATTAAGCGTTAGTAAATGATGCCAGAGCTTTTTCCAAAGTGGGTGTATTGATTTACATTTCCACCAGCAGTGTATGAGAGTTTCGGTTACTCCACATTTTTGTTAGCACTAGGTATGATCAGTCTTTTTAATTTTAGTCATTCTAGTAAATGTATGGCAGCATCTCATTTTAGTTTTAATTTGTATTTTCCTCATGATTAATGAGATTGAGCTTTTCATTTCATTGACAATTCGGATAACTTCTTAAATTGTTTCTTCAACTCTCTTGCCCACTTTTCTACTGAGTTGTTTATCTTTATTTTATTGATTTATGGGAATTCTTTATAAATTTTCATTGCATGAATTACAAATATCTTTTCCCACTCTGCGGCTTGCTTTTTTCATTCTCTTAATGGCATCTTTCTTTTTTTTTTGCGGTGTGCGGGCCTCTCACTGTTGTGGCCTCTCCCGTTGTCCGGACACGCAGGCTCAGCAGCCATGGCTCACGGGGCCTAGCTGCTCCACGGCATGTGGGACCTTCCCAGACCGGGGCATGAACCTGTGTCCCCTGCATCGGCAGGCAGACTCTCAACCACTGCGCCACCAGGGAAGCCCATGGCATCTTTTGACGAATAGAAGTTTTTGACTTTAATGCAAGTTTTCAATCATTTCCTTTGTTATTAGTGCTTTTTTTGTGCCTATCTTTCTCTATGCCTAATATAAAAATATTAGTCTATATTATTTTCATTAAATTTTAATGTTTTACCTGCTTCAGATAGATCCTCAATCAATTTGGCATTGATTTCTGTGTAAGGTGAAGTAGAGGTCATTTCATTTTTTAAAACAGTCACATAAATAATTGACTCAGCATTGAAAAGATTGTCCTTTCTCACTACTCTGCATTGCCACCTGTGTTATACTTCAGGTGTCCATGTGTGTAGGTCTGTTTCTGGACTGTTATATTTCACTGATCTGTTTATCCCCACATCAACACTACACTCTATTAAAAACATATCTTCATATGTCTTGAATTTATTTACTTCCTTTTTTAATTATTTAATATTTTTGCCCATTCTTGACACTTTGCACTTCTTAATTAATTTTGGAGTCAACTTGCTTAAATGTCTCTTAAATATTGAGATCAATTGATCTGTTAAATATTGAGATCAGTTTTGGGGAGGATCAGTTGATTTACAACATGGAGTATTCTAATCCACAACACGCTAGAACCTTCCATTTATTTAGATATTCTTTTATTTATCTCGGTAATTTTTTAGAGTTTTTGGTAGAGGTCTTATGTATCTTTTATTAAATTTATTCCTAAGCAATTGAGATATTTTCTACTATTTTTGCTTATATATAGAAATGCTACTGATTTTTTTTTTAATATTGACTTGGTATCCAGTAACTTTGCTAAATTAAATTATTAATTCTAAAAGTTTATCTTTAGTGCCTGTGGATTGTCTACAGTACCATGTCATTTACAAATAATGATAATTTTATTTATTTGTTTATTTATTCATTCATTCATTTATGCATTGCACTGGCTATGACTTCCAGTACAATGTTTAATAGGAGGGATGGTGGCAAACATTCTTGTTCTATTTCTAATCTCAGAATTTGAAATCTCTGCCTACTTTTTATATTTACCTTTATATTCAGATATTCAATCCACACGGAGCATTTTCTAAAGTATAGTTAAGAGGTAGGAATTCCACTCAGTTTGTTCTACATACTGATATTTTTTTTCCAATACCATATTCTAAATAATACATTCATTTGTTGTTGATTTGGCTTGTCACTTTGATTATATACCAGATAAGCAATGAAGGTCACCTATATCAGTATGAGAGTGATAGATTTGGTGAGACATGGCCAGAATCTGGGTATTTTTTGATAGACCTTTTTTCTAATTTAAACGTTAGTACAACCCATGAATACAGAAAAGAGTGCACATAACTCTGGGTGTGTTATGAGAATGAGGAAGGTTTCTGATTGATTGTTTAGCTTAAGAGTGTATAATTCTTGCCATAGATAGTCTTTATAAGGAAGGGCAGCAGTTCGCTATAAATCTGCTTGAAACCAAGTGTCAAGGCAATAATGAATAACCTCTTGACACTATCATATGAACTTGTTTATGTGGCATCTGGCCTGTTGGCAAAGAAAGGCGGAGGAAATGTATAACTATGAATGCAGGTAGCTCCAAAAGGAAGTTAAATAAGTTCTTTTCCTAAAAGCTTTTTTAAAAAATCATAAATAGGTGTTGGACTTCAGTGAATGCCTTTTATGCACCTACTGAGATATTTGTGTGGGTTTTCACTTGCAGTGCTATAATGTGGTATAAATTGTTATATTTAATATGCTGTTCAATTCAGTTAGCTAAGGTAGTAGATGCCGTGTGTGCCCTGGTCATATCCACTTGGGATGAACCATTTCTGTGCATGCTGAGCCCACTACCAGTAGTGGCCTGTGATTCTTGGCCTGAGAGTTTTCTCTAGTCACTGGAACCTCTTCTGTCTGTGTGCAGGTCAGGCTGCAAGTACCAGAGAATGAACACTTCTCCCATCCCAGGGGCAGCCCTCAGCCAATAACTGATGAAATTGAGAGGATAAAGGACCTAGTTTCCATGCCCCTTGGGAAGGATAAAACTGAGACATGTGTTCTACATTGGCTCCCAGTCTAACCTAATGGATTAAACACAAGTTGCTCATAGTGATAACTTGCTTGAAAATGCACTTGTTTCCTTCTTTCATTCTCTTACTTCACTCACTTACTGGTGTTTCCTAGAGTCACCTTCTAAATAAATCATTGCCCATCAATACTTATCTTAGGGTCTGTTTCTGGGGTATCCCAAAATAAGATAGCTAACATTTTTTTTTTTTGCATTTTGTATCTATGTTCAAAAGTAAAATCAGTCTGAAATTTTTTAATCTTATATTTCCCTTTTCCAATTTTATTATGAAGGTTACACAATCCTAATAATGTTAGTTTGATAGCTTTACTTTTTTTTCTTCTTAAACAATTTATATTAGAGAGTGATTATTCTTCACAGTTCGATAAAACTCACACAAAACCATATGGGTGTGATGCTTCTTGGGGAGGAAAGAGGTAGCTTTGATTGCAATTATAATGTCTTTAATAGCAATCGGTTTATACAAATTTTCTATTTCTTTTTGTGTAAATTTTGCCATATTTCATACATTGCAAGAAAGTTACTCATTTTAACTAGGATTTCAAATATACTGGTTTATAGTTACTCATCATAGTCATGTAAATTGTATGGTGGAGCTGGCTCGTACTCGTTCATGAGAGTTGATGATTGTTAAATTTTCAGTAACTTTATGAGTGGTTAATGTCACATTGGTAACTGGTCATAATTGGAAATTGGCCATGGTGGGAGTATTTACACCATAGAAATTGGCAAACACTACATATTAGGGATTTTTTTTCTTGGTGAACTGGTTGTTATACTTACCAGCACACCATTGGTTACTCTCATACTTCACTGGTCCCTCCTCCTCCATCTCCTTTATTGATTTCTCCTGTTTTCCTTGACTCTTAACATTTCAGTGTCCCATTAGACAATCTTTGGTCCCATGTTCATCTTTGTCTTCACTGACAGCTCCTGGTGATCTCATCTAGTCTCATCTAGTCTCAGGGTTTTAAAACCTACCCATATTCCCATGAGTCCCAGATTTCTACCTCCAGCTTGGACCTTTCTCCTAAATGCCAGACTCACATGGCCAGTTGTCAACTCAGCATCTCTTCCTTGATGTCCAATAGACATCTCAGATTTAACATGATCAAAACTGACTTCCTGATATACTCCCTCAAGCCTGCTCCCCTGGCAATCTTCCCCACCTCAATTGTTGGCAACTCCATATTCCAGTTACTCAGGCAGAAAGTCTTATAGTCATTCACGATTTCTGTCTTTCTCTCATACCCTACATACACTCTATTAGAAAATCATATTAGCTGTACATTAAAATGTAAACAAGTCTGGCAATTTCTCACTCTTCTACCCTAAGTTCCCACTATCTCTTAACTGAATTATTGCCATAGCCTTCTAATGGGTTTCCTCCTCACACCCACCCTTACCCTCCCTAGAATCTGTCATCAAATCCTTCAAGTAGCAAGAATGATCCTTTTTTTTTTTTTTTTTTTGGCCACAATGCACGGCTTGTGGGATCTTAGTTCCCTTGCCAGGGATTGAACCCTGGCCCCCTGCCGTGGAAGCGCAGAGTCCTGACCACTGGACCACCAGGAAATTCCCCAGAATGATCTTTTTTTAAGCATCAGATCACGTTACTCCTCTGCTCAAAACTTCCTGATGACTCCCAGTTTCACTCAGAATACAAGCCAGAGTCCATGTGATGGGCCTCACCTTTACTTCTCTGACCACATCTCCTACTATATTTCCCTCCCCTCAAAGTCTACTCCAGTCACATTGATCTTTTCACTGATCTCCAAAAAAACAAGCAACCCTCCCCCCAAAAAAAACCCCTCAAAACCAACAGAACAACACAGGCAAACTCCTGCCTCAGAGCCTCTGTCTGGTATGTTCTTCCCCTAGATAACTGCACAACCTACTTCCTCGTTTGATTCAAAAACCATATATTATATGATTGCTGTTTATTATGTCTCTCTGAGCCCTACAAGGGTAAGAAGTTTTCTATTTGTTCACTGATACATCCCCACAGTGAGGCAGAAGATTGCCTGACACACTGTGATGCTCAGTACATATCTGCTGAATGAATGTATCAGCTTAATCACAGAAGATGTGGCCTTGCTCTTCTTGTTAAGTAAGATTCAGGGCTCTGCCTAGTCTCCCCAGGATAGTCTCAGGTAATGGGACACACCAGTTTGTGCTTTCATATCACACCTTCTGAGAGCAGCTCCCATGCTGTCCTTTGACTGGAGGAAGTAGACCTAGTTTTCTTAGGAAATTACAGCGGGAACCACTCCACCCCTTCTTTACCATATCTGTAAGTGTGAAGTCCTGCTTGGAATGAGAAGAAACTTTACCCTTCTCTGGCTGAGAGCCTCACTCTCTCTTGTGATCCCCCAAATTGGGATTGAGATTGGAAGGCAGACTTAAAGTTTGGTTAGGTTTTACGTCTGCTTACCAGCCTATGTTCCCTGAATTAATGCCCTTTCTTTAAAGGGCATTAACTCCACCCCTGAAATTAGACAGTTAGTCGTTAATCAGCTAAAGACAAACAGGTAATGACTCAGAAATGGGTTTAGCAATTTACTGAGGAGATTCAACTCAGTGGAGTACAACAGTTTTATTTTTTCCAATTACCTCTTTAAACGATGCTCTCATAAGTCCTCCATTTCCTGTCTTTTAGCAGTATCTTCAGCTGATTCCATAACTTTCTTGTCACTCTTGCTAATTAAAAGTCCAGTTCAGTTTCAAAGTCTATTAAAGCTCATCCTCTCCTCTCCCTGCAGCCTAGGTCTGAGCAATGACCTCTGGATTTTGGAAGCAGAAATTGGAGATGAACACATTCTGCCCTCTCTTCCTCTAGGTCTCCAACCTCTTGGGCAATAGGGGGCTGGAAAGAGAGGTGGTGCAGTCAGGGGTCATCGTACAAAACTGGCCACATGTATGTGGCAGGGAAATATCCCTGGACAAGCCCTGTTTTGATGTGGTTTTGTTTGATGCTAGTGGCCTCTGCTGATGGAGTGGTTTTGCACAGATACTATTCAAGGTTTTTTTGAGGGTGGCATCAAATTTTGTCTGATTCCCTCCCCTCTCCACCCTTGGTACTAAGAATCCCTCAGTGAAAGACAATTGGGTCTCTTTTTGGTCTGGCAAGTGGTCCAGGTCTCCACCCTCTTCTCCTGATGGGGTATCACCTCACCTGGCCTGGTGGCTGCCTTGACAACCCTATAACTCATCCCTCCTGCTATGATGTCATCCCTCCTGCATGATGTCATCGAAACCACTGAGGTATGTTCCACACCCTCTGAGAGCTCTGGGGGCTTGAACTGAGGCTGTCTCAGCTATCATTTCCTTACGTGGCATAATACATTATAGTTCCTTCTCATTCTGACGGCCCTTCTTTAGAAATAGGCAGACAAGAAGGAAGCACCAGTCTCTAGATTCAGAAGCGTTTCCTCTCCCCATCAGTGACTGCATGTCAGGATATCCTAAGAATTCTGTCATCACACTCTGGCCCTCCCTGGAAGGCAATGTCAGAGCAGGATTTAGGTGCCATTGCTCAGCAAGCATCCATCCAGGGATGAGGTGATGGGCCCTGCTTCTTGTGAGCACCTCCAATCTCTACAAAAGATTCCCTTGGAGCCTTCTCTACATCATGTGGCACTAGGTGATGTGTGGTTGTGGGTAGGTGTCTGCTCCAATTTGTGTTCCCCTTCCACAGTAGAGAGAAGTCCCTGGGAAAGAGCTGCCCAACCAGGAACTATAATTCTCAGCCCCCTTTGTGTCTAGTTCTGCCCATGTGACTTGCTACCACCAACGGAATGTGAGCAGAAGTGATGGGACACTTCCGGGCTGAAGCCTTTAAGAAGTAGACATGCCCCCTCCAGGCACTCTTTCCACTTCCAGTGGTTGGTTGCAGATGATGAGGACTCAGGAAATGATGGCAAAGCCGCAAGATGGGGGAAGCCAGAATCCCTGAATCACTTACAGATGAAAGCTCTCTGCTGAACAAGAACATCTGCTTTGAACTGTTAGGTGAGAAATAAACTACTGTGTTTGAGCTACTATGTAGAGTTTGGGCTCACTGGTTATGGCAGCTAATGTTACACTAACTATTACATATGAGAAGGAAGCTGCTGTCTTCTCCCCTGGTTAAGGGAGAAAGAAGCCTTTCACAATGAACACTGAACTCCCTACATGAGACACATCACACTATCTTTCCCAACTTCCGATCTTCTTGTATAAACTGGAGGCTGGAGTGAAGCTAGGGAGTAAGGAGGGATGTTTTGTTGGCTCTTATTTTGCTGTGGACGCAGTGTGTGGTCCAGCTATGGCTGTAGTAGAAAGTAAAGCTATCTGGTTACCAATTCTAGGGCAATAGGAAATGTTCCATTCAGCATGTTGTGACAGGAATTTTTGAAAATATGAAAACGTGTTCATGGACTCATTATCATCATCACACAGCCTTGAAAGGGCCAGAAGCCCCAGACTGGTAACAGACGTGGACTCCCTGCTTTTGTTTACTGTTGCCTCTGTTCCCTGTCACTGGCCTGCTAATGTTGAGACTTCACGGGGGTGCAGCTGTGGTGAGCCTAATGGCTGAAGAAGACATCTTATGGTTTGATGCCTGGAGGAACTATTTAGGGAATATTAGTCAGGCCTGGCTTTGGTGACAGTGACTACATGACTCCACAAAATGCCTCCTCTGCCTCCTGCTCCTGGGCTGAAGTGTGGTTGGTCCTGGGACCATCAGAATGTGGTTACTTGATGCCAAGATATCAGTGGGTTACAGGAGGTACAGTCAGCTGGCAAGAGGTAGCAGTACAGACAGGCGGATGGTGAGTATCAGAGAGGCCCTGGGGAAGGCAAGAATGAATGCCTGGCAGGTGGGAGAACTGTGGCATTGTTTAATTTGTATAAGAAGACGGGACCATAAGAAATCCCAGGCTGGAGGTCGGCAGGAGGACTCTGGTTTCCAGAGGTAGGGACCAGTGTGCTAGTAAGGCAGGCTTTAGGAGAAACTGGTGCAGTGTAGGGAATCAAGATGGGGCCTCAGGCACTGGAACCTATAGGAAACACAGGAAAAGTGTGCATGGAACTCTTTTTAAGGTTGCCTTGGTACCGAGTCACCGAGTATCTATTATAGGGTTATGTAATCTTTTCTGGTGAAAGAGATGAATTGTCCCAGAGCCTGGCCAAAGGTTGAATCTACAGCTAAAGATTAAGTGGTCCAATCAGATGATATCACTCATATATGTGGAATGTAATTTTAAAATAATAATACAAATAAACTTATTTACAAGACAGAAACAGACTTACAGATATAGAAAACAAACTTATGGTTACCAAAAGGGAAATGTGGGTGGGGAAGGATAAATCAGGAACTTGGGATGAACATACACACACTTCATATATATATATATATATGATAGATAACAAACAAGGACCTACTGTCTAGCCCAGGGAACTCTACTCAATATTCTGTGATTACCTATATGAGAAAAGAATCTTAAAAAGAATGAATATATGTATATGTATAACTGAATCACTTTGCTGTACACCTGAAACTAACACAACGTTGTAAATCAAATATACTCCAATAAAATTAAAAAAAAAAAAGATTAAGTGGTCCAAGAGGACCATAGGTGCAGGGACATAAGTGTTCAGGCAGATCAACACCTTCTGGTGTCTAAAATTTCCACCATTGGAGTTAAGACTTTAGGTTAAAATAGAATGTAAGGCCGTTATTAAAATGCAGTTATTTCCCAAGAGAATTAATTAACATTGGCACGTCTGCATATTAGAGTATCACCTCACGGTAATTTGCCAAAGGACACACAATTCATAAGTAGCCGTGGTAAGTTGTATTATTGTTGAAGATATTTGCTGTCCCTCCTTGGGGATGGGTTAAACCTCCCTCCTCTGTTGGTGTTGGGCTTGGCCATATGACTAGTTTGGTCAGTAAAGTATGAATGGAAGTGATGAGAGCAGACAGCATAGGATTTCATGGTATCTTGTCTTTCTTCCATGAGATCAGTTTCCCAGATTGAGGCTGCTCCTTTCACCTGGGTCTTGAGATGAAGACAACACGAAACAGAGCTGCAGCTGACCCATAATTGATATGTAGACTGAGCGAGAAATAAACCTTTGCTATTGCAGCCACCGAGATTCTGGATTTGTTTGTTACTACAGCATAATTGAGCCTAAGCTGATTAATACAGGGACTGAAACAGGATTCGAACCCAGGCCTGTCTGACTCCAAGGCGCATGCCCTTTCCTTCATAGCATGCTACCCCTCGTGCCCGCCCCCCACCAGCAGAAAGGACACAGAGGCTTAATCACCTGTCCGTGCAGCTGGCAGCCTCTCCTCCCACCTCCTTACACAAACGCCTAGTGGAAGCTCGAGAAAGTTCCAGGAGAGCACAGCCGTCCCCAGAGGAGCCCCGCCCAGATGGGAATATAGTGCTGCCACAGAGCAGATCTGATTCCCCAGCTTCCTGTCAGCTTCCTCCTTCCCGGAAACACTAAAGCAGGAAATGGAAGAACAAGCGATGACAGCGATGAGTTCCGTGCTGCCCAAGCACGTTGCAGATGCTTTCTCTAGCTTGGAGTTGGTGCAATCTGGTAGATGGGCACTGGCTGGAGTGATGGGCCAGCATTCCATTCCCAGCTTCCTCCCGCCTCTGGAGTAACTGGGAAATCCGTCATCCCAGATTGGATGTGGGCACTTCCCTGTGTGTGTGTGGGGGGAATGGGCCCAGTGCCTTTCATTCAAAACAAATAGGTGTTCTAATGAAAATCAGGCTGAGCCTTCAGGCAGAATGGAATTTCGCTGCTTAGACTGACAGATTAAGTCAGGTCAGCAGGGAGAAATAAACAGACAGACAAGCTAATCCAAAGAGGGGTCTGATGTTGCTGCTTTTTATTTTTCAAACACCTGTGACATTTTTCCTCCAGAGATTTAAACTAAGAAAATGGAGTTGGCAACCCCTCTCTTTGTTTGAATTTTCCCCTAGGATTCTGTGTTGCAGGGAAAAACCAGCCTGGGTCAATGGCCTGGAGAATTGTCCTGAAGAATCTCCTGTCCTGGCATCTGTCACAGGGACCAGCAGTCAAGGAGCAGCTGAGGCTGCCTGGGCAGAGAGTAGGGCAGACCGAGTCTGCCGTTAACCTGTGACCACGGAAAGGAGATCTGTGTAGTCAATCCACAGGACACCAGCCATCATTTATTTTGCTTTTTTTTTTGTTTGCGGTACACGGGCCTCTCACTGTTGTGGCCTCTCCCGTTGCGGAGCACAGGCTCCGGACGCGCAGGCTCAGCGGCCATGGCTCACGGGCCCAGCCGCTCCGCGGCATGTGGGATCCTCCCGGACTGGGGCACGAACCCACGTCCCCTGCATCGGCAGGTGGACTCTCAACCACTGCGCCACCAGGGAAGCCCCTGTTTTGCTTTTAAACTGTGTTTGAGCCACTATGTAATCTGCCCCAAGTGATGGATCATTTTGAGGAACTGATTGGCACTTGAGTCTCTTGAGTCTCTTTTTGTGTTCCTGGAATTCAGAGCAGCAAAAATATCATTTTGCTCTGTTTCACGATATATCCTTTTCTTAAAAAAAATTAATATATTTATTTATTTTTGGCTGCGTGGGGTCTTCACTGCTGCGCGTGGGCTTTCTCTAGTTGCAGTGAGCAGGGGCTACTCTTTGTTATGTTGCGCGGGCTTCTCATTGTGGTGGCTTCTCTTGTTGTGGAGCACAGGCTCTAGGCACACAGGCTTCAGTAGTTGTGGCACACAGGCTTAGTTGCTCCATGGTGTGTGGGATCTTCCCAGACCAGAGCTCGAACTCATGTCCCCTGCATTGGCAGGCGGATTCTTAACCACTGTACCACCAGGGAAGTCCATGATATATCCTTTTGATACGCCTACAAAAGAGGCATTTTGTAGAAAACCTGAGGGTCAACACTGATATATAACTGATTTACAAAAAGCAAGAAGATACCAAAACTCCCATTGTTCCACAATATGTATATTTGCTCCTGCTATATTTACCAGTGAGGCTTTCCCTCATTATAAGTCACCATTTGAGGGAAGAAAAGCATCTTCTTGGTTCTAGTGTTCTCAAGATACGTGATGGCTATAGTGGACTGGCCAGTTGACCAACTCCAATGAACCTGGCTTTTGATTCAGTTCTCCATTTTGTTTAGTTCTGCACTGTAGTTAATAATAGCATTTGAAGAGGGCTTCACTGCTCCTACAATGCTTTTACATGCATTGCCTAATCAAACCCTCACCATATCTGCAGGGTAAGTTGAGCAGAATATCATTAGAAGCCCCTGTATATAGTGGGTCATATAATGGTTTCACCATTAAATAGTGTGGATCTAGAAAGTTAGGGACCCAGTTGCCTTGGTATGGTTCTGGATCATGTACTCTTTTACCTCTAAAAATAGGTGCACAAAATGAGACAAAAATAAGGAAAGAAAGAAGAGGAGGAGAAATTGGCTAAGAGGAAGCAAAGAAAGAAGATGGGTCAGAGTGCTAAAATAACAGTTGAGCATTTAACCAACTGGAAGCCCTCGTTGGCTGGATTGAGCACTCCATCACCAGGCAGACTTGGTGGTTCCCTTCTCTGATCTATCACAAGTCCTGAAATGGCACCTCGTGGGGGCACTTCCTTCAGTATTTACCTCCTGAATTGATTAACAGGGATGATTTATAACGCTTACACCTATGGAGGAATTCTTGTATTTTTATGTATATGAGACCCACTCGCCTGTTCTTGTCATAAAATAACTGGTAACAAGTAAAGCGTTCCAACAATCTAATTTTCTCTTGCTTGGATAATTTCAAATAACACGAGGGTAGTATCTTTCCACTAAATTGATTGAGTTAGTGAGTTGTTCCGGTAATGTGCCTGCCATACAATAATTTAGTGAACTAATTGTTTCCCCAAACTCAGTGTGGGCAGACCCTTGCCCTGTGCACAGAGCCTGTGGCAAAGGCTGGCTGTCGCCCTCCTCCTCGTGTGCCCTGATTTTCATTCTCTTAAATAAGAGATTGTGTCTGGGAATCTCTCGAAAATTGCACTAACTCTTAGCTTCTATAGTGTCATTCACTTTGATATTTAATTGTTTTCTGCCTTTAACATTGTTTCAAGCATATAGGGCTTAGCTCACGGACTCAATTGAAAACTCCTCGAGGACAGTGCTGTCGACAGAATTATGCACCCCCAAGTCCATGTGCTGAAGCCTTCCAAATGTCACTGTATTTGGAAAGAGGGCCTTTAAAAGAATAAAATTAAAATGAGGCTCTTAGGGTGCCCTAATCCAAGCTGACTGTGTCCTTATAAAAAGCGATTACCTCACATAAGGAGACACAGGGATGAACACAGAGAAAAAGACCATGTGAGGACATGACAAGAAGGCAGCCATCTGCAAGCCAAGGAGAGAGGCCTCAGGAGGAACCAAACCTGCTGGCACCTCAGTCTTCCAGACTCCAGAACCGTGAGAGAAATCTGTTGGTTAAGCCACCCAGCTGGTGGTATTTTGTCACGGCAGCCCAAGCACGCTAATACGGAGAGTGACACCTTGTATTTCTCTGATGTATCTCTGCCCCATTGTGCCTCACAAAATGCTCAGCACACGATTTAGATGGCATTTAATAATACCACTTGCATTTATTTTAATTTTTTATGTATTTAAGGAAATCTGTTCATGAAATATTTAACATAGTTTATTTCATATGAAGTTCTTCGGGTTTGTTGGCCGTCAGCTCTCTATCTTCATTAACGAAAGCTAAGTCATCTGTTTGAATAGATAGTAATGTGTCCATGGTAAATATTTTAAACAGTGTGAAAGACTATATAGTGAAAGGTAAACCTCACTCACACCTCAGTCCCTCGTTCTCTTTCCTGGAGGTAGCCATCATTACCAGTGTGAGATCTGTCTATCTTTCCAGATACCTGTGCTTAAAAACGTCTGTGTGTGGGACACACATATTTATATTATAGATATATAACATATATATTTATGCAAATATATGCTTTATGAAACTGTCTCTCTATAGATATAAATATATGTCCTCCTCTCCGGTTTTCTTTTCCGTTTTATTTTGTTTTTAACAAATGATAGCATAATGTACATGTTTCTCCTTTTTAAAGAGAATAAATTTAACAGTGTATCTTGGGAGTGGTTCCACATAGGACATACAAATCCATCTCACTCTTTGTAACTTATTTCGTTGCACTTATTTTATTTTATTTTTTTTTCTCTTATTTATTTATTTATTTTAAACATCTTTATTGGGGTATAATTGCTTTACAATGGTGTGTTAGTTTCTGCTTTATAACAAAGTGAATCAGTTATACATATACATATGTTCCCATATGTCTTCCCTCTTGCGTCTCCCTCCCTCCCACTCTCCCTATCCCACCCCTCCAGGCTGTCACAAAGCACCGAGCTAATATCCTGCGTTGCACCTATTTTAAATGCATCGTCCCCCCTGCTTCCTCTTTAATTAACCCACATACTTTCACACAGATAGCCACATGGAGCACATAGGAAATATAACTTTGAAAGAGGCTCATTCTTGCTGCTGTTTCCTGATAGGAATATTTGAATGAAGGATTTAATCAGGCACTAAAGCCGTAGGCATTAAACGGGGCACAGTTTTTAGGCAGTCCAAATAAGTAGGAATAGTCACAGCGAGACTTTCTCAGACAAACCTCATGTGTTTCTAGTCAGTGCAGTAACTGCAGGTACACACCAGCAATCATATTTATAGCCCATGTTCCCTCTGACTTTATTATGCAATTAATATTGCACCAAGAAATAATAATAATTTTTAAAAGAATCATACATAAATTTACTATGCTAGAGAACCAAGGTGTTTTTCCCTGTTGCCTACTAGGACTTGTTCATTTGTATACATAGTTTGATAGTTTTAATTACAAATCATAGCAATTACGCATTCTGCTTTGTCTCTTAAAGTGAGTCATAAACAGTGCCATTTGTTACTCTAGTGCTATTTGTTTACATAATAATGATTTTACATGGTTGCAGTTGATGTATTATTTCCTCTAATTAAAAAACGGACAACTGTATTATCTGAGCTATAATTAAATAAACCTTACAAGAAAATCAATCTGACACATATTAATGATATACATAAATGTTATGAACTACAACGTAATTGACTCTAAAATGGAGAGCAGCTCACATAAATTATAATAATTATTTTCTATACCCTTTGAAATCAGAACTTTTTAGGGGAGAAGCTATAGAAAAGGAAACTGTTCAGATGCCCTCCTGAAAAAGGAACAGACCTTTCTATTCCTTTAAGAGTTGGTTTCAGGAGATGAGTCTGCATTTTTTGTCCCTTTCCTGCAGCTGGACCTCTACTTGCACAGAGGTGGAGGGAGCAAATTTGTGTGTCTCAAATCAGATTAGGTTAATTAGATTGATTTCCTAACAGCTAGCCATCAAGTATGAATAACTAATGGTCTTCTTTAATTCACTAACTTAATCCACAAATATTTATTGAGCACCTATCATATGAGGGATGTGAAATACATAGGAAAGAAGATAACCTCTGCTCCCTTAGCGTTTACAATCCAGGCAAGGTGTAGAACCGTAATCAAATAAATAATAAAGTAATTACAAGTTTTAATACATGCTAAGAAAGAAATAAAGAGGACACAATCACAGGTAGAAATGAAAGGGGGCATCCTATAGATAGGTGATCAGAGAGGGCCTCTCTGAGTAAGTCATATCGATGCTGAAACTCGGAGAAGAAAGCGTCAGCCACGCAAAGAGTAGGGGAAGGAGGGAACAGTGGGGCAAAGGCTGTAAGGCGTGATCAAAGCTGGCAGGCTCACTACGGCCAGTGAGAGTGCAGCGTGCTGAGCAAAAGGAAGCGTGGCCCTGGGTGCGGTGGAGAGGAGGGCAGGGGCCCCATGGTGCACGGGCCAGGGCACCACGGTAAGAACCTAGATATCATAAGTACAATGGGAAGCCAGATGAAAGTTTTAAGCAGGTGCATAGAATAATACAAACCATGTTTTAAGAAGAACATTTGGCTCCTGTGTGGAAAATAGATTGGAGGGGGCGGGGAAGAGTGGCAGTCAAGTGAGTAATTAGGAGGTGGTTGGTGTCGCCCCCGTGAGAGACGACAGTGGCTGGAACCTCAGTGCTTGGCAGTGGCAATGGAGACTGATGGATGGGTAGATCTCCATCAGAGATAGAGCTGACAGCTATGAAGGCTATGAAGGATGAGGGAAAGGGAAGATGTCTATAATGACTCTGGGGAAAGCCCCAAACTTAGAAGTGGAAGGCAGGAACTCAAGAGTTCTCTTTGGATCTTCAACTTGGAGATGCCTTATGAAGCATCCAGGTGGAGTTGTCCGCTAGGTGGTTAGATACAGGAGTCTAAGATCAATCTGCGAGTTGTCAGCAGCCCGATGATATTTGAAGCCTGAAGACTGGATGAGGCTCTGAAAGAGAGTGTGTAGTTGGGGAAGAGAAGGGGGCCCAGGACTGAACCTGTAACCTTCCCAAAGATGCCCAATCATGACCAGAAGTAAATCCCCACGTGGTGGGACCTCAAGCTCTCTGGGGATTCATTATGTAGTCATTATGAACTGCTCCCTCCGTGTCTGGGAAATTGTCCAGGGACATTTTTTTTCCTTTCAGATCTCTTAGTTTCTTTCCTGCCTATCTCTCCTAACTCTGGCATCTTCTGAACCCTGGGAACCCTCCTATGAGAAAAAGAGAAGGCGAGTGCTGGTGAATTTGTTCATGCTCAGTGGCCCTGTGGGCTGTCACCTTAAGCAGTTGGACACTGGAAGCTCTGCACAGCTGCCAGAGTATTTTGCCATTTGTCTCTCTGTTTTCATGGGTGTAAGCAACTGTTGTGGCCCTTCCCTGAGAGCCAGAACCCCACAAGCTCTTACCTCTGCAGCTACCAGTAGCTTGTGGGTCAGCACTTCACAGCTTAGATGCCCCATAGTGAGACCGTAAAGTAAAGAGCCAGAGGGACCTTTGAAAACATAAAGCCCAAGCCTCCTATTTTACAAATGAGGGAACTGTTCACCCACTGCCCCCCAGGAAATGAAAGATATTTCAGGTTTCATTTCACCAACAACTAATAACTTCTCTGATCAAGTGAACCCATCAGCCTTCATTCAATCCAAGAGATGACTTCACTGTGGTTCCTAAGAAAAGACCAATCCAATGTTTAAAACCTCTCTAATTGGAAAAAGAAGTTGAGAGTGTTTCCAGGCCCGAAACATGGATATGCTAAGAAATACCCGACTCGGGCTGCACTTTACCCCAGCCTGAAGAAAGGAGGTAGATTCTGTTACCCAGGATCATCTTCAGTGTGAGACACTGCATCTGCAGAGGCCCAGAGTATACTGTACTATAAGTGACCATAAAAAGATGGCAAGAGGTTCTATAAATTAGAAAGATAGGTTTTGCATTGGCCTAAGGAAACCCAAAGCCTACATAAAAGGCATTGTCTCCACAAGCAAGGTGAATAACAATAGGCTGACATGTATTAAGTAATTGATAAAACTTCCCTCTTCCATAAAGACTTTTCTGTAAAAGCAACAACCAGAGGATGTAATGAAGTCAGTGGGAAAAGACACTGTTTGATCTTTTCTGAGACGTGTCTGTTGAGAAAAACACGCATTATTTTCTGATTCTCTCTCTTCTCCACCTGATGTTTTACACCTGATTTATGTGAAGAGGTGTCTCAATGCCTGTTCGTGATTTCAGTGAGTCGAGGCACATACTGTTCCTTCTAGGATGTCGAGATTCCTAGATTTATGTGAAGAGGTGTCTCAATGCCCGTTCGTGATTTCAGTGAGTCGAGGCACATACTGTTCCTTCTAGGATGTCGAGATTCATAGATATGGGGGGACAGCAAGAGCTTTAGAAATAATTCAGCGCGTCTCTCTTACTTTCCAAAGACAAAACGAGGGAGGTAAGAGGCTTGGTCAAAATGACACAGTGATTAGAGAGCTAGGCCTACCGTCAAGAACTCATGGTGGACAGCCCTGCTTTTCCCATTGTTTGAATTCAAACTAGCAGAGAACTGCTCGACATGAGTAAGGTTTTATTTTCTTTGTTAACTATTCATTTTATACAAGTTTGACTTTTCATTCTATTAAAAAATTGGGGGGACATAGGAAAAAGAAAAACTATGCATGTAATCACTGTTAGCATTTTAATGTATCGCTTCCCAATGCATTTTTTTCTTCTGTATATTTTAAAACAACTGTTATTTAGTGTGTACATAATTTTCAATTTTTCAGTTAATATTTTGGAAACATTTCTAATGAATGCAAAATATTCAGGCAAATGGATATACCGTAATTCACTGAATGTTTCTGTGGTCGTTGGGCATTTAGGATGATGTCAATTTTTTGCTACTGCATATAACAATATTTTTATATGATATATAAAATTCTTATGGCATATAACTTGCTTGATAGATTATACCCTTAATAAGGAATTCCAGAAATAGAATTAAAGAACCATGGTTATTAAAGTCATCCTGATTCACTCTTGCTTTACAACGTTAAGTATCATCACAAAAAATATTTGCTAATTTTCTTATTGAAAATGGCACTTGTTTGAGCTCTCACTTCTTTTACGGCTGCTGAGTCCTCTTCTGGACTTTTTTACCCATCCTACCTTAAGCATTTTAGCTTTTTAACTGCTTATGTTTCCCTGAGCAAAACAGCCTGCTCCATAGATTTCGTTTTCAGGTCTCTCTCGACAAAATAGGAATCCCTTGAGGATAAGGTCTGTGTTTTATTTACCTATAGGTTCCCAGGATTTTGTGTAGTGCATGGCACACAGTGGGTGCTCAATAAATATTTATTTAACAAATGGATGAATGAATGAATCAGTAAATGAGGCTGAACATCCCCCCCACCACCATGTTTGTTCAGTAGCTGTGATTTCTGAATGCGTTGTTTGGTTGTGTCCTTTGTCCATTTACTTATCAGTGTCAGATGTTTATTGATTTTTACTAGTGTTTGAATATGAGAACTCTTTGCCTGTCACACTTGGGCTAATATTTTTTTCCGGCAAATACGGTTTGCTTCATATTTTCAAGCAGAGAGTAGAAGTCGGGCTAATAAATGTGTCATCTCCTGCTGCACTTTGTCCACTTAAAAGGAGCTCAGAAGGGAGGGGGGATGAAGAGAGAGAGAGAGGGAGGAAGAGAGAGAGAGGGGAAAAAGAGAGAGAGAGGGAGCGGGGAGAGAAGAGAAGAGAAGAGAATTCTAGGGCAATGAGTTCTGAATTCTGAGAAAAGTCAGGTAATTTGGTTAGTCTATTTAGGCAGATTTCATGCGTTGTTGATGTGAAAAGAGTGACTGTGTCGACCACGTTTCAGGCCCTCTGAAGCTGAAAAGGTCAACCAGCCCCTGCCTGCAGTGAAAAACAAATTCTGCTTGTCGATGCAGAGAGGTAGGTTTCAATTAAAAGACACAGAGATATTCCATTTGTAAATGAGAAGTGAAAACACTCATTAGTAATCCTTAAATCGTTGGTAAATCAGCACTGTCCATAGAAAACAAACCCACACTACCCTGTTTACACTGAAAGGAGAAAAAAGACTCCACTTGGTTTTTTGTCCCCTTTGTTGTTAGTTATGCTTCTCGTGTGTTTTTTTGTTGTTTTTTTTTTTTAAGCATAGTGAAAATTGTATCATCACCTTGTCCCTCTGGGTCTGTTGCTGGATTTGCAAACTTTAATATTTTTCTGGTTAATATTTTATAAAGCAGACAAACACAAAATGCGAGCTGTCAGGAGCCTTCAGGATAACATCAGCCCCCTCTAATCAACATGGATGGAAATAAAGAGAAACAAATTCCGATTTCCCAGGATTGTTGGATCTGTTCTTTGGAAGAGGAGATTTCTGATTCACAGGCAAGAGAAACAAACAAAACCCAAAAGCAAATAGCAACAATAAAAACCCATCTCCCCTACTAGAAAAAAGCTTCTTGAGGTTAGGGATCCATTATAGACATGTCAGTGTGTCCTCAGAACCTGGTGCGAGGCCTAGGAGATGGCTCTGAACGCTTGTTTGAAAGATGAATAAATGATTGGGGTGGCCCTGCCTTGGATGGTGGGTCCCTCCTGTGTGCACCCCCAGACCCACTCTCCATCCTCTACCTGCTTCTCCGCCTGGGAGGCTGCCCAACACAGCCCACATCAATGGACTCCCTTCGCCTGTGGCTTTCCAGGTGAGTTCAGCCAATGTGGAGTCCCAGAAGGAGTTTGGAGGGCTGGAGCAGAGTGAGGTTGGGGTATTTATATCCTGGGCATCCTCCATGCGAGACTGTCTTTCACCAGCTGCTCTCCAGAGGTCACAGCACCTGTCAGGTGACCCTCTCGCCTGATCCAGGTTCCAGTGGCCCCCTGACCCTCATCCTTTCAGCCTAGGAGTTCTGTGCTGTCCCTTGTGGTTCCTTCCCTACACTCTGCCCATACCTTAGTGGATGCCCCTTTATTAAACTCTCCTCAAAGTACCCTAATTTGAATGCACCACCTATTTCCTGCTGGAACATGACTGATATGGAAGCTTATAGGGTGTGTGCATGTTGGTTTAGTGGCTGCACCCTAAAATTCAGCCTGCCATCTGCTCACCAAGTTGTGTGCCCTGGAGAAAGAGGTGCCTTTTCCTAATGCTCATACTGGAGAGTATGGGCTGGTGCCACCTTGGGCTGAGTGTATGTATATGAGCCTCAACTTATTAGAGAGGAAAATCTGCTGGTAGATCCGTTTTCTCTGTCGTCTTTCCCTCCCACCCCCCTTATCCTGTGAGTTGCAGCTTTGTCTGCAGCCTGAGTGAGTCATGTCTCTCTACAGCTGCAGCCACAAAAGCAGTAACATGGTTGGGGGCAGGGGGAGGTCCCATTGCTCTCCAAGTGTTGACTGATTTGGCTGTTTCTGCAGAGGCAGAAAGACCACACAAACCAATAACACCTCTGGTTGTTTAATGTTTTGTAGGCAAAACAGCCTCGGGTGGCTGTTTTCTCCTGTTCCTTCAGCTGTATTTTCCTGCAGACTTACCCTCTCTCATCTCCCCCTCCCCCTTGCGTCATACAAGGCCGGCAGAACCTGTTCTTATCATTCCCATCTTAGCAGATGCAAAGGACAAAGGATACCTCAGTGCCTTGAAACGATCTGCCCTCTCCTCACACCCCCTCCCTTGTGGGACGTGAGGCCCATTCCCATGGGGGTGACGGGGGTACTTAGACTTCCAGCCCCTTTATTGTTCAAGTTTCCTTGCCAGTCATCGCTGATGATTTTAACTACTTGACAACATCTGCCTCAGAGCCTGAATGCTCCCAAGTGAGGGTACCGTGAACTGCATGTTAGAAATGGGATGTGTCACTCCATTCCATTTATCTGTCTCCAGTGACCGAGGGTGTGCTGGCTGAGGGGAGTGAAGGAGACATTCATTTCTCCTCATCCACACAAAGGAAGTGACGGTTACCTGGGTTACTAGACTGGGCTAAGGCCCCTAAATCCGACTCGATTGTTCGGTTCAGATATTGCTTTCTAGTTTTCTCTTCCCCGTGCATTTTGAAGCTCATCTGACCCTCTGACTATTCAGCTCCTTGTACAGCACCGGCTTCTCCCTATAATGCTATCCAACAGATCCTTTCAGCAGCGCTCAGAGAGATGAAATCTCTAGCTGCAGACTGTTCTTGCTGCTGAAAGAGACTGGCAAGGTTTCACCAGCAATAATTAATTTCAGAGAAATTTTCCATCTCCAGGCCTTTACATCTCACTAATTATTTTCAAGGTAAATTGGATTTGCTTTGCAGTATCTTCCCACCCCACCTTGCAATAAGCAGTTTAACGTGAAATTGCTGACCTGTGCTCAGTCCAGCCATGGATTCCTAATCCTTTTACAATTTAGAGTTATGTCGTCTTAGAGCTGCAACTGAGTTTTCCAGCAGCATGATGATCGCCACCTTTATTTTTACCTGTAACAAGCAGCGGTATTACTGAAGCGCGCAGGAAAGCTTCGGTTGGTCACTGAAAATTACAGAATATCAGTCGTCAACGTCTATGCTGTCGGCGGGTGGCAGCGTATTAGAAAATGAAGTAGGTCATGTGGGGGAAATATTTCAGTGAAATCCATCAACCTGGATGATGTGCTGAATCTTAAACCAGAAGGCAAGAAAGCCAAACCAAACAAAAAATGGTTGTTTTTCCCTTTGAAGGAACAGATAGCAACAACTTTAAATGCTAAATGACATCATCCCACCCTGGGGGGTGCCCCTCAGAGACTGTTGTCTGAACTCCAGTCAGATCACTTGGTTTTCTGCCCTCTGTGCTTCCTTCCTCTCCCAGCTTTCATTCAAATGTTCTGCAGTGATTAATAGAGAGTAGTCAGCCTTTTATTTCACAAGACTTCCCTGTAATATTAGAACTGTATTAGAGTTATTTACAAATCATTCTGCATAATGGCTTAACATTGTCACACCTATATGGCAGCCAGTGATAGGCAGAATCTCTAGACTTTTGACTTATTTCTGCTTGGCCTCAAATCAGGTCATTTCTCCTTCAAAGTTTGCCAGGTGCTTTAGAAACCAATTCCCCTGGAGGACCCTTGACCTTGTGTGTGAGGAAACAGGCACCATCTAAGGAAAGAGGGTGCACAGGGAGTCGGGAAGATGGTGGATGAAGAGCCCACAGTTCAGCGGGAGAGAGCTGTGCACGTCCAGGGGCGCCCCTGACCCCGAGATGAAGCCCAGACCTCTGAGAAGGGTTCACCAGGGTGGGGCTGACGTTCCCAGGAAGGAGGGGTAGACTCCCAGTGGTTCTCAACCAGAGCAGTTTTGTCCCCCTGGGGACATTTGCCAATGTCTGCAGATGTTTTGGTTGGCACAACTGAGGGGCAGATGTTTTGTTCTAAGTGTGAGAGGGGAACCTTTGGGAAGTTTTGAGTAAAACACGTGGGTTGGAGGAGTGTCTTCCGTGGCTGAGACTCTGCTGGCCGAGAAACGGTTGAAGTCAGTCATTCTGAGCCCTGGCTGCGCATCGGGGTCACCTGGACACCTCCATGCACAGGTTCCCCCCAAGACCAACAAAAATCAGGGTCTTTGGGGGTGAAGCCATCAATATTTTATAAAAGCTCGCCAGGTGATGCTATTGTATTGCCAGAGTTGAGGGCCTCTGGATTAGGTGAACTCAGTGGCAAAAATGAATATCTTTGTAGAAATAGGGTTAGAAGGAATGTAGCCGCTTCTTCCTGGGGTGAGAAAGGTGTTGCTTTTGAGCTATTAGTTGAGGAGGACTTGGACACAGAGAACTGGGCACAGTGGAGGGAGGCATGTTCCCACTGATGAGGGAGCAGGCTGACCCCTGAGGCCTGGTGTGGGCCCCCTGCACAGCAATGCTGCAGAGCCCGGGCTGGGGCAGGGCTCACCCTGGGAAGCTGGGCTTCCGTCTGGGCTTTCTTCAGTGTCAAAGTTCCCTCTGTCTGCTGTTGTTGCCTTGATTGTTCCGCTTGCCTTGTCCCTGGTTTGCTCCCTGACTTCAGCCTCCTGACAGGCAGCTGGCTTTGATTCTCTGCAGACCTCCCGGCCTAGAGCACACTCCCAGTAAGCTTTCCCAGCCTGTACCAAGATCTCCCGGTTCAAGCTTCTAGGTCGGAGTCCTCAGGCCCTGTTTACAATTAGGAGGCAACTAATACCTTCTTTGGGGTCCACTGGTTAGTAGACTTTTAGTGATGTACAGTTCGTGATTATGTGCCCGTACATATTCACACACACACACACACACACACACACACACACACACACACACACACCTACCTGTTTTTCCTGGCTTTATAACCATGAATGACAATTACTAGGACCAGGTGCCATCAATCAATTCTCTTTCTCATACCCATGCCAGATCACATTTCCATGACTGATGATTACGACTGTCCTAGTAGCCAATAGTAATTGCCAGGCAAGATGAAACCCTGGCTTAAAGGTGCCATGTCTTGCTTCACACAGCAGCCTGTTGTGGACACGTGCTGGAAGAGTGGTCTACCAGGAATGGAGAAACCTCCTAGCCACAATCCGAGGGGCAGATGTCAACTTTACAACCGTAAGAAAATGGGAGATTTCTCTTGCCACATAGAGTTTCAAAGTAAGTTCATCCCTAAGGAGTCTAGACATCATTCTGTAACTCACATAGGAAGCCATCACAGGTTTTTGGCAGGTAAGTGACAAGACGAGAGCTGTTCTTTAGGGAGACTGGTCTTGCAACTACATGTAGGGTGAATGGGGGTGGGGTGGGGAGATCACACATCAGATAAGGTAGGAGGTGCACGGACTTGAAGGGGCTTGAGGGTATATGGTCCCAGATAGCTTCTCTGTTCTTGGGCAAGGCAAGCTGTGGGACTGAGAAAAGGGGTTGGCATCCCCAGAGGCTCTGAACCCTGCCTTCTTTACACAGGTCCAACACCCACAGACCTCGGGAGAAGATTCCCTGGAGACCAGACAGGTCACCACATAACATATGCAGTTAGAGCAGCAGTTTACATGGAAAAGGAATTCATTACCATCTACTTTAACCGGCCCACTGTTTGTGCACATGGCCAAGAGTCCAGGGCAAAGCTCCTTAGCTGATAGCTGGCGATACTTCCCCACTTGCTCTGGGAGAACATGAGTCCGAGATCAGGGTTGCTTTACTAAACCATAACCACTCAAGCCAATGGCAACAAGGGAAGAGGCCAGGGCATTTCTCACCCTCTATCCTCCAGCCCCAGGCTCCCACTCTGTGAAGATGTCCAGACTTGGCCGGACATCTGTGTGCAAATTATATTTATTTATGAGGCTGAATATATACTTCAGCTAAAGTTGAAATATATATTAAGTATCAAGTATCTTGGTATGAAAAGGAAATATTTTTACTGCAGATATATAAAGATTCTGAAATCCAATAACAATCCATGGAATGTACTCATTATAATCAAAGCCATTCGTAATGAAGGGAAACAAAATAAATAAACACAAGTGTGTCCAATGTTCAGCCTCAGGAGTAACTTCACTGCTATTACTGACGGACACCACTGTCATGTTGCAGCCAAAAGTAGCAGATGTCTGCAGAGAGACATAAGGGACTTAGAGATGCAGTGTTGACAAGCTGGCATCTCATCTCCCTGCTCAATTAGATCTGGGCCTTCTCTTCCTAAAGAGCTTAGGTCTTGGCTTGGCTTCAGAAAAGACAACTATCAACAAGCTGGCTGCTGGTAGATAGTGGGGGCCAGCTATCACCTGACCTTAGTGTAGTGAATCTAGTTTCTTCATGTCTTCACAAGAAAGTCTTCAGTTTTCTTGAGTGAAATGTGGAAATGTTTGGCTATCAGCTGGACGCCAAAACCTACGGAAAACAAACATCGCTTGGAGCAACATGGTGGCCCAAGCCAGATGCATTGTGGGCCACATCCAAGCAGTGGGTCTGAACCAGAGAGAATTTTGAAGACTTCCTGGGGGAAGTGGCTGAGCCTAGATCACATGGGTGGTCTATGGAGTCAGAGAGGCTCAGCCTTACAGAGTCTTCCTAGAAATAGTCTGGTCTCTAGGGTTGTACCACAGTGCAAGGAGTCTAACAATGCCAGTCCACTCTCCCGGGACCGGTATTGGACCAATTACTGACAATTTACGGCTCGAAGCTCGAAAAATCATGGGGTAAGAATGGGCTTTGTTGTAGGATGGGGTAAAACCTAGAATGTGGGGATGTTATTGGGGTGATGGAGTTAGTTTCACAGTTAAGACCACCCTGTGTCATGCTTGAAAGTAGCTAGGTGTCCTTCTCTCCACTTATTTCACAATCACTCTGCATCATATTACCAGCCAATGCTTCCTGCTCCTTTCCACATTTATTCATGAATGAAATTGTTCCAATGACGATTTTTATTAGAAAAAAATATTAAAAGAAGGTATAATAGCCACAGAGGTGACACCTGGATCTGCATTTCCTGCCCATGGCCCTGCGATGGAGCCCCCTTCTCTCCTTCCCGCCTTGCTGTGACAGAGGAAATGCACCTTCCCAAGACCTATGAGACACCGTTGGGGAGGGCTGTGTGAGCTTCCCCTCTCAGACTACCTGGTCCACCTTCTAGAGGCCCACACCTGTGCTGAGAGCCAACCCCAACCTGCTCACAGCAGCTGCAGCACTAACCTGGAGTGGAAGGGTCTGGGAGACCACAACTCCCTCTGTGCCCAGCTGGTTCGGCCCAGGTGCTTTGCCCCTGAGGACTCGTCCACTGAAGCATCACTGCGTCACGTCTGCACTTGTTATCGGTTGTTAGTCTGATGGGATTTCCTACATCAGACTAACAACTTCTTTGATGCCTCTTCCCCTCTTTCTGATGGTACACTGACCAAGGCAGGCCATTTGAAACTCTGGTGTTGTTTCCCCTCCGAAGTGAGGGATTTTGTTGCCACCAGTAAGGCCAGTGCCTCAGGTCCTGTGGCTCCGTGTTGGCTGGTGGGAGCCAGGCTGCAGCGGGACTTCAGGGCAGCCACACAGCCCCTCCAGGGTTACCCTGGGACCCCTCAGCCTCAGCACTCAGACGCGGCTTTGAGTGCAAAGCAGGAACTGGGCCGTGGGAGGGCCGAGGTCTTTTCGAAGTTCTCACCGTGTTTGTGTTAGCTTGTCTAAACAGAAGCAGAAAGTTGCTTCTGTACTTTACGAATGAGACAAAGAAGACCGAACAAAACAGCCAGGATCCCAAAGGGCGAGTGGAGGGCAGGCATTGGGACCCGTGCTTTAGCTTTTCGGGAACTGTAGCTTCACTCCCCATCACGAGAGAGGGCCTGTCTCGCCCACGCCTTTTCCCTTCTGCCCCGAGAAGGTCAGAGCTGAGGAGGGAGACTACTTAAAATGGTGCTCTGGGGCTTCCCTGGTGGCGCGGTGGTTGAGAGTCTGCCTGCTAATGCAGGGGACACGGGTTCGAGCCCCGGTCTTGGAAGATCCCACATGCCGCGGAGCAACTAGGCCCGTGAGCCACAACTACTGAGCCTGCGCGTCTGGAGCCTGTGCTCCGCAACAAGAGAGGCCGCGATAGTGAGAGGCCTGCGCACCGCGATGAAGAGTGGCCCCCGCTTGCCGCAACTAGAGAAAGCCCTCGCGCAGAAACGAAGACCCAACACAGCCAAAAATAAATAAAATAAATAAGAAGACCCCCAAGGTCACTATTTTTAAAAAAAAGAAATGGTGCTTTGACAGAGCAGCTCTCTTCCTGTAAGGCAGGTGGAGAAGATGGAAGAATGAATGGCTGACTCAGCGGGAGCCCCTGCCCAGGGCGAGGCTGGCCCCGGTCACTGCCTTCAGAAGATTCTGCCAGAACTCTGGTGCAGAAACAAGGGCCTTCAGGAGGCTGGAGAGATTGAAGCACAGCCCCTTGGAGAGGCCATGGTGCTGCTGGGACTCGCACAGCCCGGGGGAGGGCGCCGTCGCGCTGACAGTGTCTGTGCTGTGGGATTAGAGTTGAGGCGGGTTGATCCCAGGGAACGTGGATGGAGCGGTGTCTTGGGGTGCACACGGTCTGGTGTGTTTGGTGACCCTTTCTCACATGCTCGTTGTTGCCACTTAGCAGACGAGCCCTGGCAACAGAGACTGCTGAACTCCAGCCACGTCCAGGCTGTGAGGGGCACCGGCTCAAGTCCTCCATCAGCTCTCGCAGGGCTTCTGCTCACCCTGTCCTCCACCTCCCACTCTCCTCCCTGCCTCCCTTTCCCTCTCCCCCTTGTCTTCTCCCTCCCCCTAATTCCATTTGGTTCCCCCCCCAACCCCTTGCCCCGACCCCGTCTTCAAATTCTTTTCCTCCTCTTCTGAATTGACCACTTTTCTCTTTCTATACTTCAAGTTTGGGAAAATTTTTATTTATGCGTAGGTCAAGACTAAGAGGCTTGGGCTTCTCTGGTGGCGCAGTGGTTGGGAATCCACCTGCCAATGCAGGGGATGCGGGTTCGAGCCCTGGTCTGGGAGGATCCCACGTGCCGCGGAGCAACTAGGCCCGTGCGCCACAACTACTGAAGCTAACGTGCCTAGAGCCCACGAGCCACAACTGCTGAGCCCGTGCGCCACAACTACTGAGCCTGCACTCTAGAGCCCCCATGCCACAACTACTGAAGCCCGCACGCCTAGAGCCCATGCTCTGCAACAAGAGAAGCCACCGCAGTGAGAAGCCTGTGCACTGCAATGGAGAGTAGCCCCCACTCGCCGCAACTACAGAAAGCCCGTGCAGCAACAAGGACCCAATGCAGCCAAAATTAAATAAAATAAATAAATTTTAAAAAATGTTTTTAAATAGTAAAAAAAAAATGAGGCCTGAAGACATACAGATGGCCAACAGACATGTGAAAAGGTGCTCAGCACGACTAACCATC
Organism: Phocoena phocoena; assembly: GCF_963924675.1. Classification (NCBI taxonomy): domain Eukaryota; kingdom Metazoa; phylum Chordata; class Mammalia; order Artiodactyla; family Phocoenidae; genus Phocoena; species Phocoena phocoena. The sequence continues at coordinate 50,207,313 of NC_089222.1, forward strand.
AGGGAAATGCAAATCAAAACCACAATGAGATATCACTTCACACCTGTCAGAATGACTGTTATCAAAAAGACCACAAATAGCAGGTGTTGGCTAGGCTATGGAGAAAAAGGAACCCTCGTGCACTTTTGGTAAGATTATAAATTGGTGCAGCCACTATGGAAAACAGTGTAGAGGTTCCTCAAAAAATTAAAAATGGAATGGGGGCTTCCCTGGTGGCGCAGTTGAGAGTCTGCCTGCCGATGCAGGGGACACGGGTTCGTGCCCCAGTCTGGGAGGATCCCACGTGCCACGGAGCGGCTGGGCCCGTGAGCCATGGCCACTGAGCCTGCGCGTCCGGAGCCTGTGCTCTGCAACGGGAGAGGCCACAACAGTGAGAGGCCCATGTACTGCAAAAAAAAAAAAAAAAAAAAAAAAGGAATGATATCCAACAATACGATTCAGCAATTTTACTTCTGAGTATTTACCTGAAGAAAATAAAAACACTAATTCTAAAAGATATATGCACCCCTATGTTCATTGCAGCATTATTTACAATAGCCATGATATGGAAGCACCTTAAGTGTCCATCAATAGACAAATGGATAAAGAAGATGTGAGATACATAGAAAAAATGAAATATTGGCTGTAAAAAATGAGATCTTGCCATCTGTGACAACATGGATGGACCTAGAGGGCATTATGCTAAGTGAAATAAGTCAGACAAAGACAAATACTGTATGTTTTCACTATATGTGGAATCTAAAAAAATAAAACAGACCAAAAAAAAAAAGAAAACAGATTCATAGATAACAGAGAACGAACTGGTGGTTACCAGATGTGGGGGCGGATGAGGAAGGTAGGTGAAATAGGTGAAGGGGATTAATAGGTACAAACCTCCAGTTACATAATAAATAAGTGATGGGGATGTAATATACAACATAAGAAATATGGTCAATAATAACTTTATTGTAATAACTTTATATGAGGACAGATGGTTATGAGACCTATCATTTCATAATGTATGCAAATATCAAATCATTACATAGTACACCTGAAACCAACATAATATTGGAAGTCAACTATATTTCAAACAAACAAAAAAAGAAACACTTGGGAAAGATACAGAAACTATATTACAGAGATCCCTAGCTACACCTTACCAATTTTTTATTTTTTAAAATTTATTTATTTATTTTTTTTTGCGGTACGCGGGCCTCTCACTGTTGTGGCCTCTCCCGTTGCGGAGCACAGGCTCCAGACGCGCAGACTCAGTGGCCATGGCTCACGGGCCCAGCCGCTCCACGGCACACGGGATCCTCCCGGACTGGGGCATGAACCCGTGTCCCCTGTATCAGCAGGCGGACTCTCAACCACTGCGCCACCAGGGAAGCCCACCTTACCAATTTTTTAAAAGCTTATATATTGAAAAATTTCAGATATATACGAAAGTAGAAAGAATAGTATAATGCACCCCCACGTACCCATCACTCAGCTTCAACAACTGTCAATTCATGGCCAGTGTTGCTCACCTCCACCCCGCCCCCTCCCAGAGCTTTGATTGAAACAAATCTCACACATCACATTATTTCACAGGTTTCAGGATTGACTTTTCTTGATGACTACACATTATCTTTCACTTTTCAGAGGTCAGGAAATACACATGAAGAAAGCAAAATGAAAACTTTAGGTAAAATTGTTACTGTTATTAAGATAAATTATATAAACTTGTTATAACCCACCCCCAAGGCTCCCACACCCCAAAGAAAAGAATAAAGGGGCCTCATCCTTTCTTCCAGGTGCTTAGTATTCCACTGAAGAGCTGGTCCTCTACTGGTGGACACCGAGGCTGTTTCCAGTCTTTTCTGTGAGGCGTGCTGCAGTGAATAACCTTGCTTGTACATCCTTGTGCCTGTGTGAGCAGATCTATGATAGAAAGTCCGTGAAGTGGAATTTCTGGGTCAGACAGAAAGAGAGCAGACAAACACACCCTGATTAGACATGTGACCTCGGAGGAGGCACTTGATATTTCTGAGCCTGTTTTTTTTTTTTTTTTTAATTTGTAAAATAGGAGGGTTAGCCTATGTGACTCGCAGGTCCTTTCCACCTTTGGAGTTCCTCGCATTCAGAACCTCCCACCTGGGAGGAGTTTGACGAGGAAGACTGTGGTGGCCCTTGTAATCTGCCCATAGACACAGTGTCCCTGGGTCTAGGCCACCACAGCCAGCTGGGAGCCAAAATTCATTCTGCGCACAGCCAGCAGAACAGAACTTGAAGAGACAAATCCAAGGGCCAGGCCTGACCTCATTTGTCCCCAAGTGGCGTGTCTCTTCTGTTTTGACGTCTTTAAAGGTAGCTGCTTTGGTAGGCTCTCTGGAAATCAGACGGGGCATGGAGGTGTTTTGCCTCCGTTAACAGAATTGAGGGAAATGAAAGGGATAAATATACTTCAGACGAACAGAGTGAAGTATTAGCCAGAATACTGGGGGATAGGAGGACATTAATGAGATATTTAGCAGATTATTCAACAAGGCCATCAACCGACCAATGCATATTTTGTTGGCACACCGACTGCAGACAAGCCTGTCTGATGCTTTGCCCTCACTGAGTATTGAAATTGAGTGCTTGCTAGGCTAAGTCTTAGGACAGCCACAGACAAGGTATGGGCCTCTGAGTGTGCCCTGATGCTCAGTTATCACCAATCAGATCTGAGAAGCAGACAGTGTTTGACCTGCCAGATGTCCTAGGGTCACACAAGCAAGCCTCTTGCTTCTGCACACGGAGATGAGGAAATGGAAAGCAGAAACGGGGAAGTGCACAAGGGCTGTGGTCACTGAAAGGGAAAGGGCCCTGGAAGCAGACCCAGGCATTCGATGGTGTGGTGAGTGGGTCGGGCAGTGGAACGTCCGTTACAGCAGGTAGAGCGAGGCATACAGAAGGCACTGCAACAGATGGTCACTCCCCAATAGCACAGCCAGTATGCTCGAGGCACCTAGTGGTGCATAGAAAGTGGAGTGGTGGAGCTTGGAGATTCAGGCAAAAGACTTTAGGAACCTCTGATAAAGGGAGGAGGATTAGCGGGGCCTCCAACCTTGGAAGGCTTGTGTGTCCCGGGGCGGGCTGTTGAGATGCAGACTTAGGCTCAAGGGCAGGAACAAGGCAAGGCCCCAGATTCCAAGACTGAGGCACGCCATGGGGACAGGGCAGAAGCGCAGCTGTCAGAATTGCGACCCTAGCAAGAGTGGTTTGATGTGAGCAGTAGCTCCTTGCATCACCCTGTCTGGGCCCATGATTAGCTCTAGAGACTTGGAGAAGTAAGCTTGCAGATGGGAACACTCCAGTCCAGAATGGGGAGAAGGGAACCAGGAACCAGGTGGTTCTGATTACTTCTTAAACGAATTCCCCTCAAATTCTTCTCTCCTCCCTCTGCAGACCCACCACTGCCCTTATTCAGACTCTCATGCCCCTCTTAGGACTAATGCAACAACTGGTGACACCTTCCCCATCATTTCATCCCTCAACCTGTTCTCTACTTGGCATCCAGGTCTGACCATGTCCCTCCTCTGCCTAAAATGGTTCAGAGAAAAGTATGTATGTGTGTGTATATCTATCTATCTACTATATATTTATCTATCTTTTATCTATCATAATTAAATACCTATCTAAATATTGATACTTATATAAATGTTTATTGTGCAGTTATCCTACCTTCTTGGTGTTTGAAATTTTTCAAAATAAAAACTTGAGGAAAAATTATTGTTCCATCCAGATTGGCTGGACCTTCTGTCTTTTCACAAGTTCCTGAGTGGTACGGCTGCCCAGAGCTGGTGAGGGCTGTGGCATTCATCACTTACCACATTATTTGACAGTCTCTTTGTTGTGACTCTGACTCCCCTAGAATACAACCAGATCTTTGAGATTCTGTCTTTCAGAACTTTGCATCCCCCTGTCCTCCAGCCTTAGCAAGTGCCTGGTATGTAGTGGGTATTTCATATGTGTTAGTTGAGTGTAACCAAAATGAAGTTATATCCGAGGCAGATAGGTGATTATAATATTTATTATTCATTCATTCAGTAGTTCTTTCATCATGTATTGGGTACTTACTATTTCATGCATGTCTGAACCACAATGGGTCATATAATGATCTCAGCACCATTGATATTTTGAGCAGATAATACCTTCCTGTGGCGGGCTGTTCTGTGCATTGTAGGACGTTTAGCAGCATCCTTGACCTTTACCCACTGGGTGCCAGTAGCACCCTTCCCCCCCGCCCCCGCCAAGTTGTGACAATCAAAAATGTCTCTAGTCATTTCCAAATGTCCTCTGGGGGGCAAAATCAACTCCTGTTGAGAAGCACTAATCTTCAAGACAACTTGCCTTTAAGAAACTTTAAGTGTAATGAAGGAACAGACATATGCATGCAATGAAAGACAAAGTGTGTGAGGGACTGTGATGTATCACAGAGTGCTATGGAGCACAGGAAGAGGAAACAATTCCATTTGGGGAAACACTGTATGAAAGAACTGGGTCTGAACTGTAATGGTCTTACAGACGGGAAGCTCCTTCTGTAATTTCCTTTCTTAAGCTTCTGCCACCTTACACGTCTACTGTCTACGGTCACCCATGTCATCTTCTGGCCCTCGTTACAATCCTGTAAGGTAGACAGAGTAGCTATGAACTCTATTTTATAGATAAAGAAACTGAATTTAAACTAGTTTGGATAACTTGAGAGGCAATAACGTGGTCCACAGCACAGACCCTGGAACCTGCCTGCCTGGGTTTGAATTCTAGTTCCACCACTTTCCATCCATGAGCTCTGGACTTGTTTCTTAACCTCTTCACGCCTCAGCATCTTCACGTGGAAAATGGAACTCATAATAGCTCCCATCTCACAAGACTGTGGAGAGACACCGACAAGTGTCAAATGCTTGGAGTGGTGCCTGAAGTATTAAATATATTATAGAAGTGTTTGCTACTATTTATTGTCATCAAGCCCATGCAGCAACTTGATGACCAGTGTGAAATAATAATCTGGATCTGCGATATCTTGGTCCCGTGTTCTCTCCATCTCAAAGTCTTCTTGTTATTTGAGGAAGAAGAATCATTTATGGCTCAACCAGCACTGCTGGGAAAAGCAGACCCCCTGATAAACATCCTCTATTTAAACTTCACTGTCCAATAGAAATACCATCTCAACCACATATGTAATGGTAGATTTTCTAGTAGCCACATTAAAAAAAGTAAAAAGAAACAGGTGGAATTAATTTTGATAATATATTTTATTTAGCTTAATATATCCAAAGTATTAGCATTTCAATATGTAATTAATACAAAATTATTAAAGAGATACTTACACTTTTTTTCATACTAAGTCTTGGAAGTCCAGGGGGTACTCATACAGCACATCTAACTTGGATTAGCCACATTTCAAGTGCTCCATAGCTGCATATGGCTTGTGGCTATCATACTGGACAGTACAGGTATTCTAAACACAGCAAAGGGCATTGTTTTTGGTGGCTGGACACTCATACTATTTCAGACTATGTCCTGGAGATGGCAAATCAGAGCAAATAGTGAGAGTCTCCCTGAGTTTTATTTGCAGGACACTGAATCCTCTCCTTGCTTGTTCCTATCCCAACTTCATCGAAATAAGCCAATTATATATTTTTAAAACTAATGTGCTCAGTAATTAACCTTTTCACTTTTGATTTAACTTGAGTACAGCTTTCAATAAATCATGTCAAGACAATGTCAGACGCTACCCTTCAAGCAATTCCGAAGTGCATACAACCTTAGAAGCCCCAAGCTCCCAACCAGATGAAGCCCCTCTGTGATCAGGCTGCCTCGCCTTTTCTTTCCATGGCAAACCCAGGACCACTTGCCCTGACTCTGGTGAAGCTGGCCTCATATCGCCTCTCAGTACCTCTTGAGCAAAATGCCATTACCCCTCCTCTGCCATCCCCAGATGTGGGAATGGAATGGAGGCTGAGAACAATTAGTGACCCGACCTGTCTGAGGCCAGGCAGGAATTTGTTACCAGCAATGGAACGCAAGCTCTCAGACCCCTGGGTGGCCTCTTTAAAATGCTCTGTAGTGCAAGCATTGCATGATCCCAGCATTTTTATAAGAGCAGTGTTCGGGATGATAATAAGTACATTCTCACCATGCTTAGTGCTTTACTCAATTGATTTGATCTTCACAGCAGCCCTCTGAGGCTGTTGCTCTTATTAGCCCCACTTTACAGATGCTGAGGCTGAGGCACGGAGAGTTACATGGCTTTCCTAAGGTCAGAGAGGTAAGAGGCAGAGTCAAATCCAGACAGAACCCAAGCTGCCCACCACACCATGGTGCCCCTTTTGACTGGGGTTGGCCTACTAGCATCTTCTTCTCAGTAGGGAATGTAGGCTCTTGCTCTGTCCTCCGTACCTACAAGGCAGCATGACACTTACCGGGTGCTCAGTAAATATCCATTGACTGACTGTCACCTGTTTGCTGCTGGTGATGTCCAACCTTAGCTCGAGACCACATGGAAGCAGATGGTTGATGCCTTTTGTCCTGTACTGGAACTGACTTTGACTTCAAGCCTTGTCTCCTGGATTGCACTTGACTTTTGTCTGTGGCCTCTGTAACTCAGGCTAAAGACAGGCCTAGTCTTGGCATGAGCACCATTGAGTCCCAGCTTCCCACCTGCTGAGTGAGGACTCTGGGCCAGATGATCTTGAAGGAGCATCAGGCTTCCCACCCCTTCACTCCTGGCAGGTTGGGATTGGCAGGTGGAGGAGTTGGGAGGTGGGGATAGGATAGAGGCTGATGTGCCAGGATTTCTGAGAGCAAGAGAATATGCCCTGAGCCAGCCTTCATGGTTGGTTGCAGGGAGGAGAGCCTGGCACCAGCTACCCATCCACAGACCTTCAAAACCCAGCCTGGGTGTAGCAGGTTCTCATTTTCCTTCTTCTTCCTACCCCGGGCCCTAACTCAGGCCTGCCTGACTCCAGGGTTCATTTTGTTTCCACACTGGATGGTGGCTGCAGGCCTGTCCTGAAAAAAACCATCCTGCACTCCCTTTCTACTCACCCACAAACACCTCTGAATAACTGCATCTGAATCACTCCTGATTTTTCTGCATCTGAATCCCAGTCATAAAGACCACTAAGAGCTTCCTTGAATGGGAGAGTGTCAGAGGTACAGCCTCAGGAGGGCCCTGGGGAGTGCAAGAGGTCCCTTGTTGTCTGGGAACCTGCAGCCTGGTGGCTCCACCTCTTCCCCGTGCAGGCTCAGGCCCCCGTCCCAGGAGGTATGCAGGCCCTTACGGACCAGGTCCGGGGCCTTCACGCTCATGTATCCTGCTCTTGATAGAGGGGTTCCTGAGAGAGGATGCCTTGAACTCTGTGGAGAGAAGCTGAAGAGCTGGGCCATGAGTAGGGGTGGGATACAGGGCCAGCTAAACTAGGACTCAGGTTTTCCCCTTGAGTTTGATATCCTTTGATTCTCAAATGGGGACATTTCCATGATACCATAAGGCAATGTTTGACCAATTTTCTCTCTCTCTCTCTCTGTCTCACACCCACCCAACCCACATCAGGCTTTAGATCTGAGGTCCTCGGGAATATTATTCAGCCATAAAAAAGAAGGGGTGACAACGTAGGTGGACCCTGAGGGCATTATACTAAATGAGTTAAGTCAGACAGAGAAGGACAAATCCTGCATGGTATCACTTATACGTAAGCTCTAAGAAAAATAATGAAGAAAGAGAATGAAATTAAACTCATAGAAACAGAGAGTAGAAAAGTGGTTGCCAGGGGCTGGAGGAATTAGGCAGAGGTTGGTAAAAGGGTACAAACTTCAACTATGAGTGAAACCAAACAGGACCCTCCCAGGTACAGAAGCCCCTCTGTAGCCCCTGTTTCTTGTTTGTAGGAAAAAAAGGCTTTAGTCTCCGTGGCCTTCCCTGAGTTCCAAAGAGCAGGTTCAAGTTAATAGGACAATAGAGTCACAGGACTGCTAGTGCCTCCTGAAGGGGTATAGATAACAATCTCATGCATGTCCTTGAGCTGTTCTGTAGAAACTAAGACCCCCGCCAGGTGGAGGATGGTGACTACATGCTGGCCACAAGCATGCAGACCCCAGACTGGTTGGAATCAGAAAGTTGAGATTCCAGAAACATCACCCTTATTTTCTCACCACAAACCAATCAGAAGAAAGTCACAGACCCTGCAGCCCTCACCGCAAATTTTGCCTATAAAACTTCCCCAAGTACCCCTGGCAAGTTCAGGTCTTTTGAGCACGAGCCACCCATTCTCCTTGCCTGACCCTTGCAATAAAGGTTTCTGTGCTACAAATTCTGGTGGTTTGCTTGTTTGGCCTCACTGTGCGTCAGAAACATGAACTTGGGTTCAACAGCATAAGATGAATGAGATCTGAGGATCTGAAGTAAAACATGATGACAGTTGATTACACTGTGTTGTATAATCAAAATTTGTTAAGAGAGTAGAACTTAAATGTTCTTACCAAAAAAATAAATATATGATGAATGGTGGTGAATGTGTTACTTAACTGGATGGTGGGAACCGTTTCACGATGTATATGTACATTAAATCGCCACAATGTACACTTTAAATATCTTACAATTTTATTTGTCAGTTATACCTCAATAAGCTGGGAGAAAAAGGGCACGAGGGCAAACCTCTCAGAGGATTTAATGTCACACTTCCAAACTTTAAACAAAGCCATCTGGAAACTCTCTTTCTCCCTGAGGCTGTTACTCTTTAACTCCTTCAAAAGCAGGGGTTAGTGGTGCTAAATGCAGAATGACATTTAGCCAACTGAGTAATACCAGCCCTGAGGGTCAAAGGCTTTGATGGAAAAGCCAACTTTCATCCCAAGCATTAGCAGACTAGATGTGGTTTGTGAAACCTTTGGAGCTTTAAATTGTCTGGTGCTGTCCATCCCTTCCAGAGACAGCCTGGTCACTCGGGACACAGATCTCAGACAGGTCCCTACCTCACCACCACCTGACCCTTGCAATAAAGCTTTCTGTTAGTTAGATTAGTTTCAATCTTCCAAAGGGCCTCAGTGCTTTCATTTTCTGCCCACAGAGACAACTAAAATCAGGGGACTCCTGGATGAAGGAGATGTAGCACAAGTCACTCCAACAGGTTGTGAAAGTGGCAATATGGAGATGGAGCCTGGGTGAGGACCATCCACCACCGATGGGGAGGCATGGGCTGGGCTCCTGGAGAAAGTAACGCGGAGCCGAGTCTGGAGAGGCGAGAGGAGTCAGCTGGGGCATCCCTAGCATAGCAGACAGCCAAGCGTGCGGATGTGGTCCGCGTTAACTGGAGGGTCAGGCAGGACACGCGGCCCCAGGAAGAAGCCATTCATGGAAAGCCTGTGTGCTGTGATAGGGAGCTTGAACTTCATCCTGCAGGTAGTGAAGCACCAGCAGAGTTTTAACTGAGGCAGTAATGTGGACAAGTAATAGTAATAGCTGTACTTATTGAATGAATACTTTTTATATGTCAAGCATTGTCCTAAGTACTTTGCATGTGATTAAGTCACTAAATCCTTAAAACCTACAGGGCACATACGAATATTATTCCCATTTCGCAGCTGAGGACACTGAGGCATAGGGTGCCCCCACAGTCACAAACCTCCTAAGTTATACAGCTGGGATTTGAACCTAGGAAGTTTGGTTCCTGGGCCCACTCTCTTAGCCACTCTGCTATTATAATTTTATAGTCATTTCTCTTCAAAAAGTATTTTAGGTGATTTATAATAAAACTACATATATAGAGAGTAAGCAAATTAAAAATAAAATTCAGGGCTTCCCTGGTGGTGCAGTGGTTGAGAGTCCGCCTGCCGATGCAGGGGACACGGGTTCGTGCCCCGGTCTGGAAGGATCCCGCATGCCGCGGAGCGGCTGGGCCCGTGGGCCATGGCCACTGAGCCTGCGCGTCCGGAGCCTGGGCTCTACAATGGGAGAGGCCACAACAGTGAGAGGCCCATGTACTGCAAAAAATAATAATAATAATAAAATAAAATAAATAAAAATAAAATTCAAAATGAAAGAGAGAACAGAAACATGGCAAAGCAAGGAGAAGCTGATAGCAAGAATCCAGGATGGATAATCACAGAATTTGAGCCCTAGCCTCCACCTGAGCTTTCTGACAAGAAAAGTGCAAAATGTGTCAGGAATCAACAACCCTCTTACTTTTTGCTGGGTAAGGGGGAACATACACATTTATCCGGAGAGACTCTGCTTCCTTGTATGGAATTCTGGAAGGAAATTTGTTGTCTAATCCCTGATATTAAGTTTGATATAAGATACCAAGTGTATTAGTTTCTAGGACTGCTGTAACAAATTACTGCAAATTTGTGGCTTAAAACAACAGAAATTAATTTTCTTACAGTTCAGGAGGCTAGAGGTCCAAAATCAAGGTGGCAGCAGGATTGGTTCCTCCTGGAGGGTTTGAGGGAGAATCCATGCCTCTCTCCTAATGTCTGGTGGCTGCAGGCAAGACTTGGAGTTCCTTGGCTTGTAGATGCATCACTCAAATCTCTGCTTCTGTCTTCACGTGGCACTCTCCCTGTGTGTCTCTGATCCCTGTGACTTTGCATGGTCATCCCCTCTGTGTCTTGAACCTACCTCTCTATTCTCTCATAAGGACACCAGTCATTGGATTAACGGCCCACCCTAAATCCAGGATGATCTTGTCTCGATATCTTAATTACATCTGCCAAGACATTATTTCCAAGTAAGGTCCCATTCACAGGTATCAGGGTTTGGATTCAGACCTAGCATTTGGGGGAGCCACTATTCAATTCACTACACAGAGCATTCAATAGCGATTCTGCAAAATAATTAGAAGTATTTTTTTAATGCCTGTCTCTCACAGTGGTAAAAAGGCAAGGATAGTGTTTTGATTGCAATTCAGCCCACTTGAGATAGGTAGCTTCATTTAATTGGGCCACCAAGGGGCTTATGTGTCCTCCTGAAAGTGTTTCTGAATAAACGTCTTGCGAGATACGTGTCTCTGGTGGAGAGAACTTCACTGTAGCTGAACTCAGTTGATAAAACAGGGCTCTCAGTAGGAAGGAGAGTTTTTGGCCAGGGCCTGTTTGTGGGAGGCTGCCCAATCAGTAAAGGAGTTCCTAAGTAGGGGCACATGTGAGAATCACCAGAGAGATTTTGCAAAATACACACGCCCCAGCTGCACCCAAAGCAAATGAAGCAGAACCTCTGACGTCTATTGTCCTTTCTCTTGTATGGGCTTTTTGATGGGAATTACCATCTGGGATGGAGTGGTTGGGACAAACCGTTCCAGGCTCCCACTTGTTTCCTTCCAGTCTAATGACACGGGGAGGGGGAGAGGGGGCACGTGTGCTAGGTGCTTTACATACTTTATTTGTTGTTCTGTTAAAACATGCATAACATAAAATTCACCATTTTCAATGTACAATTCAGTAGCATTTAAAACATTCACAGTCTTGTCCAACCATCACCACTATCTAGTTCCAGAACGTTTCCATCATCCCGAAAGGAAACCCTGTACTCATTTAGGAGCCACTGCCCATCCCTCCCTATTGATCCCAATAAATGGAATCATTCAATATGTAGCCTTTTGTGTCTGACTTCTTCATTTCATGTGTCTTCATCCATGTTGTAGCATGTATCAGTGCTTCCTTCCTTTTTATGGCTGACTAATATTCCATTGTCATGGATATACTACATTGTGTTTATCCATTTATCACTTGATGGATGTTTGGATTCTTTGTACCTATTGCCAACTGTAAATAATGTTGTTATGAAGATTTGTTCACAAGTTTTTGTTTGAACACTTTCTTTTCAATTCTTTTTATATACTTTTTTTTTTTTTTTTTTTTCGCGGTACGCGGGCCTCTCACTGTTGTGGTCTCTCCCATTGCGGAGCACAGGCTCTGGACGTGCAGGCTCAGCGGCCATGGCTCACGGGCTCAGCTGCTCCATGGCATGTGGGATCTTCTCGGACCGGGGCACGAACCCGTGTCTCCTGCATCAGCCCGCGGACTCTCAACCACTGCGCCACCAGGGAAGCCCTTATATACTTTTAAACGTAGATTTATTAATAACTTATTTTACAGATGAAGAAATTAGGTGATGGAGATCATATTTGTTGAAGTCATCTAGCTAGTAAGTCACAGAGCTGGAATACAATTGCTGGTTTCTGTCTCCAGATTCTGGGATCTTTTCACTGTACGGTGAGCTGTTTCTGAGAAGTCAGACCTGACTTGTCGCCTTTGGTAACCTTGGAGTTACACTTCCTTACTTTCTATTCTCAACTTTCGATACTCTTTTTTCAGGCATCCAAGACATGTTATGTCTGACATGAGCTTGTTCTTTCTTTGACGTCCCAGAAGAGCAGCCAGGACTTGGGTTTATCAAAGGAGGAGATTTGTGTGAAAAGCTCCTTGAACACTTTATTATAAAGGATTACCCAAAGTATAGTGATTCTTTTAAAATGTGTAAATATACATCCTGAACTGACGGCATGCTAAATAGTCCCTCCCTCATCGTGATAGATGTACCTTATCCTCCTAGAATCAACTGTTTATTATGCTTATCTGTACAGATGCAGGATTTATAGGTGTTCACTTTCATAATCAGTCAAACATTAATGACAAAAGAAGACCTTGGAGTTACTGTCATCTTGAGACTTGAGGAAAATGATGGTGAATGATGAGAAAAGGAAGGAAATGTGAAGCCTCTCAAGAGAGAGCCAATGAGCTAGGATTTTTGAGATGCCTAGCAGTTACTGGAAGCAAAGGGAGAAAACGGTCCCTGCTGAAGAGTGATGAGGGTCAGCAAGTTTGGGGGCCAAGGCTAGAGTAATCCATGATGCTTTGGGCTTGAACTGTGGGATCTGGAGCTTGTGTTTTGGCATCCAGCCAGGAGGAAAATTCCCAGGTGGATTGGGGGAAGTTGTGTTTGGATTCCTGCCAGAAAAGCGCCAACGTTCTCAAGGGCCAGATAGCCACTTGGGGCTTAAGGGAGGTGGGCCTGAATAAGCCAGACTTGGTTGTTATGCTTTGCCAAGCACTTTTTCCAGTTTATATACTGCTGCAGAAAAAAATCATCCTAACACCATGCTTTAAAACAAAAATATTTATTATTTCTCATAGTTTCTGTGGGTCAGGAACTGGGGCACAACCCAGCTGGGTGCTTCCGGCTCAGGGTCTCTTATGCAGTTATGGTGAGTCACTTCTAGCTGGAGCTGGAATCGGGAGCAGGTGAGGGCTGGCCAGCACCTCTTTGTTTTCAGCGTCTCAGGGCTTTTCTGCAGGGTCTCTCCACATGGACTAGCTTGGACTTCCCCACAGCATGGCAGCTTTGGGCTTCTTACCTGGCTGTTCAGTGTCCCAAGTTGAGTATCTCAAGAGAGAGAGACCTGGTGGAGGCTGTACTGCTTTTTATGACCTAGCCTCGGAAGGTCACAAAGCATCAGATTCACCATATTCTATTAGTCGAGGCAGTCAAAAGGCCTGCTTCTGTTCAAAGATTATTGCAGCCATTTTTGGAAAATGCAATCTGTAACTAAGTACCGCTTTTTCTGGTAATTTATGCAGTTTGGTACTCTCTCTTACTTCTTCTAGATTCTCTACGTGATAAGAACGATGATAGGAGGGTCTTCTCGTGCCCTCTCCTCTCATTGTGAGGAGAGGGCACGAGAAGACCCAAATGTAAACCCTCGTCATGAGGCTGTCGAGTCAGAATGTTTATTCACACATTTATTCTTTTTTTTTTTAATAGGCTATATTTTTCAGAGCAGTTTTAGATTCACAACAAGATTGGGCAGAAAATACAGAGAGTTCTCATATACCCCCTTGCCCACTCACATGTATAGCATCCCCCATCCACATCCCCCACCAGAGTGGTACATCTTTTACAATCAGTGAATCTACATTAACACATCATTATCACCCAAAGTCCATAGTTTACATTAGGGTTCACTCTTGGCGTTGTACCTTCTGTGGCTTTGAACAAATGTATAATGACAGATATCCACCATTATAGTATCATACAAAAAGTTTCACTGCCCTAAACATCCTCTGTGTTCTACCTGTTCATCCCACACTTCTCCTCAACCCTTGACAACCACTGACCCTTTTTACTCTCTAAATAGTTTTGTCTTTTCCAGAATGTCCTGTAGTATGTCATACAGTAGGTAGCCTTTTTCAGATTTGCTCCTTTCACTTAATAGTACGCATTTAAGGTTACCCCATGTCTTTCATGGCTTGATAGTTTATTTCTTTCTAGTGTCGAATAATATTCTATTATCTGGATATACCACAGCCTATTCATCCATTCACCCACTGAAGGACATCTTGGTTGTTTCCAAGTTTTGATGATTATGAATAAAACTGCTGTAAATATCCACTTGCAGGTTTTTGTGTGGACCTAAAATTTCCACTACTTCAGGTAAATAAAGACATAAACTGATGAATCATACGGTAAGAGTATTTTTAGTTTTGTAAAAATCTGCCAAACTGTCTTCCAAAGTGGCTGCACAATTGCATTTCCACCAGCAATGAATGAGAGCTCCTGTTGCTCTACATCCTCACCAACATTTGGTGCTTTCAGTGTTCTAGATTTCAGCCATTCTAATAGGTGTGTAGCGGGTTCATGCATTCTTTCAAAAGATATTTACTTAGTGGCTACTATGTGTCAGATAATATCATCAGCACTTAGACCACATCAGTGATCAAAACATAGACACTGATCTCCACTCTCAAGTGGCTTCCATTCTAGTAGAACACGTTTCAAGCGTACTCTATGTGCCAGTTTCTCTTGTGAGCACACCACATATGTGATCTCGTTTAATCCTCACAGCAACCCTATGAAGTAGGTACCATTTTTATACCATTTTACTCTGGCACAGAAAGGATGAGTAATGTGCCCAAGGTCACACAACCAGCAGGAGGTAGAGTCACAGTGTGTATCCAGGTGTCCAGCTCCGGAGTCCCTGTGCTGTGCTGCCTCTAGATCTGGAAGGGATCTTGGAATTCAGTTAGTTCATCCTTATTCCACAAATGTGGACTCACACGTACCAGATAGTCAGGTGACTTGCCCAAGATCAAAGAGCTGGTTAATATCAAAACTGGGACTGGAGGGCTTCCCTGGTGGCGCAGTGGTTGAGAGTCCGTCTGCCGATGCAGGGGACACGGGTTCGTGCCCCGGTCCGGGAAGATCCCACATGCCGCAGAGCGGCTGGGCCCGCGAGCCATGGCCGCTGAGCCTGCGCGTCCGGAGCCTGTGCTCCGCAACGGGAGAGGCCACAACAGTGAGAGACCCGCGTACCGCAAAAACAAAACAAAACAAAACAAAAAAACTGGGACTGGAATCTCATCTTCTAGAACATGACTCTTTTCACTGTACCCTTAGATTATTTGGGCGAAGAATTCTGTAAAGGATGAGGACTTAGCTATATCCTCGTTCCACCCCTCCTCCTGCCCCCCGCCCCCCGCTTGAATGGTATTTCTTTCAATACTCACTGCTGTTTCTTCTATGTTGCCTACTCGCCTGTATTCCTTGTTCTGTCCTCTACGAGTGGGTAGAAGATGCCCTGCTCAAGTTCCCAAATGGTGTTTTTCAGCCTAGAACAGCTCCTCCTCGTCTGAAGGCGCATTTTTCTTCCTCCTGATCATCCATGGGATAAATGCTGTATGTGGGTCTCTGGGACCATCATCACCCTTGCCAGTTTTTGCCTCTCCTTTCCTCAGCCATCCGTGAGCCCACTATTCCCCATGGCAGTGCCACCACGGTGTGCCTACCCAGCATTGGTAAAGAGAAAGAACACAGGGATTAGTTGTTCCTTCTCAAGCAGCCACCTCTGTTCATGAGAGGCCATGGAGGGAGGCACGACAAGGACGGTGCTCTGTGCATCTCTCATTTTCCGTCAGAACCATCTTGGTTACCAGTGGCCTCTCAGCCGCAAGGAACCTGCTAGGCCTAGGGAGCAGAGTGGAGCATGAATGTCCCATCAATGAATGTCTGGGGGACCAGACAGCAGACCTGTAGAATTCCAGCCGGAAGTTAGAATTTGGCAGCTATCCTTCTCAGATTTTCCAGAACAGTTCCAATTTCATGCAACATAATTATTTTTAATAAAGATGGCTCATTACATAAGTAACTAAATGTGATTTAATTTCTATGCCTCTTAGAGGAGTTTTCATTTAAATAAATCCTCTAATCAGAAAAACAAAAGCCTTTCTCAGTGCCAAGGTACGTATTCAGACTTTGGAAATATAGTCCCCTTATTTGTGGATCATCTTGACTAGAAAGGTGTCAAAGAGGAAGCTGGCTGGGCTCAGATGGGAGAGTGAGGGAGTTGGAATCACATGCCTCCCCTGACTAACGGAGGGCCATCATGTATGAGTGTACAGGTTGTGCATTGTACAAGGCTGCCGCGTATAAGGATTCTCTACTCACCTTGTAGACGTCATTGATGTGTGTGTATTACAACAATTTCATGACCGGTGGGCAGATTTTATTCTAGTGTAATCAGTATACAATATTAAGACAGTTTCAAGCAGAATGAAGCCACATGTTTTAAGGGAGGGGTACCTGTTCTAATTTGCACAGTCATGTCCTATAGACCACAGGTGATCTAGACTAAATGTCCAGTCCCCCACAAGTCATGGCCCTGGGATAGAGAAGCCAGGATTCAGAGCAATAAAAAGAAAGTGGAACACTGACTGTGGGACCTAACACATCATTCACACATCATTTTAGTGCTTCTCAAACTTGGCTGAACATGAGAATCTCTTGGGGAGACTTAGAAAATATTGATGTCAGGGTTCTACCCCTAGAGATTCTGATCTAGTTGGTCTGGAATGCAGTCTGGGCTTTGGGATAATTGCAGGTTCTTCATGTAATTCTAATGAGCTGCCACGGTTGAAAGCATTGCATTATTTTTCAGATGGGTGACAGATGAATAAATAAATGGATGGATTAGCGGATGACTGCATGGATGAGGTGCATAGATGGATGAGTAAATGAATGAACCAGGAATTGGTCATAGAGTTCATGGTTCAATGTGGTTGTCATGACGTGGCATCTGCTTACGCCTCCAGACACGTTCTCTTGGATCATGCCCCAACTACTGCCATCCATGCTCCAGCCATACTGAATTTCAATCAGTTCTAATGTGGCGGCTCTTTTGCAACTCTGGGCCCTTATCTTCCCTGTTCTCCTTAATTAGAATGCATTTCCTGTTTCTGTGTGCCTCCTAGCCCCTACTCACATTTCAGGCCTCTACTTAAAGATAATTTTATCCTAGACTCCTCTTAACCCTGGGTCAGATGCCGGCCCTCTGTGTTCCCATGACCTTTTGTCCTCCTGCATCAGAGCATCTATCACCTGGAATTGCCAGCTGGGCTCGGGGGGAGAAACAGGAAAGCCCAATGGTTTATTTCTCCTGGCCCCATGCTGTGTGGCCTCATCCCCGATTCAAGCATCTGAAGACAAGTACTTACTTTGACAAAATCTGCACATCATCCTCTGAGGGCTTAATAAAGGATGTGATACCTTTGGATGACGCCTCCTCCTCTCCCCCTGCCCTGCAGTTGTCATTTAAATCTGCCATGTGTCAACCTATAGAGCGAGAGTGGCTTTCTCTATGTCCGTATGATACTAATCAGGATGAGAGAATCTTGACAATAAGAGCCAGAAGGGACGTTAGGAATACTTGCATCAGATTCTGCATTGTAAAGATAAGCAAGTGGCTACTTCACAGACAATGACTTGCCCAGGGTCACACGGTGAACTAGTGACAGAACTAGGACTCAAACCCAATTTCCTGGCTCCAAGCCCAGCTGCCCCCACATTCAAGTAATCTTTGGAAAATTTCCCAAAACTCTAGAGTTTGGCCTCTTCTCCTGTATCCTTCCAGCGCTGAGGCAATCATACGTGAGCGAGGCCCTGCATTAAAGTCATACGAGGATGTGGTGGGAGCCGTTGGCAGGTACTATCTTTATGGGCATATTTACTCTCTGGGCAGCTCTTAAAGATAAGACATGCCTATGAGGGTGTCAATATTTTATAATAACTTTAAATGGAGTATAATCTATAAAAATATTGAATCACTACGTCGTACACCTGAAACTGACATAATAGTGTAAATTCACTATACCTCAAAGAAAAAAAGTTGAGTTTTGCATAAAATAGGAAGATTTGGTGACACTGGCCCTCGTTCTTTTGAAGCATCCATAGCAGGGAGGAGAGCAGTGGCTGCCCCTCGAGACAGGGCCCCAGCTCCCCTACGCCCGCTTGATGTGATCCCACTTGGTTGGTTTTTGATTTTGTTGCTTGTGCTTTAGGTGGTATACCCAAAAACCCATTACCAAAACCTTTGTCCAGGAGCTTTATTTCCATGTTTTCTTCTGGAGTTTCGGGATTTCAGGTATAGACCCCCTTTAAATCATTAGAAAGTAATACATGTACACGGTACAAAATTCAAAAGGTCAGAGTAAAAGTAAATCTTCCCGATGCATCGCTGAAGCCTCTTAGCTTCCCTTACTGCCTCTGTTACCAGTTTTTTGTGTATCCTTCCAGAGATATCTTATAAATATATAAAATTTATGCATATAAATAAATATATGAAAACTTTTTATACAACATTCACACTGTCCTGTAGCTTATTTTTTCACTTAATATACCGTGGAGATTTTCTGCATCAGAAAGAGTGGCCTCTTTTTTAATGGTTGCACAATATTCTATTGGAGTATGTGCCATAAATTGACTTAACTGCTCTACTATCAATGAACATCGAGTTTGCTTCCATGCTCTTGCTGTTTTTAACACTACTGAGATGAATACAACGTACATGCGCATTTCGCAGGCATGCATGTAACTGTAGGATAAATCCCAGGACATGGGATTGTCGTGTCATGGGATATGTACAGTTACATTTTGATAGACATTGCCAAACCACCCTCCAAAGAAGTATAATTCAAACTAAAACGGACTTATTAAAGCTCTATTGCAAACCCAACCCACCTATTTTCCTATGACAGAGACGTACTAAGTGATCAGGGTCCTTTTGCTTTTCTCTGCCCTTATTCATTCATACCTACCATGCCAATCTTGAAATGGAAATAGTTACAACTTCCAGAGTTGTTTTGAGGGGTTCTTTAGAGAGCTTGGCACTGCTTCATCCTTTTTCCCCTTCAGAAGGTTTCCCAGAGATCTTCTTTGGTCATCCATAACAGGCAAACGCCTGGCCCTGACTGCAGCAGCAAGGTGCCCACACCACAGAATGACTCCCATGCTAAGTCACCATGTTCTTGAGCATATATCGCTCTAACCTAAAGATTCTCCTAACACCTTTGCTTGAATGTTTTAGATTGTTAAACACTAATCAATGAAGAATTTCATTTAGGTCAAAGAAAAAGATGAAAGCCGTCATTCTTTGGAGTAAAAATATTGACTTATCACCAATGAAGTGGAAAATGACTTGTTTCTTAGCCTCAAGATAATCAAAGAGCAAATGCCATCGTAAATTGAAAAACAGCTCTTCAGATGGTCTTATATTATGATTGCAGTGACTCCTGATCTCTTCCTTGTCATCTACTGTGCCACCCCATTTTTTTATCCTTCAGATTAACTTTCTTTGTTCCCCACGTAGGGGCAGAGACTATTACCAATGGCATTCCAATCGATTTTCTTTTTCAAATTCTCTTCTGGGTTACTTCCAAATGTCTCCCACAAATAGAAGAAGTACGGTCAGGCAAGGGCAGGGGACGCGGGCCCAGCAGCCAGTCTGTGGCACTAGCTGTCAGTATCTGGACTGAATTTCTGTGAGAGGTTTGAGAGCTCCCCTTGGGACTTCGCCTCCTCTGGCCTGAGGGTAGGTGATCAACGGAGAGGATTCCAGAGAGCTCAGTCCACACTGGGGGTGGAGGGGAGCTGAATACCTTCAGATTCATATGCAAAAGACCTCTCTGCAAAGGAAAAGACTAGTAATTGGGACGAATAAGTATTATAATTTTACAGTTTAAAATCTTTCTTAAGTATTTTTTAGTCTTGATACAAATTACTGCCTGGGATTGTGTTTTTTAAATAGTGGAATAGTTTAGGTATTTAAGTTCCAGCCCTCACAGTAAGCTATTTTTATATTGATTTTTATCTTTGCCAAAGTGGTATTAATAGCAAGCAAGGTAACAGAGAGTGTATTGTGGACCCACCGACACTGCATTAAGTCCAGTTCACCGTTATTGTGTCTACAGTTGCAGCACAGATTTGCCCACAGCTGCTGAAAAACTACCCAGGGATGTCTTACCCCTGAATGAAGTCTCAATGGCAGGACAGTTTGGGAAAAGTTGGCCTAAAACTAAAAACCTCTTCCTAGGCGGGGGTGGGAGGAGGCAGTTGCTGTCAGAGCAGCGATTCTTGACCTTGGCTTCACCTTGGAATCATGTGGGAGCTTTCAAACTCCTGGTGCCTGGACTGCACCCTAGCCTAGACCAAGGGAGTCAGAATCCCCAGTGGGGACGGTTCTGGGGGGAGAAGGGGGGCAGACCTGGCTGAGAACTACTGTGTTAGGGAGTAAAGATGCCTTTTTTTTTTTTCTTTCTTTTTGCGGTACGCGGGCCTCTCACTGTTGTGGCGTCTCCCGTTGTGGAGCACAGGCTCCGGACGCACAGGCTCAGCGGCCATGGCTCACGGGCCCAGCCGCTCCGCGGCACGTGGGATCCTCCCGGACCGGGGCACGAACCCGTGTCCCCTGCATCGGCAGGCGGACTCTCAACCACTGCGCCACCAGGGAAGCCCAAGATGCCATTTTTGAACGTCTCCATTTCCCCCTTGCTCTGAGCTTAGTGGGCAGGAGGAGAATGGGAGAAGTGAACAAGAGGATGGACTGAGGGCTTTAAACCGCCTTGGAGAATAAACACCCCACCCCTGGAAGCACGGGCGCTCCACTCCCCCTAGTGGCAGCTGAGAGAGGGAGCTGGAAGCTGGACATGGGGGTTCCTGTCTGGGTTGGGTGCATCTAAGTAGGCTGAGAGTCTTCTCCCTGCTTCCTTTGTATAAAATATATATAAATGGATGAGGATATGCTTATATATATTTGTATACTTATTTAAATAGGATTTACTTATTTTTATATTATTTATAATAATGCTATAAATAATGTAAATATATACACAGGTGTCAGCCACAAAGAGCTCTAGAATATTCTTGGTTTAGAACGGGCAGGGGAGGGTGAGGCCAAGCAGCAAGCCCAGATGCTTTTCCCTGGGTCTCAGAGTGGATCCCAAATGGAATGGTAGGGCCTGATGCCTTATTCTGAACATGTGAGCTGGAGTGGCCTTCTGGATGGATTGGTGGACACACCTGTTTCCCCAGCCCTTCAACATAAGCATACACACACTCCTCCAGTTGCAGCAGACCAAAGATATGCCTGTTCCTTCCTAAAATTTCAGCATTGGACTTGGTCATTTTCCCCACACAGCCCCCAACACTGACCCTTTTGCATCTTTCTCCTCACATTTAAAGCCAACCACATACATTCTGACATATGTACAGAAGCCACGATATTCTTTATCCCCACTTAGATAACATTTCCTGCCCCAGGACAGGTGTGGGAGTACAGGGATAATGATTTTTATCCTGAGACTGCTGTGCTCAGCCCATCTTCTGCTTATTAAATTGGGCTTCTGCCCCCTTTACATACTGCAGAGCAGAGGTGAAGGGGCAATAAGCCATGAGCACCATGTCTAGGGACCTCAGGGAGAGCGTCACAGAGACTGGCCCTTGTGCTTTCCCACTCAGGTGCACACAGGGCCCAGGGCAAGATACCAATGGACAGCCAACGCCATATGTCTGAATACTTAAAAGTTTGATGTCAAGATAAGAGACTGATAAATGAATATATTCCACCCTCCTACTCTCACAAATATATCTTTAGAAAGACCTGGGAGGCCAGGCTCAACTGTAGAATTCTTGTATTCCTCAGAGCTCCTCCCCAGAACATGATGGCATGAAACAGGCAGTCCCAGGCTCCCAATACCTGATTACAGCCTATCCACCTGCCTTTCCGTCCCCTGGCTCCATCCTATCCCACAGGACCCCCCTGCGTGTAGGCACACTGGCTTCCCTGCCCAAGCTCTGTCCACGCTACCTTGCCAACAGCCGGAGCCTAAGTGGTAACACAGCCCACCCTTTAGAAGATGGAGCCACAGGAGACAAGACTGAGGCTGGTCTTTCTGGGCAATAAAACTTTTGCTGGTTTTAGCCACTTTTGACCTTAATGCAGCTCTTCGACAAGGATTTCCTTGCAAGATCTAAAGGAGGAGAGCCTTCACTTGGAAGCCAAGAGCTCTGGATCCCGAAGTTTACTCACTGGTCAGAGCCAGTTCAGCTGACCTCACCTTACAGGCATGCAGTTATAGAGAGGACTGCATGACTCATCTCTTGGTCTTCTTGAAATGGCTTATTGCCTGTTGTTTACCCATGCCTTGTATCAATCAGCATAGGCTAAGTTGTGCTGCAGTAAAAAACACCCCCCAAGCCTCAGTGACTTAACACAAGTTTAGATCTTGCTAGGATGACCGTACATTTTGAATTGTGCCTGTTGACCCTTTCACTCTCAAAATTGTTCACTTTGGAATTCTAGTCCTCAGTCACACTACAAAGCAAGTCAGAAGAAGGTTTAGCGCACTGTAAATGCTTAGAGACTCAAGCTGGAAGAGGCGTCATCCTGACACATGCTTTCATCATCATTTCAGCAATGGGAAGGGACTGAGGCAAACTGCACATTGACTTGTGAAGCCACCACTCACAAATCATTGGCTGAAGGTAATCACGTGACCACATCAAATCTCAAAGGGGAGGTGAAATGCAAGGCCTGAATCTGTGAATAGCACTAGTGACTACCCTGATTAGGATCAAAGGTTTTATTCAGCATTCAGAAACCATCAATAAAGGTGAAGTGTATACATGCTTCATCTGATTTTGTTGTAAATGTTTAATTAAATAGATCTTGTCTAGCCTAATCTAATAAACCACGCTTCCTACTCCTCAGACAATCACAAGACATTGGGAAAAGAAGGTGCTCTGGGATACTCGATCTATTTGTGGCTTTAAGTTTTGTTCTACTCTTCTCTGTCATATCTTACTCCTGATCCCACCTTGTATTCAAACCCCTCCACTATAGTTCTTACTTCTCCTTAACCCATTTTTGCCTTCCCCTAATCTTTAAGAGTAGCAAACTGTCTCATCTGTGACCTCTCTCTCTGGCCATGACTCTGCAGGCAGAAACATTTCTTCAAATTTATCTCAGCCCCTGACACTCCCGTCCTTCAACTTTCAGATTTTTCTCAATGCAGTATGATGATTTATATAAACCATTCTATAAATGTGTTTTAATAAACAAAAAGTAGGTCACTCATAAAACAACTGCTATCAACGTCTATGCAGAAAAGAAATGCAGTATTCAGATGCCACAAAGTATAAGTCCTGTTGCTGCACTCTGTTTAAATGTATTGATAGTTGGACCCCACGTTTAAAAGGGGCTCTGGAGAGGATCAGGAGGGGAATGTCTAAGATAAGAAAAGTATAGGAGGGGCTTCCCTGGTGGCGCAGTGGTTGAGAGCCTGCCTGCCGATGCAGGGGACACGGGTTCGTGCCCCGGTCCAGGAAGATCCCACGTGCTGCGGAGCGGCTGGGCCCGTGAGCCATGGCCGCTGAGCCTGCGCGTCCGGAGCCTGTGCTCCGCAATGGGAGAGGCCACAACAGTGAGAGGCCCGCGTACCGCAAAAAAAAAAGAAGAGCGTAGGAAATGTGGAATGTGACTATGAAGGAAACTGGTAAGGTATGTGGAGATTACCGTGCAAACCCCATAGGAGTTACCATGACCCCCGTCACTAAATATCTGAAATGCCCAACTGAGTGTGGCACCAGTATCAGCACCCTGAGTGTGATACTGGTATTCATACTCTGAGTATGATATTGGTATTGATACTCTGAGTGTGGTACTGATATTGATGGTACCCATGGTGGTGCCACCACTGCTATGATTACTACTTCCACTTATTACGCTTGTTGGTCTTTCTTTGGAAGGATTCTTCTGATTTCATTCAGTTGGATCATGGTCCAAAGTATTAAAATAAATGAATCTTTAAAGGGCACTGGAAATTTCCTTTATTGCTAACTTCGGAAGCTGGTGATGAATGGCTTTTGCAGAAAATTAGTATGCGCTGTTCATTAAAAACACATCACGAGACACGCACCCTGCCTGGCAAAGAACCATAATCTGACCCACAGAATTCGATTTCTAAAACCTTATGGAAGATTGTACATCCTTAATGAGAAACTCCTTATCTAAATCATTTATGACCTCCAACAACTATGTTAATTGATGGTTACGTCCTTTACAGTTGCTAGGCACGACCGTCTTAGACATACACTCAGAAGCTTGGAAATCGGCCAAGACAGTTAGGCAGTGGATGCTGTTATGAACACAGACATATATTTTTCTTAGTGGAGCTGTTCATTTCCTACTATGGTTTAAATGCCAAGTGTGTAAATAAAAGGACAACAGGATGACAGAAAAAGGGATATCCTATAGTGAAAGACCTTTCTAGACAATAATAAGCAATCTTACATTCCTTGGATCTGGATACAAGACTCTATGAAAAAAACAGAAAAGTCAGATAACCAAGAGAAGGCTTAAAGTGAGTATAGGAGGCAAAGCATTTACCACGGTGAATAGGGTGGCTGTGAGGTTTCCTCTGGAGCTTCTGTGCTCTTACATGGATCTGCTCCCTCATCTTGATGATTTGATCAGAGCGGGGAACATGAATCAAGACGGCTCAGTGAGACTTCCCCAGCTCTTTCAGACTTGGAATCAACAAAGAACACAAATAGGGACTTCCCTGGAGGCACAGTGGTTAAGAATCCGCCTGCCAATGCAGGGGACACGGGTTCGATCCCTGGTCCAGGAAGATCCCATATGTCACAGAGCAACTAAGTCCGTGTGCCACAACTACTGAGCCTGAGCTCTAGAGCCCGCGAGCCACAATTACTGAGCCCACATGCCACAACTACTGAAGCCCGCGCGCCTACAGCCCGTGCTCCGCAACAAGAGAAGCCACCACAATGAGAAGCCCACGCACCGCAATGAAAAGTAGCCCCCCCCCACCGCAACTAGAGAAAGCCCGCGTGCGTCAATGAAGACCCAACACAGCCAAAAATAAATAATAAATAAATTTATAAAAAAAGAGAAAGGAAGAACACAAATAGTCTCTCTCTAATAGCTGAATGCTATTGAATACTCTGCTAGAGAAGCAAGGATGGTCAACAGAGAAAGAGGAAAAGAAAGATGCAGTCACTTGAGATGGAGAAAGAGTTCTTGGCAGCGTTCAAGCCCCTGGTTCCAGCTGACTTTGAGACTCCATTGCCCTTTTCGATACTTGGGTTTTCCATAATATAGCACCAATAAAATCCATTCTCACTTCAAGGCTAGTTCAAGTTCATTCTTGTAACCAGGAGTATTAATGAAGACAGTCACCAAATCCTGTTGAAACTCTGCAATACTGGGTCACATGTTCCTGCTTTTCCATTTCATCTACAGGATGATGCGTCCCTGGGGGCAGAATGGCACCTTGCTTATCTTTATTCCCCTTCCAACCTAGCACAATGCTTGGTACAAAGGAAGCACCAGGAAAGCTTGCTCTGAGATGATTTCCTACAGCACACCCCAGTGGCCCATCTGTGTTTCTTCAGCACTCTGATTCAGAGATTACCTATGTGTGTCCCATCACCAGTGATTTGTAGCAGAGGCTTGATTGGGAAATAGGAGCAAGTGTGTGACCTAAGAGGCTGGGCTTGATTTTGGCTGTACCATCAAACAGCTTTCCATCATCACATTTGATCCACCACTCCTTGTCCATGTTAAAAGGATGAGGCTATTTCTTCTCAATCTGCTCTGTGCCTCTCTCCAATGGATTGTTTTCTTTTTCTGAATTATTTTATTATACAGCAGGTTCTTATTAGTTATCTATTTTATACATATTAGTGCATCTATGTCAACCCCAGTCTTCCAATTCATCCTACCACTACAACTGCCCTCTCCCACCCCCAGCTTTCCCCCCTTGGTGTCCATACGACCAACAGATTGTTTTCTTAGACAAAACAGTGAAAATAATTTTCAACACGCAACAACAGCCTAACATGTCCTCTCAGCATGCACCTTGTGAAGAAGACAGAAAATGTGGGGAAAACAGGAAGAGCAGAATGACACAGGAAGGGTGGGCTCTTGGAAAAACTGTCAGAAAGACATACATCTTCTAC
Organism: Phocoena phocoena; assembly: GCF_963924675.1. Lineage (NCBI taxonomy): Eukaryota > Metazoa > Chordata > Mammalia > Artiodactyla > Phocoenidae > Phocoena > Phocoena phocoena. The sequence goes on from NC_089222.1 coordinate 50,233,618, forward strand.
CAAGGTCTTCTGTCAGCCCCCTGCCTTCTGTTGACTAGAGTTCTGCCTTTTCGCTTCTCTGCCACTCCCTCCTCTTCTGTTTCATTCCAGGGCATTCAAGCCCAGTGATTTGTTTTGGAAATGCTATCATTTCTTAGCTTAGCTTTTATCTCAGTTGGGTGCCTTTCCTGTCTCACTGCTTTCCTTTCAAGGAGGCAGAACCAACACTTGACTCTGGGAGTTTTATTCAACACCCCCCCACACCCCCGTGGTTAGATGAAGCTAAAGAAACTTTGATTTAAAAGCCTACCCAGGTTCCTGGGATGGCCTTGGGTGTGTTTCTGCCACCCTCTGAAGCCGGAAAGAGAGATGAAGTGAATGGAGCTTCTGTTTGGAATACTGGCCTTGTAAATAAACCCCGGCAGGGTGGAGCCCGAGGATGATCTGCTTGTTGTCTGTGTGGAGCAGCCTCCGCCATCATCAAAATTGTTACAGATGGTGACACTGGAGTCGTGACTAGAGTTCCAAGATTTCTGTGCTGCCCAGGCCAGTTTCTGCTGATGCAAAGTTGACCTTCCCAGGCAATGCAGAATTCCTCACTGGGATTCTGGGAACTTCACAGATGAGGAGGGACCAAAAGGGAAGTCAGGCATACAGAGATGATCCCACCTCTAGATGGGAAGAAGTTCCTACAATGACTGGCAAAGAGCTGTGGGAAATATTGATAATCATCATTGTCATCACCCTAAAATTTTATATTTGAGTAGTGTTTTCAAAATATTTTTTAAAAGTTATTTTTACAGATTACTTTCATAATTATTAACCCACTTGTTCTTCCAAAACCTTGAGGGCTAGAACTATTCAGAGAGGGAGTGACCATGATATAGTGGCATTGCTAATCTATAAGTGCCTTAGAAGGCTGAGGTCATCAGCCCAGGCTCACTGTAGATGGAAAGGGGAGAATCTAAGAGCTAAAACATATAAACTAAAGCATCATAAGAATTGGAAGAAAATACAAGAAACTTATTTCAGCATCCTGGTGGGAAAGAAGGACAAATTTTGCTTATCAGTTCACAAAATCCCAGAAGCCCTGTGGAGAAGATTAACAGACTGGGCTACATGAAGAGTTTAAAAAAAAAAAAAAAAGTTGTTTTATTCTCTTATCTTTCATTATGAGGGTTTCATCAGGTGTCTGGGGATCCTTGTCTATCTGCTTATGATTATGAATAGAGGGAAGAGCTGATTGGAAACTGACTGTGTGCCTAGGGCTTCTTGACACTGAACTTCTCTGTTGAGTGAACTGGGTGGGCCGTTTACTGAGGCATTCCTGAAGTCCATATATTAATTTCCTTTTTCTGCTGTAAATTAGCACACATTTAGTGGCTTCAAACACCACAAATTTATTATCTTACAGTTCTGGAGGCCAGATTCCTAAATAAGTCTCACTGGGCTACAATGAAGATGTCAGGATGTCAGGTGTTGTGTTCCTTTCTGAAGACACTAGGGGAGAATTTGTTTTCTTAGCATTTCCAGCTTCTAGAGGCTGTCTGCATTCCCGGCTCCTGACCTCCTTCCGTTTTCAAAGCCAGCAATGACCTGTTGTGCTTTTCTCGTATTTCATTACTCGGATCCCTTCTGCCTCCCTCTTCCACATTTAAAGACCCTCGTGATTACACTGGCTTCACCCAGATAATCTAGAATAATCTCTCTTAAAGTCAGCTGAGGAGCAACCTTAATTTCCCTTTGCTACATAACATAGCCACAGATGCCAGGGATTAGATTGTAAACGTCTTTGGGAAGGCCTTTATTCTGCCTATTACAAGGGTCTGTACACTCATGCATGTACATGCACAGTAAAAGGCTGGAAGGGCATATACCTAACTATACAGCAAATTAAAATACAGTGGTTGCTTCTGAAGAGGGAATGGGAGTTGGGTGAGAAATAAGGGAGAACTGTCATGTTTTGCCTGATGATTCTAACGTTTATTTTGGAGTAACAAACCTGAACTTAAAGATTTATAAGCATAATCATAAAATATTATTGAATTTTAATTTACTTATATTTTTCATTTGAACATAATGTATATAATATTATGGTAGAATAAAAAATATATATTTTGGTGTTCATCCTGGACTCTTGGCCAGAGTTTCTAAAATCCTTATAATTTCCTAAGGGGTAAGAGTAATAGAAGGGGCTTCCCCAGTGGCACAGTGGTTAAGAATCCGCCAGCCAATGCAGGGGACACGGGTTCGATCCCTGGTCTGGGAAGATCCCACGTGCCGCGGAGCAAGTAAGCCCGTGCTCCACTACTACTGAGCCTGCGTGCCGCAACTAATGAAGCCCGCACTCCAGTGCACCACAACAAAGAGTAGCCCCCGTTTGCCTCAACTAGAGAAATCCTGCGCCCAACAACGAAGACCCAACGCACCCCAAAATGATAAATAAATAAATAAATAAAATAAAATAAAATAGAAAAAAAACCACAGACTCTTAAAAAAAAAAGAAAGAAAGAGTAATAGGAGCATCTTTTGTTAAAATACTTGGTTTTTGTTCCCAGTTCTGAAATAGCTCCAGGTCAATAAAAGTGAAAGGAAACGTCTTTTGTTATTCACGGTAAGACCCTTTCAACCACACCTGAATTAATGTTAATGACGTGTTTGTTGGAAAGCCCCCAGGGAATACCAACAGTGTGATTAGAGGGTTGGAACTTTCTGCCCCACTCTGTAACCTCTGGAGCAGGGAAAGGCTGCAGACTGAGTTAATCACTAATGGCCAATGATTTAATCAAGCATGCCTACTTAAAATAAAGCCTGCATAAACACCCTGAACAAGGAAGGTTGGAGAGCTTCTGGGTTGATGAACAAGAACAAGTCCGTGCACTGGGAGGATGATGTGCCTCGCACTCCACTCCTTCTGTAACAGGAGGTCCAGTGGCCGGGACTCTTCCAGACCTTGCCCTGTGTATCTCTTCATCTGGCTGTTTGTTTTCATCCTTTAATAAATCGGTAATAGTAGGTAAATTTTCCCTGGGTTCTGTGAGCTGTTCTAGCCAATTATTGAACCTGAGAGGCGGGGGTCATGGGAATTCCCAATTTACAGCTGGTCGCTCAGAAGTACAGGTGACAACCGGGACTCGCAATGGCATCTGAAGTGGAGCCGCACTCTTGTGGGATTGAGCCCTTACCTTGTAGGGTCTGGGCTAACTTCAGGTAGTTAGTGTCAGAAGTGAGTTAAATGCAGGACTCCGACTTTGCTGAGAATTGGAGAGTTGCAGAAAAACCCACACAGTGAATGTTAGAAGTGTCATGAGGGTAGAGGAAACAGTTTCATTCTAATGTACAGTCTCAGTTTTAATATAAAATCTCAGTCTGTAGTAAGCAATACTATATTAATGGGTTCAGTGGTAGAATTATTGAGAGGTCAGTGTAAAACTGTGGATAAAAACAGAATCTGTTTTTATCTGTTAACAAAATCTGCCCATTTGTTTTGTTAATAGTCACTATAGAAGTATGTAAAGAACTGTCTTATCTGCCTCTGGGAAGTACACTTGTGTCAGATGGAACGAAAGGTGTGTGTGCTATGAGATCAATGTTGAAGTTTACAGAAAGCTGACACATTTCCTGTCACATTCTTGTACCTTGATTATAGGTTGTTGGCTATCTCAACAGGTGCTTCTATTTCACTAGTCTTCGGGAATTTCACTCCTTTTCATTTCTGACACACCTCCTTCTTCGGTCTTCATGATCTTTCCTTTTTTCAACTATTCTTATACTCCTTGAATCATTTAGACTTTTGATTAAATAAATACTCTAAAATACATGAAAGTATTTGCATAAATATACCCTCACAGATGCATATAATTATCAGAAATGCTTTTATGCCTTACTTTTTTTTTTTTTTTTTTTTTTTTTTTGCTGTACACGGGGCTCTCACTGCTGTGGCCTCTCCCGTTGCGGAGCACAGGCTCCGGACGCACAGGCTCAGTGGCCATGGCTCACGGGCCCAGCCGCTCCGCAGCATGTGGGATCTTCCCGGACCGGGGCACAAACCCATGTCCCCTGCATTGGCAGGCGGACTCTCAACCACTGCGCCACCAGGGAAGCCCCAATCTGCTTATTTACAGGAATGACATACTCTTTGACAGTCTTTGTGTTTTCACTATATTGTTTTCTATTTTTAGGTTGTCTTCTCCTTCAGGGATGAGCCTGTGTTTTTATAACTTCTTATGAATATGCAACACAGACCAAGCACGAAAGCTCTTTAATGGTGAGGATTAGAACTGGAGAAAGGGAGAGACTTCACATTCACATTCATTTGGATAAAAGAGAACTGAAATATTTGAAAAAGGATAGTGAGTGGAAAGGTTTTTGTTGTTCTTGTTGTCTTGCCCTTTTCCAATAAAGCGCAAGTCTTTTTTGTATCCAGTATCCTTCAGTAATTTATTTTAATTAAATAAATAAAAGGAGATAAGTCAGTATATCCAGAAACGATATAAAAAATCTAGTAAAATTCCAATTAGAGATACCAAATTGAACCTATGTATTTAATTCCATTTTTTCCCAAAATTCCCACTGAAACATCAGTAAGATGATTTTTTAAAGCATAAACTCTCAAAGAAAAGAAGACTATAGCAATCAAATTTTGGAAGCTGAGAAATTAAAGGAACGAGTGACAGAGTGACAGTTGACCTTAGCAGACCAGAGAAAGTGGACTCCTGAGCCTGGCAGAAGGAAAAGGTGAAGGAAAAAGAAACCTAGCAGACCCCTCAAAGGGCTCAGGATTTGATGGCACCGAGACCTCTAGAAGTGGGGTATGTGTGTGATCAAAGACAACAAGATTGACGAAAAGTGCGTTAAAGAAGCAGTTGGATCCTGAGTTCCTTTCCTGAAATCCAAATGACTGGTATGTGCCTCTCCTTTATCTTGGATGAAAACTGGAGATTTAGTCTCTGGTTATTATAACCAAGGGTCTCTGGCCTGCAAGACTTGATACTGACTATCGTAGTTATTACTTGCTGTATAATTACTCCCACCTCCCACTCCCTCCCCCCGCCAAAAAAAGAAAACCTTAGTAGGATAGAACAGCTATTTTATCATGCTCATAGATTCTGTGAGAGTCAATTAATTCAGACAGTGCACGACAGGGACAACTGGTTTCTGCCCCACATGTCCTGGATGGTTAGGTGCTGGGATCATCAGCTGAAATGTCTCCACTCAACATGTCTGGGGCAGTTGATGCTGTGGGCCTCAGCTGGGCTCAGTTGGCCGGAGCCAGCTGAGCTCCCAGTGTGGTCTCTGTGGCTGGGCTTGTTTGGGCTCCCTCACAGCATGGCGGCTGGATTCTTAAAGCAAGTATCCATGAGAGAAGACAGGAGTATATGGCTTTCTTGTCATCTAACCCCTTCAAGATATGGTATTCCAAAAGGTGAATCCAACTTATGGTTTTGACGATCTGCTCCTATCTCAGAACCACCAAAAAAATCACAGCATCACCCTCAGTGTTGGGGGATTATATTTTTATCAGAGGCTACGTTGGCTCTGATTCTAACTCTGACAATAAAACCCACAGAAGCCCCCACTTGACTTCCAAAATCATTTTTGCAGAGACCTTTGTTCACGTCAACTGCCTTCAAAGGGAGTTGTTTTCCTTCAGAGGTTTAAGTTCAATCTTTAAGACGTTTTGGTCACTATGAGTTTGACATATTATTATTCAGATAAGCATTTATTGAATACTTTTTGTCATTTTGTATTTAGGTTGCAAATTCATCACCTGAGAGTCTGCTAATCCCAACTCACTTCAAAGTGTTCCTGAAATTTGGATATCCTGATTTAAGGACACTTGAGGTATCTTAGTTTTAGTCAGAAGTCTACATAGCAGGCAAGTGAACTGAGGAAGAAACCCCACTTTTTCTATCCAGCCATAATCTTATAAAATATAATATTATTTAAAAAATATATAAGTACATTAAAGAACAGTATATTTAAACATGCTATTCTTACAGAGCAAGATTTTAAAAAATAAACACCTATGTATATTTGTAGCATCTTATTAGTAAGCCTCATTGATTATGGTTGCTAAAATTTCCTATATCTTTCTGTAGACAAAACCCTGGCATTTTTCTATCCCCTATTTGATTTGCCATTGAAGTTTCTCAGCTTATTTGAAGCCTAGCTCTGCAATGGAGTAACATGATTGCTCTTAGAGCAATCCATGTTTGCTGTCTGTCTGGGCCGAGCTGCCATTCATTAAACTGACAAAGAACCGTGAGTAGAATGCTCGAAACACAGCACCACTCCTCTTCTCCTCCTTGGAGGTGTGCCTCTCTTTTCCTTCCACAGAGCAAAACCAGAAAAAGTAACACTGTGGTCACACTATAGTCACACAGCCGTGTAAAAACATTTTTCAATCAGAAAAAAAAAAATGGTTTTCTGAGAAAATCTCACTCCTCCCCTAAATTCATAAACAACTCCGCCTTAGAGCCTGAGGTGATGCTTCCAGCAACTCCCATGATTTGTAAATCAGTTTTCCCCCTTACCAAAAAAATTATAAACAGCTGTCAGTTTCAAAGCATGAAATACTTTGAGCTTGATTTCTATTTATTTTTAAATTTTATTTTAAGAACTTTATGAGTTTTTTGTTTTTTGTTTTTTTTTAAAGCACTTTAAATCTCACCATCCTCTGTAGTCCCTCTGAGTGCTGAGTTCTGCCTGGCTGCTTCCTTCTGGCTTCTACATCTGCCCCACCGGGCCTGATCTCAGCTGCTGGTCCCTCTCTCCTCTCACATTCCCATTCTGCCACAGGTTACAGGACGTCTCCTGGATCTTTTCTCCCAAGCCTATTTCTGTCTCCAGCACCACAAGAGTCGGCTTCCTCCTTTGGACAGGGCAATGGTGGAACCCAAAAGAGTGAACATGCCACATCTCTTAGTTCTCTGAGTTGGAATCAGCTGAGAGCATCTCTTCAGGCCCTCAGCTCATCATCCCATTATGAGAATAAACAGACTCAGTGGATACACCTCTGAAAGGGAGAATTAGAGGAAACGAAGGCTTTCTACTCGATCGAATCCAGCTTGGAGGTGGTGACCCACAAGGAGGTAGCGATGAGTACCAACGGTTAGGAGGATACCAATGGGCCAAGTCTGGAAACCCAAGGGGATGAGCTTCCATTTAATGTGGACAAAGTTTCAAATCCAGACTCCACTGGGGGGAGATTTGACGATGCCATTGGCAGTCCCGCTGCTGCCACTTCCTGAGATGTCCTCAGGGACACAGAATACAGGGTCCAGGAGACTCCCAGATTGAAATCAGTATCTCAACCAGGTTTTACAGCTTTAGCAGGAAGGATGCAACTATTAAGACACACCACTTGCACCTCACTCAGGAGCCAAACTAGAATCAGGAAAAAGAACTTCTTATTCTCTGTGCCAGGATCTCTGTGTACTGCTCTTACAGTAATGGAGATTCATTGGCCAGGGGCAGACTGTGAGTGAGCAAATTTTTCCAAACTGATTGAGGTGCTTCTCCTCTGAATTCTAGAACTTCCCTGTGCCTGACTCTGCCATAGCCCTCACCGCACTCCCCTCTACTTGTCTGCGGCTTGCCTTTCTTCCCCACTTGGCCATGACCTCTGAGAGGGCAGGTACCATATTAAGCTCATCTTAACCCAGTGCCTATACAGTGCCTGGTCCAAGACACGCACTCTGTACATGTTTGTTAAATGAAAGCTTTGACGGGTGAAAATGAAAGAGGGTGAGGAAAATAATGTTTTAATCTAAATTTTGATTAGGCAGATATCTTTGCTACATATGGAGTCACTGCTTTCTTTTTCTTTTTTCTTTTTCTTTTTTTTTCCAATTTAGAGTCACTGCTTTTAAAAAATATCTCCCTGTTCAAGTCAAGGGAAGATTCTCCTTCATTTAGAAAGCCTGTTCCAGGAATCTAGTAAACCTAACCATGGAGCTGTTTGTCTTCTGCAGGACTTGTGTAAGACAGGCCTCATTTATAAGGGCTGATCCCATTCATGGAATCAGGTGGCCTGAGGAAGAAGAAAGCGTATGGGGAGCCAGTCAGGTGAGAAGATCATTGTATAATGTATCAGGAAACTGTGGCATTAAATCTAGACAGGTGAGTGTCAGACTGACAGTCTGTGCAAGGTTTGTGTGCTTTTTGCCCTCTCTAGACGGTCAGCTTCTTGGGGCAGGGATCGAGTCTTCTCTGCATTCCCAGCACCTGGGGCGGTATAAGCAGAAACTTACAACAGTAATAACTGCAATAGTCAGTATCAAATATCTGAAGGTATTTCATGTTTTGGAGGCAGACTAGGAATGGAAATGGGAAGGCTAATATACAAGAACGGTAAGGAGGTAGGGTTCTTTCCCAGACGACCCGTGGCAGTGAGGGGAGAGGGAGGAAGACGACTTTTGTTGCGCACTGACTGTATACCAGACGTTGTGGAAGGTGATTGCTTCCAAAATTTCTGAGACTTGATTTGTCCCAGATTAACAATGTTTCTGGTGTTTGAGTATTTTAACTCCAAAGAGCAAAATAATAGGAAAATAATTTTCCAGGTGTGGTTAAAAAAAATGAACAAATTTTGAAAGAGTTATGTTCTTAAAACTCTTTTATATAACTACATCTTGCAAATCAATTGAAAAATGCAGTACATATCCATCATTACTATGCATTACTTTGCATAGACTAAAAACATCTGGATGTATCTGAAAAGGAAAAAAAATGGCACGTTATGTAAAACCCTAAGTCTCCAGGCACATAAGCACGTATACAGAAATAATACATTCTATTTAGTATTTCTCATAATGAAAAATCAGAATTTGTAATACTCATTCATCCCCTTAAAACTGGTGATATATACACAAAGAATAAATTTCCAAAGGATAAAACATTTACATATATACGTAGACATTTTATTCTTTGGAAAAGCTTGCTGATCTATGGCAAATTCCCTCATCCTTGGGAGCTGGCATAATTGCATCTGCAGAATCAAAGGAGAGCATGGCGCAGTGGCTCCTCTGAGAAGATTTTTGGTGCCATCTGTTTCCTCTAGCAGAGCTCTTTCCAAACTCCCCTCCCAGCTCGAGCATCTGGACCGTCTCCATGAAGTCTAGGAGGTTTTCACAATGTCACAAGCTTGGGAGGAGCCATTCTGGCCCATCCATCAGAGTTTCTTCCCCTCTGTCCATGAGCCGTGGTGACATCATCACCTTGCAGCCCGAGAAGCCAGGGATGACAGCATCACACCGTTCCTCTCTGGAAGGCTGCTCTGCTAAGCCTCCCCAGTAGATGATCCTGTATCTTGTCTTACTAATCCTCACAGAAACCACCATTTTGCAGGTGAGACAACTGACTCTCAAAGGGGTATAAACGCTGTTAATTTGCCCGTAAGCACACATCCAGGGACTGGAATCAGGTGAGTTAGACCTTGAACCAAAGTCCGTCTGACTCCAAGAACTATGCCCTCCTTACCGCACTGCTCTGGGAGACTTGTCGAAGAGAACAACACGATATTAGGGGGATCATTGAGCAATGGGTACAGCTTTTGATCCACAAATTTGAGTACAGAAGAAATGTCCCTGCTTCATTTGTCCGCAACTCAATAGAATTTGTAGGACCAGATACCATTCTGCCAGACATAGAATTCCTAGTCAATCCAGGTTCCCTGTCTCCTGACTTCTGGGGGGACTTTGGGGTGGGAGGGGAGGCATCTGGTTCTTAGTTGTCACCTGCTGGCACGGGGACACAGTAAAGCCAGGCACCCTGCCCTCAGGTCGTGCCCAGCATCCCTCAGTCTCATAACAAACACCTTTCATGCCTAACAATTCTCTCTGCTGCTTTCATGCCCCTCTTGGGCACATGGTACTGATCCTGCAGGCTCTCTGGGGATTGCATGGGACCATTCTCCACTTCTGGGGCTAGGGAACTCTGTGAGGCTCTCTGAGGTCCTGTCTGCCTAGACATACCAAGTTTAGGAATTTCTTCTCGGGTATTGCTTCCTTCCAGGTTATCTGCCTGGATAGCAGCCCACAGGTCTCCTCTGCTCTCCGATCCCACCTTCTGCTCGTACACCAGAGTAAGCTCCTTAGAGGCAGGGATTATGTCGAATGCACCTTTGTATTTTAGTGCTTCTCATCGAGACTGGCAGACTAAAAGACCTTCTATAAATGCTTGTTGAACTAATGATTCTCATCTTCCTAGATGTGAAGCCCTACCTACTTTCTCCTGCTGTGTATGGTCTGTTTACATAGCTTATCCAATACTCACTAGGTATATAATAGGATGGAAAACATGGATTTTAGACCATGAGTGTCCTCTTTTATGCACATCACAACTTAAAGCAACAGCCGCATTCCAGGAATACAGCTGCAGTGTTCCCGAGGGGTAGAGTCTAGCAGACGCTGTTGGCATCTCACCCATATGCCCTCACCCCACAACGTCAGTGCGTGGCAGCGGACTTCCAACTGCCAACACTTCTATTCCTTTGCTGAGGGCTCTCCCTGCCTGCAAAAGCCATGTTGCTTACCTGTGCCACAGGAAGTGCCAGGGTATTATCGCCTTCCAGCAGGGGCTTTCAGTTAGGGACTAACAAGAGTTGGTGAATAAATACCCTGGATCCCCCGTGCCTAGAGTGGGATATCTCAGAGGCATGTTTACACTGCTTCCAAATGGTTGTCTCCGGGGCCCAAGTTCCAGTTACCCACAGTGGTAACTGGCTCAATCAGCGTTCTTTATTGGCTTTCTTATCTCACCTTTCCACCCCTTCACTTGCATATAAACTACTTGCCCTTGGATCTTTGTTTCATGGTGTTTCTTGGGGAACCTAACCGAAGAAACAGATTTACAAAGACACTGAGGTAACTTCTGGTTCTGGATCTACTGGATTGTTTTTGGAAGTTGTATACAAAAATAATGGGAGAAGTATTGGGCGAGGGGAGAGTGACTCTAGATGATCACTGAGGGTTGACTGTGAAGAAAACGGTGCAGCTTTCCTCAGGTAAGTCTCGGAATGGCTTCAAAGGTGTTTCTTCAGGCCTGCATTTCCTGCTTGCTATATTTAAAAACATTGTAACATTTAGCAGATATAATCTGTTAAAGATATGATCTGAATGTAGGTAAGCATTTTTGCCCATAGATGTTCAATGAAGTATTTCTTGTAAGAGTGAAATGTTGAAAACAACCTGATTGAGGATCTAGTTAAGGAAATTATGACAAAATATGGTGTGTCTACTTAAATGGAATATTATGCATGCACTTAAAATGCGTATTTTAAAACATGAAAACTACTACTAATGTAGGCATGACAAGGACGTTTTTCCCCTGCCTCCCCGCTTCTGTTTATATTTCCTGTTGCTCCTTAAGAGTAATGACTTCTGAGAGGGAGGCCAGAAGAAGGTGGAGTTGGAAGGAGGACAAGTGTGCAGTACGGCAAAGTGGATAAAACATCACAAAGTGAGGAAATGGGAAGGGAATCAAAAGGAGCTGTGCACCGGCTGAGCTCCGCTCCCCACTCCGTCTCCTTGGGCTGCATCCCTGCCACCAGCAAAGGAGTGACCACATGTCTATTTATTGTATGCCGACTACAGGCCACACACCATGCTAGCTGTTTTAGAAACATCATTTGTAATATTTCTGATAACCTTCTAGGAAAATATCACAATCTCTATTTTTTCAAATGTGGAAAGTAAGAATCAGGATGATGTAAGCAAGCAGCCTATAATCACTCAACAGAATTCAAACTCTAGTATTTCTGCTGTTTAGAAAATCAGGGCTAGGGACAGAAAAATGACCTTTCCCACGTGATGGGGAAGTGATTACCAAATGGCAGGAAAAGACCAGGGAATGTGTAACTGCAGGAACTTAGGAAGACAGTCTGTCTAATCCAAGCTGGGCTAGCTCTTGGTGTGGCCACCTGCAAGGTGACCTTGTTCTCATCTTGTTTCCTTTAATTTTATATTGAACTGACTGTAGACTTGCCACTGAATGTGGCACAGAGCGTTGGTCTTTTCCTACAGTTGAGCCAGTTCTCAGGGCAGCAAACAATCACCAAACAGGAATTCCAGCTGAGAGGTGTGCATCTAGCCACGTGCCATGGCCATCTGCCTCTCTGGAAGGATGTTCTTCCTGGCTCTAGAGAGGTGCAGCAAGTTGGCTGAGTTAGTTCCTTACTGGCTGTTGAGAGCAGATTGTGTACATCTCCACCCAACTCTGTTCAATGATATCCCGAGGGTAGCTTAAAAGCTGCCATGGTGTGGGTATTTGCACCTGTGGAAATCAGCAAACACTGCAGATTTCCCTGCAGAGGGCTTTTATCTTGGAGATCCAGTTGATTACTGGGCGTCTCCCTGGAGGAACAGAGGCTGTCCAGTAGACTGCCATCTGTTCTGCTGTGGCAAAGACAAGGTGGTAAAACAGTGGGTAATGTCAGCTGTGTCTTCAAACCTATTGGGGTTTCAGGGAGCCAGTAAGTACATTCCTTTTCCCTGACCCAGTTTGGAAGCAATTGGGATATACAGAACCGTCAGACAGATGGAGTCCAATGTGTCACTCTTTTGCTGATAAAGGCTGGATGGTGAATATGGTTTAAGTGCAGCAAGAATGAGCTTCCGGTACTTCACTCCAGATTCAGGCAGACTTATCCACCTAGTCACAAGCTCACCTGGACAGCCAGCAGCATATGGAGCTCTCCTACTGAAAAACTTAGAGCACGGAGAATCAGAACACTTGCTCTCTAGGACCAGCTGACTCTCCAGAGGAAGGAGAGAGGAAAGGACTGAGTTCTCGTTGCTTGATTCCTCTCCCGAAGCCTCTGGGAAGAGCAGTCACTCCACTCTGGGGGAGAATCAGTGAGGGAGCAGATAGGAGAAGCATTATGACTTGCATCGAGTGCCCACCACATGGAAGAGAATGACCACTGTCCTCTGAAGACCTAAACAACCAAGTGGGAAAGTGATGAGAAATGTAAACTGGATTCTTTTTTGTGCAAATTGAGTGTCACATTGAGTTGACTGTAGCTTTTCCAGGCAGGGGAAATTAACAAATGAGGTACAGAGAATTTAGACTCCATAAGTTGCTTTCACAGCTGGAGTGTTTTAGACCTTATCTTGAAGTGTAAGACCATCAAAGCAATGCCTCCACATGTGGCCAGTACACAATTCAATCTACCTGTGAGAGTATAAGAGTTGAAGTATTTTTTAATATCAGTGAAATGGAATTGTGCATCAGTTTCTGGACCTGTCATGATTTCAGTCTTGCAAAAGGCATGCATTCTGTAACCTGTATACTTCAACATACACAGCTAGCCCTCAATCTGGCCAGAAGAAGCCCTGTAAACTGCATTCTGCAGGTCTCAGTCTGGACACACACTTCTGCCTTCCCAGTATAGATGTTTTTTGTTGTTGTTGTTGTTTTGTTTTGTTTTGCAGTACGCGGGCCTCTCACTGTTGTGGCCTCTCCCATTGCAGAGCACGGGCTCCGGACACGCAGGCCCAGCGGCCGTGGCTCACAGGCCCAGCCGCTCCGCGGCACGTGGGATCTTCCCAGACCGGGGCATGAACCCACGTCCCCTGCGTCGGCAGGCGGACTCTCAACCACTGCGCCACCAGGAAAGCACAGATGTCTTTAAAAGTATCCGATTGTCCTGTATCTTGAGGAATATATGGTAGTGTTCTTATGCGCACACACGAGCACACACACACCCCCTTTCCAACCATGACACTGCAGATGGTGTCTACAAAAGAAAATGCAGTCTATAAAAGTAATTATGGAACCTCAGAGTCCCTTTCAAGCCTGAGACATCCTGAGTAATCCATCCACAGGTGAAAAATTCTTGTGGGACCTGTCTCAGAGTAAGCTTTGCCTGTCCCTCTTCTCTGTGGAGCCTTTCCCCAGAAGCCTCTGGGGTACCTGGCCTTTATCCTGATACCACTGACTTCTGTCTCCATTGGTTGTGAGCTGATGCCTTACACTGGCTGGTCATCAGGCTACATGAAGGGTGGCATTCTGCAGTGAGTCTTTAAAGGGTTGTTTTCTTTTTTTAATTTTTGGCTGTGTTGGGTCTTTGTTGCTGCGCGTGGGCTTTCTCTAGTTGTGGCGAGCAGGGGCTACTCTTCGTTGTGTTGCGTGAGCTTCTTATTGTGGTGGCTTCTTTTGTTGCGGAGCACGGGCTCTAGGCACGCGGGCTTCAGTAGCTGTGGCGCACAGGCTTAGCTGCTCCGCAGCATGTGGGATCTTCCTGGACCAGGGCTCGAACCCGTGTCCCCTGCATTGGCAGGCGGATTCTTAACCACTGTGCCACCAGGGAAGTCCGACAGGGTTTTTTTTTAAAGTGCATATCCCCTCAGTTCTCATTTAGAAAATGTGGAAATATTCTGCCCTTATCAATCTTCTGGTATCCTGCCTGCTAAAGCAGTCTAGACCAGAGAAGCTTCGAACTGTGTGAATGGGCTGTTTCCAGACTTAGCTCCTGGCTCTATTTCCATTATAGTGAAACGGTCCAGGAACTGGCTATCCCTTTGGAACAATGAAAGGAATATAACTATTTCCATAGACCTTGAGTTTAGTGCGCAGGGTAATTCCTAGTTAGTTATTCTTGATGTGCTTTTATATACTCATGTCTCTTAGTGCATTATTATTCAGAATACTTACTAGGTGGTAAAAAAATCAATGATAACTTGCTGTTTGGGACGTGAATTTGAATCCTTTGGAATTTCTCTAGTACACGTTGGGTCATGATCTCAGCCTCCTTCCACTGGTCTTGTGATTCTCCTTCTGTCATAAAAATGACCTATAATCTCTTCCAGGTCTTATTATGTTTGGACTGTAATTTCTAAAGCTTTGGATTTTGATTAAAACCAAAATGAGAATACACTTTAGATTTTATGGTTAGAGCCTTCCCAATTGATGATATTAGATTGTTAATACCTCCAGAAGATTTTCTTATTTGATTGAACATAAGCCTGGACTTTACACTGAAGCTCAGTATTTGCCTGTTCATCTATCCAACAACTGCTTATTGAATGCCCGTGATGTGCCAGGCTCTGCCCTGGGCACCAAGGATTAATGTACACCCAAGAAGTAGAATGAAGAGAAAGACATGTTGGAAAATCATCACAATTTAGTAAGTATTATAATGGTGGGTTACTAGAAATGGTGGAGGGATGGAAGAGTTATGTAAGATATGTGAGACTGAAGCACTTGAGTTAAACTTGAAGAATGAAGAGGAATTTTTCAAGAGGACAAATCGGGGAAGAGCCTTCCAGGCAGAGTGGAAGGCTTAGAGAACAAGGCATTTGGTGGAACAAAGCAGTATTGTTGGAGTGCAAAGGGCAAGGGGAGCAGCGGGTGAGGTTTAGACTGGGCCACATGCTGTTAGAACTGTTTTATATTGATTATCTTGCATAATTTTGACAACCTCTGAGGGTGGTATTATTAGTCCCATTTAATAGATGAGGAAACTGAGGCTTAGGGGAGTTACATAACTTGCTCAAGATTACTGACTTAGTAGTTGTTAGAGTTGAGATCTGACCCATTTGCAGAAGTGACATTAATCACTATGCAAATCTGTCTCCTCCATGGTTATCTTCATAGTCAAGCTCATAGACACACTTTTTCGGTTTTTGGTCTCATCGAGTACCTGCCAATGTCCGTTTTATAAGCAAGTTATTTTTATCTACAAGAGCAGCAAAGGTAGCTGGTGTGTGGAATGCGGCTATTTGACATCATCACTCCCTGACTGAGAGGAATGGAGACCAAACCCCTTTCCTCTAAACACAACAATCGCCATATGGCAAAGGAATTTCAAATCTGAGGCTCGATAATTATCAGATCGTCACATTGTAGCTCCACCAAAACTGGGGTACAGGCTTACAGTAGCTTTAGCAGGGTTTGAGCTGTTGAGGGAGTTTTGGAGAAAAACTGTTTGAAATTAGAAGGATGAGTGTGCTTATGAAAAAGCATGAGGAAAAACAGGGGCCTTTAGCACTGTCACCACTCTGCTTCCAATGAATCTCTTCCTTCTCCTAATACTCTAGCCTGTGCATGAAGAGCCAGCCCAGCAGGATGGAAATGCCAGTGAACCTGCTGTCTAAGATCTTAAGTTCGGTCACTTATGTCACTGTGGGATATTGGGCAAGAATCGTTCTCTTCTTCACTTCCTGGCCTACATAGAAGAGTGGTTGAAAGTGCGGGTTCTGGGGCCAGACTTCCAGAACTCAAATCCTACACTGCCATTCCCAACTGCGTGCCCTTGTCAAGAAACTGAATGGCTTGTGCATCGGTTTTCACACCTGTAACTCAGGGGTAGTAATAGTACCTACCCCATGAGGTTGTTGAGAAGGGTAACTGAGATAATTCGTAGGAGGTGCTTAGAGCGGTGTCTGCTGAGGAAGGAACACAATAAATGTTAGCTTTCTTCTAGTTCTGGGCCTCCCTGCTCTGTTCAAGGCTAAGTGCTCCTTCCTGGAGAAAATCCTTCTTTCTCTTTAAATTGTTTTTCCATTTAAGGAAAGCCAGTGTGAACTTCCGTGTATTCTAGGAGATTTGCACGCACTGCATCAACCTCCAGCCTTGGCATGGCATGTCAGGCGCTTGGTGTCCTTTGTTTGCTGCAGCTCCCCAAGACCAACAAGAATCCATTTTGTTCAAGAAAAACAACGGTGACTTTATTTCCTGTTGGTTCTGTGGAGAGAATTATTGTCTCTTTGCCATAACCAAACATTATAATCTTTGCATAATGGAAAAACAAATATCAATGAACTTTTTATTTGTTTCTCTTAATGAGGGAAAACCTACTATTTTAGGTTGACAGATTCTACTGGAAATAAATCATATTGCTATGGAAACCATGCCCAATAACCACTGAAACGTGGTTGCTATCTATGTTTTTTAATTGTATATGCTCGAAGAATTATATTTTAGCACATATTTGACTTTCGATTCTGTTTCCATAGTGTTAGACTAGAGCCCGGCTTCTGACTGCTTCCCTGTTCAGTCTTTTAGGATTCCTTGCTATCTTTGGGATATTGAGTCATGTGGTGGAAACCACAAAAATCTTGTGATTAGTTCTGGCTGTGCTACCTCTGTCCAGGTGTCCTGGAGCAGGTTTTTTAATCTTTCTGATCTAAGAAAATTATAAATTCTCTAGACGATAAAAAACAAAGATAATATCTTTTAAGGCTTGGGTGAAGATTAAATAAGGTGATACATGCATAGCTATTTAGTACATTTTATATAAAGGTAAAAGAGTTTTGCTTTCAGAAAAGCTACCCACTGCATAAACAACATACCCCCCAAAACTTCAGCATTCTTATTTTTCCCTTAGAGTTTGGTTGTGAGATGTAAGAAGGTGTAGGGGTTAAATGCAAACCCACTAGGATAAGAATCCCCATACTACTCACTACCTATGTAATCTTGGGCAGGTCACATGACCTCTCTAAGCTTCTTCATCTTTAAAATGAAAATAATAAAATTTATATCCAGGGTTACTGAATAGATTAGAAAAAATTACCTGTCGAACACAGTTCTTGGCAGGTAGAAAGCACTTAAAAACGGTATTCACTCTGGAAATAATGATGCTGTGCCCAAGCCGACACCATTAAACAAATTCCAAACTGCTCAGCTATTTGGAACTTGCTCTACTAAAGGGGATACCATTTGTCAACACCTGAAAATTCTCATCCACTCGTAAAGAGCATTCATTTAGAGATAACAACTACTCATGGATTCTGCAACAAACATTTATTGAGCATCTACTAAGTGCATGGAAAGATGAATAGAAAGACAAGGTTCTTGCCCCTCATAGGGTCATAACTTACAGGTGTAAAATAAGCATTCACACCAGTAACTGCAATGTCAGTGATAACTCACTGATAAACACTCACATAACAAGTAACTCTGGTGAACATTATAGTAACATGACCAAGAATGCAGAGCTAAATTCTTCGAGCAGAATTTCTTGCCTAAAGTGTCCATGAAAACTCAGAACAAGAGAAACAGATGCCGAGACTCATCAATACTAAGACCCAGCTGTGATATATCTGTCCCTGCAAAGCTTTGGAGAGTCTCTGGCGGACCCTAAGGTTGAAAAACAAATGGGGAGAAAGAGACAGAGGGAGAGAGAGAGAGTGTGTGTTATTATACAAGATGCTTCTGGACCTTATTCGTTTACTCATTCTGGTAATTATCGTCTGTACTAGTATAGTCACCAAGACATTTGATTTGCACAGAAGTTGAAAATATATGGTCTCCTTGGTCTAGAACTTACCTTTGTTAGAGAGAAGAAATAGGTCTAAATTGAAACAGACCAACCAGTAACTCAATCAAGGAATGTTAAATCAGAGCCGAGAAAGAAAGGCACCTCATTTTCTGTTTTGGGGCCCGTTCATCTTGGCTTATTTAGTAAATTAATTGTACATTAATTGTAAAGCATGTAAATAGCACCCTGGCCATGGATCAAATGTGATAAATTTTAATAAAACTTCTGAAGCAGTAGCAAAAACTGCACACGTGCTGTGCACAAACATGCACGTGCTTCCATGTGCACACACACACACACACACACACACACACACTCGCACACACACAACTAGACCCTGGAGTAGAATGCTCTTCATGACCTACTGAATTATTTGCCTCAGACCAGTGGGGTGAAATGGCTGTTTTGTTTCCTTCCCTCCCCACCCCTTCCCTTCCCTTTGTTTCTTTTTTCTTTTCTCCACCCCCTTCCTCTCTTCTTATTTCTTTTCTGCCCCTGATTTTAATGATGATGGGACGCCAGTGGAAGGGCAAATCAATCATTTAGAACTGGTAAGTCTCTCAGACTGCTATGCGAGGAGACTGAGGGAACAGCACATGCCTCTGGGTGGATGGTGGGGTCTGAATCTTGCCTCAGACTTCCTTTGTGGGAGGCAGCTGAGCATTTATTGAACCTCCCTAAGGAGAAATGTCTTGAGGAGTGAGACGATGCAGTAAAGAGTCAAAACTGGGGCTTCCCTGGTGGCGCAGTGGTTGAGAGTCCGCCTGCCGATGCAGGAGACACGGGTTCGTGCCCCGGCCCGGGAAGATCCCACATGCCGTGGAGCGGCTAGGCCTGTGAGACATGGCTGCTGAGCCTGCGCGTCCAGAGCCTGTGCTCCGCAACGGGAGAGGCCACAACAGTGAGAGGCCTGCGTACCGCAAAAAAAAAAAAAAAAAGAGTCAAAACTGCACTCCAGAGAGGACATGTGGAGTCAGATTTTAAATAATTCTCTTCTTTATAAGGAAATTGAACAAGAATGAACTTTTCCCCTGAGTAAAGTGAATGTAGGAACTCAAAAGAGAATCTGTTGAGTGAATAAACTGACCAATGAGGAAAAAAGAAAAAAGGTTTATGAAAGTAAAATATGGAGAATGAGAGGAAAAGGTTACTTGAGGTTCCAAAATACCCCATTTCTGCTTAATATATATATATGTATATATATATCATATATATATGTATATATATCATATATATATATCAAATGGAATATTACTCAGCCATAAAAAAGAATGAAATTTTGCCATTTGAGATAACATGGATGGACCCAGAGGGCATTATGCTTAGTGAAATAAATCAGACAGAGAAAGACAAATATTGTATGTTATCACTTACATGTGGAATCTAAAAAATAAAACAAATGAATGAATATAACAAAACAGAAACAGACTCACAGATATAGAGAACAAACTAGTGGTCACGAGTGGGGAGAGGGAAGTGGGGAGAGGGAAGGTAGGAGTAGGGGATAAAAAGTACAAACTACTCTGTATAAAATATATAAGCTACAAGGATATATTGTACAGCACAGGGAACATAGGCAATATTTTATAATAAAAATTTTTTTTTTGACTGCGTTGGGTCTTTAGTTGTGGCATGCGGGGTCTTCATTGAGGTATGCGGGATCTTTCACTGTGGCACAGGCTCTTCGTTGTGGCGCGTGGGCTTCTCTCTAGTTGCAGTGCCCGGGCTTCTCTCTTATTGTGGCTTGCGGGTTTTTCTCTCTCAAGTTGTGGCGTGCAGCCTCCAGAGAGCGTGGGCTCTGTAGTTTTGCAGCACGCAGGCTCTCTGGTTGAGGCGCGCGGGCTTAGCTGCCCCGCGGCATGTGGGATCTTAGTTTCCCGACCAGGGATCGAACCCGCGTTGCCTGCGTTGGAAGGTGGATTCTATACTACTGGACCACCATGGAAGTCCTTATAATAACTTTATTCAATAAAAATTTTGAATCAGTATGTCGTACGCCTGAAACTAATGTAATTTTCTAAATCGATTGTACTTCAAATTTTTTTTCAAAAAAGAAAAAGAAGCACAGCCCAAGAAACAAAGTACCAGAGGAATAAGAAAAGCAGGAAGAGAAAGAAGCAGAGATGGAGGCTATCTGCAAAAGCCCAACTCACTCCAATCCAGCCTAGAGTTGGGATTCAATGTAATACGTTCCTCAATTTCCCATTATTTATGAGATTTTTACAAGGAAATAAAGATACATTTTAGCTGGTCTTTATAACTCTTTTCTTGTCAATGGATTCAGTGGTTTTTCTTTCTAAAGCATCTTTTAAAAATCTATAGAGGTTGAGTTTATAGCCAATAGTTTATAGCCAATTATAATGCCTAGGGCAATTAAAATAATCAAAACATTTCCACATTTGCACTTCACAATAGCCACAAAGGCACTGTACGGATCACATTCAATTTTCAGCAAATTGTCTTAGGCAGTGATTCTCTGGCTTATGAATTTTGGGAAATGGTAATTTCTCTTAATGTGTGGCATATTTACTATAGTTAAAGGCATATAAATTTTGTTCTCAGTTTAAGTTTCCAAAAGCACAATCTGTATTATGTTGATGCTACATTTAATGTATGCAACACATTTATAATTAAACCTATGTACACTCTGTATATAAAACTCTACATTTTAATATAATTATATATATAATATATATGCAGCTGAATATAAGGGGGAAGGGAGATACCCCATTGAACAATACCATGTTCCAGGCACTGAGCTAGGTATTTTATATTTATTACTTTAGTCTTCACAAAAGTCATGAGAGGTAAATTTACCTTTTACAACAATTTTGGTTGCTTCCTTGATTTCTGGAAAATTGTTGCCAGACCTTTCAGAAGCCATTTCTAAGGGGCAGAAAGCTTGTCAGATCTTAAAGTTGGTACCATCTTTTGCAGCTGCCCCCATTGGCCAGGAAGTAGGTAAACGGAGGCCAATGGAAATGTCTCTGAGTTACTGTAATGATTTACTTAATTCTGAACAGGAATAAAGTGGAACCAATTTCCTAGAGAAGGAAGGAGCAATATATCATTATTAACTCGTTTCAATCACCTATTTCTTTATAATTAGATATATTCAAGTATGCATTTGCTTAGGCTTTAAAAAGGTCTGCTTTTCCTAACTTATTTAGGTGTCCTTTACGCAGGGACACGTAACAGTCAAATGTGTGCTAAGTTTGACTGGAAAAGCAGGTGGTAAGAGGGATAGTCAAGCATATGTAGGAGTATAATACACATTTCTTGCCTTCAGGAAACTTTAGTAAGGTTGGGAATAGACCCTCACAGAGGAAAACAGCTCTTAATTCAAGGCAGCCTTTGATATGGTATATGAAGGCTTAAAGCAATAAATAAAGCCTGTGAGTATATAGACGAAGGGAATGAGATCAGGCAGGGCCCTGACAGGAAGCAGATGTCAGATTCAAACCGGGAATTTGAGGAGACTTTAATTTTTTAAAAAGCCTATTTACAAAGGTGAGTGTTGGGTGGAGGAAAACCACAGAGAGAGTTCAGTATTTGGAGAGTAAGGGAGCCGGTCCATGGCACTCATTTCCCAGGGCAGGGAACAGGGTGGAGAGGGTGGAAAGTGGATCTGGAGGGGCAAACAAGACACTAACCTTGAGAGAACTGCCCTGTGCTGGAATGTTTTGGCAAAGGCCGTGAGGAGGAAAAGATGGACCTCAGCTTTGAAAGGATGGAAGTAGAACGTATAGGTGAAAGAGGAGGGATGAGGACACTGCATTCAGAGTGAACACAGGACATAAAGGTTCAGGTTTAGGAAAATGCATACTCTGGAGTGACAAGAGGCAGAGGAGTGGAACACAGATGACAAAATAGTTTGGGGCCAAATTATGAAGGTCTTGAATGCCAAACCAGGGAGTCTGTCCCTGGTCCTGAGAACAACAGCCAGTGAACACTTTAAAATCAGTAATGAAGCCGGCATCTTAGCAAAAGTAATCGACATCAATGAGAAAACTGGTTTGCAAGGGAAAAGGCACAAGTGGCAGAATGTTCAGCTTGGATATAATAAGTTGTTATGAGGTAATGGAGGGCAGTGGGACTGAAAAGGGGAAGAAACGGGGGACATAGTGAAGGAAGACATGGTCCTCTTAAAGGCAAGGCCGAAAACCTGCTTCTGAGATGTTCTTTCCTCCCAAATGGTAATCCTGATTGAAACGTACCATGAGTGAGCCAGGACAAACGTCCCATGTGAGCTGACAAAGTGCCCCTCAGCCTGGACTCTCACCAATATAGGGCTGGCTGGGGTGTGGAAAAGGCTTGACCTGGATCGAGAAGATGTGGTTTGAATCACTGCTCTGTCAGGTATAAGTTAGATGTCCTTCAGCAGATGATCTGGACCCTCTGAGCCTCCGACTCACATCCTCAAAATGAGACATTACTACTTATTGCCTAGGGCAGTTGTGGGAATTCATTCAGTGAGATTTGTGGATTGCAGAGAACCACAAGGGGGTGCGGATTACATGTGGATGAGGGTGGGGTTACTGTTATGCCTCTGAAGACCTTGTCTTTCTGGGTAGGGCGGGTAGAGAGGAAGCAGGCTCTTCCCAAAACGTTAAATTAAGCCCCATTCTCTTTCTTACCAAAGCTGCTGAGTGATCAGATCTGATTGGTTACTCTAGGCCTCAGCCTCCCACATATCCCTCCACTGCTGGGTAAAGCAGTACATTTTATCTGATAAGGTGAATTTTTTTTTTTAAATTGTAGTTTATTTTCATTCTCCCAGCCCATGACTGCAAAAGGTTTTTTCTCTTGCTTCCCTGAGTTTGTACTAATGCTAGTTTTGGCTGAAGATTATTTCCCCAGTGCCTGGTACTTTTTTGGCCTGAGTATATAGCAACATGCCAAGATACAAATTAAAGCAGTGAGTCCATTTAAATAAAATGGATGTGAAATTTGGTTGTTTTCACATCTTTGAGGTTGTATGCGAATGTCTCTATGAATTTCCCAATGAAAATATTGCTTTCGATTTTAGGCAGTTTTTACAAATAATTTATTTTCTTCCTTTCAGAGAGTGTCTACAGACCTGATAATAGCTATAAAATAACATGACCACATTGAGATGTAGACGTTAAGTAGCTGTCTAGTCTCACTCACCAGCTAAAGCTCCAAACCATTAAGTCCAAATTTATGCTTTCACAAATTACAAGTGACCTCCTGCCGTGGAATTCTATGGTTGGCTTTGAATAATTGAAACCATTACTTTAATACCTCTAAGGCCAGGGGTCCCCTTTAGTTGATCTCAATGGCTTGGCACTAATTTGGGCGGGGCGGGGGGAAATGCAGAAAGTCGTAGTTTATAGTAGAAAATCTGAATCTTGTTGCTCCGATATTTCTGTATTCCTTAATGACTGAACTTTCATTCAACACTATTTATAAACATAAATGAAGCCCCTGCTAAACTCATAGCGCTGTGCTGGATGCTCGGGGAGAAAGGCAAAGATCTACGAGACATGCCTTCTCTCCTCGAAGGGCTTTCTGGGGACGTTAGACCCACGTAGTACTGATAAGTGATTGCCCTCTGTCTCACCTCTGTCATGTACCCTATACTCATACCCTAGACCTGGCCATTCCGTGCATCCTACTTTCAGACCTGCTGACCATCTTTTCAGGCCACCTTCTGTAACACTCCAACTCCAGCGATTCTTCAGTCTCACCAGGTTGAGTCCATCCCTGTCACTGTCTCTCCTCCCTCTAAGGTCTGTACTTTCCCCTCTCCTACTCCGCTAACATTCCATGGCCCATCATTAACAACTGCTCACTTGTATTCATTGTCCTTATTCCCATTCCCTTAAAGTCGCTTTTCCTTCTTGGCATCTGCCTGGTAAAACCAAGCTTGAAGTCAACTCCCCTCCTACTCTTCACCTGTAACCAGTGGCTGATTGTGGCTGGAGAGAACCTCCACAACCCAGTGATAAGTCCCATTTTATATTCATGACTCCCAACCTCAGTGGGTCTGTAGAGCTGCCGGCAATCTTTCTACATTGTCACCGTCCATTCATTTCTCTACTTCCTTAGATCACTATTTCACGTGTTCTCTTCCGTCTTCGGACCTCCAGCATCTCCTCCATTCTTTTATCTCTTTCTATTTCACTGGAGGGAAAAAATTAGAAGCTCTCAGAAGAGAACTTCCCTATTCTGCCAACTCCCACTTCTTCAACTAACTGTATCTGTACATAAATGCCCTGCTTTTCCTCTTGTTGCTTAGCATGATCTAGTTGAGTTCCTATCTAAAGCCAAACCCTCCACTGTGTACTTGATCAAATCCCTTCTTAACTGTGCACAAGCATTTCCAGTAATTATCTCTTCTCTTTCCTGATCAACAATATTTCTTTTTCTATTGGATCATTCCCAGTAGCATACAAAACATGTTGAATTACCACTCATTTTACAAAAACCACACAAAATCTGCATTGACCCCACTTCACCCTCCAGCTACTGGTCTCCTTTACAGCAAATCTCCTTGGATGAGCCTTCTAGACCCAGTACTTCCCATTCCACTTTCTCAATAGTCTTTCCTAAATACACTTCAGTCAGGCTTTCATTCTCAAAATTGCTTCCAGCACTGTTCTTATCAAGATTTTCAGCGACCTCGCCCTTCCCACATGCAATGGCTTATTCTCGTTCTTCACCTTATTCACCTTATTGGCAGCATTTTACAATGGTTCAATACTTCAGTACTCCCATCACTTGGCTTCCAGGGCATCACTGTCAGTTCTGGCCCTGGTTGCTCCTTCTCTGTCTCCTTTCCTTGTTCCTTCTCGTTTTTCCCAAACCCTGAACACTCTTTCAGTGAATTCCAGTCTCATAGCTTTAAAGTTTGTTTATATGATTTTGACTCCCTAATTTGCATTTCAAGCTTAGATGTCTCCCTCTAACTCTAGACTCACATATCCATCTGCCCAATGGGTCTCTACTTGGGTACTGAATAGATAACAAACTCAGCTGATGCCAGAATGAACATGGACCTCCCTCTACCCAGAATCTACTCCCCCCCATCTTCCCCATCCTCCCAGTTGTGCAGACCAAAGAACTTGGGGTCATTCCTGACTCCTTTCTTTCTCTCCCATCACATACTCAATCTACCAGAAAATCTTTTTATCCCTTCTTCAAAATATATCCAGACTCCACTTTTCACCACCTCCACTGTTTTCATCTTGTCTAAGCCACCATTGTCTCTCACCTCTTACTGCAAAAATCCCCTTTAACTTTCTTTCCTTCTCTCCTTATTCCTCTGAAAGCTATTTTCAACACAGCATATGGAGTGAGCCTTTTAAAAATATAAGTAAAAGAATGCAGCTTCTCTGCTCAAAAACACTCTCACGGGTTCCCAACTCACCCAGACTAAAAATCGAAGTCCTTCCCATCACCCACAAGAGCCTACCTTCCTGACCCCTTCTCCCACCCACTCTCCCTGACTTACTCTGCTCAGCTACACTAGTGTCCTTCCTAGAACATGCCAAGCTTTCTCCTGCCTCAGGGCCTTTGTATTGGCTAGACCCTTTACCCTGAAATGTCATCCTGCCGGTTCCTCATGGCTCACTCCCTCTACTCCAGTATCGTCTCGGAGAGGCCTTTCTTGACCATCTGATAAATAGTATCCTTCCCACTCTGGTATTCCTTTTTCTTCTTGTCCTATTTTATTTTTCTTCATAGCACTTATCATTATTTGACTTACCAAGTATTTTTTATTTGTTTATTAATTATCCCACTCCTCCTACTATAATGTAAGTAAGCTCAGTGAGAGCAAGACTTTGTTCACAGCTGTATTTCCAGCACCTACGACAGTGCCTGGTACAGAGTAGGTACTCCAGTAGTATTTGTTGAATAAATGAATGAATGAATTCAAAAAATGAACATCCATGGTCTTTACAGCTGTTTCAGAGAAGGTAGAGTATCACACACTGAAGTCAGTGAATGCCCTGATGAAACGGTAAATCCAGACACTGAGGGATGGGTAGAATTTTGATAGGGTTAGGAAAAAGCATTCAGGTGAGAAGCAGGTAAAAACTAAAAGTTGAAGAAAGAAAACGTCAACAACATTTATTGAGCATCTACTACATATGCCAAGTACTTTACATTCATTATCTCACATCATTCTCATGATCACTGCAGCAGAGAGCTATTATTATATCCATTTTATAAATGAGGAAATTTTGTTTCAGGTATTTTATTTTATTTTATATTTAATATTTAATTTATTTATTTGGTTGTGCAGGGTCTTAGTTGCGGCAGGCAGGCTTCTTAGTTGTAGCATGTGAACTCTTAGTTGCGGCATGCATGTGGGATCTAGTTTCCTGACCAGGGATCGAACCCAGGTCCCCTGCATTGGGAGCATGGAGTCTTAACCACTGCACCACCAGGGAAGTCCCTGTTTCAGGTATTTTTAAAAGTAGTTTTCCCCAGAACCTATAACTAGTAAGTTGCAAGTCATTGTTGCAATTGAGGTTTAACTGAATCCAGAGTCCATTCTCTTTCTCATTTCTTTATCCTCATCACTATTATTAGTGTCATTCAACTCCTCCCCTCTCCACCTATCATGCTCCTTCCCCCACTACATGATGAAAGACGACCCTTGTTGGTATTCAATTAAATGATAGATGAGAAATAGATGTAACCAACAAATATATTCTCAAATCCTTCTTAATAACCTACTGAAAGTTAAACCTCTTTTACATTGGTGCAGCATCCACTTTCAGTGTTTTGGCCAGCATTACCAAGCCATTTCTCTGGTGGTCATCTCAGCGTGAAACGCCGGTCCGTTTATTTCTTTGCTGTGGTTGAATGGAATATTCCATCATTGGAAAGTAAAGCTTCAAGTTTAAATTTGAAATCTTTATTCCTATCTGGCAAATTGGCGCTATCCTTAACAATTTGGAAGGAAGTGATGTTTTTGCTGCCATCAGCTGCAAAGTGTTGGATGCTCACAGTGCAATTTATCAGATTTACTTAGATTCCATGTGACTCTGATCCAGTGGCTACAAAGAGTGAGTATGAAGCTAATTGCTATTCTATCCTGCCCCACCCCCATGTCTC
The DNA here is from genome assembly GCF_963924675.1 of Phocoena phocoena. Lineage (NCBI taxonomy): Eukaryota > Metazoa > Chordata > Mammalia > Artiodactyla > Phocoenidae > Phocoena > Phocoena phocoena. The sequence goes on from NC_089222.1 coordinate 50,260,952, forward strand.
TGGTATGGAAAAAGCAGTTGAATCTGAATAGAGTCAGGAATTAAAACATGATTTTTTTCACCCCTGAAATTCAGGGGATGCCGGGCAGGGGAGAAAGGAAAATTTTTGTCTTTTCCAAAACCCATTGCTTTCAGAATAAAGTAAAAAAAAAAAATTGTTGGTTAGTTTTGCTGTGGCAAAACATGACCCCAAAATTTCAGTTACAACAGCAAAGCAACAGTTTATTTCTTACTTATGTTACATGTTACTCATGGGTCATTGCGGGGTCAACTGTGGTTCTGCTCCATGGGTCATTGTCATTCTAGAACTCAGCTGAAGAAGCAGGTCCTGTATGGGATAAGCCATTCTGGTGCAGAGAGAAAAAAGCAAGAGAGCTGTTGGAAACAAAGAATGGCTCTTAAGGCTTCTACTGAAACATGGCATATGTGGTCTACATGTCAAGGCCAAGCAAGTCACATGACCAAGCCCAATGTTAATGGCGCAGAAATGTATACCCCTCCTACTGGATGCACTGAAAATCCCATGGCAGTGAATGGAGATGTGTACTTCTCTTGCAGGAAGGAAGAGTGGAGAGCTGGGAACCAAAATGAAATACACCACACATTCCTTATCCTAGCATTCAAAACCCATAGGAAAGCCAGCTTCGTGTCCCTCCACATCCCTTCTTTTGCCTGTGCTCTGGTTTCTTGTCCCGTAGACACCACACTCTCACACTTCCATGTCTGTTTCCTTAGCTGGAAATGCAATTCCCTCCATTTTCTGCCAACTGAAGTTGCTCTCAGCCTTTAAGGTCCAGCTCAGATTTCATCTACTTTATAAAGCCTCTCTCAATTCCCCAGTTGAAATCAAACACTTCTGTCTTGGAGCTAGTAAGGCAGACTGTTTGTACATCTCTCCAGCACTAATTTTTTTTTTTTAATATTTATTTTTTATTTATTTTTGGCTGCGTTGGGTCTTAGTTGCTGCACACGGGCTTCCTCTAGTTGCGGCGAGCGGGAGCTACTCTTTGCTGCGGTGCGTGGGCTTCTCACTGCAGTGGCTTCTCTTGTTGCGGAGCACGCGCTCTAGGCACATGGGCTCAGTAGTTGTGGCTTGCGGGCTCAGTAGTTGTGGCTCATGGGCTCAGTAATTGTGGCTCATGGGATCTAGAGCGCAGGCTCAGTAGTCGTGGCGCACGGGCTAACTTGCTCCAGGTCATGTGGGATCGTCCCAGACCAGGGATCGAACCCGCGTCCCCTGCATTGGAAGGTGGATTGCCAACCACTGTGCCACCAGGAAAGTCCCTCCAGCACTAATTTTAATCTTCCTTGGTAAGTCTGGGTAAAAAGCTCCTGGAGGGCAGAACCCAGGAATTAGGTTACGTTGGCATTTCTATCCAGCTTCTTTGGGGTCAGAGTCTTGACCTTAATAGATGCTTAATAAATTCCACTGAATGACTAAAAACCTACATATTCCCCATCAAGCTTATCCATAATGTGAAATTTTAAGTCATTTCTACAGGAGGCATATGTAGGCAAACCACATAGAGGAATCTTTTGGGAGCTTTCCTCAGTCAGAAGCACGGAGATGATTCTGTTGGTTCCACAATCTAGACTCTACCTGTTGTGTGTGTGTGTGTGTGTGTGTGTGTGTGTGTGTGTGTGTCTGATGTTTCCTACCTTCCCACCAATAAACCACTGTGGGCACCATGTTTTCACAGCAACATTGCTTCCCTTGCCAATTATTGCTACATTGAGAAGTGGTATTTCTTTTCCTGCTTTTTCACTGCAGTATTATCTTCTCACCTTTGGCATTCTGCATGATGCATTTGTACATGGCCACTCAATAGGAGGGGTGGCAGGGAAAGGATGGGCCACAGGAGAGGTGCTGTGGATGCAATGGAAAGAGAAGATGCTTACAGACAGAGAAGCTGCGTCAGAGCTGTCTCCACTCCTTACTACCTTTGTGGCTTTGGGCAAGTCCCTTGACTCTACTGTCCCTTCAATTTTCTTATTTATTTAAAAAAAACATAAAGAGACAATTAGAAAGATAGGAAAGGATGTGAGGATATTGTATTCCACTAATGTGTGAACAGAGCCTGATATCATTTTGGCGTGTTTTGTGCTTAAAAGTCAAAGGAACTTGGTTCCTAGCCAACTTCTTCAGCCTCATCCCATCTGTTTACCCTTGACCTTAATAAATTGATGAGTTTTCAAACTTGGTGGTTCTCATCCTGTCTCGTGTGGACATGGTAGTGAAAAATCAAGGCTAATAACCCCACATTTCTAGTCTCTAGGCAGAAAGCCGGACTTTACTGGGAATTTGGAAAGGGAGTTATAGGCTCCTGACCCTCCAGGTCACTTCTGTGACAGCTGCCCACTCCACTTTATGGTCAGAATATGAAACGGTCATCATCAGAGAACTGGACTCTCACTTTCAAACATGCTCTTTTCATCTTTCTACTCAATAAATGTTCTGGATTTTATGAAAGAACTGGACATTCCTTTAAATAGGTAGGTGTTGTATGGAAAACTTTGTTCTTCTGTCCTGAGGATGGGCAGAAGACATTGGTTTTATCAGATTTCAGAGGAGTCTAGAGCTATCCATTTTCAACAGTTCTCTCTCTTTTTCATCATAGTAATTGTGTTAGGGCTCTCCAGAGGAAAATATAGAGAAAGAACCAACAGGATATATGTGCACGTGCATGTGTGTATGTACGTCTGTGTATTCATTCCACATCCTGTTGGTTCTCTCTCTATATGTTATAGATAGATGGATAGATAGATAGATGATAGATAGATAGAGAGAGGGATAGAGAGATTTATTTTATGGAACTGGCTCACACAATTATGGAGGCTTGGTGAGTCCAAAATCTGATGGGTTAGGCTGGCAGGCTGGAGAATCAGGGAAGAGTTGCAGTACAAGTCCAAAGGCAGTCTGCCGGCAGAATTCCTTTTTCTTTAGGGGAAGTTAGTCTTTGTTCTGTTAAGTTCTTCAACTGATTGGATGAAGCCCACACCATTATGGAAAGTAATTTGCTTTACTGAAAGTCCATCAAACATTAATCTCATCCCAAAACACAGAAACATCCAGTATAACATTGGATCAAATATCTACACACCATGGCCTCACCAAGTTGACATACAAATTAATCATCAAAATAATGTAAAACAGCAAACAGCCCACTGACATGAGAAGTAGAGTCACAGAAACTAAGGACAAAAAAGAACCTTTGAGAACATCTAGTCTGCCCTCTCTCATCTTGCGGGTAAGAAAACCAAGGCTCAGAGATGACACACCTCTTTAGCCAGAAAGCTAGAACTGGATCTCAGGTCCCTGACTCTTTCTGTGACTGCCAAATTCAGTTATTGGCTGTTTAATTCAACATGAGATACAATTTAATGTCCTTCCATGAAAATTAGATAGGGTCAAGTTTAGATATGGATTATGTGTGGGGCAACTGCAAAGCAAATTGCAGTTCGACCCAAGTTTCCTTCTTAGCACAATGTAAAAAAATGTAACTTGAGACAATAACAACAAAAGGGGATGGAGCTTGCTAGGAGCTGAGTTTTTGTATACAGTTGAAGCTAAATTATTACTAATTCAACCTAAATTGTTACAAATTTAAGATGTTAATTGTAATCTGCTTTTTCTGAAGTAGCCGAAGTCATCCATGGAAGAAGCCAGTGAGTAAATAAATTCCCTGAGCTGGAAGGATTTGTCTAAATGTGTAAGAAAAAATTTATGCTTCAGTGAAAACTATGCCTTGTCTAAAGCACATGCTTCTGGTTGTCCGATTCTGATTCCACGGGAGCTATTTTAATCTGAAAATTGTAGATAACTGATAGCAATGCAAACCAATTCTTTTTATAAACGTGAATGAATTCCGCGCAGGGAAGGGACAACCCTTCCTCTACTCCAAGAAAATGACAGTTTTGCCTCCATTTGCACATTTATTTCAACATTCCTTTACTCTGTATAAATTTGGGGGTATAAATCTGTGCTTGCTTGACTCTTCTTTAATCTAGTTATAACGTCTGCCTGGTTCTCACAATTAATGAGTCAAACAAAATCTTTAACATGTGTTCATTTTATAGCTCTATGAGAGTCATGATTTTGCCTTTTTCTGAAAATTATCCTTTAATGAATGTCATGTCTTTCCCAGTACATAAAAAGAATGGTCTGCTGAGTTAAAATCGACCCTCTGCACTGCATCCATTCAGCTCTATTCTGCTCTAAATCTTCGTATTAAAAAAAAAAAAAAAGTTCAATTACAGGGTTTGCTGCATTCAAATCTGGGGGAAAAAATCAAAGTGGAAATAGAGACTCTGACAGCAAAAGAAAATAGATTGGACAAGAGATGGAAAAACACATGGATTTCTTAACCACTTAGCAGAGTATCTGAGAAATTAGGCTGAGATGAGAGAGGCGGAAAATAGGATAAATAATGGCTCAAAGCGATTGCCTCTGAGACCCGCCCAAATCATCAGTTATCCCTCTAATGAGCTGTTTTATTCCACACCTACCCTCCATATAAACTTCTAAAATGGGTTATTAGCAAGCATACTGGGCTGTGTTCATCTCGGGAACATTTTAGCCTGCAGAGTCTGGGCTCAACCCCTCCTAGGAAACAGCCATGGAGGATATCAAGAAGTTCCTAAGGCGAGTTCTTAGAAGAGGACAGAATAGTGGGGATCTCTTTGTCTTCCTCTGCTCCCTCTGTAACCTGGATCCGCCAAAACTTTATATGCGTGTTGAGGCAGGAAAGGGAGGCAAGGGGATGTTCAGGACACACTTCACAAGCTAAACCCAGGACCCCTACCTCTGCCTTGCCCAGAAGGTTCGAGTTGCTTCCACACGGCCTCTGCTAATAGTTTGCCTGTTGTGTTTGTCCCCACCAGGTCACTCTGTGCTCCAGTTTCTCGATGGCCTCGCTGGATGTCTGTTGCCATGGCTACTACTTTTCCAAAGGATGCCTCCACCATCAGCTTCATTATCTGTTTGGCATTTCTTGAAGATCCTGTTGCTCATTCCTTCCAGACAGTAGTTTTCATTTGATCCCAGAGGATGCCCGACTCCTTAACTCCTCACCATCCTCTCTGATGGGAGAATCTCCTGGGCTTTTACCTTACCTTATCCTATCTTACCTTTGCTATTCTCTCCCCTATGGCCATATCAATAGTCCAGATTCTCGTCATCTCTTCTCTGGTGTATGCAACAACCTCCTAAGGATTGTATTAGGTTGGGGAAACAAATAAACCCCAAAGTTCTAATGGCTTAACACAGTACAAATGTATTCCTTGTTACCAGGTTGACAGTAACAGCAGTTATATCCCTGACACAATCTTTCAAAGACACTGAGTGAAGAAGGCTCATCTCTGCTCAGTATGTGGCTTCCAAGGGTTCTGCGGCCATTGACACTCCAGTCAGTCGGCAAAGGGAAGGAGAATGGACAATTGTGCATGAGAGTCCTTTCTGAGCCAGACCTGGAAATGGCACACTTGCTGTCTGCTCATCCCGGCAAAATAAACACAGTCACATGGCCACACCTATCTGCAAGGGAATCTGAGAAACATAGATAGACTAAGCACGTGTCCAAAGAAGGGAGGGTGGGTTAGGGGTCACAAGTGGTCTCCACCACAAGGTCTCTTGCCTCCAGGCTTGTTCCCTTCCAGTCCTTTGTACCGGCCCCTGTTCAGAGGTTGAACATGCAGAGTCTCCCAGCCAGTGAGCGGTAGAGCCAGCGCCCAGCCCGGGTCTGGCTGACTCCAAAGTCCATGTGCTTCCCTCACATCTTCAGTCTCCTGTAGTAGGTTTCCGCATCCCATCTTCACCTCTTCACTGTTCTCTCCTCCTGAAATCTCACCACATTCTCCAGAATGAGGAGGGGTTTTGGTAGAAGGAATAATCCATTCTTCTTTTTTAACCCAACTTAAGCCTGGGTGTTAGTGTGAAAATCTTTTTTCTTTCCCACATCTTCTCAGCTGCTCCACTTTGCCTCCTCCACAATGTTCTCAGCTTTGCAAAGCCCCAAGCTGGTACTGACTGCACGAGGCAAAGGTTAGCTCTACCTCTGATAGAAACACCTCCTCGTCACCTGCCCCGCCAAGGTCCCAGGCCTCTTCCTCCTGCAGAAACTAGAACACCATTGTAAAGCAATTATACTCCAATAAAGATGTAAAAAAAAAAAAAAAAAATCCCACTTCTGAGAGGAGCACAACAGGAAAAAAAATTAAATATTTATCAAACACTTGTAAAACGTATCACAAGCATATATTTAATTTAGCATATAATAAGTATATTAACTTCATATTTAGGTAATTTTGAATTTAATTAATATGTATCATATACATCCTTTTTTTTTTTTTACTAATTCTATGTAAGAAATTGTGAAATTTGTTTTCTGGTCAATTACCTTAAATGTCTTACTAAGGTGAACATGTACTGATTTTGCTTATCTAACAACCATTCCATTTGCTACTGGTAAGAGTGCCTGAAATGTCTTTTAGGAACTACATCTTACCCATTGGGGGTACATGTATTTTAGATGGTGCTACACGTATTAAAAAAAAAAAAAAACCAGTGAGACTGCTTGTGTCACTTATTTCCCGGTCTCTAGTCTATTGGTCACAGTGAGTCATAAGGCCTGTCTAGCGTTCATGTGGGAGAGGAAGTAGACTCCACCTATTGATGGGAGGAGTGGCAAAGAATTGTGGCCGTCTTTAATGAGCCACAAGTACAGTAAAAATGAATGATAACAAACATTTGCATAGTGCTTGGGAATTATGATATTTTTACATTGTCTCATTTGAAAAAGTTAGATTTGGGGACTTTCCTGGTGGTCCAGTGGTTAAGAATCTACCTTCCAATGCAAGGGACACAGGTTCGATCCCTGGTCGGGGAACTAAGATCCCACATGCCGCGGGGCAACTTGGCCTGCACACCACCACTAGAGGGAAGCCCACATGCCGCAATGAAAGACCCCGTGTGCCGCAACTAAGACCCAACGCAGCCAAAAGCAAACAAATAATAAATTTTTTTTAAAAGAAAGAAAATGTTAGACTTTATTTTTACTCCCATTTTCCCAAATGGAATAAAACCCCATGGCATAGTGGAATTAAGTGACTTGCCCAATATCACTTGTCTAGGAAGTGACAAAACAGGGGCTTATATTAGGTCTCCCAGCTTTTATCTTGTGCTTTTCCCTCAACTTCTCACTGCCTAGATCTAACCCTAAAGGAACATGGAAAGAATTCCTTTTGTTTTCCATTTGCATTTATTTTGGCAACCCCACATTCTAGGGAGATTGAAGAGCTATGGAAAACAGACTGCGGAGACAAATGAAATGAAACATGTATTTATGACCCTAAGTTGTGACTTCTAGACTGTACCGAAACTGTGCTGAATAAGGTAAGAAGCAAAGCCCCAAGAAAGCTATTGACCACTGTGTGGTATGAACATGGTGTTCCTTTATCACAGAAATGATTACAGACATTTCAAAGGTGGAGCTGGGTGAGGTTTCCCTTGAGCAGATGACTGGCAAGGTTAGGTACAAGTGTGCACGTATCAGTATGTTATTCTGCAATAGCATCTTCCCAGGATGGGGCCATGCCAACCACTTTAGCTGACAGTGAGAAAAGAAAGAAGAAGTAAAGGAGGAGGGACAAGAAGGAGGCAGGAAGAGATGGTGGAGCCGCTTAGAGAAGCCCAGGTCTCATCTAGCTACCCAAGCACTCTGCCATCCCCCTAGCCCCAGCAAGGGTAGAGCCCTGCCAGGGGCTTCCCGGGACATCCTGGGGCAGGTTGCTCTGAAGAAGAGCGGCCAGCAGAGGGGCAAGTGGGAGCTGAAATCCTGCCTGCACTCCACTTTCCAACTAGGCACTATGAACAGACTGTGCCTACTCAGGATGGGGAAGACTTTCCTGTTTTACCCAAAGGCACAATTCTTTCCCCATGTCATGTACACAGAGGAGGTGCCTTTGTCTAATTTGGCTCAAAGACACCTTATGCCCCAGCAGCCGATGAGCTGCTTACTGCAAAGTAGGTTTCGATTTCATAAATTAAAAAGCCACACTCGTTGGGCTTCCCTGGTGGCGCAGTGGCTGAGAGTCCGCCTGCCGATGCAGGGGACGCGGGTTCGTGCCCCGGTCCGGGAAGATCCCACATGCCGCGGAGAGGCTGGGCCCGTGAGCCATGGCCGCTGAACCTGTGCGTCCGAGCCTGTGCTCCGCAACGGGAGAGGCCACAACAGTGAGAGGCCTGCGTACCGCAAAGAAAAAAAAAAAAAAAAAGCCACACTCGTGTTGCCCTTTCAAAAACCTGTCATCCCTGACCTCGACTCTCATGCGGATCATACAGTCAGTGGTCTCGCTGCATGGAAACCTGCCCAGACTTTTGTGGGGTTTTTCCACTGGCTGTTCCACAGGCCATTTGGACAGGTCACTCAGCTTCTCCTCTTCCTGTTCCTGTCTTTGAAATGAGGGAGGTGGACCAGGTGACCTTGGTGTCTTTTCCTGGTTATAACATGTTATGGCTCATAATTCTGTGAATGACAGTAAGTCAGGGAGTAGGTCAGACTGGAAAGTCCAGTCTGGGCTTCTCTCTGGGTAGCTTTTTAAAATTTTCTTCTTTCTGGCCATTTTGTTGTCCTGCCTTGCACTTGTAATCAGAGGACTACAGATATCTAGAGAAAAAAGATTTCAGCTTGAGATAAGATAAAGACTAGTAAATACAAGCAAACATTAGGTCTCTTCCTCTACCTCAGTTCACTTTACTGTCCCAAAACACACATATACGTGTGTGTACACACACATACACACAGGTGCAGGCATACGCACACACAGATGTGCACACATACACATGCTGAGCTTAGGACAGACCTTTCTTCATTTCAAAGCATAAACAATAAGATACAGTTTCCTAGATGTAATCATTTAATGCACTCTAAATTTATTTCTTTAAAACACAGAAGCAACTAAAGTGCAGAGAATCCATGCCCCGGGCATTTCTATTTACATGTCTTCATATACAATTTTTGAAGGAAGTAGTTCATACTAATAGATGAGTTGGTTTGCCTTCCCAGTTCTCTCCTCAGAGTAAGTGCTATCAAAAACCTCATAAATCATTCCACACCACCCAGACTCATCTGTGTAACACAAAGGGAGCCCTACTCCACTCTGAAGCTTTCTATTTATCTCCCCTACACTTCGTGCATTTCCATTATTTATATTTTCCCATAAAGCAAATGATTTCTCAGTGACCCAAGGCAAGCAGATAGGTGCTTTATTCCTTGTGCTGATAGGTTAGAAGGAGTGGGAGAGAGAAAAGTGGAGGTGGAGAGGCGGGTGGAGAAAGCCAGACTTGTTGGCATATGAAATGCATGAAAATGGGGGAGAGGGAAATTTGGGGGCAGGGAGAACAAAGGGGTTGATGAATATTGATTTAACACTTATTCAACACTGTATGCACCTTTGCCCACCTGGACGCCCCACAGGCATCTGGAAATCAGTAAGTCCCAAGTTGAACTCATTCTCCACTGCTACACTGACACGCCCTGTCTGTCCCCCACACCGTGAATGGCACCCCCATCCATCCAGAGATTGCATGTATTATCTCATTCCATCCTCACTTCCCTCCATGAAATAGAAATTATTGCTCCTAGTTGACGGACAAGGAAACTGAGGCTCAGAGAGGCCAAGTGTGACAGTCTGCTAGGGCTTCCATAACAAAATACTGTGGATTGGGTGATTTAGTAGATAGAATAATAAATAGATGGAAATTTATGTTCTCGCAGCTCTGGAGGCTGGAAATCCAAGACCAACATGCCAGCAGTGTTGGTTCCTCCTAAGGCCTCTCTCCTTGGCTTGCAGATGACTGCCTTCTCCCTGTGTCCTCACATGGCCTTTTCTCTGTGCATCTGAATCTCTAGTGTCTCTTCCTCTTCTTGTAGGGACACCAGTCTTATTGGATTAGGACCTACCCATGTGACCTCGTTTAACCTTAATTACTATTTTAAAGGCCCTATCTCCAAATACAGTCATATTCTAAGGTACTGGGGGTTAGGACGTCAACATATGAATTCAGTCTATAACACCAAGGGACCTACTCAACACAACAAGGATCCATGCTTGGGTTCTTCTGCTCCAATTCCAAAGCATCTTTATCTGCTTTCATTTATTAACTCTGCAGAATAGATGGTAGGTGGTAAATTGAGGGTGGAGGGAATTCCAGGGCTCAGGGGGTTTAGTGTGATAAGCATGTCATACCCAGGTCGAGGATAGTGGTAATTCATTCACTTGGCAATGGAAATTTATTAAATTGCTATTACTTAAAAGTCCAGGCACTTTTTCTAGGCATAGATGATGTAAAACTGAGCAAAAACAAACCACGTCTTGGCACATTTACAGTTCAGTATTTACTCAAAGTATTAAATTTACAAATAAATGAAAAAGGTACAATAACATACAATAAATTACCACTGTGGTGAGGATGTGAAGCAGAAGCAGAGGCCAGCGATGTTATGGGAGTGTAGCAGAGGCCCAAACCCGGTCCAGGTGGCTGTAGTGGATGCTGTGATGCCTCCCGGCTCCCTCTGCAGGACAGATGACTCATTCCCCAGCTACTGGTATTGGTGTTGCAGGCCCTCTGCTGAGTCCTTCTGCAGGAATTGCCTTCAGTCAAAGAAAGTCTCCTCACCCAAGGTGCCCCCTCCCACATCCAATGACTGATCACTGTCGGAAGGAAGGGGTTGTTAGTCATAAAGATCTGGCCTCTCCTCCTGACCTTATGCTCAGATGGACAACTCTGAAGGACCATCCCAGCTCCAGGGTGACCTTGGAATCAGCTGAGCTCTGGATTACAAATGCATTGCAGTTCAACTTCTCCCTCTGTCCAGTCTCCTTCTGTCTTTCCCCAACAGGTGCTGATCCCAAAGACACTCCCAGTGAACTTGTTTAATGCAAATCTTCATTTCAGATTCTGTTTCCCTGAAAAAAACAGAATTTGTTTGCAAGGGCTGCCATAGCAAACTAGGGCTGGGTGGCTTAAACAACAGAAATATATTGTCTCACAGTTGCAGTGGCTAGAAGTCTGAGATCAAAGTGTCAGCAGGGTTGGTTTCTTCTGAGCGCCAAGGGCCTCTCTCCCTGGCTCGCAGATGGCTTATCTTCTCCTTATGTCTTTCGGGGTTTTTTTTGTTTTTGTTTTTTTTTTGGCAGGCCTCTCACTGTTGTGGCCTCTCCCATTGCGGAGCACAGGCTCCGGACGCACAGGTTCAGCGGTCATGGCTCACGGGCCCAGCCGCTCCACGGCATGTGGGATCTTCCCGGACTGGGGCATGAACCCGCGTCCCCTGCATCGGCAGGCGGACTCTCAACCACTGCGCCACCAGGGGAGCCCTCCTTATGTCTTTCTATATTGTCTTCTCTCTGTGTGTCTCTGTCCAAATTTCGCTTTTTGATAAGGACACCAATCATATTGGATTAAGGCCCAAACTAGAGACTTCATTTGAACTTGATTACCTTTGTAAAGAAATTATCTCTAAATAGGGTCACATTCTGAGTTACTGGGGACTAGGACTTCAACATATGAATTTGGGGGCCACAATTCAACCCAAACCCAAAAGACTTTGTGGGGGGCAGGTAGCACTTGAAGCACTTGAAGAATGACACTGATCAGGTGAAAATAAGGCAGCATTGACTTGGAGCAGTAAGGCAAGGATGGTGGGAGAAGAGTTCCAGGGAGAAGGAATATTGTACCCAAAGAGTGGGAAGGAACAGGACACAGCCAAGTACAGTTCATGGGAGGAACGGGAGGGGGCTAGGATAGGTCCTGACCATTCATGCACAAGCCATTCACAGACCAGCCCCGCAGGGCTGATTGCCAGGATAATATCCAACAGAGAGTCCTGGGGCTTGCAAAACAATGATGTTTCTTGCAGAAGGTAGATTCGTTTATAGTTTGGCTGGGCTGGAAGAAGTTAGCCTTAGGTTGAAGCCAAAATATACCAAAGTGAGTTTTGAACTCTAAGAATGAGTAGAGCTAGGCGGGGGGGGGGTGGGGGGGGGTGGGGGGGGGTGGGGGGTGAGGCTTAGTCATGAGGAGACAGAGTGCAGAGCAATACTTAGAGGAGGAGCTGGACAAAACAGGACAGTTTACAACTAAGGCTGAGAGCACCGAGGTCCCCTACCCACCACAGCCCTGACGGAGGGCATGAGAGGACGAGAGGGAGAGAAGAGGAATAAAGCCGTGTTTCCCTTCCTTCACAGTCTTGTCTTCTCCTGGTACCCACAGAAAGATGCACTGACTCCAGGATAGGGGCTTTTAACCATTAGGTAATATGGAATAAACTGTCAGAAGAGGCTGAACCAAAGCTACCCAATTGAGAACATCACTAAGAGAGCAGGTGGGTCTTAGCTTCATTTTACTCTGAGCTTTTGGCACACAACACTGTCTGGTACGTGGCAGGAATATGAGGAATACTTGAGTGTTTGTCCCTTTGGTTTTCTAAGAGGACATCCCAAGGACCCCAAGAGTTTCCAGGTGAATCCTATGAGTCTATCTCCAGCCTTGGAGACCTTCCTCTGGAAAGGGGGAGATTATTGCAATTCACTCCATTTTCAAATCTTTTCAATGCTGATTTTGTTTTTGTTGTATTATTAGTGCCTGAGGCTTTTTAATAAGGAGACTGAGATTAGTTGATGCACAGATCTTGGCATTTGATAACTCTTCTCCAAGAAGGAAATCAAATTCTTCCTAAAAAATATCTGAAGTACGTGGCTTAATTACACAAAGGAGGGCAGGCTCCATAGGAAGGTGTGGTTATTTTTAGAGCATGTGTTTTTTTTGTTTTTTGCGGTACGCGGGCCTCTCACTGTTGTGGCCTCTCCTGCTGCGGAGCACAGGCTCCGGATGCGCAGGCTCAGCGGCCATGGCTCACGGGCCCAGCCGCTCCGCGGCATGTGGGATCCTCCCGGACCGGGGCACAAACCCGTGTCCCCTGCATCGGCAGGCGGACTCTCAACCACTGTGCCACCAGGGAAGCCCTAGAGCATGTGTTTTGAATTTTATTATTTTGGTCCTATTTTCCTGGCTAAGTCACATTTTAAGCTTTCCCTGTTTTCTGTCTCTAAACCTCAGACTTCTTGTGCCTTTGAGGAGATTTGCTTAGAAGAGCACCCAGGATGCAAATCTTCCCATCATTAAACTGCTACACTATTTATCAAACCTACCGTTTGCTGGGTTTTGTATTGAGTGGCATTATAACATCAGGAAATTGTCAGGCAAGCTGTATCATTCACTCCCAAAGTGGCAGCTCTGCGTAAATGAATTATAAAGAAATAGCTGGGGGCCATTAGAGTGATTTTTTTTTTGCCTCTCCTCTAAAAGGTGACTTTAGACAACTTTAGTAGGAAAGCAGAGCGAGAGGTGAGGCCTGGAGTTCTCCTGGGGGAGAAAAAGTCTAGTGAAGTAGGCGTTGCTGAGAGATCAGAGAAAGTAGCAGAGATGAGTGAAAGACACATTTAACACCTGCCATCTAAGGTGCAGGTGGCCATAAGATGGGACAGATTGACCAGAACCGAGGACATGGATTGAGGAAGAGGCATGATGGCTAATTTTTGACTAGATGTTAGACATTGACAATTTTACCTTTTTGAGGGCTGGATACTTTGGGGTACCTGTAAGCATTCATGAGATTTGTTCCAGTACACAATTAAGTTACCTAGACACAGTTTGATCCTTCTAGGTTTTGATCTTAAGGTATTTCAGGTGGAACGAGAGCAGCATTTATTGTAGAACTAGTTTTGTTCCTCTCATGAGGCAAAGAACTTTTCAGTACTCTATCTGATGTGGATTATGAGGTTTTCCATTCCAGCTGGTGGGATCAGAAACTATTCGCTGCTCTGTGTGAACCTCAGCTATGTTCTCCATAATCCTTTTGGTTGGTTCATTTACTAGCCCCACATAGTTTCACGTGCCAATCAGTATGAAGCTGAAGACACAAGGGGGACCTTCTGTAGATGTCTGAAGCTCTCTGTGCATGCAGCTTTCTCCTCTCTGCCAGTCTTTCCCGAGAACTCCAGCTGCCTTGTCTACCCCAGATTCCCCACTTCATCTTCTTCACTCATAGGAACCACTGGGCCACCTGTGTTCCCCCTGCCAGTGCCCCAGCTTGGACATTCTCTGCAAGCAGGAACTGGGACAACCATAGCACTCACTGTCTTTCTTTGCTGATGTCCAAGTTCATTCATTGTCCTGGTTGTTTCTTATATTCTGTCTAGTTTTTTGCTTTTTTTTCTGATGGGAGGGTAAAACCTGTCCTTATTATTCCAACTTTGGCTGGAATGGAAGTTCACTTGCTTTTATGAGCAAGTCCAGAACCACACACAGAGCCAGTTTAGATCATCCTGTCTTGATAAAACTTCTTTATTCACAGCAGATTTCACTCTCTTGACATTGCCTCCTTTTTCTGTTTAGTAAATAACGGACAAATAGTAGTCCACAGCATCTCTGCTGATTATCTTTTCTGTTAATTGTGATACCTTTCCTGAAAAGACCAGGGCTAGGCAGTAGCGTTTAAGTAATAAAACAGAGATTAAAGTGTCTTTAGTTAGACACATCTGGCTTTCATTACTGACTCTGCCACTGTCTCTACCAGAGATACAGCAAGAGTGAGGGACGGCACGTTAAGATATTTTCGACTTATACTATGCAGACCTCCACATTCTATTACAAGGAGGGTGCATTTTTTTGTAATTTAAAAAATAGTTTAACAAAATACACAATAAAGGGTGTCTGATCCATAGGGCCGTCATAAATATTAATTGAAATAGTATGATCAATAAAGTGAAGGTATTACTTAGCCCATCATTCCACCGTTCCAAGTACAGAGCAATCATATGCTAAACAGCCAGTTCAGTTTTACAGATAACAAAAGTATGTCTTCTATAAAAGATTCAATTGACTTTCTTTCCCTTCTGAAAAGCCCTGGGAGTATTCCTTAGGGCCCAGTGGGGTTTTGCAAGAACAGTTTGGAATTCCTTAAATGCGTATGGACATTGCTGTACGGATTTCCACTGAATGACCTTTGATTAGGCAAACCTCAAAAATGCTGGTGAAGGGAGACTTTAGGCCAATTTAAAAATGGATAGAGGCTTGGATTCATGAAAGTAACTAGCTGAGGAGCTAGGAGGGAGGGAGGATCTAAAGCCTATTTAGAAAGTAAAGAAAATCAACTTGTGATTAACATTTACTGCATGCAATTAATCTTGAACTAATCACTACCTCTCATTCTTTGAATTCCTGGGTCATCCCTCACTCAGTTTTCTTGTCCATCTCAACTCCTGTCATACTCTTTCAACAGGTATCACAAATGTATGGCACAATCATTACTTTTCCCTCCTCCTAGGAGCAAACATTGCTAATCTATCATGGTACTTTTTCTATCTGACCCTAAAAATGGCCTCAGGATTCTTCTGAATACAGTAGTCCAGGCAGCCAGAATATTCAATCGTGTTTGGCATAAAATTTGAAAACTCGTTACCACCCTATGAAGCTTTTAATGTTCATTTAGGACATTCAGCCAATCACTTAGCCCTGCAGTTCCTAGACCTCCTTATTTTAATGACCTCTTCTCCACTTCCGCCACCAACACCCACCATAGAAACTGCTTGAGCTGAAACAGATGTCTTAATAGCCTTCCAAGTGACCACAATCTTCAATCTTTCCAAAGCGCTCATGACTCCACTTTTTCTGCCCTTATTCTTTGACCATGGCACTTCCATTTTATCCAGAAGTTTCTTTCCTGACTTTTCTTTCCAACACTGAACCCCATGGCAAGAGCCTAAACCACTCTTTGCCAACATCTTCAAATGCTGGCAAATTCCCTGCCACCACCCATTCCCCCTGTGTCTTACTACACCCATCTAGCAAAATATGGTACCTGATTAGTGCTGCAGTTTTCTTTTTCCTTCTCCAAGAAGCTGAGTGCTACTGGAGAAAATCCTACAACCACACAAATTCGCGCAACAGCAGACTCACAGCTTAAAACCTCAGCCAGGCTCTCAGTGTCGCCCTTGACTTTCATCAGCTCCTTCCTCCATTGCCTTCAATGGCTCTTTCAAATTTTCTCCATTTTCTTTAAGACTTTCTCAATCTCTCAATGCCTAGAAAATAATTTTGTCTGTTCCATTAATGAGAAAAACAAGGAAACAGTATTTTTCTGACCCCTTCAGTCTTCTGAACTTACCCACACATATATCTAGAGTAATGCCTGCCCTTACCATCAATATGCAGACCATGATAAATGGCACTGTCCCACTTACATTTACTCCTATTATTCTCAAAGTATTGTGTTTGCCAGAGAATCCCCAAAGCCTTGCTGATTGAATCTTACTAAATTCTTACTACCAACTTCAGCTGGACCTGGATGGTTACCCACAGCCCTGGGATTTGGCTAGGGCAGTTCCAACTCTCTCAGGTCCCCAAGGCTACTTTAGCATCACCTTCTGAGCAGAAGGGGGGTCTCTGATTCTCAGCTGATTCTCTTTGATCCTCTCCTTTCCATTTCCCCAGAGCTTTTCCTTTATGCCCATCACTGAGGAAGTAACCTCCTCCCCGTGACAGCCAATCCAGCTGCCTATGGTTCATAGTCCTAGACGTTATCCATCAATTATCTTTCTTTCCTTGTGTCTTCTTATTGAAGTCTCTCACAGACTTAAAAATAAAATAGAATAAAAATTTAAACTTTCTACCCAATTAAGCTACTTCATCATACCCCTTCTCATCATCAGAAAACTTTTTGCAAGTCTTTACTATCGGCCTCCATTTCCTTAAAATCTATTTTTCCCTAACCCTTAGGAATGGGGCCACCGCCCCACATTTTTTCTGAAACTCTTTCTTGAAACTTAACAGTAAATAACCCACAAAGCCAAGAGTCTCTCTCTGCTATGATCCACCTAAACCCCACACTGAAATATCTGTAAGTTTTTTATCTTCCTCTTTTTTTTAAAAAAAAAGGTTTTTTCAACTCTTAAATAGCATATGCATACAAAATGTACATACCACATAAATATACAACTCGATGAAATGCTGCCATGTATTCACTTCCCAGGGTAAGAAATTAAACAGTGCCAGCATCCGAGGAGTGGGCTGTGGCCGTTCCAATCCCCTCCCCACCCTCCTAAAGACAAACGCTATCTTGACTTTTATGTCAGTTACTTACTTGCTTTTCCTTATTCTTTTACGGCTAGCGTGCATCCCTTGACAGTTGCTTTTGCCTTTTTTTGAAGTTTATATAAATGGAAGCACACAGTATATACGTTTTTGGTTCTGGCTTCTTTCACTCAATGTGATACTTGTGAGATTTATCTGTTTTCTTGTATTCGGCTGTAGTTTATTCATTTTTATTGCTCTTCTAGTGTTCCACACTATATACCACAATTTATCCACTCTACTGTTGCTGGCCATTTGGGTTGTTTTCAGGTGGAGGTAGTAGTGCTGCTATGAACATCCTTGTGTATGTCTTCTGATGCGTGGGCACATGTTTCTTTTGGGGATATGCCTAAAAGTGAAAATCCTGAGTTCCCGTATCTTCCACTTCAGTAAACAATGCCAAACTGTTCTCCAAAGTGTGTGTCCTCATTTACACTCCCACCAGCAATATATCAGTTTCCACAGCTCTAAATCCTCACCCAAACTTGGCATAGTCAGTTTTATTAATTTTCTCCATAAAGGTAGATGTAACTTTAATTTTAATTTGCTGTCTCATGATTACTAATTGGGAACCTTGGACACATTTTTGGATATTTGGATAGCTTTTCAAAAGAAAGTACCCGTTCAAGTCTTTGCCTGTATTTCCCCTGTGTTGCTGATACAACAGTTATATGTGTCACCAATATCTTCTCTACTCTATACCTTGCCTTTTCATTCTCTTAATGGTTATTTTTGAAGGACAGAGTTTTTATGTGAATGCTGGTGACCTGAAATAGTTTTTTTCCTTTAAAGGGTTCTGTGCATTTTACAAGATGAAAAAGATGGTTTAAAGGACTAAAGTTACAGTATCTTGAACCTTGTCTACGGAATATATAACAAAACAGTATTCACTATATTAGTATTTATGTAAATGCCTATTAGATTGTAAGTTTTTTGAGCAAAAATGAAATTATATCTGTCTGTGCCTTTTCTACTGTGCCTGCCACTGAGCTTTGCCTATAACAAGTCATCAATAAATATCTCAATCATACAACAAATATTTACTAAACATCTTGATACCTATAAAAATCAAAACACATTTATAACTTGTAATCAAGTAAAATTATTCTTTACTGTGTTAACTCATACAGGCCACAAACCATCTTTAACCAGCCAGGAGTAGCTGGGTGGAGAGTGAGCTGGGGTCAGGGAGACCTTTGATTCTCAGGTCTTCCTGCAAAGCCATCTGCCCATGAAGCACTTGTTGGGAACACGCACACCTGGGAGCTAGAGCTTCGGGCTGGGGTACCGCAGAGTCTTACCTCCAGTTGGAGCTATGGGTGAGAGAGAGAAGTGGCAGAGGCAGCCAATCAGAGGAGACATTCAAGAACAGGGATTACTAGAAACTACGAAAAGTTGAGAAGGACAGGATGGATCCCAGGAAGCAAATGAAAACAGCGCTTCAGAAGAATGCTCTTGGAGAAACTTCATTTAGACTCCTTGCTCTGTGCCAGGCTCTCTGCTAAACACCTGCCACTCATTTCATCAGTTAATCCTCAATAAAACAATGAGGTAGGCACTATCATTACCCCAATTTTATAGATCAGGAAATGAGCATTAAGGAAGTTCCATAATTGATCTTAAATC
The DNA here is from genome assembly GCF_963924675.1 of Phocoena phocoena. Lineage (NCBI taxonomy): Eukaryota > Metazoa > Chordata > Mammalia > Artiodactyla > Phocoenidae > Phocoena > Phocoena phocoena. The sequence continues at coordinate 50,279,768 of NC_089222.1, forward strand.
ACCAAAGTGGCAAGTGAGAGCCTGAATTTGCACACAGGTTTGAACCTGTAACCAATATGCAGGAGCACCTCTTGGCTGGCCTCTTGGCCCCATATACTTGTTTTTGTTTGTTTCAAACAGCAACAGGGGAATGTTATCAGGAAGGTAAATTCCAGTCACTCAGGATGCAGCACCGAGCATGCCTTGTGCCCTCCAGGACAGTTTGGGGAAGAGGGAGGGGAGCAGGGTTGGGATGTATTTTAGAGGGAGCCTAGAGTAAGTCACGTTCACCGGGTCTCAGAAAGACCTCCTAAGAGTCCTCTGGAACATTGGTTTCAACTCCAAATATCTTCTGAACTTGTGTTGTCTGCCTAGCCTTGTGCTTAGTTGTGTTTTTTTCAGAATTTTTAAACTACCCCAGAGGTTATTGTAGCTCTGATGATGTGAACATGGTATCACAGATGTGTAGGGTGTGTTGAATATGTAAAGGAGAGACCTGGGGTGGATAGGCTGGTGTTTATAGGAGCCAATTAGGGAACAAGGAAGATGTTCCCCCCCAGGCAGCTGGTGCCAACACCGGTCTGTCCATTCACACTGGGAACAAGCTTGGTGATGAATCAGTAACGTGTATTTGTATGTCTCTTAAGAGCATGTATTTAGAACCTACTGGGTGCATAATGCCATATGCAGATTCCAAATAAATAGAAGGCACGGCCCCTTCTCCTTTCTCTAGTTGTTGATGATACAGCTGAGAAGACATGAGGAAGATTTAAGCTTACAGAGCAACATAAACATCTCAGATTCAGAATGACACTAGCCACTCCCAAATCTTATGACGCCCACAGACAAGGCTGGTTATGGATTATGTAAAGGAACTAGGCAAGGAATGTCAGTGTTCCCCCTACTTCTCTTCCAGATCTTTCCCTTGAGTCCACAAAGCCAGATTGGAAGATAGAAATCTGATTAAAGCACTCATTACTTTAGATTTTTCAGTTCTGTGATGCCCAGAATGGGCTTGCTGGGGTGTTAAGGGCTTAATGCTTACGTGTTCTAGGAACCCCAAGGGATTAAGAGATCAACAAACTTTGTCCTTGAGAATAACAATGGTATGTTTGGGTTCCCATCACCTGGGGCAGTGTCTGGCACATAACAGTCACTTAATAAGTGTTGGTTAATAAATCAATGCATGATGATAGAGAGACTTCAAAAGCTTAGTGAAAGCAGCATGGTGATCAAGTGGAAGATGGAGAAAAGCTTCGTAGCAATTGCCAGGAGCTCCTGATGCCCTGCAGGATCCCTGACTAATATAGATTCAAATCAGGATGACTGTCTCCACCAGAGACCTCAAGCTGCTGCCCTCTTTTTGGAACAGGTGCCATCCCACTCTCTGATTTCATCTGGAAAGTAAAAGAGAAAGATGGGATTTTTGCCTGAAGCCATTTTTAGAAGACAAGAGAGAACAGAATCATTCCTGCCTGTCACTGCTGCTTGTTCAATTTGAACAAGCAAGATTCAGGAATGAGCAAACCATTAATGTAAAAGCATAAAAATCAATGTGAAATCTTATGTGATGTTTTGAAAACATAGTTTGGATGAGACTCGAGACTGGTTTGTATTATCGTTATTTTGTCGTTCGTCTTCACTCACTTATCTTACTTTCTACCTGGAGAAGGTACTGAGAAATCTACTACTAGTCAAAGACTTAGAAAGTAAATATCTCGCCTTCAGTGAAAAGGAATTTTGAATATAAAATAAGATATGACAAGGTATCTTTCCTCCTTTAGATGCACAAGCAAATTTGCTTTGGTATTTATAGATTTCTTAACCTGTGATTCATATTCAAAGAGAAAGCAGCAGCCCACCGGGGATTTACTCACATGAAAAGTGCACTTATTATATTAACTCAATTAGATCCACATTAGAATCTGTTCTCCATGTGGAAAACAACGAACAGTAGAGTATAAAATCACTGTAATTTGAGGTCCTGAGCAGCATCCTGGGTTTCAGAATGACTCAGGAAAATTATGAACAACCCAAAGCTCATGAATTAAGACAAAAATTAGATCTCCATAATTCTTTCAATTTGGTAGTTTAACAAGATTTTAGTAATGGCCATAGAAATAATGACTAATTTAAGATGTGTGTGACATAGAGAACAAGGGGCGGGGGCGGGGGGGATTGCCCACAATTCTTTTTTTTTTTTTTTTTTTTTGCGGTATGCGGGCCTCCCACTGCCGTGGCCTCTCCCGCCGTGGAGCACAGGCTCTGGACGCGTAGGCCCAGCGGCCATGGCCCACGGGCCCAGCCGCTCCGCGGCATGTGGGATCTTCCCGGACCAGGGCACGAACCCATGTCCCTTACATCGGCAGGCGGGCTCTCAACCACTGTGCCACCAGGGAAGCCCCTGCCCACAATTCTTGAGTCATTTGGCAAGAGCTTGTGACACACTATCATGTAAAAGTGGGGATTTCAAATCATCATCAAATGTCACAGAATTCTTTTTCCTATTTACTCGTTTCCCCCAGAATTTATTGGTAACATTTGAATACCTACACTGACACCATCAATGGCAAATAATAAATCATTTTGGGGAGCGATGATACTTATCCTTTGCATAAGCAAGGTATACATGTGTGTGTATATTTGTATGTGTATACATACATATATGTGTATATAGTACATTATATACACATATATGTGTGCATTTTTCTTACTGTACCCTCTTTTGAATACTCTGTAAGGATAAATTGTCCTGGAGAGTCTCAGTACTGGGATAAGATATACATAGAGTGCCACAGGCATCATTTCATTCAGGTTTTGTTGTCTCCTTCCCGTAGGAAACTTTTGGAGGAAGTAGATATGCAAACCCAGAATACTAAGAAATTGCTGGTCAGAAATAAATGGCCACAATGAAACCAGTCTGCTGATGAACTCTGACTTTCTTTACTGCTTCCTTAAATGAAAACAAGAGAGTTGCATCAATGTGTTGGCTTTGCAATTTCTTCACAAATTAAAAACTCTCTTTTCTTTTCTCGCTGGCAGATCTGAAACTTCTCAAGCCTGGTACCTAAATCAGTTTTCTGATTGAAGTGAGTATAGACAAGCTCTGAGGCAGTTCTGGCCAGGTTAGAGTTCACGAAACCAGTATTTTAAAGGGGTAAAACCTGTTGGGTAAGAGGCATCTTGGGGTATAAACTAGACATAGACAGGTAGACTACTGGGGCAATCCTTGCAAACTGAATCCAGCCTTATCTAGTTAAGAAGGTAATTTTTCAGACACCACAGAAGTGAAGTGTCAGACTTAGCTTTCCCAGCTCACACCGTTCTATTGCATGGCTATGTAAGAAAATGGAAATCTATTTCTATGGTATTTCTCCTCTAGCTTTCCAGAGAGGCAGTGGACCATATAATCACATGGGCTCTGGAGTCAGACTGCCTGTCTTAGAATCCCAGCTCCACCACTTACTAGCTCTGGGACCTTGGAAATGTCCTTAACTTCTCTGGGCCTTGGTTTCTACAGCTGTAAAATGGGGCACAAACATAACTGTCTTCTTCATAGGTGTTATGGGTTGAATTGTGTCCCTCCAAAATTCGTATGATGAAGTCCTAACCCCCCACCCCCAAGTACCACAGAATGTGACTTTATTGGGAAATAGGGTCTTTGCAGATGCAATTGGTTAAGATAATGTCACACTGCAGTAGAGTAGGCCCCTAATCCAATATGACTAATGTCCTTAGAAAAAGAACACCATGTGAAAAGAAAGATATACACAGAGGGAGGATGCTGTGAGGAAATACAGGGACAAGACAGCCATGTGCAAGCCAAGGAGAGAGGCCTGGAACAGAGACTCCGTCACAGCCCTCAGAAGGGACCAACCCTGCCGACACTTTAATTTAGGACTTTTAGCCTCCAGAACTGTGAGATAATACATTTTTGTTGTTGAAACCACTTTGTTTGTGGTATTTTGTTACAGCAGCCCTAACAAAAGGATATAATCGGTTATCCCTGAAGGTTCAATGAGTTATTGCATATAAAACTTGCAGTGGTTTCTGGCACTAGGTGAGCAGCATGCAATTGAAAGCTGTTGTTATTTTGTTGTTATTGTTGCTGTCGTTGTCAACACACTAGATTGCCAACAAGTGGAGTTAACAAGGTACTTGGTTGGGTCTTTCAAGAACAAATCCCACGTTTAGGCCCAAAGAAGCTTCAGGATGTTTTCTCTTTTTTTGACTAAAATTATTTATTTTATGTATTTATTTTTGGCTGCTGTGCGAGGGCTTTCTCTAGTTGCAGAGAGTGGGGGCTACTCTCCGTTGCAGTGTGCAGCTTCTGACTGTAGTGGCTTCTCTTGTTGACGGGCTCTAGGCGCATGGGCTTCAGTAGTTGTGGCTCGCGGGCTCAATAGTTGTGGCTCACAGGCTCAGTAGTTGTGGCGCACGGGCTTAGTTGCTCCTCCGCACGTGGGTCTGGTCTGGTCTTCCCGGACCAGAGATCGAACCCATGTCCCCTGCATTGGCAGGTGGATTCTTAACCACTGCGCCACCAGGGAAGCCCCCTTCAGGATGTTTTCTGAAGCTCTCTTGAGCAGAGAGACCCCTTGGTTTAGCTCTTCTCACACCACTTGTGGTTCATTTAGTTTATTAAAAAATTGATTCATGTTTACTAAAGAAAACCTTAATTTTCAGAAAGAATAAAAACATCAAAACAATCTCCTCTAATTGCTCACTTCTCAGAGGCAACTAATTTTGCCACATTTCTTTCCAATCTTTTTTGATGCTTTTCTTGTACAATCGGCTTCATTCTCTCCATACATGTATCGCAGTGCCCTGTTTTGGGGTCAGCATTATATCATAAGTATTTTTCATGCCATTCAAACACTTCACAAGCCTAACTTTTAATACGTACATAACAGTCCATCTTATGCTTATACACGATTTATTTTCTAGCCTCCTTCTACCTTTGTTCATTTGCCAAGTGCTTTTAACTTCCAAACTGCTTTCTTCTTGTGCCTGAGGTTAATGTCTTGAAAATCGATTTTTTACTCACATCTCACCCTCTTTTTCTTCCCATTAATGCCTCTCTCTCTCCCCGCCTCATACTGCTTCTCCTAATCTCAGCTTTATAAATTTGCATTTATAACATCTTTTCATTAATACCACTTTTGCACTTAAAAAGAGTTTTCTCACATTCTTCATCTTGTTTGGCATTCACAAAAATCCTCGGGGACAAGCAGGGGAAATAGAAACTAAAATGCAAAGAGGGTGATTTGTCCAAGGTCACTTAACCCAGAAGACTCTTCATTCAGTGTTTACACGACACCACTTATATGACGGTTCTTTTGGACACGTGTTTTTAAAAGCTACACAAAATGCATGCGGGTTTAGAAAAACAGTTTTTCATTATTCATGTGTATTTCATGGCTCATGAGTCACCCACTTAACAATGCATCTCTCATATGTTCTTCCAAGAGTTGTAAAAATAGGGAAAAACAAAATAATTGGCACAGATGAGCTTTAGCAAAGACCTTAAAAGGGCATAAAGTAGGTATGTGTGGTCTTTCGAACCTTATCAGCAAGTGTGGTAATGGCCTCAACGTATAATTCCCCATCCTGCTTTGAAGTGATCCCCACGTTTTCTAAAACAAGCACATACTAATCTGTTAATGAGTATTGAGGACTGTCTCTTGTGACCTCCAGCTGTGTTAAATTCTCTCCCTGAAGGGAAATATTACCCCTCATAATCACCCCTTTAGCTCTGTCTTTCCAGGTTTAAAAAGCGGCTTTGTTCAGTCATGAGATCAGAGTTCCCTGCTTTGTGCAGGTTTTCTGGGGACCAGCAGGCTTCCTGAGGAATATAAAGATAACCAGATTACATGAGACTTCCTTTCCCAGATGGTCTCCCCAAGACAATACCATCTCTGAATTTTGTCAGATTAAAAAGTGAAACATCTTATTCTGTATATAATTGAAGATTAAACTTACTGCTTCACTTTGATTTTGTCAGTTTTTGACGACAGTGTTTTCAAAGCCACAAATTATTTCAGTAGCTGGAATAACGTTAATATTTTCTGATAATAATAGCAAACATTTTTATGGTGCTTGTCATGTACACTGTTCTAAACCCTGTTCTGAGCAGTTTTCATTAATTCATTTAATCTCACAACATCCTTTTAGAAAGATTCAATTATTGTCCCATTTTACAGATTGGCAAACCGGGGCACAAAGTTGTCTGCCTTGCCCTAGATTACACATACAGTGAGAGCCTGAGGGGGAATTTGGAAAGGACAGTCCAGCTCAAGTTTGTGCTCTTACTCTACATCATGCAGACCTCTCAAGCACTGTGCTGGTCACTTTATACACATCATCTTATTTAATTTTCACATGGTATAAAGTGTATTATTACCTCCACTTTACAGATGAGGAAAATAAAGCTCAGTGGGATTAAGCATCTTGTCCAGATCCCACATTGTTAAGCACAGAGAGAAATCGATTTGCCTTCCTATTTCCCTGGTATGTGAAGCCATTGACCAAGTGATGAGACATCCCAGAGAATGATCTGAATACTGATCATAGGATCTTCCTAGAAATAAAGTGGTGCAGTCAATAAATGAAGTCTAAATAAAGCTGCTCTGCCACTCTACTATGTGCTGCTGCATTTCTCCTTAGGAAAATAGTTCTTACCACCAACGCACAAAGCTAAATAAGTCACCAGGGAGCTGGGAAGCAAGGGGGATTGGTGACCATCTGCAAACAGGCACCGGAGAGAGAAACACTCTAGGGGTGGGCTATCATTTTCAGATTAGGTAGAAAAACAGAGGTGGTGAGGCAACGTATGAAGAGATTCTTTGACCTTGACCTTAGGCAGGAAGTAAAATTCACTCGAATCGCTTAATAAAAAACATTCTTCAAAGAGCCCCAGTCTTACGTGGTTATTTCAACAAGCGTCTTGCCTTTGTGGAAAACAACTTGGCTTTCAAATCATTTTAAGCTTGGATATTAGCGCAGTGAGGCGCTTAATTGGGGAAGTAATGAGACCACCAAAGGAAATGAGAAACTAACTGAGGCACAACAAAAGCATGCAGCCTCTGCTAAAGGAAAATGAGATTCATGAAGCTCTGAGGCCGGGGGAAGAGAAGTAGATGAAGAGAACAAGAGGGGGGCGACTCCTGAGCTGGTAGCAGAAAAATGAGATTCTTAAGCACAGAGGAAATGTTTTAAAAATACAACTTTGCAAAACGGGGTTACAGATTATGTTTCAGTTAGTGTCAGAGAGGCAGCAACTTCTCAGTCACAGCTGGAGTCACATTTTTTTCAGAAGCACAGAGCCTTTCCTTGTTTTATTGCACCCTAGGGGGTATTGTTGAAGATAAAAAGCTAGATTTCTTTATGAGCTCATTGGTACTGCAGATACCTGGGCATGCATTGTCAGGTCATCCATCCTAATTCGGACACGCAGTCAGCTATGAATCCAATCCTATAATTTCCCTTCTATAAGATTTCCTCCCAAGGTATCCCAGTCAGTCACACTTTCCACTCCGAGGAAGCAGGAACCATTCCTAGCCAGAAATATTGACCCTTTAACATTTCAGAACTGAATCATGTCCCATTCTTCACACTGGTTATTTGCACCCATCCCAGTGCTCTGTCATGGTGTCCACGGGGGGCTACTCATTGAACACAGATAGAAATGAATGACAATGCAATACAAAACTTTCAGGTGAACGTACACCCTTGGGCTTCTGTAAAGGAGCAACAGAATAACACGTACAGCATTTTCCGTTACGTACAGATTGCACTCCGAACCATCTGGAACCTGATATAAAGTCCAAATTGGTTGGAGAGACGCTGTCGCTATTTCAGCTGACCCATTGTTTCTACTCTAACAGGGTCTGGTTGGCTACTTGACAAATGTAATTGAATGATGACCACAAAGTGAGAAAGCCAGAAATCTGATTTGAGTTCCCTAAAGAATGCACTGGCCACGCAAGCTGCAAGGTTTAAATTTTTTTTTATTTTTAGAAGCATATAGTGTATCCAGGGGCACAAGCCAGAAAGCCAAATCTCATGGAATCATAGCACTCGAAGGACTATCTGAGGTCCTTTTGTGTCCATCCTTAATTTTGAACGTGGCCTTCAAAGCAACCTAAGAGACAGTTCCCTCCATTTCACAAACTTTACCCTCTTCTATTGAGAAATTCTTCTTTATGTAGAATTTGAAATGCCAGCTCTCTCCTTTTCTCTCCTTATTCTCCTGTCCCTTCTCTTTTTTTAATATATTTTCTTTTTACTTTTGCTGTTCTTTTCTTGACCATATCCAACATTTCGATACTCTTCGGTGTTTAGATCAACCCCTCCTCAATAATGTGATATTGCCCTCTATATACACTATAAAAGGTTAATATTTATTCATTTCTTCATTTTTAGTCCCACCCTGGATTCTGCAAATTTCAAAAACAGCTACACACTGTTGATCCCTATTTAAACCACAACTGCTTTCTATTATTCTCTCACTTCATAGCTTGCAGTCCAGGGAGCTGTGTTAAACATTTTATCCAGTTTCAATCAAACTTCTTCTGATTGTCTTATGGTCACCCATTCCAAATTTTGAGGTACCTAGTTGGTTCATACTGGCGTTGACAAACTTAGGATGTCACTTTCAAGTGGTTACTTAAATATTGATTATTTTTAAAAGCTGCTAGAACCAGCACTTTCTCCAAGCTGTGATTATCTCAACTCTTGACTTGTCCCCTCTGGCTGCCTCTGAATCTCCCAAGGAACAAATTTCTAGGAGGCACTAGATTGCGGAAGAACCAGGGACAGCATTCTCTCAAAGATCTTATATATTATATTGATGCCATACTCAGCAGTGAGCTGTTATATCCATTTGGGGAAATCGCCATAATTTTCAACTGGTAAACTTTTTAAGACCTTCCTGCATTCGTTACACTTGCATGACTTGAGTGGTGTTATCAATGTTTTTGTAAAAATTTACCATGTTTTTTTATTTAGCTTAATTCCAACAATTTTGTACTTTAATAAAATGTTGTAAACATTGCAAAAAAATGCCACTTGAAGCTTAACATAGATCCCAATACTATTATTTTTGCACGAAACAGTCAGCCTGTGAAGTGTCACAATAAAGGTGAAATAAAATTTTTTAATTTATTTTTTTTTAATTTTAATTTTTAGGCTAAGGAAACATAAAGGAAGGAAGAACTGCATCGCAGATAAGTTAACACGTGCATTAAGGAACGTGCCGGGAAAGGTACGAATGGTCTATCTTTGGATTTACTGAGAACTCCAGCTATCATCTCATTATGCTCTAATAGTTGACTTTCCAAAAAGAACAATCATACAGAAAGGAAACAAGAAATTAGAGAGCATTATCCTCTTAACTGCTTGTGTGTTTCAGCAGTACTAATAGCTACTAGTAATGTGCCATATATTTGAAAATTGCTAAGAGAGTAGATCTTATAATGTCTTATCACAAGAAAAAAATTATAACTATGTGAGGTGATGGATGATAACTTATTGTGGTAATCATTTTGCAATATATACACATATCAAATCATCATGTGTACACCTAAAACTAGTACAATGCTATATGTCCCTTATATCTCAATAAAACGGAAAAAAATAGCTAACATTTATTGAGAACTTCCTGTATGCTATGCATTTTGCTAACTGCTTTACATACACAAACTCAATAATTACAATAGGCTAAGGTCCTAGGCATTTTACCCCCTTTTAACAAATAAGGTAATTAAGTTAACAACTTCTTCAAGGTCACAGTTAATAAGTGGTCAGGCCAGGATTCAGCCTCAGGTACGCTTGTCTCCAAAGCACATGCACTTAACCAACAGGCTTTTAACTCCTATGCTTTACGGCCAGTGAAATCTTGTCTCACAGTTAGCAAACATCAACTTGCTCCAAATAGGCCTTCCCCAAAGAAAACCAGCCTAACCTAAGCAGGTGCCCTGTGCGTTCCAACAGTTCAGCGGGCATCCTGCCCCTAGTCTACCCAGGTGTCAGCCTTGTGAAGCCAGGTACAAGCCCAGCATGTAGAGTCACATCCATGATCATTTCCCACCAGCCCAGCCTGCCCCTTAGTCATCAAAGGCACAGACCCCATCCACTTAATTGTCCACCTGCCCAGCGTCCCACTCACAACCACTGAGGTTTCTCCTGTCTTCCCATTGCCACCTGCTGGGCCCCAGGAAGTCCCTTCCAACCTTGATGACAAGATCTTCAGGGAGGGGAATTCATGGTTGCTGAGTGCTGTCTATGTGCCAAGAACTTTACTAGACATATTGCTTAGGTAATATAATGTATTAGCTATTTAATAGTAATAATAATGAGGTAAGGCATGTAAAAGCACAGCCTTCAGAGTCAAATGTGTGTTTAGATCTAGGCTTTGCTACTTTTAACTGTAAGACCTTAAGCAAGTTAACTAATCTGAATCTCATCTGTAAAATGACGATAAGGAGGTTATTTGAGGACTGAATGAAATGGTATATAAAAAACCCTTAGCAAGTGCCCAGCCCATAGTAGGTACTCAATAACTGCTGAAAATTGAGGATTGAAAAATCAGTTAAAACTGACTTAAAAGTCTTTCAGTACAACACCAAGAGTGAACTGTACTGTAAACTATGAACACTGGGTGATAAGGATGTATCAATGTAGGTTCAACTATGGTAACTAATGGACAACTCTGGTGGGGATGTTGATAATGGGGGAGACTATGGATGTGTGGGAGCAGGGGGTATACAGGAAATCTCTGTACTTTCTGCTCAGTTTTGCTGTGGGCCTAAAGCAATCCTAAAAAATAAAGTCTTAACAACAGCAACCCAAAAGTCTTTCAGAGCCCAAATCTCCTACTTGCAAAAGAAATCTCAATTCTACTTGTTTTTTTGGTCTGTCTAGAGAATATTATAAATAAAGTTTAGTTTGCAGTTTGGGCCTCTCTATAGAAAAAACTGTAATGAACCTTCATTATTTCTTATTTATAGAAATTAGACCCTCCATTCCCCTCCCCATTTAAAAATATACATATTTTCATGTAACACATCACCACATATCGCTTCATGCTGGCTGATGGAAGACAGAGTGGTCTAGGCACTGGCTCTCCAACCTGCGGAGGGTGTGGCATAGACATCGGGACTTTTAAAAATCTCCTCCAGTGAGTCTAATAGTTAGCAGCCAAGTCTGAGAACCACTGATACAAGGAGGGCTTGGAGATAGCCCTGGTGCTTGCTAGCTGTACGGCCTGGGTCACATCACTTCTCTGAGGCTTTTTTCTTTTATCTGTAAGTTGGGATAAAAATAACTACCCTGCAGCATTGTTGCAAGATTACAGATATGTGTAAAATGTCAGTCAAATAGCAATTTCAATATGTAACAGCTTTTGTGACCCCCTGGAGGGGTGGGATAGGGAGGGTGGGAGGGAGGGAGACGCAAGAGGGAAGGGATATGGGAACATATGTATATGTATAACTGATTCATTTTGTTGTAAAGCAGAAACTAACACACCATTGTAAAGCAATTATACTCCAATAAAGATGTTAAAAATATATATATATACAAACAGCTATTTTTAACAGTTTTATTGAGATGTAATTTTTTTCAATAAGTCACCTGTTTCAAATGTACAATTTGATGAGTTTTGACAAGTATCTATAGCCTTGTAACCACCCCTCAGTCAAGACTTAGGTAGTCCTTGCTTTGCACAGCAGTATGGAACTGTAAAAATGACCGCGCAAGCTGAGACCATGCAAAGTAATCTTAATAAAAAAATGGGGAAGTTTTTGATTATTCCATGACCTTCAAAAATGTTTGTCAAAATATTAAAACCTCTCTTACTATCAGTTATAAATGAATAGAGAAATTTTTTAAATAGTAAAACAAATACTTATTTAGTACATTGTAATTTAAAACATCGAAAAACTGAGAACTAAGGTATTTTATTCACTTGTAAAAAGCTTATCAAGAGTAGTTTGAACAACGCTTGCCTTTTTCTTGTGGTGCAATTTAATATACAGAGTGAGCATCTTCTCTACGCCTTGGTGAATTGTCGTGTCCCTTTCTAAGTTTGAATGAGCTTACAACGTTGAATCCTTTGTACTTTTAATGTCAGGCAGCTTGTGAATTATCCTCTGAGATTAATGCCCTTGATGTGGAAGTTTTTTGTTTGTTTTTTTTAACCAGGGTCACTTCTCCTCATCCTTTTAATCACAGTCATTTTTCTCACTTATGTCCACAATAAGTTCACCTTCACTAAATTTCTCCAGCTGTGTTTCTCCAATGGTGGCAGTGTCAGCATTCCCACGGTCAGCAATCGCTTCTATAACTTTACATTTGATTCAGATTTTACTTCCAACATTATCACTTTTCAGTCCTTTGCTGCATTTTCATCTCTATTGGCCAATTCCTTCTTTCCATCATCCGTTTTTGTAAAACGTCATGTGGGTCTGTCACTGGGAGACAAGGCAGGAACACAGAGGTGTCTGTGAGTGAACTGGAGAGCAGGTGGCCAGTGACCACCTGTCAACAGACTGAAAGAAGCGATGTGGTTGGTTACTGATCGAGATGCACATCCGCTCCTTACATCGTGATCTGTGGACTGAAGAGCTAGCTGCAAAGTTTGTAACTTAAGCAATTACTCACGGTTAAGATACTTTGGCAACTGAAATTTGAACTATGTTGGTAGGGACTGGTGCTATTTATCTAAATGGTGATGATCGAAACGTGGGCTTGCACACCAAGGACTGCCAGTATTGAACATTTTCAGGCTTCCAAATAGCTCCCTGGTGCCCATCTGTAGTCAATGTCCAGCGCAACACCCAGGTCCTGTCAAACATTGACATGCTTTCTGTCACTGTACTTTTGTCTCTTCTAGAATTTCGTATCAACACAATCAAACCATTTGAAGTCTGTCGTGTCTGGCTTCTTTCATTTAGCGTGGTGATTTTGAAATTCATTTATGTTGTTGCATGTATATGATGGCTATTTTTCTTTCTTTTCTTTTAGACCACTAAACCAATCTTTCATCTTAACTGAAAATACAATGAAACAAAATAGATAGATAAATAAACCTTCTTTGATTCCACAGCCTCCCCTATCTCTCTCCTCTTTGTAACCAAACTTTTTGAAACAGTCATCCCTTTACTTTCTCTCCTCCACTCCTACCTCAACACACTGCATTCTGGTTTCAGCCCACCACACCTATAAAACTGCCTTTAAGGGCTTCCCTGGTGACGCAGTGGTTAAGAGTCCGCCTGCCGATGCAGGGGACGCGGGTTCGTGTCCCGGTCCGGGAAGATCCCACATGCCGCGGAGCGGCTGGGCCCGTGAGCCATGGCGGCTGAGCCTGCGCGTCTGGAGCCTGTGCTCCGCAACGGGAGAGGCCACAACAGTGAGAGGCCCGCGTACTGGAAAAAACAAACAAACAAACAAAAATACTGCCTTTAACAAGGCCACAACTTCCTTTCTGCTACATCCATGGACCCTTCACCTCCATCCTTCTTATCTTTTTAGCCACACTTGTTGCTGTTGAGCACTCCTCCTTCAAAATCTCCTGATTCTCTTCTTCCCTCTTTGACCCCGCCTTCTCAGCCCCCTTCCTCCAGATGCTTTTAACCTAGTGTTCCTAAGGCGTAGTCCTGGGACCTCTGTGATAGTCACTTGCAACCCCTCCCGGGACAATCTCAACTATTCCCATAGTTTTCTCTAGCTCTAATCTCTTTCCTGAATTCCAGACAAATGTATGCTACTGTCTAATAAACATCTGAATTTGAATGTCCCCTTGATACCTTAGAATCATATATTCAAAATTAAACTCATCATTTCAATACCTCCTCTTTCCCGTGCCCCCCTCAAAAAACTGTTCCTCCATCTGTGTTCCCAATTTTAGTGAATGGTTTCAGTATCAGACATTTGTCCAAACCAGAAACCCAGCTTCCTTCCTCTCCCATACTCCCAACCCCACACATCCAATAGAACACCAAGACTAGTCAACGCTACCGCCAGCTCTCAGAATCTGTACACATCTCTCCATTCCCACTCCTACTACCCTGTTCCAGCCACCATTACATCTCCCCACGATCACTTTCATGCCCTGTAATGTTTTGATCGCTGTGTGATTTTTCTCAAACACAATCTGATCTCTCACCTCCCTGTTTAAAACTATTTAATGTGTCCCCATCCCAAGCTCCTAAGAAAAAAAGCTCTCCATTACCCTGGCCCCAGCTCACCACACAAACTTTACAAATAATCAATATATTATGTGTCAGCCACTTTGGGGAGACCATCTGACCCTTTGTCCCTTGTTTCTAAACAGCAGAAACTAGGAATGCAATGAAGTGACAGGTTCTTGGCCATTTCCCATGAGGCTGGGTCTTGGCAGATGACTCAGCTGTTGTTTGCTTTCTACTTCAAAGGACAGGGTAGGGCCCCCAGCCTGGAGGCAGAGGAGCTGTGTGCAGGCAGTGACACAACTTCCAAGTGAAGAGAAAGACAAGACAAGGGGAAGAGGAGAGGAACTCGGAGGTCCTAGCTGGAAGTTGCAGGTCTCTGGTGAACAGACACAGCCTTCTTTGCTCTGTTTTGCTCCCCTCAATAGTCCTGCATCCTGAAATAGGTCAAAAGCCTCCTAATGAGTACGGAAGCACGACTGACTTCAGAGTTCTTCTCATAACAGTTCAGGACATCTTTCTAATCAGCCAGCTTGGGTTTGGGGTAGGGCTAAGACAGCCTATGAGGCAGACGCCTGTCCTCTCCCAGCTGCCTGGATCAAAACAAGCACTGGACATTCAAACCTGAGCTGGGACCGCGGGGTTCAGTTTACCACCGGGTGTTTAAGGTTACTGTTTTTTCTCAGGATTCCTTTCTACATCACACCTCACACCCCCATTCCATTTCCCTGAGCAGCGTTATCTCTTTGTGGAAGAGGCTCTGTTACCAGCAGGATCCCTGCAAAGGCAGCAAGACCAATCTTTCTACTGCTGAGTTAACCAGGAGGTAGAATAAACACACATTCTGGCCTCCTGCAAATTAGGGGCATAAAAAATGTTTTTAAAGAATTTGGTGACTATTTCCCAAAAAAAAGTCAAAACAGTCATTGTAGGAAAAATGAGAACTTCATTGCACTTCCTACAATTTGCTTTATAGTTTCATAGTGTTTTCATTTTAAATTCTATATGAAGGCATACATGAAGACTAACACCAGAGGTGTTAGTCCAGCCAGTTCTGCTGGATGATATCCTCTCAGAGACCAGCCCACCTCGGACAGGCCCTCGAAGGAAGTCAGAGCAAGCAGCAGTGCTTCTGAGCAAAGGTGGCTTTCCTCTCGTTAACGCATAGACACGGCTGGAGCCGTCAAGAGGCCCTTAGAGGTCACCTGACATCTCTCCCCCGATCTTGCATTAAGGAAAATGAGGGTCGGCGAGATCAGGTGTCTTGCCCAAGGACAGGTGATTTGTCCAAGGTCAGATGGCTTCCCTGACATCAGGTGACTTGCTTAGGATCACACAGTTAAGCTTGTATCAAAGCCAAGACTGAAAACCTGATCTGACTCTGGGATGATATCTTCCCACAGTATCACATGTGGCTCAACAGCAGTTCCTAGCCCCTTCCTCACCTCTGCTCCCAAACAGCAGACACATCCCACTTTGGAACTTGCAAACTGCTTCTGAGTAACCAGAATCTGCGATTCTAGCATCCTCAGCTTACAGAGTTGGGTCCCATTGGTTCCTTTTCTTTATGGGGTGGGGAGGAGGTGAGGGGTGCTGATGACTTCACCACAGACCATGCAGTGAGTCAGGGACTGAGCCAGCTCCCCAGACCCCGATCCCTGGTTTATCTTTCTGTTTCCGAGTCAACTGAGCTAGTCAGCCTTCCATGCCGTAAACACACCACAGAGCAGGGAAACCGTGAGGCTGCCTATTTAGAAAAGACCTGCTTCCCTGCTGAGTGTCACTACACGTCTCTTTCTGTGCACTTGAGCGGTCTGTTCCTGCAGCTGGCTACTAGGAAAACAGGTGAGAGGGATGATTGTGAGATAGCCCCCTTAAAGGGGGTGATCCATGTCATCATTGAAAAAAAAGCCCCCCAAGCAAGCTGAAGTGGAGGCCATGGCAAAGGTTCAAGCTTTAGGACTATTTAGACGGATGTGCCTTTATTAGATCATGCCATGAAAGACACACAACCAGGAAAGAAATATTACTGTGTCCTGGAAAGGAAAATGCCATCTTTCTTCACCAGATCAAACCCCAAGCTTGCAAGGTAGTCATGAAGGAGAGAAGGATCTACTTGCACTTCCCCTTCTCCTTAGGCAGTGTTTCTCAAACTGTAGTGAGCACATCTTCACAATGCATATATTTGGATCTCACTCCTAGAGGAGGGTGGGTCTGGGGGAGGGCAGGTTGTCTGGGCATCTGCATTTCTAACAAGTACCCCAGGATACACACTTTAGACGCACTTCCTCATTGCTACTGCTGCCACTGGGTAGGCTTTTAGGGGTGCTTTCCCCCATTTATTGCTCTTACTCACATCTTCCTTGACAAACAAGGCTGGAACATTTCAACAAGGCTGTGCTAAAGGCCTCGGAAAAAAAAAAAGTAAATAAGCAGAGAGTAGCTTGCAACAAAATAATCTGGTTTATAAGGGACAGTTTCCTCATCTTCAGTGTGGGAGCCCCTACAGGGCTATCCCCCAGCTGGACTCCAGGCTGTCTGTGCAAGAGGAAATTTCTTACTACCTACATGGGCATGCCTTCATGAATACAGAGATGCCTTGAAGTCCAGACCGTGCAGAGGAAAGCTCAGGAGAAGCCACGGGCTCCCTGTTCAGCCCACCTTCAGTCCATCTTCTGAGCTTCACTCATCTGTCTGCGAAACTACTCACCTTTTTTTTTTTTATATACAGCAGGTTCTTACAGTTATCTATTTTATACATATTATTGTCTACATGTCAATCCCAATCTCCCAATTCATCCCACCACCAACACCCACACCCCTGCTTTCCCCCTTTGTGTCCATATGTTTGTTCTCTACATCTGTGTCTGTTTCTGCCTTGCAAACCAGTTCATCTGTACCATTTTTCTGAAACTACTCACCCCTTTCCTCAACAACTGATTCTGGGAGAATCTAAACTGGTCAGGGAGGAAGATAACAATTCTCTAAGCCCACATCAGTATACCTAAGTCAGTGCTACATCTGGATAAATGTCAATTCCAGAAAATAAAAACAAGAGGGAATTTGGGAGGGGTGGTGGTAGTAGAAAGGGTCAGTTCCTCTCACCTCATTCCGGACAGATCCTGGTGATGAGATCGTGGTGATTCGAGAGGCAGCAGCTTGCAAAAGAGGCCAGAGCTGACATTTCAATTTAGCCACTTGTTCATTCAACCAGTAGTTTTTGAGCAACTATGATGTGCTAGATCCCATGCCAGGCACTGTAAACATTGCAGAGCAATTAACAAGATAGGCTCATTTGCAGTGACATGGATGGACCTAGAGATTATCACACAAAGTAAGTCAGACAGAGAAAGACAAACATCATATGATATCACTTATATGTGGAATCTAAAATATGACACAAATGAACTTATTTATAAAATAGAAACAGACTCACGGACAAAGAGAACAGACTTGTGGTTGCCAAGGGGGAGGAGGAGAGGGGGAGGGATGGAGTGGGAGTTTGGGACAAGCAGACACAAACTGGTATATATAGTATGGATAAACGATAAGGTCCTACTGTATAGCACAGGGAAGTGTATTCAATATCCCGTGATAAACCATAATGGAAAAGAATATGAAGAAGAATGTATATATATGTATAACTGAATCACTTGCTGTACAGTAGAAATTAACACATTGTCATTCAACTATACTTCAATAAAATAAATTAAAAACAGCTCTTGCCCCTGTCTTCACAGCACTTATAGCCTAGCAGGGAAAATGACTAAGACAACTCAACGGGGCCTTATCTGATGGTCCTCAGACCACCTCTGGGCCCACACAGCCTGTGTTTAACATCAGGGTATTTCCCATAAAAATCTGGATTTCTAACAACTTTTTTTTTTTTTTTTTACCGTACGCCGGCCTCTCACTGTTGTGGCCTCTCCCGTTGCGGAGCATAGGCTCCGGACGCGCAGGCTCAGCGGCCATGGCTCACGGAGCCAGCTGCTCCGTGGCATGTGGGATCTTCCTGGACCGGGGCACGAACCCGTGTCCCCTGCATCGGCATGCGGACTCCCAACCACTGTGTCACCAGGGAAGCCCTAACTTCTCTTTTAAAATCAGAAAAGATGGCAAAAGTGGGCTTATATTCCCCAATGGCAACACTTTCTAGAACTGAGAAGCAGCTGTCCATTTAGAGGAGCATGCACTCTCCAATTTACCGCACTCTGCACCACTCCTAATTGTCTCAGATGTGGCCGGTTTCACCCATTTGACTCACCTGTCCTGTACCCAAACGCATTTGAGTGGAAGGTTCTTGTATGGAAGCACATGGCAGAGGACCTAACCTGATCTGAAGAATGAAAGTTGAATAGGGTTTCTCAGGTGATGAAGGGCAAGGAAGGGAGTAGGTTAGGAATGTGAGGCAGAGGAACCAGCATAATGCGAAGGCCCAGAGATGAAGGTTGGAGAGGCTGAGAGCAAGGGGCATGTGTGTGTGAGGAAGGTGGACTGTTGCTTCCGGGGAGAGCTCTAAGAGAGAGGTGAGAGGGACTTCCCTGGTGGTCCAGTGGTTAAAACACTCTGCGCTTCCACTGCAGGGGAGGCGCGGGTTTGATCCCTGGTCAGGAAACGAAGGTCCCACGAGCTGCGTGGCATGACCAAATAAGTAAATAAATAAATAAGTGAGAGGTGAGAGATGGAGGTAGAGAGCAAGGTTGGGGTGAGTCCTATTAAAAATGTTGGACTTTACCCCGTGTTGCACAATAGAGGACGGCAGAGGGTCTCAAGCAGGATAATGGCCCTCATCCGACTGTTTCTGGAAGGCTGCTTGGACTGCTCTGTGGAGAGCAGACTGGAGGAAGCAAGACTGAATTGCAAACAGGAATTTCAGGGTGTTCATGAGAAGTCCCCCTGTACAGAAGTCACTGGGGAACGCCAGAGGGTTGTATCCTATTTTCTCTCCCTCCGAACCCCTGCCCCTACCATACAGCAGAGTCCTGGGCACAGAGCAGGGGCTCGGGGAAGAGTTCTGACCCAAACCTCAGGCAGAAGCAATGACAGAAATGTTTCAGTCCTGTGGATTTGACCTTTTCTACTTGACCTTGTGGGAAGGGTAAAGTTTTAAAAAATAAAATCAAATATGAAGCTACTCTAAAGTCACTGACCTTCTCTGCCGGCTCATCTTTGATGTGGGTGACCCCTCTGGCTTAGCCATGACTTTCTTGAGAGGGAGAACATCACGGCTGCCAGGTCTCCCTCAGACGTTCAAGTTTAAGGAAGAGACACGAAAATCTTGCACGTTAGTGAAAGAGGAAAGGTGCAGACCCAAATGTGCAAATAAAATAGAAAAAGGATACAAACAGCTAGAAAAAGCCCAAAATTTCAACATCAGGTGGTGGACGGGGGACACTTTTTGGAAGGAAAATGTTTATTTTTCAGCCTGACACAACTGAGTGGACTGGAGGTGTAGCTCCATTTAAAATCAGTTTAGAGAGACAGAACGCTGCTTGTTTCAAAACTACAGTTCCATCCTCGCAGCCCTCCTCCTGCATCACAAAATGTCAAATCCTGGCGTGGGAGAAACCCATTAGAACTCAACTTTATAGGCTCACGTGGTCTGCTTGGATTTCATCTACTGGGATATTTACTTTGGATAAAATGCAAGTTCTCTGCGGCAGTCCGGGGGAAATTACAACGGATGGAACAAGCAAGGCGTTTTGCAGATGAAACCAACCCCCAAGTGGGATGTTTCACTCAAAATTAATTGACTCTCTCACATCCGTACTCCCCTTTGTCTGATCTTGGGTCATCTGTTCTCTCTTCTGGGATCTCAAAGCTCTTTTTTGAGCAGATATTTTTCTGTTCTCATTATTGCAGAAACTTGAAGTTCTTTGCCGCCAGTCAAACTGAGACATCCACTTATCTGGAAGTGAATAGTAAGGGGTGGGACCCAAAACACAGGGTTCTCAATTGCTTTGCCTTATATGCACCTAACTAGTATTCTCCAAGAATTCCTACCCATCCAAAGGCTCGCAGTATCTGAAAGAATAGCCCTTGGTCATTCACACTCCAGGCAATAGGCGTTCTCCCTCATTTATGATAATAGGAAGGAAATTTATCTGCCAGGAAGCATCTGGTGGTCTACAAATCAAATAATGCCTGGCTTAGTTCCGGTGTTTATTATTTTAGCTGAGGACCACACATCAGAGCCCTAATACCTCAGTCCCCATCTTATGTGCTTTAAACCAATAGAGTGAATCCTAGAGACATCAGTAAAACTCCATAGAAACCTGTAACTCTAATTTTCATTCAACAAATATTTATGGAGCTTCTGTGATGTTGCCGGGAACTGTTCTGAGGACAGAACTGAACAAAACAGGCAAGTCTGTGCTTATGCTGAACTAGCGGCTTAGTGCTGGGGCCGGGGGGCGGGGGTGAGGGGTAGAAATAGACAATAAACAGATAACTACAGGATGTGGCAGGCAGTGATGAATCTGCCGATGAAGAATAAAGCAGCCTAGAGGGCCGAGGTCATCAGGAAGTGCCTCTCTGAGCAAGGTGATCTTTCAACAGAGGCTACAGCGAGCAAGGGAGCCGGTCACAAAGAGTCTGGTGGAAGAGCGTTCCAAGGTTAAGGAACAGCAAAGGCAAAAGTCCTGAGAGGGGTTTATATAATTCCTGCCACGCTGTTTTTTTTTAAACATCTTTATTGGAGTGTAATTGCTTTACAATGGTGTGTTAGTTTCTGCTGTCTAACAAAGTGAATCGGCTATACGTATACATATATCCCCATAACCCCTCCCTCTTACATCTCCCTCCCACCCTCCCTATCCCACCCCTCTAGGTGGTCACAAAGCACCGAGCTGATCTCCCTGTGCTATGTGGCTGCTTCCCACTAGCCATCCATTTTACATTTGGTATGTATATGTACATGCCACTCTCTCACTTTGTCCCAGCTTACCCTTCCACCTCCCCGTATCCTCAAGTCCATTCTCTAGTAGGTCTGTGTCTTTATTCCTGTCCTGCCCCTAGGTTCATCAGAACCTTTTTTTTTTTTTTTAGATTACATATATATGCATTAGCATATTGTATTTGTTTTTCACTTTCTGACTTACTTCACTTTGTATGACAGACTCTAGGTCCATCCACCTCAGTACAAATAGATCAACTTCATTTCTTTTTATGGCTGAGTAATATTCCATTGTATATATGTGCCACATCTTCTTTATCCATTCATCTGTCGATGGACACTTAGGTGGCTTCCATGTCCTGGTTATTGTAAATAGTGCTGCAATGAACATTGTGGTAGATGACTCTTTGAATTATGGTTCTCTCAGGGTGTATGCCCAGTAGTGGGATTGCTGGATCATATGGTAGTTCTATTTTTACTTTCTAAGGAACCTCCATACTGTTCTCCATAGTGGCTGTATCAATTTACATTCCCAGCAACAGTGCAAGAGTGTTCCCTTTTCTCCACACCCTCTCCAGTATTTATTGTTTGCAGATTTTTTGATGATGGACATTCTGACTTGTGTGAGGTGATACCTCATTGTAGTTTTGATTTGCATTTCTCTAATGATTAATGATGTTGAGCATCCTTTCATGTGTTTGTTGGCAGTCTGTATATCTTCTTTAGAGAAATGTCTATTTAGGTCTTCTGCCCATTATTGGATTGGGTTGTTTGTTTTTTTGATATTGAGCTGCATGAGCTGCTTGTATATTTTGGAGATTAATCCTTTGTCAGTTGCTTCATTTACGAATATCTTGTCCCATTCTGAGGGTTGTCTTTTTGTCTTTTTTATGGTTTCTTTTGCTGTGCAAAAGCTTTTAAGTTTCCTGCCACTCTGTTTTATGCCTGTGATGTAGATCCATTCCACAGGCACAGCCGCAAAGGGTGCTGCCTTGCCTTCTCCTTTCTTTCCTTTCTTTCTTGTCTGTCCCTTTCTCCCTCCCTCTCTTCCCTCCTTTGTCCCTGCTCCAAACCTTTGCTTCCTGAATAAGCGTCTCCAACCCCTTTGCTCTGGGGCAAGTGCGCTAAGGATGATAAATCTCAAATGCTTTCGTGACAGGACAAGTTTCCCTTTTCTGGAACCTGGCAGCTCCTGAGACTGAGGGATAGAAAGAAGCCTTTTGCATTATATCTCAAGTTTGGGAGAGAAGAACTCTGTTAGCATGATAAGGTTACAGCTTATCCTAGAGGATATCCTAGCAGGCATTGTGTTTGTAGGGACACCCCAGGTCAGGATCTGAAGAGGCATGTCCCCACCGCACAGCCCCGCATGGAGCAGAAAATGGCTAGCTTGTTATACCAGGGATCAGATAAAAAGCAGGACCTGGGGAGTGGGGAGCATGTAATGAAAAGACTTAAAAGGGGCAAGTGACTGTGTGTATGTGTGTGTGTGTGTGTGTGTGTGTGTGTGTTTGGTACAAGGGAGACGGGTGCAGGAGGGCTGAGCTCTGCTGACTGAGTGCTTAACCACAAGGCAGCCCCCAAGGGTCTAGGGTGAAGTTCATGTGTCTGTGGATGAACCTGGAGACAGGTGGATGGCATGGAAATCTACTTCTGAACCTCCACCAAGTTCCGCCGCCTCATAGCAACCCCTACACCCATCCCTGTTGACTCAGTATGTATGGGTAGGCTTATCTTTTGAGCCTAAAGAACTGAACTCAGAAATTTAGAGTTCTGTGTCTTTGCTTGACTCACTGATTAGAACCTTTTTTTGGTACTGATGGTACCATCTCCTCTTTCAGCAATAAGCGGCATAGTGCACGGATTGCAGCCTTAAGACAACTTGGAAGCTGGCATCCTATTTTGCCAGAAGACAGTGTGCTGAGGATTCTTTGTTATTTTGCTTCTCTCTCAGCTTTTATCTACCTTTCTCCACTTGCTAAAACCCCGTATCTTCTTTTAAGTGCACTTATAATTCCCTCAGCATTTGTTAGTTTAAAATGCAACACCACTGTCCCTCCTTAGTACCAGCTTACAAAAAATAATTATATTCATTTGACCGAGTGGTGTATTAAAGGCTGTCAACTGAGTTTCGTGCCACATCTTTACAACCTAACTGTAGTGCTAGTAAATCTAGCCACTAAATCTGCATCTTTATTTCATCTGCCAGCCTCTTAGCCATCAGCACACACACAACACAGACACACACACACACACACACACGCACACACATAGAGCTTCCTTGTATTCATTCATGGAGTGAGTGTTACCATGGATTATTAATTTGAGGGACAGCTGTGTGGCACATTCACTAGGGTCTTCCCTATAGTGTATGATCTAATAATGCAGAGAACTATTGGGCCAAGCTTGAGTAATCCTTTGGATGTCCTTAATCTTGGACACAGTGCCTCCCCATATTGCCAGATGACATGCGATAGCATCATTACATGTTGGATGTCGGGATATCTCACCTAAGTCTGGCATGTTTGGATTGCACACAATTTCTCTTATTTGTTCTCTTTCAGTGAAAGAAATAGCCCTTACCTGCAAAAATTCTTATCTATGTGAGCACTGATTATGACCCTTCAGTCTGGTTTATACTAGGTCAGGTTACCCTTCTTCTGGCTATCTTATTTCCCAACCATTTATTCACCTTGGATGCCTCTTTCATGGGTTTCCACATAGCACTCATTTTGCAGTGATCCATGGCAAATGGCTACCTTAAAGTCTGTGATCTAGACAATGGGATGCAGGTCAATGGATCACATAGCCAACTAAACTATATGCCAAGACCCTCAGGGACAGGTAGACACATGGTTGGTCAACTTACTGTGCCTGTTGTCTGATGGCCAAGGTGGTTTTGCAGAATTCTTCCATATTTTTGTGAGAGGATGTGACTGCCCCATAGAGCGAACAGTGCCCCTTCCCTGGGAAACATATAAGAATGTTCCGGGGCTTCCCTGGTGGCGCAGTGGTTGAGAGTCCGCCTGCCGATGCAGGGGACACGGGTTCATGCCCCGGTCTGGGAAGATCGCACATGCCGCGGAGCGGCTGGGTCCATGAGCCATGGCCGCTGAGCCTGCGCGTCCGGAGCCTGTGCTCCGCAACGGGAGAGGCCACAACAGTGAGAGGCCCGCGTACCGCAAAAAAAAAAAAAGAATGTCCCGGTGGCTTTCTCTTCCACACTGCACTGCACATGCTCTACTGCTGCCCCTCCTCTATGCTGGACCCACTACATCCGTGCCACTTGGAATCACTTTGTATAATGGCAGACATTACTGATGGGAACTTATTACATACATAAACCATCTAGGGGTCTAGAAGTTGAAATATTAGACTCAGAATACGGGCCAACAACAGATTAAGAAAACGGAAATGGAGGAGAAACAGGTCGGTTCCACTCTCACTGCCAAGGAATTCCAATGGGGATTCTACCAAACTACCCTCTCTTGGGAGTCCAACAAGCTGATTAGAGCCCCATCAAGTCCAAACCAGCCAGCTGCTTAGAGAAACACCCAGATATGAAGTTCATCTGTGCCCAGGAAAGATCTTCAAAGACCGCTCTAGCCCCAGTGCCCAGCCTCAATCCAATCCAACCATCTCAGGCAAAATAATAAAATCAGAGAGAGGCTGGCCAACCATCAGGGTGTGCCTAGGACTAAGGGGATTCCTGAGGTACAAAACTTTCAGTACCAAAATTGGGAAATTCTGGGCAAATCAGGATGAATTGGTCACTCTATCAGAGACCATATTATGTAAATAGTAAGCTTAGGTGCTATGCTTCCATTTCCAGTACTATTCTAGCTCCAGGGAGATGCTTTACTTGGCTATAGGTATGGAGTGCCATGGTAATCATGTGTACACTATATACACTCTGAGGCTTATTTAAATTAAAAAAATGTAAGGTATCTCCTTCAAATACTTGGAAATCAATCAGTGACATTCCAAAATTAGCTTTAAGTGATAAAATTTTATGTAGTTATGACGACTGTCTCTAAAATAAGTGATTAAGTGCTTCACTTAAAAAAGGAATGGTCTGAAAACAAATCTCTCAGGAATTATAAATATTCTCTAAGATATTTGCCCAATTAGAAGCTTTCTGAGTCTTGTTTTTATATTTCTTGCCAACAAATGTTGCTTAGCAACAGTCAGCCATCTCTTTTCTCTCATTAGTTTCCCCTCCCACCTTTGCAGTTCACACTAAAGGAAAGGAAAGCTATTGCTCTGGGATGACCTCCTCTTCTCAGTTCGTAAACAGAAAAGTGAGGGTTGTTTAAATGCGATGGTCCCTAATGCTTGCACCAAGGTTTGTACGGTCTGAAGGACTGTTACTAAAAGAAGTTAAATTCTAATGGTGTCTTAACTCATTAAAACCCATATTAGGAGTGGAAGAGGTTCAGGCACACCAATAATTCTGCAAGGGCCATTGTTGGTACCTTTGTGCCCCAGAATCTTGACTCAGTTACTAGCTGGTGGAGAGGGATGGAAACTACATTGTTGAGGACCAACTTTGTGTCATACCTTAACTAGGTGCTAGTTTAATTTGGCTTTTAGAATTGGACTTGGGCTGGCTCAGGTGGATTTTTGTTTTTTAGTTTTAGGTTTTTGTGTGGGTGAGGAGGAAGGTAGGCAGGGATTAGCGTGGAGACAGAGAACATACTGGACTACAAGAACCACAGCAGGACCTGGCCTCATGGAGCCTGGAACCACACCCCAGCCATCCTTGGGGATCTCAGCAGAAAGGTCTCATTCCAGTTTTCCTTTAGTCCTCCACTTTTCCAGAGTTCCACTGCTCTCTCTGCCTGCCCTTCTCCCTGTGTGGGTCGCTGAGTCTGCTTTTGCTGCCTCTCTCTGCCTTATGTTCTGACCCTAACCACATATCTCAGCTTATTCAAACATCAGAGCTGCTGCTGCCACATAACTGACTTGCCCAGGGACCCCTGTCTACCTCAGGGACTCTCTCTGTGTTCCTTTCAGCTTCAGCTCTTCCTGCAAACTGCCTGATCGCCTCTAGACTTCTCAAGCCAAATACCCAAGAGTGAAATTTCCAGTCTAAGCAACGTTGTAGGCCAATGGCCAACTGTAACTTGGTAATCCTGGCCCAATCAACTGGTAACTGAATGAAATAGGGATTGTAGGTTAAACTGTGTGCCCTCAAAATTCATGTGTTGAAGTCCTAACCCTCAGTCCCTCAGAATGTGACCTGATTTGGAAATAGGGTCATAGCAGTGATTTGTTAAGATAGGATGAGGTCATGCTGGAGGAGGATGTGAGCCTAATCTGACATGACTAGTGCCCTTATCAGAAGGCGAAATTTGGACACAGACATGCCGACAGGGAGAGAGCTATGTGAAGAGACACAAGACATAGGCAGTCCTCTACAAGCCAAGGAAAGAAACCCTATGAAAGATCCTTCTTTCATAGCCCTCAGAAGGAACCAACCCTGCCAACACCTTAATTTCAAACTTTTAGGCTCCAGAACTGTGAGATAACAAATTTCTGTTGTTTAAGCCACCCAGTTTATGGTACTTTTGTTGTGGCAGCTCTAGAAAACGAATACACATTTTGGTACCTGTAAGGAAGTGCTGCTGTAACAAATACCTAAAAATGTGGAAGTAGCTTTGGAATTGGGTAATGGGTGGAAACTGGAAGAATTTTAGGGTGCATGATAGAAAAAGCCTAGACTGAGCTGAAGAGACTATAGAAATATGGATATTAAAGGAGATTCTGGTGTGTACTCAGAAAGAAAAGAGGAGAGCTATAGAGGAAGCTTCTATTATCTCAGAATACATGTATCATCATGAACAGAATGTTGCTAGAAATATGAATATTAAAGGTGCTTTTTATGAAGTCTTAGTCAACTTGGGCTGCCATAACAAAATACCATAGACTAGGTGGCTTAAACAAGAGACATTTATTTCTCACAGTTCTGGAGACTAGGAAGTTCAAGACCAGAGTGTCTTCAGATCTGGTTCCTGGTGAGGGGGTTTCTGTCTGACTTAGAGATGGCTGCCTTCTTCCTGTGTACTTACATGAGAGCTCTAGTCTCTCTCCTTCTTTTTTTTTTTTTGCGGTACACGGGCCTCTCACTGTTGTGGCCTCTCCCGTTGCAGAGCACAGGCTCCGGATGCACAGGCTCAGCAGCCAAGGCCCACGGGCCCAGCCGCTCCGCGGCATGTGGGATCTTCCCGGACCGGGGCACGTACCGGCGTCCCCTGCATCGGCAGGCGGACTCCCAACCACTGCGGCACCAGGGAAGCCCTCTTCTTCTTTTTATAAAGACACTCCTCCCATCATGGAAGTCCCACCCTCATGACCTCATCTAAACCCAATTAATGCCCAAGGCCCCATCTCTAAATACCGTCACACTGGGGGTTAGGGATTCAACATGAGAATTTTGGGGAGGGAGGGGAACACAAATGTTCAGTCCATAACAGAGGTCACAGACAGAAATAAGGAGCACGTTCTTGGAAACTGGGGGGAAAGGTGATTGATCCTTGTTAAAAAGTGGCAGAGGACTTTGCTGAGTTGTGTTCTGTTGGATGGAAGGAGACCTTGTAAGCAATGATCTTGGATATTTAGCTGAGGAGATTTCCAAGCAAAGTGTTGAAGATACAGCTTGGTTTCTCCTTGTTGCTTATAGTAAAACACAAGAGGAGAGAAATAAATTAAAGAAGGAACTGCTAGGCAAAAAGAAACCAGCACTTAAAGATCTAGAAAATTCTCAGTCTATTCAGATGGTCTGCTCTGGAAACAGAGCCAAGGGTGTGTCTGGACAGCCATTTTCTAAAGAGATTTGGAGTGTGACTCATGGATCCAACCAACCATCTCAACAGAAGCCAGGAATAGAAAGGAAGTTATCCAGGAAAGGTCTATGGAGGATCCTCTTGTCTGATGTCTTGGATCCCCATGAATTTCACGAGAGGCCAACATGTTTTCTGGGAATTCTTTATGTACAGAAACACTGCCAACTTGGACTGAACGTGACAGAGATGAGACGAAATGGAGGAAGAATGACTTTGAGTGCAGGGCCAAGGATGGCAGCACTGCAACAGCCACTATGGGCCCAGAGGGCACAGATCTAGGGTTTAGGGTCACCTCCTCCTTGGCTCCAGAAGGCGGGCAAAACTAATACAGAAGATGGCAGACTAAACATGGCAGACTAATCCCTGTCAAGGGGAAATATGGGCAGAAAGGTTTGCTTTGGAGTGTGAGTAAGGTGAATATCTGGTACAGGAGCTTTACATATTTTATGTAATTTAGTCTTCACAGAAGACCTGGGCATCGGTTTTATTCTCATTTTACCAGCTTGGAGACTAAGCCAGTTTTTGAGATCTCATATCTGGGAAATGGAAGAATCAGGGTTTAAACCCCGATCTGATCCTGGGTTCACTAGAAGAGGTAAACCTTTCTTCAGTTCACTAGGAGAGGTATTGCATCTAGGACTTTGTAATGACAGCAAAAAGGTTAAGTAAAATTAACTCAGTCTATGCTGTATCTGTATATCTATACCTATATATCTATGTCTATATTCATATCTGTATCCATACCTGTATTTGTATCCATATCTATCTGTGTGTGCGTGTGTGTGTGTGTGTACATAAAGCAAATAATAAGTAGCACTGGCCTAATAACAACTTCCAACCCTTCGATCTTTCTTAACTAGAAATTGCTGAAACCTTTAGTCAAGGATGGCCAAGGGAAATGTCTCTTTTTCATTTACTGCCAATCTATAGATTCTTTGTCTTTCTGAAGGCATTCACCACCCTCACCATCTGCATTTGAAATGGCTGCTTCCTTATAGCAGAGATTTTCATACTGTTTTAGAGAATTCACAAATCT
Source organism: Phocoena phocoena (assembly GCF_963924675.1). Classification (NCBI taxonomy): domain Eukaryota; kingdom Metazoa; phylum Chordata; class Mammalia; order Artiodactyla; family Phocoenidae; genus Phocoena; species Phocoena phocoena. The sequence goes on from NC_089222.1 coordinate 50,308,712, forward strand.
CTTGGCAACAATGATTTTTAAAGTTCATTCTTTAAGTCTTCATTACATGCTGGAATTTAAGAAGATTTACTTTTCTTTTGTACATTCTGCAAAATGCCAGCTGAAGTTGCTTATTATCTGGAAGATGCCTTATCTCTCTTTAAATGACATGACATCTCTCTGCCCTGTTTTTTTCAGCTTTTTTACTCTGTTATATTCTGTGTTGCTGTACATGGTGATAGGGAGCATTTTATAAGCTTGTGCCTTTTGCTCTGAGAGACAAATTTTAGGCTTATCTCCCCCTTTAAAATGTGTCCCCAACCTAATAGTACCTGGATTTTACCCTACTTCCTGTTCGCCCTATTGAATATCCTCCTGTGTGTAGAAAAGTAGCATTTTGCAGTTTATGCATTTCCTGGTCATTATTATATAGGTTCTATTAAGATATAAATAGCCAAAATACAATTCTAAGAATTCTATGTAACATTTGTTTCAAGATCCAACCTCAAATAATCACAGAAAATCGGTCTCTGCTGTTATTGCAATCTTGCTTTTGCTGTTTTCTTTCATTTTGTTTTGTTAATAGAGGTTATTATGGTTCTCTTTTGTTTTTGTCTGTCTTCCAGGGTTCCTGGGCTACTTGAAGTGGTTTTTATTTTTATTTTTTTAAAATCAATCCAAGCATATCATGAAGTGACAGCTACAGTTTTTGCCCAAAGATCCGCAGAAACGTCTGCTGGAGGCCGTCTTGTTTTCATGGTGGAGATCTGATAATTACTTGTGTAAAATTTCCACGAGAGTCTGCTGTGTTTACTTGTATATCTCCCGTGACCAGAGAAGCACTTGGCACATAGAAAGTGCTAAATAAAGAGAAGAGAAACTAAAAACAAATTACAAATTCTAAAAATACCACAGGCCTAGGCTACAAACTCAGGAGTTCTAATAAATTCAATGTTATGTGATTTCTATCAAAAGAAGGAAAAATGTACGGTGCATTTATAATTGTACTTGTTGTTTTATCAAATATATTCTTGATAGGAGAGAACTTCTGGCTTGACCAAGTGTTAATAAGAATGGATTCCTTCACTTATAATTTTACATATCTGATGCTTGGAAGAATTTCCACAGACTAGCTTTTGGCTCTGTACGTTTCAAACCATGTGTTTTCTCTGCTCTCTATTCCCAAGTCCTGGGTACCAACTGGGTGCATATGATCTCTAACACTGCATCTTCATGTCAAGATGTCAGGTAAGCTGGGCCAATGTCCTATAGGAGTATTTCTGGAGCTATTCCTATACCAGAAGGGCTAGAAACATCTAAACCATACATGGAAATCATTGCAAAGTGTGTAAATATATCCCACAAAAGCTAAAGCAAATGTATACTCAATTCAACTGCCCCAAGACAAATGCCTATGGCCACTCGACATTGCTGGGCATAAGGGAAGTGTGATGGAGGGGGAGTCAGAGTGGGAAGAGATATGATTAACATAGTTACTCTGGCAAATTCTACAATTTAGCTGCATTGACTTCATGGTAAATACATTTTTGATTTATTCAGAGGTAAACATGTCACCCCACCATAGCTTGGGGAGAAGGCAGTGCTAGTTGCTAGTGGGCATACCAGTCTTTCCTCGGATTAGAGTACAGAAGGTAGGAGAGGGGACTTCTCTTTCTGCTGAGGTTGCTAGGCTGAAACAATATGGTGAGGTAGCAGTGTGAGGGCAAACAAGGCCACAGAGAGGGAACCGGATGAAAGGGTGGAGAGGCAGAGAGAAATTACACCATATGAGCTCTCAAATTGGGCCATGTCTGAATCCAGCTACAACTCTGTACTCTCCTGTTCCGTGAGTCAACACATTTCCCTTTCTACCTCAAGCCAGTTTGAATTTAGGTTTCTGTCAGTGAAGCCAAGAGTCCTGACTAATATACCAAATGATGGCTGTCAGCATTATTTTGCTCGTAGAAGTCTGAGATAGTCTCATATTGCTGAGAAAAAAAATTAATTTCCGGTCACATGGATAGTTTCTCCACTGGAGGTCTGGAACATTATTTTAGGCAGAGTTTAAGTACCCTCCAGTAATAATGACAGTGATACTTTACACGTACACAGCATTCTGAAGTTTCAAAGTGATTTTTTACACATTATCTTCTTTCATCCTCACAGAAGACATACATTTTCATTAAGTCTTTCAAATGAAGAAACTAAAGGCTCAGAGGGGTTAAATCACTTGCCTAAGGTCGTCCAGCTGGAACACAAGGCCAGGTCCTGCACACAGCCCTGAGCACACCTGCAGATGCAGAGCCTCCCACACTCACTGGAAATTATACTTCTGGTCAGAAGATAGACCATCCAACATCCCGGGGCCAGATCCAATCCTGGCACATGACTACTAGTTCCTTTGTCTTTAGCACCTAACTTTCCAGATTATTGATCCCAACAACTTTAACTTCTCTGAGTACTTTCTCTTAATCCTTTGCCTAAAACTTCAGACTTCTAAACTCTTTCCCATGTCCTAACTGCTGAGAACCACAAAGTCTCTGGCCTTTGCCTTACCAACTTGATATCAAGCCTTTATTAAAATTTTCACCACCAAGATCTTCAAACATGATTTCTACCTTTACCTTTGGATACTTTTCTAGCTACTCTATAACATGGGTTCTTGATTCTTTGATTCCCCTAACTCCAATCCTAATTATGATTGCTCTCATCTTGCACTGTCATTCTTTCTGAAGCATTTGGCTCTGTATTGTTTATTTCCAGAGGAGGAGGAGGAGAAGGAGAGAAAGAGAGAGAATGAGACACACAACCATCTGGCTTGTGTTCCATCTTATGAGTGTGGTTGGAAAACCAGAGTCTACCAGAGCTTACAGGCTCTGTTTCAAGGACTTTGAGATGAGGTTTTTCTTTAGGAAAGGAGTGCCAAGAAATGGCACAAAGTTTCAGAGATGTCATTTTACTGGCAGAGAAAGAGAGTGTTGATTCTAGAGAACAATTCACTTCTGACCATTTCAACCATAAATGACAGTTCAGATAGAGTAGTCTTCCTCTTTGCAGTAAGATAGAACCAGGAGAAGCATAGCATGGACTGGCAAGAGGTGCCCAAAGAGGCTGCTCTGTGGAGCATGTCACTGCCACCTGGTCAAGGATCCTCCCAAGATTAGTTCCTGCCTGAGAGAAGAGTGTGGTTTCTGCAAGCATTGGCCAAGAAAGGTCTTCATGAATAAAGGGTTCAGCATTGCCATGCGTCTAAAAGGCATGATTTATCCAGGGCATCTTCAGGAATGTAAAGAAAGCTGAGAACAATAATCCAGCAGGCATTTAAGTACAATTTCAGAAGGGACTTGGGAACTATGGTTCAGGGACCATGATAGTAAACATCAGAAAGTTCTCCAAAGCTTTGTAACTTCTCCATGGATAATTTTTAACATCGTTTGTTTCCTACATCTCCTATATAAAGACAAGGGTTGTATAATGAAAAGAGCTGTACATTTGCATGAGGGACAAAAGGAACTGGGAACCCCAATGCCAGGAATCTCAGATGACAGAGTGGGAACTGGTAGCTTCCCCTTGAAAGGAAGAGTAACTAGATGGTCTGTTCTTGAGACTTGGTGCTAGGACTTAGTAATAGAAACACCCAAGATGTTCTCCGGTGGGGGTGTCAATGTTTGTTGTCTCCCCCAAACCTATACCTAATCCCCTTTTTCCATACTGGGAGAGCCAGATTTTGAAGATGATAGATCCTGATTGGACTAACCTAATTATGGTGGTGCCATTTCCCTTGTCACTGATTAACTTAGTGGTAGGCTTGTCCTGGCCAATGAAATGTGTGTGGAATTCTACTGGAGAGCATGCATTTGGCAAACTTTTTTCTGTTTGGGGTTGTTTTTAAGCTCTTAAAAAGAGACACACAAAAGAGAAACCGATCTTATTTTATGGCATGTTGCATCTTCATATACTGGTTTATAAGAGAAGTATTAATAAATTTTAAATAATTTAAATCATATACAGTGTGTTCTCTGATCACAATGCAATTAAATTAGAAATCAACAATTGTGAGATAACTGGAAAACCCACAAGTATTGAAAAGTTTAATAATATACTTCAAAATAACCTATGAGCAATAAATAAATTATAAGGGAAAGTTGGAAATATTTCAAACTCAAAGATAATGAAAATACAACATATCAAATTTTTGGATGCAGCTAAATTAGTGCTTAGAATAATTTTTAAATCCACAGCTTTAAATGTCTATATTAGAAAAAAGATAAAGCATGAAATAAATGACCTAAGTTTCCACTTCAAGAAGCTAGGAAAAGAGGGTTAAGTAAGCCTAATATAAGCCTAACAGGGTAAAGTAAGGAAGGACATAATTAAGATAAGACCAGAAATCAATGAACAAAAAACAGAGAAAATTAACAAATCCAAAGGTAGTACTCTGGAAAAAAAAAATCAACAAAAAGAGAGAAAGAGAACAGAGACATATTATGAATGTAAGAAATGAAAAGAGGCTATAGCACTAAAATGTCTACAGTCATTAAATGGATAATAATAGAATATTACGAAATTTTATACCAACAAATTTAATGAAATTAGATGAAATGAGCAAATTCTTTGAAAAATAAAACATACCAAAAATGACAGAAAATCTAAATAGCCATTTAATCATTAACACAATTGAAATTGTTACCAAAACCCTCCCTCAAAGAAAAGTCCAGGCCAAGATTTTTTTCACTGCTAAATTCTATCAAAGATTTAAAGATGAAATAATGTCAATTTGTGACAAATTCTTTCAGAAAATAGAATTGGTAAAAATACTTCCAAACTCATTTTATGAGGGCACATAATGCTGATATTAAAAACTTTGAAAATACATCAAAGAAAGAAGAAAGGAGGGAAGGAAGGGAGAGGAAGAAGAAGAAAAAGAAGAAGGTGGCAAAGAAGAAGAAGAAAGGGAGGGAGAGAGGAAAGGAGGGAGGGGGGAAGGGAAAAAGAGAAAAGAAAATTACAGCCCAAATCCTTCATGAATATAGGAACAAAGATAGTGTACAAAATATTAGCAAATAGAATTGAGCAATATATAAAAAGGATGACAAAGTTGGGTCTATTAGATATCAAATTTGATCTAACAATCAAAAGTTAATCAATTCGGCATATTAATAGAAGAATAAAAGAGAAAATCTATAAAATCTTCTAAATAAATGAAGGGAAAACATTTGATAAAATTCACCATCCATTCATGATTTTTTTAAAAACCTATCAAATTAAGAATAGAAGTCTCTCAATATGATAAAAAAAAACACTTTAAGAAAAACCAACAGCTAGTATCATACTTAATGGTGAAATAGTGTACCTTTCCCCCTTAAGACTGGGAATAAAGCAAAGATGTGTATTCACACCATTTCTGTTGCATACTGTACTGGCCATCCTAGTCAGTGCAATAAGATACTCAAAAGAGATAAAAACCATAAAATTGGGATGGAATGAATGGAATTATATCTATTCACAGATAACATGATTGCTTATGTAGAAAATCCTAAAGTACCTACAAAACCACTATAGAATTAATGTTAGTTTAGTCTTATCAAGGATACAAAGTCAATATACAAAAAAATTCAATTGTACTTTTAATACATAGCATCAATTTGAAAATTAAAAAACAATTCCATTTGCGATAGTATTTTAAAACACACAAGATATTTGAGAATAAATTTAACAAAACCTAGGCAAGACCTCTACACTAAAAATTAATATGAGAAATTAAAGACCCAAGTAAATGGAGAAATTCCATTTACATGAATCGAAGACTCAATATTTTTAAGATGTCATTAATCCCCAAATTGATTTATGGGTTCAGTAAATCTTGAGTCATAATTCCATCAGGAGTTTTGGTAGAAAATAATAAACTGATCCTAAAATTTATATGGAAATACAAAAAACTTAGAAGATCCAAAGCAAATTGGAATAAGAAGAATAAAGTTGGAAGACATATTACTTGACTTTGAGACACTATAAAGCTACAATAATCAAAACAGCCTAGTACTTGTATAAGGAAAGACAAATAGAGCACCACAAAAGAAATGGAACAGAAAAGCTAGAAATAGATCCATATTTATACAGTCAACTAAATTTGAACAAAGCCATCAAAACAATTCCATGGGGAAAGGAAATCTTTTCAACAAATGATTCTTGGATAACTGGATATACAAATGGAAAGAAAGAAACCTCAAACCCCTCCCTCACACCTCCGTCACACCATTCACAAAAGTTAATTCAAATGGGTCATAGATCTAAATGTCAAAGCTAAAACTGTGAAGCCTCTAGAAGGACACAGAAAGCAAAATCATTAAAATTTTTTAAAAATTTCTCTCTATCAAAAGATACTATTAAGAACATAAATAGACAAACCTTAGACTGAGAGAAAATGTTAGCAGAAAATATACATGAAAGAAGACTGGCATCCAGAATATGAAAATAACTCATACAACTCAGTAACAAACTGACAAACCCAACCAAGTTGGGTAAAATATTTGGAAAAACACTTCACAAAAGAAAGATATAAAAATGGCTTATAAGCAAATAAAATGAAATAGTGCTGTATTATGGAAATGCAGATGAAAACCACAGTGGGACCCAATATCCATGGCTAAAACAAGAAGGATAGACAGCAACAAACATTGGTAAAGATGTGATGGAATCATAACACATATACTGTTTGTATAAGTTACACTGTTGGTGGAAATGCAAAATTTTACAACCACTTAGCGGGAAGTTCTGGCAGTCTCTTAGAAAATTAATTTTTTTTTAATAATCGTGGAATTCCCTGGTGGTCCAGTGGTTAGCACTCTGCGCTCTCACTGCCGAGGGCCTGGGTTCAATCCCTGGTCGGGGAACTAAGATCCCGAGGAAAGCCTCGCGGTGCGTGCAGCCAAAATAAATAAATAAATAAATTTAATAGAGTAATACACGTTAAAAAAATATTTTTATAATCAGCAATTCTATTCCTGACTATGTACCTGTGGTGAGCAGTATAATACCCCCCAAAATGTCCAGGTCCTAATCCCCGGAACCTGTGTTACATACAAAAGAGAATTAAGGTCGCAGATGGAATTAAGGTTGCTAATCAGCTGACCTTAAAATAGGGAGATTATCCTGGCTTACCTGAGTGTGCCCAACGTAAATATAGGATCCTTTAGAGTGGAAGAGGGAGGCAAATGAAGAGAGTAAGAGGGAAGTATGATTTCAGAAGAATGGTCATAGAAATACAACATTGCTGGCTTTTTTTTTAAAAATAAATTTATTTTATTTATTTATTTACTTCTGGCTATGTGGGGTCTTTGTTGCTGTGCACAGGCTTTCTCTAGTTGCGGCGAGCGGGGGCTACTCTTCGTTGTAGTGCGCAGGCTTCTCATTCCGGTGGCTTTTCTTGTTGTGGAGCATGGGCTCTAGGCGCATGGGCTTCAGCAGTTGTGGCTCACGGGCTCAGTAGTTGTGGCCCGCAGGCTCAGTAGTTGTGGTGCACGGGCTTAGTTGTTCCGCGGCACGTGAGATCTTCCTGGACCAGGGCTCGAACCTGTGTCCCCTGCATTGGCAGGCAGATTCTAACCACTGCACCACCAGGGAAGCCCCAACATTGCTGGCTTTGAAGGTGGAAAAAGGAGCTGTGAACAAAGGAAGGTGTGTGGCCTCTAGAAGCTGGAAGAGGTAAGGAAACAGATTCTCCCCTAAAGACTCCAGAAGGGAACACAGCTCTGCCAACACCTTCATTTCAGCCCAGTGAGACCTGTGTTGGATCTCTGACCCGCAGAACTGTAAGATAATACATTGTATTGTTTAGCCCTCTGAGTTTGTGGTAATTCGTTAAAGCAGCAATAGAAAGCTAATACAGTACCCAAGAGAAATGAAAGCATATGTCTCAAGAATGTTCTTAGCAGTTTTATAATAGCCAGAAATTGGAAATAGCCTGGATCTCTACCAACAGGATCATAGATAAACAAACTGGCATATTCACATAATAAAATATTACTCAACAATAAGAAGGAACAAACTATACACACAAAGTGGATGAATTTCAAACACATGCTGAGTGAAAGAAGCTGGGCACATATCGTGTGATTCTTTTTATATGAAGTTCTAGAACAAGCGAAACGAATCTATGGTTGAAAAAAAAAAAACCCTCTGGTTTGCCTTTGGGATAGAGTGAATGTGAGGATTGATTGGGAAGGGACTGAGGGAATTTGGGGGGATAGAGGTAATGTTGTATAGTAGTCCCCCTTACCAAAGGGGAATGCATTCCAAGAACCCCAGTGGATGCTTGAAACCATGGACAGTACCAAACCCTATATATCAGGGGTCCCCAACTTCCGGGCCACGGACCGGTCCCGGTCCCTGGCCTGTTAGGAACCGGGGCACACAGCAGGAGGTGAGCAGCGGCTGAGCGAGTGAAGCTTCATCTGTATTTACAGCCCCCCTTCTGTCGCATTACCGCCTGAGCTCCGCCTCCTGTCAGCATTATGGTGAGTTGTATAATTATTTCATTATGTATTAATGTAATAATAATAGAAATAAAGTGCACAATAATGTAATGCGCTTGAATCATCCCGAAACTGTCCCTCCCCACTATCCGTGGAAAAATGTCTTCCATGAAACCGGTCCCTGGTCCAAAAATGTTGGGGATCGCTGCTCTATATACTATGTTCTTTTTGAAACATCCATACCTATGAAAAAGTTTAATTTATAAATTAGGCACAGTAAGAGATTAACAAGAAAAATTAATAATGAAAATAGAACAATTATAACAATATACTGTAATAAAAGCTATGTGAATGCGGTCTCTCTCTCAAAATATCTTATTGTACAAATTTAATGCCTTTTCCATCTTAACTGAGCACTTACCACACACTGTGGTCGTAACTTTCGCAGTTTGAGGTGCAACAGTAAATCTAGCATGAATTTCTTTTTCCTTCTTCATAATTTCACAGATAGAAGATTCATTCTTATCATAGATTTTAGTAATCTCAGCATACGACTTTTTTTCTCATTGTTGAGAACCTTCACCTTTTCACTTATAGGAAGCACATCACGACTTCTCTTTGGCATATCCAAATTGCCAGCATCGCTACTCTTGTGCTATGGGACCATTACTAAGTAAAGGAAGGGTTACTTGAACATAAGCACTGCATCACCTGACAGTCCCTCTGGTAGCTGAGCCAGCTACTAAGTGACTAATGGGTGGGATATGCTGGACAAAGGGATGATTCACATCCAGGGCAGGATGAAGCAGGACAGCACAAGATCTCATCATGCTACTCAGAACAGACCAGCTCTAAAATTTATGAATTGTTTACTTCTGGAATTTTCCATTTAATATGTTCAGATCGTGGTTGATCTAGGTCACAGAAAAGGAAACTGCAGAAAAGGAAGGGCAACTGTATATCTTAATAAGGATTCCAGTTGCACAGGTATATGCACTTGTGAAATCTCATGGAATAAGCTATGCACTTTATCGTGGGTTGAACTGTGTCCCCCAAAAGATATGTTGAAGTCCTGACTGTCAGTACATGGGACTATGACTTTACTTGGAAAAAAAGGGGTTTGCAGATGTAATCAAGTTCAGAAGAGGTCATACTGGATTAGAGTAGCCTTACATCCAATGATTGGTGTTTTTACAAGAAGACCATGTATAGACACAGGCATACAGAAAAACACAGGGAGAATGCCATGTGATGACAGAGACAGATTAGAGTAATGTAACTACAAGCCAAGGAATGCTACAAGAAGCTGGGAGAGAGGCTTGAAAGAGCTTCTTCCTCAGAGCCTCCAAAAGAAGGCAACCTCACCAACACCTTGATGTCAGACCTGTAGCCTCCAAAACTAAGAGAGAATAAATTTCTGCTGTTTAAAGCCACATAGTTTACAGTATTTGTTATAACACCCCTAGGAAACTAATACAAACTTAAGTTTGTGCACCTCACTATATGTAAACTTTATCTTAAACAGATAAGCATAAAAATACTGGATTCTAACTTATAATATGTATGTGAAGCATTTAAGTGTCTGAAACTAAATTTGAATTGTTGAAACTAAATGTTGGGTATATGCGTATTCAATGTACAATTAAACAGCATTGTACAGTATACAATTCTTTAATCTTTTCAGTATATTTAAAAATTTTTTGTTTGTTTGTTTTGTTTTTGCGGTACGCGGGCCTCTCACTGTTGTGGCCTCTGCCGTTGCGGAGCACAGGCTCCGGACACGCAGGCTCAGCGGCCATGGCTCACGGGCCCAGCTGCTCCGCGGCACGTGGGATCCTCCAGGACCGGGGCACAAATCCATGTCCCCTGCATCGGCAGGCGGACTCTCAACCACTGCGCCACCAGGGAAGCCCTGTATGCTTATTTGCCATTTGTGTGTCTTCTCTAGCGAAGTGTCTATTCACAAGTTTTCAATTAGATTGTTTGCTTTCTTATTGTTGAGTCCTTTATATATTTTGTATGCAAGCCTTTTATCAGATATGTGTTTTGCAAATATTTTCTCCCAGTCTGTGGCTTGTCTTTTCATTCTCTTAACTGTGTCTTTTGAAGAGCAGAAGTTTTTATTTTTAAGAAAGTTTAATTCATAATTTTTTCTTTCATTTCTATTGGTGTTATATCTACAAACTCATTACCAAACCCAAGACTGTGTAAATTTTCTCCTACTTTTTTTTTTTTTTTTTTTTTGCGGTATGCGGGCCTCTCCCGTTGCGGAGCACAGGCTCAGCGGCCGAGGCTCACGGGCCTAGCCACTCCGCGGCATGTGGGATCTTCCCGGGCCGGGGCACGAACCCGTGTCCCCTGCATTAGCAGGCCAACTCTCAACCACTGCGCCACCAGGGAAGCCCTCTCCTACTTTTTCAAGAACTCTTGTACTTTTGTACTTTACATTCAGGTCTGTGATCAACTTTGAGTTAATGCTTGTGAAAAGTGTAGGTCTGTGTTTAAAAGTTCATTTTTTTGCAAATGGATGTTCAATTGTTCTAACACCATTTGTCCATTGAATTGCCTTTGTTCCTTTGTCAATTATCAGTTGACTATTTTTGTGTGGGTTTACTTCTGTGCTCTCTATTCTGTTCCACTGATCTATGTGTCTATTATTTTCCTAATACCATGCAACAAAATGAAATACTTAGAAATATATTTTAAAAATTATGTCCAGAACCTATACATTGAAAACTACCAAATATTCTGGAGATGATCTACATAAATGGAGAGATATATCATCTTTATAGATCAGAGAACACATTGTTAGTATGTCAGTTTTTTCCCAAATTGATCTGTAGATTCAATGTATTCCTAATCAAAATCCCAATGTACTTTTTTTGTAGCAAATGACATGCTTATTCTAAAACTTAAAGATCTTCCTTGACTTATAGTGGGGTTTTGTCCTGATAAACCCATCATAAGTTGAAAATACCATAAGTCAAAAATGCATTTAGTACTCCTAATCTACTGGACTCATAGCTTAGCCTAGCCTACCTTAAACATGCTCAGAACATTTACATTAACTTACAGTTGAACAAAATCATGTAACACAATGCCTATTTCATAATAAAGTGTTGAATATCTCATGTAATTTATTGAATGCTGTACTGAAGTGAGAAACAGAACGGTTGTATGAGTACAGAGTAGTTATAAGTATATCGGTTGTTTACCTTGTGATCACGTGGCTCACTGGGAGCTGCAGCTCACTGCCAATTGCCCAGCATCACCAGAGAGTATCATACTGCATGTTCCTAGCTTGGGAAAAGATCAAAATTCAAAGTATGTTTTTCACTGAGTATTGATTTTGCACCATTGTAAAGTTGAAAAAACCACCATCTGTATATGGAGATTTCAAGGACCTAGAATATCCAAAACAATCTTGAAAAGACTATTGGAATACTTACATTTCATGGTTTCAAAACTATATATATACAAACACACACACACATTTATATGAATTACTTTGCTGTACACCTGAAACATTGTAAATCAACTATAGTTCAATAAAAAAAATTTTTTTAACTTAAGACAAAGATTCGATAATCAAGACAGTGTTGAATGGGCATAAGGATAGATTGAGAATCCAGAAGTAAACCTTTACATTTATGATTAATTAATTTTCAATAAGGAGGCCAAGACCAGAAATGAATAATCTTTACAACAAATGGTGTTGAGACAACTAGATATCCACATGCAAAACAATGAAGTTAGACCCCTACCTCACACAAATATAAAAAAATAACCCAAAATGGATTATAGACCTAAAAGTAAGAGCTAAAACAATAAAACTCTTAGAGGAAAACATAGGAGTAAGTCTTCCTGCCCTTAGGTTAGGCAATAGTTTCTTATATATGACTCCAAAAGTACAAGCAACAACACTAAAAATAGATAAATTGGACTGCATCAAAATTAAAAAATTTTGTGCTTTAAAGGACACCAGTAAGAGAGTGAGAAGTCAACCAAGGCAAAGATTCAAAATAGTCAAAACACCAAATGCTAGCAAGGATGTGGAGCCACAGAAACTCTCATTCATTGCTGCTGGGAATTTTAAATGGTACAGCCACTTTGCAAGACAGTTTCTCACAAAACTATACATACTCTCTTACCATACGATCCAGTAACTGTGTTTCTTGGTATTTACCCAAAGGAACTGAAAACTTATGTCCACACAAAAGCCTGCTCACAGGTGTTTACAGCACAGTCACCAAAACTTGGAAGTAACCAAGATGTCCTTCAACAGGTGAATGGATAAATAACTGTGGTACATCCAGATAACAAAATATATGTCGGGCTTCTCTGGTGGCGCAGTGGTTGAGAGTCCGCCTGCCGATGCAGGGGACACAGGTTCGTGCCCCGGTCCGGGAAGATCCCACATGCCGCGGAGCGGCTGAGCCGGTGAGCCGTGGCCGCTGGGCCTGCGCGTCCGGAGCCTGTGCTCTGCAACGGAAGAGGCCACAGCAGTGAGAGGCCCGCGTACTGAAAAATAAAACCCAAAACAAAACAAAACAAACAAAGAAAAACACAAAATATATGTCAACACTAAAAAGAAATGAGCTATCAAGCCATGAAAAGACATAGTGGAAATTTAAATGCATATTATTAAGAAGCCAATCTGAAAAGGCTACATACTGTATGATTGCAACTGTATGACATTCTGGGAAAGACAAACTATAAAGACAGTAAAAAGATCAATAGTAACTGGGGGGAAGAGGCAAGGGAGGGATGAGTAGCTAGAGTGCAGAGTATTTAGGGCAGTGAAACTATTCTATATGACACTACAGTGGTGGATACATGTATATATTTGTCAAAAATCATAGAATGGGGACTTCCCTGGAGGTCCAGTGGTTAAGACTCCGTGTTTCCAATGCAGGGGGTGTGGGTTCGAGCCCTGGTTGGGGAACTAGGATCCTGAATGCTGTGTGGCGTGGTCAAAAAACAAAACAAAACAAAAAAAACCGCAGAACGTACAAAACCAAGAGTGAATGCTACTGTAAACTATCTACCTTGAGTGTCAATTATGGGTTAGTGTAGGATGATCAACTGTAAGGAATGTCCCACTGTGGAACAGGGGGATGTTGACAGTGAGGAAGGCTGTGCATGTACGGGGACAGGGTGTATATGAGAACTCTCTGCACTTCTGCTCAATTTTGCTGTGAATTTTAAATTGCTCTAAAAAATAGTCTTTTTTTGTCAACCCGTAGAATGGAAGAAAATATCTGCAAATTATATATCTGATAAGAGATTCGTTCCCAGAATATTTAAAGAACACTTGCAACGCAACCGTAAAGACAAACAAATTACAAACGGACAAAAGATTTTAATAGACATTTTTCCAAAGAAGAGCTACAAGTGACCAATAAGTATTTGAAATTATGGCCATCATCCTTGGTCATTAGATAAATGCAAATCAACACTGCACTAGGACACCACTTCACACCACACTAGGATGGCTCTACTAAACAAAAGACAGCATTTGTGAGAATGTGGAGAAATTGGAACCCTCGTACACAGCTCTGGGAATGGTAAAATGGTGCAGCTGTTTTGGAGAGCAGTTTGGCAGCTCTTCAAATGTTAAACAGAGAATTACCACATGACCTAGAAATTCCATACCTGGGTATATACCCAATATAATTTAAAACAGGTGTTTGAACAAAAACTTATCCACTAAAGTTCAGCAACACTATGCACAATAGCAAAAGGTGGAAACAACCCAAATGGCCATCAGCTGACGAACGGAAAAACAAAATGTGGTATATCAATACAATGGAAAATTATTCAACAATAAAAAGAAATGAAATATTAATACACACTACATGACCACTGAAAACATTTACTAAGTGAAAAAAGCCAGACACAAAAGCCACATGTTGTATGAGTCCGTTCATATGAAATATGCAGAATAGGTAAGTCCATAGAAACGAAAGATTGCGGCTGTTAGGAGCTGGCTGGAGGCGACAATGAGGAATGACTGCTAATATGTATGGATCTTCTTTGTATGGAGATGAAGAGGTTCTGAAACTAGTGTTGAAGGCTGCACACCTCTGTGCATATACTAAATACCACCGAATTGTATGCTTTAAAGGATGAATCTTTTGATATATGCATTATGTCTCAAAAAAGCTGTTGTAAAAAAATAACTGACTGGGTTGGCAAAGAAAACTCAATAGCTAGAGTGCGGTAATAGTTTATTAAACTATCCCAGAGGTTCCAGAGGATTATAAGCATACTTACCATTTCTAATATGTACACTCAAGTTAAAATAAATCAGGTAAATACTTGATTTGTGTTTTAAAAGAAATTGAAAGTCTACAGCCCAGTGCTGTTAACTACACCACAGAGATTATTGTTTGTTGTTTGGCAAAGCTCACTACATTTTCCTTATAGAAGTGGTTCTTTACACAGATCCTACAGAGCTCAGTGTGCAGAAGAATTAAATTCTGGTTTATCTCCTAAAATCCTATGGAAAATTTAAATGGCCAAATTTCAGAATAGCTCATTCAAAAACTCTCTAAAAAGTATAAAGCCATAAGACTTAGCCAGATTAAGTGAAAAATTTCTCCCCACTGGATCTTTTATTCAGGAACATAATTTAATGATCAGCCATGTCCATGAGCTGGTCACCTTATCAATTGCCTCTGAAAAATCCTAGGTGGAATATCTCTCCACAGTTTGTATCTACTCACCCGACTGTCTCACTTCTCGTTGCTAGGATACCACTTCTTTGTGATGTCAACCTATTGGAATATTAAAAATTTATTTCTAATCAAGCTTTTATTCTACATGGCTTTAGGAAAAGAAGAAAGCAAGGTCCATGCACACATAAGACAGCTTCCAGAATGAATTTAAATCATTGATAATAATTCTAAACTAATTTCTTATTTAAAAATTGAAAAACCTGACTTTATCATTAAAATTGCAAGTCTTAGCCTTGTGTATTAGTTTGTCTGTAAGTGGAAGGGGAGGTCATATCACAGAATCTTTTCCTTCCTTCTAAAATGGCTGACTAATTCTTCTCTCTCAAAGATGAAACCTCCAGGGTACAGAAAAAGTCCTCCTTCAGAGAAGATTCATTTTCTTCTTATTTCTTAGGGCTTCCAGGTTCAAAACTAGAAACTGGAACAATCTATTTTCCTGTCACTTTCCAAAAGTGACAGATGAGAAGATTAAAATAATTGGTATTATTCAGTTTATTTTTATTGCAATTAATTCATGTCACTGATGTATACTGAACACCCTCTATGCACAAGTCATTGTACTAACCAATGTGGAGAGTGTAGAAATGAATTGGCAACAGTCACTGTCTTCAAGAGGATCATAAACTAGTGAAGAAATGAACATATGCGCAATATCCAATGTCAGTCTCCAAGGGGCAGGGGACGGAGTCACTCCAGGCCCAGTGGGTAGAGTCCCAGCACCTTCTCTGGGGTCTGCAGAAACACAGGTCTGGAGCCTGCATTGGTTGGGTGTTGATCCAAAGGGGCAGGTAAGTATGCAGCATCGTCAGGGTACTAGAGTAGCACCAGAGCAGCAGCTCGAAGCTGGTCACCACACAAGGGAAACCAATGTGTGAAGATAAATTCATAGGGCAGGGCTCAGCTGGGCACTCCTAGGTGGTGCCTGGGGCCTCTGCCCTGGACACTCAGGGGGTTGGTAAAGGAGGACACGACCCAACTTCACTAAGCAGAAGTAACAAGGAATGGGCATACAAAGAACAAGGAAGAGGAAAACAAAATATGAAGGTTGGAGAATGCTGCCATATTAAAGCAATGGCTAGTGGTGGTGGGCCAGGAGGGTGAAATGTATTCAGCTGTGGGCTGAGGAAGCAGTGCTGTGGGAGATAGAGCTGGGATCTTGGGCCAGATTAAGAAGGGCCTTGAAATGCCATGCTACGGAATTTGGACTTTATTCTATATGTGCAATGAGGATTCATCCAGCACTGTTGAGTAACGCAATGTTGTAAAATATGGCCCTTCAATAACAAGCTAACTTAGCAACTTAGCTCAGTAACAGTTAAAAATTACTTGCTTTTCAACATTTCAAAATAAGTTATTCTCTGTGTGCCCCCTCAGACCCATTCTTCACCTTCTCCCTCCTGCGCTGTGCCCCAGAAGGCTTTCACTAGGCTCCCTCGCCCTCTGGCTTCTGGTAGGGTGTGTCCAGTGGGAGGCACCAGCAGGCCCGCAGTTCAGGAGGAGAGAGAGGTACGGATGTGTTTCGTAAGTGTTTCTCTCCCAAGGCCTCAGCTCTTGTGAAGTGTCTCCTTTCTACAGCTACAGCTCTCCCCAGGTTCTGGTTACTGCCTCCTTCTGCTGCCCCTTCAGGTCTAAGGGTGGTAATGAATCCCCACTGTTGCTAGTCACTGGATGCCTCACCATTCCTTAATGTTTTCTTGAACCTGATATATTGGTGGGGGTGAGGGGGCAGTTCTCTAAGACCACCCTCCGGTTAGATGATTCACTGAGAGGACACACATGACTCAACATATATTAATACTCGTGGCTAAGATTTCTTACAGCCAAAGAATACAAAGCAAAATCAGCAAAGGTAAAAAGTACATGGGGTAAAGTCTGGAAGAAACCAGACAGAAGGTCCAAGAGGACTGTCCCAGTGGAGTCACACAAGACCTGCTTAATTCCTCCCACAATGAGTTGTGACAGCCTGTGTGAAATGTTACCTACCAGGAAAGCTCGTTAGAGGCTCAGTGCCCAAGCTTTTTACCGGAGGCTGGTCACATAGGACCCCTCTGCACGTACCAGAATGCCAGACTCCTAGAGGGAAATCAGGCGTTCGACATAAACCATACAGTTCGCACAAAGAGTTTAGGCACGATGAGCCTTTCTTATCAGGGAAGAGTGGCAACCCTCCCCAGATCCAAGTTCCCAGATGCCAACCAAGGGCCACCTTTGCAAGCAGGCCTGTCTAAGGATAGCAGTCCACTCTGTTAATTCTTTTCTGTACACCTGCCCACACGTCTGTACATTATTTCTTCACTCAAGACTTTTCAGTCAAACCCTTTCAAGTGCACTGTTTCCTCCCGAGACCCTAACAATTATAAGATAATATTTGTATCTATCTATGTGTCTGTTCACACACATATATACACTGATGGGCAGTCACTTCTGCAAAACTCACTACTTTTCTCTTCAGTTTTACTTCAGAGTTTCCCAGGTCTGACGTGGAGGCATTGAAGGCACCCCGGGGCCACTGAGCACATCCTCCACCGGGAGTTCTCCCCCATCTTCGTGGCCACGTGATTGAGTTTCTCTCTCCATTTGTCCTCTAAGTACCCTCAGGGGATGGATTCTGTTCTGACTTCCAGGCTGTTCGTCTGAGGCTCTGGAACACTTCCCACCACTTAATATCTCTTCCTTTGGGGCCGGCCCTGCACAGACCAGACAGCAGACAAGGAATCCCACTGCTCGCACCACCTGACTTTCAACATGGCCCCTTTTAGAATCTCGTGCCCTACCACCCTTGACCCTGTCACTGCCTAAATGGATCTTGAATTTTCGAAGCCCCAGTAGATGTGCGGTTAATTGAACTTTGGGGCATTTTGACGCCTCATCGCCCCAGCCCTGATACCCACCCCCCCAAATGGGGTAGTCCCCTTATGACTCATCCAGTGGTCTCTGGCTTTTTTTATGCCCTTCCCTCAGGTCCGAGCCCAACCCAACTTCCCTTCTTGCTATTGTGAATATTTCGGCTATCTGTTGTTACATTTAAAATCCACCTTAAATTTAGTGGCTGAAATCATCCACCATCTTACGATACCTCACGCTTCTGTAGGTCAGGAATCTGGGCAGCGTTTGGTTGGACAAGGCTTCTACTCCACACGGTGTCAACTGGGGCCATTTTGGTGGTATTCAACTAGCAGCTGGGCTGGGTTGGAGGGTGCAAGACAACTGGGAGGCTGACTCAGTGGGTCTCCTCTCCACTTGCATGCAGTCTCAGGGCCTCTCTACATGGTTCCCCCAGCAGGTTAGTCATATTTCCTACACGACAGCCAAGGGAGCCAAGAAACCCCAATAGAAGCTGCCAGTCCTTTTAAAGGTTACGTCTAGAACTGGCACAGCATCACTCCTGCCATGTTCTACTGCCCAAAGCAATCACAGGCAGCCTGGATTCAAGGAGAAAGGGAAGAGATCCTACCTCTCACTGGGAGGAGTGTCAGAGAAAGTACAGAGAGATACGTGGAGGTTCCGACATGTCTCACAGCCAACTATATTCAGATTACGACCACAGATCTCTTAAATAAAGCATCCTAAACCACATCTTCTTATTCCCAATTTGAGAATCATCAGTTAGAAATGGAACGCTGAGAATCACAGCAGCACAACCAACCCTGGCACACAGTTAGTGTATCCACAAGCTTTGCTCTTTAGTTTCCCTCCTGTCCCTATGTCACTGTGCACAGTGATGTCTCAGGCTAAAGAATCATTTTCCCTTCCAGGCATTAAAGTCTGAGTCCCTCACACTAGGAGGGTTATAAATCACCAACATGAGATTGGATTTTGCAACAGAACTGGTGTTAAAGATCCTTTGGCAGTGACTCCTTCTCGCCTTGTCTATTTTTTTCAGAGGAGCATATGTCGGGGGGTTGGGGTGTCCTTCTGTGCTTATGTTTGTTTCCCTCCTGGTTGAGGCCGGGCCACTACACCCCAAGCATGGGATGACTAGGATCCTCCTGAAACCATTCTAGGAGCCCATGTTCAGGACTTGTGCCCAGGGTCGCAAGACGGTGAAACCACCATATAGAAATCCTCCTGGAAAAGCCCCATGGACAGTGTCCCGGAGACCCTCCTACTGAATTCCACTTTCTAGAGAAGATTGTCAGTGAGATTCCAGTTCCCACATGACTTGTCTGTCCAGAAGACATACATGCGATCTGTGTAAAACTGCACAACTAAAGCACCGAGGAATACCAATAGGAGGGATAGATTACACTGAGGGGTGGGGATTTTATTTATTTATTTATTTATTTATTTATTTATTTTTTTAACATCTTTATTGAGGTATAATTGCTTTACAATAGTGTGTCAGCTTCTGCTTTATAACAAAGTGAATCAGCTATACATATACATATGTTCCCATATGTCTTCCCTCTTGCGTCTCCCTCCCTCCCACTCTCCCCATCCCACCCCTCCAGGCTGTCCCAAAGCCCCGAGCTAATATCCCTGTGCCTTGAGGCTGCTTCCCCCTAGCTATCTACCTTACTACGTTTGTTAGTGTGTATATGTCCATGACTCTCTCTCGGAGGGGTGGGGATTTTAAAGGGCTTGGGACATATTACTGAATAATGTGTGTTACTTCTACACACGTTTTTAAAGTAGAAAACGAGTAAGCATCATTTGCAGTGTTCACACACGCAAAGCCCTTTTGCAGCTGTAATCTCAGGGGAACGTCACTTGGTCCTCTGTGAAGTGTGGCCCCTTGTGTAGGTGCTGAAGTTCAGATCACTTAAATCAATTGCTTAAGGTCACCCAGGTCTTTTGTGGTCAAATTATACATAATGACTTTAAAGGAGAAATAAAGGTAATTTTCTTGTTTTTAACTCGAAAAAAAACAAGAACAATAAATTAAACCCGAGTTTCAGCGTCCTGTAAATAGGATTTTCCTACTATTCCACACTTTGTTCATAGTATTTATTTCTTCCATCTGCATTTTAAAGCACCTTCTCATGCTATAACACTTCACATACTGGAGGGCTGTCTGCCAGCCTTAGATACACACCACACTTACAGAAGAGGGCAGTAGCCCCAGAGAGGTCCCTGATGGCCATTTCCTGTACCTCGCCTTGAGCCAAAGAACAGCTCAAACTCTGCATGAGAGATCTGTCCCTAACAAATGATAGTGACTATCTGGACCAATCAGATTATTTTTCTTAAGAATTTGATTGTGAGGCGTGGGAAGGAGTGGTGAAGCAGAAAGACATGCAGAGAGAAGATGGTAGCAAAGGCCAAGAAACAGCAGAGGTCATGAGTTGATAGAAGATGTGAATAAGTAAAAGCAATAGAGGAACCAGAAGGTATTAGAAGGCAGAAGCCGTTAAAGAAGGAAAAGGAGGAAGAGGTGACGGAAACAAGAACAAGAACAAAAGGGAGCCTTGAGTAAGCAGAAGCTAAAGGACACACACGCTGGAGAGGAAGGTGGTCGGTTGGAGGATAAATAACAGAGTCAGACAGCCGAGTCCCTCCAAATGCTGAGCCCCTCAGTTGGGACTGACAACTCCAGGTGCTGAGGGGATGTCCAGGTGACCCAGCCTCTAGAACTGCACTGGACCCCGATGACCTCCTTGTTCACAAACTCTGTTGCCTCCTCTCCCTCTGAGGCCTGATTGAGCAACTATTCCTGGGTTCGCATGGGGCCTGGCCATAGGGCTGGTGGTCTGATCAACTCATGCCCAAGAGTATCCTCACAATAAATCTCCTATGATTTGAAGTGAATTGAGTCCGTGCCTATTTCTTGCTGCCCCAAAGACTAACACAACAGTTGTAATGAAAACCCACAAGTATATTCCTCACAAACCAAATATAGGATGACGAAAATATCGATGCTCTTAAAAGTTTGGTTTATCACTACCGGGCTCCGTGCCATTGTGACAATACAGATTTAAGGCAGTACACATTTAAGAAGCGATAATCTTTACACCTTCTACTTAGGTATCCTAGTGATCCTACCGACAAGATGTCACCAGATCAAGCCTCTAGTTTCAACCTAGAGCCCGAGAGAGTGTTCTATATATAGGAAGTGTTTAATAAATGCTAACCATTGCAGTTGATAGAAAATATTGGCGATAGAGTCTACCAGAAGTTATAAATCAGGGTGGTATTACCCCCTCAGGGGGCATCTGAAACCAAGTTGGGACACTTTTACTTGTCAATGGCTGAGGTCTTCTGTTGGCATTTAATGGGAAAGGGTCAGGAACGCTAAAATTCCTACAATGTTCAGGAGAGTCCCATACAATGAAGAATTCTCCTGATAAAAATGTAAATGCTGCCACCTTTAAGAAACACTAGACCTTCATACACATGTATGTAGTAACCAAACTAAAAACTGTAACCTGTAGCCTGACCCATGGTCAGACAACAGAATAGCATATCTTAAATCATGATCGTCCCATTAAAGTAATATATTTGCTAATTTAGCTACAGACCAGTCCCAGTGCCTGTATTTAGCCTCTCTCAGGAAAGACAACAAACTCCCCTCCAGGAACACCCACATCCCAGGACAAGAGACAAGAGGATATATTTGTTCAGGCAAGAAAACAGGATCTATTTTGTTTGGCAGTAGGTTAGCTTCATTTATTACTTGTAAATATTGAGTGTCCTGGTATGTGGGCCTCTGTTTGCATTGCGGCCCAGGTCCTACATAAGTTAGGGGTAGGCCTGCTCATACCCTGGTTGGCTAGTCTGGGTATGACGAAAAAAATAGAGCCCATCATAAGACTCAGAAAAATAACCACTGCCCTTAATTTGTATGATTCGTCTACAACTTAAATTCTGTTCCCTCGAGGGGAACTGTGGAGAGGATCTCTTTTCCAGATCACATAAGCAGATGCCCTCACGTTCAGACTGGGGGACCTGTCATTTTTTTGAAGGTTTGTACGTTTTGCAGGGGCTCCTTTGCAGCTATGCCTCTGCCTTTTAAGTCTCTGCCTCGCATCCCAATTTGAGAAAACTAGAATCTTTGTTCACAAGTGAACTACATGTTTCCTTATTTTTGATGAAACAGCTGCATGACAGACTGGTTCGTTTTATCACCCGTACATTAAAGTACACGGATTGAAAGTCTAATCACTGACTTGTATTTTAATGGCATTAAGAAAAATGTCTCAAATGAATAAAAGCTTGTTGACATTTCTATCAGAGGATCGGATGGGAAATATTTTTTTCCCTTTCCTTAAGAGCTTTTCTGGTGACCAGAAATGTCCATTTCAATTCTGTTTCAATCTCAGAGCAATTGTTTTCCTTATATTTGTTTGGTTAAAGCCTCCATTTCTCTTTTCTTCCTCTGATCACCTTGAAGGTAAATAAATAAAATAAAACAATGTGAGTAAATTTTCTTTCTCTCCTTAGAGCCTTAATTCACAGAATACTTTTCCTACTTCTTTAAAAAGCACCTAAAATAGGCTCTTTCTCAAAAATCTAACTGTAGCTTTTACTCAGCAACCACCTTTTTTAAAAAAAACAAACAAACGTGTTGTTATGGCAATTGCCCGCTCGATTTCAAACTGGCTTTGCAGAGCAAATGTGACTATTTCCTAAGGAACAAGAAGGCTGCCTTCAAGTTGGAAAAAAAGGTGCCATGTCTATGGTCTGTAGCTCAAAGCCAGAGCACTAGATTAGAAGTCAGGAAACAGCTCGGATACCAGTTTGATGTGGGACCCTCTGGACTCCAGCATCCTGCTCAGAGCAAGAGACTTGTCTGAGGTCACTTCCAGCCCTGAAGGTCTATAATTCCACAGGTTAATGTCTTAAACCTGGAGGAAAATCTATAGAAAGTTCCAGAGGCTCAGCCCAGTGTATCTATCAGGGAAGCAGCTATTTTTCTTCCCCATTACTCTCCAAGAGAGAGGTAAAGGCAGAATGAGATAAATAGAGAACAAGATTATTTTACCACAAAGTGTCTTGGAAGTAGAGATTTCTTAATAATACCAAGTACTTACATATGCCTATGTTCCAGAAACTGTTCTAAGAGTTTTATACGGATTAACTCATTTAATCCTCACCACAACCCTATTAGGTGGGCAACAGTATTGCATCACCAGCTTACTGATAAGGAAATTGATGTAATTGATGCTAAGTGACTTACCTAAGATCATTCAATCGTCAATGGTGGCATTGGCATTTGGACCCAACCTGGCATGTGGTTCCAGAGCCCAGATAGTGCTGACCACAGTAATCACTTTCCACCTATAAATAAGTAGACTGGTGTAGTGGGAAATGTCTGATATTTGGAGTCTAATTGTGTTGAAATCCTGGGTCCACCATGTCCTAGTTCTATTACCTTAGGGACTGATTTAACCTCTCACAACCTCAGCAATCTATCAGCAAGTTATACCTTCAAAGGCTGGTGGTAAGGTTTTAACTAGATAATGCAGGAAAAAGTATTTTGTAAACCTTAGAGCCTTAAGCAAACAGTAACAATGACTCTATCTTTGGTAGATAATACCGAAAAGCAGCAGTTTCATTAACCAAGCTTAAAGTCATAAGCAAAAAAATATATAGTTTTAACTTTAAAAATATAGGTTTCAGGCTTCCCTGGCGGTGCAGTGGTTAAGAATCCGCCTGCCAATGCAGGGGACATGAGTTTGAGCCCTGGTCTGGGAAGATCCCACATGCCGCGGAGCAACTAAGCCCATGCACCACAACTACTGAGTCTGCGCTCTAGAGCCAGGAAGCCACAGCTACTGAGCCTGCGTGCCAAAACTATTGAAGCCCGTGCACCTAGAGCCCGTGCTCCGCAACAAGAGAAGCCCGCGCAGTGCAATGAGAAGCCCGCGCACTGCAACAAAGCCCGGCTAGCCACAACTAGAGAAAGCCCGCATGCAGCAACAAAGACCCAACACAGCCAAAAATAAATGAAATAAAATAAATTAATTTTAAAAATATATGTATATAGGTTTCGATTTCTTTTGGGGGGGGCAAGGGAGAAGAGATGAGGGCCAAGGATAGAGAGAAAATATGTATTTTAGGGGCAGTGAATCTTCCCAAGGGCCTAAAATAATACTACTTTGAACCAAAATAAGAGATAAAATGGTTTCTGAGTCACTTCTTTCAAATCATCTCAGTGCCATTAAATACTGGAAGATGCTGGGCAGGACCCAGGACCAGTGCAATAGGATGAGACTCATTCAACAGCCTGAAACAGGAGCTAGAAGAGTCTAAGTGACAAAACACAGAAACATCCGACACTTGGCTTGGCCCAGCTTCCTGGGTGGTCAGCTCCTCGCTTGACCCTCACACTGGCCCCAGAAGGATCCTGGGGGTTGGCTTGTTAGAGTCAGGGGGCCTCCTGCAGGCACCTTCTGCAGGGGGTGCCTTCTGTTCTCCGTTCTTCTTTCCCAGGGCTCCCAAGGATTCAACCTGATTTTATTTCCATTTCGGCGTTGTCCATTCTATCTCCTACTCTGGCTTTTTTTTTTTTTTTTTTTGCGGTACGCGGGCCTCTCACTGTTGTGGCCTCTCCCGTTGCGGAGCACAGGCTCCGGACGCGCAGGCTCAGCGGCCATGGCTCACGGGCCCAGCCGCTCTGCGGCAAGTGGGATCTTCCCGGACCGGGGCACGAACCCGTGTCCCCTGCATCGGCAGGCGGACTCTCAACCGCTGCGCCACCAGGGAAGCCCTCCTACTCTGGCTTTAAGCTTCCCCTTGCATTAGGAAATGCTGTGACAGAGGACACAGTCTCCCCAGCCTCCCTTTGCTTGCTGACCCTCAAAATAAACATTCAGGCCTCTTTCATGTTGAGCATTTTAACACTAACCAGTTAGGAGAAGCAGCCAGTGGGTAACCAGCAGGTCTTAAATGCTCATGTTCCATCTTCACTGATCTTCCCTGCTCCCCAAACGCCAGAGGACCTGCCCAAAGACCATCACTCCTCGAAGAGAGTGTGTGCTAGACTGGATCATGCACCCCAGGCCAGCTCTGTAAAGATCCTAGGCCCTGTGAGCCACTTCTTAGCGTTGGTTTTCAGTGACAACCCCTTATCCACTTTCCAGGTCAATGGCTCTAGTTTCTCTACATGAGAACAGTTCTTTCCCCCTTTGCCCCCAAGGAAGTACTCCCTGGTATCAGGTAAGTCTGCCCCACCCAGCAGATGTTCTCTTCTGCTTCTCCTGAACTCCCTTTGTCTCAGCCTCCCATCTCTTCCCTGCATGGATCATTTCCTACGTGTTTCATCTGTAAGCAGTCACTCAGAGAGGACAGTTACATCGTATTTCATCTCGAGTGGCTCTTCTTTGTTTCATCTGAAGATTTTTCTCTTCTTTTTTTAACTTTTCTAAATTATGAAAAAGATACACACTCATTTGTACAAGTTCTTTAAAAGTTCAGAGTCTTCTCACCTTCTAACCAATCCCATTCCGCTGACCTAACCAATGATGTCAGTTTGCTGTGCAATTTTCCCACCCACCTTCCCAAATTGGATCATATTATCCCAGGGACTAACTTTCAGGGACAGTCAGGAACTTGAGGTGATTGTTCCCTGAAGAGAAGAAGGTAATAGAAAGAAATCTGTGTGTTTAATCTAGGTTGGTGGCTGGCAGCACTACACAGACTTGAGTGTTCAGGACTTGGGAGTCAGAACACCTGTTGCTTAACGCCTGTGTGGCTTTAAGTGGGTCGTTTAACTTCCCCAACCTTTATTTTCCAGATAACAAATTAGACATTCTAATAACCTACCTCAAAAGAGCTGTTGGGGGCTTCCCTGGTGGCGCAGTGGTTGGGAGTCCGCCTGCCGATGCAGGGGACGCGGGTTCGTGCCCCGGTCCGGGAAGATCCCACGTGCCGCGGAGCGGCTGGGCGCCGTGAGCCATGGCCGCTGAGCCTGCGCGTCCGGAGCCTGTGCTCCGCAACGGGAGAGGCCACAACAGTGAGAGGCCCGTGTACGGCAAAAAAAAAAAAAAAAAAGAGCTGTTGGGAAACTCCTAGAAACAATGTGTTCAGAGGAGCCCTGTAGTACTGGGAAACATTGAAGAAGTATCAAGAGTGTTTCTTATCATTACCTATTAAAATAGTGCCAGAGAAATGTGCATTTCTGAAAGGGAATACCCCAATCACTTCAGAATAATAAATGATAAAATAATCAGGTTTCTTTGCCAAGCATTCGAAAGCACCCGGTATAAATCAAGATGTCTTATTTAAGGTGAAAGTCAGGCGATCTCTCCTAGAGGGAAGAAGCTGAGTCAGTTTTCCCCAGAGCTCAAGAGTTTTCCCCCAGGAACTTAAAAGAGAATAAATCAACAGAAACCTTTCAATATCGCCTTCCCAAGCAAAAGGTTCAGGGTATTGACAAGACACCGGGGAGTCAAGGATGGATCTCAAAAGAACCAATGTCCTCCAAGGAATTACTCTGGGAGAGGCTCCGTGTAGGAAGCACGTGACATGAGTCTTCAGTCTTAATACAGTTGAAAGCCAAACAGCGTGATGCTGGAGAAATCTTTGTTGATTTGCCAAGAATCACTGGGACGGTGTGCTCCAAGCAGTATCGTGTAAGTAATAAGCTCTCACAGTTGTGAGAGTGGCCTATGCTTGTTTCTTCCGTGAGGAACAGAGATAGATTGTGATTTAAATTCCTCAGGAATAAAAGCCTCTGGCTGTTCAGCCAGTCCTCCCTTTGGGGAAACTGAAGTCAATGGCCAATGGCCAATTTGGATTTGGGCCACCTCAGAGATGAATAAATACTGAACAAAATATTCACAAGACATATTCTGTGGTCACCTTGGCCCCAGAGAGACATCACATAAACACTTGCATCTGCTCGTAGCTAAAGGAAACAGGATGGGGAGGAAAGGTAACCTGACTGGATGCGGAGCTAGTTTCCTGGTTCCACAGGGCTGTGGTGAGCCGCCTGCCAGCCGCTTAACCACTCTAAGACTCATGTCTCCATCTCGAAAATGGAGACATTCGTTTGGAACCCCTCCAAAGGATAGTAAATAAGAAACATCTATAAAGTGGACCAATCCTCCTGCTGTCAGGATTGAAAGACTTAGAAGCATCGTGTCCTCAGCCCCCTTGACGTGGAACATTTACAGTACTCCTCCAGTGTGACCTTGGACTCCAGATACATTCCTTCAAGAGAAACTGAGGTTACCTGTGACCCCACAGTTGGCATTCCTGTCACTTCAGACACAGTGTCTTCACCGTTTCTCATCTCTGCTCCCCATTATAAAGGACTCATGCAAGCCATGGATATCTTTTTGTGAAACCTGATAAGTTCCCCCTTCAAACAATCCTACACCCAAAAGCATCCGCCTCTTTTCTCCTAATGGTATTTCTCCATCTTTTAACAACTACACACGTTCCAGCCACACACACACACACACACACACACACACACACACACACACAGAGAGAGAGAAATAGATAGATAAATGATTGATTGAAAGATAGGTAGATAAGTAGATAGGTAAAAACAAACTCCAGGGGAGAGTCACGTTGCCTTGGCAGGATGGTGGTAAGATTTGTTATTGTGACTACATTCCTAAATTATAAATCCCAGGAAGAGGACAAAGTTAAATCTGAATGTCTTTGTAGTAAGTTGGAAAAAAAAAAACTATGATTTTAATCTAGTGGAAGAAAAACAGAAACGATATACACAATATCTCTAGCCCTGTTTTAGGCGTGGTGTCTTGGGGAATCCTAGAGCCAGGCTGCCTGGGTTCTGCTACGGATCGGTTTGTGTCACGCTGGGCAACTTGTTTAACCTCTCTGTGCCTCAATTTTCATCTATAAATAATATTAAGTGCTAGTACTAATCCACAGAGTTATCTTAGGGTTAAAGAAGATAACATCTATAAAGCATTTAGCATAGTGCCTGAGACATAATAAGCACTGTCCATATTAGCTATTATTAAGGCGAACTTGGCTGAAGAGGTTGGTTTGTTTATCTTTAACAAAGATAGTTAAAAGCTACCTGAAGGTAGAATAAAAGAGATACATGTATGTGAGATATATTCAGGGCTTAGCATAGTGCCTGGCACTTGGTAAAAGAACAAAGAAATTGTAACTATTGTGGTATAGCCTCAGCTCAGCTGGCTGGAAAACAGTATTAAAAATCTCCATCCCTTTTGGGCACAACTGCTGGACTGCAAGAAGGTTCAGTTGAGAGGGAGCAATAGGTGGGCCACATTATGTCACCGACCACAAACGAACAAACAAACAAACAAAAAAACACCTTCACCAATGGTAGGATAACAACAGTGTCCTAGTTTGTGAAGGTCAGCATATTTTCTGGACATAAAACACTGTTAAAAAGACAATGACATGGGCTTCCCTGGTGGCGCAGTGGTTGAGAGTCCACCTGCCGATGCAGGGGACACGGGTTCGTGCCCCAGTCCGGGAAGATCCCACGTGCCGCGGAGCGGCTGGGCCCGTGAGCCATGGCCGCTGAGCCTGTGCGTCCGGAGCCTGTGCTCTGCAACGGGAGAGGCCACAACAGTGAGAGGCCCGCGTACCGCAAAAGAAAAGATGATGACATAATGCATCTCTCTAGAACATACACTTTCCCTCCACAGCTCCCTCCAATGTAATCAAGTTCTTTCATTGTAAAGAATGTGGTGAAAATGCCAGGGGCGTCATCAAATTGTGAGTCATATAATATCTAAAGGTACTTAGAGATTACTCCATCCAACCCCACATTTATTTATGAGGGTGAGGATGAGAAAGATGATTGATGGGGGTGGATTGTTGACGAAAGAGTTGTCCCAGGTCCCATGGCCAGCCAGTGGCAGAGCTGGACTTAGAGGCAGGCTTCCTGATTCCAACTCCTTGCTGTGCTACATTGCCTCTCATTCCCACACTCTTCACCACTCACCTCAGAATCCTAAACCCAATATTAAATCCAGCGTCTCTTTGCATCTCCGGAAGGTACGCTTCCCCTGAGATGTCCCACCCTTGGGGACTTCTAAATCCTTGTGGGCCGCTGCCACCTAGAGAATTAAAGTGGGTCCTCCTCCTTGGGCTGTTGCCTTGGGGCAGTGGCCGTGCTCCCCCATCCTATCCCGTGCCTATTTCTCAAGGCTCGCTCAGCAAATAGCAGAACTACTCGTATCCCAGATATTCAGATAATATCCACCTGACCCTTGTTGATGAACCCATCCTTTTGTTTGTTCTTTGAAATATTGTTAGGGAAATATTCAAACCCTGAGGTTTAAACAATATTGCTGTGGGGAGTATTGAGTAATTCCTGAGATCTGGTTTAAAATCTGACACTTTTCAAGGTGCTGATAAGAAGGGACTCATCGGGCTTCTCTGGTGGGGCAGTGGTTGAGAGTCCGCCTGCCTATGCAGGGGACGCGGGTTTGTGCCCTGGTCCGGGAAGATCTCACATGCCGCGGAGCGGCTGGGCCCGTGAGCCATGGCTGCTGAGCCTGCGCGTCCGGAGCCTGTGCTCCGCAACGGGAGAGGCCACAACAGTGAGAGGCCCTCGTACCGCAAAAAAAAGTAGGGACTCATCTGCTTCGTCCCCAATATTGCAGGTAGGAGAATAGCAGATCAATTAACTCAGGTTCAGTGTGTCAAGACCTGTTCACTCAAACTCGTTGTTAACCATACTTCTACTTTCCCCTGATCACTCCCTATTTCATTGTTTTATAGCCTGATGCTTGTAGTTGACAACAAGATAGCCATTCATTCCTTCATCCTTGGTTACTTGAAGGCCTTCACTGAACCAGAAACCAATGAACTAGATCCCCTAGATCCTAGTAAGTCCATCAACTGGTTATAGAAATGATGAAAGGGGCTCCTGACAAACAACAACAGCCCAGCCCAGACTTTCTATGCAATTACAGCCAAACTCCAGAAATTTCCAATTCAAGAACAGAATAAATGAAAATAATCATAGTTGATTATTTTTCTGAGCAGAGAAAGTTAGAACGTTTCTTACTTTAGCATGTAAGCATTTTTTTCCAGCTGCGTCATTATACCATGCCACATAAAGATATGCTCCCCTTTTTGCTAAGTATTATTTTAGGTTTTTAAAGGATCTTCTGATAGTCCTGTAGCCCTGAGTATGTCTCCATACACTTAAATGCTCTCAAGATGCACAGGAAAGCATAGTGGTTTAACTATTTGAGCTTAGAGACAGACTTGGGTTCAAATCTGGGCTCTCTCTTTTACTTGCTAGTTGTGTGACCTTATGCAAGTTTCTTAAAATTCCTAGGCATCGGGTACCTCATCTCTGAAACAGTGATAATAATACTAATTTCAGTGTAGAGTCATTGTGAGAATTGAAGATAATGAAGACTTGGCGCTTAGCGCATTGCTCAGCCCATAGTAAGTGATCCATAAAAGTTAGCTACTACCATCATCATTCACGTAATCACTGCCAACATAAGATCCTCAGTTACATGGAGAAGTGGGAGAATAGAGAGGAAGTCCTCAGGTGGTTCTTGGAAAGTAGACAGTGGCACTCTAGCCAGGACTGAAAAATATGCTAGTTCAAAGCCCAGATCTGTATGAACATTAGAAAGTACTTAGCTTCTCTGATCCTCAGTTTCCTTATCTGTAAAATGGAGATAATAACCGACAACTTGCAGATTGGTGTAAAGATTAAATGAGATAGTGACACAGAAAGGATCAAGCCCAGTACCTGGCCCACAAGGAGAACACTTTCCTTCCCTTCCCTTCCCTTCCCTTCCCTATGACTGTCTTAGGGCTTTTGCCCTTGGTCCTACCCCTGCTTATGCCAATCACCTCCTGCAGATGAGGTGAAGGGTGGCAAACCTAGTGAGGATGCTCTGGGGGAACCTGGCTTCATGATTCTGATCCTTTTATCCCATGACCCCAAATATAAAGAAGGCTTTCATTTGTTCTCTACTTAGTATATGAGAAGGTGTATGAGAAGAAAGCAGGTTACAGTGGCCGGGAGACCTGGGGAGGCAGGCCCCAGGAGATTGAGGAATAGCGGCAAATTCTGGCTAGGAGCCACAGATTTGTGTAGGGGGCCAGGAGAGGACAGGGGATGGCTGGGGGACTGGAATCTGGTGTTACCTGTGATCAGCATCCCCAACTTGGTGACTCATATCCTTCTAGCTTTGGGCAGGCTAGGCTGATATACAACTATTGAATGAAATTTAAAAGCTTTCTGAAATATGGGCAACATTTTCTCTCCAGGTGTATTTTGAAAATATGACATGATTTGGACACAATGTATTTTCTGACCTGAAGCAATATCTACACATGGTGTTAATGTATTTAAGTCAGACAGCATGTCTTGTTTGTGCACGTGTGTGTGTGTATGTGCGCATCGACTACTCTCCTGTATGGTGCACACACACTCACACAGGTCAGTTATTTATCTTGCAATGAACTGGGTTTTGTTTGGTGTATCACACCCCAGAGCTTTTCACCACACCACGTAGTCTGTTGTGTAAGGTCAATACACATCATATTACTGCTTAAACAACTAGATCTTTGACAGGCCACCTACCCTTCCCCACGAAAACACCCACAAGAGCTTCTAGCCCTACCCTCAGTACCACACTGAACGCGCCACCCTAACGCCACACCCCCATAATGCGGGTCCTTCCCTTCCTCCTCTTCTGACGAGAGGGAAGCTCCGTGCGCCCCCTAGTGGCCCAAGGGCAGAATTACATCCCAGGGTTTTGTTACTTGACTGCTTATGGACAGTTTCACCAGTAGGGCGGTGGCCAATCTCGAGTGTCAAACTCAAGGGTGTTTGGGGGCAGTGTGGAGGTTTAGTTGCAGCTAGTGAAGAGCTTGAAGGTCTTTGGGTCTGTGGAGCATACAGCTTCCTGTGTTTCGTGTACCTCCTTTAGAGTTTCCTTTTTCCCACGTAACTGGTAATGTGAGAAGAGCTGGTGGCCTCCTCCTCTTGTGACCACACCCACCCCCAATTTTCCCGCCCCAAAGACTTTGCCCCGTTCTCTCTGCCAAGTTTCCTGTCCTCTCTAAATTTCCTGTAGTTGTGGTCAAGGAAATGGTGTAGCGTGTGTGAGAGACGTTGTCCCAGATGGTCAAAACCTTGGAAGCCCAGGAAAATCCCGTGTTTAATTTGGTCCAGTTGCCAAAGTTCACCCCCAGCTCTTGCTTTGGATTTCCCAGAAATTCATCTCATCGATACCTTTAAGGGCCTCAGTGTACAACTTTGCCACACCAAAAAAATAGCTTCAGCACTGCTCACCCAGAATATTTGTGGAATTTGCTTTTTCAAGAAACAACCATAGTAAAGGCCACATAAAGAATTACCGCTTAAAGTAGAGGTGTGATAAAAAACAAACTTACAGCTACCAAAGGCGAAAAGATGGGGGGAGGGATAAGTTAGGAATTTGGAATTATCAGATACAAACTACTAATATGAAATAGATAAACAACAAGGTCCTACTCTATAGGGAACCATATTCAATATCTTATAATAAACTATAATGGAAAAGAATCTGGAAAAGAATATATATATATATATATATATATATATATATATATATATATATAACCCAATCACTTTGTTACACACTAGAAACTAACACAACATTGTAAATCAATTATACTTCAATAAAAATAAATAAATAAAGAAGAGGTCTGTTTCCAGTGGTCCCCACAGCTCACTGAATATCCTACTACTCTAGTAGCTACAGAGTCAGTCCGTAAACTAGGAGCTCCTTAAGGCAGGGACTGAAACTTCTTCAGAAATTATTATTCCCAGAACAGGACCCAATACATGTTATGAACTGCATTGCGTTCATCTCAAATCCGTATGTTGAAGCCCTCCCCCACAGTGACACTGGGACTTTAAGGAGATAATTCAGGTTCAATAAGGTCATAAGGGACCCTAATCCAATCGAACTGGGGTCCTTATAAGAAGAGGAAGAGACACCAGAGAGCTCTCTCTCTCTCCTCATGGGCGCAGAGGAGAGGGCATGGGAGGACACAGAGTGAGGTGGCGTCTACAAGTCAGGAGAAGAGGCCTCACTAGACTCCAATCTTGCCAGCACCTTGATCTTGGACTTCCAGCCTCCAGAACGGTGAGAAAATTAATTTCTGTTGTAAGCTGCCCAGTCTGTGGAATTTTGTTACAGCAGCCTGAGAAGACTCATACAGAAAGGAAAGTTTTTTAACAAAATCCCTACAACCAGACCACACACAATTCTAAATTCCAAAGAGGAAGGGAAGACAGAAACTAATTTGTATTGAGAGCCAATGTATGTGGCAGCTTTGTGCCAGCTGCTCCTCAAAGAAATTCACCAGCTGTCTTCTTATCCTGGGGAAACTTGTGTTCATCCATCCAAATGCCCACATGGGAAGCATTGCCCCCAGTGTCGCTTCTCATCCTCTAGAACTTTCTTTTCCCAGCTGCAGGGTGGCTGTGATTTCATGGGTGTGTGAACTTAGAATCAGCTGTTCGCTAGGTGAGATGAAATTAGGCAACCCAAAGTTCTCCTGTCCCCCTAGGTATTGCTCCTAAATGCCCCCATGGACATCTGCAAACACCCAGGAGTAAATGCTGTGCTTCTCACGCTGAGTCGGACTTTATGGCCTATGTTCCGTTTTGATCAACAAAACTTAGTGAGAAAACTGGGCTTGCTGTGAGGAATGAGCCAAAACCAGTGTCAGGTTTTCATCACGAACCTTGTCTTTCCCTTCAATAACAGACATCAGGCCACCTGCAAAAACATATCCACAATTACCAACGACTTTTCAAAAAATAAATGTTCACTACAGATTTGTGAGTACTGCCTCTGTACTTCAAGGGCGCCAGTGGAACCTTTTCCTCTTGATGGTGGAAGCGAGGCACACAGGTAAGAGTGGAGAGCGGTGCAACCTCGCGTCCTGTGCAAGGCTCTTCAGGAACTGCCGGTCTTGAATCCTGAGGGCTGTTCACCAGCCGCTGGATGTGAGGCCTTGAGCAAGTCCCTTAACCTCTTCATGTCTCAGTTTTCTCTCTCAAAATTGATGATAACCTCATAGTGAGGATGATATGAGGTAATATACACAAAGCACTCCCGATCGTGCAAAGAACAAGGCTTCGAGGAGAGTTAGCCAGTAGCTGTCCTCCCATCAGGAAGAGAAGAAGCGGAGAGAAAGTGTTAAAAAAGTGTAACCTTCTCTATAAAAAAATTCCTGCAAGATTTTTTCCTGCAGTTTCTTTTGTTGGTTTATTGTACGAAACATGGAAAGAACATGTGGCAGGCTAGTACTTTACGATGTTAATCAACGTTTTTTCCCGTGTTTCCTTAAAAGAACGCCTCCCTTCCCCCATTCAGTGGAGGCTCTCACGGAGCCAGGAAGGGGTGAAACTGGAGAAGAGGAAAAGAAAGGCCTTTGGTGACTAAAGTCAACGTTTTGATTTGTAAATTCTAGACCAGGACAAGAAGTACATGAATAAACAATAGATTTGGAAGACTGCAAGGTGATACAAGAGGCAGTTCGCCTGTCCCAGAGGAGCAAAAGATTCTCTGGGTAGAAACGCAAAGAACAGCCCACTGCTGCCCCAGCGCCCAGCCAGTCCCAGGGAGGGGAAGATGGCAGAAACCTACAGGAGGGTCTGGGGAATGTGGGTGGAACTCAGGAGGGCTGCAAGGTTTATGCAGCAACCTCAAATGCAACACGGCAGGGCTGGCAGAGGGCATATCCAGGCCGCTGGGGCTGAGATGGCCTCAGCAGTTCCCTGTTTCCCATAAGGTTCATGGAGCAGCTGAATATATCCCAGTAGGGCTTAGAAGTTCTGAGAGAAAACCCATCTGGGTGAAGCTTTGGACAAGCAAGGAGGCTCCAGCATCAGTCTGGTCAACCAACTCCCTTGGAGGCCAGATGGGAATCAGGGCGTCTCAGCAAGGACAATGTCACTGATGAAGACTGTGGGGACTCCATGCCTCCGTTGCCCCGCTCCTAATCCAGTGCCACCATTAGAGCTTCCTGGAATTTACCTAAAACATCAAAGAAATGGGGTCCTAAATTAGCTGAGCCCAGAACTGCCACACGTAGGGGTGCAGGTCGTTCATTGCAGAGAGGTGCCCCGGGGAGCAGGTGGAGATCAAATCTGGTTGGTGCTTTGCCATCACACCACGTGTGCTAATGTGGGGCTGCACCGGCCTGGAAGAATACTTTTTCCAATTGGCACAATGATGTCATGAGCCATTGGCAGCTTGACTGAATCAACCTGATTTCCAGAATTGACTGAAACGTTTTCACCACAAGCAGATTGGGGCTCTAAGTAGAAATTAATTTGGAGTACATAAAAATAATGTCTATTGCACCTCTGAATCTGTGGCCTGATGCTGTGACCATTTTATAGAGAACTATATAAAGAAACTCACCCTCCCTGAAAACAAAAAACTCACCAAGATTTGTATCATGGTTAATATATTGGTATCTTTTCTTTCAGTCTTTTCTCTATATAGTTTTCCATAATTAATATACAAGGTATGCTCCTTGGTATCATGCATTTTCTATTTAAAAATGTATCACAGGGGAAATCATAGAGTCAGTGGATCTCAATCTCGTCTGCATTTTTGAATACCTGAGGTTCATACACAAATGCCAGTCCCCTGATTATTTCAAACATATTGAATAAAATAAGACAAAAGCTAAAAACAAAAACAGAAACAAATGTCAGTCCCCAAGGCCATTTTCCCAGACCAACGGAATCAGAAATTTAATATGCTACCAGGTGCTAGGATCACTAGCTCAAGGCACAACTGAGTAGAGAAGATGTCTGAGGACTGAGTCTTCGAGAACTCGTTATTTACATCAGTGCTTTTCAGACATGAATGTGGTGAATCCCCTGGAGGTGCTGTTAAAATGCAGATCCTGATTCAGCAGGGCTTGAGGGGGGCCTGAGATTCTGCATTTCTCACATGTGATTCACTGGTCGGTGGACCATGGGCTTAGAGGTCAGGAAGATGAAGACGATTTTTAAAAATTCACTTATAGTCTAAGCATTTTCCCAAGCTGTTCAAAACTATTTTTGAACTATTATAGTCAATATTTATACATTCCATAGAATGAATAGGCCACATTTTCCCCTTAACCATTTCCCTATTGTTTGTCAATTTGTTTTCAATTTTGTTATTGTAATCAATGCAGCGATAAACTTCTTTGTGCATACTTCTTCGTCCCCAACTTTTAAATGAGCAACGAATAGAAGAAAGAGATAAAGGTGGTGAAGTGAGCCCAGTGTAGCACAACCATCTAAGGTACAACTTCCCACCCAGCATGGCCAGTGTGACCCTGTGTGCTCAGGCAAGTCGAGCAATGACTTTTTTTGCCTCAGTTTTCTCTGCTGTAAAATGGGCTTTTTCTTTTCTCATATTCTTAGGGAAAAAGGAGTTCACAAAGCGATCTGTACTTCCTTCTGTGGAGCCACTGTGTCATGAGATATTCATCCCCGCTCAGGGACAACGACCAGGTGTGCCAACTGCAGTCCCTGGAGTCACCCTACCCTGAATCCTCCCAGGTACAGAATCACTGGTGCCACAATAATGAGGAAATACTGGATTTGGCCCACCCTTGGCTGTTTGGATTTCAGTGCCAGGGTAGGAGGTCTGAAAAACATGAAAAGAAACAGCTGAATTCCAAGACACTCCTTCAGATAGAGTTTCCTTTAAAACATTTTTACCATTCTTCATCAATATTTATAAAGTGATGACTAGATACAGCTACATTCTTCTTGGGCCATGTCTAGAACACACCCATAATAACTGATACAATTGTTGTTTGTTGGGGGCAAGGGGACACTTTTAGAGGCAAGCTTCTTTGAAAATGAGGAACCAAGTCAGCCCCACATAGCAAAAAAATAAAATCGGTGACATGAGCACAAAAGGATGAATGCAATTTTTAAGGGCAACATCGTGTGGTAGAAAAATCATGGGATTCGGGATCCTGGTTTGATTCCCAGTCTGGCCTCTTGCTAGCAAACTGGGAGCAAGTTAATTAACCACTCTGAGCTCCAGTTCCTTCCTCAGGAGGCACTATGCAAGTTATTATAAACTCAGAGAAAAATACTTTTCTAGAAGGAGTTGATTATCTGGCCCTCTGAGAAGGCAGGATGTTAGTAAATACTTGCCAATACTTGAAGATTGAGGCCCCTAAGGGTTTTATCCTGTATTCTTAGTCTAATCTTTAAGAGACACAAGAAAGCTTCCAAATAATTCCCTCAGTAGGTACCACGTGGTGCCTGGAATTTCCAAACCACTCATCTTTTCGGTTAGGATTCTCATCCCTTGCTTATATAAGAATTACCTGGGAAGAATGTTTTAAATGCCAACGTCCAGGCCCCACCCTCAACCAAGGAAGGCCATGCTCTGGTATTGTTTACAGAGCTCCCAGATGATTCTATTGTATAGTCTGAGCTCAGAACCACTGAATTACAATCTTAAGCACCTATTGAAAATCCAGACAGGGAAAACTGTAAGTTATTTTCCTTCCAGCAACTCCAGTTTCAAGAAATTTGTCACATTAGCCAATCAGTCCCTCCACAGTGCTTTGCCAGAAGGGACATAAACAAGTGCTTCCGGATGTCCAGATGATGTACAACCCAGAAGAGCCTAGAAGCCCTGCACCGCTACAAAGAGGCAACATGAGAATAAACTTGTTCGACCTCAACATCATCAATTACCTTTTACTGAGTCACTACTAGGTGTCAAGTACCGTATGCCAAGCATTTCACATTTTATTTTTACAATACTGGTATGGGGGCTGCAGACAGAGGTAGGGGAAGTGTGGGTATGGAGTAGTAAGACAGCGCAGCTTTTCTGGAAAACAATTCGGCAGTATACGCCAAGAGCCGTCAAAATGTTCACATTCTTTGGCCAAAGAATTCCACGTCAAGGTGACTATCCCACGGGAAGGGCCACAAATTCAGACGGTGCTTTTGTTCACAAAGATGTTCATTGCAGCAGGGTTTATCTTAGTAAGAAACTGGGAATAACTTGAATCCCCAACAAATGGATGGTGATTGCACAAATGTTGCTACATTGTACACTGGAGTATAATACAACCACTGAAGATATTTTCCTCTGTGAATACTTTTATTACAAGGAAAATGTTTTATTATAACAAAGTAAGATTTAAAATAGTATCTATGCTGTGATTCAAAGTTCCAAGAATGGCAAACAGTTGGAGAATTTGTTATACTACAAGGTTGGTTGCAATTGGCAAGACCCCATTTGTACCCTTATCTCCTTCAGAGAGCAAGCTTCGAATGGTTAAAAAAGTATACTGCCAACGTTAGAATCTTTTAAGAGCAAACACTTTGATTGAGCATGTCATGGTGCTGCAGAGTCATCCCTGTTTTGGTTCATGCACTAAGGCTTGAGTTTGCGCCCCCCTCTCCAAACAAAGCCAGGCTGAGAGGCTAATGTAAATAGTCAGAGGAAACAGAAAACAAATGACAACTGATTTAGAATACAACCAAAATATTTGTTTCACAAGTTTTCCTTACTACTAGCATCGGTTTCTCTGTGGGTGTGAAAAGAAGAGGAACTGAGAAAGGGAAAATTTGCAGAGGAGAAAACAAAGGAAATGGAGCATGTGGGGGGAAAGCAAACAACTGCATCTCAGTTTGCTGAAGGAATTTCGGATCTCCCAGTGCATTCGCAGAATCTGCTTATT
Organism: Phocoena phocoena; assembly: GCF_963924675.1. NCBI lineage: Eukaryota > Metazoa > Chordata > Mammalia > Artiodactyla > Phocoenidae > Phocoena > Phocoena phocoena. The sequence goes on from NC_089222.1 coordinate 50,347,497, forward strand.
CCTCACACAGCCAGGTGTGCTTTCAGGACATTGCCACTTTCTGACATTGTGCATCTCTTCTGAGGATGGCCTGAGCAAAACTGACGCCATGACATTTTTCAGGATGATGTCCTGTTGCAAACTTCCTCTTCCCTCCTGAGTCCCAAAGCCCAGGCACCTGAAGCCTTTTTGCTTCCCCAATAGGACAAAACTCCAGTCCCAGATATGACAGTCCCAGCCTTTTCCAATCTGAGACAGTTTTTGATTAAAGAAAAAAAAGAGGGGGCAGTGGAAAGGAAGACACGCCCTCTGTTAGAGTAGTTGTGCTTTTATCATCCATTGGTTGAGAACATGTAGAATGACCAAAGCTACCATAAATTCAAAACTAATTTTTTAATGAAGTTGCATTTTTAAGAGCCATAACAGCGTCCACATACTTTTTTTTTTTGGATTTCCTTCCCGTTTAGGTTACCACAGAGCATTGAGTAGGGTTCCCTGTGCTATACAGTAGGTTCTCATTGGTTATCTATTTTATACATAGTATCAATAGTGTATATATGTCAATCCCTGTCTCCCAGTTCATCCCACCCCCCCATCCCCCTTGGTATCCATATGTTTGTTCTCTACATCTGTGTCTCTTTTTCTGCTTTGTAAATAAGATCGTCTACACCTATTTTATCAGATTCCACATATATGTGTTAATAGACAATAATTGCTTTTCCCTTTCTGACTTACTTCACTCTGTATGACAGTCTCTAGATCCATCCACGTCTCTACAAATGACACAGTTTCATTCCTTTCTATGGCTGAGCAATATTCCATTGTATATATGTACCACATCTTCTTTATCCATTCCTCTGTTGATGGGCATTTAGGTTGTTTCCATGTCCTGGCTATTGCAAATAATGCTGTGATGAACATTGGAGTGCATATGTCTCTTTGAATTATGGTTTTCTCTGGGTATATGCCCAGTAGTGGAATTGCTGGGTTATGTGATAGTTCTATTTTTGTTTTTTGAAGGAACCTCCGTACTGTTCTCCATAGTGGCTGCATCAATTTACATTCCCACCGACAGTGCAAGAGGGCTCCCTTTTCTCCACATACTTTTGAAAAATGGAATGTGTGAGGCATTTTATGCAAGCTGCCTACAGACCATGCTTGACACTTACAAGGTTTTAAATACAAGCCAGGACTCAGGACTCTCTACCTGCCTAGCACCTTGGCCTCTATCTGTTCTATTCTCTCAAGGCCTGCAGATGAGACTAATCCTTGTTCTCCTATCCTGCCCCTTTTAGCGAGCTATTGAGTAACCCTCCCAGGTAACTGTGCTTATCACCAAAGGGAGCAGGATACTAACATTTACTGAACATGTGCTGAGTTCCAGGCACTGTGCTGTGAAATACTCTTATTAGCTGCATTTTACAGATGGGAAAACTGAGGGTAGAGCGGTTAAGCTAGGAAATGCTGGAACTGGGATCATGTGACTCCAGAGCCCTTTTACCTGCAACATACTGGAACTGTCTAATGTTTCACCCTCCTGGGTAAAATCACCTTTCTACTGAAGGGGAATTTGGGCACCTTAGCAGAACTATCTTGCAAATAACAGCACAGATGTGGACGTCTGTCTTCTGGGCCGGGTCATTTTCGTCATCCTGGGCTGCTGATCCAGGCTATTTTTATGATATTATGATATATCGTATAATAATGATATGTATGATAATTATATAATAAAGAATATAATGATGACATATCATAAAAGTAGGCTACTTCTTTCAGTTCTTTTATTTATTTATTTATTTTTGCCATTAAGTTACTTTTTTTTTTTTAACATCTTTATTGGGGTATAATTGCTTTACAATGGTGTGTTAGTTTCTGCTTTATAACAAAGTGTATCAGTTATACATATGTTCCCATATCTCTTCCCTCTTGAGTCTCCTTCCCTCCCACCCTCCCTATCCCACCCCCTTCTTTCAGTTCTTAATAAGAGCAGCAAAACTGAAGCCTCGAAAAATAGAGGAATTTGATCTTGTGTCAGGTTGCGGTGCACTGGAATGTAAAATTGTTCTCCAAGTATTTCAGAGCCAGGCAGATGATTTTTTTAGTCTAAAAACTGGTTAAATTAAATCAGGCTTTGAAGTCCTTTGTGAATACCACCGTTCTTTAAAGATTTCTTGTAATCCAGATGTTTAACTCCTTGTCTAAAACTCTTTGATTGGGGCGAATCCACCTGGGAACATATCAAAATGCAGCTTTCCTATGAGGTTTTCCTCTCTCTTGATCGCATTCTGGTTCCTATAAGTCTGAGCGCTCCCAGTGACTTGTCTCTTAGCATAATGGCCCTCTTGTGTCAAGCCAGATCATGTTTATATTTAAATTAGTTATAAGAGTTTGTAAAAATTGCATAAAGGATCCAACTCTCTTCTCCAATGTTAAGAGGCACCGCTCTTCTCCAGCCTTTGGGATCATCTTTGCTTTTAATGGCCGAACAAAATATAATTTTAAGAAATTCCATGCTCTCCACAAATTTTCTGGGAGAACTCATTATCCTGATGCGTGGCTGTCACCTCTCACTCCAAACCTCTCCTCCTGGTCTCATTTCGGTCTCCCCGGCCTTCCTCATCACCAGTCTTCTCAGCTGCTGTCCTTTTCATTATCACTTTATCCCCAACGTGGACTCGCTACCCTTTCCCTCATTCTCCGAGGCAATGCTGTTTTATGTAATAGACTTCACCAAATGTTTGGAGGTAACAAAGACGAATCACGGTGCAGATTAAGAAACAATTCAGAATTCGATACGCAACACCAGTGTTCCTGAATTTCCTTGGTATCCTGACATGCTTTCCCAGCTTGTTGTCTTGCCACCTGCTATAACAAGAACTGGACGATAAGGTGTGTCAGAATAAAGTCATCATCACTACTGCAAGACCAATTCTGTGTCCCTAGTCAATCCCAGGACCCATGGGGCCCAGACTCACATGATGTGACACTCAAAGAAACAGTTCAGGAGCAAAGAGACACCTCAATCTCTAATTGCATCTGTTGAAGGATATGAGAGGCATTTGGTCCGAAGCCCACTGAACCTTTCTCCTCTCCTCTCCTCTTTCACCTCCTGTGGTTATTCCAGAGCCTCTCACTCTCCAAAATTCCTTACTCCCAATTCTCCTCTATTTCTCTTCCCAATGTCCAGCCAAAGTGGATTTTTAATATATCTCTTTTTCTTTTAACACTTTATTGTGTACGTCAGTTTAGCCTCTCAGGCTTCCTTGAGTTTGTCTGTTTACCTAGTTCCAGTATTCAGGGCTATAGAGAAAAACCCTGGGAGTTCTGACCATCAAGCAAGAATCTTCCTCCACTCAGAAGATAGGAAGGGAGGAGAAATCTCAAAATGTATATATTGATCTTTCCTGTCCCTATTATGCATTAATATTTTTCTCTGCTCTAGTTCAGGAGACAAACCCACCTTGGTAAGTTAAGAACAAGGTAATGGCCTGTTAAGAAAGCAACATCAGGACTGTCTATCCAGCAGTGGGGGGCAGCCAGTAGAGCAATGGTTCTCAAAGTGTGGTCCCTGGACCAGCAGCGTCAATACTGCCTGGGAACTGGTTAGAAATGCAGAGTCCCTCAGACTCGACTCCAAACCTACTGAACCAGGCATTCTGGGGTGGAACCCAGCACCCTCTGTTTCAACAAGCCCTCCAGGTGACTGTGAGGCAGGTACAGTTTGAGAAGCAATTTTTTTTTTCCTGATCTGGACTTTCCCAGGCCAAGGAACTCATTAAACTTGATTCCAATTCCAGCGTTGCCTCCTTTCAGTTCCATGACCTCCACCAAATCACTAAACCTCCCCAAGCCTGCGAGGAGACCATACTGGACTTTCTGCTGCAGAGTCAAAGGACCCCTCATGTCAAAGGCTGACCCCACCACGATTAAATTCCATGGCTCCCACACACAGGGGCTCAATGTGCCTTCTTTCTTTCTTCCTCTCTCTTTGGGGAGATGCCAACATCTTCTGACAGCCCTTAGGGTGTTGAACCCCCAAGTTTGGGGACCATTTCAATAATAATAATAATTCCCAACTCCTTTATGATAGCGACATTGAAATGACAGCCCCAGAATCTGCACGATCAGCTTGTTCTTGGCCAATAATGGAATCAAATTTGCTTCCCCAGTGCAGGTACACTTCCTGAAAATCAGCACCCTTGGAACTGGGATAAAGCACTTTGACCAAATACAGTTCTGTTAGGTAAATGGCTCACCTATAACTAGAACGGGAAGCCAGCAAGGGATTAAAATCAGCAGTTGAAACAATGTTTCAACTTTAAATAGGTCTCTCTCCACTCATCACTTCCTAACCCCTCCTCTTCTCCAGCAAGCTCCTAATTACTACGGGTTAGAGTCCTCAGCAGCAATTGCTTTCATCAAGGCGTTTAAAGCTTTGCTCTAGGAGCTCTGTCACCGGAGCACAGCCTTAACATTTTGCCCATTAGTGCCCAACCAGAAAGATTTTGGTGAAACAGAGGGTTTTTGCTGCCTGGTTGCTGATTCTCTAGGTTCTGGGCTTTTCAGGAGAAGGTAGCAATTACCCCTGGTCACCGTGGGGCACATCCTCGGATGCAGCAATGAGCCCGAAGCTACAGAGGGAGGAAAAGGTTGCAGCTCCAGAGAGCAGAGAGATATACCCAGTACTGCCTTGCACACCTGCTGGAAGGAAGAAAGGCAGGAAATAGAAAGCCATCTCCCTGCCCTGGAACTGCCCTCACACTCCCCAGAAGAAACTTTTTGGCTACCTGAACAAATGCTTCTCAAATGGTAATGTACATACGGATCACCTGAGGATCTTATTAAAACATACATTTTGATTCAGCAGTGGGGGTGGGCCTGAGATTCTGCATTTTTAACAACCTCCCTGGGGATGCGGATCCGACTTGCAGAGCCCACATTTTGAGTGGCGTGACCCTAACTGCTCCATTTGTGAGGTCCTTGGCTAAGAGAAGGAACTGTGAAAACACAATCGATTCATTAGCTGGGAGTAACTGTCAGCATTTCTGCTGTGCTATCATCAACCTTAACCTCCACAGTGTGAGTTAAAATATTATCTTACTCAGAGTCTGTCTGTTTTTACCTTTTTATCAGAAAAAAAGACAGTTTAAGTAGTATGTGCATGCTGTTGCTTTGTGTGTGTCAGTGTGTATTATATTTCCATTTTCTTAGTTACGTTTTTGCTTAAATGCAAAACTGATTCCAGAGCACGAGCTATGGGAGTGGGAAGGACAAGCGTCACTCCCAGCCAGGGCAGTGGTTTGGTGGGTAGAACACAGAGTTTAGAACCAACAATTAAGGTTCTCAGCCTCGGCTGAGCTATTTTCCAAAACACCACCCTGGCCAGTGCGTCTCAGACTTGTTTGAGAGATTGAGTGCTTGGAAATCACAATGCTTCCAACAAGGCACAATGAAGGAAATATTTATGTTTTACATAATGATATGATACAATTTAACCGGCAGAAAACAGGGCTCTAATAAATGAATGCGGCATAAAATAACAACTCACCCTAAGAACTGAAAATGAGCCCCCAGTTTCATGATTTGTAAAATGAGGTTAATAACCCTACCTCACAGAGGGAGACCTCTGATCCTCGAGTTGGAGCCAAAGACATGCCCAAGATCTTTGCTCCCAAAGCTTCCACAGAGATCACCCCACAGCCCACCAGATGGCAACCGTGACGTCCACTGCCACTGGCTGCCGTTTATTTAGCATCATCTACCATGCACCAGATACTATGCTAAGGGCCTTGCAAATATCTCATTAAACTGGACGAAACTCCTCTAGGTGAGTATCTTCATTAACTACATGTTACAGAAGAAGGAACTAAAGCTGAGAAAAGTTAAAGCAGTGGTTCCCCGACAGAGTTCATTGGTAGACTTCAGTCCTCACTCATCTTTCAACGGGCCACTCGCCAGCCCATGTGCCCAGCTCCTTCTCCCGTGCTAGGAATTTGCTTTCTTCCTCAAGAAATTAACATGTGGCTTTTGACCAAGCAAGTCTCCATGGCGGTATTAATCTTTTCTGAGTCGCAATTCCTTTGATCATCCATTGAAGGCCATGGACTCTCTGCCCAGAAAAACGCACATAAGCAAACACATCATCTTGCATTCAACTTCAGGGGGTTCGTGAGTCCCAAGCAAAGAACTTCTATCCTACAGAGTTTAGAAAGACAAAGAGGGTCTTTTCAGGCTTCAAGCTGAACATGGCCTGCTATTCCACACGCTAGCCTGAAATGTTTTCCTTAGTCATTTTCCTGATCATTTTATTTTTCAAATATTTATATTGATAAAAGATTAAACAGACCCTAAATATAAAAATATTCCCTGGCACCAGGATGCCGATAGCGCTTCCAACTTTTTTTAAGCATCAGTCACCAAAGAGACTGTCTTTCTATTATTAGTAGAAAATAGCAGTTCAGATTAGGGACCGTCCAGAGAATGCTTATTCCTCTTTCTCTCGGTATCCGAATAAAAGAAGATCCTTAGAGAAAAACAACATTATTGCTCCCCCCACCCCCCGGTTTTTTGACATAAGAAGAGACTTGAGCTGTTGACAAAAAATACAGAGGTGAGAAATAGAGTCTGGTGGTTTCTATAACCTCCAAATAAGAAAAAAAACAAAAACAAAAAACAAACAAACAAAAAAAACAGTAGGAGTTAGGAGGAAGGGAGAAAGGGAGGAAGGAAAGACAGAGATCAGATATTTATGTTTAGAATAATTTGAAATTAATTTTTGTTGTGTATCCTACGGATCCATGTTTCTCAAAGTGCGCTCCCTGGCCCAGCGGCATCGGCATCGTTTGGGAACGTGTTAAAAAGGCAGATTCTCAGACCCCACCTCAGGCCTACTGAATCAGAAACATTAGGGAGGGGACAGAGCAGTCTGTTTTGAACAAGCCCTCAAGGCGATTCTGATGCACTAAACTTTGAGAAGCACAGCTGTGGACAGAAGGAACCCTCTCGCAGAAGGAACCCTCCCAGCTAGTCCTATATCAAACTACTGGCCCACAATGAAAGGAGAGCATGGAGAAGAGCGCATTGGTAAGGGAACTAGTGTTCATGGAGCGACAACTACAAGTCGGGCACTGTATGTTCATGATCTCAGGTCACCCTTCCATAAGCCCTAAGCATTTTTACTCTTGTCTCCATTTTAAAGATTTCTTAAAAAGAGAGAGATTTCACAAGACCATGTAACTGTTCAAGCTTACAGACCCACTAAATAGTGGGCTCACAGTAGGAAATTTGAAAAGTATAAAAAGTTATAAAGAAGAATAATATAGGAATTACCCACAACCCGACTCAAACAAACCACTATTAGCATCTAACGTATCTCCGTATTTTTTTTCCGCTGTGTACAACCCCTCTGGATTTAGAGTTCAAGCTCCAGAGAGGGTTCCTTTCTCTGAGATCTGAAGACCCCAAAACTAACGCCTTAGCCACCAGCCTTGTCCTGATACCCCTAAAAAGCAGATGTCTGGATCCTTCGGTTCTCCGTCCGTCCCTACCTTTGATCATATAGAGAAGGAAGAGCTTAGTGAATTAAACAAGTGATGCTGAAAGCTGACCTAAAACGAAGCAGGAGCAAAGACCCTACTCTAAGATTGAGCCAGATGTGGAGCGAGCTATGTACACTCTGTTCCCTAGACAGAGGATGGAGGCTTGTTCTGAGACGTGCGGGTCTTGTGCTGGGGCTGAGGAGAACTGCTGATTCTGGCACACACTGAGTGCCTGTCCGGGCCAGGACACCGTGGTCTCTGCACCACCAGCCAGGTCCTGTGCACCAGAGCTGGGGAATGGAAGTCATCAAAATTCTGGACAGTGCTTTGTGATGTTTGGATGGTTCTCTATTTAACCCCTGTGGAGACTGGTGTGTGTCTGTTTCGTGCCAGACTCAGAGAAAATAGTAAAGATAAAAGACAGGAGGCTGAGGCTTATAGATGTTGTTTTCATAAAGTGTTTGTTTTCCTTGCTGTTAAGACCACTTGTCCAAGTGTCTCATTCTGAGTTTTATTAAAGTGCCACAAGAAGAAAAAAGCCAAAATGTTTTTAGACTATATAGCTGTGGGAGCCCAGACATAGTGAGCTTCCTCTTTTGAAAAAAAGAGAGAAGAGAGAAAGAAAGAAGGAAAGAAAGAAAGAAAGAAAAAGAAAGAAAGAAAAAGAAAGGAAGGAAGGAAGAAAGAAAGAAAGAAAGAAAAAAAGAAAGAAAGGGAAAAGGTTAGCTTTTTTCCCCAACCCTGCCATTAATTCTAAGAAACCTGGAAGCAATTACTGTCCTCCTACCACCCCAAGCCCTTAGTTTTCACCAAACATAAACTGAAAATGAAGATAACCTGCAAAGATTTTATATGACAGAGATTTGTCACATTCAGCCTGTGGATAATTGAAATTTACAATGAACAATTCTGTCAGAAGAAAGCCTTTTAGTCTCAGGGGTCCTTTATTATGTATGCTAATAGGACAATTTAGGATAAAGGCAGGTAGTAGGTTCTAAAAACAAAAGCACCATTATGTAAGTTAAGGAGTAAAACAAGTCATTCACGTATGAGAGAGAAATTTTAATATATTTTACTTACCTACTTTCAAATAGATAATATATTCATATAGTTCAAAATTCAGACAGTACCAAAGGAGAGAGAATGAAAAGAATCTTTTCACATCCCTCCTCTCCACCCTCCAGGGGTAATCAGAGCCTCTAGAGTTCTTTGTGTTCTGACAGAGGAATATTATGCATAAACAAGCAATACACATATAGTCTTAGGCCCTATCTTCTAATGCAAATAGGAACACACTGTTCAATAACACTGTTCCATGCCTTTTTTTTACACTTACAATATCTCTTTTTTTTTTTTTTTTTTTTTTTTGCGGTACGCGGGCCTCTCACTGCTGTGGTCTCTCCCGTTGCGGAACACAGGCTCCAGATGTGCAGGCTCAGCGGCCACGGCTCACGGGCCCAGCCGCTCCGCGGCATGTGGGATCCTCCCGGACCGGGGCATGAACCCGTGTCCCCTGCATCAGCAGGCGGACTCTCAACCACTGCGCCACCAGGGAAGCCCTACAATATCTCTTGAATGTGTTTTCATATCAGTATATAAAGAACTTCCCCGTACATGATCCCTGCCTTAAAATTATGCCCCATAATAGAGGTTCCTTCTAACTGCCCTCATTGGTGTCTGTTTTGTCCCTTATTTTACTGTTTTTCTGTCTCTGCTTTTGTTGTAATCCTTCCTTTCTGTTCCTCTTACATTGCACCTGGCTAAATGGAAGATCCATCTTTGTGCTGCAGTGACCCTAAGCTTCCAAGAACTCTGGTGATAGCATGTCTGAAGAAAATTCCTGAGGTTGGGAGCTTGTACCTTTTTGGAGAGACAGATCTGTAACAGGATGTAAGGAGCAAGGAGTAGGAACAATGGGAAATATCAATAGAACCAAGATGAAAGATAAAGGCAATGTAAGAACCAAACATTTGGGATAATACATCCCAAGTATATCAATCATCGATGATGATTTGGATGACTGAACCAGTAAAAGCTGTTTTTCTATGTGAGGAGTCTGGTAAATGTGCACAAGTGCCTCACAGATTAAAGCAGTAGAAGATGGATTATACAGATGGGCAGACGGAAATTGTGCACAGGGAGCTATAGAAATCAATGTAGTCGCTACAGATGGGAATGTAAGTTGATATATTTCTAGTGTCCAACTTAGAAAAAATATCAAAAGGATTAAAATGCACACACCCTATGGAATTATTCAGGAACTCCTATTATTTTAGGAAAACAAGGATGAACGAAGTTATCACATTATTCAGAACAGCAAAAAATGGAAACCATCTAACATATCAAACATAAGAGACTAATGTAGCAAATTATGGTGCATCCACAGGCTAACATACTAACAGCTGTAAAACATGTTTATAGGTTTGAGAAAATGTTCTCCATAAATTTCAAAATTATAAAAAATTATAACAGCAAAAAGGCTTACTCTGTACATTTATTTTAATGTAATGATAATAGCAAATGTTTGTTTAGACTCACCATGTCCCAGATGCTCTTTGCAGCATTTTAACTATGTTAACTCCTTTAAACCTTACAATACCAAAAAATTAGGAACTGTGATTTTTTTCAAATTCGCCCATGAGAAAACTGGGTATAGAGCAGTTAAGCAACTTGGATGAGATGGCATGGTTGGCAAGTGGAAGGCTGGTAACTGGTCTCAGGTCACTGGTCTCAGGTCTTCTGGTTAATACCCACACGCTTAAGCACATGTGACAATGCCTACGTATGTATGAAGAAACCTAGGAGACAAATGGAATTAGGCTGTTTTTGAATGGTGACCATAGGAGAGAAAATGCATCTCTGCATAGAAGGAACTCATCTTCTGAAAGCAGCTCTTTCAGAGAGGCACTGAGGGAGATGGGTCCAAGACTGGTCTGCCTGTGGTGCAAGGGTTCAGTTCTGACAAGGCTGATATGGGAAACTGAAATCAAGGGTAAACAAATCAATCTAAGGAGACCTGGAAGGGGCAAAAATACAACTCAGTATCTTGAAGATAATTTAACCACAAAATATGCTATGAAAGCATTCAGATTTAGAAAAACAAACAACATTCAAGTGTTCATAAACCTGAACTTACAAAGTGATCAACTATTTACTTATTTCCTCACATCGTAATTTCTTTAGTCTATAATGATTTCTTAGGATGCCCTTTACAAGTGAGCTCTCATTGTGCACTTAAAATTAAAATATTCAAAATAGAAGAGTAAAATGAGAGTCTCTGTTATAAGACAAACAAAGTCCAAAAAATCCTAAGATTCAGCTTACATGTTGAATAATCGTGTGGGGAGACATTGCTCATTTTTTGTCGCTTTTCCTTGGAAATGCTTTCAAAACTACTTTTATTATGAATTTATTATTCTACATTGCTTTTAACAAATCATTTTACCTACATCATTTACCATACTTCTCACCAAATGACTATGTTTCCAGAAGCTCAAACCCACTAACGAATGATGATGACTTGCCACCAGAGAAGCTATTTTAAAAAAGGAACTGTAGCGTTTCTAGACTCAAAGAGATATTCCCATAACATATTTCATAATGTCAACAGTGTTAAGATAAGTTTATCTTCCTCAGATGGCTCCTGAGAAATTGTGACATTTTGTTTAAAAACAGAACTAGTCACATTACTTTATTATCACATATATAACTTCAAGTTTAAAAAATTTATTGTATAAATTGAGCTGTATTTATATACACATATCTAGAATTTATTTCAAGGCTTGTGGGCACAGTATTCCTTAAAGTACAATAAACACTATTTTCCTCTTCATTGCATAATAGCCTGGGGCCTTGAGCAAACTAAAATTAACGACACTAATTTTTCAGTTGTATGTTAAAGCCTTAAATCCACCACATAAATATTCCAAAACCAACTCAGAGCAGTAGCTGATGGCTGGATGGGAAGCACAGAGGGATTACTCTAAGGCTTTGAGGGAGCAGGGGAAACACGTTTCTTGACCTTCTGTTCTGAAAGGCTCCTTTTCATCTGGTTTCAATTCTCTTGTTTGTGCACCTTGCCATATTTATTATTGAATTCCTGATTTCTTCTCTTTGTTTCATGTTCCGTGTTCCAATGATTTATGAGAAATTGCTGATCTAGATGTTATCTTTGGCATCCAGTGAGTGCACAGAGCCCCTTAAGAATGCTGAGAGAAAAAACGTGTTTTGAACTACACAGTGCCCAGGCTGAATAGATGTCCATCAGTTCGTGAAAAATGCCAGCCGAAGATGTCTTAATAAGACACATTTTTTTTTTCTTCAACACAGCAGTAGCAAGGATGTTTTCCAAATCACTGATGTTTTTTTGTCTTTGGTTGATGATTTTTGTTAGAAATAAGACGTGGTCCTAAAATAGTGATTTGAGAAGAAATCTGGTCAAAGACAGATTTTCTTTTTAAGTTTAGCTCAAGATGAAGTGGCATGTTTTCTGTATCAGTGTTCTGCCTTATTTGGTTAGACTAAGAAATGAAATATGCTAATGACATTTCAAAACATCTTCATAAAGATGATCTAGTTTATACATGTGTAGGGAGTGAGAGGGTTTTTTTTTAATGGTGACCAGCTTTCTGTAGTTAAATTAAGTGAAAATTAATTAAAAAGTTTAATGTGCTTGGAGAAAATCATCTAATTAGATAAACTTTTTTAGGCTAATCAAAATAGTTGGGGAATTTCCCTACATTTCTTCCTCTCCACTAGACACATCACCAGAAACATTGCTCTCACTGAACTTTATCTTTCTAGGCAAGGCCTCTGTTTTACCAAAGCACTATATCAAACACCCTAAAGCAGACATGTATACAGATTCCTTAGTAGACTTAGTGCTTTGTAACCTTATCCATAGAATTTAATAATTTCTAAGTGACTGCGGGGTGAGATGGGTCAATATATCCAGTCCTAATTATTTAAAATGACATTATTCATTCATTTCCATCTTATTTCTCAGACTAAAATCAGAAAAGCAACACAAAGAATGAAGACAACAGGCAAAGAGGTTAAGGAACACTATAATAAACAGTGTACTCTCAATAAAAGATATATAATTTTAAAAAAAGAGAAAAGTCCCCTTTTTTCATGATAATAAGGGAGAAAGTGGGTACTTTTCCCCTGTTTCTGCACACACAAATATCAGCTGTGATAGAGCACCTAGAGCAATGAATACATTTCTAGTTCAGTAGTTAAGCAAATTCAGCAAGGAAGTAAATGCCTAATTATTTTAATAAATCAAATGTTCATTTCTGCAGTTCCAAATACTTAAATCCTAGGGTGCTTAAGAAATAATTTTAAGGGCTTCCCTGGTGGCGCAGTGGTTGAGAGTCCGCCTGCCGATGCAGGGGACACGGGTTCATGCCCCGGTCCGGGAAGATCCCACATGCCGCGGAGCGGCTGGGCCCGTGAGCCATGGCTGCTGAGCTTGCGCGTCCGGAGCCTGTGCTCCGCAATGGGAGAGGCCACAAAAAAAAAAAAAAAAAAGAAAGAAAGAAAGAAATAATTTAAAAAACTGAAGATTTCTCCTGCAAATTTTAAGGATATTTATAGGACATAAACCTCAATCTTGACCAAGAGCAAATCTTTGCTTTCCAGGGTTGTTCTTTATAGAGCTCATCAACTTAGTTTCCAAAACTCAAATTTAACATTGTAGGAAACAATATGTTAATTTCTGGGTGGTGGGATTAAGTATGATTTTCATTTTCTTCTTTATGCTTTCCTATTTTGTATGGTTTTTATCGTGGTTATCACTTTCATAATTTGGGGGAAGGATATGGGAAAAAAAAAATCCTGGGTTACCAAATACACACTGTACAGTTTACAAGTCATGGCACAATGGTGGAGAAAGGAGTTCTGTTGAGACAAGGTTTCATAAGGATGGCTACTGACCTGCTCTACATTCTGGGATTCAAAAACATAGCCATAGATGTAATCTTGTATCCGTCTAGGTTAGGTACCTGAGTGTCTTTTCTGAGAATTTTATTAAAAGTTCAATTAAGAAGAAACAAATAGGGAGAGGAGTGGACTGCAAGTTTAGGGTTGGTAGATGCAAACTATTACATTTAGAAGGGATAAACAACAAGGCCCTACTGTATAGCACAGGGAACTATATTCAATATCCTGTGATAAACCATAATGGAAAAGAACATGAAAAAAAGAATGTGTATATGTGTACAACTGAGTCACTTGGCTGTACAGCAGAAATTAACACAACATTGTAAATCAACTATACTTCAATAAAAAGATAGTAATAAATAAAAATAAAGAATCAAATAAAATGACTTGTGATAAAGTTAATAACAGAGGCCAAAAAAGCTTTAAACAAAGCCCCAAAACAAGGGATTTCCCTGGTGGCACAGTGGTTAAGACTCTGCGCTCCCAACGCAGGGGGCCTGAGTTCGATCTAGATCCCACATGCATGCCTCAACTGAGAGTTCTCATGCCACAACTAAGGAGCCCGCCTGCCGCAACTAAGACCCGATGCAACCAAATAAATAAACAAATAAATATTAAAACAAAAACAATATCATATAAATAGTATACAAACAAAACGGTGTTATCCCCAAACTGTTCTCTCTAGGATACAGAAGAAACCATGAATCAGAAATGATTAGAGAAATTACTAGGGAAGTCATGGTCCCATCTAGAGTCTTGGATTCTCAAAGCCTTGTTCAATATCATTTGAGGGCTACAGCTCTGTGCCCCTCGCTGGACTGTATCACATGCTAGTCTCAGTCCTCACTCAAACGTTTTGTTTCTTTATATTGTGCTTGAATTCTTGGTCTTTCTGTCTCCAATTGTTCAAGTCTCAGACTTCAAGAAACAATGTCTTCTTTAATTATATTACTAGTCACCAGCTACTTCAGTCCCTAATTGCTGTATCACAGACCTTTGCAGATATGACTCTGTTCAAATGCCATAAATGTCCACTGTTGTTCCTGGTACAAAACACCTTCTTCTCTCTCAGACAATGAGTGCACAGGGGGTTTAGACTCCTGGACCTGCCAGGCAGTGCAGTAGTTTTCTTTACAATGAAGATATAGGCTGTCACTCATCCTCACAGGCTGACTCTGTTTTCACCCAACAGCAGTAGGCACTTAGGCCCCTGCCCCGTTTTACACAAGAGACAGTCATTCCTAGCGCTTTAAGATTTTTTTTACTACAGATTTTAAATGGGAAATAGAAAAGAGGTCTTACATTCTGAGAAAACTGCAGCAAACATCCAAATCAGTGCTGTCTCTCCTCCCTCACTCCCCAGCTTTGCTGCCAGCTGGGGTTTTCCTTATCACCCTTCATCCTTCAAAGAGCCCCCAGCCCCTCTGGCTCCCTTTCCTTCCTCCAATCTCTCACCTCCAACCTGCAGACTTACATACCCAGTTGTCAGCAAATTAAGACACTTCTTTATAAAGTGGAGGGGGTTTATGAACAACAATTTTATGTCCTCTTGTTACGTTCACACTAGGTACTCACAACAGACCTTCATGATAGGTTTCAGTATCTCTAATTTACACTGAGGAAGTCCGGGGTATAAACCCAGGTTTTCTCTCTCCAGAGCATCATTCTAAACTACTATACAATGTCTATTTCCTTGTATAATCAAAAGATGTCTCTATAACCTTCACATAAGTCAGGGTGAAATACCCAAACATCAAAATCCAGGCAGCTACAGATGCAGTAATGGATTTTATGATGCAAGACAAGAAATAACCACAGAATTATGTTTTTGTTTGTCTCTTTGTTCTAACAATGAAGGAAAATATCTCAAGGTCAAGTCCAACTCTGAGGTTGTCTCCCTTAAGAAAACAATGCTTGGACAGCCCATACACCCTACCTATCAGAGTCACATAAATAAAAGAAGTCATTTTGCTGTGCCAAGCTGGTATGCAGAGTAACATTAAGCCAAACATTCTTAACTTCCAGTATTTATAAAGATGCATGTAGCAGTAAATAAGTTGCGTGGTGGTACAATAGAAGTAGATATATGGTTTGTGAAGATTCTACACTTTAAGACCTGGAATTGAGAACTGTAGAAAAAGAGACTAAGAAAATCTGCACCTTTATTATCAGTCCTTATCGAGTAAAGGAACTGTGACTTGCCTAAGGTGTGAGCAACCATGCGAGATAAAAGGACAACGATGAGTGAACCTGGGTAAAGACAGGATTAGACCCAGTAAAATGAGTAGAAGTTTTACTAGTAAAAATGAGTCCTGATGCAAACTCTCAATGCCTTCCCCTGCACCACACTCCCAACATGCTCTACACCCTTGAATATAACCGAGAAGAGCTTCCTTTTTCTTGCCTTTGAACAGAGGAAGCAAAGTTGACAAAGCAAAAACTAGGTATGATGTGATGAGGGGAAAAGATGGCTTATGTACTTTGGAGAAAAAAGACGCTGCACAGGAATTGGCTACGGAAGCTGCCAGGGAGCTATCCACAGGAGTGAGACTACCCACATGCCCTGACTCACCGTTGATGGGGAAAGAGCCACCATCCCATATGCAGCTGGGTTGAAAGACGTGTATCCGTCAGAAGGGGCTAGATTTTGCTGTAGAAACAAACTTCAAAAATCTCTGTGGGGCTTCCCCGGTGGCGCAGTGGTTGAGAGTCCGCCTGCCGATGCAGGGGACACGGGTTCGTGCCCCGGTCCGGGAAGATCCCACATGCCGCGGAGCGGCTGGGCCCGTGAGCCATGGCCGCTGAGCCTGCGCGTCTGGAGCCTGTGCTCCGCAACGGGAGAGGCCACAACAGTGAGAGGCCCGCGTACCGCAAAAAAAAAAAAAAAAAAAATCTCTGTGGCTTAAACAGTGTTTATTTCTCACTCACACTTCCGTATCCATCACAGATTGGCAAGGATGCTCACTGAGCCATCAGGGACCAAGGCTGATGGAGATGCCATCTCAACACGTGCTTCCACAATCACCCGGAAGTGGCATCTGTGACTTTCCTCTCATATTTCATCGGCTCAGGCAAGTCATATGGCCACAGTTAACCTCAAAGGGAGTTGGGAAGGTGCAATCTCATCATGTGTCCAGGAAGAGAGGTGGAATTTTTGGGAACAGGCCTGATGAGTACCACTAGGAACCTCAATGCTATTTCAATAAGGCAGAGGTGGCAGGTTGTCCTTCCTCAATTTCTCTGCCTCCAAAGAAGGGGAGAAAGGCTGTCCACGTGCCCCCATGTTGGATCAGCCATGTTGGATTAGCCTCACCATTCTTTAATGAAGAGGGAGTATAATTAGCATCAGCAACTCTCTACTTCTAACTCTATATTAACTAAAACCCATATATCAACGTTGGGTTTAGTAAACTGCATATTATTCATTCTAAGGGTGGCTTTATTCATTTCTAGGTAATGCCTTTAGTTATCTTTAGGTAAAAATCTTGAGTGAAGAGTCATATCAAAAAGTGATAAGAAAGGGACCATCCTATTTAGATACCTGACAATTGCATTTAAGATTCTTGATATTCACTTTCAAATACTGCTGGTTAAAATATCACTTGACACAATCGTTTTGGAAAGAAATGTGGCAGTATGTATTGAGAGCCTTAAATGACCTCTCATTCTTTTACCTAGCAAATCAACTGTTGGAAATCTATCCTAAACAATCCCAAATGTTTAAAAACAAAACATTACGTTCATTGCCGTAATGTTTATAGTAGTAAATTCATTTAAAATAACCCCAAAATGTCCAATAATAGAGAAGTAATTTAAGCAAATTATGGTAAATCTACATGAGGTACCCAATAAAAATTGTTTGTGGGGAAAGTGATTACATTATAACATTAACTAAAAGATAAGGGTACAAAATTATTCATATAGTGTGATCACAAATACATTGAATGTACCTATACATATATTTTTTTGTACATATTTTGACATTCATTGTGAGCAGACCACTTCGTACAATGGTCCTAAACAAGACCTGTTTCCCTTTGGATATGATTCATGTTATAAATGCACAACTGAAGGACTAGCATTATTTCTTAATTAGTGACACAGACCAACACCAACGTGCTGATGATGTGAGGGTATGTAATAGATGTTAAGCTGATTTTAGAAACTTGGAAGATAGAGGCAAACACATATAAAAAAGAGAACACTTAGGTAACTTATTTGGCAAAAACCGATTTTCAAAGTTATCAGAAGAAATTGATTCAGTATAAAAAGGCCTAGCCAGAAAAGACCTAGTAGATACATTATAAACACTGAGACTGTTGTGGAGCATAATTCTGAGATGTGTGTATATATTAATAGATGCCTACAGAAAAGTAATCCTCCTATATATTATGCCCTTAATACACCAATGCATACAAGATTGAGGCTAGTTGGTTTTTTGTTGTTGTTGTTTGCCGTACGCGGGCCTCTCACTGTTGTGGCCTCTCCCGTTGCGGAGCACAGGCTCCGGACGCGCAGGCTCAGCGGCCATGGCTCACGGGCCCAGCCGCTCCGCGGCATGTGGGATCCTCCCGGACCGGAGCACGAACCCCCGTGTCCCCTGCGTCGGCAGGCGGACTCTCAACCACTGCGCCACCAGGGAAGCCCGAGGCTAGTTGTTTTTTAATAATTATAAAGTTTCTTAAATGGTTACAATGGAAAAATCTTGAAGGGAATTGAGATTATTTAAGCTGGAAATAGAAGCTGAGAAGGAAATCAATATTCAATGAGGTAAAGGTATATTTGTGAAAATGTTAATGAGCAGTTCTTTTAACGGTCCTTAACATTGACTCTATCAAATATCTGATGAAAGCAGACAGACTTAAGACAAATTAGAAAGCATTTCCTAAGTAGCAAAGTAACAACATTCTGGAATATAATGCCAAGGAAATTCGGCAGTGTCCCTCCATAAGGTTTCTTTTGTTTGAAGGAACGGGAAGATGGCCACCTCTCTTTCAGAATCTGAGGTAATTTGGTTTGGGCTGGGGATGACTAAATGATTTCTCAGTTGTTTTTTCAGTTTGAATTGGAGATGCCCTGCTCTCTACATTACTTTTCTGACTTTTTTGAAGCAGAGAAAACCAAGACACTCTTTTCAAAAGCAATTAGTTTATTCTCAGTCATATTACCTATGATGAACTAATTTTGGATTAAAAAAAATTTTCTTACAGTACCTTCAGAAATAATTTTTTAAAATGTATTTATTTAATTTATTTATTTTTGGTTGTGTTGGGTCTTTGTTGCTGAGCGCGGGCTTTCTCTAGTTGCGGCAAGTGGGGGCTACTCTTTGTTGCGGTGCACGGGCTTCTCATTGCGGTGGCTTCTCTTGTTGCGGAGCACGGGCTCTAGGCCCACGGGCTTCAGTAGTTGTGGCATGCAGGCTCAGTAGTTGTGGCTCACGGCCTCTAGAGCGCAGGCTCAGTAGTTGTGGTGCACGAGCTTAGTTGCTCCGCGGCATGTGGGGTCCTCCTGGACCAGGGCTCGAACCCGTGTCCCCTGCATTGGCAGGCGGATTCTTAACCACTGTGCCACCAGGGAAGCCCCCAGAAATAATTTTTTGCATACTTATTTTTCTTGCTTACTAAAATAAAATAAAACTTATCACAGTTTCATGATCTCTTTTCTAAAAGCCTTGGAGACAACTGTATGTTAAAATTCAGTACTTTTCTGATTTTGAAACAATAATATGTTACAAATATCATATATTATGTAGCACTCCCAGTGAAGTTGAGGCAGTATCCATAATCAAACATATTAATATTTCTGCAGTTATTCATACAAATATTTGCACTAAGTGAGGTAAAGAGTATGAATAGCCTCACATCAATCTAGGTGACATTTTCCAACCAAGTAAGTTACAAAAACCTTTGGTTTTCAGAATGGGTTACAAGATAAGATACAGAATGTCCAGATGAATTTGAATTTCAGATAAACAACAAATAATTTTTTAGCATATGTCCCAAATATTGCATGGAACACACTTGTGCTAGAGAAGTTATTCGGTATTTATCTAGAATTCAAATTCAACTGAGTTTCCTGGTTTTTTATTTGCAAACTCTGGCTTTTTGAATTTCAGAATTTCAAAGAAGTGATTGTGGACTTGTATCGAGAAATATCCTAACTGAAATACTATTACAGGTACTACTGTTCCGGGGGTAGGGTTTGGTTTGGGCCCTTTTGAAGGGAGTCACAAGAAACAAAGTTTTATTAAACATGCTTTATATGAACAGAGTATGTAAAATATAAGACCCATGCAAAGGCACCCATGTTAACAACTCAAGATATTTCAAAAATTATAAATAAAATGGTTACTCTAAAAACCATTTTAATATGTAGTTCTTCCCTGTTCCACATTAAAGTTCATTACCTATCAAGCATTCCTTTTATAAAAATTCATAAATTCTCCTGTAACAAAGATATAGCTCCATCTAATGGAAAAAAACATCCAATTACACCCCTTCATGGAGCTAGGAATACTTCCATGAGCGTTAGTAAAACTATAAAGTATGTGTAGGCCACAGACACACACACACACACATGCTTTTCTGTGCCGCTTTGTTT
The DNA here is from genome assembly GCF_963924675.1 of Phocoena phocoena. Taxonomy (NCBI): domain Eukaryota; kingdom Metazoa; phylum Chordata; class Mammalia; order Artiodactyla; family Phocoenidae; genus Phocoena; species Phocoena phocoena. The sequence continues at coordinate 50,367,557 of NC_089222.1, forward strand.
TTTGAAACCAGATAGGACCCAAAGGTACTTAGTCATAGTTTTTGCAAGATCTGCTCTTTCCCTTAGATTTGGACTAAATAAACGAAATTGGGATCTCTGGGATCCACCTATTCCTTCTTCTCAAACCAAACCCTCAATGCCTCCTGCCCAGGTAACTACTAGTGTCTCTTAGCTAATTTGTTTTTGAGGGGGGCTATTTTCCCAGCCTTCATTCTCTCCCAACTAATAATACATTCTGCATGTTATTTTCAGACTAAATTTCCTAAAACATGGCCTTCATCATTTCATTGCTCTGCCTTAAAACACACATCTCCATTTCATTTTGTTCCTTACTCTCACCCCAACCTAACTATCCAAACTTTTCCCTTCCTACTTCCCATTTCCATCCATTCACGCCATGTGGGTAGCTCCATTTCCTTCTGCTCATTCATACTTTAGCGCCTGGCAGTAATGGAACAAAAAAAGTTCGTAGAATCAGACTGTTCAGACTCAAGCTCAGCTACTCAATCACTCTGAGCCTCAATTACTTCATCTATAAAAATACAATATATATGTAATATAAACAGTATAGCCCTGGACTTACCTTTCTGCTTAAGTCAATTTGGTTGAGGTTTTATGTCCTTTGCAACTTCATGAGTCTTACCTCTTGAAAAAGAGAAAAACAGTCAGGAGCTGGCCTGGCACTCACAGGCTGACAAAGGTATTCTGTAAAACATTAAAAAATTCATAAAATATTAGCATCAGACAAAGTCACTCTGTGACCATGAGAGAGCAAGACAAAAAATAAGGCAATTTAGTAATCATGTCTGAGCAAAGGCAAAAACAACAACACTTTCCAAACCTCAAAAAGGATCAAATATTCCCATTTTCTGGCTAATATAAGGAACTGTTGTTACTTTATTATTACAGTTTTAGCCCCAATTAATTCTTCCTACCTCCTAGGTAAGATTCAGAAAGAAACCCAATCACAGAATTATTCCTACTTCTGATAGCACCCAAACTTGAGCCAGTTGCTTATTTTAAACCCTCCCTGCATCACCTAACACAAGATGCAATCCTATAACTAGGCCTGCCACATAAGGCTTATGTGCATTTGTTTTGAACCAGACAACAGCAAGATCTACCCAATAGCAAGGTTAAGGTCAGAGAGAAAAGGCATCAAAGTCCATTCCTTCAAAATTTTGTGTTTATCTCATTAGTCTTCTTGTTAAGTAAGGATAATTCAGAGTTTTCTTACTGATTTTATTTTTATTTTATTTTTCCAAAATTTATATTTATTTATCACACCATTTAGAAGAGAAAACCTTTCACTCCGGAAGTACTTCAGTTGACGTTTCTCAGTACTAATTTTATAAACAAACAAGCCATGCCCTCCTTGTTTAAGGTTACTTGAATAAGAACTGTTAGAAAATGGTCCATTTATTTTGAAAATATCTCCCTCTTGAGGGCATTACTATTTATGCACCAATATACTTTTAAACTGCAGCCCTCTGATACATACCGGTGGGTGGAAACAGAAATAAATTAATACAAACATCTTGGAGGACAACTTGGCAACATCTATTAACATTTCAAAACCCATGAGTACTAAAACCTATAGGCAAGGACAGTCACACAAGCACCATGTAGAGTCACCAAAACTGTAAGCCACCTAAATGTCCAGCACTAGGTTACAAGTGTAATGCATACAATGAAATACATGTAACTATTAAAAGTTAGAAAATCTATATATACTGACATAGAATTATCTCCAAGACATGCTTGTACACACATACTTGTACACATATAAAAATACCTCCAGATGAATGCTGGTAATAGCTATTGCCTCTGAGAGAAGAAATGGGTCAGGGGGAGGAAGACATAATTTTCATTGTATACCCTTTCCTTATAAACCGATTTTTTAAACCATCTATATGTATTTTCTGTAAATCAAAAATCTAATAAATTCAATGCTTTGTAAAATTTTTAATTTAATTTAATTTAATTAATTTATTTATTTTTGGCCATGCCACGTGGCATGTGGGAGCTTTAGTTCCCCGACCAGGGATTGAACCCATGCCCCCTGCAGTGGAAACGGGGAGTCCTAACCTCTGGACTGCCAGGGAATTCCCTAAAGTTTTGTAAAAAGAACTTACATATAAAGAAATGTACAAATCTTAAGTGTGAAGGACAACAAATTTTCATGAAGTTAACATAAGCAAGTAACAAAAACACATATCAAGAAAAAGAGCGCTGCTAATGTACATTTAAAAGACAATCCCAGACATTTAAAAATTTTACCTGTAAATATTTCAGTACGTATCTCTTGAGAAAAGATTTCAGCCTAAAGTGGAACGGGAGGATGTGAAATGGAGACTCTCAGGCATGCACCCTCAGGAAAATAAAACTTAAGAACGGAAAGACTGATTTCCCGAAACTTATCTCCTGACCAATGAACATCCACCAAGAATCCCTCCCCATTTTCTATGAACTTACTGCCTGAACTCTGGCTGAACTCCCCACTCTTTGCACTTTTTGCCCATGAATACCACCTGCCCCAAAACCTCAACAGACTCACCTGTAGCTTGGTGTGTCCCAGCTTGCAATTCTCCTGCTATTTCCAAATGAACTCAATTTCTAACAACTCGAGCCTGCCTCAGTTTACCTCTTTATTTAGACTGATATTCAACATATACCATAATACCATTAATAATAAAACATTTAAAAGTATAACTGTAATACCATTATCACACTCAATAAAATTAACAATAATTAGAATTTTAAATATTTAATGCTTAAATTTTTTAATACCCAGTTCATGTTCAGTTTTTTTTTGCTTATCTCAAAAATGTCTGTTTACATTTGATTTGTTTGAATCATGATCCAGAAAGGTCCACATATTATATTTGGTTGATTTTTCTCTTAAACCTTTTTATTCTGTAAAAGTCCCATCCCTTTTGGTTAATGCTACTTCTTTGTTGTTGAAGAAACTGGTCATTTATCTTAGAATTTCTCACATTCTGCATATGGCTGGTTAAATCATCCTGGTGTTGTTTAACACATCTTCATCCACTGTATTTTTTGTAAGCCAGCAGACCGACCTAGAGACTCGATGTGTTTTCTTGAGTTGGAAAATAAAAGTGCTCTATGATGCAGTATGTTTGGGAAATGCTGTATATATATATATATATATATATATATATATATATATATATATATAATTTATTTATTTATATTTTTTTTGCGGTACGCGGGCCTCTCACTGTTGTGGCTTCTCCCGTTACGGAGCACAGGCTCCGGACGCGCAGGCTCAGCGGCCATGGCTCACGGGCCCAGCCGCTCCGCGGCATGTGGGATCCTCCCGGACCGGGACACGAACCCCTGTCCCCTGCATCGGCAGGTGGACTCTCAACCACTGCGCTGCCAGGGAAGCCCTAAATGATGTTTGCTTTTTTTTTTTTTTTGCCTGCTGCTAAATTTAATAATACCCTGAAAAAGTCCCTTTCAAAATTATTTTTGTTGTAGGTAAACTGTTTCGTTTTGTCTTCTCTCTGGAAGCTTTTAGGATTTTTTCTTTATACTTTGGAGTTCTAAAATTTCTTCAAGGTGTGTCTAAGTATGAGCTTTTCCCTTCATTCTGCCTGGCTTACAGTAAGACTTTTTAATATGAAGATCCAAGTTTCCTTAGGCTCAGGGAAACTTTCATCATTTCCTTGCATTTCTCTATCTAGACCAGTTGTTTCCATTTGTTCATCCAGTTGTTTTATCTTTGCTGTTTTATTCATTTTGGGTCATCTTTAGTTGATCCTTCCACATTTATGAATGAAAGGTCCTGTCTATGATCTGGCTTGGGATTCATCTGTAGTTATATAGATTTCTTTACATAGAAAGGCACACAGAGAAAAACTTGACCTTGAGGTATTCACAGTCTAGTGAGGGAGGATAATGAGTAAACCAAAAATTCTGTCAGAGGGTCAGAATGCCTATAGTGCAGCTTAAGCAGAAAGAAAAGGTGGTGGTATCAGTTTGTGTGCTAGGAAATTCCAAGTGTGCCCCTCATCCAACTTCAGTAGCTGCCTCTGGTTCTTCCTGGGTCGGGCTGGAAATGGAGGGGCTGGCAGAGAAAAGGAAAGGGTAGAAAGGTCAGACTTAAGAGCAACGGTTTGGTGGCATGTTTCTCTGGACAAGAAGAAAGTTCAAGCCTTATTCTTTATCTCAATGGATACTGTAAACAAAGAATGATGTCCACCATCCCAGTTCTACAGGGGTTAAGCCATTAGCCACTGCAGTCGCCCTTAGGGGAATTCAGGATGGAGAAAAACAGGAAATATTCTGTGCTTTGGTATACTGGCCCTACACAGTTAAGATGCACATCTAAGGAATCATTTCAATGAACCCAGCTTCTTGCACCTTCCCATACATAGAAAAGCACTAAAATCATTAATTTGAGATGTCTGTTCTTTGTGAATAGCAATAATCTTTTGACATTTGACTACATGTTTTTTTTACAGCAAAAACCGTCACATATATCCTGGTTCCTCCTTTACCTCTTCAGAGCAGTTCCTCAAAGCTGTCTGAGAGGCTGTTTCCTGGGCTATAGTCCTCAGGAAGGCCCATGAATGAAACTTAACTCATAACTTTTATGTTGTATGTTTCCATTTCAGTGGACAATACATATCTGAATTTCTCAAAGATTTATCACTGAGAATCTTTATCTACAACATTTGTGGCATGGGCAATGCTCTTTCTTATAACTTTCACTTACCACTTGTAGCCTCTGAGTACTTGGTGGTTCATTCTACACAGATTCTTTTTGTTTGGGGTCCCCTCTCTCTCCCAAGTAGCCCTCTTAAGCAGACAAAAATTTAACCCAGGCCTGGTCCTTCTTCATGGACCACATTTGGTCCAGAGAAACATTTGTTCATCCTTGCATCTGTGGACATGCATTTCTCATTGCTCTGCTGTAGGTAAACTGCTCCGGCCACTACCGTGGGCCTTAATTTCTCAAGGATGAGTCAAACACCCGGGAGTCTTCAACTTCTCATAGGTCCTGGACGTAGGTAGTGAACTAAGGCTTGTAAAACTGGAATCTGAGCACCTCCTTTGTAAGCTCTACAGAGACTATAAGCACCTTACTTTGGAAGTGGGAAAATTTGACACATTTAACTTTGTTCTCAGTTTTTGGGATCTCCGCTGAAAGGAAAGAGAAAAAGTGTCACTGTAAAAGCTTGTTGCATGCCTAGAAGAAAAGTGTAGGAGTGATGAAATATGGAATCTTCCATGCTGCTTCTAGAAAGCAGTGGGCCAGCTCCCATGATTGACTTCATTGCAACAAAGGTATGTGCCAGACAACCGCTTTAAGCCAGTTTGTGGGTCTGAAGCAGTAAACAAAACAAAACAAAATATTGGTTCTCCTAAGCGGCTGAATGGAACCAGTTGAATGTGTATCACTATGAGAAAGAACTGCCCGGCAGAGAGAGAAGTTTAGAAACATTTTTACACTAAAATCTTTTACACAGAATGACCATTGAAGTCAGACCTGGAGTTTATTAGCTGTGCGACCACAGGTAGACAGTTTGTCACTCTAAGCCCTTGGTTTTCTGACTTGTAAAAGGGAAATAATAGCTAACTTGAAGGATGGCTGTAGAGATCAAATGAAATGTTGTATGTAAAAGACTGTGAAACAGATGGCCCTCTATGGGTTATCGCCATCATCACCATCCTTCCTCAGCCTAGAATCCCTTCCTCCTTCTCCCTGCCCCATTAATTCCCACTCTTCCTTAAAGATAGCTTAGAGGGCTTCCCTGGTGGCGCAGTGGTTGAGAGTCCGCCTGCCGATGCAGGGGACACGGGTTCGTGCCCCGGTCTGGGAAGATCCCACATGCCGCGGAGCGGCTGGGCCCGTGAGCCATGGCCGCTGGGCCTGCGCGTCCAGGGCCTGTGCTCCGCAGCGGGAGAGGCAACAGCAGTGAGAGGCCCGCGTACCGGAAAAACAAACAAATATATATATATATAGCTCAGAGTCAGTCACCTTTTCCAGGAGGCTTTCATGGACTCCCTTTCCCCCTCATTATGGTATAGGTGCTTCCAAAGCATCTTGTGATATCCCTATTTTGGCACTAACCACACTTAACTGAAACTGTAAAGTCGCTTCCCCCATTAGAACTGTGGGCTCCTTGAATACAGAGAACACTGTACTTCTGAGAGTACAGCTCTCAGGACAGGGCCTGGAAGAACAGTAATCAATGACCTGACATTTATGACATATGTGGACACCATCCAACCTCAGAGATAGGGAAAGAGCAGTCTATGTCACTGATTCCCTCCCTTGGCAGAAAACATATCCAATCAATCAAAATTGAGATGGCACATCCCTGATTCCCAGTCTGGCTCTTTGAATCCTATAACTCTAAGGCAGGAAAAAGCTTTAGAGAGTGCCTCATCATGGCGGGAGGGGGGAATATCTCAAGGAGCTTGTGTGCCTTAAAAAATGTATTCGACATTATAAGTTTATATTTGGAAAAGTCAAAGAGGGACTTTACTTCGTTGTGTTTTGGAATGGAAAGCCAAAAAAAACCTTCGTTGGTGGGGATATTTATACATGAGTCATATCATGGGGAAGGCAATCAGAACTGGGGCAGGGAAACATGAGGTATCTGTATCTATCAAAAGGAGGCAGGCATTACTGAAGTCTGACAAACACTGATCTATTTTCAACCATTTATTTGCATACATATGGGGAAACTGAGGCCCAGGGGGACAAAGAGGTGTGTCCAAGGAGACACAGCTTGTAGGCAGCAGAGGCAGGATTTGTGACCCCCAGATTAGTGTTCCCCCACTACATCTCAGCCTCACCATGGCCTTGTGTGCTGAAGAAGTGGCACGGCCCTAGGGCAGGAGGACCACTGGGTTGAGGACTGAGAGGTGGAAGGAATGTGATCCTGGGAAAGCCAGTGGTCATATGCTCACATACAAAATGGGGAAAGTAATGTTCTATCACACAGGGCTGCTGAAGGGTCAAAGGAGAAGAGAAATTCCTTTATAAACTGCAAAACATTATTTAAAAATGGCCTTTCTGGCATTTAAATCATCCAGCTGGTAAAAGAACAGCACACCAAAGCTATAAATGTAGACTCTCCATGACTTCAGCATAACCACAAACAAGGATTTCCAGACAAGTAGGAAAATTAATGCTAATCAAAACTTCCTGAGCACTTTTTTTTTTTTTTAATTATTTATTTTTGGCTGCGTTGTGTCTTTGCCGCTGTGTGCGGGCTCTCTCCAGTTGTGGCAAGCGGGGGCCACTCCTCATCACGATGTGTGGGCTTCTCACTGCGGTGGCCTCTCCCGTTGTGGAGCACGGGCTCCAGGTGCGCGGGCTTCAGTAGTTGTGGCTTGCGGGCTCTAGAGCTCAGGTTCAGTAGTTGTGGTGCACGGGCCCAGGTGCTCCGCGGCATGTGGGATCCTCCCAGACCAGGGCTTGAACCCGTGTCCCCTGCACTGGCAGTCGGGTTCTCAACCACTGCGCCACCAGGGAAGCCCAAAACTTCCTGAGCACTTTTTAATCAGGGGTAATGGTATAAATGGGTAGCCACATGGGGAAAAAAAAGGTAAAGTTACATCTACTTCTCAAATTGTAAACCAGGATAAATTCTAAATAGAACAGAGACCTAAATTTTAAAAATAAAACCATACAAGCACTAGAAGAAAACATGAATGAATTCTTCTATAACCTGGAAAAAGGGAAAACTTTTCCAACCTTGACTCAAAAATTCTGAAACAATGAGGAAAAGATTAGGATTCAATTGCAGAAAAATAACACTTCAACAAGATAAGATAAAAATACCATAAATATAAGGAAAAGATTCAAATTAAAAAGAAAATGTGCAACTTATATCATAGGCAAGAGTTTAATAACCTTAATATAGAGTGAGCTTCTAAAATTAAAGAATAAGGGACTTCCCTGGTGGTCCAGTGGTAAAGAATCCACCTTCCAACACAGGGGACGTGGGTTCGATCCCTGGTCAGGGAACTAAGATCCCACATGCTGCACAGCAACTAAGCTCGCACACCACAACTACTGAGCTCATGCACCTCACCTAGAGCCTGCGTGCCACAAACTACAGAGCCCACAGGCTCTGGAGCCCGCGCCACAACTAGAGAAAAGTCCGTGCACCACAACGAAGAGCCCGCGTGCAGCACCTAAGTCCTGACGCAGCCAAAAATAAATAACTTTAAAAAAAAAAGAAAGAATAAAAAGACCAAGAATCCCATAAATATCCTAGAGCTATAAACAAGCAGCCCACAGAAAAAGAAATGCAAATGGTCTTTAACTTATTACACTCAACCTCACTCATAAGAGAAATGCAAATTAAACTATCCTGAAAACAATGTCTTACCCATCAGACAAAAATACCCAAACTGGACGACAAAATCTGTTAGTGAGTCCATGGACATTTCCATATGTTGCTGGTGGGAAGGCCAGCAGGAGGGTAAAATGGTAAAACCCTCATGGAGGAAAATTTGGCAATATATAGTGAAATTATACGTTCATTTATCTTTTGACCTAAGAGTCTCACTTCTGGAAATCCACTCCAAAGATTTGATGGCAACAATACGAAAAGGCATGTGCATGAGGCTCATTGCAGCACTATTTATAGTTGCAAAAGCTTGGAACAACTCAAATGCCCATCCATGGAGAACTGGTTGGATAAAGTTCAGTGCATCCACGTGGGAGTGATGACTCCACAATACTATTACGTGAAGTAAAAGTAATGTGGAGAAAAGTGAGTACAGTAAGCTATCATTTAGCTAATGGTGCATATCTTTTTAAAAATGGATGGAGGATTCCCTGGTGGTGCAGTGGTTAAGAATCCATCTGCCAGTGCAGGGGACACGGGTTCAAGCCCTGGTCGGAGAAGATCCCACATGCTGCGGAGCAACTAAGCCCGTGCGCCAAAACTACTGAGCCTGCACTCTAGAGCCCGCGCGCCACAACTACTGAGCCTGCGTGCCACAACTACTGAAGCCTGCATGCCTAAAGCCCATGCTTCTCAACAAGAGAAGCCACCGCAATGAGAAGCCCACGCACCGCAACGAAGAGTAGTCCCCACTTGGCGCAACTAGAGAAAGCCCAGGCGCAGCAACGAAGACCCAACGCAGCCAAAAAAAAAGAAAAAAAAAAAGGACAGATAAACCAAAATATCCTTTTTAAATAGCTACTTGTAAGGGAAGGGATGAAACTGAATGGAGGGGACTAATACAGGAGCTAGACTTCTTTAAACATACTTTGTTTTGGACCTTGGAAACTTGTAAATATCTTCCAGAATTATAAAACATAAAAAGATTTTAAGCAAACTTTAAAAATCAAAAGAAAAATGAAATAAATGAACCTGTGTATCAAGTCTGTGCCACAGCCATGGAGAGATGAATCATCTCCAGTGACTTTAAAACATAGGACTTTGTTCATTCCTAGTGGGTAAACCATAAGGACAAAAAGAACTGTGAAACAATCTTAAACTGTAAAGTATTATATTATAGGTAGTAATGCTGGTATTGCCTTTTTGAGACTATTATGTGTGGACTGTAAGGTAAAGCAAACGAGTACTGGTGTTGGCGTCACTGAAATTTTCAGCGTGGAAAAAGGAAATATGTCTGTGCAATAGATGACGTAAAAACCCTGTCATCCTGAATTTGAATTGGAAGCATCAGTATAAACTCATTAAGTATACTATACTGTCTTGAAAAACAAAAATATATTTCCTTTCTCTGTCCACTGAATATGTCTAGAAACAATGATCAAACCAGTAGCAATGAGCACCTCTGACACCTGGAACATGATCCAGAGCTCTTTAGAGAAATGGATGATTCCAGATCTGGGGAAGGAAATCTGGAAGAGCCTGGAACATGTTATGTCAGAAACCATGGAAGAAATAAAACACTACTGAGGTCATGTCAAAAAAAAACTCAGGAGCCAATTTGAAGAGGCTCTCATTGGTCAAAATGGAACCATTTGAGTCAATAAAAGTAATTACAATGGATTAGAACGTACCAAGTATTCAATACTTTTACACCATAGGTTCAGTATGACACTAAAATAAAACAAAACAAACAAAAAAACCAAAGAAACAAAACCCCTCATTGATCACCTTTAGAAGCAATCTGCTTGGAAATTAACTTGAAAAGTAATACATAAAAGAAAAGAAGCAAGCACTTATCCTATCTTTCTTATAGTTGTAGCTTGGGTTTGATGAGGGGCACTTCTTCTAGGGTATTTCAGCCCATAAATTTTAAAAGAATGATAGAGTATCACCATTTGGACACCTCTAGGGAAATAATGAACCTAGGCAGTGGTTTCAGTGGTACTAACGTGACAAGAGGAAATCAAACATCATACACTTCTTAACAGATGTGCACAATGACACCTGTAAGTATTCTAGCCCCCCCAAATCAAACTTCAGTCTAATATTTGATCAAGCTTCTAGAACAAACTAGCAATTCACAGGAAACACAGTGGACAGAGGAATATGTTAAATGACACTACTGAGGCTGGGAGGCGAGGAATCATGAAAATGCAGATTGTGGGAAATTCTACAGGGCAAATGACCCAGTTTGGTCAACAAATAAATTGGGAAAGGAAGAGGGAGAGAGGGAGAGAGGCAGAGAGAGAGACAGAAACAGAAAAACTCTAGATTAAAGGAGGTTTAAGAGCCATTATTTAACTACAACCCTGAAATGCACAGTTAAAAAGTTATTTGGGGAAATTTAAACACTGATTTGACAATGAATAATATAAGAAAATATTGTTAATTTGTTATAGGTGTGATAATGGTATGGTAGTTAGCTTTAAAGAGTCCTTATCTTTTAGATACTAAAGTTTAGAGAAACAAACAGAAGTTTATGGGTGGAATGATATGTTGGGAATTTGCTTTAAAATAATCTGGGGGTGTGGGGAGTAGATAGGAACACAGAATAAATAAGTTTTCTCTTTCTCCATAATAAATAAAAAGTTAAAAATAAATAAAAACAATAATGTTAAAAACAAGCCAATTTCCAGTTGATGCAGAGACCCTGTAAGGCAATCCGAGACTCAGCCCTTCAAAATAAAGTCAACTTCCAAACTGTGAAGTCACCTACCCAGAATGCCTAGTCTGAGATTCTCTGAATTTCTGAAACTTATCATAGACTAACAAAATACTTCACTATAATCATTCATTTAAAATGTCAGATCATGACACTTCTCTGCTCAAGTCTCTCAGTAGCTCCTCATAGAACTCAGAAAAATAGGTGAAGCCCTTTCAATGGTCTACAAAGCTCCCCCTACTTGCCATCCCCTGTAGTAGCCAGCCTGAAGGTGACCCCAATGAGCTCCACCTCCTGGTATTTGAACTCTTATGTAATCCCCTCCCACTCTGTTCCAAGGTAGCCCTGTGTGCTCAATAGAATAAAGCAGAAGTGATGGCATGTTATTTCTGAGATTAGGTTACAGACACTGCAGTTGCCACCTTGGCTGCTTTCTCTCTCCCATGAATCACTCATTCTGGGTAAAAACCAGCTGCCATGTCATGAACAGGTCCATGTAGAGCCCACCTGGCAAGGAACTCAATTTTCCTACCATCACCCTTGGGAGGGAGCTTAGAAGCTGATCCTTGAGCTCCAGTTAAGCCTAAAGGAAAGTTTTTCTTAAAGGGCCAGGCAGTAAATAGTTTAGTCCTTGCAGGTCATATGGTCCCTACTGCAAACTACTCAACTCTACCGTTGTACGCAAACAAAAAATAATGGGCATGGCTGTGTTCCAATAAAACTTTATTTACAAAAAGAGGCAGTAGTTTGTTAACTTTTGCATGACTGCAGCCGAGGCCCACAGCTTGACAGCAATATCGTGAAACCCTGAAGGAGGACCACCCTGGTAAGCTGCTCCTTAGACTCCCCATCCTCAGAAACTGTTGACTGTTTTAATCTGCTACGCTTGGCACATCCTCCCCTATCACCGCCCACCCCGCAACACACATACCCCTTCACCTTTCTAGTTTTACCTCATCCTTAGACTCTCCACCACACACTCAGCTCAGCAGCCCCTTTGTTGCTCCTTGAATGTAGCAGAGACACTCCTGCCTCAGAGCCTTTGTTCTGTTATTGTGTCTGGATGCTTCTCCCCCAGGTATCTAGTTGGATCCACTAGCTCTTTCCTCAATTGAGCCCTTCTCAGTAAAGCCTTTCCTGACCCTATAGACAAATTCAACATGCCTCCCTCCCTACATCCCTTATCTCTGATTTTCCTTCATAACATTTACCACCATATACCATACATTTTGCTTTGTCTTCCTCCACTGGAGTATAAGCTTCACGAAGACAAATGTTTCTATTTTGTACTGCAGTATCCCCAATGCCAGCAAGCAGTTGCTCTCAATAAATCTGTTAAATGAATGCGCTTGTCTCAACTAACCTGCCAACTCCTTAAAGGCATGTATATCTTACCTGGCAGAGTGTACCCAGGTCCCAGCACACAACATCAAATGCTAAATTAACTGTGTTTCTGAAAGATTACTCTAGGGGAGAAATTAAGGAGGCAGCTGGTGTTTGCAACACTTGATCCTCACTCTGCGCTCTCCATAGGCAGCTTCACCCATGCCCACTGTTTAGTACCCAGGTGCACAAGACTAGCAGGTATCTTCACCTAGATCCTTCCTCTGAGCTCTAAACCTACGCTATATTCAACTTCATGCTTGACACCTTCTGGACCTCCAATTCAGCATGGCCTAAACCTACTCTTGCCTTCTTCCAATGTTACCAAACTTGGCAAATGCCACCATCTAAGCCCACTGTATGTCATCCTTGACATTTCTCCCTTTCCACCAATGTCCATCACCAAGTCCCACAAATTTTATCCTCTGAAAAATCTCTAAAATCTACTTCTCCCATCTCCAACACCTCTTACCTACCATCACAGATACAGCCATAAGCCTCCTGTCTCCCTGCATCCAATGACTGCCACTGAAAACCATTTTTCGTAATGCAGACACAGATCTTTTTCAAAACGCTTATCTCATTACACTCCACTTAAAATTCAGTAGCTTACCATTTCTCTCGATTAAAGGCAAGCATCAACTTCTGTCCTGCATGTGCTGGTTTCTGCTTACCTTTCCAGATTCTTCTCATAACCAATCATTCCATTCCAGATGCACTGGATGCCAACCAGATCCTCAATGTCCCAAGAATTTTACCTATGCTGTTCCCTCTGGCTAGAACACCCTTTTCTGTTTACCCAGAGATTACCTGGCCTGTTCTAGGTCAGCTCAAACACCCTGTTACTTTCCTTGACTGCATCAAATTCCTTTTTAAAACCCCTCTTCTTTGTTGTATTTTACATGATTATTTGGACAGTTTCCCTCACCATACCTGGAAACAGGCTGTTTTTTCTCCATTGCATCCACAATGCTCAAGAGCAAGCACATAGTAGGATGTCAGTAACTATTGGTGAAAAACATGAACAATTCAAATGGGGCAGTTAGGGAGTTGCTGTGTAACATTGGTGAGTACTTAAAACAAGGTCTTAATAAGAGAATTAAAACTTTTAACACTCCCAAAACCAATTATATTCATCTGTATTAGGTCGGTATACTCAAGATCTGGCAACATGATTCTACTATCAGGACTCACAGCCCATGCCTGAGGTACTAATACTACCTTGGGACCAATGGAAAAGTAAACTTATATGGCTCCCATAATTCTCATCTACAATTTGGATTTTGACAAACCATGCTGCTTAGAGCTCTCAAAGGTTGCTTTACTTGGGATAAAGGGTCTATCTACTATAAAGTTTTATGCAACAGAAGACCACCATTTTTAGCATGATCAGGAGGGGGTGCTGAGAGGAGAGAGAGGATTCCAACTGGCTGAGTGAATTATTATTCAGACAAGGAACACAGACACAGTGTACTGGGCAAGATAATGAGTTCAGATTTGAAGGTTTTGCGTTTCTAGTGCCCACAAGGCATCTGGACAGAGACCTCTAATAGGCAAGCTGGTTTAGAGCAGTACTATGCTCAACTCATAGAGCCTTTAGGCTAATTAGGAAAGTTGCTCCTTTGAAGCAAAGGGCAGGAGTGATTCAATATTGAGCACCTATGTGCCAGAACTGTTCTAGGCACTCAGGATTTCATTTATAAACTGTACAACGATATTTGAGACTGTCAAGAGAATTGAAATACTTTATTATATAAAGTTATACCCAAAATTGTGCTTCATTTTTTCACTGTATACTTTAACTCAAGGACATTTGTAAAAGTAGTACACTCCAGAAATCCTGGAAGAAATTCCACTAGCTATAGGCTATTTAAATACTGCTTACAGAAAGTTTTAAAAAAAAACAACAGATGAGTACCAAAGAACTTATTTACAAAACAGAAGTAGAGTAACAGATGTAGAATACAAACTTATGGTTACCAGGGGATAAGGGCAGCGGGGGTGGGGGGTGGGGATAAACTGGGAGATTGGGACTGACATGTACACACTACTATACATAAAACAGATAACTAATAAGAACCTGCTGTATAGCACAGGGAACTCTACTCAACACTCTGTAATGGCCTATATGGGAAAAGAATCTTAAAAAAGAAAAGGAGTGCATGTGTATAACTGATTCACTTTGCTGTATACCCGAAACCAACAAAACATTGTAAATCAACTATACTCCAATAAATTTTTTTTAAAAAAAGTATTAAAGGGGGGCTTCCCTGGTGGCGCAGTGGTTGAGAGTCCGCCTGCTGATGCAGGGGACACGGGTTCGTGCCCCGGTCCGGGAGGATCCCACGTGCCCCGGAGCGGCTGAGCCCGTGGGCCATGGTCGCTGGGCCTGTGCATCCGGAGCCTGTACTCCGGAACCGAAGAGGCCACAACAGTGAGAGGCCCGTGCCGACGAAAGAAAAACAAACAAAAAAAAGTATTAAAGGAAAGCCAGCACCATATAAACAGCATACACTTAAATCAAAGAGATGAATGCTTAACATACAGAGTAATGTTTTTTATTCACTGATAAACTGAAGGTCCATTTCCAGATGTTTCTCTTGTATACTTCATTTGTTTTGTTAGCAAGCAAAGCCCTGAAAGGGATGGCTTCATCTAGTCCTCAGACTCGGATCCATCTTCATCTTGACTAATCTGGAAGTAACGAAGTTCATAAGTCTCCTTGTCGGACGCAACCACACGAAGCCAATCACGAAGATTGTTCTTCTTAAGGTATTTCTTGGTGAGGTATTTCAAATACCTTTAAAATAAAGACATGAATTTCATAAAATACCTACTGTGTAAAGGCTTATTATATAAAATATGCACTGTCATATTCGTCTTCTGTGTTCCCAGTTCCCTCCACAATCTTTCCTTTCATTTGTATTAAGCATTAGCAAGGTTGCTAGGGATATAAATATGGCAGCATCTCAACCCCAATTAAAATCAGTTTATGCCCTATCAAAACCCTTATTTCTCCCCTCCCCAAATAAACTTTATGCTTAAGAGCATAATAGTAGTTTCCTCTTCAGTCTTACTGCCACATTAGATTTTTTAAACAATATACGATCTTATTCTTCAAATGTTATGTACTAAAATGTCAACATTCTCTTCCCTACTATCAACCTCCCTAACCTTAATCCCACCTTGGATAAACAAGAGGCAACCCGTCAACAGCGCTGAATCCAATTCACAAGTTTAAGATTATCCAGTCTTGCAACTAGCATATGGCTCAGTCCTTATAAAAAAGCTTACAGCAGGCCTAATTTCACCATTCCAGCCATTCTCACCGTTTACGTTTTACAGCAATCCTGAACTCGCAAGCATTCGTCTCAAGCCTCCCTGCCCTTTGTTAATGTTGCTCCCTGTTAGAAATACTTCATTCCACTGGCAACGCTAAGCTTATTCTCAGGTTCTCTGCAAATTCTTGCTTTACCAATCTCTACCTTCAATGTAACAGTTACAGTACTGCATTTATAACAATTATCTGCATGTCTATAAGATCCTTGAAGACAGATACTTCATCTCCAAATACCTAGTGATTAATCCATGACCACAGCTAACATGCACTGCTACCACCTTAATCCAAGCCACCATTTCCTACCACAATAGGCTCCTAAGTCTTCAGTTTCCACCATCAATCTTCCTCAGCCACAACAATCAGTTCCTTAATTTGCATGGCTCACTACTGCATTTCATTTAGATGAAGCTTCCCCTGACCACTTTATACACCAACCTTCTTTATGCACGTACACAGCACTTATCAACTACTTAATATTGCATTTCATTATCTCTCTTCTCCACTCTAGAATTTAAGTTCCTTGGTAGTGGGTACTTAGTCTGCTTGGTTCACTGCCAGGCTACTCAGTCCTGCAACAGTGCTGCCATGTATTATCTACTATTTGCCAAGTAGACTGAATGAACGAAAACTGGCTGCAACATCAACGTTAAAGACTTTACCTTTGATTGGCTGCTTCTACTAGACAACCAAAACTAAGAAAGTTGGGACACTACTCCCAAGTTACACAACAGATATGTTTCTTCAAACGTATTCTAATATTAAAGCACCCAACATTGTTAAAACAAAATACCATGGAAAACAAATACCAACCTTTTAGAGAACTGTTTCTCAGAAGCAACTGTGATTTTACTCTTGAAGCGTTCAATGTGAACGACATTCCCAAGATTTCCAGTTTTTCCATTCACTTTAACCTTCTCCCGTAGAAACTGTTCCTATTTTAAAACAGAAAAAATGCCACACTAGGGAAGAAAACCCTAGATATTCACTAGGGAAGGTACCCTAGGAACAGAGCTTAGGTTAAAATCAAATATTACATACTCAATTCATTTTTAAGATGATAAAAAACAAGTTGAATTGAGTGATACTTACAAAATTTCCAGAATCAAAAATTCCATCTTCTACTGGATGAGTAAGGTCCAAATTAAACTTCCAGGTTGACTTCTTAGGCTTCTTGTCTTTCTTCTACAGAAAGTTAATATAATTATGGCTCTCTACAAGAATTTATTCACTTTATACACAAAATCAAAGATCTGTATCAGTGCAGTATTGTACAATGAGGCTATATACATGAAATGGTGCAAAATTCTAAAAAAATTGCTTAATACTTATCAGATATACCCTAACTTTTTTTTAACCAGGCTATGTGTAGGGGGAGTACACTCATTAACTTGGTTAAAATCAAGTTTCATGAAATCCGATGGAAATTTCCCCTGTTCACCACGTAAGTGCCTCACAAGGGCAAAGCTCAAGAAAGCGCAAAGTATATGCTGAGCTACTACTAGTTTCCTTCATCAGAAGATTCCAAAGAATCCTATTTTGCAAATGGAAAAGAATAAGAGAATCAATCTACTTTCTACTACAAGTTAAAACTAAAAAATACCCACCTAGCTTGGTTTGAACCGCTAACCAGGCCCATTTTGTTCAAGTTATCAAGACTGTGGGCTTCTATTATTGATAATTTTCCAGACCACAGATGTTCAATTTTAAATTACTAAAGGCACTACTTTAGTACTGCCATCCCCACTGCAGATGGGGAAACAGGTAGTGTACCACCTAGTCCAAGCTCAGCCGCCTGCCAGAACAGGATATTCTGCCCACTAATGTGTAGGGAATTCAATCCTTAATGCTGTTATGGGTGAGGAAAGGAAAGGGGAGAGATACCTTTAATCTGGTAATTTTTTTTTTAAACATGTATTACTTAAGTTTTCCATACCCAAAACTTTTAGGCCAATACCGCGGAATAAGGCTACACGTAAAATCCAACCAAATGGATACCAAGCACTAAAGCCAGTTCGCTTTCTTAGGCAGTGGCATACTTTGTGCCAAAAAAATTTATCCCGAACTTGGAACTGGTAAAAGAGAAGACTAGGAACTGGCCTTGACTGGGCAATTTATACCTTTGTTGGGGCATCGGTTAACTTCGGACAGGCAAGTCATTTATCTGGGGGGAGAGATAAGCCCAGAGGGCTTTGGACATTATCTACTTTCGTATTTAACCCAGCAATTTTACCCTAACATCAAATGTTCTTTGGACCGGCTTTAACGTATTACTGGTCCCCTTATTAATAAATAAAGTCTCTGAAGCATGTTCCTTTTCTATTTGCTTAAGAGTCGTGGCTTTCACCTTTAAAAAAAAAAACTCGTTATGAGATAATGAAGAAATTTCTTCCCCAACTTAGTTTTAAAGTTCTCTGAAACTTCTGCAACCGCGGCTATCCCGGGAGTTGAGTGTCTCGGGTGCCCCTCCGCCCTGGCAAGGCCATTCGACCGGGCCTGCCCAATTACCCACATTTGCTTCCTAGTGCAAATAAACAGGTTATCATCGGCGTTACCAGGCACGAGGGAGAAAAGCAATGGCCCAAATTCTGTCCCACTAGCCCCGTTCACCGTCGTGCTTCCTCCTTCCCTGCGCTCCCACGACCGCCCATCCTAACCCAATTCTGGGCCCAGCTCGAACTCCTCCAGACCACATGGCAGTTGCCAGGAGTCAGAAACTTATAATCTTAACATCCTGGTTGTGTTCCTGACCCAAGTCTCCATTTTTACCCTTCCTCGACCTAGACTTTGACGCTCCCAGCTCGCCAGCTGCAAAAATCATCTACATTGGAGTAATATACTCCCAGCGAGACCAACGTCACTCACCACGGCCATCTTGCACGCCGGCAGCGCGATCAGAGAAAAAGCGAAGGCCGGCGGCACACATTTATACCAAAGCGTGCTGCGTCACGCGCCGAGATCGTAAGATCGCCGCCTCCCGGAAGAGGACTTGGGAGGAGCGCGGAGGCTAGTAACCCAGGAAACCGGGGGCGTAGCCTGGAGTGCAGTAGGCAGTCACTTTTCCTGAGCGTCCACCAGCGGCGGTAGCTGAAACCATTCACGATTTTACGCTGGTGACGACAAACGCTGGTTGACCACAGAGGTCTCTGCGGTTGCTTGCTGGGAGGCCGCTCCAGATGCACACACCCGAGGGATACAGGAAACATTTTTCACTAATCGCCTGGATCTTTTTTCCAATCAGGGCAAGGCAATGTCTCAGGTTCCTTTGGGATCTCCTGTCTTATATTGCAATTATAATCTTCCAGCAAAAAAAAATTATTTCTGTATATATGTTTTTAAGTCTTGTTTTCTAAATAACTGTTGAGGGAAATCAGTGTTTCAGGGAGCCAAAACAAACTTGGTTCTTGAGGGGAAAAAAAAACCCCAAAACGAAAAAACAACCCCAAAAAAACCTTTCAGCGAAGAATACATAGTGCTCACTTGTTCACACATTGTGCATAATTTATTCTATTTTATAGGTTTTAGAGTTAATCCTAGGACTCCTGACTTTCATCCAAAATGCCTCGCAGTTAATATTCAAGGAATATTTGCTGAGACCTAACTACTAAAATGTAAAAGACACACCAGGATGGATGTGCAGTGGTGATAGTCTTGATGACAAAAGGAAAAAAGAAGTCATTTTTGAGTTTTGAAGGATTGTAAGTTGACGTCGTTTCAGAAAAGTGGCATGCCTCTCAGCGTTTTGCAGTATTTTTTGGTGAGGTTAAACTGTCATGCGGGGGACCAGGGGTAGCAGATGGCGTGGACTTTTGTTGTTAATTTGGAGGGTGACCCTAGAGAGTGACAGCTGTGTATTTCCTTTATGACACTGATTAGTAATAGTGAGAACTATACTTTAATGAAGCATACAACGTGTAGGTTCTAAAAAGAGATGTTGAATTCCTAGAAGAAATCCGTTTCAAGATTTTTTGCTTGTTTGCCTTAAGAACCACCATGACTTCATTTGTTTTCCAAACATTAAGGGGAGAGAAGAGCCATTGGCATTTTCTCCTTGAGGGCTGCCCAGGCTGAAAAGCAGAAATGATCCTTGTACTATTGGATGTTTTGAAAATAAGCCATTAATTGAGGCACTTATTACTTTGTTGCTTGTTTTTGGCAGCCTTCCATGTCATGACAAAAAATCCTTAAGAACTATTAAGCCATTTGTACAAAGTGGGTATTAAAAACAACATGTGTTTCAAAATAACTAGTAATCCCCAAATAACTAAATAGAAGCTATAACCGAAAAAATCTCCTCTTAATTAGGAAAAAAAAACCCTAAAAAATATATTAACTGCAAATGGGCAGATTAGATAGTAAGGTTAAATATTGTAAATAACCAAATTTTACACACACAGAGTCTCTCTCCCTGTCTCTCTCTCTCTCTCTCTCTCTCTCTCTCTCTCCATGTATATATATGTATGTATATATATATATATATACAATGCCTATCAACACCCCATAGATATTTTTTATTTTGACAATAGATTCTAAAACATATGAAATAATAGGTGTCTAAAAAGAGCCAAGACAATTTAAAACAATGAAGGGAAGTTGTCTTTTCTGCAATTCAAACATAAGATCCTATAATATATGATAGATACATTTCTGATATATTATAAACTTCAGTCATTGGATCTATATGATAATGGAGCCTGAATAGAGCAGTAAAATAAAATATAGAAGGATATGGCAGATTACATTCACAGAGAAACCCTCCCATGTGTAGCCACCTTAAAAAACTGGCTAAAATATAGTTTTATCAATAATTTCTAATGTATGGTTAAGTTGGTGGAAAAGTAAAAGAATTTTTTTGGAGACAGAAATGACCAGTCCTCATGCTCATAAAAGTTTAGGGCTAGAATTAGGTCTGCTCAACTAGCATGAGAAAGCTCCAGCCTAAAAATGTAGTTTAAAAATATGCTTGGCTTGGTAGTGCCAGGCAGAAGCAAATGCAAATAAGTGTCTTTAATATATTTAAAAGTTAAACTATTTAAAATACGATAAGGGAAACAGGGACAGTCGAAATTGGCCAGGATTTTTTTTTTTTAAAAAAAGAACAGGCCTTCCCTGGTGGCACAGTGGTTGAGGGTCCGCCTGCCGATGCAGGGGGCACGGGTTCGTGCCCCGGTCCGGGAAGATCCCACATGCCGCGGAGCGGCTGGGCCCGTGAGCCATGGCCGCTGAGCCTGCGCGTCCGGAGCCTGTGCTCCGCAATGGGAGAGGCCACAACAGTGAGAGGCCCGCGTACAGCAAAAAAAAAAATAATAATAAAAGAAAAGAACAAAGTAGAACTTCTAGAAATTAAAAATAGAAGATCTTTAATTAGAAAAGTGGATGAGTTAAACAGAAGAGTAGACAACAACTGCAGAGAAAATTAGTGAATGGGAAATTACTTAGAATAAAACATAGAAAAGCAAAGAGATAGAAAATATAACAGGCAGGTTAAGGGACAAGGATGTCAGAGTAAGAATGTTCCAGTTATGTCAAATGGGAGATCTAAAAGGACACAATAGAGGAAATGGAGGAAAGGGAAAATTTAGAGAAATAACAGCTGAATTCTTAGATTCAGGAAGCCCAATAGACCTCAAGCAGGATGACTGAAAAGAAACGCACACCTAAACACTTGTAGTGAAACTTCAAAACACAAACGCAAAATTATTTTGAAAGCATCCCGAAAGTAAAACCAAAATATTTACTAACAGGGGTTATATTAACAGCTGACTTCACATAAGCAATAATGGAAGCCAGAAGCAGAGGATTATTATCTTCAAAGTGCTAAGAGAAAATAGCTGTCTCCCTAGAACTAAAAAGTATAAAACTATCTTTCAAGAGTAAAGATGCATTTAAGACATTTTTAGATAACACAGTGGAAAATCTGCTATCAGCAGACCCCCAGGAAAGGAGCTCTGAAAAATATACTTCAGGATAAAGGAAAAGAATCCTAGAAAGAAGGCCTATGGGCCAAAAGAAATAGTGAGCAAAGAAAATGGCTAACTTGTGAATGAATCTAAACAAACACCTACTGTATAAAAAAATAACATGTTTATTTTGTGGGCTTAGAGTGCTAGTAATGTTCTGTTTCTTGATCTTGGTGGCGGTTACATGAGTGTGTGTAGTTTGTGAAAATTCATCAAGCTGTAAGTTTATAATCTGTGTGCTTTTCTATATATGTATATGTTACATTACAATTAAAAATGAGAATAGTTTAAATTACTGTATGCCCAATTAGAAGAAATGAATACCAAAAAATACAACTTAGAATTTACACAAGAAAAAACACACTATCTGATAGTCCTCTATCTTTTAACTAAATTGAATTTGTAATTAAAACCTTCCCACAAGAAAAACACCCATATAGCTTCACCAGTGAGTGCTACCACACATCTGAGGAAAAAATAATGCTAATTTTAACAGACACCTTTTATGCCCAAACTCACACTTGGTCAGCTTCCCTTTTAATCCAGAAGAGGGGAGCATTTATCCACAGTTTCCTGTCCCCCACTGGTCAATGGTTATACATGGGGTGTTAACTGCCTTGTATTTCCAGGTTGTACATGTGTAAATGAGTGTTAGTAGGGAGATTCCCACGCCTCTCCTCAGAGAAGCCATAGAGATAAAAGGTGAAAAATATATGGGGAGACACTGCCAAGTTGCACCTGCTCCAAATTGCCACTCCCTTCTTCTTTCTCTTGAGTGGACAGTTCAGAAGTACATTCTAGGGCTTCCCTGGTGGCGCAGTGGTTAAGAACCCACCTGCCAATGCAGGGCACACGGGTTCAAGCCCTGGTCCCGGAAGATCCCACATGCCGCGGAGCAACTAAGCCCGTGTGCCACAACTACTGAGTCTGCGCTCTGGAGCCCGTGAGCCACAACTACTGAAGCCCGCACACCCTAGAACCCGTGCTCCACAACAGGCGAAGCGAAGCCACCGCGTTGAGAAGCCCACGCACCGAAACGAAGAGTAGCCCCCGCTCGCCGCAACTAGAGAAAGCCTGCGTTCAGAAACGAAGACCCAACGCAGCCAAAAATAAATAAATAAATAAATTAATTAATTAATTAAAAAAAAAAAAGAAGTACATTCTACATCATTGCATGGAAGATCCCAGCAGGATTAAGCCTCACTTGTCCCCAGCACACTCCTGTTTGCTTTTGCTCTTTCCCACTTCCTGGTTCCTTATTTCTGTTACCTGGGATCATTTCCCCAAATAAACCAAATGTATGAAGGCTAAGACACCAAGTTTACACAAACTCTTTCAGTCATCAACTTGTTTATATTAGTAGAAATATTTATTTTAATATACTATAATCACAGATATCTTATTAATAAAACCATATCCAGCAACCTGTTATGCAGCAAGTTGGGCCATTATTTCCAGTGGATATGCAATTGCATGTGTACAAAATTTAAAATAATCTGCAGATAAATTATCAGAATTAATATGTGAATTATCAGGATTGCTGGATACAAAGTTTAGGTATAAAACTCAATTGCATATCTATAAACCAGCAATACATTAGAAGATGAAAAGTAAAGAAGATATTTTCAATAACATAAATATATCAAATACCTATGAAAAAATAAAAAATGTACAAGACCTCTACACAGAACTATAAAATATAATTGAGAAAAATTAAAGAAGACTAAATAAGTAGACATTCATTGTGCCTTGACTGGAAGAACCAATATAATAAAGATGTCAATTCTCTCCAAACTGAATTATAGGTTCAATGTGATCACAAACAGTAGCTTAACAGATGTTTCTTTCCTTCCTTCCTTCCTTCCTTCCTCCCTCCCTCCCTCCTCTTTCTCTCTCCTTTTTCCCCTTCTTTCCGTCCATCCATCTATCCATCCTTCCTTCCTTCTCTCTTGAAACCAATTTGAAAATTTGTATGGAAACACAGATACCAGAATAGCCAGAATATACTTGAAGAAGGAAAAATAAAGTGGGAGGGCTTGCTCTATAGATTAAGATTATTTTAAGGATACTATAATTAAAACAATTGGATATTGTTTCACGGTTAGACTTACAGACCAATAGAAGAGAGAGCCCAGAAATAAGCACACACAAATGTGTGTTTTTGCCATTTATGACAAAATGACACTTAAGAACAGTGGGGAAAAAGTTCTCACAACCATCATTTTTTTTCTAATTATTTTTCTAATATGCAAATCCATGTACACCTGCAAAAACATAAACCTTGCAGTCAACGTAAAACTTTAAAATCCACACTACTATTTTGTACTGGAAAGATTATAGATATTTTAATGAATGTTTGTAATAGTCTAATAAACATTTATCCATGTAAGTACCAATACGTATTTTAAACCACACACACACACACACACACACACACACACACATACACACACACACACAATGTTATGACATTTAGGCAAACAGGCTCTGAACAGAGTTTTCTGTCATGGTGCATTTGTATTTCATACATCTGCTTTTCCTGCAGCTCTGTGTCTGTACTGGGTTTGTGCATCACACAAAATATCTTACAGGATCAGATGGTGTACCTCAGTCTTACAGCATTCTCTTTTGGAAGACCTCAGGACTGTTAACATCACAAAGGATCACACTGTAACATAGAAAGTAGACGGTATTCTGCATATCTGAAATTTACTTATTCTTAAAACTCACTTTATTTGCTAGAAGCTTATTTATGAAACTGGAATCTGTAAATTTCCCTTTATCCAAACCTACCAGTATTCAATGTTACCACCATTCAAGCATTGTATTAAAAAAAAAAAAGATTTTGTATATGTAGGAAAAATACCATTTCATCGTTTTTTTTATGGAATTTTTTCTGTCTGCACCATGTGCTACAAAATGGAGCATGTTGAGTGTCACGAGGCATTGCACTACCCATCTCCAAAAAAAATCCTCAAATGACATTGCAGACAAACAGTCCTATGGAAGTAAACTGCACAGCTCTGACAAAGGATGTGCTATAGCCCTTCTGTGCAAACAACAGTCAAGTGCTGAGGAGAAACTTATTACTACTGACGAATATTGCTTCTAACTCCTCCAACTTAAGAATGTTCTTCGTTAGATACTCATAAATGAAAGCTAAGGGTATCAGGCAGGGGAAATAGGAACTGAAGTCGCTGCTTGCCCTTTACTAATTTGATAGGAAAGCATTAAAACCTATGATTAAGAAAATGTATACTTGCTTCAATTCATCTCTTCTCTCAGTATGTATTTAGAAAAACCTAAGTAATTATTTTTAACAATTGCAGTTTCAGAAGTAAGATTTTCTCGTTACACAGTGCCACAGGAATTCTGAATAGTTGATCAGCCTTTAAAATGAGAGCAAGTATCTTTTTTCATTGCTTAATTTTATTACTTGTCATTTTTAGCTTAGTCATTCACCTGTTTGTGTCCATTTGGAGTATTTCCACTTTTCACTACTATAGACAATGCTTGAGGAACTTTTAAATAACAAAATTATTATCCTCTTATGCCGAAAGAAATGCTCATGAAAGGAAATATAGAGAAGCAAAAAAGATAATGCATAAAAATATCTAAAATCCCACCTGCTTAGAAATAGCTATTTAATGCTTTGGGGCTTGAATGTTTGTGAATGTGTATTTGTATATCTATATCATTTGGATTACACAAGTAATTACACACATTTGTAAATATTGGTTGGTACTATGCACACTTTTTTGAAATTTAAAAAACTTTTTATTTATAAATTATTTCAAACTTACTGAAAACTGTAAAAATAGTTCAAAACGCACACACATACGTTATAAACATATAAATACAAATGCATAAAAATCTGGATAAAGGATATATAAATATATGTGTGTCTATATATCCTTTAGATTTTTACCTATTGTTAGCATTTTGCTCCATTTATTATTTTTTCTTTACAGTATATCTATAAATCTTTTTATTATATCTGCATTTTCAGTCATAGTTGAAAAGAAGTCAAGTTATGGAGAAATTCACCCATACTGCCTTCTAGGACTTAGTTTATTGTTTCAATTTGGACCACTGCTTCATTTGGAGTGTATGTTGTATGGAATTCATTTTATGTTTTCCAGATTTATTTTTTCCCAATTGTCCCAGCACAATTTAGCGAAATTAATATTTGCCCAGTGGTTTGCAATACCACTTTTATCAAATACTAAATTTCTGTATGTATTTGGGTCTATTTCTAGACTTTATATTCCACTCTATTGGTTTGCCTGTTCATTTGCCAGTACCTCACTCTTTTCATTATAGAGACTTTGTAGCAGTTTTAATTTCTGGTAATGCTAGTCCCCACTCATAGCTCTTTCTTTTCAGTATTTTCTTAGCTATTTCTTGCATGTTTATATTTCCATATGAACTTTTTAGCAACTTGCTTAACTCCATAAAAAAGCTTGTATTTTTGAGCGGGCTGCATTAAATTTATAAACCAAAAGAGGTAGAACTAGCATCTCAATAACATTGAAATATCAGCCAAGAATAAGGAATGTCTTTCCATTTGTTTAAGTCAACTTTGTGTCTTTCTGGAGTGTTTTATAGTTTTCCTCATATACGTTTTGAACATTTCTTTGTATGTTTCTTCATTATATTTCATCCTTTTGTTGCTACTGTAAATGAGGTTTTCCTTCCATTTTATCTTCTAATTGGTTATTATTTTTGTTTATAAAAACTATTGATTTTTGCATGTTAATCTTATATCCTGCTACTTTGATGAATAATTTTATTTTTTGAGTTTATCATTCATTACCTGGGATTTTCCAGGTATACTATCAGATCATCTGAAAATAGAAAAGTTTTTTCTCTTACTTTTACAAGTCTAATGTGTCTTAACTGTTTTCTATTGTCCGATAGTATTGGCTAATACTTTCAGAACAATATAATAGTGGTCAAGATAGTGGGCATTCTTGCCTAGCTAGTTCTTGACCTTACTGAGAATGCCTTTCGTGTTTTTCCATTAGGTAAAAGGCTAGCTTTTACAATTTTATAAACACACACACACGTGGGCATGCACACACATACACACATAAAATGTTATATATACCATGTTATCATGTATAAATGTAGATATATTTATGTTATTCATCCACCTGCTTTCTTTTTTTTTTTTTTTTTTTTTTTTTTTTTGCGGTACGCGGGTCTCTCACTGTTGTGGCCTCTCCCATTGCGGAGCACAGGCTCCGGACGCGCAGGCTCAGCGGCCATGGCTCACAGACCCAGCCGCTCCGCGGCATGTGGGATCTTCCCGGACCGGGGCACGAACCCGTGTCCCCTGAATCGGCAGGCGGACTCTCAACCACTGCGCCACCAGGGAAGCCTCACCTGTTGATTTCTGTTCTTTGTTTTCCGGGAGATGTTTTAAGGATGGGTATTGTTTTGTCCAGTTTTTTTCAGTATCTATGGAGAAAATAATATGACCTATCTCTGTAGACTCATAATATAGTGAATACTATTAAGAGAGATTTCCTAGATATTAACCTGTTTCTACGGGAGTGAATTAATAGATTTCATAATATTGAGTTATTCCTGCATCTCTGATATAAACTCCATGTGGGCATGGGTATCATTTTCTTCATGTGGGGTTTGAGACTATCACTACTAGTATAGAATATTAGGATATTTGCATAAGCATTCGTATTTATTTTGGTTAACTTTATGAAGTTTAGGTATCAATGTTATATTTGTTTTGTAAAAATAATGTAGAAGTTCTGATTTTCTATGCTCTAAAACAATCTATGTAACTTTGAAACCATCTGGTCTCTAAAAGTTTGGTAAAATTCTCCAGTGAAACAATTTGCCTGGTTTTGGTTTTTGGCTGTTGGTTTGTTTTTTGTGAACAGTGTCTCTATTTCTTTTATTTAAATTGTTCTGTTTAAACTTTCTGTTTCTACTGAGGTTGATTCTAATAACCATATTTTCCTTAAAAATTATATCATTTCGGTTTTCAAATTTATCTGCATAGAATTTATTTTTATTTTCTCTGCATTAGTCACTCCTTGTCATTTCTCATTTTTTACATTTGTGTTTTCTTCCTTTATTTACCTTAAATTAGCCAGTGGTTTGTTAATTTTTCAAGAAACCAGAATTTTATTTAATTTGCTATTTTTCTATTCACCTAATTCTGTTTTTATCTTTATCATTTCTTCCCTTGTGCTCCCTTTTGGTTTATTTTTGCTGGTTTTTTCCCCTAGTTATTTGATTTAGGAATTTAATTCATTTATGTTCATTCTTTCATTTTTATTGATATAGGTGTTAAGGCTACAAATTTTCATCTATACTGCTTTACATGGATTCTGATATATAGTGTTTTCATTATCTTTCAGGAATTCTTTGTAGTACCCCTTTCATCGTAGAATTACATAATAGGTTTTAAAATTTCCAGGTAGAAGAGTCTTTTTATTTTCTAGTTTTTTTTTTAATTTAAAATATTTTGAAATAAATTTAACAAGGTACAAAGCCTACATCTAGTTTTGTTTTTAATTTCACTTAGGACTGGTATCAGGGTGTTATTTTTAATATTTCCACTTTATAGAAACTGTTTTGTGTCCTAAATGTCCTTTTTTTTCTGAAGGTTCCATGTATATATTTTTTTCTCCAAGATTTACCTCACTGAATGTATAGGAATTAAAACGAACTAGAGTGACAATAATTTAAGTGAAACACACACATAAACTGTGAACCAAAAAAGGCAGACACACTATCATTATTAGGTAGATAAACCTCCATTCTCCCAGTTAGGATCTTTGTTGCAAATCTGATAGCAAACGTGGTCGCCAAGCCTTTGGGGCCCTCCTAAACACTGGAACACAAGTCATTGTGATGCCGGGTAGTACCCGTGGGTGGCGGCAAATTATTTCGAATGGACTCAGAAATAACTCTCAAATTGGAAAATGGATTGATGAAACCTTGTAGGTGGGTTCTTTTGAGCTGATACACATCCAGTGATTGTAACTGATCCTGCTGAATGTACTGTGGCAATGGATACTTTAAGCTCCCAGTGGAACACACACTTTAGACAAGCAGTAGGGTTTTTAAAGTGGCAATTCCATAGGACACCTCCTGTTTGGATAGAATGTTTAAATATGAGGTTGGGGTGGCAGGAAGAAGAAACTCAGACAGGCTGATACATAACATACAATTAGTCCCTTTTCACTCTTCTTTTACCCTTCTCATGCCTACTTCTGGGAAACAAGCTACTGGTATTTGCAAGTGGCAAAAAAGAGTGAGGCTGAGGGGTGGAAGACTTTAATTTGGTGCTTCTCCCACTGCCCAATTATGCTTGCTGGATATGGAAGATTATGGGTAACCGTGATACTGATCATGGATACGAGGTGACAACTACACTGGAAGTCTTGGTACGGTCCACAAGTCAGGAAGTGACAGAGATGTTCTAGAATAGTACAGTGTATAAAAGGAAGAAACTGCTGAGCCCCTGAGGATGAATCTGTCCAGATGGTGTTGATTAGATATGGTGAGGATTGGGAAAAGGGTGAAGAGTTTGCTTCAGGGACTCATCACACCATTCACGTCGCTGTGGAAAGAGAACAGCAACTCTCGTAAAGGAGGAACACTTCAGATCCTGGGAGATCAGGGGTGGGGAAGGGACCACTAAACTCTCTTGCATTGTGTATCTCTGGAAGAATGCACAGAAAGAGGACGAAGATGGGAAGATGTATTTATTCTTGTACCTATAGAATTTTGAACCATGTATTTTATGTATTCTTAAAAACTATTAAAAATTTAAAGATTAAAAGAAATGTACCTAAATCTGGAACTAAAATCTAGAAATTAACATTCCCAGCTGTAAAGCTAGGGTGCTGTATAGTAAGAACCTAAAATATAAAAATACAAGTTAGATTTTCTTTTAACAGTAATATACAAATTAAGTTCTCGTATGAAAATGTTTCTAGGAATGTATATATACAAGAATAGTGTAAGCTGTTAAATTAACTTTATTTTTATTTAATATAACTGATGATGTTAACAGACAAATATATTTTAATGTAACAAAAATTATAATTGCTAAGTTTACCATCTATATTTTAAAGGATTTCACAATTATTTTAATATCGACAAAGGCTTAATATTTTAATTTTACCCATTTTTGAAATGTAAAATACATGATTATAATAATACCCATACTAGATATCTTACAATTTTAAAGTTTTAGCTAAAACATGTAAGTCTCTGCAGGTAAAAGCATGAGTTCTCTTATACCTATGACAAATAAAATGTATTACTAATAAAGTGCCACTGGATTAGACAATGCCATTTCAAATATTTTCTTTTTGGAGAGGAGGACAAAAACAGTATAGAGCCAGTAATTTGCACTATACTTTGTAACAAGCACAAGAGTGCTTATTTATAGTAGATATTAACCACAATAAAGAATTCCTTTCAAGAATGATCACAACTATGACTTATGACAAGCTGTATAGTCATCACTGAATAAAGTTTATATCCAGAGCTTTAAAAATGTGCAATCTTGAACTAAGATAAACTTAAGTCTACCAATATCAAGACACAGTTTTAGGGACTTTATATAAATAAAGCAATCTCTCTCAATTGTAAAATAGGTTTCGACCTGTTCTAAGGAGACAGAGATAGTGGTGGATGGTAAAGTTTGGCAAGTATGTTTTTAGAAGGTGAAAGCCTGATATGCATTGCTATAAGATGCATCTTTCATGAAAGGAAAACATGCTAATTAGATGTATACAGCACTTTTCAGGCACTTGACCTCACTTGGTAGTTACCTTGATGTTCAGATGGTTATTTAACGAAAAAACATTATATAGAACTTCAAGTCATGTTCCCACAGAACATCTGTGTTCCGTAAGCTAAATCCAAATGTTCCCTGCTAAAATCAAATAATGCCATATACCCAATTCAGAGAAAAAAATTTAATAAAGTTAATAGATTGAATTTTCTCAATTTTAAGATTTTCCACAATAAATTTTTCTTAAGCTTTTGTTGCCTATTACTTGTCTGAATGGTAGGGGAAAAAAAAGGCTTGAAAACTATGAAGTATTTTGCTTAGATGATATCAGAAAATTTTAAGCTGTTGCCAGTTCAATATAATATACTGTTTATGGAAATATGCTTATAGTTCATACATTTTCTGCTTAAGAGCCATATTTTCTCATAATAAATTTGTTCCTAGTTCATATTACAGAATTCAATATGTAAACATTTTAGTGTATCCAAAAAAGTACTATGAATTTTTGTTCTGTTGTCCCTAAGTATGTTTGAGAATCACATCAAAGTTTGGCTCTAAAACTATCTCTGGGTTCCAGGCCAAAGGAATGCTTTCAGATATATCATTAAGGATAAGGGTCTAAGATAAGACTACCAAATTCTTTTCTAAAATGAAAAAAAATATGGCAAGATTCCAGTATAGATGTTACTAATGTTATCATTTTTTTCTTGAATATTTAGTATATGGTTTAAGTATGTTGATATTATGGATTTTTGTTTGTATGTATCACTCTATTATAATTTGGGAAAAATTTGCAATATACTTTCAGGCAGTTAGCTTTGAAATAATGAAACTTCAGCACTTAGCACAAACAGCCCTGAGAACAATGCATTCAAATTACAGTTCAACTAGAAGTAATCTAATTGAGAAACTTTAAAGTACAAAAACAAATTCTGGAAAAGCTGTAAATTAAAAAAAAAAAACCAGTTACCAACATTTGAGGCACTACCAGACTACAGTACTTTTAAGAGTTGGAATGACGTTGTAAAAAGAGCAAACATGCACACTAACTGTGCTATAATGAAAAGTTGTGTCCCCAGATTTTATAGCCTAAACATTTTACTGCAGCATCTCCTAGTAAAGATTTCATGCTCTGGCTGCAGGAGAGTTCTGATAATTGTTATAAAGCATTGGTACAGAATTTTGTACCGTAAATGGAAACATATTCAAGAGCATGGTTAGCAATAATTTCAAGTGACTGACAGCCCTTGGAGGGGAGCATGAAAGAAACATCATAATTATGTTTATGATGCAAATGCTAAGTCAAAGTAGCAATAATTTGATCTATTTCAGAGGGTATACAACTTTGTAGCAAATAAGGTAAAACAAAGTCTTCACAGTAGAAATAAAATATGTTGTTCTAGAAAGAAACAAATATTCCACTTGTTACTATAATATTGTATATAAATTGGTGAAATGCCTACAGACAAAAAGGTATCACTGTATAATCTATCAATGTGACAGTCTACATTCTGTATATGGTAACTTTGACATTTAACACATTTGCTACAAAAAAGTACAACAAATACTAGGAATCAACTTTTAACATTTCTGATGTCAAAAAAGAATGAAGTCACTTCTGTTCTGTTAAAAAATATGTTTCCTGCTTCCTTTTAATACAATTTATAAAGCTTTTCTAAATGAAATATATTGTTCTAGAGAAACATGTACTGACTTATGTGAAAATAAACAGTCCCGTATCTTTAAAATCTATACTTATAATTAATTATATGACAGAAGAGTATTTATACTCATTATAGTACTTAAAATGAAATATTTAAGCATAAATAGCTTTTGCCATTCAAGATATGAAGGTACAGATGCATTATTATAATTTATATACACTTACCTCACAATTGAAAATATATTTATGTGAAGTTTGACAAATTATGAAGAACAAGGGCATGCCAATCCAGAATTAATACTAAACCAGAACATCAGTGTGGTTAACTGGGGTCATATGAATGACCAGCAAGTAACACAGACTGATAGCTTTTTGGAGCTCCTGTGGGTAACAATGCCAACCAGTCACAAGTAAGATACATATTACAGAGTACTAAAAAACTAGAGCAGTATGTAGTAGATATTTAAATGGAATACTGGAAAGAATTTAGTCTAGTTACTAACTGTGCTTTGGATGGGCAAAAACTAAAATGTTATACTAAAAATGATTAACTACAACCTCAATATTTCTTGTGCTTTAGAATTCCTCTTGCATTTCCTTAAAGTATCTTGCTTCTTCTCCAAATGGGTTTGCTGAGGCCAATACAAGATTTAAAAGTGTGTGCAAATTAAGTAACTAAAACTTTGGGATCTTCTGTTCCTAATGCTACTTCCGGTCACTGAGTAGACCAGTTACAGCATCACACATATTTTCCTCTAGATGATAGGTACAAAGGCCTTTTAGAAGTCAAAGTATGATGGGAGAGGTCTCATAATGAGTCTTAGAGAATGAAGTTATTACTGAAATGGTGATTTTGTTCTAAGTTTCACTGCAATATAATGACTGGTGTTGAGTCAAAGGTCCTCACAAACCCTGTGACAATGCCTAGAATTCTGGAAATATAGAGATATATGATCCAAAAGGCTAAACAGAAATGTAGCGGAATCACCTAAAATACTTTTTAAAATAATTGTTTATAGAATTCTTTCCTAGATATATTTCACACCAGTAACTGAATTAAGTCACATGACAATCAGATAAAATACATATACTTCTTAAGTTAAATAATAATTATCACATAAAGTGACTTTTCTTCTATGATTCACTTTCATGTTAGAAAAACATACATAAATTTAACAAATGTTCCAAATCAATTTAAAGTAAGAATTTCCAGTTTTGTCTAACAATATTTTGATGTCAAAAAAGTCTACTTAAAAATGGCTGAAAAGGAGTGACTACTACAAATACCAACATTTATTCAACATAATTGATAAAAAGTGCTGCATAGTATCCTGTAAAGCAGGTCACTCCCTTAAATAAAGAGAGAAAACAAGAGTTAAAGGCAAAAACACAAATGGAAACTTCCTATTTTTATGTTGAATACAAAGGCCACAAATAAAAACCTATAGCTTTAACCAACATCCTTTGCCACTGTCCTTTGTGTCTTCCTTACAATATGACTTGCTAACAATCACAAAACAGTTTAATGCCTCTGTCAACCACAAGAAAGTACTAAAACCACCATAATATAGGTTATATTAAGTGTACCAGCAATTTGGCAAAGAACAGAATGACTGAGGTAATACAGGTGGGCTGCACATGGTTACTAAGATAACTGGCACTTTTTGATAACATGATTTTTGTTTAAGGATCTGTACTTGCCACACCCATGCTGAAACTCTGACAATTCCAATCCATAATCTACTTATTCTATGATATTAAGTTTGAAATTAATGCAGAGCAATTCAACTTAAATGTGGTGCTTCAATACCACTAGATGCTACATTGTTTGATTTAAAACCCTGGTTTATTTATCATTTAACTAAAATTTAGGAACGATTTGCTCAGACAAATCACATCTGCTGAAGCTATCTTGTCTGTTTCTTAGACTTACACACTGAAAACCACAGGAAAGTTATAGGAAAGACACCTACAAAATTTAAAAAAAAGAATTATACATCTTGATCATTTTTTTAAATTACGAATTGCCTGCAAAACTAACTCAGCACAATTTCAAAACAATTAAAAAAGAAATGAGGTTGCTTATGAACGCCATAGCTTTGGTGACAACTTGGAACCAAACTTTAGATCTGCAGTTGATCCAGACCTAAACATTTTGCTCATGCCTGATGTTCCCATTTATTTGCAGGGCTTTATGGCTACAGCACATTCTTCACTCATTGCACACATGACAGACACCTAGAAGGAAAAAAATGCAGGCAAAAATGTATTCAAAAGGCAATACATATATAAGATATAGTTAATTCATCATACATTGGATATTTGTGGATATTTTATACATATTGATTTTGTAAAGAGGTATTCCAAGATCAAATAATCTACTTTTTTTTAGTTTTCTAAAGCTAAATTTCTCAAATTGTGGTTTTTAAGAAAACTTCCAGGGAACAGGAGAATAAGAACTATAAATGTTTCAATACTTATTAGACGTTATACTTCTGAGAGTTATAACAAGATAAAGTAAGCCACCTTCACTCTTTAGTATTCCCATAACATCCTTTCTCATCCTTAAGAATAGTTCAGGCTGATCTTCAAAACAAATTCGGGATTGACAGTGTCTATGTAGTAAAAAATGAACTTTGATACTTTCTTTGGTAATGGCCATGGTAAAAGGTATCATGGGAAAACTGCCTAGTTCTAGAGATTATTTTCAACATTTCAGCAGTATTTAAAAGCTGTATTTCACATATAGTATTTTATGCTAACTAGTTTAGGTCAAAGTTTTTATAAAATGATTTAAAAAAAAAATCTCTCCATAGGTCTTTACCTGTACATCTTCACCTGCATTATATTTTCCTTCTATTTCTTTGCCTAGTTCACCTTCTGGCAGCTTAAGATCCTCACGAACTTCACCAGTTTCTGTCAGCAGGGAAAGGTAACCATCCTGAATGCATATCAGCTATTGAAAGAAATTATACCATTTGCATTGATTAGATGACACCCACTCCTTTGTAATTTTTACATAAATTGCCAATTATATTAATTTTTATAAGTACACAGTAATACATTAATACATTTTTGGTGCTTAAGAATGCTACACATACAAAAGCATAAAATAGGTACAGACAAAAAAATATAAGTTCATTCCTTCCTGCACTCTCCCCTCCCGCAAATCTCTAGGTTATTAAACAGTTTAGGCTTTTTTATAGAGTATCCTGAAGTTATGTACACAATATATAGTTGCTTTAAAAAAATAAATGAGATATTATAAGTATTTTTCAGCAAGTTGTTTTCACTTAATATATCTTAGAAATTTCTGTTTTGGAAAATATGAACCTACCTTAGTCTCTCTAATCACTTCACAACTGCAAAGTTATACTGTAACTGATTTAACCATTTTTTGTATTAATGGGCATAAAAGTTATTTTCAGTTTTTCATAATTACAAACAATGTGTTTTATAATTTGATTATGAACAAACTGAAGTGGAAAATTTTTGGTCTCCAGCTCACTGCCAACAACACTAGATTTTTTAAAAAAGAAAAACATTAGCTTGTTGATGACATTAATGAAACAAAACCAGTCATCAACTTAACCTGCAAAAAAGCACAGTATTGATATCATTGAATTTCTTTCATTACAGGTATGAGGAAACAGCCAGGCCACATTAATTTATTCTAAAAGCATGTATACCATCAGTGTGCCTAGAATTTTAAGTTTTTTTTTTAACTGGGGTATTATTGCTTTACAATGTTGTGTTAGTTTCTACTGTACAACGAAGTGGAGTTCCCTGTGCTATACAGCAGGTTCTCATTAGTTACCTATTTTATACATATTAGTTAGTATATATATGTCAATCCCAATCTCCCAATTCATCCCACCTGCCCTTTCCCCACTTGGTGTCCGTACATTTGTTCTCTACATCTGTGTCTCTATTTCTGTCTTGCATACAGGTTCATCTGTACCATTTTTCTAGATTCCACGTATATGCGTTAATATATGATATTTAGTTTTCTCTTTCTGACTTATTTCACTCTGTATGACAGTCTCTAGGTCCATCCACATCTCTACAAATGACCCAATTTTGTTCCTTTCTGTGGCTGAGTAATATTCCATTGTATACATGTACCACATCTTCTTCATCCATTCATCTGTCAATGGGCCTTTAGGTTGCTTCCATGACCTGGCTATTGTAAATAGTGCTGCAATGAACATTGGGGTGCATGTGTCTTTTTGAGTTATAGTTTTCTCTGGGTATATGCCCAGTAGTGGGATTGCTGGGTCATATGGTAATTCTATTTTTAGTTTTTTAAGGAACCTCCATACTGTTCTCCATAGTGGCTGTATCAATTTACGTTCCCACCAACAGTGCAAGAGGGTTCCCTTTTCTCCATACCCTCTCCAGCATTTATTGTTGTAGATTTTGTGATGATGGCCATTTTGACCGGTGTGAGGAGATACCTCACTGTAGTTTGGATTTGCTTTTCTCTAATAATTAGCGATGTTGAGCATCTTTTCATGTGCCTCTTGGCCATCTGTATGTCTTCTTTGGAGAAATGTCTATTTAAGTCTTCTGCCCATTTTTTGATTGCATTGTTTGTTTTTGTGATATTGAGCTGCATGAGCTGTTTGTATATTTTAGAGATTAATCCTTTGTCTGTTGCTTCATTTGCAATTATTTTCTCCCATTCTGGGAGTTCTCTTTTTTTTCTTTTTTTTTCCTGGGAGTTGTCTTTTTGTCTTGTTTATGGTTTCCTTTGCTGTGCAGAAGCTTTTAAGTTTCATTAGGTCCCATTTGTCTAACAGGTTTTATAAAAGGCAATCACCCATCATACCAGATGCTACCATTGACATACACAAAAAGAGTTAAAGACATGGTCCCTGGTCCCCTTTAGCCCCTATGACATAACACAGGCATACCACAGAGGTAGAGTTTCAAAGCTCTCCTCTATGGCACTACCAACTCTGGCAATGGCTTTCCACAGAAACCCCACCTACCACCGGAGATTTCAGTTTTTACACATGTCTACAATCTCAAAAACAAAAAACCATCCTACTGAGCCACCACAAACACTTTTAATTAATCTTTTGGTCACTCAAACATTTGTGAGGTAGTTGGTAGAAAAGCGGGAAGCAAGGAGGTTGAGTTGAGACAGAAGTGTAATTTTTAAACAATTAACCACAGGCTCATCTTTTTTTATTTCAGCTCTTTTAACAATTCCCTGAAGTAGAACTTGTCAATTTCAAGAGTTAAAGGTTCCCACTCCACTAGTGACTGAACCACATAAACCAAATAATAATACTGATATTTTGGTATTTATATGGTATTTTATTTTTTAAAGGGAATTAAATAAGCCATGGGATGAAATATAAAGCATTTCAAATACAAAAAGATACAGACATATTATAAAACATCTAAAATATATATTTATAAATATTAAAATAAATTGCTATAAGAAATAAAATTTAAAATTTCAAAAATAAACTAAGCTACAGAAAAGTAAAATTAAATAATAAAAGTGAATTATTTGGTCTTAAATAAATTATTTAAAAATTTTCAGATATTGAGAAAAGTTGCAAAAATAATGCAATGAAATCCTTTATCTTTTACCTAGATTTACTCTTTGTTAACATTTAACCACATGTGCTATTTTTCCCTCTCTGTATATATGGAATATATAAAATGCATACCATACACATTCTTATTCTTTTCTTATTTTTGCTGAACCATTTGAGAGTAAGTTTCAAACATCATGACTCTTCAGCAATAATACTTCAGTGTGTTTTTCCCAAGGACATATTCTTACATAGCCACAGTTTATTTTTCAAAATCAGGAAATTCAATATTGCTAACATATTATTCAATATATAGTCCATATTCAAATTTGCCAATTGTCCCAATATTGTCTTCAATAACAATTTTTCCCTTTCAACTCCAGGATCATGCCTTGTATTTATTTGGCTGTCATGTCAGTTTAGTCTCTTAATTTGGAACAGTTCCTGACCCTTTGTGTTGCATGACATTGACATTTTTGATGAGCACAGGTTCACTGTATTATAGAATGTTGCTCAGTTTGAGTTTGTTTTCTAATGAGTCAGCTAGCGCATTTTTGGAAGGATTACTACATATATGATGTGTCCTCAGAGTATCACATCAAGAGGCAAATTATGTCACTATGTCCTATTACTGGTGATATTAACTTTGATCACCTGGCTAAGGTAGTATCTGCAAGATTTTTCCTCACTCAAGGTACCACTTCCCCTTTTGTAATTTTCAATCTTGAAAAAAAAAGGTAACGGTGTCATTTTTGTGTTTCAAGCATATTTCTGTGCAACTTTTTCAATCTTCCCTCAAAGCCCTCTCTGACGCTGTAGAGCTGGAAGGAGAGGATGGTAAGAAAACAGTTATAAGTCAATTCTAAATATTTCCTTTTGATTCTTCACCTGTAAGCAATCTACTTATTTGATAACTTTGAGATGTTTATGAACAATTTTTTTCTTTGGTAGAGAGAGCAATCATTTTGCTAATAGCAAGCAAGGAGACAGGAGAGGGCAGAGTCAGAAAACTTGTAATAGAGGAGTCAGACATGCAGTGGTGTAGCAAGCTGCTGAATGACATTTGAAATTATACCATACACCCAAAATAGTAGTACCAGAATGTGGTATCTGTCATTTCCTACGAAAAGAATCCAATGTATGGTGCTATTTCTCTCCATAGGGCTCCTGGGAAAATGGATAATTCCAGGTCCACAGTAGGAAGTATACAAGATCAGAAAGCATGGTGCTATTAAAGACCACTAGGTCCATATCAAAGGGGTTCAGGAGCTAACCAGAATAAGGTCTGGAATAAAGAAAGAACAATTTGATAATCAATAATGATAATAACTACAATGGATTGAAACATAAATGTGTTTAAATGCTTGAGTTCATAGTGAAAAAAAAATTTCACTGGTCATCTTCAGTAGATGCCAGGAAACCAGCTAATTTTGAAAACTGGTACTTAAAGGAAAAGAATCAAGTATTTATATTGGCTTTCCTATTATACACTGTACCACAGGGTAAACAAAAAAGCTGAAGGAAACCTTCTCTTATAGAAGTGTTCTGGCTTTTAAAGAAAAAAAAAGTAACAGATGATTACTTTGTCTCCTTTAATAAATTAATGGATTGAGGCAATTATATATCTAATAACATCACAAAAAAAGAAACCATCAGGGGCTTCCCTCATGGCGCAGTGGTTAAGAATCTGCCTGCCAGTGCAGGGGACATGGGTTTGAGCCCTGGTCCAGGAAGGTCTCACATGCCGCAGAGCAACTAAGCCCTCGTGCCACAACTACTGAGCCTGCGCTCTAGAGCTCACAAGCCACAACTACTCAGCCCACGTGCCATAACTACTGATGTCCGTGCGCCTAGAGCCTGTGCTCTGCAACAAGAGCAGCCAGAATGAGAAGCCTGAGCACGGCAACGCAGAGTAGCCTCCGCTCACCACAACTAGAGAAAGCCCACACACAGCAACGAAGACTCAATGCAGCCAAAAATAAATTTAAAAAAATTAAAAAAAAAAAAAGAAACCATCAGACTCATTTACTTGATGGTTGCACAGAATATCACCTATGGAGTAATTTTTGTTAAAGAAAAGAAGAAGAAAATAAAAATCTAAACTGGATCTGATCAAGTCTGTACATCTAATTATCAATTTTCAGGAAATATATGGGACAAAGGAAATGCAATTAGCAAAATACAGACTGCGCGGAAGTCTACAGAACAACTTATCTAGTTTCTTCATCAAAAATGGAGGGGAAGAGAGAGAGAGAGAGGGAGAAAGAAGGAAGGGAGGAAAGAGAGGGAAGAGAGGCTCAAATGCATGTCTGAGAGAGGAGAACCTATAAAGTAGATTTAAGAGATACCTCAACCAATTTCAACGCGTGGACTTTTATTTAGGTCCTGATTTAGAAAAACTGTAAAACAAAAACAGTAACTATCACATCTGAAAAAGCAAAACGCAAACAAAAAAACAAAGACAATTAGGAAAATGTAGATATTGATTGGATATTTGAAGATATTAAGGAATTACTAATTTTGGGGGTGCCACAGTATGCTTTCTGTTTTTTACAGCCCATACCTTTTAAAAATGCGTAGCAAAATTATTTGCAGATGAAATGATAAATGATATAATATCTGGGATTAGCTTCAAAATAACCAAGAGGTAGAGGGTACAGGAAATAAAAATAGATGGTGGGGTACAGATGAAACAAGATTGGTTATGTACTGATAATTGTGGAAGGTGGATGATGGGTACGTGAGGTTCATCAGATTTTGAAAATGTTCACAATAAAAAGTAAAAAAGAAAAATGGGGGCTTCCCTGGTGGCGCAGTGGTTGAGAGTCCGCCTGCTGATGCAGGGGACATGGGTTCGTGCCCCGGTCCGGGAAGATCCCACATGCCGCGGAGCGGCTGGGCCCGTGAGCCGTGGCTGCTGAGCCTGCGCGTCCGGAGCCTGTGCTCCGCAACGGGAGAGGCCACAACAGTGAGAGGCCCGCGTACCACAAAAAAAAAAAAAAAAGAAAAATGCTATGGTATATCAGAATTCTAGAAAGAGCACTATAACCACTAAATAGTTGGGGGTACAGGGAGCTGAGGAAGCAAAGCATGAACTCAAAGGAAGGATATGGGGAGAGTAAGTGACTGCAGATTCTATCCATGATGTGGTCTGGTAAGAAAGAACATGAAAAAGGAGAATTATGGGGGAACTTTTTTGCTTGTATTTGTATTATTGGTATACAACAGAAGAAGGCTGGAGAAGGAATAGCATCATTACAGGTGGCTTAGCCCTAATTCCTGAATTTAATTTTATTTCTCAATCTATTTCAAAACAGTCAGACTTTTAGGTAAGACCTCCTCCTTTCTCCTTCTTCCTTTTCCTCTTCCCGCAGCACTCTCAAACTACTTCTTTAGAGCTGCTGGTCCCTGGGGTGAACTGAATGTTTGATCATTGTTATCAGACAACACAAGGAAATAACACTATCATCAACTAGAGTGTTATCTGACACACCAAGCCATAAAGTTGGGTATGCACAGCAGCACTCCATCATCAAGTAGAAGCTGCATATGTGAGATCAACTTGAGCAGCCCCTGAAAGCACCAACAAGTTGTATGAGACTTGGAAGCACCTTCTTCCGCAACATCCACAATTTCTCCCGCAACTTGTACCAATGACTTTGTGGGGAGTTCCCTATTACCACCTGACTGAAAAACAAAATTCAGAATGGTTTCTAGATGGTTATGCGTAGTCTGATGAAACTATTCAGAGGTGGCCCTGAAAGACAGTGGGGATGAGAACTTCCTGTACTGGACTTGAAAGAAGAGAGAACCAAAGGTTTGGATTTACACTGATTATGGGCAAGGGCTAAGAGTATGGATGGAAGGTCAACAAAACTGAAAGAAAAAGATGGGAAAATTGCTGACAATAAGGTCTGGGAAAGTGGTACGCAGAGGGTCCTCTCCAAATAGTTAGAGAATGTGTCCATATAAATGCTTACCAAGGGGACATGCTACCGAGGAGGCAGACAATTAGGTGACAAGATGATTCTACCTGTGAATGTCATTTAGCTTCTTTTTGTAGTCTTCCCAGTCCTTGTTCAATTGGCTCACGAACAATTGGCCACCGTGGCATGGGCTCAATGACACTGGTTTTCTCTCACCAAGGCTGATCTGACTACAGCCACTGCTGGTACCTCATAGCAGAGACCAATACAGAGTCCCTGCTACGGCACCATTTCCCCGGGGGGAAGAGCCAGCTACCTGGTAACATTGTACGCCCTCCATCATGGAAGAGGCAGCAGTTTGTGCTCACTGTAAGAGATCCTTACTCCACATATAAACCTGCCTTTGCTGCCTGCAGTGCTTCTGCTAAAATCTCATGTGTGGATTTGTAAACTGTCACATTACTGTCAGTACCTCACATAGTATCATTTCTGGCTAAAAAATTCATTTAACAGGCAAAATAAAAAGACAACAGGACAATGCTCAGAGAATTCACTGGTCCATGTCCTCCATCATTCTAAGACAGTTTGCCTGTGTGCATTTGCCTATTGAAGACTCATCTTTGCCTCCTGCTGAATGACACACTCTGGGCCTGGGTGCTATTTTACAGGTTAAATATATTCCGATATATGGTACTATTTCTCCCATAGGTAGAATACACAGGTCTAGGAACCAAAGGTAGGAGACTCTTCTCACTATTACCCTTAATGATACTGTAGCAAAATATCTGTTTCTTGTGTCTGCAGTACTGGGATCTGCTGGTTTAGAGGTTTTCTACTCCAAAGAAAGACTGCTTTTACCAGGGAACACAAAGATTCCACAGAACAGGTATAAATTATAAAAAGACTTTAGGCACAAGGAATTCATAGCATCATTATTTTCTTTGTCGTTCTATTTTAGTTGCAACAACAAAATTCAACTCCATATCCAAAAGACATACCACTTATTTGAAGAATATACTAGGATTTAATATTCACAGTTTTGGCAATTCATCAATAATCCAAAGATGCACAATATACACTTTAACATGTCCTGTAGTGATTAGTTTTCCTTCTGAAAAGTGGTCTTTAAATGACAGGTTAAACTTTAGTAAATGCAGAAAAGGCATTCAACTTGTGATGTAGTGCACAGGAACACAGAACTTTCTAAAGAAATATGACTCAAGTGCGTACCAGAGTTTGAACAAGTGTTTCTATATTTAAGAGTCTGGGGATTCCCAAAGGTGTCTGGGTGTATTTGTATTTTACACCATCAGTGAGCCCCAGATAACCATAACTACTTTTGGGAGAAGTGATAGAAATTAGCAATTCCAATCCAAGTTACATCTTGGGATGGAATTCAGGAGACAATTTTCCCTTCATTCTGAACTTATGTTAAAATATGTAAAATTAAAATTATAAATATTGATACATTTCTTTTCCTAAACAA
Source organism: Phocoena phocoena (assembly GCF_963924675.1). NCBI lineage: Eukaryota > Metazoa > Chordata > Mammalia > Artiodactyla > Phocoenidae > Phocoena > Phocoena phocoena. The sequence goes on from NC_089222.1 coordinate 50,410,707, forward strand.
AGACTTACTTTTTAATTATTATAGTGAACAGATATATATATTTCACTTTAGCTGACTGTCAAACTGGAACTTGAAATACTGAATTCAGCAAATACAAAGGACTACAGGTAGCTAAATAATAAGTAGAAATTTAATCAAGGCACTTGGAAAGGTGAGTGAAGACCACTGTAGGACAATAAATATAACTGGAAAGGCTCATGGAACTAATTTTTTTTAATGAACAGAAATAAGTATTCTATGGTGACTTGATAATGAAGGGATGTGATCACTGAGTGCTCACTCTGCAAGGCACTATTCTAAGAATTAACTAATTAAACCTCACAGTGATTCCATGAGGAGTTTATTATTCTTATCCTTATTTTATAAAGAAAGGCAGGTGAGAGATTAAATAACTTGCCAACCAAGGTCATGCAGTTAGTAAGTGCCAAAGCAAGGATCTGGACCCAGACTGTTAGGCTTGAGTCATTCTCTGATCCGCTCTGGAACACAGACTACATACCAAAGGCTGGGACTACGGCGAGGCAGGTGAGGCACTTGTCTTGGGTGCAAAATTTAAGGTGGCACGCGCACACACACACACACACACCCATCAGTGATCAGGTTAATGTAATATTTTTAAAAATTAGAATAAATTCTATAATGAACAAAATATTAGACAGGATCAGGCCCCTGTGTGGCTTGGCATTGTTTCTGGTACTGTCTTTATTTAAAATTTTGTGCTTGAGGCAAGGGCCTCACTCATCTCATACCCCTCATCCTAGTCCAGGTCCTGCTTTATCTCAAAATAAAACCCAAACCAAAATTTTCCTTTATGTTAAATCTTGAGCTCCAATCAATGACTGGCTAATTTGATCACTGTAGTAGTCATCTGAACTACTTATACCATCTTTCTGAAACACTCAAGGGCAAAAGCTTTGTATACTGAATGAATATTAATGAATATTGAATATTCAAAGCATTCACACGTTAAGGATGAAAACAGAAATCTATTTTTGGCAAAAGAAAATTCTATGCTTAGCTTTAGTTGGCTGTACTATCTTTACCTCATTGAGTAATCATGTATGCATTTAACAAATGTTTATTGAGCATCCACTATATGCCATGTCTAAATTAGGTGCTCCAAGGATAATGGAATGATTAAGTGAAGTTTTTATACAGAAAAAGGGGAAGCAGAAAAAAAAAACTACTTTGAGGGAATTATGGAGGACATTTTCTCATTAATCTTCATATTATCCCTCCTTTGTAGATGAGAAAACTGAGGCTCAGAGAGGTTGCGTAATTTGTCCAACATCACCCAGCTTGAAAGTGGCAGAACTAGATCAAAACTCAGATCTGCCTGACTTAAAAAAAACCTTGCTATTATTATACTAAGACAATTCAAATTTCTATGAAGACTTCAAAGCAACCTAGAAAACATTTGTAAGTGGGAAAATGAAAACATAAAACTGCTTACTAGATTAAAACTGTGCAAAAATATGTTTACATATGGACAAAAAGTAAAAGGAAATCATTGGATAATTGCAGTTAATGGTGCCATTCTTTAAAAATTATACAACACAATATGAGGTATAGAAAGGAACAAGTTTAAATTGGGTAAAACGAATTCGAGTGTCACACTTGTATTTTTCACTATGTAAAATGAAAAGAGTTCTATATATAGTATGCTTGATAAAGAAATTGCAGACTTTCAAGAAAGACTTTAGTTATGATTAATCTGAGCTCCCACATTCTATGAGGTCAGTGGTTTGGTTACCATCAATACTCCAAACAAGAAAACGCTATCATTAAACATGACTTATCCAAATGCATAACTGGAACTAAAACTTGCAGTTTATACCTATAATTTAACAAAAGGTCACAGCATGGTCACTGAATACAAATAAAACAATTACGAAGTTTTTGTATTTTCTTCACCATATTCAGTGACCATACACCTTATCCTTTGTGTTTATGGTTTTCAACTTATTTCCCTATTTAAGAATACCAAATTCTGACACACATTCACTAATACACACAAATTTGGTTGGTGGAACATGAATTCCAACAATTTCTTGAGAGTCTTAGGTCTGGTAAGGGAAAAGAAATACCTGGAAAGTATTTACAACAAAGAGAAATAATTTACAACAAGGAAAATAGTAATTTTACTAAACACTGGACTCACAATATGGAGTCACTTGATTTGAGAAATAATAAGTGTTCAAATTTTTTAAAATGCAAGAATGTTAAAAAGTGGCAAACTAGCAGTCATCCTAGATAAGGTACCAAGTGTTAAATAGCACTATCTATTTCTCCAATTTCTAAAATAAGTGGTACTTAACAATTGGTTAGAAAAACCTACAAAACTACTTGTGGGTTTTATTAAATTACAATGGACCGTAGAAAATATTTGCACCTTCAGGAAACAAGCAGCATTCTAAAGGAAATTAGAACTTACTTGATAATCATTTCTCTTAATATTTGGAACATCCATGTTGTGAGTAGAAGGGCAAATATCTTCATATTTTTTGCCCGTGAAAATATCAATTCCAACAAGGTGAACCTAATAGAGACGGGAGAACAGGAAACTGTTTAATCTTTGCCAAGATATCACTCATTACATACACAGACGCATAATACTAAAGCTGATTATGACAGATTCTTTCTCCTTCCAAGGTCATCTAATTTTACTTTCTTAAAAAAAAATGTAGTGGTCATACAACTGAGAAGCAGTGAACTAAACAGTATGATGACATATCAAGACCCAATATCATATAGTCTAGTAATTCAATCATAAGAGTGATTAAGAACAATGAATTTAGGTTCGTTAGAATGTTAGAACAGGTTTTCTCATTTGTAAACTGAATAGATTGTCTAAGTCACTAGGATTCAGGAAAGTTTCAGTTCCCAGTTAATGAAACATTATAAGGGCCCAAGAAGGAAATGTTACCTTTCAGTATTCAAATAGCTGATCACCCAGTAATTGTGGGAAGAAAAAAAAGAGTGTCATTATACACTTATAACTACAGAAACCTCATCTTCTGTAATGGAATACAAATGATCAAAATCCCAACACCAAGAAAGACCTGGAAGGGCATTTACCTTCGCATGACCGTGCTTTCCAGTTTTGGAAGTTGACATCTCCACTATTTTGCATGGTCGTCCTTTGAGCACCACGAAGCCGTTTTTGCGCAGGGCCGAACACTGCATAGGGTAAGTGCTGGAAGCCCCAGCATCTCCAGTAGTGAAATCAATTTCGTCCGCCATGGTGGGCTGGGGAGATGGTTGCTTTTCTGAGGATACTATGCAAAAAGTTTGTTTGCTTTTTAACAACTGGCATGCAGGCAGGGAAACGCCTCATTTCGGAGAGGTTACGAGCCACGCATCATGGATCTATTATTTTTGCATTTATAGAACACCCACCCAGAATAGTGGGGACTTTCTAACTCCGGCCTTACAAACTTTTCCATCCTTCGGTGGAGAGGTGGGAGGGAAGTCGCAGAAGAGCTCGTTGAGGGGGGGGGATACCCGCCCAGGGCGCTCACCCGCGCTGGGGGCAGCAAATCCCGGCCCCACCGTCCCACTGCAGGAGGAGCCGGTGACTTTCCCGCACCGCGCCGCGCCTCCCGGCCCTCCGCCGCCGCCCGGATCCTCACTGCGGGGGGCCCAGCCCAGGCCTCATGTCCCCACGAAGGATGGAGATAGCAGGACCTGGCCAGCAGCACCTGGCCCTCGGGCAGCGGGAGCGCACTTCTCCCCCCAGCCCGCAGCGCCGTCACTTCGACCTCTCAGACGCCCCCTGTCCTGCCGGAATCCCCGGCCCGGCCCGGCGCCTCACGGGCCTGAGCCTTGGCGGGTCCCGCGCTCGCCTCGGTCCCCCTTCCATCCTTCCTCCTCTCCACGGTCGGGGCTCGGCTCCGGCCGCCTTCCCCGGCCCTGCCTCGCTCCGGTCGCAGCCCCACCACCTTTTCCCAGAGTCTTCACCTTTCAGCAGGGAAAGAGCGCCTTTCGCCTGCGTAACCGCGCCAGTCTCCCACAGCTGCGGCGGCGGCAGCGGTGGCGACCTCGGCAGTTCCAAGACACGGGGCGGGGCCGCCACACTTCCCACACCCCGGCCTCCCCGCCCTTTTCCCGCCCCCACATCAGCCCTACTTCCGGGATAGGTCCCGGCGCGTCATAGGCACCGCCCTCTCGCGCTATCATTGGCTACAAGGTTCCCGAGGCCCCTCCCAGTCACGTGAAGAGCGCCCTGGCAACCCCACGTGCTGCGGATTAGTGCACTTCCGGCGTGAAGAGCACTTTCTGGAGTTCGGTTGCTGAGGGTAAACTAGCCGGCAAGGAAACTTGCTCCCTCAAACTTTTAGGTTCGTTACGTTCGGGTCCCAGTCGAAGTTAATGGGAACCAAGCCACGCACTCGGTGGCCCTTGACGTCAGGTGCGTGGCGGTTGTCATGTGACGGCTGCCAGAACTCGCGACGCATGGGCCTTCAACGGTTGTGCCTCGTGACTGTGGAGGGAACTTTGTGTTCCAACTTCTGGCCCAACTTGCAGGCATACTTGGCGTTGAAGACCATGCTTCTTCCTCGAGGAAGAGCGCGAGTGCAGTATTTTATTACGTGGCTCCTGCTGTGGGTTTTGCGGGGGACCCTAGCCACCCGTGATGAGATTCCAGCAGCCACTGCCGCTGCCGCTCCGCCAGGATCCACCGTGCTCCCAGGGGTGGGAACTCCTGAGACGTCCACGACCTAAAAAGCAGCGGTGAAATGACCTAACTAACTCTTCACATCAGAGGCTGTTATGGAGTTTTGGAGGCAAATGGGTGTCTGACTCCTACCGCATTGTCCAGACGAAAGATGTTCTGCCAGACACAGCTCTTCCTCCTGGCATTGGCATTCCTTTGAGTTTGAGGTATGTCCGTACCTCATTAGACCAGTTGGGTTGTCTTGGAATCAATGTGGAGCCAATAGCGACTTGAACAGGATTAGGATCGAGATTCTTAGAAAGAGATGCGTTCTCCTTTTCTCAGTGGTTTCACAACCCACCACATTCTCCTACCTTGGAGAGGTGACCTTTACCCCAGTTTATGTGGCCCTGTGACTTTGTATTGCTGTCTCATGAAAAATCCCATTTCTCACTTTCCTATGTGGCTCTAAGTTTTTTCACAGGTATTTCACACATATTGTCTAATCTAACCTTTACAATAAGTAAGTGAACTCTCTAAACTGAGCTCAGCCTCTACCTAATATGTGAAAGAGCCAGATTAGAACCCTGGTTCATGAGTCCACTCTGCTTTTCCTTACACCACCTAACCTTTCCCTATTATTATTAGGACAGTTACAAATATTTAAAGAGTATTTATGTAAGCAGGTAGTGCATTATTCCTTTAATTTTGACTGTTACTCCTTTTTTAACTTCAAATTTACTAAGTTATAACTTATACAAAGTGGAATTTACCCTTTTTAGTTCTATGAGTTTTGAAAAACATAGGCAGCTAAGTAACTACCACTATAATCCTATAAACAAGATATAGGATATTTCCCTCATTTCAGAAGTTTCTTTGTGCCTCTTTGTGGTCAGTCCCCTCCCGCCACACCCAGCCCCCAGCAACCATTAGCAACTACTCTTTAGTCTACATTTTCAGTTGTGGAAAAAGGCAGAGAAAAGTTGAGTAATTTGCCCCAAATTACACATCTAGCGAGTCAGAGAGCCAGGATTGAACTCTAAGGCAGTTTGGCTCCACAATCACTGCTACCACCATATACTACCACATGCTGCCTATATACCACCATATATTGCATTCACACAAGATTTGGATTTGGTCGAATGATCCAGCGTCATTCATTCAATATAGCTGATTCTAGTAAAGTTGCTGGAACATTGAATTAGCAAATACTGAACTATTGCTACTAGTGGAAGTACATAGTACGTTCCTGTGAGCATGACAACATTTTGGTCAGCTAATATATAATCTTGCTTTATGTGTGTTTCTGTTTGAAGACACTTTATTTAATATATATTGGTTCATTAACATTTAACTCACAGCCAACAGCACTGTAATTCATACCGAAAGGAAGCTTATCTAACACATATTTGTTCTCTGTAAGGCACATTACAGCCTTCATGTGCTTAGAAACACTAGACAGCACTTCAGTACTATGCTTGGGGACCATTTTATATAGCCAAGTCATCAACAGAAGTCACAAAAATGTGAAAAGTGGCACTAATAGACTGTGAAAAGAGCGCTTGTTTACAGTTTGATAGCTCAAACAAGAAGGCAGAGCATTGCCTTGTTTGACCTGGCTAGGAAAATGTGTATTGGATGACTCAAATCTTCTGCTATTCTGTGAATGTCCACAAATGACCATGAAAGCACAGTGAGTATTGATTTTGGGGTTACAAGTAAATTTTAGTGACTAGGCATATTCACAAATACGGAATCCATGAAAAATGAGGATTGACTTTTTAGCTTAGCGCTCTCAGCACTGGAATTACTCTGTGGACCAAGATAGCCCCTTGTTCATTAGATGCTTGCTGACCAGTGCAGGATACCATCTAGCAATTTTAACAGATAGAATACTGCTAAAGAAATAACTACAGGGTGCTGGAATAAAGGGCTTGGTCGTCCTCATCTGGTCTAGGTATTGTCCAATTGAAGTATAATGCAAGCAACATGTAATTTTGAGTTTTATTTTAGCCACATAAAAAAGTAAAAAAGATGAAATTAATTTCAATAATATATTTTATTTAAGCCAATACATTCAAAATATTATTTCACATATCACCAATAGAAAAATTATTAGTAAGATAATTTTACATTTCTTATACTAAGCCTTCAAAATCTGCTATAGATTACATCTCAATTAAGACTAGCCATATTCAAGTGCACAATAGCTGTGTGTGACTGGTGGCTACCATATCGAACAGCACAGGTCAAGAAGATTTAAAGATTACTTCTCTGGGGGTGATATCTTAATTTGAGATCTGAAAAATGAGTGAAAGCAATGAGGAGGAGTTTGGAAATGTCATTTTAGGCAAAAGGATTGGGAGTACAAAGGCCTATAGGTGTCAGAATTGTGGCATCATCCTGGACTGCATATGGTTTAGTGTGACTGGTATGTACTCTAATAAGAAATGGGTGAATTTGGATTTTCTCCCAAAGGCAATAGAGAAACAGTGAAATGGTACATAAGAAAATGACAAGAACATATTTTTTATTTAGAAAGACCATTCTGGTTGTGATAAGGAGAATTTTTAAAGGGGAGAAAATATTGGAAATATGAAACCAATTAGGAAGAAATAGTTAATGTTGGTGAACAAAGGTGGTGGCTATGAAAATATAGAGAAGACAGATTCAAGAGAATTGTAAGAGAAAATGGAAAGAATGTCATAATTAATTGAATGTTGAGGGTCAAAAGGGAAGGGAGACACAGGATGTGAAGAAGAGGAAAGAGTCAAATTACAAACTGGAAAGATGGTGGCACCATTTGTTTAGATAGAAAATATAAGAGAAAAAACAAGTTTCCAGGGAAAATTGAGTTCACTTTTAGGTAGATCAAGTTTAAGTTCCTGTGGGAGAGAGTTATATGTTAAATAGAGATGGACATATGTGAATCATCAGTATATAGATGGTGATTAATGCTAAAGCAAGAGACTCACAGCTTTAAGGACACAGACTGAAAGTGAAGGGATGGAGAAAGATATTCCATGAAAATGGAAACCAAAATAAATCTGGGGTAGCTGTACTTAGACAAAATAGACTTTAAGACGAAGACTGTAATAAGAGGAAAAGAAAGTCATATAATGATATCAGAGTCAATCCTAGAAAATGGACTAACATTGGTAAATATTTATGCACCCAGCATGGGAGCACCTAAATATATAAGACAACTATTAACAGACCTAAAGGGAGGAGTAGACAGCAATACAATAATAGTAGGGGACTTCAATATCCCACATTCACAGTGGATAGATGATCCAGACAGAAAACAAATAAGGAGACATTGGACTAAAACTACACGTTTGGGGCTTCCCTGGTGGCGCAGTGGTTGAGACTCTGCCTGTCGACGCAGGGGACACGGGTTTGTGCCCTGGTCCGGGAGGATCCCACATGCCGCGGAGCGGCTGGGCTCGTGGGCCATGGCCGCTGAGCCTGCGCATCCGGAGCCTGTGCTCCGCAACGGGAGAGGCCATAAAAGTGAGAGGCCCGTGTACCACAAAAAAAACAAAACAAAAACAAAAAAAACTACACGTTTGACCCGATGGACTTAACAGTTACAAAACATTCCACCTGATAGCAGAAAACACATTCTCCTCAAGAACACGTGGACCATTCCTTAGGATGGATAAACATATCCATCAAAGGCCACAAAACAAATCTTAATAAATTTAAAATTGAAATTATATCAAGCAACATTTCCAACCACAGTGGTATGAAACTAGAAATCAATTGCAGTAAAACTGGAAAATTAACAAGTATGTGGAGATTAAACATGCTACTGAACAACCAATGGATCACAGAAGAAATCGAAAGAAAAATAACAAATATCTTGAGGCAAATGAAAATGGAAACACAACATACCCAAACTTATGTCATGCCACAAGTGTAGTCGTAGGAAGGAAGTTATACTGATAAGTGCCTTAATTAAGAAGAAAAGAAGATCCCAAGTAAACAGCCTAAGTTTACACCTCAAGAATCCAGAAAAAAAACCCTAAAGTTACTAGAGGGAGGAAATAACAAAGATTAGAGCAGAAATAAATGAAACAGAGGGTAGAAGGACAATAGAAAAGGTCAGTGAAAATAAGCAGGTTTTTTAAAGAAGATGAACAATATAGACAAAGCTTTAGCTACACTTACCAAGAAAAAGATAAAACTCAAATAAAATTATAAACAAAAGAGGAGACATTACAACTGATACCACAGAAATACAAAGAATCATGAGAGACTACTATGAACAGTTGTATGCCGACAAATTGGGCAACCTAGAAAAAATGGATATATTACTGGAAACATACAACCTACCAAGACTGAATCATGAAAAATAGAAAATCTGAACAGATCAATTACTAGTAAGGAGATTAAATCAGTAATCAAAACCTCCCAACAAAGAAAAGTCCAGAACCAGATGGCTCCACTGGTGAAGTATACCAAACATTTAAGAAGAATTAATTCCAATTCTTCATAAACTTTCCCAACATATTGAAGAGGAGGGATCACATCTAGACTCATTTTATGAGGCCTGCATTACTCTGATAACCAAAACCAGACAAGGACACTACAAGAAAGGAAAATAACATAGTGCAAAAATCCTCCACAAAAATATTAGCAAGATGAATTCAGTACATTAGAAAGATCTATTCCAGGGGTGTAAGGATGGTTCAACATCTGCAAATCAATCTATGTGATACATCACATTAACAAAATGAAAGATAAAAATCATGTGATCATCTCAATAGACACAGAGAAAGCGTTTGACAAAATTCAACATCCATCATGATAAAAACTCTCAACAAACTGTTTATAGTGGGAATGTACCTCAATATAATAAAGGTCACATATACTCAATGGTAAAAAGCTACAAGCTTTTCCTCTAAGAGCAGGAACGAGACAAGGATGCCCACTCTTGCTACTTTTATTCGACATAGTACTGGAATTTCTAACCAGAGAAATTAGGCAAGAAATAGAAATAAAAGACATTCAAATTGAAAAGGAAGAAGTAAAATTGTCTCTATTTGCAGGTGGCATTATATTACATGGAGAAAACCCTAAACTCCACCAAAAAAACTGTTAGAACTAGTAGACAAATTCAATAAAGTTGCAGGATGCATATTCAAAAACAGTTGTGTTTCTACACTCTAACAATGGACTATCAAAAAGGGAAACTAAAACAACAATCTCCAAAGCAAGCCAGTGTCTGTCAACAGGTGGTTGAATTGAGACAATATGGCGTTACACACACACACACACACACACACACACACACACACACACACACACTGGAATATTACACAGCTATAAAAATGAAATACTGCTATTTGCAGCAATATGGATGGACCTAGAGAATATTAATGCTTATTGAAATAAGTCAGACAGAGGAAGACAAATGCTGTATAATATCACTTATATGTGGAATCTAAAAAAATAATACAAATTAATGTATATGCAAAACAGAAACTGACTCACATATAGAAAACAAACTTGTGGTTATCAAAGTGGTGGGGAAGGGACAAATTTGGGGTATGGGATTAACAGATTAAAAACTACTGTACATAAAATAGATAAGCAACAAGGATATACTATATAGCACAGGGAATTATACCCATTACCTGTAATAATCTATAATGGAGTATAATCTGCAAAAATACTGAATCTGTGCTGTACACCTGAAACTAACATAATATTGTAAATCAACTATACTTTAATAAAATAATAAAACAATCCCATTTATAATTGCATCAAAAAGAATAAAATTCTAAGGAATAAATTTAACCAAGGAGGTGAAAGACATATACACGGAAAACTCTAAGACTTCGAAATTGAAGAAGACACAGATAAAATATTTTCCATGCTCATGGATTGGAAGAATTAGTATTGTTAAAATGTCCATACTACCCAAACCAATCTGCAGATTCAATACAGTTCCTGTTAAAATTCCAATGGCATTTTTCACATAAATAAAAAATCCTAAAATTGTGTGGAAATATCCCAAATAGCCAAAATAATCTAAAGAAAGAAAAACAAAGCCAGAGACATCATGTTTCCTGATTTCAAACCATATTACAAAGCTATAGTAATCCAAACGGTATGGTATTGGTACAAAAACAGACACATAGATCAATGGACTAGAAAAGTAGCCCAGAAAATAACCTATACTATATGGCCAATTAAGTTATGACAGTGAAGCCAGGAATGTACAATGGGGAAAGGATAGTCTCTTCAATAAATGGTGTTGAAAAAAACTGGATAGCCAGATGCAAAAGAATGGAATTAGACCTCTATCTTATACCATACACAAAAATCAACTCAAAATAGATTAAAGATGTGAACATAAGATCCAAAACCATAGAACTCCTAGAAGAAAACATAGGGGGTAATCTTCTTGAAGTTGGTCTTGGAAATGATTGTTTTTGTATATTTCATCAAAAGCAAAAATAACAAAAGAAAAAATAAACAAGTAGGACTACATCAAACTAAAAAGCTTCTGGACAGTAAAGGAAACCATCAACAACATGAAAAGACCACCTATGGGATGGAAGAAAATATGTATGCAAATTGTACATCTGATAAGGGGTTAGTATCCAAAATATATAAAGAATCCACACAATTCAATAGCAAAAAACCCAAACAATCTGATTTTAAAATAGGCAGAGGAACAGAGTAGACAACATGTGGGATGGAAAAAATATGTATGCAAATCATACATCTGTTAAGGGGTTAGTATCCAAAACATATAAAGAATCCACACAATTCCATAGCAAAACAAACTGATTTTAAAATAGGCAGAGGAACAGAATAGACACTTTTCCAAAGAAGACATACAGATGGCCCACAAGTATATAAAAAGATTCTTAACATCACTGATCATCAGGGAAATGCAAGTCAGAATCACTAGAGTATCACCTCACACTTGTTAAAATGGCCATCATAAAAAAGACAAGAGATAACAAGTGTTAGCAGGATGTGGAGAAAAGGGGACCTTTGTGCACAGTTTTGGGGAATGTAAAATGGTGCAGCTGCTGTGGAAAACATCATGGAGGTGCCACAAAAAATTAAAAATGGAACTACCATATGATCTAGCAATCCCACTTTTGTGGATATACCCAAAGGAAATGAAAACAGGATACTGAAGAGATATCTGCACTCCCATGTTCATTGCAGTATTATTCACATATTCAAGGTATGGAAATAACCTAAGTGTTTGTCAGTGGGTGAATGGATAATGAATAAAATATTATTCAGTCACGCAAAAGAAGGATATCCTGCCACTTTTGACACATAGATAAACCTTGAGGGCATCATGCTAAGTGAAATAAGCCAGATGTAGAAAGAAAACTACTGCATTTAGGTTTCATTATACATGGAATATTAAAAAAAAAAAAGATAAATGTATGACATATGACATGATGGATGTGCCAATTAACTAGATGGAAGGAATCATCTCACAACATATACATGTATCAGATCGTCATGATGGACACTTTAATTTTCTTACAACTTTGTCAATTATACCTCAATATAAAGTTTTTAAAAGAATGTAAAATATCTCATTAATAATTTCTTATACTGATTACATGTTGAAATGATATTTTGGATATGTTAGATTAAAAATATATTATCAGTGTCAAATAATTAGATAGGGCAATTAGAAAACAAATAACAAAAAGAGAGAACTAAATTTAACCTTATCAATGATGACTTTAAATATAAATGGATTAAACATTCCAGTTAAAAGGCAGCTATTGTAGGACTGGAGAATCACACAATACATGCTAACGGCATTAAATATAAATGGATTAAATATTCCAGTTAAAAGGCAGAGATTGTCAGACTGGAGAATCACAAAATACATGCCATCTACAAGAAATACGTTAAAAATAAAGACCCAGGGCTTCCCTGGTGGCACAGTGGTTGAGAATCTGCCTGCTAATGCAGGGGACACGGGTTCGAGCCCTGGTCTGGGAGGATCCCACATGCCGTGGAGCAACTAGGCCCGTGAGCCACAACTACTGAGCCTGTGTGTCTGGAGCCTGTGCTCTGCAACAAGAGAGGCCATGATAGTAAGAGGCCCACACACCGCGATGAAGAGTGGCCCCCGCTCACCACAACTAGAGAAAGCCCTCGCACAGCAACGAAGACTCAACACAGCCAAAAATAAATTAATTAACTAATAAACTCCTACCCCCAACATCTAAAAAAAAAAAAAAGAAATGCTCTATTTAAAAATAAAGACACATACAAGTGAATGTAAAGGGATGAAAAACTAGATGCCATTCAGACAGTTAGCATTAAAATGTAGGAGTGACTATATTGATATCAGATAAAGTAGACCTCAAGACAAAGAGTATTACCAAAGGAAAAGAGACATTTCATAATGATAAAAAGATTGAATCTTTAGGAAAATCTGTAATTTAAGTGTGTATATGCCTAATAACAGAGCTTAAAAATCCATGAAGCAAAAACTAATAGAACTAAGTGGAAACATAGACAGGTTCACAATCACAGTTGGGTATTTTTAAATACCTCTCTCAGCAATTTGTGAGAGGTTGGCTAGATTTGTCCTGTGGGTTGTAGTTCACAAATCCATGATCTAGAGTAAGTAAAAGGCATGAAAGAATAAATACAAACACAGGATCAATGAGGTACTTTAAAAATAGAGAAAATAGCCAATGCTGAACCCTAGATAGAGTTCTAAACAACAAAAAAAGAGAATACACAAATGACCAACATCAGGAATGAAAGAAGGGCTAGTGTCATAGATTCTTCAAAATAAATGGGTAATATAGAAGTACAATGAACAACTTATGGCAATAATTTTAACAAATTAGGTGAAATGAACACATCCTTAAAACCATGCAACATGGATGCAAGGTGAAACAGAAAATCAGAATAGCCCTACATCTATTTTTTAAAATTGAACTCATCATCAAAAATATTTCCAGAAAGAAATCCAGACGTTTTCTGCTGAATTCTATCAAAATTTTAAGAAAGAAATAGCACCAATTTCACACAAACTCTTTTAGATATTAGAGAAAAGTACATTCCACAAATCATTTTTTGAGGCCAACATAACCCTGTTTCCAACTCCTGACAATTACAAGAAAATTATAATCTAATATTCCTTATGAAAATAGATGTCAAAATCCTTAACAAAATATTAGGAAGTTGAATTCACCATATATATATGAAAGGGTAATAACATCATGATCAAGAAGTCAAGAGGGTTTCACTTTGGGAATGCAAAGGCTGTTCAATATTTAAAAATCAACAAATGTAGGAGTAAATGGATTTTCATGACATTGAATTAGGTGATGGTTTCTTAGATGTGGCACCAACAGCACAAGGAATAAAAGAAAAAGAGACAGATAAATTGGACTTCATCAGTATTAAAAACATTTGTACTTCAAAGGACACCATCAAGAAAGTGAAAAGAAAACCATGCAATGGGAGAAAATATTTGCAAATCATATATTTGATAAGGAATTTGTATATGGAATATATAAAGATCACTTACAACTCAAAAATAAACAGACAAATAACCCAATTTAAAAAATTGACAAAATGTTTCTCCAAAGAAGATATAGAGGGCTTCCCTGGTGGCGCCGTGGTTGAGAGTCCCCCTGCCGATGCAGGGGACGCGGGTTCGTGCCCCGGTCCGGGAAGATCCCACATGCCACGGAGTGGCTGGGCCTTTGAGCCATGGCCGCTGAGCCTGCGCGTCCGGAGCCCGTGCCCCGCAACGGGAGAGGCTACAACAGTGAGAGGCCCGCGTACCGCAAAAAAAAAAAAAAAAAAAAAAAAAGATATAGAAATGGCCATTAAGCACATAAAAAGATTATCAACATCACTAGTTATTAGGGAAATGCATATCAAAACCACAATGAGATACCACTTTATACCCACTAGGATGGCTGAAATAAAAATGCAGACAATAACAATGGTTGGCAAGGATGTAGAAAAATTGGAACCTTCATACATTGCTGGTGGGATAGTAAAATAGCGCAGCTGCTTTGGAAAACAGTTTGGCAGTTTCTCAAAATATCAAACATAGAGACAGCATGTGACCTAACAGTTCTACACCTAGTTATATCCCCAAGAGAATTGAAAATGTACATCGCCCCCCAAAAACTTGTACATTAATGTTCATAACAGCATTATTCATCATAGTAAAAACTGGAAACAATTGTTCATCAGCTGATGAATGGATAAACAAAATATGCTATTATATATAATGGAGTATTCAACAATAAAAAAGGAATGAAGTATTGGTTGGCCAAAATGTTCGTTCAGTTTTTTTCCATAAGATGGCTCTAGTAGCACTTAGTTGTCTTTAACTTCATTTGAAACAATTTTGTTAGACTGTATTGTGACAGCTGTCATATCAGCATGCATTAAAAAAAAAAACATCAAAATTGGTGAATTTTTGAGTAGCCATTTTAATATTGAAGATGGAAGAAAAAAAGCAATATTTTCAGAATATTGTGCTTTATTATTTTAAGAAAGGTAAAAATGCAACTGAAATGCAAAAAAGATTTGTGCAGTGTGGGGAAAAGGTGCTGTGACTGATCGAACGTGTCAAAAGTTGTTTGAGAAGTTTTGTGCTGGAGATTTCTCACTGGATGATGCTCCACTGTCAGGTAGACAAGGTGAAGTTGATAGTGATCAAATCAAGACATTAACTGAGAACAATCAGCGTTATACCATGTAGGAGATAGCCGACATACTCAAAATATCCAAATCAAGCATTGAAAATTGTTTGCACCAGCTTGGTTATATTAATTGCTTTGATGTTTGGGTTCCACATAAGTTAAACAAAAGAAACCTTCTTGACCGTATTTCCACATGCGATTTTCTACTTAAATGTAACAAAAACGTTCCATTTTTAAAACAAATTGTGACGGGCAGTGAAAAGTGGATACTGTACAATGCTGTGGAACGAAAGAGAACCACCACCAACCACACCAAAGGCTGGTCTTCATCTAAAGAAGGTAATGTGTATATGGTGGGATTGGAAGGGAGTCGTCTATTATGAGCTCCTTCTGGAAAACCAAATGATTAATTCCAACAAGTACTGCTCCCAGTTAGACCAACTGAAGGCAGCACTTGACGAAAAACGTCCAGAATTAGTCAACAGAAAATGCATAATCTTCCATCACGATAACGCAAGACCCAATGTTTCTTTGATGACCAGGCAAAAACTGTTACAGCTTGGCTGGGAAGTTCTGATTCATCTGCTGTATTCACCAGACATTGCACCTTCAGATTTCCATTTATTTTGGTCTTTACAAAATTCTCTTAATGGAAAAAATTTCAATTCCCTAGAAGCTGTAAAAAAGCACCTGGCAGTTCTTTGTTCAAAAAGATACAAAGTTTTGGGAAGATGAAATTATGAAGTTGCCTGAAAAATGGCAGAAGGTAGTGGAACAAAATGGTGAATATTTTGTTCCATAAACTTCCTGGTGAAAATGAAAAATGTGTCTTTTATTTTTACTTAAAAAGAAGGAACTTTTTGATCAACCCAATATAAATAGTAAATGTGGATAAGCCTTAAAGATTTGCTACATGAAAAAAAGCCAGCCACAAAGGCTCCATATTGAATGACTTCATTTATGTGAAATGCCTAGAATAGGCAAATACATAGAATCAGACAATAGATTAGTGGTTGCCAGGGCCTGGGTGGAGAGGAGAATGAGAAATGAATGCTAATAGGCACAGGGTTTTCTTTGGGGTGATGAAAATGTACTGAAAATAGATAATATGATGGTTGTACAACTCTGAATATACTAAAAATCACTGAATGGTGTACTTTAAAGGAGGAATTATATGGTATATGAATTATACCTCAATAAAGCTGTTACTTAAGAAAAGATAAAAAGTAGGGATTAATACTCATCCACTCAGCATAAATAATTTTGCCATACCATAGTGAGGGTCCTTTTGTAAGCTTACTCCTTTGTATGCCTAACATGAAAAACTCCATTTATTATCATGACTTTCCTGAATATTAATAAAAAGGGCATAGAAAAAAATCAATATAATTAACCAAATTAACAGAAAAATGTTGAAAAACATATGCTTATCTTAATGGATGCAGAAAAAGCATTTGACAAAATTCAATACCCTTTCCTGAGAGAAACAGCAAACTAAAAATGTAAAGGAACTTCTTCAACCCAATAAAGGACACCTGTGGGGTGGGGGTGGACAACTAACATCATATTCAACAGTGAAAGACTGAATGTATTCTCTCTGTATTTCTTTTCTATTATGCAGTAACAAATTGCCACAAATTTAGTGCCCTAAAATAACACCCATTTAAAAATCATACAGTTCTGTACATCAGAAGTACATGCACAGTGTGGCTCTGCACAGTTTTTTCTCTGGATTTTAGCAGACCAAATTCAAGGTTTCAGTAGAGCTGTGTTTTTTTCTGGAGGCTCTAAGGATGAATCCACTTCCAGGCTCATTCAGTTGGCAGAATTCAGTTCTATGCAGTTTTAGTACTGGAGTCCCTATTTCTTTGATGGCTGTCAGATGGAGATTGTTCTCAGCTTGTAGAGGTCACTTGTGTTCCTTGGCTCATGGCTCCCTTTCTCCATCTTCAAAACCAGCACTGGCGGGGCTTCCCTGGTGGCGCAGTGGTTGAGAGTCCGCCTGCCGATGCAGGGGACACGGGTTTGTGCCCCGGTCCGGGAAGATCCCACATGCCGCGGAGCGGCTGGGCCCGTGAGCCATGGCCGCTGAGCCTGCGCGTCCGGAGCCTGTGCTCCGCAACGGGAGAGGCCACAACGGTGAGAGGCCAGCAATGGCAAGTCAAGTCCTTCTTATGCCTTGAATCTCTTTGACCACCCATTCTTCTTCGTCTTTCATCTACTGCTCCTTCAGCATCTCTCTGACTGACTTTTCTGCCTTCTTCTACTTTTAAAGGCATATGTAATTACATTGGGCCCAACAGAATAATCTTCCTAATTTAAGGTTAAGCTGATTAGTAACCTTAATTCCATCTTCAGAGTCCTACACGGCAGTACCTAGGTTAGTACAGACATGCATACATACCTTGGAGATATTGTAGGGTTGGTCCCAGACCACTGCAATAAAGTGAATATCACAATAAAGCAAGTCACACAAATTTTTTTGATTTCCCAGTGTATGTAAAAGTTATATTTACACTATACTATAGTCTAGTAAGTGTGCAATAGCACTACATCTTAAAAAATGTGCATACCTTAATTAAAAAATACTTCATTGCTAAAAAATTCCAACCATCATCTGAGCCCTCAGCAAGTCGTAGTAACATCAAAGATCACTGATTACACATCACCATAACAAATATAATAATAATTAAAAGTTTGAAATATTGCAAGAATTATCAAAATGTGACATAGAGACATGAAGTGAGCAAGGCTGTTAGAAAAATGACACCAATAGACTTGCTCAACAGTGTTGCCACAAACCTTCAATTTGTAAAAAGTGCAATATCTGCAAAGGGTGATAAAATGAGGCACAATAAACCAAGGTATGCTTATATTTGATTGAATAATCAGGGGATGGGAATCTTGGGGGACATTTTTAGAATTCTGCCTACCATGTCCTCTAAGAACAGGAACAAGACAAGGATGTCCACTATAGTCACTTATATTCAACATTGTATTGGAGATCCTACCCAGTGCAATAAGATAAGAAAAAGTATACAGATCAGAAGTTACTTTATTCATGATATCATGATCGTCTAGTTGAAAATTCCACATAATATATAAAAAGAGGACTACATGAGTTTACTAGAATTAGTAAGTGAGGGTACAAGGCCAATAGGAAAATCAATTATATTACCATGTTAGTGACAAACAACTAGAAATTAAATATTTTTAAAAAGGGAACCATTTATAATAGCATCAAAAAAATGAATACTTACTTATAAATAAAATAGGTATAAGACCTATATGTTGAAGACTATAAAATAATAAAAATATTCTGGAGATAAGCTAAAGAAGACTTAAATAATTGGAGGCATATACCATGCTCATGGATTGGAAGACACAATATTGTTAAGATGTCTATACTTCCTAAATTGATCTATAGGTTAAATGCAATCCTAATAAAAATTCCAGTAGGTTTTTGTATAGAAAGTGACAAACTTATTCTAAAATTTTATTGGACATTCCAAGGACCTAGAATAACCAAAATAATTTATAAAAAGAACAAAGAATACAAAATAAATTAAAAAATAAAAGACATCAGAATATAAGGAATAATATAGTGTAGAGATTCTCAAAGTATGGTCTGGGGATCCTTGAAAGTCCCCAAACCCTTTCCAGGGGTCTGCAGAATCAAAGCTATCTTCATAAAAATACCACAACAAAATTCCTACATTATTTGCCTTTTTCATTCTCATTTTCTCACAGTATGTAGTGAAGTTTTCCAGAGGCTCCGTGACATGTGATACTGTAACAGACTGAATGCAGAAGCAGATAAACGGATCCAGCTATCTTCTATTAAGTCTAAAATTAGAGAGGTTTGCAAAAATACAAAACAATGCCACTCTTCTTACTATTGGGAGGAAAATATAGTTTAAAAAAATGTTATGTATGGGGGCTTCCCTGGTGGTGCAGTGGTTGAGAGTCCGCCTGCCGATGCAGGGGACACGAGTTCGTGCCCCGGTCCGGGAAGATCCCACATGCTGCGGAGCGGCTAGACCCGTGAGCCATGGCCGCTGGGTCTGCGCGTCCGGAGCCTGTGCTCTGCAACGGGAGAGGCCACAACAGTGAGAGGCCCGTGTAACACACACACACACACACACACACACACACACACACACACTACCAACGGAGACGTTAGAAAAAAATTCAAGATTAGAAAGTTTTCTCCAGAGATTTTTGCTAAGAAAAGGAGAGAAATATAATAACAAGGTCAGATGTGAAGTCAAGAGAAATTTATTTTACTTTTTTATATGTAAGCTTTCTACTCTGAATGAATTTTAGATTTATAGAAGTGTTACAAAGATAGAATAAAGAGTTCCCATATACCCTTCACTGAGTTTCCCCTGATATTTATATCTTACATAACCATATTATCTATACATTTATCTAAACTAAGAAATTAACATTAGTACAATATTATTACTAAAGTAGAAATTTTATTGAGATTCCATCAATTTTTCCATTGATTTTCTTTTTCTGTTCCAAGATCCAATTCTGGATATCACACCATTCTATTTCATTAGTTTCCTCTAATATGTAACAGTTTCTCAGTGTTTCCTTGTTTTTCATGATTTAGTTTTGAAGAGTACTGCTCAAGGTATTTTGAAAAATGTTCCTCAGTATGAGTTTATGTGATGTTTTCTGTTCTGTGTTTTCTTAGATTCTGTATTCATCTATTTGGCATCCATTAATCACAGAGCCAAGTGAATGGCCAAACTTCTTTGCATCTCCACTGTGATTCAACATTCACAGGCACATGAAAATCATTTTATAAACCTTGGAACCAATCTGGGTGCATACCCTGAGCCACCTCCTTTATCTAGCTCTCATATACCAATCCAATATTTCCCCTGCCTAAAATCACCCAAGGCCAGGTACCAGACATCCTATAGCTCAGAGCCTATTGACATTATTCAAACTAGTTTCCCTTGCCCTGCCTTGCCTTTTCCATGGAAAACACAATGAAGATTTTAGGCCATGTTTTCTATATTCCATTCAGTGGAGGCAAATCACTAAATCCAGCATATCCTCAAGAAGAGGAGTTAATGTCCACCTCTTGGTGGGAGAAATATCAAAGAATTTATGGACATATGTTAAAAATGCACCACAATTATTAATAAATACATTGGGGTAGATATTTCAAGGCTATGCACTTTGGTTTCTCCTTAAAGCTTCTCCTACAAACTATAGCATTCGTCTGTGGATCTTGCCTGCAACAATTATTACTGTGGTATTCTAATGGTGATTTTCTATTTCCCTCATCCCTTCTTAACTTATTACTTGAAATTCTTCTGTAAAGATTTGTCACTTCTATTTGTTTGCTTATTTTCATCAATATGGACTCATGGATATTTATTTTTTTCTTTGGTATATAATCAACAATATCACTATTTTGTAATTTAAATTTTTCCAGCTTTGGCTATTGAGAGCCTATGTCCTTTTGACATGCCCCCATGTACTTTTTTTAAAAATAAGTACTTCCTCACTTTCTGGGATATACGATGCACCAGGCTTATCTTCTATTTTTCCTGCTTGGCCCTAGAATCAAATGGTATTTATTTACAAATCAGGATCTTGTTTCTATTAGGTACGCTTGCTGCTTTTAGGCTTTAGGCAAAACTAGGAAATAAATGTATGCATACTAACTCGTGTATACACTGTGTGTGTGTGCATGCGTGTGTGTATATATATTCTTTTTTTCTGTATGTTTCATTTTAGTTTCTGTTGCTATTCCTTCAAATTCATTAATCTTTCTTCTACAATGTCAAATCTGCCATTAATCCCATTCATTGAAATTCATCACAGTGATCCTAAGTTTGATTTGGATCTTTTTTGTATTTCTAAGTGTCTACTCAACTTTTTGAACATATGGAATTCAGTTGTAAAAATTGTTTGAATGTCTATGCTAATTATAGCATCTTTATCAGTTCTGAATCTCTTTCTAGCGATTGATTATTTTCCTTTTTATGTGTTGTGTTTTCCTGCTCCTATGCATGACTGGTAATCTCTGATTGGATGCCAGACATTGTAAACTTTTCCTTGTTAGGTCCTGTAAACCTTCGTGAGTTTTTCTCTGGGATGCAATTAAGTTACTTGGAAACAATTTGATCATTTTAAGCCTTGCTCTCATGATTTACTACCTGGGTCAGAGCAGTGCTCAGTCTAGAGCTAATTATTCCCACTACTGAGACAGCACCTTCCTGAGTGCTTTACCCAGTGCCCCTGAATTACAAAATTTTTGCAGTCTGGCTGGTGGGAACAGTCACTATTCCCAGGTCTATGTAAGTTTCAGGCAGTTTTTTTCCTTTAATCCTTTCATATGGTTCTTTCCATGGCTTCAGGTAGTTTCCCTACACACATGCACTGAATACCGATGGGAATCCTCAATGGGATCTCTGGGGCTCTTTCTCTGTGCAGCATTCTCTTCTCCAATATTTTGTCCTTTGAACTCTAGCTGCTGTGGCGTCTTTGTACTCTCAGCTCCATCTTCTCAACTTAGGAAGACTGCTGGGCTCTGACTTTTTCCCTTAGTTTCCCTTGTTTGTTTTCTGTCTGTTGGGGACTACTGTTCTCTGTTTTCTACTCTCTAATACCTTGAAAACTGTTGTTTGATGTATTTTGTCTGGGTGGTTTTCATTGTTGTTGTCATTAAGGCAGAGAGTAAATCTCATCCTTTTTACAAAATTTTGACTGGAGGCAGAAGTCTAGATCAAAATTTTTAAAGGAATAAAAGAAAAACACTGTCATACTAGAATTCTCTCTCTAGTAAAAATGTTCTTGAGAAATGAAGGTAAAATAGAATTTTTTACATGCAGACCTAAGTAGATCAAGAAAAGTTAAGGATGTATATTGTAATCCCTATAGTAACCACTGAAAACTTAATGCAGAAATGTGAAAGGAAGTTCTGTAGGCTGAAGGGAAATAAAACCAGAAAGAAACTCAGATTTTCAGAAAGGAATAGTAGCATCAGAAAAGGTAATACGTATGTAAACACAAGATTATTTTTTCCTCTTATTTTAAAATATACATATACACAGGTATACATATATTCAATATATGTACACATAAGCACATATTTAAAGTACATATAACTGTTTAAAGCAAACATTATAATACTCTTTTGTAGTTTATAACGCATTACATATTACAACTATAGCCTAAAGGATGAGAGGTTTTATGAACCAACTGATTGCATAGTTACCACATTTTATGTGGAGTAATATTAACTCTAAGTAGACTGAGAAAATTTAAGGATGTATATTGTAATCTCTATAGTGACTACTAAATATTTAAGGCAAAGAAGTATAACTAAAAAGCAGCAGGTAAATTAAATTTTTTAAATTAAAATATTTCACTAAAAAAAAAGGAAAAGGAAGAATGGAGGAACAAAAACCAGGTAGCACAAGTAGAAAGCAAAATAGTGAAATGATAGACTTAAACTATATTAATAATTACATTTCATTATTATAATAAGGCACCTAGAAACACTCCAACTTACATGCAGAGATGATCAAATTGGATAAAAAAAAAGCAAGACCCAACTCTATGCTATCTATAAGAGAGGCACTAAAGTGCTACTTAAGCAACCATCAACTTAAAATAGACTATTGTATACATAGGTTGCTATACATGACCCTCATGGTAACCACAAACCAAAACCCTATGATAGATACGAAAAGAAGAAAAGAGAGAGAGAGAGAAAGAATACAGACAACACTAAACAAAGTCATCAAATCACAGCAGGAGAGAACAGGAGAAGAAGAAAGGAACAGAGAAAAACTACAGAACAACCAGAAAACAATGAACAAAACGGCAATAAATATACCTATCAATAATTACTTTAAATGTCAATGGACTAAATATTCCAATCAAAAGACATAGGGTGGCTGAATAGATAAAAAAAACAAGACCCATGTATATGCTGAGAAGAGACTCACTTTAGATAAAAATAGATGTGGTATATATTTACAATGAAATACCATTCAGCCATAAAAAAGAATGAAATCTTGCCATTTGTGACAACATGGATGGAACTTCAGGGCATTATGCTAAATGAAGTAAGTTTAGACAGAGAAAAACAAATGCTGTATAGTTTCACTTATATGTGGAATCTAAAAAATAAAACAAACAAACAAAACAGAAACAGACTTACAAATACAGAAAACAAATTGATGATCTCCAGATGGGAGGGGGGTTGGTGGGTGAGGGAGATAGGTGAAGGGGATTAAGAGGCACAAACTTCCAGTTATAAACTAGTCATGGGGATGTAATGTACAGCATAGGGAATGTAGTCAATAATACTGTATGGTGATAGATGGTTATTAGACATATTGTGGTGATCAATTTGTAATGCATATAAATGTCAAATTACTACGTTGTACAACTAAAACTGATATACTGTATGTCAACTACAATTTTAAAAAAAAGGAAAGGCTGTCAGTGTCAGTGCGGTCGCGTCGGGGGCCGGGGTGCAGTAAATGGCGGCGGAGGGAGGTGGAGCGGCGGCCGTGCTCATCCCAGAGCCCCCGAAACTTAAAAAAAATTAAAATAAAATAAAATAAAATAAAATTTTAAAAAAGGAAAAAACTTATGTTCCTAAAAATTTATTTTGACATTTCATGTTTGTTTTATGGTAGTCAACAAATGTGAAATATCTAAATAAAGTTGGAGATGATTAAGCACTTGATGGTATTTAACAAAAGATGTACATCCAAAATTTTATTTTACATAGACTATAGACTTATACATAAAAAGTAAAATTATAAAGCTTTTAGAAGAGAATATAAGAAGAATATCTGTGACTTACTGGTAGGCAAAGGTTTTTTGGGAAGGACACATAAAAGCGTAATTATAAAAGAAGAAAAATGTATGAATTGCACTTCATCATAATTAAAAACTGCTCATTAAGAAAATAAATAATACAGGGACTTCCCTGGTGGCGCAGTGGTTAAGAATCCACTTGCCAATGCAGGGGACGTGGGTTCGAGCCCTGGTCCGGGAAGATCCCACATGCCGTGGAGCAACTAAGCCTGTGCGCCACAACTACTGAGCCTGTGCTCTAGAGGCCGCGAGCCACAGCTACTGAAGCCTGGGCACCTAGAGCCTGTGCTCCGCAACAAGAGAAACCCCCGCTCACTGCAAGTAGAGAAAGCCCGTGAGCGGCAACAAAGACATAACACAGCCAAAAATAAAATAAATAAAAATAAAATATAAGGATACAAAAAGATTAAATATAAATAAACAAAAATGATGTATCATGAAAATATTAAAGAACATCACTGAGATAGAGGACCACTTCACAGTGACAGAAGTTTTAATCCACCAGGAAGGTATAATGTTACAAAATATTTTCCCCCTATTAACATAGCCTCAAAAAATATAAAGCAAAATTTCATGGAAGTAAAAGGAAAAAAAGTTTAATCCATGATCATAATGGGATACTTTAGCCTGCTTCTCTCAATAATTGAGAGGACTATTAGACCAAAAGAAAACTGAAGAGTAACCCCCGCTAGCTGCAACTACAGAAAGCCCGCGCAGCAACGAAGACCCAATGCAGCCAAAAATAAATAAATAAATAAGAAAAGAAAATAAATAATACAGCCATAGAATGGGAGACAATATTCACGAAACATATATCTGATAATGAACTCGTATTCAGAACATAGAAAGAAGTCCATCATAAGACACAAACAAAAATAAAAACAGAGAAAAGATTTGAGCAGACACTTCACAAAGGAAGAAATTCAAATGACTAGTAAGCATATGAAAAACCAAGATCTGGGTGCTAGGTATGCTGTTACTACTGTAATTCCATTGTTTAAATGATTAGTGGACAGAACCAAGAAGTAATTTTTTCTTAAATTGTGAGGTGATATTGATATTTCTAATTCTAATGTAACATTATAACATTTTTCCATACTTGATTTTATTTTATTTGTGTATCTCTTTTATCTTACAGTGAAATCTTTTTTCCTAATTTCATGAATATACTTGCTTATTTGCTTTATTCTACAATTACATTAAAAAGTTTCAGAATTATAATACCTGTATAATTACTAATAATGTATTAACTAAGTAAAGTTTAAGATCTCTTTTTCAGTTCCTTTTGTCTTTAGAATATAATACACTAAGGATGTACAGAGTACTTGGTCAAAATCTACTTGAATCTCAATTATTTTCTCCTTTGTTATTTTATCAGATTGATGTATAGTTAGGTTAATTTGTTTCTGTTTAATATATGTCAAAAGAATGATAGGGCTTCCCTGGTGGCTCAGTGGTTGAGAGGCCGCCTGCCGATGCAGGGGACACGGGTTCGTCCCCCAGTCCGGGAAGATCCCACATACTGCGGACTGGCTGGGCCCGTGAGCCATGGCCGCTGAGCCTGCGCGTCTGGAGCCTGTGCTCCGCAACGGGAGAGGCCACAACAGTGAGAGGCCCGTGTACCGCGGAAAAAAAAAAAAAAGAAAAAAAAAGGATGATAGAATATCATCATTTTGCAATTCCAAGTATAATAAACTGATTCAAGTAAGGATTGTCATTGTATGTTAAACCTTTGGCTAAAATTTTAAGGTCAAGATAGTCATATGGCCTCAAAGTAACACCCCACTCATGAGATTACTTACGTAGGGTGTATTTTGCAGTCACTACTTAACCAAGTGATGAAACTTAGCAACACCAATGGTAGGACAACCGGATATTATGTTTCCTGGAGTGATGCAATAAAAAATACACAAAGTCACCTATGATGTATTCTTGTCAAAATATTAAATGTGAATCTAATCTTGAGGGTAATAATAAGACAAATCCAGAATGTGGGACATTCTACAAGATAACTGGCCTGGATGCTTTAAAAAACTGGCAATGTCATGGCAAGTTAAAAAAAAAAAAGGTAGTGAAAATTGTTCTAGATTAAAAGAGTACTTAGAAACATAAGCAAGTGCAAAACATAAGTCTTGATTAGATCTTAGATTAAGAAATACAAACTTGAAAACATTTTTTGTGAAATTTGAATAGCATATTATATGATGATGTAAAAGTATTGTTAATTTTTCAGGTAAGGTGATGGTATTATGTTTATGTAGAGGATATTCTTTTCTTAGAAACTTCATGCAGAAGATTTTGGAGTTGAAGTGTTTCAGTGTCTACAGTTTACCTTCAAAGGGCTTAGCATATATACACATATAGAAAGAGCTAAAGCCAATGTGACAAAACATTAAAAACTGGTAAATAAAGATGATGGTATACGGTGGTATAGGGGTGTTTATTTTAGTATTCTTTCAACTTTTATGTATGTGTGAAATGTTTTCATATGAAAAATTGAAAGAAAAAAGATGGAATTCAGGACGTTTGGGGGGGCAATCTGAGTTATTGTCACCAGGTGGTGCTCGTGCTTTTCAAATATAGCTAAATAAACAGGCCAACAGTCTGTTGGCAATTAATTGGATATTTATTTAGGAAAAATTTGGGTGGGAGGGGTCACAGACTATAAATCCAGCTTTTAAATTTTGCCAGTGTTCACTCTTTCTTGCATTATTATGTTCTACATAAATTGAAGAGTCTCAGCTATAAATTTTCTTTGTCTCAGTCTGCCTCTCTCCTGTCCCTTTCTGTTTCCAGGCCCTTATTTACTTCTCACTGGGGCTGCTGTAATGATTCCCTACACCAAAGACTGCTTTGATCCACACTGCTGACACAGTGACCTTCCTGCAACATTTCTTTCCCCTTCACCAGCTCCCCATTTCATTCCAAATAATTTCCACTCCTCAGCAAAGTGGTAAGTTTGATACCAGTCTGCTTCCCCAGGGTATCTCCCATTATTGCCTTGCATTATCTCTACTCATGAGACACCTTGATTGCTGTCCTTTTTTAAAAATGAATTTTAGACACTTTGTTGCCCTTGAGTGTTTCACTTCATATGTCTCCATACCCAAGGTGCCCTTCTGCCCAACACTAGACAAAGTTTGACCTTATTCGCATCAAAGCCCAGATTGAATTCATTTTCTTTATGTAATCTTCCCAAGCAACCCATTCAGAAATCTTCACACAGCACTTTGTAATTTTCTTATTTTCACGTTTTGTATTATATAATAATTCTATAATTAAATTATAAATACTTTCAAGGTAGGCAGTTTGTCTTTATAGTCTCCACATTGTGTTTATGTTTGTACTATGTGGCACTCCCTGAAGGTCAGCGGGATTGAATTTCAGGATTATTCAAAGCTAGTTTACAGTAGTGGTGAAAGTGCTGACTAATCACCATCAATTGCCAGCCTTCCTCTGGTTTCTCATTTTGCAGATACGCAATGAGGGGCCACTATAGCGAGAAACCAACCTGGATGAAGGATGTCCAGGGCTTATTAACCAATTTGAAGTAAAATTTCCATTCAATTTGACACTATATGTGAAAACTATTAAACTTTTGCATGTCATTTGATCCCTATATTCCACTCCTAGGTAAGAACATGATAACAATACTGTAGGATTTATTTGAAGAATATTTGGAAGGGCATGTTTATAAAAGATAAAAGTTGGAAATAACCCAACTACCCAACAATACAGGCTTGGTTAAACAAATTCATACGATGAATTGCTATGAAGCCATTAATAATATTTAGTGAGTTGAGAATTCTCTAAATATTTCAGGAATAATATTTAGTGACATAGAGGTTCCTGATGTATTAAGTGGAAAAAAATTACAGGATAGTGTTGACATCACAATACCTTGTAATGGAAGGAAAAAATATATTCATAGAAAAAAGACTGAATGTGATGGCAGAGGTATTTCTAAGTTTGGAGATTATTTTCAGTTTTCTCTGTTGCTATTTTTTTTTTAAGTTTTAATGATGAGCTAATTAAGAAAACAATAACAAAATTTATTTTTAGAAAATAATGTATATCAAAAGTTATTCTATTGTATACACAAAATTCAGTAAAACAGGAAGAAATTTCAGTCTGTAACACTAGTCCTTGGGCCTCACACAGAACCAGGGGACCAGAAGGGCCAAACGATGACACGGGGAAGACAGTATTAGAGGCCAGAAAAGATGAGGAACCCAAAGAAGGTTAAGAAGTGCAGTTACCATGCTTAGGAATAGAGGGGCACAGGAGTACAAGTAGGAGAACCAGAGAAATCAAGCAGATACCAAGTTTGCAATGTAGTAGGAAGATAACTACACTTAGAAATCTAGGAACAATACTTAGTGTTATTGTTTACTGAGTAGGTGGTCTTGAGTAAATCATTTATATTTTTGAGGGTCAGAAAATACTTTGAAGGTATTTTTATTCCCATTTTACAAGTGAGTAAAGTAACATTCAGAAAATACAAATAAAGTCATATATGTAAGCTAGGGTTTCTTAACATTAGTACTATTGGCATATTAGACCGATACCTCTTTGATGTGGAAAGCTATTTCATACGAACAATTACACTAGTATGGGATAATAAATGACGATGTCAATTTTAATGAAGAAAGGAGAGTTGCCCAGTGAGAGGAAAGGGGGTGAGAGGCATTTTGTAGTTCATCAAGGAACTAGGACTGGTATGCCTTTTTATGTAAACTCTCCCTAAATTCTCAGTATATATCTCACCAAAGAGTGTTCTCCCCTTGTTGAGGACTCTGGAAAACTTCATTATCTGTAGTTGGTAGGTATATGCTCCAGATCTACGCAAGTCAAGTCAAGCCACCAGTAAACAGAGCATCTTGTGTAAGTGATTTTAAGCCCAATCTTCGTCAAAAAAGGGTCTCTTATATCCTGCCTGTCTACGTAGAGATAGGTCCTTAAGATGAGTGGGCCTGAGGGGGGTCCAGATATGTGTAAGAGCCTGAATCTAACTTAGAGAAGGAGTGGAAAGGGTAATGAAAGGGAGTTCTGACACTGTGGAGCTATTTGTGGGTAGGGAGGATTCTAAAATAACTCTTCAAATCATGATACCATGTTAAATACATGGAGTATGTATGGTTTATATTAATCCCATTTTTTAAAAGATAACTGTCATTGATTATTATTTCTACAATGTACCTCAAATTTATTCCAAAGTAGGGATATGACTTTAATAAAAATGGGAATAAAAATTTAACTTCATGTTTTACTTGTAGGTTTCACTTTTGAAAAAAAAATTTTTAATATGCAATTTAAACATTTTCATATTTTAAAGATTGGAAAACAGTAAACAAAAACAACAGAAAAGAGAATAGAATTTGTATGTAACTTCACCACCCAGATAGACCCAGTATTCATATATGGTGGATAGACTTTAGACTTCTTAAATCAGTAGTTCTGAGCCCAGACTACACATTAGATTCCCCTAAGGAACTTTTAAAATGTAACCATGACCAATGTCATCCCAGAACAATTAAGCCAGAATCCCGGGCAGTATGGGAGTATGTGGGGAGCCAGGCAAAGGTAATTGTTTTTTAAGCTTCTCAGGTGATTCTAATGTGCAGATAGGGTTCAGAACCACTGTCTTAAATGAGTGACATATTAGTGTTATTGTCTCAGCTGAAGCAGCTAGGCCACACTAGGCCAAAAGATGCTGGTGGTTACACTGAAGAGGCACTTTGATTGTAGTTGCCGTTGGCAACTAGGAAATGAGAGAGTGATAGAGAGGCCACGGGGCACGCAGCAATCCTTAGTGGCCTAGCACCATCCAAGCCACACCACCACTGTCTGCGGTAAACAGTACTCAGTAATTTGGGCAGCAGTAGCTGTAGATATTTTGCAAGCAGCAGGCTGCCAGCCACACAAGAAGGCAGTTACTCTATTCTTATTTTAAATTACAAAAAATGCTAGAATTTATCACCAGAATGTTATCTTTGAATATACAAATTCAAATGGCCTGATGAGCTTTGTGAAAGGCTCCCAGGTAAGCTAAGTGGTGGGAATGGGTGGAGGGTACGGATTGCTTTGGGCTGATCTCAGTGTGGCAGCTCATCATTGGGTTCTGGGGAACTATTTGTGTACAGGGACAGGAAGGTGGTATGGGAGAAGCACACTCTACGATCAGGTTGAAAGAAGCATCAGTCACCTAAGAAAGTTTGTCCGTCAGCTGTTCCTGTAGAAAGGGGAGTGGATGGAGGGGAGGCAGGCAGGTTTCTCAGTTGGGGCCTCACAAAGCTGCGTTTTCCACAGTGGGGTCTGACCTCAACTTTGTACAGCCCAGAGATGGGAAGGTTCCAGTCTCTCCAGTGGAGGATCAGCTCTCAGGACAGCTACACACAGTAATGTTGAAGTATTATTCAGAGGAGGAGAGTAGATACCAGTGACCAGAATAATTTGCATTTATTACTCCTAGGAAGGGAAACGAGATAATGAGTGAATATTTATTAAAATGTCAATGTGTCAGGTGCTTTACATTTTAGCATTTCATTTACAGATGAAGAAACCAAGGCATGGAGAACATGCCCAAGCTCCCCAAACTGGTCAGTGTGATAAGAGCAAAATTTAAACCCTGGTCTCTCTGGCTCCACAGTTGTGCTAGCCTTCCCGGGAGATTGAACAAGCATTTAGAAGGCTACTCAAGAGACTGAGAAAAGGGAGAGGAATGATCCTGATGGAAATGTCACGAAGGCCATAAGAATATTTGCACTACACACGTCTCATAATGGGGTGGGGCTCTCTGGTAACCAGAATGATTTAGGTTGTCGAATACAGCGTCCCATTTTTGCAAGGTGCATATGTTTCTTTTTTTTCCTTAACTTGGTAAAGTCTCACAGAGGAGTAAACAAATTTTAAGTTTATACTTAAGAACTCAATGAACTATTACAAATGTATACACGTCATATTGCCATCACCCAAATGAAGTTAGAGAACATTATTAGCAGTGCAGTAGCTTCCCTCTTGTCCCCCTAGTCAAAACCAGACTTCATCCTCTGCCTCCCCAAAACCAGTATCCTTAATTGTGGCACACAGATTTGTTTTGCCTACTTTAGAGCATCACGTAAATGGGCTGTACTTTATGGACCTTTTGGTATTTGGTGTCTTTTGCTCTACACTGGCCTGTGGAATTCATCCATGTTGCTCTATGTAGTTCTTAATATATTTTTTTTCACATGCTCCAAGAATATATCACTGCTTGCCACATCCCAGTCTCCAAGCAGTCAGATTGCTCATATTTGATTAGATTTGCTTATCTTTAGTTATAGTGCTATTCTGAGGACAATCCCTGTACGCCCAGATTGGACTCCAAATATTGGGTTGGCCAAAAAGTTCGTTCGGGTTCTTCATGCTATGGAAAAACCCCGAACGAACTTTTTGGCCAACCCAATATATCTTCTATCCACATCAGCTAAATATCTAGGCACTATTTCTTAGGATGGACAGTGTCTTCAGAGGTATTGCACACCCACTATATGCTTATTTTTAATGTTATAACTCTCAATCGTAATTTTCTTTTCTTCAAGTTACTGCCTTTTACCTACCATAGCTCTGTCTTAAAAAAATACTTTGGTTTTTTTGTTTTGTTTTGTTTTGTAAACACATTGCTGTCTCTCAATATAAACAATTTCTTTTGAGAAGGAGGTTTAACTAAATACTGTGTTTTTGTAATGCAAAGAGTTTCTGTGGCTTGTAGGGAAGTCTTGTAATGATGATAAATTGTTCCCAGGTTATTGTGTATATATATGACTCCAAGGTCTGGAGAGATGGAGCTGCTTACATTCTTGATTACTTCATGCTCACATCTGGACCATCACTCCCACCACTCTCTATTCCTTCTCCCAATATTGGACATTGAAGTCTAACCCTTCCCACAAATAGGTGGAAGGAGGGCCAGTTCTCAGTGAGTCACAGGAGCCTTCTCCTCTGCACATCTTCCCCTCCTCATTAAAAAACTATTTCCTGATCATTACCCGTATCACTGACAATTGAATTCTTTATAAGAGCCAGCAGTGGCACTACTCACCCACCACATTTTCCCTTCTCTCTTACCCTGTTTTTCTCTCTCTCTCCACCCTTTCTTTTCTTTCTTTCTTTTTTTTTTTTTTTGTGGTACACGGGCCTCTCACTGTTGTGGCCTCTCCCGTTGCACAGCACAGGCTCCGGACGCGCAGGCTCAGCGGCCACGGCTCACAGGCCCAGCCGCTCCGCGGCATGTGGGATCTTCCCCGACCGGGACACAAACCCCTGTCCCCTGCATTGGCAGACGGACTCTCAACCACTGCGCTACCAGGGAAGCCCTCCACCCTTTCTTTTTTGTTGTTATGGCAGGGGGAAAAAATTAAGTAGTTGAAATCTTGGCATAACATTTTTTAGAAATTGCCAAGTCTGATGTTATTGGAGGGAAAAAATAGGAAGACCTAAAGAAAACATTTAGAAAAACTGTTTTTGCCTGGAATTTTTGTATATAATTTTCCCCCAGATTATATAGTTCTAGGCCAGGAACTATCACTGTCTTACCCCTGTTTGTTTTTTTCATTTCTACAACCAGCACTTGTTTCTCTTTTCCATGGTACTTGCTATTATAAAGAATTTGTTATTGCTTCTCGTTTGGTTGTTTGGTTTTAACCACTTCATGGGAGTTAGTGCATTTGTTACAATCAGTGGAGAAAGGTAAAAGCATGAGGACATTCGTGCTAGCACAGTAGCCTCTGAACACTTTAGTCAAGTTTGGGTGGTGATGGTCTACGGTGCTTTTGTTTCCACTTTGAAAAAATATTTCCCAAGAGTCACCTCTTCCCCTTACACATGCCTATATACAGTATTTCAACTAAAGTGTTGGGTAAAAGAAGATAATTGAGTACATGGGTAGTAAGTTGTACCCATTCCTTTCTAATTATTTTATACAGGTAGTTTATTCATATTCAGCAAAAAAACAAGAAAACTTTTTTTTTGTTTCACAATTTAACTTTTCAAAGCATGTTAATAAATGATTATCAATTAAACATTACTGTTTGGAGGCTGATTTATTATCTTAAACACACCTACTATATTCAATAATTTAAAAATAAATTCCAGTATTTATGATGAAACACCTAGAGATAACATTCATGTTAAATACATTTTTGAAGATTCTCTTTTATTACATTACATAATGAATGGACATTTTAAACAGCAATGCAGACACACATTATAACTAGGTCAGAGACAATATACGCATATTAAAGTTCTGTATTTTTCGATAAGGTAAAAAATAAAGCTATATAAACTGATCTTTAGATTTTTTTCTGCAAAAGTAGAACCGCACTTTAATAATGCTCTGACATATCTTCATTAAAGCTTTGTTTATAGACAATCAGAATGCTTCTCACCCCCATTCATCTACCCTCTAACTAAAAAAAAAAAAAAAGAATGCATTCACCAGCTGACATTTTTCCTGTTTTTAATGTTACAAATGGGGAACTTCCAAAAGAAAGTGCATACCAAGCTGTTACACTGAGTTGTCAAATAAATACCATTAATTTTAAGATAAAGCAGAAGTGGTTGTATTATGTTATTAATAGTGCAAAACAGATGAACTTAGTAGTTTTAAAGAAAAAGGCTGGAAACTTCTTTTAGGTTGCCCTGAACTTTTGGTTGATGCCCATGAATTTAAGGTTACACAGCACGTGCAAGGCATTTACAAAAACTTTTTATTTTTCTCTTTCCTAATGTAATACATGTTTATTGTAGAAATTTAGAAAATAGAGATAAGTGAAATAAACCCTTCACCTGTAAAAAAATTGGTTTCTGATTCTACAGCAGAGAAAAACATTATTGCTATATAGGGCTATAACATCCTTTCAGTAATGTTTTTGTGTATATACCATTTTGTTCCTCTTTTCCTTTCTGACATGCACAAAAAATGGGTTTAATTTTTTAAAAATTTAATATATTGAGAATGTATTTCCATGTTATTATTTTTCAGCATCATTTTTAATAGAAGTACAATATTCCACTGTGTGAACAGATCATAATTTATTTAAATAATCTCCTATTCTTAAATATTTATATTCTTTTATTAGTAAGCAACATACAATAAGCATAAAAGGATAAGCTTTTTTTTTTTTTTTGCGGTACACAGGCCTCTCACTGTTGTGGCCTCTCCCGTTGCGGAGCACAGGCTCCGGACGCCCAGGCACAGCGGCCATGGCACACGGGCCCAGCCGCTCCACGGCATGTGGGAATCTTCCCGGACCGGGGCATGAACCCGTGTCCCCTGCATCAGCAGGTGGACTCTCAGCCACTGCGCCACCAGGGAAGCCCAAGGATGAGCTTTTTAAAGACCCTTAACTTCAAGTGTGTATATCTTCTTTTTCTTCTCCCTAGGTTTCGTTCCAGCATCTATTTCTGCAGTAAGACAGCAATTTAAATTGTAGAACAATAGGATGTTACCATTGGTTCATTATATACTTCATTCATTTATCTAACAAATAACTATTGATTACCTACTTTGTGCCAGGATCTATGCAAGGTACTCAGGATATAATGATGAAGAAGGTACAAGTAGTCATTAATCTGAGGAAGTATAGTTTTATGTGAGAGAAACACAATAAATAAAGTCATTGGATAGGTGCCATTACAGAAGAAGTACACACTTCCAGGGGGGCACAGAAGAGAGGCAATTATTCCAGACTCTGACGAAGGGTAGTTAAGGGGAAATGTTCACATTGCATGAGAATTTCCTGTGCCATATATTCTCAGGGTGGGAAAAGACTTCAGATGTCATTTAGTTCAAGCCTCTTTGCTGCTAGAATTTTCTGTGTCAAGTGGTGATGTAATACACAGGGCTTTGCAGTATGGTCAGTGGAGTTAGATTCCTTGGATTTGAGTCCTGGCTCTACTCATTTAGTATCTGCATGTATGATTTCAGGCAAGTTGCTTAAAATCCCTGTGCCTTTTTTTTACTCTCTAAAATGGGATAATAATAGTGCCCACTTAAAGATGCTGTTGTGATAGAAGATTTCATATAGGTAAAGAGGGTCTGGC
Source organism: Phocoena phocoena (assembly GCF_963924675.1). Classification (NCBI taxonomy): domain Eukaryota; kingdom Metazoa; phylum Chordata; class Mammalia; order Artiodactyla; family Phocoenidae; genus Phocoena; species Phocoena phocoena. The sequence goes on from NC_089222.1 coordinate 50,445,993, forward strand.
ATATAGTATACGATCCCCGACCTACGATGGCTCAACTTAAGATTTTTGACTTTACACTGGTGCAGAAGTGATAGGCGTTCAGTGGAAACTGGACTTCAAATTTTGAATTTTGATCTTTTCCCAGGCTAGCAATATGTGGTATGATATTCCTTCACGATGCTGGGCAGTGGCAGTGAGTCTCAGCTCCCAGTCAATGCAATCATGAGGGTAAACAACCGATACCCTACATGTCCTGTGTTTGAACATGCTTAAGGTAGGCTAGGCTAAGCTGTGATGTTCAGTTGGTTAGGTGTATAAAATGGATTTTCAACTTACAATGTTTTCAGTTTATGATGGGTTTATTGGGACGTAACCCCATCATAAGTTGAGGAGCATCTATACATGCAATTCATGTACACTCAATTCACGCAGTAGTCGTGTTAATAATATGGAGCTCACTGTCCACCAAAGCTTTTGATTGTTAGAAAGTTATTTTTTGTGATAGGTTGAAATTGGGCCCCTGTAGCTTTTACCTGGAAGATATTCCCACCTGAAAAACGGAAGAAATTTCAGGGAGGCAGCTTTTGGTTCAATTTAATGAAGTAGTTTCCAGTATTTAGAGCTGTCTAACAGAAATGGACAGCCTAAGGAGGGGTGATTTTCACAAGTTAAAATAACCACATAGCCTGTTGTTTGCAGAGAGTTCCCTGGATAAAACCCAGAATAGCAGATTTCAGAGCTTATCTGTACTACAGGTGGACTCTGAAACTCATTTTGAAAGCATGTGAACACAAACACATTAAACTTTGATTTTGTACTATAGTGACACTGTTATTGGCAAACACAGTTTGAAATTACAGATTTGTGTAAGAACGTGAGCACATTGTCTTGCATTAAATTCCATAAAGGAATTAATATTCCCACAACACTCAGATTAAACTTTGCTCAACAACAGAGAATTGGCGACCATTCTCCTTTGTTACTATTGAATCAATCCATACATGCAATGAAATTTAGATTATGACATCTAATCTAATTATGACAATCAAAACCAGCCTTCTGCCAGAGACCCCTGCAATGAAGAAGCATTAGAAACAAGACAAAAGAAAAACCATGTTACTTTTTACGCTAGTTTCCAAGGCTTAACTGAAATAAATATGCTTTCTACTGAGAGAGGGTCTCACCGTGGGTTTCCTAGTGTGAAAGGTTTATAACAGATTTTAGACTAATGGAAACAACTATGCAACAGAGTTTAAGTAGGAGTTGATGTGTGCTTATAAGTTTTGAATTGATTTACAATTCATGAAGCCCTTAGATGGCAGAAAGAATGACTACTCCATGAGACACCTTGGTGAAGATCACGGGGGTAGTCGGTAGAGATCAACGGTAAATCAAAGCTGTGAATGGAAACTTGCAGGCCCACTGCTACTGCTGCAGTGGCCATTTGGTAATACGGATGGGCTCACCCTCCCCTCCTGTGTGGCCTTTTCATGCCTTTCAATATATAATCTGAGTTATGTAACTGAGCAGCTTATTCTTTGAGGATATGACTCAAGTTGGATTATTCCTAGGGTCGAACTACTATAATTCCTAGCAACCGTATAGAGATTTACATTTGAAAATTAGAACTAGCATAGTATAGGATAACATTATAATATACTGTGGGGTTTTTTCCTTTTAAAAAAAGTGGGTCCTCCACTTTTAGATAAGTTTACCAACTTAGAAGGGGTAATTTCTTTTGCTCATTTGAACTCAAAACTGACGTCCTTATCTTCCTCTTGAAATCACTTCTTTTCTCCGTGAAGTTTGGCAGTATCTATTCAAGCCAGCTTGAATAGCTCAAAACTGTGGTGTCTCACAACTGGACCTTAAACGATCCTTAGTCCATCACCCGTTTGATACTTAAAGCCTTTACTATTATCTAATTTGCGATTCCCCAAGTATTTGAGTATCTACTCAGTACCAGGCGCTGCACTCATTCCACTGAATAATCATTTCTGCCAGATATTAAGCAGCTCTGGGAAGAAAGAAGATATAGTCATAACAAGGCACATCCCGCCCTAGTGGGAGAGGCAGCTAAGAACATTTTAATACGATGCAGTGAGCGCTTTGCAGAGGTCATGCAGAGGACTGGGGGAAGACAGGAAGGGTGCCTAGCCCAGAGGAGGCTTCAGGAAGGGTAATTGGGCCTGCTTTCTAGAATAGGGAACACTAGAACTGAATCTTGAAGGATGACTAGGAGTGATCCAGGTGACTGGCAAGTGTGTGTTCCAGGCAAGGAAACTGCAAGGGCAAAAGTGCAGAGAGACCATGTTTATCTCTCTAAGTCTTGGTTTCCTCATCTGTAAGTGCTGACTTTGTAGGAGTGTTGTGAGGAATAAATGAGAAAATGTTTATAATGGACATACTAAGTAGTCACCAAATTATTCTTCTTCTCACCATCATCATTATTACAACTGCTGCAATATGTCAATGTAGAGATATGCAAGGTAACCATTACAGCAACCAGATGATCCCCACACACACACCCAGGCCCACAATTCTTGCCTGATAAATATACTAACGTATCTAGAGTAGGAATGTTCCAGTCTGAAACACTCTCAGAGCCTAATGCTACTAGACACTTCAGGTCATAACAACTCCCCTTGCTTGCTAACATTCCATGTTCAGTAAAAACCATGTTGCTTTGGCTTCCCTCGGAGCCAGGTCAGGTCAACATGAAATTCCAGATTGCTCAACAACTCTGTTTTCTCACTGTAAAATAATTTGTCACTATGGTATTATGACCAGTCTCTTATTAATTTTGTAATAACACTCAAAAAGCACCGACTATGTGCCAGACACTAGTCTTAACACTATTCAAATATTAACTCATATTTAATTCTTACAACAACCCTAGAAGGTAGCTAACTATTATTTTCATAATTTTTTAAATGTGGAAACAGAGGCACAGGGAAGTTAAGTAACTTGCAGCTAGTAAAGAGTAAAGCCCAGATGCAAACTGAGGTGCTGTGGCTTCAGAGTCCCTGTTCTTTACCTCTACATGCACTGCATCCCTGAAGCCAGGCAGGCAGCTCTGGGACCCTATGGGACTGACTTTCTGAGCCCACAAGGCTGAGGTCAGACTCTGTGGTAAATGCAGCAAGATAAACACCGCTTTGCTGGGTTTGTCTGGGTGCCTTTGGCAGCTGGTCTCCCAAAGTGCCCGGATAGCAGCCTTGGATTTGGTGTTCAGACCTCACAGTCCTTCTTCAACTGATTAGAGCGAGTGGTTGGTCATCTCTTGCTTTCAAGATATCGATGCACTGGCCTGCTTGTCTTGCATTGGATCCAAAGTTTGCCCTAATCCACATCAGAAGGGCCTTCAGGTCTGAAAAATATCTTTGAGACCTACAGCAGAACAGTTCTTCAGCTGTATTCTGAATGGGAATTTACATTTCTTAGGTTTAGAAGTGGTCATTCCATTCCCATGGAGAATCTTATGGTTTGAGTTTTTCTCTGATGAAAACAGAAGTGGCCAGTGGCCCACCATTACAGCGTCCCAAGGAGATCTCTACACAGAAGCCATATTCCAGGATGATACACATTACTTATTCCTGTATAACTTTGACCCCACTCCTTTGAGACATTCTGGCCTTGCTAAACTCAGTGAACTGTGAATGAACCAGGAGGACTCCCTTTTGCCTTTCTAGCCTAAAGCTAATCTGAGAACAGGTCCTTCCTCAAAGCCCACACTCCATACTTGACCTTTGGGGTCTTATCCACACTGATGACAAAAGGAAGCAAAGACAGGTGAATTGCTACCCTTCAGAGCAGTACTGGCTCTATCTCCCCACCTCTAGGCTTCTTCAGAGTGGAGGCCCCTCTCAAGGCAGGGCTCAGACCTATCCATACCAGCATCCCGGACAGACCAAAGTCGAGGAAGCTAAGAACCGAGAGAAGCTGGGAAGAACCCCAAAGAGCCCTTCATGCCAAAGCAAGGGCTTTTACTTTCTTCTGGCCCACTGAAAGCTGCAACTCCTAACAACATACCGTCAGAGCTTCCCCTCTAATGCTCCTTGAGGGGAGGATGGGATTGTGTTGAGTCAGGGTGGAAGTGGGAGAGTGTGGAGGCGGGGTGGCGCTTGAGCTTCACTAGAAGCTGACTTGTGCTGCAGATGCGTTGTAACCGGTGAATAAAGTCATGGCATCATCTGACCTGCTCTTGACATTCACAGATGAGACAGGATACAGAATATCATGGGGCTGAAGAGTCCCAGGGACTCTGGAGTCAAGTTACCTCAGTTTGAATCCTGCCCTACATTTCCTATTTGAGTGCCCTCGTACAATTTACTTATCCTCCCCTTCCCCCAGTTTCCTCATTTTTAAATGGTTATCATCATAATAGTAGAGTTTAGAATAATAAAAATGTTGGGGAGGTATACGTATGATGGTGGCACAGGTCATGCACCTAGGCAAATCCAGTTGCACCTGGAGACTTCAATACTTCTCTCTCAGCAGTCAGAGAACAGGTAAAGGAATAAATCATCAGTAAGGAAATAGGAGACCTGAACAACACTATCAACCAAATTGACCTGATTGACATTCATAGGATACTCTACCCCACAGCACACACTACACAACTAGACTCACCACCACGTGACTGAAAGCCAGAGTTATTAGAGGTTTCCTGTGTATTTAATTTCTAACTTGATAAAAATGAAATATAATTGCAGAACCAAAAGAACAATGATTCTTGTTTCACAGTATGTATAACTCATTTCACTTCTGATAGTTCCATCATATTTACATGATTAGGTGCTTTTTGCTTTTGCAAAGTGTGGTGTGTGGGACGTGTATGCTGTTCATCCCTCTTCTGCCACTGCCCCTGGAATGTGGGTGGGCAAGAGATGGGAAGGGGAATCTGGAGACGGGCAGTAAATTGCCAAAAATATTTCTGTGTGTGTTCTTATTTTACTGTCATAATGATGTGGGAGATGAGGACGGGTCTTTGGCTATCTTGTCACCCTGTTATTTGCTTTTCCTTTTCTTGGCTTTCACCGAACAGCTCTGGTGTCAGAAACCATCATCACATGTTTTCTTACTCCAGCAAAGTGGTGTTAGGCGATGTACTAGTTAATTGTATAAGACATCCAAGATTGATTTCCCTACATACAAAATATACTTTTTAGCACCAAGTAAGAATAATGGAACACAGCAGATCCTATAAACAGGGGAATAAAAAACAAAACAAAACAAAAAAACAAAAAAAACTGTGAGAAGAGCATGAGATGAAGCAAATGGAGAAATCTTTAATGGGGTAGATGAATCATTATTCTGACTTCCCCTGGGTTTTGCTTGCCCATGCCCTTCTGCTGAGATAGATGTGCTTTTGCAAGGCAGAATTGGAGGTGAGTAAATAAGAAGGCGGTTATCCACTTTTATCATCACAGCACCCCACATGTCAGTTCAAGAAAATGCTAATGGAGAAAATTCTGTGAGTTTGTGGAATCAGAACCCAAATTACTTTTAGAATTTAAAAGAATCAGAGTAGGTACAGCACCAACCACTTAATCCAATGAAACAGAAAAACCCTAATGGAGATCATCTTGGCACCTTAGGAAAACAACCTCAGGGCTCCCGCTGACAGGATACTTTCCCCAAGTACTATTAATTATAATGCATTATTAGCTAACTGCAGGTAGTGGACGCCCTTTGCATGTTAACAAAAGTGCAACAGCCTTTTAGTTAGTGGGGCTTGCTCAGTCTTCAAAATTGTCTTAATCATTAGTGAATTAGTTAAACAATAACGTTAGGAGATAAAAATAATCACCAGTGTCACTTGGGAACAAGTCTAAAGTAGAACTGGCTGCCAGAGGCTCTGGGTACAGACATTCCTGACTGTACAGATTGACGGGTGACAATCAGCACAACTCCAGACAGAGACAGCCTCATCCTGGCCTCCTCAGGGTTACACAGTAACATGAGATTGTTGTTGCAGAGTTGATTTCTGCTACAGAGCATGGTAGGTGTGTGAGACAGGGAAAGTGGTACCATGGCCTCTCTGTTCAGTTCTCAATCATTCAGAAATTGACAATGCAGTTAGCAGATTTTTGAAACTCATGTTCCTTTCAGTGCTCTCTTTTTGGGCCATTTCACTGATTGTTAATGGCTCCACCTGGGGAGGTCTGGCAATGATGCTGAAACTCTGTCAAGCCTCATTGGCTGTTCTGGAAAGAGGTTTTGAGTGTCAGCTCAGAGACTGTGAAGAGAAGCTCAAATTGTGCTTTAGGGTTATCTCTGGATTTTGATGATTGGCATATTCCTCTTCTGCTGATTCATATTTTGATGACTGACCATAGGTAGAACAAAATGGAAAAAAATCTCTCCTCGAGTGACCTGAAGTGATAAATTCATTGTCTTTTGTTTTATCCAAATTTTAAAAAGCACTAAATTTACTTTTTATAAATTTTACATACAGTAAAATTCACTCTTTTTGGTATACTGTTTTGTAAGTTTAGACAAATATATAGTCAAGTAAACCACGACTATAATCATAATAATTTGTATTATCACTTCAGCATGAAGAAATGCTAAGAAAATGTATTCAGAATTTCTTTTACAGCAGGTCTACTGGTAACAAAAATCCCTTATTTCTTCTTCACCTGAAAATGTTTTTTCTTTCCTTTCATCTCTGAAGGATGTTTTCTCTGGATAATACTAATTTATGCTTCCACAAGCAGTGTGTCAGGGCCGTGTTCTCTTAGCACTCTTGCCAGCCTCAGTAGTACCATTTTTAATAGTTTTGCCAAATTGGCAGGAAAAAAATGGCATCTCATTCGTTAGGCATTAAGAATATTTGCCCTTTGTTGTATATGTTGACAATTTCCCCCCACTTTATTTTTATTTTTAAAAAACATACACATGTTTAATACTTAGGTAGAAAAAGCTATCTTTTTTCCTTTATTATTATTATTACTATTTTGCTTTATTTTAGAAAGATCTTTTACACCCTAGGTTAGATTAGTGTTCATCCACATTTTCTTTTGGTCCTTCTAGTTGTTGTTTTCTAAATTTAGCACTTTTCTCCATTTGCCACAAATTGTTTTGGTTAGTGTGAAGTAGGCATTTAACTTTATTTTTTTCTAACTGGTATGTATAGGTTCAGTAACATTTATCAAGTTATATATACTTTCCCCTTGTTTGAAATACCCATTTTATCAAGTGTTAATTACTTTTATATAGTTGTGATTGTTTGAGTTTTTAATTCTATTTTGCCAGTCTGTGTATTTGTACATACATGCCACGATTTTATAATGGTAAGTTTTTAGTATTGCTAGATTTAGCAAATGAAAATAGAGGCCACTCAGTTAAATTTGAACTTCAAATACGCAATGAATAATTTTTTAGCATATGCATGTTTCAAATATTGCATGAGATTCCAAACTTCAAATTTAACTCAGTGTCCTGTATTTTATCTGGCAACCCTAAATTCCAATATCTGCAACACATACTGCCCCCAGTCTTTTTCCTTTTCCAAAATGTGCTATTATTTTTTTTAAAAAAGAGTAGAGTCCTTTAAGAAATTGATGGGTAGACACTTTGGGAAAGTTTTTAAGTGTGATTAAAGATGACACCAGCAAAAGAAAGTAAAAATGGGCTTCATTTTCATTCTTCAAAATAGAATAATATTAAAACATGTTAATTCCTCCAAGACAGGCTGGTCCTCTTTCCACCACCCCCCCCCCCCCCCCCCCCCGGTGTGTCTTTTGTTTTTCTCTCCTGGAGGTAAAAGTTCTTTACCATTTGTTGTTATGGACTGAATGTTTGTGTCCCCCCTCCACCAAATTCATATGTTGAAACCCTAACCCCAAAGTGTCTATACTTGGAGATGGGACCTGTGAGGAGGTTAAATGAGGTCATAAGGGTAAGCCCCTAATTGGATAGAGCTGGTGCCCTTATATGAAGAGGAAGAAGCACTAGAAACCTTTCTGCCATGTGAAGACACAGGGAGAAGGTGACCATCTGATCTTGGACTTCTTAGCCTCCAGAACTGTGAGAAATAAATTTCTGTTGTTTAAGTCACACATTTTATTTTGGCATATTTTGGTATTTTATTATGGCAGTCCAAGCAGACAAATACATCATTTGAGAACTAAATTATTTGCATATTTCATTAAATTTTTTTAACAATTATTATTTGTATCTTGCAAAATCCTATAATTTAAGCAGAATCTGTGCTATCTTTATTTTCATTTTACGTTAAGAGCAAATGACTGAAACTTTAGAAGGTTATGTGAACTGCCCAAGATGACTCAGCTGATAACTCTATAATCAGGGTTTAGCATTAGGGTGCAATTGGTTTATAGGAGTTGGTTCAGGAATCAATGATCTCTAAGATTCCTGCTCAGGGTAGGAGCTCACCTAGTACTTTCTCTGCAGAAAATGGCTAGTCAACCTGATATAAGAAACTTCAACGTTTTTACTCTTTGCCTCAAAATGTCTTCATATCATTTTTCCTTTTTAAATTTTTCTCTCACTTTTCTGTCTCCTCCTTTCTAATAGCACTCCCTGTGATTTTTATATCAAACTTTCCCATGCCTCACTTATCCTCTCTCATGAATCTTAAAACTCCTTCTCTATTTCTCCATTCCCTTAGTCTACAAACATATTCACACATTCTCCCATTGTAATCACGTCCTGTATTGTTCTTCAAATTGCAGACCCTTTTCTTCTACCATCTATTTCTAAAAGAAGGTTAATTTCCCCCACATTTTTTTAGCCTATTATAAGCATAATATACGTGCACAATGAAGAAAACTTGGACCATACACTCACACACACACACACAAACACACACACCCTAACCCCAACACCAACCCTAACACACTACCTGAAATCCTATCACCTATTGATAACCACTAACCACTGTACATTCTTCTCTTATCCTCTCTCCCTCTCTTCCTCCTCTCTCTTCTCCCTCTCTTTCTACCCCTCTTTACTCTCTCAATCTCTCTCGTCTATCTAAAATATACTGTGTATATATAATTTCATCCATATTTGTGCTATATAGCATTTTTTCAGTTGATTTAATAGTTTAAATTAAAACGTTTATTGTTATTTAATAATTTCTAAATTTTTATAAAATAATGCATGTCTATAATTTAAAGGTTAAAGAATAGCACAGGCTTATATTACATATGTTTAAAAACACAATAATTTCTTGCCCCATCCATCTTCAACCATGAGTCTTCTTAGAGGTGAATACTTGAAAAGTTTTTAGCTATTTCTTAAAGCTTTAATATCCATGTTCTAATTCATATGCTGTATTGTTCGGGTCCCAGCAGAAACAGATGGCCCCCTGAAAAGGGGGCGTTAAAGAAGCTTAATGAAGAAATGATTTACAAAGGAGTGGGCTGAGTTAAGGAAACAACAAGGGATGGTAAAGCACCTGGGACTAGCAGTAGTGACTAACAGTAGTGTGATGCCATTACCAACTCTAGGATTAAAAGAGGCAAGATTCAGGGGAATGATTATCAGAACCCAGTAAGAACTGTAGCTGTAGCTGTACAGTAGCTGTGGCCTTAAGTGGAGGAGTGCAGTCACTGCCCAAGGGGTGGGAGGCTGGAAGGTGAAGGAAACAATAGCCTTCTTTCTGCCTCTTCTTATCCTCCCATTTCCCACTAGGGCAGCCCATTAAGCAAACCCAACTAGAAGCCAAAGACAAGGAGCTTAGATGATACAGTCTGGAGAGATCAGCCTTCTGAGTCACAGAGCAGGATGGAAAGGGTAAACACAGATCTGCAGAAGCACAGGGAAAATTACCAGCACATAGGCTTATATGGATATTTTTTGCTTTATAGATTTTGGTGGTTATGTGTCGACAACTTATTACGATAAATAATAATTGAGCTTCTTTCTCACAATTTCTCACCTTCTCCACATATCTCATAATATAGTACTATTATAAATTTTTTTAAAAAATTTATTTATTTTTGGCTGCATTGGGTCTTTGTTGCTGCACAGGCTTTCTCTAGTTGCGGCGAGCGGGGGCTACTCTTCATTGTGGTGCGTGGGCTTCTCATTGCGGTGGCTTCTCTTGTTGGGGAGCACGGGCTCTAGGTGCGCGGGCTTCAGCAGGTGTGGCGCGCAGGCTCAGTAGTTGTGGCTTGTGGGCTCTAGAGCACAGGCTCAGTAGTTGTGGCACACAGCCTTAGTTGCTCTGCGGCATGTGGGATCTTCCTGGACCAGGGCTCAAACCCGTGTCCCCTGCATTGGCAGGCAGATTCTTAACCACTGTGCCACCAGGGAAGTCCAGTACTATTATAAATTTTATTTGAAAGTAAGAATTGTTACCAATATCCAGTGTTTTACATAATTATGTGAATAATTATTCACCATTGAGCCAAGAAGTGTACTAGGACGTTTCCTTTCTATGCTGCTCCCTACTGCACTCTCTCCGTAGGAATTCATAATTGCCTCCTATTTGCATTTGTTTAGTTTTCTATGTGCTTGGCACTATTTTTTTTCTCTAAATGTTCCAAATTATTCTTCATATGGTCAAACACATCAGAGAATATTTTAGTTTTGTTTTTCCCTGGAACCTTCTTTTTCTTGCTTCAATCTGAATTGGTTGCTTTCTAGGCCCTGGAGCTTGCTGTCACCTATGACTCCTGCCTTGAGACTTATTTTATTTTTTTTTTTTTTGAGACTTATTTTTAATTTTCTCCTTTTGCTGAATTCCATGTCTCTCTCTCTCTCTCTCTTTTGGCACAGTACACATTCCACTTGTTTCATGAGAGAAGGTACAGAACAGGTAAGTTTTTGAGTCTTGCATATCTGGAAATATGCTTAATTCTACTTTTACACTCAACTGATAATATGTCTGGGAACAGAATTCTAGGCTGGAAATAACTTTCCTTCAGGATTTTGTAGGTATTGTTCCATAGCCTTTTAGCTTTCACAGTTGCTATTCAGATATGACATGCTTTTATGAAGCCTGTTTCTTTGTATGTGACCTGTCTTTACTTTCTGGATGCTTTTATATGTACTTTTTAACTGCTGGTGCTCTGAAATTTCATGATGAAATTTTGTGCTTTGTTTGTTTATTTGTGTTTCGCACACAATAAACTTTCAATCTCAAGCCTTGTTCTTCAGCTCAGCAAAATTCCAGTATGATTTGTCTTTGATAATTTCCTTCCTTCTATTTTGATTTTATTTTTTTTTTCTCTTTTGAGCTCCCATTGTTTAGATGCTGGATCTTCTGGGCTGATCCTCTTAAGTTTCATTTCTTCCTCTCCTCTCCTCCTCCCTCCTCCTAGCATTTAGTTTGTTAATAACTTATGATAACTTGTCAGAGTTGGGCACATTATCTCTTATTCATGGACAAAAACATATGTTTTCATGCTCAGTAATGCGCCTGCAGTTGGGCATTAGGCCAGTTCTTTCCCCAACACCTCTTTCACAGTCATCCTTCTCCTTCTTTACAAAAGACACGTATAGTCCTCCTTGAATCCTGACTTTCACTGTGGCGCATTGCCGCAGACTCAAACCTCTAGCAGTGCCAAAAAAAGGGATACTTGGAAATGATTTTAACTGTGACGCCTACCTTAATTAAGATGGCATAAGAAATAGCATATTTGGGCCTGAGTTAGGATATTTTGAACGCAGACATTGTAGAACAGGGTACTGACCACTTTGGTTTAGCAGACCGTACCCAATTATTTTCAAAGTGCATTTGCTCCTGAAGGAAAGACCAGTAAAAGTAAAGAATATAAAGCATCTGTAAGAAATGCAGGAGACAGACTGGTGACCAGTACCCATGACTCATTTATGTTTACCTGTGGAAGCACTGGAATTCAGACATGAGATGGCTGTCACAGGAATGAGTATTAAGGTGCTCACTGGAAGTGAAAAATTAAGTCAGATAGAAAGTAAGTCTGATTTAGAAAATTAGTTTGACAATAAGGACTGAGTTTGCCCATTAGGTTATGACAGACATTTTCCATGAATTGAACAAGCTAACAAGCTGTACATGAGCTCTCATCTGAGGTTTGGTGTGACTAGAGCATGTGATAAAATAGAAGAATTTTATCACATATATGTGAAAATGCGTGAAATTAATAATATTTCAATTCTCCCAAACCCTTCTGAGTATATCATGTTAAGCAAGTTGCCCCTAAGTGAAAGATTCAACAATATAACTAATAGTCTTTTAATAAGTCTTGGTAAAGCCTTTTTGGTATGCTGCCCAGAAACTAGGGAGAGAATAATTTTAACAACTGGATAACAAGTCCTTTCACAATACAGGTTCTTTGATTTGAACAAAATTAAAGGGCCCAATTGAGTTATTAGCTGATAGTTTATTAAAAATTACTCTGATGATTAATTTTTATGTGCTTTTTGGCTATAACTTAGAAATAGTTATGGAATTAAATGACATTGGTTCTTCCATTCCTATCTACTTATTTATGAAAACAAGATTTTCAATACATCTATAATAACAAAAAGTAATGATAGGATTTATGTTGAACACTGTTTCACATTAGTAATAAGAAATATCTATCCATTAATTTTTTTTTTTTTTTTTTTGCGGTACGCGGGCCTCTCACTGTTGTGGCCTCTCCCGTTGCGGAGCACAGGCTCCAGACGCGCAGGCTCAGCGGCCATGGCTCACGGGCCCAGCCGCTCCGCGGCATGTGGGATCTTCCCAGACCGGGGCACGAACCCGTGTCCCCTGCATTGGCAGGCGAACTCTCAACCACTGCGCCACCAGGGAAGCCCCTATCCATTAATATTTAAATTACTTGAAGAAAACCCATACTTCTCACTGAGATGAATTTCTAAAATAAATATTTAAAAAATGATAAACGTATATAACTGAGTCACTTTGCTGTACAGCAGAGATTGGCACAATATTGTAAATCAACTATACTTCAATAAAAAAATTAAAAAATGAATAATTTTATCAAAATTTGTAATATGGATAATTTTCAGCAGTTATGTGCTACTAGTTATCATAAATGCTAACTCAATCCAGAAAAGAAAAAGAGGTTAAACATTTTGACCTTTGTAGACACAGGACATTTTTAAAAATTAAAATTCAAATTATAGATATTTTTTGTTGCAGAAACTTAGAATCATCAAAAATATTTTAAAGCACGTATATTTATTACTTTAGGATAAAATTCTTTGGGGGAAATGGAACAGAAATATGAGAATAGAAAATAATGCAGTAAATTTTCCAACTGTTAAATATAAAAATATATTTATATATATATTTTAAATGGTTATGGTGAGTAACAAATTACTATGGTAATTAAATGCTATTGAATAAATAGAGCATAGCAATTTAAAAATGTAAATATATACTATATTTTGAAAAATTATATCCTTTGCAACTATTTAAACATATGATGAAAAATTTTAGATATTAACTTAAAAATTTTAAAACCACTAACTTACAGTTTTTCCTTTTCTCTCCTTTGTACTATAACTATTTGTTTTCAAATTTTATCCCCTGTATGAGTATGCAGGTGAATGAGGATAGGGACCATGTTTTCTAAGCTTTGTCTCTTTTACAAAACTTTAATAAAGTGTCTTGTTCATAATAGGGGCACAATTCAATATTTACTGAATTAAATTATTTCTATTTTCATCAAAGGGAGCCATTCATTCCTCTTCAGTTGTTCTTACCTAGCCTACAGGTTAGTTTTTTCTACTACTGATAATCAAAACAACTGCTTGATGGAAATAAAATTTTGGTTTAAAATGTAACTCACATATTATCTTTAAAATGAGAATAGGAAAGATACTGTGAGAGGAAATGAGTATACACAATAAACCAATATCAATTTTCTTAAATGTGGTTATTTTCTACATAAAATAAAACAACACAGTATTTGGAAATATACTTATTGACATAAAACTATAGTGTATACATACTATAAATATGTATACATTCATATAGTTTATGTATGTGCATAGATATTAATAGTGTATACATACTAATAAAACAAGTTTATTTTCATGATGATTCTTTCTAATGTGCACTCAATTAGAAAGCAGTAAAAACACCAGCAGATGGCTCAGAGTGGTTGACAATAAACCTTTTCTCCTCAGGTCACTAATACAGAATTGTAATGAAAAATTGTATATACTTTACTCAGCACCTTTGCTTAGGACACTGTGAGCACAAGATATTGCCTAATACTGCTTTATTTGCTACGTTTGCAACAATAAGCTAGCAAGAAGAAGTCGCTTATGCATGTATACAGGTTTATACACTTTTGCAATTTTTGAGGATTATCAAGGTTTGGTCTTGCCCTGTGATTTAATCCTATTAAATTACATTTAAATATGATATATAGCATTTTATTTTGTACTTAGTATTATCCAAAGAAATAATATTACATATAGACCTCTTAAAAAATAACTTAGGCAAAAGCAAGTTTAAAAAATACAATAGAAACTCTTTTAACCTACTTAGAAATATCAGGTATGGGTTTAAGAATTAGATAGCCTAATATCTACCCTAATTCTTACCATTCCCTTGTCGTCATGAGACTGTTGCTTGAAGTAAGAAAATATTATCTTGAATTTATATAACTATTTTTATTCAAAACAAAAAATTGGAACTATCTTATATATGGTAGTCCTGTATCCTAACAGTATCTTCATGAATACTAATTGTAGGTAACATTTATTGAGCGCCCCTTTGTACCAGACACTCTGCTTGGCACTTTACATTTAATCTTCACAACAGCTCTCTGAGGTAGGTATATGATTGAGCCCTCTTTACAAAAGAGGCCTTCAGTTTGAGGTTCATGGAAGGAAAAAGATGCAGATGGGGATGTTTATACCCTGGTCTTCCTGAGCTCCTCAACGGACTGAGCTCCTTGAGGAGGGGCTTTCTCTTACTGTGTCTCAGCATGCACTACTGTGCTGATCGTGTAGAGGAGAGTGGGGAGAAGGAAGTGAGAGGAGATCCGTGCATTGGTGTCATGACAGTGGGCAACACTAGATCTAGCAGATGAGTAGCCAGATCAAGAAGTGTAATCATGCTCCGAGCAAGCTAAGAGAAAATCACATTCGTAAGGATGTTAGAGTAGGAAAATAATTCCACAAGAATGGTAGCATACTATGAAAATTAAACATTCAAACACCCGTCTAATTTCCCTGGGATTAAATCTAATTAATTAGTGCCGATATTATTATCTATTATGATGAATATTGTTGAAAACCTAGGAGTTTTTGTTATCATGTTAAGCTAGTTCCTTTGTCTTAGCCTCTTATTTCATCTTAATGTTTCTTTTCAACTCACTTGTATCTCTGAAAGGAAAAAATTATGAAAGGGAAACAATGTAAGCCATTTACATTTCTCTGAGGCAGAAGACTGCAGGGTCCGAATTTTTGGTATTTGTGGTCAATCAGAATAATTAATTAAAACTTAAAAGGGGTCTTTTGGGTTCTTTATTTAAACCTTTACTACTTTATTCTAAATGAGGTCAGGAATAGTGATTAAGGAATGTGAATAAATCACATTCATCGCCTATAAATATGTTAAATTTCTTTACCAGTGCAACTTTGGGCTTCTCAAAGGTCTTCAGCATCCTGAAGAAGACAGGAGCCGCAAGATGAGCCATTTTCCTGCTCCTGCCCTATTCAGAGTCCCTACTTTTTTTTTTTTTTTAAACAGAGTTCACAGTTTAGCAAAAAGGTCTACTGAACTATTTAAGCTCACTGTGACTGTGTTCTGAAGTCCTAAGTGAAAGTAGTTTATCCCAAATTGGCCCAGAGGAAACAAAAATCAAAGTGAAAAGAAATAATTTCATGTTGTTTGGAATGTCAAATTACGTAAAGGTAAACACCTTTGGTCAAAAAAAGGGAAGAAAAATAAAGGAAAAAAAAAAAAGAAAAAACAAACAACCCCCCCCCACCAAGTGTTCAGTATTGTTTTTCCCACTCTTAAAGAGAACTTTTTAAAAAGTGCCTTTCTTTCATGCACATTAAAGCAAATGTAAAAAAAGATTGATTCAGTGCTCTGCTTTGTGAGGAAAACAGCCTGGGGATACTTTAGCTCCCTGCTAAGCCTTTGGTATCCATCAGAACTGTATTTCCATAGTTGCAAAATTGACTGTAAGTGAAAGTCTGTTCAATTATCTGTGTATTTCCAATTTGTCCACATAAAAGCACTTGTAACAGTGCCTGGCACATAGGTAGTGTACCTATGGCACAATGTACAATGGTAGCAATTGCAAGAGAACAGCTTAGATAGCATCCATATCCTGCTAAGGCAAAAAAGGAAACGTCAGATGGGATGATTGCTTTGTGTTAGGCAACTCAAGTCTTTTCAAGAAAATTAAAAAAGGATATTGATCAAGTCTGAAATTAAACATTCATGAATTTTCAGGAGGCTGCCCTCAGGATCTTCCAACCTTACCTTTTCAACTCTATTTTAAAACGTAAGAATTCAGAAAATATTTTTTAACAAACAGAGCAATCTTTTACTTCCAATTTCCTACGTTAGACTGTTGTATCTTATTTGGGGTTTGAGGAGATATACAAAGTGTTTGATTTATCACTGTTTGAGTATATTTTATAACACAACTCAGAAAACCAAGCTGTGCTCAGTTAAAACGCAAAACAAACTATAGCTCAAAGGATTGAACCAGCAAGGAATTAACATGGGTTTATAATAACTGTTAATATTAACTGATAACCCATGCTAAATGATCAGGTAAAACCTTTTAGTGTTTAATCTTACAAAAACCATTTGGTCATCAAAGTAACAAAAAAAAATTTTTTTTCCCCAAATACTGAAAGATTTTGGTAAGCCTACCCAAAATAAAAGTTTTTCTTTATAACCATATTTTAATGTGCTTAATAAACTATTCCACATGAAAAATAACAAAAAAACTTTTAAAGCACAACACAAATTCTAATGCACAAGAAAAAAGCTGAGGGGAAAAATTGGAAAAGTTATCAATTTTAACATGGACCTTACTGCCAGTAGTCATATCTCCCTTAGTATTGATATGAGGTCTGCAGGTAGGAAAATTCCAACTTGATCGTATTTAAATATGTAAATATTGGTTGTGTCTTCAGGTTTCTAGTCACGTGCTTAATGAAGCAATAACTCTGAAACTGCTTCAACTTCAGGATACTCTTGTTGTAAAGGACAGCACTAAGAACATTAGAATGTACTTGCCATTTAGTGTACCAAAATGAGCTAGACTTTTTGGTTTACTTAATTATAGAGTCTTACCACCCAAAATAGATTCTCGAAGTTAAAAAAATACTTTCTTTGTAATATTTGATGACATTTCTGATCAAAGCCTATAACATCTCTTTAAAAAATAAAACAGTACTTCAAGATGTAGATATAGAATTCTCAAAAAACTTGTCATTTAAAAAACACTGCTTCCTTCCTGTTTCTGTTCCTGTCAAAAAGCAGGTTATCTTTACACAGTCTCTGTAGCTCCAAGGAATTCCATTTCTACAGCAGCTTTTGGTGCTTTGGTTGAAGCACTCTTCTTTCGGAACTCTGCTGCGATTTCCTCAAAGGACTTTCCTTTGGTTTCTGGAACTTTGAAAAATGTAAACAGAGTAAAGGCCAGGACTACACCAGCAAAGAGGAAAAACACATAAGGTCCACAGAAGTCCTGCACAGAGAATAAACAGAGTTCCAATTAGCAGCTCTTCAACCTTATCTTCTGTTCAGTAAATTTGTACAGTATCAGGCTGCTTACCGCAATGTACTGGAAACACAGAGCTATAATGAAATTGCAGGTCCAGTTGCTGAAAGCAGCCATTGCTAAAGCAGCAGGGCGTGGTCCTTGACTAAAAAACTCAGCCACCATGAACCAGGGGATGGGGCCTGGTCCAATTTCAAAAAAACTGACAAAGAGGAAGATGGCTGTCATGCTCACGTAACTCATCCAAGCCAATTTATTCTGAGGAGAAAACAAAAAACAAAGCAAAAGTGGAACTGACATTGACTGCTTCTTCCTTTAGCTAGGTAGATTCTCATTGAGTTCAGAGATGACATAGCTCCCTTCTTGATGTGTTTATATTCAATTAAGTATAAGTTATTCTAGTCGTAGACAACTTTATTCTAGTTTTAGTCATCCTTAGATCTTTTGCGCTATAGGAAATCCTCTGGATTAGGATTTTCCATGACTCTCAGTCACTCTTTTCCTGTGAAAGAGGAAAAGCAAGGATCCAGTGACCTTTGCTTCTACTCATACCAAGGTTGCTAGACAGGATGCATGACCTCCTGTAAAGTAGTGGATGCTGGTGCTGGGCTGGAAAGGTCTAGGTACTTGTCCAAGGTCACACAGGCAGCCAAGTGGCAGAGCCAGGATTAGAACCTGGTTGGGCTAATCCCAGAGCTTGTGCTCTACTATTATATACACTGCCTCTCTGGGTAACAAGCACAGTTTACCTGCTGATGTTCTATATTTAAACCCCTAAACTAGTTCTCTTTTTCTTTACACTTCTCCTTTGTATTATATGCTGTTCCTCTTGCTTTATTTCGTAAGTCAATCTCAAACATTTAACCTTGTAGCTCAGAAGTGCTATCATATGGTAATCAAAAATCTCAGTGCAGGCACCAAACTCACCAGTAGCACAAGTCCCACCGACATGAAGATGGCACAAACAAACATCCCACTCATTCCGATTAAAAACAGAGAGCGTCGCCCTGCCTTCTCCACAAGGAATACCTAGGAAAAATTTAAAACATATTGGCTTTATACTTAAATCGTTTTTACTGCCAAAGAGATCATTTTAATTTATACAGCTGGAAAGAGGCCGTTCTGTTATTCCGTTTTACAGATGTGGAACTCAGGAGGGGGGTGACTGTTGCCTGGGGTGGCAAAGCTGTTCTCAGTGAACAGAGGTGATTTACAACTACTGGCTTCCTTTCGTCACATTGATTTGAACAGGCCATTCTAGAGAAAGAACCATAGCATTACCGCCACTGATGTTTATCATTTTGGGTGCAATATTTAGAGACTGGACCTCTTGGACCTCTCCCAATATATTTCCTGTAGACTTAAAATACGAAGGTCCTACATAAAAATGATGTTAATTTCCCTTCTGATAATTATCCTAAGTTATAATTGCAAGGGTTTGAGCACTGCAGACCCCTGAAACAGTACAACTGTTGATGTGTTAACTATTCACATCCGACTTTCTTACTGCAAATAAAGTCAAACTGTGTCCACTCAGGGGCAGCATACAGAGTTTGATGGCCTCACCAAAATAGTCAGGTCCGCATTTTTCTGGTGAGCCTAAATGTACCTGGTGCTGGTAATGAACTATCCACTTGAAAAGGTATGACTTTAAAGCAAAAGGTTAAAGGGCTTTCTTATCCTAATTCAGGAGATTTGGTGTCGATTCCTGTGGGTCTGTGGATCTTTGCACTAATGGTTAAGATTTACAATTAGCCAGGACCAGAGTTTGTTGAATAGACTCTTGCTTGATCCTTGGAATACTGCCGAGGTTGGAGAGTCACACACACAAAAACTACTTGTCATAATTTCTCACTTCAGTGAGTAAATTGGCTAGGCTCATAAATCTATCAGTAAATCAACAGCAATCCAATACCCTTAGTATAGTGAGTTTTGGCTCTGAAAATATCTGAGAAACATTTCTTTTCACCTACAATGAAAGCCCCTTTCATCTCAGAGACATTTCATATTAGAGTTTCAAATCACTTCAGGGTGGTAAGCAAAGAGCCACATTAAAAAAAAAAAATTTTTTTTTTAATTTTCTTTATTTTTTTGGCTCTGTGGGGTCTTAGTTGCAGCATGCGGGATCTTTTGTTGTGGTGCGTGGGCTTCTCTCTTAGTTGTGGTGTGCAGGTTTTCTCTCCCTAGTTGAGGCGTGCGGGTTCCAGAGCGTGTGGGCTCTGTAGTTTGCGGTACGTGGGCTGTCTTGTTGAGGCGCTCGAGCTCAGTAGTCGTGGAGCGTGGGCTCTAGGGCGTGCGGGCTTCAGTAGTTGTGGCTCATGGGCTTAGTTGCCCCCTGGCATGTGGGATCTTACTTCCCTGACCAGGGATCAAACCCGCGTCCCCTGCATTGGAAGGTGGCTTCTTTACCACTGGGCCACCAGGGAAGCAAGGAGCCCACGTTTAATTGTTGAGAAGAAAGTGGGAAAAACAAACCTTTCTCAAGTTCATAAAATTTCTCTCTATATTTTGACTCTTTAATTATGACTTTTAAATCTGATTTGATGACACCATGTCAAGCTGCCAAGAAAACTGGAGGATTTCTTCAGGAATAAGGGCTTTTACTGTGTCTGTTTCTTCTATTTCTGAACAATTATTGCTAATAGGATTATAAACTCTAAAACTACATGCCTTGAAAATTGAGTTGGACTCCCTCCTTGGGGCTAGGTGAGCACTCAGGAAAGGGTGTGATACAGGGTGAGATTTGGTCAGGGGCCAGAGATGTCTACCTGATCTTAATTCTCATTTTCGCTGCAGACACTGTACATCACTCAGATCCTGGATGCTTACTTGGAGCCACTCTTCCTCCTCTGGACCTATGCTGCCTTCCAGTTCCCTTTATATTCTTCCTGTTTTGTTTTCTTACTCAAGATTACAGGCTCCCTTCTACCAGCTCATTAGTTTAAAAGAAAATCTGGAAATGTGGAACATAATTCAGCATCGAGTTGGAAAAGTCTATCTCTTTCTCCAAGTACTCATCCAGAAAAAAAGATTGATTATGTTCCTTCCAAACTGTTGAAACATTAATATGTTATCAGTACATATTACTAATTGCACATCTTTATTTGAAAGGATACACAGAATTCGGTAACCTTGGTTGATTTTGGCGAGATAAACTGGAGGACTGAGAGGCTGTCCTTTATGTACTTCTTTGAACTTTAAAACAACTTTTCAAAAATAAATATAATTAAAAATGTTAACTGTTATCTGTAGTCCTGGAGGGTTAATTAGACAGCTGATTAGAGTTGACTTTTTAAAATTATGTCGGGGGCTTCCCTGGTGGCACAGTGGTTGAGAGTCCGCCTGCCGATGCAGGGGACACGGGTTCGTGCCCCGGTCTGGGAAGATCCCACATGCCGCGGAGCGGCTGGGCCCGTGAGCCATGGCCGCTGAGCCTGTGCGTCCGGAGCCTGTGCTCCGCAGTGGGAGAGGCCACAACAGTGAGAGGCCCGCGTACCGCAAAAAAAAAAAAAAAAAATTATGTCAGTCATGCAAAAACTTTCACAGAATAAAAGGATGAGTTCAAAAAAGGTAGATTCAAAATAATCAAGGCTCTATTTTCAGAACAACTCTTCCCACTCCATGGGGTTGGCTGGTGGGGGGGAGGACAAAAATGGAATTCTGCAGTAGTTTTCTCATTAGATATTCTTAGAGTTTGGGTTACCCTGATCTTGATAACATGATGCTTTACATAGCAAATCCTGTTACACATAAAATGTTTTAATCATAGTCTCTATATGAAAAAAATATGTTGAAGTGGGATTTGCAAAAATATTATCTCAGGAGACAAAAGAATGGGAATATTCCCTTGGATTCCATCCTAGTACCAGGCCTTTATTGGTTTAGAGTGGCCTTTTGGATTGAACAGGCCATGAATGCCTTTAAATGCCTCTAAAGGCATTTCTACAGAAGCACTGGTGTTCCCTTAATATCTGTTCTTCCTTCTCTTTCCAAGGTCCAGTTCTGTTTAATGTGGCCTGGACAAACCTGCCTTTTGATCTAGGTAGCCAGGTTGTAATTTATTGACTACTCTAGGTAATAGTTAAAAGTCCATGTGCAGAGAATGAAAAACAAGTGACTAAAGTATATTGAGTATATAGCACTGTGACCAAAATTAAAAAGCACAAGCTTTTTTAACATCTGCATTCAAAGATAAACTCAATTATCCTCATTTTAAAGTGAGTTACGTTAGTTGGGAAGTTTGGGGGGTTTTGCTGTTGTTTTTTGTTTACTTTAATTCTTAGATTGTTATATTAAATATTATTACTGTCAATATACTGAATCATTCCTTAGATAAGGTATTTGATCTTAAGAAGAGTATATGACCTCCTCCCTTGCTGAGAAAAATTTTCAAAAGTGTATAATAAAATTTGACAGTTGAAAAAGTTACATTTCAAAAATAGCAATAACATTTCAAGTTATAAACCGCTTCTATTCCATCCTCTCATAATATCACAGTCACATACATCACCAGAAGCCATGGCCTTGTGAACTACCTGGAAGTTCTGCCCAATGACCTAACATCATAAGAATTTACTGAATCAGTTTAATTTTGCTAGAGGCTTAGCTATCTAATTGAGAGGACCATGTTTATTTTAAAAATGTTTTTTCTGAGATATCAGGATAAAAATTTTCAACCATGGAAGGAGAGGATCTAGGATCCAATGCTGATAGAAATGACAAGCTGTTTGCTAATATCAAGGGGCTTAAGTACAGAGCAAAGGAGAAAGAGCCCAGGTATTTACACAAAAATACCAAGTGTCTGTGCCCCCAAGTGAGTTACTAATTCACAAATGAGTGACAAATGACATCTTCAGCAGATAAGGAGAACCAGTGATCCACCTGTTCAGTTATGCCTAATCTCAATACAGTGGTTGGTTATTCACATATAGGACTCTTCCTGTGACCCACTTGGTTCTATCTACATACCCACTACACGTGGACAATAAGTCATGGGTCACTTTTATATTACAAGGTTATTTTACTCCCATTTCTGGACTGAGGAGCAAGCAGAATATTTATATAGAGTTATTTTACTTACGGAGAGAGCAGTGAAAACTGTGTTGACAGCACCAACTCCAATAGTTGCATAAACAGGTTGGCTGATTCCAGCTGTCTGAAAAATGCTGGTTGAGTAGTAAAATATCTGCAAAATAATAATAGTTTAGCCTTAATCAAGAAGCCTAGCACTCATGGCTTTAAAGCAAGAATTATTTTAGTTTTTTTATTTTTAGGTGTTTCAATGGAACCAGGGTCCCTAATACTCCCAAAAGGTTTTATCCACCCTCTTCCTCCAGGGAAGGAGAAACCACAATCTTCCTTCAGTGTGTAAAGCTTCCAGTCACTTAAAAGTTCTCCTTCTATTTAGCTGAAAACTGTACATCTGCACTTTATTTTTTTGTTAAAGTATAAAATACATGCAAAAAAGTACACATATCATTTAAGTGTACAGCTCAATTAATTTTCACAAACTAAACACACCTGTATAGTCTAGATCAAAAACAAATCATTTCCTGCCCTCCAGAAGCCCCCGCCGAATGTCACCCTTTTCTCAAAGGAAACTCTTTCAACTTCTATCCTTATAGATAAATTTTGCCTAGTCTTGTACATGATATAAATGGAACCGCATATTTTGTGTGTATTTTGTATCTGGCATCAACATTACTTTTATAGAATTATCCATATTGTTGTATTTTCAGGCTGTTCATTATCATTGCTGTTTAGTGTATAATTGTATTAATATACCACAATTTAGTTACTCATTCTACTATTGATGGGTATTTAGGTAGTTATCATTTAGAGTGGCTATGAATAGTGCTGCTCTGAACATTCTAGTACAAGCCTTTTGGTAAAATATGTATACATTTACACCTAGGAATAGAATTGCTGGGTTGTAGTGTATGCATGTTCTCAGCTTTGATAGATACTGCCAAACAGTTTTCCAAAGAAGTTGTGTCACATACATACTACTATATATAAAACAGATAGCTAATGGAGACCTACTGTATAGCCCAGGGAACTCTACTCAGTACTCTGTAATGGCCTATATGGGAAAAGAATCTAAAAAAAGAGTGGATATATGTATTTGTATAACAGATTGCTGTATACCTGAAACTAACCCAACACTGTAAATCAATTATACCTCAATAAAAATTAAAAAAAAAAAAGTTGTGTCGATTTGTACTCTCACCAGTGTGTATAGAGTTCTGGTTGTCATTGATGTAACCCAAAATTTTCCACCAATCTCAGTGGATGGAGAAATCTGATTCACAACCTCCCTAATAGGCTTTATTATTTGGCTACGTCCTTATGTTTATAATAGTCTTTTACATCATCTTTTTTGTTCTATCATCTTCCATCAGTTCCTTTCCCACATAACATGTCCTGCTGCTGGTGCCTCTTCCTGCAGACATGGCTGACGCAGGAGGACTGTTCAGACTGTGTTCAGTGAGGAGTGGATTACTCACTGCACACCAGCCCACCATTTTAGGCTGCCTGACAGCGCGTGGTTCGACACTTCCTGAGTGCCTCTAAGTCAGGCACAGGGATGGAAGCTAGAGCAGGGAGGTTTAGAGAGATTAAGTGTTGTGCTCTTGGATATACAAGCAGAGCCGAGAGAGAGGATAACAGATTTGGTCTCTGAGCCCCAAAGTTATAAAGAGTTAAGAGATAAAAAATGAGTATCAGGGACCTGTTAAAGGAGGATGGAGACCACAGCAGAGCAGCATTCACTTTGTGGAGTGAGGCTCAGGTCTTCTTTTGCTTCAACTCATGCTTCAACTTTTGCTTTCTTTGCTTCCCCCAAGTCTCTGCCCATTCATCAGTCACCCCCAAAGTGTCTTTGTGAATCTAGGATTGGCTCACTATAAAAGCCCAAACCACATTTTTAACAGCAATGAAAGGGGATCAGTGATTTTCTTTATCTAGTTTCTTAACAAATGCTTAATTTTTTTCTTCTAGTAGCTAATTGTCAGTAGAACAATTTTAGTCTGCATAATATGAGAATTTCAATTCAAAACCTAAATGCTAGCTAGTTTAGTACTCAGAATGTTTTTCAGTCATTTCTTTTCTATTACCCTTACTCACCAATATCATGTCAGTTCACTCTATTGTTTATTTTGTGTGCTATCTCCCCAAATAGAGTGAAAGTTTCTTGGATGGCAGGAAACTTCTTTGCACAAGGCTATCTGGTATACTTCATTTAAATAGACAGAGGGAATCATGGACTCCTTTTGCTTAGGCTATCAGAAATCCTAAATTTGATACTCAACTCTGGAAGCCCCTTGTAATTTAGTCTTCTAGTTATATTTATTCTCCGCTTCCCTCTTTTGTATTCATTATGACTTGCCTTTTAACCTTCATCTTAATAGACATGCAGACCATTGATTATTGACATTTTAAAAAACTGTAAGTTGATTTTAGAAGGCAGATGAGTCAAGACAAAAAATTAACGCTCATTCAATATATTTGTTGTAGTAAGACATGTGATGTCAACATTTTAAAGTATCCTTTAGTTATTTAAACTTAAACCCCTTTCCTCATCTATCTTAATTCACTTTGCTCTTAAGAGTTAGGGGACGTTCTTAAACTTACCCCATTGATTCCAGAAAACTGCTGAGCCATGTGCAGCATCAATGCCACTAGAATAGGCTGTCGGTAGCTGGAATTGGTGAAGAGCTGAACTATGGAGACTCTCTTTTCACTTGATGCTTCTTCCCTTTCTTTTCTCATCTCAGTGATGTCATTGGTGACATCATCACTTCCTCTGAGTCTTTTCAAGCCTGTCCCCCAAAACGATCAGGTTGACACAACTCAGATCAAAACAAAAATAAATTTATTTGTATTATGTTAATGAAAGAGCTACAGTTCTGCATAGCCCTTTCTGTTACTGAATAGCATGGGTGTTGGAAATTCTTTCTTGTTAAATTAAATCCTGCTTTTTTATTTCTCAAAAAGGCAGAACATTTCGCTTCATCTTATGACAAACAAAGCTGTGATCCTCATTATCATGGAAGGATAATGCAGGAAAGGTCTCTTAGAAGTCTCCGTATGTGGATTTTCTGTTTGGGTTTGTGTGAATGTTTACGGTTGCATATAATCACTGACTTCATTTGGAAAGCGCTGGTAGCAATTTCATGAGTATCCATTCATGCACACTCTTTCTCATTAGCTGATAGTTCCAAAACAATAGGAAGAAAGTAAAACCACCCATAGACTTACTTTTCTTTGCTTTGGCTTCCTCATCCAACTTGATGTAAAGGTATCTGGGGCTTTCTGGACAGAAGAAGAGCAGCAAAGATTGGAAAACAGCTGGCACAGCAGACAGACCAAGCAGGATGTGCCACAGCTCATGATTGCCCAGGATAAAGTCGAGGCCAACGATCTGAAAAGTCAGGGAGGAAGCATGTCAACTGCACATCACTCTGGATCTGCCTTCTGAAACAGTTTGTTGAAAAAGCACATTGGCTATTTGATAGTAATCCCTGACAGCTGTGACTCACGTATGCACAAGCATGCACAAGATGAAAACTACTGCTAGTGTGTCTCATCTGAACTGAATTATGGACTCTTTGTTCTACAAAGAATGCACCTAGATTTGTTTTCATTAACTCCTATGGGACATTTAGGATGCGAATCAACCAAACTTTTACGCACACATTCGATATCTAAAACAACAGCAAAAATCATGCATCTTTGGACCTTTGTTAAAAAAATGTCTTCTTAGGGCTTCCCTGGTGGCGCAGTGGTTGAGAGTCCGCCTGCCGATGCAGGGGACACGGGTTCGTGCCCCGGTCCGGGAAGATCCCACATGCCGCGGAGCAGCTGGGCCCGTGAGCCATGGCCGCTGAGCCTGCGCATCCGGAGCCTGTGCTCGGCAATGGGAGAGACCACAACGGTGAGCGGCCCGCGTAACGCAAAAAAAAAAAAAAAAAAATTTCTTCTTAGATTACCCAGAACTTAAATAGAATGGGGTTACATAGATAAAACAATTACTCTGATGAGAACTAGTTTTGTGATCCCTACCGCAAGTAGTTTATCCTCTGGATAGCCATAGGTTTGAGGTTCTAGGACTCCCTCTGAGAACGTAGGACAGAAGGAAAGAATAGAGCCAGCTGAACAAGAACTGCTGTTGTAAGCATTTGCATATTAAATTTGAGCAGGTAAGATGCTCAGAACAAAGGAAACCTGGGTAGGCAAAATTTTGAAATTTTTTATTCCTTGAAATCTAAATGGAGTAATTTAATTCTAGAATAGCTCCAGCAGTTCAAGACTTGGCTTACCAGGTCACCTCCAGTGCCAACCCCACCGCAACTCCAAGGGGAAAAGTGAAGAGTGGAGTAGTAGTACTTTAGCTTTGAGCTAAAAAGGCTACGTCTCTATACCACCTCCACTACCACCTGTGGAACTGCCTCTTTCCTCTGTGTCGTTCTACAGTGAGAGTGGACAGTCAGGGAAGGAGAAGTTGGGTAAAGTAGAGGATGGGTGAGGTAGGGGATGGGAGTTTTTACCTGACTAATAAGAATGCCTGTGACAATGGCCAGCTGATGAAGGGCGCCAATAGCGCCCCTGAGCGTGGTTGGAGCAATTTCACCAATGTACATTGGAACCAAGCCTGAAATTAACCCTGAATGAAACATGAACATAAACGTTAAAGTGTAGCCAGGACTATCTCAATAACAATAATTCTGTTTAAGTACAGTCAATATTCTGCTGAAACTCCCTTCCTGAGTTCGTTGGAAGGAAGAGCCCTTGTCCCCAACAATTACACACAGTTTACGCAAAGAATGTTTGTTGATGCGACTCCAGATGAAGTTGTAGTTGGATATACGAATAGAAAGGAATGGTTAGTCATGCATTTGGCAATTATTCATAGCATTGTCTTATTTAGTTTAAAAAAATCCATGTTAATATTGAGTTTGTATCACAATGCCTTAGGTTATCTTCAGAAAAGAGACTGAAGAATGCTTTAACAATATTCTTAAAAACACAATGATATTCTCACTCTAGATTTGTGGGATTAAGACAAATTAGAACTTATCTAGGCCAACTTCTTTACTTGATAAAGGTGAGAAACGACTTAGCCAAGATCACAGTGCAATAGAGTGTTAGTGGAGAACTACAAGCCCTGTCTGAGTATCCACAATGTGGAGGTGCCTCAAGGTCACAGTTGAGTTGGCCAGGCCAAGGGGGAAGGTGGAAGGGGTTGAGGAACTCAGAGGCTCTTCCCCCAATCACTCCAACCAGAGAAAACCTAGCTTCTTTATTCTCTCCAAATAATAGGCTTCAGAAAAGATTTTATTTGCATAAAGACTTCTGGTGCTTAAAGGAATACAGACATTTGAAAAGCTCTAGGCCATTCTGCCTTCTATAGTTTTCCTAGATGCAGATGCAATCAGTCATGTTGGAAATGGTGGAGTATCTAGCCATTTGCTGAGTGCATAAGAAGGTCAGAGACTATCAATGAGCAAGGCTGAATGCGATGTTCGACATTTTCTTAAGAATTTGAAAGTGAGATTTGTCAGAGGCTTCCTCTTAGAGGGACGGCCTGCCTATCAAATGTATGAAAGATGCTTTGAGGAATTGTTTCAATATTTTTTTTCAGTATTTTTTAATCCTTCAAATTGTTCTTAATATCACATGAACATTTGCATGATTGATACAGCATCTGAATTTCTGCTTTTACATGTAACTCTAATGAGTGGTCTGTTGATCTTAAAGAAGAAGGGGAAAAAAACCCATTTGTTTGGTCCTATTCTAGGCTGTACTATTTTTGTGTAATGCCTAACATTATACCCCAAGAACAGAAAACGCAGATAAGCTCACAGGTCTGAAGTCACATGAACCTGAAGTCAAATTGTATTTCCTATAATTTTTAGCAATTTTAATGCTCATAATAGGATCTGACATAATTTTAAAAGGTGGTTGGAGAGTACGAGTTACTTGGCTATGCTAGTGATAGGTTGCTCCATGTTACGTTTACAGCATTTATCTTCAACTTTACCAAAAATATTTTGTCATTTTTTTCTTGCTATATTTTTAAAAACAGAGAGAAAGGATAGAAGAATCATGATTTGGACTTCTTTGATTGTGTTATTATTTGCATTTTACAGAAGAGGAAACTGAGTCTCACATTCAGTTACTAAGGCCAGACAAAGACAGTGCCAGAATCGATTCACGCTGAATCCAAAGCTTTTTCCGCAAGTGGGGTGACTCTTGACCTTGATCAAGCTACCCTTCAGTTATTTTTATTAGCATTGAAAATAACAAAAAGAGACAAGTAATCTTAGACTTTTGTTTCAACTGATCATTGAAGACTCATGGAATTATAGTCTTTACCTCTTTGCAGGTAAAAGTGTTAAAAATATTTTATATACCATTTTGTGCCCTCACCTTTCCTCTCCCACCCCCAATGGATATTATTAGTGGCTGTGATTTGGGACAATGGGTGTCACTGGGATTGAGAAGCAAAAGATTTGACTATTTTAGAGAATGCACGATCCTCCCTTTCTGCTGATAAGTTGCTTCAGGTAGTTTGAAAAGCTGTCTCCAAGAAATAGTGATTCAGCTGTTAGATGGGAAGTTCTTAGGAAGAGCACCCTTCCTCCCTTCTGAACTCCTCTACCAACTGATTCTGCCTGATTCCCTCTCCCTATATGGTCAGCACCACTTTAACCCTTCAACCAGCTACATGTGGAAGCATTTAGGGCTAGGGAATGTGGTCTGAGAGATGGGCCAGAATGTCAGGGTCTTTCCAGATAGGAGAGACAGAGACACCAGTGGCCAGGTAGGCCATAAGGGTAGAGTTAGGGGTCTGGGCATAGCAGTCTTCCGCTGTCTACTGAACAACGGGAGTAATGATAACAGCTAGCACATTGGCAGCTTGCTGTAGTCGCATTCTATGCTGAACACTTATTCTCACAAGCATCTCCAGGAGGTAGATACTGTTATCCTTCTCACTTACTGGATAAGGAAACAAAGTTAAATAATTTGTCTTAGATCGTACGACTAGAAATGTTGTCATCGCTGTGGATAAGAACATACCCTTACAACTCCACTTACTGGTCCCAAACCTCCCTGACTCAGGACTGCAACTTTATGCTACCGCCTTTCCCTTTCATGATGTCACTCGAGGCTCAAAAAAATTCTCTACATGTAACCACATCTGCCTTCAGAATAATTTTCAGATGTGTGTATGTGTTTGTGTGGGAGTGTGCGTGTGCCTGTGTGTGTGCATGACTTACCACAGTAGAGTCCTGATATGCCTCTTCCGGAAATTATAAGAATGTGAGATGGTCCCAGTTTCGAAAACCCCATCAAGAGAGCTCCAGCTAATGAGAGAATGTTTGCTACCAACATGGCTTTGATTCTGAAAATTTGAAAAGCAAGAATTATAAATTTAGCATCAAGACTTGATAAAATTATTTGCTTTCAGAGCATGCTGAGATTTTTACCTAAGACTGAATATTTTAATGTTGCTGATAGAGCTAGTTGGGGAATCTTAAACCATGATTGCTACTTTGATCTGTCTGTGGGTTACAGCATTAACAATACGTAATATATGTATAATGGGAGAATTAGGGTTGCAGGTACCTGATCTCCACATTTTGATAGAGATGATTCAATTGTGATGATGACTGGTTTGCTTTAAGATAACACTTCTGACACCTTTTCAAATAGTTAACAATTAAGTTTTCTAGAAGTTGATTGTTTTAAAGAATAATTGCCTGGTGATAGCTAAATTTAATTCTGGAGTTGTAACCTATGACACCCCTTTTCTTTTCTTTTAATGGTACAAGTTTTTAGTTGATGTAGATCATGAAAGGAACCTTCAAAGTTAAGTTTTCTCTAGTATGAATTATTTGGAAGTAAATTAAAACACGTTTTTACTTTAAGCCTTATCATAGAGAACTACAGTTATCCCTATTTTGTCATTGTATGCCAGCATATTTCCAGAATCTATGAGTTAATGTCAACCAATGTAAAATATGTAATAAAGCTGACAATAGCAACAAAAACATCATATTCAAAATTAATCATATGAAAATTGACATTTGCAGGTATCTGATACTCTTCCTCCTGTTAAATGGGAAACTGAGGTACACAAAAACCTTCAAAGTTCAGTCGATGCTAAGGCCAATAAAAAGAATTTGAGTGAACAGGTGTGAAAATTTTTGTCCCACAAAGAAATGTAAGTATCTTGTTATGCTCTATGTCATTTTTGTCCCACAAAGAAATGTAAGTATCTTGTTACGCTCTATGTCAGTGTTTCAAACTTTAATAGGTGAGCTTTTTCTAAGCAAGTATCTTAAACACCAAACAGATTTTTTTTTTTCTGGAAAATAAAACTATATGATCTCATACTGCAATGATTGCCCAAGAAACCATGTGATGGGCTGGATAATACCCCACAAGGGTCCACACCCTAATCTTCAGACCCTGGGAATATGTTACTTTATATGGCAAAGGGATTTTGCAGATTGATTAAATTAAGGATTTTGAATTGAAGAGATTATCCATTCGGGCCCAATGATGTAATCATGACTATCCTTATACTAGGAAGGCAGAGGAGAAGGTGATGTGATGAAAGAAATAAAGCTTGTAGTGATGTGCTCTGAAGATGGAGGAAGGGGCCACAAGCCAAGGAACAGAAGTGGCCACCAGAAGCTGGGAAAGGGAAAGGAAATGGACTCTTCCTCAGAGCCTCCAGAAAGAATGAGTCCCGCTGACACTGTGACTTCAGCCAAGTGAAACTGAATTTGGGTCTCCAAAACGGTAAGAAAACAAATTTGTGTTGTTTTAAGCCATTAAGTTTGTAGTAATTCATTAGAGCAGTAACGGCAAGCTAGTATATGCAAGTTATCAACTACCCAAAGACAGGTAAATAGAGTACTTTAGAGCTGACCAGCTTCAGAACTGCATAGTAGAAAAAGACAGGGGTGTTCTTCTGTGAAGTGCTTTTTCTCTACACAAGGACAGAGGGCAGGCAAATTCAATAATTTACCCTAGGAAACTGTTACTAGCTAAGCTAATAGTATATTCCATTAGGCGGGGAAAAGATAAAAAGTCGTAAAAGAGATAGATAGCCTGAAAGTATTTTTGATGCCGGATTGCTCTAAAGTCCCTCTTCCTTACCACCAGTGGATGCTGGAGCACTCTATACACCTTAAAGGATTTTAACTTCTGCTCAGACGTGAGAAATGGCCAAGAATAAATAATCTAAAAATACACGAAATGGTTGAATCAGGGAGAAAGAAATATATGTCTACGTATATTTCTTTAAATCTTGCTCTAAATACTTCTGTAGGCATAGGCTTCTTCATCATCACCATCTACACTTGCTGCCTGCTCGCTTTGTGCCAAGCAGTGTACTAAACCTTTTATATTCATTTTAGTTTAATCCTTACAATAATGCCACGAGGGAGGTATTTCTTTCCCCACATTGCAGATGGAGGGAAACATCTTAGAGAACTGAGGTAACTTGCTCATTTTCACATAGCTATTAAGTGACAGAGCTGGGATTTGATCTGTGTGAAACCAAAGGTTAATGCTTTATTTTGGTGAGTTCCATTTTTGATACAAAAGAAAGAACATATTCAAAGGCAAGCTGTGTATACCTTCCTTCACTCGTGGTAGTGTGGATTGCCCAGATCATGGTCTCCCCTACCTTACCCTGGTACTTAAATTTTAAGTAAAATTTCACTTTGAGAACCCAAATCTATAAAACAGTGGCTATAGACATCTATTGACTATTAACACAATTACGAGGAAAGATGTTTTTTAAAGCAGTAACGGAAAAGTACACTTTTATTTACTTTTAACTAGTAAAGCAATGACCCTGGCAATAAGGACCATCATGTTAGTTCTCAGTGAATCTCCCTAGAAAAATAGTTTTGTGAAAGAGACTGAACTATTTTGTCTTAATTTTGAAGTTAAAATGATTAGTTTTAGGGCTATTTTCAAGGAGGATCATTTTTCTACTGAGAGTTGGAGGAAGCCTCACTTTTAGTTCACAATAAATAATTTGATAAATGGTCATTTGACATTGTTTTGGTCGTTTGACATTGTTGATGCTAAATCCTACGACCTTTTTGTTTGTTTGTTTTTGGCTGCGCTTCATCTTAGTTGCAGCACGCAGGATCTTCGTTGTGGCATGTTTTAGTTGCGGCATGCGGGATCTGTAGTTGAGGCATTCGGGCTCTTAGTTGTGGCATGCATGTGGGATCTAGTTCCCCGACCAGGGATTGAACCTGGACCCTCTGCTTTAGCAGCACAGAGTCTTACCCACAGGACCACCAGGGACGCCCCTAAATCCTAAGACTTGAGAAGACAAGCATCCTGATTCCACCACCAGGACACTAATTAAACATTTTAGAGTAAGTCACTGGATTGTTAGAATCTGTTCTCTAAATGAGGGACAAGGGCTTAAATTCTTTCCTCAGTGATAAGAAGTATAAAACATCAATAGCTGTTAAAAGAGTTGGTCTATCCATATTTAAAAATTTAACTTAGCTTTGCTTAATTTTATTTATTTTAGACATAATTAATCTAGAAAAATTTCCAACTATTGCTTAAACCAACTTGGTGCAAATTGAAATGATTTTTAAAGTTTTTTAATAATTAAAGCCAGTTAATGACCTGCATAATTTATGGATACTGATTTAAAGATCAGCTAAACACCAGTAAGTTGATAAAAATTTGAAGAACTGACCATTTTCTTTTATGGTAGAGGAAGTCCCTCTCAAATAAGAGTAAGAATAAAACTTGCATTACCATGCTACCCATTACTTAAGAGAAATTCTTACAGTCTTATTATATAAAAACTCCAGTACAAGAGGAAGAACTTATCAGAATTTAATAACCAGAGAGGGAAAACTATAATTTAAAGTAGGAATTTTAGGACTTCCCTGGTGGTCCAGTTGTTAAGACTCTGCACTTCCACTGCAGGGGTTGTGGATTCGACCCCCGGTCAGGGAACTAAGATTCTTGCATGCCATGTGGCGTGGCCAAGAAAGCAAAAAGTAGGGATTTTAATAATTAAATGAGGGACTTCCCTGGTGGTCCAGTGGTAAAGAATCTGCCTTCCAATACTGGGGACGCGGGTTAGATCCCTGGTCGGGAAACTAAGATCCCACGTGCTGCAGGGCAACTAAGCCCACGCGCCACAACTACTGAGCTCGCGCACCTCAACGAGAGAGAGAAAAGCCGCATGCCACAGCTAGAGAGAAACCTGAGCAGGCTGCGTGCCGTAACAAAAAGGATCCTTCATGCCTCAACAAAGATCCTGTGTGCCGCAACTAAGACCCAACGCAGCCAAAAAAAAGGAAAATAAATAAATACAATAAATAAATATTTTAAAAATAGTTAAATGAACTGTAATCCAGTATTACTAAGATAGTTGCCTATATCATTTAGAACTTTAAAGGTTTTGCATTTTCCATATTTGCATGTTTTTATCATGAGAAAAAGAGTGATAAAAGATGGATGCAAAGAGCAGAAAATAAATCTAAAGAAATAACCGTTTTATTTTCTGTTCTACTTCCTCTCTGCGGGGGTGGGGGGGATCCAAGAGCTTTAGTACATCACATGACTAAATGAAATTTGAGTGTAAAGGAGTTCCGCTGATGTTTTTAATCCAAAACACATAATAGAAACCAAAGTAGAGAAATGGAGACACCACTTGCTTCAGCCCTTTGTTGGGGCTTTGAGATAAAAGGAGCGGTAGCTAGAAACCCCACGCCAAGTATATTGGGCAACTGGGAGCGGGGGATATTGACTGGACCTTAGGACCTGACTGATCCAAATGTCAAATTCTAATTTGAAGATGAAAACCTGGATGTCTGAGAAATGGAGCAATTTGATGAAGCCAGCAATCGACTCCCAGGTTAAAAATTCCACGCTTGACTCCCCACTGAGTTCCTGAGTAAACCACTTGTGCGGTGGTTTCTCAATGTTTTACAAGTTACAAAGTCAGAGAATCAGAGTGATTATCTAGAAATACACACCAAACTCACTTTTGCTGTAAATGCCTCCACTATTAAGCCGATGGTTGCAACAGATTTTTCCATTATTTGGTCCAATACCAACCTAACTCATAGGGTCGTGAGTTGAAAAAACAACTCTGAAACTATTCCACAAAAGGAAAGATGATTTCTTTCTAAGCAAATTATGACACCGAAAATACTGAAGTTTCTGTGTTTCTGCTTGTCTATGAAATTTGCCTACCTTCCAAGCTGGTCTCCAAGCAACCCACCAAAGAATGAGGCAATCATTCCACCAACTGGAAAGCTGGACACAGACAGGGACCAGAACATGGTGACGAGGCTAGCAGATGCCACAGGCTCTTCCTCAGCCCAAGGGGTTGGTGTTGGGACCCCTAGGAATGGGCTTGCGGGTAGTTCCTCTGTACTGTTGATAGCATAGCTGTTGATAGCTTTTCGGTCATCAAGCGGAACACCCAAAACATGTCTATAATGGGTTATTATTACCTAAGGAGATAAAAAGAAAAATAGCTCCAATATTTCAAACATTCTGTATATTTTTTGTTTGTTTTTCCTTTAAAATATTTGTTAGGTGTTTAAACAGGATTATCTCAATTATGTGTGTTATGCACATACTAACGCATCTAGTTGTTTCAGTTGACCATATCCTATAAAACAGAGGTCACAAATTCCAGTGCCAACAGGAACCAGACAGGAACAAACAAGTGAAGGAGGCAAGAAGGATCTTGATGACTAGAGGACTGAAATACTGTCTGTAATTTTGAGAATGTAATAGTGAGTTGGCAGAATTTATTTGTCCCATCTGAAGGAGGAAGTTGCAATGTGAGACTAGTGTTGCATGACCTTTAATTTTTTTTTAACATCTTTACTGGAGTATAATTGCTTTACAATGTTGTGTTAGCTTCTGCTGTATAACAAAGTGAATCAGCTATACGTATACATATATCCTCATATCCCCTCCCTCTTGCGTCTCCCTCCCTCCCACCCTCCCTATCCCACCCCTCTAGGTGGTCACAAAGCACCAAGTTGATCTCCCTGTGCTATGAGGCTGCTTCCCACTAGCTATCTATTTTACATTTGGTAGTGTATATATGTCCATGCCACTCTCCTTCGTCCCAGCTTACCTTTCCCCCTCTCCATGTCCTCAAGTCCATTCTCTATGTCTGAGTCTTTATTCTTGTCCTGCCCCTAGGTTCATCAGAACCTTTTTTTTTTTTAGATTCCATATATATGTGTTAGCATATGGTATTTGTTTTTCTCTTTCTGACTTACTTCACTCTGTATGACAGTCTCTAGGTCCATCCACCTCACTACAAATAACTCAATTTTTTTCTTTTTATGGCCAAGTAATATTCCATTGTATATATGTGCCACATCTTCTTTATCCATTTATCTGTCGATGGACACTTAGGTTGCTTCCATGTCCTGGCTATTGTAAATAGTGCTGCAAAGAACATTGTGGTACATGTATCTTTTTGAATTATGGTTTTCTCAGGGTATATGCCCAGTAGTGGGATTGCTGGGTCATATGGTAGTTCTATTTTTAGTTTTTTAAGGAACCTCCATACTGTTCTCCATAGTGGCTGTATCAATTTACATTTCCACCAACAGTGCAAGAGGGTTCCCTTTTCTCCACACACTCTCCAGCATTTATTGTTTGTAGATTTTTTGATGATGGCCATTCTGACCGGTGTGAGGTGATACCTCACTGTAGATTTGATTTGCATTTCTCTAATGATTAGTGATGTTGAGCATCCTTTCATGTATTTGTCGGCAATCTGTATATCTTCTTTGGAGAAATGTCTATTTATGACCTTTAATTTTTAACGAGAAGCCAGAAATCTGGATTTTTATGTAAAATTCTTCAAGTTTTAAAGGTTGGCTACTATCCAAATTGAAAATATCCTGCAGGTTGAAAAGATATATTTTCACTCCACTGTTACCCCTGCATAGCAGGATTTTAATTGGCTTCTGTAAATATTTTAACAGAAACATAAAAGTAGGTCTAAGAATAAAGATTGGGAAAGATGAGGCCCAAAATAAAGTTGGTATACAAATTTAAACACTAGGTGCTGCATCCTTGCTTTAGGTGAGCTCTAAATTTATTAATAAGCTTCCTAGCAGCCAGTGAAAAGAGAGGAAAACAGTCATATATACTGGTGAATTCTGAAGATCAAAAACAACTCAGTAGTACCTGAGAAGGTATTGAGACCTGAAGGAAGTTTCTTGTATGGGTCCTCACAGAGTTCAGTATGTAACAGAATAAACAATGTTCAAAACTAGATTTCACAGTGCCGTATTTTATAATGTGTTTCAGTAGAGGTAAAGATCAAACAAAAGTATAATCGAGTAAAGGCACATCCTTCAGGCTCTCTTCCTTCTGTGTCATTCCTCTGGATGATTTGGTCACTATTTAGCAGCAATGAGCTGGGAGGACCTCTGACAAGGACCTGGAATGCAGCTGCCCTAGGTTGCCAGTCCTGGGCAAAGTCTTATGTGGTAAAATCAGCCAATGAGGGAGAGAATGATATCCTCTTACAATAAAAGAAGTCTGATCCAGACATTTATCTCATGGAAGGCCACTCTATATGGATAATATACACAGAAGAAAGGCTGAAAGGAAATATCCCAAATGTTCTCAGCAGTTTGCTCTACATGAATAATCAGGAATTTTTTTCTTCTAAAACTTTCTGCAACAGCCATGCGTAGTTTTCATATTTGTAAAAAAAATGTGACTTTAAAATACCCTAAAACAATTCCAAATGTCATTCTGCTAATAAAAACAAATGGGCCTGAATGACTCTTCTTACGTAATAGTGTTTAAGCAGCTCTTTCCATACAGAAGGAAGGGTTATAGAGAGGGCACTAATCCGGATGCCAGTGGGGGATCTCTGTGTTTAGGTTTGGCTCTAGGACTTGGATTGGAGGAGGGGAAACCTTAGATTAATTTTCCCTCCCAAGACTGAAGAGGATGCTTTAAATAAGGATTTGAAAAGTTCTACCACAAGAAGAGAAAACGTTCTACCAATTCCAAATTTCAAGAATCCTGTTAAATTAGCATGTGTTGTCATCACCCACAGAAAAAATTATATGGCCCCCAGAGTTATTCCCCAAGTCTCTCAGCCTTGGCAAAGGCTGCCACACTCATGATGCTATGTGGTACCTAACCAGAGCACATCTTTTAGTTCAAGGAGCAACGCTTTTCAGCAGATGGACTGTGGCAAGTACACATTTCACACGTTCACACCCTGTAGTCTCTTACATTTTCCTTGGAGTCCAGTGTCGTAAGAGAAGCAGATGAAATGTGATGGATTCATAGAAGGCACCGAACAAATGCTTGTACCATCACCTTATGCCACCCCTTCCCCTAGCTTCTCTTCTTTCTCTCTCTGTGTCTCTTTCTCTCTCTCTTCTTCATTCACTAAACGCTTTATTGTTTACATCAATCATTGTGCTTGGCACTGGTGCTAGGAAGAAGAATAAGACATCAATCCCACCCTAAACGACCTGACAGTCTGATTCAGAGCAGAGGGAACGAAGTCCTGGTTTCCCCACTTACAGCCTGTGGGGTCTGAGAAAAATGACATCCTTCTCCTGTCTATTCACTGGAAACCAGAGTAGGGATGCACAAAGTAAATGAGAAAAATGATAGAAA
Organism: Phocoena phocoena; assembly: GCF_963924675.1. Classification (NCBI taxonomy): domain Eukaryota; kingdom Metazoa; phylum Chordata; class Mammalia; order Artiodactyla; family Phocoenidae; genus Phocoena; species Phocoena phocoena. Next base: position 50,484,341 of record NC_089222.1, read on the forward strand.
TTATTCAATATTTTAAAAAAATACCCATTCACATGGTCAACATGGAGAAAACCCAAACTATGTTGGCCTTGTTGACTATTATTTAAAGGTTTTGTATTATTTTACTTTGGATCACCTATGGGACACAGGAGTAGGGGGAAGGACTAGAATCTTGTTAGTGTTAGGGCTCCTAAGTGTTTTTTGTTTGCTTGTTTGTCATTTTTTTCTTGTGATGAGAACTCAGGATTCACTGTCTCAAAACCTTTCATATATAACATACAGCAGTGTTAATTATATTTACCATGTTGTACCTAACATCCCTAGTGCTTATTTATCCTATACCTGGAAGTTTGTACCTTTGACCTCCTTCATCCAATTCCATCCCCTCCCCTGCCCACTCCCCACCCCTGCAGGGTTCCAAAATGTTTTAATCTGGACAAGAAATGGGCATAATAAGGTTGTTGGGCGAGTCAAATGGGGGAGAGCATATGTTAGTGCCTGACGCACAGTGAGTTGGTGCTCAGTACAGGTTTGTGCACTGAAACAACCTTATCCTTCCATTGTTCCCTCTTATTCCCTGGCATTTTCATCTGTGCATCTGGGAGCTCTGAATGTATGCTTCAATCAGCTCTTAAGTTTTTTTAAAAAAATCCTTAGGCACGTGGTATTCTAGCTGGAGTTTTCTGTGAGCTCAGCGAATAGCTGAGTCAGAGATCAAGGATTATTTATTACTCTTTCTTTTTCTGTGAGGGTTTTAAAGTGAGGAGTCAAGGCCAAGTTATCAGCCTTGGAAGCACACATGTGGAACCTGACAGAGACCAGGATTATCCCGTGTTCCCCGCGTGGACCCACCTTATCTCTCTGGATGTGGAGCAGATACCTTTCTGTCACTGATAGAAATTACCAAAAAGAGAACTTGGGCATGTTTCACTTGCCTGTTGAGGTGCATTGATCACGCCAATGTCATATCCAAACTGGAAGGAACCCAGCACGGCAGTGAAGACAGTAAAAACCAAGGTCCTGGTGACCTGTGGGGAATGAAACACAGGGCTGGGAAACACCAGGCAATTCCAGTTACCATTGCCCCATCTCTCTGCAGCTTGGACTTCTGACAGGCTCCACTGGCTGGTTCTTGTCCCTTGATACTCTTTCACTGTGTGCCCTATGCTCCTGGCAGGGCTCATTCATATGAGACTGTGGGCACCTTTCATTTCCCCTACACTGCTAAAGCAGCAAAAATCTGGGACAGCTTCGTCCAGGGGAGGAAGCAGACATCCTTTTCCCTATATATATATGTGTATATTTTCTTTTAAGCTTCAAAATCAGGACTGTGAACTAGAATTGCTGCTGACTAAAGGACACTGCCAAGATAAAAACAGTTTTTTGTTTGTTTGTTTGTTGTTGTTTTTTTAAAAAACAGTTTTAAAATAAAATTTTAAAAATCATTGAAAAGTCAAATAAGACACCAGTAACAAAGAGATAGGGAGCTCTCCTGGACATTGCCATGATACAGAAACACCTCAGAACTCATCTAAGAGGCATCACAATCCACATCAACATCTAGGTAAAATACTTTTCAGGATCTGCAACTTGTTGAACCTAGAGTTGTGAATTAAGGGATATTATTTTCTCCCGAACTTCATGCAGCTACAAAAAACTGTAGAAAGTGGCAGAGCATCCATCCCTTTCAACTTATAATTACATGTCTAACCATCTTAGAGAACTCATATCATGCATACAGAGTCACATATAAGGATATTTGATGCATTTTTGTGCATGTTATAGCAAGAATTGTGGAAAGAACCTAAATGTCATTCAACGGAATGGCCAAATAGATTCAAATACGTCCTGATACAGCAGTTAGAATAATGTGATTGTTATATACTGACTTTTTAAGTGACAAAGGAAATTGTGAAATCGAATTATTTTTTTAAAAAGACTTAAACCTAAGTGTTATTTGATTTGTGTGTGTTTTATGTAACTCATAGAATATTTTCTTGAAAAACAAATACCAAAAGGCTGACCTTTGAGGAGGAATGTGAGATTGGAGAGGTGGGGTAAAAGAGTATTTTTCTTTTATTTATATTATTATACATTTTGTAAGGAAAATATTTCATGTATAATTATGTAATTTGAAATTTTAAAGTAAATGACATAAGATACAGTAGGAACTTTGTTGAATGAATTAATGAGTCATATCAACACAGCGTTTAGTTCCCACTCTGATACCTAGTGGGTATGTGACCCAAGCCACTTTCCCTATATAATCTTCAGTTTTTCCCTCAATTGGCAAATAATTGTAAATCCCCCTACTCCAGCATGAAGAATAGCTAATTAACCAGACCTCCTTATTCCCCAATTAAATTTCTGGAGATCAGAAATTTCACAGTGTCATCATCAACAAAGTATTATCACAGTACCACCCTGAGAGCCCTTGAAGTTACTGTCTAATGGTCCTAAAACCAGACTTTACTTGAAGAGCTTATTACATGTGTGGCTTCCTGGGGCTCACCTCGGATCTACTAGTGGATTGGAATCTCTGGGGTGATGATTGGGAATCTGTATGTTCCCTCTCTTTCTACTAATTCAGAATTAATTGCAGGTGGCCCCTATATAGACTTTCCCTCCCAGTAACTTTGTTCCCTGAAAGGCAAGACATCAAAGCTGACCCAAATTACATGCTAGTATGGTATATATATATCTCCAAAGAACCATATAAGTATGAAGCATATATATAATATCTTATATATCATATAATTATATAATTCACATTTGTATTTATTAGATATAAGTCATATATACATATATAGTTATTCATTAATAATCAATAGTAAAATAATTATAAATAAAATATATGTAAAAAGTGCACATGTGCGAGTGCTTACACACACAAATACACACACACGGTATGGTTATGGTGTGTGGGATTACCAGAGACTTTGAATTATCCTCTGAAACGGAACTGGAGACATCTAAAACGCAGTGGCTCAGGCAGCCAAAGCTAAGATGAGGTTCCATTCACTTGGTTGGTGATTTCTCCTTAAATCCTTTTTCCCTTTAAGCTGTTTCCAAGGACAGAGAATTTCAACCCATTTACATTAGTAATGAGGGGACAAAGAAGCGCCTTAAGCAGGCTTTAACCCCCTTCTTGATAATCTCCATTACTGCAGTCTGGACAATCTGATGTTAGGTGCAATGCAAACAGAGCTTCAATGCCTAATACTGATTATTTTGCCTACTGCATGCCATTCATGGCTGTATGTGTATTATGTCAGTTACCTGTAATCGTTTTCTCTTGTTGCTATTACAAATAACCAAACAAAGCAGTGGCTTAAATAACACAAATTTATGATTTTACAGTGTTTGTAGATCAGAAGTCTGACACTAGTCTCATCAGACTAAAATCAAAGTGTTGGCAAGCTGTGTTCCTTTCTGGAGGATGTAGGGGAAAATTTGGGTTGATGATAGAATTTAGTTCCTTGTGGTTGAAGGACCAGGGTCCGTGCTAGCTGTAAAGCAAGGGCCATTCCCAGCTTTACAGCATTCCTTGATTAGTCATGCCCTTCCTCCATCTTCACAGCCGGAATCTCTCTATCTCAAGGGCCATAACGGTAATGGCGTTTGTAGAGCCCTTTTTACTATGTGAGGTAACATATTCACAGGTTCTGGGGACAAGGTTGTGGACATCTTTTTTTTTTTTTTTTTTTTTTTTTAATTTATTTATTTTGGCTGCGCTGGGTCTTAGTCGTGGCACCCAGGATCTTTGTTGTGGTATGCGGGATCTTTTGGTTGCAGCATGCATGCAGGATCTTGTTCCCTGACCAGGGATCAAACCCCGGCCCCCTGCATTGGGAGCACAGAGTCTTACCCACTGAACCACCAGGGAAGTCCCATGGACATCTTTTAAGGACCATTATTCTGCCAACCACACTCCTCATGACAGTACCATTAGTATCCCTATTTTATAGATAACTAGACTAGTTAAAGTCTTACAGCCAGTAACTTGTATTGATAGAATAATTATTTGGATCCAGAACTTATGCTTTTAATTACTTGGCTATTTTGCATTTCTCATTGATCAGAAACAAACATTCACAAGCCAAACAGGTCTGAAACTCTAGCATCCTAATCTTTCTAAACTGAAAAAAAAAACAACTAAGAGTGCACATATTTATAGGATTTGCCGATTGTGATGCTGAAGCAAATCACCAAACAATGACCAGTTCCACGTGCATTTTCCATTTTCCCACCACTCACCACACAAATCCCCTCCTTCCTCACACACCCATAAAAAGCTTTTGTGAGGGCTTCCCTGGTGGCGCAGTGGTTGAGAGTCCGCCTGCCGATGCAGGGGACACCGGTTCGTGCCCCGGTCCGGGAAGATCCCACATGCCGCGGAGCGGCTGGGCCCGTGAGCCGTGGCCGCTGAGCCTGCGTGTCCGGAGCCTGTGCTCCGCAACGGGAGAGGCCACAACAGTGAGAGGCCGGCGTACCGCAAAAAATAAAATAAAATAAAATAAAAAACTTTTGTGAGGTTTCTGATGAAAATCAAAAAGGGCAAACAAAGGCTACTCAACTGCTCATCTGTAGCTCAGCTGAAGAAGAACCTCAGGTCCTACCCAACACCAAGCCCAGGGCTACGACATACTTGCCCAGTTTCATCCCTGAATCTCCATTTCATCCGTGGCAGAGTCTCCCAGCACTTGTGTCTTAGTGACTGCCCCTCCCACTCCATCCCTGGGCTTCTGCTCTCAGCTGGCCCTCTCTTCCTGTCCCCACCAGACAAGCATATAGTTCCTTTCTTCTTATTTTGAGTCCAACTGGTGAGCAATGGTGAGCAGCGGTGTTACAGAAATGGAAGTTGGGGCTGAAGGTGGTGGCTGCAGCAGATCCGGTCCCCTCTAATCTCCATCAGCCTTCCTCTTCCACTCCAAATGACAGTCTCAACAGTGTTAGCTGTTCCTTCATTGCTTTGACAAAATTGTAAGTTAATTTTCAAACATAGATCTCTGGAACTCCTGTCCCATTACCTTCCAATTAACTTGTTCTAAGTCATTGCTATAGAAATATTGGAGCTGCCCCTAAGATCACTTTCTCACATTATAGGGATAACAAAAAAGCCACTGTGAAGGAGATAAGAGAGGTTTTAAACATTTAGAAATCTTAGGGTGTTCTTAAAGTCTTTGTCCTCTGGTCTCCCTGGCTTCGTTTTCCAGCGTTGGCTCTGGTACTGCCACCCATGGCCTGAAGTTCCCCACTTTAACTCCTTGAGATAGAAATTTCACCCAGTTGCTCAGATAAGGAGCAATCTCATTTATTTTAATCGGGCCACTTGAATTCCCAACCAAAGTGATCATACCAAGTATCAAAGTCTCTGGAACTGTTTGATTGCATTTTCTTTTTTGTTTTTGTTTTGTACCTCTTATTTTCAGGTTTGATTTCCTTCCCTGAACTCCATTTTGAACTGGCTCTTCGCTTCCCATCATTTCTTTTTCCATTGTGAAATAAAAAGAGATAACATTTGTAGTTAACCTTCTTTGTGGTTAGACTTGGTCAAAGAAAGTTTTGTTTATGAGAGGGAAAATTTCTGAAAACTACTAAACAACTAAGTTTGAATTGGCCCATTAACCTCCATTCATTCAATCTAATATCCAAAAGGTTGACTCAAGGATAGGTACATAGGAGCTAGTGAAAACAGTGAGAACTTAGAGAGGAACTTACTCTTGTCCAGGCTCTGTGTTCTAAATGGTTTGCCTGCTCTCTCGACAACCTTGTAGGTGGAAATTATTATACCATTTTACGTATGGGAAAAGGTAATGATATGGAAAGGGTAATGAACTCATCTAAAGGCCATATATCCACCAAGTGGCAGCTTTCAACTTCTTCATAGGCAACAAGGTATTAAGCATGCACTTTTAGAAAGACTGTCTTCATTTGGAGCTTAATAATTTTAAGTTAAAGAAACTATGTTCTATATCCAATTAAAAATATGCGCTGGATAAATGTAGAAGAGTAGAATGGGCAAGTGGCTGAACCTTAACATAAAACAAATGTGGGGCTTCCCTGGTGGCGCAGTGGTTGAGAGTCTGCCTGCCGATGCAGGGGACATGGGTTCTTGCCCTGGTCCGGGAGGATCCCACACGCCGCGGAGCGGCTAGGCCCTTGAGCCGTGGCCGCTGAGCCTGCGCGTCCGGAGCCTGTGCTCCGCAACAGGAGAGGCCACAACAGTGAGAGGCCCGCGTACCGCAAAAAAAAAAACCAAACAAACAACAAAAAAACCCAAATGTGGTGTTTATTTTGTGGCTTAGAAATCAGATGGAGTCTATTAGGAAAAACAAGTAGGCTTGGGAGTCAGAAAACCTGGAAGAGTCCCAGCTAGGCCCTTAACATCCCCAAATCTCAGTTTCTTTACCCCGCAAATGGGTATAATAATAGTTAATGCATAGATTTGTTACAAAGGCTGAATAAGATACATACTGTGGTCTTCCTATAAATAGTGAAAGGGCTAAAAACCAACTGATCTTTAATCACATCATTATCATCTCATTTATCACTCTTGCCAAACAACCACCTGTCAAATTTTTAGAAATCACCAATAATCTTCACAACACTACTGCAAAGTACATGAAATTATCCCCATTTTACAGGTGAGGAAACCAGGGCTCAGAGATGAAGTGGTATGCCCAACACACATAGCTGATGAATAACAGATACTCTTGTATTGGAAACCGGAGCTCATCTTAAACTCCCACTGCTAAACAAAAAGGCAGATTTTCAGCATCTATTGATTGACTAGGTAGGGAGCAGAGCTTGTACTCTTTCCTCTACAAAATACTATGTACACCAACCCAAAGGCGATCTTGCACCCAACTTTGGAAAAGTCCAGGAGCTTCTCAAGCCATAGAATTTTCAAGCTGAAAGGGACCTTTGAGAGCAATGGATTCTAGGCTAATCTCCTCCTCTTTCAGTTGAAGAATCTGAGTCCAAGTCTTTTGAATTACACAGTGCATTACTGGGTATATCCAGAGTGAGAACCCAGGTCTCCTAACCCTCAGTCTCATGCTTAGTTCACTTCTTTCAAAGTCTGGGTGGTTTTACGAAGCTACAACATTGTGCTTTACATCAGTTCTCATTCTTTCTGGGTTCCCTTTTTAGGCAATTCCTTAATTCTCAAGAGAAGTACTACAACACAATTTCTAAAGGCCCCTGAGGGAATTTAAGGATAGTTCTATATGAAACTTGATCATAGGCTATGTGCCAGGCAGTGTGGTTAAGCACCTTTCTTTTTGCAATATCTACCAAACGTCACTTGTTTGAACACTACCTTCATAATTTTTGCCAAATCTACATACCATCCGTATAGTTATTAACTTAATATTTGTCTTTATACTATTTTTAAAGTTTTAACTACTTTAGCTGTATCCTGGGCTCTTATAGGAAATCATGAAATCCTAGTTATTCCTTAAATACACATTATATAAATACATAACTATTGATATTAAAATGTTTGTCATCTGAGTTTCTATAATATTATCTCATTTAATTACACCCCTACAGCAGAGAACTATTATAATCCCTGTATATCCCATACTATATCCTTATGTTATATCCCAATGTGTTCTTAATCTGTTGCAGTCGAGAAAAGCACTCAAGAAAATCATACAGACTACTCAGAAAACAGAGAAAATATCCTTAAAATCTCAATTAGTGGATAGGCCAGTTAAATAACTTAACCCCAGTATCACAGCAGGTAAGTAGTATCAGCACACTCCAAATCCAGGTCCCTGACTGCAAAGCCTGTGCTCCTAGCCTTGTCACTTACTGACATGAAAGATGGCTCAGCAGAGTAAGTTACACCAGATACTTGTGTCACTTCACTCCTAAATACTTCAGCATGTACTCACTAAGAACATAGACATTCTCCTACATAATTACAATACCATTATCACATCCAAGAACGTAAGAGTTATAAAACATTATCTAATACACCATTTTCAAAATTTCTCACTATCCCCATATTGTCCCTTAGAGCTGTTTTCTTCTTCCTTCCACCATCTAAGATCACTTGTTGCATTTGGTCGTCAGTTCTTCTTAGTCTCCTTTAATCTAAAACAGGCCTTCTACCCTTTGTTTTTTGAATATTGATATTTTTGAAGATTTCAGATCAGTTTCACGATTAGTTAGATTTGGGTGAATAGGCCTTTTTTTGCACATTCCTTCCATAATATGGTTATGTAGTACCACTCGAGAAAACATTACACAGGCTAGTCAGAAAAGAGAGCAAATATCCTTAAAGTCCCAATTACTGAATAAAAAATATGATTTTTTTAGCAGCCAAACTATCAATCGGCCAAGAGAAGTAGCTTTGATCTGTGACAGCTACACCCAACATCCCCCAAATCCTCAACATGCTCACTGACTTCAACAGATTTCCCTATTCACGTCCGCAAATGGACATAATACGACTGTACCTTATCTTCTGTCATTTTGTGGGTTGGAGTCCTCCTCTTAATTCCCGGTCCTGTAGTGAGTGTGGCAGATACCGTGGCCAGTCCCTGACTGTCCTCCTCCAGCTTCCTGAGACTAGTTATACATTAGAGTAGGAGGAGCAAAGCAAAGAAGGCATGAGGCCAAGTCTAATCCTGGGCAGAGGGCGAATATTGATGGGAATCCAATCAATAAATGCTTTTTGCCTCTGTGACTTGTGGCTTCAATGCCTTTGTTCCACCAGGAAAGAAAATGGGAGCAGGTCCCTTAGGCGTAAGTTAGAAACCAGAGGCGGTCATGTTTTAAGGCACGTTCTAAATGGGGCAGTAACCAGGGGCAGGTGAAAAAGGAAATCTTTGGGGTCTTTTGCGGAAAATGAGAGAAGCTGGGCTGCCATGCTATGCTGTGGGGAAAAGAAAGACAGGTGCGTGGGAGGCACATGCACTGCCCTGCAGAGAAACAGTTCTGTGGTGCTTTGCGCTTCAGAGCTGGACTGTGTGGCCAGAGGTCACTGTAGGCTTGAGTGGTTACCTGAATGCGTTTGGAGAGTCAGGAACTTGGGTTTGAATGTCACCATTTTACTGGTGTTGTGACCTTAAACAAGTGGCTCATTGTGACTTTTCTGTGCCTTAGTTTTTTCACCTGATAGAATGAAAATAACAGAATATACACTTTGTTTATTGCTTGGGTTAAATGTGGTAATATATGAAAGTGTTTAGCATGGTGAATAATAGGTGCTCAGCAAATGTTGGTTGCTCTTGTTTTTGCTGTTATAGGTACTGGTTCGGTGTATGTCAAGAGGCACCTGAAGAAGGCAGTAGTGGAGCTCTCAAATAAATCTCCCAGGGCTTGGGCTTGTGCCTGTCTGCACATCCTCTACCATGTCCAGTCTCGGGGGGTTGGGGGGGCAGGTGACATCAAAATCGGTTGAGCTTGAACTGTGCCTGGCAAACCGTGTTACTGGTTCCACTGAGGCTCAGCTGGAACCAGTGTCCAGCAGGGAAGATGTAACGAACAGCCCCATAAATGAGGGGTGCTATGAGGAAACAGAATGAGGAGATAAAGGAGGCTGAGATTTCACTTGTCTTTGATTTCCCCGCTCTTTTCATTTGTATCACTTCTGCAAGGTAATGCAAGTGAGTATCATTCAATTCAAATCACAAACTTCTGTTGAGCCCAGCACAGTCCCAGGCTCTGAGATGCATGATATAAATATGACACTTTGGAGCTCATAATGCATAAGGAGAGAGAAAAGTAACCGTAAACAGCAGTCCAGTAATTTCTGAGTGGAAAGGCATGAATGAATATTACTAACAAAGACAGTTAATCTTTATTGAGTTCTTGTTTAGTGCCAGGTGCTGCCCTCAGCGCTTTACATGGATTAACCCATTGAATCATAACATAAGGCACTCTCCCTTGCAGAGTCAAGCTTTGGGGAGCAGTTTTGAAATCAGAATTTAAAGACCCCGGGTAGCCGCGCTGCCGTTAGTGCACGGCCGGCTCCTGGCTTTCTGCTCCAGTTTCAGCTGGTGATGTGCACGACCAATTGTCTGAGCGCATTTAATCAGGAGACGATTCCTTAGCAATCATTTTCCAAGTGACAGGAAACTCTGCCAGAAAGTCTTTGTGCGGCTGTCAAAAATGATAGTTCCCTCTGTTTACCAACCTTTGTTTTTTGAATCTTCCTTTTAAGAGATGGCCTTGAATGCTGCGTGGGGCCGTGGAGCCTTTAACTTCTCCTGCCGGGTTGGAGCTGCGCGCACAGCGCGCAAGGGAGCTGTTTTCTTCATTGGAAACACGCCCTGCCACTCGCTTAACCGGGACGCTGGACCTTAAGCCACCTAGACCAGTTTCCTCTGGTTTAGCCCAGACCTCTCCTGTTCTCTTACTCAGAAATAAGTAATCTCCGCACCTTTTAGGGATGGCTGAAACTTTATCTCCGGCTGTAGGGTGGAGGAATTGTTAACAGTGATTGCATTGGGATTTAGCCTCCGGAGAACTGATAATGCATTTCGACCTCTCAGGAGAGTTTGCCTTAGCGCCCACCCGAGGAGCTGCGGGTCCGATTGCATGAAGGCGTGGTCGTGTTTCCCTGGCTGTGGGATAAAGTCAGGCTTTTCTCGCTTTGTTGTCCGGATGGGGGCCCCTCCGTGAGGTGCGCCAGTGTCCAGAATCACCAGGAGATCCCCTCTGGGCTGTGTGAAACAGCTCTGTGTGGTTGTTTTTTAGGGTTCACTTTGTAAACCCTTCAAGTCACATTCTGATTACTTCTTTTTTCATTTTTAAAAATTTTTTAACATCTTTATTGGAGTATAATTGCTTTACAATGGTGTGTTAGTTTCTGCTGTATAACAAAGTGAATCAGCTATACATGTACATATATCCCCATATCACCTCCTTCTTGCGTCTCCCTCCCATCCTCCCTATCCCACCCCTCTAGGTGGTCACAGAGCACTGAGCTGATCTCCCTGTGCTATGCGGCTGCTTCCCACTAGCTATCTGTTTTACATTTCGTAGTGTATATATGTCCATGCCACTCTCTCACTTCGTCCCAGTTTACCCTTCCCCCTTCGTGTCTCAAGGCCATTCTCTATGTCTGCGTCTTTATAAAGTCCACTGATTTAAATATAAATCTCCTCCAAAACCCTCAGAGAAATATTCAGCATAATGTTTAACCAAATGTCTGGGTACTGTGGCCCCAAGTTGACACATCAGATTAATCATCACAGCATGCTACCTTTGAGGTTGGTATTTTTCACTCAGTATAATTCCTTCCAGATGCATCTAAGTTGCACGTATCAGTTGTTTGCTTTTATTGCTTAGTATTGGTCCATGGAATGGATGTACCACAACCTGTTTAATCATTAACCTTTGAAGGACAACTCGGTCCTCTCCAGTTTTGGGTTATTACAAATAAAGCTGCCATAAATATTCATGTAAATAAAGAAAACCCTTTTTGTGTGGCCATTAAGTCTTCTTTTTCTGGAATAAATGTCCATGAGTGCAGTTGTTGGGTCAGATGGTATTTGCACATTTCGTTTTTAAGAAACCGCCATTTTACCTTCTTACCAGGGATGTATGAGTGATTTAGTTTCTCTGCACCCTCATCATTTGATGTTGTCATTATTTTTTACTTTAGCCATCCTGAAAGGTGTAGTGATATCTTACTGTGGCTTTATTTTACATTTCTTTAATGGTTAATGACGTCGGGCATATAATTTAATTATCTGACATCTGTATATCCTTTTTGGTGAAATGTCTCTTCATATCTTTTGCTCATCTTCTAATTGAATGATTGTTTTGTTTCCCTTCATGGCAGAACTCTTCTGAAAAATTGTCTATACTCACTTCACTACTCACCATCCTTTTCTCCTCAATCTAACTTAAGTGGGTTTTTGTCCCTCACCGTGCCTCTGAAGTAGCTTTTTATGGGTTTTCCCCAAATCTGCGTCTCCCTAAGGCTAAAGGACAATTCTGTATCCATTGGAGTACTATCCTTTTTCTTAAAACTTTTTCTTCTCTTGTTCTCATGACAATATGATCACTTGAATTCAACGGCCACTGCCTCTTATTATCTTACTCCCTCTTTATTCCTAGACTTCTAAATGGTATTGTTGTCCAGGGCTCAGTCCTTGGCCTGTTCTTCTTTTTATCTACATCCATTCTGTAGATGAACTCATCAGATATAATGGCCTTAAGAACCATCCCTGTGCAATAGAACGTTTTGTGATGATAAAAATATCCGACATCTGTGCTGTTCAATATAGTTGCCACTAGCCACATGTGGCTATTTCAACTTAAGTTAATTAAAAATTTAAATTTCAGCTACTCAGTCCTACTGAAACCGAGCAGGACCCTGCGAGGCCTTCCCGGGAACAGACTCCCCTCCTAACCACAACACACCCCGTGTCCTCTCCCTCTTGTTTGTAAAAAAGCTTTAGCCTCCCTGAGTTCCAAAGAGCAAATTTAATCAGTGAAGTGAGACAATGCAGAAACAAAGGAAAAGAGTCAAGCAAGAGAAGATCATCATAGTTTAGCCATAAAACAAAGTCAAGGACCTTTAGTTCCTCCTCGGGGGTTATAGGTAATATCCTGAGCTATACCCTTGAGCTGACTTGCAGATACTAAAACCCCCACCAGGTGGAAGAAGTTACCCTTTACCGCATGCTGACCGCAAGCACATAGATCCCAGACTAGCTGGAACCAGAAGGTTGATGATGTTGATTCCCGAAATACCACCCGGTTACTGCACTACCAACCAACAGAAGAATGTCCACAAGCCGATCAGGCACCTTTCGACCCTCTTCCTCACCTTGCCTTTAAAAACCCTTCCTCAAAAGGTTTCAGGGTGGTTTGGGTCTTTTGAGCGTGAAGGTTATCTTCAATTTTTAGACAAACAACAAGCAAGGCAAGAGGCAACTTCACAAATGAACTAGGAGTTAGAAAAATAATTAACCATCAAGTTCCTACCACCTCTTTCTAAACTATCGAACACCTACCATGGTTCAGAATTTCACACATTGTCACTTCATCCCTATAGCACCATTTAAATAGAATATTCTCATTTACCTGTGAGAAGACTGAGCCCCAGAGCCTTGAAGGATCTATCCCAAGTTTCCATGGCTAATCAGTGGAAAAGCTGTGATTACTCACTCAGCCTTTCAACAGATGTTTGGAGATTATCTTTTATGTGCCGGAACTGGAGACAACAGTGAACCCATCAGATAAGATTCCTGTCTTCCAAGAATTTACATGTTATAGGGATTGGGATCCAAGTTTTAGAGCCTACCTTGAGAGTGCTCAAACTTTCCCAAATGACAACCTACTAGGTTCCATATAAACCCAGATTTTTAGCTTCAGTTCTTTCTGCTATAGCCCACCATCGTTGTTACTGTTCTGCAAGACATTTTTGAAGCTTGTCATCATGTGATCTACTCCACAGTGAACGCTGGCTCTCTTTACATTCATATGCTGTATGGCCCAACTTATTCAACGATTAATAACTGGATTCTTGACCACTAAGGGTAAGAGTGAACAGTTGTTTAAACTACAAAAGCATTGTCATGTTTTCCGCCCAGTCTAGAGACCCTCACGCCTACTCACTCCTTCTTTCAGTTCTACCTACAATCCAAATAGAAAGTCATCTGTCGTATGGAGAATACCCATTTAATAAGAATTCCTGTGATAGCTCTCCTTGTGAAAAGATAAAATGAGGACTTTACTGAATGTATTGAGAATAAGGATTTGAGATTATTTAATTTTAGAAGACCCTAAACAATTTAAGTAAATAGTTTGGAGACAATTTAGTGGCCACGAAACGTTTCAAATTCAAGCCTTAATTAAACTTTGTGTCCCTAAGCAATGTGAGACAGTTGGACCGATAATATTAGACCCTTATTTCTTAGAGTAGGTTTTAGGAATAAATAATCCAATGAGCACTGAAGTCTGAGCTTTGATGTAATAGACTTGAGGGAGGGGTTTGATTAAGTGTAGATATTTCTCTGACAGACAGTAATGTGAGTGTGGGTTGGGTGGGCCAATGAGTGAAAAAGGAAAGATGGAGGACGCTAAAAGGAACGGAGTCCAGGTCTCCAGGAAGGCCTGCTGAGGCTGGCATATGGTTCCTGATCCTGCTCTGGGACCCATACTGACCTCTTGGGCTTCCCCTGGAAGTGAGCCTTGGCAGAGGTCCAGCGAGGTCAAGTCTTTGTCCAAGGTCAGTGATGGTCTCTATCTTCAGCCATATCCATGGCTAGGGGAGCCTGCTAGGATCTTAAGGAGAGTGTCCTGTGCTGGCACTAAGAGGGAAGGACATGGGGCAGGTTGTTTGTGCCAGTTCTGCCTGTGGCAGCCAATAAATTGCCCTATTTCCTTTATTCCTTTTCTTTTCTTTCTTTTAAACTTGCCTGTTAATGCGTCAATTCAATGAATCTATAGGTGGATAAGAAGGGATTAGTAGATTCTTCTGGCTAGCTCCGTGGTCACCTGGAGACACTCAGACAATCTTAGGTGATAAACCCAAATGTACACAGAGGCCTGTGGGACCTCTTAACCCCCTCCCAAAGGCAAACCTATAGCCCCAGGTGCAGGGAAGAGGAAGTAGCTCTGGTCAGTGGGGCTGTGACTGTCTACTTCTTGGACAGATACACTGACCTTAACAGCCTTTCAATGACCCACATTGGGAGTCTCAGGTACCAGATGAAAAGCTACCCAATAGCTGTACAAGTCTAGGCACTGTCCTCACTTTTCCTTTGTCTCTTTTTCTCCTTTCAAAAATATTTACTTCATTTTAATAACAAATTAAACATAAATACATGAGACCACTGTCCTTGAGAAAATTTTGTAGAATACAGATAAAGCTGAAATAACCCTCTACCACCACCTTCAACCAAGATAGCTCCTCAGAGATGTCTCTGTTTTCAGTTTGGTAGGTGTCTTTCCAATCCACCATCCCCTTTGAATCTTCTACTCTTAATTGTTTCTGTCACTTTGTCTCCTCTCCAAATTTGTCCTCTCTGCCATGTTAGGATGAAGTTTTAATTTAACTACTACTCCTCAGGAAGCTTCCTCTTGGACTTCCCTGGTGACGCAGAGGTTAAGAATCCACCTGCCATTGCAGGGGACATGGGTTTGATCCCTGGTCTTGGAAGATCCCACATGCCACGGAGCAACTAAGCCCGTGCACCACAATTACTGAGCCTGCGAGCCACAACTACTGAAGCCCGCACATCTAGAGCCCATGCTCTGCAACAAGAGAAGCCACCACATTGAGGAGCCCCTGCACCGCAACGAAGAGTAGCCCCCGCTTGCCGCAACTAGAGAAAGCCCGCGTGCACAGCAACGAAGACCCAACACAGCCAAAAATAAATAAAATAAATAAATAAATAAACTTATTAAAAAGAAAAGAAAAAAAAAGCTTCCTCTTAATTTGCCCTCCTTGGTATGGCACAGAAGCCATAGACAAGTGATGCACAATTCCTCAGGTGTCTGGATATCCTTTTCCAGCACCCCAGGCCTATGCTTGTCTGAGAGAGAACATGAGAAGAAGAGCAGCTGTGTCACCACTTCTGCTAGACCAGATGATACCTGGCTGACCCCTTTAGCCTGGTGGCCATCACTTTAGAAAGGATGAAAAACTTTCCCTCCCTGGAATGGTTTTATATCTTTTCGGAACCCAAGGAACCTTGTAAAATGAATTCATGCCACCCTCTCACAAGGGTTTGGAGCACTGGACTGGGGTCAAAAGATGTTTTCTGGGTTCTCCCTCTCCAGAACGTTTGGCCTTTTGACTATGGGTAAGTCTTGCTTAACTTCTCTGGACTTCATCTGTAGAACAAACTGGATAATCTCTGTCTCTTCACGTGTAAGACGGAGATTGTATTGGATTCATGGGATTATTGCGGGGGTTAAATAAGCTAGTACGGATACAGTGCTTAGAAGAAAGCCCAGCACATAGTAAACCCTCAGTAGATGTCAGCTGTCATTATTTTTCTGCTGTCATTTTCCATGATTCGTTCTTAATTTAACACCCTCTCCGAAAGTTAGTATAGGGTCCTGTGACTCCCAGGGTTGACTAGCTATGTGAGCTCTGCTCCTTTTTTTTTAGCCTGGAGTTTGTGTTATTTGGCTCATTAAAAGAACAAGGGGCCACCTACTGAGTGGCCACTTCCCTGGATTTGTGCCATTCACGTAAGGAAGGTTTGACAATTTGTGACAAATTCCTTTGACAGATGTGCATCTATGGTAATTTATCAGTGGGCTCTGCCCCAAATTAATTAATCATTGGGCAATTCAGTCTAAATTGGATGGTGCCACCGCCTGCAGAAAATTCTTGTTTGCCATTCTTGAGTCATCTCAGTTTAAAATAAGTCAATTAAAATTCTCTGTTCCTAACCATTTTTCAATCAAGTGTGCCTAGACGGCCACAGTACTCTGCAGGGCATCTTTCTGCTCATGAGCTTGTGTCTCTTTAATGTCTGTGGGTTAATCATTTTCCGACAGTGTGCTATTTTCTACCACTGCCTTCAGTAGCTTTTGCTGCTAGCTTGCGGGGTACTAAGGGAGGCTTACGCGGTTGACATAAAAAAGTGGGAGTGAAGATCATGAGGTCATCACTGAGGTACAACAAACAATGTTGCTCGGTGTTATTGACCAATAGGTCACCAATAAAAGAAGCAGCGTCAGGGAGAAATGGTTCTCGTGACAGCTGTTTACCAGACACAGAGGAGTTCCAGGAATGTACTGTAGCAAGCAGATGGTGCAACTCGGTGATGGGTGAGTTGTTGACCAGGTACTTTTTTTGTCTTGTAGATCTTTAAGAGACATAATCAGCTTCAGTTTATTAGCCCCATTCTCCTCGGAAAATCCCCAGTGCTTACCAACACCCAGTGTGGGCTCTGACATCTGTTCAGAGACTTGGAGAGTCAGTGGCAAGACTGGTAAAGATAAACCCAAATAGAATTTCTCGCTCCCTTACAACTTGACATCATCTTCCCTCTTTGAACAGGGCGACTGGGTTTGGGGAAGCACTTTGTGGTGGTTGGTGGGGAGAGGAAGTTGTTTTCATTTTTCATCAGTGAGTCAAATGAGTACATCAAAAATGGAAGCTCAGTGCCTCGGTGCCTCCATGCAGTAGAAAAGACGGCGTCCACTGTCCTAGAAGCAATCCTCTGAGCCTCTAGGGATGTCCAAGGCAGCTGCAGAATGGAGCCCTCCTTTGTGGTGGCCACGGTCTCCCCTCACAACTGGAGTCTACCCCACGTTTGCGTCCTGCCTTTCTTCTCACTTCTGTTCGCTCCTTTTTCTTCTCTCTTCCCAAAGGCTCCTCAGGTGGCCTATGCTGAGCTGAAGGGGGAAATTTCTTTGTTCTGCTACAGCAAGAGCACAGGGTCTCTCACCCTGACCCAGCTGTCAGATTCCAAGCAAGCCTTACGGTGTGCTGTTACCTTTGTTTTGCCACCGATGGGAGCAAGAAGAAGAGGGTCAGGGATGTGGCTTGGTGGGGAGGAAAGAGTGCTGTCCTAGGAGCCTTCTTGTTCCACTGCTGATGCAGCCCTCCAGCCCACCTTGAGCCACTCAGGGACTTGGAGCCGTGGTCTCTGAAGAGTTAGGCTCTAAGTTCCCTGAAATTTTATCCTTCCAAGACATGTAAGATCACAGCAAGGATAGGGATAGGTTTCTTGCTGATGGCTTCATAATGAAGGGCAAAGAGATGGTCGAGTGTTCCCATAGCTAAGTGTCCTGAGTGAGAAACTCTAGTTCATTTCCGGTGGTTATAGCACTGGCTAGGAGGCGGCCCCAACACTAGAATGTCCGTGATCCTTTTGTCCTTATCAGTAGCACCTGACCTGACTCATCCATTGTCCTTACAGATTTCTCGCCGGTGAGAATTCCCTTAGCATTTTAATCCATTAATTTGCTGCTGCAGAGCCAGCTCTGCCTAGGAGAAAACCGCTCCAGATGCCAAGGCACTGAAAGATTGCTGTCTGAAAAGTTCACTGAGTAATGAAATAAAAAAGCATCTCAAACACCAGACGCACAAGGTAATGCTTTTTCCGACTGTCATTGTTAACTTCCACAAAGATTGTAGCAGAGTGCTGTTGGGAAGGTGGAAGGGAGAACTAGATCGGGGGAGAAACCGTGAGTTTGCTGCAGAAGTCACTGCTTGATTAGTAAGATCAAATCTGAGTCTAAAGACAGACTTTCTTATAAAGTATCTTTCATTAAGGTAGCGTTATTCACTTTTTTTTAACCATCGAAACTTAAGGAATGAAGCAGGCATATAACACGGGACTATAAACCCAAGAGCATGGAAATGTGCATCAAACAACGGAATGTCAAAAAAAGGTAATTTGGTTTTTTAGAAAAGGAAAAAAGGGGGAAAATATGATTTTGGGTATTGAGAGTGGCAAAGGCGCCTTATTCCTTCCCTCTTTAGATAAACCAATATGCATATTTAAAAAGTAAAAATGGTATTCTTTTTTATGTAGTGATTCCTCTAACATTTCTCTTGAATTTTATGGGCATTATAACAACAATTATGCACAAAGTTTATAAAGAGCTTTTTTATTGGTGATCTGATCTGATCAACATAAACATAACACAAATGTGAGTAGGGCAGGAACGGCCTCGTGATCTGCATTTTAGAAATAAGAAAACAGAGGCTCAGAGATGTCTGTTTGCTTAGGGTCCCCCAGATGTCTGTTTGCTCAGGGTCCCCCAGATGTCTGTTTGCTCAGGGTCCCCCAGATGTCTGTTTGCTCAGGGTCCCCCAGATGTCTGTTTGCTCAGGGTCCCCCAGATGTCTGTTTGCTTAGGGTCCCCCAGATGTCTGTTTGCTTAGGGTCTCACACATCGTGTTCTGACTTTAGATTCTGTTCTTCCATGTATTTTACAAATAAAGTCCCAGTTCTTAGCTTTCCCTTTTTCCCGTTGTTTTCTCATGTCCTTTTAGTGAAGGCCAAGGAAAACCTTCTCCCAGGGTGATCACCGACATGGAATCACAGTCGTGACTCTGATGTCTCAGGAACCAAATGCTCTTGGATGAGATGCTACTCAGGTGTTCTCTGTTTTTAAAGAGGACGGGTGCTCTTTGCAGGGTCATTGTTGATGGAGTGGTTTGGTCGAAAGAGCACCAGACTGGTCACCAAAAGAGCCAGCTTCTTGTTTAGGTTCCACCACTGCCCACCCTAAGATCTGGAGCAAGTTATTTCTTCTCTTTGCAGCTCAGGGTCCCCATTCACAAAATGAGGGGGTTAAACAGAATGAGCTCTAAGTTAAAATTAGGGAAAAATTTTAAATATGTTGGAAAAAATTTAAATGCATGATGAAACAAATAATTAAAACATATAAAAAGTAGGCAAGACCAATGAAACAAACCAAGAGACCAAGAAATTAAGAGTAATGAGGGAATATAAATGTAGATTAAAGTATAAAATGTAAATAAAAAGAGGACAAAGGGTAAAAGCAAATAACATACAAAGGTAAATGGAGATATTTAAGCATAAGAATATTCAAAGGAGAAAAGCAAAATAAGAAGGATTTAAAGTCACAAAGAAGTAGAAATCAGTACAGCTGCTGAATAAAAGGGAGAGGTTGGACTTCCCTGGTGGCTCAGTGGTTGAGAATCCGCCTGCCAATGCAGGGGACACGGGTTCGATCCCTGGCCTGCGGAGCAGCCAAGCCTGTGCACCACAACTACTGAGCCTGCACTCTAGAGCCTGCTGCCACAACTACTGAGCCCACGCACTGCAACTACTAAAGCCTGCATGCTCTAGGGCCCGCGTGCCACAACCACTGAAGCCCTCGCGCCTAGAGCCCATGCTCCTCAACAAGAGAAGCCACCGCAATGAAAAGCCTGCACACCAGAACGAAGAGTAGCCCCGGCTCGCTGCAACTAGAGAAAGCTCGTGCGCAGCAACAAAGACCCAACACAGCCAAATAAAATAAAAATAACAGGGAGAGGTTAAATAGAACGTAAATAGCTTTGCTGTATACCTGAAACTAACACAACACTGTAAATCAGCTATACTCCAATAAAAAGTTTTAAAAAAGGAAATAGCTAAGTAAAAGAAATTAGAAGTTGAGTATAAAAAGACAAGTGTTAGGCCCGTGAGCCACGGCCGCTGAGCCTGCTTGTCCGGAGCCTGGGCTCCACAACGAGAGAGGCCACAACGGTGAGAGGCCCGCGTACTGCAAAAAAAAAAAAAGACAAGTATTAAAGTAGCAATAGAAATTTATTATCTCAACCTAAATCTAAGAGACAATAAAAAAGATGGTAAAAGTCAATGGAGGTTTGAAATTTTGAGATAGAAAGAGGGTCAGCATGAAATAAGAAAAGCAGTTCAAAGCCATATAAGAACAGCAAAGTATGCAAATAGGCAAAAATAACAGCAATAGAATGTACTTTTAAAAGGGTATATTTTAAAAGTAAAAGGTGTTATTAACTTCAAGAAAACAAGAAGAAAATGACCCGAGTAGGAGAGCAGGTAGGCGTCCTGTGTCTTCGGCAAGGCCCTCTGAGCTGAGGCCATGGGCTGCAATGTTGCGTCACCAAGTAGGAGGCTCAGGCCCCCGTGGGTAGCAAAGCTCCCGGCTGTGAGGAAGAGTGTGCACCAGTGACGAAGGGAAGTAGCACGGTAGATGAGGAGTGAGGTCGGTGGCCCAGATAGCTTGTTCCATTTGGCTGGTCACAGCAGCACCTGGGCAAGACTTCTGCAATCCCTACTTGGGACAAAAGATGGTACCCAAGACGCTTGCACAACATGAAACAAGGTGGTTGTTTGCACGCACTTTTGGTGTCTAGACATACTGGAAACATGCAGAATTGTTCAAAGGGGAAGAAAGGAAAACTCCAGAAGTATAGTGTCCCTCAAAGTGTGGGATGGGGGGTGGTTCAAGACCACGGGCATCCAAATTACAGACTGCTGCTCAGCGCAGGGTTGGGGTGTTCCAGAATGTCTGCCTGAGTAACCAGCATGTGGGTGATTCCTATGACCAGGAGAGTTTGGGCGAGTAGGGCCCGGGCCAGCTTCATGCTTCAGAGCTGGGCTTCAGTGAAGAAATCTGGGGACTTAGTCCTACAGACAGCAACTAAAAGAATGCTGGGAATTACATGCACGAAATGATCCATTCTCACGGGTTTCACCACAAACACACAGGAATCACTGCGTTCTTAACTGACGGCGTGATTCATTCATCAAACATTGCCCACGTTGGCCAGGTAGCTGGCTGCATCAGGAATTAGAAAGCCCTGGGGCCTATGTTAGAGGACTGGCACAGGGGTGTAAAGACTATGCGCCACACTCATGTACTCAGGTGATTGTTTTTCCTGCTCCACCAGCACTTTCTCTAGTCATGCTGAGCTACTCGCCATTTCCAGGCCCACATGCTCTTCATTCCTCTGCGCCTTTGTTCGAGCCGCTCCCTCTTGTTGGAATGCCTCCCTCCCTTTTTCCTGTCCCATAACCTGGTAAAGGCCACCTGCTCCTGGAAGCCCTCCATAACCATTCTAGGCAGAGGGTCCCTTCTCTTCAGTCCCATAGTAGTCCCTGCCTTCCTCTGTCAAATGCTGGGCTCTGCTTCTTTCGCTATTGTCTCTGGGCCTGTTTGTATTCCTCCCCTGCCTTCCCCACCTGCCCCGGAGCCAAAGGAGACTGCAGCACCTTAGGGGCAGGGATCATTTCTTCGTCAGCTGTTTCTGCCTTAGCGTCCAGTGGTGAGGCCTGCTATGTATTAAGCAGCTAGTAAATAAATGGTTGCTTTGCTTTTCTCTACACAGGTGGGTTTGTGTTTGTGGCTTGTCAAAAGTCAGATCATGGCTGTCTCAAACACTTTAAAAAATAAGATGGCATATAAACAGGCAAAAAATAAAAATACTATGATGAATTTTTTTGAGCTCTCTGATAGTTGAAGGTGATAAGGCAGCTTTATTAAGATGAACTGAACCAATGACTGTTAATATATACACATTAAACATTGCCATAAAACACAACCAATATACAAATGAAGATTCTTAGGGAAAATGATTATAGTTACGTTTTCCAACTTATGGGCCAGGGACCTCAGCAGGGCTTGGGGTTGTGGATCTATAACAAAGAGTCCAGTATCCAAGCATATACCAAGCATTGTTTGTAGACTAAATGACTCACATGTATAAGTACTTTTTCTCAAATGAGTGTGGCTTATAAATTGCAGTTTCACTTAAAAGTGTTACTGAACTTTTTGCTGCTTTTTAGTTTCGTAGGTGGTTACGATGGGAAGTCATCATATTTAAAATGACTGGGGAACTCAGGCTTATTAGGTGGCTGGGACGCAGTTAATTGATGACTCCTGTGTTGTGCAATGTCTTCTGTCACAGCATGTTCACTCTGCACTGGTACTTAGGCCTGTGGAAGCTGTTTGAATTCTGCCTGAAATTAACCACCACTTACCTGGATAAAGCCAGCAACAGAAGTCTAACTACGGACACCAGGGCGGGCATCTGCTTTGTTCCTGATGCTGGATCATGCTCTTTCCCTTTTCCCCCCATTCTATATTTATCCCTTCAGTTTTTGAGATGGGCAGTACATTTCTATACTAAACAAAGATCTGGACTTCTATAAGTACTCTGGAGCAGTTATTACCACATTAAAAAAAACTTTTCACTAAGCAGGAAAATTTCAAAAACAAAACCCCATGCAACCCCAGATCCTGTGGGGACCAACAAAAAGACTGCCAATTTTTAATTTTGCCAAGCTAGAACATTTAATGAAATCAATGTGTATATATTATCACCAGACTCTCAAATACATCTTTTCACTATACAGTGAGAACATGCTGCCTCCAAATAAGACTGTCTTTAAATGAGCTTTATGGAAAGCTCACTGTGTTGTCCTTTGTCTTGGACTGGTGATAACTTTGGCCTGCCCAGATTGATGGGCCTCCAATTATGAATGGCTGTCCTAGTGAGGAGGAAGGGTGAGATAGGGGAAAACGTCAGATTGACCTGAAGGCTATGCTCTTTCTTTCTGGTCCGGTGATGCCATCTAGCCCTAAATTCCTCAATCTTTTTTTTTTTTTTTGCAGTACTCGGGCCTCTCACTGTTGCGGCCTCTCCCGTTGCGGAGCACAGGCTCCGGACGCGCAGGCTCAGCGGCCATGGCTCACGGGCCTAGCTGCTCTGCGGCATGTGGGATCTTCCCGGACCGGGGCACGAACCCGTGTCCCCTGCATCGGCAGGCGGACTCTCAACCACTGTGCCACCAGGGAAGCCCCTAAATTCCTCAATCTTAGCTGGCATCTTTTTTTTTTTTCTTTAAATTTTATTTATTTATTTATTTTTGCTGTGTTGGCTCTTCGTTTCTGGGCGAGGGCTTTCTCTAGTTGCGGTGAGCGGGGGCCACTCTTCATCGCGGTGCGCGGGCCTCTCACTATCGCGGCCTCTCTTGTTGCAGAGCACAGGCTCCGGACGCGCAGGCTCAGTAATTGTGGCTCACGGGCCTAGTTGCTCCGCGGCATGTGGGATCTTCCCAGACCAGGGCTCGAACCCGTGTCCCCTGCATTAGCAGGCAGATTCTCAACCACTGCGCCACCAGGGAAGCCCTGGCATCTCTTACTAAACGAGTTTAGTAATCCAAGATGACCCGAGATCATGCAGCACTGGGTGTAGGGCTAAAACATTTGGTCAGACCATGATGCTGCTAGTCTGTGTCCTCACGACACCATCTGGCAAATTAACTTTGAACTTTGGAAACCAAGATGACTATTTTTCTTGGCTGGAGGTGATCGTCTTTCAAATTGTTATTGTCATGGAACATGAACTTAGTTGCTTATGGATGTATAAAAACATGTTTTCGGCTTCCCTGGTGGCACAGTGGTTGAGAGTCCGCCTGCCAATGCAGGGGACGCGGGTTCGTGCCGGGTCTGGGAAGATCCCACATGCCGCGGAGTGGCTGGGCCCGTGAGCCATGGCCGCTGAGCCTGCGCGTCCGGAGCCTGTACTCCGCAACGGGAGAGGCCACAGCAGTGAGAGGCCCGCGTACCGGAAAAAACAAACAAACAAAAAAAAAACATGTTTTCAAGCTGGTGATATTCCATTTTAAAGAAAACCAGCACTCAAATATTTTCACATAAATTATTGAAAACTCATTTTAAAATCATTTATGGTATCTATACAACTGGAATTTGTGATGCTTAGATTGTTCACAACGACTGACACCTTGGGCATTTCTCAGCGTCTGTTCCACATTCTCTATCTGTACCTGGAACCAATGCTCTGTATCTTCTGTAAAGGACTCCAGGAATCTACAGCTAAGTACCATGGAATCCAAAAATGGCTTTGGTCCTGGAAAAGATTGATTAAGACCATCACCCTTGCTATTGAGCACGAATTATATGTTATCTTTCATCCCAACAGATTTGTGAAAAGGCATGGAAAATAACAGAGGAACAAAAAAAATTATTTCACTGTTATATTGCTTCATATTACATCATTTCATTATCTTCTTCCTTTATTTTTTAAAATATTTCTTTTATTAAGTGAGCAGGGAAATACATGATTGAACAAATTGAAACTACAAGCGGTGACCTTTACAAGACTGAGTGAAACAATAAATTCGTCAGAAGGCATGTGTCAATTTCCTACAATAAAACTTCATGCAACAACATTCAGTGGAGCTAAATATATACAGATGTTAGAGGCTGCCCAGGGAAGCCTCAGAACTATTGTCACCTGGAAGAATCGTAAGACCCGAATGTCATTAGGCTTTCTTGAAGCTGCATTTGGCAGGAGAATACCTTTAATGTTGTTTATTTCTTGTTTTAGAAAAAAATTTGTTGTTATCATTTTTAAACATTTAGACCAGAAAACAAAATTCAGTATCCTCTTCCCACTTCTAGTAACTCTGTACTTATTGCACTGCCAGTAGCTTAAAATCGATCATTATCTGTATAAATGTAATGGTTTTGAAATACATTTTTCTCAAGGTTCTATATGACAGCCTCTCTTCCAACCCTGCAGCTTGGCCTGTTAAGATGATTCATGGAGCAAGAAAGTACAGCCAGGATTATAGCGAGGTGTTTTCCATCCACAATAGCCTTCCAGGAAAGGAAAGCCATTAGGTTTTCCATATCTACATGAAAGCAGACCTATGCTTTTATGATATAGACTTTGGACACAGCTTTTTGTTTTGCTATTGAAATGAAAATGAACTTTTAGTTTTATACCTTAATAAAAAAATCCCCAAACTCTGTTATTTATTTTCATTCATTCGTTCATCTGATAAATACTTACTGAGTGATTACTATTTGCCAGGCATTATTATATGTATTTGAGATAGGCCAGTGAACGGACTAGATGTTGATAAGCGCTATGAAAGGCAGAGACTAAGTGGGGGATTGGAAATTATTTTATATAGGTCTCTGATAGTTTAGGGATATTTGTGCAGAGACCCAAAGGAAGTGGGGGAGCACATGATACAGATACATGAATGGAGAGCTTTCCAGACAGAGGAAACAGCCAGGGCAAAGACCCTGAGACAGGAGCATGCTTTGAGGGTCTCCTGGGTAAAGCAAGGAGGGCAGTGTGGCTGGAGCAAAGTGAACTACGGTAACAGTAGATGAGGTCAGAGAAGTGGTAGTGGTGGTTGGGAATGGAGCAAAGGCTAGGTCAGATTTATTAGGGCCTTATGGGCCACTGTAGGACGTTGACATTCTGAGTGAGATGGGAAGACACTGAGCACTTGAGCAGAAAAGTGGCCTAAACTGGTATATTAGTGGATGTTTTAAAAGTGTCATCTCAGGTAAAATGTGGCATGGTCTCAGCTTGGATTATGGGTATTTTCTAAAGTGGGCCGGTGCGGGGGAATAAGGTGTTTTGTTTTTAATGGATTGCATGCAGTATGTGAAAGAGAAAAATGAAGGGAAATGATAAGATCTTCTGGTCTGGAGGAACAAAGTTGCCATTTACTGACACAGAGAAGACTGTAATGGGAGTAGATCTGTAGGTGGGGTGCAAATTAGTGTAGTTTTAAATATGTTGGGTTTGAGATGTCAATTATGCAGCCAATGAAGATGCCAAGTAAGTAGTTAGACATATAAATCGGGCTCTCAGAAAAGAGATTAGGGCTGGAGATAAAAATATGAGTATTGATAAAAATATGATGGTTTTTCAAGCCCCAAGACTAGAAGAGATCACTTAGAAAGGGGATGTCCAGTGCTGGGCACTCTATGAATTCAGCAAAGACCAGTAAGGAATGGTCAGAGAGGTGAGAGAACACGAGAGGGATGTCCCAGAGCTGAGAAACTATTCAATACTTCAAGAAGGAAGGAGTTATTCCCCGTGTTAAAGACTGCAGGTAAATTAAACGGCACGAAGTCAGAGACCTGGCCATTGCACTTGACAGTGTGGATATAACTGGTGTCCTTGGCAAGAGCTGCTTGTGGTGGCGATGCAAAGCTGATTTGTTTTTTTTGTGTGAAGGGGAACAGATAAGTAAGATGGCAGTTAGGGATGGTAGTGGGGCCCGGGGTGTTTATAACACAGGAGATTGCAGCATGAATGCAGTGCAGCCCTCCAACAGAATGAGTCAAGCTGGTGACACAGAAGATTTTTGGGGTGATGACCTTTATTTGGTGACAGAGGATGGGATCCACCTGGAGCAAAGGGGAAGAATTGCCTGCTACCAGTTTAGGAGGTGGTGAGGTAATTGGTAAGTTTCACTGTTCAAGATCAGGAAACTGAGTAGCCAGGGATTCTCTTAAGTCGTTCTTGAAATCACCAAGAATTAATCAAGGGTGGTGTTGGAGATGGTGACAGTGAGCTAAGAGCCAAGATACTGAAGCAAAGAGGGGGAGTGACCGAAGGTAACTGGAGAACTTATTGGCTGATGGCAAGAGCTTCAAAGCATTGAAGTGTTGAGAAGGAAGAAGGGATAATAGTCTGGAAGTGGCAATGAAGAACAAGCAGGCGTCCTACTACTATCAATATTTTATTTTTCACATTTTGATAGAGATAACATAAAATAGTATATTCCAGGGTGTGGCAGTCACAGTATGGGAAAACCCCGGCTTAGAACCTATCAGATCATTTCTAACTACAGCTTGGAACAAACTTAGACAACAGTAACTGAAGGCTTTTTGAATGCAGGGGAAAAAAAATACTTGAAAGTAACCAAAAGGTTCAGACTAGAAAATATGCCAAGAAGATTTTCTTCTTTTATACCCTGACACAGGTGAGACTTAGCCAGTTTCAGCACGTTTTTGACAATTTAAAACACTTTAGAAAACTGGAGATTTAAACAATGTAAACACTTGTAGGCATAGCGAAATGATAGTTTTCCCTTCCAATATTATAAATTTGGCATTTCTACAGTTACGTTAACATTGTAAAAAAGATAGCTAAAACGCACAAAAATAGTTTCACAACATCCAATTTTAAACTTCATCCAAGCTGTCATCCTTTTTTGTTTTTTCCTGCTGCAGATTTATTTCTTGCTGTCACCTAACACTTGAAATTCTGATTCAGGGTGATGTCTGAGGTTTTTAAATAAACCATAATACAGAATTACTATTCCTTAATACTAACCCCAGGGGAAGAGATAGGAGGAAGAGGCAGCTGGGGCATGGATATTTGCTATGGACAAACAATGATCCATTGCTGGAAATGAAAACTCACCTTTCCTCGAGTATTTGCCCAGCCTCAACGGTGCAATGCAATTTAGTGTGATAAAAACAAAGCATCAAAACCAAACCCTATCATGCAAGGAGTTGAGTTAGTTTGAAGATATCTACACAAAGCAAAAATCTGGAAACTTTAGAGCATTTCTATTTTAAACTGTATTTTCTAGTCTTCATCCAAATGTTTGGCATCATGGACAGAGTCAAAGATTTTGGTCTGAATTTAGAATATCTCGAAACTTATCCAGGGATTTTTGCTTTTAAAATGCTTTTATGAGTTTTATTTTGGTGCATTCTGGCATTTTCTGGAATGACAGCCCTAGAAGAATGAAGTTCAAAGCAGAGAGTTATGGTCTCATACTGTTTGATGCTATGCAAATTTTTGAATATTCTAATTGTCTATGGAAAAAGTCCCAGAACAATGAATGATACAGTATGCAAATCAAACAACACTAGAAAATATTTGGTAGACATGTACAAATGGTCGGTTATGAACTTGCAAATTCTCAGGAGGTTTTCTTTTTTGCTGGAGCTTCTGAAAGAAGATCAGTTTATACCCATTTTGGGACCCATAAAAGGAGAGCAGCACATTTTAAGGTTCTCAGTATTGCAGTCCCGATCAAGGCCAAAATGTAATGGTATTTATGAGAAACGCTGGCAGGTAAATGAAATCAAATTCAGATTTTTGGATTTTATTTTGTAACTGTATAGTCTCAGGGAAGCCAGCTT
This sequence comes from Phocoena phocoena, assembly GCF_963924675.1. NCBI lineage: Eukaryota > Metazoa > Chordata > Mammalia > Artiodactyla > Phocoenidae > Phocoena > Phocoena phocoena. The sequence goes on from NC_089222.1 coordinate 50,512,691, forward strand.
TGGATGTGTTTGTTACCCTTTGATACAGTTAGATTTAAAATTTTGCGGGAGGAACTAAAAGGTAACTCATAATTCACAGAAACTGTTGAGATGGTCAGAACATAGAATCAGGAGACTTGGGAACATCGGGAGCATGGCAGGGTCATTCAGAATTGCCATCAGCATGTTGGCATATGGATATTCTCCTATTTTCCTCCGGAAGGTTAAAAAAAGTTTGACCAGTAACTGCATCTTCTGTCTTAAAAATAATGTAGCACATCTTATACCTGAAAGCAGTCAGCACAAATGCAAGTGATGCCTATTCAAGCAGACTTTCAAAGACAGCACACACTGTTAACACAAATAGCTCTTCAACACTTCAAGAATACAGTGACAGGAAGTGGGACACATACTAGTAGGGAAAACATTTTTTTTTTTTTTTTTTTTAACTTCATGGAATGTGAGGTCAGACTTCAGCCGCTTCTTGTCTGGCAATGGACAAAACCAAAATGGCTCCGGCCTGAATTTCACATCTCTTTCTAATCTACGGCACAGGAGGGACCAGAGACACCAATTACCAATAAGTCACAAGAGCAGACAGAAAACTGTTAGGAGGTCTTGACAACCAGGAATTAAGATGCTTTTAAAAAATGTGTACTTGATGCAACGTATGTAAGAAGCGTGTCTTGGAAAGCTGTGTCAAAGTGTTAGAAAAATGGAGTCCCTGTTTGAGTGGCCTTGTGGGATGTCATCTGTGCCTTAACCTATACCGTTGCGGTAGCTCTAAGCCTTCTTGAAGCACTGTTCGAAAGTCTTCAAGAAAAATGATATCTAAATAGAGTCATTAGATTTTATGTGGCACTTGGTGCAAGCTGTCTTCACTTATATTGTGTGCAAGGACAACGGTCTGAATGTAATTGGCGTGGAGAGAGAGTACTCTCCCCATCTGAAGGGGTCTTACAGGTCCGCTGTTCCCACTACCCACTGCATGGAGGAATCTTCTCTAGCGTCCCCGACCAGCACTCAGCAATGATAGTCACCTGACAGACCCCGGCCCACGACGATGGTGTGAGCAGCTGCAGTGGATTGTACTGCATGAGTATCACTTGAGAGTAGCAAGGACAGAAGAGATCTAGAGAAACTTAACTTTGAGGGAGAGAGGGCTCAGTTTCTCTTTGTATAGAAATCTTCATAAAAATTTCTTTGGTCTTGAAACTAGTTTCAGTTTTTAGTTTTATTTTTTCATGCTGGGGATTTTATCTCTAGAACTGGCTCATTTTATTTTTAAGATGATATTAAGGGGGATGAAAAGCACAACCACCCCCTCACCCCTGCCGCCCCCCCCCCCAAAAAAAAGAATAAAGAATGAAAGCAAACCAAAAAGTTGGGAATTGTTACGGGCCCAAGAATAGTTATTCTGAAATATTCTGCATGACCTAGGCCTCAGTATTTCAGGGCTAGGGCCAGTCCTGATGGAGGAAAATGTATTTTTGGAGATAAAAGCTTCAAAGAACTCTTTAGAAATCTTTTAAGGAGCACAGCTTTGTGGGGGGCCCTTGTTAAATTTGGTTTTGCCTTGTACTCTGTGGAAGATATTTGTACAAAAATATAAAAGGCATGGCTTGATGTTTAACGTCTGTGTTTTATTGTTGTTGGCACCAGAAAAGCTCATGTTCTATGTTATGTCACTGTACATACTGTAAACAAGACTGCATTAATATTGTTCTCTCATGATTTTTTGTTTCAATGAATCTAGGCTTTAAAAAATACATTCACAAACTACCTTATGTTTAAACACAATGATTCCCTTTTATTTCTTAACTGTACCCAAATCCCACAATAAAAAAATCATTTAAAGCTGTGTGTTTCGAACTTACCACTTAGAAATCAAAACAAAACAAAACATAAAAACAAAGATCAGTTTGCAACATAATTTAAAGAAGCTTCTGGTTTAAAATACCACAGCAGCAATATAAAGAGCTGGTGGCAATCACATGCGGGGATGAGACCCAAATCAATATATCTTGTCCGCGTCAGCATCCAATTACAGTAGCTGCTAAATTCAATCCAAAACGTTATTGCTGAATTTGTTGCACGGAATTTGTGAAGGTAATACTGTTTAGCAGCAGAACCTTAGCAGTAAAAATGAGAACGGGAGGATATCATTGCTTCTGAGCACTAAAGGGACCACGATGAGGACATCTTGGTGATTGCCTGAAGATAATCCTCAATTCCATTCCTGTGTTACCTGCTTAAAATAAATGCAAATGACAACCACCTTTACAGGAGGGGCAGAATCATCTATAACAGAACTAGAATATTTCCCCTTCCCTGTTTCCCCCCTTGCCCAAGCCACCAGATTGAAATGGCGCCATTTTCCTAATGTGTATTTCGTTCTCATTAATAGTACATCAGCTGCTCATGTATTTAGGCAAAATCAGTAGGATCATAGATTTTTTTTTTTGATCTCTTTAGAGTAATTGTTTTCTCCAGAAACGAGCCACATTAGTTTTGTTGTTGTTGGATTTTTTTTTTTTTCAATTTTTCAAGAGGAACAATTTGGTCAACTACTGTTTTATTTTAAAATATTAAGTGCACCTGAGATTGCCAGTTGAGCTCTCTATATGTCTCCTGGAGATAACCCTGCTGTGATGAACAGTGAAACAAAACAAACGAAACGAGGTAGGTTAAAACAGGAAGCGCAACACAGATATCGTTTTGCAACACCTTGATACCACAGGCGGCCATGCTGGTAGCTTTGGAAAAAAAAAATCCCAGACAGTCACGTAAAAGTTCGAATCATCCGTGTAAGAGTCTATAAGGACACAAGTCAACCTGAACGAAATACATACAAATTCTGCACAAATGTTGTTTACCGTATGTTGGGTAATTTGGAGGAAGGTAAAATGATTAGGGTCTCAGAATTTTGGCCAAAGCCTTGCTTTCTAGTTCTATAACATCTGAACCAACGATGCCCGCTGGGTCTCAGGCAGGCTTAGTAGTCTAGTCCCTTCTCTCACCAACCCAGAGAGGAGGACACAGGCAGCTCAGAAACATTTATTATTATTATTTTTTCAGTCACAGTTTTCATCTTGGGAAAGTGGCACCCTCAGGAGAACGCTGGGAACGACCAGAGCCTGGATCTTATTTATTCTCCAATTCCCAGAAAGAACAAAGTCTTAACTCCTAACGAAGCCCGAACAGAGTGACCCCTTAGCTGGGAAGTTTTGTGCATTTGGAAAAAAAAAAGTGTGTGTGTGTATATACATTTTTAGCTTGTTTCCAGAAGCTCCTTCTGTCTGACCCCCTCTGTCATCCCATCGTTTGCCCTGATCTGTTGCATAATCGCTGAGGCAATGTTGTATTATAGAGTCCCTCATTCACTAGAGCCAACTCAACTCAATGGCACTGCTGTCCCATTCAACACACTCTGTTCTGTACAGGGCCATATAAAATAGGGCCTGCCAGACTCACAGAAATGGTATTTGATTTTATTAGTCTAAGGCTAGTAGTTTAGCCATTTAAAATCTATTTCCCGAAAGTGGGGAAAACTAGTATTTTTCTTCTCTTTTAAAAATCCATTAGCAGTTGCTATGAAAAAGCAACCTTTTGGGTTTGTGAAGGCAAAAGAGTTCTACAATTACCCCACTATGTAGTTATGGCCTTCAGTGTAAAGAGATAAGGTACATTTATTGTGCTGTCTCTCACCATTCGAAATTGGAAATTTTACAACACATTGTATACTTAAAGCTAGCAGGCAGACAGAATTAAAAACAGACATTTTCTCAGTATGCATTCTTTCCCCATTCTTACAAAGTAAAGGGGTAAAGAAAAAAGGTAAAAAAACGAAACAAAATAAAACTCAAAAACCCACCAGAACACAGCTTAATCATAAGAGCACACAATATTTGTTTCTATCCCTAACTCCGAAGAGCACATGGTCCACCTTTGTCCACAGACAACGCAGCATTCTTGGGGATCTCCTGGAAATTCCTGCCACCTTTTTCTCTCCTTCTCAACCAGGCTGCAACATTGAAAGATGGACTGTACTGGGACGGGTGGAGGGAGAGGAAAAGGGTAAAGTGGTATGGTCAACCAAGCCTTCTGATTCTGCCTCTAGACTGGCATAAGTCCACATGAGTTATGTTCTTTTAAATTAGAAATAACGCCATGAAGATAAGTGCCAAGTGCTCTTCTGTTACCAGTTCATCATGGAATTTCTGTTGAGGGTCATGAAAAACACTTGGCTACTTCCTCCAGATCGCACGGATGCAAAAAATACCTGTTTGAAATTAAAAAGAAGTTAGTTCAACTGCATGGTTTCTTTCCCTCTTTTCTTCAACCGTCCATCCATTTTCTCTCACATGTCCTATCCTTGCCATGTGTCAGCTCTTAAGACTTAATGGCTGGTGTTTATAAAGTGCCTTTTAATTCAGTGCAACCTCTGTAAACATTCCTGCCTTTATTCCTATGAAGGTTACTATGACTGACTGTGGCATCGGCCTTCAGGGACCCAGAAGGGGCTATATCTTGACTTGTTAACAACCCTTTGGGCGCTCACTTTTTACAAGGGAGTTTCGGGCTAGGATAATATGCCTGGATTTCTGGTCTAGGACACAACACGTCCTTTGTTAATTTCTGGAAAGCCACAGGGGCTCCCCTTTTCTCTCCCCTAATAACAAGAGGGCAGACTTCGGGAATGAAGAGAATCCTCTCACATTTCCAAAGTCAAGGGGGAATTTGGGGCCTACTGACTACTATACAACTTCATTTCTCAATTAAGAAAAAAAAAATAAGTGGTTCTGGTCAGAGAGGGTAAGGTGTTTAATGCCTATTCACTTTGGCATTCCAAGAGTTAATGCTTGGTTCCTCTGCTGATGAATGCATATCCTAGGCCAAAGGAGATCATGGCATTAGTAAGGAGAACCACAGTCCATTCGGTCTGGGTCTGCTAAATCATCTCATCAAATGACTGAGAGAAGCGAGCAAAATTTGGGGTACTGCTTGCTTGAGCTGAACATCAGTGAACCACTGCCCAGCAAAATAATATTCTGGGCTGTGGCCCAGTCCTTCAGTCAGCCAACACCAAACTTTGGTCCAAGGCATTTACTTTTGTCATTAGTATAAAGTCTCTGCTACTTCATTCCCACAGTTTCTTCAGAAGAATATTGTCTCTCCCAACAACTTCTTCGGAAGTTCTGTGGAAATGCTCACCTTTCAGCTAATGCTACATATGTAAGTAAAGCTACTGTTAGGGTCAGTGAATCAAAACGGGGAAGCACAGAGGACCCATGGGAACACAATGAGGGACAGAAAGGGCTGCTGTTCTCTCCAGGTTCTGCGAGCCCTGGCTCTAAACCTCAGGCCCCAGATGCTGGTGTGGTCCCAGCCTGCTGCTGAGGGTGTGGTCGTGACTTGAAATTGGCTTTCTGGGGTGGGACTTCAATGAACTGGAGTGTGGGTGTCCGTGCCCAGATCGCTCCTAGTCTTATGATTCCCAGAGACTAGGCGGGGGCTGGAATTTTACTAGGGGTCAGGTCTGTTTTCTGGTGTATTCCGATAAGGGCCTGGGACCATCCTTGCCATCCCCAGCTGTTGTCCACCCAGACCACACCAGACCATACCAGGTCAGAGTAGTTGGCTACTCCAGGGCCAGACTAAGACCAGCCTGGCTTCTGGGGAACGGGAGTGAACCAAGAGATGCAGGTCTGTTCAACCTGTCACGTTCTTTTCTATAGATGTTTATGTCTGCTGTTTTGGGGACAGCATTTCTAAGTTGGCCATAGTCCCAAAGGATGAATTCACAAATACAGAAGAGCTTAGCTACTAAAAACTCTGGGATAGTCTACAGGGAGGGCAAGGCAGAAGCAGCACTGCTGCAGAACACGCCTTCTGGGCGACTGATCATGCCAGACGAACACTGCCGATTTCACTGGAAAACAGTCCCCCTATGACACTTCAGAAGAAACATGGCTGGAATGACACAAGACATGGCACTAGTTGAGTTTGCGATTGTGCATTCCTTAAGGTATGGGTGACACTTTTAAAAAGTTTATATTTCTACATGTCAAATGTTTTACATTTAAAATCGAATATAATGTGATGGGTTACGTCCCAATAATGATTTTGTGAAACGTCTAAAAGTGGGGTATAAAGTTGACCCACTGTGAGATGACTAATGAGAGGCCGGCTCTTCTAAGTGCTTAGGAGAATTTGGGTTATTTGCTGAGTCATCTTAAGGCCTGCAAGCCACACAAGTTACAAAGAGTTTACAAGAAATTTTTTAGATGTTTTTTATGTCTTTTTTTTTTTTTTTGCAGTACGCGGGCCTCTCACTGTTGTGGCCTCTCCCGTTGCGGAGCACAGGCTCCGGACACGCAGGCTCAGCGGCCATGGCTCAAGGGCCCAGCCGCTCCGCGGCATGTGGGATCTTCCCGGACCGGGGCACGAACCCGTGTCCCCTGCATCGGCAGGCGGACTCTCAACCACTGCGCCACCAGGGAAGCCCTTATGTCTTTTTTGATGCGTGAATAATATATTTTGAGGGTTCACATGAATCAAACCAAATAATGCCATTTCAAGATAATATTGATTGTTTAACACAGATGTGATTCAAATCAGTATAAAGGAAAATGAAGGTTTCACAGGTACCTGGTGGTCTCTTAAAATGCAAACACTAATGCAAATGTTGAAACGGATTTACCTTATCATTTCTTTCACATAGAAACTTTAACCTTTGAGCTCGCTTATGCATAAATACTCCATCCAAATGTCCTGTTTCCACTGACCGGATCTCAATAGCTTTCTCGCCCCAGCCCATTATCTGATTGGAATGAATGTAGGCTGTCAAAAGGAATTTCCAAAACTGCATTAAAAACATTAGATGGGCAATAACTCACAGCATCTGTTCACATCTTAACCACAAAAATGACAAACGACTTGAGATAAACAGACAAAGCAAGTCTTACAAGTGTTATTCACAGACTTTTTTTTTTGTGGAATCAAATGGTTGTTTCACATTTCTTGACTTTCGTTTCATTTGGGGGGTGTAACTGCTGAAGGAGATAAGGAATGGTTAACCTACCCACAGACGTGGGCATTTCTCCCCATTGGAGCACCACATCCTTAGTTATCCGGCCGTAGGTGTTTACATACACCCCCTCATCCTCATAGCAAACAAGCATTTCCATTCCATCTGTTTTAGGCAAGATGACAATGGCATGAGGAGTAATATTGCCCTGAATCTAGAAGACAAAGAAAGGCCAGGCATTATTCTTTTAAAAAATAAGACAGTATCTTAGCTATTAATCTCTAAGAATTGCAAAGAAAATAAAAGTTTTTTCTTTTCCCTTTTCCATTTACATTCTAGAGACTGACGTTTTGTTTTGCTTAATTTAACCACCGACCTGTCAAATACCCTGGTAAATACAAACTTAGGCACTAGGTTGAGAATGCAATTTACCTGTTCTAAAAGCAACAACTACAGCTATGGAGCACCTGCCCTGTGCCAAGTGTGGGTCCTTTCCATGTATAACTTCTGGCCTTTAAAACAGCTCCCCATGCTAGATATTTCTGTCTACAGATGAAGCAACTGCACCTCAGAGGGGTTATGTAATTTGACCAAAGCTGCACTAGGATATGGTGGTAGAATTGGGATTTGAGCACATTCCCGTGGACATTGAAAATCTCGTGTTTTCTACCTACTTCCAAAAAAGATGAGGAGAATGCAATCCAGTTGGATCTGATGGAAACAGCCCAAGTGGGGCCAAAAGGTGGGACCAAAACAGGCTATGAACAGTCAATACAGATAGTTTATCTGGGTGCCTAAATTAGTCCCCTACATACGAACCTTCAAGGTGCGAACTTTCCAAGGTGCGAACGTGTGTTTGCATGTCCAGCATTCACGTGCCTGGTGTACATTGTGACGTGCGTGCATCCTCTACGAGTGGTTGTGCTTTTGTGTACTTTACTTTTACAGTACTGTATAGAGTACACTAGTACAGTATCATTATTTCAAGCCCAGGAGGTCCGGAAGCAAGAGTAAAAGCAGCAGTGATGTAGCTGGTACTGCTAAGGAGTGCCAGCTGTTGTGCTGTACTACTGTACCTCTCAAGGCACTGTACTGCCAGATTAAAAATGTTTTCTTTATTTTTTGTGTTTGTTTTTTATGTATTATTTGTGTGAGAAGTATTATAAACCTGTTACAGTACAGTACTATATAGCCGATTGTGTTTATTTGTGTGAGAAGTATTATAAACCTGTTACAGTACAGTACTATATAGCCGATTGTGTTTATTTGTGTGAGAAGTATTATAAACCTGTTACAGTACAGTACTATATAGCCGATTGTGTTTATTTGTGTGAGAAGTATTATAAACCTGTTACAGTACAGTACTATATAGCCGATTGTGTTTATTTGTGTGAGAAGTATTATAAACCTGTTACAGTACAGTACTATATAGCCGATTGTGTTTATTTGTGTGAGAAGTATTATAAACCTGTTACAGTACAGTACTATATAGCCGATTGTGTTTATTTGTGTGAGAAGTATTATAAACCTGTTACAGTACAGTACTATATAGCCGATTGTGTTTATTTGTGTGAGAAGTATTATAAACCTGTTACAGTACAGTACTATATAGCCGATTGTGTTTATTTGTGTGAGAAGTATTATAAACCTGTTACAGTACAGTACTATATAGCCGATTGTGTTTATTTGTGTGAGAAGTATTATAAACCTGTTACAGTACAGTACTATATAGCCGATTGTGTTTATTTGTGTGAGAAGTATTATAAACCTGTTACAGTACAGTACTATATAGCCGATTGTGTTTATTTGTGTGAGAAGTATTATAAACCTGTTACAGTACAGTACTATATAGCCGATTGTGTTTATTTGTGTGAGAAGTATTATAAACCTGTTACAGTACAGTACTATATAGCCGATTGTGTTTATTTGTGTGAGAAGTATTATAAACCTGTTACAGTACAGTACTATATAGCCGATTGTGTTTATTTGTGTGAGAAGTATTATAAACCTGTTACAGTACAGTACTATATAGCCGATTGTGTTTATTTGTGTGAGAAGTATTATAAACCTGTTACAGTACAGTACTATATAGCCGATTGTGTTTATTTGTGTGAGAAGTATTATAAACCTGTTACAGTACAGTACTATATAGCCGATTGTGTTTATTTGTGTGAGAAGTATTATAAACCTGTTACAGTACAGTACTATATAGCCGATTGTGTTTATTTGTGTGAGAAGTATTATACACCTGTTACAGTACAGTACTATATAGCCGATTGTGTTTATTTGTGTGAGAAGTATTATAAACCTGTTACAGTACAGTACTATATAGCCGATTGTGTTTATTTGTGTGAGAAGTATTATAAACCTGTTACAGTACAGTACTATATAGCCGATTGTGTTTATTTGTGTGAGAAGTATTATAAACCTGTTACAGTACAGTACTATATAGCCGATTGTGTTTATTTGTGTGAGAAGTATTATAAACCTGTTACAGTACAGTACTATATAGCCGATTGTGTTTATTTGTGTGAGAAGTATTATAAACCTGTTACAGTACAGTACTATATAGCCGATTGTGTTTATTTGTGTGAGAAGTATTATACACCTGTTACAGTACAGTACTATATAGCCGATTGTGTTTATTTGTGTGAGAAGTATTATAAACCTGTTACAGTACAGTACTATATAGCCGATTGTGTTTATTTGTGTGAGAAGTATTATAAACCTGTTACAGTACAGTACTATATAGCCGATTGTGTTTATTTGTGTGAGAAGTATTATAAACCTGTTACAGTACAGTACTATATAGCCGATTGTGTTTATTTGTGTGAGAAGTATTATAAACCTGTTACAGTACAGTACTATATAGCCGATTGTGTTTATTTGTGTGAGAAGTATTATAAACCTGTTACAGTACAGTACTATATAGCCGATTGTGTTTATTTGTGTGAGAAGTATTATAAACCTGTTACAGTACAGTACTATATAGCCGATTGTGTTTATTTGTGTGAGAAGTATTATAAACCTGTTACAGTACAGTACTATATAGCCGATTGTGTTAGTCGGGTACCTAGGCTAACTTCGTTGGACTTATGAACAAACTAAACTTACGAACTTGCTCTCGGAACGGAACTCGTTCTTATGTAGGGGACTTACTGCAGTCCAAAGTAATGGCTTGTTGAGAAAAAATTTAAAAATGACCGTTCACTAAAAAAAAAAAAAAATCATACTATTCAGATAAGTGTAGATTGACTTGTTCTGGGAAAAGAGACGTGGTGTCGCTGCGATCCCCTGGTTGAGAATGTCATGGCCGTCCAGTAGGTACATGGTGGACAGGAATGAGGGGATGGAGGGTGCTGATGGGGACAGCCCGGTCCCCTCACCAACAGCACGGGCTGTGAGTCCTGTGTGCACATACACACACGAGAAAAGCTGTAATGTAACAACCAATGACGTATGTGTGCCGTGCCCCAAAACAACTTTTTTCAATTCTTGTGCTCCTTTGGAGCAAAGTCTTTAAAGTCTCAAAATACCAAACAGTAACAGATTAGGTCTCAGACGTTGCTGACGAATAATTTCTACTGTATGCTAGCCTTGGGACTACACACGTTAGAGGAAACAAAATTTACACTGCATTCATCCTACTACATGAAACCATGGGCAGCACGTCCCTTAAAAGTCACGTTTTAGGCAATGTGTCAGTATAGTAATATTAATAGTACAATTTGCAGGGCCCTGTGCCAACTACTTTAGATGTAGGACCTCACTTAATGCTGACGATAACCCTATGTGATAGGTCCTCTTAGCCCCATTTTACAGATGTGAAAGCTGAGGGTTGGACAGGCTGCCTAATGTGTCCACTATTGTAAAGCGAATACATGCAAGAGCCAGAGCAGGTGCTCCAGGGTGTCTGATTCCGCCACGTGACACTGCCCTCCACTTGAAGAGAGGAACGATAGCAGAAAAAGGATCACTGGACTTCTCCCACATAAAATGAACCAATCTCCTTCAAAAACTAAAGATAGAAGCTCATCTACTATAGTCTTGCTTAAAAAACAGAATCTATGCCCTTGAACAAAAACCACTGCACGTATTTTAATGTAAAATCCAATGAGACAACATGTCCAGTAAATGGCAAATAATTGCTATTACGTGTTACTCAATTTTAAGCAGCCATAAAAATCAGTTAAAGTTACATGTTTTATGACTTAAAAGCCTCATCTATTTAGTGAAGACCATAAGTCCATCTGCTTTATTGATTAGTAAAAGTTAGCATGACCTCCACTAAAAATGCACAAAAACAAATCTATACACACAGGTTGTGGAACAGAGTCTTGACAGTCTGCTTCCAGGAACTTACATGAGATGGTATGTAGATATCATAAGAGTTTCCTGAATCAACATCAATTACATGGAAACCAGTGTGTGAACCAAAAATAACCTTTAATCTTTGACCTTCTTCTACTGTGAGATCAACAAGCAGTGGCTTGTGCTGGAGATCTGCAAAAGACTTTAAAAATCACCCCATGAGTATCCACATCATTCAAAGACGTTACCTTAATAAATTTTTCCTTTAGCCATTTCCTGTGGAAGTTAATGTCTGACTTTCTTAAATTGAAAAGCTAGGAAATCTTTCTTTCAATTTTAGGGCTATTCATATTTTGACTCTGGGAGGAAGAGTCTAGCATCCATTTGTTCCCCTTTTTCTACCCCTTGTGCTCCAGGGCAGCGAAGCTGGTTGACAGTTGTCTGTTTTTATAGTGTCATCATATATTAAAAATTTGGTGGGCTTCCCTGGTGGTGCAGTGGTTGAGGGTCCGCCTGCCGATGCAGGGGATGCGGGTTCGTGCCCCGGTCCGGGGGATCCCACATGCCGCGGAGGGGCTGGGCCCGTGAGCCATGGCCGCTGAGCCTGCGCGTCCGGAGCCTGTGCTCCGCAATGGGAGAGGCCACAGCAGTGAGAGGCCCGCGTACCGCAAAAAAAAAAAAAAAATTGGTGTCTGGGTGCTGCTGTTCTTCCCTGTTTATTTCTGGCCTTTTCCCCAAGAAGAAGGTCCAGTCACCTCTCTGGCCCCTCTCCTTCCCAAGGGACAGCCAGGCCCAGGCATGGCTACTACCTTTTCAGAGACAGACTGGGTGGGCAGGTGGGCCAGCCCTGTGCTCAGCCTGTTCAGGGTTAACAGGCATGCTCTGGTTCTGACTCTCCTGGGTGAGTGAGTACACATCAGGCTGGCGCTTTCTCTAAACTTAACGTTGAGATCTGAGACTTGGGTTTGGGCGATAGAGGACGGTGGGGATGATTCATCTCAAGACTCACGGCTTACGCTGGCTAGCTGGGTTTAAAAGGAAAAGAAAAAAAGAGCTCCAGCCACGTTTATCAGAGTTCTGTGTGTGAGACTCCAGAGTCTAAGCCCCAACTAACTGTCAAGTGTTTCTCTGTTTTCCTCTGCCATTATTTAATCCACACTCCACCTGTATTGGCCTTGAAGTCTGGGCGAGAATCTGTGAAACCACAAGTGCCTCGGCTATCATTTCACCGTCACCTAAGAGACCCCTCCCTCCTTCTCTTTTGCTAACATCATTCTCATATATGGGAGGTTCGAGCCTCATCTCCTTGCCCCACGGGAGGGCTCGACCCCCTGCCGGCTCCAGTCTTCCCTCTTTCTAGGTTGGCCATGGTTTGCTCAACAAAGCATTTTGCAGTCAATCCTGCACTTTGGCTAGTACACTGATGACAGTAACTTCAGAACCGGAACAGGGACAGGATCTTGACTGAAAAGCTTTTGTGAAGAGAGATTTTGGCGGGACAGCAGCACCGCTGTAGCTGTCAGGAGTCATCCCTGAAGTGTTATTACTAACCCAATGCATTCCAAACATTTCTCTCCATAAAAGCGGGGTTAACGAGTGGGGCCCATTTCGCATCTTCCTGAGCACATCACAAATGAACTCCTTGCCCTGCTAAAGGAACAAGATAGAAGCGGGGGTGATTCAGCCCTGAAGAGGGCTTTGTAATGTTCCCAAGGCAGCTTCTGCCCTCACGGGGCATATGTGGCCACAGAAAATATATAAAGGGTCAAAGAAAGATAATAGTCATAAAGGTGGGGAGAAAAAGTGAGGGCCAAGGAGATATAAAGAAAGAGAGAGATGTAGGCAGAGAGTAAGAATGAACAGAAGGTAAATTCACACTGGCTATGGGTAGACTGTGCAGCTCTGAAAACATCAGAGTGCCTGTAAGTACTGGTCCTTCTGGCATTTGGGGGTCAGCTTTCATGATCTGGAGTCAACGGGACCAGCATTTCCCCATCCTACTTCTGTCGAAGCTCATGAGTTATCAAGCCAACCACAGTGGGTACAGACTTAGACAAGATAAAAAATGAAACAGCAATGAAAATTGAAGGATGCAGAGAAACTAGGCCATTTCCATATGTGACTACATTCAGTATTCATTTCAGAGAAGTCCAACAGCAATGGGGATATATGAGCATCAAGTGAGTTTTAGCGACTTTTCCCCAAAAGGTTTACAAGGATTATAAGATTTAGAGACTCAGTTCAGTCTTGAGATTCAGTGCTGTTTGCTGTCGGTCTGCCTTTTTCAGACGAAATATCAAGAGAGTGCCCTAGTTAGGTGGGTGTATAATAAATCTCATTGCCTAATATCATAATGAATGCTTTGCCTGGTAACCATTCCATGCTAAATGCCACTTAGAGATGACGGTGCATAGACCTGAAATGGAGGAGGGTGTACCCAAATTTTAATTTGACTAATTAACAGTATTTACTAATACCTAGTCTTTACTTTTAGAATAACAAATAAGAGCTCCTACACTTTTAAAAGAGGTTTATTATATACAGAAAAATTGGTACTAGTGTATGTGTAAGTTAACCACTGTTAAATGATGGGAACCTAAACTATACAAAAAAACAAGCCCTTGTTAGGTAATCACATGCCTACTTACCTTAAATGCCATGAACTTATGATATGGTTTAGGAGCCCAAGCATATATCTCCACAGCATTCTTTAAGGCAATCACCAAGAATTTGATCCTTTCATATTTGACTGTAATAGAAAAATTATGAATTAAAATAGTTCATTAATTTATTCAAGTTTTTGTATTAAAGAATGTGTAAACCACTATATATATATATATATATATATATATATATATACACACACACACATATATATCATCCTGATTGAGGGTAATGCTCTGGTGTGGGATGTTCTCATAGATACAGATTTAACTTCCTTTAGTGTACTTGGTTTGCAGGATACCTGGGGCCTTTTGCTTCATACTGAAGGCTCTTTTCTTCATCTAAAGATGTAACTGGCTTAGGACTGCCTCTAAGCACTAGGTCTAGATGTGAATTACTTATTGTAAGAAGAATCTGTATAAAAATCCTTCATGTTTCCTTGCCTGGCTTTTATGTTCACCCACATATAAGCAGCTGAGAGCCAGTATGGCAAGATGGTAGAAAAATCAACAAATGGGTAGAGACATAATGGCTGCTGTTCGCTTATTATTCAAATTTGGATTCCAGTTATTAGGAATTCAAAAAGGACCAGTGCCCTTAACATGAGACCCCAGAGAGATCCCTCTCCCTTCCTGCTATGTGAGGTTATAGGAAAAAGACCACTGTCTATGACCCAGGAAGCAGGCCCTCACCAGATACTGAATCTGCCACCAACTTGATCTTGGCTCTTCTCAGCCTCTAGAGCTGTGAGAAATAAACTCATGTTGTTTATAAGCCAACCAGTCTGTGGTATTCTGTTATAGCAGCTTGAACAGACTAAGACAGTACACATGGCAGTCTTTTTATTTATAAAATGTTTGAACAAACAGAATATTCTGTGTCCTAAAGAATTTAGCCCAAGATAACTGACCAAATTCTTGTTCTCTGAGCTCTTTTTCTGTAGCATGCCTCTCCTGTTTACTATTCTGTCTTTAATATACTTTCAAATACTTCTTCAGCGATTTATTTCCATATATATATATATATTTTTTTTTTTTTTTTGCGGTACATGGGCCTCTCACTGTTGTGGCCTCTCCCGTTGCAGAGCACAGGCTCCGGACGCGCAGGCTCAGCAGCCATGGCTCACGGGCCCAGCTGCTCCGCGGCATGTGGGATCTTCCCGGACCGGGGCACGAACCCGTGTCCCCTGCATCGGCAGGCAGACTCTCAACCACTGAGCCACCAGGGAAGCCCTCCATATTTCTAAATGACGTGCTGATAATGTTATTTACAACTTTTTTCAGCTGTAGATATTACCTACTGACTCTGGAGAATGGAAGGGTCTAGTCTCTAAGAGCAATCTCCTCTCTCTAGATCTCTCTTTCAAACGTACACATCTCTTCCTCCCCACACCTCCAATATAGTTATATTTACAAGTTTTGGTTAAGTCAATATCCTGTGTTTAAATCATTATTGTTCATAGATGAGGCATGTAGTATACCATTATTATAATTCCTTTCTTGCTTTCAAATTTTTTTCACTTCCTTATTTTCTATGTATCTATCTCTAAGCACATGGAAACTTTCTGTTAGTGCTGTCAGTATAGTCAAATATGGCAGGTAATCTATTAGTAACATTTTATTTTTCTTGTAGGTACCTCTTCCTGAGCCCTCCATTGTCCCACTTTGCCTGGATTAATTTCTTTCTCCTTCTCTGTCTCTCTCTCTATATATACACATCCTGCTTGTTCTGTTTCTCTGGAGAGCCCTGGCTAATACAGATGGGTTATAAAATACTAAGTGAAAAAAATTTTTCTGTTAGAACTTTGAAAGCCTTGCTCCATTGTCTTTTTTCTTTTCTCTTGGCTGTGCTACACGGCATGTGGGATTTTAGTTCCCCGACCAGGGATCAAACCCTTGCCACCTGCAGTGGGAGCGTGGAGTTTTAACCACTGGACTGCCAGGGAAGTCCCCTCCATTGTCTTCTAACCTTCTAGTACTGCTGTAAGTCCCAGGCCACCTAATTCTGTGTCTATTACATGTAAACTGTTTATTTATTTACTTATAATTTGAAAGCTTTAAGAGCCTTCTCATTTCCTGGGTACTGAAATATCATGTTGCTATGTCCTCTTGTGAGTCGTTTTTCATTCATTATACTAGGTACTCAGTGAATCTTTTTAATTTGAGATTTTGAGGTCTTAATTCTAGAAACTTTTCTTGTATTCTTTCTTTGATGCTTTCTTCCCCTTCCACTTCTTAATCTTTTTCCTAAAACTCACGTAACTTATGTTTTGAACCACTTGGGCTGAAACTTTTGTTTTCTCACCTATACTCTCTTTTTTCTTCTCTTTTCATTCTACTTTCTAGGACATTTCTCATGTTTGTCTTTCGACCCTTCTACTGCATTTTTTATTCCTGCCAATATATTTTAATTTCCAAGATTTTTTTCTTGGTCTCTGAATGACAGTCTCCAACCCTGTTCCATCTTTTTAAAAAAAACAACACCTATTCTTCTTTTATGGAAACAGTATTTCTAATCTCTCTGAAGTTATTATATTGATAGTTTCTTTTAAAAATTTTTTGTTCCACTCCTCATTATCCTTGTTTCCTCTAAAGTCCCTTCTTTCTGTTTAAGTTTCCTTCCCATTAGTGGATTTTCCCACTGTCTGCTCTAGTGGGCTTATCGACTGATGGGTTTCGCTTTTAAGGTGGTTAGATAGCATGCTCTTTTCACGGCATTTCAAATATTAGTACCTCAACATCTTTTCTTGCTGGCCATTTAGTTTCTCCAAAGACCATCTTTCAATCTCTTGCTTGGGAGTATAAGCATGGCTGGCAACATTTGGGGTGCTAAACAGGGGAAGGAGGTGTCTGTGTGTGTATCAATGTGTCCTTATAATTCAATATTCCCCATCAACAGATTGGCTGTGCCCACCTTTCATCTTTTGGTGCTGTCAGGGAGGGTGGCTGCCTGACTGGGTTCTGGAGGATTTGCTGTTCATCAACTTTCCAACAATCCTCCCATTTTCGATCCCACCCTCCACCTCCACCTCAGATACACCTGGGACCTCAGGTCCTGGCCCTTTCTGAGTGCTGTTGAGTGACTGGATTGATTTTGATGACTTTCCTCACAGCAGATTTCCTGGTCAGCTAGTTCTGCTCCTCGTCGTCTAACAATTCTTGTTCAATTTTGTTGACATCTCTTATCTGTTTTCTCTTCTCCTGGTCCCTTTGTCCTTGTAGGTTTACAGCACTTTTATTTCTTCATGGTTATTTTAATGGGTCTTTGGGAGCGAGTTCAAACTGGAGCCTAAGACTTTATTCTGAAAGCATTCTTTGAACTTCATCAATCTAACTTTTGGGGGAAATAACGCAAGTATATTTAAGGTTCCAGCAGTGTCTTAAACTGGTCACAAATGCATCATCAATATCTGATGGAAAACAACTAAATGAAACTTAACTGAATAATTTGGATTGAGCAAACAATTCCATGTCTTGAGACTTACCAACTTTGTAATGTATACAGCCTTCCAAGTCCCCAACAGTGATCCAGCCTTGTTTCTTTTCTACTTCTGGGTCATTGTGTAATATTCTGTTTCTTAACCATGAAAGATAGTAAACTCGTAGCTTATTCTTCTTTCCTGTTGAAGTAATAGAACTTTAATTTCAAGGCCCTGAGACAGCTTTTTCTCTCAATCCTTCTCCATCTCCATTTTATTGTATTTATTTTTATTTACACTTGTGTGTGTGTCTGTGTATGTGTGAAGGCACAATAACCAGTGTCTCCAGCATCATCAAAGTATTGTCTCTGCCAGAACTTACGATCAAAACAGGTCCAAGTGTTTTGGGCAAATAACCATTGCATAATTTGTCTTTACCTTCTGGTGCTTTCTATTTGAGCAAGGTGCTCTTATTCTCTCCTCCCAGTGCAAAGGGCAGTGTCTGCTCAGTAAGACCTATTTCTGTAACGGAATGGTTGATCAGTGTTCCAAAACATTCCAGATCTAATTACATGAAGGAGTTCTGACAACTGGACATTTTAGCATACTCATGTGTGACTACCTTCTACCCAACAGCATATGTTAATGCAGAGCCCCCCTTACTCGCCTCCTCTATTACTTTAAAGATGACAGCTGGTAGTAGTTTCATTTTACCAAACAGAAAAAGGAATTTCTTAAGGAGATATGAGAAACAAGTTCAATGACAGCAATCAGGGCTCAGAAAATAACCCTTGGACATGTTTACAGTGCTGAGATCCCTGAAAGGAGTGTCAAACAAAAAGAAGAATGGAGAAAAAGATGTATACTTGGAAAAAAACCCACAAAAGTTCCCTTTGGTAAATGATGGGAAAGAGATCATGGACTAAAGAATTCTTAGTATGATAAGGAAACATCTTAGAAACATTGAGGTGTTTTAAATTGAGGAGCAAAATTTAATATATTGAGATTATCTGAGTACCAGATAAGAAGATGTCCCTTGGGGTGGCTTTTCCTAAGTGATCAGTAATTTAAGCCTGTGGGTTATACTTCTTGGGTACTTATTTTCCTTTCACTTCTCTTAGGTGTCAAAAAATGTTCCATATTTTGCAGCTGTGATATATACCAGAAGAAAAGAATTCATTAAAGCATTGCACACTGGATTTGACAGGAGAGTACATTTATAACCTAAATTAAGGGAACCATGTGCAGTTACTATTCCTTTTTATAACCAGAAGCCTTGAATATGCATTGATTTCTATAGCGAGGATGGGCAGGAGGGCTGGTGCTTTCTCCTCTCTGTGCCAACACAGATCCGAGGGCAGTTCAATAAAATTTGGCTTCTGTTTTCATTTTCTTCTTTCCCTACCTATGCACCTCATGATAATAGGAAATGGTTACACTTTTAAAAATGGGATGTGTCACTAACAACATAATGAAGTCTGAACATGGATTTTCTGATATCATTTCCACTTTTGGTAGGTGACTGGCAGATGTACGGTTTTAAATTTGATTTGGGGGTGTTGCAATCAAGAACGCATTACCCAGAATAAAGGAGTACACTGAATTAAACTCAAATGATAATATAAGAAGAATTTACTTGGCGAACCCTTATTTGGGGAGAATAAAAAGAGATGAAACTGAGCATTCAATGGACAGGCAAAAGAGGAAATTGTAGCATCAAATAAGGGCCTTTTCTCAAAACAGAAGTACAGCTGAAGAGTTAAACTTTATTCAAGGTTCAACCCAAGAGGAGCCCTATGTTTCTCTTTGCAAAACAATGGCTGGTTCTCAAACTTGGCTACACAGTGGAGACACCTCAGGAGCCATGAAAGCTTCTGAGACCTGGGCCACACTCCCAGATTCTGACCCGTTAGTCTGGAGTGCATCCTGGAGTTTTCACACCTCCTCAGGTGGTTCTAATGTGCAGGGGTACTCTCGGTTTCATACTGGATGGGATAGGAGGGGAAAAGAGGGGTATTATTTATTAAACTCCTTCAAACACCATCCGAAACAAAAAACTTTCAAGAACGTAGACTCCTTCAGGTTACATTTTTAACTTGTCAGTAGTAAGGTCTTCACTTTTGTCTCTTTTTTTTTAAGCTCTTTTTGAGAAGTGGAAAGCTGCAGAGGGTGGCAATGATTCCTACCTTCCAATCTCCTTGCAGACTCAATCACCCAATGGGCCAGCTGCACTTGCTAAAATGTCAGTGAACTATGAACTAAAGCAGTTCTTATAAGAAAAGAGACCAGAGAAATTTCTGCTTACAAAATTTCTCACTCCCAGAAGCTTGCGTTTATTTTTAATTTTTTTAATTTAATTTAATTTTAATTTTTATATAGCAGGTTCTTATTAGTTATCTATTTTATACATATTAGCGTATATATGTCAATCCCAATCTCCCAATTCATCCAGAAGTCTACATTTTTATATTCTCCATCTGAGAGTAGATGGCAGTGACTGGAGTACAGACACCTTAAAAGGATCCTTGCTGAGTCCCAGCAGAGGGTGAAGGCCCATATGTACATAGCCGTGGTGGTATGTCTCTGTCTGATTCAGATTTCAGGCAGAGGTGAGAGACTTCCCTTTGAAGGTCAGAATCTCTGGAGTTACAAAACGTAGGTGATGTCATTCTGGTCCTACTGCCATAATTTATCGTGCTGCTCGTCGGCTGGGAAGGGCAGAGCTTACTATTCCTTCAGAAGTGAGGTGATCACCTTTCCCACCTGTGCAGACCTGGAGGACTTGGTCATCCCAGCAACATACCTGATATCGTCACGAGGACATTCAGTCCCTCTAGCACATCCATCTGCTGAAATCGCCTCCGGTTGATCAGATTATAAACTTTGCCTTGCCCGCTGCGGTCCAAAAGCATCAGGCCATTTTCAGTTCCCACCAGGAGGTTTACACCTGCAAATTTAAGAAGCATCCCAAGACTGACTCTTATGGACTTTACTCTTCCGCATCCAGGGTCCCTTTAAAACCTAAGAAACTGTGACTTGTAAATATAAACTAATGGGCAAGCAGGTACTACCGTAGGGAGTGTAGAAGTAGTAGCTCTGAGACAGTAATTAAATCACTGTCCCTCTGGTAATGAAATTAGTTTTCTTTTATAAAGTAGTAGCAGCAATCATTACATGTAGCCCTTTACTACCTAAAATAGAGTTCTCAAGAGAAGCCTGAGGCACAGATGTGACGCTAGTTCCTTTCCTGTAACACCCACCCTTTTCTTGGCTCTCTCTATAAATCACACCTCGAGACTTCCCCAAGGTTCACCCCACTCCTATTCATGCAGTGATTTCTAGCCTACCCACCTTCTACATATAATAGAGTGCCCCATTTCCATACTCTTGGAAGAAAAGCCCTTCTTCGTTCTCACACCAGAGCTTAATTTACATCCCACACCTTAAGGTTCTGCTCTTTGTTAGGGAAATGATAAGCCAATTCAAGTGCAGGTATTAATAGCCCAAGAGTCACAGAAATATTGACTGTAAGGCAGGGGTCCCCAATTCCCCGCCCCCCCGCGGAAAAACTGTCTTCCACGAAACCGGTCCCTGGTGCCAAAAAGGTTGTGGACTGCTGCTGTAAGGGACTCCTCAGGCATCGAACTCTAGTCCAGCCCACCTCCCATGCAGTAATTCCTATTACAAAAACTCTGGTAGGTAAGTGGTCTTGTCTGGATGGCTACAATCTTGAAAATTCATCTCTAGGCAAATAAACACCCCTGACTCCCAACATACACACAGACACGTGCACACATTGTGAGTTCAGCGGTGCAATGGCCTATATTTAGGAACGGGTAACTTTTCCACCTCTTTTGCTTACTGCACATCTGTCTTCTAAGTAACGTGAAAGTCTGCTCTTTCAACCACATGTTAGTCAATATGAAACAGGGTTACCTTGTTGTCTTCTAATAGTCTCTTCTCCAGAGGACAGAGCCTTACTCCCCTGAAATGGTGTCCAGGCTCTGTGCTCACCCCTGCTAACAACTCAAATGCCCTTGCCCTTATAAAATTGTGGTGCTTCAAACTAGGTGTAGTATTTTAGATGGGCGCAAATGAGCCATGTCCTTCCTTGATCTGTATGTCATGTTTATGGTAGCACAGACCAGGATTTTGACAGAATCTCATCACACCTATACTGAGTCTGAGGTCAGCTAAAATCTTTTTCACAAGAACTGCAGGTTGATGTTTTGAACTAAAAGGGAAGGCTCTTCATTTGTTGTCCTTTTCAAGTTTTATCTTGCTACTACTACTGGTATGGCCTTTGGCGATTCACTAAAATATTCTGTGCTGCTTTTTCGACTGTCACATGGAGGTCACGCCATTATTGCCCTTGCAGAATGTTGTATGGATCACAGAGACAGGACGTGGGGCACATCACACAGTGCTGGGCACGGAGTGGGCATACATTAAGTGGTAGTTAGTTCTGTTGTTGGATTTAGCCCATCTCTGTTATGTGACAAGGTCACTCTGAATCTTATTGCTATCCTGGGTATCAGTTCTTTCTAAATATAAAATTGTATCAGTTAGGGTATCAGTGCTTTCTAAATATAAAATTGCTCTTGGTCTCTCTTGAGGCCGAGACAGTCCCAAATCGGGTCTCTAACACCCATGATTCAATCAGCACTCTTCTGATAGTAAGATTCCTGTTTGAGGGTCAATTCATTCATGAATGGTAAAAAAAGCACCAACTTACCCCACAGAGCTGCACAGAGTATTTCTGAGTTGAATCGCTTCTTGTATTTTCTGATTTCTGGTGTGTCGCTATGAGGCCGAATGTTGGTTGGGTTTACGTTTACCACTGAAATCTTTCTTGCTTCATTTAGTTTGGCCTGTTCTTGCCTAAGAAGTTCGCTAGTAAACAGAGCTTTGAGAAAAAGAATCAGAGAAGTCAGTGGCATCTTAAAATATAACCAATGGAGATATGGAAAAGGGGCTTCAAATAACTATGATTTCTCCTTGTTTAGTGTGCATTATGATAAAGGCAAAGAAACACCGAAACTATAAATATTTTACACTTTTTTAGTAGAATCAAGTATGTCATTCATAAAAGCAGTGTTTTATCCGTTAGTAAAACAGGCCTATAGACACTACTTGAGTAGTTTAGGGAATTCATACTCATCTCATAAAATTAAACACACCATCCTCACCTCCTGTAATATATGCAGGACAGATTAACTTTTTGAAATTCCACATTAGCAACTGACACACTGGCCTAAGTTGAGTCTGATTAGTGAGCTGCAGAATTCTAGAGAGCAAGACTGTCCTCTCAATCAGCCAGACTTTTGAAGTGGGAAGCACACACCTAGAACTCAACACAACTCAACAGGCATTTATCTTGTCTACTGCGTGCACGGCACTGTACCCAGAAATTGCTTCTGAGAAATGTGGGGTGAGTTTGGAGATCTCTGAGGAACAGCTTTTCCTAGGGCCCCTGGACACCTCTGGGTTCCTACCAGAATCAAAATAGAAGAGATGAAAAAAAAATAGAAAGAACTTTGTTTGAGGAATCCTATTGAAAAAAAAAAGTAATAAAAAGTCTTCCCTTTAAGACAGGGCCTAAGCAGTTAATGGCTTAACTATTGAACTCCTAATTCATTTTTTATCAGGTCATATCAGAAAGGAAAACCAAGCTGTTTCTAAAACATCGGGGCCTTCTAGCTTACCGGCAGCTGACGTTTCCTCATCCTCTTCGTCTGCATCGGTGGGAGACGTCTGGTACACTCTGGGGTCCACAAAGGGGGTGAAGGAGGCTTTGGTGCTGCTTCCCATGCCATACTAATCAATAAGCAAGAAGATTCAGAAGAGCAGATAGATAAATACTGTAGCAACAAACGACGCTCATAATACTTTGCTGGGGCTTTAAAATTATTAGAGACTCTTCAAACCATCCAACTGTTCACACTCTGACCCCCAAGTCAAAGTGTGTGCTTCTCTCTCCAGCTTCTACTGATACTGGTCCCTCACTAACCATTATGTCTTTGCAGGGTTTCGTTAATCATCAGGCTGCAAGAATTGTAGTGAGCAAATTATATTATGGACCATAGGTAGCACCTTCATATCTGGTAAGATGGCTGTAGTGACAGAGCCTATTTCTCCCTTGAAGTAAAAGCAATCTCCTACTGACCAAATGGCTTTAAGAAAAGCTGACGCAAATTGGCAGTAAACTAAGCATAGCTACACAGCATCCTTCATCCTGAACACATGATCAACCAAAGACTCCCTCTTGGGGCCTTTGGGGCCTTCCATGCTGGCCTGGTGATGCAGGGGGATTGGTGTTGGCTCAAGAAGCCTTACAATCTGCAATTCAGGGACAATTTCATCCAGGGAATGAAGATTTTTCCTTTCCATGATAGTTTCCTCAAAAGGATACTTATATGCCCTATGTGGGAACTTCACGAAGATAACTAGGTTTGCAGGCAATACACCTTAAGGGCTTACTTAAAAAATAATCTCAAGGGCTTAGAGAGCACAATTAAGATATGAATTCAGAACTAAACTAGGGAACAGTAAACTGTCAAGGCTTCATGTCCCAATATTCCATTTTTGAGTTTTGTCAAAGGAGCTTCAATAACCATCTCCCAATTTTGTCTGTCATCTCCACTCCTACTTACACTCAAGTCCTTTTAATATTATAAACAGATCTGCACTCAGTATAAGAAGCATCTTTTGGGGGGATAAATGTCTTTAAGTTTTAATTTTTTTAGTTTTTTTTTCAGGTTTTTATTTAAAAATAAAACCAGTATCCCAAGACCCCTAAACACATAAGGAGAAAACCACAAAGGCCCAATCTGACTTTAATGCAAGATTTCCCCTTCATGTTATGAAATCAAAACAATTTCATCCTCCATAAGGTAGGACTACCCCTCCCAAACAGAGCACTTCCCCAGACATTCTCTCCTTTGATCTTTAGAAGTCTATGAAGGAGGTGTGCAAGTATTGACATTCCCACTTAGAGCTGGGGAAGCAGCAGAATGTAGAGTAGGGTCTGACCGCACGGAGTCCTCCTTGGTACCCAAAGTCAGGCAGAAAACAACTGTCCACAGTGCACGAAACTATAACAGTGCTCTACGTTCTTTTCCTTGTGGCAAAGTTCACCTGCTCTATAGCTTTAGAATCCAAATGGTGCATCATAAAACCTCAGTGCGTGGACAACCTCAAACACAGCGTTATAAACTGCATGCATTATAAACACATGTAGGGCCTATGTGTGATTCAAAGGACTATTTACGAAACATGACCAAGCACTGTGATCTCATCCGAATGGTCAAGCTCGGTCAACGACATCTACAAGCACTTCCCGGCAGATTGTTTATTCTGGCTTTCTTTCCCCAGACTCTTTTCTGTGTAGGAAAGATAATATCCCACTTCTCCCTTTCTTGTGCGATTTGGAGTTTGGGGAGATGAACACTTTGAGAACGTACCTATTTTTATTTTTCATAAACAAATCATTTCAACCTTATTTCACCTAAGTCAAACTTAGTTTGACTAAATTAATGTAACTATGAACCTCAACTATTGGCCTTGGAATCTCTATAGGTTGAAGTTTCCTCTCCTGGTCTGGGAGATAGGAGGTCCCGGTTCTGGTCCCAGCTCTGTCACAAAACAGCTGTGTGCCTTTAGGCAAGGCACTTAACCTCTCTGAGCCTCACTATTTGCTTCTGTAAAAACAGGCTTTGGTCCAGATGCTACCTGAGAACTTTTCACTGCTCTGCTTTTAGGAGTTGGTCCATTTGATCATATGCATAAGTAGTGACACAGTAAAATAAAACCCAACCAAACACGCTTCTGGGAGCTTGGCAAAGCCTCCTTCTTGAGGGGCCCGCGGTCTCAGAACCCCCTGCCGGAGGACAGAGCTGTTGTGGCTATTGCCCAGCACCTACTTCAGTCCCAGAGTCCATCTCCTGGGGGTGGGTGGAGACGCGCCCCAGGCCCTCCGTGGGGGTCCCCGCAGGGGAATGGCTCTGCTGTACCAGGTCCGGGAGGTTGATGTGGCCGGCGAAGCCATTGCTGTCACTATGGCCAGATCGCTTCTTCTCTCCAGACGTCTGAGGGGGCACAACACATGGCGGCCGTTAGAGAGGGAAGGCAAAGGCCACAGAGCGATGTCACCCCTCACACAGCACAGCTGCGGTGGCCTGCAAACCGTCCCACTGGGGAGTGGGAAGATATTCAGATTTCTATTTTATCTAAGAAAATAAGAAAAAAGTTAAGCTTTGCTAATATTTAGCACATGGATTGACGCTGGGGCCTTATGCTCCTGCATGAAGGGCAGTCAGGGGTCACATACGATGAAGAGGTGCCCTGTGGGAAGACAGGAATGCCGCGGGTAGAGGGGCACTACGGGGGCTGTGCATTGTGTGCGTGTGTGCTGTGCCCACACACCAGGTCACATCACCAGGTTACAAAGACACAAACCCACAAAACAGAAACATCACCTAAAATATCGCTGAAAAGAAGCAGTAGGATGAGATGTAACACTAATAATTCACGCCCAGTGTACTCCAAGAAAATGCAGAGATGATTCCCAAATCACAGGGTTCTTTGTCAGTCACGAGGTCAAACCAATGATTAACTAATCATATCTGATGAGAGTTACAAAGAAAACATGGAAATGATCTAAAGATTATTTGAAAATGTGGGTTTACATTCACTATCACTAATGTCGAATCTCTCGGTAAGCAACTATGGTGGCTTGTGCCAGGAGCTGGTTAAAAAAAAAAAAAAAAGAAGTTATCATGACTGACAAAGTATCTGAAATATTGTTTATGGCATCCTTTCCCCCCCCAAAAATATTATCTCATTTATTAATTGTGGCTCAGAGACGTTAAATAAGCAGTCTAAGATCACACAGCCCAAGGTGGTGAAGGCAGCAGAGCCCGGGAGTGTGCCTGCGTTGGCTGGACGCCACTGCCTGCTCCAGAAGCTCGAATGGGCAAGCAGGGGTAGGAACCCAGTCCTCAGGCCCCGCGGCCCTTCCTCCAGAGCCATCCAGGCCCTTGAGGAATCTGTGCCCTGGGCAAAGCCTTCCTCTGAGGTTTGGGAGCGAGGGAGAGACCCTGGGCCACTAAGTCAGCTGGGTCAGCCCTCCCCTAGGGGCCAATCCCTCCCACCTCGGGTCGGGTCCTCGCACCCATCCCCAGAGCCCACCTCTCCCCTCCCTTCCCCTTCCAGGATCTCCTCCAGGCGGCCACCAGAGTCAGCATAAACCGAACTGTGGAGGGAAGCCTATAGCATTCCTTTTTAATGTCCTTTAAAGGTATTTTATAAAGTATATAATGTTAGTGCAATAGGACAAATGCATAATTTGTAAACAAATAAATACACTGTGTTACGTGGCAGTCCCTGAAATTCTTACTGATAAGGTTGCATGACCTAACACATTGTAAATCATTGCCGTGGAGAGCAAAGCCTCCTCTCGAAGATGCTAGGGACCGACATACAGAATTAAAAGAAAATCCTGCTCCCCAAAAGCCAGTGCCCATACTGTAGTCCTGGCTAGTATTGCACTTTCTGATTTCACATTTATATGACTGGCTCACTGAGGTTTCTTACAGCAGACCTGATTAAGTAACGATTCCCTCTTTGCCTTTTCTCTTTTTCATTCACTTGCCCAACATTTCTGAGTGTCTACTAAGTGTGAAGCATTTTGCTGAACATGAAGGAATCAATCAGAAGCAACGCAGACACACTCCCTGCCTTGTTTGGGGCTGGCATGGCTATAAGGCTTCGTGCTGTTTCTCTGACCACCTCACTGGCCTGGCTTCTTCCTTCCGGAGCCTGTCCTGGTCTTGCAGTTAGAGCTCTGCACCTGCCTCTGGCTGGAAGTGAAAGGAGGCACTTTTTGGGGAAAGATGAAACAGACTCCCAAGTTCCTGAAGGGGTGCATGTAATTGATGTTACTAGGAAGTTTGAGAAATAGCTGGCTAGCCTTGGCGCCCTCTGTGTTTCTGGGCATAATACTTCTGGCCCACGACTGTCCAGGAGAGGGGCATGTTCTGGACTCATTTTGTCACAGTGCTCATCTGAACATTTCATCTTCTAAATTACATTTAAGGGGTTCAGCCCTAATTTATTGTATTATCCCCTATTTTATGTGTACCGGGCAGCTTCTCCCACCTTCTTACTTCTGTTCAAATACTGAAAAGCTTTTACCATTTCCCTCCAACTTTCCATTAGCATAGATCGCACACTGTCTCTTTAGAGTTTTGTGGTCTCTCTTGTAGCAGCAGTGTTCTGCCTCAAGCCAAAAATTAATGCAGACACAGTGGTTATCAAAGAAAGACCTGAAGAGCCTCAGAAGGGAAATGGCCCAGAGAGTGAGAAACTTGAAGGGATTCAGCAGTGACCCCTGAATCTTCCCACTTCTGAGTCATCACCCTTTTGTTCATTCAACCAGCACCCTCTAGAATTAAATACCTTCCGTGTGCCATTCTGCTGGGAACACAAAGATAAATGAACAGCAGCTCTGTCCTCTATGATCTCATCAACAGAGCCCCGAAGAGCTCTACGATCTTCATGCCCTCACCAGTCCCATGGCGGTGGGCACTTGGATGTTCTGAGGATCAGTAAATGCTGGGTATCGTGCTGAACACCTTAGGTTCATCTCCTCACAATTCCACCGGGGGCTAGCTTATAGTATCCCCATTTTACAGATGGAAAAGCTTCAGTGTAAAGAATTCAATTAACCTGCCCCATGTGGCATGGGTTGTAAGTCGTGAAATCAGGGTCTGAACCAAGGCTGTCTGGAAGCAGAGCCCAGCTCTGGTGGCTGCCGTCCTATGTGGCTCCACTCTCAGCCACAGCTGATTGACTGGTCCAGGAGTGGACACCTGAGCCAAGCACGATCAGATTCCCATTGGAATTTCCAGTTAGGCCTGAGAGATACTGGTCAGCCTCTGCTGGGCAGCTGAACTGGGATGTGGTGAACGCCTTGCAATTGGGAGGGTGGGTATGGAGACGTGAGAGCACGTGCTTGAGGGGGAAGAGGAAGCTGGTGTGTGGACAGAGAGAACAAGGGAGAAAGTGGAGGAAACAGAGATGAGGGTAAGGAGAGACAGGCAGTGAGGGAGCCAGAGATCTGCACACGAGAAGCTGCCTGAGCTCCCAATCCCTTTTCAGTTTCTGGTTCCAACCCTATACAAGGTCCCAACTGGGCTTCTGCCTTTCGATTCCTTCTAGGAAACACCTCTGAATCTCTGATACCTACCCCGCCATTTTTTCTTAATTTGTTGTTAAGTGGGTTCTTTTTACTAGTACTTGTAACCGAAAGAGCCTTCGTGACGGTAAGCTAGTATCCTCGTTCAGTGGGTGGACAGACCCTGGAGAGATACCAGTTGGGCAATGAGGAAGGTGTTATGGACAGAGGCCCATGGAGTCCCAGAAGAGGCTTCAAGGAGGAAGGGAAGCTGAGCCAGACCCCCAGGGGTCTTCTGGGTGAAGAGTGGGCTGCAGTGGGGGAGGCAGAGGAGCTCTTCCAGGAGATGGGTCCCTGTGGACAAAGTGGTAGATGACAGCTGGTGTGGTGTATTCTAGAAGGAGAGTAAAGAAAGGTCCTGTGGGGCTGTAGGAGGGGGAAAGGTGGAACCATAGGGGCACGGGTGTGCACTACAAGGGGGATTGCCTCTGACAAGACCATGGGTAGGAGAGCCAGCGTGCCCCTACAGAAGCATCTGGTCTTCTCCAACAAGAAGTACGAGTTAAGTGACTCTCCTCGATGTTCATCTTGGGGAACTGAAACATAAAGAGTTTTTACTTTCTTATCCTTTTGTCATACTTTAATTTGTATTTATCTTTTTAATACACATACTTTTAATGGCTTTCAAGTCAGGCTGTTACTTTAAAAGCCCACATTTGTAAAAAGAACACTTTAGAAATTGAGAGGACAAAATGACTTTAGGGCCCGCAGTAGATCACATTCATATATGACACTGCTGAATGCAGTTTTCAAGGTGATTGACTGTGGTCATAGGGTATTGGAATGCTTTCAACAATATGGAGCCATTTGGATGTGGCTGGCAACTGAACTCCAAATGTGACTCCAAATATCCATGTCAAGGTATTGACTCTGTCCTAAAGACTCAAGCAAATTTAAAACCACATTAGAAACTGGAGTCCTTTTATTTGGAGTCAGACAGTAACTCGTTCCAGAACATTTCCCCTCATGTTTTCCCAAGTGGCAAGGTCTAGTGAGAGAAGCCCTCTCTACACTTGCACTGAAAGTATCCATTCACCGCGCTGGGAGATTTATATGCCAGCATGACACAATGTCAACTTCAGCAGCCAAGTCCATTTTTCATTTCGGGCTTCCGTGAAAGGACTCTTTAAAGTCTACTTGAAAGATTCGGCAAGGCCATAAAACGAAATTCTAGCAAGTTGCTTTGTGAACTAGTCTTCCAGTTATAGCTCTACTGCCCATTATTATTTCAAAGGCCTTATTCATCTCAAAACTACAGTTCCTTTCTTTCTAACAAAAATGAGATGCCCTCTGCCTTTTTGGAGAGCAAAGCCTGCTATTACTGTTTTCCAATCTACCCTAGCTGAGGAAGGGGAATGACAGATGATATACGTTTGTGTTTCAGAAGGAAGAGTGGGAAGCGATATCAAGTAAAAGGAGAGCTTGACGCTATGGAGAGGGTGTAAGAAAATAGGTAACATTTATTGGATGCTTAGATGCATTAACTCATTTAATCCCCTCAATCCGCTTGTGAGTCATATACTATCACTTATGAAATTTTATAGATGACAAAATTGTTGCAGGGAGAGGTCAAGTAACTTTTGCCCAATGTCACCAGACATTACTTTCCTTCCAAGAAAAGACCTGCTTGCACGGTGATGATGAAGTGAAAAAGAAGAAAAGACGGATTCTAATGTGTCCAGGCCCTTCTTATCGGCACAGATACAATGGGGAAGTGGTGCATGTTGGAGGGACAGGTGCAAGGGAATGTGTGCCCCCTGCCCCCAGATGATGTTCCTAGAGTTTAAAAAGACAAAATTCCTCAAAGTGCTCAGGTGCATTTTTAAGTACATCTTCGGATTTCTTTGTTCTTCCACCAGTACAGCTTAATAGTCTTTAATGTTAATTTAACTAGATAAGATGATATCACCATTTCTTGGAACTACCGAGCATTTTCTACATAAAATCCACAAGGATAAAACCTCGGATGGGGAGGAGAAGACATAACAAGGCCACTGATGCTATTTGGATAGACCATTCATTTCTGTTTTCCTGTGGTAGGAAACATCTGGGTTTGCCAGTCTTATATCTTCAGGCTCAAATGCTATATTCTGATTTGCATCGCTTCCACTGAAGGATCTGGACAAATGTGATTAAGGTCAGAAGGATGCAGGAAAGAAGGAAGACAATTAAAATCACTCAACCATTTAGAAACACGGGTCCTTCTCCCTCCCCCCACCGCATTCCCTAAAATACAAGCAGTAAGCGTCCTCTGTGAAAGCTCTAATATAAAAACCAATTAAGAAATGCACTTCTTCTACAGTTTTTATACCAACTTACTTCTCTTATCATCAAGGTCCCTTCTCTTGAAATACTGCTGCTGAAAGTGTCTGCGTGAGAGGTCTCCAGCCCGTGCGTGCCGACCATTCCCACATTGTACGGCTCAGCACTCCCGGGGGCTCCTGTGGGTCTGAAATGGGAAGCAACAACATTCACGACAGTGCATGTTTAGGGAACACCTGTTTCCTGTCCACAGTAATATTTTTTATTGTAGTGAAATATACACAACATGAAATTTACCATTTTAAGTGTAAAGGTCAGTGGCCTGAAGTACATTCCACTTTCACCTTTAATGCTGCACGGATGCTTGAACTGAGGTCCCACTTCTGCAGCGTCCCCTCTGGACCTACTCTCCACTCGGCAGCCAGCGTGAGCAACCGGGCTCTGCATGATCTCTAAGTCCTCCCTACCCTGTCTTTGACCAGCAGGCGCCTTGAATTTTTCACATGCTGTTCCCTCTGCCTGGAACGCTCTCTCTCACCCTGGCTCTTGGCTGGTTCCCTCTCATTTACCTGATTTCATCTCATCTGATACTTTCCCTGAGAAGCCTTCTCTCACCACCCATCAGTGCCTTATCCCACTAGCCCCTCTTCTTTCTCTTCATCCTTTTTCCTTAATAGTTTCCATTGCAATTTGTAATTCTTTATCTTTTTGACTCTTTTAACTTTTCTATTCTCTCTCATTAGAACAGATGCTTGTGAGGGCAGAATTATTGTCTCTTTGTTCATCCTTGTATACCTAGTACCCAGCATAGAGCTTGGCACAGAGTAGGAGTATAAAAAATAATCATTTCATAAGTGGGTTTTACACTATTTAGAGAGAAGAATATCAATTAAGGGCATTCTGGTATACCAGGCACCCATTAACGAGGCTGTTTAACTCAAGAGTGTCCAGTGCTTTCTAAAACCTCTGTAATCACACCACACTGTGGTATATTTATTTCCACTTTGTCTCTTGCTCTTGTGTTTAAGATACAGTGGGAGAAGGCAATAGGATCTTGACATCTCTGCCCTGAGAGCAGAGAATGAGGGTTGCTGTGGCCCTTGGCAGAGCACAGCACCGTGGGAAACTGAGGACCAGGCGGGCAACGCGGCCCACCTGCAGGACTTCAGTTTTCAATGGTGGACCTATTGTTACCCTACTGTGCAGCCAACTCTCTTGTAAAGTGGGTTTTTTTAAAAATAGGAAAGGCACCAGGGTTTGTTTCTCTCAGGTGTATTAATTACATCTTTTACCATTTTGTTCTTTTCTTTTAATGGCTTCTCATACATTAAAAAAGCATCTCTGAAGAGAAATACTATATGATATCACTTATATGTGGAATCTAAAATACGACAGAAATGAATCTATATTCGTACGAAACGGAAATAGACTCACAGACCTAGAGAAGAGACTTGTGGATGCCAAGGGGGAGGGAGTGGGGGAGGGATGGACTGGGAGTTTGGAGTTAACAGAGGCAAACTATTACATATAGAATGGATAAACAACAAGGTCCCACTATATAGCACAGGGAACTGTATTCAATATCCTGGGATAAACCATATGGAAAAGAATAGAAAAAAGAATGTATATATATGTATAACTGAGTCACTTTGCTGTACAGCAGAAATTAGCACAACATTGTAAATCAACTATACTTCAATAAAAGATAAATTTAAGAAAGTAAAAAAAAATGTACATTCCCACCAACAGTGCAAGAGGGTTACCTTTTCTCCACACCCTCTCCAGTATTTATTGTTTGTAGATTTTTTTGTTGTTGTTTGTAGATTTTTTGATGATGGCCATTCTGACTGGTGTAAGGTGACACCTTATTGTAGATTTAAAAATTTTTAAATTAAAATAAAATTTTTAAAACATCTTTACTGGAGTATAATTGCTTTACAATGGTGTGTTAGTTTCTGCTGTATAACAAAGTGAATCAGCTATATGTACACATATATCCCCATATCTCCTCCCTCCTGCGTCTCCCTCCCACCCTCCCTATCCCACCCCTCTAGGTGGTCACAAAGCACCAAGCTGATCTCCCTGTGCTATGCGGCTGCTTCCCACTACCTATCTATTTTACATTTGGTAGTGTATATAAGTCCATGCCACTCTCTCACTTTGTCTCAGCTTACCCTTCCCCCTCCCCGTGTCCTCAAGTCCATTCTCTACATCTGCCTCTTTATTCCTGTCCTGCCGCTAAGTTCTTCATAACCATTTTTTTTTTTTAGATTCCCTATATATGTGTTAGCATACGGTATTTATCTTTCTCTCTCTGACTTACTTAACTCTATGACAGACTGTAGGTGCATCCAACTCACTACAATAACTAAATTTCGTTTCTCTTTATGGCTGAGTAATATTCCATTGTATATATGTGCCACATCTTCTTTATCCATTCAACTGTCAATGGACACTTAGGTTGCTTCCATTTCCTAGCTTTTGTAAATAGAGCTGCAATGAACATTGTGGTACATGACTCTTTTTGGTTTTCTTTTCTTTTCTTTTTTTTTAAGCGGTACACGGGCCTCTCACTGTTGTGGCCTCTCCCGTTGAGAAGCACAGGCTCCAGACGCGCAGGCTCAGCGGCCATAGCTCATGGGCCCAGCCGCTCCGCGGCATGTGAGATCTTCCCAGACGGGGGCACAAACCCATGTCCCCTGCGTCGGCAGGCGGAGTCTCAACCATCGTGCCACCAGGGAAGCCCCATGACTCTTTTTGAATTATGCTTTTCTCCAGCTATATGCCCAATAGCGGGATTGCTGGATCATATGGTAGTTCTATTTTTAGTTTTTTAAGGAACCTCCATACTGTTCTCCATAGTGGCTGTATCAATTTACATTCCAACCAACAGTGCAAGAGGGTTCCCTTTTCTCCACACCCTCTCCATCATTTATTGTTAGTAGATTTTTTGATGATGGCCATTCTTACCTGTTTGAGGTGATACCTCCTTGTAGTTTTGATTTGCATTTCACTAATGATTAGTGAGGTTGAGCATCCTTTCATGTGTTTGTTGGCAATCTGTATGTCTTCTCTGGAGAAATGTCTATTTAGGTCTTCTGCCCATTATTGGATTGGGTTGTTTGTTTTTTTGATATTGAGCTGCATGTGCTCCTTGTATATTTTGGAGATTAATCCTTTGTCAGTTGCTTCATTTGCAAATATTTTCTCCCATTCTGAGGGTTGTCTTTTTGTCTTGTTTATGGTTTCCTTTGCTGTGGAAAAGCTTTGGCGTTTCATTAGGTTTGTTGTTTTTATTTCCATTTCTCTAAGAGGTGGGTCAAAAAGGATCTTGCAGTGATTGAATTGATACAGCCACTATGGAGAACAGTATGGAGGTTCCTTAAAGAACTGAAAATAGAGCTACCATATGACCCAGCAATCCAACTACTGGGCATATACCCTGAGAAAACCATAATTCAAAAAGATACATGTACCACAATGTTCATTGCAGCACTATTTACAATAGCTAGGACATGGAAGCAACCTAAGTGTCCATCGACAGATGAATGGATAAAGAAGGTGTGGCACATATATACAATGGAATATTACTTAGCCATAAAAAGAAATGAAATTGAATTATTTGTAGTGAGGTGGATGGACCTAGAGTCTGTCATACAGAGTGAAGTAAGTCAGAAAGAGAAAAACAAATACCAGGGCTTCCCTGGTGGCACAGTGGTTGAGAGTCCGCCTGCCGATGCAGGGGACACGGGTTCGTGCCCCAGTCCGGGAAGATCCCACATGCCGCGGAGCGGCTGGGCCCGTGAGCCATGGCCGCTGAGCCTGCGCGTCCGGAGCCTGTGCTCCGCAACGGGTAAGGCCACAACAGTGAGAGGCCTGCGTACCAGAAAACAAAAACAAAAACAAAAACAAATACCACATGCTAACACATATATATGGCATCTAAAAAAAAAAATGGTTATGAAGAACCTAGGGGCAGGACTGGAAGAAAGATGCAGGTGTAGAGAATGGACTTGAGGACACGGGGAGGGGGAAGGGTAAGCTGGGACAGAGTGAGAGAGTGGCATGGACATATATACGCTACCAAATGTAAAATAGATAGCTAGTGGGATAGCAGCTGCATAGCATAGGGAGATCAGTTCCGTGCTTTGTGACCACCTAGAGGGGTGGGATAGGGAGGCTGGGAGGGAGATGCAAGAGGGAGGGGATATGGGGATATATGTATACGTATAGCTGATTCACTTTGTTATACAGCAGAAACTAACACATTGTAAGGCAATTATACTCCAATAAAGATGTTAAAATAAATAAACAAATAAATTTTTTTAAAAAGTAGAAAAAAAAAAGGCATCTTCGGTTTCTTGGATCCTATCAAAGTCCAAGGACTTGATGGAATATTCAATCTAAGAAACAAGAAACACACCAGTCTTATGACATCTCTGGGACAGAGGACACCTGTCAAGGAGTTTTATCCAAAATGGAGAGGCAAAAATATGAAGAGGTGAATCCAGACAAAAAAATGTACAGGAAGACACTTACTTTGAAATTACTAAACTAGAGCAGTGGATTGAATACATTTAAGTACAGCTTAGAACTGATGTGTTTGGGAAGAAGCTCCAAAGAAGCATTTTCAGTATTTCACTGCCAGAAAGGAGCTATTAAGAGTGTTCAAGTGACACGGAAAAAGAAATTGCTGTAATGAATTCCTGGTGTATTGCTAGATTGGCAAATCAGAATAATTCTCAAAACTCTGATTTCTTCACTCATTTATTTGAAAATTTGTTTTATCTTGTATGCAGTTTATTTTTAGTTGCCTTAAGTTCTTGTTTAAGGTAAGATGCTGTAAAACAAATAAATCAGTAAATGAAGTATTTATCAAGAGCCAAAGTCTCCTAGGACAGGAGGCACTTTCCTTAATCACTCAGGCATTCTTTGCCAGTGTCAGAGGCTAGATGGACCTGGTGGCTGCCACCAGGCTAACACTGTACAATCAAGTTCTCTTTCAGAGTCTCACCTGAGTTCAAAGATTAAAGATATTTTGGCTCCATATCTGTTTTTACCCCAATGGTGTTCTGCTTCTTTTTTTAAAAATTTTATTTATTATTTTATACAGCAGGTTCTTATTAGTTATCTATTTTACACATATGAGTGTATACATGTCAATCCCAATCTCCCGATTCATCCCACCACCGCTCACCCCCTGCCACTTTCCCCCTTAGCGTCCATACGTTTGTTCTCTACATCTGTGTCTCTATTTCTGCCCTGCAAACTGGTTCATCTGTATCATTTTTCTAGGTTCCACATATATGCAATAATATATGATATTTGTTTTTCTCTGACTTACTTCACTCTGTATGAGTGAAGTTCTCTAGTTCCATCCACATCTCTACAAGTGACCCAATTTCATTCCTTTTTATGGCTGAGTAATATTCCATTGTATATATGTACCACATCCTCTTTATCCATTTGTCTGTTGATGGGCATTTAGGTTGCTTCCATGACCTGGCTGTTGTAAATAGTGCTGCAATGAACATTGGGGTACATGTGTCTTTTTGAATTATGGTTTTTCTCTGGGTATATGCCCAGTAGTGGGATTGCTGGATCATGTGGTAATTCTATTTTTAGTTCTTTAAGGAACCTCCATACTGTTCTCCATAGTGGCTGTATCAATTTACATTCCCACCAACAGTGCAAGAGGGTTCCCTTTTCTCCACACCCTCTCCAGCATTTGTTGTTTGTTGATTTTCTGATGATGCCCATTCTAAATGGTGTGAGGTGATAACTCATTGTAGTTTTGATTTGCACTTCTCTAATAAGTAGTGATGCTGAGCAGCTTTTCACGTGCTTCTTGGCCATCTGTATATGTCTTCTTTGGAGAAATGTCTATTTAGGTCTTCTGCCCATTTTTTGGATTGGGTTGTTTGTTTTTTTAATATTGAGCTGCATGAGCTGTTTATATATTTTGGAGATTAATCCTTTGTCTGTTGATTCGTTTGCAAAGATTTTCTCCCATTCTGAGGGTTGTCTTTTCGCCTTGTTTGTAGTTTCCTTTGCTTTGCAAAAGCTTTTAAATTTCATTAGGTCCCATTTGTTTACTTTTGTTTTTATTTCCATTACTCTAGGAGATGGATCAAAAAAGATCTTGCTGTGATTTATGTCAAAAGTCTTCTCCCTATATTTTCCTCTAAGAGTTTTATAGTGTGGTGTTCTGATTCTGTCCAAACATTTAAATCAGAAATATCTCCACATGGATGAATTTTCATGAAAAAGGTATTTCCTAGAGCTCTTTCCAATCCGACAATTCCTTAATTAATTTTCTATATATCTCAGTTAAATTCTTCCCCAATTTTTGCATTTTCATCATAATTTTGCTAAAATTACCATCACTGGTTCCAATCCTTTTCTATGTGAATGTTATAGCAAAAATTTCATACACCAGTCAGCTTTTCTGTCCATATCATCTTTCAAAGGCTCTGTGTTCACTACTTCTACCAGATCCAATTTTAAAGGTGTAAATTTTATTAAGATTTGATTCACTGTCAATTTTTAATCAATAGGGTTAGTGTTAACCACTGCCAGTTTTACATTTCGCTGAATATTTTTCTGAGACTATTTTTTTCTGAGTCAATTTTATACTTTCAATTTTATGAGCCAGAACTGCTTCATTTATGATAAATTTTTATGGTGATCATTTTGGGCTGTTTTGAGTTTTATTCTACATTATTTCTACTAGTAATATTCCACATAGATTGACTAAAAGATGATAATCTATATTCCTTCCTTTGTCAATTTTCTTCTAAAATAGTGAGCAATTCCTCTTACTTTAAGGTTGTTCTATTGTGCAGGATTTGTCTGTTGTATTGTGAATCTTCTGTATATACCTGCTCATTCTGTGTACCTTGTGTACCTGTGTACTGCTCACACCACTAATTTTTCAGCTACCATGTCGTCTGATATAAGGTAATGGCTTTTGATGATGGAAAATTCCCTAAATTTTTGCGTGCTCCAAAGTACTCCTCTACACATTTCTTTTAAAAGGCAAACTGCAGCCCACAGTTCATGTTTCAGAGACTGCAGAACATTTTTAAATCGTAAAAGGAGACATCTTGCTGTGTCTGTTGTTGTTGATCTCTTTCTTCTGTCCTTCTTACTCCCGTGGTTGTTCTTTCATCCTCTGCCTCTGTATGTTTCCTTTATGGCTCCAAGCTCCCAACTCTGCCACGTCAATCTTCATCAACCCCTTAGAAATTCTTTCGTGCATTCATTCATTCATTTACTGGTTAAAAGTTCGTTATGTGATATACAGTGTACCAGACGCTAGAATAAATATCTGAAAAATAAGACATAACCCTAAACTTCCAGAGGATTATAATCTAATGGAGGTTGAGAGACTAATAAGGTACATAAAGTGATTGGCAAAAGACAGAAAAATTAGTTTAGCAATGCAGTATTTCTAACTCAGTAAGAAGGCTTAAATAGAAGAGCAGAGGACCAATGTCAGTTCGAAGTTATTCCTCTCCTTCTCCTTCCTGTGTTTTCACAATCCTTCTCTCTTTACTGTCTCCTTCTTCCAATCAATAAACAAGATAAGGTCTCTCCTGCCTCCCATTTCATTAAAACATCTCTCTTGACCCTAATTCTGTATTTACCACCCACACTTACATTGCTCTTTCCTTAAAATTCTCCTTGCAAAGTTCTCCAGTTTACTCCTTAACACACTCTGGTTCACTCCCCACATGACTACTTCTCATACTTGACTTCAAGCACCTTACGGAAACCCCCTAAGTCATTTCTAAGCTCTCAGCTTCAATGATTGCTCTTTGACATGGTGTTTGGTCTCTTGCCTGTGCCTGGTATGACAGATCACTCTGCCCCATTCTTCTGTACTCCTCTGGATTTTGAGACAACTTTCCCCTGGTTTTCCTTTTATCCCTTTGTTCTCTGTTTTCTTCATAAGCTCCTCTTAAATGCTACTGGTCCCCAGGATTCTGCTTCACTCTATATAACCTCTGTACAGTGTTACTAACAGGGAAAACTGCGGGGGAGGGGAAAGGGGGTGGGAGTCGGTGGAGGGAGTAACATGGGAACTCTATACTATCTGCTCAATTTTTCTGTAACTCTAAAACTGTTCTAAAGAATACAGTTTATTAATAATAATTTTAAAAGGCAATGGTTTAAAAACGCTAAGGCTAAAACAACTATAACATTTTATAGTTAAAATAATCCTTTGTTCTAAAAATTATTTTTCTGATATAGAGTCTGGGTAGGAAGAATCAGTTGTCTGAATTTCTATAAAGACTGTGAAAAACAAAACACATCAACTAATTAGAAAGAAAACTATAGAAAATTTACTGTAATTAGGTCACATGTTTAGAACAATAATCTCTAACTGGATTTGTCAAAGTGTTCCTGCAGGTATTGATTTAATTCAATTCAATATACATTTATCGAACACCTGCTACATGAAAGGCCCTTGGTTTGGCACTGGGTAGTGGATATAAAAGCTGAAGAAGACACGGTTCCTGAAACTACAGAGATTAGCATCTGGAAGAGCATAAGAAACAACGCAAATACTCAAATGCACGGCAGATGTAAGCGAGAATGTGGGACGGAGGGAGAGGAGGTCATTCCAAGAAAAGACAACATTGGAAAAGTGCAAGGCATTCGGAAAGAATAATGAGAAGGTCAGTTCGGCTGGAGCATATGCTGTGACAGTCATGGGGCCTAGGAATGAAAAGAGTTGTAGAGCACTAGGGATACAGCACGACCACAGACACACTTCTACAGCACGACTCAGACCAAAGACTGAACCAACGGACAGGACGGCTGAGAGGACGGCAGGCAAGAGGCGGCGTGGGCACGACGATAGCCTGGCTGGTGAACGGGGCCAGAACCATGGCTCTCTAGTGAGACTGGGAAAGAGGGGACATGTGGCTTTCAATGTCCAGACTGCATTTTATGAGACTGTGCAAAACTCAGGGACTGCAATAGCAATAGGTGGTCCTAATGATGAAGACCACGCCTCATATGTACTGATCCGAAGCATGTGCTGGCACCTGAGGGAAGAGACTGATACTGAAGGCTGCCTCTTCAGCTTGCTTGCGCTGATGCAAATCAGCTTACGTGCCTTTCGTTCCCTCCCTCCTATTCTATAAAGCTTTAATGTTTTCCCTGATTATAAAAATAGTGCATGCTTAACATAAAATTGGGGCTATACATAAAATAAAATCCTTTTGATTTGTATAATCCACAGGTAGCCACTATTATAATTCCCCCTCACTCATTATTTTTCTATGCATGAGGCACTGGGAAATAGTGCAGTTGGTTAGTTATGGAATACAATCTTAGTTATGTGCACTCTTATAGGTTAAACCTCATACCATTAATATGAAGCCAACACTGTACATAGAAGAAGCTGTTGTTTTGCACATCAGGATCTCCAGCTGCTTGTCGGAACGGCTGTGCTCTATTTCTAAAAAGCTCTTTTGTATAGACTTCGTGATAGTGAACTGTGTTGCAATATATTTATATAATTAATATAATATAGTAATTTTTTGCTTTAAAAAATACAGCACAAAATGTGACGGTTTACCTTAACAGTAGACAATAAAGATGATAAGAATGTATGTAAGAAGGAGTCTAACTCCGAAATGTCTTATTCCTAAAGAAACAACGGATTTTTTAATAGTATGAACTTTCTCATGCTGTAGCAGAACAGACTGTATATGTTGGGTTGGCCCAAAAGTTCGTTTGGGTCTTTCCGTAAGCTCTTATGGAAAAACCCAAACGAACTTTTGGGCCAACCCAATATTTTATATTCACAAAAGTGCATATATTTGGCAAATTGGAATAAACACACACATACACATACACACATCTGTATCCCGTTTCTTCTCTGAGTATGTTTCATATACAATTACATATTTTAAATGTTCTTTAATGGACAGTCATGTTAATCTGTTTAAAATTTAGCAATTCATCAAGAGCCACGTCAAGTTTTGCCTCCACTATAAGTACTCAATGAGAGCCCGTTTATGACTTCTTGGGATTACAGTAATAGATCCTCTGAATGCCTTTACCAGTATCTAGCCTGTTCTCTTTCCAAATCACTTTGATGAAATGATTTCTCGCAAACGTGGCACCAATCATGTCACTCCCCAGCTCAGGAGACCTTCGACGGTTCCCCACTGGCTACATGATCCCAGTCTGGTTTCACTAGTCCAGACTTTCCCCGCCTCATACCATCTATATTCCCACCAGACTTAAGCTTCTGTGCCTTTACTTCAACTCCCCCAACCTGGGATTCTAACATCA
This sequence comes from Phocoena phocoena, assembly GCF_963924675.1. Classification (NCBI taxonomy): domain Eukaryota; kingdom Metazoa; phylum Chordata; class Mammalia; order Artiodactyla; family Phocoenidae; genus Phocoena; species Phocoena phocoena. Next base: position 50,553,905 of record NC_089222.1, read on the forward strand.
CTCTGTGTTCCTTTTTACCTTGATGACAGTTATTTGTGTACACGTCTTTCCTCTGGATTAGGCTATAAACACTTTGAAGCCAGGATTTGCAATTTCAGTGCAGTACAATTAAGTGTAAATCAAAGTCACTGAAGACCAGCTCTATTCCAGACACCAGGCAAGGTGTTAAGAGTAGAGAGTAAATAAGGCTCAATCCTCACCCTCAAGGATCTCACAGCCCAGAGAGGGAGACAACATGTAATAAATAACCTGATTCAAGGTACTCCATGAAATGGCAGGAATGCACAGGAGACACCATGCAGCACAGAGGAAGGGATGGGCTCTGCCTGTACGGGTTGGGCCGTGATAGGTGATTTCTAAAGGAACAAGAGAGTGCCAGACAGCAGAGAAAGTACAGCACAGCATGGTATACTTAGGCCATTTTAGAAAGGTGGGGGAAGAGATGGACTTGCCTTTAGAGATACGAGGGTAAATACCACTAAGAGTCTTACAAAATATGACAGGAGGCTTAAAAACCAAATGTGATTCAACATCTCTTCCAAGGCTATTGGTTATTCTTCCAACTATTTATATTACTCTGAACTTCTCCATGTATAATTTTGTCTCTCTCCAACTAGAATGTAAACTTTTGGAAGGCAGAATTCATGTCCGCACTTCTTGAATGTCTCAAAGCCCTCAGTATGGGGTCTAGCACACAGAAGAAGTCTTACCAATCTTTTAAATTCACAATCCACCCTCATAGCTGTATGCTCAGTGCTTAAAGGGAATTCAAAACATCTGTTAGAAGAATGAACCAATGCTGAGTTAAGACAAAAACTGAAAGGACCAGCATATTTTGTGGCAATGTTCTGGATTAGTGATTTTGCCTCTAGAACAACTTTATTTGCTGTTAAAAAAGCAATTTAATGCAATTTGTTTCCAAATGTCATATTTTAGCATATTTGTGGTTGTCAATAACTGGGTAATCAGCAGTAAAATAACAAGTATGGATTTTCAGCTATGATAATTGGACTTGTCTCTCAGAATTGCTTGTATGTAACAATCGTTAATCAATGGATGACATTTCCTGCAGACTGGGAGGCCCTGTCTCGCCAACCTCTGCTGGACAGGACTGTAATCTGTGGCCTGAAATGACATCTTCTCTATAGGGAGTAAATGTGGTGTGATGACCAACAGTGGTAGCTGAGTCAAAGAAATGGAAATGAAGGAGGAGTGAAGATGGAAAAGTTAGCATTGCTCTTTATCAAAGTTATGGCAAACCAGGGCTGGGCACCTTGTGTTTATTTGGGAGAGGAAATGAGAGATGTATGTGAGTGTGATTGTATGAATATGTTTGTTTGAATTGGGGAAGTAATAGGGGAAGAGGAGAGGGTCTTTTCTAGGATCCAGTCTGATGAGAAAAAGGGAAAAGAAAAGAGAAGTAAAGGCTGTAAATACTAAGGGAAAGCTAGGTAGCTATAAATACCTAAAAAAGAAGACTGTACGTGGTGCAGTCACAGGCTGCAGCAAAGAGGATCACATAAACGAGACAATGGAGAAGATGAAGTAGAAAATCAGGGGTGTATTTAAGTCAAACACTCAGAAGTTTCTCTGCAGGTTTGTTCCACTCCTGATTGTTTTGCTGGGATGCTAACCCATGCTGCCTCCTGCATTCCACCTTAGTGGTGGTGGTGACAGTGAAATATATGTCTCATGTTGTCAGTTTTAACCCCTAAATGCCATTGCCTATAATTTTGCTCTTTAGTTCTAGGGTGTGGCTGTCAGTATCACTTGCCCAGAGATGACAGGAACCAAGAAAGCATCACCCAAGGGATGGTGAAGGCCACAACAGCTTAGACAAAGCATATGCAGTCCTAGAAATGCTACATATTCTAAGTAACTGTGTCTAGGGAGAGGGGTGAATACAGAACTATGCTCTAATAAAAACGTGAATCCCCAAAGTCAACTTTGCCCGAGACTCATAAATGATCTTATATTTAATTCATATTTCCTGTCCTTTTGTCTTGGAGACCTAATCTCTCCTGGCCTACAGTGATGAAGCAGGTCCCGGGAGGGACCTCCCTGGTGGTCCAGGGGTTAAGACTTTGCCTTCCAAAGCAGGGGGTGTGGGTTCGATCCCTGGTCAGTTAAGATCCCACAGGCCTCGGGGCCAAAAAACCAAAACATAAAAAAACAGAAACAGGGCTTCCCTGGTGGCGCAGTGGTTGAGAGTCCACCTGCCGATACAGGGGACACGGGTTTGTGGCCCGGTCCGGGAAGACCTCACATGCCGCGGAGCGGCTGGGCCCGTGAGCCATGGCCGCTGAGCCTGCGCGCCCGGAGCCTGTGCTCCGCAACGGGAGAGGCCACAACAGTGAGAGGCCCGCGTACTGCAAAAACAAACAAACAAAAAACAGAAGCAATATTGTAAAACGCAGGTCTCTTACATCAGTCTGGGTATGTCGCTGACAGCCACCGTCCCGTCCTGGGTCTCGCTCTCTGCATCTTCCTCCTCTTCATCACTGCTTTCCGACTCCTCACTCGAGGAGGAGTAATCCGTCACTTTCTTCAGTGGACGGTTTGTTTCTTCAATCCGGAGTTCTCTTAATTCTTTGGCTAATGCCGTCAGATCCTACAAGAGAAAAGCGTGTCCAGCGTATATGAATTATAGAACGACCGAAGGGACGTCTCTCAGCAAGTCTCCGGCTCAAGCAACAAGAAATAAACAAGAAAAAAAAGCTCTCTATAGAACTGTCACAAACATAGTTACTGCATGAAACCAAGAAAACGATGTTTGTAGCGCGGAGAAACTAGAAAAGAAAGATGAAATAAATTTAAACTTTGTTTACAACCAATTGCTAGACTGAGACTGTTCGGTTCTGAATCTGCATGTGTATGTATGTGTATGTGCACTGTGTGTGTACACATATATACAAACACTGGGTTCACATTTTATTTTGGGAAGGTGAAGTTGGCCACTCACCCTCATAGTTAATTACCCACAGGATCAGAAATTATTCCCCAGTATTTTGAGACTCCTGCCCAAGCCATAGTCATGGACTTTCTCCTCTTATGATTGCTACTGTACCAAAATCTAGCATCAGTCACAGAACAGAGCAATTCCCAAGGTTCCAGCTGCTACAATGACTCATTTGGTGTGTCATCATTCCCTGGACAGCCGAGGCACCACATCAAATAATGGCCCACCCCGAAGCCCAGTGCCACTGAAATTTAGAGCCACAGAGCTGAGTTAATCAAGAGGAACAACAAGAAAACAAAACAAACAAAAACAAAAAAAGAGTTCTCTTCCAGAACGGTAGGTGTTTCATTTTCTTTTGTCTTATATTGCGTCACCTGGCAGAAACCCTGGCGGAGAATATACTGAAATGAATGTGCAAACACCAAAAGGAAGAGGTAAATTTTCAGTTTTCCATGAGTATGATGAAACCTTTAGCCTTATGGATGTGATGAGGTGGTATTTAATCACCAGGCACATGGCAGGCGGTATGCTGAAGATCTGACTACCTTTTGTTGTACATGCTTTCAGAGCAATGCAGAGGGAAGCAGTTCTGCTAAAGCACGGCCGCTCTCATTTACATGGGTTAAACTGCCCTTGGCACACAGCATGCAAGTGAAGAAAAAGCAATTTGACATCAGTCTTACCATTTCTCCCTATATTAGTGACCCATGTGGGAATCAGAGCATTCAGTGAGAGACAGGGGATTAGGGAGAAAGAAACTCATTTGAAGATACTAAATCCCACAGTTTTCTCATGGCCATATTCTCTCTTTATTTCAATCCAGAAATGTATCTGCCCAATTCACCTGATGTAAGGTTAGAGCGATATAGGTGATCTAAATGACATCTGATAATCTATCCTGATAGGTTAGAAGAAAAGTTGTGATAAATGTGTGTAATTAAATTATAAATATAATTTTATTTTGAGAAGACAACAGATCATCCCGTTTCTTTACTGGTGCCTATATGTGAGGCATTAATGTATTGGTTAAGACTAAGGACAGAAAATGCCTCGGGTTTTTTATTTGGTCTAGCAATTTAGAAAGTTCAAGGTGTTAAGTGAAGGATTCATTTCTTTCTAATTTCATAAAAGTCAAAGGGACAGCAATGACAACTTTTACATTTGTTCTGTAGTCATTTGAATTGAAGCCCTTGGAAAGGGGAAGCTTTTGAAAATTCAAATTGTGCATTTTCCACCCAAACATGCTTGCTGGGCTTTTACACACATGCACACACTACATGGCCTCAATCTCAGTGGATATAGTTATCCCATCCATGAAAGTGAAAATAAAATTGTATTAAAAAGACTCAAACTGTTTAAATATAATGTACACCATGAATGAAGAGGAAAATTACCACACAGAATTTTAGGCAAATTTATTTCCAGTTTCTTTGGTGATGGGCCAAAATAAGAAAAGCTAATGCTCAGATTTCAGCTTTTTACTTCTTATTTCCTCTTGACAATTGCCAATGTTTATCTTTATCAAATTGTCGAGAAAGTGAAGGGTATGCTACACTTGAGCACATTGGGAAAATACAGTTTAGATATTTGTTAAAGCAATTAATGGAAAAGGACATTATAATCCTCCAAACCAATAAAATAATTTAAAAATTAGATAAATTTATTTTGTATTTTTCCTTCTCTATGTTAGGACCATGTATGTCTCATCAAAGAATACAACTAGCATCTAAAATGTTACTTGTCATTAAAAATTTTTTTATTATAATTTAAAGAGAGAATATGGTTAAGAGAGTTTATTTCTAATGTCAGTAATTCTGAGTAAAATATAATAATATTAACTATGATTTATTTAAATTCATAATACATTTTCCCCATGGGTTGGTTTTCCTTATCACTGACATTTCAAAGCAAGACAAAGAAGATTTTAAAAAATCAAAACTATTTAGAAATATTTAGCTGGTCCAAAGTCCATTGATTTAAAGTAACTCTCACTTGTTAAAATCACCTAAATTTCTCCAAACACTGTATTTAGGAACACTTTTAAAGCTCTGACCTACTTTATAATTTCACTTTTAATTAGAGGTTTTTTTTGTTTTTTTTTTTTTGTTTCTGTGTTATTAAAAAGCTATCTTTCCTGAAACTTTAGAAATAATTGCAAATTCCTTTTACGTTTAATTGGTAACAGCTTGGCAGGTGAGACATATATGAAAATCCCAAGGTACCAATAATGAGTAACTCAAAACTAATACCCCAGCCAAAGAAAATTAATCTTCCATTGCCCATAGTCTGTGTGTTTAGCTGAAGTTTTGTTCCTTATCCGTCCACCCTGGAAAAACTTAGAATAGCAAAGTTATAGGAAAGAGACATGATCTAAAATTGACACCATTGCGTTCAGATCCATTTTCATATGTTTTATTTTCTGACAATACCAATCTTCTCCATATAATGAGTTTTTGTGGTAATTTATTGCTTGACTGTCTCAAGCCTGGAGCTAAAAACTATGAAAAAGAGGAAAAAGTGCTATTTACAATAAAAATATTTGAGAATGTATAACTGAAAAAGAAATATGGCAAAATGTTAAGCTTTTTGACTACAGAGTAAAGATAGTTAAGGGGCTCTCACCCAAAGGTTTCTTTCACGTAACACTTTTTAGAATCAACTTGATATAATTTTTCTTTCAAAAAGGCTTATTTAATCTGACAATTATGCATACTCTGCTTTAAAAGGTGCTCTTTTGGGTATCTTTTTAAAAACAATATAGTTTATGCAAATTTTAGTTCAATTTTTTAAACTATTAAAATAATAGTTAAAGATTTTAAAGTTGTTTTTTTCTTTACATATTAAAATAATTCATTTCCTTTTTAGGAAATCTAAAGATATGACTTGGGGAAGTCACTTGACTTCGAATCTTCAACTGAGGGAAAAAAGGTTTGTTCCAGTTCTGTCCAGTCTATGGATGTGCTCTGGAATGTCAGATTTCTACATACAATAAAAAAGTGGTGGTAAAGCCAGTGTTTGCTTATGTATCTAATCTTCATGACATCTATTTAATTGTGCTAAAGTAAAATGAATATTTATTTTGGAGGGTTGTATTAAATAATCACAGACTACGCTGTACAATCTCATGCTCCATAGGAAGGAATGCCAAAGGCATGGACACTCCCCCAGACTGACTTTTATGGAACTCAAATAATTAAATTAGCAATAACAAGCAATATGTTTTTGGCATTTTAAGACTGCTCATTTCAAACTCGGGTTATCTAAACGGCGTATCAGTCACGGTGGATGGAAGCCATCTTAAAACCTAGGAATGGAGATGGGAGAGAGATTTAACTCAAGGTTTTTTGACTGTGGCACTACTGACATTTGGGGTGGATAAGTCTCTATTGTAGGTTGTTTTCCTGTGCATTGTAGGTTGTTTAGCAGCATCTCTCCACTCTACACACAAGATGCCAGCAGCACCGCTTCCCACCTCCAAGTTGTGACAACCAAACTGACTCCAGACTTTCCCAAATGTCTCCTAAGGGAAGGGGAGGAGGGGGGGGGATACTCATCCCTGGTTGAGGACCACTGGGTTAGGTAGAACCAAGGAATCTTGTGTTTTGGATCAGTGATACTCAAGGGGTAGGGTTAGAAGAATCACGTGGAGGGCTTTTTCCAGTCATCCATGGCTCTAGAGATTTTGGTGTACAGCTTACACCCCCTCAATTATTTGTACCTCTGTTGCCTACCTCTCATCTCTGTCCAGTGTGCTAGAGTATCCTGAAATAAATAAAGCAATTTTTAAAAGCCTAAAATATCCTGGGTTAACCAGATGAAATCCATGAGAGCCCTTTCCCTCATGACAGCCACCTCCAAGCTAATTTCTGGACTCATACGAGGAAACCTTGAGTTGTGCACACACACGACCATTTTATTGGCAGCCTGAGCACCAGAACTGTTTGGGAGAAAACTGATAAAATCTGTGATAACCCCTGAAGGCTGTAGCACAGAGCAATTAAAAACATTTCCCTTTTTTCTTTCTATAATGCCATCCACACACTGTAGACATGTAGAATCTTTTTTTTTTATATGAGCAATAATTCTTTAACTATGATAATGACTTTCTAAATCACTCTGAATGGTGAGGCGGTCATAATTCTGAAAAAGTGATGCTTTTTGGTAAAGATCAGACACATAGAAACATGCTTCTTCCACCAGAATAGCTCCACGCCTCAGGCCCTGGCTTTACATAGCACTTCACACTTCAGAAAATGCTCCCGCACTCATGATCTTGAGTGAACCTAAACAATCTTGTGAGCGAGGAAAGGCAGGTGTTTTTATCCCCATTTTACAGATGAAACTGGCCCAGAGAATTCGTGAGACTGGCCCCTCCAGTTATTTATCGGGGGAGCCAGAATTTGAAGGCAGCTTGTTCACTCCCAAAGCCTGTGCTTTTTCTATATCATTTCACAAAAACAGTGCTCAGCCTTAAAGCCATAATGCTGGCCTTCAGATTCCATGCAGTTAGGACTCTTTGCAGAAGGCCTCTCTCTTCCCAAACAACTCCACTATGCTGTATTAATGCAGGTCTGACAAACAGCAGTGAGGCAGTCATCCTTCTTAGCAAGCTACTTAAGATTGGCAAAACCATATATTTTTCTAATGGAAAAATGTCACCACAGATACGGAAATCAAGTTACTTAACTCGCCAGGATTCATTAACTAAAGTTGATGTTGCTGCTGATGCTGTAGTTAATGTCCCACAAATTAATCTAACAATACCCGGTAACTCCTTGTTCACAAATCACACACTATAAATGGGGACGACCTTAGAATGATGTCTCTTTTCTTTGTTAGTAAAACTGCCATCCCCTAGCAAGGCTGGCGAGTGCAGGTTAAAAGCTCAGGCTTTGCTACTGGAAGATACTAGGATGAGAAACTGTGCCAGTAACAAAGCACCGATGCTTATCTTTAGCTAGACCGGAACGTTGGAAAAGTGACACTTTGGCTAGAAGGAAGGTCTCTGGAGCTATACACAGTGTCTGAGGGGCTCAGGCTGGCTTCTGTGAAAGGGCTCTCCTCTCAGCAGACCACTCCAAAGGAACGAGCTTTCATCTGTGATCCAATTGGCCACCTTTCTGAATATCAGCCTCAGTTTATATTTACATCTTGTGAAAGCATGACCAAGCATAAAGGTAATACTAACCTCATCTATGGCTTTCTTATAGCTCTGAGATAAGAGGAAACCAATCCAGAAGAATCCACATGAGGGGGAACAGCCGGAAGAAAGGCAGCAGGTTAGACACAGAATGGAAATTGTTAGTACACAACTGATAAATGCAAAAAGGGCAAGAAGAGCCTCAACCCAGAATGGTGTGAATGCCCTTCATTGTTACCCTCACCGTACTTCCTTACTTTAAAATGTAAAAAAATAGTAAACGAAAACATCTTCACATCCATTTCACAGAAAAGATTCTTGGGAAATTTAAATAAAATAAGTATATAATAACTCATTCCCAATTAATTTCCAACTTTCAGCCTCCATCCCCTTCTTTCTTCCTTTAAGGCTATTTGGGGTCTGACGTGTTACAGCAATGAAGCTAGATTTCAGGTTGTCAGCCCCCTATCAGACCATGCTTATCAAGTTTTGGTCTAGAAAATACAGTCCTAGAGCAGCAGAAATGCAGCAGAAAAATTGTAATATTAATTCATGTGGAAAATAATATAGGAAAAGGCCAGAATATACAAGAAAAATCCACAGGAAGTGCCCACATATTCTTAATTGTTACTTTCAACATCTTTTCGCTAAAGCTACTGAGTAGAAATTATGGAATAATGTGAGTTATTTCTCTTCCTGTTTTATTCAGTAACATAGAGCTAATGATCGGCAAAATAACCAAAAGTAGATAAGCAACCCAAGATCTGTTCATTTCTTTCCTAATCAGGTATGACTTCCTTCCAGATGCTCCTAGCATCCGTTCTTATTAATCTCAACATTTTTTGTTTCATAGTTATGAGTGCATCCCCAACCACTTTTTCCTGCGGGTTCTCTGGGAAACTAAAAGAGTTCAAAACTGTTTGAGAGAAAAGCACTCACAGCCGGTCGACTAGGTCGGGTAATTTCCCTGGATTCTTCAGGTTTCACCTTGGAAGGCTCATGGGGGAGCACAGGTGATCCTTCCGACTTACTGTTGGCTAGAGGAAAAAAAAACAGAGGGCCAAGAAAGATAATGACCGTCAGAAGGTGTTGGCTCAAGTTCTGGAGTTCTGTGGTGAGTCAGCCTTGGAAATGACTCAGCGGACACCTCATTCACTTAGGCAAACCCTCAAGCACATCCGTGAAAAATCAGTAAATGTTCGGGCAAACAAAATCAGCCATACGCATTTAGTCTTATAACCTGGAGGTCACTGGTAATTATATGAAAAACTAGCCAGCACCGCCATTTACTGAGCACTAATTCTGTGTCAGGCTCAGTGCTAAACGCTTTCTATGTCAATTGTCTCGTTGAATCCTTGCTCCAACCCAATGACGTGGCACTGTTTTCCTGTACGACAGTTGAACACAGAGAGATGACAAAACTAGCCTAAGGTTACACTGAAGTCATGTGCAGAGCTGGGATTCTGTATGATTTCTCAAAGTCCTATTCCCAATTATTATACTAAACCAGCCTCTGAGTTAGCATCCTATGTTTGATTTCTTCCTTTACCACTTACCCATCAGGATAAGTTTTTCTGATGAACGTTGTAGAAAAAAATAGAAACCTGTTTTATTTGGAGAAACGATTTGTAAATGGGGGGAGGAAAGGGGAGTTGTCTAGGGTGAGGGCAGGAAGGAGAGTGTTGGTGACAAAGTGGAAGTGCCCTAGAATAGAGGTTATAGAGCAAGGGCTGGGGGAGGGCTGCCTGACAGCTACAAGTGAAGAGCATCCCTCCGATTTATGAGCTTATTGGTAGAGAAGAAGCAATCTAAGGTGGGAGAGATTCTTTTGTTTGCTTTCAAAGTGGTCTTTCCTGGGTAGGGATACGCCAGGGATATGAGTGCTTTTAACCCAGGAAAACTAAAGGCCAAAGGAAAGAAGATAAGAATTAAACCTAAAAAAAAAAAAAAAAAAAAAAAAAGAATTAAACCTGAACCAGATCAGAGAATTAAAATGGTATACCTAAGTTTGGTTTTCTTTAGCATTTGCTCTAACTGAGCAAATTAAGTTGCTTATGAATAGAAAAAGGTAAGCGAATGGCAGCTTTCCAAAGTAAGTAACTTTATATCTGGATCAAGGCAACAAAAGTATACATAGCTCCGGGTGGTGCCACTGATGTCAGAAGACTGCACATAGGGGCAGCCACAGGCCAGTTCCTATCCCAATTCACAGACACAAGCATTGCATGTCTGACATCGACCTTTCCAAAATGTACATACATTTGAGTTTACTGAAAGAAATATTAGGAGGTAAAGTATAATTGTGTCTAGTGCAGAGGCTAAGAGAGAATAAAGAACTGGTGATTTTCATGAGGCAGAGTAATTTATAAGTGTTTTCCAAATTGCACTTAAAAAAAATCCCGGTCTTTATTACTTGGAGGCCAAATTATCTTCTGAAGAAGGTTGTGCAGAAAGAGTACATTTTGATTAGCTATAAACAATAGGTTATCATGTATAATTAGCCGGACACATTAATGTTTTTCACAAGCTTCCTCATTAATGAAAACTAAGCGATGAAGAATGACTTGAATGAAGTGGTCAGAGAGGCTAATTTTTACCTCTCTAATAGGAAAAACTAGAAGAGTCAAGTGTACTTTTTAAGTCATAGATTTTACATCTTCTCTCGAGTGTACATTTATTCTACATTAGCCTTTATTAACTTTCCCTTTGAAAAACACCTTGTATTCTGAACACAGTTGACACAAGGGGAAGAGGATACTTGGGGGTCTGGGAAACTCTAACCAATCAATCAAATGGAAATGGAAATGCAGGTGACTGATGACTACATTTTCAAGTAAGACCAATATTCTGTGACCTCCCTGGAGAACAATGGTGTCTGCAATTAGAAAGCATTTAGTCCACACTGATGTCACACATATAACTGGTGGTACACTCCCCTAAGGAGACTGAGGCTGAGAGGAGTTAAGCGGCTCTTTAGCATCCCACAGTGGTGGTCACGCCAGGACCGGAAGTCCTAGAAGTCAGGAAGTAATCTGGTTCCCTGTGCATGGCTCTCCTCCTCAGGGAATGCTGTCCTGGAAAGGTAGGGGAAAGCGTTACCTCGAACCCTGGTCCGTTCGCTGGATCCTGCTTGTGACCCAGGTTGAGAGCCTCCTTGGGAGCTGGGCTGGGAGCTAGGGGTGCTGGAGCTGGAGGAACTGCCACTGCTGGTCCTCTGCAAGGGGCTCTCCATGATGGGCTCAGTTCTCCGGAGGTCAGGGTTGCTGCGTGGAAAGCAGAGCACAGAGATTACACTCTCAAGACCTTGCCACTGGTAGACACAAGCATAGCCCAGTCCCATCCCCAGTACAAAGGAGTAAAGAGAGTACCTATATGACCTTGCATTACAGGGGTCAATGGTAATGACAGTCATGCTATCCTCTGTGGAGCTCCTGGCCAGATTCTGCATCTGGACGGGAAGAACTCTTGACCCAACTCCTGGGTCATCACACCAAACGTATTAGCTCTGAAATGGTGAATCTTCAAAGGAGGCTTTCTTTTAAACCCTTTTCCTATGCTCATTGTAAAACACTTGAAAATATTACAAGATAAAAATAAGGAAGCAATGCATGCAACCTCTGAATCAAGAGATATTCAACTATATTTTACTGGATGGAATATTATCTTCTAGTCTTTTTTCTTTTGTATGTATGGAAGCACACTGTATATTCAATTTTGTGTCTTGCTTTTTTTCCCCTTTAGACTGCATTGAGAGCAGCTTCTTATGCTTCTAAAAACAATAATAGCTGCATAGTATTCCATTATATAGATAAATGAGTTCAACCATTCTTCTATTGTTAGGTGCTTCCAATACATTGCTATTATACATAACAGTGAAATAACCATCTAGATGCATACAAATATTCACAATCACATCTCTCCTAGAACTGGAATTCTTGGGTGGAAGGGCATGAACTTAGGTATGTATGTGCACATATATATGTATGTGAATGTATAAACATACTGCCAGTTTTCACTGAAGCGTATGAGATGATCCATCTCACTGAATTCTTACCAGGCTTTATTATGAACAGCTAACTAATTTGTAAAAAATTGTTTCTTGTTGCTTTAGTGCAGTTTTTAAAAATTAAGTGAAGTAAGTCAGAAAGAGAAAAACAAATACCCTATGCTAATACATATATATGGAATAAAAAAAAACATGTTCTGAAGAACCTGGGGCAGGACAGGAATAAAGACGCAGATGTAAAGAACAGACTTGAGGGCATGGGGAGGGGAAAGCTGGGACGAAGCGAGAGAGTGGCATGGACATACATACACTACCAAATGTAAAATAGATAGCTAGTGGGAAGCAGCTGCATAGCACAGGGAGATCAACTCGGTCCTTTGTGACCACCTAGAGGGGTGGGATAGGGAGGTTGGGAGGGAGATACGAGAGGGAGGAGATATGGGGATATATGTATATGTATAGCTGATTCACTTTGTTATACAGCAGAAACTAACACAACATTGTAAAGCAATTATACTCCAATAAAGATGTTATTAAAAAAATGTAATTCTATGCTTTCCTTTTGCTCTGCCCATTTCAGGAGTATTAAGTGGGTAACAGGTACTCTGCACTGTGTCGGGTGTCAGATGCTTCAGGTATAAATGTGAAAATAATATGGTCCCTTCCCTTGAGACACTTGCAGTTTGGTCTGTTAAAATCTGGCCACAAAGTGGCATCATTAAAGCAGCAACTAAAGCAAATAATTTTTTTCTGAAAACACAAGAGTGTTGCTTTGCAGTAACGTATTTGGCGAAAATATTTGGTCGAGATGCAAAAATTCTTAAATATTGGGTTATTGGAAGACATGGCTGGTGGTCTTGGAAAACAAGTGAAAATAAAATATGTCCTTATAATTTATTAATTTTGATCATACAAATGTAGAATTTATGACAATATTCACCTCTTAAATTTTTTATGGTAAAGGGGTTGCTAAGTCAACCTAACAGTAAAACTGACTGCAGACGTGAGTGTTGGTAAACTTAAGGAAAACTTTAAAAATTCTTGATATTTTTTTTTTTTTTGGGTTTTTTTTTTTTGTGTGTGTGTGGTACGCGGGCCTCTCACTGTTGTGGCCTCTCCCGTTGCGCATCACAGGCTCCGGACGTGCAGGCCCAGCGGCCATGGCTCACGGGCCTAGCCGCTCCACGGCATGTGGGATCCTCCCGGACCGGGGCACGAACCCGTGTCCCCTGCATCGGCAGGCGGACTCTCAACCACTGCGCCACCAGGGAAGCCCAATTCTTGATATTTTTATGGCACTCCTTTGAGTAGTAATTATTTTTGTGAAGACTGTTAGCATTTAATTGATTGAAACAGATTTGGATCCATAATGGAAATACCCTCCCTCCTGTTTGGAGAATACCTAAAATGATAAATGTGTGATACTTCTGCAATATGCCACCTTTCAAATTTTTCTTTTTTTTTTTCAAAAAGAAACAATCCTATCTCCTTTCATTCCCAAATAATGAATTCTTCCCCACTGCCCTCTTTCATTAAACAGTAGTGGTCAAGAATTATTTATGTATAATTAATAAATTCTAAAAATATTTTTTCTAAAAATTATATTACGGGTCAAGGGTGATGGGCATACTAAGGTTTCTTGGTGGTTGCTCTCATTTTGTGGAGATGTAATGTAGTGTTCTTTGTATGAAAAAAAAATCTACGAAGAGAATACAGTTCAGGGAGTTCTGAGTATTTTCCCTGGCAGCTGTGGTGTGGTAGCAGGATCCAGCTCTTTGCTCGAATACAGCACTCCTTTGATCATTTAACCAAAACCTTTCTATTAAATACCTGCTTTGTGAGACCAGTGGACCAGTTTGAGGGATGGAGGAGAGTACAGGTCACAGGGCAGACAGTCAAGGTACAACATAGTCCTAGAGGTGAGACATGTGCGGTGGAGACAACAGACAGCAAGGCAAAACTCCATATGCTGTGCGAGCATCTGCAAATGGTGTTGCAGTTTACGAAACAAGGCATGCAGCCTGGAGTGGTCAACAGTGGTGTCAGGAAGGAGACAGGACTTGATTAGGCTTCAGGGGGTGGGGGAAGAGTGAGAGCAGACATCGACTGGGGTTTTCCTGGGGCTTGTTGATGTAAAGAGGACGCCACCCTGACTGGGGACCAAGTCTGCATTAGGAAACCCCGGAAAAGTGGGTCGTCAGAAGAAATGGGTGGTTTATGCAGCAATGGCCTTAAAGTCTGGCAGAGAACATGGGCCTCCAGGGCCGGCTTATGAATGACTGGTCAGGATGGAGGCAGGCTGACCAGATAGGAGGCTGCTGCCACGTTAGATGATAAGGCCCAGGCCAGGGCTGTCCTGGCATAAAAGAGTGGCCTGGGCATCAGCAGAACCAGCGGGATGAGCCTGCGTCTCTGACTGGGGCTCAAGGGCCTCTTTCAGTGTGAAGTTAATTAGATCCCATGGGCATTAGATCCCTGACCTGGGCCTTGTTAGTACAAGGCCCCCTCCAACTGGAGCTAAACAGTGTGGGTGCTGATCTTAATAGGGTGCTATTTTTGCTGCTGGAGTCTGAAAGAAGTGTTTAGTGTCTAGGTAACCACACATAGAAAGAGGGAAACCTTTAAAATGCTTTTCTACCTTATTTGCTTTTTTGGTAAAATATGAGTGTTTTGAGAAAATGTCACACTGTTCATATTTTTCTCTTCCTTATTATGTTGTAATTTAGTCTGGCCTAGGGGCCAAGGGGGTTGAGATAAATGCTCTTAGCGGGGATCAATTTCAGAAGAATTCCATGAAATAACAGATTTCCCTTGTTCATATACTAACTGAGCCTACTGAGATCCAAATGTGTAAAAACTTGAAAACATTCATATAGATTTCTTTAAATGCTAACTTTTAGCTCAGACGTTTGCCATCCTGCAGAGAATGCTATTTGGTCTATAAAACACACAGTAAAGTGAAAATTATTCCGTTTACTTGAGTCATAGAAAAAAGTCAAAACAGAAAATTAGGATTACAAAGTGATTTCTTGGCCCAAATACTAGGGCCAAGTCTATAATTAACTGGCTGCCCACCAAAATTCATTTTACTTTGTTCTTTGATGACACAGCAAATGAGAACAAACAAGCCATAAGAAGACAGGTTTGGGATGGGATGGAGAATTATTTTTTGAAATTAAGCATTTAGTCACTGGGTTTTGACTGGGTGTTATTGGATTAATTTAAATCTCTTCATACTCTGAATGTACTTGTTTAATCAAATTTTAATGTGCTTTAAAAGAACACACGAATCAAAGTTAAATGTTAAAGTACATGGAAGGTTTTAAAACAGAAATTTAAAAAATGAACAAATCAAATCATGATTTAAACTCAACTGTCACCTTGACATTTAAGGCAGTATAAGGCATCTGGGAGTCTATACAGTTTTGCAAAGGACAAAATATTTAAAAGCAACCCTTTTTTTTATGGCTTTATGGATGGGCAGTTGTCTGACAAATGGTACAAAAAGAACTATGAGGACTTTATTAGAACCGATAGAAAGTAAGACAGTCTCTATGTCCAGTAACAGCCTCCCTCCCACTCCGCTCCCACCACCCGTGAATCACATCTCCCATTGTCTGTGCCCCTGTGTATTTCCTTTACACACTGACTCTGGGCTTGGCCATGTGACTTGTGGTTGCCAATGGGACATCAGTAAAGATGAGAGAAGCAAAGGCTTCAAAAGTGCTTGTGTATTGGGGCTTTCCCTCTTGGGATGCTGTCCTGAAATCACCAAATAGCCAAGAAGCCCAGGATGAAAGACCACGTGAAGGTACAGCTGGCCTATCAGCTCAGTGCAGCTGCAGAAGCAAGCCCAGGTGAGACCAGTGGAACAACTTTGCAGCCAACCCACAGAATTGTTACTATCTCAGGCCACTATGTCTTGGCACGCTTTATTATGCAACAAAGGTGAACTAAAGCCATCTCTAGCACAGTAAATATTCCAAATCCTAAAACGTTTTAAAATGCAATCCAATCTAGAGTTGCAAAGTCTGATTCACATTTTTTTTGCAGTACGTGTGCCTCTCACTGCTGTGGCCTCTCCCGTTGCGGAGCACAGGCTCCAGATGCGCAGGCTCAGCGGCCATGGCTCATAGGCCCAGCCGCTCCACGGCATGTGGGATCTTCCCGGACCGGAGCACGAACCCGTGTCCCCTGCATCAGCAGGCGGACTCTCAACCACTGCGCTACCAGGGAAGCCCTGATTCACATCTTAAATGCTGGTCACTTAGAGATATGTGACAGCAAGGAACAGGCTTGTTGGGCAGATTGTTCCACAAGGCAGAGATAGGGATTCTCCATCCTCCCCCTCCCCTGCAATGCCTCTGACTTTCATTGCAGGTAAATAATTATTACCTCTTAGCTCATTTCCTCTCTACCTTTTCTGTAAGCAGAAAAACATTGTCTTCACAAGGTCTGCATTCTTTGTAAAAAGTACAATGTTTAAGAGGTTCCAAGGGAAAAGCACATGTTTTGCAAACCACTGACCATCAAACACCAGTTATCTTAGGGCCTTAATATCATTAAAATAACATTTCAGAGGGAACAAAGAGCTGCTTTTTATTTGGCTATAGAATGACAGTTCTCTTTCTTTTTGGTTGAGAGAGGGAAAAAGATTTAAAGTTGAAATGATGCTTGATCTGTAGCAACTAAACTTCTAAACAACTGATCTAATGAACACAGCCTTGAAGGCAGGGTTCCAATGAGCAAGAAGCACTGATAATTGGGGGCTTATCACCGCTCGAAGAGGGGGACTGATAAAGTTCAGGCCGGCAATCCAGGCTAACATTCCTTTGGCTCCCTGGTCACAGTCCGCTCCAGGCTTCCTCAGCTGCTCCCAGCACCAGCTCAGCGTGAACCTGATGAGTCACTGGACAAAAACTGCTCGTTGGCAACTCCACTCAGACGAGCTAGCTTCTTTGCCCTCAAGGGATGGATGTTTTTAGTGCAGTTCCATCTTATTTATGGACTGACCCCTTCCTAAGGCTTTTCATGTGAAGAGGAAAATGAAAGCTTTATGATCAAAAGCATTCCATATTTTAGGATCTGTACAAATAGTCATAACCTTCATTTTCAGTCTCTCCTTCTCTTTGACTAGCAAGAGTGCTCTCATGAACACAATGAAGACGGATAAAACAGCCTGCCCAAGTTTCTTTTTATAGTCTCAGCAGAGGCCATTTGCTATTTCAGTTGATCCTAAAAAGGAGTGTACTCTTCATGAAATATCTGAGGGAAGCTTGATGGACTACAGCAGCAAACAGCATCTGTTACCACATAAAATCTGCTCAGATACTGTAAGGATATTGTTTATTTTCCAGCTTCTTCGCTTGAGCACTTGACACCAACCAGTAGGTGGACGCAACTTCCTGATTGTAGGAATATACAGGGTCGGTAGAAAATTCTAGGAGAGCACAGAGCAACAGTGGGAGCATCACTGTTTTTCAGTGATGCTCCTTAATGCCAGAGGTGATTTCCTCATGAGAACTAGTTCTTCTGTAATTTGCCGAACTAGGGAAGTTCTGCAGCTGGTGGCTACAGCATTTCTATGGCAATTACTGTCTCAACAGCTCCCACGGCACATTTCTTGGCCTGATGCTAAAACCAACTCAGATCAGGCCATTTTGTTGGGCTGGCTTCACGAAATGGTCTCTGAAGTAACGGTCAGGGGCGCTGCACCCAGACTTCTATTTGCAGTCTTACTCCCATGTTTAAAAAACTGCCAAGTAGTAAGGCCAGAAACTATCAAACTCTTAGAAGAAAACATAGGAAGAACACTCTATGACATAAATCACAGCAAGATCCTTTCTGACCCACCTCCTAGAGTAATGGAAATAAAAACAAAAATAAACAAATGGGACCTAATGAAACTTCAAAGCTTTTGCACAGCAAAGGAAACCATAACCAAGACCAAAAGACAACCCTCAGAATGGGAGAAAACATTTGCAAATGAAGCAACTGACAAAGGATTAATCTCCAAAATTTACAAGCAGCTCATGCAGCTCAATAACAAAAAAACAAACAACCCCATCCAAAAATGGGCAGAAGACCTAAATAGACATTTCTCCAAAGAAGAGATACAGAATGCCAACAAACACATGAAAGAATGCTCAACATCATTAATCATTAGAGAAATGCAAATCAAAACTACAATGAGATATCATCTCACACCAGTCAGAATGGCCATCATCAAAAAATCTATAAACAATAAATGCTGGAGAGGGTGTGGAGAAAAGGGGACACTCTTGCACTGCTGGTGGGGATGTGAAATGGTTCAGCCACTATGGAGAACAGTATGGAGGTTCCTTAAAAAGCTACAAATAGAATTACCATATGACCCAGCAATCCCACTACTGGGCATATACCCTGAGAAAACCAAAATTCAAAAAGAGTCATGTACCAAAATGTTCATTGCAGCTCTATTTACAATAGCCCGGAGATGGAAACAACCTAAGCGCCCATCATCGGATGAATGGATAAAGAAGATATGGCACATATACACAATGGAATATTACTCAGCCTTAAAAAGAAATGAAATTGAGCTATTTGTAATGAGATGGATAGACCTAGAGTCTGTCATACAGAGTGAAGTAAGTCAGAAAGAAAAAGACAAATACCGTATGCTAACACATATATATGGAATTTAAGGGGAAAAAATATCATGAAGAACCTAGGGGTAAGACAGGAATAAAGACGCAGACCTACTGGAGAACGGACTTGAGGATATGGGGAGGGGGAAGGGTGAGTTTTGACAGGGCGAGAGAGAGTCATGGACATATACACACTAACAAACGTAGTAAGGTAGATAGCTGGGGGGAAGCAGCCGCAAGGCACAGGGATATTAGCTCGGTGCTTTGTGACAGCCTGGAAGGGTGGGATGGGGAGAGTAGGAGGGAGGGAGACGCAAGAGGGAAGACATATGGGAACATATGTATATGTATAGCTGATTCACTTTGTTATAAAGCAGAAACTAACACACCATTGTAAAGCAATTATACCCCAATAAAGATGTTTAAAAAAAAAAAAAAAAAAACTGCCAAGTAAGGTAAACCTGGTTGGATTCTGGGCTGATTCATTCATTGACCCTGTGATTCACTGACTCATTCATTCATGAGCCCTCACTGTACACTGATTTCTGTGAAAGGCTACTGAAGAAATAAAAGACATGTGTCTGGTCCACCAAAGCTTACAGTCTGGGTGGCCAGCCAACATGCTTCTGAAGTGAAAAAAGAACAGAGACATTTTTTAAGGAAAGCAACAATGACAATGGTAGGTGGGGACTTCTCCCTTCAACTTACCCATCTTCCTTCCCTTACCTTGCTCTGATGGGTTGAGATCCTAGTCTGGGCCCCAGAGCACTACCATTTCCAGGAGAATTCTTTCTCGCTAATGCTGGGGATATAGAAGTTGTTCTTTGAGGCACCTGAAAGGAAACCAGAATTCAGAGATATTTTCCATAAAATAGCTTCCACAGGGTTCCGCCTGAAAAGCAAGCTACTCCTTTCCTAAGATCTGCCAGGAGATACGAAACAGGAAAGAAACATCTTGCATTTCTCAAAGAAATAGTTAACTCCCTAAACAAAATCAAACGAAAGGCCATGAGGCACATTTCAGCCACCATTAGGGAGTACAAAGTGCTCAATTTTAAAAACAAATTTAGAAACAGACCAAGTGGATTATTTTGATTCACTGGGCTAAAATAATTGATTCCCTTCATTTGCACAAGAGTGGTAGATATCAGAAATTTCTCTGGGGTATCATTAACTCAGCTGATCATTGGAAACTGCATCTGATGAGACATCCAGATAAACCGAGTTCCATTTTTAACTCACAATACAACTGATAAACAGGTAAGGAAATTATGAAGTCTGGTGAGAAATTAGGGTATCAGGCTAGAACTTGGGACATAAGCCACGTGTTAGTGAGCTCAGAAAAACTACTGCAATAGATCCTGAACGGTTCTACTTTCTAATCAACTTGCAATTTCTAATTAAAAACAAACCGCCAACACTGAACTTTGGAAGGTCAATTTGCAAACGTGATACAAAACAGGACTAATACTGAAAATACTGGAAGGTCTTCAAAGAACTATGTGAATACCAGTCAGACTGTGAGGTACGGTAGGAAAACGTACCATTACCTTATCTGTCAAGGGCCTAAGGTAGAATTCATGTATGCCTCATGTTAGGAAACATTTTCTAATGAAATCAAATACTGGTAAGTGCACCAAAGGAGTCCAACATGAGGGGAGAGTAGAGGAAAAACTTACTTTATGAAAAGTGACTAGGAAATGAAAGTGTACATCTCCTGTGACAGCTGGCTGGGCTAAACATTCATCAGGTGCTTCAACTTTTATTTATTTTTGGAGGCCCTTTTAAAGTAGGTTTATGTTTTGTACTAGGTATTTTAAAATTATGCTTTGCTTTAATATTATGTTTAGTATATTAAATGATATTTAACACTAATACAGATCTTATTGGCTATTATAATACATTTTAAGATAAAGACCTAGTAAGATGAGTCAGTAAAGTGAAGCAGAATAACCGAATCAGTGTTCCCACCTGCTCAAATTAAATATTACTCTCACTAGTTTTCCTTTTGCACTTGGTCAACTGAAACAGTTGTAGAGAGAGACAGTCTAATGAATTATTAAAACCTAAAATCTTTGTATTGATCTAAATTTATCCTCCCAGAGTTATAAGTGTGTGCCTGCGTGTTTTTAGAGAGTGGACCAATAACGTCAAATGTTTCCCCAGCTCTCCTGTCTGCTCCTCTGCCCATCCTATTCTCTAGATTGAACTTTGCTCCATAAATAACCTTTTCTGATGGCATCTCTGCTTCCACAAGATGAGAACAACAACAAAAGAGCCATTATCAGCTAATTTCACTTTCAAAATAATAGAAATCCTGGTATAATATCCTTCTGAGAGGAAAAATATTTGAAAATCATTGGGTCAAAAGGTCTTATTTTTTTCTGGAATCAACAATGGCATCGATTTCTGGAAACTGTGGGACATTCCATTTGTCATAGCTCCTATGCTGAGCTCAGGAGAAAGGAGAATCCTGAACCGGGAAGAATCTGATGCAAACATTTCTACAGTATTTTGATGTTTCCAGGTTGTCTGTAGTGAGATGCATGGCCACGTTTTAGGACATTTTTTGGAATGTACAACAACTTGGTATAGGCAAAAACAAAACAAATGAAACCAAACCAGTGGAATGGCTGGTCATTTCACCCTAGAGTTTAATCCTCAGTAATCAATTAAGGCTGGAATTAAATCACAACCTGGCCTAGAAGGAGCTTTCCTTAAGTGGAGCCAACTAAAATATTCTAAGAGCATTACTATCTTCTGAACATTTGAAACCTGTTTTCACTTTGGGTTATTAAAAATAGGAATAAAAAAATTCCTTACTTTTTAATCTAGAAATTTAAAATTTGTCTAGACATAGATTAAGTCATCGATGAAAATATCCATATTATTCTATTGCTTAAGATGGATAGTTAAAAGAACAGTTTGGAACGCTTGGGGTTGCGAGTTCTAATTCTGGATACAGGATATATGCTTCCAAGTCATTCAGTCTACCTGAGCCTCCATTTCTTTGGGGAAAACGGAGATCAGAAATGATAAACGACAATCCAATTCTTAGCTTGGGAATGAGGAGGGACCAAAACAAACGAAGAATAATAATAACAGACAATGATGACAATGATGGTGATGTCGATAAAAACCCCAGTAATATTACCTTTGGTGGAATGTCTTCTTCCTGTCGTAACCAAGAGCTTCGGTCAAACTTCTCAATGCGAGTGGGGAGAGGCGGGTTTTCAGAGGTGGGATCCGAGTTCTGGCGCGGCATCTCCACACGGTGAGAGCTCACGTTCAGAGCCTCCTGAAACCCAGAGAGGCCCTTCGTGGGCTGCTCGTGCACCGACTGGGAGGCGGTCAAGGCAGGTCCCTGGGATTTCACAGCTACCAGATGTGGGATCTAAGCATCAAACCAACATCACAGCAGTGTTATTAGAAGAAAAAGCAGATCAGCTAGGACTTCACTCAGGGGAAGGGAAAATAAAATTTTAGGGAGAAAGAACCAGAGTACACAGAGCCCACCACCATTCTCTGCAGCATGCTTTTCAAAGCCCCCCCGAATTTCCCATTTAGAGCTGGAGGGCTTGACCAGGGTTCCTGGCAAAGAGTTAAATGATTGACTTGGGACTGCTAATAAGTCAGTGAAGTAAGTGTCATGATAATGATTTTTAGTGAACATTTATTGAGCAGCAATACAATATATTTACAAGCACTTCTCTCCTAATGTCACAAACTTCCTCCTTTCAACCTCCTCACTTTGACTTCAGGGAGTGCTCTGTGAAACAAGAATTGCTCTGAACATCTTACTTCTTGTGAACTCACTAAATCGACCATGAGACGGACACAATTATTTTCCTCATGAGAATGTAAGGATTAGAGAGGGTAAGTAACAACCTAGATTTCACAGTTAATACGTGCCAGAGCCTGGATTATAACCCACACATACGCTTGATTGTAGTTCCGGTATTGTAACCCCACAGCCTAACTGCTACACTATCCTGCTTTCTGGTAAACTGGCTCTTACCAGTTAGGATATTATATAACTCTCGAGACCAGGACGTTTCTTTTAGAGTTGTGGTAAGTCTCATAATTTGGCATGTGTTGATGTTCATGCAGGGAAGAAATGTAGTCTTTAGGCAGAAGGGTGGCTTTTTAAGACAAATCATGAACATCTAGAGTTCTGAGTACCCTTTACCATTAGCACTGCTCACACTTCATTGTGCTCATGTGAGCCTGAGTCCCCCTCCATCACATAGGTAAGCTCCTCAGAGACAAGAGCCATGTCTGACCTCCTATCTCTGAGTCTAGCACCGGGCCTGGCATGTGAAGGTGCTCAGTCAATCTTGGCTGGGAAAACATCTAGAGTACTTTCTAAATTAAACTGTTAATCCCACAAACATTAATCTAGTATCTGCTTTGTACAAGGGACCTACCAGACCCTCTTTGGATTGAAATCTCAGTGCCCAGACTGCTGGGGAGCATCTCTATAGCCCTCCTCCACCAGCCTGGCCCCGTTCCTCTTGCCCTTGAGGTCTTATCCCTGGAGCAGCCCTGCCCCAGCCTCTTCAGACTATCCTGGGTCTGAAACCTGCAATGTTATTCATTATGGTTCAGAGGCAATTCTCAAAGTCCAGTTCAATGGAATGTTATGCTTCAACCAGAATAGAACTGTAACCAATCAAATTTATATTAAGGGTAAATATCATTAAATATATTATTAATATGAAAACAAAGCCTATCTTACAAATATGTAGTACATGCACCCCAATGTTCATAGCAGCACTGTTTACAACAGCTAAGACATGGAAGCAACTTAAATGTCCATCGACAGAGGAATGGATAAAGAAGATGTGGTGCATATATACAACGGAATATTACTCAGCCATAAGAAGGAATGAAATATTGCCATTTGCAGCAACACGGATGGACCCAGAGATTATCATACAAAATGAAGTAAGTCAGAAAGAAAAAAAGACAAATACAATAAAGTAGAATTATATGTGGAATCTAAAATATGACAAAAATGAACTTATCTATGAAATAGACTCACAGACATTGAGAACAGATTTGTGGTTGCCAAGGCGGAGGGGGGTGGGGAAGGAACGTGTTGGGAGTTTGAGATTAACAGATGCCAACTACCATGTATAGAATGGATAAACAACAAGGTCCTACTGTACAGCACAGGGAACTATATTCAGTATCCTGTGATAAACCATAATGGAAAAGAATATGAAAAAGAATATAATATGTTTATGTTTAACTGAATCACTTTGCTGTAAAACAGAAACGAACACAACATTGTAAATCAACTATACTTCAATAAAATAAATTTTAAAAAATGTAGTACAAAACACAAACCTACTTTAAAAGAGCCCCCAAAATAAAAACAAAAATTGAAGCTCCTAAAGAATGTTTAATCCAATTAGCTGTCACAGGGTATCTACATTTTCATTTCCTACTCACTTCAATAGAGTTTCACAAGTTTTCCCTCTACTTCCCCCTTTTACAGGGCAATAGTATCCTAAAAGGTCAAAGTTAGGGGCTTTTTAAAGAGGAAGTTTGTGTGTTAAAAGAGAAGTTTCTATAAAAATGTACCCCATGGACAAACCTCTTAGATAGCCTCATCCACCACAGGGCAGACAGCAGAAGCAAGAAGAACTACAATCCTGCAGCCTGTGGAACAAAAACCACATTCACAGAAAGACAGACAAGATGAAAAGGCAGAGGGCTATGTACCAGGTGAAGGAACAAGACAAAACCCCAGAAAAACAACTAAATGAAGTGGAGATAGGCAACCTTCCAGAAAAAGAATTCAGAATAATGATAGTGAAGATGATCCAGGACCTCATCCTGGAAAAAGAATGGAGGCAAAGATTAAGAAGATGCAAGAAATGTTTAACAAAGACCTAGAAGAATTAAAGAACAAACAAACAGAGATGAACAATACAATAACTGAAATGAAAAATACACTAGAAGGAATCAATAGCAGAATAACTGAGGCAGAAGAATGGATAAGTGACCTGGAAGACAGAATGGTGGAATTCACTGCTGTGGAACAGAATAAAGAAAAAAGAATGAAAAGAAATGAAGACAGCCTAAGAGACCTCTGGGACAACATTAAACGCAACAACATTCGCATCATAGGGGTCCCAGAAGGAGAAGAGAGAGAGCAAGGATGCAAGCAAATATTTGAAGAGATTATAGTTGAAAACTTCCCTAACATGGGAAAGGAAATAGCCACCCAAGTCCAGGAAGTGCAGGATAAACCCATACAGGATAAACCCGAGGAGAAACACACTGAGACACACAGTAATCAAATTGGCAAAAATTAAAGACAAAGAAAATTAATGAAAGCAGCAAGGGAAAAACGAAAAATAACATACAAGGGAACTCCCATAAGGTTAACAGCTGATTTCTCAGCAGAAACTCTACAAGCCAGAAGGGAGTGGCATGACATATTTAAAGTGATGAAAGGGAAGAAACTACAACCAAGATTACTCTACCTGGCAAGGATCTCACTCAGATTCAAGGGCGAAATCAAAAGCTTTACAGACAAGCAAAATCTAAGAATTCAGCACCACCGAACCAGCTCTACAACAAATGCTAAAGGAACTTCTCTAAGAGAGAAACACAAGAGAAGAAAAGGACCTACAAAAACAAACCCAAAACAATTAAGAAAATGGTAATAGGAACATACACATTGATAATTACTTTAAACATGAATGGATTAAATGTTCCAACCAAAAGACACAGGCTCGGTGAGTGGATACAAAAGCAAGACCAATATATATGCTGTTTGCAAGAGACCCACTTCAGACCTAGGGACACATACAGACTGAAAGTGAGGGGATGGAAAAAGATATTCAATGCAAATGGAAATCAAAAGAAAGCTGGAGTAGGAATACTCATAGCAGATAAAATAGACTTTAAAATAAAGAATGTTACAAGAGGGCTTCCCTAGTGGTGCAGTGGTTGAGAGTCCGCCTGCTGATGCAGGGGACACGGGTTCATGCCCTGGTCCAGGAAGATCCCACATGCTGTGGAGCGGCTGGGCCCATGAGCCATGGCTGCTGAGCCTGCGCGTCAGGAGCCTGTGCTCCGCAACGGGAGAGGCCACAACAGTGAGAGGCCCATGTACCGCAAAAAAAAAAGAATGTTACAAGAGACAAAGAAGGACACTACATAATGATCAAGGGATCAATCCAAGAAGAAGATATAGCAATTATAAATATGTATGCACCCAACACAGGAGCACCTCAATACATAAGGCAAGTGCTAACAGCTATAAAAGAGGAAATCGACAGTAACACAATAATAGTGGGGGACTTTAACACCTCACTTACACCAATGGACAGGTCATCCAAACAGAAAATTAATAAGGAAACACAAGCTTTAAATGACACAATAGACCAGATAGGTTTAATTGATATTTATAGGACATTCCATCCAAAAACAGCAGATTACACTTTCTTTTCAAGTGTGCACAGAACATTCTCCAGGATAGATCACATCTTGGGTCACAAATCAAGCCTTAGTAAACTTAAGAAAATTGAAATCATATCAAGCATCTTTACTGACCACAATGCTATGAGATTAGAAATCAATTATAGGGAAAAAAAAACATAAAAAACACAAACACATGGAGGCTAAGCAATACGTTACTAAATAACCAAGAGATCACTGAAGAAATCAAAGAGGAAATTAAAAAATACCTAGAGACAAAGGACAATGAAAACACGATGATCCAAAACCTATGGGATGCAGCAAAAGCAGTTCTAAGAGGGAAGTTTATAGCAATACAAGCCTACCTCAAGAAACAAGAAAAATCTCAAATAAACAATCTACCTTACATCTAAAGGAACTAGAGAAAGAAGAACAAACAAAACCCAAAGTTAGCAGAAGGAAAGAAATAATAAAGACCAGAGCAGAAATAAATGAAATAGAAACAAAGAAAACAATAGCAAAGATCAATAAGACTAAAAGCTGGTTATTTGAGAAGATAAACAAATTGATAAACCATTAGCCAGACTCATCAAGAAAAAGAAGGAGAGGACTCAAATCAATAAAATTAGAAATGAGAAAGGAGAAGTTACAACAGACACCGCAGAAATACAAGGCATCCTAAGAGACTACTACAAGCAACTCTATGCCAATAAAATAGACAACCTGGAAGAAATGGACAAATTCTTAGAAAGGTATAACCCTCCAAGACTGAACCAGGAAGAAATAGAAAATATGAACAGACCAATCACAAGTAATGAAATTGAAACTGCGATTAAAAATCTTCCAACAAACAAAAGTTCAGGACCAGATGGCTTCACAGGTGAATTCTATCAAACATTTAGAGAAGAGCTAACACCCATCCTTCTCAAACTCTTCCAAAAAACTGAAGAGGAAGGAACACTCTCAAACTCATTCTGTGAGGCCACCATCATCCTGATACCAAAACCAGACAAAGATACTACAAAAAAAGAAAATTACAGACCAATATCACTGATGAATATAGATGCAAAAATCCTCAACAAAATACTAGCAAACAGAATCCAACAACACATTAAAAGAATCATACACTACGATCAAGTGGGATTTATCCCAGGGATGCAAGGATTCTTCAATATATGCAAATTGATCAATGGGATACACCATATTAACAAATTGAAGAAGGAAAACCATATGATCATCTCAATAGATGCAGAAAAACCTTTTGACAAAATTCAACACCCATTTATGATAAAAACTCTCCAGAAAGTGGGGATAGAGGGAACCTACCTCAACATAATAAAGGCCATATATGACAAACGCACAGCCAACATCATTCTCAATGGTGAAAAACTGAAAGCATTTCCTCTAAGATCAGGAACAAGACAAGGATGTCCACTCTCACCAATATTATTCAACAGTTTTGGAAGTCCTAGCCACGGCAATCAGAGAAGAAAAAGAAATAAAAGGAATACAAATTGGAAAAGAAGAAATAAAACTGTCACTGTTTGCAGATGACATGATACTATATATAGAGAATCGTAAAGATGCCGCCAGAAAACTACTAGAGCTAATCAATGAATTTGGTAAAGTAGCAGGATACAAAATTAATGCACAGAAATCTCTTACATTCCTGTACACTAATGATGAAAAACCTGAAAGAGAAATTAAGGAAAGACTCCTATTTTCCATTGCAACAAAAAGAATAAAATACCTAGGAATAAACCTACCTAGGGAGACAAAAGACCTGTATGCAGAAAACTATAAGACACTGATGAAAGAAATTAGACATGATACAAACAGATGGAGAGATATACCATGTTTTTGGACTGGAAGAATCAATATTGTTAAAATGACTATACTACCCAAAGCAATCTACAGATTAAATGCAATCCCTATCAAATTACCAATGGCATTTTTTACAGACCTAGAACAAAAAAATCTTAAAATTTGTATGGAGACACAAAAGACCCCGAATAGCCAAAGCAGTCTTGAGGGGAAAAAAACAGAGCTGGAGGAATCAGACTCCCTGACTTCAGACTATACTACAAAGCTACAGTAATCAAGACAATATGGTACTGGCACAAAAGCAGAAATATAGATCAATGGAACAAGATAGACAGCCCAGAGATAAACCCATGTACCTATGATTAAGTAATCTATGACAAAGGAGGCAAGGATATACAATGGAGAAAAGACAGTCTCTTCAATAAGTTGTGCTGGGGAAACTGGACAGCTACATGTAAAAGAATGAAATTAGAAGACTCCCTAACACCATACACAAAAATGAACTCAAAGTGGATTAGAGACCTAAATGTAAGACCGGACACTGTAAGATTCTTAGAGGAAAACATGGGAAGAACACACTTTGACATAAATCACAGCAAGATCTTTTTTGATCCACCTCCTTAGAGTAATGGAAATAAAAACAAAAATAAACAAATGGGACGTAATGAAACTTCAAAGCTTTTGCAAAGCAAAGGAAACTACAAACAAGATGAAAAGACAGCCCTCAGAATAGGAGAAAATATTTTCAAATGAATCAATGGACAAAGGATTAATCTCCAAAATATATAAACAGCTCATGCAGCTCAATATTAAAAAAACAAACAACCCAATCCAAAAATGGGCAGAAGACCTAAATAGACATTTCTCCAAAGAAGACATACAGATGGCCAAGAAGCACATGAAAAGCTGCTCAACATCACTACTTATTAGAGAAATGCAAATCAAAACTACAATGAGGTATCACCTCACATCAGTTAGAATGGGCATGATCGGAAAATCTACAGACAACAAATGCTGGAGAGGGTGTGGAGAAAAGGGAACCCTCTTGCACTGTTGGTGGGAACGTAAATTGATACAGCCACTATGGAGAACAGTATGGAGGTTCCTTAAAAAACTAAAAATAGAATTACCATATGACCCAGCAATCCCACTACTGGGCATATACCCAGAGAAAACCATGATTCAAAAAGACACATGTGGTTGAGAGTCTGCATGCCGATGCAGGGGACACAGGTTTGTGCCCCAGTCCGGGAAGATCCCACGTGCCGTGGAGCAGCTGGGCCCATGAGCCATGGCCGCTGAGCCTGTGCCTCCAGAGCCTGTGCTCCACAATGGGAGAGGCCACAACAGTGAGAGGCCCACGTACCACAAAAAAAAAAAAAAAAAAAAAAAAAAGTACCCAATGTTCATTGCTGCACTATTTACAATAACCAGGTCATGGAAGCAACCTAAATGCCCATCAACAGACAAATGGATAAAGAAGATGTGGTACATATATACAATGGAATATTACTCAGCCACAAAAAGGAACGAAATTGGGTCATTTGTAGAGATGTGGATGGATCTAGAGACTGGCATACAGAGTGAAGTTAAGTCAGAAAGAGAAAAACAAATATTGTATACTAATGCATATATGTGGAACCTAGAAAAATGGTACAGATAACTGGTTGCAGGGCAGAAATTGAGACACAGGTGTAGAGAAAAACGTATGGACACCAAAGGGGGAAAGCGGTGGGGTGGGGATGGTGGTGGTGGGATGAATTGGGAGATTGGGATTGACATGTATACACTAATATGTATAAAATGGGTAACTAATAAGAGCCTGCTGTATTAAAAAAAATATTAAATATTAAGAAACCTTGAAATTTGCTGCAGTTATGGTTTCAAATTGAGTCTGCTTATAACCATGGTTTATAATTGGCATGATTTCTATTAAAAAAAAAAAAGTACGCCATGGAAGGTTAGGCCTGGACTCATATACAAATAAAAACAAACAAGTGCCACGCTGGCTGGTACTGAAAAATCTTGGACCTCATATACTAAAGGCAAACTTAAAACCAAGACTCCTTGATTGTATCTACTTTTAAACTCCAGTTCAAATAGCATTATAGATTTCAAAGGTGACCTCAGAATATTCTGTGGAAGTGTTAACACAGGATACCTGGAAGAAGTTTAAGACATTTGGGTGAAAACATCTATATTACCTTTATTTTTCATCTAATTTCATACTTCATTTCAATTCCTATTTCATTTTTGGTATATATAAAATCCTCTAAAACTTCCAGAAACTTCCTCCTTATCTAAAAGTGGAGATATCTTCTTTTCTTTTCCAAATAGCTTAAAACAATGGTTCTCAAACTTCAAAGTGCATCAGAATCACTTGGAGGCTATTAAACCCCAGACTGCCAGGCCCCAACCCTAGAGTTGCTGACCAGTAGGTCTGAGGTGGGCCTCAGAATCTACGTTTCTACCAAGTTTCTGGCTCATGCTATGCTGCTGGCCCAGTGGCCACACTTTGAAAACCACTGGCTTAGAAGACACAATTTTACCTTACCTAGTCCATTTAATTTTTTCAGTTTCAGGCTCATGCGAAAATCCCAAGGAACAAAAGATAATATAATAGTTTATACGTATCAAAGGTCTACACAAATGTTAGTTTTGGTAATTATAACTAAAAGGATGCTAGTTCTGACCTGGCAGGAACTCCCCCGGGTCTCCAGAGAGGCAATTTACCAAGAAGTGACTTTGTGGTTGGCTTAAAGTTAAGGATGGTGCTTTTTTCTTTCTTACTCCTTCTGCTGCCTTTCACATTCAGTGGGGTCTCCTATCTTACTAGAGATTTGATATTAAAAGCCATGAGTTGGCTGGACCCATGCCTGAAATCATATTACAATTTCCTGGGCTTTTATTAGACTTTACTGTATACCTGTTGAAAAAAGCCAGTGGAATGAAGGGAGGATGTACCTGGGGATCTACTGGTCTGAGCATGGGGGGTGTCCGAGCAGGCTGAACCCCACTGATGCTGAAGGACTCCGACCGTGGGGGCAGGTTGGGGTCTGATATCCTGTTGGCAACCTTGTGAGGCATGGCAGGTGAACTCTGCCGGTTGAGCCTTGACCGTTCTTCTACCTAGAAGCCAAAAAATGAAAAAAGAAAGAAAGAAAGAAAAAAGAGTACCTCAATGGATGGAAGCTGATTTACTTCCTAGTTACGATTTTCTGTAGTCACCTGCACAGCCATTTTGTATCCCTCTGATCAAATCACTTTAGAAAGATGAAGCTCTCCCTATCTGCTCTGCATCAGAAATTTGCAAAATGCTCTTTCTGTCAAGAGTAAATACTAGCGTGAAGAACTCACAGAACACTTAACCATCATCCTTCCATCACCCATTATCTCGTGCTATTCCGTTGGCTGGGAATTAGGGATCTGCTTAAGAGTTTACCGTGCGTTAGTTGGAACACCGTCCTGCTAATCGGTCACCAAGCCAGGGGTCAGTGAGGGAGAGAGGTAACTACGGCGGGCATTATGATTGCTTGGGGACAATAGAAAACTGCTTTGAGCTGACTCATGGGACAGGGCAGGAAAGAACACAGGAGGGCTGGCAGGAGGATAAGCTGAGCGTACTCACCGCCATTGATTTCTTCACATGCCCTACTCATGGGCAAGTGGGCCTCTCACTCAATAAGCATGGCCTGTCTTATTTTTTATTTATTTATTTTTCTGGTACGTGGGCCTCTGACTGTTGTGGCCTCTCCTGTTGTGGAGCACAGGCTCCGGACGCGCAGGATCAGCGGCCATGGCTCACGGGCCCAGCCGCTCCACGGCATGTGGGATCTTCCCAGACCGGGGCGCGGGACCCGTGTCCCCTGCATCGGCAGGCGGACTCTCAACCACTGCGCCACCAGAGAAGCCCTGGCCCATCTTAAACTGACTTCCCGTATCATTTTCTTTTTCTCTCTTTTTCTCCCTTTCTTTTCGGGTGTCTCTCCCGGCTCTCTAGAATACACTGTCCCAGCACCTTCTTTCCATTCCAGCCTGGGCTCCACTACCTCCCTCTACCCTCCTCCTGCCTGTTTCTCCACACATGGCACTCATTCTTGCTACTCCTCCTCTCCTCTCCCTCCTCCAACCCTCTCTCCTTTCTGGACACTTCATTTCCTTGTCATTCCCTTTCTGCAGAATCTCTCTCAGCCCAGAGGGGATAACTGATCAGAAGTGCTTTACAGGGAAGGTTCTCTTTACAGGCAAAAGTTACCCTTGGTAACTTATTTGCTGCAGACAGACCATGGCAGAGGACAAATTAAAGGAAATTTTAGATAAACAAAATGTACACCGCAAGACAGGATTTAAAATCTTCGACAGCTTTAAGAGGTCTAGCACTTTTCTTCCAGGTCCACCTTGCCCTGCCCTTTATTTCTTTAGGGTCAATTTGACAGTTGTAATTTCCAAATTCACGGGGGGAATGCACCCTACCCTGATGACCCGTAACTCTCTTCTGCTGACTCACTATCTTTGTGTTGCAAGAGCCTGTCATGGAACCCACATGCAGGTCCTCAAGACATATTTGTATGTCTCAGCGAAGAGCTTTTTTAATCTATTTTACTTCCTGATTTGAAAGGAAAATTCAAAAGAGCTATTCTTTCCCATCCTCCCTACCTTATTTTGAATCTTCCTAGAGGCAGACTCAGTCTCATACACAAAATAAGTCTGTTTTTAAAACTCTCAAATCAACTACAAACATGTTAACATGTGCCATAGTGTAGAAAACCACCCTCTTGCCTCTACTTAGTGGTAATTTGAACACCTCTTCCCTGACCGTGGCTGTGCAGGGTACATACAATTGGCATCTAGGTGACTTTGGTTTTGAAATTCCACGTCCCAGAAGCTTACCACATACCAAATAAGATTAGCTGCAAAAAGCCAGGAATATAAACCAGAACATGTATACTTTGTATGTGTATGTGTGCAAAGTATTACATCAGCAACAATGGGCTATTACTGCATTGAGCAAAAGGAAATAACAAAGCCTGACTTGAGATAAGACCACAAAGAAGAGAAAGTCCTGCAAGGACAACCACAGATAAACTGAGACCAAGGCATGCAATGTATTGCTTTTCCAAATACTAGACTCTTTGAAAAGAAGGTGACTATTTCCAGATGACTGGAATTAGTCAAATATTAACCATTTTCTTATTTCCAGGGAAGATCATTAAATAGATAAATCACATGTATAAGTACCCCTCACTACCTGAACTCTCACCATCCAAACCATTGCTGTCTGAGGTCAGGAATCCAAGAGGTTTGGACTCATTTTCAGATAAATACCTGGCTATCCAAACTATAGCCACTTATTACCTGACATTTAGGAGCCAAATATTATAAGGGAGTGAAGAGTACTTGCTATTATTGTTTTTTTAGCTGTAAAATATCCTCAGACTATTTTAAACCCACATTCAGAAACAGCACATTAAAAATAACAAAGTCTGTCCCCCAAGACTCCATCTTGAACAAAGAAATTATATTTGAGATAAAGAATTTTTTTGGCAACTGCCAGTAACAAGGCTCCAGTAAAGGCGCCACCTTTGTCTCTAATAGGACTGTGGGCCACACGGGCCCTAAAGCTGTTGTTAGAAATGAATGGGGCACAAAGTGGGGTGCTAATTTTCACAGGCAGTTAATGGGTTTAATTAGTCGAGTGTAGCTATCACTAATGTACTTCTAGTAACATTTGCTATGCCTTCTCTAAGTTAAATACTAAATCCTACCATTACTATGTTTCAGTTTGTGCCATCATAAATATATGGTGTGAATAATCTATTGTTATACCCAGCAGATTATTTCAGGATAAGTCCAATGTGGTGAAATTTCCTGGGTTGAAGTTTGTCCGAAGAAATTTGAAAATCTATGTGACAGGTGTAACAATGAGGCATCCGGCTACTTTGTCTCAAGAAAATCTGGTCCTAAAGTCTTTAGGAAGATAATGCTGCCTGTTGCTTTTGCACCAAAGGGTATTGGAGCAAATATATCAAATTAAACATCCAAATAACAGTTTCAAATGGACAGAGGGGAAGCTGGCCTTTCTGCTTATTTTGCTACTGGGCAAAGGCCTGTCTCCTGATTCATCACATCTTATGTCTACTAACTGAACAGCGAGTGAGACAAAAAAGAAGGTGTTTTCCCCCAGATTAAGAATATTTTGTGATTAAAAACTGGCTTACAATCAAGATATGTTTCAGTCTGCTTTTCATGATACTAAAAAAAAAAAAAATCTATTAGCTGAGTCTTTGCTCCAACCTCTTGCTGCCAAGAAGTTGTAAAATATCTTAAGTACCATCAAAAAAGAGTGTTCTAGTAGCATCAGATAAACAGTGTCAAGGTGCTAGACCATAACAAGACATCTATAACAAAGGATTTCACACTTGACGGGATTATCAATAAATACAGAGAACAATACTAGGAGAGACTGATCAATTTTACTATAGAATCAGGTTTTCTTCTTATTAAAAGGATCATTTTAACATCAAAACTAAAATAACTTTGGAGAGGTTTGGATAACTTCCACAGAAATGCTATACTATTTATTACAGCATTACGGGGAGAAAGAAAAAAATAACTGTGGTCTCAGAAATAAAATTCTGCTCCAGGCAGGACTGTGTTATCCACTGGGTACTGAGAGTCATGTCTAAGGTCTTTGAGATATATAAAAGTTGCATGAATACAGACGACCTGAAAAGAAACACGTTAATTACAGTATTTGAAAAAATTTCAAAATAAATAAAAATACATTGAAACATGTATAAGTGTAAACATTATATCAGTGTCAACTGTTAAATTGTTTTGTACATTTGAGAACAATTTATAGCTTCCAGTGTCTCACTTAGCAATAATGAATGATAGCTGCTGAGAGAGAATTTCAAAACAAAATTATAGAAGTAATTTTTTAAATGTTGACAACAAAATATATTTACTATTGTCATATGGGTGCATTTTAATAATACTTTATATGACTGTAGGGTCTGTGGGGTTTACGAAGCTCTTAGAAGGCCTGCCTTAAGAGCTAACATGTGGTGAATTGAACACAATCGTATGGGAATATTTTTTCCCCAACTGGACAAAACAATTTGATTTTTGTCTTTACTGGCAATGTTGGAGGAAGAGAAAGAAGTCCAATGATTTTTAAGTCCTCGTTAGGTACTCTGACCCTGCACTCACTGGGCACATGAAGAGCTGAATCACGCTGTCTTTTGGCAAAACCACATGGGCAGATGGCTGCTGAGTAAGACTGGTGCTATCCCTTCTCTGGGGCACCTTTGAGGACAGGGGAGGCTCTCATTCATAGGGAATGCTTAAAATGTAACCTTGTCTAAAGATAAGGGCCTGGACTAGTTTTCCAAGATCTACTCCTAACCACTGATAGCACAGAAAAGTACAGATCCTCATGTGAGTGGAGCACATAACTTAAAAGTAATGAGGCAAATCTTTGGCAAGCTGAGATGGGAAATTAAAAACTGTGTATCTATCACCGGGGAGAGGTAAGTGGAAGAGATGGGAGATGCATGTGAAATCCCAACCAGAAACAACAGAGGCAAAACACTTATTCCTTGTGGGCAACAATGGCCTTGGGAGCAAAACAGAAATATGTTGAATCATGTATTTCATTTGCATTTGTACAGCGCCTACAGTTTCAATGGCACATTCACATACATGGTTGCCCAGGATCCTCCCAACCTTGAGACAGGAAGTATAGGTGTGGAGGCTGCACCTCAGGAAGACTATGAGACTTCCAGGTCACAAAGACCGTAAGTGGAAGAACTTGAACTCAAACAAGCTCTTTCCTATTTCCTGTCAGGTCTCTCTCATGCTAAATCTTAAGAGAGATAAGCAGAAACTGAGGAAAGATGGGAAAAGAGCCATAAACTCTCTAAATAGTAATATGGGACCTCATATATAAAATAATTCATATAAAAAGAAAAAACCATCAGTGTAGAGCAGAGAAAACAAGTGGAGAAGAGTTCTTATGTACAAGGATTTCAAAGTCCAATGGGCTGATGGGATATAAAGAGACATCTTGGCCCATCATTTGCCAAATAAAACCATGGCCAGATGACTGGCATGCATCAGAGAGAAAGAACATGATGAAGTGTTAAAAAAAATATTAAAATACCATCGCATGCAACACTCATGTAGACAGAGCATTCTGTCACTGCTGTGTGCTGGTGAAAATTAAAAAATAATTATTGCCAGGCCGAGACAATCACATGCCATTATAAGAAACAGGAATCTGTACCATTAGAAAGAAAGGGCATTATAAGAAAAGGAATATCCATCTTTCAAAAAGTGCCAGTGGGAAAAAAAACCCTTCAAATTTTGCTGATGTTTAACAGAATATCATATTGATGTTTTCACAAAACAAATCTGACTTCCATTCCAATCTAGAAACGGCAGAGAATTTGAAAGGGGTGAGACTGACCCCCACTCCTCCTTTTAATGGAGACATTAATGTTCCTTTCTGGCTGAAATCTGAAAATCAAAGTCAAGGTAACATTTAGGACAACTAGAAAACTCAGTAAAAGGAGAGAGAGAAGAGCTCAAGATTTGCCAATAACCAAGTATTTTCAT
Source organism: Phocoena phocoena (assembly GCF_963924675.1). NCBI lineage: Eukaryota > Metazoa > Chordata > Mammalia > Artiodactyla > Phocoenidae > Phocoena > Phocoena phocoena. Next base: position 50,590,516 of record NC_089222.1, read on the forward strand.
TTGTTCTTACTACATCCGACAGATTAATAAGAAAGGAGATGAGAAATGTGATGATTTATGTTTTACAAAATGAAGCAACGAAAACACAGAGGATGAAACATTATAACAATATTACACTGCTAGTGAAAAAAATGTCGATTGGAAATAAGGAAAAGTAAGTGGATGGAAAAGTAATCAAAGAAGGAAAAACCACCCTGATGAGAAGGTATAGAGCTGAGTTAGGAAACAAATACGGGAGCAGATTACAGAAGAGGCTGCTGTGGGTGGAAGATGGCCAGGTGGTGTCTTCAATGGCATATGGGGCAAAAAAAGCCCAGACCCTCTATCACAGGAGACCATGGTATAGCTGCTGCCTACCCATCCCTGGTGAGGATATTTTCAAATTATATTCTCACAGAGGATGCCTTTGAAAAAGAAAATGGTACCTTTTATTCTACCTCCAAAAGAGAGTTTAACCCACGTTCTTTTTATTGGTTGATAATTAAGATACTGCTGAGCTAGAAATTCTGTCCATATCTAAAGTCTTGAAATGTATTTCACTGTCTGGCTACTTTCAACCCCACCTACCTCCTACTATAAGAAGAGAAACCTGTAAATAAAGCTCTAGAAGAAAAGTTCATACATTGCTGATTAGAATCATTGAGAGATCAGGAAAATAAGGATTCTCACACTCATTTTTATTCCCATTTTAAGAAGTGGGTGTTAAAAAAATGATGAATTAAACTAAAGCAGACAACTATTTGTTCTTATTTGTATACCAGTTGCTCCAACCCCCAATTTAGCACCGTCACTCATTCTATCTAAATGTTTCATCTTTCTTCTAAAATATGAATACCCACTCTAAGACTTGGGAACTGTTTCATGGATAGGTGGTTAGTTGGAAGCAGGATTATGTTAAACACACCCAGGAGGATAGGATTAAATCTAAAATCCTAAAAGAATGTTCCCACATGTCTAAAAGTCCATGAAGCCCAAAGGAAGAACTCCAGCTGTCAGGAAGCCAGGGACCTTGGAAGATGTCACCCACCAGAGGTGGCCCAGACTTAGGATGGCCCGGGAACCTCACATCGGGTGTGCTTGATGACACAGCCCTGCTGTCTGCACTCCCACTGGCTATGTTTCCTTTACTGCTAGGAGCCTGGCTGAGAAGCACAGGGGAATTAAGAGGTCTACAAAACTGCCCTGATGATATCTGCAAAGATTTGCCCCCGGGAACGGCATGGCTTCTGAAAGCTTGGGAACTGTGAATTCGTTCTGAAGAGAGAGGACAGGCCAGGAAATTTAATGATGAGGACAAACAGTAATTAGAAAATAATGAAGTCAAAATGTTTAAGTTCAAATCAAAACATGCTGGGTAGAGGTGGAAAGAAGGAAGTGGAAACTGCTTTACGTTTTCCCCCCTTTTCTGGTACCTTTGTGCATGAGGGAGCTGCACAAGGGACAGAAGAAATTCTGGTATGCTTTGCAAGGTATCATGGTCTTCTCCAATGGGATCTGTTGGCGTCCCTTTCCTAAACTCATGCTTGGGGCTGGGAGCACTGAAGGTCAGGGGGTCATGCATCAAAGAGAGGTCATTTAGTGATGCAGCGCTTCTTAGAGGGGTCGAGGTACTTGTACGGATGCATGAATTCATGCCCCTCCTGCCCCGAGGTACACATGAGTCTCTAAGGCCCTCCTTACTTGCTGTAATGGACAACTGGGGGCTCATCACTTTGGAGATGCTGGGAGAGGACACACAAATGACCTCAAGTCCTGACTCTCAAGTTGGGCTACATCTTTGGGAGTGAGATCATCGCTTTGTTGATCTCACTGTGGTCCTTGAGGCTCGCTGAGGCTTCAGTTGCTCTTCAAGACCAAGTCTAATAGGATAAGCTGGTCCACCTTTCTTCCATGAGCGATGCTCAAACAGGGGTCTTGATCTGGAACCATTAATTTCTGCAGGTGCTACTGGCATTAGCTTAGGAGAGGCTAGTTTTTCAGCCTCTCAATACCTGCCATGATCATGAGCTGTGAGTCTGGCTTAGCCGAGGGTTTCAGCTTGACGTGGCTAAAGGATGGTTTAGCAGTGGAGGAAGGTGACACACCTCTGCTAGCCAGGAACCGCATCAGCTGCTGTTGGACGGCATAGTGATTGTGCTTAGCTGGAAGAACAGGGGGGTTATTAAGGGGTTGGCGCTGTACCTGGGAGTAGGATCACAGAATTGAATTACTGACCTGGGAGAAAGAGGCAGTTGTTACAGACATAGGTAAATACAAATCGCATTCATAGACTCTCAGGGAAAGTGATCAAAAATGTTCTTGACACTGAATGACTTTTCTCTACAGATTTAGTTTTTAAGTTTTCAAGGTTATTACTTTTGTAAAAATAGTATAAAATCATTATAAAGGATTTAAACATAAAAACATAATACATAAAAGTATTAAAAAGTTTAAAGAAAAAAACTCTATAGTTTCTACTTCCCACAGACAGCCATTATTAACATTAGGACAACATAATTTCAAGCATTTTCTATACATATGTAAGATAGAGCAGAAAATTAAAAATTATACAAATAGGATCTTACGTAAGAAATCAGGTTCTGGTAATATTGTAGTCTAGATAACTTGAAATAAGCTCTAGCTATAAATATCTGAAGATACTAGAAGAAAATGCAGAGTAATATAAATCACCCTTTCAAATGACTAGTTATGCTCACAAGAAAATAAAGGAAATCATTAGTTGACACATTAGTGACAGAACAGAAAACCAGGGTGTCAGGCATATGAGATGACACAGCGACTTCCTAGAAGGGTTGTTGATCTTGGAGAGAATTATTATTTTGTTTGTTTGCCTTACTCATTTGGTTACCACCCTTTTTTTCCTACTATTCAAATAATTTTTAATGAGATTTTTGAATAGCTCATCACAGAGTCAAGTTCCTGAAAATTCTTTCTTAGTCTAGTAGTTGAGCAAATGAAGGACCATTACTTTGAAAGTATTTGCAAAAGAAATATAAATGACCTCTGACCCGGTAAGTGAACCACAATCACAAGTCTGGGTCCCACTGTGTGTTCACTGTTACTACAGAACATGGAATGTTAGTGACAATACTAATGGATCACTTTTAGGGTCTAGGTATGGGTAGGAAATGATCCTACCTAGAATTCCTTAAGTCTTAAGTCATATTCTTCCATGAAAAAGTCACTAAAAATCCTCCTGCCACAAACCCAATTGGATTCCAATAAGGAAAAGGATTTTCTACTTCCTGTTGTGACTTACAAAAAGAAGAACAAATGGATTAAGGTAGAGAAATAATGTTACAGTTGTTCCCAAAGCAAAGCATGTGTGTCTCATAAGGCATTATTTTCCAACTTTGTAGCACTAGTTTAACTCTCTGTTTCTACCGGAGAAACTCATTATGGCCAATTTCTCCAACGCAGCACAGGTACAGGCTGTACTTGCTTGCTGACTTACCTCCTTGGCCCACGCTGGTTTCTCACTAGGACTCATCCCTTCCTTGTAATGGTACAGTGGCTTCTTCTCCACGGGCCTCTGCTCCTGCCGCTGATGCTGAAGGGAAACCAAGTAGTCTCTCTCTTGCTTTAGCTGTCTCTGTAGTCTTTCTGCTTGTCTCTGTTCTTCCAACTGTTTGCGCTTATATTCCTGTCCAGATCAGGAAAGGAGAACAAAGAAAAGGCTAAATCACCATACGGAAACCATTGGCCAGTACCAGTGAAGCATGCAATGGAACCAAAAGAGATGATAAATAACAAAGGACCTTAATACCAACAGAACCACAAGAGGACATCAGGATGTGCCACAGAGATAAACTACAGCCTTGGGTTAGCATCTGCACAGAATGTGGCATTTAATGAAAACACTATTGTTTTAATGGCAACCCCTACAGAATACCACCCTTTGCAAAGTGACTTGCCCTTGGTGAATTGGAACCAAGAAAGTGGCAATAATGAGGACGTTTGGAGGGTCAGCACGCAACCCCTATAAGGAACCGTCCACTTCCTGGTTTAGTAATTAAATCATTCAAACATGTACAATTAAGTACAAAACAAAATAAGTACCTAAAGATACTGCCTAAATCATCTTTTGTTTAACAAAACTTGGACCAACGAAACCATTAGCAAAAACCACGTACAGGCTAAAAAAAATATCACAGTGCCACTGAATAAAAAGTTCAGTTAAAAAAAAAAAAGATACACCAAGAAGCTCATTTGGAGAGCAGTGCAGTAATGATAATAAAAAGTACTTCAAGTGGAAGCCGCCTGAGCAGGGAACACAAAATGTTCCCATCGTAAGGGTAAAACTAATAGTCTGCAAATGAAACATGACTACAGAGCTGAGCGGGTCCTTACGGGGCGCTTTGCTGTGATTGTATTCCAGCATGTTGCAAATGACCTCAAACATTGCTCTGCAATAAACACAGTGGGTCTCAAAAACAGTCTGAACTTATAATAAGGCTGGATTCATGTTAAAGTTTCACCAATAGCTGGAGTTAATAAAGAATGCATAACAAGTATATTAAACACGTTGACTCAGCACACTGGGTCAGGAAACGAATTAAGTTTTAGGAGATTCTCCAGGTCCATGAGGCTTGGAGGATCCCCTCCTTCCTGACTGGCATGTTAGAGGAGACCACACACACACACACACACACACACACGTGCGCGTGCGATGAACACAGAGCAGGTCAGCTGGCTTGGCTTTCCCATTACCAGAAGTAGAGCTTGTTCATGCAGTAGCTGCTGCTGCAAGATCTCTAACTGTCTCTGCTCCTCCTCTAACTGTCGCCTGATGTACTCCTGGAGAGGTAGGTGGCAGAGAATTCAGAGGAACACAACGAGAGAAAGAAAGAGAGAAAAAGAACCGGTAATTTCAAAGGTGACAAGAGCTGCCAAGTGAAGTGTGGAAGGAAGGAGGGGAAAAAATACCCAGACACCTCCTCGCTAAACAGGAAAGGTACCCCGCACCGAAGCAAAAGCGTTTCCGTGCAGTCAAAAGCACAAGCCCTCTACCTGCAACTGCAGCGGACTGAGATGGCTCAGTGCTTTGCTGTTAGTTATTCTTTGGTTTGGAGAACCGAGCTATATTTTAAAACTTTTCATGACAGGTTCCCTCTTTAGGGGCTTCCTGAAATGAACAATGCTATAAAGTTCAGAGGCTCCTGTGCAAGCAGCAGGGGTAAAATAATGGTTGAATGCCATCCTGCACTGCCTTTGTAACGGAACCATCTTGCAGTTCCACTGCACTGTCAGAATGTGATTCTAACAAAGAGAGAAAGGGCCTGCATCGATGGCTCCAAGTCCTGGAGACCGGAGCTGCCTGAGTAGAAAAGCTCTTCTGAAGCGATGAAAGGGGAGCCCTTGGCTTGTTTATCACGCTCCAGTGCTACTTTCAAAGTAGATGCCCAGGGTTGGGAAAATCACGAGATCCAGGTGCGTCAGGGGACTTCGGCCCGGGGAGGAAGCCAGGTTGAATGAGTGGGCTTTGCCGAGGTTGTGCGTTTGACTTTTTGAATAGGTGAGAATAGTTGCTTGAGGAAGAGTAAAAACCTGCTTAACCTGAGCAGACCTAAGAGCAGGTGACCCACAGCCCAGAGGCGGCTGGTGCTGGCGCTCCCGCGGGGCCGCCTGTGGGGCCCCAGCTGTACCTGCTCGTGCTCCGCGCGTCTCCTCTCCTCCTCCCGGCGCATCTGTTCCTCGTAGTGCCGCCGCTGCTCCCTCTCCTGCTGCTTCCGCAGCTCCTTCTCTCGCCTTTGTTGCTGTGGGGCGACAAGCAGACAACCGTGAAGGGAAGGGGCAGTGGCGAAGGGTGTCGGGAAGCCAGCAGGACCGTGGTGGTGAGCTCTTAATGACATGCCTGCATGCCTGAGGTTTCCTCGCCTATGCCATTGGGGGACGCATTGGCCAGGATGGGCTGATAGAGAGCAATTCAGTGTTTACCACGCAGGTGGGCTCCCCAGGTTTACACATCTCCCAAGAAGTTCCCATTCAATGCGTCCTCCCAGTTGGCTGATGAAGGTTTCCAAATCAGGGGTAGGTAGAACACCGATGTCTAATCAGTTACTCATTATATATCATCAAACTGTTTGTGAGATGTTACAGGCTTTAGCACATTCGCAATGCTCATGCCATTCAGTCTTTTGGACACCACGTAGGGCAAATGTATCAAGAAAGCAAACACCAGGGGCTTCCCTGGTGGAGCAGTGGTTGAGAGTCCGCCTGCCGATGCAGGGGACGCGGGTTCGTGCCCCGGTCCGGGAAGATCCCACGTGCCGCGGAGCGGCTTGGCCCGTGAGCCATGGCCGCTGAGCCTGCGCGTCTGGAGCCTGTGCTCCACAGCGGGAGAGGCCACAGCAGTGAGAGGACCGCGTACCGCAAAAAAAAAAAAAAAAAAGCAAACACCAGAGAAGGGAAGTGACGTGTTCAAGGCTACACAGTAACTGTGACTGTGGGCAAAACAGAATCTACTGACTCCCACCTGGTCACTCCACTTTCTGATAGACCCTGCTGCCCTTCTGTTTTGGGGCAGTCACTTTTAAGTGTCAATTTCAACTTGTCACTCAAGTACGATGTTAAGCTCAGGAGCCACCATCATCCCATACAATCATTATACCTCTGAAAGTGGACGTCATGGCAAGCATCTTTCATGCTTTATCCTATTTCATCTGCACAAAAATCTTTTCAGGTAGATGTAATTAATACTACTATCTCCTATTTTAAATGAGAAAACAGAGGCACAGAGAGATTAAGTAGTTGTCTGAGGTCATGCCCACATTCAAGGTCATACTCAGTAAGCGGTGGAGCTTGATTTCAAAGACAGGCAATGTGACTCTAGTCTGAACTCAATTAATACAGAAGATGAAGAGGCCACAGGAGTGACAGATCATAATTAATCCAGTCCTTCATTATATTCTCAGTAAGGAAAATATCTTAGGAGTAGTGACCGGAGCCAAGGTCTCCTAGGTAGGGATGGTACCATTCCCCAATCCTTGGAGCATCTGGCATGTGTGGGACACTCATACATTACAAAGTGTTTCCCCGTACCACACGCCAGTAGTGCCTCTTTTGAGAAATGTTGCAGGCCCTTTGTGTTGGAGCCCCGTACTGGCACTAGGATTTCTTCTTCCTCAAATACAAGGTTTGGAGGGGCCGATCAGAGGGTCCACTCCCCTGTAACAGTCTCAACAGCACTTCACTGCCTTGCTGAGGAAGCATGGGGTATCCGAAATAAAATGGGCTGTGACTGTATCTCACCGAGACGTTAGCTCTATAAAACCTGGGAAACAGCTGTCTAGGACAAAACCTCTCTGTCCCAAGCCCAGCTAAACCAACCACAGATAGTCAAAGTGCCAAAGAAGCCCACGAACGAGGTGGCCTTCCTGATGTGGCTGGTGCCTGCAATCCTCCAGACCCGCTCTCTTCCAACAGTCTCTGAGGCTTGGGAGATAAACTGCATCTTTTGAAACCCAATGTCTATCACTTGCAGATGAAGAATCGTTTGTCCATCTTAGATTGTAGGCAATGGGGAGCCGCTGGAAGTCTATATGCCATCAAATGCCATGACCAAACCTGCATTTTCAAGGGGGCTCCTACCCGCCACGGGATGGACAGGACTAGAAGCTGAAAATGCAATGTGAGGCCATTCTATGGATCCAGACAGAAGATGACAGGGCACCCATGAGCTAAGCAAAGGCAGCTGGAGAATCCATGTTCGTAATTGCTGCTGAGACGCAGCCAAAAGGAAGAAAAACTAAAATCTATCCGGATTTCCAGTCATTCCAACAGGACTGTAGTGGATGCCAACTTAGAAGCAGAAATTAGAATTAGGTCAAAAATAAAACGGGCAGAATTTCGTGACTATGGGGTGAGTGGTGAGTGAAGTTTCTGGCCCAGGAGCATGGCAGGTGGTGTGATATACAAATTTAGGGATGGGAATGAGGGGTGTGCTGGGGGGCAGGGATGAGTCAAGTTCCAGACATGTGATTATTTGTTTTACAGAAAAATAATACAGGAAGATGCGAGTAGAAAACATCATCATAGGAACTGACTGAATAATTTGGATTACAGACCCAAAACAGAGATATTTCCAACACTCAACCAAAGTGAATCAATGCTAGCACAGAGAATAAAATAATTATGTGTACAGATCTGGCTCCTGGCAGGAAACAGCCCTCATTTAGCTAACATTTCAAGTTTTTTACTCCCACCATCAGTCTCCTTGAGGAAAAAATATAATCAAGGCTTTTGAAGATTTAGCTGATTTTTATGTGAAGGATTTGTACATTTTTCAACCCCCTTTCCAGGAATCAATACTGTTTTATAATTACAGGCCACTCAGGTCCCTGTGCAAGGTGTACATAGTGTTGATTGCAACTCAGGAGAGTCTGGGCTTCCCAAGAACTCTGTAGTTTCTGAAAAAGACACTCTAAAGTGACTAATAATTAATAATGATCTCATCTGGATCAGCTGCTGCTAAGGCATGGAGGCATCTGCCAGGGCCTTGGCTCCTGTGGTGAGGCTGGAAAAATAAATCACTTCCCCAACCTTGCGGAAGGCACCTCGCCAATTTCTAGCTACTGTACCTCAATGTTAATCACCTTTCCAGGAAAATTGTTTGCTCTCTCTCCTCCTGGCTGTGGGACCGTTTGAGGCGACATATCAAAACATGTCAGAGAAAGACCAAGTCCCTGGCCTCAAGCAGACACCTTTACAAAGCTCTGATGACTCTTGCTGGAAGTAGCAATCGGAGACAAGGCCTGTGCTTGACCCCCACTGGACCCACCAGCCCCTCACGGGGGGCCTAGCACCTGGCAGGTGCAAAGATTTTGTTCAATTGAACCGAGTAAGAAACTTGCGGCAAAAGCAGACAATTCAGTACCATCCTAATTTTTTTTCGGCGGCGGGGGGGTACATTTCCCTTCCTATCAGTGCTTATAGCATACCATGCCTTATGTTATGGTTATTTGAAATGCCTCATTTATTCTGCAATCTAGATCGTGGGCAGGGTCTCTGCTCTACTCTGGTTTTTACCTCTCACTATATCCCATAAAGGGCCTGATACCACTGATGTTTGTTGTTTTATATACTATAGATGGGGCAGCAAGAGAAGAGGAGAAAGGCTCACAGAACCTCAGACCATCCCTTCACCCTTTGACACCCTCCCGGCCCAGAATATTCTTTTATGCTGAGCATAGACAAGGCTTGGAGTGTTTTTCTAAAAAGAGAGCCACCCACGATTGGCACTGGCATGGGATTTATTTTCCATCTTAGAGAAAGGCAGGAAAAGAAAATAAGGGAATAGGAGTCTAAGCTGGATGGAGTAGAAAAGGGAAGAAATAAAAATTTTTCGAGGGACGTCCCTGGCAGTCCAGTGGTTAGGACTCCAAGCTTCCAGTGCAGGGGGCCCAGGTTCGATACCTGGTCGGGGAACTAAGATGCCATATGCCACGCAGAGTGGCCAAAAAAAAAAAAAAAAAGCATAAATAAAATAAGATAAAACTCACAGCGCAAATAATTCCGAAAGAACTTTCAAAAAAAAATTCTAAATGTCACTGAGTTACGCATAAAGATGACAGTGGTTCTGTCAAAAAAGAATAGCTTAAACCAACTACTCTAAACTCTTAGCAGGAACTTCCCACTCCCCCACCCCAAATATACTGAACTGCCTAGAAGTACATTTTCATCCACATCTTCTTGGAGCCATCTCCAAAAATTGCAGCACATAAAACTAGACATTCAATAGGTTCTTACAAGTTTCTTAATTTTTTTTTCTGGTTGGGGAATGACCGATAATACCTACTCTGAAACTTTTCCAGGCTAAAGTCATTGTTGCCTTGATCCATAGAGTAGATCAAGGGGTCTTTTTGTCCCTTTGCCTTCTACTGGTGTTCCTAAAGAATGATTCTTTTAGCACAGTTTTTATCTTCCCCAGTGGGTGCTCCCCCCAGGCCACGGCCAGGTGAAGGCTGTGTGGCTGTACTTTCAAGTATGTTCATTTTAATGGAGGAAATAATCCTGTCCCCTTCAGCTCGTCAAGAGCATATTATCTTAGCCCTTAACTATTCAAATTGCATTAAAGTTGTGAGAAATAATATACATGTGTGTTCATCACAAAGGCCATGGAGTTGCTCCTTCTTTCCTTTTATTCCTTTAAATGTTCTTTTTGGATTAAGCTTAACCAGTAGAAAGATGTGTACTGCACCAGGGTGCTCTGGCCTCGTAGAAGTGACTTTGATGACCTGTTAGAACATGAATTGCATTTTACAGTATTATGAGGAGAGTGGAAAAAAGCTAAGAAGTGCTGAGTTTATTCATATAAATAACTCAGACATTATTCCTAGCACTATTCAACCATTCCCAGGTGAGTGCACCGGTGGTTTTTTGCAGTACGCGGGCCTCTCACTGTTGTGGCTTCTCCCATTGCAGAGCACAGGCTCCGGACGCGCAGGCTCAGCAGCCATGGCTCACGGGCCCAGCCGCTCCACGGCATGTGGGATCTTCCCGGACCGGGGCACGAACCCGCGTCCCCTGCATCGGCAGGCGGACTCTCAACCACTGCGCCACCAGGGAAGCCCAAGTGCACGGGTTTTCAATGATCTCAGAAAGCTTGCCTGAGCAATGGGTCTACTCTAATCCGGACAACATGAATCTTGACCCATTCAAGTCTGCCTGTTTCCTTAGCTGCTAAGACTTTCAGAGTCAGACGGGGACCCACCTCTGGCACCCAGACACCACGTTGTATAGGCGTTCTATGAACTGACCCTACCCTGGCTTCATCTTGCTTTCTCTTCAACTTTACTGTTCCTTTCTACCTTATTTTTCTTGTTTATTTTATTTCTAGTTTCTGCATTAATCTTTGTAAGCCACCTTAAAGCATCTTTTTGGAATGAAAAACAGTCATAAAGAGGAGTATACACAGGCAAACAACAGCTTGGCCCTCCACGTCTTTTGAAACCTCAAAATCTCCCTTGGGAAGATCAAAATGGAGATAAATGAGAAACTGTAGACTTGTCATTTGGTGCTTTAAACTCGTGAAGATGCCACCTCTGTGTCTGTCAGCTGAGCATGTGATTAACGTCATTTTCCCAGAAGTGGGGAGCAATTTGCTCTGATGCTACCACACCCTCTCATTGGAGAAGTGGTTAAACTGAACTACAGTGATGTGTCTAGAACTGGCTGGAACCTACAGGGAAACTTAGCCCAATCTCCTATCTAATCTAAAACTCTGTACCACGGACCAGAGCAAATATGGCTAAGTACAGCTCACCCATCATTCTAAGGATACAGGATCTTTGGAAAAAGCCCAGGGTTGTAATCTGTGTGTATGGTGTTCTTTTTCTGGTTTTTTGTTTTTTGGTTTTTGTTTTTTACCAAAAGAAGTATTTCATTCTATATTATTCTAATTGGAGCCTCACATTAGCCCTGTTGGGTGATGCAAATGTCATTTTCTTTATTTCCCTCATTTAGAGACTTTTAGGAAGGTTCAATTCCTTGTCAGTGGCCACATAACAAGTTGAGGGAAATCATGGAATGAATACAAATCATCATAACGGGCACTGTCTCTGTGTGCCCGGTAGTTGCTGGGTTGGGTGACTTACATGCTTCAGTTCATTAAATTCCACAATGTGACTCTGAAGTTTATTGCTGTCATTCCCATTCTACAGATAAGCAAACTGAAGCTCAGAGAAGTATACTGCTCCATGTCACATGGCTGGAAAATGGGGGAGCACTGTGTGCCCTACTGTCCCCCCAGTCCCTAGTACCTGGCGGAGTGTTCTATCAATTGGAGAGGCATCCAATCCAGATAGGATACTCTGCTGCTTTTTTCGACTTGCTCAATGTTCAGGTTGAATTTGAGTTTGATTCTTACAACATTCTGGTAGATTTGGGGAAAACAAGGCTAGTTGCCTTCGTGTAAAGGTTTTGGGCCCTTCTATCTTTTACCCACATTGTGTTTCCTATTATACAGACTCAAAGGTAACATTCACATTTGAGAATTAATATCCTACAGGTGCAAAGTGACATATCACCGGGGGAGGGGAGTAGGTCTGAGAGGCCACAGGACCTGAGGGACAGAACACTGGATCAGAAATAGTAGGACTAGATTCCAGTCGTGCTCTGCCACCGATACAAACACTGCAGACCATACCACACAGTCTCAATAAATATTTGTTTAATGAATGCGTGAATGTCGTATGACCTTGAATGAGTCACCTTAACCCAAACCTTCAATGAGGGGGAAGATTAGGTGATCTTACAAGTCTGTTCATTCTAAGAGTCTAAGCAAGAATACGCTACATCGCAAAGCAAAAACCGACGAACAATTCAGAATGAGAAGGGAAGTGAAGCAGAATTATGGCTTGCTCTTGGAGAGCTCTGCTTCTTTTCATCCTGGGTGACTTCCTGGAAGTGGTGAGAGGAGACCCCACTGACTGTGGAAGACCAGAGTGGGCCTCCAGAGGACGGCACAGCAGCCAGTGCAGGATTAAGTCAGGCTCCTTGGGAAGTACCTCAAACCTTCCCCTTGACACAGGGGCTCTCTCTGTTCAAAGACATTCGAAATGAAAGGCCCCAGCGTGGTCTCTCGAATCGACCGCACAGCACACATGCCCCCTCACTTAAATAGGACTGTTCTGTATAAGCTTTGCAGGAGCTATACTTGTGACAAGAGGCATTCAAGCTTCTGGGTACCCCATTTGCCCATTTTAACATCTGTGAACGTTTCAGCTTTGCAAAGACCATTGCATACCACCCACTGCAGGGCAAGGGTATGATTCCTTGCAACTAACACTGGGATTCCAAGCGTTTTTTTAAATAGGGAGGATGAGAATGAGAATGATGGTCAAGCAGTCTGGCACCTCTGAGTTCACTACAAAGTAATCAGAATCACAAAAATGAATAATAATTATTCATGATAAGAACAAACAGTTGGGTAGTGCCTACTATGATGCCAGGCACTGTCCTAAGCCCTTTGCTCATAGTAACTCATTTAGTTCTTATCACAACCCTTTAGGCATGTACTGCCATCATTATCCCTTGACAGATAAGGAAACCGAGGCGCACACAGGCCAATATCTTGCCCAAGTTCACTCAGTTGGTAAGTGCAAAGCCAGAACGAGACTCTGCATCTGGCTCTTGCCATGCTGCCTCTATGGATCTGAAAGACATCTACGGTTGAGACGTCTATATATACAAAGTGAAGGATGTTTTATTAATGCTTTTTCAAGTGGCCATTTCCCCCTCTACCTTCACTTTGCTACCTGTCTTTTCCTCACAGAGACAGTAATCAGAGAACCACTGAGAAAACTAGACCGGCTAGATATACCTCATTCTTTTCTTTTTACACGTACTTTACACTATTAAAGATAAACCATCCAGACGCAAGAGGGAAGAGATATGGGAACATATGTATATGTATAACCGATTCACTTTGTTATACAGCAGAAATTAACACACCATTGTAAAGCAACTATAGTCCAATAAAGATGTTAAAAAAACAAATGAGCTGGAACTGTAAATAACAAGGAAAAAAAAAAAAAAAAGATAAACCATCCAACCCACCCGTTCAGAGCTTTCCTAGAAAATTAACAGCTTAAATGAGACTCTTCTTTTGAGCTCCCTAGCCAACTTTTGATCACTAGGCAGCCCCAAGGCTAAGAAGCACTGTCTGGGTACATGTGGGCCAAGCTAGTCTTTATGCAGGTAGTACGGGGAAAGAAAGTTGTAAACAGGCTGAGCTGCGAGGAGGCTTCATGAAGAATTCTGGTCCTGCCTCTGCTTTGGGTGCTAGTCAGTGTATTTATGAGCTTATCTCTGAGCTGCAGTTTCCCTGGGGAGAACGGTTGGTTTTCCTGGGTATCATTTAGAGGAGCAAGATGGCCCAATGGACAGCCTGAGCACCTATGACTCTGTAGGTTAGTGTAAAAGTCAAGTGCAGATGTAACTCTCAAATTCCTTCTGCCATCGTTCTGAAGACCTAATATGAGGCTTTCAAATTGAGTCCTATGAAAACAAGCCCATTATAAACCAGTTTATTAATACAATGTCTACAGAGAGGGCCACTCCCGTACATCTGGGATGATGGTGAAGATGCTAAATTACATCATATATAGCAAGGTTGCAGGAACTGGTGACATTTGGGCGAGAACACTATCATTGCCTTCAACCATTTCTGGGGCTTAGGTGGAAGGCGTTTTAGTTTTGTTTGGTATAATTTGTATTAATGCAGGGATAGCACAAGGACTTGAATCAATAACAGGATCCATTTTCTAACAGTAGGAGTTGTTCAAAAATAGAATAGGCTGCCTCAAGCCTCTAAAAGTATAAGCAGAGATAATATGTTAAACAGGTTAAATGTCTGTGATGAGTATTGTCAAAGGGATTCTTGCTTTGAGAGAAGAATTGGCTTAGACCACTTTTGAGGTCTCATGTTCCTCAACCTCTAGGATTCCATGAAGCCGCTCATTGACTGAAGAAAACACGAGTGAAATAAAAACAATTCGATTTAAATGTCATGCGAAATAGTACTTTCTGTGAAACTATTTTGTTATCGTAGTTCTATGGTTGGGAACAGCTAAGAATAATGATGGTGTAATGTAAGAGATGCAGACTGGATGTAATAAAAGAGATTCCATGAAGACCCCGGACAACTGAAGGCAGTTGTAATGCCCATTCCTCACTGTCACTTAAAAGCAATCCCTGTCATCCACCTAAGCTGCCCTAGATACACCCAGGGCCAGAAACTTCCTAATGCTGTTTTTTCTTTTCCTTCCGGTATGAAATGCTATAAATATAAAATACTAGCATATCCTTCCCAGTCCCTGAAAGTGTAGAAAGGAGTCTGAGCAAAAGGATTTCAAATATCAGTAGCATTTTAGGCTGCAGTACAGGAATTTCAGCCCAACCTCCTCACCTGGGCAGGAAGCCCCTCCCTTCACAGGACCCAGGTGACCAAGCGGACAAAGCCAGACTCCTGTAAGCATGGCAGGTAAGTTAGAACAGGGTACCTTTCTGGGATCCCCTGGGAAGCAGGATTCCATACATCCATGCAAACCACACGGCCTCTTGAAGCACGTGTGTGAATTACACGCGTGCCCGATGCGGACCTTGTCAGAGGCCGTGGGCAGGCCCTGCCCTGGACAGTAAAAGCATCCACTTTGCCAGCCTGGCTTCCATCTGTTTCATAATTTCTGTTCAGTTATTGAAATAACAGAGCAAAAGCCCAGCTAGCACAGGGAGATCAGCTCGGTGCTTTGTGACCACCTAGAGGGGTGGGATAGGGAGGGTGGGAGGGAGATACAAGAGGGAGGGGATATGGGGATATATGCATACATATAGCTGTTTCACTTTGTTATAAAGCTGAAACTAACACACCATTGTAAAGCAATTATACTCCAATAAAGATGTTATTAAAAAAAACAAAAAAGCCCAGCTAGTAAGCGTTCAATCTTGGTGCCAATGCTAACAGCATCCAGGAAGAAAGAGCTGCTCTACCCCCGACCAGTGGATGCCGCTCGCAGGACTCATTAGGACGCCTACAGTTGATGATTAAGTGAATTAAAGGCTGCTTCTCAGCAGTGCCAGCGAATTAACACTCCAGGCCCTGCAATGGGAGAGTTATTCTTGTTCATGGTGTTTTCTTCCAGCTGAGGGCCTGGGAGCGTGGCCTGTGCGTGGGAACGCAGCATTCCCGTCTCCTGCCTGCTCAGGCCGCAGTCAGCTGTGAGCCCTCACCCGGAAAAGAAATGACTAAGGGCGGCCACAGCAGGCGGATGATGGGAAAGAAAGCTGTTCCTCTTATGGGCAACTCTTTTCTTGATTATTCAGGTACTTGATGCCAGCTACCGTTCTAAGTGCTTTGTATGTAGAAACATTTAATCCTGGAAACTGTTACTCTCCCATTTTATAAATGAGCAAACGGAGGCATAGAGAAGTCATGTCTTGCCCAAGATCACAAAGGCAGTAAGTGGCAGAGTCGGGATTCAAACCTAGGCAATCTCTTACTATACCCCTGACCGTCTTGTTTCTACCTTCCTGGAGAAAGGGTCACTGCCAAGGTGCTGTGTCCCAGGTGCCCAGAAGCTTACTCTTCAGGCATCACAAGAGCTCTACCTTCTTAGGGGTTTTGTTTAGATGCTGGTAGAAGATGAGACTCGATGCAGCCACTGGTGGCGACAATGGGATCATAATTACACAGTGTGGGAAGTGACAAGAAATACTGATGAGAGCATCCATCCAAAAGCAGAGTTTCCCCAGGGGAGGGTCCTCTGAGGCTTGGCTGGGAAGAGGAGATCTTCCAAGGTGGCAGCTGATCCTATAAGATGAGGTGCATCCAGAAAGATGAAGAATGGGCTGCCTCCCTGTGCTGGAAGGCCAGGACTGCTAGCTATGTTGACAGTAGATGCAGACCCCAGCAAGACAAGAGCAAGAGGGCTCTCAGAGAAGAGCCCTCAAAAAGGGATGGAAAAGTAAACAGGGAAGGTACCTTAGAGAATGAAGGAAGACAGGCAATGGGAGATGCCATCTATTCAGAGAACCCTTAAAACGAAACAAAAAACCTAACAACGTTGAAACCACCGGTTGCAAAATGACAATAAAATATTCACCCACCAATGTCAGTCCGTTCTTCTGTCAGGCACTGTGCCAAGCCTTCTGTACCTATGACTACATCTACCCTGCAACAATTCTGCCAAGTAAACAGTATCTTGATTGTGTATATGAGGAAGCTGAGGGTCAGAGAGGGCAAGTAATCTGCCCTAGGTCACGTAGCTAGGATTAAGCCTTGGTCTCCACAGCTTCAAAGCCGGTGTGCTTTGCCCCTACACTAATCTGCTAGTCAGCCACTTAAAAACTGGATATATATTTTTTTCTCTTGATGACATAACCAAATCCCTACCAGTATTATAAAAAAATATCCTTCCTTGGGCTTCCCTAGTGGCGCAGTGGTTGAGAGTCCCGCCTGCCGATGCAGGGGACACGGGTTCATGCCCCGGTCCGGGAAGACCCCACATGCCGTGGAGCGGCTGGGCCTGTGAGCCATGGCCGCTGAGCCTGCGGTCCGGAGCCCATGCTCCGCAATGGGAGAGGCCACAACAGTAAGAGGCCCGCGTACCACAAAAAAAAAAAATATATTCTTCCCAAGGTATGAATAAAAGTTTCCCTGTTGGTACATTTATTTGAATAAATTCAAGAAGGTTTTACTGCCGCATGTAAAAGAGTACACTTTTGGAAATTATACCTCGGACTTCAGCCAAAGGTACCCACTCCAACAATGCTAACAACTAATATTTACTGAGTGTGTTCTAAGTGTTGCTGCTCTTCTAAGTCTTTCTCTGAATTGAATCATTTAATCCTGACAATAGCCCTGGGAGGTAAATGCTACTGTTATTTCTAGTTTTACAGACGAGGAAACTGAGACACTGGAAAGTTAAAGAACTTACATCTAATAAGGAAAGATAACGTCAGCCAAAATACTACTCTCAGCAGAATTTCCCCAAATGCTCTGTTGCTCACTGGCTCTTCTGCAGTTTCCCCTTGATCTCCCTTTTCCCCTTTTTGGTCTGAAAGCACCTGGGAGAAACGACTGAGGTCCCAAAGAGTAACCATACCCACCAGTGGCTTTTCTGCATTTGCGCTCCAGCTGCCACAGCTTCTGTGAAACTGGCCTGGTCACCCTGAGTGAAAGTGAATACTGAGAGGTGATGGGAGCAAATCTGACCACAATGGATGAGCATGTAAGTACGAAAAGTTCTCCAAACGGAAGCACAAGTGGGGCCTATTAGTCACGTTTAACCTGGATTTGACAAGTCAGTTGAAAGCGAGATCCGTCTAGCTCTTGGCGGTTGACAAAGCCAGGTCTTTTACATCCATTTTCCTGGTTAATCCTCAGAACAACTTTGGTGGCGGGAACAAGCTTTCTTAGAAGCCTCCTCGTGGAGCTTAGGAAGTGGGGCTCTGGGGAGACTTAGGGAGCCGCCCAGGCAGGCAGGTGGTGCACGGTGGCCCTCAGATCTAGACCTTCTGATTTCCCGAGCAGGTTGCTTCCTTCTCTCCAAAGCAGAGACGAAACGGATACATTTCTAGAGATTACTACACTAAAACTACCTTTCAAATGTCTTCTTTGTCACTGAAACGAAGGGCTGCTGTTGGCTTACTCCTTTGGGCAGCGTTCTGCAGAGCTGGTCCTGTAACTCCATCGTCCGCTTGAATATGCAGTTTTCTCTGCAACAACATTCAACTCTCTTACGTCCTTATTAGTCTTCCTGCTTGCTTCTCCTCCCCTACTCTTGCTCTCAGAGTCTAGTTCCTAGACTCTCCTCCTCTCGATGTCTACCTCCATGACCATAAACCAATAATTCCCATTTTTCTTCCCATTCTCAACCCCTCTTCTCTGGCTCTAACTATATAATCCAACTGCATCCGTGGCATCACCACTGGCTGCCTCATAGGCAGCTTTAACTCGCTACATTCCAAACTGATCTTATCTGACTGCTCCCAAACCTGGCCCTCCACCTGGACGCTCCAGCCTAACATTGGAGAACCTTCTGTGACCACCTGCACTCCTTCATGGAAGACATCTGATCAACCACCGCATCCTGCATGTGCTATAGGCTCCATCTCTCTCAAATGTGCCCACTTTCCTCAATCCCCACCCAACCACCATCCACCTAAAGCACCACCCTCTGTGGCCTGGGCTAACTGGTCTCTCCTATCCACTCTTGCTTCCTTCCAACCACTTTCCCTGCAGCCCAAGTTTCATTTCAAAAACGCAGATCTGACAGAAAGACAAATATCATATGATATCGCTTGTATGTAGAATCTAAAGAAAAGGGCACAAATGAACTTATTTACAAAACAGAAATAGAGTCATGGATGTAAAAAACAAACTTATGGTTACCAAGGGATGGGGGAGGGAAGGATAAAATGGGAGATTGGGATTGACATGTACACACTACTGTATATAAAATAGATAACTAATAAGAACCTGCTGTATAGCACAGGGAACTCTATTCAATACTCTGTAATGGCCTATATGGGAAAAGAATCTAAAAAAACAGAGTGGAAATGTGAATATGTATAACTGATTCACTTTGCTGTACACCTGAAACTAACACAACATTGTAAATCAACTATACTCCAATACAAAGTAAGAAAAAAAGGATCACATAAAAAAAACAAAAAACAACAGCAAAAAAACCGGCAGATCTGATCATATCCCCTTGGTTGAAACATATCAATGACTTCCCACTATTCTTAGAACAAAATATGAAATCCCTTAACCAGGCTTACGAAGACCAGCAAACCAGCAACACAGTGCCTTGGCTTCCCTGCCTAGCACCCACGCGTGCCCCTCACTGCCTTCAGGTGAACGCTGACCAACAGGCCTCTACGCCCGCCTAGGCTCCCACCCCCGTGGTCTGCTCCCCTAGTGCGCCATTCTGTTCCACCATAGCAGTCTGGCAATGATGGTGAAAATGGTTATTTGGGTGATTATTTGCTGAATGCCTGTCTCCCTCACAGATCTCATCTTCACAAGGGCAGACCATTCCCAGGGTCCAGCATGGCTGTCCGCAGAGTGGAGCTATGCAGGCACTAAATTTGTCAAGTGACTGCCGGTAGGAATAGGACAAAAGTTTTAATTCTACCATACACTTAAACAAACACTTGATCCCAATGTCCTTAAAAGCCCCAGTCACTCACAATAAAAAGCTAAAGGCTTATAGGGAATTTTAGACTCCAGGCTCTCATTTTGTACATCCGTGCTCAACTATTACTGGCCAGTAAGATACTGGTGGTATTTAACTTTTTTTTTTTTTTTCTGGTGATAGAACCAGAGCAGTATAATATCTTTCAGCTAGAGCTGGTTGTTTTTACAACTGGATGATGTTATGATCGCCTTGAGGGCACCAAATGAGATCTCGGTGGCTTAAAGAACTGAATACAATTCTCCGAAGAATAAAACTTGCTACCATGGAGCAGGTTCGTGCTCCTGGGGTCAATGTGATTCATTTCTGGGACTCAAAGATACTCTCCCCACAATGAAGGTATAGAAAGAAGGCTCTCAGCTAGTTGAAAAATATATATAGTAATTACTAACATCATTTCAAAACTCTTGAGCAGAATCAAGCATCACCACCAATCTTCCACCCAAGGTTGGTCTGAAAAGATGACCAGAGTAGGTGCCCCAGCACCTCAGGGTCCTGATTCCTGGACCCTAACTCTGTGATGGAGAGTAAAACAAGTTGTGCATTGACTAGGCCAAGTGCCAGAAACTTCTACTGAACTGAATAAAAATAGAAGAAGCCCTCTACGTACTTTTTCTCACTATTGATGGACTTAATCATCTTAGCTGGGTTTAATCCGATTCTTGGAACTTAGTTATAAATTGTACTTTATCATTGGTCAAAAGCGGTGTCGTGTACCTACCATTTAATTGGCCTGAAGCCACGTCCTTTTCATGAAACTGGTAAATGACTACATTCAGTGTACAAAGTCCTAAGAATATACAGATCCTGGTTTAGAACCTAGCCAAAACCACATGGTTGCCTATAAATAGCAAAGGGCAGACGAGGATTCCTTAGAAACTCTGGTCGGAGGTGACATCTGAGATCACTGAGGAAGTCAGAGGCTACAACCCACACAGCCTTGGGTCACCAAAGGGGTGTCTGAAGGGCCTTTATTTGGAAAAGGGCATGTATTTCCCAGGATGCCTACACAAGGCCACCTGGCTCACAATGAAGCGAAGTTCACGAGCCTAACTACCGGCTTTAACTGTTTCTATGTGACAATGTAGTGCAAGTTCCTACTCGGCAACAGAAACAGAAGTGGTCACCACAGGCCAGGGCAGCAGACGTGGATGGGATCCAGCAGGACCGGAGGCGGGAGAGGAATCCCGGGTGGCGGGGACAGTCATCACTTAGGGGTTCAGAACTTACAGTCATCTGAGTATTCAGTATTTCTTTTTTTCTGTATTGTACAATAGAAGCAAGATAAAGGATCAAAAGATAAAGCAGATAAAATCTCTTGATGCCCTGTGGTCACAAGCATTCCTGCTTCTGGTGAGAAGCTAGGGCGCATGCCCATTGATGCCTAGAGCAAAGTGTCTCCATGCACGCCTTCTGTGCCCGTGGGGTGGGGACACAGAGGGTGTGCCCCACTAGATGCCTGTGCCCCACTGAGCCTGAAAACATCCAAGATAGAGGCTCCAGAAAATGCAGCAAGAGAACAGACACGAGGAGGCCTTGGCAGGAGCTCTGACTGGGAGACTGAGAGCCAGAATCCAGCTCAAAGATGAGCCCCCGCTGAGTGCAGCTTCTTTGACTTTGCTCAGAAATCCTTAAATTCTCGGTGTAAAAGACCACAGAAGCAGAGGCCAGGTGAAAACTATGGAAAAGCACACTGACTCTGGCTTGCCGTGGGCGAGGCAGGACATATGCAGTGACAGTGGCTGGGCTCTGGAGTCCAATCTGCTGGGTTTGAAACCTCGTTTTGTCTCAAGCTGTGTGACCGTTAGCAAGTTGTTAACCTCTCTGAGACTCAGCTGCTTTATCTTTAGACTGGGGGTTCTTGTGAGGATTAAATGAGACAATTCACGTGAAGTACTGAACAGAGTACCTGTCTTATGGTCAAGTGCTTCCTAACTGTTAGAAATTGTTATTCAAGCAACTTGATGAAAAAAAAAAAACCATATAATGTTTAAATAGAGTAAACCAGGTACAAGAGGAAGAAAATCTAAAAAAAGAAAACCAAAACAATACAATGCATCCTCTGAAAAGACTGTACCAACTGAGGATCTAGGTTCAAAGGCCAAGAGTCCTTGTGTTAAAATTAAAAAAAAAAAGAAAGAAAGAAAGAAAGAAATTCATGTAAGAGTGTGCTTGTGTGTCTGTGTACACGTGTTTGCATTCTCTGGTATGTTAAACGTTTTATGGGATGACAAGGGGATTTTCTAGGGTTACTCGGTAAATGCTTTTTTTTTTTTTTTTTTTTTTTTTTGCGGTACGCGGGCCTCTCACTGTTGTGGCCTCTCCCGTTGCGGAGCACAGGCTCCGGACGCACAGGCTCAGCGGCCATGGCTCACGGGCCCAGCCGCTCCGCGGCATGTGGGATCTTCCCAGACCGGGGCACGAACCCGTGTCCCCTGCATCGGCAGGCGGACTCTCAACCACAGCGCCACCAGGGAAGCCCTCGGTAAATGCTTTTAGCCTGAAACTAAGTGTAGCAAATCACCAGGCAAGGAGCTCATTAGCCAGACAGGGGAAAGGCAAATGGTCCAGATTTCCAGGGCATGATGCTCCAATGAGGCGAGGGCCTCGGGAAATGCTCTTGGAAGGAATAAACCACAAATCAGGAAAGCAGCAGGAAAGGCAGGGTTGGGGGGCAGAGCCTGAGAGGGTACTGGCTGCGGAGAGAGGCGTGATCAGAAGTTAAAGGGAGTAAGCCTTGGATCCAGACAGCAGAGGCCATGGTCCTCAGGAGACCCGAGAGACTGAAGGAAACGGTGTAGCGCTGGGCTGGGGGCCAGTCCAAGAGGCTGCAGCCGGCCTGGGTGGGCGGAAGGAAGTGACACTGAGGCACAGCTGCAAGGACCTGTCTGAGAATCTCAATTCGTGCCCAGGAGAGTAACCGGAGGTGAGGCAGGCACCTCCACTCCTACACTTTGTACTTTGCTTCTGAGAGCTGGCTAATTACCACCCACCTCCCTTCACCCTGCCTTTGCCTGCGCTTTGAAGGCTTCTGCCCCCTCAGCACTACAATGCCTCTGTCTACTATAGTGTAATTCTGAGAATACAGGATGGTAGGTGACCTTCAAACCTTTTATGGGCTGAGCATTCATCCCTCCGACAACATCCTAGACTTACTTACTTAGATTGGGAAGTCCTTCATCTGCCTACTGCTGTTTGCAGACGCTTATAAGGTTCAGTTCTGAGGATCACAGTTCACGGCTCTGATTACATATCTGCCCTTAGTGCATCAGAGCCCACATGGCCCTTGGGAGAAGGGAGACCTGGGTGTGAATCCTGGCTTTGTACGCACTGGCTCCGTGACGTGGGACCAATTTCTTCCCGTCTTTGAACCTCAGTTTCCTCTTTGTTAAATGGAGATATGCACACTTTGCGCGAGAGATCATGGATATACACAAATCCACGATAGTGGTGACATCCTGGATATAAGCAAAGCACCCCACCCGGTATTTGGCACACAGAAGTCACTCAGTAATTGTAACTGTTGGGTATGACTGCTGCCGGTCTGCATACTAATACTCTAGGGACATAATGAGGTTGACGGGATTTACTGCAAACTGGAACGGAAGCCCTCACTGATCCGGGAAGGCTGGACCTGGATGTACGACTTAAAAAGCAAGCCGCTCTTGGAGTCTGCAATTCACCACCCTCTAGCTGCAGTGGCCACCTGACAGAGCAAATGAATTGCTGTAAACCGTTAATGAGGGGCAAGATGGTGTTTGGGAGAACTGTAAAATTACTCCCCCATTACCATGCCGTTAGCGAAGCTTTCATCTGCCATCCAACTTCCCCAACAGCTATGGTCTCTCTGTTTCCTAATTGTCTAGAGGTTTTGATTTATTTGGCAGAGGAAGGAGGCCCTGGACCAAAGTTCTGGGAAAGAGGCTTTAATAAACGTCTGTAAGACCACACGGGTGAGAGCCTGGCCCAGGGTAAGCCATGCAGGAAAGTGTGGCTGGCGCTACGGGTTCCCACACAGATGACAGCGCACCTATTGGTGAAGGCAAGTCTTGCCCACTAGCTACGGGACAGGCCCTGGGTACCAAGGCGTGCGTGGAAGGACTCGGGAAATGCTTTCTTCAGTGTTCAGAGGAGTAACAAAGGAGGAGCAATAGGCAGGCCCTGCTTTTCCATATTTGACGTCTCGCTTCTCTGCCTACTCACTGTGGTCTAGTCAACACCTATACTTCACCTCTTGGTCACTGACTCATTCACTTGTCTATTAGTTCATTCATTCCACAAATATTTAGGAGGTGCCTACTGTGTGATGGTCACTGTTTTAGACACTAATGTCTAGATACACGATGTAGAGATACATAGGGATAAAAGAATCTTCCGTCCTCGGGGAGCTTACATTCTAGTGCGGAGAGACAGATATACGAAAGTACATGAAGTACACACGTGTGAAGGTGATAAGAGCTATATAAAAACAATTAAGCAGGGAAGAGCGACGGGACATGATGTAGAGAGGGGCTGTGATTTTAAGTGAGGGAGTCAAGGAAGCCTCACTAAGAAGGTGATACCTGAGCAAGACTTGAAGGGGCTGCAGCCTTCACCTGCTTTCCTGATGTGACCACGCCAAGGTCACACCACCCCCAGCAAGGGAAGTCCCCCGCCTGTAAGAGCGCCTGGCTGCAGCCTCCTTTGCAGTTCAGCTGTGTGCGCTCCAAGCAGGCTACGGCCTCGACCTCACGGGCGGGACCCCGGGCCACGGCGGACACCCAGGAAGGGGGCCGCAGCCACAGGGGCGGGTCGCAGAGGCGGCCGAGCGGGTCCTCACCTCCTCCAGCCGCCGGCGCTGCTCTTTCTGCTCCTCGATGCGCTTCTGGCGCTCCGCCAGCAGCTGCCGCTTGTGCTCCTCGTTCTCCCGCTGCTGCTGCTCCAGCTGCTGCCGCCGCAGGGCCTCAGACCGCTCCTTGTTGGCCAGCTGGAGCCTCAGAAAGTCCCGCCGCAGCGTCGACTCGCCGGGCAGGTTCAGAATGGAGCTGCGCGTCAGGAGAGACAGATCAGGCTCCCGCTCAGGGCGGGGCCATCGCTACCGGGGGTCCCGGCGGAGGCGAGCCAGGCGGGTACCTCACCCACCTGTGGGGAAAGAGGCTACATGCTCAAGCACGGGCTCTCAGACCCTCCGTTAATTCCGCTGCTCACCCCCCAAAAGAAACAGAGTCCACGTAACAGACGCGCGTCCAGCCTCCCCTTCGGTGTGACTACTGCATGCCTATGCGGCTCCATCGCCGCAGAGATGTCACATGCCTGAAGTCATCACCTCTCTCCCGGACCGTCCACACCACTCCCTCGCTCTCTATTTCTAAAAGCTGTAGTGAGTATGCAAGCCCTGAGCCCCAGGCCAGCTTATTTTCACTTTTAAGAAAGGCAAGAGCCAAGCCAGCGAATAAAAATGAATAATCTGGAGCGGTGAGGGAGCTTGCTCTACTTGGATGGGTACATCGTCTTCACCCACATCACCTCC
Organism: Phocoena phocoena; assembly: GCF_963924675.1. NCBI lineage: Eukaryota > Metazoa > Chordata > Mammalia > Artiodactyla > Phocoenidae > Phocoena > Phocoena phocoena. The sequence continues at coordinate 50,615,725 of NC_089222.1, forward strand.
TTAAACAGCACAAAGCTACAGACTCCTTGGTTCTGCTTGCAGCCCAGCAAGGAGGAGGGAAATGGTTCCTACTTACTCATACAGACCTAGCCCTTTTAATCTTTCTGGCAGCTTCCCCTTGAAATAAATCCATTAAATAATTATTGAGTACCTACTATGCGGCAGGCACTATAATAGGCTCTAGTGGATACAGCAGTAGCTAAACAAATTCTCCCTCTAGTTATTTTCTTGTGGGGAAGAGAGACAGGCAAATAATTAGACAGGCAGACAAAGTATTACAAATAACATAATTTCAGATATTAATAGGCTCTATAGAAGACAAAAAAGTGTAAGAGTTTAAAACGGACAGTGGCAAGGCACTGGGGCTAGGATGAGGGTTCTGCTTGAGATGGGGTGATCGGGGAAGACCTCTCCCAGAAGCTGATAGTGGAGATAGGCCCCAAATGATGCAGAGTCCGTCACACGAGGAGGTAGGGGAAGAACCTTTCATGCAGAAGGAAAAGCAAGTTTAGAGGCTTATCGTGGCAACAGGGGTGGCCTTTTTGAGGGTCTGAAGCCCAGGCAGTCTTCCCAGAGCAGAGCAAATGAGAGGGAGAGGGGTACAAGAGGAAGTCAGAGACAGAGCAGAGAGGGTAAAGCATGAGGCTGGGGAAGCCACACGTGGAAAGCTTATTAACAGGAGAGTAACACGATCAGATTTGTTTAGCAGCTGAATAAATGATGTTCTGCAGTGGGTACAAGGGCAACCAGGGTCACCAGTTGGGCTGCTACTACAGTGGCTCTGGGGTAGAGACTAACCAGGTCGGGGAGGTGGGGATGGAGGAGGCATCTGGGGAGAGAGTCAATGAAACCTGTTGATGGATCTAATGTGTGGAGTGAGGGATGACTTGCAGGTTTTTTCTTGGCGTCTGGGCTGTGGTGGTGACGCAAACTGGGATGGGGAATGAAAGGGGAGGAGCAGGTTTGGTGGTTGACAAGGGGATCATTCTGTCTTGGAGAGTGGGTAGCGTGCTATGTGAGATACTGCCATAAAATGACATCAAAAGGCGTGGTTCATAGACAGTGCTTGGATTCTACTAATAGGCCTCCTTTAAAACCAAGAGCCTTTGTGTAGAACTTTAAACAACCCCCCAAAGGAGGGGCTTATCTACTCAGGCCACGTGGTCTGTGCAAAGGTGGTGGGGCTTAGGGAACCCAGCTTCCCATGCACATGACGACGATCCATTAATATTAACTGATGTTGAATCAATGTCAGGCGACCCGAGATGTATTAATGACTGAATCATTAACTCCCTGTGTGAGCTGATTGCTACTGTTGGGCTGTTTCCTCATTTCCTTAATGAGATAACCACTATCCCTTTCTATTTTACAGGATTTCATGAAAATTAATTAGATGTGTCCAGAAAACAGGACCAGGAACATAATCTTCGATGTGATATAAAGACATGTGACAATTATAGAAATGTTAAGAGATGGCTAGGTCATCCACTAAGTGACTCCAAACATGCGGTTTAGCAAGTGTTAGTTAAGGTGAGGTTCTCAGCTGCATGGAGGGTGATCAGAAGGGCCGACATGTCTGTCTGGGTGAGCTTTGGAAAAATAGCGTACGACTCTGAAAACAAGGCATTTGGTCCTTTGCTTTACAAGAATGTTCATTTTCCATGTCACTACTTGGCAGTCATCATATTTATGCAGCTAAACGAGGGGAAGAAAACATATTAAGTGTCCAGAGAGAAGGAAAGACTTCTCTTTCAGTCTTTGACCTTGAAAATTCCCGTAACAGGTGAAGAGAGAAAAACTGATGGCCCTGTAACCTCAATCCCATCCTCTTCCAGTAGTTTTAGCAATAATCCAGCTTGGCAGGTCTGAGTTAGCTCAGAAAAAGGAGTGCACTAGCTTATTCTAGCAGCAGTGGCTGAACTGGCCCCTTCCCTGGTTCAGAAGCTCTGCCTCAGTCATACAAGAACTGCTCCTTATTGAGTACTGGGTCCCTTCCTTGGATGGCTAGAGGATGGGGACCCATATACCCCAGTGACCCTTCTGCTCTGTGCATTTCCCCCAGTAATCTCACTTCCCATGTACAGTGCATCTGCCCTGGTGTGCATGCCCACGCCCCTTGTTCACCAAACTGCCATCAGCTGGATTCTCTTACAAAAGAGAAATCCTGGCAGTGTGAGCACACTGGCATTAATTACTTATGAACACAGACTAGAAGAAAGTCAGAATCAAAGTCAAGTGACATTCAAAACATAGGGAAGATGCTAATAAAGCAGCACTTGATTCTGGGGGCCAACGTATGACAAGAGGAATGGGAGTGGAAGTTTCTATTTAGGGTTCACCTCTAGAGTGTAATCTGATTTCCTGGAAACTGTTTCCTCTTGGATTAGGCTGTGTTGAAAACACACGCCATGTGACAAGGACAGTGGCCACCTAAATGTCTCAAAGGTATGAAGTAATGGACTGGATAACTCAAGTCCAAAAATACCACTTTGGTCTTCAGAGAGTTGCAGTTTTAGGCACTTTTAGACCTGTATTACCCAGATAATTCCCTCCTACCCATTCTACGTGTTACACAGGCGAGGAAACAAGGAAATAAATCTTGAAAGACAAGATAAAGAATATCCTGATTTCCATGTTCTTTTAAGAGTCTGCCTAGGGAAATTTTCCCAAATTAATGAGTACATTTGTGGGCAATAAATTAAATAAGACCACCCTGCTGGATTCTTAAAAATGAACCTATAAATCAAAAGGACATGAATTTCACACGACCACAGTGCAAAATGTGAAACGGAGAAGATAGCTCTTGCTCGCCTACCTGGGCTCTCCTGAGTCATTCTCCTCTTCTTCTTCCTCACTTCCGCTGTACTCATACTCCGTTTCATCTAAGAGAGACCCACAGAATATTAGTGTGCAAAAAGATGCTACAGCTCGGTGAAGCTCATGCCCTCATTTCATGTATAAGTAAACTGAGGCCCAAAGAGTTGTCCTTAATGCTGACCTGGGACAGGCTCCAGGCCTCCTGACTTGTGATCCAACAGTGCCCACCAGCTAGATTCAAGCACATGGAATTAACATCCAAGACTGCCCCAGCCGACTCTAGATTCTCTCCCTAATGCCTGGCATTCACATGAAAGTGAAGACAAGGAGCTGAAACATAACTTTTCAGTTTGTGTTAACTCCCATTATAGGACCACCTAACCCAATCTTTTATTGGGCCACTGTTAACTTACTGACAAGGAGTAATCATTTTTTACATAGGAATTTTATTATGACTTACGTAGACTCACTAATTGCCTTTAGATATCTTAATACCAGACAGAAACTTTTGACAACGTGTGCTATTAAAAATATAGAGTTAAATGTGTTTCGATTGACCCACTGGGGACATTCATTTAATTCCCTAATATATTAAGCAAGTTAACATGGCATAATGAAGAAGATCGAGTCTTTGCTTCGGAGGAGATTAGAATCTAATGGTCAAGATAGATAAGTAAATAATCAGAATCTCCATGATTATGAAGAAAGAGAACTAATTTTTATTGGGTATCGCCCATGCTGGTCACTATGCTAGATACTTATGTTCTCTCATGTACTTCTCATAACAATCCTTTAACATAGTACCCGTTTTGCAAGCAAAGATTATAAGCAGTTTAGTAATATGACCAATAAATCTGAGATTTGGATTCAGAATTCAATCCAGAATTTTTCCAACTTTATATTTAGCATTCTTTCCAACACATTATATACTAAATAGAATTACATAAAAAAAGCAATGAGATATCAGACAAAAAAGCAGCTAAGTCCATGGGTCATAATGGGGGAAGGGAACAGTGAAGTCTTTGAGGAAGAAATGAGCTGGACCTTGGAAGATCAGTAGCCCTTTTTTAGGCAGATGGCAGCTGAAAGTGCTGGGAAAGGGGCATTCTAAGCAACATAACCACCTGAGTAAAGCTAACAGTACTATAGTGCATGAATGTTCAGGAAATACTGAGTTGTGAGTGGCTGGTGTGAGAAAGCAGATGGAGTGAGAAAGCCCAGCAGGTCTGATGTAGCTTAATGATCTTTATATATACCACGCTGAGGACTTTTCCGTAGGCAATGGGGAGACTTTGGAGGAGCTTTTCATTTTAAGCAGGGAGGTTGTCACAGGGCTATCATCCCTTGATAGCTATGTGTTAGTAATTACAACTTTTAAGACATTTGTACACCCCCGAAAAGAAACTGAAATTGCAATTTGGCTATGTTACCACCAGGAGGCAGCAGTCACATGATGAGAACTATGGAATTTGATCATAAACACATTTTGCTTTCCATACTATTTAGCCATTAAAGGGATGATGAAAGGAAGCCATAGCATGATGACTTCAAGAGTATTTTTAAAAACCATGTAAAAATTAGCTTCACATGTTTAGATAAGTATGAAGTTTTCAGGCTATTTTTTAAAAAGTATTATTTTATGAAAATGTAAAGAACCTTCATAAAGTGTTTCAGCATTCCACATTGAAAGTTTAATATTCCAAACTTTCCTTAAATGAATCAACAGAGTTCAAAGTAAAATGCAGAAATTTTATCTAGTAAAGTAAATTATAGCAAGGAAAAGAAGCACACAATTAATCTAATTATTTCTCCTCTCTAGGGTAAAAATTTCATTTGTCAATCTCCTCAACTATAATACTTCACCAGAATCCAGCGTGATTGCTTTTATATTAGTGGCTTAAATTAGCAATGTATCAACATATCTGAAGGAAAAAATAATATCAGGTTAAAAAAATCACAAAGCAATGCACATTAAAAATTTTTGATTCTACCAGAAGCTGGTCTTAGAGCTACTAAGAGAATGAAAAAATATTAGAAGGAGCAAGTTAAGTCATTTAATCAAACCGAGCAACTGGAATGAAGTCCCATTTTGAGCAACACTCCTTGGGGAGCAGACAAAAAAGAAGGCTGCTGGTGGCTCGAAGCCTAAACAGAATGAGGTTCCTTAAATCATCATGCAACTCTCAACTAAGCCTACTCCCAAGGATCTCTTACTCTTTACCCTGCAGAGAGGGAACACATTAAAAATAGTCTGTTTTCATGGGGTGGTGAGTTCTAAGTCACATTCTAGAGTTCGTGCCCCCAAAATGTGAAAACAATCCAAGGCACAAGCTTTACCCACTCTTACTCACAGGTCAGAGGCAGAGGTTACATGATCTCAGAAAGTAACCCTGAACGGTACTGAAAAACTGTAGGTCAATAAGAATTGTCTAAATAAGGATAGCTTACATTTATTCAGTACATCTACGTGCCAGACATTGTGTTAAGCATTTTACATGTAGCATCTCATTTAATCTTTGTAAAAATGCCAGACAATTCTAATTATACCCCCATTCCTATTTTAAAGATGAGAAAACTGGGGTGAAGTTCACATAAGCATTAAGGGGTAGAAGTAGAATTTGAACTCAGAATTTGAGTCTGAAAAGAAGAGTCCGAGTACTTAACCTATTCCATATACCTACAGGAAAATAAATTTTCTTTTTAGAAAAGTTGGCCTTTAATGGGCTGCATGTCTGACACACTACCCTAAACTATTCCCTTTATCTTTATTTTTAAATTTTTTTATTTTTTAAACTTTTTATTTCATATTGGGGTATAGTTGATTAATACTAAACTCTTCCCTTTAAAAGTCTGACTTCATGGAGGGGCCCAAGACCACTATTAATAAGTAGCAGTTGAAAAATCAGTCCCGGCACTTTTTGACCTGACTCACCTATTTCTCTCCAGCTTAGTTCCTCCAGCTTGGGCTGCCCTCCCAACTCCTTGGGCCCTGATTGATACCTCATCCCTCTCCATCCGCTAACGACTGAAGATGAGCCTCCTTTTTGGATTAGCTTCATAACCTCCCGTTCCTGAGTCTAACCTGATCACACATTTTCCTGCACCCCCGAGGCCGGCTGCAAAGAAGGAACTCTTCCCTTGAAGCTTCACCGAGGATTTCTCCTCCCTTAGCTTCTGCTGAGCTTACCTCTGCCCAGTCCTGACCCCTACAGGGCTCACCACCCCACCCCTAGGACCCTGCTCATACCTTGGCACCTGAAGATATTAACTGCAGAGGCAAAGAAGAGGCGAAGTTCAAATAAAAGGAGCGCACCCTCTCTTCTGTGCTGCCCACCACCCTCCCCGTTCCGTCTAGATCGTGAAGAACAGAGGAGAAAGATGGAGAGTACAGAAGTGGAGCCAAGAACATCACCATGTACCTCCCACCCTCGGTCCCTGGCCTCCCCCTCTGCTCTCTACCTGCCCCCACCCCCACCCCGCATGCTCAGTGCTCACCTGGCCAGCCCTCTATCGCCCCCTCACTGTCAGCCTGGCCAGCTGCCCCCTCCTCCTCCCACCAGGGAGCTCTCACCTTGTCTGTTCTCTGCATCCCCCCCTTTCCTTCCCATCCTCAACCTTCCCTACCTCCCTACCCAACTAAGTCATAAAAGCTGCCCCAGACCACGTGAGTTTTCACCTTGGTCAGGATGCTAGTTAAGGAATTTTGAGTCTCTATTCAAACAACTTGGGCACAGTCCCAGGGCCCCAAGTTTGGACTCATGTCTTTTCCAGTGATGCAGTGAAAAGGTAGTACAGTCTAACAGCTAGAGTCATAAGAGAAAAGAGTTTTTGAATCTATAAAGAAGAAAATGTGATGTTCCATATAGCAGCTTGGCAACTTCTTTTATATCACTTTGACTGTAATAAAAGTCATTCAGACTTCCAAATAACTAAATTAGAAATGAGTCTCAGAGCACGAAAACTTAAATGGTGAAGAGTGCCAGTACTGAAAAATGTCAACTAGATGGGTTTATTTTTTTAAGGTTGCCTGTCTTCTGTAGATGTTGAGTCTTCAAAACATGAATATTCATTAGAATTAAGAAAATCACTTCTCGTATTAAACCACTTCATAGTATCACTCAACATGACTTTCTGTTCAGTGCCTGGAAAAGGTAATATTTCCCGAGGTTCTATTCTTTCACGAAAGATTCCATTTCAGCAGCCTCCCCCCTAGTGTTGCCCGCAGGCTGTGATCTCAGAGGCAGCCCTTCACACTAAAGAACAATGCAGGCCTATTTGAAATCCCCACCGTCCTTCCAATACCTCAAGAGCCCATGACTCACTTGGTCTTTTGTTTCCCTTGCTGAAATACAAACGTGTGTCTCACCTTTCTCTCCTCGCTTCTTCTTTGTTCTATCAATATGGTCCTTGAGCTGAATGCGGACCTGTCGTTCATTCGGTTGGTCTCGTATAAATGGATGCTTCATAAGTTGTTCTGTTGCTGGTCGCTGGCTGTGATTCTTTACCAAACAGCTCTCAATAAAGGACTGGAATTTTTTTGACCTGCCAAACAGAAGAGATGAACCCATAGCTTAAAAGACAATCCAAAGAAAAGCAAACTTTAGGGATCAACCAATCACAAAGTTGGTCTAGCTCTTATTAGGCACAATGGGGTTCAAAGGCATCATTGCCATCAACACACAACTCAGGCAGTGTATGGTAGTTATAGCACGAAAGCATTTTTGCACAGTTTATACATAGTATCACACAGAAGACCAACAGGCACCAGAGAAGAGAAAGACCCCGATAAGAATCACACCTGGAAGGTCTATTGGAATGAGGAAACCAGAGCTGGGTCTTAAAGAATTAGGAGAAAAATCACTCTTGGGAAAGGATAGTTCAGGGAAGTAGAAAATCAGAGAAAAACTAAGGCTGGGACTGAGCATACTATATGTCAGGGGACACTGAGGTGAGTTCTCTAAATGTGGCAGAAAATGCAAGCTGGGAAAAGTAAAAGCAGGGTTGGACAGGTAAGGGGGAGTACATTATGTAGAAATGAGCAGGATTCTTATACGGTAAAATGAACATTAGGCAAATTTTTTAACTGGCAGTTTTGAATCACTTTTGAACTTTGTTTTCTAATGAATAAGAACAGGATGTACGTGTATGTTTGTTATAAATCCACAGACTTGGAAACTTAACTTATAGGGACTAAGTTCATACCCAGAAGCAAATTTATCTCTTTCTAGAAAGGCACCATTTCCTCAGAGATAAACCCTGTTCCAGAGACGCACAGGGGCAGGGGAAAGCTGTGAGAGATACCCGCGAATAGGGCACAAGTCCATAGCGTGGTAGATACTAATGATGCCTTGAGCTATGATTCATGAGTTGGGCATGCATGTTCTGTCTGAAAGTTCCAAGAAATTGTCCAGCATCATAAATAATTAAGCTCATGACTCTACAGCATGCCTTTCCGAGGTGCCCCGCTGTCAGCAGGGCACATCACCCTTGGAGACCTTGGAGGAACCCTGCTCACCCTCCTCGAGGCCCAACCCTGCTCAGGAATGAATCCATTTTGCGCACTCTGTTGCCCTCCTGTGGAACACTGGGGAGTTACAGGAGCAGATCCCCGAAGCAAGCTTCCGCAAGCTTCCCCAAACTTCCCCAAACTTCCCAGTGGGCTCTGTATATATATATCCTTCAGGCCTGAAAGGTGTCCTCACCACACAGAACACAATGGTGAGCGTGTTCTTCAAGATTCAAATGGGAGAGGGCACTGCTATACGTACCACTCTCCATTTCTGCCCCGGTCAAAGCAGTTTTTCACCTTACTCCATGTTTTTAAAGTAGTACTGAACTACTGGTATTTTTTCCTCCTTAAATTTCCAGGCTATGTTCAAGCTTTTAAATTATTTTACACAGAAGTAAAGGTCACCTGAAGGTCAGCTCAGGATGAATCAGGATTGGAAACACTGAGGACTAGACATAGGAACAGCAGGATGGACATTCTAAGCATCTCCCTCTAAGTCCTTCAGCTTGTAGCCCTGCCTCCCTGACACTGGAAATTCTCCCCAGAGTTGGGAGCTGCCTGAGTCACCTTCCTATCACGAGCACACCACGTGTTTGACAAACAGATGAATGCGTGGATGGTTATCGGGTGAGAATTCTGGACGAGAGCTGTAATGTGGCTTCAAATGCGTGCTTCTGAGGGACAGAGATGAAGGCTTAGTGAGAAGATATCACTTCATACACTTTCTTTCTATCCACTGGATTAATCTGTGGAAGCACTAATGTGATATCATCTAAGGAGGGACTTTGCAAAAAAAATAAACAAAAAAACACAAAAAACCATAATGAAATAATGGACTGTCCTAAGGAATAAAAGGAAAAGAAAAAGGTTAACCTGCATAAAGAAATAGACAAACTCCACACAGTACTCTTCTAGGTAGAAAATCAGCATTAAAAGGTGAGAGCAAAAACAAATGAAGACAGAAAGCTATTAAATATTCACGAGGAATGCAAATGGAAGTTCTTCTTTTTCTGCTTGCAACTTGGAAGAAAAAGTTTGTTCTTTATAGAGGGCAACTATTCATTAGGGGATGATAAATAAAAGAAATCATAACCAATTTAAAAAGAGATCCAGACTTAATAGACTGTACATTCCCTTCCCCGATACTGACACCTCACAAAAGTCAGAGACATCTCCGGGATGAGAGAGTGTTCAGGGAGTTTAATGGGAACAGCTATAGCAGAGGTTTTCTTTGTTTTTTTGCAGTACTTGGGCCTCTCCCTGTTGTGGCCTCTCCCGTTGCGGAGCACAGGCTCCGGATGCGCAGGCTCAGCGGCCATGGCTCACGGGCCCAACCGCTCTGCGGCATGTGGGATCTTCGCGGACTGGGGCACGAACCCGTGTCCCCTGCATTGGCAGGCGGACGCTCAACCACTGCGCCACCAGGGAAGCCCTATAGCAGAGTCTTTTTTCCATTTTCTCTCCTGGTGAGAAGGAACCTCAAGAAATATTCAAGAGAATATTTGGGGGCCCAAAGGATGGGCCAAGACGTGTAGAACTACAAAGCTGGCAGTCCATCCCATGTCATCTGCAAATGGTTCTCAGTGAAGAGGAAATAATGCTACTTAAAACAAATCTTCAAAGAAAGATTCATTGTCTCCATTTAAGTTAGTGTGACCAAAGAATCAATATGCTTAATTGCATGCTTAATTAAAAGTAAAAATACTTCACCTACATTAAGCATCACCTGACTCTTTTCCGGGAGGCCTAATGGGTTTAAAGTACATTTCTATAACTTTATTGTTTCAGTCCTGGCTGCTGGTAATTTAGTTCTGTCACTTTAAAAAAAAAAAGCTCAAGATCAGTAATACTAATTTCCCAAGGGTTGGCACCGAGAGATAAATGTTAGTGACTGGTACTTACAGTCTGAGATACTAGTTCTTCTAATACCAGTGTCACTGAACACTTTATCTTCCCAGATTTTTCCTGTTTATGTATTAAACTGTGTTAGAGGATTTAAAAATGCCTGAACGATTATGACATTAATCACTATAATGTTTTAGTGAGCTGGGCTCAAAGTTTTTGGTAATCTTCAGGCTCCCTACGTGCAATTTGATCTTTAAAATTTGCACTTGCCCAGAACTCCTCTTTTTCTCTCTTTCAGTTTCCATCATTTACTAACTGTGTGATTTTAGGCAGATCCCTTAACTTTTCTGTGCCTCGGTTCCCCTGGCTGCAAATGGGGATACTGTTAGTACTTATCTCAGAAGACTGCTGTGATGATTAAATGAGTTAGAACCGGGCCTGTTACATCATGAATGCTGTATGTGTGTTTGCTATGACTGTTATTATTATTACTACTACTATGATGACAATGTCCCAGCATCTCTGACCACTACCAGGCTTAAAGAACAGGAGGATCTGCCTTGAGGGCTACGAGCAGAAATTTGAAGGTGATTTTCCCCACCTGGGTTGAACCAAATAGTATAGAGTTCTTTAAGGGAATTATTTTACATACACTAGGATTAGATGCATTAGCAGGAAAAGCCACCAGGATCATTATTATCTCTAAGGAGACTGCCAAAAAAGGTTAATTTAAAAAAAGTTTGTGTAATAACTTTTGTTTTGATTTCAATAAAGTCCAAAGTCACACTACTAGTAGTAAGTTCAGTCTATTTGAAGTATTTTCTGATATTTCCTTTCTATTATCATTATTTTATTTACAGTCCCCTCCCCACCCAAGAGCACTGTCATTTCGAAAACAAAAGTGCTTGATAACGCAGCAAGAATCAGAACTGGTGTTTCATAAAATAACAGAAATGGTTGTAAGCTCTGGAGTAAAAGCAGAAGGCTGGGGTTCCAGGCTGCCATGAACCGGGGACTCAGGATAAGCCAGTTAACCATACCAGGCCTCCAGTCTCCACCTGGAGCATGAGTGGCTTGGACCGGGAATCTTATACCTCTTTCCAGTGATAAGCAGTTAGGACTTTTCTGATGAGTTCAATCGAGTGCTGCCTGTGTGGAATCTTCACCTTTAAAGGGCATGTGAAAAGGACAAGACTGGCCATCTTTCACAGGAACAGAGTTATTTCCATCCTTCTCCAGAGACCCCTGGAGGGAAGCTACGGCATGGAGTATATGTGTGAGGGCAGGGGAGCCGGGGTGAGCACGGTGGGAAGAGAAGGGAGAGGAAATCGTTTGAAGGGGATGGTTACCCATGTGGGTTGAATCCAACTACACACAGAGCAGGAGTAGAGACAGGAGGGGAACATGGGAATCCCACCGCACTGGGTCATTTGTTGACATGGAGACAGATGGTGAGAGCATCCTTCTTCTCCTCTGATTCAACTCAGGTTGTAACCCTCCTGGAGGCCTAATCAAAGGTCTGAGCCACGTGAACACTGACTGGAGCCCTGACCACAGGACTTCCTTAGCCCGAGGCCTCTCCTCACTACGCTGATGGGGGAGGAAGGGCCCGGCTCTTGCCGCAGAGATGCTCTCCTTTCCTCCCATAACAAAAGGGGAAAACAGTGTGACTGCCTTTGTTTCCCTAATGTTAAGGCTCAAGGAACAAGTGCTCACACTTAGGGACGAGTACAGCTCCTTCTCTACCACTTTAACCTTGAACTTTAAGAGGTCAAATGGTACAGCAGAAAGAATATGGGTTACAAACTTGGCAAACGAAGACTGTACAGCCTAGTGCAAGGAGGATAACCTACCTAAGCCTCAGACTCTCACCCATAAAATGAGGACTCAGAGCATCTGTCTGGCAGGGCTGTGGTTAAGAAAAAAAAGGGTTATTATGGGACTATACAAAATCATGTGTGTGAAACTTTTGAAAATCGTAAAGCACTACAGAATTTAAAGACTCCTTCATTCAATAAAAAATATATAAAAAGATTAAATATATACTTTACATATATAGTTTAAATTTATATATATATCTTAAATACACATACATACATATAAGTTGCTGGGTCTACAACATACATATGCCTTGTATGTTGTAGACTCAGTCAAGTTCCTTGGAAATGACCCTCAGCTGAATGAATGCTTATAACGAAGAGTTCACTGCCGTCTCTGCCACAATGGCGCCCCCTTTGGTCATATGCTGGAATATACACTAGGAACAGTATACTTCATCCGGGAACTCATTTAAGTAGAGAAGAGCTGGATATAAAAGAACATTTCAGAGTTTTGTTTCTTTTGATGGGGGAGGAGGGAAAGAAGGAAAAGGAAAACAGACAGAAATAGTTCACTTGCTCTCAAACCCGATTCTATTTGAAATCACTTTGGACCTGGTCGTTCAAGACAAGTACTCTGAGGTGCCTAAGTATTTTCACTTAAACACTGGAATTCTATTGCAGAGAAATTCGAGCCACACCGAGTGTCCTGTGGCCCGAGGCTGCACAGCTATCTTTATAAAGGCTGGGTTCTGAGTGAAAAAGGGTATTTTACCAGGGCTTTTGTTTTTCCCACTTGCTCTCCAACAGTCAAGTCATTCTCCCATCCCCTGCCTAGCAGTGTGGGGCTCCTGCTTGTAACTGGCTTAGGCTGGTGAGATGAAGGTGGCCTGGTCTCCTTCCTTCCTGGTCTCACTGTTCCTGGACGGATCCAGCTCCCTACAGCATTATCACAATTAGCTCTCATTGCCAAAGGTTTACAGCAGAGAAGTTAGCTTGTATTTCTCCCCAGGTCTGTATTTCTCAGACGAGGTCAGTGCAGGGTTTGCCCTTTTTGGAGCAAGGTCAATGAATGCAGAAACTGTAGTGCCGGGGCCAGTCACTCACTCTTCTGGGGGCCAGACGGGTCACACAAAGGGCGGCGCAGACCAGGGGTAAGAAGGAAACAGGACAAGTGGGGTGACCAACAGATACCAGCTTCTGGGTTGGGAGAGGCAGTGACTGGGGCAGAAGCACAAGCTCCCACCTTAAAAGGGAGCAGGAACCACTGGGCAGGACAGTGTTGCTGCACCTTTGTCAAAAAAGGTCAGAAATCTCCATGGACTGCTCCACCGCCAGATTTTTTAAAGTTGGCAATCAACACAAATACTTCTGAAATGAGGTGTGTGGCCACACCGTGCCAGACAAACAGCAGACGTGTGGATGGTCGTTTTGTCCAGCAGCAGTGAAGGCAGAGGGGGAAGGGAGGGCACAGGGCAGGTGAAGCCCACTGGACTCAGCAGCCCTCCCACCCCACTTCCCGGGAGGCTTGGCATGAAGCACAAGCAGAAAGCTGGCGGAGGGCTTCACAGTGCCACTGACACTTCCAAGGAACAGAACCGAGCCAACTCCTCCCCAGGAGTCTGTTCCAGAGAGAAGGGAGGAAGCAGTGCCTCTGGGCGCCTGTGGATCACGTGCTGTGTGGTGCCCAATGGAAGGCTGTTGCTGGGGAGAGAGTGATTGTCTCACACCACAGTGACCCTCTGGAGAGGGGAGGAGGGATGCTCTGCCTCCTCGTTACCAATAGCAACTCTCACTCTCTTCCTGTGCAGCCCTCGGCAACCAACTCCGAGGCTGTCGTCTCTTCTGGCTGTTTTCTTTCCCTCTCTGTGTGCAGTACGCCTTTCTCTTGTTCAACCAGGGTCGCTATGTCATTCCTGGATGATGGTATTAATTAAGATTGCTCTCGTATAGTGGAGGGTGAAACTGTGGGTGGGTGCATGAGAAACATGAGGGCCTCGGTCAAGGACCTGATCACGAAGTGGTATGAAAAGGGGCAGAAGAGGGGCTTCCTTGGTGGTGCAGTGGTTAGGAATCCACCTGCCAATGCAGGGGACACGGGTTCGAGCCCTGGTCCAGGAGGATCCCACATGCCGTGGAGCAACTAAGCCCGTGCGCCACAACTACTGAGCCTGTGCTCTAGTGCCCGAGAACCACAACTACTGAGCCCGCATGCTACAACTACTGAAGCCCGCATGCCTAGAGCCCGTGCGCCACAACAAGAGAAGCCACCACGATGAGAAGCCCACACACCGCAACGAAGATCCAACGCAGCCAAAAATAAAAATAAATAAATTTATTTTAAAAAAAAAGAAAAAAGAAAAGGGGCAGAAGAGTCTTGTCCCTTCAGGCTCAAGCTGCCTAGAATATGTCTCTAGAAAAGGGTAGGAGGTCATAAATGGTCCAGGAATTGTGCCCAGGGCAAAGGGAATCAGAACTGAGAACATACCGAGAAGGATATACCATATCCACAGGGGGAAGGGGAGGAGCAATGAATTTTTTGTCACAGAATGACAAGATACAAAGACCCTGATGTAAGTGCACAAAATAGTCAAAAGTCCAGCTCCTGGCCTAACCTGTAGAACTCTGTTCCCAAACTCTAGTCGATCATACGCTACCAACACAATTTTTACCCTACACTTCACCACCCATACAAGTATTCGCTTAGCATTTTTCTTTAAATTAAGTCACTTTTTATGTGAATTAGTTTATTAGATGGAAAGTTATATCACTTCCCCAAGTAAGAAGCCAGTATCACCTGCTGTAAAGAGAAAGCAATAGCAAAAATAAAAATTATAGGCGCTCATGCCCAGAGCAGTAAAATCATCTCGCATACTACCGAGCGCGTACATACATTTACGGAGTCAATGTCTTAAGGAACAGAAGAACGTCAGCCAATCTAATGGGCTGACTCCAAACTATCACCCTTTCTGATGAGATGTCCTGCGCTACCAGGAAAGATATTACTCGGAGTAATAAATCAAAGCACGTCCATGTTATTCCTTGGGTTCTGCTACCCATTTTAGCTAATACCTCCTTACCTCGAAGGTGTGAAGATAAGGTCTTACTGTGCAAATAGCAGGTCCTCAATATGTACTTTAAGATGAATAACATCATAATCACTCACCGAGTCTTAGTACATATCAGTCTAATCTTGTCAGCAGGACCTAAGGATTTGAGCTCATCCAAAAGAGAATCAAGAAAACCCTGCTCTTAGACCTGTAAAACACTGAAGACCAAACTCACCACTTCTTAGACTTCAGCCGAGGCGCTGGGTTCCGAGGGATGAGAAAGAGGGCTCTCATGGGGTGCATGTCACACAGAGCTGCAAGAGACCAAAACAAGGGCCAGCTTGGGTTAGGGGGCCAAACCCAGGCCAAGCCCGTCCTAGCTGTGCTGCTAATGCTGCCAAATGGCTCCCTGAGTCCAGGCATGACCAGTGAGTGGCGTCAGAAGATCATAAAGCTTCCGTTTGGTGAGCAGTTAAATGAGCCGATTATAGGAGTCTCATATAATCCAGCACATTTCAATTAGAGATTGTTAACATGTCTACTTTTCACTTCATTTTTAAGGACAACAAGTTAGAGGCTCAACAACCTTTGCTTTACTATAAATAACCATCTAAGACTCCAAGTGAACAACATCAAGATAACAACTACAATGGGGATAGTAAGTTATTTTTAATTAGTAAAATCCCAAATCATAAAATAAAAGGTATTTGATAATCCTCTATTTCTTAGATGCTGGAAATGCAATGTTACCTTCATGGATTTTTGGAGTATAAAGCACTAGACCAGAACACCTTTCTATCTGTGTTTCCAAACACTTTGAATGGCTTTTCATGATGGGTGTTTTGGGGGTTTTGTTTTGGTCAATGGCCGCAGGAAGACCAGAGGATTAAAGCAAAGGAAGTCTGGCAGAAGAGATAAAAATATCTCAAATTGTGAAGATGACATTTAGTGAAAACACTCATACATTCTTATCTTAATCAGAATATTTCACTAGTTTACTTTTCATCTGGGAGTATCTTTTCCTTTGTGCCTAGAATAAGAACATATTCTCCCCGAAAGCTAAAGGATTCGGTGGGTGGAAATTTATTTTTAGCCCTCTCTACTACTCATTAAGAACGACGATATGGTTTCAAGACTGCCAGTGTTATTTTTCTGATTCATAAATGCCTATTAGCATTGTGGATGAGGGGATTTTGTCAAGAAACACTCCAGTCATGCTACAGATGAATTCTACCAACTCTGGAATGAGAAATAAGAAACCTGTGATAACTTGAGGGTAAAAGGTCATATGAGCACAACGACCCGTCATACAAACAGGGGGCCTGCTTTGGTCCGCGTGCTCTGGAAAGCAGACACCAAGGTGGTATTAAACATGAGAGGATATTCCTGGGGGAAATTCTCGTCTGAACAGAGAGGGAGTGAGGGAAGGCTGGGAGAGCTGTCAGATTGCTATGAAGTGTGCTGGGAGGGAGAAAAAGTAGGTGGAGTGTGCTAGGCTGTCCCACACTCTAAGGAAACCAGGGAGGGAAACTAAGGAGTGAAAGTTGCCTTCTAAGGAATCCCTGTCTTCCAGGAAAGGGTCAGCCTTATATCCCTGCCACGCTCGGTCACTGGTGCGGAGTGGCCCTCGGGAGGTGCAGCCTCGGTGTCATGGCAACAGCTGCCCCTGGTCAGTTGCACTTCCTGCGTGGAGTGTCTGAGATGCATGCTCGTGGTGACCACAGGGCTGGGGAGATTCTCTGTGGGGTCTGTGCTCAAGATCTCCAGGAATTGGAGAGGTTCTCCAGGTAGGCAGAACCCTGGCCACTCTGCCTCCAATAAGCAGGGAAATCTAAAACTCTAAACAGCGGTATTTTAATAGGAGTGAGAGAAATGGAGTGCAAGTGTTCACATAACCCACGCACTGAAAATCGGCTGTGAATTTTTGTTACGTTGGCGTTTACAGCCGTTGTGCCTTGGTCGCAGTTTTACTACAGGTGAAGAGTAGCTCAAGAATAAACCACACACCAGATCTGTAAACAGATTAGACTCTCGAAGTCTGCTTCCCTTTGCTTTCTTGTTCCCCCTCACAAACACAAGATCCTCACACCCCTCTGAAATGAATGGATTCCTGGTTGATTTAAGATGACTCTGCTTTCTCAATATGCCAGCTTGAGTCCATGCAGGGCTTGGCGTAGCAGAAATAAAGCTACTGCAGCTCCTGGCAAGGAAGCGTCAGTACCTGCAGGGCAGACCAGTAACAGATTTCACCCAGAGGAAGGTACTTACGGGGAGCACCTTCTGCCATCTCGATGGCGGTGATTCCCAAAGACCACAAGTCACTCTGAAAAAGAAGGAAGGCACAGACACATGCGTAAATGCAGTCAACAGAGGATAACTTGGTTAAACCCGGTAATTGCTTCAGAACTGCCTGTGGGAAAGCTGTCCAGCTGTCTCTTTACAAACTGATTTTGCCCGCTAAGCTTAAAAGCAGGAACAGCCTCATTCGCTTTCCATCGATAATAACTTTCACGGTGCCTGACACGTGGTGAGTTTTTTCAATCCAGGTATGAAAAATGAATATAAGGTTTCAAACATGAATTTATCACTAACATTTATCTATTGATTGAAACATATGAAATTGTTTTTGCTGTTCAACTGTTTTTAACACCTTCATTGAGGTATAACTTTCATGTAATTAACTGTGCATATTCAAAGTGTACTATTTGAAAGTGTTTGATGTGTGTATACACCTGTGAAACCATCACCACAATCAAGACAGCAAACACATCCATCACCCCAAAAGGTCCCACTTGCCCCTTTGCAGTCTCTCCCTCCCGCCCTTCCTGTCCCCAACCCCAGTTCCTGTTCCAAGGCAACCAATGATCTGCTTCCTGTTACTATGGATTAGTTTGCATCTTCTAAAGCGTTGTATAAAATGAAATCCTCTGGTTTCTTTCACTTAGCACAATGTATTTAAGGTCCATCCATATTGCCGCGTGTATCAGTCCTTCAGTCCTTCTTACTGCCGAGCAGTGCTCCATCATATGGATATACTACAATTTGTTTATCCATTCACTTGTTGATGGACATTTGGGTTGCTTCCAGTCAAGGCCATTAAAAATAAATCTGCTACAAATACTCACGTACAAGTCTCTGTTTGGATGCACGCTCTTACTTCTTTTCAGTAAAAACCTAGGAGTGGAATGGCTGGATCATACAGTAAATGCTAGATCATATTGTATTTATAATCAATTGTTTTTAACCTACAGAAACAGCAATTTCATATCATTTAACCAAGCAAGATGCGGACAGGGAAGCTTTTGGATGGTGGTGTTTACTGCTGTATCTCAGTGCTTAGAATAGAGCCGTACACAGTAGTAGTAGGTGTTTGATATATTTGTTGAATGAACGAACAATATCTTTTATCTCGTAAGTGGACAAATATGTAAAATAGAAATCCTATACCCTTATCGTCTTTCTTATTCTCAGACTGACTTTTATGCTCTTATCAGAATTTTCTAGGCTAATGTCTCCACTTCAACCTGTGCAATCTCCATCTCTAGCACTATGCTTCTCCCCTACTCTGTGTCCATGGCTCAGTAGTTTCTAAATAGTGCATAGGAGGGAAACAAATCAAAAGATGGGAGAACCATAAGAAAACACATGTAAAATTCAGTTCAATGGCCCACAGTCCTGAGGAAGCCTTTCACCCTCCTTTCATTTTAAATGTATCCTGTATTTTGTACATAATTCCCAACTCTCACTGGTAACCTCACTCAGATTTCAGAGATCAAAGTTAAGTTCCCTTGCTATTCCCATCAAACAAATGTAAAGGCCACACAGAAAGGATATGTAACTGGAAGAGAACTATGAAATCCACCCTGAGGACCAAACTTCTCGATATCCAGTGGGTGATACCCAGCCTTGTTCAGTATTTGGACCGTGGCCCATACAACCTAGAGGGGGCTTTCTATGGGGTCTAGACTCTTGCCTAAAGTGCGATCTACCTTAGAGCAGGCGGCTGGGGCACACGCTAACCCCACACTAGGACCAAGGGGGGATTCTTTAATTCACAAGCCATCAACCTGTCCACATAAATATTACAGTTCATAAAGGTTCTCAGTCCAAATGGGGATAACAATGCAACTTCTCTGCATAGAACGCAACTCAAGGAGTCAACTGTTGTCCTTTCTCTTTCTTCCCTTTCAAGTGTATTCAAAGTTGTCACTGAACACACACACACACACACACACACACACACACAAAGTCAGCACAGCCCAGCAAATGGCTGAGTCTTCCCGCGGGCTGCTGGCCTTGCTCACTGCGGTCCCTTCTGCAGCTAATGGGGAAAGCCCAGGCCGCCCAGCACAGGCTGGCTCAGAAGCAGTAACTGGTAAAGATGACCACACAGCTCTCTTGTACCTGGAACGTTATGGTTGACTGACACAGACAATCATTGGGGAACATGATGAAAACCCTGAGTCACTAGTGTGCAGGAAGTATTCAACGAGAAATGCAGCAAGAACAGTCTGGAACTGGGGGGTTGGGCTCTTTTGATAAGACTCCAGGCCTTGGTAGTTCTCCCACCACCTTCCCAACATCTCGAGGAACCGAGTGTTTCTGCAGTGTGAACCGAGGTGCAAATTATGAAGGTGGTGGCCAGGCTCTATGCACCTACTTGCCATAGCAAAGTCAAATTTAAATGGCCTTTAAGTCTAGGAAGCTTGAGCTGGTTTGAAAGCCAACACAGCTGAAAGGAAATGATGGAACTGGGATGAGAAAGGCTCCTGGCCGGTCCTCAGACAGGGGAAGAAAATGCTCAGGAAACTCAGGCAAACTCCCGGTACTCGCTCTGCCTGCGGGACCAAAGCCCAATTATGAGCTGGCTGACTGCCTCCCCTCCATAAAGTCTTTGCTCAGATGCTGTGTTCTCAGTGAGGACCACCGAACCTCTCTCCCAGCACTGCCAGATCCCTTCCCCTTTCCCACTTTTGTTCCCCAGAGAACTGGTCATCTTCTGACAACTGTGTAACTGACTTGTCACTAATTTATTACATTTTTTGTTCATTGTTTGTGTCCCTGTCCCCAACACACACACACACACACACACACACACACACACACACACACACTCTAGAACATGAAGTCCACAAGGGCAGGGATCTTTGCTTTGTTGACTGGTCCACAGTACCAGAACAGTGCCTGGCACATAGTAGGCACTTAATAAATACTTGTTGAAATAATGAACACATGAAAGATGCATGAGAGAAAGGAGCAAAACCTAAGTGTCTTAAGGCTGTTAGACCTTTTGTAGATCATCTAGTCCAACCTTTCATTTCCCAGATGAGAAAAAAATGACTTATCCAAGATCACAGAGCAACTCGGCACCAAGTTTTAATCAGAGCTTGGTCTCCTGCCTCCCAGGCTAGTTCTTTTTTTAACTATCATCACACTGTAAGGACCTGAGAATTCACTTAAAAAAACCTTCTGGGGCCCATAAAATAATTGCTTCAGATTCCTACTTTGTCTACAGGTAATTGAAGGTGTGGCCACTCAAATGAAGGTGCTGAGATTCCATGAGGCACACCCCAAACCAGTGCTCAGGTGTCCTAGAGGGAGCATGAATAGGCTTTCAAGTCAGACAGACCTGGATTCAAGTCCAGATTCCCAACTGAACTGCATCCAGAAGACTGCTCAGAGCTTAGCTTTCAACTGTGGCACGTATGCATGTAGGTATGCCGCCTAGCACAAAACTTGGCATAGAGTGGGCTCAAGAATATTAATCATTTTCTTCTCCTCTACTGTGAGGTGAGACTGCCTTTGCCTGCCCAGTTTAGTCTTCTTTGATTTCCCTCTACTGGATTGTGGCCAGTACTGTTTGTTGGCTAACCCAACAGGCATTTCAGCCCTCATTGCCCTTGCTGCCTCCATTTCAGAGTATAGGAAAGCTAAACTTGTTTATCCAGATTTCCCTGCAGCTAAGGATGGCAGTTAAGGATGTGACCTCATGAGACTCAGGCAAACGTCTTCTAGGAGCTTCTGTAAGAGCTTTTGCTTTTCCTGAAATAAGTGACAAATATAGCTGGTGTCTTGACACCTCTTCCCTACTTCTTAGTGCCTTGAATAAAAACATGCTACCTGGAGCTACAGCAACCATCTTGCAACCGTGAGGCAATAAGTCAACAAATTAATGATGACAGGGCAGAAAGGTAGGAGCCTGGGTTTTTGAAGACATCAGCGAGCCACCACACCAACCCTGGACTGCCTGCCTCCAGAATCCCGGTGACATAAGAAACATAAGTACAGCTAAAAGCATTTCTTAGTGATAATACGTATAGAGCAATAATTTGAGAAAGCGTATTTCGACAGTAAGGAAAAAGAGAGGTCCCAGTCGTTAGGTGGTCCTGGATTTATCCCACAGGAAGAGGGAAGGGTTAGTGAAGAGAGATGTTTCCTTTACTCAGTACACAGCATCTCAGATCCTCTCTTAGGCTGCTTTCCCCAAACCTCCCAAACAACCCCTTCAAACCAAAGGTCACAGCATCCCAACTCCTGTGCATCCTTTGTCACGTGCCCAAGCCAGAAATTACTTCTTCTTTAAGCCTTCATTTGATATCATCATTAAGATCATTTTTTCCCCCCTGGGATTCTCTTGTTTTCCAAAAGGAACATCTATATTCCTTGCCCTATATACCCAGAGCTGCTTGTAAGCTACGCTTAACTGCCCATGCTAGAAAGCAATAAACGTCCTTGACGGGCCTTGTTCAAGCCTTTGGATACATTAGCAAGTCCCAGAGACACTTCAGAACTTAAATATGGGAGAAAATGTTCCAATTACAACTGTCAAGACAGATCACAGGAGATGAGAGAGGGAAGTGGGAGGAACAAGATGAGGAGAGAGTCGGGGAGAGATAAGTTTCCTTCGTGGCCGTGGTGGGACTCATTTTGGCAGGAGCTGGGTAATTCATTATTCTAGAGGTGCTGTGCAGCCTGGTCTGTGGCATGATTAATAGCCCAGTCCTGTGTGCATTACAAACAGAACAGAGACAAATTCTAGTGCCTCCGAGAAGGCAGAGGCAAGCACGCAACTTCGGGCTGGTGAGGAGCCAGCTGGCACGAAGGCAACTTGAACGTAATGATAGAGCATTCCTCTTGGGGCTAGGCTGCTCAGCAAGTGAAGAAAAGAACACTTCACTTTTTGAAGAAAATAATACTTCCTTGTGCTCAGCCACACAAGGAAGGAGAGGCAAGGGCAGGAGCAGAGCCCCAGCGTGCGCCAAGCGGCAGAAAGAACACATGCTGCGCAGCCAGCAGAGCTGGGGCGAGCCCCTCGACTCCTCTGAACCCATCTCCTCACCTGTAGCCCAAAGAGAACACCTATCTTGCAGGGTTGATTGAGAATTCAGTAAGATAATATCTGCAAAGTTCATAACACAACGCAGTGTCTATAGTGGGTATTTAACAAATAGTGGCACAGACAGATCCTGAGGTCCAGTTATCACTGACTGGCAGTTCAACCAGCAAACTTGAGTCAGGTAAGCTGACAAGGAGCCCTGGTACTCAAAGAAGTTGCTGGGAGGATGCAGGAGCAAACAGGAAGCTCAGGGGAAGCAAACAGGAAAGGGCGTGTCCTTCCTTCTCCAGCCTTGCAGTCTAGCCAGAGGGACAGGCAGAAATGGGGTTAGCTGAATCCTGGCCCCATCATCCCACAGCAGAGGGTAGCAAGATGGTCTAGAGTTGACAGACAATAGCTTCATACCAGGCATAACCGGTGCAGTGGATTCTACCAAGTTTTAATTTACCAAGACCAAGAAATCAGCCATTTTACCAAGACCAGAAATTAGTCTTTTGTCATGTAATTTATTCTTTATTCACTTTTTGGAAATGTTCCAGCTGGAAAAAGGAAATTGAATTTATTGTATGGGTCCCTAAGGGCAGCACCTTAATCTAGAGATAGAAGTTATAGAGAAACAGATTCTGGCTCAATGTAAGCAGACAATTAGAGGTGTATAATGCAAACAGGCAGTTCAAATCCTATGATATTGCTGGGGGGTTTTTTAGGTCAAAATGGCTCCAAATGGCAGTACCTTCACATGACACATAAACACAAATATTAACTATCGTATATTGAGTACTTACCAAATTGGCATTGAATTAATTCCTTTACATATGTTAGCTCACTTTATTCTAATATAACGTTGTAATATACAATCGGTATTCCCACAGAGACTCAGAAAGGTTAAATAACTTCCCTGAAGGAATAGAGTGCAAGGAGATGAAGTCTACATTTTAAACCAGTCCTGTCCAACTTCAAAACGCTGACTTAATTCCCTATGCCGTATACTTATATACTACATTACATATAAACAGAACCAGGGTGATGAGTTCAGGGTGACTGAGGATAATCAAGCACAAGTAGTTATTCATAATCCCATTTCCCACAGAGTCCCTTGTTCAACTACATTTGTTATCTGACCAGAGGGAAAATACTGGAAGAATAGCTTATTCTCTTCACCTGGGGATCAGCCTGGAGCCCAGAGGAGGTGGTGATATGTCTGACTAAGGAATGCTGTGTAGGTGGGTGTGAACACGGAGCATGAGAAATATGTTTAATAGAAGTTTGTTTCCGCTCGTAATAGTAACGGTGTGTGTATCATCCTTCCTTCTTACCGCGTGGGCACGAGACCTTTGTTGAAATTTCAGTAGACAGAGGCCAGGTCTCATTTGAGAGGTAGACCTCATTCTGCGATGTATCATGCTCTTACGTGACACCCCGCATACATCTTGGTGATGCCCCCCTGACTAGTCAGGTTGCTCACCTTATCTCCAGTCGAGCCTCTTACCTACAGGGGCTCTTTTCATTCTGCCTGAATAAAGCCGATTACCCATAACACTGGAGAATGAGTATTTGCTCTACAGCCAGAGCACAATACTGACCCAAACCCTGCAGGAGACACCTATGACTTTAAATGGTCCACAGCACCTGTGTGCATAGTCTCATAAACAGAGTTTAGGTGAATAACAAATGACATTAGCACAGATTAGGATGAGTGGTGGGGTTGAGGGGATATGCCATGTCACTGTACTTCCTTTCCTTGACTAAACCTCTATGAAAGCATGACCATTTATGGTGTGAAAAATTAGAACAGGACAGAAAATAAAAAGTTTAAGTTCTCCATCCACATGCCATTTATCCGTGGGGTAGGGGAGAATAAGAGTCTATTATGTGTACTATACTGTAAGTTGCTTTGTGTACCTAACACCGTATCTTGGGATCTGCCCAACTGCAACATATACACTACCTCATTGTTCAAATGGCTGCGTAATATTCCAGTGGACAGATGTGCCAGTCTTTATTCAGCCAATTCCCTATGAATGGGCTTTTGGCCATGGAGAACTTTCTTTAGTGAGTGGTTCTGTTAAAGCAATAAATACATAGGACTATAAAATACTTGGCAAATCCCATCCAACTGAAATGAAATTCAAGTTTAAAAAAATAACAATTTTAACAGCCTAGGAATTTTGAACAGTTTTATTAATTTCAAGTCTTTTGAATGCTTATTATTCAATGAGAAAGCTTTCATTATTGCCCCACGTACTTATCAGGAGAATGAAACCTTTCCTTTTGCTTGAAGTGTTTTGACAGATTTTCTGAAAACAAGAAAGGAAGGGCCTCTACGGGAAAGTGAACACACCAGGCAAATGAGATTCCGGCACTCCTCCTTAGGATAGGGGTTATTTTCAGTCAGTTACTTACTGTGCCCAGTAGATTATCAGACAAAACCAGACTGCAAAAAAAAGCATGAGCTCTTCAGACTACTTTCCACAGAGGCTCTTATTTTATTGAATTTCTCCAGTTTAAAAAAAAAATTATAGCAGTTTCTAAAGACATTGTAGACAAATAAAATAATAAATAATTAAGAAATAATCAAATATTTGTAATAAAACCAAACTATACTCTTTTGCATTTTGTCTTTATTTTAAAGAAAGGGCTTTTGTGATAGAAAACCGAACAAAGCCCAGTGGCCTTCAAGTCATCTTTTATTCTAAACATGCCCTCTAGGCTGAAAGTACCTACAGCACGTGAGAGCCCAAAATGCTGACATCAGTTTCTGAGGCTGGGATACACTCTGGCTCAAATGGACAACCAAACACACAGTAGCAAACCATTTAACTCTGGCGGGGTTGCAAATGGACTTTCTAGATGAAAACTGCACATACAGATAGAGCTTGGCTAATTCCTTTTGCATAGTGGGTATTCAATAAATATACGATGAGTGAATGAATACAGGGTTTTGAAAGTCAGTATATTGTCAAGCTGTCTCCTGGTGACAGGCTACATTCCTAAGAATAGTGAACAGAAAAAAGTATAGGATCTGATGCCAAAGAAGAAGTAGAAAGATTAAAGTACAGCTTCTTCTCTGATCCACAGTAAAACTACAAAGTAGTTAAAACGCATCTTCAAAGAACCCCTAAATCTTCCTTTCTGCTTGGTCTTCCTAACCTACCCTTTTGTCATGCTCCCAGGACAAGTGATCAGTGAAGCTCATACTTTTGCCATGACTTCTTCTTCCTCTTGTACAACCTACATTTATGACAATTCTAAAAAACTAATTCATACTAAGGTGGAAAATGGCTGACAGACTTGAATCTGTTCTCTCATCGGGATTCTTTATTTTTTAATAAAAGGCACAGAAATTAATCTTCAACTTATTAATGTCTCAGGGTACTTTCATAATCACAAGGGCTTCCAGCAACTCTGAAATCACCCTGTGCACCATGATGTCCCCTGTGGTTATTCATACGTCAGGCTTTGTCCACACCTAGGGTTATGCATTAGGCTCAAAAATTGCTTCACTGACCCCAAACTGTATTTCTTAGTCCTAATCTGAACAAAGAGCTTGAAGATACCAGTTTAATTCCAAGCTTTGGCTTCACCAGAGGAAGTCTTCTTCTAGTTACTCTACTGAAAACAACTACATCACAGGGATCTATTTTTATATATATATATATATATATATATATATATATATATATATATATTATATTTTTGGCCGTGCCACGTGGCATGAGAGATCTTAGTTCCCCAACCAGGGATCGAATCCACACCCCCTGCATTTGAAGTGCAGAGTCTTAACCACTGGACTGCCAGGGAAGTCCCACAGGGATCAATTTTATGCCAGAGAACAAAAGTCCCATATAAACTACAGCCAGCCAAAATACTTAAAAGGCTAAGCTAAGGTTGAAAGTTTGAAACACTCTGATTCTCCATGGTATGTTATAAAGCAGTCTAAAATATCTGTGGCCCAGAGGTAGACTAGTTAGCACTTGTTAGGTATAACTATTGTTTGAAGAATTGCTTATAGCCAATTATGATACACGTATCTGGTCTGGGACATATATTTTGTAGTGGCTCCTCTGAAGGGATTTGCAAATCAAATTATTTAAATGTGCTTATCATTAGCAGTTTAAATAAATGACATTTATTTTGGCAGGAGATTAATTTTTAACTTGGCAGCTGTTTCCAGACAGATTGGTGTCAGGTTATTACAGTGACTAACTCTGAAAGAAGGAGGAAATTTACAGGAGATTATTTTGTTTTTAGACCTTCAAGCTTGCATTTCTCCAAAGAAGCAAATAATTTTGTCAATGCCCCGAGACACTGGGTCCCAAAGACATTGCAATGTCTGCATCTTTGTGACCTGATTTCCATAATAACCCCACATGTGGAGAACTAAAAATGTTCTTTAATAGAGGAATTCTCCAAATATACTCTTCAGAGGCTGTTTTGTTGGTAAATTGGATATTTATATAGGATTGCATCAGAGAGAGGCAGGGTAATATATTGGAAAGAGCTCTAAACAGAGAGTGGGAGATGTGGGATCAAGTCTCTGACAAGATCACTAACGAGGTGTGCACTTGCAAAGGTCTTGGACCTCAGTTTCCACAGCTGTAAGATGAGGGTGTTTCAAGGTGATAATTAAAGTACTTTGGTGAAAAGTCCATGCACCTACAGAGAAAAGTAAGTCAGAAAGAGGAAAACAAATACCGTATCCTAACACATATATACGGAATCTTAAGAAAAAAAAAGGGTCACGAAGAACCTAGGGGCAAGACGGGAATAAAGACACAGACCTACTAGAGAATGGACTTGAGGACACAGGGAGGGGGAAGGGTAAGCTGGGATGAAGTGAGAGAGTGGCATGGACTTATATATACTACCAAATGTAAAACAGATAGCTAGTGGGAAGCAGCCGCATAGCACAGGGAGATTAGCTTGGTGCTCTGTGACCACCTAGAGGGGTGGGATAGGGAGGGTGGGAGGGAGACGCAAGAGGGAGGAGATATGGGGATATATGTATATGTATAACTGATGCACTTCGTTATAAAGCAGAAACTAACACACGATTGTAAAGCAATTATACTCCAATAAAAACGTTTAAAAAAAAAAGAAAGAAAAGTCCATGCGCCTATGTTCTTGAAAAGATAAAATTGACAAACCTTTAGCTAGATTCACGAAGAAAATAAGAGAGAAGGCTCAAATAAATAAAATCAGAAATGAAAGAGAAGTTCATTTCTCTTACAACAGATACCACAGAAATACAAAGAATCATGAGACTACTATGAACAGCTATACGCCAACAAATTGGACAGTCTAGAAGAAATAGATACATTCTTAGAAGCATACACCCTTCCAAGACTGAATCACGAAGAAATAAAAAATGTGAGTAGACCAATCACTAGTAAGGAGATTGAAACAGTAATCAAAAACATCTCCCCAAACAAAAGTTCAGGACCACGAGGCTTCACTGATGAAGCATTCAAAGATGTCATACCTAAACTTCCAAACTCTTCCAAAAAACTGAAGAGGCTAGAACACTTCCTAATTCATTGGACGAGGGCAACATTACCCTGATACCAAAACCAGACAAAAAAAGAAAACTACAGGCCAATATCTCTGATGAACATAGATGCAAGAATCCTCAACAAAGTATTAAAAAACCAAAACAACAACACATTAAAAGGATCAAGTGGGATTTATTCCAGGGATGCAAGGAAGGGTCAACATCTGGAATCAATGTGATACACCATATCAACAAACTGAAGGATAAAAATCATATGATCATCTCAATAGATGCAAGGAAAATATTTGACAAGATTCAACATCCATTTGTATTAAAAAAAAAAAAAAACGGATATAGAAGGAACGTACCTCAACATAACAAAGGCCATCTATGACAAACTCACAGCTAAAATACTCAGTGGTCAAGACCTGAAAGCTAGCCCTCTAAAATCAGGAACAAGACAAGGATGCCCACTCACCACTCTTACACTCTTAGTCAGCGTAGTATTGGAAGTCCTAGCCAGAGCAGATAGGCAAGAAAAAGAAATAAAATGCATCCAAATTGGAAAGGAAGAAGTAAAACTGTCACTATTTGCAGATGACATTGGTTTTCTATTGATTTTACACATAGAAAATCCTAAAGACACTACTAAAGGAACTGTTAGAAATAATAAACGAATACAGTGAAGTTGCAAAATAAATATACAAAAATCTATTGTGTTTTGATACTCTAACAAACTAGCAGAAAGAGAAATTAAGAAAATCTCATTTACAATTGCAACAAAAAGAATAAAATATCTAGGAATAAATTTAACCAAGGAGGTGAAAACTGTTACTGAAAACCATAAGACATTGTTTCAAGAAATTGAAGAAGACACAAAGAAATAGAAAACTATTCTGTGCTCATGGATTGGAGGTATTAACATTGTTAAAATGTCCATATACCTAAAGTAATCTACAGATTCAATATAATCCTTGTCAAAATCCTAGTGACATTTTTTACAGAAACAGAATTAAAAATTCTAAAATTTGTATGGAACCACAAAAGATCCTGAAAAGCAATCCTGAGGAAAAAGGAACAAAGCTGGGGTTATCATATTCCCTGATTTTAAATTATACTACAAAGCTATAGTGATCAAAACTGCAGAGTATTGGCATAAAAACAGACACACAGATCAATGGAACAGAACTGAGAGCCCTCCACACATACAGACAACTAATTAAGACAAAGGAGCCAAGAACGTACAGTGGATAAAGGAAAGTTTCATCAATAAATGTGGTGGGAAAACTGGACAGCCACATGCAAAAGAATGAAACTAGACTGCCATTTTACATGGTACAGAAAAATTAACTTAAAATGGATTAAAGATTTGAATATAAGACCTGAAACCATAAAGCTCCTAGAAGAAAACATAGGTGGTACACTCTTTGACATCAGCCTTAGCAATATCTTTTTGAATATGTCTCCTCAGGCAAGGGCAACAAAAGCAAAAATAAACAAGTGGGATCACATCACACTAAAAAGCTTCCGCACAGCAAAAGAAACCATCAACAATTCAAAAAGGCAACCTACTGAATAGAAGAAGATACTTGTAAGTCATATATCCTACAAAAGGTTAATATCCAAAATATTAAAAACTCATACAACTGGGGCTTCCCTGGTGGTGCAGTGGTTGAGAGTCCGCCTGCCGATGCAGGGGACACGGGTTCGTGCCCCGGTCCGGGAAGATCCCACATGCCGCGGAGCAGCTGGCTCCGTGAGCCATGGCCGCTGAGCCTGCGCGTCCGGAGCCTGTGCTCCGCAACGGGAGAGGCCACAACAGTGAGAGGCCCGCGTACCGCAAAAAAAAAAAAAAAACAAAAAAAACCCTCATACAACTCAACAACAAAAAACCCCCAAACAATCTAATTGAAAAAATGGGCAGAGGAGATGATATATATTTTTTCCAAGGAAGACATACAGATGACCAACGGACACATGAAAAGATGTTCAACATCACTAATTATTAGGGAATTGCAAATCAAAACCACAATGAGATATCACCTCACACTTGTTAGAACAGCTATTATAAAAAACAGAAACAAGAAATAACAAAGAGTTGGAGAGTATGAGGACAAAAGGGAACCCTTGTAGACTGTTGGTGAGAATGTAAACTGGTGCAGAAACTATGGAAAACAGTAGGGAGATCCTTAAAAGATTAAGACTAGAACTACCATATGATCCAGCTATTCCACATCTGAGTATCTATCCAAAGAATATGAAAACACTAATTTGAAAAGATATATGCACTGCAGTAATATTCACAATAGCCAAGGTATGGAAATATATATATATACACACACACATACACACACACACACACACACACACACACACACACACAATGGAATACTACTCAGCCATAAAAAGATGAACTCTTGCCATTTGTGACAACATGGATGGACCTTGAGGCTATTATGGTAAGTGAAATAAGTCTAATGGAGAAGGACAAATACTGTATGATTTCACTCATATGTGGAATATAAGAAATAAATGAACATAAACATATATCCCCGTATCTCCTCCCTCTTGAGTCTCCCTCCCACCCATCCTATCCCACCCCTCTAGGTGGGCACAAGGCATGGAGCTGATGATCTCCCTGTGCTATGTGGCTGCTTCCCACTAGCTACCTATTTTACATTTGGTAGTGTATATATGTCCATGCCACTCTCTCACTTCGTCCCAGCTTCTGATTCACTTTGTTATACAGCAGAAACTAACACACCATTGTAAAACAATTATACTCCAATAAAGATGTTAAAAACTAAAAAGATACATGTACCCCTATGTTGATAGCAGCACTGTTCACAATAGCAAAAACATGGAAACAACCTAAATGTCCACCAATAGATGAATGGATAAAGACGTGGTACATATATACAATGGAACACTACTCAATCATAAAAAAGAACAAAATAAGGCCATTTGTAGCAACATGAGATTATCATACTAAGTGAAGTAAGTCAGAAAGAGAAAGACAAATATCATATGATATCACTTATATGTGGAACCTAAAATAAGGCACAAATGCACCTATCTACAAAACAGAAGCAGACTCCTAGACATAGACAACAGACTTGTGGTTGCCAAGGCTGGGGGAGAGGGGAGGGAGAGGGATGGACTGGGAGTTTGGGGGTGGTAGATGCAAACTATTACATTTAGAATGGATAAACAATAAGGTCCTACTGTATAGCACAGGGAACTATATTCCATCACCTGTGATAAACCATAATGGAAAAGAATATAAAAAAGAATATGTATGTATGTATAACTGAGTCTCTTTGCTGTACAGTAGAGATTGGCACAGCATTGTAAACCAACTATACCTCAATAAAAAAATTTAAGAAAAAAAGAAAGAAATGAACAAACAAAACAAAAACGAACACATAGTTACAGAGAACAGATTGGTGGTTACCAGTGCGGAAAGGGGGCACAAAATGGGGAAAAGGGATCAATTGTATGGTGATGGAGGGAAACAAGACTTCTGGTAGTGAGCACGCTGTAGAGTATACAGAAGTTGAATTATAATGTATCCATGAAACTTATGTTATAAACCAATGTTACCTCAAATAATTGAAAAAAAAGGTCCATTCACCTATGAAATGACTATCAGGTTTTCCCCAAGGTTGTCCTGTGATCTACACAGAGACCACAGGGTGTCTCTCTGTCTACTGGATAATCTGAATACCCACAGTTCCTACATCTCATTTACCTCCAACCTTAAGGTCTCAACTTTCAGCTGTAATTCACAACAACAATGTCACCTGACATTGCAGCTATCGATGGGATAGTAAACACAAATTATGTTTGATTATTGCCTAGCAGAATGGAAAAGAGGAGGGCTTCTTGGAGAAGGCGACAACTTCCACCTCTCTACTTAAACACTGCTTTGAATTTATTAGCATATTTCTAGTTTATGGTACAAAGTATCAAGCCATAAATCAGATTTCTATGAAACACTGCAACAGGCTACAGAAACACCATAAAGTAGCTACCAACATCCCATTTGGTTCTCTCTCATTGAAAAGAAACTCTAATAATTAAACTTTGAGCAATGTAGAAATGAGTAAATATGATTATTTTTAATCAGAAAAAGATGATCCCCAAGAACAAACTCATATCTTGATTTCTTTTAACATGAAAAGCTCTCAGAATATATATACTTTGCCAAAAATCTAAACTATAACCAAAATAGAAATGTTTTCTAATAAGAAGCAAGAGAAGTTCAAAAGAATACAGAAAATGGTTTAAACATTTTTTACCAATAGGCAATCAGATATGATGGATGAGTTCATTACAAAGACTCTCACTTGGATGTCTTCTAATTTTAAACTCAAGTAATGTTTTTTAGTTCTCCCTTTGGATTATACAAATCACAAGCCCAAAGCCATGAGAGAATTCTCTACCAGTCTTAGGGTGAGGTGTTAGGCATGCTTCGAAACGTAATGAAGAAGTAAGAAGTCATACCTTGAAATCATATGTGGCATCTGGGTTTTCGTCACAGGCAATAACTTCTGGAGCCATCCAGTAGGGCGTCCCGATGAAGGTATTCCTCCTGCCCACTGTTCGATCGAGCTGGGCACTGACTCCAAAGTCCACTAGTTAAGGGAAGACAAATGAATAAAGTCTAGCATCTAAGGTCTTACATAGTGATAAAATGAATGTGTATTTTTTTTTACTGTGGTAAAATATACATAACATAAAATTTACTATTTTAACAACTTTCTAGTGGACCGTTTTGTGGTATTAAGTACATTCACATTGTTGTGCAACTATAACCACCATCCAATTCCAGAACTTTTTCATCTTCCTCAACTGAAACTCTGTAGCCATTAAACATTAACTTCTCTTTCTCCTCTCCTCCCCACCCCGCCGGGCCCCTGGCCCTCGGAAAGTACCATTCTACTTTATGTCTCTATGGATCTGACTACTACAGATACATAATATAAGTGGAATCATACAGTATTAGTCTTTTGGAGACTAGATTATTTCACCTAACATAATATCCTCAAGGCTAATGCATGTTGCAGCACGCATCAGAATCTCCTTCTGAATTTTTTTTTTTTTTTTTTTTTTTTTGCGGTACGCGGGCCTCTCACTGCTGTGGCCTCTCCCGTTGCGGAGCACATGCTGCGGACGCGCAGGCTCAGCGGCCATGGCTCATGGGCCCAGCCGCTCCGCAGCATGCGGGATCCTCCCGGACCGGGGCATGAACCCGTGTCCCCTGCACCGGCAGGTGGACTCCCAACCACTGCGCCACCAGGGAAGCCCCTCCTTCTGAATTTTTGAAGACCAAATAATAGTCTATTGTATGTAGGTGCCACATTTTGTTTATCCATTCATCTGTTGGACACTCAGGTTGCTTCTTCCTTTTCACTATTGTGAATGTATATATATTTTTAAAAGTTTTTATTTTATATTGGAGTATAGTTGATTTACAGTGTTGTGTTAGTTTCAGGTGTACAGCAAAGTGATTCAGTTATACATATATCTATCCTTTTTCAGATTCTTTTCCCATATAGATTATTACAGAGTATTGAGTAGAGTTCCTTGTGCTATACAGTAGGTCCTTGCTGATTATCTATTTTATATGTAGTAGTGTGTATACATTAATCCCAACCTCTTATCTGTCCCCCCAACCCTTCCCCTTTGATAACCATAAGTTTTTTTCTATGTCTGTGAGTCTGTTTCTGTTTTGCAAATAAGTTCATTTGTATCATGTTTTTAGATCCCACATATAAGTGATATCATACGATATTTGTCCTTCTCTGTCTGACTTACTTCAGTTAGTATGATAATCTCTAGTCAATGTATACTTTTAAACTTCATGTATAAATGGATAAAGCATACCAATGAGAAAAGCACAGGGGGTTATATCTGGTTACATCAGTGCTACATGGGGGGCCAAAAAGAGGTGTTAAATAAAAGTCAAGCTTGGGCCATAAAGGATAGTATTTAGAGGATGCAAAGAAAGTAGTTAACAGCTAAGTTTCTGGAGTCAGACTGCCTAAATTTGCATCTCATTTCTGACACTTATTAGTGATGCAACCTAGGGCTACTAGATCAACCTCTTTGAGCTTCATTTTCCAAATCCATGAAATGAGGATGATGAGATTCACATGGTGTTGCTCTGATGTTTAAGTGAAATCATCTACCTAAAAGCATTTTGTACAGGACCTGGCATATAATATTCTCTCAACAAGTAACTGTTAATTAGTGACGAGTGAATACTCTGAGGATAGCTTATGTAGTCAGTACATATATAACTGCTTTCCCTACCTAATGTATGCTTTTGTTTTAAAAGGGAATATTCATGAGATGAAAGTTTGGCCCCAAATTCTAACTAAGAAAAAAACGGAAATTGTATATTTTAACAAAAAGGCAAGAGCAAGTGTTTGGGATATAACCATAGGAGACATTTAAATCTCTTTGAAAATGAACAATTATATGGACAGTGATTCTTTGGTAGGAAACAAATTGTATATCCTACAGAGTATTTGTCAATCTGTGCTCTTACTCATATACATCAAGTAGTCAAATGCGTGTGGGGATTCTGTACCCTATCTGGATAATCCCAGACTTATTGTGGGAAGGGCTCTAATAGATCAGAGAAAAGGGTTCCCTCACTGATAACTCTGCAGATGGAAGTGGGATAATTAGTATGCACGAGAAGTAGAATATTGAGCATCCATTTTGTACAGGTGCCCTAGATAATAATGAAATCGATGTAAATATAACTTAAAACATATGGGAATATAGCAGGAATTCATTTTTCTAAATAATGAATGTCTAACTGTGGATTTTTTTTTTTTTTTTTTTTTTGCGGTACGTGGGCCTCTTACTGCTGTGGTCTCTCCGGACGCACAGGCTCAGCGACCATGGCTCACGGGCCCAGCCGCTCCGTGGCATGTGGGATCTTCCCGGACCGGGGCACGAACCCACGCCCCCTTTATTAGCAGGCAGACTCTCAATCACTGCGCCACCAGGGAAGCCCTGTGGATATTTTTAATTAAAAAAATTTCATCATTGTTACAGCAGCAACAATATAAACAAACTGTAAGATAGGGGAAATCATTCCAAGGTCAGTCACTTCTAATCTAAAGGGTCTTTGCTTAAAAAACAAACTCAATCGTTTCTACACACCGATTAAACACATGGATCTGCTTACCATATTGTATACCAATTCACTCCTCAAAGTGCTTTTAGAAAATGTTTTATTTATTTATTTTTTGCGGTACGCGGGCCTCGCACTGTCGCGGCCTCTCCCGCCGCGGAGCACAGGCTCCGGAAGCGCAGGCTCAGCGGCCATGGCTCAAGGGCCCAGCCGCTCCGCGGCATGTGGGATCCTCCCGGACCGGGGCACGCACCCGAGTCCCCTGCATCGGCAGGCGGACTCTCAACTACTGCGCCACCAGGGAAGCCCTAGAAAATGTTTTTTTTTTTAAATAGCCAAAGAAACATTTTCCTTTCTATTCTAGGTACAATGACCTCCAAATCCACAGCGACAAATTTACATTAATTATTTAAAAAAAAAAAAAAAACCTGAAATGATCCTATCATTTTCTGCAATTCCTAAGCTCACTGGATTCTGTTCTTACCTAGTTTAACTTCTGCATTTTCAGTCAGCAAGACATTTTGCCCTTTAATATCTCGATGAATCACTTTATGCTGGTGCAGGTGACTCAGCCCCTGGAATGAAGGAGAGTTGAGACGGGTTAATAGGAATATAAATCCAGATGTAAAAAATTATTTTGGATGTTAATGATCCAAAAAATTTAAACTCACCCAGAGATACTTTCATTATTTTATTTATATCTTTCATGTGGTCATAATTCTAAATGGAGCACAATGTTTGTTTGTTCTAAACTTCAGGCAATGATCAATATAAACTGAAATATACAGGTGGTCATTGCAATGCCTGGTACGGTGTTAAATGAAACACTTGCATATCAGCTTTTATCTCGGGTAACAAGGAACCACACAGGCCATGACACATGCACATGTTTCAACATGCACATGTTTCAGCTAACAGTACTGTGAATAGTGAGGACCACCGGTATTTGCCAGTTGGTAACAGTAATATCTACAGAGTCTGTACAGAAATCTGATTTAACTGAAGCCTCCACTTTTTGAATTTAAAAGTTATTATACAATTTGAATTAAGCACAATAAAATATTACTCAGACCAGCCAAGAAATTTCCCATTGGCTTTAGCCAATGTCTCACATTAAAAAAGGAAAACAGCAACTTCTATTTCCTTTGTTAATGTTCATCACTGTCATTTTTAGTGCTTTATATTTGTGACTCTGTGCTCATTATGTGAAATAATTATTCAGTGACATCTCAACCTGATTGTGTTCCATTTCTCCATGAATTACTCTGATTTTGGGGGTTTTTTTGTGGTGTGGGTTCGAAAACCTACAGACTTGTTCTAAGGTGGTCTCATGTTTCTCAGATAAACTGTAACCTAAAAGAATCTAAAAATGGAGTACTGAAGTAAATCATGTTATGCTAACACTTGTTAATTCAAGGTATTGGATACCCAAGTGTTGTTGTTTTTTCTTTATGATTTTCTGTAGTTTTAATTTTTTATCCACAATAACAAAACCATGGTATGAAAGATGAAGTTGAAACAAAGAGAAAAAAAAGAACTAGATATCTGAATCCCCTTTTGTTGAGAAAATTCAGCATGAGAATATGAATGACCCGAAAGATCCATGTTTGTGTTTAGGAATATCAGTAAACATAAACCATGAGACAGGACAGTTTGAGGCGCTAGTTTGGGTCTTATAAAATTACCTTTTTTATCTAGTCGATTTGGCTTGAGGTAGGCATCAAATAGATTAAAATGTATAGTTTTCACAGCATATTACCACTCCATGAATCCTTAAAAGAGGGACTGAAGATCCATTTCCTTCTTTTACCATCAAAGTGGTTGGAAGCAGATACCACAGCATGTAAGTGAGCCAAAGGTTGTATTTAATGAGATCATAAAATGCATGGAGGGTCTTCTCTGAAACTTCTTGCGGCTAGGGACCTTTGGGTGATCAAATGTCCCTTCCAATGAGTCACTATGTCTCAAATACCAGTATTATCATTTGGGAGAACATATTGGAAGAAGGAAGAAAACCACGTTTTCACACGTTTTAAGACCAGCTATTGAGAGATACTCATGGGGTGAAACATCCTTGCTGCTTTTAGAACCCTGGAGATCACGTGACTGATCCCCAGTAGGGTTACCCAGGAGTGCAGAAAGCCAGAGTGGGCAGAACCAGCCCTGAAGACTCAGTAGATTCTTGGCACCCATGGGGTGGTCTGGATAACTAAATAATCTGTCATGCTTTCCTGAATGAGTCAAATTCTACACCAGAAATCCAAATTAACTTTACACAATGGCACATCAATACTTGGAGATACATGTCAGACTTGAAGGAGTTCAGCAAGCATACCTCATTGTTTTTCCCTCAAGTTTTGTTCTGTGCTCTGAGAAATCTTTTTGCCTTCTCCAAACCATGGAGGTATTATCCTATATCTTCTCTTAAGAGCTTTATTTTTTTATATCTTTTGTACTTATAACCATAATCCACCTGGAATTAATTTTAAAATATGATATAAAGCAGGTATAAGCTTCATGTTTTTATATGGATATTCAACTGATCAAACACTATTTACTGATTAAAAGACCCTTTCCCTACGTGTTGCAGCACTGCTTTTGTCATAAATCAGGTGTCCGTATGAGTGGGTCTGTTCATGGACTCTCCATTCTGTTTCATTGGCCATTGTCTATTCTTGTGACAATACCACTCTGTTTAAATTACTTAGCAGCTTTATAATAAGTCCTGGTAACCGGCAGCACAAATACTTCAGCTTTGTTCCTCAAAATTGCCTTGGCTATTCTTGGCCTTTCGTATTTCCATACAATGTTTTAAAAATCAGCTTGTCAAGATCGACAAATGTACCTAGAAGGATTTTGACAGGCAGTTTAATGATACCAAGGATCAGATTAGGGAGAAATAACATCATTATAATATTGAGCGTTCTGATTCATGAAATAGTATATACACCTCTATTTATTAATGTCTTCTTTGTCTGTAATATTTTGTAGTTTCCAGTGTAGAAATCACTCACATGTTTCTGTACATTTATTTTTAAGTATTTGAACTTTTATGCTAATACAAGTGTTAGCATTTTAAAATTTCATTTTCTATTTGTTTTTTTTTCCTAATGTGGGTTGAATTAAAGGGATACACATAGTTTTTTAATGCCTTCCTCCCTCCCTCCTTTCCTTTCTTCCCCAGCACATAATCTGTCTCTCAAAGGCATATTTTGGACACATCACGCAAACTGTTTTACCTTTTGTTCCCTTATACTAAGAAGGTAGAGTAAATAAATAAGTAAATAAATAGCTTCCAAGCAGATCTAGTAAGAATGCTCAGTGGACATATAATAGCCTCCTTATTAGTAGCAAGAGATAATTAAACTAATCTGAACAAACTAAAATATGACCAATTACCTCCTTCTCCCTGAAGTGAACTCAGCAAATACATGACACTATTGTCTAGATTGTCTGATTGTGCGATTTGCGGGCAAAACCGGGCAAATGGGCACATTCTTGTCCACTGTCTTGCCTGCTTTTAGATATTGTCTCAGAGAATTTTTTTAAGGTAAAATCAATTAAACTAGGTTATATGTACTAAAATGGCTAAAGTCACACAAGCCTTAAACTTTCACAAATGGAAAACTCAAATGAGTGATCAAAATATCCCTAAACAATCCATTTCCTAAGTGGGACACTATCTCTGTGATCCAAAATCAGATTTCCAATTGGAAACCCCATAGGAAATGAATCCCAGGTTAAGAGAAATCACCCAATTAACCCTCCAAATGAGAGCGCACACGTTTACAAATTAGTGGAAGGTCAGTGCAAAGTTCAACACCTCCCAAGGTATCCCGTGTTGTTACTTACTCGTAAGATCTCCCTGCAGATGTACGCGATCCACTCTTCCTTCAACGTGTTACCTTTCGTGTTCTTGATCAGGTCAGTGACAGAGCCAGCACCACAAAACTCCATCACCAACTGGCAAAGGAAGCAGACATGCCATTATTATCATTCCACTTCACGGCTTCCAATGAGTTAAGAAAGCATAAGGTGTCCCACCTGGCTGCTCTGGAATGCCATTCCTGCAAAGAAAAAGTGACCATAAAACGATATATAAAACATAAATTTTTATCTTAATTTTTCCCCAAAATGAAAGAAAGGAAAGATTATTTTTAATTTTCCAACCTGAAAATTATAGCTGGAAAACTAGGAAAATCTTCATATTCTAAGTATTTGTTTTAAACGAGGGCAGTTAGGTGGCACAGATGTAGTTGAGAATATCCCTGTGTTTTTATCCAATGGTCAAACTCAACTTTCCTATAAAAGTAGCATCATTCCCCTGTCTGAAAGAGCTGTGGTTGTCTAGGCAATCCCAAGTCAGAACAATTCAAGTGCACACTGTTTATGTTATTGGCTTGTAAGTGGCACTTTAAGCTGTCAGAGTGAGGACTATCTGCTTTTAATTAACTTCAGCAAATGTTCCCAGGAGGCTGGACATATCAAATAAATTCAATAAACAATAAGCCCTAATTTAGCACTTTTCATCCCCAAAGCTCCAAGTTCTCTATAAATATAAACTCATTACAGTACTCAGCAACTTTATAAAATAGGCAGAAAATGAACAGCTCCCTTTAGTTAATGGAGGAGTAGAGACTAGAAGAGGAAAAGCTATCCATTTGCTTTTACATTCATTTTCTAGGTTTAGAGAAACACATCCATTTCCATACATTCTCCCTCTTCTTCAAAAAGTCTGCCACAAAAGTCATCTTTTTGTGACAATAATTTAAATGACTAGCAATCAATCTCTGATTTGACACTAGAAACAGAACTAATATGGGGCCATAATGAAATCACATTGATGGTTTTGGCTTTGTCCAAACGTACATTCCTAACCTCAGCGCCGTGTCACCAGGTCCTAAAAGATACCCCACCAGGCTGTAAGATCTCTGGGCAGAAATAATGTTCCCTTTCTTTTCCTGCATGTCTGGTTGAAACAATAAAAACTCATGAAATGAGTTTCCTGAATGAGTTTCTAATGTCTGTTCTGATTTATCTTCTTATGATCTTACAAAGGGTAATGAAACCCTCCAATCTTCTCCAGAGTACCGGTGGAGACTGATCAGGAGCTTTTGTAAGGAAATTTGAAAATGCCACAATAGACCTCGTTCCAACCCAGTAACAGTTGTAAAATTACCATATATGAGAGCCAGGAAGCTATCAAAGACCACAATATCATGTTAGAAAGGACTGAGGAATCAACTTTAAGAGGTCTCACTGGCCAAAGATGGGATAATTTGAGCATTGGTAAGAATAAGAACTGCAATATCTTGAAACACATTAAATATGCTGAACTAAATGCATTAATAAAGACACCCCTTAAAAACAATATAATCGGGGGGTTTCCCTGGTGGCGCAGTGGTTGAGAGTCTGCCTGCCGATGCAGGGGACACGGGTTCGTGCCCCGGTCCGGGAGGATCCCACATGCCGCGGAGCGGCTGGGCCCATGAGCCATGGCCGTGGAGCCTGTGCTCCGCAACGGGAGAGGAGAGGCCACAACAGTGAGAGGCCCGCGTACCTCAAAAAAAAAAAAAAAAAAAAAGAATATAATTGGCACTGTTTGAAGAAAATGAAGAACCACCTTCTTATATTGAGACTGGTAGATAAAGGGAAAGAATGAAGAATTTACACTGCCTTTCTTATACAAGTTTTACCACAGTGATTAAGTAATAAAAGAGGTAAAACTTCTCTTCACGAAAAACAAATATTCCATCTAATAAGTGAAGAAGACATAATAGAATTAGAATATCATTATTTCACAACCTCTAATAAACTAGTGGATTTAGGCACTGATGATCAGTGACTGCTAACATAAAAAAAAAAAAAAGAAGTAACCAGTTATGATTTGCTTCTTGATTAGAATAACACAACATCACCTCAAGAGTAGTCTTGCCAAAAACAAAAAAACTAAACAAAACAAAAACCCAAAACTAAATCTGATCAAGCCTCTACTTCCAGTTACCAATTTACAGGAAATTCAGAGGACTGAGGAACATGTTACATCATGGGGATATAATCAACAAAACCTAGAATAAAAAACTCCACAGGGTAAATGGCCCATTTGCTTCAACAAATATATATCAAGAAGGATAAAGAGAGATGGAGGGGAAATCTGTAGATTTTAAAACATTTAAAAAGATATACCAACAAATTGCAATGGATGCAACTTATCTGGATACTAATTTTTTTTTTTAATGCTGCTAAAATTTTTGAGACAGTCTACAGTCTAGATATTTGCTGACACTAAGGAAATGTGGTTGACATTTTTTAAGTGTGATAATAGTACTGTGGATATCTGAAAAAATGGTCCTATATTTTAGAGAAACATACTGGAGTACTATGGATAAAATGATATGATGATAGTTTCTTCTACAAATAGTACAGGGTCAACTGGATAGCCACATGTGAAAGAATGATGTTGAACCCTTACCTCATGCCACATACAAAAAATATCTCAAAATGGATCAAAGACCTAACTATAAGAGCTACAACTGTAAAACTCTTAGGAGAGAACATGGGGTAAATTTCCATGACCTTGGACTTGACAATGGTTTCTTAACTAAGACAGCAAAAGCACAAACAACAAAAGAAAGAGATAAACTGGATTTCATCAACATTAAAAATTTTGTGCACTGAAGGATACTATCAAGAGAGTGAAATAACAACCCATAGAAAAGTATATGCAAATCACGTATCTAATAAGGGTCTAGTATCCAAATTGTATAAAGAACTCTTACAACTCAACAACAAAAGTATAAACAACACAATTTAAAAACAGGCAAAACACTTGAATAGACATTTCTCCGAAGAATATATACAAATAGCTA
This sequence comes from Phocoena phocoena, assembly GCF_963924675.1. NCBI lineage: Eukaryota > Metazoa > Chordata > Mammalia > Artiodactyla > Phocoenidae > Phocoena > Phocoena phocoena. Next base: position 50,657,612 of record NC_089222.1, read on the forward strand.
ACAATGTTCCACATCAATAGTCGTTAGGAAAACGTGAGTCAAAAGCAGAATGAGATATCACTCCACACCTTCTAGGATGACTATAATTAAAAAAAAAAAAAAAAAAAAGCAGAAAATAATATGCTGGCAAAATGTGGAGAAATTGGAACCCTCCTACATTGCTGGAGGGAATGTAAACTGAGACAAACTGTTTGATGGTTCCTCAATAAGTTAAAACATAGAAATACCACATGACCTAGCAATTCCACTTCTAGGTATATACCCCCCAAAATGGAAAACAGGTGTTCAGACAAAAACTTGCATATGAATGTTCAAAGCAGTACTGTTCACAATAGACAAAAGGTGGAATTAACCAAACTGTCCATCATCAGATGAATAAAATGTGGTATAGGCATACAATAGAGTATTATCAGCTGTGAAAAGGAATGAAGTACTGATGCATGATACAACATTGGATGAATCTTGAAAACATTATGCTTACTGAAATAAGCCAGAGGAAAAATGCTAAATACTGTATGAATCCATTCATATGAAATATCCAGAAAAGGCAAATACACAGAGACAGAAAGCAGATTAGTGGTTTCCAGGCACTAGGTGGAGGGAAGAATGGGAGTTCCAGCTTAATGGGTACAGAGTTTCCTTTTGGGGTGATGAAAAAGTTCTAGAACTAGACAGAGGTGATGTTTGCGCAACATTGTGTACTTAATCCCACTGAATTATACACCTTAAAATTATTAAAATGGTAAATTTCAAGCTGTGTGTATTTTACCCGAATTTTTTTTTTTTTAAAGATGATGAGATTTGTTTCAAAATAATGGAAGGGAGGAAGTAGATGGCTGTGTAGATGGGGCAGGATTGACTACTGGTTTGATGACTGTTGGGGCTAGTTTTGGGCACATTATACTGTTCTGTCTACTTTTGTGTATTTTGGGGATTCTCTATAAATACAAAGTTAAAGAAAATCTCAGTTATGTAAATTGTGGTTTAACAGCAGCAGGATGGACCAAAGAAACATCTTTGGGTAGAAAGAAAAGAACATTTTCTCAAGTGCGCAAAACATGTTTGTGCCCCTTCTCCAAATCCTACCTTGAAAAACACAGTGACCAGACCTCCTACAAATGCATCCATTGCTCCTGTATCAGCTGGAGAAAATGTCCCACCATTGAGCTCTATTAGCCACATAATTATAATTCCCAAGGAAAGCAGTGGAAGCCCAGTGACTCCGGTCTTTCAAAATTAGATTGGACAAAACACTTTCAAATATTCAGTAGGAAACAATCCTGCTCTAGCCAGGCACTAATGTCAGTGGTTTCTATAATTTGCTTCTCCATTCAGCTCTAGCTGAGGGCTGCTAAGTTCTTTTCATCTCACTATGGAACAAAATGATTGTTAAATTATGTAATGGGATTTTTTTTTTAAAGAAAAAGAAAGAAAGAAACCAGCCTTTGCTAGCAATCGGTTCCTGCAGCCTCACAGCAACACTGATAATTACTGCCACCACACAGCGGGGACACTCCCTCACCACAAGTAACTTCATCACATTAATAAACAGAAACAGGGCTCAACATGCCAAGCCCAGCAGTGATAAGTCAATAACTTCACATCTCACAGGCAAGAAATAATGCATCATTAATATTCTTTCTGAAAGAAAGTCCTCAAAGAGTTGACAGTGGGGCAACAATGCTTGCTAACATTTACTGAGAAGTTACCATGTGCCGGACACTGGGCTGAGTGATTTGCACTTATCGTTTCATTAATTCTCCTTCTCCTCAATTCCTTTTTCTTTACTTATTTGGAAATGAAGGTTAGTTATGGTCTGCAGCCTTATCCATGGTATATATACTCGTTAAGTAATTAGGGCAGGGTTGAAAGCATCATGCTTTCTCAGGTACTCACTGTATGAACTTGGGCATGTTCCCTAACTCCGCTGGGCTCAGCACCCCACCACCATCACTATTAAAACAAAATAAAAGCATCAGCCTTATATATGTGATGTGAACACTGTGTTCTACAGAATGGAAAGCTTCTGGTAGCCAGAAATCTCAAACTCTATTACTTATCCATTTTTGGTCTGTTTGCACTTATTAAAAAAAAAGTTTCCAGCTTGGAAGATAGCATTAATAGCTCCCCAAGGTCCACTTCACTTGGATGGTGAGGAAATGGCTGAAAGAGCACATATAAAGGGCATGGTGCACATGTGTTTCTAAAACTTCTGTTAATGAAAGAGTACCAAGGACACATGTCTTTTTTTCAAGCTTGTATCACACAGCAAGAAGACACAGCAGTGCATCCTAAAACACTGGATCTTTTTATTTGGAGGGTTGGAAGAGGGTGTAAGAGGTTTAAAGAGAATCTTATATTTGAAATTCTCATTCAATATCACCTACATAACTGGGTCAGAAAATGAAAATACACATGCATGTCACTTGGGAAGAAAGGATGAAGGTTAAGTTAAAGTGAGGACAGAACTGCACTCAGGCACGATGGGGGCTGGGCCTGGGCTGGACCTGGAACCTTGTCAAGGTGGAAATATTTAAAAAGCAGCACAGGGTGTAGTGCAACCCAACTGTTAGGGAAAAGCTTGCCTGGATTGTTGAATGTGGGTAGTTATTTCTACCTAAATTAAAATGGTTAATTTTTAAAAACAAAGGCTTCTAACATATTTCACAATTTGCATGGTTGTTTATCACATACTTTTGTCTGATGAGAAGGATGTTTTCTCTTAGAGGTTGTGGGGTAAGGGGGTACTTATTATGCCCTCCTGTGCTTTCCCCCTCCTTCAGGACGGTATTTAAGAAAAGGGTCTTTGATTGGGTAATTGGGATTGACATATATACACTACTATGTATAAAAGAGATAACTAATGAGAACCTACTGTATAGCACAGGGAACTCTACTCAGTGCTCTGTGGTGACCTAAACGGGAAGGAAATCTAAAAAAGAGGGGATATGTGTATACATATAACTTATTCACTTTGCTGTATAGCAGAAATTAACACAACATTGTAAAGCAACTATACTCAAATAAAAATTAATAAAAAAAAAAAAAAGAAAAGTAAAGAGCCTTTGGCCTCAGCTGATCCCAGAAGGAGTCCCAGAAGCACTATGTGAGTCTTCCCTGAGGTCACCCCCTAACCGGGAGGGGCATGGGTTTGGAATCAGCAGATGTGGTCACTTCTAACTTGCTTTCTCCAACGCGAGTCACCTCTGAAAGAATTTTAAAAAGTTTATTCGCAGAGCCAGCCTAAGAGGCTTAGGATGATTTCTGGGGTCCCTATAGTATTCACTCACGTGCTAGTTAATTGGTTTTAAGTTCCTATAACAAGCAAGAAAGCTTTAAGGTATTTTAAAACTGCAGGACTAGCCTAGAATATCTTGACAAGAACATATTCCCCCCAAATGTCACTAGTCAGTCACCCACAGGAAAAATGACTACTAACAGATTCCTTCTCTTTTATAGTAAAAGGAGGGGTGGGAGACAGGGGTGAGGGAGAGGAGGAAGAGGGAGGATGAAGGTCGACCTAAGATGAAAGAAGTCTGCACCAAGCAACTGCAGGGGCAATCTAAGAAAAGGAGAGGAAAGATAAACTTCCAAGAATTCACAAGTCTGCAAAGGATGAGCCTATTGACCTTGAAGGTCCAGAAACATCAGCAAGGTACAGGATATTTTTAACATGTGTAGCTGGGAGTAGCCAAAGATCCCATCTGCATGATTTATGAAGGTGTTAACAAAACTCAAACTCAGTGCTTTGTTACAGAATGCTGCTTCATTTGCCAAAGGTAGTTTAAGTTGCACAACACAAAATGTGTGTATGGAAGTACAAAAATTGGTGGGTATACATTTATCATTTCAGTTAACTGATGCAAAGGTAAAGCAAAACTGTGGGGAATTTCAGATTTGGAAAAGCAACCTATACTGGCTTTTGCATTCGTTTTTATTAATTTTTTTAAATTTTATTTTTTTGTTTATTTTTATTTATTTATTTTTGGCTGCATTAGGTCTTTGTTGCTGCACGCGGGCTTTCTCTTGAGTCATGGACTCAATCATAGAAACTAACCTTAAAGGCTAGTTTTAGAAGAATTTGGGGTGGGGATAGGGGAGCAAGTTTTCAGGAAAGTTAAAAATAGGAAAAGTAAAAGCAACACTGGCTTTAGAGGACTTAGGACTAAGAAACTTGGTAGATGAGAATTTTGAGAAGTGCAACACAAACAGGAATATTGACTTTGGCTCAGAATTAATCTAGACTAGGAACCAGAGGGTTGTATAGACCATTAGCAGAGTAACTGTAAGCATATATAAAGTCTTCCTTTTGCTAAGGTGAAAAGCAGTTTAAGCACAGTTCAAATGAAATTCATTGGGATAAAAGAAGAAATCATTTTCACATTCTTGTCCTGTGACAAGAATTAATCACCCATTAATTCATAAAAATGATTCCACTAAAGCTGAACTCAAGCCCAGTTGCAAAGTATTAAATCAGGTGTAGCTTTGGGGCAGCTACACATGCAATGGGGCAGCTCCAAGACTGGGAGACTGTTCACAATCCCTCCTCCTACTATTTCAGGCACGCTTCTATATTTACCAAATTCAGCCTTTACAATTTTCTACTCACAAATAGTAAGATTCAATCACTTCTCCAGACAAGTGACCTAGACTGTATATATGAAGGAGACTTCTTTAGTAATAAAATTATAAAACACTAATTAACCCCCTCTGTCCTATGAAAGCCTCATTTCTGATGCATAGAACTAAGAAAAGAGTAAATTTCAATGAACTGTTCAGGAGACTCAGCTACAGGTGGTTGGGTTTTTAATGGTGCTATCTGCAGCACTTTACATTTCAATCTTAAGACAACCAAAAATGTTAGGAGGCATGCTTTTTGCCAAACCAAGATGCTATAGCAATGTAAATCCAAACTATAAGAAACTTGGATTTCGGGAGCTGTGGCCAACATCACTGCAGATTCTAGAAAGGATCCCCCATTGGTGATTGAAAGACATCTTGGTTCATCCCAGTATCTCATTCCCAGATGATCTTACATGGGGCGTGGACAAGCAATGTCAGTGCATGAAAGACAGCAGGCAGTGACGGGCCTCTTGTGCAATTGGAGTGGGTGCGTGCCCTCTAGGCAGCCGAGCTACTGCTCTAACATGCTGCTGATATTCAGGACTTCAGGCCCAAGAGTTCCAGATCATCTGATTTTTCAAAACCTTTCAAGGAATCCAGACTTTTGTGTGGAACTGCTGTACTTTTTTTTTTGCTGTACGCGGGCCTCTCACTGCTGTGGCCTCTCCCGTTGTGAAGCACAGGCTCCGGACGCGCAGGCTCAGCGGCCATGGCTCACGGGCCCAGCCGCTCTGCGGCATGTGGGATCTTCCCGGACCGGGGCACGACCCATGTCCCCTGCATCGGCAGGCGGACTCTCAACCACTGCGCCACCAGGGAAGCCCTGCTGTACTTTCTTCTAACGTTGGCATCATTAAAGCACCACCACCTTATGTGGGTCAAACTAAACCCATTTACCTGAGCAGCAATTAGTCTCCGGGTCGCCAGTTTGAAAACTCAGACCTCGTCCAAATTTATCATTTTTATAAGAAAGAAACCAATGACAGTGATGCTGCCTCTGCTCAAGGTGAGACTGCAGGTCTCTGGACTCCAGGCCAGGTCTCAGGCAGCTGCTAGCATGTTTCCCCTAAATGCACACAACATAATTTCTTAATGCTTAGCTCTACAAGTCTTCAAGGATACAGTCTAATAAATGGCTTATTGAGTCATCTCAGTATAATAATCTGCTATGTCACTTGACCAACCTACATTTTGGAAGCTAATCAGAAATGTTTTTCCTTTTATAAGATAGTCTAGACCCATGATTGTTGAGGTGGTATCAAAAAAAGGTAGCAAAACATGTGTGATTTCGCTTTTTAACTTTAGGAAATTAACCCACTTAATAGACAGGCCTTCTCACTCCCGGTGTCTGAATGGCACGCAGCAAAGTGGAGAGCCTCTCTTTGCTGAGATGCAGCAGAATAAGATGGCCACGTTGTGTGTCAGGGTTCGCCTTGTTTCGGAGAGATCGGAATCTTTATTGAAAGAGCTCCCTTTTTTGATTTCCGGATCAGGCCTTGAGCAGTTGATAAGGGAGAATTACTTGGCCATTATCAGAAGTAGTTGTATTTCCACAAAGAGCTGGTACTAAACAACAGTTTATCTCTACGACAAGACTGATAGAATTCACACAGATTATAATTCAATCAGACACCTGAAACAGCACATATATTGGTTGGTGGCCTATGTGCAAACCTCTGTCCTCCAGCCTCAGCAAAAGAAATACCTGGGCAATAGTTCCTGTCACCTGAAAACTGGGAATAAATGTTAGAGAGTGCTGTGCTTGGTTGCTACAGGCTCTGTCTCTATACAATCCATAATAATATTTTTATATAAATGTAATCCTAACAGAATGCCATTAGCCCAAAGAGTCAACTATCTGTGACCTTTGCAACTATTTGCTAAAACACTCCCAAAAGGTTTAATGTGCTTTTCAAAGTATATTTCTTAGACTTAAAAAATACTGTCTTCCTAGCAGCTAGCAGGTCTTGCTGTCCTCTTTGAAAGCTGGGGAAACTGACAAATGAAGATGAACGGTGAACTCAAAATAGATTTTGAGCAAAGCTTCAGTCCTATTTGGAACACCAACCTCTGAAACTATTTTCCCAACTATTGGAATTATTTTTCACAACAAAAAGGAGAAGAATGTAGGGTTCAGGGGCTTGATTCTAGCATGAGGCAGCTTGGGGTTAGCTAAAGCACTGGCTTCATCACTCACTAGTTGTGAATCCTTAAGCAAACTTCTTAACTGCTCTGAGGCTAATTTCCTCATCTGTAAAGTGGGGATAATGAGAATATCTAATTTGTAGAGGGATTGTGAAGATCTAATGAAATAATATGGCAATGCAAACAAATACAGTACTTGGCACATGGTAAGTAGGTGATAAATATTACTTGCCATTGTTATTAACACAGAATGGCCCAAATTCAGTGAGTCAGAGGCCTCGGAACAAGTACACACTAATGTATTCTATAACCAAGTTCCCATCAATATTGTGACCTGGTGTTAATTTGCCAACTATTATGTTTCTGTCCTACCTTTAATTTTCTAAGTTCCTCCTTAGTTTGCCATCAAATAGAAGAAGAACAACTAGAAAAAGAAATGATGCTCTTGTACCCATGAGGCGTTTCATAGCTTTGTATTTTTATCCCCAGTGACACAGAAGCTAATGGACCATTTCTAGTGGGGAGAGTCAGAAGAGTCCTCTGCATGGGCACAAATCTGACAAAAGGGAGGCTCTCTGTCTACCAAGCAGAATGTGGGGCATATAATTGCTGCATTTTGCCACCAGCATTTGACTGCAGGTGGGGAAAATGGAATGTGAAGGCAGAGTTCCTCCCCCCATGGCGCAGGTTTGGAAGTCATCACTACTTGTAGACGCCCCTTTGTGAACTTCAGGAAGGGGATCAGCTTGCTGAAACAGTCTCCTCATTGGCCTCCCTGCTCCCCCTCTGGTCCCTATCTGGTCTAGTCTCAACCCAGCAACCAGAGGGATCCCTTCATTCTATGGGTCAGATTCCATCCCTTCATCTTCAAAACCCTCCAGTGGCCCCCAGCTCACTCAGAGTAAAAGCTGACATCCTGCCAATGTCCTGTAAGGCCCTGCCTGATCTGGCCCCAGGTCTCATTCCCACATCTTCCAGTCACACTGGCCTCATTGTTATTCCTGGAAAACACCGGGCCTGGAATGCCCTTCCATCAACAATGGGGCTTCCCCTGGCCACTGCAGCACCTACCTGCAATCCTCTTTAGTCTTTGCCTGCTCTTCCAGGCATTTATCCTCTTCCAGCATGCTGAGTAGCTTTCTGACTTAATTATGTTTATTGTTTGTGATCTGTAGCAAGAATGTAAGCTGCATGCAAGTAGGGGCTTTTATCACTTTTGTTCATTGATATATCATAAGTGTCTGTAAGACTGCCTTGCACCTAGCAAGTGCTTGATATGTATTTGTTGGATGAATGAATGAATGGATGAATAAATGAACACATACTCATGCAGGCTCCTAGCTCCCAGCAACCACAGCCATCTCCATGGGAAGAGCAACTGGCCAGCGTACAAAATGGTGGGCAGTGACTTGTTTCCAGAGCATAAAACCTCCTGTTTGTGCCATGCAGATGCAAACAGGCTTGCTTCTTTCTTCCAGTGCCAGTCTGAAAATGGACTGCAGATTTTGCTCATTAAAAAAAAAAAAAAATTAAAAAACCCCAAAACTTCCAGTGCCTTTTGCAGAACTTCAGGCCAAGCTAAACTGTCACATTTCAAGAAATCTGCATTCTTGTCATGTGTCCATCCATTAATGAGCTCGGAGGCTCTGAGAAAGACAATTAGCTTCACTGGGATCCAGTAAAATAAATGACAACTAATTTTCTTTCCAGCTTAAAAAAATCTCAGCATTAGGAAAAAGGTGAAAAAAAGTCAAGCCCTGCTTGACCACTCCTCTCCTTCCTCAGCCAATGATTCGTAATATATATACCCAAATTTTAATAGTTCAGCCTAATAAGAAAACTATCCTGTCTGGCCCATCTCACAAAAGGAATGATATTAATAGTTATGTGTGACTCATCTGGAAAGAGTTGTACTACCTCAAGTGATAAGCCAGAGGTGATTCCAAAGCTGTATTAATGCTTTCTTTTAATCTGGAGCCATAGCTCTGACCAAACCAAAAAATGCTTCTGCAGACAGTATCAAAATAGCTATCATTCTCCTCTTGTCATCTGCTGCAGCTTGAAGTAAGGCAGGGGTCATTGCTAAAATGTTAGATTCCTGGCAGTATAAAAGTCCTTTGGGAACACAGAGATATTTAAACTTGTGCCATCTCATCGCATCCTGCTGAACATGCAGGCCACAGGGAAACTGAACTCTCACGAGTACCTGTAGCAATTATTGGTTTGAACCAATAATAGCAGTAGTAATAATCATAATCATAGCAACCAAGTTTGTACCAATAATATCACTTTCATTCATAAAACAACTATTTTGTCAGCATCACATGCCCGGCCCCTTCCTAGCGTTGAGGAAGACACTGAGATGCAAAAGACGCATTCCTTGTCCTCAGAGCCTGTCTATATGAGGAGCAAAGATAGCCCAATGAGAAGCAATTAAGAAAGACATGAAAAAAAGTTTCCAAAATTAAATTACTGAAATTACTACCCAGAAACAAATATCTTCAACATTATTGGCGTACATTGTTCTAGACATCCCCGTCATGTTAATATATGTATATATATTTTTATGTAGTTACCCAAATATTCATTTAGGATACATTCCTGGGTGTGAAAATACTGGGTCAAAAGTAAGGCATTTTCTTTGGGAGATTAAATATAGATATAGATACAGATATAGATATATCTGTGTGTGTGTGTGTGTGTGTGTGTGTGTTCCAACTGTCCTTGTGTAAAGTTGTACCAACATTCATTTCAAGCAGGGGGCGTGAATGTCCATTCTGAGTATATCATTAAAAAAAAACCTTTGCCAATCTCCTGGGTAAGAAGTGGTATCTAATTCTTGTTTTCTTTTGCATTTAGATTGTCAGTAAGACTACGCTTTATTGGTAATTGATATTTATTACTTTGTTAATTGCTGCCTTGTCTTAATCTTTCTATTAATCATTTCACATATTTTCTTACTGATTTATAAAAACTCTTCATCTCTAAAGGCTACTGAATTCCTCCTCATCATATATTTCTTAAATTAGCGATTTGCATTTTTTACTTTGATTATTGCATTTTCTGTATTTTTTATATTGTAAAGAACTTACATTCAATATTAGATCCCGAATCTTTAATGACGGACATCAAAGAAGTCTTTAAAATATACCTGAATTCAATACCAGGTTGCTCTAAAATATACCTGAATACAACTATAACCATAGATCTACACACATTTTTAAACGTATTCAAATATTTTTTGAACTTTCATTTTTCACAGTAAAATCTTTTAAAAATTGTTATTAATTTTTCATGTTTTCTTTTGTCCTTTATTTTATATTCACTATTTTATCTTTTACAGCAGAATTGTCTATGGACAATTAGTTTTGTGGCGAAACTGCCTGCAGCAAAGATGTTTAAGCCAAAATACAGGACATGAGTTTACTTCTCTGTAAACCTTAGTTTTGTCATACAAAAAAATGAAGATAATAATAATGTCTACCTCAAAGAGCTGGAATAAATGATAAGCTTCATTAAAAGCAAACAGCATGGTACCTAAAGTATAATAAAAACTCAATAAAGGTAGTCATAAGTGGGAAAAAAAAAAACAGAGAACCTAACAACTAGCTTTAGGGACGGTCCACATTAAGGGATAGGAGATAGAGAGTTATTCAAGGAAATGGGAGAAAATGTCGAAAACACAATTTATGGATATCATGGAGTAAAGGATTTCAAAGAACAACTGAACCTAGGAATGAGGATAGAGAAATGCATTTCAGTAATGAGGATAGAGAAATGCATATTCAGTCCTGGGTGTTTTCTATGTAAGAAAAGCAAATTTGGGCAGCACTACATACCCAAAGTTGGTCATCCATGCCTGGTGGGTTCTTTTTGATAAAAGCACCATAGTATGTAGCAATATTCCGGTGATGAGAATATTTCTTCAACATGTTAATTTCTTGTTTGATTTCTTCCTCTTCATCCTATATTAGAACAATAAATATTGTCATGAAAATCCAGTGTCTTTAGTAAGATTCTGTTTTTCATCACCATCTATATCAACTATGCAATAATTTCTTTCTTAAGTTTTTTCTTCTGTGGTAACAAACAAGCATAATTACCATATAACTTGACTTTCTTCCTTGACTACAAAGAAAAAATTTACAAGATAACACATTGGCAGTCCAAGGGGGTCTTCTGTTTGTACAGCAAACCAATATAGCAGGCAACCTGCTAGGAAAAAAAAAAAAAAAATCCTCATCCTTTCACCTGGAAGAGATTAAGGTAGACAAGCTATTAAGATAAAACTCACTCTAGGCCTCTTGGTACTATGTCCATCAAGTACCTATCACTGATCATACCTGGTATAGGGAAGATTAAGAAAAGTGAAAAGAAAAAAAATACAGCCTCTTCGATTTAAAATTTGTTAGGTTCATTTTCTTTGAAGTCTCCTTTTATTGAAGTCCCTGATGGAAGATGATGAAAGTCAGATGGGAAAGGGAGCAGGGGTAAGTTCCCTCCATCTGAGGATGTTCACAAAGCAGGAGTACCCATCTCACCTTCAGGAAAGTACACATGAAAAGAAAGGGGACATGTGGTAGTGCCACGAATGTGAAAAGAAAGAACCCTCCTACAGAGTAAGTTTCCTAATTCAGATTTCACTCATTCCCAGTTTCAATTTGGAGTCCACTAACTTGGGCCTTTTAAAGAGAACCTGATATCACTGGTGAAGAGTGTGTGTGTCCTCCCATAATTTTTTTTAAGAATATTTATTTATTTATTTGGCTGCGCCGGGCCTTAGTTGCAGCACGCGGGATCTAGTTCCCTGATTAGGGATTGAACCCAGGTGCCCTGCACTGGGAGTGTGGAGTCTTCACCACTGGACCACCAGGGAAGTCCCTCATAATTTTACTTTGAAATGTACACATCAATTGGACTTTTACATAGTATTTTATTCTTGAGGTTGGTGGAAAAAATTTCTAGCCCAGGAAAACTGTTTTAGATGCAGCAGTAAGAATCTCTGCGTGTAAGATGTTACACGGCCATTGCCTGAAACACCATTCATGGCGTGTCCCTGTCTGTACCCTCACCTCCTCCAGCTACTTCATCTCTACGTTGCTGGGCCCTTCTCCACAGAAGGGCTCCCATGAGTGTCTTCTTTCCCCTTCCTCTTCTTCACATAATTTCTACTCATCCTTCCTGAGTTTAATGGACACTCTGGAGGGATGCTTTCCCTAATTCTCTCGGGTAATGTCAAGTCTCCCCACTATATCCTGTCCACCCCCAAACCTGCACACACATTTGTTGGTACTAGAACAGAAGTATGGGTCATACTGTGTCATAATTGCCCTTTTTTTTTTTTTTTTTTTTTTTGCGGTACTTGGGCCTCTCACTGTTGTGACCTCTCCCGTTGCGGAGCACAGCGTCCGGACGCGCAGGCTCAGTGGCCATGGCTCACGGGCCCAGCCGCTCCGCGGCATGTGGGATCCTCCCGGACCGGGGCACGAACCCGTGTCCCCTGCATCGTCAGGCAGACTCTCAACCACTGCGCCACCAGGGAGGCCCCATAATTGCCCTTTTACTTGACTCCCTTCTCCATGGTTTGTAAGCTATCTTCTGCCTTCAGATCTCAGTTCCAGGATCCCTTCCCCAGCAAAATTCTCTGATCTGCCTGCCTGTGGTTCTAGCTCCAGGGATCTTCACGTGTCTCTTCCTTTGCGGCTCCTACCAGAACAGCAATCCACGCTTATCTATCTAAACATTTGATTGAAGCCTCTCTTCCCCGTCAATCCGTAAAAACTATCAGCACAGGGATCCTGCCTGCTTTTGCTCTTTATAAATAACATCCTAGCATCAAGCAAACTGCCTGTGAATAAATATGAATAAAAGAATGAATACCTAATAAAGTTCCAACCACTTACAGCAGCATTCCTTACAGCTTGAAAGGAACTGGTAAAAATAAGAGGAGGAGAGTGGTGAAACGCTGACATTTACTGACCACACAAAAATAAGTTTTAGTAAAAAGCAATGGAGGTTTGCAAACCTAGGAGAACGCAGTATGTTACATATGACGTGGCTTAACTAAGTCAAAGACTAGGTAGTCTCGAAATAGAATGTATGCTTGGGATGCTGAGCTAAGAAGAAGCACGTGGCCTTAACAAAGGAGGGGAGGAGAGGAGTGAGGGGCGGGGATGGGGGCAGGGGATGGCACCTGCTGACCAAAGAAATCTTCCCTGCGGCTATCAGAAACTGCCTACGCCTTCACTGCAAGCCTAAGGAGAGACTGACCTTCACAGTCCTTCAACTTGTTGCAGGGTCCTGCAGCAGGCCTCCAAATGTCTGACGATTGTGCATGTTAGCTATTTTAAACCCACCACGCGGGGCCTGATAATCGTGGATGAATATAGGATGTGAGCAGATGTACTTTAGGGAAGCCTAGATAAAAGGGGAGAAAACAAACCTGAGGGTTTCTGGGGCAGTCTGGCATCTGCTTTCGATTAAAGAGGCAAGCACACGAGACAGTAAAACACCCGTCATTTTCCAGCGGCCGCCGGACAGACTCAGCTTGGGTCATTCTTAGTGAGAAGCGGGGCTGGTTCTACAAGTATTTGCTGCCTGCCTCAGGTTCTCAACGGGATGGTGGCTGATGCCAGGAGAAAGAGAGGAGGAAAAAGTGCCTAAAAAAGCTCACCATATCATTAAGGAAACAAGAACTTATGAAACAGTTAAATAACAGTGTGATTCAGGATATAATTAAATCCAAAATAAACAGTACTGGAGACCAGAATGAAGTCAGCATGTTCTCCATGGCTTTGCAAAGGTAAACTGAGGCAACGTGGTAATGAAGAAAGCATATGCATTAAGTCAGGAAAATGAGGGGTGGCAGGTGGGGTGCATGTTCAGCTTGAGCTCCACTCCTTTCTGGCCGCATGATCTCAGGAAAGCAGCCTACCTTTTGGAGGCTAATTTTTCTCATCTATAAGGAGATACAGATTTTATAATAGTATCAATATTATTAAATGTCCCAATTTTCTGTGAAAATTAAATGAAGTATGTGAAAGTTATAAAATATAATACAAAATAAACATTATTATTAATCTTCTCAACCAATAAATAAATAACAAAGGTAGGAGAGGGCAGGAATGTAAGTAACTTGAGTTTTAGGTTTAAATTGTTTAAATTCCAAACAGTTATGGAACCACTGTGGATCATGGTTATGTAGCTCTAATATATAACCTTGTTCTTGATCTTATATGGCCTTGTAAGTGAGTGTGAAATTTATCAGGCCTTCAGGGCTACTGTTTATCCAGCTTTCAAGACTAGTGCAATGATGGCCTTAAGTTACTCAGTGAAACTGAAAGGGAGGCACTTATTATGACCATAAGAACACATTTAACCCCTTCATAAGCAGTCCAACCTCTTACAATACGGCTCATTGAAGGAGATGGGTTACGATGCTTTCAAAAAGGACAAAACAACAACTGAGGCTAGAATTAGATTACAAAGTTATAAGAAGCTTATCTTCTGTTTTGTAAATGAATTATTCTTATATCTTGAGAATTGAGCACAGGGATCAAGCTCACTGGGAAACTAATGACCACTGGGTCATAGTGAAAAACAAAGTCATGGTACCAAATTGTCACAAATGTTAAAAGGGAGTAATTTTAGTAAGCTAAGTCCAATACTCTAGGAAGAACCATGATCTCAATCAGAAGACTTCAAAATCTTGTCCAAGCTGACTTATTATGTAAAGTCAGGCACGGCCATTTAAACTCTCCGAATGCCAGTTATTTTCACCTGTAAATGGGAAAAAGGATACCTATCAAAGTCACCTCCTAAGGCTTAGAAATGATTAAGTGCTTATGTAAGCACAGCTTTATTATCAACATAAAGAAGACTGTCTTTTCTCAAGATGACGAGAATCTATTTATTGCTTACTATTTGTGGTAGACTAAAAGGAAAAACGGCCCGATATGTGGCAGCCTCCCACCTGAAGAGGTGGAGTTCATTTCCTCTGCTTGTCTCTGGCCTTGGCCATGTGATCTGCTTTGGCCAACGGGACATTAGGAAATGCGATGCAGCAGAGACTTGAAAAGTATTTGTGTGTAGGGATGGACTTCTCTCACTGCTTGCAGAGAACACTTTTATGTGAAAAACGAGAACCAGCCTCCTGGAAGATGATAAAACAGGTGAAGAGACAGTGCTTTTCAAATGCAAGGAAACGGATGATCCCAGACAATGCTTTCAAGCCACCGGCCGCCTCTGAGGACTATATGATGATCACAACCGCGGTCATAAAATATAGCCAAAGCCAACCTTATGTTTTGTCCCAGACGTTGTATGTGTATCATCTCATTTAATATTCAAAACGGCTCTATGAAGTACATGTTTTTAATGATCCCATTGAACAAATAAGAAAATGAGTTTCAGAGAGTTTATTCCTATTTTAAATGTTACAGCTAAGATCCAAAGCCAAGATTCGTCTGACTTCAAAGTCAGTCCTCTTAATTCTAAACTGAAAACTCCTAGACAGAAGAAAGGCAATTACCTACGGTGATAAAACCAAAGCTTCTAAATCATGAAAGAAGAGTTTAGGAGCACCTTAAGCCAGGGCTGAAGAGAAACCTGCCTTTGGTCCTCCAATTAAAGGAGCCTGTTAGCACACACTAATATTTGCTTATGAATGATTCCAGGGGATAAAGGAGGGATTTTAAGTTGCATGTTTATTACACAGGGGAATATACTTTAAGCACCTACAATATAGTAGGATTTAAAAACGGCATTAACGAGACACTTCATATTACTGTGCTCTATAACAAAGGGTTTTGCCCAACGTTCAGCTCTCAACCCATGGACGAGGAATAAACCTCTGTAATTCTTACAACAATCCAAGGGACTGGTCAGTTTGAACTCTCAAGGAAGTATGAGGTGTAGAGACTCATAAATGCGACTACACCCTGAGGTTCGGACACTGGCTAGAACCACTTCTGTTCCTGCTCACCTGTCCTTCTCTCCACAGTGGTTGCTGGCATTAGGCAAGGTTTTGTGTTAACATGTCTACCATTTTCACCTTCGTCGCTGACTGAATGTGATAAAAAATTGAAGACGAGTTATTGTTAAAGAATCATAGACGATTAGAATTTGTAGGGATTACTAACATCTTCTAAAATGTGATTTAAAAAAGAAACTTAATAATTTGTAGCACTAAAATCCCTTTCTCCAACAGAAATTTTATTCAGGATGCCAATATACAGCCTCAATAAAAACTAGACTTTTAAAATCAGTAAACATTTATTTTTATAAATTAAACTATTATATGTAGTACACACAGCTATATTTAAAATGGATATCCAACAAGGACCTACTGTAGGGCACAGGGAACTTTACTCAATATTATGTAACAACCTAAACGGGAAAAGAATTTGAAAAAAGAATAGACACTTGTATATTTATAACTGTATCACTTTGCTGTACACTCAAAACTAACACAACATTGCTTATCAACTATACTCCAATATAAAATAAATAGTTTAAAAAAAAGAAACAGGGCTGCCCTGGTGGTGCAGTGGTTGGGAGTCCGCCCACCGATGCAGGGGACGCGGGTTCACGACCCGGTCTGGGAAGATCCCACATGCCACGGAGCGGCTGGGCCCGTGAGCCATGGCCGCTGAGCCTGTGTGTCTGGAGCCCGTGCTCCACAACGGGAGAGGCCACAACAGTGAGAGGCCCGCGTACCGCAAAAAAAATAAAGAAACAAAGGATGACTAAACTCTTAAAAAAATTAAACTATGTAATATTTAGATATAAAGTTAATCAATGACAACAAAGGGGCTATTTTAGTGAAGACAAATTTAGAATTTTTGAAAGAAAAAGTCACATATCAGCTTCAATATCTTATGAATTTTCTGTTTTGTTTTGGTTCCAAAGGATAGAGGAAATCTACATTTCCTCAGATAGGTAATTGTAAGTGGTAACAATTACTCTTAAAAAGCATGCCTTAAAATTTCAGTGGAAAATTCATACTGAACGACATTCTGCACACGCATGGAGTAACCCAGATTACAAATTGAAAAGTTGCTGTTTATTTTTAATTAATTTATTTTTTTAACATCTTTATTGGAGTATAATTGCTTTACAATGGTGTGTTAGTTTCTGCTTTACAACAAAATGAATCAGTTATACATATACATATGTTCCCATATCTCTTGCATCTCCCTCCCTCCCACCCTCCCTATCCCACCCCTCCAGGCGGTCACAAAGCACCGAGCTGATCTCCCTGTGCTGTGCGGCTGCTTCCCACTAGCTATCTACCTTACGTTTGGTAGTGTATATATGTCCATGCCTCTCTCTCACTTTGTCACAGCTTTAATTTATTTTATTGAAGTACAGCTGACTGTAATGTTGTATTAATTTCTGCTGTACAGCAAAGTGATTCAGTTATACATATATGTACATATTTTTTTCATATTCTTTTCCATTATGGTTTATCACTGGATATTGAATAGAGTTCCCTGTGCTACACAGTAGGACCTTGCTGTTTATCCTTCCTATATAAAATAGTTTGCATCTGCTAATCCCAAACTCCCAATCCATCCCTCCCCCACCCTCACTCCCCCTTGAGAAGTTGCAATTTTCTAGTGTGTTCAAAGTTGGTATATAACATTGAGTTTGAGGGTTTTAAAAAAGAAATCAGTTTATTAAATATTAAAATATATGAAACATTAAATGAGACTTAAGCATGTATGGATCCTCTAAAATTATCTCAAGGTGGGTAAGCACCTGCAAACTATATATTTACAGATCTAAGGAAACAGGTCTAGCATGATTCAACGAGTTGCCCAAGCCCATATTTCTTCATTGCAGCACTGATAGAACTTGGGTCTTTGCCACAGCACACTGCAAGCAGCACTTG
Organism: Phocoena phocoena; assembly: GCF_963924675.1. Taxonomy (NCBI): domain Eukaryota; kingdom Metazoa; phylum Chordata; class Mammalia; order Artiodactyla; family Phocoenidae; genus Phocoena; species Phocoena phocoena. The sequence goes on from NC_089222.1 coordinate 50,675,274, forward strand.
GATTTGTTGTATATGTTAACCCTAAACTAAATGGGTTCATTCAACAAATATTTATCTGCTACTCTATCCCAGGCACAATGCTAAATAATAATAATGATAATATAATACAGTTGTCCCTCAGTATCCATAAGGGATTGGTTCCAGGATCCTCCATGGATACCAAAATCCACAGATGTTTAAGTCCCTTATGTAAAGTAGCATAGCACAGTCGGCCTGCCATATCCATGGGTTACACATCCTCAGATTCAACTAACACTGTGAATACACAGGGCCGAGTGTAATACAACAATGGACATAAAACATTCAAGCTCTTCCACAATGAAACTTACTATAGTCTTGTGGGGAACACAAATGGAAATCAAAGAATGATACAGATACATGCAAAATTACTAACTTGAGAGGTATGGGTAGCTGATGTAATTAGGGGCGTGAGGGGAGAGAGCTGATAAATCCAAGTGTGAGCTGAATTTTAAAAGCCATGCGGGAGGTTACCCAGCTAGCGGAAAGAAAAAGTATAATGTGATGTGACTGAGGAGGGACTGGTTTCCTGGCAGAGAAACAATGATTACCAAGGCCCTGTAGCTGGACAGGGTAGGGCATATTGTCTCCTATGGGAATCGTTGGTGCCATGGAGAGAAAATGAAAAATGTCTACAAGAGATGTTGTAATAGTAACAATGTGCACCAAACACTGTGTTCTACATATTGCTCTCAAATGCTTTATTTTATTATTTATTTATTTATTTATGGCTGTGTTGGGTCTTCATTGACGCCGGCGGGCTTTTCTCTAGTTGCAGCGAGCGGGGGCTACTCTTTGTTGCGGTGCGCGGGCTTCTCATTGCGGTGGCTTCTCTTGTTGCAAAGCTCAGGCTCTAGGCGCGCGGGCTTCAGTAGCTGTGGTGTGCAGGCTTAGTAGCTGTGCCTTGAGGGCTCTAGAGGCGCAGGCTCAGTAACTGTGGAGTACAGGCTTAGCTGCTCCGCAGCATGTGGGATCTTCCCGGACCAGGGATGGGACCCAAGTCCCCTGCATTGGCAGGAGAATTCTTAACCACTGCGCCATCAGGGAAGTCCCTCAAATGCTTTATAAATAACTATATTTCCTTCTCCCACTAAATGTATGAGAGAAGTAATATTATCCATATTTATACATGTGGAATAAGGGGAGGTTAAGCAACATGCCCGGGGTAAGAGAGACAGGAAGTGTCAAAACTAGGGTAAACCCAGATGAGTGACAGTTTGCTGTGCTCTTCTTTACCACTAGGCTAACCTGCTCTCTCTTTAGTAGGAAGTAGTACCCCTTAGAGAAGCAGACAACACGAGGGTGACATGCATCCTTCTCACACCCAAGCCTGCATTGATGTATGACTCCCAAGAGGACTATGAATTTTAAAAATAGGTTTTAACCCTAGGAATGTTGTCATTCATTTAAAATCTATGATAAATGAGATAGCTTTTGCAGCAACATGGACGGACCTAGAGATTATCATACTAAGTGAAGTCAGAAAGAGAAAGACAAATATTGCTTATATGTGGAATCTAGATACAAATGAACCTATCTAAGAAAGAGAAACAATCACAGACATAGAGAACAGACCTGTGGTTGCTAGGGTCGGTGTGGGGGAGGGTTGGGAGTTTGGGGAGTCTGGAATTAGCAGATGCAAACTATTATATAGAGGATGGATAAACAACAAGGTCCTACTTGTCCTACTTGCACAAGGAACTGTATTCAATATCCTGTGATAAACCAAAATGGAAAAGAACATGAAAAAATATATAATATGTGTGTGTGTGTATATATATATATATATATATATATATATATATATATATATCTGAATCACTTTCCAGAATGGCAGAAATTAACACAATATTGTAAATCAACTGTACTTCAATAAAATTAAAATAAATAAATAAATGAGATGGCTTATATCCTCAAGAATCCTCCACCTACAATTCAGGTAACAGCCCACAGGAATTGGAATGGGTCTTCTTTTCTGATGGTATTAACAGTGTAAATGATAATGTCTTCCTTTTTTCTTTGGTTACCGGAAAAAAATAACTATCAGATTCCCTGTGCCTTGTAATTTGGATCTGTTTTTTCTTCATTTGGCTTTCTAGTCTTTATATTTTCTCTGGTCTCTTGTTTTTACAAACATAATATCATTTTGTATAGCATCTACTATGTGCCAGGTCCTAGGTCAGCAGGCTCTGCAGGAGGTACCAAGATGGATAATGCACAGTTGCTGTTCTGGGCTCATTAAAGTCAGCAGGCTTTAAACGAGAAAGAGAGGACTCTTCATAAAAGGAAAACTAAAGGTGATCTTTCCGTCATTCAGAAAGCCAATGTGTTGATGAGGAGGTCAAGCCTCAAAAGAACTCAACAAGAGGGAACCAAGTAAAGTCAAAAGAAGGACCTAAATGTGAGATGGGAAAGATGTGCTGGCATGCAAAGGAGAGCACGGATCTACGAAAGGAGACCCCCACTGTCCATGATTGAGGAACTTGGTAACAAATCTGGATTTGAATGGCCTGCTTAATGATTCCAGGCACCCCAACCTCTGTGGGCCAATCTCCTTACCTTCATGCATCTCAATTCCACTAGGGGGATGAAAGAACAAATTGTAGTTTTGATCAAATACTTTGAGGTACACAAATGAAAGGCACTACTAAAAACAAACCATCACAAAGGAAAAACACTTCTAACAACTAGTGCACCTAAGTGTTCACCTTCATTACTGTGGGGTATAGACAGGAGTCCCCAGGTCCATTTTTTGCTCTTACGCAATCTCTGGAGCATGCATGCATACACATACTACAAGGCCACCCATTCATCACGCATGCACACGTGCAGAGACCCAGACACGCATAAGCCACCAAAAGGGGTGTAATCAGTATGTAAGGAGAAACGCTGAAGTGTGCATGGAGTAAGCAGCTCAGCTTGTCCATTTTTAGAACTTAGAAGCTTTCCAAGTTCTATGTGCTGTACAACACACAGAATTGAGACACTGGAAATATTCCCAAAGGTGGAGGGTATTATGGAGACAAAAAAAAAAAAAATCTGTTTATCTTTTCTCTGTTAAAAGTTCTCAGGGCTTCCCTGGTGGCGCAGTGGTTGAGAGTCTACCTGCCGATCCAGGGGACGCAGGTTCGTGCCCCGGTCCAGGAAGAACCCACATGCCGCGGAGTGGCTGGGCCCGTGAGCCGTGGCCGCTGAGCCTGCGTGTCCGGAGCCTGTGCTCCACAACGGGAGAGGCCACAACAGTGAGAGGCCACCGTATCACAAAAAAAAAAAAAAAAAAGTTCTCATCATGTGCTTTATCTGATTGGTCCTTCTGCTAACTTTATCTACTTGAAAAGTCCCAAAGAGGTGTCTAGAAGGGTCTCTGCAGTGGAAGAGCCTGGGGTGGGGATTCCCAGGCTTTGCTGAGAGTCAAGCTTCCACAGCTGGGAACGCCCCTCTCGGGCCCTACCAACCTTACCAGTATCTACCCATCCTCTGATCTCATGTAGTTGTTACTTAACCAGGAAACGAACGTACTGGCCACCTAGATAGGTCCGTTTCCTTCTTAAATTCTCCCTTAATACTCTCTGTACAGTCCTTGAAAGTTAATCAGAATGTCAAATAACTGTTCTACTGTTTGTTAAACGTCTTTCACTGACACTGGAATGTAAGATTCCAGAAGATAGCGCCTGTGTCTGTCTTATTCACCGCTATCACCCCAGAGCACAGTACATTCATTCATTCTTAAGTGAATGAATAAATGAATTATTGTGATTTCAGTCTTCAGCTTCTGGAATCCAGCCCCACTTTCTCTCCTGGATCTTGCTCTACACTAAGTCATTTTGACAGTTACCTGTTGTTCAGGGTAAGACTAATAACATCGTAACTGAGGTAGTGAAGACAGGGCTGAGTCAAACTATTTACATATATTGACAACGAACTAACCCACGTACGGCATGTACGGCATGTGGTTCATAGCACAGGCCACCATCCCCAGCTACAGAAGTCCAATGCACATTATAACATCCTCTCCTCATTCCTATTGCCTGCCCCATGCAGGCATTCACTGTCTCTTACCAGGACTGATATTTAGTGAGGAACTGTTATGTACCAAGCACTAGACATCATATAATTTTAGCCTCAAAACAAGTTTGCAATGTTTGTATTCCCATCTAACAGATAAGAAAAATGAGATTCAGAAAAGTTAAAAAATTTGCCCAAGGGCGGTAAGGAGAGGAGTGGGTGTGAACCCAGCTCTGTCTGAATCTGATGGCCATGCTCTGGTGATGCCCCCCAACTCCCATCTCCCGTCTCTCATTCTTATAACAGGGCCGTGGGGAAGGTGGGCACACCCTGACTGGCTGGATTCGAACTCCAACTCTGCCATTTGCCGTCTGTGGTGCTCGGGCAAGTTATTCAGGATTTTTTGCTTTCAATTAATTCCTCATTTGTAAAATGGATATTATTAGCACCGCTCCTCTAATGGGAATTGTTTCAAGGATTAAATGAGTTAGTGTATATTGTATTAAGTACTAAGAACAATGCTTGGCACATATAAGCAATCAATGAGAGCCATCTTTATTTTTGACTCTGACCGTTGTTGTTGTTGTTACTACTGTTACTAATATTACCTTCTATGCTACCAATCATTCCACTGAATTGCCCTCCCTTGGGGAAGGAGGCATCAAATGTGCATGGAGCAGCATGTCCCCTGATTTCTCCCAATAACCGAAGATGAAAATATTTTTTTTTCCTTTGGTCCAATTTCAGCAAACATTCAATGAGTCCGTTAACTCTGGGCAAAGCACTCTACCAGAAACTACTGGGAGAAGGCTGCTTCCTTACTCGTCCAAGAGGGATGGAGACTGGCTGAAAGTTTCACCTATAGGAATTCAGTAAGTGAGACAGAAATAGAAACTCAGTCAAGCAGGGCTTAAGATGGATCCTTCTAGTAGGCAAATCCCATCCTGTTACTTTGCTACTTAACTTCCGGCTTCCACACTGGCTCTAGCGGTGGTGTGAGGACGGGGCCAGGACAGCCTCCCGCCCCTTGCAAAAACAACCCACCTTATCTTTTCTATCTAATGGGTTTTTGCTTAAGACTCTTTGCTCTCAGGGTTCTATTGGGAAAATTAAAAAGTTTGAAAACCTTGTAATGTCCTTGCCACAGCATTCAATTCCCTCATGACCTGACCCTAACTTGTCCAGATTCCCCTTGTATCACTCTCTCCTCAGCACATTTTTTATACTAAAACTAAACTATGTGATAGTTTCCAGAACATGTTCCACCTCTCTCAGCCTCCATGCCTTGGCACAGATGGTTTTCTTGGTCAGGAACGTTCTCATCTGATTTTCCTCCTGGGCTTAATTACTACCCCTCACTGTCACATCAAACTTTATATGTAACATTATTTATGACTTGTACGACTTAATTATAAAATGGATTAGCTTTACTTACAAATATTTAGAGCAAGGTTGTATTATTGTCAGCTCCCCTTCAGGCAAAGAACCACTTTGTCATTTTTGAATTTCAAGTGTCTGTCATAAAGTAGATGTTTAGTAAATGTTTATCAAATAAATATTAAATTAAACACTAAATATCCTTCTATGTTAAATGAAGACCTATGGCAGTGTGAGAAACAGGGTGGACTTAAAAAGTAGAGTTAAAATACTCAGGTTGAAATATTCGCTCCACCATTTACATGTTACACTGAGCATGATACTTCGTATGCCTGGTTTTCTCATCTCTATAACGGAACTAATAATGGAGTCTGGTGGTTGTTAAGGGCATTCAGTGAATCAATATACAAAAAGTATTGTAAAGAGTTCTGGCACACAATAATCACTCCATCAATGTTAGCTACCATTATTATTATTTCAGGCTGAAATATAAAAAATGTAACTACAGAGGCACTTTACTTAAGGACTAAGTCAGTTTTAAATACATCTACTAAAATGATTTGATCTTACAGTAATACACCGAATTCTCTTGTTTTTCCCTGCCCAGCATCTATCCTACCCTTTCATTTAACAGTTCTTAGTTTTTTATTTGAGGAATCCTTTCCAACTCTCTGTCCCTGTGGTAGGTTCCAGGGTCAGGCACCCAACCCAGATGTGGCTGGAGAGAAACAGGGTTTGGTTGTAGGATAGTGAGGTGACCCAAGCTGGGCCACTGATGTTCACACTGGCACTCTTGCAGGGACTAAGGGTAATGAAGTAATTAGAACATGAGCCTGGAGCTGCTGGTAGAAAGAAAGCAGAGCCCAGAGATGGAGAGATACAAAATTCCTAATCAGTCATGTGACTTCCTAGATCTTGCTGAGCCTTTTCTGTTTTTTTTTTTCTTTTTTTAAAAAATATACACAAGACAGTAAATTCTGTTTTCAGCTTCATCTAGTCTGAGTGGGGCTTTGGTACTACAACCCAAAGTGTCCTGAGTAATGATCACCAGTCATTGTAAAGATGAAAGCCTATGACAGTAAGTTATTATCTTACTAAGTCCTACATGGACTTCAAGGTATCATTGTAATAAAGGGACTAGTTTACATCAGGAATTTTGGTTCAAATGAAGATGGGTATTATTTGCAGGATTATCAAAGAATCATGGTCTCTTCATACTTGGTAGCCAGAAAGCAGTAAATACAAGTCCCTAGAAAAGTGTTCCTCTGACTTTGGTGTGCATGAAGCTCCTTGAGGAGCTTGGAGAAAAGGCAGGTTCTTCTACTCAGAAATTCTGCAGCAAGCCCAGGAATCTGCCTTTCTGGTGAACACCCCAGGGGTGCAGACAGTCCGTAAATGCTGGCTGTCCACCTTGAGGAACGCTACCTGAGAGGGCCCAATTTTGTTTAGATGATTAAAGTACGCAAATCCAGCTGGGAAGAAATCCCCAGAAAGCGACAAAATGCAGAAATTCTCATAATTATTTCAGAAACTAAAAGAACTTCAAAGACTGAGTCTGAGTTTAAGCCCTAATTCTGAAGCAAATATTAGCAAATTTGGAAGTGTCTCAGCTGTAAAACAGAAGAACATAAGCATTATATCCAGTTTTCTCTATGGTTATTTTCTTTTAAAAAAGGAAATGGTATAGAAAGAAAACAGTAATTTAAAAATTGATTTCAAGCTTATAGTTTTATCAAATTCATTACGATAAACTGCAGTAACTTCACAGCAGATCACTGCAAACAATTAACAAAGATGACCTTTGAGAATTCATCTCAGAGCAGCTATAATGAGCACAATTATAATAATTGGTAAGAAGCTTTTGCAGCGTTCCATAATACACAAAAGACAACATGACAAAATGAAATAGATTGTTTTCTGAGGACACCACATGAGTTTCACAAAGGAAATTTTATGTTGACTGTGATGTGTCAGGGGGTAATACAAAAGTCATTTGATGCTGGATCATACACCATGGGAAATAAGAAAACCATTTCCTGATGTGTATCCATGTTTGCCTTTGTTAGCGGTCAGTGGTTACATAATGGTCAATGATGTGCCTAAATCAAGGAACTATCCAGCCCTTTCAACAGAGGTTCCCCCGAGAGAATTAAGCCTAAATACTATAAAGCATCCATTGTAAGCAATGGATTGACTCTCCTATGCATTGAAAATGGTGCTAGCTCTGTACCATGCTGGGGAGAATTGAGAAAATAGACTCTAAATCATTTTCTGTAGGTCTCAGTTGCCTTGTGAAACCCAGTTTAGAGAGGCTAACTGACACTGCTTAAACTGAAAATACATACGCTGGGATACATTGCTGTGTAACTTTTTTGATTCCAAGCAAGGTGGTCTAGAAATAGTAAATGATTCTTTGAACAATTTAAAATCTCACAAACAGAACCAGAAAAAGTGATACTCAATGCTCTCAAGTCATACTTTGTGCATCAATATACAGCTTTGTACACTGAGATTAATGACGTCAATGGAACTCAACTGTAGTCTGCAGACCCACACAACAGAACTTTACAGAATTAATGTCTTGGGCTCCACCCACATCCATTAGTTGTTCAACTGCCAAGTGCATCACATTATGTGGAGATCCTATTCAATTCAAGGAAAATACAGTAGTATGACTTTAGCAGAATTGCAAAATAAATTCTGATTTGTTTTGTGCTGGGACCTTTGTAAAAGATTTACACATTTCTAATGGGTTTCTATGTAGAGACTGATAGTATCTGATCTTGATTTTTGTGTCAGACCCTGCTAATTAACAATACAAGTATCCATCCCCTCTTCATTCCTGACTAATAATAGAACCCAAATTAACTGGACAGGTTCGTAGAATGAAAGACCACATTTCCCAGCTTCCTTGCGGCTAGGTAGCCAACGACTGCAGAAGTAAATAGAAACGTATGCGAGTAGAAAAAATTGCACTGGCAGGGGCTGTCTTCTGTACCCTCTGCTCCAGCCCCTCTCCCCGAGTCCCCGCACTGCCTTTTTTTTGCCTGCCAAAGAATGTGATCAATGGAAATCCAACAGTTACCTTAAATCACAGAACTGACCTTAAGTGTGGAAGCCATGTGTCAGAACAATGGAGCAGAAAGATAAAAACACCCGCCTACTCTATCACATTGCTGTTGCACATCCCTGGACTGTCGCCCCTAGACTCCTTTAACATGAGAGAGCATAACACTTCCATCAGACTTAAGCCTCTGTTATTTTGAGTTTTCTCTTGCAAGTGGCAGAACGTAAACCTTATTAATATAATCTACATGTATTTTCTTACTCAAAGGCCAGGTAAATTAATAAACTAATTGGGATGAAATATTTGAACTGGTTTGCAAGCTCTGAAATTTGAATAATGCATTTAGGACAAATAAAAGGAAGGATTACTTTATCTAAGTTCTTCTAAACATATGGGAACAAAATTTTTTCTTGTTAAAAATGCATATAATTTTTAAAATGCATAGAACTTAAAAAGGAATTCAGATAAGTAAGGAAAGGAAGACAGTACAATGTGTGGTATAAATGAAAATTAGTGAGATTAGTATCATGGTTAATAGTGTAGCATATAATGTATACTTATCAAAGGTAGCAAACTGGACCAGAGGAGGTACGGATCGAAGTCTGACCTACGGACATACTGTGTGTTTTTCTTATTTGTATACCGGTTCTTGATACCTTTGTGTGACTCATTCATTCTACATCTCTTTACATTAAATAATCCACTTCTGGGCCAAACGGAAGACTTTGGTCTTTTAGCTTTTGTGTACAGCTGACACATCTTAGAAAAATCCCTGGGGACCATAGAAAATCATTAACATGCTTTTGATTTCCAATAAGTCCTTTCAAGTCTGATTTTTGCTCTGTACTCTAGAAAAGGCATTAAAATATTTTAAATAGACCTAGCAAAAAGGATTGAAAGCATAAGATTGTATTTAAAATAAAGTCTATTCCTTAGATTGCTTTTGATCATCCAGGCCAGAAATTTTGTTTCAGTGTTGCTCTATAATAATAAGTATTTGTAGTTATTGTGATTATTTGGTCTATAACATTTTGGGGAGGAAAATATCCATGTTACACATCCTACTAGGATTTTAGAGTTATCCAGACTCTTGTCTACTCCAGTGTTAGGTGGACTTTGGGGAAAACTGTTAAGACCCACCTCTTCTGTGTAATCTCAGTATTATTCTCTTAATACCTTCAAATTCTTGTTCTGTCTTCATCTGCAAATGTCCTTGGCTGTGTTTATGTAAATTATTGGCACACATGTTCTTCACTCTGACTACATAAGGCAGTGTGTAGGTATCTAATTTAATTAGAGTGATCTACCCATGGTCATCTCGGTCAGCTGCTGAATACTCTTAATGTTTATGTTAAGCACAAGTGGGGGAAGGTCTTGGATGTCTAAAAAGATTCTATTTCCAAAAAATGATTTTTCTCTATCACTAACTTCTCTATTACAAATATGTAAGTTTGAGACGGCAAGATAATGATACATTACCCCTGTGACATCCATAACCTTGATGGCTGCAAGTTGGCCCGTTTTGACATGACGACCCTGTAAAAAAATTTTAAAAAATAATTCAGTTCTGATGAGTAATATTAGCATTCGATTTCAACTGTAAAGAACAATTACATAAATCAATGTTACAGAGTGCCAGTGGGGAAGACAGACAGACAGACAGACACACAGAAATCTTAAATGCTTTGAAGATCAATCTCTATTTAATGTTTATTTTGTAAAACATCTCCATCCCTTTGTCTGTTGGGTTTGTTTTCACAGTGGTTGTCAAGGTAAATCAAAGAGACAATGTCGAATAATTTGGTTTTACCTCCTCTTCAAGGTGTTAGATAAGGGGTTGAGTGAGAGGAGGATTTACATGGAAGGGGAGCTAGATCTGGGTGGAGGAGACATAAGCATCTCCTCGGTTGGAAAACACTTGGTATGTGCAGAAACTTTAGTTTCCTTGATTATTAAAATATCTTGTAACAGTCTCAAATGGATATGATTCTGCTTCTCTTCACTTCAGACTATTAATTTATCTTCATCTCAAAAGGGGGCCTAAAACAAAACAGATAGCAATGAATCCGAATTTGTGATCAAAGAGACAGCATTGAGCATAAGGAACTGCTTCCCCAGAGTAGGTATCCCTGGTCTTTGCAACCACAGTGAAGCAGCAACCACAAGGAACTGAAAGAGAACAGGGTGTGGTGAGGGGGCAATCCCAAAGAGGAGCTTTCTCTGCACTTGCTCCTTGAGAAACATAAAGTCTACATCTGACTCTCAGTAGTAAAGATGGTCAATATCCATTACTTCTTTTTTTTCGCGGTACGCGGGCCTCTCACTCTTGTGGCCTCTCCCGCTGCGGAGCACAGGCTCCGGACGCGCAGGCTCAGCGGCCATGGCTCACGGGCCCAGCCGCTCCGCGGCACGTGGGATCCTCCCGGACCGGGGCACGAACCCGCGTCCCCTGCATCGGCAGGTGGACTCTCAACCACTGCGCCACCAGGGAAGCCCTATCCATTACTTCTAAATGCATTTTCTATGTGGCTTCTACAACACATTTTACCTACCATTGCTATTATGCAGTATAATATATCTTCCAAGATCAGCTGGATTCAAATCCCAGCCGCATGACCTTAGGTAAATCCCTTAACCTTCTAGGCCTCAGTTTCCACGTCTGAAAAATGGAAATAATGATAGTACCTAACTCATAGTATTGCAAGGAGGATTGAACGCGATAATGTATATAAATTGCTTGACAGTACCTGGCACAGAATAGCTGTCAGCAGACACTGGCTATAATTATTTATAGTCCTGTCTTGTGATTAATTTTAAGTGTTGTCTTCCCTCTTAAGTTATATGTTTCATGAAGAAAGGGACTGTGTCTCATCATTGTATTTCCAGGGCCTGGAATAGTGGGTGCCTAGCCCGTAGATGGGGTGGCATGTTTATGGATGAACGACAACAGCAGGTAGTGGAGTCATGTCCACTTGAAGCTGGAGGAGACAGCTTTGGTGCTGCCTGCCCCTTTTCTTCTCGTATATCTCAGCTTTGTGTATGGATCTACCTGATTCTAATAGAGCTTCCTTCACCTTTCAACCTCCATTCTGCTCCCTCCCTTTCCTCCTCACTCAGAAAAGAGCACAAAGAAGAAGACGTTAAATCAGTAACCTAACAGGATCACAGGCGTACTTCAACTTTCAAGAAATTGAGGGAAGGGGCTGAAGCATTACCACACCAAGAGCCCTGGACCGGAATTCCAGACGCCTGGTTCTGCCCATGACCAGCTGGTTCACTGGGAGCAAGTTATGTAACCCATCTGGACCCTGGTTTCCTCATCTGCAAAACGTGGGGAGCCTGGGCTCAGTGGTCGGAGGTGGGGGGGAGTAGGTGTCACTGTTAACACCCCCCCCTTTCCACCCCAAGGAAATTTAGGAAAATTAGTTGGAAATTTAGTTTTCACAATGACTGAGTGGGGAGAGTAGTATTACTGCCACTTAGTACCCAGGGGCCAGCAATACTAACTTCCTGCCGAGCCTGGGTCAATCTCCCACAAAGGTGAAGTAGCAACAGTGCCCTCTGTTGATAAGACACTGAATGACCTCCAGGGTTGTCCAGGTCCCAGTTAAGTCTGCGATGCTGTAATGGTGACCTTAACAAAGGAGTCACTGGCTTCTCTTCGAGAATAGAAAGTCTTTAAAGTAAGGGCCACAAATCATACCTTAAACAATGGTTATTTCTCTACTAAAGCACTAAAGGAGTGTAGGGGACTAAAGACAAATACAGAGGGTCTGGCTGATGTCACACAGCTGATTCACCTTGAAATTCTTTTAATGGTGCCATGCAGCCAGGAAAGGGGAACACCCGGGTATGTCTTGCAGGGACCTCTAAGAACTGACCCCCTGTCTGCCACGCCACCTTGGTGGGCTCCCACCTGCTCTTACGCTGTGGTCCCGGACACTAAACTGCGTTCTCTAAAGGTATTGCATTGTTGGTCGTCTCTCTGATGGTGTGTTTTCTTGTCTCCCTGATGGTGTGTTTTCTTGGCCTGGAATGCCCTTCACTCCCAGCTCCCCAGTAAGCTTACTCACTGTGTAGATTACTAGCCTCTGTGCTAGTAATGAACATTCCATGTTTCTACTACAGCACTCAGCCCAAACGACCATTAATCCCCCACCCCCCGCCCCACCTTGCTGGTCTCCTTCCCTCTCTCCTGTGCTTCTCCTCCGGTTCCATTTGCAGCAGAACCTTTTCCCACCAAAAATCTTGAAAGGCATCCAACCTCCTTGTTCAAGCAGGGGTTTGAGCAGCCTCTTAACTGCCCCGGGGAGCTCCTGAAGTCACCTCAGCCAACACAGTTTGAGAAATGTTACACTCTATTTTTAACTCCTTAAGTGACACGGAATCTTCTTCAAGCGAATAATTTGTTACAAGGACATGTCAACACCTAGTTCTTTCCATCAGCAGCCAGGGAGGGAACGGACAGGATACAATCCACTTTACATTTCAAATGTAAATGGCATTGAGCACTGAGCAGCTCTCGGTTTGAAATAAATAAATTAAATAGCTGTGACGTTTTTGAACTTAAGACACAGGGTTGTTTTTGTTTTTGTTTTAGCAACTGCTTATAACGTAACACTAGAAAAGAAAACAACCTACTTCTCCATTTTAAATTTCCCTTCCAAGCTGAAATGACCATTCTCGATGGGTCTGACAGATGACTGAATAACCTTTGGGATGGCAGTTTGGGCTTAAATGAGATCCTGGAGGTGGAACAATTAGCAGCCTCAGCTCAGTCCCAAGCAAAGGCGTCCTGTGCTCTGGAACAGGAAGGCTGCTGAGCTGTCAACCTTTGATGGGGGAGCCACAAAGGAGGCTGCCCAGCGTGAGTTGCCTTTTCCGTCACTAGAGAATGCCAAACCAAATTAGGATCCAGATGAAGGCAGACTTTGAGGGAATGGCTAGGAATCAGCTGACCTAAAGATCACTAGGAACCTGAGGCACATCGTTTTCCAGACAGTGTTTAAAGCGACAACTTCATAAAGTCACAAATAAATTGAGTAGGAGTATAGCCCCTAAGGTGCCTAATCTAATCCTTCTTTTAGAGATGAGGCCAATATCTCACAGCTAATGGGGACCTAAACCCAGGACACGTTCTCACCTATTCCAGTTCTACCTTCCAGCTCCTGAATTAGAAATTCTTATTTTATTTTATTTATATTTTTATATAGCAGGTTCTTATTAGTCATCAATTGTATACACATCAGTGTATACATGTCAATCCCAATCACCCATGAATTATAAATTCTTATCACTAAAATTGAAACAATTTTTTTAAACAAACCTTTTCATACTTCACTTAATTTGAATTAAACGTGAACCATTCATCTCTGTTTCATGTAGGATTTAATTTTTTTTTTATTTGAAGGCAATGGGGAGGATGTTATTATTACAAGAGAATTTTGAGGTGAAAGTTCAATACTACTCCTAATTTTAACTTATTTCCACTTAAAGAGAAATTAAAAATATAATCATAGACCCTAGTTTGGATCTAAACTACATAGTCAACCAAGGAGTAAAAATGAAATTCTGGGGGAAAAGAAACTTTAAAGGAGACAAAGAGTTAAAATTTTTTATCCATGAAAATTATGGAAAAATATCCCATCACATTGCAATTGCTGAGTCATTTCTTAATAAAAGAATGAAGTAAGATTTTGTTTTCTACTGAAATAACCAACAATAACAAAAATAACAGACTAAATCTAGAAAAACAAAATTGGTATTCCAGTGGGACCCAAAGCCTCAATCATGACTTCAAGCATAAAAAGACCCTCTGAAAGAAAGGAAGAAAAAAACCCGTCAAATCAAATCAGGGAAAGCAGAGGCTGTGGGGTCACCTGGCTGGCGTGAAGTTGAGTGTCGCTAAACCAGAGTTCCTCTGCCGAGTTTATGATTAAGCTCTCTATCCAAAACTTTATTCCCTTTCTAGTTTTACACCTGTTCCCCTCAAGACTGAGGAGTATCAAAGAAAAGAGGGGATTGAAACTAAGCAGGACCCTGTGGGGCCCTCCTGGGTACGAAAGCCCCTTTGTGTCTCCTGTTTCTTGTTTGTAGAAAAAGGCTTTTTCCTCCCAGGCCTTCCCTGAGTTCCAAAGAGCAGGGTCAAGAAGTTAATGATTAGGACAATAGAGTCATGGGACACCTAGTTCCTCCCAAAGGAGGGTAGATAATAATCTGATGCATACCTTTGAGTTGTTCTCTGGAAACTAAGACCCCCACCCAAGTGGAGGATGGTGACTACATGCTGACCACAAGCATGCAGACCCCAGACTGGTTGGAACCAGAAGGTTAAGTTTCAGAAACACCAACCTCTAACCTCACCAGGAACTCATCAGAAGAAGGTCCACAAGCTGGTCACATATCCTATGACCCTCTCCTCTAACACTGTCTTTAAAAACACTTGCCTGAAAGCCATCGGGGAGTTTGGGTCTTATGAACACGAACCACCCGTTCTCCTTGTTGGGCCCCTGCAATAAACCCTTCTCTGCTCAAACATTTTGATCTGTTTGGTCTCACTGTGCATCAGGCACATGAGCTGGGGTTGGACAACAGGCGGGCACGCTCCATTCCAGTGCTTAGACAGATTTACACACACACTCTGCTCCTTCTTTTTTTTCTTCTACCTCACCTTTCAGGATTATAGTACCTTCAAGGATTATAGTACCTTTAGCCCTCTGTATCCACAGGTTCCACATTCATACATTCAATCCAACTCAGACAGAAAATACTCAGGGAGAAAAATTCTGGAAAGTTCCAAAAAGCAAAACCTTTGCATGCCAGCAGCTATTTACATAGCATTTACATTGTATGAGGTACTATAAGTAATCTAGAGATGATTTAAACTATATGGGAGAATGTGTATAGCTTATATGCAAATACTATGCTATTTTATATAAAGGACTTGAGCATCCACAGATTTTGGTATCCAAGTGGGGTCCTGGAACCAATACCCAGCCCTGACCCCCACTTCACCACAGATACCAAGAGACTATGTTGCCCCTTCACCTACTCCCTAAAATAAGTACAAGAGAAAAACAGTGGTTTTGTCTGAAATAGCCATGCAAGCCTGGGCTCTGCTATTGCTGTTATTTTCTAAGGAACAGCAAGATGGCTTTAGAACTGCTAGCTTGAGGCAAGTCTGGAAGAGAGAGTCCTTTCATTTCTAGGTCACCGAAATACATTTGTTCCCAGCGGAGCACATGAGCAAACCAGGGTTGTGGAAAATGCAGACACTCCACCCACCGTCTCCATTCCTCCTTATCCAAGGACTCACACAGGTAGAGTGTTTCTAGCTCTTCGTGCTTAGCTTAGATTTGATCTCACCTTTATTGAGGAAGAGTTCTTCAATTTCCTGATTGCAAGCAAATGCCCTTACCTGTGTGTTTTCACAGCATCCTACACTACCCTACTGATCGTAATCCAATATTGTGATTTTCAAAATGTGCACCGTAAGAACCATGAAAATAAATCAAATGAAATAGAAAAAAAATCACAGTGTAGAACATGTAATAATGGCAGCTGTTGTTTCACGGATCAACTGTTACGGTTACATGGATCACCTATCTATCATTGATACTGCAGAGTACCACCCGATTCTCCTTTCAAGACTGAAGTATCTGAGAGGTCTCAACCAAGGCCCTTTCTGGGAATTGCCCTCTGCCCAAGGTCATGTTCCGTCCTGGAGACAGCCAAATCCAATTTCTGGTTGATACAGAAGTATAAAGGCTCAGGCCTTTAGTCTTAGAGTTGGGCAATTCTGAAGAGCCCGCTTGGCTCCTGACCTCTCCTCGGGATGGGTGAGGTCTTTGTTGGGACTGTATTACAATTAAACTTCTTCCCCTACACAATGCTACTTTCTTCAGAGGTATAGATCCTACACTCCCCAGTAAAATTCCTACATATAAATCATCTCAGGACCTGTTCCTGGGGAAACTCTATCTAAGACAATTGGTACCAGGAATGGCCTGAGGAGACAGGCTCTCAGAGTAGCTGTCAATAAGACTCCCATCACTGGTGGCAGGTGGCTCACTGATAGCCCCTGGCATGCTATAGCAGTGTCACTGACAACACATTCGCTAGTGGGGACCTGAAGTAGGATACAGGTGCCAGGGAACACACTGGTGAGTCCAATATTTCGGACTTTTGGGATGTCCTGAGGAAACGGTAGTTTAAAAAGGTAGAATCAGATGGCTTTTGCTGAGACTACTAGCGAAAGACAGTGGAAAGCTACAGTGATTGATCAGCTAAAGGCAATGTGTGAAAATCATAAGGGATATCAGGTTAAATTCCAAGGTCTGTGCAGTATCTTCAATCAAGATGGGAACATCGGGACTTCCCTGGTGGTCCAGTGGTTAAGACTCTGTGCTCCCAATGCAGGGGTTCAATCCCTGGTCAGGGAACTAAGATCCTGCATGCCTCACGGCATGGCCAAAAGAAAAAAAAAGGATGGGAACATCACTTCTGTAGATGCAGAGGATTCCAGGGATGAGAGGTTTCAAGCTTTTAAGTGCATCAACTTGGACGTCTCCATTCCAAGTTTCAGAGATCATTCCTTCCCAATCACTCTTGAATTGAGGATTCAACTTTTGCTTTACCCTAATAATTAATTCCTGGATCTGGTCCTCAGCTTTTTCTACCCTCAGGCTGCAGAAGATAAGAGTCTTTTTATATTCTACCCATTTTTTTTTTTTTTTTTTTTTTTTTGGTAAATGGACAACAGCAGCAGTCAAGCCTGAGAAAGGCGTGTTGAGCAGGAGCTTGGACTTCTCAGGAATAAATATGTGCGTCACCCCAACAAGATTGCCATATAGACCAGCGAAGACGCTAAACAAGGTGGGGGAGATTAAAATGGGTAGCAGAGGAGGGATATGATGAACAACAGGTACAACCATTAGACAATACGTAATGGTGGGGGCTTTCTTCCCACAACTTTACCTGGGAAAAGAGGCCAGCCAGAACCCCAGAGGAAGTGTTTCCAGAACTTATTATGCAAAGCAGATGGATCCAAGCATCATAAGGAATTGACTGTAGTGGATGCTGTGCTCCCCAGCTCCCTCCTTCAGGACTGGGCTACTCTGAGTCTTTCTTCAGGAAATACCCTTAGTCAAAGAGAGCAGTTGGACCCAAGGTCATGCTCCTTGCCTAAGGTAATATCCCTGACCCGAGGCAGCAAACACTCAATGATTGGTTGATGTAGGAATACAAAAGCCTACATCATTTATGTCAAAGTGGAAAACTTTGAAGGGCCATCCCAGCTCCATAGCTCCTTTTTCGGGGGATTGCCTGGGGCTTTGAAACTGCCGTCAACTCCTTCCTCTGCACAAATCTGTCTTCACTCTCTTATTGGTGTTGATCCTGAGAGTACCTCCCAAAACACTTCCTACAAACACATCTCTGCCCTGAGAATCTGTTACCTAGGGAACTCAATCAAACACTCATCCATCTATTTATCTATCATCCTTATATCTTCCTACCTACCTACCTACCTACCTATCTGTATTCTCAGTGTTAATGTAAAATAATATTTCTTACTATGGCGTGGAAGTTTTGAGAAAAGCTCTGACTTAAAGGATGAATAGAAAAAACTAGGTCAAGCATTGGGAAATATATTCCAGATAAAGGGAACAGCATGTTCAAAAGTCCTGTGGTGTAGTTGCTTGAGCATTTGAGTAACTGAAAGCAGGCCAGTATGGCTGGAGTAGACAATACATGTCTAGTGAGTCCATGCAGGGCCTCACAGGCCACTCTGAGGAGTTCTGTCTTTACCTTAAGACCAATGGGCAGCCACTGAAGGGTTTGAAGAAAGAATGTAGGGTCCTCAAGTTTTCATTTTGAAAAAATCACTTTGGATGCAGGACAGGGAATAGAGGAAACTAGACAAGATAACGGAAGAATAACACAGTACTGCTTGGTAATTCATTTGAGATTTAATGGCAACTTGGACTAGGATGGAAATAATGGAGAAGGTGAGAGGTAGAGAGAGTCCAGAGATATCCAGGAGGTCAAATCAACAAGACTTGGGGATGGATGGGATATATATTTACCCCCATGTTTTCCAGAGTGCTTGACACAGCAGGGATTCAATAAACATTTGCGAAATAACGGACTGAATGAAGTAGTGACCTTTGAGGGTCGTATTCAGGTTCTTGGTCAATACCATCCATATGTCCACATCAGTTTCTTCCATTCCCCTCCCCTCTCCCCGCCAACACACACACACACACACACACACACACACACACACACACACACACACATTTTTATCCAGCCACAAAGTGTACAGGAGCAGATGAGGTGGGGTTGTAAGTAGGGATTACAATCATTTCACTCTTAAATAAATTAGAAGATGATTTTAGTGGATGAAGTTCCCTTAAACTCTATAGAGAGGCCAATTTACTTCCCCTCTGCAGAGATCACAGAGAAACTAGAAATTGGTCTTAGCTTTCCCTCTGAGAGTAAAGATGAACTCTGATTTTCCACTCACAGTTAAGATTAAAGCATAGTTAAGATATCTATCTGAACATCTTCAGGACTGCTACCATTCTTTGGTACAACATGTCTTGAGGCAAAGAGGCAGACAAGACAACTTTATGAAAAGACTTTGTAAATCCGTATGATCAAGGAACAAGAACGTTCACAGAATATGCTTGGCACGGCGTCTGCTTCTAGAGTCTCCCCAGGTTAACGGGGCCTCTATTTTTCCTTGGCCTGCATGTGCCATTCATCTGAGGCTTAAAAACTCCTCCTGCCCACGCAGACAGAGCTGCGATCCAGCCCTCACTGCTCCCAGACTGTGGCAAAGATGAAGCAAGGTAGCGATACAGGACAGTTCCCAAGCAACAGCTCTCCATCTCAACACCACTCACTGTGAATTCCTCTGCTTGGTACCTCTGAGAAGCAGAAAATGGATTGTTTTCAAGATTGTTCGGGGCTGGGCCAACTGAGAATTGAGCCTTGCTCACAGACACAGGGCAGGGAAGAAAAGACTGTGTCTCATTTTTCTTTGTTAGAAACTAGCATTCCTCTGTCTTCATGGCTGCCAGTTTGGCTCAGTTTATAAAAATCAAAATGAATGATAAAAGAAAAGAATCAAACAGTCACAATTTTTAGCAGACAATAGTTAATGTATGCAGATTCCGTGGCAGGGAGCCTGATGCCTGTACCGAGGAAAGGCGTACACAGCTGAAGTGACAGCAGTGACGAGCAGACAGGGTGTGGGGTGATGAGAGCTCAAAAAAGTAGCAGAACCAGTCTCTTGGCTATGACCATAAGCCAAGAACACATTGCCCAATAACCTCCTCTCTCAACCCCCCAAAGGAGCACAAAACAGAAGATCTTACTGGCTCTCATCTAATTTATGCCACAGAATTACCACAATCATTTGTGGCTTTTGTACATTAACTTCTGGGAGGATAAAGCCCCCTAGATATGAGGGTTCAAAGGCTGGGGATAGAATATTTGCATGCGGCCAGCTCCCTGGCCTCTCCAATATTCTACCTCTTCCCACCCAGCATGACAGCCTTCCCTGTCCCTCAAGTCCAGGTGACACGTGGGGATATGCATGGCATTTAAAAGCCTTGGTTCCTGGACACCAGTCTAGGAAGAAGTCTTTACCCAACTTCAGTAAAAGGAGAAAAATAAGAACCTCATGACAAAGTTTTCCAGAGAGCCACAAGTATTCAACTTAAGCAGGCTTCTTAGGATTTGGGGCATTAAAATGTCCATTAATTACATGTTCTCAATTTTTTAAAAGTAAAAGTAAACAACCCTATGTTGGTTCCCAATAGTTATTTTTGTTTTTCATTGGGGTGGCAGGGTGAGATTTTAGTGCTCTATGAAATCTGAGAGTCAGGCACAGGTGTTTTAGAACACATGGGTACAGTATGGTAGAAACACTAGGAATCCCCTTAAGATACAAAGATGGGCTGTTCTTGATGCTGTCCGTAAAAGGTTAAATGTAACAATGTATACAGTGCTCAACAGCTTACAATAAATAACCCATGTGAATGCTATGGGGACCAATTTCTCTTTCCTCCTTAGTCTCTAAGGCCATTGGACCTTAAGTCCATCAGGCATGGCTTCTACACGCTAGAATCGAAAATGAAAGCTCCTCAGAGCACTCTGCCTTGTGTCTGTTTAATCCTCTGACACCGTCAAGGACAGCATCTCACAAAGAGTAGGTGCTAAATCACACTGGGGAACATGAAGTTTCTATGACTAGTGGACCCTGTAAGCTGCCTCCAACCACAGAGAAGAGAGACTCCAGTGACCCATCACGGCTTAATCTGGGAGAAGCCTGATAGAACTGGGGGAAATGCCTACTTAAGAGGGGCAGGAAGAGAATGGCTCGCAGTATGGGGACTGGAGGAAGAAGCCACTCGGTCCGATGTGAGTATTTTGCTCAAGAAGTTTTCACTTTTGTTCTTTCCCAAGTGTGAACACCCACACCGGGCCGTGGAGTAATCCTGGAGACCTGAGGAGACCTTAGCATTCTGCATTTCAGAATCTCACAGTTTACCTGAGGAAGAGAAAGGTATGACAGGAGAGAAGCAAGGCCCAGATGCTGCCCTGCTACAGCTCCTCCATCTCTGCCCCCACTTTTCCTGAAAGAGTACTAACCCTAGGCAGGACAGATCCAACCTCTTGGGGAAGGGCAGCTCATTTTTTTAGATTTCCAATCAATAGCTCCCTCTCTACCGACTATTTTACGAGGCAACTCTGTCTTTCCCTGAGGACCTCTGGTAGATCCCACCTCCCAGCTGCAGATTAAGGAGATATATGATGTCTTCCTTCCAGGCCTTGCATAGGTTTGTCAATTACAGCCCCCCCGCCCCTGTGGTCAGATTTACAACCACGGGGTCGGGAGTGGGCGGGGTTGGCATTGCACCACGAGGCACCAACAGGCACGGGGGCAGAGATAAATAATAATAATAATAAGACAGTATTGCATTTCATTTCACCTAATTTATGGCTTTAGTGTGAAACCAGTCCACCCACAGCGCCATCTGGGTCACTTAGAACGTCTGTACAGCAGCAAGAGCGGGTCTGGAAGCTCAGAGCTGTGCGGGAAGAGAAAGGACCGCACCGAGGTGGAGAGAAAAACAAAAGCAAAGGACCACAGCGTTCCCAGACATCATTCTTGGGGCGGCAGGAACACAAATAGGGACCCATTTGACTCTTCATCAGGGCTGTTGATGCATAAACCCTCTTCCACAGTGTCCTCAAACCTCCAGAAGTTTTAATTAAAACAAAAGAAGTGTCAGCAGAAGAAGCACTGGAATATAATTAGGACCCACCAAATCCAAAGTAATATGGGAAGAAAAGACTAGTAATGAGAGGGAAGCGTTCATGTCCTTACTGAATCCCTGCTCTGTGGCTGACACAAAAATCAATTTCAATAGGCTTTAGTTGTATCTGAACAGGAACAGATGAAATTTAGTGAGCAATTTACTGGAGTCATAATGATTTCCATGAAAGAAAGGCTGCAATGAGTGCTCTCAACCAAACGCCTCCTCTGTAAGAACTCTGCAAGAATATGTGTGTGTGTGTGTGTGCACGCACGCATGTGTATGTAGATATAGATGGGGGGCGAGGGTGGGGATTTTGAATAGTTATCTATGCTTTAGCCTTTTAAAGAAAAAAAAAAACCTCTTTACCTCACACCTTTTAAGGGCCAATTTTAGCTCCACCCCAGGTGATATGTGTGGATGCCTGGAGACATTTTTTGATGGTCACCAGTGTTCAGTGCTGCTACCGATATCTAGTGGGTAGAGGCCAGAGATGGTAACCTTCTACAATGTACAGGACATTTCCCACCCCCAACAAAGAATTATTGGGCTCCCATTGTCAACCCGGCCAAGACTGACAAACCCCGATTTAAAAGAATTTGACTTTTTTTTTCATCTTTATTGGAGTATAATTGCTTTACAATGGTGTGCTAGTTTCTGCTTTGTAACAAAGTGAACCAGTTATACATATACATATGTTCCCATATCTCTTCCCTCTTGCATCTAGGTGCTCAATGAATGCTGAATTCTGGTAAATGTCATAGTCCCCAGAGGCACTAAGGTTACAAAGATCAAAAGATAAGGCCCTGCCCTCTGGGATCTCCAGTGGAGGTGGGGAAGAGTGGAGGTGTCACTGTTCTTTCTTTGCTTAGCAGTACTTACAAATGAGGGGCATATTTCTCAAATTCCAACATCCATGGCCTTTTAGAACACAGGTAATACCCAACAGCCTGTGAAGCCACTCTCCATCCGGCTTTTGTGTGTGTTAGGAGGCCAGTTCTAAAATCTTCACTGTCTCCCAATGAAGCAGCATTTTCTAAATTTCAAAAAACAACTGATAAAGTAATATTGGGGCTAAATAAAATTTGGTTTATATTTAAAATTTGTACATAGAAATATAATTTTTGCTACTTACATTAATTTTGGAAAGAATATCCTATTTTCATTTCTCAACAACTGTTAGATTTTCTCAACTCTCCATAGTGTGTGTATGTTCTTTCCCCCTTCTCCAATGTTTAGTTATAGTTTTCAACTATCGGCAGCTCAATTCAGGAATACATTCTTTTGTTTGATTAAGATAGAATTCATGATGAAACTTTATGCTTAAATATAAAGGTCAACTATATAAGAATAAAGATATTTGCCTTTATCCAACATAGGTTCTTCAAATGAAGGGATGTAGGGATCTTGCAGTTGTAAGTGATCTGTTTCCAAGAAATAAGGAAAGCAGATTTCTTTTTTTCAAAAGAAAGAATAAGAGGAGCAATATTATTCTCTATTAATGACACCATTCACCCATTTTAGGCAATTGAGGATTAAAGAGCTCAAGTTTCTTGAAAGTGGCCAAAGAAAAACATCGCAAATATGGATCCAGCACAGTGTATGAAATGATTATGTCATAGTCATGGTTCCACATGCATCTCTGCAAAGGCTAAAACCTCTCTCCTGCCAATGGAGGTCTTCTGTGTCAGCAACACAGATCGCACTAGCAACTATGCTTTCCAAGCGAAGGCAAATCATTTTTTAGGTAGGAGGGCAAGAGGACAAAAATGACATTTGAAAACTGAAAGCATTTTATAAAGGCAGGAAGGCTCTTACATACTTATAATCTTTCAAAGTGGTGGTCAACACGGACTACAGCAATTTGTCGGCAAACACATCCATCCCTGGGACGCAAGCTGCTGGGAGGAACTGCTCATGTGCCTCTCAGAAGCCTCCACCCTCCCACCAGAACAATAATGCTGGGCGAAAGGTGATGACACCTGAGAAGGAAAGAGGGCTCTTAAGTAAATATGATGTGCCCCAGGATCTGGGCAGGTCACTGACTAGTTAATAAGTGCATTGATTTGCAGCTAAATTTAGCTGTGATCCAACTGTGACCTGTCAGGTAGCTTCCTCTCAAGGAGGGTGAGGTTCCCCTGACTCCAGTGAAATTCTTCTCTCCCACCACAGTTTCATGCTTCCAGCCTAGACTGACTGATCAGGGATTCTGTGAAGGACAAGGAGAGCACCTGGCTGACTTTTCCACCAATCTTCTCATCTCAAGCAGGGATTTCACCTAGTCCCAGAGAAAATCACCAAACTGAACAGAAGCTTTGGAGCACCTGAGAGATGAGTATGGAAATTAAGAGGAAAAGCTTTGGAGGAGGTGTGAGGAGCCCTTGTACGACTTCCTGGGTCTAGAATTACTTTTGGTGGATAGTTTCCTTCTCTGTGAATTGGGTATAAAATTATTCGCTCGCTAGCTTGTTGTGAGGATTCAATTAATATATATATACACTCGCGGTACAGTGCCTGGGTAAATGATGATGATATTTCAGTGTTTTCAGTGTTACTTAAAAGGTTCTGTTCTGCCCTCCTGCTGTCCGCCTCCCCCCGACCCCCGACCCCCGACCCAGCCCTGGAACTTTACATTTCCTTCTTGCTCTACTTGCTTCAGATTTTGATTCAAAAGTCACCTTTCCTCAGGAGTCCTTCCCTGGCCATCCTATCTGAAAATTCAGCCCCACCTTAGCTCTTACTATATCCTCCTCCCCTGCTTTATTGTCATCGAACAAATGATAAGTCTTATTATTTATTTTGTACATTGGGCAGCTCTCACTCTAGAATGGAGGTGTCTTGAGGGCAGACACTTCTCTTTGTCTTGTTCACTCTCTGTCTTCAGTGGCAGATCAGTGCCTGCACTCAATCAATACAGGCTGTAAGAATGAATCCCCAACCCTGGTGGCAACACTTGTCCAGGTCCCTCTGTTCTCATAAAAAAAAAAATCACAGCATCTCTTATTCGGAGGGCATAACAACCAATAGAACAAGTACTGTCATCAGATGAGAAAATTGAGGCTCAGAGAAGCAAACTTTTTGCAGGTCATATTTTCTATTCAGATTGGCCTTGCATAAAAGTAAACCAAGCAAAAATATATTACTCCTTTGTAATTCTATTAAAAATTCTCCCTAACGCTAAAGGGTAAAGAATAGAGCTATAAAATAAAATTCCTGACAATCAGAGTATATTTTGTCTAGGAAGATTTATTTGTGTAAACATATATAATTGTTCTATTTAAATGTTAGCAACATGGATTGAAAAGTTATATAAGAGTATGGAAACATTACAAAGTATTTAAGTGGAGGTGACTGCATCTCCAAATTATATTCCTGCTAGCAGCAGCCAACAGATCAATCTTACAGGTAGAAATTAAGGATGAGGTTGTTTGTGCCTTTTTTTTTTTTTTTTTTTTTTTTTTTTTTTTTTTTTTTTTTTAATGCGTTACGCGGGCCTCTCACTGTTGTGGCCTCTCCCGTTGCGGAGGACAGGCTCCGGACGCGCAGGCTCAGCGGCCATGGCTCACGGGCCCAGCCGCTCCGCGGCATGTGGGATCTTCCCAGACCGGGGCACGAACCCGTGTCCCCTGCATCGGCAGGCGGACTCTCAACCACTGCGCCACCAGGGAAGCCCTGTTTGTGCCTTTTGAACCAACTTTCCTTGACACAAATGTGGAAAGATGGAGCTAATACATTCACCTAAACCTGTAAGACTTCAATCAGCTAAGGTCACCCGCACAAAAGAATGAAGAATTGCCTTTCCTTCCTCCTCTTCCTCATTTCCGGTTGTGGAATAGGTGTAGGCATATGGCCAAAGATTCAAATATCAAATCTAATTTAAACCTAGTCGCCAGGACCTGATTTCTATCACATTGGGCCTTAGGTACTTGCTTATTAGCCAAAATATCAGTATACATCTGCATTTCTTTGGTATTTAGCCCGGCAGTCTTGCATTTGCAACATTAATGATTTATTTCATCCATGGCTTCTGTCTTCAGTAAGGGTGGTAAGAAAATCAAAATGGTGCTCATTTAAGCAAATAACTGAACTGATAGTTTTCATTATTAAAGTGTGACTTACGACATCTCAAGATCTCTAACCAGAAAAATCTGTCTTAGATTTAGCAAACCTTTAAATGATAGTATTTTAATGCCAGTAATAATACAATGTATTAATTTATTAATCATTGATGGACATTCGACAATTTACAGATGCGACCATTGAAAACTACATAAGAACTGTACATACTATGCTTAAAAGGCTTGAATTACACTTTTTAAAACATTATATTTCTGTTTCTATATGTTTTAATATTTACTTTTCCTCTTTGAGAAAAATACCTTTTAGAAAACAAACTCAAAATCGACGAAAAATCCTCGGAAGATAGTAAATGCAGTGGAGCTGAAGGGTAACAGTACGTACATTCTCTTCAGAATTTGATCAGTTTCCAATTTTTCAATAAGGCTCTAGGCAAATCTCTTTTAACTTTTCATGCATTTTATAAAGAAGGGAAAGAGAAATACTTGCTATGCCTGTTTTATAGGACAAAAATGCAAACAAGAGCAACCACACAGAGTGAGTTATGACTCAACTGACTGAGTCAACATTTCATTGTGTTGTTCATGATAACGTCCAGTAGAGTTGTCTAACCTTGACAATTTCTGTTCAGGGGTTCACGATGTATCACAAATACAATCAGTACAAGATTCCCTTATTAAGCAAAATAAGACCATAAAAAACTTTCCAAAAAACCTCATTTCTATAAATGGAAATGGATTTCAGTACACATTGGAATGTGGTCAAGTTTTTACAAAGAAAGGTCTTATAAAGGAAATCTAATTTCACATAAAATGGGCATAATAATTATAATAAGTTTAAAAAAAAACCTTCTTACCCTAGTCAAAAGCCACATTGTTACACAACTCCAAGAAACACCAATCCCATTCTTTTCTATATAAATGGAAATTTCCTGGAGTTGAACAACATGGCAGCCTGTAATTAAAATTTAAATTCACAGACTACTTACTGAGCACCTGTTATATATATAAAGTGCTGTGTCAGTCTCTGAGTCATAATAATCATAATTATTAAAATTTCTTGCACTAATTTAAGTTCATTTTAATAGAGTTTACTCCTAAAAGAAGATTTATTAAAATATGTGGTTTTTTTTCCTGTTTATTTCACTTTCAGAGGCTTCCTCAAGTCATGGCATCTTATTTTGGTTGAAGACACCATTAAAAAGAGAATCTCTAATATATGTGGTCCTTACAAGACAGAATAATTACCTTAAAGAAAAATAGCAAGAAAGAAATCCGCCTTATCTCATTGAGAGATAACTGTTTTTATTAGATCCAGAATATTCTTTTCTAATTTATTTTGCAAGGTCCTCCAAGGACAACCCTACTGCAGAAAAAAATTGAAGAGGATTGAGATTTTAGAGAGGCTGTCTTTTTTTTGGCTGAGTTGGGTCTTCATTGCTGCATGCGGGCTTCTCACTGAGGTGACTTCTCTTGTTGTGAAGCATAGGCTCTAGGCGCGTGGGCTTCAGTAGTTGCAGCACGCGGGCTCAGTAGCTGTGACACACGGGCCCACTTGCTCTGCGGCATGTGGGATCTTCCCAGACCAGGGCTCAAACCCGTGTCCCCTGCATTGGCAGGCAGACTATTAACCACTGTGCCACCAGGGAAGCACAAGAGAGGCTGTCTTTTAACTTTGTGCTTAGTGCTATACTATTCTCATCAAAGATTGTTTTTACTCAAATAGTCAACATTATAATACATTCTCAAATACATTCACTTATCCTGAAAAAACAAAACTTTTCTCAAACAGTTTGATAAATGACAGCAAGGAATTTCCTGCATTTCAGTTTATATTTGCCAGTACAGAATCACTCTCCAGTCTGGTCACATATTATTTCTGCCACAGTTTTAGAGGAAGATGCTATTAAGGAAATATCATGTTTTTCAATTTGAAATTTAATCTACCGGCCTATGTGTTACAAAGGTTAGATGGAAATGAACTTTATGATTGTATTTTATTAATCGACACACCTCTATTTGATATATTTCAATCAAATTGAAATTTGATTAATTACTTGAAAAATTAATTCAATGGCAGTAAGATAACAACAACTTACCGGTTCTCTCTATATATATATCATAGGAACTTGACTATACTTCAACAAGAGACCTGAAAGTACTATGAGATTATGAAAAAGGAGCAAGGAAGCTACTTAGAAAGATTTGTATAAGTTTGTTAACTATTTTGCACTTAACTGCACCATTAATTATTTATGAAAAATTTCTTTCTGGATTACCAATATTCTCAGATACTCTTAGGAAATACAGTATCAAAGCAAATGATTTGGAAAAAAGAAGTTGGAATAAGAGGAAACAGGAATTCAGATCTGTTGAATCGTCAACATCCATCGTGTACAAAGGAGCCAGCAGTGTAGGGATTTGGGTTCTATAAAACAAAGACCTTAGGGGCTTCCCCTTCCCCGGTGGCGCAGTGGTTGACAGTCCGCCTGCCGATGCAGCAGACGCGGGTTCGTGCCCTGGTCCGAGAAGATCCCACGTGCCGCGGAGCGGCTGGGCCCGTGAGCCGTGGCCGCTGAGCCTGCGCGTCCGGAGCCTGTGCTCCGCAACGGGAGAGGCCACAACAGTGAGAGGCTCGCGTATCGCAAAACAAACAAACAAAAAAAAACAAAGACCTTAGACCTTTACTCTTCAACACTGCACTTAGGTAAATATGTAATTAATACTAACTCCACAACCTAAATTGAAGTTAGAGAAGTTAGAAGTTCCTGTCAGAGTGATCTGAATGATTTGGAGGAAGGTGTCAACACATTCTTGATATCACAGGCTAAGGAACAGGCTGAGAAAAATATATGGTAACAGGCATCAACTATATGAAGGTCACTAGAACAGTGGATCACCTTTTATATGAAAAATAAAAGAAACAATAAATTTAACTCATAATTTAAAATTTTAAATTTTCTTATAAAGTAGACTTGATGAAAGGGTCAGAGTTACCTAGGGAGGTTGGGACATCTTTTTAAGATACTTTTACAAAAACAGAATTAGATCCTCAGGATTTTACTATGATGAAGGTGTTATAGTACTCCATAATGGAAAAGGGAAAACCCAGATTAGGTGTTAAAAATCTGTACAGTGATTTGTTTTTTACAATTTATACATTTCTTTCCCATAGATCATCTCATTTGCTATTGATAACTTTCCTCTGAATACCTACTAATACAAATATGAATAAAACGCTATTTCTTGCCCTCATGGAATTTAAAGTCACAGCTTTCCTATATTATACGTTTTTAATATTGTGAATATTTTAATTTAAGGAAACGAACATCAAGTTCTGTGGGAAATGGTAATTGGAAATGGAATTGGAGGTGGGGAGTAGAAAAGAAGCAGAAGTAGATGTTTGTATAGGGCTGTCTTGAAACCATAAAGGAAGTAAAGGCAAGGGAGACGGGAGAGTGGAACTTCAGGCAGATGGCAAAGAGTGTGAATGAGAGAGAGAAGGCGAGGGAAAGGGAGAGGGAGGGAGGGAGGCAGGGAAAGAGAGAGAACGTTGCAGAAGAGGGTAATGAACCCAGATCAGCCTATTCTGCCACATTCTGGATGTCACGGGACAGAGCAAATCCTGAGCCCTGAGGGAGTTGAGAAATGCGTACTAGGATACTCTGAGCTGGACTTGCTTAGATAAACATCACCCAAACTCTTCCCAAGTCAGATAAAAAGGTACTTGTTTGAGACAACAGTGGAAACTAAGATGACTCCACAACTGTGAGTAATAAATTAGATGCCACTGAACACTTGAATTGGAGAAGCAGTCAAAGAAAATGTGTCTTCCCTAAATGTAAGACCAGACACTATAAAACTCTTAGAGGAAAACATAAGAAGAACACTCTTTGACATAAATCACAGAAAGATCTTTTTTGACCCACCTCCTAGAGTAATGGAAATAAAAACAAAAACAAACAAATGGGACCTAATGAAACTTAAAAGCTTTTGCACAGCAAAGGAAACTATAAACAAGACGAAAAGACAACCCTCAGAATGGGAGAAAATATTGCAAACCAATCAATGGACAAAGGATTAATCTCCAAAATATATAAACAGCTCATGCAGCTCAATATTAAAAAAACAAACAACCCAATCAAAAAATGGGCAGAAGACCTAAATAGACATTTCTCCAAAGAAGACGTACAGATGGCCAAGAGGCACATGAAAAGCTGCTCAACATCACTAATTATTAGAGAAATGCAAATCAAAACTACAATGAGGTATCACCTCACACCAGTTAGAATGGGCATCATCAGAAAATCTACAAACAACAAATGCTGGAGAGGGTGTGGAGAAAAGGGAACCCTCTTGCACTGTTGGTGGGAATGTAAATTGATACAGCCACTATGGAGAACAGTATGGAGGTTCCTTAAAGAACTAAAAGTACAATTACCATATGACCCAGCAATCCCACTACTGGGCATATACCCAGAGAAAACCATAATTCAAAAAGACACATGCGCTCCAATGTTCATTGCAGCACTATTTACAATAGCCAGGTCATGGAAGCAACCTAAATGCCCATCGACAGACGAATGGATAAAGAAGATGTGGCACATATATACAATGGAATATTACTCAGCCATTAAAAAGGAACGAAATTGGGTCATTTGTTGAGACGTGGATGGACCTAGGGACTGTCATACAGAGTGAAGTAAGTCAGAAAGAGAAAAACAAATAGCGTATATTAACACATATATGTGGAATCAAGAAAAATGGTATAGATGAACCGGTTTGCAAGGCGGAAATAGAGACACAGACGTAGAGAACAAACGTATGGACACCAAGGGGGAAAGAGCGGGGGGGTGGGGGGGGTGGGATGAATTGGGAGATTGGGATTGACATATAGACACTAATATGTATAAAATAGATAACTAATAAGAACCTGCTGTATAAAAAATAAATAAATTAAATTTAAAAAAAAACAAAGCAACAAAAAAGAAAATGTGTCTTCATATTCACACTTCAAAACAAGACAGATTCTAGTTACATCAGTAAAAATACGGGGGCTGGAAATAATAAACAGTATGTGGTCATCATAGATGTTAAGTGAAAAGTATCATTCATAGCTAATACCTACTTAGTGCTTACTATGTCAGGCACTGTTTTAAGCCTTTACATATCTTAACTCATCATGACCCACTATGAGGTAGGTATTAGTATTATCCTCATTTTACAGACGAGGAAACTAAGATACAAAGCAGTTACACACCTTGTCCAAAATATCTATTATTTAAGATATGTAGCTTCTCATTGATGGTCATTTCACTTACTCCATTTCCTTTATTGCTTCATTTAATAACCAAAAAATATTTCACAGGGCTTTCAGGAGTTTACTTGCAACCTTAGTCTTTCTAGGACTAGTTACTCTCTCAAGATTTGGGGTTTTCAGCTATGATTTCTCAAAATGGAGTTTTCAGAAACTCTCAGCTTGAGAAGCTGATATTATGATGGACAGATGCCCAAATATTTCACAGAATTAGAGCCAGAGCAGCCAACACAGATTGGGCTGGACAGGAATGGTAGCAAAGTTAAGACTTTAATTCAGTCCTAAATGATCAAAGGGACCAGATCAGGAGAAAGACAGGGAAGGACATTTAAGGCACTGAACACAGGTATTGGTCAAAGTATTAGGAAGAGCCAGAATCTGTGTATGCCTGTGACAATATATGTGTATGGAAAACAGCAGGAAATACGGTTGGAGAAATAGACAGGGTCCCAGTCAAGAAGAACTTCCCATGCCATACTAAACAGTATGACATTAAAGGGTTTATGCTGGGAGTCACAGGATCAGATTGGATTCCAGAAAGGACACACTGTCACTGTCTTCCACACCCCATCCTCACCTCGTCACTCACCACCATCAGCTCCAGCACTCAGTTCATCCATCCTCTACCATGATCTGGAGACTATTAAACCAGTCGGGATCTGAAACAAAGTCTGTGGCAGAGAGAAGAGAATGGATCCAAGGGATAAATAAGAAGTAGAATCAACAGGACTTTTATACAGGAAGGAGCTGACACTTCTGGCGTGTGAATCTGGATGGGTCAGGGTACCACTCCCTGAGACAGAAGACTCACAGGAAAACATGAAGACGGGAGGCGGTGACTTCAGTCTGAAACATACAAGGTTTCAGGGGCTTGATGAACACCAGACTCGTGTGCCCACTAGGCAGCCAAAGAGGAGGCTAAGCTTCAGGGGGTTGAGCTGATCTTACTGAGACAGAAGAACTCACAAAAGGACACTAAGAAAAAATAACCAGAGGCTGAGAAAAGAGAAAGTTGCAATGTCAAAGGAAGTTAAGGAATGAGAAAATTTCAGAAAGGAGTGTGTGGTGAGTTTCTAAAAGGAGGGTATAGTCAGAACTGGATGCTACAGGAGACCGTGTGAAATAAGGACTGAAAAGGGCTCATTCAATCTGGCAATGATGAGGCCTCTGGGGTAAAAGCAGGAATTATAAGACAGAGACAGAAGCCAGATTAAACATAGGGAAGGGAAAAAATGGGAAGTGACCTAGGGGAGACAAAGAAGGTAGAAAAATGTTGGCTCAGTTCGGAAAGAGACAGACACTGATACTGAGTTCTCACTGAACAAGTCTGTGCTGAGAGGAGCGAGGTCCCGGAAACAGGAGAAGGGAGCCTACACCCATGCAGGAGGACCAGTCTTGAACAGAAGAAGGGAAAGGTCTTGCACCAAGACAGGATGGAAGAAGGTAAGAATGTAGGTGGGCAAAGATGAGCTGGTGGAGGGAGAGAGAAGCATTGTGGGATACCTGTCCACTGGCTCTACTTTCTCCAAGAGGCAGGCAGGAAGGGCACCTGCAGAGAGTACTGAAGCCGGGGCAGTAGAAGGGAGGAGAGGAAAAGTTTTGGAGTAATTCTTCCGGGAACAGGAGAAGGAACTGAGTAGGTAAGTACCATAGACGATTAAGTAGTACCGAGTGCCACTGGGGTTGGGTTTTGTGCTTTTCCCTGAGTTGTGTCGTGCAGCCCAAATGCAGAAAAAGGAAGCAAATGGTTGGACTGATCTAAGGTAAGGTGTCTGCAAGGTGGATATTTGGGAAGACAAAGGGCACAGGAGACGGCACATATTGGCTTACAATGATTAAAATAAGGAATCATGGGGCCCAAGGCTGGATAGACAAGTTATTAAAGTTTCAAGACTGACAGAAGGGACCGGAGGGTTTATTCATAAAGAGCAGGTGTGCAGGGTGTGAGGGAGTATAAACAGGAGAGTCAAAGACTGTGTTCTGAGATTGGGATGCTGCATATTTAAGATTTTAAAAGCAGAACAGACCTGGGTCATGATAAGTCCAGGCTGCGAGTCGCAAGAGCAGGGCACTGTTACAGGTCATAGTAATACAATTATAGTATCAATATTATCCCATTTCACTAATGAGCCAAAGATTAGGTGACTTATTCAAAGTCACAGCTAATTAACGGCAAGGCCAAGGTTTTAATCCAGACCTTTGCTGCCAAATCCTGTGATCTTTTCATACAAAATCATTTCACGTGGTACTCTTTTCTTCCAACCTTTGAATAAGAAATAACAAGATGGTGATTTTGCTTTCAGTCTAGAACCAAGTTATAAATAAAAGAAAGCTATAAATCTGATTTAAAATGCAAGTGAAAGTGACAGTATTATTTTCAGTATTCTGGTTATTACCTCTAGTGTAGAAGCTTATGAAGTTCTGTTAAAATGTACCTTTTTACACAGTGTTTTCTTATGATAAAAGCATTAAATATAAATAGGTATCTAACACGGCAACAAAAATAGTTAAGAACCATTTTAGCTTATGAAACATAAATCCAGCCTGAAGTGGCAGGTCGGCCATTATGTCACTACACTATATACCCCACTAGCTATCAAGTACCAGGCTGCTTTAGGATGATTTAGGAAGATAAGGAGATATAACAACACATATTTCCAACCCAAGTATATTTAGGTATATACCCAAAAGTGAACACCTGATTTGTTCAAATGTAAATGGGGCTGCCATTTTCTTTTAGAAGAATCACTCGAGCCCAGAAAATCCAAGGAAGCTAAGGGTGCTGGCGGCGGGCATAAATGGCAAATTAGAGCCCTACTGCAGTTAGTTACTGCTAACCCCATCCCGGGCGGCGCTTAGGATATTATACGTTAACAGGCATATTCAGATGGAACGATGGTGGTAAACATAATTCAGTCTGGAATAATTCATTACAAAAGGCAAATGAAAAAATGTCAAATTTGCTACCTATGACATCAGCTATTACTGCCCTTTACTATCTATTAAAGGGAGGAGCCTGCAGGAAAACATGTTCTTCACACATTCTCACATACGGTTATACCATAGCTATTTATTTCATCCACTCTTGAAGCAGCAGGGTTTTCCTGTCAGCCAAGGCCCATCCAACCCAGCTTATCAAGATTCTCCAACTGTTCCTGGGATTCCTATTCTCCCTATTAGTAGCTACTAGCTTGCTTTTCCTGAGTAATTACTTGCCAGGTTAGGACTTTACCTGGACTGCTATTTAATCCACACATCAGCCACGTGAAGTAGGTACTGTTACCATCCCCCATCCCCATTCTACAGATGAGGAGAGTGGGGCACGGTCACAAGATCACACAGATGGTAAGGCCTGGCTCTTAGCCACTCCCACATACCCTCTCCGTGCCTCAGCCTTTACTACCTCCCCATCCAGATTTCACCCAACTTCTGCTGTACATCTCAGAGGTCACATGTTCGGGAAAGCTCCCCACTTACTTGTATCCACACTGATCACTCCCTTTCTCAGAGGAAGCTTCTTCATGCCCGGATAGAAGCCTTGCTTTGTGCCAGCATCAGCACCCTCTAACATTCATGGGGAGGACCTTGGGGAGACAAACCGGGCCTGTCTGCCGGGAAACTGGTGTTGACAGATGAGACAGTGTCTTCACAGAAATGAGGTTGGGTTAAATAGCATCAGCGCTTTAAAAATTCTAAGATGTAATCCAAGCCCTGGTTCCTCAAGGTGTTCAGGGATAGGGATTCCTGCAAATCTGAATTACGTCTTTTCTTTAATCTCATGTGCTCAAACCTGGTAGACTTGAAAGACTAGCAAAAACGAATGTTAGAGCGGTTAGAGACATTTGTGCGCAATGATGTTAACCCCTTCCAGCCTACTCCTCCAAGGCCATGCAGGCAACTTAGAGAACAGCAAGGACTCCAGCTCCTTCAGCTGTGGGAGGAAGGAAGAACACTGCCCCCGTGTTTGGAGAATCTTAGTTCTGCACCAGGCGCTGTCACCTACCAGCTGTGTGACAACCAGCAAATCACTACGATCTCTCTGGGCCTCAGTTTCCACCAGTAAAACAAGAGTAATGATACCTAAGGCTGTTGTAAGAACTAAACGAGCTGGCAGATGAAAGTGTGTAAAATGTATGATGCTCTGAAAATGCTACAATTTTCCATTATTACTTTACATTTGGGATATCAGACGCTTGTGTTGGAAACTTTTTCTTTTCCTTACAATTCTCTGTTGCAGCAATCATCCACTGATGGCGTCCAAGACCACTGTCAAATACAGTGTATCTTATTCAAAGGCACCAACTAGCAAAAGACCACGAGCATAATGTGTTCTGATGCATCTGAAAATGTTTGTTTGACCAAGGAATAGCTGAAGCTCATCTAAACTGAACCAGGAAAACCAGTAAACCCAACAAAACGTATCACCTACATACGTCGACTGCCAGACAACTCAAAGGTGGGTAAT
The DNA here is from genome assembly GCF_963924675.1 of Phocoena phocoena. NCBI lineage: Eukaryota > Metazoa > Chordata > Mammalia > Artiodactyla > Phocoenidae > Phocoena > Phocoena phocoena. The sequence goes on from NC_089222.1 coordinate 50,710,927, forward strand.
GGGGTATTGAAGATAAACCAGAGCACATGTTGTAACCTTCATGGTTTTCCTGGGCACACCTGGACAAATAGCAGAGGCCAGGACACAGATGTAAGGACTTACTGTAGGAGGGAGAAGTGATCGTTTCTTGACACCTTTAAAAGATGATGATTTCAAGAGTGTCAACTGCTTTGGTCTGTTCCAGCGTAAGGCTTGTCACTCTTGCTACTGGAGGTCTGAGATGATGTCTGAACGTGTTTGGGTCATGATTTTGATGACCTGTACTGATAGCCGGGCCCAGAAGTGAAAAGTAGGAAATGCCATAGTAGTTATCAACCTTCCTTCCACTGTTTTGGGGTTATTTCCTCTGGCCTAGGCAGGTTACCATCCTAGGGCTGGGGTGGAAGCAGGGTGCAAGGGCACTGCATGATACTCCTTATTATGAGATTTTTCATCTAACTCAGACCCACAGAATATATGTGCTTAGTTGGGGCCTAAGTTACCGAGAACTTTAATTTCCTATCAGACTATTTGATATTTAATACAAATATTGTGTCCAATTTTATTTAACAAAACTACTGGGACTTGCACTGAAAATGGATTTTGTCTCTAGGCATTAATACCATTGATGTTTAAATCATTTTAAAACTGCCTTCACCACATTCCTCTGAACATTGAAAAAGAATTACGACCCATCTATATTTGTTACAGAGCATATTTGATTTTTTAAAAGAGTTTGATATCTTTCCAAACAGGTGAAGAAGGAGAAGGATCATGCTGAATAAAAGCACTGTAGGGTTTCCCTGGTGGTGCAGTGGTTGGGAGTCCGCCTGCCGATGCGGGTTCGTGCCCCGGTCCGGGAGGGTCCCACATGCCGCGGAACGGCTGGGCCCGTGAGCCATGGCCGCTGGGCCTGCACGTCTGGAGCCTGTGCTCCGCAACGGGAGAGGCCACAGCGGTGAGAGGCCCGCGTACCGCAAAAAAAAAAAAAGCACTGTAAAGCTAAAATGATAAGTGACCAAAAAGCTACTTGGTAGTTTGTGAATCTCATCTCCAAAAGAAGGTGGCCCTCAAATACATAGGGCAATTGCATTATTTTCGAAAGAAAAAGGTATAGTCCTCTACTCTGAAGGAAGGACATTGATTTGCACAGTTAAATTTTGGGGTCTGCATGTCTTCTCTTTACTTAATTGGTCACCTGTAAAACCTTCTGTGTTACTCTCTAGTTTGTGTGTGTGTTTGTTTACATAAATTTCTTCAGTGGAAGCAGTATATGGAGAGAGAATGCCTCTATACCTTTCCTATGCTTGCCACCTGGCTCCAGCCTAGTGCCGGGCATATGGTAGGTATTGAATAAATGACTGAATAGGCTTCAGATTTTAACTCTACATAAATACTCTGAACGTAAGAACTAGAAAACCAAAGGGATTTGTGCAGCTGGTAGAAAATTTACGCGTTCATTTATATGAACAGATGATATTAAACATTGGGGGTGGGGGAAGAGGAGAAGATGGAAACAAACTCATGAAAAGAACCAGCATCTTGTACCATATTGTCCCTGAAAGTGTCATAAATGTCCATTTGTCTTCTGATAACTCAAGGTAGGTAGCCTGCATATTAAAATATAGTGGTGGTAGCACTGCACTGCTCTCCCCACTTGGAAGGAAAAGGACTAAAGCCAGCAGGTGGCCTGCCAGTGTGAATTCAATCAGAGCAATATTGTCTATCATTGCGTAGAATTGGTTCTTTGACATTCATAATGTAACTTTGATGTAAGAAAGCAGTTTGGTTAGTTTATCTCTTTAGGAGAGAGAAAACAAATCTGGGTTTTGTAAGAAAGTGAAAAAGGGATAAGCGTGGTGGGTTGGGTGGAACACTAGGTCCAAGTGACACCATCCAGTTCCCTTAGAACGTGAAAATCAACAGCTGGGATTTTACCAAGTCAGAGAGAGAAAATGGGCATTTAAAGAAAATTGAAATGGAAGGAGGGGGTAGTGAAGCATTTCATATTTTAGAATGCATGGTTTTACCAGGGCAGAAGTAAGCCACTCTCCTTCACTTTTTGAGTTAACAAAAGTATCTGGGAATATTAAGCCAGGACTTCAGAGCAGCCCTTCTGGCAGCCTGTGGGAGGCTGAGAAGGCCTCTCATTCCAGGCCCCTCACTCAGGCTCCATTCTTCCACCTTCGGATTTGGTTTGTCTGGTAAATCAAGCTAAAAGCAAAATCTGCCATGAAGCCTCGGCATGCTTCTCTGTTACCCCAACCCTGAGCTCGAGCTTGGGACCATATGGGTGTTTTAACCCTCCTTCTTTTAGATCTGATTTCAAGAATATAAGATACCAAAGGGCAGTTATTTTTTTAAATTCTCTCAAAGGTCACAACTAGGAAGAAATGTAGGCTGGCAGGGCCACCAAGACTCTAGAGTAAAGGCGAGTGACAAATCTTCTCCACCATCCTCCCTACAGGGAAATCTGATCAATGAATCCAGCCACCTTCTCCCTTAAAGAACAAAATCCATTAAGTTAAGTTTAAAACTAGTTACCGAAGATTGGAAAATGGCAGGAAATGTCTTTATTCTACTAGTAAGTACTTCCGGAGAATTCAACAGGACAAAAGATGTAACCAGCTGGCCTTCCATTGTTTAAATAACCTCTTTTTAAAAACACACAACTGGGGACTTCCCTGGTGGTGCAGTGGTTAAGAATCCATCTGCCAACGCAGGGGACACAGGTTTGATCCCTGGTCTGGGAAGATCCCACATGCCGCGGAGCAACTAAGCCCATGCGCCACAACTACTGATCCCATGCTCTAGAGCCCGCGAGCCACAACAACTGAGCCTGTGTGTCACAACTACTGAAGCCCGCACACCCTAGTGCCTGTGCGCTGCAACTACTGAGCCCACACGCTGCAACTACTGAAGCCCGTGTGCTCTAGGGCCCGTGTGCTGCAACTACTGAGCCCGCATGCTGCAACTACTGAAGCCCGCACACCTAGAGCCCGTGCTCAGCAACAGGACAAGCCACCGCAATGAGAAGCCTGCGTGCACATCGCAAAGAAGAGTAGCCCCTGCTTGCCGCAACTACAGAAAGCCCACGCACAGCAATGAAGGCCCAACACAGCCAAAATAATTCTAAAAATTAAAAAAAAATAAAATAAAAACACACAACTGGCAAAATTATGAAATGTTTCATAACTTTCAGGATCTGGACATGGCTCAGACAACCAGCCATCTCAATCTCTCTTTATAATTCACTTTTAAAAAAAAAATATCCGCTCTTAAATCCTCAATTCACACCAAAATACAAATGACTAGTAACTACATTAAGTATCCTCTTTCATAAGGATACGTTCATTTTAGCAAGAAATGACAGTAACTTGTAGTACTTGTATTAACAACACAACAAAGACATTCTGTAGCTCATTAACACTTATCTTCTTAATGTAGGCTCTCCATTATTAGAGGCATTTTACAGAATAAAATCCCCAAATACTCTTTGAAAGATGAATTGACTTTCTTCAAGTCCATTCTCCAATTCTTCTGACCCCCCAAACCACCCACACTCTTCCCCTATCAGGCTGCCGCAAGATGAAGGGGTGATTAGTCAATTTACAGAATTTCAGGCTTCACCCAGACTACCGGAGACCTCAATTCTTAGGGTTTTAACATTTGCTCACAACCTCCTCTTATAAACCCAGACTCCCTGCATCTGTAAGTTCAGTTTCTGGATATATAGTACCAAAATAAATTAAGTTAGATACAAGCATCACCCAGAAGCTTCACATTGTGTTGATATTAATAAACCCACAAGCCTCTCTTTTTGGTGGAGAACAAACAATAGTATTATGAATGAAATTTCTATTACTGGATGAAGACTCTATCCATCCCTTTCCAACTAAGATTTAAGGGCTAAATGAAAATCTCAGTTTTATAACATTAATCCATCATTTTGTGATAAAGTTTGTGGGCAGATTACACACCAAAGAGGCCCATTGTTTTAATTCTATTTCAGAATCAGAATGTGATATGCAAAATATAAGCACAGAAGTGTTATTTATGGAAAATAGTTATGATTCTTCACTGTTTTCAAATAAGCAACATAAGTACTTTCTCGTCTGGACTACGGTAATGGCTTTAACAATTGTGTTCTAAGAAGCAAAATGAAAAGGGATTTAGTATGTAGATTAATGATATGGCTTTTCCAAAGATTCAAAATGAGAAAGCCATTTTAACGTATCTAAAGATCACTTTGAATGTGCAGCACCCGTCCCACCTCAGCCTCATCCCCTAATTTTGGTTCGTAACTACATCTTATTCTGCGGGGCTGGAGCTGATTTTGAAGTTGCAATGTGTTTTATTTGATGCCAATTCAATTTAGAAAATAAAGGAGTGAAGTTCTTGAAAGAAACATCTGGCCAACAACACCTGTGATACTGATGGAGATGCTATTAATCACTCCTTTGGCTTATGGAAAATCCCAGGTTCAAATAAACCTAAAAGATCCCTCAACTTCTATCCCCTAACTCTCCATGAAGAAACAGTAGATTTTTCTAAAGCAATCCGGGTGACAAATAGCTGTCTGGTGATAAGCAATGCTCCCTGGCTTAGGTAGAGCCAAAGCAGTTTCAGAAACAAACTACAAATCATTTTGAAAGTTCCCTGTTTTGCAAGCTCCAGATACAAGCTTTAGCTATTTTTCTATTCACTACCTAGACATCACTTGCTCATCAACAGATTGTAAAATATCTCGCAGTGGCAAATTTCCAAAGAAGGTGTTCTCAGGTAGCCTAACCACTTACCCACTCGACTGACTCTTCAAAAGCAGCAGAGAGGAAATACAAAGTTGTCTGATAAGTCAGACGATGAGATGAATTCAAGCTGAGGAGCCTGAATACGGGCAAAGGAACAGTTTGTGTCACAGGCCCAAAGGAACAAAGCTGATTTTGTTGTATATCCTTAGGTGTCATGGCTCACATCCCCGGGTACCTTTAGACACCACGGGTGGGGCTGCGGCTTAGTGCTTCAGAAAGGTCCTTCTGTTAAAAGGACACTGAAAAGTCATAAACACCACAAGAGTTTGCTCTGTCCTTTCTAAGCCCTCGATGGTTTGAAATCTGTCACATCTCCTTGGGTTCATATTTAGAGTGGATACAGGGTTATCTAGGTCCCCAGGTGGGACAAGAAGGAAGGCGGTTCTACAGAACCACAGAAAGGAGTAGACAACAAAGTATTCTGAGCAGCCCGTAAGACAGATATTTACTATATTGCCATGCAGGGAAAAAAGAAGGAAAACATAAACCCCACAAGGCAAAAAGGAAAAGTGTCCACAGCCTCACCGCCTTGCCTGTTTGAAGCATGGTTGTTGTTTCAGGATGTTTCCAAGTCTTGTTTCCTTCCTCAGTTATTTTCTCTACTCCACCATGCATGAGATCCAAAAGCCGACTATTAGAAATTCTCGCACTGCCAGAAATTCAACAAATGACTCTACAATTCGCAAGGCCCAGGGCCTAGAGATATACCAGCTGAGAATTAAAATAAGGAGAAGGAAAAAAATCTATAAAGAGGTTGATTAGCTTATGTGCTACAGTCCAGGGAGGCGGAGCATTTTGCTGGGAAACAGCCAGGGCGTCCCCCTGGGGAGACTCTAGTTTCTTAACCAAGTGAGATGCTGGGGAGCTCCTCTCTGAGATACTTCACAAACACTCAGAAACCAAAGCCACAGACGGGAAGGACAAAGGGCTCTTGGGGAGCTGGTCCATGAAACCTCAGGAAATACTATATTCACCTCTAGCTGATCTCCTCTAAGCTTCAAGGTCAGATACCACTTTAAAGAGGGTGAATAGCTGAAGGGCCATCTGATTTACTTCCTACTGATACCAAAGAGAAGCCATTTATTTCTACTAGTGGGGATGGATGGATTCGGAACCCATCCCATTTTGATGCCTTGGGCTTCTGAATGACACCAGAAGGGCATTTGGAAGAAGCCTAGCTGGGATGAAGACTGGAGTTTGAGGCCAAGGATCAAAATTAACTAAATGCTTATGCAGGACAGTACAATAACTTTGGCCTCCTTCCTGCAGAGAGAGTCCTCTGCACTTCACCAAGGAATGGGTGTGTGACCGTGCATGTTTCCAGTTTGGTGTGAAAAATCAGGAAAAAAATAACTCTACCGGGCTTCCCCGGTGGCGCAGTGGTTGAGAGTCTGCCTGCCGATGCAGGGGACACGGGTTCATGCCCCGGTCCGGGAAGATCCCACATGCCGCGGGGCAGCTGGGCCCGTGAGCCACGGCCGCTGAGCCTGCGCGTCCGGAACCTGTGCTCCGCCACGGGAGAGGCCACAGCAGTGAGAGGCCCGCGTACCGCAAAAAAATAAAAATAAAAAAATAACTCTACCGCTAAGAGATATTTCCACTTCCCCAGGTCTGAACATCCTTTCCATGTTTCTTTAAACTTGAACAGCACCCACAAGGAACTATTTATTCTAGCTCTGAAGTGGGGAGGACATAATGAACGGCTGCCTTGAAATGGTCAGGAGGAGAATGAAGCCATGAAAGAGGCAGCTCTAGACCTGTTCCGTCTCAAAGGAAGATGCTGCTCGCCGCTGTGTGGCACTCTGGAGGTCTGGAGTGTTTGAAGAATCAGGGAATTGTGGGTGGGGAGGACCAGGGCACATGCTGCTGTAGGACTGGCAGTTCACCTTCCACACGCTCAACAACAAAGGAATTTAAGCCATTACATGTACCTGTTCACATTATGGCAGCAAGTGAATTTATTTAGCACTGCAGGCATGCAAATCCCAGTTCTACCTCTACCAGTCATGTGACCCTCAGTCTCTCCTCTTCTCAGAATAATAGCATCTCCCATCTCAGATAGGCGCTTGGAGACGGTCCATGTAAAATACAAAGCAGATCCTCAAGATATGATGACAATTGTTATTACCATAGACCTAATTTAATTGTATGTATGCTCATCACAGCACCCTGTCCTTGTGATCTGGCTTCTCAGAACGGAAAATAACACTTTGATGACAATAAAAGCAAGCTGGGCATCTCAGGTACTTGAGAACCCATGCCGCCTGTAAAGCCCAGCCTGGGTTCTCACGGGTACCCCAGAGAGCCAGGGAGGCCATTTGTCCAGAGCCTCTTCTCTGGCAACATTAACACCCCATTCATCTTTGCCATAAACTAAGCCGCACTTCAGTGATGCTCTGGAGGGCAGGCATCTCTACTCTTTCATCGCAGCCCAGACTCTGCCCGTGGGGATTGAATTCTGCATATGCTGACAGCAGCACAGCTTCTCCGAACACCTCTGCAATACCAACTGCTGGTCGGGGTTCTGGTTTCATTGCTGAGATTGAATCTCATTCCAGAGGTACAGGTCAGAGTCTTTTTTGGTTTTTGCATTCGGAGATTGTCCCTTACCAATGCAGACAAACACATCATCCGTGCTTACGGACCGGTGCTTTTTTCCCTAGTCTTCATTTTTCCACCACAGAGATGACTGATGCCCCCAAGATCTCATGAAGAATAATGGCAGCAAAATGAAAAGCGTATGTGTCATCTCAGGGAAGACACGTGGGCAGTAAAATATAGCTGTACCAAGGCTTCGTGGCCATAACTCTTAATATCTCTGTGTAACTGGAAATGATAAAAAAAAAACTTTATGGTTAATATTTTATCTAGAACTCCCACCACTCTGGAGGAACAGAACAGAGGAAAGGCACATTCCAAAGAGCCCTTGGCATCGATAAACATGGAACCCTTGAAGAGCCGCACTATGCCGCTCGTGATTTCCCAGCTGACCCAAATCAACTTTCGGAGAGAAAATGCAAATAATAAAGGCCTAGGAGAGGGGAAGATGACTCATTTATTTCTCCCTCTAGCTGTTTTCTAATTCCCCTCACCTATTTCCAGGGCCCCCTGTCAGTCAAAGGAAGGGGAGCCAACGGGGAGCCGGGGCTCAAAACAACTGCCTGCAGCCTCGGCACCAGCTGCCCGTGGCGCCCGGAAAGGAAAGCATGGCTCAGGCTCCTCTCGGTGAAGGTCAGCCAAGTTCCAACTTACAACAGATGAAAGGGAAGTTCTTTCACACCAAGCCCCATTGAGGACTTCTCTCCATTTCTTCCAGGGACACCATGCCTTGTCCTGCCCCTTTTCTGCCCTTTCAGCCTAGTTTCCAGGATTTTTACTTTCTGTTCACCTGGTCCTCTCAGAAACAGTGGGAGTGGTGTTTATCTGCCCTGTGAAAGTATAAGCAGAGACAATTTCTTTGATGGTGATCTCATTACAGATGCAGTAACCAATGATCCTTGCCTACTCCTTGGACTGCTCAGTTCACTCTCTCTCTCACACACACACACACACACACACACACAACCACTGAAGTTTGATTTCTCCCTACAAATGTCCATGAGTCTGTCAGCCTCAGAATGACCTGTGTTTGTGATTTCCACGAGCACAGCGTATGTCTTGCAAATGACTATGTGCTTTAAGTGTGTATGTGTGCACCTGGCACACAGTGTGGGTGCTTAAGAAATATTTAGGGAATAAATTTTAGACAAGGCCTAACATTCAGGCAGAGTGCTGACACCTTTAAGCAGGACTCAGTCATGCTGCTCTTGTAGGGGCCACCATTAGGGACTTATCTCATGGAGGATGGAAGAAGCCTTAGGTTTTAGGATGAAGGAAGAATTGGTAGTTGCCAACTGGCAGTTGATAACCACCTCTGAAAGCTCTGCCCGGTGGCCTAGAAGCTGACCTTAAAAGGGGTCTAGCCATGACCACCGAAGATGTGATGAGTCTCTAACACTAAGCCCCGGAACAAAGAGGGTTGAAATAATTCTTGCGCTTTGCAGTTTGCTTCCCTCAAGTGCTGGGAAGACCCAAGTACCCATAAAGATAAAGGAAGAAGTCAGTAGATTACTGTATAGAAAGAGTGGAAAGAAAACCAACCACCTGTCTAACCAAATGGCTAAAGGCCAAGAATTTGCAGAAACTGAGTCAAACACTGAAAAGTGGCAGCCACAACTGAATAGCACTCACTCCTTGTACTTTTTAGCCAGGCACTCTTTATCATAACATGGAATCATCGTTCTGAACTCTGTCATTGCCTGTTGCATTGCCCTCGCGCTTCAGCCGATGCTCTTTCCAAGAGGGGAAGTATGTGTTGATTTGGAAGGGATGGGGTAGAGAGGGTGACTAGGGTACAGAGGCTCCCAGAATTAATAGTATCTTTGTCCTGTGAGTTCTTTGCAGCTAAATTGACATGCACTTCAGAAAACAAGAGAGTTGAGCTTGGCTCACAATGGCAGCTGCACCATCTGGTTCCCAATGAGCTGTTTTTAGCTAAATGTTCAGCTAGTTTCATTAAAATCTAAGACACTTCAGGGTTTAGTTTAAACAAATGGGCTCACACAGCATTTAAAAAACTCAGTAGAACTTTCCTTTCCTTTAATGGCTAAAATGCTTTACAAAATCCTTTTGGGTCAATTGAGGTGTTTTTCCAAAACCAACTGCTTTAAGTATAACTAGGGTTACTACTGAAATACTGCAGATTCTTACTTTTAAATCTTTTCCTAGACTAAGGGTTTATTTTACATTAAGTGTTTAATAAAAATCTAGGACCACTAATACTAGATTATTTTAAAGCATATGAATCATATTTTATAGAGATTTTGTCTGCTTTCCTTTCTTCCACCATCAAAGGCCTACTGTGTATAAGACACGATGGTAAGTGCTGGAGACTCACCAGCTAGAAAGACACAGTCAGTCCATTTTAGTGTTGTGGGGTGGAGAGGCAAGCAGAGCCCTGGACCTCAGAGCCTCTGTCTAAGGTCTGCTCTGCCCCCAGTGCATGTCCTTGAGCAGCCTGCTTAATTTTTGCAAACCGAAGGTAAACCTGGCCACTTTTCGTTTTTGTGAGATTTAAATAAGGATCGATGCAAAAGCCCTTTCTCTAGTGTGGGTGGGACGGGTAATGGTAGGAGTAAGAATATCAGTAGTGGGACTTCCCTGGTGGCACAGTGGTTAAGAATCCACCTGCCAACGCAGGGGACATGGCTTTGAGCCCCAGTCCGGGAAGATCCCACATGCCGCGGAGCAACTAAGCCCGGGTGTTACAACTACTGAGCCCGTGTGCCACAACTACTGAAGCCCATGCGCCTAGAGCCCGTGCTCTGCAACAAGAGAAGCCACTGCAGTGAGAAGCCCGCGCACCGCAAGAAAGAGTATCCCCCCGCTCACCGCAACTAGAGAAAGCCTGTTTGCAGCAACAAGACCCAACGCAGCCAAAACTAAATTAATTAATTATTTTTAAAAAAATAGTATCAGTAGTATTTACCACTATTTTCCCTCAACACTGCCATTTTGAATGAAACTGCTTGGAGATGACCGGCCTGCCTTTTAACTTAACATATTTCATAAAGGAATAGTCCAGCCTGCCCTTTAACCTACTATATTTCATAAAGGGATAGGGAGGGGACTGACGGATTTAAATCAAAACGTCTTTATAATACAGTTTCACAGAAGAATATATGATATACAAGAAACTGCCTTCTACACAATGCTGAAGAGAAGCAAAGGTGGCAATAAGCTTGGGAAGTTAGCATATATCATTTTAACTTTAACCTAACATCCCACGACTACTGATACTTACAACCTTCTGCCAATCTGTCCATCCACACATAAACCCATCCATGTGCCTGTCATCTATCTGTCTATCTATTAATCTTTTTATCTCTTTGAAAGGGTGCTAATGCAAAGGATAGCTAGACACATAACGGAAAATATTCTGGACTATACTTCTGCTGACTGTTTTCACTAACACTGTATACCTCAAGAGTTTCCAGTAGGTCCAGATGCAGCCTTGGTCGTCCCAGTTGCATCCCTAAAGCTTTCCTGATTGCACTGGAAAAGACAAAGGCTCTGAAGTTCCTGGTCTGCTAGGCACTAAGCCATGTGACTCTGGGAAAATACTCCACTTCCATGAGCATCAGACCCTCACCTGTACTTATTTCTTAGGGCTTCTATGTTCATGAAATGAATAGCACATATAAAGGACCCAGAATAGTGACAGGTACATTTTAAGGAGATGTTAAAGAAGTTAACTTACTTATTCTTGTGTACCAATTCCACCAATGGTCATATATTTGTTTTTACTGTGGTATCTTCATTTTAAAGTTTTAGGTGTGATGAGGGGAGCATAGTTATTCCAAGCAAACATGAAAATATATTATTTACACAGCCCAATTACTTTAAAGTAAATGAATTTTTCTTTTTTTCTAAGTCATCACATGCAAATAATCATACCCATATTGGAGGTATTCAACATTTCTGTACCGCATAAATGCAGCTCTTCTCAAGGCAATACTCAAAACTAACAAAGATTTTCATATAATCTCTTGCATACAATATAGGACTTGATATATATCCAACGTACAATCTTATCTCTGTAGCAAATGCTAATAAGATCTTACACCATAAATAATATTTCCTTCATCACCGTTTCCAACCTCATATAGAGACTCAGAATTAGGACTATGTTCCCTATATTCCAAAGTAAACATTCAAAGGAAACTTCGTTCATTAAACCCAGCAGAGCTGAGGTATTTGGGATTACGTCCCAACCATGGCATGAGGGATCTTTTACAACATAGCCCCCAAATTTGTCCACTCTCCTCTTCTCTTACTTCCTTCATTCAACCGACACACACTTACATACATCCAACAAACACCAAGAGACGTGGGGTACCTTAAGACCAGGGAATGATTCTTACCAGTCTCCATAGCAGAACACCTGACACATAGCAGACACTCAGCGCCTTTCTACTGGCTTGCTAAGTCATCCTAACTCTTTTCCAAGCCCTCTCACACATGACAGTCTTTCAAACATTTCAGAGATTGATCTCATGTTTCAGATGATATTTTCTCCACATAATGATCCCTAGTTTCTGTCACTATTATTATATATCGTATGAATCCCAGACTCTTCACCATTTTGGCTGTTTTCCTCCACTGGAAGTACCCCCAAATGGTCAATATCCCTGCTAAGATTTGGAGACCCAAACACAACCTTAGTGCTGGGCAGAGACAAGCAGGGCTCTTCATTCTCCTGAGATGAAGGACACCCAGGTAGTTATAAGAAGATTTAGTTGTAAGGCTGCCCCTTCTCCTTCTCCTGAGTTGCTCAGTTTTATTTCAGGGTGTTACATTTGGCCCTATACAATGTCACCTTGCTTCACAGTACCTCCCCCCAATTAGATCATTTTGGTTTTATCAACTCCTAGATTAGCGATCCTCACCACCTTTGTCTTATCTATAAATTCCATATTTAGGCCTCCAATGTCTTTATTAAAGGCACTGATTTTAAAAAGGAAAGGAAAGGAGCAAAGAGAGGAGGGGCAGGGAGGGGAGGGGAGGGGAGAAGAGGAGAGGAGAGGATGGCTGCCATTAGAAACCTCCTACCAGATAGATAGATGATGGCCCATAAATCAGCACAGGGCTGTGTGAGAAGTCATAAATCAAGCCAGCTCTACTCTTATCTAACCAGTATATTTTCATAAATGATGTCTCAAGACACAACACTGATAAGTACATTGCATAGTTTAAAATTTCTTGATAGCTCTTTATATTCTATTCTCATGTATTTTACAGATTAGAGTCAAAATCCTTAGTGTAATATCAAAGCTACCCCCACAGGGCCTTTGTCTAGCTCTCAAATCTCAGCTTTGGTACCATGTCCTCTCCTCCCAACCTTCACACTTGCAAGGCTCCTCTCTGGCCATTTAGGGCTATAGCATTCCTCCCATCCTTCCAGGCCATGCCACCTTAGCTTGTGCTGATTTCCCTGCCAGGATTGCTCTCCCTACTTTTGTTTGGTAAACAGTCATATATATTTCATGATCCAGCCCAAGTATTATTTTTAGTGTCTTCCTGACACTTCTTCCCAGGGACAATCAATTGTTTCCTCTTTTCCTTGTATATAATTTTAATCATGATATCTTCACATTTACATATCAATGTCTGTCTTCCCTACTAAATGTCAGTCTACTTTCAAACAAGGGCCCCAGCACCAATGACAGTTCCCGGTTAGTAGTCAAGAAATGTTTGTTAGGTGGATGGGTAAACGAATATCATTTTTGCAAAAATCAAGGCAAATGGCCATGCTATAATACCAAAGGTAAAGAAATCTATTTTAATTTGCTGTCTTCATTGGATAAAGTATGACCTCCTTGTATAAAGCATGACTCATCTATTCAACAACTGAGCACTTATCCTATGGGTCATTGTGTGTGACAGACAAGGTCCTCGTTCTAATGAAGTTACACAAGTAAATACATAAACGAAGATCATTCCAGATCAACATACGTGGTATTCAGAAAATAAAATTGGAGTCGAAACACAGAGACAAGATGGTTTGGAGGGAGGGGACACACAACTTTAGATTGGTTTGGGTACAAAAAGTCTCTCTGAAGAGGTAACATTTGAGCTGATTCCTGGGTAACGCAGTATGAATAACTGGGATAAAGCATGAGTATTCCTGTTTGTAACCTTTTCGATCCTAATGCAGCAGTGGGGTCAGTGGTAGACCATACTGGAGTCAGCGGGAGCATGGCCTAACTCTGCTCACCACAGACCTCTTGAAGGGATGTGTCACCACGCTGCTGATTCACCGTCCTACAGCAAGAGCAAACTGACCCAGAGGCTTCCATTTCCTCAGTTCTGCTTGTAAGAACTGTCTGCTCTGTTTGATTTCACTGACCTTTTAATAAAACAAGCAGGTTCAGCTTCTGCCTGTCTTCCTCATGTACCCCCCCATCACACCCCACCCCACCTCCCTCCACCTCCTGTCTGCCTGAATGCCATTCTTCATCACATGCATCTGGACACTGACAGAAAGAACAAAAGCTGGCATTCCACAGCTCAATTTATCTGCTTGCCCCCCCAGAGCCCGTAAGTAAAACAAAAAATTCTAACACAACTCTTAAAAATACTCCGGAAGATGAAAGATCAATGTCTAGAGGCAGCTTCTCTCAAGCTCCAGGCAGAATTGACAAGTGAGAATGGAAGTCACCCATTCCTAACCTTGAAGTTATTCTACCCGGCATTCCAAGGGGAGTAGCATTTGCCAAGCCCTGTGGTTGAAGCACTGTGGAAAGCAGTTATACTAATACATCTATGGAGAATTACAAAGGAATTCAAGTTCCAGGTCTGCTGCGAAGCAGTCGCTTGTCTACCAAAACCAAATTATTCTCCCTTACTTTCTGGATAAGGGAACCCCAATTTTGTTCTAGTATCTACCCCTCAATGAAACGGCACTATTCCAAGTAAAGGTATGAATCCTGACCTATCTTGATAATCCTAGCCCTCTTGCAACTGGCTGGCTTAGGAGTGGGTGTGACTGCTTCTGGCCGATGAGAAAGGAGGCAAAATCTACTGAAGGTTTTCTGGGAAAAGATGCCTTGCTGATGAAACACCCATAGAAAGAAACAGCCCCTCTCAGGTTGTGGATGTCATCGCACCTACATGTGACACACTGAACTTCAACAGCCATGCTGAGCCTCCAAGTAAATCAGTCTACAGACAAGCTGAAAGCCTTCCAATTCATAAGCTCTGTCACCTTGAAAAGTCACCATGCTACTCCCAGACTTAAAAACAAGTGAGTTGTGTCACATAAGTCTTAAAGTCCTTTCTAGCTCAAAAAAGTGTGGGATTCTCAGGAAGGCACATGTAGCACTGTTTCAGGTAGTAGAGCCATGATGTATGCGATGCTCCCTGCAAAAACTCTTGCCAAGTGACCAGAGAGGTTTTTGTTTGTAGGGGGATGCAGATTGAGATATGTATGCCTGAAAGCTTTCAAAATCTGATTTTTGGAATGAATCAAAAACTAGAGGGGTTTAAGAAAGGGCCTTAGTTAGGACAAATAGGAGTACTGACTGTGCCAGATTGCATTTCCGTTAATCGAGCAAAACACTTTTGAGGGGAAAATAAGGAGTATGGCTTTCATATTTCAATGACTTAAAAATAATTTCAGAAACAAATACTTTCAAAAATGTTAATTTTTTAAAAACCTCCACTTATTCATTTACCTGTTCAACAAACATGTATGGAGTACCTAGTGTTTGGCAGGCATTGCCTATATGCAATGATGTAGTAAAGCACAATTCTTTTCCTCAGGGAGCAAACAGTACAGTGACGGTCACAGAGAAGTAAAAAGATATTACAACATTTCTGACGAGCCATTATTAGGAGGAAGCCCGAAGGATTAAGAGAGGGCAGATAATGGGCTGTTACCCTGGCCTGGAGCGAGTGGTACAGGGAGGGCTTCCTGATGGAAGCAACCATGAAGCTGAGACTTGAAGTAGAAGGGCCCGATGTGAGCGGTGAGAGGAGGCCTGGTGCATGTGGGAACACAGTGTTTAAGTGAGGCTGGATGCTGGGTGTGAGGCAGAGAGCTGTGTAGGTGGAGGTGAAAGCTAGGGCCAGATCACAGGAGACATGTTAAGGAGTGTGGGAGCTCTTATTAGCACTCGGGAGGACTGTGAAACAAAAGGCAGTTTGTCTGCAATAGTGTTCTCCCTCCCCTACGCCCAAGCCCCCCATCCCCCGTTCCTTACGCAAATCTCACCTCAGGAGGCTCTCAGATTGGAAGGAGATCCCAAAATCTAGCTTACACTGTGGGATAAATGAATGAGCACAGTTTAAAGTACAAACGCATACACAGAGGAATGAAGCTACATTTTATAGATTACGGAGATCTTAAGAGGTAAGTTTAGGTCAGCTCAAGTTACAGGTGAGGAAACAGAGGGGCAGAATGGTCCCCAGGCTCACCCACAGCATTCAGAGCTCTGCCATGAGAGAGCAGAGATGCTTTTAGGGGGTGGGGGTGGGGTTCCCTTCAGAGGCTGTGGACTGAGGCCCTAGGGGCTGCCAACTACTGAGAACAGCCGCTCTTACCTTCCTGAACACCTGGGCCACAAGCTCCGTGAGGCCAGGAACCTTGGCAGTGCCTAGTATGACAGGGCACACAAAACACCTGCCCGTTAAACATTTACTAGAGGAAGGGAGGCCCCTGCTGCTGTTCCTCATGTAACGTGAGAACGTGCGAGTGAACCCCGGTTCTCCCCGAAATGCGGGCACCAAGAAGCAGAATATGGCGCACGAAATGACAGACTCCAAGGAAACTGGACGGCTGCTTGCCACCTGAAGAATCAAATATTGAAAATATTTCAAATAATAAAAGAAAATCTGGAGGAATCGTGACTTAGGGCCAATGTGGATAGGATTTTTAAGCAGTGAATGTTCAGATGTGTGGATACTCATTTTCAAAACCTACACTGACTTCTTTTCAGAAAAGCCACAGGCTAGAAGAGCTTCCTTAGTCGAACTCGATGCTTTTGTTTTTAATGACACAACAGGTATTTCCGGGAACTGTGTGGTCTCAGATCTGCATTGATCCTGGTAGAAACACAGATTTCAAAACTGTCTTGTGAAAAAAAAAAAAAAAATTGGAAGAGTGCCACTCTTCAAGTGTTTAATTTCTCCGCATTTTCAATTCCAGCAGATGCTCCCAACCAACACATATGCAAGAATGGCTAAAGGTTACAGGAAAATGGTAATTAAAAGCATCCTCATAAGTTGATTTATTTGTGAATATGCTACCACTGACTCAACAAGCCAATGTTAATTTAATCCAGGTTAATTAGAAAACAGGAAGAAAGGGGGACTTTAAAAAAGAGACTGGGCAGTGGCTGAGTCCTACGAAAGACTGGCCTGAATCACTAGGTGTTTGTTGTAAAGAAGCACTTTTCCTTTGTAAAGTCTGGAAAAGGGCAAGAACTATCAGATAAGGAGATACAGTTGCCTGTTCAGTAACCCTGCAACTCCTGGCGGCCTCCAGAGGCAGCCAGCTTGTCTTGGCAGCTTGAATTTAACATACTTCCTGGTTTAGCATACCTCCAAATGCAGTCTAGAATCAAGAGGGAGCAGGTGCAAATGGGACAGGATCCCAGAGAGCTATCAGAGTTGAGAGAGAAAAAGAAAGCAAGGAAGGCAAGAAGGGGGAAGGAGAGCAGGAAGGAGGAAGAAAGGATGGAGAGAGGATAAGAGAACGGAGAAAAGGAAAGGGGAAGGAAGGAAGGAGGCAAAGAAGGGGGTTCCTAGTCCACAAATCTGATCGTTGTTGACAAAGGACCATGAACATGAATTTTACCAAGTGAACACAAAAATAATGTAAGCTGCTGAAGTTTCTAGGAATTGTCATTTCACCACCCTTCTCAGGGCGTAACTGCTCAGGAGGTAAAGAATTCATAAATATTTTGAAATTCTATTAAAGCCTACATTAGGGTCTAATACTTGGGAACATTAAAGAACAACCACCACTACCAAGCTTCTGGGAGCATCTCCCCCTCTCGTTTCCTTCCATCTTCTCCCACAGAAAGGAGGAATGAGTTTTGCTAAGGTCACCCCCAAAGCCATCACCATGGCACACAGAACAAGGGCTGGACTCCTCTTTATCTGAAATCCCTGCTTGGGGTTCTCAGCATTCATTATTCTGTCCTCCTGCTAATTTAGAATGCAGCCCTGCTCTACCACACTGAGATTTGCCAAGAGTCTAATCCAACCGAGTTGTGAAATCTGGATGGTTACATGGGAAAATCTGGATCTTAGCTGGAAAAGGGTACATTTTACACAAAGGGAACTGAATAGAAATTTGGAAAAAACCTGAAAAAACTTAGAGAATGCCTTGAAAACACTTCCTTCCCCTGGCCTTTGAGAAACCAGAAGCCACTGTCTTCCAAGTCGAAAACTCAGTTGCAGCTTAAGCGAAACGGGCTTCATCCAAAGCAGAGGATTGTCATATCTGACTATTCTCACTCAGAGTCTGTTCAGAACAGCCTGGCCAGTGCAAAATCCAAAAACATTTCACTCTCGGATTGCTGTTTAAAATGCCTCTCTTAGAATGGCAAGCCTATAGACACGGCAAACGGCATTTTCAGCTTTACTAGACTTTTTCTAGTGACGAGAAGCTGGCACAGATAAATCCATGTTATATTTCTTGGGATGCAACTTAATTTTATGTTTTTTTTTCATTTTTAAGGGTTAATAGGGGAAAATATTATTCAGGGCGTATATTAAAGGAGAGTTTGGGATCAATCCGTCTTGGTGTTACAGTGGTATTCACTGTCTGCGGCAGGGATGAGTCACCATGTGAGAGTCGGTAAATACAGAATTGACATCTTGCTTAGAGGAGCCAGAAGGTTCTCAGAAAGGCAGCCAAGGCTGCCGGGGCGGGGCACTCTCTTCACCTGGCTTGGTTCAACACAGTACCAAAGGATTCCTG
The DNA here is from genome assembly GCF_963924675.1 of Phocoena phocoena. NCBI lineage: Eukaryota > Metazoa > Chordata > Mammalia > Artiodactyla > Phocoenidae > Phocoena > Phocoena phocoena. The sequence continues at coordinate 50,729,245 of NC_089222.1, forward strand.
GCTCAGCAGATTCCATCAGAAGATGAGGGGCCAAGCTCTTCCGAAGTGAAATAAGATCTAGTAAAGGGAGTACGCTTAATTTAGAAAAGAAGTGTGGCAGGGCAGACAGGAGCCTGAAATCAGAGCCAGATATTCCCAGGTCTAATTTATCCCTCCTCCGCTGGCTAAATGTTTACAGCCTGAATGTTCCAGTCATGGGAGATGGTCATGAGTTCAAAAAATCTTCCTCTCAAGGCAGCTCTCCGGGCTACAATAAATTAATATGACAGTAAAATGCTTTGTCTTCATCCTTCTGATTCCAGAGACTAAATACATGACAATCAACCTGTCTCCTCGTATGGAGGAATTACATACAGCGCCACCCATGAGAAAGGTACTGACAGTTATCTAGTGACCATAACCTTTGGAGAGGGCAGGAAAAATAAAGGTAATTTTTCATAGAACTGGAATGTGTAAGAGAACAGAGCAAGGTTTTCCAACCTCTCTACGTGCCAGTTTCCTGTCCTGTGAAATTAATTCATTTAACAAATTTACTGAGCTCTCCCTGTTTGTCCCTGGGGGCTGAGGATTCCACAAAATGCAAGATAGACATAGACTGCACAGCCAGTCTCTGCCAATTCCAAACCTTGACAATGGCCCTGAACCCTCATCTCCCGTTTCGCTCTTCATCAGAAGAAGCTAAAAACTCTCCCGCTGCATGGCATTACAGTCAGGACTGCACTCGGAAGAGTCCTCTCAGAAGACTGTCTCAAACTTGAGCCTGACGTCGAGTTGATTTGCTCCTCATTTAATATACAGCCCCTCTTTTAAGAATAATATGCTTACCAGTGACAACGAGTATCTCCTTGACTAAAGTTCAGTCCAGCTCTTCTTCAGTATCCTTTTTCCAACTAGGTCTCAACTTTTGGACTTTCATGTCCATCTTTGCCCAGTTTTAGCAAGAATTCTGTCAGTGGTTTAGCCAGAATCCCCTACCCTTGATATATGATCACCTGCCTCACCCACCACCGTCCCCCAGCTAATAACTGATGACCCTGAACTGCCGTCTGCAAGAATCCTGTTAGGTCAGTTAGCGAGAATCACCCTACCCTTCGAGTAACTTTCCATCCAAAGACCCACTACTTTGCTCCTCGACTATAAATCGCCACTTATTTTTGTGGTACTTGGAGGGGAGCCCAGTTCTATACTGAGGGCTCTTTTCCCTTACTGCCGTAGTCCTGAATATAATCTGTTTTTACTGCTTTCACTACTGTCCAGTTCTGGTTTTCTCTGACACCAGTCACCCAAACCTGAACATAAATTACTTCAATCACCTCCTGAGATATAAGCTTAGGCAGAGACCAGCTGCGGGAAAGAACTGGAGTTTTCTTTTGGGCGAAGGTGAGGGGGAAGGTAATTGCAGTGAGAAGACCTGGGTGGTGTGTCACAAGAGGAGGAACTGGACAGGCTGAAGGTCAGAGCTCCAGAGAGCTGGAGAGAGGACTGGAAGAGGAAAGCAGGAAGGGGACCAAATGCACTGTGCCAGTGACGAGAGCTGGCAGCTCTCAGGAATGCTTCCGTGGCCAGAACGACAGCTGCTACGAGGAGCACTGCAAATACAAAGGCACGCCTATGTCACAGCCATTTCCACTTTCCAGCATATTAACCCCATGCATAAAAAACTTTTCTACTTTTTCAGACTAATTCAACTCATTTGATATAGCTCACTCAAGGTACCGAAGTTTTCGTATTGACAACTCAATACAAAACGTTTCAGGATTACTCAATGCTTATTTGAAAAGCTTCACAAAATTGTAATGAAAAGTACAAAATGGCTGCATGTGGCTTCTTGAAAAAAATCAAACTATAATTTTTCTTACAATGAAAGTAATACTGTCTAATTTATTTAGAGAGTATCTAGTGTAATGCAGACATGCATATTAAACACTATTTCATTTCATCTAAGTGAATAAATACATTACACCATCCAGACACACAGTTGAAACATTTCCCCAAGTATTCTTTAAACACAATGTGCAAGATTGCAATGGCATCATGACTGATAAAAATGACAAAGGCGCTGTGAATCAAGTGAATAAACAGCATGAATTATTTATGCCAGTAATATTTGTAACCATACAAATTATATATTGATGTTATATTGGAGTGTTTAGTATTTTAGCTAACATACATCACACAATGCCCCCTCTCCGCCTCAATACTTAATTTTCTTGGAGAGCTTTAATTCAGTGGTACCACTTAGAACAGAACCATGGGTACAATGGCAATTTTTTTTTTTTTGGTTGTCTCAAAATATGATTTCTCTCTTATTAGGGGATAGTCACTCCACAAACCACAGCCACGGCTGGCTGGTGTTCTTTTATTACTTCTTACATGAAGACCACTGAATGACCTATGCTGGAGAGACTGGAGTTCCACTTTCTTTCGTCTTCAGCAAGAAGGTGGTGTGTATGACAATCACCGCTGAAATGGTTTTTTCTCACTCCTGTATTAAGATCAGAGTGAAAACATTTTAAAGGAGGGTCAGATAAAGCAACTGTTCTAAGACAGGGGCCACAAAGAGTTCCATGTGTTTTGTATGTTTCAGAGAACTTCGAAAATAATGAACGTCTAGAAGGATCTTCACCTATGAGATCAATCATCTATGCTGATTCCTATATTTCAATAGAAAATACACTCACAACCACACACACAGGCACACACTCACATTCACACTCATTTTAAGCCGTTCAATTCTGGCCTGGAAACTGAGACGATAAGGGTTTTTTTCTTAGTTAACCCTACCTTTCCAAGTTTGGAAGGAGCTACTCAGGTACTGCCACAGTTGGGCTGGACACCCACCAAACTGTGAGTTCCTCAAGGGCTGGGGGCAAGTGGGTCATGGCAGCACTCCCACAGCATCCACTGTTATTGAAAATACTGTGCAATTATTAAATTGGAGTGGATTCTCAATGAACAATTGAACCCCTTAGGAAAGAGCTAGCAGGTGTACTACATCTTCCTCCTTGAGATCTACTTCCCTGCTCACACAGAGATGAAACATATATGGAATGCACTAGAGAACGTCTGCCAACACGGACAGGAGACAGGCCAAGGGGAAGACGCCTGGTAACTTCTCCAAAAACACCCATCTCCTTAGTGAGACATCCCATCTAAATATCACAGCGGCAGTCAAAAGATGCCCCAAATAAAACTCATCTCTAATCTTCAACCTCATCCTTGAACTCTCTCTATGCCTTTTCACATGTAAATTTCACTTCCTGAAATACCCTTCCCCAACCTTGCTGGCTCCTCTTACAGCTGCCCACCACACAAACTCCTGACAAGGTGCAGTGGTTTCACCTGGGTTTGAATCCTGCTTCTTGGGTTTGAACCCAAGAGCATGGAGTTGGGTTTGAACCCTGTCTCTAGTTGGGTGATCCCGGGGAAGTTTTTTCATGCTCAGTGCCTCAGTTTCTTCATCTACATAATAGAGGTAATAAAAGTTCCTGCTTCATAGGGCTATCAGGAAGGTTAATTGAGTTAATAGGTATAAAATGATTTCAATAGACAATGGCACATTCATAGGTGGATTTGGAATGATGGTCCTCATTCTTCTGTTATTTCATTCCACAGCTGGACCCTGTAAATGTTCTTAATATAACACTCATTCGTTCACCTTTCTGCCTCCTCTACTAAGATGAATTCAGAGACTATTTGTCACTTCCCCTGCATCCTCTGAGCATGGCTCGTGATACAAGATCAAGACACACTACACGTAGCAGGGACGGGTTGGGTTCTAGCTTCCCCTAAGGACAATCTTATCCTCACTGTGTCTGGTTTCAAAGCCTGTCTTCAAGTCCTGTAATGACTCTGCTTCTAAATGTGTCCCCTTCCCACTGTGTTGCCTACTCTAATAGTTTTGGCATTTACACATCACTCGCATGTTTGCATTATTCTTATCATTTGCCTTCTTCATCCTCTTACCCTGTCATCTGACTAATCTTTGTAAAAGCCAATCTGATTATTATTTTAAAAAAGAAAACGGTTACTGGCTTCATTCAGATCATGAACATCAAGTTTAAGTTCCCTTACCTGGCACTAAGACTCCTTTACAATATGACCCTGACTTAGCTTTTCAAGGTCATTTCCCACGACCTGTCCCATATACACCCCCTAACTCACCTTCCATTTCCTGTCTCCAAGCCTGAGCTCAAACTCGACCTTCATTCTGGAAACACTCGTGTCCATCTGTTAAAATATTATTCTTCACGATCAAAACCAAATAACATTTCCTCCATAAAAATTCTTTCCAGAATTAATCTCTACTTCCCATATAGTTTCAAAGCAGTCTTTACAGAAAGGCTGTTTTTATTAAAGTACTTGTGACTCTTTTGACTTTAGTTATTTATGTATATATTAAGTTCTTAGAAAACAGAGACCATGTCTTAATCATGTCTGTATCCAGGAATGTGCCTAGAACAGTGTTCCACAACCTACTGTATATAGTTTTTAAATTGAATTAAAAAGGAAAAAAATGTAATTGATGCCTGGGATGCTAATACTCACATCTGCTTACAAGCAAATTTAAATTTTTTAATTAAGTTTCATTCTCAGAATTACCCTTGAGTGTTAGATACTTGCCTGAACCCCACTATTCAATTATAAGACTCAAAGTCTCCTTTGTATGCTCTGAAGCATCTCGTACACAACTGGCACTCAAAACATGTGTTGAATTTAATTGTTGAATTGTTTCTCCCTGGAAAATTCAGGCAAATGTGTCAAAAGGAGGAGTCCACAAGATTACAGGCGCCATCTAGTTATGGTAAGGGTGCTGCGTGATGACATCAAGAGGAAAGAAAAGACAAACTAGCTCCCTTTGCTGGTCCCTGGTTGCCATGCAAGCACATGCATGACCATGACTTACAGAACTGACCATTACTTTCCCTCATTCCACCCTACTGGAGCCATGACCAGTGCTGGGATTGCCGAAGTCCTCCTATTGAGGGTCTGTAGGCAAGATGTGAGCACCAAGGGCTTCACTGACAGAGAAGGTAATTGTAGTGTCAACCTCTGAGGAAGTCCAGGACCCAGAAGCCAGGCCTTTAGCAAATGCGAAAAGGATTTCCACATCTCAATCATGGGTTAGAGTTCTTTAGCTGCGAGTCGCTATGGGGCCTCTCCTGAGATGGCACCCTACATATGGAGACAGCTGGGGAGCCAAGAAGAAACAGTTCTTGAAGAGGCTGCTCTCAGGCTGAGGAGGGAGAAGCCAGACAATTGTCTTGCTTTTACCTTGAGTTTACCTAATTTGTTTGATCTTGTGTTGATTGATGCTCCCTTCCAGTCTTCAGTAAAGTGTCCTTGAGCCATTCCAGCCGTCTTAAAGCATGAACAGTGGTGTGATGGTAAACGTTTACAACCAGCTCTCTAGGGGAAACACTCTGAGCACTTGCCAATTTCTGTGGTGTAAATGCTATTGCCATGGCCAATTTCAAACTACCAATGTGCTGTCAATAAACTCAGAGTTGGGAGGAGACACACACCATCAGCTCCAGGCAGTACCACCTGGCTAGAACACTCTTCACCTCTTCCCCACAGCAGTATCAAGGTCAGTGAAGGACCTATATCATCAAAAGATTCTCCTTCAGCACAAACTTTGCTGGTACGAAGTTCTATTTTTATTATGGAGGGCAGTATACCTTTGCCACACATACTCACATTCCAAGGGAAGAGGAAATTTGAGTTAAGAGCCAGCTGTGAATTAATACCAAAGCCTTCAGAGCCATCCACTTTTGTGTACACAGCCTGAAAACACACAAAACTTGGTGAGACAGAGATTGGTTAGGTGTTCCAAACTCGGAAGCATAGCTGGCTACAATACCCTGTGTCCTTGCTGTTAAGCCCAGACACATATTTCTAGCCAATCAAATGTGAACAAAAGCGATGTACAATCTTTCCAGGTTTGGCTGTAATACCCTACCAATATAGTCTCTTTCTCCCCAACCAAGTATTTTCTCTTCCACTGGCTTGAAGCAGACAAACACTGCAAGATATATTTTTTAAGTGGCAGAATCACGAAATGGAAGGAGTCTGGGTCCCTGAATCACCTTTGTTAAAATAGCTGCTCTTCTTCCAAGGAGCACCTGTTTTGGACCTTTCTTAAGCAAGAAATAAGTTTCTATTATATATGAGCCATCTAAGGGTTTGTTTGTTTAGCAGCTAATATTAACCAGTACATGTGGCAATACCTGCCACGATCCTGTGTCCCTACTGGGGATCATGAATACTCTGGGGGAAAAAAATTTCCAGGCACAGCTAAAGAAGAATTTAAAAGAGTCCAAGGCTCTTGATTCACAAAATGCACTCTGTTCATTTTGACTTGGCTACAATTTGAGCCCCTGCTGAGAGATTTTTATTGTTGATATTTTGTTTGTTTCTTTTAACGATTGACTTTCACACTAACTACTCTACATGAGGATAGGAAGAAGAAATCAGAAAAGATTTTGAGAAGGTCAAGTGAATCAGAGCAATGTTCCATGCCTCGCTGATCACACTGTACCTTCTCTACAACTTGTTTGCATTTAAACACATGCACATATGCTCAGATAATAAGCGATAGTTAAAAGTGAATAAAACAACAACATATTTTAAACTATGCCTATGTCATTTTCACAAGCTGGAAATGTCTATTAAAGATTTTTGAAAGTTGTATTTTGAATGCCGCCAAACCTTATCCAAAAATCAGTTTACATTTGTTTACATAATTATGAGAAAGCAGTGGTAACACATGAGTCTACTCACCCAATTTAAATGTGTCCCCTTTTGCACTAAATTAAAGTTATTATATATTTAGAGTATATTAAATATTTTATTATATTTTCATAGGGGTTGGTCTGACAACCTTAATATAAAATCATAATATAATAAATACTATAATATACTTAACATATACCATATTATATTCGAATATATTATATTTGCACTTTAAATCTATTTAGTTATTTTCAAAACCTGCCTTGCTGTCAGCCCTAGCTCGTCAGTGCCCTGATGGGCAGGGATTGTGACCCATATCTAAGCTACCCACTGCATCTCACACAGTGCCATTCTATGGTGGGTACAACAGTGTGGGATGAATGAGTAAATACACAGGAAAAGTAATTTTCCAGGGACTCATTTGGATTTTCATTAGCAGTAATCCCTTTTTAAACGTCTGATGAGTCCCTCTTCCCTTTTAAATCCACACAAGTGGTCCTGAATGCACACAATTGGGACCTGCTAAGGCCAGGGCTGTCATAGGAAGCCATCTCCAAGAGGAGTCCCCAGCATCTATTTACGGAGGTCAAATTTGAGTGCTAGATCATGGGACAAGAGTAGCCTGTAGTCAACAGAATTATGCGTATTTCGACTTGATAGCCTCTGCCTCCCTTTTAACCATTCCCCAAGGTTAAAACCATGTAGTTCAACCACGCAGTTCTCATTACATTTCGGTTTAATATACACAGTAGCCTACTTTGTGCTCCAAGAGATTCTCCCATTTCAGACAGAAGTGTTCCGTCCAGAGGGATGGACTGGAAAGACCATCACAGTCTGGACATGGGTCACCCCTTAGATGCTTTCCCATAACAGCAAATATGTTCCAGGTTTCTGAAGATGAGTCTGAACAAGCTTCCTGGAAAATCCACAAGCACTTAGAAGGGGATGATGTGCAGTGCTCACATGGACACTTATCCAAATAAGGGATGTGGATGTAGCGAAGTATGAAGACCAGCCCACACTCACACAGGGAGTAAAGGGTTCAAGTGGAATTAGATGGGGCCTCAAATTCCATGTGACAGGCCACCACCAGGACAACATCTGAGAAGCCTCATGGGAACCTTGGATCTGACAATTTCTGAGTTTGTAAAAAGGCTTAGAAAATTACCTTCAGTTAAAAAAGCAAAAGTCTACAGCTTTTTAATAACTTTTTTACCCTGGAAGCTCAAAATTTACCACTTGGGTATGTGTTGCTTAAAAAAACAAACAAACCAAAAACTTGTTATTTAATGTGATTTGATGTAATAAAAAATGTGACTAGAGCCTAAAGAAATTGGCATGGGAATGATAGTGACTTTCTAACAACTGACAATAAACCATGGAAACTATTTGTAATGTTTAGTTTTCTCAGGAGGGTAACTGGAGTAAGAAAATCTGTGAATTAACAGCTTGATTTACTTTAAACTTTCATGAAGAAGCCTGGAACATCAATAAGACATAAGTCTTCCTAAGGAGCTGAGCACTGACACCCCAGACCCCCGATTTCTCTCCGTCCTCTTGCAAAACATAGACATGTATATCCATAACGACAGGATAGAAAATGCGAGAGAGGAAGTGAGTTAGCAGGCTCTGTATCAGCAATGCCTCACTCTGTGTTTAAGGTGAAATAAGCAGCCCAAAGTCCTATATCCCACAGGGAGACCAGCCAGCGAACATTCTTTAGCATGCAGGGAAAAGCCTTAGCAGAGGGAAAAGCACAGAAGACACATGAACATCCTCATTCTAATTTTCTGTACTTCTCCAGTTAATTTGGGATGTTTGGAATTTTCAGGACCAAAAAGCAAGACACAATCATGTGTAGGCCACTCTAACGTATCAAAATACAATTTATTATCAAAGCTATGGATAAACCCATTCTCTCTCTCAGCTTATGTGTAGGGATAGGGGCCAAGGAAGGAGTAGACATCATCTCAGAAGCGACCGACAGCTCTTGGCTGACTAATGAATAAGGAGCGACCTCCTCCAGCCCCCTGAGTTTCTGCCAAGCATCACACAAGATAAGAGGAGGGATTAAGAAGAGGGAAGTAGAAGGGGGAATGTTATAATGTAGTCTAGAAATATGGTCCTAGAATCCTGAGTTCCAATTAATTCTCACACGGATGAAGGCCAAGTCGGCAGGCCAATCTGTATACAGATATTAAGTGGACAGTAGAATAAAATATTGTCTAAAAGCAATTCAAACTACAGGTGTAGAAAACAATATTGTGACTTCTGACTGACCAACAAGTTGGTTGTCTCTCAATCAACCCCACTAAAATGAGAGTTAAAAGATTAAAAATCACATAAATGCACAACATTTTTTTAAATGCAAAGGGCCCTGCGAAGGTAAGAGATACAAACAAGTCTAGAAGTCAGAAAAAAGATGGAAGAGTGATAATGAAATATGGCAGGATAGTCCACAATGAGGAAATCCATGGAGAGGACCCAACTGACCTTGCAGAACTTGGCAACACCTGAGATTCCTTGTAGGACAAAGGATGAGAGTGAGATGAGGGGCAGGAAAAAGAAATTATTTGAAATTATTTGAAAGCCTGTATATGCAACAACCAATCACTTATCCCAACCCTGTGGCCCCTCCATCCTGCCAGCTAACATCCTCTTTCCCTCATGCCACCCCATCCCCACCCAAAAAAGAAATTTATAGCAATCTTCAATGAAGAAACTGGAATGCCTCAGAGAAAAAGACTCCACATGAAGCTCACATAGAGAATCACAAAGCCGCTGGATAATGGCGTCACTCTTCGATATGAATGGATAAACATGATAAATGAGGCAAACCTCCAACACGGAAGAACACAAACAAGATAAATAAATGGGAGAAAAATGGTCTTAAAGAAAATACAAATAAAACAGGCAATAGAAAAGAACCTCAAATATCCCAATGAGAGTCAAGAAAATATATCCATAAAACAAGAAAAGAATGCTATAGAAAAAGGAGAATGAGAAAAGCAAGAAAAGATCCCGTTAATTAAAAATTACTTTTTAAGTTAAAAATTAAATAGAGGATGAATCAGAAAATATTCTCATTTCTCATAAAATCATGATGTAATTTCAGAATTTGAAGTCATCACAAAATGTGCCTTCATATAAAAAGAAGAAAAGAGGAAAACTGGTCCTCTAAGGGGAACAGAAATCACAGAGGAGTAAGAATTAGACTTTTCGGGAGGCTGGAAGACTGAAGAAAAATCACATTCCCACTGAAAAGTCACTCTTTCCCTCTACCCCATTCTTACCAGTCACCCTCCCAATCCCTAAGAATGGAGCCAAAGGAAAATGACATTCATCTTAGAATTCCATATTCATCCTGATAATCAATCCAATATAAGAATAAAAACATCTTCGAACACTCAAACACAAAGTTAGGCCCTAGACACCTTTTTGTAGAAAGGTAAGTGACGATATGTACAACCAGAATGAAGGAGTGGCCATTGAATGAAGCCAGGATGATTTTGTTGAACGGTAGGTCTGAAGCAGGAAACACCCAAAGGACAGGTGAGCAGCAGGCCTAAAGAGCAGAGGGACGAAGGACCCTGGGGAGGAGGACCTGGGGAAAAAGGGCACAGTTCACTTTACACAGAAGTAAACTCTGTTGTGGGAATCACAGAATTGAAGCTGTGATTAAAGGGCGAAAGGGCAGGAGAAAAAACTGCATTTGGAAATTCCATGAAAATAGAAAGCTACAGAAAGGAAATTCTATGAGCCTTGTTCCACAAAAGTAAAAAGAGGTGGGGAATGCAGGAGAGTTAAGGTCCTAATTTTACAAAATAGGGAATCTAAAAGATTCTGTTAGTGAAAAGTCATCAAGCTGTGTACTTAAGAAGTGAACTTCTTGGTATGAATATTTATTTCAGTAACAAGTAGAGAAACAAAAAATAACAATTACATTGTGTGTATGGAAGAATGGGCACATGAGAATATCAGTGAACTAAATTCTCACCTATCTTAGCAGAAGACCAATGGATGTCTAAAACTAATAAATTAGGAAACAACAATAAAAGCCTTGACGTTGAGATTTGAAGGCAATATGCAGAAAAAACATCTAAAGGAGAAATAAGCAGTTATATTAGGGTACAAGTCTAGGAAGTAGTAAGTAGAAGTTTGTTGCTTTTAGATGCATACTGGCATTTTTTCAGGTATAAATGACATAAAACATTATATTAGTTTCAGGTATACAACATAATGATTTGACATTTGTATATATTGTGAAATGATCACCACAGTAAGTCTAGTTAACATTCATCACCATACATAATTACAGAATTTTTTTCTTGTGATGAGAATTTTAAGATCTACTTTCTTAGCAACTTTCAAATATCCAATACAGTATTATTAACTACAGTTGCCATGTTGTACATCACATCCCCATGACATATTTGTTTTATAACTAAAGCTTGTACCTTTAGACCCCTTTCACCCATTTTGCCTACCCAAGCCCCATATCCTTGGCAACTACTGGTCTTTCTCTGTATCTATGATCTTGGTTTTTTTTCTTTTTTTTTTTTTTCAGATTCCACATATAAGTGTGATCATATGGTATTTATCTTTCTCTGTCTGACTTATTTCACTTAGTATAATGCCCTCTAGGTCCATCCATGTTGATGGATGGCAATTTTCTTTTTTTTTTTTGTGACTAAATAGTATTCCATTGTATACGTGTACAACATCTTTATCCATTCATCCATTGATGGCCACTTAGGTTGTTTCCATATCTTGGCAATTGTAAATAATGCTACAATGTACATGGAGGTGCATATATCTTTTTGAGTTAGTGGTTTCCTTATCTTTGGATTAATATTCAGAAGTGGAAATATTGGATCATATGGTAGTTCTATTTTTCATTTTTTAAAGAGCTTCCATACTGTTTTCTAGGGTGGCTGCACCAATTTATCAATACACTCCCCTCAACAGTGAACAGGGTTCCCTTTTTGCCACATCCTCAGCAACACTGGTTATTTCTTGTATTTTTGATATTAGCTATTTTAACAGTTGTGAGGTGATATGTCACTGTGGTTTTGATTTTCATTTACCTGATGATTAGTAATTTTGAGCATCTTTTCATGTACCTATTGGCCATCTGAACATCTTCTTAGGAAAAATGTCAATTCAGATCCTCTGCCCATTTTTAAATGGGGTAGTTTGGTTTTTTTGTTGTTGAGTTATATGAGATATTTATATTTTTTGGATATTAACCCCTTACCAGATATATGATTTACAAATATTTTCTCCCATTCAGCAAGTTGTCTTTTCATTTTGTTGATGGTTTCCTTTACTGTGAAGAAGCTTTTTAGCTTGATGTAGTTCCAGTTGCTTACTTTTGCTTTCCTTGCCTTTCCTTTTGGGGTCAGATCCGAAAAATCAAAACCAAGAATGATGTCAAGGAGCTTACTGCCTATGCTTTCTTCTAGAAGTTTTATACTTTCAGATCTTATATTCAAGCCTTTAATCCATTTTAAGTTAATTGTTGTGCATGGTGTAAGATAGTGGTCCAGTTTCATTCTTTTGCGTGTGGCAAGACTGGGCATAAAAGTGGTGAGAGTGGCCATCCTTGTCTTGTTCCAGATCTTAGAGGAAAAGCTTTCAGCTTTTCACCATTGAGTGGGCTTGTCACATAAGGCCTTTATTACGTTAAGGTCCAGTTTCTCCATCATCATTTATTGAAGAGACTGTCTTTCCCCATTGTATATTCTTGGCTCCTTTGTCATAAATTAATTGACTATATGTATGGATTTATTTCTGGGCTCTCAGTTCTGTTCCTCTGATCTATGTGTCTGGTTTTATGTCAATACTATGCTGTCTTGATTACTATAGGTTTGTAATATATTTTGACATCAGGGAGCATAATGCCTCCAGCTTTGTTCTTTTTATTCAAGATTGCTTTGGCTATTCAAGGTCTTTTGTGGTTCCACGCAAATTTTAAAATTACTTGTTCTACGTCTGTGAAAAGTTCCATTGGAATTTTCATAGGGATTGCATTGAATCTGTAGATTGTTCTGTGTCATATGGACATTTTAACAATATTAATTCTTCCAATCCATAAGCACAGAATATCTTTTCATTTATTTATGTCTTCATCAATTTCTTTCATCAGTGTCTTATAGTTCTCAGTGTACAAGTCTTTCACCTCCTTGGTCAATTTATTCCTTGGTATTTCATTCTTTTTCATGCAATTGTAAATGTGATTATTTTCTTAATTTCTGTTTCTGATAGTTCAGTATTAGTGTATAGAAACACAACAGATTTCCACATACTGATTTTGTGCCCTACAACTTTACTGAATTCATTTATTAGTTCTAATAGATTTTTAGTGAAGTCTTTAGGGTTTTCTATATATAAAATCAATGTCATCTACAAATAGTGACTGTTTCCCTTCCTTTCCAACTTGGATGCCTTTTATTTATTTTTCTGGTTAGGACTTCCAATACTATGATGAAAACAAGTGGCAGGATAGGGAATCTGTTTTGTTCCTGATCTTAGAGGGTTAGCTTTTAGCTTTTCACCATTGAGTATGAATGATGTCAACTGTGGGCTTGTCATATATTGCCTTTATTATGTTACGTTATGTTCCCTCTATACCCACTTTGTTGAGACTTTTAATCTCAAATGGATGTTGAATTTTGTCAAAAGTGTGTTCTGCATCTATTGAGATGATCATATGATTTTAATCCATCATTTTTTTAATGTAAGTATCACATTAATTGATTTGCAGATGTTGAACCATCCTTGCATCCCTGGAATAAATCACTCTTGATCATTGTGTATGATAGTGCTGAATTCGGTTGGCTAATATTTTGTTGAAGATTTTTGCATCTCTGTTCATCACAAATACTGGCTTGTAATTTTCCTTTCTTGTGCTGTCCTTGTCTGCTTTTGGTTCCAGGGTAATGCTGGCCTCGTAAAATGAGTTTGGAAGTATTCCCTCCTCTTTAATTTTTGGGAAGAGTTTGAGAAGGATTAGTATCAATTCTTCTTTAAATGTTTGGTAGAATTCACCAGTAAAGACATCTGGTCCTGAACTATTGTTTGTTGTGAGTGTACTAGCATTATTATAAGTAAAAAATGAATTTAAAAAAATAGTATTGTTGTATATGTACAATGTATTGACAACTTACAAGATAAATAAATTTCTGTGATCTGGTCTGGGAAATGAATGGTCATTTATAACAAGTGTTGACAAACTAAATCTGGTTCATTGCCTGTGTTTGTAAGTAAAGTTTTAGTGGAACACAATCACACACCCATTTATTTACACATTGTCTAGAGCTGCTTTCTGCTACAACAGCAGAGGTAAGTAGTTGCAACAGAGACTGCATAGCCCACAAAACCTAAACTATTTACAATCTGGCCCTTTACAGAAAACTTTCACTGATCCCTGATTTGTAACACTGATATTCTGGGAAAATGTTATCTACAGTCAACTCAATTTTTAGAGAAGAGTCAGTTTCTGAGTTGGGGGCTGCCTCTCTCATGAGCATAGCTCACCTAATAGAAACAGACATGTCCCAAGACTTGATGTCCAACGTTTTCTCGTTTGGGGCATGTTAAAGATCCCTGTCTCCATTATACAGCAATGGGAAGAGTCTGTCATCACATTGTAATTCTCCTGACCTTTCAGATAACAGTAAGAACCTGGCTCTTGCATTTTTATTGCTACATGCTGGACATTACCTGTCAAAAAAACAGCAACCTTTACATGCACACATAAAAATGAATTTCTGCCTGTATCTCAAAGTAGATATTAGAATGAAGCCTATCAAGTAACACAAGCAGTCAGCATTCTAGGTCAAAGTCGCGGCAGCTGGGCATCAAAACACATACTATAGGTTTTTTTTTTAAAAGATACGGTGGTCTGAATGCCATGTCCTTGGAATTTTTCATCACAGTCCTTTAAGTTGCCATACTGCATGGATATAAATCCAAATTATCGGAAGAGAAAATAGGAAATAAAGTAATGGTCTGCTAATAAAAACATTTTTTAAAAATAGCAGTATTCCTTCTAAATGACAAGGGCTGACTTTACCTAAATTGTGTATTTAAAATGAACATCAAACAGTCATACCTCTTCAGTATTATAGGAGGTCTTTCTGCATAGAACTCATTTGACCTTCAAAAGAACTTACGTTTGTGACAAAAATCTTTATTCCGTATCAGCGATTCTCAATGGATGTGCGACGATAGAATATGTAGGATTCATTCCCTCAGAATTGCATCAAAATTTCAGGGTAGGAGGAGTCTTTTAAAATTGCACTTTCCCAAGTTAGTGAGAAATATTACTGTATCGATTAGACTCTCCAGCATTCCTCAGGAATGTCGATGAAAAAGATAGTTCTACATAATTCTCCTCCACAGGAGAAAAAAAGACTCATAAAAAAAAGCAGGACCTCATCATTCTTAGTATTTGGATGAAAAGTTTATATGTAGACATTTATGGACAAAACTGTGTGTAACTAGCAAAAAGAAAAAAGGGTAATCCAATTCTGAGAATAGGATGTTAACTTATTACCTCTGGCTTTAAATAAACTCATTTGGAGGTATCTACTAAGACATATGTTTTTAATAGGAGACTCCTATATATAATATTTGTACCTTGCTTTTCTTCGCTTTATTATTATTACATCTTTCCATGTCCATAAACATAAATCTCTATCTTTAATATCTTCAATTAACATCTTTGTACCCAGTTTAGACACGTGTCAAATTATTTCTAGAAGCAAAACTAGGTTGAAGGGCTTGCGCCTTTTTAGAACCTCTGATAACAGATCTCCTGACTGCCCAAGAATTATATCAATTTGCCCTCCCACTACCAGTATACGACTGTGCCAGACAGTCACCCTTTTGCCAACTCTAGCTACTGGCATTCATTTCCATAACTGCTGTTTTCATGACTCTCAAAATGGTTCATAATTTGGTCAGGGCTTTGTCTGAGCTGCTTTATCCAAGCACTTAACATCTTTCTCATCAGCAACAATGATGATGGTGGTGGTGGTGATAACAGCCACTGACATTTAGAACAATAGCTTTGTTCTAAGCATTTCACATATGTTATCTAATTTAATTGATACAACAAACAACTTTACGATGGGATACTATTATTATCCTCTCCATTTTACAGATGAGGAAACTAAGGCACAGAGAGATGATGTAAATTGCCCAAGCCCACAAAGCTAATAAGAGGTAGAATTTGGATTCATGCCCATGCAGTCTGGTGCTAGAGTCCTTGAGAATCAACCTTGCCTTTCCAGGTATTAATACATACCTGCTTAGAACCCATCCACCACATGGAAAAAGATTAACGAAACTAGAGAGATCACCATCCATTCTTACCTTTGGGAAAACAGTTACAGTTTCTACAGTTTTACAGATGTAAGCTTACTTAAATACAACTAGCCAAGTACCTTCCCATCTGGATTCTCTTCCCTTTTAAATCAGAACCTATGGCCTGCCTGTTCCCACCTGGATACAGGACACTCACGAATAGAAAGGCACTAACTCTCCGTATCGTTCGCACCAGTGGGTCACATCCCTCAGCCTTGCACCTCTTGGATGGTCTTGCCCCTGCCCAATATCCAGATAATCACAGGGAGCATCAACTGAGCCTCAACAGCTCTTACAACTGCTGTGGTTCTATCTGATCACTGTAGATGAGACTTCTGTGCAGGGTAACAGACTCTTGGGTTTTAGGAAGCAATTGAGCATCATGTACAAGGCCCCAGCTTCCAGGGTCCACCACTTAGAAGCTGGGTGCCCTTGGACCAGATGCTTAATCTCTGAACGTCAGTTTTCTGTAAGTAAGGATAAAAATAATTATAGCTCATAGAGTTTATATGAAAAAACGTTTATAAATGCTTAGCACTATGCCTGACACACAGTAAATTCTTGATAAATAGCAATTATTGTTATTTCCAGACATTTCAAATGCTATCTCCTTTTTGTTATTCCTTTCGATCCCACCTTGAGAATTATCATGATGTTATATAGTCCAAACTGTCTCTAAATTAAAACTGCCTCCAAAAGAACAATTCTTCAGAGATGTATCAAAAGATGAAATAAAAGCATTCTTCACCTTAAAAGAAATCAATATTAATACATAATATTATATAAAATTTTCTGATATAAGATATATAGATATCAGGTATCTATAAAGTTCAGCTTAAATGCTGTTACTATAAATTAGGGCTAATATTTTAATACTTGTTACCCAACAAATATGAAGTATCACCATTAATACACTATGTATTAATATTAACGCAGTCAACTAATTATAATAATTAATATTAATGTAATCACATACAATAATTACTGTAATAACAATAGAGAGATAGATATTTCATGTTACTATAATGCTGACTACGGCTCTACAGAAATACCTGATGACATCTAGAACAGTCAGTAAAACAGATGGTGCTGGGAACCTACTGAATAAACAGTCTCAGCCACACTTCCAGGAAGTAACCCTATGAAGAAGCAAGGGATTAATAATACCCTCATAGAATGCATAGCATTAAATACAAATAGTTCCTATCTATTATTAGGAAATACAATATTCTGGTTAAACTGAGAAGGATGAGATCTAGTCCCCCAATTTTGCTTGGATGGGAGCTACTTTCTATTTCTCTTGTGCCTTAAAAAAATAAAAGTACTCTGAAGGTGAAACACTAGAACAGAGGGGAAGAAAGGCAGGCAGCAGCCTCCCACGCCCTTTCTCATATGAAAAATCCAAAGTTGGGGAGGAAGAGGAATGGCATTACACAGTCAACAAGCTTTGATCACGTTAGACCACAAAGAGAAATTTCCTCAGGGTAGCAAAGTGCAGAAGAACTTTGCTTTCAAGCCAGTTAGATACGGGTTCAAATTCTGATGTTGCTATTTACCCTCTGTGAAATAGTGGAAAAGTTCTTTATCTTCTTTCAGTCTCAGTTTCTTAATCTGCAAATGGGGAGAGTAACAGAATCTACCTCATAGGGCTGTTGTGAGGATTAAATAAGTTAATACACATAAAGAGCTTAACACACTGCCTAGTCCAAATGAGCAAACAATTCCTTTTAAATATCATTAATATTTCTGATATCCCAACAGTTAACTCTAAAACTGTACAAACTATACATTACTTTGCTCTCTTACACGTACATATACACATTTATATACATCTCAGACAGCCCTCTGGATCTTCCATACCTGAAGGTCAGTAAGGGCAATGTTCACCGCCATTGTACAGTACAACTTAAAAACTGTGATTATGTGAACTGGCATCCTGTGCCCCACTCACAGCACAGGCTTGAGACGTGATCTAGACAATGAGTGTCTGGGCTACAAGAAATCACCCAGGCCACAGTCGGTGTCTTCAATTCCGGTACATATTACAATCTTCGGTTATCGTCAAAATAACATTTTGCTCACAGCATCAGGCCAACATCTCCATCCCAGTGAGTCACAAAGAAGAGAAAGAAGAGCCAGCGGGAGTATTTATAGGTCACTGACTTGAGGCAGGGCCAAAAGTATTTTTTTAACCACCATCTCTGCCAAAGGGACTATCTGTGGATTCTCCTAATGGTACCTTGAAGCTTTTTAAAATAACAAATGAAACTGAAAGAAAAATAGAGATATCAAAACAGCTATACTGAACTATTCTCTGAAGCTCATGACAAATGATGTAAAAATCTCAGGAAAGACACAAACTACTTTCTTTCTGTAAGATTCAAAGCAGACACTTAGAATGTCAAGCTCCATGAAAGAGAGGGAAGAGGAGAGACAGCCCCTGGAGGTGAATAGAACCCTCATCTTTTAACAGACTTAGACAAATGCTGTCCTTAATTATTCCAGGGGAATGGTGTAGGTGGGCTCCTCAGACACTGGGACCCAGCTTATGTCAGCTACACAATGAGAGTGGGACCCTAGCACACACAGGTCCCCTTCCACACTACCTTCTTATGGAAACTCTTATGAATAAGAAAATAGAGGCCTTTATAGAAGAATAATTTTATCTGAACTGTGTAAACTGGAAGTTTTTTAGTGTCTTGTGGAGGAGTGGAGGGAAGCTAAATTTTATACTTTTTAAAAATCTCATGTAATGTTAGCAACTGACCAAATTCTCCTTGAATTTCATATGTACCAGGAAAAGGAGCTAAGAAAACAGTCTTCTGAAATGTTTCCTGGATCCTTTCCTCTTTTTCCACAAAAATAGAACTACCCTTTTTTCTTTTTTGATGGGAGATGAGGATTATACATGAGATTTGGCAACCTCAATGCGCATATGAGAAAGCCAATTGTATAACTACAGGAAGTAGATCCCCCAAAATTATTCACTTCGGAGAATTTCAAACTTTGGTGCTAATGCTTCAAAATAATAACCATCACCATCACTGAATGCTCCCTGTCTTGCTGACTACCAATTAAGGACTCTTAATAAAGAGAGGCTTTTGGCAACCAGACAAAGCTGGCCATTCAGGAGAAACCATAACTCCTGTCCTCTGTAAACCAAGGAGAGGAGGAAGTAGAATTCTGTGTAGCCGGGAAGAAACTTCATAGATTCAGGGCCATGGGGGTGGCAGCTGAGAAACAGGAATTCCCACCACCCAAATAGGGCTCTGGAAGCCTTGGTAAACTGCCAGGTGCTGCAACACCAGTAAGTGGTTCCCAGAAGTTCCTCAAATTACAGGGACTAGAGGAAGCCAGGCAGATATGGATGCAAGGAGACCCATCTCCCCAGAATTAACGTGGGGACTGCCTCTCCGCCATCTTCGGGTCTCCCACCACCCCCAAAGGTTCCTTCAGGTGGACATAATTTGGGTTACTTGCAGGACAGAGTTGTGGCACAACTTCATTCAACTGAATGGTATCAATATCTCATCTCTCAGACCCAAACTTTCGGGGTTTCACTAATATTTGCTCATTATCCAATCAGAAGTATCAGCATCACCTGGGAACTCGTTCATGAATGCGAAGTCTTGGCCCCACACCGGACCTATGATTGAGACTTTCTGGAAGGGGCCCAGCCATTTCTGTACTAACAAGTTCTCCAAGAGATTCCAATGCACACTGAAGTTTCAGAACCCCTGAGCATCCTAGAGCATCACAAAACTTAGCTTTGAAAACAACATCTGGATGGATGGTGGGCAATAGATAGGTACATGAATAGAAGAAACCCTCTCTGTCCACAGTTGGTTTCCACTCCCGAATTATTTTACTTAATTGTTCCCCTTTGCCAAAAATGTCCCCTCACACGCACGCAGCCTTTTATAATGAGCAATCTATTGCCAATAGCCAGTCTTTAAAAAATTCCCGTCTTTGCAGTTTCTCTCAAAATTGCACATTATTTAAGAGGCCTGTCTTTTACACATTTTTTATAACCCATAGAGTCATACAAATCTTCCACAAGCTCTAGCTGTTATGAACTAATACAATAACAAGTAATTTGGGGAGCAAACACTCAAATTAGTAAGGTCTGGTTTCCTATAGATTACCAAAGGGTGAGGAGGTGAAAGGGGGAGAATTCAGATAAAACACGCATTGACTAAAAGGCAGAAAGGAAGCAGAAAAGTTATTTGGAATAGATGCCAAGATTTTGTCACACGCTTACAGTAAGAAAAATGTAGAGTAGGGAAAAGTATTTTTAAAACCTTCTTTCCTTGAGAACTAAGTTAATAATAGCCCTGCTTTAAGATATTAGGTAAACACTTTTTCATTGAAAAACGTTGGCAAACACAGAATATTAGCGTGAAATATGCCTTAAATTATTTAAAGGATACAGACTATTTATCTTCTATAGACAGGAATTACCTGTCTTCAATGATAAAATTCAAGCAGATAAATTTTTGATAAAACTGTTATCTTTATAAGCTCTTAATAATGTATCATTTATACCCAAGGCTGAGACAAACACATCAGCCATTGAAATTCCTCAGCAATATTCAGGCTGCTGAATTTGTTAGCAGTAGCTAATATACAGGCATTAAAAAAATGCCTGATTTTTTAAAAAATAAATTTATTTATTTTGGCTGCGTTGGGTCTTCATTGCTGCACGCGGGCTTTCTCTAGTTGTGGCGAGCAGGGGCTACTCGTCGTTGCAGTGCCCGGGCTTCTCACTGCCGTGACTTCTCTTGTTGCAGAGCACCGGCTCTAGGCACGTGGGCTCAGTAGTTGTGGCAGCAGGCTCTAGAGTGCAGGCTCAGTAGTTGTGGTGCACGGGTTTAGTTGCTCCGCGGCATGTGGGATCTTCCCGGACCAGGGCTCGAACCCATGTGCCCTGCAGTGGCAGGCAGATTCTTAACCACTGTGCCACCAGGGAAGTCCTAGCCTGCCTAATTTTAACTGCATTTGCTCAAAGAAAAAAGTTGATGAGAAAGCAAGAGTGTAGAGATAATGTAATAGAGTAGGTGATGAATAAATAATAATAATTATTAAGAAGCACCCATTTTCATTTTCAATCTATTTGTCAGATGTTAATAAAATTAATCCTTATTCTTCCATTTGGCAGATAAGAAGGCATATCGCAGCAGTTCTCAGCCCTGGCTGTATATTAGATTCTCTTGGAGAGCTTTAAAAAAAACCCTGCCATCCCCACCACAGAACAACTGGACCACAATGTCCGGGGATGAGGCCTGGGCATTGGTGGCTCTGGTGCTTTATGAGGCTTGACAAACACTGCTCTAGGAGAATTCTTTATGAAAATCAGTTTGAGACAAATTGGCTATTTGGGGACTTGGTCATTGAGTGGACTGGTCCACTCCATTCCCAAAGAATCAGGAATAGGACACAGTCTTATTCGCCTTAGGTTTCCTGGGAGATGTCAAATATACCTTATGGTTATGAAGGAGAAAAAAATACTTAATTCAATATTTCCTGGTTACCCTTTGGTGGGAGGAGAGGGGAATACGCTGACGGTGAGCCATTGAAATAGCGCATCTGGATTAACTAAGATGGTAAAGGGAAAGTCAGAGATCCGAGTTATCTGTTATTCTCAGAAATGTTCTTCCTTCTCCTTCATCATCACCATCATCGTCACCATAACCGATACCTAAGGAGGCCCTCCTGTAGTAAGTACTTAGAACACAAACTGAGAGTAAGAGGTAACTCACGAGTGCCTTGACTCATTACCTGGAAATTAAAGAGAGGTGGGGAACCTATTCCGACATCTCTGGGAGAAGCCTACGTCTTCCAGAAAGTCTATGTCATTCTTTCATAATCATATGTAATTCTTTCATAATCTTTCATATCAAAAGTATACATTGTATGGGCTTCCCTGGTGGCGCAGCGGTTGAGAGTCCGCCTGCCGATGCAGAGGACGCGGGTTCGTGCCCCGGTCTGGGAAGATCCCACATGCGGCTGGGCCCGTGAGCCATGGCCGCTGAGCATGCGCGTCCGCAGCATGTGCTCCGCAACGGGAGAGGTCACAGCAGTGACAGGCCCGCGTACAGCAAAAAAAAAAAAAAAAAAGTATACATTGTAAATTGAGACATAAAATTTTAAAGGCAAAAACATCACCTTGGAAAGCAAACATGTTTTATTTAATACGTGTTCTGACTCAAGTAACATTACCTGATACCAAATACAAGCCACAGCCATGCAAAGTATTTCCATTTACACAATCTCACTTATGACACAATGTTGTCATTTGTACGGCTGTGTACCACTTTCTAGTACAGGGAGATCTCTTGTAATAATCAATTACTGTAGAAGCTTTATGACACTAGAGTTGTACTCTATATTTCATATCTGTTTTTATAGCTTATTGTTGGTAAGATGGTTTATACGATGCCAAGTCTTTATTCAGAAAAGCTGTTCCTCTTCATAATATTGTTCTTACAGAAAAACATATCTGCTTTAGGATAAATCACTCAGTGCTATTGTTTCCAGGAATATGTTAAGGCAGATGTAGGGGCGTCCTCTATGGTCCTCAAGTCAAATCAGGGTAGTCCCGGGTATTATATGCTGTTGCAAATCTTTCTTTTTTCCTAGCAAAAACTAGATAAAAATTCTCATTTTAATTGTTGAGAAAGTTTTCAACTCTATTACCTTAGTATACAATGTCAAATCCTATTTTTATCATTGATGTTTTTCAAATTCAATATAGCTAAACTTTAAATTCATTATATCTAAAAAATAGCCTTAGTATATCTAATCAATTCATTTTATGAATTTTACTTTGGTTTTGATGCAAACTCTAAGGTCACCCCAGTTGTACAGAACCTGAATCTAACAGGATTACGTGCCTATTGGCTCTAACGATTGGCTTGGTGACAACCATCTCTTCTAAAAATTTCCACTTAAGTGAAAATGATGTATTTTGGAAAGTTACTAGAAATTTTACTATATTTCACAGTGATATGGCTTTAAAAGATTACAAGTTTTGATTCTAATCAAATCTAAGGCAACAGCAGGTCAAATAAGGTCTTAAATGTTGTCGAGTGTTTCATTCAAGGTTAGTGTTGCCAGTACTGATAAAAACATTCAAGATTACCAAAGTCAGTGAACTTCCTCCTTTACAGTTATTCCCCTCTTTAAACTTATGAATCTCCTTCAAATGATAACTTGTTCCAAGGTGCGTTAAAAAATTTAAGTTGTAACATGTACATTTTCATTATAAGTGCCCTATCAGAGGTAGTTCAAGAAGAATAAAGGGAAACCTCTCGAAGAGCTCATTACTTCAAGAATGGTTAAGGGGAAGTGGAAATAAAATGTGGTTAGGACTGCCCTAAATTGGGAGTTAGGACATCTGAATGGTAGCTCTGGTTCTAGGATGACTAATTGTCCCTCCCTCTGAAGTGGACATTAAACCTCTCTTGGTCTTGAAAGCACCTGTACAAAGAGAGTATGAGAATGGCTTTCTGTAAGATTACTTCACACCTTTAAAAGGCTAGACTTCTAAGTAAACTTGGAATTTGGTTTTAGTAAGGTCTTAAAAACTCTTCGTCTTTCCAATTAAAAATGTGCCATCTCCTATAAATGTCACTACCGGTCTGATATCCTGCCATGACAGTCCAGACATGAGACAGGAGAAAATGTGACAGGCTTATATAAATGCTATTCCCATCCTCTCACTACCCTGACTTTGCCAGGAGCCAGCTCAATCCTGGAACACTTCAAAAAACATGTCCTTACCACTGAAGTTCTAGAATAGGGATTCAAAATTAAAGTGTAAGAGAAGGCTTCAGTTCAGATTTGAGCCCAGATATATGATTTCACACCTAGCTCTTACATTACCACTCATTTGGGCCTCAGTTTATTCCTCTGTATAGTAGAAAATAACAAGTCATTTTACAAATGCTATGAGATTTAAGTAGGCTTTAAGATAGAAGTAGAGGAATATGGGAAAAAGAGCTTCTAGCATCTTGGGCTCTTGGGAAGGCACGGACCATCTACCATCACCACTGGGTCATGTAACTTGTTGAAACTTGTTATTCTCAAGTCCTCAAAAATATCTGTGGATGAATGATGATGACAAAGCACATGTCAACATTTAAATTTGAAAACTTCAAATGGGAGGAAATGCGATGTGTGTGAAGGGTAAGTTTAAATCCCAGCCAATCATCATTAACTACATGGTCTAAGACAAGTTACTTGACCTCCCAACATCTATTGCCCCATCTGTAAAATAGTGCAATTATAATTTTTCTCATTGGCATTATTTTGAACGTTAAATGATATATGACAGGTAAAAAGTCCCATATAGTACCTGGCACATAACCAGTACGTGATAAATGGCAGTGATTATTATGTAACAAAATCTGACTTTAGTGACAAAGCGAGAGAGTGGCATGGACATATATACACTACCAAACGTAAGGTAGATAGCTAGTGGGAAGCAGCCACATAGCACAAGGAGATCAGCTCGGTGCTTTGTGACCGCCTGGAGGGGTGGGATAGGGAGGGTGGGAGGGAGGGAAACGCAAGAGGGAAGAGATATGGGAACATATGTATAACTGATTCACTTTGTTATAAAGCAGAAACTAACACACCATTGTAAAGCAATTATACTCCAATAAAGATGTTAAAAAAAATCTGACTTTATTAAGAAAACTCAAATATTCTGGACATCAGATCTCATTTATCCACTACTAATAATATTATGAGCTGCCTCTCAGCCCCCCATAGTAATCTTTGGCTTGTAACTTGCCAACAAGTTATCTTTAAGAGAGGACAATCTGTATCCTACAGAAGACATGTGTTAAATATTTTTCTTCATCTGAAACTTTCTAACCCTCATCACCTTACGTGTTGAAGGGACAGCAGTGTAACTGTGAAGCTCACACATTAATAGGGAACGGGGAAACACGGTGACAAAGTGCAGTACCTCTATGGGAAGAGTTAATTCAATGAAAGCAGCCAGAGAAGCAGAAGGAAGGAATGATAAATCAAATATGATGATTCTATGACAAGCCCACGGAACCAAAAAAGACCTGCTCTCTAACTATGTTAGTCTATCCACAAAACAAACACCTCAATTCATTTTTTGAATTCCTTTTTAATATACCCATTGGGGTTTTTTAAGCTATGTTCTCTGCACTATTTTTTTTCAGTGTTGCTCTAGAGAATATAATCCTTAACCTTTCACCATCTATTTAGGGTTAATGCAGTACCAATTTCACAGAAAATACAGAAACCCTGCAACCATATATTCCATTTAAAGTCCCCTCCCCCAATGCACTGTACTTCATGCTACGGTTGTCAAATGTATGACATCTACATATATTAAAAGGCCCACAAGATAATGATATAATTTTTGCTGTAAATAGTCTTAAGTATTTTAATCAAATTGAGAAGAAACATAGTCTTTTTTATTTATACAGGTATCTACCATTTCTGATGTCTTACATTACTTCCTGTAAAATTCAAGTTTCCTTCTCATAATATTTCTCTACAGATTAAAGAACTTTCTTCAGCATTTCTTATAATACAGATCTGCTGGCAACGAAGTCTCTTACGTTTCTGTTTATATAAAAATATCTTGGCCTCTATTCTCAAAGAATATTTTCACTAGACGTAGATCTCTGGTTTGACAGCGTTTTTTCCCCTCTCTAGAACTTTACACTGTTCCACTCTCTTCCAGCCTTCACAGCTTTGGACGGGAAGTCCACAGTCATTTGAATCAGTTAACCTGTATGTAGTGTGCCATTTTCCTCTGACTGACCTCAAGATTTTCTTCTTATCTTTAGTTTTCAGCAACTTGACTATAGTGTGCTTTGGTGTATTTTTTTTTTTTTTGTATTTATCTTGTTTGGGTTTCACTGAGCTTTTTGAATCTATAAATTTATGTCTTCCATGAAATTTGAAAAAAATTTGGCTATTATCTCTTCAACCTTTGTTTGGTCCCATTCTCTTTCTCCTTTCCTTCTGGGATATTAAACATATTTTAGACTTTAATATTGTCCCTTAGGGTTCTGTTCACTTTTTAATCCCTTTTTTTCTTCAGGGATAGTTTCTACTGATTTATCTTTACGTTTACTGAATCTTTCCCCTCTTACTTCCATTCTGCTATTAATTAAGTCCATATGGAGGATATTTTTGTTTCAGATATTGTATTTTTTAGTTCTGAAATTTCCCATTTGTGCTTTTCTATGTTTCCTACTTTCTTGCTGACATTCCCTATACTTCCATTCATTTGTTACAAGAATATTTTCCTTTATCTCAATTAAAATAGTTGTTTTAAAATCACTGTCTGATAATTCCAACAACCAGATCATCTCAGGGTTGGCTTCCGACCATTTTCTCTTGACAGTGGGTCGTAGTTTCCTGCTTCTTTGTAGGCCAAGTAATTTTGGATTGTATACTGAACACTGTGACTACTACTTTGTGAAGACTCTTCATTTTGTTACATTCCCGTGAACAGTATCGATGTTTATGTTAATGGTAATTAACTTTGTTAAACTGCAAACTTTGTCTTGCCTGCTGTAGGTAACAGATCAAATCTCAGTTAAGTTCTTTTACTTTCACTGTGCTGCTTTGAGTCTGTCCAATGCTTGTCAACCAGAGACTTGGGCAAAGTTTACACATACAACTGGGGCTTTCCTTGTCTGACTCTCTTCTTTCTGGTACCCCACCCCCACCCCTTACTTTCAGGTAGCTATGGTCACTCCAGCCTCCATCCTTTTGTAACCCAGGCAAGAAAGATAGCAGGTTTCATCAGAGCTTCAGCTGTTCTGGGCCAGGCAACAACTGAAGAATGCTTTGGAGTCAAAGCTACAAAAACAGACAACTCAGATGCCCTTCTTTCAGATGCCCCACTGCTCTACAAAACCTGTTTGCCTTTTTTCACTCTCAAGAACTTTCAGGTAGCTACTTTTTAATATTTTGTCCTGAGTCATAGTTGTTATCTGTGGAAGGTTAGTGTGTTCAAAGCTCATTCTATCATACAAGGAGTGGAAACCACAAATATCTCAATTTTTTAAAAATCTCAAAAAACAATATATGTATATAATCGAACTTTAAATGGTGAACCACAGGCTGCCAAGTCTCTCTTTACCCACTTTAATCTCATTTTACCCAACCCTTTACAAGAGTCACATCGTGTTGGGTCTACTTATGATGGCCAATGAGTATCTTCTATTGTGCATTTCAGCTCACCCTCAAGCCTTCGTTTATATCTGATCTCTGCTTAGTAGGTCTTTGTTTCCTAAGAGCAGGGTGTGCATTGCTGGTAAACCAGATGACGTGAGGTGGCCGAGACACAACATTAGATAGCACTGAATCACAACTCTTCTGAATAAATCTGTTTGGTGCTAATACGCCTTTAACACCTCTAATAGTGGCTAATTTCCCCCTTTTCAAACATAGGCACTGCAGGTCTCATGTGAAGAACCTTCTCCAGGCAATAGCATCTAGCTAGAAATGAATAACATTATTTTGTTTACACTTGCTGTATTTTTAGAGTTACCTTCTATTTGTAGTGATAACTGTTTTCCATTTGTGATAATCATATGAAGTTTAATTTAAAAGTCAAATTCACAAAAAGTGAAATGATTATAAAATAATAAATGACAGTATTGGTCATATACAGATAAGAATAGGAAAAAGACTTGTAGTAGATTGGAGAATTCTAGTTGCTATAACAGATATCCCCCCATTTCCCAAATCTCTGTAGCTCAACACAACAGAACTTAATTCTTGCTCATGAAAATTCCAACTGGATGTTCTGATCTATCGTAGTTGTCCACGTGTTCATTCAGAGACTAGGAATGACAAAGTCTCTACCAAGTTCAACACATGAATTCTAAGATCACTTTGACCATGTCTGGCCAGCAGTCAGGGAAGAGAGAGAACACGCATGTCATAGAGTATGGCAGGTTTTTATTGGCCAGGCTTAGAAAAAAATGTAGATCCATCTGCCCACATTACACTGGCTAGAACTCAGTCTATGACCACACTTAACTCTCAGAAGCCAGGAAATGGGTCTAATTCTATGCCCAGGCGAAAGAGAGTCTGGGGTTTTGGTGAGCATCAAGTTCGGGAAACTGCACTAAAATCTGGGAAGCTCTGTACTAGGTTACGTTCCTTCAAAGCAGAGGGGAGGAAGGAGCCATCCTGTCTCAGAAACCTCCCTTTTGTAAGGATGACCCTGGATATTAGTGTCTCTGCTTCCTGTTCACCTTCTAGCCCCCAGTATTAGGCTTCTACCCAAGAAATGCAGAGACAGACAGGCCATCCTCAGAACTGTTCTCTCCACTTCAGCAGACTTCTCCCCACACAGGAACCTGGGGTGCTCACTCCAGCTCCACAGTGCTCAAGGCTCACGTCCCCCCATTTCCTTCCTAGCAGTCTGGTAATCACCATTTACCAATCCTGCCTCTCACCCTCTCCACAAAGTCTTTGCTATTGGAGAGTCCAATTAGCTAACCTGAGAAAGTAACCAGTGTTCACGGTAATTGGAAGCTCTTCCTCCCTTCCCTCCTGGGAAATTAAGAACATTTTACACAGTGGCTTCCTGGAGCTCACGATATTGTTTCCATTGTGGCCTGGTAAGATGCTACAACTGTGGCTCCTGCCTGGACCACCTCGGACCAGGGAGGGAGGGAGACCGACAGGGAGGGTGGGACCTTCCTGATGGGATGGCTGTCGCTACACCAACCCCTCTTCTTGGGTATCTGGCCTGTTCTAATTTGGCTACTCCCTCATGCAAGAAAGGGTGCCAGCTTTTTAAAAGCAGGACATGCCCCTCTCCGGGATTTTTCTTTGACCTCCACAGATCACAGAGGACTTAATTCAGGGTCTGACTTCTTTTCTGCTTGGGCTCAGTAAATGTAACTGAATCCAATTCAAATTACTGATTCATCACCACTGAGACATTAGCAGTGATTTAAATTGTGCCCTACATCTTCCTTAAAAACAGTATATTTTTAAACAATCAAGAATAGTTAAGTGTCAAAACTTTGTTCACTCCCAAAATGCTGCAATTAAACAGTCAACTCCTCACACTTGTCAGAGCACAGCGGAAGGCACCCATGGATGCTGGCCTTCACTGGCTCGTGACCGATGCTTGACACCCGCTATTTTAAATTCGCGAATTGTTGGCAGAGTGCATCAGCAGGCCAACATTTAAAGTCCCCTCCCCCATACGCTTCTATAAATATGCTTCAGAAGAGAAGCAGCCCCTGCAATGAACAAGTCTTTCACGAGTGTATCAATAAAATGCTATCCAGTGGAGAAGCCTTCTAATACCGAATCTTAAATCCACACTCCACACACTCACACCCTTTTAAGAAAAAATGTGGAGCACCTAGATTCAGAGACAGTTTCGATGGTTCCCCACAACGTTTTGTTTGTTCATTTGTTTGCTACACTGATTTTAAGAACAACACCATCTAAGTGGTCTTCTCAGCTGCCTTGTCCATTCCTGCAGAGCACGAGGTGCTGGAGCCAGAGGTTTGAGTCCTGGATTCACCACTTTCTAGCTATGAGATTTGGAGTAAGTCACTTTACATAATATTTAGGATTTGCTTTAAAATTCTCTACCCAAAAAATAAAAGGGAAGCAGGGGTGGTGACAGAGTAGGTGAAACAGGATGGCCAAAATATTGATGATTTATTGAAGATGGTTAAGATATAAGTAATTCATTCTATCTACTTTCATATTTGTTTAAAGTTTTTATAACTAATTTTCAAAGGACGCTTTTTATTATCTAGAGCATAAATAATTTTCCAAGTCCTTTTACAGAACAATCTTCTCTTCTATTCCAGAGATAAATGGTAGAGGACACATTGGGAATTCTATCCCTATTTTGCAGCACAATTTCTTTTCGGCTTCGCTGTTCTCAGATGTTAGTAATATAACAAGAAGGACTTTACCTTTTTTCCCTTCTACCATTCAGCTGTTCAGACCTCGGAAGAAATCAAATTCCCTGACGTGTATTTCACTGCAGTCCTTGCCTCTTACAGGCCAGTCGAGATCCTAGGTGTCTGTACATAGCTATAATTTGGTGTCATTCTCAGTGTTTGCTCTGAGATGTCAGCCCCTCGATACCTCCTCTTTCCAAAAGGGGAGCGATTGGAGGTGGGAGGAGGAGAGGACATGGGAAGGAATGTACCGCATTCCATTTCAAGCACCAACACACAGTTGTGTTTTTCTCCCGTTGACTCAACCTCTGGAGTGATCAAAACACAGATGCCACACCCACAGAGAGAGGAGACTAGGAAGGTGATGTGTTGGTTCAGTATATACTTTTCTTTTTCATCCTCACCTCAACTTTCACATGTAAGTAATGCACTGAGAGAAAAAGATGGTTTCCCACTGGAGCTCCAATAGCGCCAACATAAACTGCTGGTTTCCCCCCGAGTTATATTAATATTACTGACTCACGGGTGATCTCTGCCAAGGCTGAATATGATAATGTCAAAATTGTGTATACCAGGGAAAAGCTATTTGAAACACTTTCCCCAAATTATCATTTTTACTTTTATCCCAACAAAATCTGGACATCTCTTTTATTACTGACAGATCATATAAAATTCAGACTGTTTTCCATCATGGCTTTGAGAAAAAATGAACTCTGAATATAATTTTATTACTTGCTTCATATGTCTTCATCAGCTAAATTAACCTGGATCTGTTCTTTTAAATTATTTTAAGTGTAAAAACATGAAATCAGTTTGAATTTTATGGTAAAAATTTAATAATGATCACTGAAGTAAAGGTTAAAAATACATTTAGGGCTTCCCCAGTGGCGCAGTGGTTGAGAGTCCGCCTGCCTATGCAGGGGACCCGGGTTCGTGCCCCAGTCCGGGAGGATCCCACATGCCACGAAGCGGCTGGGCCCGTGAGCCATGGCTGCTGAGCCTGCGCATCCGGAGCCTGTGCTCCGCAGCAAGAGAGGCCACAGCAGTGAGAGGCCCGCGTACCGCAAAAAAAATAAAATAATACATTTAAACCAGCTAATATCAGCATCAGAAGAAGAGAAAGTATATAATGACAGTTCTAATTATTACTTTCTCTTGTTCTGCACTTCTGAAGAGCAGCAATCAAATCTCTGCTTAGACTTACGTGGAGAGGAAAATGTTCTGCACCTGCCATACAGATAGCGTTTCATTTCCTTCCCCTACAGAGAGAGGTTTACCTCCTTACACTTTAGACCAGGGTCAGCCTGGTGAATGCAAACTGTTTCAAGAGTAGCAGTGTCTCTGATGATTCAGGATGGTGTCCAACTACCTCTTAATTTCCATTCAATATGAACAAGTACAGAATTATCTTCCTAGCCTCTACCAAAATCAGTACAGGCTAAAGCGTGTGTTGGTTTCCATCCAAGCAGTACGCATGGACCAAGGGTATTTTCTGAGGGCAGGAACACCATCGTTCGCTGTCCGGGTCTTGGGCAAGCCCCTTTCTCTGAATCTCTGATTCTTTGCCTCTTTCTTTGGGCATTTATTGTGAAAACACTTTGTAAAATGTAAAGCATTCACTCACGGAACTTTTATGGGTCAACATCTACCTGTGAAAGCGCTAAGCCAGGCTGGTGGGTTGCCTCTGGGGAGATGGGTGCCTGTGGTAAAGACAGTGTGCTCACCAAATACTCCATCTGTCTGTCCCCACGCTTCCCAACCTCTTTGCGGTTAGGTTGGGCCATGTGATACTTCTGACCTATAAGCTGTGGGCAGAAGTGACTTGTGTCACTTTTAGGCCAAAGCATAGAAGAGCTGGTACGAGATCTTCTGACCGTGCCTTTTTCTTGTTGTGGGGACTGAAGGTTTGAGACACTAGAGCTACAAGGTGGTAAAGCTGCTGCCACCAGCAGCAACCCCTGAATGACTATATGGGGTACGACACCACCGCCAACTCTTGTTGGATGTGTAAAGTGAACAAAAACCAAATCTTTGTGTGTTAAGCCATGGGAAGATGGGATTATTTGTTCCTGCAACACATCTCTCCTATCCTGAATAAAATAACGTTTCAAGTCCAAAAACCTTAAAATGTTCACCTAACCAGCTTCACAGAACTCCAGACGCTTTACTTCTGCAACTTCCTCCCACACTGAGAGATGAGAAGGAGGGCAATGTGTAGGGAACGGCTCCATCACGGCACCCTGGCAACCGAGCACATCTCCAACCGGCCACGGGGGGCAAAGCTTATCTGCTGTCTGACCCAAGCCTTGGTAGGATGCCCTGCAATTCCTGCTGAAACGAAGGGAGATAAGCAGCCTTGTGGGGGGCTGTCACACGGCAGGTCCTCATCCACCTCCCAATCGGGTGGGAGCCCGCCACAAGGCCGTTTCCCAGCCCTCTCCCTCATTTCAATTGAATACAGGACTTTCCACCTCATGCCCCTACCCTGAAGGGAGGGCACAGCTACAGGCTTCCGCGTCTGTAACACTACTTGGCTGTAATTTAGAGATGGCTCCTCTAGGACAGAACGACCCACTGCCAGTGCCACCTGTCATCTGGCCCCTCCAGTTCAGTGTCATCCTGTGTATGGGACCAGGGAGGCAGGGCGCTGACACCACGCTGATCTCACTTTCACTGTCTAAGGGATACATGTCTGAAGCCATTTGAGCTCCTTGTGTCCTTAGGAGCCAAATCTATGGAAGTGTGGTGATCCAGTGCAGTAACTGCTCTACTATCCGCGACACTGCTGCTTGGGGACTGCTTGATCACTTAACACATTTAAAGGTAGCTTTTATGATAACTGGTTGCTGCTCAGATTCAGACAGTCGTGTGCTGGGGGACATCTCTCTCCTGTTTGAAAGAATGAAATGGCGCTCCACGCAGAACTATAAAACAGCTTTCCAATTTGAAGTTGGAGAACAAATGAGCCAGGTTGATTTCCCATCACTTTAGCCTCTTCAACATTTTTAAAAAGTTAGCAGAAGATTTACAAAAGTTAGAAAGCTCCAGCAACCCAGGTCCAGCTTCAGATGTTTGGTGGCAACACAAGGTGACAGAGTCTGAAGTGTGCTGAGTGGTGGCCACAGACTTTGGTGAAAAGTCCATAAAAGAAAGTCAGTACACTACCTCACAGGCAAGGGGGACAATTTGTGGCGTTTCATATTTTTGCCATTCTGATGAGCCAGAAACATATATCACAAGGATGAATCATTTCTTTCAAATTAAACAATCAGATAACGCTAAATTTCCTGAATATTAATAACCTGACTAGAACACAAATTCTCTTATTAACTAGTAGGCATCAGGAACTGTGTGAGAAAGAGGGTGTACAAAGACAAACAGGATTCCATCTTTAGATGTAAACCAAAAGGTCTACGAGACAGGCAATATTTCTGACTTGGCACTGAGATCCAGAAACACACCCTGGCTTGAGCCCTTGGATATGAGGAGACTTATAGTAACTTTGTGACTGGTAAACCTACTGTACTTATTAAAATGGTGCAACCACGCACAGCATTCTCTGTCGGCAATTACACAGTATAGCCATGCCCTGTGGTGCCACAGAAAATGGTAGTATAGTTTTGCTCCTCTCAAGTTTACAAATACCCTATTGGGAGTAAAAATCAACATGACATATTTTGATGGTTGTAAGGGAGAGATGTTCTCAGGAAGAGAAAGGGGGAAAATACCTCACATTATTTCTGGAAGAGACACATTATTTCCTTACAGGACTTGGAAATACGTTGCTTTAAAGATGATCCTGGGAGAAGAATGGTGAGGAGCAATCTGTACTTTTAGTGAAAATGGTGGTGGTGGAAGAAATGCTGCAGGCCGGTAAAAACCACAGAGCACACTGATAAAGCACTCAAATACCCATGTTTTTCTGAAAGAAATAACTAGTGTTCTAAGCAGAAAATGTTATCTTTAATTAAAAAGACATAGTAAGTGCTCTTATTATTCTCTCAACCACGAAGGTTCAGCTAGGTCTCTCTCCGTGCCATGCAAGATGCTAGGCAGAAAGGGTATGAGGACGAATAGGTACACGTTTGGCCAATCAGTGCCTTGGCGCTTTTAATGCCTTAAAGCTCTATTTCCTTGGAGCTT
This sequence comes from Phocoena phocoena, assembly GCF_963924675.1. Taxonomy (NCBI): domain Eukaryota; kingdom Metazoa; phylum Chordata; class Mammalia; order Artiodactyla; family Phocoenidae; genus Phocoena; species Phocoena phocoena. The sequence goes on from NC_089222.1 coordinate 50,763,444, forward strand.
CCTTGGTTCTTACAGTAAACCAGCAGTGCTTAGTTAAAAGGTTCTGGACTTCAGCAACCATTGAAATAATCATTGATTCAGGCAAGGATTCTTAATGGATGTCAAAAGCATTGGGTCAAAGTTTGGAAGGGAACAAGCGAGTCTCACGGTTCTCGAAGTATTACCCCACAGCTTACTTATTAATTACAAAAAGGAAAGGGAGAAATCTCTGCAATGGGGAAATCTAGTGGGTACCAGTTTAACCAAGGGATTGAACTCAGCACCACCAGTAATGGGACAAGCATTATGTGGTTCCTGATGTGATGCAACAGGAAGGACAGAATACTGTCTACATGGTACCCTCACAACATTAATTAACTTGAATCTAATCACAACGAAGAAAGCAGACAAATCCAGATTGTGGGACATTGCACCAGACAACTGGTGAGAACTTTTTCAACACTGCTGTTATAAAAGACAAAAAAAAAGTGGAGAACTATTCCAGATTAAAGAAGACGAAAGCAAGAGAACAACTACAGGCAATGCACGATCCTGGAGCAAACCAAACAGTTGTACAGATAATTATTTGAACCACTTGGGAGATCTAAATAAGGACCGTGTATTAAATGGCGATATATACTGGTGTCAGATTCCTTGTCACTTGATGGTTTCGTGATGACACAGGGATAGGTCCTTGTTCTTCGATGATAATGCTGAAGTACTGAGGGGGTAAAGGAGCATGGTGTCTGCAACTTAGTTTCAAATGGTTCAGGGGAAAAAAAGTGTGAATATACATAATTATACGTGGGAAGAGACACAAAGCAAAATTGATAAGATGAAAAGTATGTGGGTGTGCATTGTACTAGGTTCACAATTCTTCTGCTTAATTTGAAAGTTTCCATTAAAAATAAAGTAGGGGGCTTCCCTGGTGGCACAGTGGTTAAGAATCTGCCTGCCAATGCAGGGGACGTGGGTTTGAGCCCCGGTTCGGGAAGATCCCATGTGCCGCAGAGCAACTAAGCCCGAATGCTACAACTATTGACCCTGCTCTAGTGAGCCACAACTACTGAGCCTGCATGCCATAACTGCTGAAGCCCGTGCACCTAGAGCCTGTGCTCCACAGCAAGAGAAGCCACCACAATGAGAAGCTCATGCACAGCAACAAAGACCCAACGCAGCCAAAAATAAAAATAAATAAGTATGTATTAAAAAATAAATAAATAAAGTAGGAGAAAAATGTAAGAAACAGCAGCTTGCTGAGCTTGGGTTACAGCTGTGGGTCACAGAAATCAGAAAGGCTAAGGGGCCAATTGGACGAAGCCTGTGCTCTTGGCCTCACAAGCTCCTCTGTGACACGGTGGGCCTCATCTGAATGATGGGACAGTCCCCAGGCGCATTCCTACTTTGAAAGATGCTTCAAGTGCCATACCTGAAGAGAGTCATCTGTTTTACTATACCTACAGACTTAAAACAAGTATGCTTCAGAAAAGGGACAACTTCTCACTTATCTAGGCCAATGAAAACTTGCACAAATTCCACAACCAAATAGTGTGAAATGCTCAGTAACCCACTTCGAGGGCAGTGTTGGTTGAGCTTTGGGACAATGTGGGTGAGTGTGCCTATGCCCTCAAACATGCTCCCAACCAAGCCCTGGCTGAGGTAGGAACCTAAATATTAGACTTTAAAATTTTCTTTTCAATTATGAATTCTCTGCTGAATAGTCAATAAGAAATGCCTTAGGGCTTGCCTGGTGGCTCAGTGGTTGAGAGTCTGCCTGCCGATGCACGGGACACGGGTTCGTGCCCTGGTCCGGGAATATCCCACATGCTGCAGAGCGGCTGGGCCCGTGAGCCATGGCCGCTGGGCCTGCGCGTCCGGAGCCTGTGCTCCGCAACGGGAGAGGTCACAACAGTGAGAGGCCCGCGTACCGCAATAAAAAAAAGAAATGCCTTAAAATGCCGGCAGAAGTCCACATAGGAATGAATACACTATATGTTTCAAAGGAAAGTCATGAATTCTTTGTAAATAATCTTTCGGTACCTAAAGAGAAAAATCGAAAGATGTGATGTGTACATAAAGGAATGACAACTCAAGGTCCCACCTTCCACCCTTTCTCTGCCCTTTCATAAAGCCCTTTACACCTGCAGAAGACACTGAGATATTTCTACCCTACCGTCTCCATCTCCTCCACCAACTGCTCCACATCAGGCCCAAATCTCTCTTGCTCAGGTCATCTGGTTTCCTTCTCATTATCAACCAGTCTTTCCAGTTGCAGCTACATGATGCAAAGTCAGATTCAGCTTACGAAGTGATTGTTTTTCTTTACAGATTGTCTAGTACTCACATTATAAAAAATGCCTTTATAACAAAGGTAGTGGAGCTAACACCAATCAACACCAAATTCATAAAGTCAAAGTTTCTGTTTATCACACAGCTCAAAAGGAATATTCCTATTAAAATTGAGCATGATCATAATGACCCTTCCCTCATCTTTTATTGTCCAATAATAAAAAGAAAAAGGTAGTTCCTACTGGGAAAAAATTTGAAACTGGAGACAGCCCTCCTCTTTCATTTCTCCACACCAAAATTCCAGACTCTATTTGGCCTAATGTATGGCTTTAGCATTTTTGAAATGAATAATCTGTGATGTTTTACTTAACATTATGAAACACATTTCAGGTATCAAAGTATCTGACATCACTGTAGGACTAGAACGTATCCTTTCAATCAACATAAGGAAAAGTATTTTGTCAACAGCCCAACACATGTCCTTACTTTTCTAAATACATTATATATATATATACATATATGTAAATAGAATATGTTTCTATATAGAAATACAGAATATATAACATTTCAAAACATTCAGATTATAGGACTAAATGCTTGTCTTTCCATCAAAAATTTGGGGCTTTATATGGCACAAACTTTGTACTAAAAGCTTAGAACTAGGCACCCAAGGTCCAACTTACACATTTTTCCTTTGCTGTCTCCTGTCTGTCAAGCATGTGTATGGAACTATTCTTCTAAGACCAACTCTTCAGAAGCTAGCATGTGTGAGTAAACACCCTAGGCGTGGCTTCCTGGTTCCCCCTGAGTCTGGTAAAGGAGAATGTCATTGCTAGCCTGTGGTCTCGTCCCCAGGAGGAAGGCACCAGGACTTGCAGGATGATGTAGAGGGTAGACTGGATTTATGCAGAGGACCTGGAAGAGTCAAGCAATATGGACTCACGTTTTAGTTGAGGAAGCCCCAGGAGGAAGTGGAGCCTAAGCTGGACCTTGCAGGAGGAAAATCCAGAGGGGCATCGAGGTGAGAGGAATTATGTAAAAGGTGAGACAGAAAGAATACAGCATGGATGTCTGCAGGGAGGAGGCAAGCCCAGTTGGATGAGCATGCAGGAGTGGGAGAAAAATCCTTGCTCCATATGAGAGCCCTACTGGGAAAGCAAAGGCGTATGCATGACAGTGGGGCTAAGAAGGATGGGGTCGTGGGCAAACTTAAGTAAGAAAGGGGCTTGGAACAACGTGAACAAACACTTAACAGCATCTTAACTTAGGTTAAGACAACTTAGGTTAACGGCGGTCTTAGAGAGCTAAATGTGACCTTGCATTAGTGTGGCCATTATACAGCACATATGGTGCTCTTGTTTTCCTTCTTTCTGTTCAACAAGACCACGAAGAAAAGGGCCACACTGAGTGGAAATTTGGAAATTCATCTGGAACTCTTTCAATAACTTTCCATCACAGATCTGATAGTGTAGAGTAGAAAGCAACTGTTAAATTAAGAAGACAGGTTATAGATGCCAGCCGTGCCCCTCAGGGCGTGCTAAATGACTTGTTATCGGATTTAAAGCAGAAAAAATAAGCAGATGAAATTTTTAAAATCTTTCCATTTCAGTGATCAATGGTGAGACTGTTAGACATTTGGACTCAATTTGAACCAAAAAAAAAAAAAAATTATTTTTGGATGCCAAGTGTCTCGCTCAAGTGGATTTTCATGAAACAGTGAAATGACAGGGCCTAAATGTAAATACCACCAAAGCCCAGGAAACTAGAAAGAAAAACAACCAGTAGGGAAAATTTGCTCTCGGTGGTTAGACCCAGCAGCAGTGATTCCCAGCAATTCCATGCTCAGCTTTTCTTGAAATAACAAACTCTTTAAAGAGGGAAGGCATGTGTCCTGTCCTGGTGATGGGGAAATCTCGGCCAGCAGCAATGGGAACTGACTGGGTAGATTTAGCAGACACAGGCCCTAAGAACAAAGTCAACAGTGTGCTTCATGTTTTAGGGAGATTCATCTGTGCATCTTCAGAAGAAAGACTGACAGTGGGAATCAGGGCCACAGTCAGAGGTCGACTAGAAAAAAGGCAGCTAGTGTCAAAAACATCTGCCTTGGGGGTGGGATAGGTAGGGTGGGAGGGAGACGCAAGAGGGAGGAGATATGGGGATATATGTATATGTATAGCTGATTCACTTTGTTATACAGCAGAAACTAATACACCTTTGTAAAGCAATTATACTGCAATAAAGATGTTAAAATAAAATTTAAAAAATCTGCCCTAATGCCAAACCTTCCTTTGCATAAACCTTCAAACCACGTTTCCTAATTCATTCTTTTGGCCTTTGAACTCTTCAGACACAGAAGTCTAGGCTTGGTGCTGGGGCGAGGGCGTAGTGGGGACAGACTTGCTATTCCGCGCTATCTCTCTGGGGAGAACCCAGAAAGCTGGAAGAGCTTGGCAGGTGACGGTGATCAATCCAAACCCTGCCTCCAGGCTCATCCACATAAACCAGGACTTGGAGGGAAGGCCTCTTCTTAAATACTCCCCAGTCTGGCGACCACACACACATTCCATGTTCACTTACTCCCAGGGTCAAGAAGTTGCTTATGATATATGACGAAAATACATTCTCTCCACTCAATTGACTTATAAATCTAATTTAACATGTTTAAAAACAATCGAAAAGTTAGAAACCATGGAATTGTTTTCTTTTGTTACTGTTGTTATTGTTGAGTTTTCTTTCTTTTTTTACTACCAGCAGTTCCAATGCCGGACCACAAAGCAATTTGTGAAATTCAACCTTCTTTACTTTTAACCCTTCACACAAAGTTATTCATTTTGGAAAAAGAAGTGAATGATAGTTTACTGAATTAGTACAATCACCTCAAATTGAGTGTAAATGGCTATTATGTCGATGGTGTAGAGCCGTTCTCAAAGTGGTTTGGGGACCTGTGAGGGTCTCTGAGACCCCTTCCTTTCTGGGGTGGAGGGGCAGGGGGGAAGAAGGGTCCGTGAAGTCAAACTACCTATGGTGTAACTTGCCTTTTTCACTCTCATCTTCCATGATTGTACAATGGAGTTTTTCAGAGGTTACATCCCTCCAGATGATACCATCACTCTATAATAAATAATCAATAATAAGTAATGATTTATTATTTAAATTTTTTTTGCAGTATAGTTGGTTTACAATGATGTGCCAATCTCTGCTGTGCGGCGAAGTGACTCAGTTACACACACACATTCCTTTTATATATTCTTTGCCATTACGGTTTATCACAGGATATTGAATATAGTCCCCTGTGCTATACAGGACCTTGTTGTTTGAAATGGCTGCCTGCATATTCTTGTACTTTAAAACTCCTCATTGTATTTTATAAATTCCCATTCTTTGATAACACAATAAACACTGACAGGTAAAACCCACATAAACAAAAGCTTTTTGGAGTCCTCAATAATTTTTAAGAATGTAAAGGGATTCTGAAACCAAATTTTATAAGGGGTAAAAGTCTTATTAAGAGAGCCCTTTCATTCAGAATCTAAGTAATAACTTTGTAACATGGTGTCACACAAGCAGCTGGGTGTTTAAAAATAAAAAAACGTAAACATCCTTGAACTTTTGTCCTTTAAGTGGTAGAATTCCAGCGATCTCTAGCTCTTACCACTATTTGGCTTTTTCCTTGCCTGGAACTGCTTTTTCTCCTCTTGGGGAGAAGGCATTCATCTAATTCACCGTCCACTGTTCCTCCATTCTGTTCTTACAAATAAATCCTTTTTTGAAATGCTATCTCCATGGTCATTCGCTGAAGCTCGTAGTCACATACTTCCTTGCCTATTACTTAACTTGTCCCCGTTGTAATGATCACCTTTACTTCTTTACTCATTTTTCACGATTATTTACAATTTATCTGCTCTTTTTAAAATGTTAAGTGATCTATCACAAAAGATACACATTACTGCCTCTCCTATAATGTCTTTCCCATAGCTCTCTGCCTGGCAAACTAAAAGGTTCCCCTGTGCAGCCCTGTGTTAGGTCTGGTATGCTTCTTCTCCCTCGACAGATGGTGGGTCAGGGCTTGATGGAATACAGACTCTGTTGAACTTAGTTTTTGTTTACATACAGGGTTTCAGCCCACCATGATTTTGAGATTTATAGGTCTTTTTCTTTCCCTTATAATTAGCACAGAAAATACGTTTGATGACTGAATCAGTTAATGAATATAGGACTGTAAATTTAGAAATTAAAAATCTGAGAAAGAGAAAAGGGGAAGCAAATGAGCAAAATAATAAAGTTACAATTACTACTTATACTGCGTTAAATCTGGTTCTCACCTTCCTGAAGGCTAAGAGAGAAAAGAAAATAGGGGTTTGACTTTATCTGTTCCACTCCCCCATCTAGTAGAATAGGTGTTTAATAATTACTCCTCGTAAACTGATGCCTCTTCTCAAGGGACAAAATTTGAATTTTCTGTTCAATGATATATTGGGTATCACTAAAGATGCTCCGCAGGGCAGGTGGGACTTCTGAAGAAACCTCTGTCACCCATTTCTAAAGACGGAATTGAACTTTGGACTTTCCGTATTACAACCTCTCTTTCCCTTCAGGATGAGTTTAATGATAAAAATAAAGTTACTTCACCAAGGGAAATGAGACAAGTTTATTGAGAGGAAATGCATCGAGCATAGAAAAGTGAGGTAAATAGCTAGGATGGAAAATAAGGAATTTTGCTTAATTTCTTTAACTTTTTTTTTGAGAAATTTTCTCAATTCCTTTTCCTGTTATACACTATTATTAAGCAATCTCAGGTTACATATTACTATTTATTACTTAAATAAAGCTTGTCTTTTCAAGCATTATGATAAAAATCTACTAGTCCCTCATCTTTTTTGCTGTTGTTGTTTACGAGCATGACTTGCCGTTTTATTGTAAGTAATTGTTAAGTACCCACTTTTTTTTTTAACATCTTTATTGGAGTATAATTGCTTTACAATGGTGTGTTAGTTTCTGCTGTATAACAAAGTGAATCAGCTATACGTATACATATATCCCCATATCTCCTCCCTCTTGCATCTCCCTCCCACCCTCCCTATCCCACCCCTCTAGGTCGGTCACAAAGCACTGAGCTGATCTCCCTGTGCTATGCGGCTGCTTCCCACTAGCCATCTATTTTACATTTGGTAGTGTACATATGTCCATGCCACTCTCTCACTTCGTCCCAGTTTACCCTTCCCCCTCCCTGTATCCTCAAGTCCATTCTCTACATCTGCGTCTTTATTCCTGTCCTGCCCCTAGGTTCTTCAGAACCTGTTTTTTTGCGGTACGCAGGCCTCTCACTGTTGTGGCCTCTCCTGTTGCGGAGCACAGGCGCCGGACGCGCAGGCTCAGTGGCCATGGCTCACGGGCCCAGCCTCTCCGCGGCATGTGGGATCTTCCCAGACCGGGGCATGAACCCGTGTCCCCTGCATCAGCAGGCGGACTCTCAACCACTGCGCCACCGGGGAAGCCCAGAACCTTTTTTTTTTTTTTTTTTTTTTTTTAGATTCCATATATATGTGTTAGCATACGGTATTTGTTTTTCTCTTTCTGACTTACTTCACATTGTATGACAGACTCTAGGTCCATCCACCTCACTACAAATAACTCAATTTCGTTTCTTTTTATGGCTGAGTAATAGTCCATTGTATATATGTGCCACATCTTCTTTACCCATTCATCTGTTGATGGACACTTAGGGTGCTTCCATGTCCTGGCTATTGTAAATAGAGCTGCAATGAACATTGTGGACATGACTCTTTTTGAATTATGGATTTCTCAGGGTATATGCCCAGGAGTGGGATTCTGGGATGTATGGTAGTCCCTCATCTTATATGTTGATAAGCAGAGGGAAAAAAGGCTGATGCTGCTCTTTGGAACAGTTGCTACAAGCACGAAGCAAAAATACTGACCTTTTTATTTCCTTCCAGGAATATATCAAGCTCTTATGAAACACGTGTTCTACCCATACCATCCAACTATCATGATGTTTCCCCAAATGTGTGTATCTTTCTACTCAAAGTGACCCCCCAAATCCCAATATCCACTCACCACTCCCACTCATGAAAATTTTGGAAGGGTGGTAGTGGGGAGATGTAATAGAAAGGTACACTGCAAGCTTTATTCACAAATATAAAAGCATGTTCTGACAGCAGAGAAAAATATTTTTCAATTCAGTGAATTTCTCACCCAAATCTTCGTAATATGAGAAAAAGAAAACTCGTATCATAATATATGATGAGAACCTTTCTGCTGATTAATGTTTTGTGCAAGGTGTTTATGTGGCATTTTTATTATCATCATTCACTGCCTCAAAGATGAACTGTATTCCTCCTGCACACTTCCCAGAAACCTCCAGGGAAAACAGGAGAAACAAGTTCCCTAAGTAAGTACCTACTATGTGCTAGGAATACCACACATATTGTCATTTCCGCTCCGTAACCACCTAGGAAGTATGCCTCACCATCTGTGGTCCATAGATGAAGAAAATGATGGTCACAAGAGTTAGATAACACGCTCAAGATCATACAGAGAAGTAAAGGGAAACCAGCATTCAATTGCAGGTCTATCTGATTCCAAGACTCGTGCTGGTTCCTCCATACTAGGCTGCTTCCTGGGAGCAACCTCTTAATATAAAGAACCTTCCCAGTCCCAACTAACAATTGTCACTGGCCATCTGGTTCTACAAGAATAAAGTCACTAGCCACTGTAGTCGCTGACCTTCAACACACCCTGAAAGGAGTTCAAGGTGGAGATCAGGAATGAGGCACTTTGCGCTCTGGGAAAAACTTGCAGAAGAGGCCTTCAGATAGATAGATATTTTCAGGAGAAGATTTTATGAGCCCAATTTCTTGCATCTTCTCATATCTAGAAAAGCACTAAAGTCATTAACGGAGACATCTGCTCCTCGTGACTAGAGCAAGCTTCTGCCAAAATATGTGCCTGATTGCACATATACCCCCTTCACTAAAATCACATATATACTGACCACCCACACTAGCTCTTTGTAGCAGTTCCTCGGAGCTATCTGAGAGGCTGTCTCCCAGGCTACAGTCCTCATTTTGCCCCAAATAAAACTTAATTCATAACTATCACGTTGGGCGTTTTTTTTTTTCAGTCGACACCAACAACCAAACATGTGTCACTTGACACCAGCTGACCCAGAAATAGTGATTGTAAAGGTTCTCCAAGCATTTTCCCCCTGGCTTTCCCTGTGATTTTAACAAGTTCTGTTAAGTGGAACAATACATCAAATAATACCTGTTCTTTACAAAGGAATTTAGAGAACAAAACCCATCTTTTATATTGTGCTCTTTCCTCATCATCTTTGCTGCAATTTAGATAAGCAAAAACTTAGCCACCTGGATTTTTATAGCTGGGTTGGAAGGGGCAGGAAAAATTTCAGGAACTAACGTACATGCAAGTCCAGAAAGTGCCAAAGCCCCCAAGAGTACCTGTGATTTCCCCCAGAGCATGGAGAGGGAAGGTGCCCGCACACGGTGGGCAGGGTGTCTCCGAGAGTGCAGCCCTTCCTCAGGAAGCTACCTGCCCACACACCACCCGCTGGGCTGAGGGGAAAGGAAGAGGGAGGGGAGACATTTTGCGGCACTGATCTGCATACCTTCAGCTGTCCCTAGAGGCCACTCCTGATCAAAAAAGGCCAGGTAATGCTTGGCATACATGATTTTTAAAATGTGTGCACAATTGTATATCTGTTATGTTTAAAGTATGGGTTAAAAAAAAAAAGACTAGAAGGAAATACATCAAAAGGTTAACAAAAGGTTATACCAGGATATTGGGATTACCAATGGTGAGTTCCTTCTGTATTTTTCTTCTTCTTCCAAAATTATCAGAAAATGTTATTTTTATAACAAGGAACATCTATGTAACTATATGTGGTATGTAGCATTTTAAATATTTCCATTTTCAAATTTTAAAAAACGCTGCAACTAGAAGGTGGTAGCTTGACTATCTAGAACAGCTGCTCTGTGATGGGTCCCAGAAAACGGAAGTCAATCAGAGGATTTAACTGCTACAGACACAAACCACCTAGGACGTGTTTGCCCAAACTGCCCTTTTCTTGGTGGGTACCCAGTAGGTCAGAAGAGCTTCTTAACTGAATGCTTTCAACCTTTTGTCCCAGGACTCTTCCTTTACTGGAGGTCTCCTTTCTGTTTCATTGTCAATTTTCACGTTTCTAAAATATATCCAGTAAACTTACCAGTTTCCTTCATCTATGGTACTGAAACTTAATAAACTGCCCCACTTTTTTCCAGCAGGAACGGCGCAATGCCCAGTTCATTCATTCTGCAGCATCACCGATGTGTCTCTGACAATACTAACTACTTTGGCTTTCACAAGATGCATACTCCTGAATTCTGGCTTGTGGCCCAAATCCAGCAGCTCCCATGTGGGTCACTTCCTTGAGTATCCATGGCAATTACTAATGCTTAAAGACGAGGGTATTGGACCAGAGTGCCATTAAATGTACTTCTGACCTTCAAGATCTTATGTGCTTAACTTCTCCGAGTGGATCCTGAATGCTCCCAGCACGCTACACAGAATAAGAGATTACCTTCCAGGAAACAGGCTTTGCAATCATGGAGACAGTGTTTTGAAAATGAAGGAAGTTAAGAACACAAATGTTTAGAAACTACTCAAGAGATTTTTACCAGCAGGTAGTTTATAAATTCAAAACCAGGAATATTGCCTCTAAGGATTTCAGCTTGTCCAATTTTGAAAAATTTATCTTTGTCATTATTTGTGGCGCTGTTTACCAACTTTTAGCTTCCCCCTCCCAAAAAAAAAAAGAAAAGAAAAAGGCTAGAATTACATATAGCTAAAACATCACAGAACAGTAGAGCTGGAAGGGAATTCAGAGACCCTCAACTTCAACCAGCTCGTTTTAAAGATTAGGAAAATTGTGGATTAAAAAATGTGGAGAGATTAGGTGACTTGATGAAGGACACACAGACTGAGTGGCAGAGAGGGTCCCAGAAACAGCTTACTGCTGTTTTCCTTATCTACCAATCCTAGAAAGTAAAATCTATAATTGCTCCTTTTGTCATTGGAGGGATATGCCATAAGAGAGTATTCTTGCACGTAAAAATAATTCCAACAGCATGATGTTCACTAATAATAATAAAAGATTAGTGTATTGTGGGCTTCCCTGGTGGCGCAGTGGTTGAGAGTCCACCTGCCAATGCAGGGGACACGAGTTCGCGCCCTGGTCCGAGAGGATCCCACATGCCGCGGAGCAGCTGGGCCCGTGAGCCATGGCCGCTGAGCCTGCGCGTCCGGAGCCTGTGCTCCGCAACGGGAGAGGTCACAACAGTGAGAGGCCCGCGTACAGCAAAAAAAAAAAAAAATTAGTGTATTGTGAAATAATAAAAGATGTAGCCATGCTTCCTCAAAGCAGGGTTCTGGCTTCAGGGAGAAGTGAGAGAGAAAGGGTACCAAAATTTAAACAATGAGGAAAAACACACATACACAAAGAGTAGATCCATCCCCCTGAGAGCTGCAATCCCATCACCCGAATCTTGAGAATAAACATGATAGAAATTCTCTCTTGAAAATGTACTCCCTCTGATAAATTATTTATTGTACGAAATTAACTGCTCAAGGACCATTCCTTTCTGTTGGTGCTGTACCGTGGTCCCGAGAACTGGTCTTCATTTGTTATGTGTACTATCACCTGACATGTGGGAGGCCGCATAGGAGGTGCTGGGGTGGGAGTGGGTACGTGGAGGGAGACTCTGGCTGCAAGTTAACTTAAATATCCTATCCTGACTGTTTTAGGTGCTCAATAAATGCTGAAGGCTTGGTGTCATATCACAGTATTTTCATCATCTTGCAGATGAGGAGTAAAGAACATAAGGAAAATGAGTCGCACTCTCCAGAGTAAGGGACCACTGCGTTCTCTGTTGCTAGAGTCACCTGACAACACTACCCCTTGATGCAGCCTGTAAGCTCCGGGCGTCAGGGATTTCCAGATTAGGAGACTCGACTTCAGCCTTATCCCTCTGTTCGAAGAGCCACAACGGTGACCAGTCTTGCCCCATCTGGATACGACCCTGCGACCTTCGGCTGGCACCTCTGAGCAATGGTCTCAAGAGAAGAGCCTGTGAAAATATCTGACTCGATTCTTCATGGACAACAAGACTAGGAGATCCATGTAGAGCTAAAGGCTGACCTGAAAGTTCTCCAGGCTGGCACTGCCATTCTGTTCCTGCCCCTGTGTGACTTGCATGGGGACTCACCGCAGAGTTCCATGGTTATGGTCCTAGATATATTAAAAGGGAAGTGGCTGCTAAAAGTCAGGGGATTCCTGGCCTAACTCAGGAATTTCTAGGAATTTCACTCATTCATTGACTCATTTATCTGATCACTCATGAAAGAGATGGTTCCTGCATGCCCACTGGGAGAGTTTGGTTACCTGTCCTCCCAGGACTCAAAATCTACTTGGGAAAACACACACAGACAAAATTTCATATAATAAAGTGAAATGGAGGGACTTCCCTGGTGGCGCAGTGGTTAGAATCTGCCTGCCAACGCCGGGGACACAGGTTCGATCCCTGGTCGGGGAAGATCCCACATGCCACGGAGCAACTAAGCCTGTGCACCACAACTACTGAGGCTGTGCTCTAGAGCCCACAAGCCACAACTACTGAGCCCGCGTGCCACAACTACTGAAGCCCACGCTCCTAGAGCCCATGCTTCACATCAAGAGAAGCCACTGCAATAAGAGCCCGTGCTCCGTAATGAAGAGTAGCCCCCGCTCGCCGCAACTAGAGAAAGCCCGTGTGCAGCAAGGAAGACCCAATGCAGCCAAAATTCAAAATAAATAAATAAATAAATAAAGTGAAATGGAGATGTGTAAGACTTGAGAAGGTCATGGAAGCTTTACAGACTTGGCGTTGCGATGGATCAAGAGTTAGAAGGATTCAGGAGGCAGAAGGAGTTGAAGGGCCTCCAGGCAGAAGAAGGTGGGATAGCACTTCAGATTAATGAACATCTGATTAGTATAGCTTTCAATTGTCACTGAACATCTTGGTCCTTTCATTGTTCTTCCTTCACAAATAAAACAAAATTAAAATATCATGAATTCCTGAGGACTATGGAATTCAAACAACAACTGTAAAATGCTGTGAAAATATAAAATGAAACACAAATTCTAACAACTCATTAATAATAACCAAAAAAAAAAGTATAATTGCTGCTTTATCCTAAAGTGAGCCATTCAACTGGAGGGACAAACACAAATTGTCTGAGGAAGCAGGGGATGGAGACATAAGGACTAAGATTCTACTTTGGAGGGAGAAGGGGTAGAGCTACTATTTCAACATATAATGATTTTAGCTTTTTATATTCCCTCACTAGGGACTTCTCTCGTGGTGCAGTGGTTAAGATTCCACACTCCCAACACAGGGGGCCCAGGTTCAATCCCTGGTCAGGGAACTAGATTCCACATGCACACCGCAACTAAGAGTTTGCATGCCACAACTAAGGAGCCCACATGCCGCAACTAAGGAGCATGCCTGCCGCAACTAAGGCGCATGCCTGCCACAACCAAGACCCAGAACAACCAAATAAATAAAATAAGTAAATAAAATAAATATTAAAAATAAATAGATAAGTAAATAAAACTGTTCTGAATAATAAAGTTTATTAAAAAATAAAATAAAATAAGTAAGTTCCTTCACTAGCCACAGTGACAAAACACACTTTATTTCTAAAGACAGAGCCCTGTGGGCAATTAAGTAATTCAGTTCAGCCTCCTCAACTGATGATGATGTTAACTGTGAATTCACATTTTTTACTCCTAAAAGAGAGGTGGAACAGAAAAAATATCCTGAACTCACCCTGGTCTTTCAGCATTGAACACAGCAAACACAATACTCTTCATTCATCCAATCATTCATCCAAATTCATTCGTTTACCCAACATTACTGCGTTGGGCCCTAGTTCATATGAACTTCCCTCTATGAGAGCACATTCATTTTCTTGGGCTGCCATAACACCTTAACACAAACTGGGTGGCCTAAAACAACAGAAATTTATCCTCTCACAGTTCTAGAGGCTAGAAGTCCAAAATCTAGGTGTCACCAGAACTGGTTCCTGCTGGAGCTTCTGAAGGAGAATCTGTTCCCTGCCTCTCTTGCAGCTTCGGGTGGCTGCCACCACTCCTTGGCATTCCTTGGCTTGTAAACTCATCACTCCAATCTCTGCCTCTGTCTTCACGTGGTATTCTCCTCTGCATCTGTGTCTTTCCTCCTCTTCTTATTGGACACCAATCATATTGGATTATGGCCCAACCTTATCAGGTATGACCTCAACTTAGCTTGATTACATCTGCAAAGACCCTATTTCCTAATAAAGTCGTATTCGTAGGTACTGGGGGGTAGAACGTACACACATCTCTTGGGGAGACACAATTCAACCACAACAGAGAGTGTGTACCCCACTACAGGGTCATAGCTGGCTTATCTTATTGCCTTCTCTACCAAGCAAGAGGCTGTCACTGATGTTAAGGAGATTACAGTCTAGAGAGACAGAGATATACAAATCTCTCTGTCACCCTTGCTCTTATCCCAGGTGCAGTTTTAGCTCTGTGAGTTTCATTGTGTCCTTACTGCCCATCTCTGCCTTAACACCGTAAGCTCCCAGAGCACAGGCACCACGTCTATTTTCTGCTCTCCGTTACATTCCCATCTCCTTGCACAGTTCCAGTAAGCATTCAGGAAATAATTGTTGAATGAACGGATGGGTGGGTGAATGAATTAATTAAATACAAGCAGGAATGACAGAAGCCTATACAGGTAGTAGTGATACACACAATAGGCCCACAACGAGGAACAGAAAGGAAGAAATAATTGATTCTGATTAGTAGGACTGCGGAAGGTTTCATGAAAGAGAAGGCATTTAAACTCAGTCTTGTGGGATTAGTAGAATCTCATAAATGGATAAGGAGTAAAATTTATTCTCTACTGACCAAACAGTATGAGCAAAGGCCTTGAGATATAAAGCATGGTCTTCAGGGGAACAGCTAATAGACCAGATAAGTTGAAGCAAAGGGTACCTAAAGGATGTGAAAGTACTTGGGATGAAAAGCAGATGAAAGGCAGCTCATAGAGGCCTCTGAGCACAGGCTGTTCTGAGTGCAATAAGGTGCCACTGATCTTTGTTAAAAAGGAAATGATGCAATCCTACCTGTGCTTCAAAAGGAAAAAATATATAGATATGATTCATGCTTATATCCTCTCTTTATCCTCCTGCCTAAGTGATAGTTCTTATATTACTACAAGTAGTATTTTATATTTAACTGTGAATCTACTATGTATTTCTTTGCCTAAAGAACTAAGAGTTTTACATAAGTGATTACATTTTATAGTTATTAATTACTTATATCACTTATATTATTTTATTATATAAACTATACAATTATATATCATTTATAATTAAAAGATCATATCTGAGAAGTACTTGAATAGGGTGATGTCACAGATCCTAAACCTCTCCTCTCAGGACAATAACCTGGAATTGAAAGCCCAGGTGAAGATGGATTTTTCTATCAAAGCAGTAAGAAGACCTTTCACCTGTAGCAAAGTATTCCAACTTCTGAATCAAGACTGATTTTTTTCCTTTGGTTTGCATTTGAGCTTGGCAAGCCCACAGACCAATAACATTCACATTTGAGACAGAGTGGGGCTGCCATCTGTTGTTCTCTCCACGAAGCACCAGGGACCCCACATCTTACCACTGACATCTGGAGAGCAGCCAAGCACCATTACAGTGGGACCTGAAGGAGACACCCCAGTTACCCATGGAGATCTGTTCAGCGGCTGAAACTCTGCCAAATGAAGAGATATTTATTTATGGTCTTGCTGCCTCCAAAGGTCTTTGGTAATAATGCAGACATTCTTAGATAGAAGTATTCAACCATTCACCTATAAAGGAATTCATGATATGGAACTGTTAACCAAGAGAAACAGCTACCCACAGAGAATCTCCCCCAGCCAGCAAGTTCTGCTTGAGCAAATGGGGCATCGGGTGCGTGCAGAGGGTCTCGTAAGCAAGATGGAGATGGCATGAAGGAGAAAGACAACTCATTTCATCCTCAAACCCTACAAGGCAGGCACCAGAATTTCTAATTTACAGTCATCTCTTTGTTATTTAGGCTCCAAGACAGGGTCAGAACTGTGTTTATCTGTCTCATGCTGGTATTTAAGTCTTAGTGCTATGCTAGCACATAGTTAGATGTTCAATAAATGCGAGCTGTCAGGCAGGAGGGTGCCAACTCCACGGTACTCTGAGCACATTTCTCTGACCTCGCGCATACCCACTACATATATTAAAATTATGCCTATGATTCTACCTCTCCCACTGGACAGTAACCTCCCAAAGAACAGTAACCTCCCAAAGAAAAGAAAAAGTGCTTGCTTATTCCTAGTATAGTGCCTGACATTTAGAAAGTGTATAATTCTTGAGCTTCAGTGGGCTTAGATAACTTACACGAAGTTAAATAGCTAATTAACAAGAGGCTTAGGTTTGAGCTAGGTCTGTCTCCACCTAAAACCTATGTTTTTTCCTACTACATTGTTTGGCCTAAACCTGGCCACATGAAAGGATTAAGATATCTTTGGAAACAGGTTAGCCATTGTACTCCAACCTGGTAAGACAATCTGTATAATTATCTACTATGAGTGTTTCAATTATTTAATGTCTAGTCAAAATACAAGCATAGCACAATTTAAACATATGCAAAAACAAATACATCCCAAACACTGAGTCCAAGAAATCATTTTCCAAAATATAGATTTTTAGGTACTAATGTTCCTAAATTTCTGTTTAAGAAGGATAAGTTTAGGGAATTCCCTGGCGGTCCAGTGGTTAGAACTCCGTGCTTCCACTGAAGGGGGCGCAGATTCAATCCCTGGTCAGGGAACTAAGATCTTGCAAGCCACACGGCGTGGCCAAAAAAAAAAAAAAAAAACCACTAACTTTAGGTGGACATAGAAAGTTTTAGAGAAATTCAAAGCAAAAAAAATTTTTTTATTTAGTTATTTATTTATATTTTTGCCTGCGTTGGGTCTTCGTTGCTGTGCATGGGCTTTCTCTAGTTGAGGTGAGCGGGGCTACTCTTCGTTGCAGTGTGCGGGCTTCTCGTTGCGGAGCACAGGCTCTAGGCGTGCAGGCTTCAGTAGTTGTGTCATGCGGGCTCAGTAGTTGTGGCTTGTGGGCTCTAGAGCGCAGGCTCAGTAGTTGTGGCCCACAGGCTTATCTGTTCCACAGCATGTGGGATCTTCCCGGACCAGGGCTCGAACCCGTGTCCCCTGCACTGGCAGGCAGATTCTTAACCACTGCACCACCAGGGAAGCCCCAAAGCAAAAAAATTTTTAAAGTCAATTCCTATTTTATGTATAATCTAGTTCTTATTAGGAAATATTGTAAATTTCCTCTTCTAACCCATTCTCCTAAAACTCCCAGCCATGTTCTCACTCAAACAAAGACAGATTAGAATAACTCTTCAAAGCTAATTATTTTTAAACTGCAGTTTCTCCCATGGCCTATGAACTTTATCCTTTTGCCAAAAGACCAAAATAATTTTTAACTGAAAAAAGCAACTTCTAAAATGCACTAGACTTCTTTTATAAACTCTCAAATTAAGACACCTTAGTTTAGGCACTTATGCAATATATTTCATTCTAGTGGACTCCAAAAATTAACATTGTACCTACAAATATCCCAATAATATGAGTGTAAAAGAAAATTTATACTAGACCCATAATGTTAAAAATTACATGTAAAAAACATCAGGAAATAAATTCTGTCTTGAGGAATGCTTTACACTTTTTACGTTAGAGTTTTACAGGCTAGGCAACATTCTGTAATTTTTAAGAAAATGTTATCTCACTATTGGGCAAGAATTCTCCCCCGTTGATCTCTAACCACAGTCTGGAAAAAATTAAGCATGAAGACATGTTAAAATGACAGTTAGGGTTGTTTTTCCCACTATTGATAAATTAACAAGTCTAATTGTTATGGTTTATAAAACACACATTTATCATCTTTTCTTGGAATAGTTGAAAAGTTTTGGGAAGGTTTTAGGAAAGAGTTCCAAAACAAGATATTCAGTGAGCTTGGTTGGTTGGCTGGTTGACTAGGTAATTGGCTGGTTGGATAAACAAATTTTAAGCATCCATCTTGGATTCCTGAACCAATAAAATGGAATTCTGAACAGTTGATTAGAGAATCAAGTTTCTTAAAACTCCTTTATAGCTTCAGTTTCTCAAGGCATTCAGTGAAATGCACTGGGACCTTCTTAAGGTACCAGAAGTTAACAAGGAAAATGCCCTAAAAAGATCATTAAGAAATCCTCCAGGGACTTCCCTGGTGGTCCAGTGGTAAAGAATCCGCCTTACAATGCAGGGGACGCAGGTTCAATTCCTGGTCAGGGAACTAAGATCCCACATGCCGCAGGGCAACTCAGCCCGCGTGCCACAACTACTGAGCTTGCGCCTCAACTAGAGAGAGAAAACCCACACGCCACAACTAGAGAGAAGCCCGTGCACCACAACGATGATCCCGCATGCCGCAACTAAGACCCGACGCAACCAAAAATAAATTAAATAAATAAATAATAAATAAACCTTTAAAAAAAAAAAAGAAAAGAAATTCTCCAGAAGGTCATAACCACCTTGCTGTATATATATGCCAACTACCCTAATAGATATTCCGATGCTGCCTTCCAGAAGCATCAATTTGAGAAGACAAGGTGTCAAGTATCTCCTTACAAGGACAATCAGTATTCTAAATACTGAAATTTCAAACATCTATTCTTACCAAAATTTGTAGGGATTCTGAGAAGTTTAAGAATAAAATGACTCTGAAAGCATCAGAAAGGACAGTCAATCCTGTGGCTACTCACTAAGTATTTGACACCCAGTGCCTGCAAAAGAACCTCATTCCCAGAGGAAGTTGACCTCCCTGGTATATTTGCTCTCTTACTACTGATCAAGCCAGAGAAAAGGGGGCCTTCCATGAGCCCCCTGGCTTCTTCCACATTGACCTGTTACACCTGAGCAGCTTACCTGTTCTTTAATTAGCAGGCAGAGTTAATAGAACAAAGATGTTTTGATTTAAATTTGCTAGCTAAATATCCATGATGACATTCTAATATGACTTGTCTTCTGTCTATAGAGTGACTAATAAAATTATATAAACTGCTATTAGGGACTTCACTGTAATGGTCCACAAAAAAAAGGTTAAATCTAGAAGATTATTAAAAAAAACCAAAACTCAGTAAAATTATCTATGAAGGGAAACAAAGAAATTGATTTATCTATGTCACTGTCAGTTTCCTTAGGTTGAAAAGGTAATGTGGAAAGAGATGTGATTGACTTTTATGACACTTAGAGGGAAAAAGTATTTCTGGTCTCAGTACTATCTGAAAGCATAAAGACACTAATTCTTTGTGGCTCAAAAGTAAGAGTTTCTCATCATTAAGATTTCCTTCTCAAATATATGATTCATGAAAACTGAAGCAAAAATATTTAATGCATATCTATTGGTTTTGATTCAAACAACAACTACAACAACAAACTTGCTAATGGTCTTCTAATGAAATAATATTAATCCCAAGTGGGCATACCTCAGCACAGTAATTTTACCTGGTCCTCATATTTTTTTCTAAAGCTGTTGTCACCTTTGTAAATGACTTTCCAAAAGAGAGGGCAAACAAATGTCATTCTAAAGAGGCTGTGTCAGAGAGAAAAAAACATATTTGGTTATTAATATTCCCACTCCTGCTGGCTTGCCTAAACAGGACTGGCTGTATGTCCTTATCCAACATGGAGGACCAAGGGGACCCTGTAAATCACATGTGTCTGACTCCATAGACACCTTCATTAGGAAGCAGGGTGTCAGATGCAAGACCAGATCCCCAGAGGCTGTGACACCTATAAGTAGGATCATTCCAATTAAAAGTAGAAAAGAAGACAAAATAATAATAATTTTTAAAATTGTATCTTAGTGAGCTAGAAGGAGAGGGGAGAACAACCATTTCTTTAACAACAGCTGTGCAGGCTAATTTATTTTTAATCATTCATATACTTTCAAAAGCACTCATTCCCAACTGCTGCCTTCATACTGGCAAATCCAAGAAATTCAAGACATGTAAACAAGAATAGATTTGCCCTTAAATCCCAAGGTCAAAGGCAGCATCTGTTGCTTCAGAGAACAAGAAAGCCTTTCTTTTTGCTGGTTAGTTTGTTGTGTTTTTTTTTTAACAGGAAAAAAAGTAAACTCAAATTTTCTAAATGTTTCCTCCTCACCTTAGGTGTTGCAAAATAGAAAAACCTGCATAAAAGAGAATAAACATCCAGTGTTTTGATATTTGAGTTGCATGGATGAAAGGCTGGCCATGCTGTGATTTTTAAAGCTGACAGAAAAATTCATTTTCATACCAAGTCCCCCTCATGCCATTTGGCTATTAAATTATTCAGGGAATTTCTCTGCTTATAAAGATTAATAACATCAACCCAAGACGTTTCTGAAAAGTACTTTCACCTCCTGTAGGAGACAGATGGACCACAGGAAAACAGCCTATCACATTACAAGCAGACAAAAAGATTTCAGATTACCAGATTAACACACCAGGCAGGGAAAGGATGGTAGAAGTAGCAAGATAGGAAATAACTGACAAATGGAACCAAATATTCTTGAGAGCCATCATTTTGAAAATAAACATAATTTGGAGTCCGCTGTAATTCAATTTTACCTGTTTTGAGCTCCCAAACCCAGCTAATTAGCATAAATGTCAGTTCCAATTTGACCAAAGACTTTGAAAATCTAGAGGAAGCTTATTAAAACACATTGGTATCAGGGGACAAAGACACCACCTGCTTTAAAGGCCTTTTGTGTGTTAGTAAGAAATGCATTCTGAAACTCTGAGTATACGCACTGGATCCATAGTATAGTAGATTGTGGGATTTTATTGTACTTTCATGTCATTTTAATTATCAGCATCCCTTGAGAAGACAGTCTTGCTCCTACGAAATCTAAACACTTCTGTTTATCAATTCTCTCCTAGATGAAGGGACTTCCGAAAAGTTATATTTCAAGAAGGATCAATATGAAAAGACTACAGTGTCACAGAAGCAGGCATTTACTTTTTCATGAATATATATTTTAAATTAAAAACCTAATTTTAATTCCACAAACAATGCAAGGATCATTTTTATTTTCAAGTAAACAATTCAGAAAAAGGTCAAGTACTGCCCCTTCACCAATCCTGCTCTCAATTCTCACAGGTAACCACTGTTAATCATTTAGTAAATACCTTCCAGAACTTTTTACAAGCATATATAAAATACATCACTTTTTGCACAATATGCTTTTAAAAAAAAACTGCGATCATACTGTATTTTCCACAATTCCCTTTCACCATCCCAAATGGCTCAGGAAATATATCGAATGCAATATAAAACTTGGTCTTTCTACCACACACATATGTGGGCACAGAGGCAAGCATGCATGCATGCATACTTAAACAAAAAGTGGTACAAAAATAAGGACAGTAGGAAAAAGCTCCTTTGTGTCTCATTTCAGCGATTAGCTATGTAGGAAAGCTATACGGCAGATAGAGCAAAAATGTCCCTTTTTCCCAACAAAGCTTCAACTTTGGTGCTGTTTGTTTTTAGTGCAGGGGTCGCCGAACTCTGGCCAGCAGGCCATATCCAATCTACCACCTGTTTTTTGTAATAGCCAGTGAGTTCAAAATGATTTCACATTGTTAAATGTTTGGGGAAAATTTTTCTTAAAGAATAACATTTCATGACATGTGAAAGTTATACGAAATTCACATTTCAGTGTCCATAGATGCAGTCTGACTGGAACGCAGCCATGCTCATTCCTCTGCCTATTGTCTATGGCCGCTCTCATGTTACAAGGGCAGTAATTGAGTAGGTTTGACAAAAACCCTATTTCCACAAAGCCTGAAATATTGAGTATTTGGCTATTTACAAAAAACAGCTTCCCAACCTCTCTTTTAGTATGTGACATTTATATTCCCAATATCTTACTTATGAAAGATTTTTTTTATATAAGTCATGTGGACCCTCTTTCAGTGGGTAAAGATGACCAGAAGTTGGAAGGGAGGCAGGAGTAGAAAATGGTCTCTTAACCAGCAAATAGGTAATTCCCATGTGGACCAAGTTCCAGCTTCTCTTTTGTGACATTCTAAAACTTGATTAGTCCTAAAACACTGCGTATTACAACCTGCTATTGAAGTCAGGGTGCCATGGATTACACTGCTCTAAAGTCTAACTCATTCGTCTTTCTGTTGAGCATCTGTGATCCCGGTCAGTGCTGGGTAATAATGATTCCAAAGTCAACAGGTGGACATCAACTCTGCCCTCAGGGATTCCCAGTCCAAGATATTCGTTACAACTGTAAGAAATTACAAAAGTATAGATTGGAGGACTAAACGCAGTCTGAGGGGTAGGGTGGGATTAGAAAAGATTTGAAATAATTTCAGTATCATCGTGTTGAAAACTCTTAAAAGAGTGTGTAGTTGCTGCCCACCCCCAAAATCAAGTAGCAATGAGAAAAACTGCCACGACCTCACTATCTCTGTGTTCTCACACTCTTCTTTATAAGCTGTGATTTAGAGCACAGGGAGCATTTGAGCCTCTGATGAGATCTCGATCCAGTTTATGACTAATGTCAAAGTGTGAGTCTGCACCATCAACAGATTGTGAGTGCAAATTTCTCTTTTTTTAGTGTATCTAATCTAATTTGGTTTTAGTGTAACCAAAACCAAGACTGCTCCATGGAAAACAGAAACGAGACTACTACCCAGCTAGTAACCGTACAATGGCATTTAAAACTAAAAGCAAAACACCACCCTGCCTAATTCCACAAGGCAATCCTAGCAGCCATTGGCAGTGACAGCTGGTCACTCCCAAGCAGAACTCCACCCAGAGAGCAAAGGCTCCGTGTCCAAATAAAATAAATCCACATTATGGTTTTTATACGCTTGAAATTCCCATACACACAAAGTGAAAGGGAAGGAGAGGAACAGGAAAAAGATGATTTCAGCGGTATTCTGCAATCCCTGTGTTGGGAGGACTTTGGGTGAAGCTCTAGTGACTTCAAGGTTCTGTGCCTTTAAGGCTTGAATTCTTTTGAGTAACTGAACTATGGGGACATTCAAATTGGGTCAGAGTCTCTCACTCTTCCAGGCTTCCTCAGTGTCCTATGTTCCTGTTGACTTGATAGAGAACTAAGCAAGCCTAAAAAGTCTCTAGAGAGAAGCAGTAACTGAAATCTAGGACAGAAAGAACAAAATGACTTTACATGGCTGCTGCTAGGTCTCTGTTTTCACTCAGAAGGCTGACAGTCCCATTCAGCGATTTGTATCTGACACTATCTACACTGGTTCTCTCATTAGGACCTGAGCTGGTGGGGGTCAGGTGTTCTATTCATCTAATTGATGGTAATTAGATGGCCACCTTCACCTACACAAAGACTCGGTTTGAGAGTTAAGAGAGGTTCTGTGATTTACCAAAGATAAAAATCATACCAAAGAACTGGAGTTAGCTAAGCTTTCAGAAACACCAGGCTTTCTGACCCACAACTATCCAGATAGTACCTAGCTCCAAAATGGAAAGATTAATCTAATCTTCAGGGCGAGACTAGTTGGTTGAAGGGAAGAACTCAGATTGGCTGGTGCTGTTTCTAAGAGGTCAGCCTTTCTCTGCAAACAAGGCAGAGACCAGGAAGTTGAACACTAAGAGAGGAGAAAGGAGAGCTTGCCCAAAACCACAGTGGCAGTGATAAAGTAACAATGGCTTCATAAACAAAGAGTCCAAAGGCCAAATGCCTTTGCTGACTTGGGGCTATGTCTAGGGATTGGTGAGAAGCCCTGGACATCTTAGTGGCCTCCAAGTATTTCTTTGCCATGGGTTGTGGCTAATAAAAAATATTTAACAAGTAATACTTCTGGATACCTGGGTAGATTTAAATTTCAGATAAATTAATTCCTTAGTATAAGTATGTCCCATAACTAAGTATGCAATGTGGAATATACTTCAGACTAGAAAAAAACTCGTTGTTTACCTAAAATTCAAACGTCCACACATTCTATATTCAAGTAGTCAACATTCAAATATTTCATACTTACTATTATGAGACATACTTACACTAAAATGTTATTTTTGTTTACCTGAAATTTAAATTTAACTGAGTGTCCTGTAATTTATTTGGCAGCTTTAGTTGTGGCCCACAAAAACAGCCAAGGTCAGTGGCATTTTAAGGATTCAGGGAAGCAGACAACAGTTCTCTAACATGCCAGAAGACCACTTTGGAAGGGGCTTATTTTGAGTTTTGATTCATTCATTAGTTGATGTTTGCAGAAGGGTCAGGAGGTCAGGCATTTTTATTTTAAATCTGCTTCCACCACTTGTATGAAAAAGAAGCAAACCTTGCTGACATCAGGGACTTGTGCCAGAA
The DNA here is from genome assembly GCF_963924675.1 of Phocoena phocoena. Lineage (NCBI taxonomy): Eukaryota > Metazoa > Chordata > Mammalia > Artiodactyla > Phocoenidae > Phocoena > Phocoena phocoena. The sequence continues at coordinate 50,788,248 of NC_089222.1, forward strand.
AGCAATTCCCAGAGCAATTCCCAGAGCCCTGCAGGGTTGGGTCCACTCTGTTCCCAAGCTTCATCTCCTCCATCCTCCAGACATCACAATGACTGAGGTCCATAATCGCGTCCTAGGGTCCCCCTGGGACTGTTCATCTAGGATGGCATGTTATGGGGCAGGAGAGGAGGAGAGTTGGAAATGCTTCCAATAAATAGGGTTACACATTTCAGGGCCCTAAAAAGTCATCATGACCAGAGTTTTGGATCGACAAAGAGAAGAGTGGCCACAAGTAACCAGTAAAAGCAAGAGGAAAACTAAGGTTGGCCAAAAAGTTCCTTCAGTTTTTAAAGTAAAAAGACACATCTTGGGCTTCCCTGGTGGTACAGTGGTTGAGAGTCCGCCTGCCAATGCAGGGGACACGGGTTCGTGCCCTGGTCCGGGAGGATCCCACGTGCCGCGGAGCGGCTGGGCCCGTGAGCCATGGCCACTGAGCCTGAGCGTCCGGAGCCTGTGCTCCGCAACGGGAGAGGCCACAACAGTGAGAGGCCCGCGTACCGCAAAAAAAAAAAAAAAAAAAAAAAGACACATCTTTCATTATCACCAAGAACCTTATTGAACAACGCATTCACCGTTTTGTTCCACTACTTCTGTCATTTTTCAGGCAATAATTCCATCTTCCCAAAATGTTTTATCTTTTTGAGCAAAGACCTTTTCCAGGTGCCTTTTACAGTCTTCCTGGGAACTGAAATTTTTTCCATTTAGAGAATTTTGTAAAGACCAAAATAAATGGAAACCTGAAGGCGCAATATCTGGTGAATACGGCGGATGAATCAGAACTTCCCAGCCAAGCTGTAACAGTGTTTGCCTGGTCATCAAAGAAACATGCAGTCTTGCGTTATCCTGATGGAAGGTTATGTGTTTTCTGTTGACTAATTCTGGACGCTTTTCGTCGAGTGCTGCCTTCAGTTGGTCTAATTGGGAGCAGTACTTGTTGGAATTCATTGTTTGGTTTTCCAGAGAATGCTCATAATAGGGGACTCCCTTCCAATCCCACCATATACACAACATCCCCTTCTTTGGGGATGGCCTTTGAAGACTGGCCTTTGGTGTGGTTGGTGGTGGTTCATTTCGCTTGCCCCACGATCTCTTCCATTGCACTTTATTGTACAGTGTCCACTTTTCATCACCTGTAACAATTTGTTTTACGTTTTCATTACATTTAAGTAGAGAATCGTATATGGAAATACGGTCCAGAAGGGTTTTTTTTTCCACTTAACTTATGGGGAACTCAAACACCAAAGCGATTAACATGACCAAGGTGGTGCAAATGATTTTCAACACTTGTTTTTCTTAAAAAATGCACACTGATATGACAGCTCTCCCAATACAATCTAACAAAATCGTTTCAGATGAAGTTTAAAGACAACTAAGAGTTACTGGAGCCATCCTACGGAAAAAACCAAACAAACTTTTTGGCCAACCCAATACAAAGGCGTTTTGAATCAGTTTTGCTTCTAAAATGTTTTTAAAATTTGTTATCCTGTTTTTTCTGCTTGATTATGTAGTACACGTAAAAAATAATGGATAATCTTAGGCACTTGAACTGCCTCAAGCTAGCTTTCTAGATATTGATTCTCACTACAGAGTATTATAGGCAGACATACAAAATAAGCAGGCATCTAATCTCAAAGAGTAGCAGTTTCTCTAACAAATGTCTTAAAAGGCTTATGTCCATCTCTTTCTCCCACAGGAAAAGAAATCCCATTCAGACTCCTTAATTACTACATTGATTTAGATAATACTGCAATCAACAGGTAAAATCTATGCCAGTGATTCGCAAACACTGATGTGCATCAAGATCACCTGGAGGGCTGTCAAAACACAGGTTGCTGCCCTCTGTGCCCAGAATGTCTAATTCTGTGGGTCTGGGATAGGGCCTAAGAATGTGCATTTCTTAAAAGTTCCTAGGTGATGCTGATGCTTCTGGTTCAAACCATCCTTTCAGAAACCTAAATCTGTGGAATTATAGGTAATGATATCATTTAATTCATTAGCTCATATTGAGTACTTATGCTTTGTCATACTGTAGAGGCAAACCATCTCTGCCCTTGAATGAGCCCTTCCTAGGAGTCATATCTCATCTGCTTATATTTTTAGACTGTCTAGAAAGTCCTCAACTCACAAACACCATACTTAGAGTCATCCACTCCTACAGTATGTCTGCTCTGGACCGTAAACATCACTGCCGCCAAAAACACAAGAAGCATTGTAAAAATGATGAATTTTTAGAGAATCTTTGGTAAAGAAAGGAAAGAACCTGTGCTATCCCTGGGATGGGACTCCTACTTCAAGGCAGAAATGATGTCTGGAATGGCTGGGGTTGGGAGAGGGAAGTCCTGTTATGCAATTATATCTCAGTGGGATTTGTTTGAACCAGGGTGGGTTCTTCCTCATGCTACACCAAACTAGGGTTGAGGGCGGAGAGGTCAATAATCCAGATAATGGATTGGAGTATCCAGCAGACCTGGGTGGAAAAACACTGGGAACCTGTAGCAAATTGCATCAGGGAGAGGACTATAGATTGTGGCTGCAGACCCAATGCTACGTGTGTTGCCATGGCCAACATCAACTATTTCTCTTGACTACTGAGCACATAAGCTACCTTTCCTGGCCCCTTTCATCTAGGAGGGCTCAAGTTCTGCTTAATAGAATATGAACAGAAGGGCTAGACAGTTCCAGGCCTGGTCCCTAAAATGACCCAGAAGGATGGACTCTCTCCTTCCTCAGCTGTCTCTGCAGGAGTCTCTGAGGAGGCCCTAAGGGACAGAGTGACTGGATCAAAGTCAGCAGTGTGCACTGCTTGGAAGAGAGTCACCCACCAGGACAATGACCCTGGACTTTGCAAGATCAAGAAATAGACTTTAGGGCTTCCCTGGTGGTGCAGTGATTGAGAGTCCGCCTGCCGATGCAGGGGCCATGGGTTCATGCCCCGGTCCGGGAAGATCCCACATGCCGCGGAGCGGCTAGGTCTGTGAGCCATGGCCGCTGAGCCTGCGCGTCCAGAGCCTGTGCTCCGCAACGGGAGAGGTCACAACAGTGAGAGGCCCACATACCGAAAAAAAAAAAAAAAAAAAGAAATAGACTTTAGAGCATTAAGCCACTGAGATTTGGGAGTTATTTGTTACTGCGGCATAGCTGAGCCTTCCCTAACTAATACAGCTACATAAAAGAAGTTGCAATGATTGCCCCTTCCTCATCTGAGCCAGACCAGATTGATGGCCCACAGTGTTCTTCTGTACAACATAGAATCCATATTCTCTTTACCCCAGATCAGTGGCTCTCAAACTTGGCTCATTAAGAAAATCACTTGTTTGGAAAAAGAATCCTGTGCCCTTTCCAGACTCACTGAATCAGTCTCTAAGACTGAGGCCAGACCACACCTCAGACTTGCCTTCCTGGGGCTAAAATGAAAGGTCCTTTCATAGGGCCATTTGGCTCCTATCCAGAAACTGGGTAATGTTACTCCAGGTGCATAATTTCGGACATTTTAATAGGGTTAGTAAACTTTACCAAATTACTTTGAAGTGAGGATTTTAAATTATGTATTGGCAAGAATCAGATATTCAAGTGTAATGGGTTTAATTAATTTAAAAGCTTCTCTTTTAAGATGATGCAATAATTGGCATAAAGCCTGAAATGCTTGAAATACCTACCAGTGAGAAAGATTTAAATGCTCAATTAAAATGATATGTATTTTATGGGTTGTGAAGGGAGTATTTAAATATGTAAATGGATTGGCTTCCCACCCTCTCCAGCTTGGGTATAGCTTCTGTTTGCCTTTCCCCAACCCCTTTAAAGGAGTTATTTTGCCCCTTAAGAATAGAGGCAGTCATAGGGTGGACTTGGGCTGTCACAGGAAGTCACTGAGGAAGCCCAGCCTGAGGATCCTCTCTCAGTCAGAGCAGAAGAGCCCCATCTGAGTTGTCTGAGACTCCCTGTTGATTCTGAATACAATACCACCACTCTACCTCAGGGCCTTTGCACTTGCTATTTCTACGACGGCCTTTCTCAAGATAGCCTGAAGTCTTGCTCCTTCACGTCCCTTACGTATATGCTCAAATGTTACACTATTCTTGAGGCCTTCAATGAAGCAAGAACCCCTTACTACACACACACATACACACACACAACACTCCTTATGCCCTATTTAATTTTTCTCTATAGCAGCTTCACCATCTGACTTGTTAAATATTGCTTGTTTATTTGTATATTGTCTACTTATCTCACTCATATGAAATCCATGTATCCCTAGGGTTTAGAACCTGACACAGAAGTGGGTGCTAAATAAATATTTTGAATGAATAAATGACCAATCCCATCTTCTCAAAGATTAGTGAATTTAAATAACCTGAGTACTTGGGGGGCCTTACATAAAAGATGGGTATGGACTGGGCCCTGATATCTTGGTTACACAAATAAGAGAGGGTTTTCTTAGGATTGGACAGTTTTTATTTCATACTGCTTGGTGTTTTGCTTCATTCTGGGTGAATCTGCCACCAAAGTAAAGACGCAGTAAAAGAGTTGCCCTGAAAATGTTTAATTTCTCATGTTCAGAAAAATATACTTGAACTGAATACTTCGTTTTTTACTTGCAAATTTATAGACTAAAATACCATATATATAGGAAGCCTGGAGCTTGCATAGGAGCTGTGTTCTAAAAACATGTAACTCAGGGCCTGCTTCCCCTCAAAGGGACGTTATAAAGTGGTATGGTGGCCAGTTCACACCAGCGGGGTGCCTAGAGAAGCAACCCCTCCCCACCACCAAATCACGAGCACATGACATGGGAAAGCATGTCCTAAGCCGGAGGAGAAGGTTGAGAGAGTCACCTTTCCCCTATCAGCTCAGTGCAGGACTGGCCGTAAGCAGAGAAAGTCTAGGTTTGCCTTCAGTGTTTTACCAGGATCTTTCTAATCTCTTCTGAGGCCACAGTCTCAACCCCTGCAGGGAACTTAGTCCCCACTCTGCAAGAGCCCAACTTCATCCTCAACCAGTCTTTCAGAGGGAGAAAGGGTAACCCTTCAAGACCACTTTAACATTTGTTCACAGTAAGAGGGTTAGAAGAAAAACACATTCTGTAATGATGTGCCCATGAAAATTATTGATACTTAAGCCCCCAAATATTATTTTTCTATGATAAAATATTATAAGGACATGAACTCACAAGACTAATATTTCATTTCATTTCCATTTATACTGACCACTTTTTATGTTAAACTCAAGTTGCTGTAGTGAGATAAAGCCCTTGGACTATGAAGACAGTGATGCTGAGCAGGGCCCTGTGGGGCTCCGGGCATGGAGGCTTTTTGTCCCCCATTTCTCGTAGGCAAGACTCCAGCCTCCATGACTGCCCCTGAGTTCCAAAGGGCAGATTCAAACAGTTGCTTTCTTTTCTTTTCTGAATTCTATTTATTTTTTTTTTTTTTCTATATCAGGTTCTTATTAGTTAATCTATTTTATACATATTAGTGTATATATGAACAGTTGCTTTCAAGGGAGGAGCAGTCAGGAAACCACCTGAGGCAAGATTAAAGGGATCAGGGAAGCTCATCAAGATTAGGAGACTTATAAAAATGAAAAAAAATAAAAAGATTAGGAGACTCCGACCACCTGACACCCTGCACACACCCTAATCTTGTCAGCAACCCCACCCCTTTGAAACCTTGCAGAAGAAAGGAGAATGCAAGACTGTTACTGCCTTAATCCTTATCACATACCTCTGACCATGAGTCCTGACTATATAAACCTCTCCCTGTTCCCCAGGGAGGGGGGCACAGTTCTTGAGGCACTAGCCTACTGTGTTCCCTCTTTGCCTGGCAAAGAAATAAAGCCGCTCTTTCTTTCTCCTCCATAACTCTGCCTCCGTATTTCTGTTTGGCATTGGTGCACAGAGAGACAGGATTTTGGCAACAACAGCAGGGTTTGAGTCGTGGCTCTGCCATTTACTGACTTTGTGACCTTGGACAAGCATCTTAACTTTTTTGAGACTCATCTGTAAAATGGCAAGAAAATGGAACCCAATCCCTGGATCACTGTGAAAGTTAAACAGTGCCTGGACCAAACTAAGGCTCAATTCAAATAAATGTTCTGTTATTGTCATTTTCAAAAAGTATTTAATATTACGGTAAATATTTTTCATTGTTTTATGAGGCATTAAGATTGGCAATTTTATGTCAGTTTATTTCTCACTTATAAATATCTAATATAAAAAATTTTTCAATAAAGAGAATGTAGTTGAAAACATCAGGGCTTCTGGACAAAGAAATGCATCCAGTTTTCAGATCTTTTACTAATGAGCTGTGTCCTTGGGCCATTTACCTTGAACTCTATGAGTTTCAGTTCCCTCATAGATAAAATGAGGATAAAAATTCCAACTTTCAGGGTTGTCGTGAGCGTGAGAAACAAAAAAAGTAAAAACCCCTAGCACATAGTGGGCTCCACTGATACTCTGAAGGAGTAGATGGCAAAATAAAGAAAATAAGAGAATCAATCCGTTTTTATTTGGGTCAGTCATTAGCTAACAATCAGCCACTGTGAATGAAAAAAAGTCTAGTAAAGTCAATAAAATGTGAAGCGAAGCCTAATTCATTTTTACAATATGACCTACTTTCAGCTATTTTTGATCCACGTGAACCACGGAAGTTACAAGGAGCTGATTCTGCAAAGACTGTTCATTAAAAGCATTTTCTTTTCTTTTCTTTATGGCTTTCAGCTTTGAGGGATAAGAAAACAGATTTTCAGTTACAAGCATCCTTTGAAAGACCCCTGACACTAATCTTACAGTGTTACTTTCAAAATCTATGCAGTGTCAAAGGTTGTTGCAGACGGGGGAGGGATGCGGAGGCTGGAAGGAAAGTGGTTTTTAATTCCCCTCAAGTATGCAGCTTCCATTAGGCAGCTCTGAGTGCCCCAAATAGATGATTCAGATCTTAGCAATTGAAGGTTTGCAAAAATAAAACACTGAATGATCTTCTTTTCCTAAGAAGTACCAGTAGATACACCTAGGTTTATGCTCTGTGGAGAAGGCCTAGTTGTGCTGGTTTTTCATTTGGGACAAAAATATGCTTATTAGATACTGACCCCAAATCACTTAAGGGCCATTTAATCTTAGACAGCAGCTGAAGGAAAAAATATTTTCAGCTGCTTTGGAGTATCTTTGTAAAGTGCCACTGTCTTTTCTTTCACAGGCTGCAGTATTCTCAACCAATTTAATCTACCCACTAACAAAGATGGAAGAAGAAAAGCTTATTTTCCCACAGGGCTAAACAAGGATTAATGATAACCAACCAAATTGTTTCTTAATTTTCTATTCTTCTCCCTCTCCAGCTGGCCTTCTAGAGATAGAATGTATAGATTTTCCATTAGTTAAGAATGTTAACGGAGAAGGCACCAGTATTCTAAAAACAAAGAGTGGGTTTTTGGTTTTGTTTTTGACATGCCAGGGATTCTGCCTTATAAAATGGAGGAGCGATGGGGACATTTCATAATTGGGGTATTTTTAACCTGCAGGTGGAGAATGTGGGGGACAAAATCTTCTCGGGAGAATCTGATAAATGATATTGCCATTATATTCTCCAAACCTAACCCAAAGGAGAACCTTCACTGCTCTGTCCTTCAGACCTACCATCCCAATTATGATGACAACGAACGGATTCATCACAACACCCTCTTCCTACCTGAACAGACCCTTGAGTTAAAACACCCACAAGTCTCCTACCCAAAGAAGAGTAAATGGCAGGTGAGTAGGGGGGATGGGTCTGTTTGGCCTCACTTCAAAATATAGGGACAAAAGACATAGACGATCATCCCATAAAATAACAGAAAAATTCAAGCTATGCAGGTACCAGTTGTGACAAAATTCTTGAATTGAATAATATAAGCCTTTGAAACTGTGACATGAAAACAAGATTTTGTGATCTTCTGAAACTGCAGTACATGTTCTAGTGCCTGACTGAGAGCAAAGCACTAGGGATCGTTAACTAGTTCCCAAACCCTAGAGTGAACCAGCTCCTCTCCTTTCTGAGCGAAGAAAGGGGCTGCCCCAGATCTAGGGCCTCTCCCAGCCCTTTCCTAAAGAGCTTCCATTCAGGAACAACATAGCAAAGAAAACCTACTCAATACCAACTGCTGTCATTTCTTAATGTTTTCTCTGATGGCTTGCTAAAATGACAGGGTTTATAATTTTTAGCTTTCAGCTTTGGTGAGTTGATCAGTCAAAACAAAGTATGAAAATAGCACCCACTTGGTAAATTCAATTTCAGATGACTGGATCTTAAACTCATATCCATTACAGACCCATACAAAACTGTTATAGGACTAAGGAAGTTTAAGAAGAAATAATAAATACTTAAAGAGGTAGGATGGATAACTTCTTTTGTCTTAAATACAAGTCTATTTTGGAATCAAATCCAAAAGTAAGTCAATGATAAACAACAGATTCTTTTAAATCACTTCAGGACAGATAGCAAAGTTAAAGAGGGTCTCTGAATGTTCTAACATTCCATCCAGTGCCTGTGAAATGCTTGAGATCTCAGTTAAATGTAGCATTATAAATAAGTGGTGGTCCCACATGCCTTTTAATGAAGAACATTAATTTTTTTTCCTTAAAACCTCCTTTAAAGTAAATAATTATGTGGCTTGTGATACTATAAGCCACAGAAAGCTCTTTTTTATCATTTAAAAAATAACTTTTATTCTAATTCTATAGAGTATAGGGGGAAATGGGTAAGGTATACTGGAACTCTATACTATCTTTTCTTTGAAAAAGTAAAGCTATTCTAAAAAAGTTTATATTTTTAAAAAGTAATACTTTAAAAGTTTTTTAAAACTGTGGAATATTAGGGAAAATACAAAAAATTACAGAAAAGAAAAACAGCTATGAAAATAGGTATACGTATACCTATATCTAAATTGTATGTATATGTAGTTTCATATCCTGTTTCCTTTAGATTAATATGGCATTTTCTCGTGTCATTAAAAATTCCTCATAAACACTGTTTTGAAGGGCTACTTATCATATGGCTAAGCCCAAATTTTTTTAATCATTTTCCTACTGGGAATCATTTAATTTGTTTACTATTTTTAGCTATCGGAATTAGTTTTACAAGCAATATAATTGTGCATATTTCTGATCATTTCTTCAGAGATGGATGCACATTTTTAGACACGGCCAAACTGCTCTCCAAAAAATTAACTTACTCTTGAAGAGCAAGCATCACCCAACCTCAGCTCCAAGCGCTGCCGCCACATATGACAACCTTCCACAGTGGCTGGAAACCTGCCAGTTTCACATGCTATGGCTCTTCCTGGAAAGCGCCTCAGGACTGAATATCTACTGTGAGTCAGGGCTGCTAGAGCCAAAGAAAGGTGTGAGATGCCCAAATGTCTCCGGGTAATCCTTCTGCCCGCCAAACCACCTCCTGATTCAGCTAAACCAAAAGCCAGGTGCATCTATTCAAACAAAACCCACTGAAATTGGAGTAATATGGGCAAGATGGCTGAGACAAAGAAAGAGTTTACCAAGAGTTTGGCCCAAGACTATTCCCAGCAAAAGAAACACAGACAGAGATAGCCGGATATTGTCTATGATGATACTGGAAAAACCTCAGCTGGGTTTTTTGTTTCCCTAGGAGTTATTTGCAAAGGAAAGCAATATTGGATGGGAGGGGATGTAGTGCTGGTAATCTGTGATATGCAGGTGAGTTCCATAGAAATAAGAATCGTTCGGCAGTGACATTCTTGAAGACGTTTTGTTTGACAAGAGGGTAGGGAGGAGGATGGAGTCTCTTTTTAATGTAATTTAACTTTTAATTTATTTTTACTTTATGTTGGAGTATAGTCGATCTACAATGTTGTGTTAATTTCAGGTGTACAGCAAAGTGATTCAGTTATACACATATCCATTCTTTTTTCAGATTCTTTTCCCATATAGGTTATTACAGAATATTGAGTAGAGTTCCCTGTGCTTTTTAATTTTAAATCCAAATTTCATCATTTGGAAACTTAACATGAAATCTGGCTTCTCTCAAAAAAAATCGTAAGATCTGACAACACTGTGCTGAAATTCCCACAGCAATAACTAGTGGGAAATGAGTAGCCAAGCCCCCTTTGACTGACAGGACTGACAGGTTTTACTTATTAGAATTACGTGCCTGGCAAGTCCCATCCTTTTTTTTTTTTTTTTTTTTTTTTTTTTTTTTTTTTTTTTTCTCTCAAGCCCCATCCTCTTGCAAGGTCTTTCAAAGGTTTCCTCAATTCTTTAGACTGGGGAAATTCTACAAAGGCCCCATGTAGTGCCCTTCCCCCTTGCACCCATGCTCAGTTACAAGAGAGATATGACACAGGGGACTTCTCCTGCCAAAGGTAATTTTTACCCTGGGGCAGTGTGTTTGTCTTTTAATTGCCATCCCCTTTCCTTCCCTGGCTGACTGAGCCGGACAACCCAGAAGCCCTCCTGGAGCCTGAGAGCAAGTCTTCCAGTGCCATGGTCTTGTTTCTTCCCCCACACCATCTCCACCATTACAACCATCATCGCTCCCTGGACCACTCAAGCATCAGTGCCTCCTCCACAAAGAATCCCGCCCCACCTCCACAAACTAGAGAGGAACTTCACAAGGTCCATCAGAAGCTCCAAACCCAAAAGCCTTAGCCCAGCACAGGGCCAAGAAAAAAGAAGGCATATATAGCATTAAAAACTCTGCCAAAGAAGTAGATCCTGACAGATCCACAACCTCTGGTTCAGACTCAGCTTTTACCTCTCTTTTGGCTTTGGCCTTGTCACCTAGGCCCTCTAAGTCCTAGTTTCCCTGTCTGTAAAATGGGGATAACAAGACATCCTTCACAAGCTTACCAGGAGGTTGTCATGAGATCTTGAATTTGAAAATGTCCTTCATGGGTCCTGGCATGCAGCACAAGCTTGGTAAATGTTAGGCGAAGGTGAAGTTAGTTAATAATATGATTTTACTTCCTCTCTACCCAGGGTAACATGTCCCTATCTGGACAGCTGCACCTGGGAAAATAAAGTATCAGTTGTCTTATCTGTCCCTGGGTACAGGGTATTATTAGCTCCTTCCTGTAACTTCTGATGTCAAATGGGTTCATTTCCTTTATCACTGTTTATTCAGTGATGTCTTGAACAAAATGACAACTTCAAGAAAATCAAAGAATAGTGACAAAAGCATATAAGCACACCATTAGCGCTGAGTCTAATAAATCCTATATCAGAGATACACTGCGGAGCTCAGGGAAGGGAAGGTGACCGACTACCTCCTCAGGAAAGAGGCCCAAGAGGTCAGGGAAGAAAAGGAGAGGTTTAAGTTTCACCTCAAGGCCGACTGGAAATTCATCTAGAAGACAAAAAGAAGAGATGCAGGGCTTCCCTGGTGGCGCAGTGGTTGAGAGTCCGCCTGCCGAAGCAGGGGACGCGGGTTCGTGCCCCGGTCCGGGAAGATCCCACATGCCGCAGAGCGGCTGGGCCCGTGAGCCATGGCCGCTGAGCCTGCGCGTCTGGAGCCTGTGCTCTGCAGCGGGAGGGGCCACAACGGTGAGAGGCCCGCGTACAGCAAAAAAAAAAAAAAAAAAAAAAAAAAGATGCATTTCAGACAGAAGGCCCTCCATGCAAACAAAGAGACGGTGTCAAGGTGCTTTTGAGAAGATACAAGTCGTTTAGCATAACTAATGCAGCAGGTGCTAGTGAGGAAGAGGAACGGGGGTTGAACTCGAGGACCCACAGCAGGGCTTGGATTTCCAAAATGAGAAGGGTTTTAAGAACTGGAAGGATGGTGTCAGAGTTGCCTTTTAGAAAGATCACCCAAGAGCCTGCCTCCTGTTTGCTGTTTTAGTGGGTCTGTCTTTCTCTCCACACACATAACCCCTCCACTGTGACTGTTTGGAATGGAGGGTCCCTCTCTGAGGAGATGGGGTGAGTGGAGTAGAATACTGGCAGAGGTGCATGGGGAGGTAAAGGAGGATGATGGAGAACAGAAGGTGCACAGAACGCAGTTCAATTCCATTAGGACCTGTGGGCACCAGAGATTTTTCAGACCAAAGGGCTGATGCATGGTTACACTAGGGCATCCGGAAAAAGCCTTGCCCTGCAAGGATCTCAAAAATATGACATTCAAGTGCAGTGTGGAAGAGCCTTCTAAATACAGTCTAGCATCGAGCCACGTTCCGGCCATTCCTTCTTCTTTCTTTTACAGAAAGAAAGATTAACTAAGGCTGCCAAAAAAGAGAGGAGTAGTGGGGATGGGGTGGGGGACAGACCCATGAAAGCCTGAGCAGATGCTGCTGTTTACTCACCAAGTCTAACAGCACCATATTGTTACTGGGCCTCTAACATGCCAAAAATTTCCTTAGGAAGAAGCAAAGTATGATGGGGAACATAGCTTGTATTAAATTTTAAAACCTGGGTCGTGAATAGTTGATCTATTCAGTTGAATACCTGATACCTGATGTTTTACCATACACTGTCACACCCCCTCTGATAACGAATTATTCTACTTACTGCTCACAACAGATCACTATCATTTGAGGTGACTTTCTGAGTCTAATTTTTAGAGACAGAGATGACATGTCCCCTCAAAAATGTTCTCCTTCCAAAAGCCAGTCACAATGAACCCATTGACAAAACAGAAATTGAGTCACAGATGTAGAAAACAAACATGGTTACCAAGGGGGAAAGAGAGGTGGGATAAATTGGGAGATTGGGATTGACATATACACACTACTATATATAAAATAGATAATTAATAAGAACCTACTGTATAGTACAGGGAACTCTATTCAATACTCTGTAATGACCTATATGGGAAAAGAATCTAAAAGAAAGTGGATATATATATATGTATGACGGACTCACTTTGCTGTACAGTAGAAACAACATTTTAAATCAACTATGCTCCAATAAAAAATTAATTTAAAAAAATAAAATAAAACAGATGCAAGATAAATAAATAAAAGCAAGTCCCTAGCAACCTTATATATAAACTTGGGTTATACTGGGGAATCTCCCTAATGCAAAAGGGTCTCTGGAACTCAGGCAAAAGTAGCCAGGGCAGGGTCACGTTTTATTGAGATTTTTATCCCTAGGGGCAAGCACGGCATCTGGCCAACATTGGCATGAAATAAAATTTTGTTAAAAATCTAGACAAATATAAGAAAATATGTAGATTTTCTATTGATATAGTAATTCAGTTTCCAAAATTTTTGATTTTTAAAAATTGTCATATAATTTATATATATATGATAAACTCACTTTTTTAAAGTGTACAGTTTGATGAGTTTTGACAAATGTACACATTGGGTTGCCAAAAAGTTCGTTCGGGTCTTTCAGTAAGATGGTACCAAAAACCCGAACGAACTTTCTGGCCAGCCCAAATAGTTATGTAGCCACCATGACAATCGGCCCCCCAGAATTCCTCATGATCCTCTGTAGTCAAATCCTCTCCCGTAATCCTAGTCCAGTGATCTCTTCTCCATCTCTATAGTTTTGCCTTTTCTAGAATGTCATAGAAATGAAATCACAGGGTATATAGCCTTGGAGACTGGTTTCTTTCACTTAGCATGAAGATTTTGAGATTCATCTATGTTGTTGTATCAATATGTATCCGTTTGTTTATTTTCATTGCTGAGAAGTATTCTGCTGCTTAGATGTACCACAGATCGTTTTTCCATTCCCCAACTGATAGATATTGGGATCATTTCCAGCTTTTGGCTATTATGACTGAAGCCGCTATGAACATTCACATACAGACCTTTCTGTTAGCATGGGTTGTGTTTCTCCTGGGTAATACCTACAAGTAGACTTGCCTAATCATATGGTAAGTGTATGAATAAGTTTATAAGAAACTGCCAAAGTGTTTCCGAAAGCGGCTGTATCGTTCTACATACTTCCCAGCCATGTATAAGAGTTCCAGCGGCTACACATCCTTGTCAACATTTGATATTGTCAGTCTTTCTCATTTTAGTCATACGCATGGTGCAGAGTATACCTCACTGCAATTTGAATTTGAATTTGCCTGATGACTGATGTTGAGTATCTTTACATGTGCTTACGGGTTGCATGTGCCTTCTCTGAAAACCAAATATTTTTAGTGAAAAGTAAAGCTACATTCCTCATTTAGATTTCTCCAATACATTTTGATTAATATTCAAAACTGACAAAATAGTTTTTTGTTTTCCTCTGTTTTTCATGCAATATTTCTAAGATGATTTAAACACTTCTTCGACTCCTCAGAGTTCTTAACCATTTTCTTGTGGAAAAACTGAGTCGTGTTGCCCATACCATTCAACTACATGTTTTTCTTTAAAAATTAGGTCTGTATTTCATCTTCACAGTTTTTCTATCTATCTTCCTCCTTCTCAGGGATGTTACAGTTGTCTCTGTGCTCCCCTCAAATGGCCCACCACGCCAGCCACTGTAATTTGCTGTTTAACCATCTACAAGCGTCTGTAATTACTTAAAAAATAAGGATATGGGGGCTTCCCTGGTGGTGCAGTGGTTGAGAGTCCGTCTGCCGATGCAGGGGACACGGTTCGTGCCCCGGTCCGGGAAGATCCCACATGCCGCGCAGCAGCTGGGCCCGTGAGCGATGGCCGCTGAGCCTGCGTGTCCGGAGCCTGTTCTCCGCAACGGGAGAGGCCACAACAGTGAGAGGCCCGCATACCGCAAAAAAAAAAAAAAAAAAAAAAAAAGCATATGGCTCTGAGTACAGGCCTGAAAGACTCTCCAAGAATCAAGCCTGTAGGCTTCTCCAAGGGACCTGATGACATACATTTTATGATTTATTTTCAGGTCAGGGCTCTGCGTTAGAGATAGGCAGAGTCAGTTAATAAGTGTCTCTGGGATTTCCAGACACACAGAAAGTTTGAGGGGACTTACCAACCAACTCTGATGCATCTCTGAGTCAAATTTTCTAGTTCTACAGCCATAAACAATACCAAAACACAAGCACACCTCAGAGATGTTGTGGGTTTGGTTCCAGACCACCGCAGTAAAGCAAATAACAAAATAAAGCGAGTCACACGAATTTTTTGGTTTCTCAGTGCATATAAAAGTTATATTTACACTCTAGTCGAGTAAGTATGTAATAGTTTTAGGTCTAAAAAAAGTACATACCTTAATTAAAAAATACTTCATTGCTTAAAAATGCTAACCATCAACTCACTGGGCCTTCAGTGAGTCGTAATCTTTTTGCAATAGTAACATCAAAGATCACTGATCACAGATCATCAGAATATAACAATAATGAAAAAGTTTGAAATATTGAGACAATTTCCAAAATATGACACAGAGACACGAAGTGAGCAAGTGCTGTTGGGAAGATGGTGCTCAATGCAGGGTTGTCACCAACCTTCAATTTGTAAAATACGCAATGTCTGAGAAGTACAGTAAAATGAGGTATGCCTCAACATATTATCACGTTCAAGGACAGCAAATTGGGGCAGGAATAGACATCGTGCTCCAGGGCAGTGCATCACAATAAGTCCCCAGAATTCCTTCTTGTTGATTCTAATGGCCTCGTGCTCCCTGAAACCCTCACAGGGATAAGAAGCATGGCCACCCCACCCCCCCCCACCCCCCCCCCCGCCTGGGAGAGCCTCCGGTTCTAAAGCAGCTCCGTCCCTTCCAGCAGTCGGGACCTCACTGCTCTAAGACAGTTTCCTGTTCTATAAAATGGGAATAAGCACCCAGAGCACTTTGGGTCGGTCAAACGGCAAAGAGAATGTACCAGTGCTGCCTAAAGGTTAATATGACTACAGGAGACCAGTGTTATTACAGCTCCAGGGGGAGCCTGACTTATCAGGAGTCCATCCACGACAATCTCATGCCAAGGCAGAAGGCTCCTAAGAAGAAAAACAAAGATACAAATACCCCTTCAACTGGATCGAGAGAAGGATGACAGCCTCATGGTGAGAACAGAGGGACACACCATGCTGCCTACATGGAGGAAGTCCTAGGAAGGGGGAGAAATAGAAACAGGTTTTGAGCTGGGAGGCAGCAAGAGACCGCCGATACACAAGCGTGAGGAAGGGACACGGAGTCCAAAGGATGAATGAAGACACAGCAACACTGGGCACAGGGGCATACAAGTATGTACAAACGGTTTAAATCTGGGCATCCTGTTGGTGCAGAGACAGCTACAATGCCGTATAGGTGCTTACAATGTCAGGTTAGTTTCAGGCGTATAGCACAGTGATTCAGTTATATAAATACACACACACACACACACATATGTGTGTATATATATTCTTTTTCAGATTCTTTTCCCTTATGGTTTATTACAAAATATTGAGTATAGTTCCCCGTGCTATACAGTGGGTCCTTGTTGGTTGCCTATTTTATATATAGTAGTGTGTACACGCTAATCCCAAACTCCTAATTTATCTCTCCCCACCCCACTATCCCCTTTGGTAACCATAACTTTGTTTTCTACGTCTGTGAGTCTATTTCTGTTTCGTAAATAAGTTCATTGTATCTTTTTTTTCAGATTCCACATATAAGCGATATTTGTCTTTCTCTGTCTTGCTTACTTCACTTAGTATGATAATCTCTAGGTCCATCCATGTTGCTGTGAATGGTACAACGTATATGTCAATCTGGAGTTTGGAGTGGGCAAAACTTTCAGTGAAACTTCAGCTCCCTATTCCCGCCTAAGCGTTCCCTACCCATAAAAACAGATGCCAATTACATATACCTCTCACCCTGCCTTACTGCATCTTCTGTGATAGCATCGTTCCTAACAGAATTCTTATCCAGGCCCAAGTTCCTCCGTAGTCAAAGGTAGAAGATCACCTGCTCAAAGGAAATGCCTGGCCATTTGATTCACTTCTAGAAATATTTTCTCAAGATATTCTGTGCAAACAAAGATTCCTAGACTCTTCCCAATGTGAGAACTTAAAAATGCCCTCGGGATCAACACTGTTTCAACGAGCAGAATCCAACCCCAAATCCAACATTAATAAATAGTGACCCTAGCTCTGGGTCATTTTTTCTTTTATACCATCCTAGCCTGATCAGAAGGGAGAGATGTTGTTCCCACAAGAGAGGACAATAAAACCATCTAGCAGCTTAATCCGCCTCCTCAACCAGGTTCTCCTATAGGGACCCATTTTTCTGTAATTATTATCATAATGTGATTGAAGGAAGATACACGTATCATGTGGCTTCCCCCCCAAGTTTTTTATGTTCAATCAACCAACAATGAATTTTTGAATAATATCACACATGCTAATCCTTCTACTTTTCCTTGCCTCATCTCTAAGCTGGGAGAAGCCCTCATTTCAGTAGGAATAACAGGTGATGTACAGAGGTGTGTGTGTATCAAATTCCATCATAGTTCATCTTCTCTACAGAAACAATAACGTTTCTCCATCTTCTAAGGTCAGGATACTGATCAAAAAGAAAGTTGGACCTCACCACAGAATGTATAAGATATTTATAATATCCCCTCAAAAACCATTCATTTAAACAATTATTACTGTTGTTTTTAGTAGCTAACATTTATTGAACACTTACTGTGTGCCAAGAAATATGCTTGGCTCTTTATAAGAACTGTCTCACAACCCTGAAGTGTGGTTAGTATTACTATTACTAGCCCAACTGACAGATGAGGCAACTGAGACTCAGAGATATTAAGTAATGAGTTCAAATCTCAAAGACCTTGAAAATGGAAGAGTTAAGAATTGAACCTAGGATTGTCTGACTCTGGAACCCAGACTCCTAACGACTATCTTTTAGTCTTATTTTCTTTCTTCCATGCCTCGCCCATAATGCTAATCTTTCTTTTTTCCTAAATTCACGTATTTGCTTCAACAACACTTCATTCAAAACCTACTATGATACACGCCAGGCAGGAAGCTAGATGCTGTAACACAGTTCTGAATTCTCCACTTTAGTCATTGGCACTAACTTCCATCTCCCATAACCAGCTATTGGCATCCAGATGCCACCACTGGACCCCCATTTGCAGGCTGAAGCAGGTGCTCATTGTTTAGTCCAATGTGACCTTAGACCAGAAAGGTGCACTTTCAGGCGTCTCTTCTCTGACTCAATGAAAAGTCACACTTGCTGTGAGTTTGGCTGTGCATTCTGATAATCAGCTCTGTTCCTTCCCCGTACTTGAGACTCCCTTGGAATACACTCAATATTCTGGCTCCTCAAGAACCAGAGCTCCGCCTTGCTTTTGTCAGTGCCTGTCCAAGGAAGATTTTCCTCACTAGAATGTAAGTTTCATGAAGGCAGAGATTGGCATCTGTCTGTTCACTGAGGTCTCCCAAGCTCCCAGCACAGTGCCTGGTACACAGTAGGCCCTGAATAATGTTTGGGGGTTGATGAGACTGAGGTCCTTCAGCTGAAGCCCAGGCTGACTGATGGTCACGTTGCTTCCCACTTGACCTCCATCTGATACCTACTCCCTCTTGCCCAGTCTTAAGACCATCTAAGAGGACTTGGGATGGTCTGCAAGCTTTCTGGATCCCCTAAGGCCAGGTGACAACCAGAATCAGGTCTGTTGTAATTTTCAGATTGTCTGCCTTGACCACCAGACTTAAGCTTCCTGGCAGCACCTGCAAGGTGTGTTTGTTGGCACACACCAGCTCATGGGATGAATTCCTTCCAGACCCTCCCAGCTTGCCTTGCTTGGCAGTATTAATTGGTCTTTGCCTAGTTTTATCTAGAAATATTTTTATATAATTATATACAAAAATCATGTAAAATCCATAGAGATGTATGTTCAAAGATGTGACAGCAAGAAATTGGAATGAATAATAAAACTGTTAAAGTATGGTAGATACACACAATGGGCTTGCATTCTGCCATCAAAATACTATAAAGAATACTGACGGCATAAGAAAATGCTTATAATATTTACAGAGTTATAAGCTTTACACACAGTATGATCCTAACTATGGGAAAACACATTTTTTAAAAAAATACCAGCAATAACAGTTGAATTATGAATGATTAAGGTTTTTCATGAACATTTTCCTGCATATTTCTAAATTTCTAACATATCACCAACAAGCATATATTACTTTTATAATATGAAAACTCAGTAAATTTCTTGTTGCAAACACATACTAAAGCAGATACAACTGCATCTTGACAGCACTTGGCTCAAGTTTTTCAGCCACTGGGGTCTGAATTACTAGCCTGTGGTTACCAGTAAGCCTAATTTAATAAAACAAGATGAATACTATTCGAATTTTAATTCACTCCCATCTTATTTCAAGCTAGTGAACAGAGTACAGCCTGATCCCATGGCACACAGCTCAAGTCTTCCAGAATGCCTGACGTTGTGCTCTGTTAATTATACTTACTTGCCGATTCTACTCCTTTCTCCCAAAAGGCTATCAGCTCCCTAAGGACAGTCCTGGAGTGCCTATGCAGAGCCTACATGTAACTGGTGTACCAAAGATGCCTATGGAGCAAATTAATGTTCAGAATGTGTCAAACCGTTCCAAAGCAGTCAACTTCTTCCAAAGGTATCATGGAAGAAATAACCAGGCAGAGTCCAATGGAAACAATCCCTTCCTTGGTCCAAAAGTCCCTCCCCTGTCCCTCTCATAACAATGGCATAAAGACCCATGGTCTTTTAAAATAAAAAACAACTACAAATTCAGAAACAAAAGTTGTCCTCCTCTTCTAAGGCAGAACAAAAGTTGGATGAAGAAGGGTAGATGGATGAATGAAGATAAGAGGCAGATGGAAGTACGTGAGGTATCTCCAGTCCAGTGTATCAAACATGTTGTTTCGTTGAGACAACAGACTCAGACATTTCTCCGATAATTCAGGCTATGCCAAGGGGATTGCAGGAACCCAATCTGTCGTGACGCCACACGGCGCTCAAACGTTCCCCATCCACTAACTGGTGCTTGAAGTTTCACATTGCAGTAGACAATCCTTTCTCTGCAATGCTACTCAAAATAGCTTAGGTGAGTGAGCACTCTGGGTAATATTAGGATTAATATTTCTCTTTTAATAAATATGCATTGATTTTAATGTTGACTAGAAAATATATAATAAAGATTACAAAACCCCAAGTTCATGGCTATTGATATAGTTGTAAATCGAATAAAATTGTCAACTTCAAGAAAATTAGTACACTATAGATGAACCTGTCAAAGCTCATTAAAGTGTACACTGAAGAACTGTATATTTCATTGTATGTAAATTCTCCCTCAATTCTTAAAAACTTAATAGAACAGTACAGGTGGTGTGCAGATGAGGTAGGAATCCTAAGGTATAATGTGGAAACAAAAGACTGAAAAATAATTTGATTATTCCACAAACATTCAATGAGTTCATCCATGTATAGACCAGGCATTGTTCTAGGCACTAGTGATTGCTACAACCCAAACAAAGTCTTTATCCTTATGGTGCTTAAAATCTAGTGGAGGAGAGGCCCAACACAACAATAATCCCAGATATTCATTCTGGTTCACCAAGCACTGTTGAATCCACCAGTTTATTTGACCCTAATCAGGAGGAATTCCTGAAGTTAACAGAGCTGTTTCTGAGGTCTATAAAATGGACACAGTGCCCAGCAAGCCCTGGTATCCCATCCCTGAGAAATATTCCTTCACATCAGTATATTTTCAAGATTTCTTGCATCTTCCGTATGAAGAAAACCAACCACCTTGGTTTAGAGTAGTTTTTTAAGGTTTGCTTTGGAACAACATACAATAATCTAAGACAACCAAAAGATTCACTGAGTTTGTGTCTTTTATGTTGCCATTCACAAAATTCATGTAGTCTGGATCAGAGGTTCCTGAACTTCAGAGTGCGTCAGAATACACTGGAGGGTTTGTGAAACACAGACTGTTGGGTCCCCATCTGTTTCTGTTCATTATATCAAGGGGTGACCCAGAGAATATGCATATCTAACAAGTTCCCAACTGATACTGATGCTGCTGGACCCAGAAATACCTGCGTGTTTGAGAACCACTGATCTACATTACACTTTGAAACAAACAACACTAGAATCTCATTAGCTTGATAGAGTTTTGTTTTCTTAATGAGAATACATGGGTTTTTTTACAGGTTGACAGAAAGGCTTTGCATACTGCAGTCGCTCTGAAGTATCTCGTGGTGCCAGAAAGAAAGGAAATGCTCCCCTCCTAAAAAATGGTGTCTTGTGCCAAAGACACAGCAGACTACTGAGAGCTTCCAATGGCCAAAGCTGGAACAATTTGAGCAACAAAATAGATAAGGTTGTATTTGCGTATAACTCAAAATAGAAAAATATCCGTGTGCCCATGCTGAGCTAAATAAATGAACAAATACATAACTGTCAGGGGGAAAGTCAAATCCCCTGTGCAGAAAAATTCTAAATAATGTATGCAGATACTCTGTGCTCAAGGATGAGTATACGTCCCCATCTCTTAAATGCGGGCTGGGCATTGTGATGTCCTTCCAAAAAGGACAACATGGAAACAAAGGGAGTAAATGTACACTGGAGGAACCTCAGCCAGGTGATGTCAACAGCAACAGGGACAAGTCATTCTGATCGTGTGTACCCTTCAGATGATGCGATGAGTACTTTACTTCCGTGACCTTCCCACCCCAAACCCAATCTAATCACGGAAAAAACATCAGACCATTGAGGGGCATCTTAGGAACTGCTTAACCAGCACTCCTCAAAGCTGTCCAGGGCATCAAAAACAAGGAGACTCTGAGACACTGTCACAGTCAAGAGGAGCCTAAGGAGACATAACATCTGAATGTAATGTGGTACCCTGCCCGGGATCCTGGAACAGAAAATGGACATTAGGGGAAAACTAATGAAAACCGAATAAAATACCAACTCCATTCAATTAAAAAACCAAACACTGAGGCTCACTGAGCATCCACCATCTCTAAGGTTGTTGGTCACCTTGACCGAGGGAAAGAGAAGTCTGAAGGCACTGAGACCAGTAATTAAATGCTCCACTCCATCACTTTTGCCCACAACTCATTGGTCATTAACTAGTCACATAGCCCCACCCACCGACAAGGTGATGAGGACATGTGAGAACCACCGCATACCCAGAATGGGGGGATGAACAGTAGTAATGAGTATCACCACACCTGCTTTCCACCCTTTTGAAACAAAGCCTTGTTTCACTTAAGCCTCGTTCTGCAGCTTCTTTGGAGCCAACTGGTAGACTGATGGGCACCGTGACTGTGCATGCTGCATGGTTTCCATCAGAGATCATTTATACTGCACCTATTTTCTCCTGCTTCTCCAAGGGTCGCCTAGAGTTATGTATCATAACCGGGATTTCTAGTCTTTTTCGTCAATGATTATTCTGATTGTATCTCAGACCCAGTATCTCATCACAACCAAGTCAGCTATTTAAGAATTGTTTGGTGGTTTACTCAAAAGGCACAAATGAGCTTAAATGCCTCACTCGTTTCAGTAAAATGAAAAGGGCAGCCCCCTTTGTCACATGAATCTGCCCAACCAATTTTCAGACCAAGCTTTCAACATGCCTGGTCTGAGCAGAAATCAACATTTAAAACTAAGTGTGTTTCTTCCTTCCTCTCCCACTACTCAATTCAGTTCTCAGTCTTTGCCTCTTCCTAGAAATAGTACTATTTCATTTCTCAACTCCTCCAAGCCCCCAATGCAAAAAAAGGACCCTCAAACCAAACAATTCTCCTATAACGCCTGAATCTTGACCGTTTGCATTTCTCTCTGTATGACTACAGCACAATTTTAATTTTCACTTTGCATTCACATGTCAGGGAAGTTAAACATATGACCCTTCAGTGGGCAGTTTTCGTAAACTCCTCCCAAAGGGCTTGACCTTGAGATCGCCTGCAAACTCCAAAAGTAGCTCCCTCTTTGAATAAACAAGTATTCTTTATATTCTTTGTAGGTTATGAAACAGCCACTAGAAGGTGTAGGGGTTTTGTGGTGATAGTGGTGGTGGTGGTGGTGGTGGTGGTGGTGTGTGTGTGTGTCTGTGTGTGTGTGTGTTTTCATTTTCCTTTTTTTCTAATGCAACAGTTTTATATTATGGCCAATCAGTACTAAAAACTGTGTAAATCACACCCAAGAAAGGAATTACTGACGGCCTCATTTTAGGCAAGTACTAGATGATCAGACCTTCCTTTGTATTTTGCACAGCTCAGAATTATAAAAGCCAACACCTGAGCTTTGCGAACATTGCCCTCAAATATAATCACAACAAAATTCCACTACTTAACCCACTAAAGATATTTTTCTTAATCATCTCTTTCCACATCAACATTAAGAAATTCTTATTTTTCTTAACTGACTCCTACTTGAAACTATCCCCATTTTATTACAACAAATTTGCTAAGATGGTTGAGGATTATTAGCCTTACCAAAATTATGGATACTATTTTATGTAAGAATATTTAACTCTGTATATTTACAACATAGTTGCCATAAGGATCCAACCAATATAGAAGCTGCTGAGATTAATAACTCATTTGTACAGATATCATGTACTGGGGCCCCAGCTCTGACACCATCAACACTTTTCCTAAATTGGACTTCCCAATCCCTTTATTAGAGATAATGAATTCGTCTCATGGCCAGGAGCAGATAATGATTTCCATGGTCTCGACTGATATGAATCAACCCCCTTGGGGTTGGGAATATGTCTTCATTGTATCCTTGTTCTTGAACAAAAGTACTGCTTCCATCCGATTTTTTCCCTTCTTAACTTACCCAAATGATTTGCATTCTTACCTCACTCAACAACTTGTCAATTCGAGAACAGGAGCTATTTCCTTTCTTTGTTTGGGATCCTGGCTGCAACCCAGGCACCATTTTCCAAGTAATTAATGAACCCTGCAATGTCCTGGCTTGTGACCACCAGCCTCCTCCTTTGTTATATTTCTTGCCGGGAGAAGGACTGAATACAGGAGCAGGCAGTAGGCTGCCGCTTAATGAAGAGCAAGCTGCTATTTTTTAGGTGAAAATATCCTAAGTTCTTTTACTTTAGCCACAAGGCAAAAGTGTGTGTTTATAGTTGTATCTGAGGCTCATGAAGAAATCTGAGAAACAGAAGTCTGTAAGAGTTAGAGATTTCTAACAGACTGTCAGGAGATGAAATGGGGCACACAATCTGGTGGTGGTGGTGTGGGGGGGAGGGGGGGGCAGGGAACTCGACCTTTGCACCCACCTGAAAACCAAGAGTTGCTTTTCCTGCATCAGCAAAGAGAAAACCCGAGAAGACGCAGTTTTTCGTGAAGGGCATAAAGAGATCAAAAATGAAAGTGAAAAAAAAAAAATGAAAGTGGACTTTTTTTCCCTTCCTTATTCCTTAGAAACAAAGGAATAAAATTTTGAAGTTTTCTTTACCATGATCATTCATGTATTCAAAAAATGTGCTTTCGGGTCTTCCCTGGTGGCACAGTGGTTGAGAGTCCGCCTGCCGATGCAGGGGACACGGGTTCGTGCCCCGTGTCTGGGAGGATCCCGCATGCCGCGGAGCGGCTGGGCCCGTGAGCCATGGCCGCTGAGCCTGCGCGTCCGGAGCCTGTGCTCCGCAACGGTAGAGGCCACAACAGTGAGAGGCCCGCGTACCGCAAAGAAAAAAAGAAAAAAAAAATGCTTTCGATGTCTTCTAGGTATCTAGCATTGATCTAGATGCTAAGATAGAGTACTCATTAAACAGAGTCCTTATCCTCAAGGAAGAGTTTAGTGGACAGAGACTGAAATGAATGAATGAATGAATGGCAGATTAATGATGATTGCTATGGAAGAAAAAATTAAACACAGTAAGGAGAACAACGAACAGGAGGTCCAGAGTGTGAGGTGTTACTTTCTAAGAGGTGGTCTGGAAGGCCCCTAATAAAATGACATTTGAGCAGAGACCTGGAGGAAGTGAAGGAGCAAGCAGCAGGGGTATCTGGAGGAGAAGATTCCAGGCAGATGGGACAGCAGGAACAAAGGCACTGCAGTCAGCCCACGCTTGACATGGTTGATCAATAATTCCTCTAAAAGCTTAACAATCTCTGCAGAATCGAGCCACTGTAGATAAATAACCACTCTTTTAAGCCCCAAAACATTGATTTTTACCATTTATGAAGCAAAATCATTGAAACTATGTTATATAACCCTCTGCCCTGTAAGAGATATGGTCCATAATTAAATCTTTTCAGATGACTCCAGTATATGTGTCACACTTTATTCATGGACATACAAAGCACATAATCTATGCACTGCATTCTACTTATTCTTTTATTGATTAAACATCTAGTCTTTACGAGGTACTGCGCTAGTTACTGGGAATAATATGATGAGCAAAGTAGATAAGTTCCTGTCCTTACAGAGCTTGCAGTCAGATAAAGGAGAAAGGCATTATTCCACTATACATGCCACGTAATCTGAGTGTAGCGCCCTGATTTGGGGGGTGGGGTATGAGAACCAAAAACAGGGACTGGGGTCTTCTGGAGGATGAGGAAAGGTTTTTGTGAGGAAGTGACATGAAGGAGTTAATAAGAGGAGAAGGAGCATTCCAGGAAGAAGGAACAGCATATGCAAAGGCCTTGAGATGGGCAGGAACAAACTGGGTTAGCTGTATTTAAAAAAAAGCAAGAGGGACGTCCCTGGTGGTGCAGTGGTTAGGAATCCGCCCGCCAATGCAGGGGACATGGGTTCAAGCCCTGGTCCGGGAAGATCCCACGTGCCGCAGAGCAACTAAGCCCGTGCGCCACAACTACTGAGCCTGCACTCTAGAGCCCACGAGCCACAACTACTGAGTCTGTGAGCCACAACTACTGAAGCCCACGCGCCTAGAGCCCGTGCTCCGCAACAAGAGAAGCCACCGCAATGAGAAGCCCGTGCACCGCAAGGAAGAGTAGTCCCTGCTCGCTGCAACTAGAGAAAGCCTGCGTGCAGCAACGAAGACCCAATGCAGCCAAAACTTAATTAATCAAAGCAATGAAAACTGTAGTCACATCATGCTGGGCCTTGTAGGCTAAGTTTGGTCTTGATCAAATGGGAAACAATTTGAAGGCTTTTAGGTGGAGAGAGACAGAGTCAAGTAAACATTTCATATGACCTCTCTGGCTGCACAGTGGGAATGCAGGGCTGCAGGGATAACTCCAGGGGAGAATCCACTGCAGGCACTCGGATGAGAGGATATGCATTGCCTGGACCTGGAGAGGGGTGGTAGAGACAGAAAACAGAAGAGGGAACTGAGAAGAAATAAGAAAGTCGAGTCAGCCGAGCTTGGTGATCAAATCAAATTCAGGAGATTAAGATGTTATGGGCGACTCACAGTTGGTTTCTGGAGTCATAATAATGCCCTTCATTCATTGGTTCTTGCTGGAGAAAAAAAGAAAGAAAAAAGAACAAGACATCCTATCTCAGGCACCAATCACACAGAGCACAGTGTGTCTCTTCTCTTTGGCAGTCAGGCTGGTTCTAAGTAGTATCTAGATCCCTGGTATTCAAGTCCTCAGTGGCCCCAAAGCTGGCCTTTGACTGAGAAGGGGCTATCACAAAAAAAATTAGAAGAGAAGCCTGCAGGCTACGTTAGACTCGGGACAAATAAGCTCCTGATTCAGATGACTCTGTTTCAACTCCATTATGGTGGCACTTAGCTGGTCACACCTACAGAGAAATCAGCAAATTGGGTGACCCATTAGGATTTTCTTTCCAGAGAGCAAAGTACCTAAATAAAGACCCTTGCGTTTAGCATAGAACACAAAGACATCTGAGCAGCAGCAATTTGGGAGAACTTCAAGTGTGGCATTTAGGTTTGAGAGAGGAAGTTAGAAATCAGAGAACTGATCTCACAAACAAAAAGCTTTTATAATAGCCTGCCCTGGATAAGACAGTAATGAGAGGACAAAGAGAAAAACCGTCCTCCTCTAAATACCAAGGAAACCTAGGGAAATGACTTCTTAAAAAGGAGCAGGTGAAAAGAAGAATTTTAGTGTCATCAGGAGTGACTGTTCTTCCTCTTTGCCAGAAATAGCTAAGAGTCTAAATCACTCATGAGGCCCTAAGAAAGGAGGTGCTTACAAATGAGCTTGAAGCCAAACAGTGCTTTATAGATTCTTCTAGGCCCGTCTAAGAATCCTAATGGACTTTATTCACCTTAAGATCACCCGATTATGGTCACAACAGATTAGGATAATACCTGTAGTTTACTTGTTTTTGACATAAATCCATCATAAACCCAATTCCTACCCTTGACCATAGGTTTTTTTGGTTTTGTCTTGTTTTGTTTAAAAAAGGCTTTCTAAGCCTTAAATGCCTTATGCCTGGGTTTCCAAACCAGAGACAATGTACTCCCGGGGAGGTACATCATCCTATAGAAACTGATGAGGGTAGTCATCAGTCAGCCATTAATAAATAATAAACTGTAATCTGCCTTCACTGATCAAACTTGCCTTAACTCCTCTTACAAAAACGTGCAAGTCCTTCAAGCATCACACAGCCTAAACAATATAACGTTTGCCCAAGTTGTTTTTCAGAAATTTGGAGTCAACTGTGTCCAGTTTGAGCTCAGGCCGTTTGGTTAAGACTGGTTAGGACCATTGACCCTCTAACTGGGCAAGCACCAGTATCCACTAGGTGACTTTTTGAGGTCAGAGGGCCAAAAACTCTACCCTTAGAGCGTGCTAAGGCCACCATATTCTGAACATGCGTCCCACGAAGAAGCCAGTAGCTAGCTTAGTCGTGCCTGCGCAGAACGACGATTACGTCACTTCTTTCTTATCTCCAGTCACCCTTCCCCATGCTCCCCACGCCTCAGGCCACCCTGCTTCTTTATCTCATAAATATCCGGAGCCCTTCACCTTCTGGGAGGCGGACCTGCGACTTGTCTCCTCCCTTGGCTGCCTCGTGAATAAACCCTTTCTCTGCTGCAAACCTCAGCATTTCTGCATTTGGCTTGCTGCACGTTGCGCAAATGAACCTGGTTTGGTAACGCTATGCCCAGCAGGGGTGGGGAACTACAAAACTCTTTTTTTTTTTTTTTTAATTTATTTATTTATTTATTTATTTATTTTGCGGTACACGGGCCTCTCACTGTTGTGGCCTCTCCCGTTGCGGAGCACAGGCTCCGGACGCGCAGGCTCAGCGGCCATGGCTCACGGGCCCAGCCGCTCCGCGGCACGTGGGATCTTCCCGGACCCGGGCACGAACCCGTGCCCCCTGCCTCGGCAGGCGGACTCTCAACCACTGCGCCACCAGGGAAGCCCCCAAAACTCTTTTTTAAATTTACCTTTCTGTAAGAATTAAGTTCAGATAATTTGAAGTTGAAGCAACAATAACTCTTCCAATGTATAAAAGGCAAAATCCACCCGAATTTTCAAGCTAAAACACAAGATTTCAAATATATTTCATTTTTGTGGTTTCCCCACCACCACCTTGAAGGAAGCCCCCAGACCTCTTGATATCAGGAGATGCATAGTTACAGGCCGACTCCTCCACGGGGCACTGTGGGTACAGCGCCTGGGACCCACAATGCTTTTTGCAGCTGACAAAAATGTCCTACGAATTTTAAAATCAGAAGAAAACAATTAACTCTTTGGTCAAAGTAACTGTTTTAATATATAACATTAATATATTTGTCTTTATGCCAAGGAAGTTGTAAAATCTAACTTAAAATGTTTTTTATGGAGTCAGGAGACCACGAAGGCAAAAGTAAGAGGCTAGGTCCATGAGAATCACATTGTGACCCTGGGTAGTTGGTATTGCTGTGCTGGTAAACCTCAAAACACAGGTGACAATAATATTTCTTAAAGTATGGTGGTCCAAATAACACCATGATGTGATGGGACAATGGTTAACATTTTTAATTTGAAAAGTATGTATTACATATTAAAGTGTAATTAAAAATAATGGATTTCCCATTCATGGTAGCAATAAAGTTTCCTTTTTGGAAAATTAGAAATTTGGCTAATGGTCTGATTGCTTAATTCCATTTTAAATCATATATCATAATTGTTTTTTCAGAATTAGTAGATCACAATGTCGAGAGCAAGAAATATTTGTTGGTTGGAACAAAGCATCTCCTTTTACTGGCACATGAAATGGTCCTACATAAGTCTTGCACTGTACGGACAGAAGCAGATAAGTGATAAAGATTCCTCACAAGAATAAGACATTCATGTAAAAATGAGATCAGCAAGTCCAGTCCATCTAGCCGGGTTCATTTTACAAGGGTCAGACAGCCCTGGGGCATAAACTAATCATTCCCGGGTCTGGAGGAAGCCGCCTCCTGATTCCCAAGAGGCAGCATCACACGATTAGATTGTTTACCTTTGCTCAACACAAATTTGACACATTTTCCCAAAACTACCTGTCTGGGGCCCTGTCAAAATACAATGATGGAAAGTCAGAATAATTTTCTGGCCCAGTATGTCTAACATTCCAAAACTCCATTCCATTTCAGTCATGTTTTGGAGGTAGGGAAGGATATTTTCCCCACTAGTACTTGAAATCAATCCATTCTTGCATACTTTAGCTCCCCAGAGCATAGACCCATTGCTGAATTCGAAGCAGCCAGTGGCATCCAGGACCTTCGAAAAGTAGTATTCTCGGG
Source organism: Phocoena phocoena (assembly GCF_963924675.1). NCBI lineage: Eukaryota > Metazoa > Chordata > Mammalia > Artiodactyla > Phocoenidae > Phocoena > Phocoena phocoena. Next base: position 50,817,813 of record NC_089222.1, read on the forward strand.
CTTCTTTTTTCTCTTGTATGTCTTCGAGCTGTTAACTTAGAGGGAAGGGACTTACCTATTCTCAAAGCAAGAAGGCCTTATGTTGTTTTTAACGGCCAATGAAATTTTTCCCAGGGATCTGCAAGAAGGGCTGCCCAAAGAAAATTCTATATATTTCTCATGAACATTTACAGAACCGCAAAGCAAATAAGACATAGAACACAACACTACTGCAAACATTTTTGAGGAGAGTAAATAAGATTCTCAGTTGTTTCATTCAGCTCTGCCAATATTAGCTATACCATCATCCTCACCTAGTATTTGGACAGAAATATTGTAGCTAGTAATAAGCAGAATCAGGATTTGAATTCAGGTCTGCTTAGACCCAAAGTCATGTTCTTAACCCCTGGAACAAAGCTGGTAGTCAGTACATATTTTTGAATCTGAATCTAGATAAGGGAACCGGTCTTTTTGACCCAGGATGCTGAAGTATTTTCTGGAGCTACTTTACAGCTAATCTCAACTCCCAGAATGAAGGAGTTCCGTAAAATATCTGAAGTAAATAATACCAGATTCAAGTATTCTTTCTAAGGAACGGTTTCCCAGACAAGATGACAGTGATGCAGAGATTCTAGCCACTCCTCGGAACAGATCCTACTGGAATAACAACACAGAATTCACCCTGGGCCCCTTAATGAGACAGGGAGAGAGCTGTGTGACCCCACTAGGTAGGGTGTACGAGCCCCATACCAGTCTAAAGAAGCTACAGAAGACAGACCTCCACCCTTCTTCCACCCAATAAAGATTTCTTGGGGTTCACGTCTCTCAAGGGGGATTTGAGGCAGGAGATAGACGGGCCCCAGGCCGAGCAGCTGGAGTTCGTCCCCTGTGGACAGATACTCCAAAATAGCAAGGAGGGAGGAGAAGCTGAGCCCTGCCCAGGTAAGAGATAAAAAAGAGCATATATTCCTCATTCTTGAAGTCAAGGAGACCTTCCCAACTACACACACACAGAAAGGCTCCTTGAAGGTCAAAAAGGGAGCGGGTGTCACCCCATAGTAGGTGATGTCAACCTACCCATAGGCCTCTTCACTAGAATCCATCGTGGCTAAGAGATGCACGTGCACACATGAGAGGAGCCTGAGATGAACCAAATATGGACTCAGAACCAGACAAAGCAAGACGATTGGCCAAAGGGAGCCCAGAAGAAATGCCCCATATAAGTGATTCAAACTACCACGAGGGTACGGCTCTCTCTCTCTGAGTTCACCCATGTGTTTATCCACACGTACTACTTTTCCTCCAAATAAACACTTTACGTGCTTCACTACTTTCCATCTTTGTGGGAATTTTTTTCTGCAAACCCGAAGGGCCAGGGCCTTGTCACTAGCCACTGGTCCTGGTGGTCTAGTGGCTAGCATTCAGCGCTCTCACTGCCGCGGCCCAACCTCAATCTCTGGCCAGCAACGGAAACCCTGCTTCAAGCCACTGCAGGCCGAGGCTACCCAAGATCATATTTGATTTTATTCCTTGTTGAAATCCAATTGGGATGAGAAAAATTAACTATTACAATTCAATAAGCAGGAGAAAGTGAAAGATTTCCATGTAAAAAGCTTAAAGTTCTGTTCCTTTAAAAAAAAAAATGTCTAAAGAAACTCAATCCTTTAACTGGGACTCCAGATAACAGACTGTACTGTATATACAAAGTAGCTAACACTTTTTTTTTTTTGAGTACTCATTTTATTTTTAAATTCTTCTAAATGCATTTCATGTATCATCTCATTTAATCTTTATGAACTATATGAACTTTATGAATGATAGGTACTGTTATTATTCCTATTTTTCAGCAGATGAAACCAAGGTACAGAAAGGTTAAGCAATTAGCTCTAGGTCGAACAGCCAGTAAGTGGCAGAGTCAAGATTCTAGACTCAAGGGATCTAATGCCAAAGCCTATGCTCTTGACCACTTTGCTCTGCTGCTTCTTGTAATAATAATTACCACTTACTGGATACTTTATTACGTGCCGTATATGCTTTATGTACATTATCTCATTTACTATTCCCAACAACCATAGGAAGAGTGTTTGTATGTACATTGTATATATGCATACAGATATAGAAGTAGGTGTGTGTATATAGGTGCATGTGAATGATTCCAGCTTCTATCCCATCACCCTAAAACGTGACAAATCTCTCAACTCTTGAAAGAAAGCCATCTTAGATACTCTGTGATTAATCATATGAAGTATTCACACAAAAACTGCATTGTGAATCACCTTCTCATATTTCCAGTAGGTGATTTGATTGAATCTTTATTTTGAGAAGAATAGAATTCATTTACTCCCATGTTCTTGTTCTTTTTATTTCATTTTAATATGAAATATAACAGCACCAGAGAAAGTTCTGCAATACCTTAAAGGACAGAGTTTTAGGACCATCACTGAATCTATAAAAGTTCCAAGTAAAAACCTCCAAGGCATAGTAGCAGTCAAATGTCTCTGTACATACTCAGCCAATCTGTATGTACTTTGCACTTGAAGATTGTAAGGCTCCATCATCATGGTTATCGCCAGAGCTAAGAAGATCTGCCTTCTCCCCTTCACTGATCCAAGTGTGTGACTTATCTCTGTGGACGTGACGAGTCAGCCACCAGTGGGCATCAAGGCCTTGCCTTCGCCTTCTCACTTCCTAGAGGAAGAGTTCAACACAGAGGCTAGATGGCCCATTCAGGCACCCAGTCTATTCTGAATCTGGATTTATGCCTTCTCTTTATCTAGAAAAGGTGTTTCACCTAATCAAGTGGTCTCTAGTTCTCAGGGCCAATGAAGTGGCCTAATTTCATGCTTCCCAAATTTAAATGTGCCTACAAATTATCTGGGGAATCTCATTAAAAAGCAGATTCTGGGGACTTCCCTGGAGGTCCAGTGGTTACGACTCTACCCTTCCACTGCAGGGGGCGAGGGTTTGATCCCTGGTCAGGGAACTAAGTTCCTGCATGCCACATGGTGAGGCACAAAAAAAGGGGGGAGGGGGGGATATTTGTTTGAATTTTTGAAAGGCCCACCTAGGGTTCAAATCCATAGTGATCTAAACAAATTTCCATTATAGTCATGTGGCATTAAAAACTCTAGACAGTCCTTAGAAATATCCATTCACTTTTTAAGCTTTCGGACTCCACAAGGATGTCTCACTCCAGATAGGGAGAGAGACCATTATTCCACACGTGAAGCTAAAGGCATCCCTTCCGTCACTGAGCCACCTGTTCTCTAGTGCCCAGTGATCCAAAGAGTAAGCAACTAATAATTTCAGATTCTCCAAAATGGTGAATCCTTGACCTAAATGTGTTTAATACTCAGTAAGCCTCTCTAACTCAGACTACTTTGGATGCGAGAGTTGGTACCACTATGTAAATAAGGAACTATTTTACTGTATAGTTAAATGAAACAAATACATGCAGTACAAATTCTCTGGAGGAAATGCTCTAATATTGAAGAACAACTTGTGATTAGCATATCAATAGGAATACATGAACAGCAGTTTTTAAATACCTGAGGGCACTTAAGGACAGGTTTTTTAACAAACTTCTTAAACTTCTGTTTATAGTCTGAAATTACTTGGAAAACTCTTTCTTGTAAGACACTTTAAAAGGTCAAGTTCAGCCCACATCTCCTCTTTGAAAATTAATAAGTTTTTAATGTACTCAGAGATGCAGAAATGATGTCAAGCTTACTTGATTGACCAAGCCAAAGAACCTTCTAGAATAGCAACATGTTTTGGCTGGGTTTCTACCATTAAGTCACTTGTCCTCTTAAGTGGGATATTTTAAAGTACACTTATTTTGACATATTAGCAGAATTACTACGTCACTTGTAAGCAGAAAAATAATTCTCTTTAACCTTTTTAAAATGGTCAAAGAGGAGAAATAAAGTATATAAACAATGCTGAGGAATAATGGCTTGCTAGTGTTACCTCTCCATTTTAAAAGGGACCCTACTGCTGATGCAGGGGACACGGGTTCGTGTCCCGGTCTGGGAAGATCCCACATGTCGCGGAGCAGCTGGGCCCGTGAGCCATGGCCGCTGAGCCTGCGGGTCTGGAGCCTGTGCTCCGCAACGGGAGAGGCCACAACAGTGAGAGGCCGGCGTACAGCAAAAAAAGGGGACCCTAAGAACTGGGGACCATAGATCTCTGTTAAGCCAGAAATTTTTAAATTAAAGGTTAAATCACTGAATGCTTGAGTTCAGCCCCACCTTGCTTTCATTCTTCCAATGAATTATATCTGCTTCAGTCTTTGGTGTCAAAAGGTTGTAGGTGGGTTCAACTTCCAGTTGTTGGAGTGACCTAGGGCAAGTCAAGCTTTCTAAGGCCAAACTCTTCATCTGAAGAGCAGGGATCATAAGTATTAAGTTATCTACCTCATGACGCTGTGGAATGCAGCCTTTCCTATAATGGGCATAAGTACTATGTATATACACTATACATATATATTTACATACCAGTACTGCTTGTATTGTTAGCAGAACAAAGTCAGTCCTTGAGCTTTAAAGAGACACATGAACCACAAGAAAAGTCAAGAACTTCCACTTAAAACCACAATGAGATACCATTGCACACCTGTCAGAATGGCTATCATCAAACAGACAACAAATAACAAGTGTTGGTGAGGTGTGCACTGTTGCTGGGACGGCACATTGGTGAAGCCACCATGTAAAACAATATAGAGGCTCCTCAAAAAGTTAAAAATAGAACTGCTATAAGATCCAGCAATTTCACTTCTGAGTATTTACTCAAAGAAAACAAAAACACTAATTCAAAAAGATATATGCATTCCAATGTTCATTGAGGCATTATTTATAATAGCTAAGATATGGAAGTGTCCATGGATAGACAAATGGATAAAGATATGGTACATACATATATATAATTCAATATCACTCAGCCATAAAAAAGAATCTTGCCATGTGCAACAACATGAATGGACTTAGAGGGTATTAAGTGAAATCAGTAACACAGCGAAAGACAAATACCACAGGATCTCACTTACATGTGGAATCTTAAAAACAAAACAAACAAAACAAAAACAGACTCATAGATACAGAGAATAAATGGATGGTTGCCAGAGAGAAGGAGAGGGGACATAGGTGAAGGGGATAAAGAGGTCCAAACCTCCACTTATATAAGAAGTCACAGCATAAGGAATATGGTCAATAATAATGTAATAACTTTGCATGGGACAATTGGTTACTAGACTTATGGTGGTGATCATTTCATGATATATGCAAATGTCAAACTATTATGTAGTATACCTGAAACTAACATAACATTGTACACCAACTATATTTCAATTAAAAAAAAAATACTGCCACCTAAAACACAAATTAAATCTATGAAACTCCTAACCACAAGAGAGGACCCAGGGCAACAACCATAAGGAGACTGTTCTTTAACAAACTACCAAGAGTTCTGAATGCATCCTAACCTCTAAGGTTCAAATCTAGAAAGATAGAAACATTCTTCTTCAATGTGACCTTCCACGGCACACAGGTCACTGGGCTGTGTCTTTACCTGTAAGTCAGTTCTTAGGCTTTGAGCATTTCATCGAGATGCTCCAGTCCTACATCCAAGCAAAGCTGCTATTTGTTAGTTCTTACAACTTTTATTCTGGAGAATGTTTTGTAAATATCCTCCATGCTCCAAATCCCCCCCAAAGTGTATGTTAGTATGAAGTGCCATTATTCTAACAAAATCAGCTTTTCTGGCCACATATATATCATAGGGTGACACTGCACCACCAGGAACTGTCCTCAACTGTTACCTCTTCTTAGGGAGCAATCCAATTCCAATAAAGCATTGAACCCTGTCAACACCAACACCAAATAGATATACATACCCTTGTATATCTACTAATTTTTTTAAACTAATATTCAACACTAGGCACTTAACTGCTTCTATTTTAACCCAAAACACAAACTGTGCAGAGGGGATTTTCTCCCCCATATTTACTCTGGAAGAGACACCAGCCACAGAGAAGTCAGTTAAACCTCATGTGCCCACAGACCTGAGGTGGTTAGCTCCCTGAGCTGTGTTCCTCAAGGAAATCTGGAAAGAAAACCTCTGGGCTTTAACCAGGACCTCAGAGAGCAGAGAGGAGGGCTCCCTAGGAGAGCTCTGTGGGCTTGTGAGCTCTGTGTGTCACACCCTTCCTGAGAGGCAAGATCCTGAGTAAGACGTTGAAACCTCTGGATGTTCACGGTCTCCGTCAGCAAATGGGTATCATAACCCCACCCAATCTCTGGATTCAAGTGTTAGAACAACAACATGAGGACCACAGACTTGGAAATGCCGAGACGCTCCCTGGAGACCAATGCACGGGGTAAAGAGTCTCTTCAACACTGATCATGCAGTTGGCAGAATGCTGGGGGTGATGGAAGTTGTGACTGGAGTGCGATGGGAAGCACGGTCAGTACCTGTCTTACTTTTACACGTTCACAAATACATGGATTTGAAGGAGAACTACCACCACGATATGTAGTATTTAGGACAAACTTCAAAGACCACAACTGACCGTGGTATTACTCATCAGCTGAAGCAGTATTCATAAATCTCCTTTGCTTCTGGACTGGAAAGGAATGGTCAAACAACGAGCTTTTTGTGGTGGACGCCACTATTTTTGTTTTGGGTTTTGTTGGCCACCTTGTTGTTGTTTTTTCCTCCCTATTTTGTGTTTTTCCTTATCCCCTACCAACGCTCCAACACTGGTTTCTTGGATACACCTTAAATTTAGAACATATTTACTCAGATGATTAACTGTAGTCGTTAGTCTTGTTCAAGCAAGCCTTGTCCTGAGCAACGGGTAAGCTGGAGACCCAAGGAAGAGGGCAGCCTCTGCTCTTCATCAGGCATCTGCTCATCCCACCCGATCCCCATCCTGCTGCAGACCATTCAGGCTGGGTGCCCAGCACCTCCTCCTTTCAGCACTCACAGACCCGTATGGGGAGGGAAGCAGCTTGGGTGCTTAGCTTCCGTGATACGTTTCTTCAGGGAATGAAAGGTTTTGGAAGTTCTGAAGGATCTCTCAACGTGGGTAAGTGGGTACAAAATTGTAGAACCAAAAGTACTAAACATTTAGGTGACAAAACATTCCTCTTCTGCTAAAATCATCAGAAGGGTTAGCTGGGGGAAATCAGAACCTGCTTAATTGGAAACTCCTTTTAAGAGAATATACAACCAACTCTGCCTCCATCCAAACAAAAAGACTCATTGTCTTTGGTTTCCACTAACTTTCACTCTTTTGACACATAAAGAGAAAGAATGAGGTGAATACAGGTCAAACTTCTCATTGAAGCAGCTGACAATAGCCTTTAGAGGCATTGCTGGAGTTCTTGGGTCATGGGCACTACCTACTTAAAATCTGCAGGGGGAAAAAAAAAAAAGTTACTAGTGTGATCCTTAATGGAAACAGAAATCGAGAGTCTCTACAGAGAGATTCCCAACCTGCATTCACGATAAATTATCCAACAAATAGTTTGTATCTTGATACTGTTGCCAGATCACTCTCTACTACATTACCCAGAAATTCTGTCCTTTTATCCTCTGTTTCACTGTCTCTCCCCATCCTCAAGCCCAAACACACAAACCTAGGCCCCTACAAGGGGGGAAAACACAAAGGCAAAGAGTAGCCAATCTACCACAATGCCACACCAGGTTACAGCTAACTGGAGAGAAAAATACAGATTATGCACTGGCAAATATTTGCATGGTCTCCAGAGCAGTAAGATTCATCCATTTGCTCACAAAAGTACACGACTGCAGCTGAGAGAATAAATCAATTCAATTCAACAAACATTTATCAAGCTCCAGTCTGATTGCAGAGTCTTTTGGGGGGAAAATCACGCACCTGGATATTGGAGCTGATTTTTGAAGACGTCTAGAAATATGCTATTCCTGCCCCCTCCCACCAAAAACAAGTCATGAGAAAAGAAGCAACCAACTCCCTCAGATGACCAGCACAGCAGCATTTTACATTGTAAAATGTAACAAGCCCAAGTTCCTTTTTGTAGATGGAAAAGAATTCCCTTCTTATCTTTCTGGGGAAATAGCAATTTTGCTTGTTGTATAAAAACATAGTGTAAGAAACCAGTGATTAATTACCCAACCATCAATCACCTTTCAGTATTTTGGATATAAAGATTAGACCAACTATATATTGAAACAAGTTATGTCATCACTGCTTTATATTATATATTCAGACTTATCAGGGATCTACTTGAAATGAATTCTAAACATGCAATGCGAGAGCAGGGCAAAACCAATCCCTGCCAAACATCTAGGGGGATTCTCTATCCCCTGCTCTCGCCCCAGATTTCCTTCTGGGGAACTTGTGTGTGGAGCTGAGAGAATTTAGGCTATGTGACCACGAGTCAGGCTCTATAGCCTACTTGTTGACCTCAGGAAAGTCATTTATAAACTGAGACCTAACTTCTTCAACTTTAAAACAGGGATAATCATATCCCTTCTATCTCACTTGTGAGGATACTGTGGAGGTCAAATAGAATAATGAAGATGAAGGTTTTATAAAAATTGTTATAATCATCAATATTGATGTTCAATTCCACAGTCCTGGAGACAGGGGAGCAAAAGGAAAACCTAAGAAAACCCACCTCTGTTCCCAGAAGTGTGTAACAGGGTCTTTACAAGTTTAAACAGCCTGTAGCTATTTAGCCACAGGGACAGTTTTAGATCATGTCCATGATCTAATAGCCAGTTTCAAAAAGAAGGCGAAACCAGTTTCAAAAAGAAGGCGAAACAGTTTTTTTCTTATCCTATTTTTTTTCTGTTATAATGCATGGTAGGTGGACACCGTTTTGATGTAACTTATCAGTATTTAGCAGCTGTTGGCTAGTATTAAATATTATATTGAGGGTCAGTCTCCTTGATGTATATGTTTCAACAGTTGAGATTAAGCAAAAATGACACATATTCCACTGAGATAGGGCATTCCAAGCTCAGCGGAACGTGAAAGTGGTAGCCTTTCTTTTAAAGTTGATACTTTTAACCATCTACTCTGTATTGGCGCTAGAGAAAAAGTAAAGCAATGTTCCGGAACTCAAGGAGCTCTGAGTTTAGAGTGGAAACAGCCAGACAGAACATTACAAAACAGTGAGGGCAGGATGATGAGGAGAGGTCAGCCAGTGTCCCAGGGTGCAGAGAAGGAGGGGTGCTCCTGAGCCAAGGGTTAAGGCTGTCGGGTAGGTGGCACGGAAACTGCTAGCACTGTGATAGCACTGCGCACGCGTGAGTCAGGATCCGCCCAGCACAAGGCTGGACAGGGAGAGGTGGCACGGAAACTGCTAGCACTGTGATAGCACTGCGCACGCGTGAGTCAGGATCCGCCCAACACAAGGCTGGACAGGGAGACAGAGGTCGCGTCCTGAGGAATCTGGGCCTGGGGACCTCATCTGCTCTGTGGATGGATGCAGGAGGGGTGCAGGGGAGTGGCGCACTGGAGAAAGGACAGCTGCATCGGGGACACCCTGACCACCTTCTTCCAGAACATTCTGCTGTCGTATGAAATACTGGAGTTTCATATGGAAGAAAAAAAAAATTTACTTACTGAAAGAGAAAACAGGTGCTACATTTAAAGGTAAAGGGGAATCTCATTATAAAAGTGTGTTAAAAATAATCACAGCCCAGGGCTTCCCTGGTGGCACAGTGGTTGAGAGTCCGCCTGCCGATGCAGGGGACACAGGTTCGTGCCCCGGTCCGGGAAGATCCCACATGCCGCGGAGCGGCTGGGCCCGTGATCCATGGCCACTGAGCCTGCGCGTCCGGAGCCTGTGCTCCGTAATGGGAGAGGCCACAACAGTGAGAGGCCCACGTACCACAAAAAAAAAAAAAAAAAAATCACAGCCCAGTTTAATAGAGAAAACATTAACAACACTGTGTTAGGATTCATAGAAAATGTTTGCACATTGATTGACCTCTACCTCTACTTCTACCTCCACCTGAGAAGGATCATTTTATTTAGACATAAACAGGCTAAAAAAGTCAAGGCCTTCAGCCGGTTTCAGCTTCCTGGAAGAAGATGCTGCTCTGCAGGTGCTGGGCAGTCAGTCACCTGGAGGATAAAGCAGTCAGTGAGTCATCCTGAGGAACACAGACACACGGACACGCAGATGTGCAGGACCCTTCCGGCCTTGTTGGAGAGCAGGTGTTAAAAGAAACTCTCCAGGAAACCATCACTTCTACAATTAAGTTTACTGGGAATACTTTTGAAAAGGAAGACCAGAGGCTGGGGCAAAGAGGGGGAGTGGGCAGTAGGGAATTACTGTTTACTGAGTACAGAGTTTCAATTTGGGATGGTGAAAAAGTTCTAGATTTGGATAGTGGCGATGGTTGCACAGCAATGTGAATGTACTTAATGCTACTGAACGATATGTTATGGCATGGATATTTTAGCACAATAAGAGAGGGTGGGGGAAGGAGAGAGGGAGAGAGAAAGAAAGAGGCAAAATGAAAAAGTAGTAAGATTTCTAGTAAATTCAGCTGAGAGCCTCCTACTGCGTTCCTGAACGTGATGCCCAGGACAAAACTGAATTTCTCAAGAAATACTCTAAAGAAAAGCATCATCTGGAACATGCTAGTGACCTGCCAAAGGCTATATGTCCCAACCGGCTATATTATGTAATCATGGGCAAGTTTTCTAAAACCATAGAGCACCTTCCCCCTAAAGGAGACTGAGCTCTTCACATAATTTAATTCATAACTCTTCCCTGCAGTCTAGAAAGATGATCTCGTTATTATCATTATTATTATGGTAGCTATTTTGTATTTATTAAGAGTTCTCGGTGAGCCAGCTGCTATCCTCTCTTCCTTTGTCGTAGATGGGAACAAAACACACAGCAGTTCTGTGCATTGCCTGGGAAAGTAAGCAACAGGACCAAAATCAGAAGCAATGCCCAAGGCCACAGCACTCGACAGAAGAGGCTGTACTCTGCCCGATTTGGAGGCCCAGGCAAGGTTTCCCTCCCCCATTCCAGATTCTCACCACCGAGCAGGGCTCCTACTTAATAAAGAACACGCACTTGCTTGCCAAAGAGTAGATACTTGTTTTTGCATTTGCAAAATATCCAAGTAGACTTAATAAAATTATATTTGAGGTTAAACCACAAAGATAAGAAATTTAATCCAGGGCCCCAATTAAGTATTCTTTTTAAGAGAGTCTCAAATGTTTCCCATGTCTAAAGAGTTACAACTGTGTATGGCCCTAAATTCTGTGCCTGTAATCCTGACCGAGTTTCATTTCACAGGTTACAAAAAAGACCCAAATAATAATTACATAGTAACTATTGATTGTTTAATTACTTGAGACTGCCTTATAATCACCAAATCATGAAGGGTGTTGCGAGATCTATAAACTACACATCACCAGGGTGCTGTGCACCAAGTTATTTGGTAATTCACTGATATGAGATGGAAGGGAAGAATTTTGAACTAAAGTAATCTAAACACTTCTAAGGAAAGGTGGCACACATGTGCCAAGCCGATAATAGATGCTTATACTAAAGGCTGATGTTGAATAAATGAACAAACAAGGTAAACAAAACCCCAGGATAGAGATAAGAGTGGAAGAGACTCCTCCCCAAAGGCAAAGACACCAAAAAGATCCTGTAAGCTACCTGAGAGGCAATACCTTAGCCCAGTGGAGCTCAATTCTGGCTTTGCATCAGAAGCATCTGGGAAGTGCTGGAAACTAGCTTTACACAGTCCTACACCAGACCTACTAGAACCAAATCTCTAGAGAAGGGTCCAGATATGTTTAGTTTTTCAAAGCTATCCAGATGATTTCCATAAACAGTGAGGGCTGAGAAACACTAGTAGCAAAAAGAAATCCTACAAAGTCCCCTGTGGCAAGTTTTAGTAGCAACTCCGGAGGTCTCGCCACCCAGCGGAGAAAGTGACCTTCCTTATGCATATGGCACACAGGCTCACAAAGGTCTTCCCTCTGTGCTTACATGGCAGCTATCTAATTCATTACACCCAACAGTCACAGCATGAGGTGACATCGTCTTGAGCCAAAGGAGATGCAAACAACATGGGGATTTATGAAAAGCTCATCAAGCCAACCCATTTCAAGGGTAAATGATTCTACTGTGGGGCAGGAGTAAAATTGTTACCTATAATTCTGGCTAACTGCAATGAAAGTACCTTCTGAAACTATATAATAATAACTAAATAATCCTAAAGTCTTAGCCATAGTCAAATGAACCTATGACGAAGAACAATGCTTTGCATGTGCTACAGCATCTTAGAGACATGTCTATTTGATGTCAAAAATCACAATTTCTGTGCTCCTAGAAAAATAGTGCTTGGGTATTTTTGGCAGGTACAACTTTTTTTAATTGAATGAAACCAACTAGTACCCTTGGGCTATATCAATTTTAATAGATAATCTGTTACTATAAACAGTATGAAAATTATTTTTAAAGGTGATTGACATACTAGACCTGGCCCAAGAGCCTGGTTTATAGGGAAACAGGAAAGATAGACCTGCAGCCATGTTTTATACAAAATGCCCCTGATGCAAAGGGTGATACGGAGCCTGTGGCAATGGGGAGATGGGCACTCAGCTATGGTACCTGGACATAAGCCATCCTGATTTTCTGTGTTCTATGGAATAGTTCCAAGAGGCATTAAAAGCAGTTACTTGGGTAAGGAGAGGAAAGGGGAGATTCCACAGTTAAATAAACTGGGAAAATATTGGGTAGAACAAAGTACTATAAATGCTAATATTCAAGAGTAAGGGATGGTTAGGAGCACTATGAAACCTCTTTTGTCACTCTATTCTTTTTTCACAGAGCTGATCTTGGGGTTCCACTGAACACACTTTGAGAAATGTGACTGTCTAGCTAACAAATGTCAGTGAGGCAAAGGCAAAGCCAGAGAGACCTCCACTCAATCCAATGACCCTGTTTGCCTGAAGATCACAAAACAGAAGGGGTGCAAGAATGAATCTGTAGCTGGGGTCAGGCCACCCAGAGGGGACTTTCATGTACTTGGTAACACACAGCTTAATGGGCACAAGGATGAAGAAGAGAAAGGTTGACTCAGGATTAAGCTTCCCTAGTCCCTGTATACAGGACTCTGCCACCTACCTTGTAATAAAATAAAAGACAATAGCAATAATCAAACCTTAAGTGGACATAGCAGTTTAAATTTAACAAAGTACTTTCATAGTCCTTAATTCATTTCAGTCTCACAGTAACCTGATGGGATATATCAGGAAAGGCTTTTTTTTTTTTTTTTTTGTGGTACGCAGGCCTCTCACTGCTGTGGTCTCTCACATAGCAGAGCACAGGCTCCGGACGCGCAGCCTCAGCAGCCATGGCTCACGGGCCCAGCCACTCCACGGCATGTGGGATCTTCCCGGACCATGGCACGAACCCGTGTCCCCTGCATCGGCAGGCGGACTCTCAACCACTGCGCCACCAGGGAAGCCCAGGAAAGGCATTTTTATCCTCATTTTACAGATGAGAAAACCTGAAGCTCTAAGTGGTGATATGGCAAGCTCAAAGCTACAGCAAGTTAGAGGTAGAGCCAAACCCATAAAGACAGATCCTCAGTTCCTAAGTGAGGTCCTTACTACCCCACTCTCCTTACAAATCTCATAAAAAGGGCTCTCTACTTAGATCTTGCACAATCTTAAGGGGAAAAACTGTCGATTCTTCCCCCAAAATTTGTAAAATATATAATTATTTAAGACTCACTCTCACCTCAGTAAAATCCCAGAGTGCTACACCCAATTCTTCTTACGTCCTCTAATAATCTACTTCTTCTTACAAATTATTGAGAAATTGGCTTTCTTTAAACAAAGACCAACTATAGTATCTGAATGGCAATTATATCATCCAATGCCATAAAGAAGAATTAAGAGTTGGATTTAATATAAATAATGCAATTCTGAACATACATAAAAAAACCAAGAACTCAAAGGTAGAAGGTGAAGCACAAAGATGTGTGTGTTTCTGACCTCATCTTCTATGAATGCTTCCTGCACATCAGAAACTCTTCTGCAAAACCAAGACCAAGGAAACAGCTGGTAAGCTAGGCTCCCCCTGGTGCATGTGTTTGGGAAGAAGAAAAGGTTGCTGAGTGACTACTATGTGTCAGGCACTGGGCTGAGGGATTCCACACACATTACACTTTAGTCTTCATAACAACCCTACACTGTACTATTACTAACAGTACTGTTACTCAGAGAGCAAGTTGGCCATCTTCACAAAACTAGAACGAGGCAAAAACAGACTGGATGCCAGCTCAGTCCTGCTCCTAAGTCCTTTCCATTACACTCCTTTCCACTTACGAAAATGTTAAATTATACCCCAACATATGCACATGCCAAGGCCTCTAAGCTCTTTCCAAATCCCCTTCCCACAATTCATCCAGGTCCCCACTCTGACTCATATTGCTCTATATTCTACGCTCCCACTGTCTCTGTTTGCACATCAATTTTAAGAGTTTTTGCTATTTTCTCTTACGCTTAGAGAAGTGGTCCTCAGCTGCGGAGAACTTTGCCCCTCAGGAGACAGCTGGCAATGTCTGGAGACATTTCTGATTGTCAGGACTTCGGGGTGCACTGGCATCTCATGGGTGGAGGCCAAGGATGCTGCTAAACATCCTACAATGCACAGGACAGCACCTCCACAACAAAGAGCTATCTGACCCCAATGTTTCTCAAGCCAGTGCCAAGGCTGAGAAACTCCGCCTTGAAGGGATAATGTGGTTTAATAAATGTGCTTTAGTTTCCTCCCCTATAAAATCATGAGTAACTAAGACACCATATAGGAAGAGCTTTAGCACACAGTAAGCATGCTAACTAAACATTAACTAATTAGTTAATCTGACTGCACACTTTTTAGAGTAGGAACCACCTTGGTTGGCTCTGCATTCTTCCCACACAAAGCACAGGGCTTTTGTCACGGGCACTCAACAAATGTGAAAAAATGTATTCTTTATATTTGAATTTTTGTTTAAAAAACAAATGCCACTATTATTTAAGAAACACAACATTCTCCCATACTCACTCCTTACCAAACAAGAAGTGAATAGTATAATTCATGATTCATTAGAACAGAATATGAAAAGCTACATTGCATCCTGAATATGTCATAGAATCACCTCCATAGCAAGACTATCAATAAACCTACTATTAAAATGTTTTGTCTCACTTCAACAGAAAATTTATTAAGAGATCACAATATATATATTTAAGGAAGTCTGCAACAGGCTCAGATTCTTCTGTCTATGCCAGGTCAGTTTTTGACCGTATCAATTGTCAGGTCTTGAGTTGAATTACTCAGAAACCACCTTAAACTGTAATCACAAGCATGTCAAATAAAAACAGCAAATGTCAAGTCTCAGAATGAGTATGTCAGAACTGGCTGGCATCACATCTCAGGTCCAGATCTTTGCGCGTTTTTACTTTTCTCAGTTTATGCATGTTAGAGTCGGCACAAAAACCCTACAGTAAATGATTACAAAAAACCATTAGGATTAACATTCACTCAAGTGGTCCTACAACAGGATAATCTACAATCATTTTTGCAGAGTCTCTGGAGGTGTGGCCCCAGGGCCCTGAACATCAGAATGAACCCATACACTTATTAGAAGTGCAGATTCCTGGACCCCAGCCAGACCTACTGAATCAAAATTTGAGAGGTTAGGCCTGGAAATCTAGATTTTTAATCATTTCTCAAATATTTGTTTTGCATAGTAAACTCTGGGAACCTCTTCCAGGAGGGTGAACCCCAGAAAATTGATTTGCCTCATTTGTAAATTTCCAGCATGTGTCTTGCTTCTACAGATTATCAATAATTAAACATAAAATCCACACCCCTACCATAAAAATCAGGAAGAGAATTCTGTTGATGACTTTTGTCCAAATATGCACATCTGAAGTAAGCAGACTGACATTTTATGGGAAATGCTGAAAAAACTGGGAATGAATATAAATAGAATTATCAAGGAAAACAGAGCTCAATTCTGGGCCACACACAGGTCACCATCTATGTACCAGATGGGGGATACAGTGATGGTTAGATGGACTAGGTCCCTACCCTTATTTTTTCCTTATTATGCATTTAAATTGTTTAATATATACATAAACAAAGAAGTAAAATACTTTCGGAGAGTGGCAATGCCATGAAGACAAAAAAACAAGTTGACAGAGAAAGTCATTGGGAGGAGGGAGGCAGTGGCAGTGGCTGGCTCTATTAGATACAAGGATGAAAAGTGGTTTCCTTGAGCAGGTAACATTTGAGCTGGGACCTGAAGGAGAGAAAGCTAGCCATGAGAGGGTTGAGGGGCAAGTGCTCTAGACAGAAGAAACTATTACTAGAAAGATGCTGAGGTGAGAAAAAGGTTCACGTGAAATTATTATTGAAATTAAATCAGAAATCAGATAATACATACAAAATGTTTCATGACATAGAACACTATTTTAAAGTATGAAGGATTATTTTTATTAATATATTAGAATCGTTTCAGGGCAGAAGCCAGGATAATGAAGGACCTCAAGTCTAAGTCATACGAAGAATTAATTCAGCAACTGTGGCTACATTGACTGGAGATGAGGAGACACAAGTATGTGTTTGGGGGAAGAAGGGAGAAGTCTTCTTCAAATATCTGAAGGACTATGTTCTTGTGGAAGAAGATTACATTTATTTTTTTAAATAGCTCCGAGGGAGTGAAAGGAGCTTGAACTGGTAAACATTTTAGGAAGGGAGAATCTTGGCCCAACGTGATAATGAACATTCAAAGGAAATTGCAGGCAAATGGAATGACTGGGAGGTAATGAATCCCGCACAAGTGGAGGTGATCAAGGATGGGCTGAACAGACGCTGGCAGAGGCATGATTGGGCTAGATGACCTATAAGGGCCTATGAAACCCTTTGAAAACACACACACACACACACACACACACACACACTCAGTCACAGTGTTCTCTCTCAACAAGTACTATAACCACCAATATGGCCTCTTTACTTCATACTTTACAACCTAGAGGAGGTTTTAAGAGAAACCTGAGAGATACTGAGGAATCCACCATATTCCCAATTCACGTTGTCACCCCAGAATAAAGTACATCTCCATCTCTGCAATAACCAATATACAGTTCCAAAGGGCAAATTAAGAAACAGGATAGACTAACATTCATTTTTAAAATCTGTGGCTAAGATTTAATGGTGTTTTAGCAATAAACATTAAACAATTATTTGGACCTATTAAAATAATTACTCTATTTTAACAAAAATGTGTCTGGATTCCATTAGGTCCCAATAAGTGGCATGCCAATAAATAGCCAAAGCCTTTAGCAAACGGGTATGTGGCCTTTGGTTGGTTCGTTTTTTTCATGGGAGCCATAGGCCCAAGAAGATGATTTCCTCATAAAAAACGCTGACAGAGCCTCTTTACTCTTCATTATTTATGCAATCTGTGTAGAAAATAAAGCAAAAAACAGATACTGAACTACCACTTGACCACCTGGGGCCAAAATGATAAACAAATCTAACCTTCCAAGGAGAGACAGACCAAGCTAGACTTGGGAGTAAGGCTAGAAGCAACTTTGAAAAGCTAAATGTTGTTAATGACCTTTATATAAAATATGTTTCCACATCTAGATTTAAGTGGCTTATATGAAGATATACTTCAAGAAATACTCTCTTAATATCTACATATAGTTTTTGTGTATTGAATTAAGTCTACTTCTTGAAAATTACTTGTAAATAAAATTATATTATGACTCTCTTAGGACAGCTTATTAAAAGAAACTTATAAGAATCTTTCCAGAAAAGAAAGGCTACATCTGTATAATTGTACATAAAATTATACCTCATTTTATGAAATCCAGGAACAACAAAAGCCAGGGTTACAAAAAACTAAAATCAAAGATTTAATATTTAATGTAAAGAAAGTATTTATCACAGACTTTTTTGGTATAGAAATCTGTTCCTAGGGCTTTAAAATTTATATTTATGTTTACACTATTTTAGAAATATACCTATTCCATAAAAGTTAAATATAACCTATAATGTGGACAATCACTTCCTAAATTATTTCTCTTTGGGTTCACGTGTATTTGAGTTCAGGTTTTGCAGTTTATTAAGCTTTAATCCTTCAGGGCTCAGAGTAACAGCAGGACTGGATTAGTGACCCAGAAAACCCAGGTGTCTCTGTTCTTGAGGGGGTGCCACCTAATATCATCTGGGTCGTCTAGAAACCAAACCCTTAGCTGGGTATGGAGGATTAATCCTTCAAGTAAATCATTCCAAGTCCCCAAAACATTTATAGCAAACACTCCCACTTGACTAATGTACAGAAAAGCTGCTGTACCACAAAACAATACATAGGGCTGGTAAAAGAAACCAAGCCTCCTGTCTCAAAGTCCAATGTTATCACCATGGCCATCTTTGCAGTCTCCCCTCAGCTTGAGAGAAGCCAAATTTCTGTATCAACCTCTAAGAGAAGGGCACCCTTTAGAACAATAGTGTTAACAACGTACTTGGCCAATTTCTTTCCTCTCTGAAGATCTGAGACCTCCTGCAACTTGTTTCCTTTTCTTTTTTTTTTCAAGTAACAAGAAATTAGGGCTAATTTTGGATTTTCCAAACATTCTCATCCTTAATTGAGAATCCTTATCTCTTTGTTATCCTCCCTTGCAAGAGTGTATACAGTCCACCTCTTAGATGAGTGGACAAAGCTGTGAATCATCTCCCAGATGTGTATTCTACAGGTGGGAAGCACAGGACAATGGAATGGCACTATAAAACCAACAGCATTATACAGAGTTGCTTCTCCAAATTGACAGCAAATCAGAAGTAATTCTCTACATAAATCAGGGCTTAATTCATAAGCTCACATTAATTCACAAGTTCAATCCAACTTCTCAAAATGCAACAGCACAACCTTCCAACCTGATTATCTTCACTGAAAGTACTTAAAAGCATTTGCTGAGACACCTTTCTTTCTTGTGTCAGACAGGATCAGTGTCAAGTGAACAGCTGGAGTAGACTACATTCTGTCTAATTGCAGGGAGTTGACATTTTAGGAAATAATCATTTCTTGCAAGAGAGAAATTTTCCCCCTGGAGTGGACACCAAAGGGTACCTCCTGGTAAATAAAGGCCTAAGTATTTATATATATATACACACATATACTTTTGACATTCTGTAGAATCGGAAATATTACAATCTGGATGACTTCTACAATAATTTTAATCAACTAAGAGAAGTTTAGGACTCAAAGAAGTAATTTTTAAAAAATAGAACAACAAGAGAGAATTTGTAGTGAAAATGCCATCCCATATCACTACCACGCTAGAAAGTGATGGATATTTCCCTTGAAATAATCATGCGGAAACAGTTGGTTTGTTTTGAAGGCATGTATTTCAATAGCTCATTCACTAAAACCCCCTGAGCTTTAGTCCAAAAAGTTAATTTCCATTTTCTTTTGATAATCAGGAGAATCAACCCACTTTTCTAAATAATCACTTTTTCAGATCATTTTCTGGGAGAAAATATGTTTTAAAAGCATGTTTGGAGTGAATTTGTAAGTAAAAATTTAGTAAAAAGGAGAGAAGAACTTTTCATTCCTCAGCTCAATCTCAGCTCAAGTTTAACTTTTAAGTATTTCCTATCTTGTAAGAGTCGTTGCTGCCATTAGGCCTTTCTTTGTGAGGTGGCCAGTTTTCTCCTAACATTGTCCACTAAATTCATTTAACTCATGCCCTAGCCCAGTAACAAATCTACTTTTCCAGCTGTGATACTTTAATAGCTTAAATTTCTAAAGTAAATAGCATCCTTCGCGCCTTTGAAAACCAGTTCTGGCAGTGATTAAAGTAAAGAAACGAAACATTTAAAGAGCTTCATATATGCACCATCAGAATGCATGTGTCAGCTATAAGCTCTATAATATATAATGAAGGGAAATGCCCAAATCCCGGAATCCAGTTTAGGCAGTGGGACTACAGATACATTTAAAAAGATGGAGAGTCAATTAACAAGTATATTATGTCATTTTAAATCTGTTATGAGACATGTATGAGTGAGAACAGACAGCACTGCTATTCTGCATTCATGAACCGAAACCACACATAAGCCATGTTCAAGCTCAAGGAACTTACCTTATACACTTGTCCGTATGTTCCATTGCCAACAAGTTCCACCAATTCAAAGATCCCTGCAGGATCCTGAAAGAAAATAAACAATAAAAGGTCAAAACGATATTCTAGCCGTTGTCTTAATCAAAAGCAAATACGCATTTAAAATAAGCAAATAAATAACAACTTTAGCTTTTGGGGGGGCTCTCATATGTTAATATTAAAGAGCATTAAAATTTAATTCAGCTGCGGCTATGAAATGAGTCAAAATCTATTTGTTTCTATTTTACATTTCTATGAGATGTGTTTAAATCAGACAAAAGGAAACAAGACTTCGTTGAAACAATTTTAAAAAAGAATTAATGCATTTCTCACTGTCAAATGGAAATACACTGGTAGGTACCTCGGGCTAAACTGAAAGGCTCACCATCCTGAAGGGGTTCCAATTTTGAAGATTCTTCTGTTTGACATTTCTGAGCTGCTCATTGTGTCGAACACTGGCAGTTCAGAAAGGAGTGCTCCTGTGTTGTGGGGCAATCTTCCCTGCAGAAGTCAACAGTTTCCAAGAGAAAATGGAATCAACCTAACTTCCTCTCTCAGAAAGTATTTCTCTGGATTCATCTCCCCTCTCGACAATGCTGCCTCTGCTAAGTACGCTTTTGCGGCCTGGCCTCCAGTTCCTGCAGGACCTGGAGAGTCCCGGGCAGGATCTAGAATGCAAAGGAAACTGGAGAACTATGCAAGTTCTTAGCACCAAACAGGTGTCTGCTAACCCTCCAGAGTCAGCTCTGTTAGAGCGCTCAATAAATACCCAATAATCGTGGATATTATTATCGAATTACCATCCCCAAAAGTCGAAAAGAAAAATCAAAGCCTATGAGATTCAACTCAGAGACAGAAAGTGCCTTTGGCCTCCTCTGATTCCTAACTGGACAGAAATGATTTCTTTAAAGGCCTAGCTCACGAATCACAAACATCCATGTCCACAGAGGCCGGGCAAGTAACGGAAAAGAGTGAGGGGACCGCAGGGGCCTGTGACAAACTGAGGAAGTCACGTCCCCTTTGGGGGGCAGGGGGGCCAGCTGGAACCAATCGTTGTCATGTCAACCTATGAGCGCAGTCTTGCCAGGTCTGAAGATTTTTTTGAAGAAAAACTGAACATTTTCTTTCATGTGAGATCTCGTTTTTAAATGTTAGGCACGAACTCACTTTAAAAAAAACTCTGGGGGACAAATGAAAAAAACGTCAGCCTCTGGCCTAAAAAGCATTTCCCCTCTCCAGTCAACAGGTTTACAGAGCACTGCCATATGGTGTGACGGTGACTGAGAATCAGGCGGGGGAAAGCCTGGATTTTAGCTTCAGACAGGCCTGGGCCGAGCCCCAGCTCTGCCTTGTCTGGCGGCGTGATCCCAGATCTCTCCCCTGGGAGAGCAACTCAGTCTCCACGCAGATAAAACGGGGAGGACATCTACCCAGCAGAGCTCTGGGGAAGAGTAAGTGAGGGCCTAGCACCACACCTGCATGTAGTCAGCAAACCTAATATCTGACAGGAATCATTTTTAAGCTGAGGAATCCCACACCTCTAGTAGCATTTAAAGGGAGAGGGGCTGCTATTCACAGGGAAGGGGACAAATGAGTTGGAGGTGACAAGTTAGAGCTCTTTAAAGTGACAGTCTTCAGCAAATCAGGCCCAAGAATAGCCCTTTGTGTTGTGTCTTCAAAAATCTCACATAGAAAACAAATTAAAAAAGAAAAAAATAGGACAAAATAGCAACAGCTGAAGCACTTAGTCACTCACAAAGACTGCAATTAGCATTATCCATTGCTATAAAGACAGGAAGGCAAGAAACCCCACTCCAGACTCATGTCCCGACAGATGGAGAAGTCCAGAAGTTCCAGCTATGCCCCACCTGGTCAGGGAGCTGTGGACATCATCCCAGATGGAACCATGAGACAGGAAAACATGGGAAAAGGACCTAGAGCTCTGCAGACGGAGACCCCAGAGCTAAAAGTCACTGTCAAGGCCACCTGGGAGGTGCCTCAAGATGGGAAAGAAAAATCGTGTTTGTTAAACTACTAGGCCATTAGAGCAGCAGGTTTTATTATGAATGGGATTAGAAGGAAATGAGGAAAAGGGGGAGAAGTAGCCCACAAGTGGTGGCAGCTGCTGTTTGTTTCTAAGCTGTGCTTCCCAGTAGTTTGTTTGTGCAGTGGTGTTTCTGCAACAAATTTCAAGAGAGGTCCTACATTTGCTTGAAATATCTCAATTGTGTGTTGTTTTCTTTTTTTAATATTTATTTATTTGTTTATTTCTCTTTGGCTGCATTGGGTTTCGTTGCTGCACGCGGGCTTTCTCTAGTTGTGGTGAGCGGGGGCTACTCTTCCTTGCAGTGCACGGGCTTCTCATTGCGGTGGCTTCTCTTGTTGCGGAGCACGGGCTCTAGGCACGCGGGCTTCAGTAGTTGTGGCACACAGGCTCAGCAGTTATGGCTTGCGGGCTCTAGAGCGCAGGCTCAGCAGTTGTGGCGCACGGGCTTAGTTGCTCCGCGGCATGTGGGATCTTCCCGGACCAGGGCTCGAACCCATGTCCCCTGCACCGGCAGGCAGATTCTTAACCACTGCGCCACCAGGGAAGCCCCTCAATTGTGTTTTCAACATTCATTTTTCTTGACTAAAAAAAAAAATGAACAAAAGAAAGGAGATGTAGGATGGTGAGTACCAGCTGCCATAAGGAGCCCGGGAAGCGTAAGCAGGGTGGCAGGAGAGGGAGGTGCAGAGCGGGACCCACTTCTGCACCCAGGGATCGCCCCACCTCACAGACCTCTCCTCAGGGCTGGGATGTAATGGGCAGGTCTCAATACGAGCCAGGCAGCTGACTCCCAGGTTCCTTCCTCTCCTCAAATAGTCCATTCATAGGCATATTGGTCCGGCCAGTCGGAGCCAAGAAGGTTCAATGCCAAGACTTTCATTCCAGCTGCTGGGAGAGAGGCTCTTCCCACTGGATACATCAACGGGCTCAGAAGCAAAAGTCAGAGGGACTACAGAGTTTGATTGGCATCCCACCTTGGGTAAGCAACCAAACCGGAAACAGTCATCAAATTAGGGCGGTTCCCCAGGAAACAGACTCTG
Organism: Phocoena phocoena; assembly: GCF_963924675.1. Taxonomy (NCBI): domain Eukaryota; kingdom Metazoa; phylum Chordata; class Mammalia; order Artiodactyla; family Phocoenidae; genus Phocoena; species Phocoena phocoena. The sequence goes on from NC_089222.1 coordinate 50,841,076, forward strand.
AGAATCACCGAGATTTACACAGAGGGTTAACCGGGATGTGCCTCATAACGCCAGTGGGGAGTGACTGAAGAAGGCCTGGACTGACCGGATGAAGGAAGTCAATGCAATGCAGTGGAACAAAGACTTCATCTGCTCCCACAGGAGCTCTGGAGTTGGGATGACTCTTCAGAATTACCCTACCTTGAGGCATGGGGGCCTCTTTCCCCCACCTCCATTGACTAGTCATTGCATGCAGGCTGTCCCCCATCCCCATCCCAGAGGTTATGATCTTGGGTGAAGGGACACTCTTCAGCCGAGGACAATTCCCAGGTGAGAACCATCGCTAGCCACCTACACTCCCAGCAGGTGGAAATGAGCACCTCAGCAGTGGACAGGGAATCTGGGTGACACACCATGGCATCCACTACAAGCATCCTGGCTAGAAATGAGGACCCACTTGGAACTAGAAGAGAAGTCTCCAAGCATCTACCTTCTACAGTATACTGACAGTAACAAGACAAAACGGCACCATTAGAGTCATGGTGTTTGCAAGGAGGGGGCTCTCTGAGACCCTAGAAAGCACAAGGCAGAGCTATTGTTCAGGGACACTTGAACTTAGCACTGACTCTAAGCTTCCCTATTCCCTCTCCCCCAATCCAAGTACCTGGACAGCTGGATGTTTGTGAATATTCCCTTACACAAATGCATATAAATGTCAGAGACTTTCTTGGGGAATACTGATATAGCTTGAATGTTGTAAGCATTCAGCTGTGTTCTCCATTCTTGCAGGACTCTAAAGTAATTTCTCCTGGCTCACCAGTGAGCTCGATCTCTTGTTTGTAATGGTCTCTTCTCAGTCTGTCCTGGTTGTTCCCTCTGAGGCACTGACACTGCTGAGCATCGCCACTCTTGGTGAAATCCACCCCCTCCTTTCTCTTCCATCATCCAGTCTCTCAGAGAGATTTTTCTTTCTCCTGCCCATACCTTAAAGGTTGGCTGAGCCCAAGGTTCCATGCTCCTGTTGTCCACTAAGTACTAAGGGTTTTATCTCCAGAAGTCCACCATATCCGTCTACTCAACCCTCTTCATACAACAGCCCTCACCATCTTCTTGCTGGGACTGTTTATTTCAATCAGTTCTCTCCTCCTTTCAAGCTATCCTTCACACCAATCTTTCTAAAATAGACATTTCTAAACACAACACACCAGGCTTTAAAGTCCTACACAAGGTGGTTCAAATTGAAAGTCAAGGTCCTGTCATTCTTAGGCCCAGCTTTCATTCCCAGCTTCGCGTTCCATCATTTTGTGCTACATCCAACCGCTTCAAACCTCAGTTCCCTGACACATCACACTTAGCCATGTCTCTCTGCCTTGGTTCATACTGTCTGCCCGCCATGATTATTCCTTCTACTATTCTCTATGAGGCAAAGCCCATCCTTGAAGGTCCAGTGTGACACCTCCTCTGTGAAGCCTGTCTCAAACTAGTGCCCCCGCCTCTCTGCCCCCATAGCACGTTGTGCATGGCTCCATGATAACCGCTCTCACACAGTGAGGTCCCCTCTTCCATTTCTCTCTCTTGATGAATTGCAAATGGCCTGAGAGCAAGCACGGAGCGTATTTATCTTAGTGTTTCCAGCACTTAGCATGGTGTCCAACACACAACTGCTAGACATAACTATTTACTCAATAAGGTTGATGTCCCATAATGCTCCACAATATAAGTAGAGGAAGTCGCAAAAAATGGGATCAGAATGTAGAGCCAAAGGTCTAACAAGCTTACGTCATTTCTTTTTCCATCTAGACACAGCTGTCCCAGCCACTGCCCCTTCCTCACTCCCCTGACCCGGCTCCCAACCGCATAAAACTGTCACATGCATAAGCTCCTATGGTCTTCCCAGCTCTAAAGAAAATTCATAAGGGCCATTGTTGTAAGCTGTGCCTCCGGTACGTGGAGAAGACAGGCTGTCAGGATGCAGCCACGTGCAATGCAACAAGGAGAAGACACTGTGCCTAATGATCATGTTCCAAAGACAGGAAGGGTAAGAGAAAAGAATCAGCTTAATCCTCCCTCTCATGTTTGCTTAGAGGCTCGTCGTAAAGCCGGGATGGGCAGCATGGAAGAAGGTTACATACACCAAGGAGAAATGAGCAAATCATTGACATTTACCAAAGTCAGGAATCCCTGTTGGCTACACATGCCTTTATTCAGATCTTAACCTTTGCTGAGAGGCTGAAAAGAACATTTAATTCTATGGTAGAGCAGGTTACATTATTTCATAATGAAATATAACGACATATCAAAAGACATGCTGTTGCACGAAAGAAACTGTAACTTTTCAGCAAGTTACTGATGAAGGCAAATTTGATTAGTCATAATAATAAAAATAACAATAATCACTAACATTTCATGAGCACTTATGTGCTAGGTACTATTCTAAGCACTTTCCATGGAGAGATTATTTAATTATCGCAACTCTATCAAGTGGTTGCTGTCCTCCTCTTTGTTTTACAGAGGAGGAAACGGAGGTTCAGAGAAAGTAAGAACTAAGTCGAGGTCACACCAACAATGGGTGGCTGAGCCAGGATGGGTCAGACTGCAAACCCCAGGCCCTTAACCACTCACCACCCCATCAGCTTCACAGAATCAGAATTCCCGGCCCTTGATTTTCCACTTGCTAGCTCTCCAGCCCTGGGCAAGTTTCAAAACTGCCCTGAGTCTCAGTTTCTCCATCTCTAAAAAGGGAACAATAGTATGTCCCAGGCAGGGTTACTGTGAAGACTGTGAAAGTGTGTAGACTAGCTCAGGGCCTGATACTTAATAGGACTTCAATAAATATTAACCTCTTTCCTTCCTTTTCTTTTCCCCTTTGAAAAAAGAATTCATTTAATACACAAGGAATATGCTACAGAAAAATTCAGGGTGTGTTTCAAATATTTTCAACTCATAAAGCCAGTAAAAGAACACCGATTGTTTATTAACCAAGATCGCCACATGTTTAACAAACAGAGTCAGATATTTATGGACAAACAAGTGTCTCTTTAGAAATCAGCGAGACACTTGGAAAGACGCGTTAACTTTTCGGGGCTCCTGGGATGCTGGAATAAATTCTCTCGTCTATCAGCTGATGAAATTCAGGTGGCATTGGCAGGCTCAAGTCTGACTTCTCAGCAGGGTGGAGTGATTTAAGATCTAGGAGTTAATATTCCCAGTCACTGAGTTATACTTTAATTCTTCCAGGTCCCCTGAATGACACTGGATTTATCAGAATACTAAATAACATCTCTGGACTAAATCCCAAAGACTGGAAAAGCCAAACCTAAATATATAACTAGGATAACTACTTCCTTAGCATCATAAACGATGATACATATCCTTCCCAGCCCTTTCCCCCTTCTCTGAAAATGAAATCAAGAGAGAAATTGGGAGCTCGTACAGACTCTAGACAACCCTTCTCCCAAACTCCTCTTCTTCAAGACATGGCCGTTCTGTGCCAGATCTTTCACTTGAGGTCACCAGTTCTGCGTCAGGGTGAAATAAACCCTCGCAGAATATGGACGGCTGATACGGCTCCCAGAATGACTGCCTACCCCACAGATTCCCTACTGACATCTGCTAAAAGACTGTGCTTACTCCAAACTCACGGGCCTTAAAAAGACCAAAATGTTATTTCTCTTAGAACCATATTTAGCAGCTGATTTGTTCGGTTTCAGCCCTAACTGACAAGCATATGCTTACAAAAGCAAAACAGGACAAAGAAAACAGGAACAGTAGGAGAACTTTCCATATTTATCTTGAGCCTTCAGGCTTTTCAACACCATCGTTATTCCAAAGTAAGTAGAGCACTGGGAACCATCGTGCTGACTCAACACAGCACCCCCAATTCTAGTCCATGCTGCACTCACAGCCAGGCCACGTCCCTCGAAACATTTTTCACTGACCTTCCCTCCTAACGTGAGGGTCTGAGGAGCGAAAGGTCTTGCCTTGCACAATGGGGTTTATTCAGTCCCTGGGCGCTACCGGCACCCTCCCACGCACCTACTGTCTGGGGTGGAAGCAGGCGGTACACTGGCCCTGCCTCCTGGTGTTTCCAGGCTGATGAAGGAATAGACATAAGCAGATAACTACACATACACAGTCATTAAATTACAATGACAAGAGACATGCAGGAAAAATAAAAGGTGCTCCGAGGGCTTCCCTGGTGGCGCAGTGGTTGAGAGTCCGCCTGCCGATGCAGGCGACATGGGTTCGTGCCCCGGTCCGGGAAGATCCCACATGCCCCGGAGCGGCTGCGCCCGTGAGCTATGGCCGCTGAGCCTGGGCGTCTGGAGCCTGTGCTCCGCAACGGGAGAAGCCACAACACTGAGAGGCCCGCGTACCGCAAAAAAAAAAAAAAAAAAAAAAAAAAAAGTGCTCCGAGAGCATATTCCGGGGAGATCTACAAAACAGCCCGGATTTCTCTTCATTAACATACTGCCCAAGCCATGCCTCTCAAATGGGACAGATAATTCAAGTAAAAAAGACATACAAAAATAACATAAAACACTAGTTGCTGAATTTTCTCACTTGATCATCTATATAAATTAAGCTCTGAGGAGCTATCAGAGGATTGGTGCTTCACGTCGGGATTCTGCTCCTTGCTGGTGGGATTTGACCTCTCATATTCTGATTTCCCCATCTGTAAAATGGGAGAGTCCCGCTTGGCCTGCGGTCTTTGCAAGGCTGTATCCCACACAAGCTGGGCACCTCCCCAATGCCACATGTCCTTTGTTGTCCTCTGGGAAGGGCGATGCTAAGTGCAGGCTGACTCCAGGATGCCCACTGCCCCTTACGGCTGTGCTTGGCTGGACAGTATCCTTGGCTGGCATCCTTCTACCAATACTAACTCTGGCAGGTTCTGGACATGGTCCCAGCCAAACCTCAAGGGACACGGCCCTCAATACTGGTAGCTGCTAGCCCTCGGATCAGGGGGACCGGAGCCTCCCCACTTCCTGCTCGGGTCCCAGTTCCACCGGCTACTCATATTCAGCAGCCAGCGGCAGTGGACCAGCTTCCCCATGCCTGCCACAGCTCACCTGCTCCACTCGGGACGCTGCATCTCCCGCCTGTCCTCAAGAAGCAGCCTCTAGAATGAGATCTGAAACCTGGCTCTTCAGATTAATAGGGGTGAGACCTTAACCTATAATGGTCATTATTACCGTCTCTGGGATAGACAATGGCCTAAATGCTTTATATACATTTTCATATTTAATCTTCTTAGCGACTGTGGGAAGTAGATATTACTAACCCCAATTTCCAGGTGATGAAACAAAAGCTTCAAGGAATTAACTTGCTCAAGGTTAAATAGTATGTGGTAGAAACAGCAGTCAAGGCCAGACGGCAAAGTGAGGAGAAACATACATCCCATGAGGATTGTTCAGAGGATCAGAAACAACATATACAAAGCATTTAGCTTTATGCACAGTTGTGCTTAACAAAAAAAGCTACTGCTATTATTGCCCTCGCTGCTGGTATCATTAAAAGTTGCCCAATGGGCTTCCCTGGTGGCGCAGTGGTTGAGAGTCCGCCTGCCGATGCAGGGGACACGGGTTCGTTCCACGGTCCGGGAAGATCCCACATGCCGCGGAGCGGCTGGGCCCGTGAGCCACGGCCGCTGAGGCTGCGCGTCCAGAGCCTGTGCTCCGCAACGGGAGAGGCCACAACAGTAAGAGGCCCACGTACCGCAAAAAAAAAAAAAAAAGTTGCCAAGATGACAGCATTGTCGGTAGTAGAGGCAGAATTCAAATCCAGATATTTTTAATCCAAGCCCATCACTATTTCTCACTTCTCTACAAATGGCCGATGCTGAAATTAACTTGGGGCTGTGGGGTTGATGAAGGCCTTGCAGTTGAACCATAGAGCCAGAGAAGGGCCAGTAACCTCAAACCAGGCAGAGGCAACCAGGCAAGTGGCTGGGGACCCGGAAGTAAAATGTGCCACAGCTGCTCGATGCCCCTCCTTCCCATCAGAGCCTGGAGTCCCAGACACGGAGACCAAGCAGGCGCTGAGATTTCCATCCAAAGCTTCCGTTTCTTTTTTTCTTACTTTGCCATCAGCTAGGATGAACACTGAGTACTTTAAGTTAACCAATTAATTGTCAGTGAGAAGCAGTAAACCATAGTAGTTAAGACCACAGACTACAGCCAGAAAGCCTGACGCTGGTCCCAGCTTTCCCCTTTACTAGCTGTGACCTTGAACAGATTATTTAATCTCTCTGTGCCTCAGTTGCCTCAACTGTAAAAGAGTGATAATAGTAGTACTTACTTCCAAGGATTACTACAAAATAATTAATATATAGAAAACATTTAAAGCAACGTCTGGCATAATGTAAGTACTCAAAAGTGTTTGTTAATAATTCCTTATCATAGAATGCAAATTCTAAGAAGGAAAGACATACTGGTTTGGTTCACTGCAGTGCCCCCACTACTCAGATCAATGACTGGGACATTATAGACCTAATAAATATAGACTTAATATAAATATATAATATAGACCTAATAAATTATAGACTTAATAAATAGCTGCTGGATGAATCATGTCCCCACTGGTGTCACCAGTTCCACCACCAAAAGCCACCTTACGATAAGATCTCTGACATCTGGAGCAGGGATTTCTGCGATTGTATCAGTAAAATCCCTCTCCTCATTTTTTTACAGAAGAACAAAGTGAGGCGCAGGCAAGTCCTATATACTCATAAAATCATAGGTTTTTCCAACAAGAAGAGTTTAGGTGGCGTGTCCAAGGTCTCAACTAGTTAGTAGCAGATTAAGTTCAAGACCCCAAGTCCTTTGACTTTTAGTCTTTCTCTGTGTTCAGTAAAATCCTTTGCTAAACCAAAGTAATCACTCACTGTCTTTCAAACAGTGGACCTAGAAGGGAAGAGAGCAGGAACTGGCGCTGGGGGGAGGGGGAATGTAGGCACCAGTATTCAGGTGTAAATTCCAGGTACTTGTGTTGAGAAGTGAATTTATTTCACACCCAGAAACGATGTAACAAGATTTATCACACATCGCCAAGTTGATATCATTGAAACAATGAATTTACTAGGTCACAAGTACATATCAGCATAGATGAATGGGATTTTTCAAAATATACTTTTCTCAGTTCACAGACCTTGTATATTCACACTCATATTTAGCTTAGTTCCAAATTACAGTTGTCCCTTGAACGATGCAGGGGGTTAGGGGTGCTGAATATCTTCATATGACTTTACAGTTGGCCCTGTGTAGCCACAGTTCTGCATCCATGGATTCAACTGGCCACGGATGGTGTAGTACTGTAGTAGGTATTTATTGAAAAGAATCTGCTTATAAGTGGACCTGTACAGTTAAAACCCAGGTTGTTCAAGGATCAACTGTATTTCCTTACAAGAAAAAACAAAGAATTCTACATAATTGTTGATGGTTGTTTACTGGCTTATATCGCAAAAATGGGCATGCATAATTAGGAACATACAATTAAAAAGAGGACTTCCCTCGTGGCGCAGTGGTTAAGAATCTGCCTGCCAATGCAGGCGACACGGGTTCGAGCCCTGGTCTGGGAAGATCCCACATACCGCGGAGCAACTCAGCCCGTGCGCCACAACTACTGAGCCTGCACTCTAGAGCCCGCGCGCCACAACTACTGAGCCCACGTGGCACAACTACTGAAGCCTGCGCGCCTAGAGGCCGTGCTCCGCAACAAGAGAAGCCACCGCAATGAGAAGCCCGCGCACCGCAACAAAGAGTAGCCCCCACTCGCTGCAACTAGAGAAAGCCCGCACGCAGCAACAAAGACCCAACGCAGCCATAAATAAATAAATAAATAAATTTTTTTAAAAAATTAAAAAGAGAGCTGAGAAAGGCTTATAATGTAACTTGGAAATTTATTCTGATTTGGGTACTGTAATCCTTTGTCAACTCTTGGGATTCCCAGCCAGCCCGTCTCACCCTTCCTGACCTGGAGTCCCTGAGCTGTGGCCACAAACCTGCCTGTGCACATGCGGAACAAACAGAACCCACCACTCTCTTCAGGGAAAATTTCCAACACAACTGAAGTCAGGGAAAGGCACATAACTTCATGAAGCAGCCGGAGAGAATTCTCCAGGATACTAGGTCACATGGCAGATTTTGGACAAGGAAGGGATCTCCACCTTCCAGGACTTGCCTCAACTCTCCCACAGTCTGTTCCAGCTCAAACATTTAACTTGCTTTAAAGGTCAATATGTACATAAAGGCCTCCCACCCCGGCCCCTTCCTTCCCACCATCAGGTTGTCTCAGAGATTATACAGCTGTTTGGGGAAATGTATCATACAGTTTACAGATATGCAAAGATGGGATCTCTCTAGGCCTGTCAGGACAAGGTAACTTTCCGGCATTTCCAGCACCACGAGGTCGAAATGATGGGAACCAGACTAGCAAAGATTTTGGCATTTTGCCTTTTCAAAGATGCTTAGATGAAGAAAAAAGGGAGCAATTGCAGCAGATGGACTTTAAGGACAAGAACTGATTACCTAAATAATTAAGTAAGAAAGATTAGGAAAGCATCCAAGGTTCCATTTTGGAAAAAGGAGCCTTAACCCTTCCCCCAAAGGTACTCATTTACCGCCTGCTTCCAACAGACCAACGGCACACATTTGCTTGAAAGCATTTTCGGCCTTTCTCCCCACACCTATAAGCAACCGTGTAGTGGACAACAGGCCCTCTCTGTGGGATGAGGAGGTTAGTATTGACTGGCTGGATCCCCTATGACTCTCACTTCCAGAGAGGGGCGGCACGGCTAAGAGCCATGGAGAAACAGCCAAGAGCCCATCAACATCAGCCTGGGGCAGGGGCCTGTCATCTGGAAGACAGCAGTGTGAGCCCATCCCAGTGCATCATTTGGTGTCGCCACTAATGGCACAGATGGCTGGTTAACAACAACTCTTATACAGATTGTTTTTGACAAGGCTTCACTGGCATCTGGTCTATTTTTTTTCTTCAAGGCTTTTGTCCCTATGACTAGGCTAGCACTAAGGATATACAAGTTTGTTTGTTTTACAGGGTGGATACTTTTTTGAATGGGGGCTTTAGACCATCTTTTCAAGGGTCTAAATAGTTTTGCAAATCCAAGAAGCTCAAACTAAACTTCTCTGTGTCCCTCCAGACTTCCAAAGGCAATGAATTTCCATTGTCAAAGAGGTTTGGGAACACCGAGTTTAAAAGGTTAGCAATTTAGCTCTTTCTTTATTGCAGGGCCTCTCAGAGCCTTTAATGTATTAATATGCCCTGGAAATCTCCAAGAGAGGGCCAAGCTTTCCACATTCCCAAACCTGTCTGGCTGTAGAACACTTTTTAAGGGACCCTTGTGTCTCTCTAAGCACTGGTGTTCTGTGGAGCACAGGTTAGAAAATGATAGGGTACACAGCAATCTTCCCCTTCTCATTCATGCTTAAGCAAAGCTTCCATCTTAAGTTACTAGAGCAGGAAGTGCCCAGTGCCACCCAATGTCCATTCTCCCTTTGGTCCTTAGTAACAAAAACTCCCAATTTTATTTGGGAGACAAAGCACCCAGATCAAAAACTACATGCCCTAGCTTCCTTGAAGCTAGGGGTGAATATGTGACTAAGTTCTGGTCAGTGATGAGTAAGCAGAATTATTGTGTGGGACTTTCAGAAGGGTTGCTCAAATGGAGCTGACTTAGCTGAGAGAAGCACTCTTTTGTCCTCCAACCTCCTCCTTCCAGCTCCCTGGAATGTAGATGTGATGGCTGGAGCCCTGCAGCCATTTCTGACCCTGAGGTGAATTTACAAATGGAAGCCTCACGCTAGGTTGTTATGGCAGAACAATAAAATGATTCTAAGTCTCTGATGGCCATGGAACTACCGTACCACCACTGGACTGCCTATATCTGGACTTCTTTAAATTGAGAGAGAAATAAACTTTTATCTTCCTAAACTCTCTAATATTTAGGGTTTTCTGTCCAATACAGCTGAATTCTAATTCATTTACTTTGAAGTTTACTGTTCAGATATTTTTATTTATTTGTGTTAAACTAACAGTACTTCTTTAAAGTACTCTTCTTCATCAGTCTTTGCTTTGGTAGAGGTTGCAGATATTATAGTTGTTCAACAGATATTCCTCTTCTCCTTCCACTGGCACACTACAGGATGGCACTTCCTCACCCCTCTTTATGTTGGGTGTGGCCACATGATTTGCTTTGGCCAACGCAATGTGAGCGTAAGTGATGTGCCACTTTCAGAGGGAATATTTGATTGTTAGTGTGAGATATTTTGATAACTATGGAAGCATATGTGGACATGAAGCCTCCTCTAGTCTGTATCCTTGGTTAGCTGATGGACAGAGTCTCTCCTGACGGGCTCTGGACATGTGGCATGGTCAAGAAATAAACTTTAGTTGTATTAAGTCTCTAAGATTATTTGTTATCACAGCACGTCTTAGCCTGTTCTGACTGACAGAAATGACCCAAATATGGTGATAATAATAATCTCACTGTATAATGTTTTACGATTTCTGAAACAATATCTCAGAAGAATCACTTTTTACTAGGTATCTCCTATACCACAGACATTGTACAGAGCATTTTGCAAAAATTATTTTATTTGATCTCTGCATTGATCCTGTAAGGTAGATTGTTCACAAGAGAGAAAACTGAGGCTAAGAGAGTAACCTACATAAGATCAATGTCCAATGCCAAAATGCACATTCTCCGCACTGTCTCCAACCTGCAACATCTGAAGGCAGCCCTGGAAACAATGAAAACCCTTACAAAGCTGACTGGTGACACAGGAATCCTTGGAACCCTTTGTTACTAAGGAGGGTGGGGGAAACCGAATTGAAAAATGGAGTTTGCGCTCTCGTGGCTGACCACATCCTGTATGGACTAAACCAGGGCATGCTGGGGCTTGTAGTCCTAGTACCACACTGAGAACAGCAGAACTACAAGTCCTCTGATGCTCATTTGAGTGCCTTTAAACTCAAAACCTGCTTTTTGAGCCACTGTCAAGGTAACCTAGCAGCTGAGAATAACTAATTGGGCAACATTCTCTGACTGCTGGCATGAACAGTTATAATATCAGCATCACCGTGGCAACCTGACTGGTTATTCACACAAAGAAAAACCAGTCTCCATTCAGACCAGGATTGCATTTTTATCTATATTCCACTTTTCCCATTACAAGTTGCTACCAAAGGAACAATGCTTCTTTTAAGAAGAATGTTTATTACTGGTCTGTGGAAAAACAGCATTTTCATAGCCTAGAAAAATTTGGAAAGGGGGGAGAAAGTAATATATCCTTTATTGCCACCGGCAAAGAGATTTTATTAAGATGGCTCTATACGAACAATAGTAAAGGCCACCGTGGAGTAAGTGACCTGTAACTGGCCACAGAATTCTACGGAGATGTCAACAGCATATTATGGGCAGTGGATTACTAACAACTAGATCACATTAAATTGACCAGGGCCCATCTCCTGAGTACGTACAATGTCCTATTGTAGACCCCTCCCCCAAACCCCAGTGGCTCCCCTGGCCTATTCTATTTCACCATCCAACCCCAGGCTGTATCTTTAAAGCACAGGCAGCCTGTCTCCATGCATCAGCTATAGCCAACTGCTCACCAGGCCCAGAAGATGCTCTTACGTTCTGTGTTCTTGTTCTTGCTGTCAAGAAAGTCCTTTGTTCCCATTTCTGTCAAAGTCTGACTAGTCCTTTGAGGTCCAACTCAAGTCATATTTCACACCTAAGACCCTCCCAACATTGCATTAGTGTAAACTCCACATTAAACCGCATCCCCAAAGCTGCCTGAAATGTGTCGTCTTACTGCCCTGGAAGGCAGCTCTTCAGGGAGCAAGGTCTATGTCTTCATTATCTCTGATCTCCCAAGATGTTTAACAGTGATGCCTGACACATCAGTAGTGTGACATGGGAGCATGAGTAGTAATTTGTGTACCAACCGATCAGGGTTTGAGTGGGGCTTTGCCACTTCCTGGTGTGTAATCTTTGAAAAATTACTTAATCTCTTTCAGCCACAGTTTCTTCACCTAGCAACCAGATGCTACTCAAAGTGTGGTCCATGACCAGCAGGGTCCGCAGCACCTGGGAGGGTTTAGAAATACAGAATCTTGGGCTCTGCCCAGAACTACTGAATCAAAATTAACATTTTAATGAGATCCCAGGTGATTCGAGTGAAGATTGATGTTACAAAAGTACTGATCAAAACCTACTTAGCAGAATTATTGTGAGAATGAGGGAAAGTTTGTGGAAAATACCCAGCAAGGAGCATGATACCTAACAGGTCCTCACTAAATGAGGAAACTATTACTAACGATAAGACTATACTAATGTTTAATAATATACTAATAATTCCCTAATGAAAATTGAGTTGTCTGGTGTTATAGAAGATTCAGATATCATGACATGAGCTTCCTTTAAGGAGCATGTCTAATTAGTAATAACAGAGGAAAACAAATGTAATATAAATGAAGAGAAATGAAAGGACTGTGGTTTAGAAGATCATAGTTTTGAACCTGACTTCAACATTTACAGTTTTTTCTGACATTGACCAAATCCACTGAAATTCTCTAGTTCTTGGTTTTTTCTCCTATAAAGTAGAAATAAGAATACTATTTCCCTGCCTGCCTTTCAGGGTTGTACTAAAGTTGAAATGAAACACAAGCATGAAAGAATTTTGCCAGGGTGAAGTTGGGTTGTTATCCATTAGTACAAAAATAAAACATGCCCATCACAAATTTTCCACTCCTGAACCCACGCTCAAGGGTGGCCACCCTTGAAGGACAAAACTGCCTATTAGGGCCACTACAAAATAATGTTCAGCTTATTCCATTTTATAGGATTTGAGGATGGAGTTTTAATGGAAGGAATGAGGAGAGAGAGAAAGGGGGCAGCTGGCTCTGCCTGCTCAGGCAGTGGTCATGGTAAGGTACCTAAGCTGAGGGTACCTACGGCTTGGAAAATGCTGAGGAAGGCATGGGAGGGGCCGCCAGCATGAGCCGCAGGAGAAGGAATTCATAGCAGACCTGGGGCTTTCTCAGCTCCAGAGCTTAGGAAAAAACAGTTAAGGGAGCCCTGAGGATTCCAGTTCGCCAGGCAGGTCTACTGGGGCAGGAGCCTGAGACTGAAGGGTACTGTGGGGTCTGAGGAATAAGGAGGCAGCATTTGCTGGAACCCATTTCTCAAGGACCCGACTCAAGGAGACGCGATGGAGTTTAGCAAAACACAATGGAAATGCCAAGGGAGTTCAGATGCGGGTTGCGGCGGGGGGAGATGGATACAAACAACACACTCAAGGAAGGCTGAAAAGAAAAGGTGGGCACCAGGCTGGACTTGGAAATACACACAGGATTTGCACAAGCAGGGAGAGATTAGCAGAGGGGAAAATTTCTTTTCTAATGGTATTATTTTTTTTTAATTTATTTATTTATTTTTGCTGTGTTGGGTCTTCGTTTCTGCGCGAGGGCTTTCTCTAGTTGCGGCGAGCGGGGGCCACTCTTCATCGCGGTGTGTGGGCCTCTGGCTATCGCGGCCTCTCTTGTTGCGGAGCACAGGCTCCAGACGCGCAGGCTCAGTAGTTGTGGCTCACGGGCCCAGTTGCTCTGCGGCATGTGGGATCTTCCCAGACCAGCGCTCGAACCCGTGTCCCCTGCATTGGCAGGCAGATTCTCAACCACTGCACCACCAGAGAAGCCCCCTAATGGTATTATTTTAAAAGGATACACGTTAATTGCATGTATCACTTTCATCAGAAATAATCCGAACCTGGAAACGTCACTCATAGGATCGCACCCTCATTCAGCATGATTTAGATTATTTCTAGAAACCCTGGGTCCATAAGCATTTCATGAGGCAAACAGATTTCAAGCACTGGACCCACATAGCTATGACAAAGTGGCAGAAACACATGGGATAACAAATAAAAAGCCAGTATTTTTTTTAACAAAATGCCATGTTTGAAGCCTTATTTCTCCCAGGCAACAAAGGAACAAATATATAAGTTACACTGCTGTAGTAATCTGTTTACATTCATCGTCCGTCCACACTCAACTATGCTCCCTCTTCCCAAAAAGCAGGGGCCAGGCTCTCTTCCTATTAATATTCTTAGCAACTCGCACAGTATCCAGGCCAGAGGGCACTTAATAAATGTTGGTTAAGTAAATAAATAATTTTACCAAGACTCACAATAAGATAACATATATAAGCTGTTATTTACTTTTTCATTGGTGAAATAAAAAGTAAGGCAGACTTTATATATCATGAAGATATGGATATGCATTCCTCAGGAGTACACAGCTAGGTGCCAGAGAATCTGTGAATCCACATTCGAATACGATGTATCTTCCTGGAAAGCCTATTTTCCTTGAGAACTTACATACTTATTTTAATATATTAAATTAGGCATGGATAAGTTTGTGTTCATGTTAAAGATAAAGCAGAAAGCTTCTAATAAATTTCAGGTTTCCAGTGGAGGTACTTCAGTCAGCCCACCAGCATCTCTAGGGGCTCAAATTTACTCTCTTTCACTTACAGGGATGTTTTGGTATGCAGTATTCAGAAGTATACTGTTCACCTATACTACCCATATCCCTAATTTTCTAATAGAGTCAATGTGCTTTATTTCACCTCTATTCATTCAGAACTTGCAATCACTTAAGTTACAGCTGGACAGCAGTTTAATTTTCTATTGCTCATACAGAATAGGGTTTAAGAAAGTAATACATTTAAAAAATAATAAAAGGGGGCTTCCCTGGTGGCGCAGTGGTTGACAGTCTGCCTGCTGATGCAGGGGACGCGGGTTCGTGCCCCGGTCCGGGAAGATCCCACATGCCGTGGAGCGGCTGGGCCCGTGAGCCATGGCCACTGAGCCTGTGCGTCCGGAGCCTATGCTCCGCAACGGGAGAGGCCACAACAGTGAGAGGCCCGCGTACAGCAAAAAAAAAATAATAATAATAGTAATAATAATAAAAGGAATACTTATTTGTAAAAAAACATTGCAGTCAAGTACCATTCACATCCTATCACTGGCTAATTACAATCAGACATCTCTACTAAAGCTGGCACTCCACAGCCTGTGTTAACACTGCCATTCTAGTACCTCACAGGTATCATCTAAACTTAAAAGGGATTAAGACTCTTTACAAATTATTATTGTCTTACTTTTCACCAATATAAAAATGCCCCCTGCTCCTCCCAATTCTTTGGATTAGTGAGGTTGTTCTTTCAGGCAACTAGGATGATTCTAGTTCTCAAATAGAAAGATGATCTCACAGGTGTTTATTAAATGAGCTAAACATTTTTGTTCTGTGCACTTTTCAGTATATATTTCACAATTAAAAGGCTTAAAATAATTTAATCAAGAAAAATGCAGATGCTATTTTGAAGAATAAGCAGCCATCCAACAATTAAAATGCCAGTTCCCTGTCCGAGGAGTGCTTCAGAGATCAGTAAACTAAGGCTTACTTAAAACCCAGTAGGGGGCTTCCCTAGTGGCGCAGTGGTTGGGAGTCCACCTGCTGATGCAGGGGATGCGGGTTCGTGCCCCGGTCCAGGTAGATCCCACATGCCGTGGAGAGGCTGGGCCCGTGAGCCGTGGCCGCTGAGCCTGTGCATCCGGAGCCTGTGTTCCGCAACGGGAGAGGCCACAACAGTGAGAGGCCCGCGTACCGCAAGAAAAAAAAAACCCAGTAGGTAAGCATCCTTTGTTACGTGCAGAAATTCTCACCCTGATACAGAATTCCACTCAGTAGGTGACCATACCATACAGCACAATGCTAAGCATATAATATTTGTAGACAACGTATCCACTTCATTGACATACTGTTTGCCAGTGAATGTGTACCTAAAATGAGCCTGTGATAACATCCCCAAAACCTGATATCAGCTCTCTCTCACATCTTCCACACTTGTTCCAAATCTTTCTAGGGATAGTTCTTTCAAACAGCCTTCTCATGTGCCCTTCTCAGCCACTATATTCAAATGCTTATTTGAGACAAGAGACTTGGGGAATACGTGGCTGAAGATATTTTTAGAAAGAAGTAGAATTTTGTGCAGTTGATTATTAAGTCAAACAATGAATTTAAAATGAAAACAACTGAAAAGTCTACGTGTTATTAAACTTTCCCTCTTGAGTGGAACCAAAGCCACTGTAGTACTAGGAGATTCTAACCACTAAGAATGAGGCATGTGAAGTTCTAGCTAGAACTGGCAAGAAGACACTAATTCTTGTATTAGTTGCATCTTATAGGTGCAAGTGGAATAATTTTAAGTTCTCCACAGGTGAAATGTACAGTTAACGTGCCTTAGTAGTTCAGAACTTGGACTCCAGGAGAACCAAAGCAATGACTGTACAATCATTATTAATCAATAATGACAGCAGAGGACTGGGGGATGGGGCAGACCATTCCAACGTACAGAAAGGGTTCCTACCAGAGAACGTGGGTATTTAATATGTTTACTTACTTTAACCCTCTCCAGGAATAATATAACATAAATAAACAGCATGTGTGCATTTTTGTGATTTCTATATGCCCTAAAGTACTCAATGGAAATACTGGCCAGGGGCGGAGCTGGCAAACCTGCCCTGAGCCTCCATCACTTAGTACCGTCTCATCCCTCCTGACCACAAGGCCAGGTCTTCATTTCCTCCTCACAAGGTGGCTGCTTGGCTTGCTGGAGAAGCGCAGCAGATCTCACTCAGCCAAACAACCACTGCTGAAAGGTCTGGCTTAGAACCTCATCTTTATAACACAGGACTTGCCATTGAGACACATTATTAACTAGGGATACTCTCCTCTTGAAAAGGTTGGGGCTCTAAGAAGTAATATGAAACATACTTAAGAATGTAATTTACATATATTTAGAATGAGGTATAAAAAGGAGGAAGGAGTAGTGGCATTGCACAAATCATTTCAGTTCCAATTTTAGGCCAGGCTACTTGCTACCCATGTGAGTTTCAACACGCTATTTTATTTTGTGGAGTTTCCTAAATTTCTTGGGAAGAAAGTGTGTCTACCACAGAAGACACTCCTTCCCCTACCACTTCTGCACACACACACACACACACACACACACACACACACACCCTCACACACACACACCACTCCCTTGCTCTACTTTAACCAGCTTCAATTAGTCTGTTCACAAGCATCTTCCTCACCAGCTGGTTTCCACCCTCAAATCAGATTAAGCATCATGTCCGCCAAGCCCTCCCTAAAACCCACTTCCTTTCCCCGGAAGAGCTTAGGTGCTCCTCCTCTCTGTTCTCACAGTATTTGTTCTAGAAAATGACTACAGCACCTGCCATGTATTGTAATTATGTGCTCAAGCGTCTGACTCCCCCTTCTAAACTGTGAGTGAGCTACTTGAAATAGTTCTGAGTCATATTGGTATCTCTAACTTCTAACAGTGTCAAAACTCACAGGAGCTCCTCAGTAAGTGTTGAATGAATGAATGATAGTTTTCATTTCTTGAGCACTTACTATGTGCTAAAAGCACTTACATGTATTATCTGTAATCCTAGCAAGAATTCTACAAGGTGGACCTGAGTATTTCAGTTTTACAGATGAGAAAACTGAAGCCCAAACACAGCAAACAAGTGACTAAAGTCAGGACTGGACTGACCTACAACCTGCCTACAAAGAATCTAGCAGAACACCTAGCACTTTTTAGGGCCTCAGAAAGTGGCATCTTCCTTCCTTTTGCTCAAACAACAAAGAGGATGTGACTGCAGTCATGGAAGGCAGTATCAGAAACTAAGTTCACTTCTGTCGGTCAGCGCTGTAACTTAGGAAATTTGAAACAAAAAGCTCATTTCAACAAATTCTGCATCAGCACTCATGAACAATTTTTTCAATGGCACATTGGAAAAAATCATTCCCCAAATATTTCCCGAGCGCCTGCTCTATGCCAGCTCTGTACTGTGCACTGGGAGAGCCACGGATGAAAAGTCACGATCCCAGTCTTCCAGGAGCAGACACCGGGAGGTGCCGGCATTTGTAGAGCACCAGCAGTGGGTACTTCTGAGTGTCTCCGAGCACATATTCTTAATGGGCAGATGTTGCACGCCCATTAAGTCTGTCATTAGGGGACCTATGAATCATTTAATGGAACACTGAGCAGCCGGCTCTGTGCCACGTATGTGGCCGCAGAAGATTCTTTTACAAAGATAATGTTCGTGCTACAATTGAAGAGCAGCCCACATGTGGACTCCTACCTCCTGGGGTACTGAAATGAGTCCTTAGAGAGCTGCTCGGGGTTTCCAATGAAACAGCAATATGACTGCCATCCAGCAAAGCAGTGAGCATCAAGACATCAAAGTCATCCATCACTGAGACTTTATCACACATGTCCCGCCAACCCCTCCCTGGAGGAACCTCTTGTTTCCACCAACCCATTATGTCCATCTTGAGACTGGCAACCTGGTGCACCTCTGCTCACAACCCCAAAAGGTACCACTCACTTGGCGCCCTACGTGAACGGCGCCCCAGCACAACACAACCTAACAGGAATACATCGTGAATGGTGTGCAACAGAAGTGGTCCTCACTACCAAGGGAGTTAAGGTTTCCATGCACCTTCCGTGGCCAAGCCATGACTGGCAAAGCCAACTTTCAGGTAACATGTGAGAAGTTAACTGTCCCCTTCTGGTACTGACTGACCAAGGTCAAGCAAAGCCTGAAGATCAAGGTGCCTCTCCTCCTGCCCCAAAGTGCACACAATCAGCCACATATAAGAGTAATTAGTCTCAGCACTTTAATTAAAACGCCACCCAACTGAATATACTCTTGCCAGATCCCCACTCGGTGTTAACTCCACGTTAATAGTTGCCACACCGTCTTTGAAAGCAACACAAATAGGATTGAAAGTGGATAATAAATAATAATGGAGCAAGATCGCAGCCTCATTTTATGTTTTTTGTCACCGTAACCACATCTGATCTCTTTTCTAGGCCTTCAGTTCTCACCATCATTCCCTCGTGGGCTGAGCAATTATGGTTCACATACCCCTCTGAACAGCCCCTATTTCACAGGGTCTCCCACATAGCCACTCAATTAATAAAAGTAAGTGCCTCGGTTAGGTTCGCAGAAGCTGCCAACGAACTGCCGCACTGCACTTGGTCTCTGCTTCCAATGAAGCACTTGATGCTGGGTGATGTTGGTGACCCCAGCATCTTTCAGGTGAAAGTCCAAGACCGTCAACCTGCTTCCCTGACTAGCTGAGTAGATGCATGTTAACCTAACACCCGCCCTTCATGAGTATGCTAGTTTGTAGCTGCTTCGCGGGGTTCAGAATATGCCACCCCAAAATATGCCACTTTGACGTAAGGATTATTTTGAGCTGAAGACAACTGAAGAAGCAGGCACGCACACACACACACACTCTCTCTCTCTCTCTCTCTCTCTCTCTGCCTTCTCCACTCTACCAGGAAGGGCAATGTGATTCTTATTAATCCCCAGAAACAACTCTAGATTCTTTTAGCCCAGAGATGGCACCAGAGGAATCTAAATAACAAATCTAACTAACAGACCCTTGACTGCCATTGGCTTGCCCTGCATATTTACCTTCCCAGAGTTTGCAGCTCTTGGAAGCCTAAAACCCATTTTCTTTGTCTTTTTTCTTCTCTACAAATATACTGCTTTTTTGTTAATAAGCTATATAAACCCAAGTTATAACCACCCCTTTGAGTTACTCATCATTGAGTTCTCCCGAATGTATGCATGATGTACATGTTTTTTTTAAAAAATATGTTTTTGTCTTGTTAATCTCTCTTGTCAATCTGATCTGTAGGGCCCCACCAACAGACCTACGATGGGTAGAGGAAACAAATTCTTTTTCCTCCTCTACCCCATAATCTATCAAACAGATCTTAACCTGTGTCCATTAGAGCCTGTGAACCTCCTGGAACCAGAGTCCATGTTTTGTGCTTTTTTTTTGCGGTACGCGGGCCTCTCACTGTTGTGGCCTCTCCCGTTGCGGAGCACATGCTCCGGACGCGCAGGCTCAGCGTCCATGGCTCACGGGCCCAGCCACTCCGCGGCCATGTGGGATCCTCCCCGACCGGGGCACGAACCCGCGTCCCCCGCATCGGCAGGCGGACTCTCAACCACTGCGCCACCAGGGAGGCCCAGCACGTGCATTTCTGAAGGAAGAAAATCCAAACATTTGATCATTTGAAAGGGCTCTAATATCCAGAATCTTGGTTGAGCCTTCAATAAGCCTTCAACATGAGCTGGGCTAGTGGCACCCTCACCCGCGTCTCATAAGAGAAGAACAAACTCTGAGCTGCCTACGCGCCTGAGTCACCTGAGAAGAGGGTAGGGGGCCCTCCTGCTCGTTAGCCACAACTTTCCACAGGATGCAGCCACAATCTCTAAGGCTCATCTCGCACAGATCACCTTGGCTGGGATGACTCACTCTCGTCTAGACTCTAAGTCCTAAGGACAGAAGCTATTTTTATCTTTTTTATCTGTCTTGTATTACCTATGTGTGTGTATTAGGGGGTGGGGTGTTTGTATATAACAATAACCATGATCAGTCAACTGAAAGAAAGCACCTTCCATTTCATAACTATTTCTGTTTTCTGTCACAAGACGCTTGTAAGACAACTTTTTAATGTCTGTATATAAGGCCATAAGATGTGGGGCAACAAGACTTTGACAAATTCATAGCAGACACGAAGAAAAATCTGCTCGATGACTGAGAGAAAAGAACTTCAAGATCCCAAAGTTCCCAACGCTTTATAACTGCTGAAGATAACTGACTAAAATTCTAACAAAGTAACAGCTCAAAATGTCCCTTCAAGTCTGCACAAAGTCAACTAATTCATTCCAAAATATGGTAAGCAACTACCCAGGGTAGTTGTGCTTGGTCTTACAGAAAACACAAAGATCAATCGGGTGTGCCTCCTGCCCTCAGTGAGCTTAGGGACTACAGAGGGAGAGGAAACTGAGACACAAGAACAGACATACCTGCAGACCATCTCCCTCCTTAACAGCTCCCCAGATGCCTCTTTTTTTTTAGAGTAAGTTATTTTTTTAATTTTTATTTTATATTGGAGTATAGTTGATTTACAATGTTGTGTTAGTTTCAGGTGTACAGCAAAGTGATTCAGTTCTTTTTCAGATTCTTTTCCCATACAGGTTTTTACAGAGTATTAAGTAGAGTTCCCTGTGCTATACAATATGTCCTTATAGATTATCTATTTTATATATAGTAGTGTGTATGTTAATCCCAAACTCCTAATTTAACCCTCCTCACACACCTTTCCCCGTTGGTAACCGTAAGTTTGTTTTCTATGTCTGTGAGTCTGTTTCTGTTTTGTAATTTTTTTAGATTCCACATATCATAAAAGTGATATTTGTCTTTCTCTGTCTGACTTACTTCACTTAGTATGATAATCTCTAGGTCCATCCATGTTGCTGCAAATGGCATTATTTCATTCTTTTTTATGGCTAAGTAATATTCCATTCTGTGTGTGTGTGTGTGTGTGCGCACACACACACACACACACACACACACACCGCATCTTCTTATCCATTCATCTGTCAGTGGACATTTATGTTGCAGCGCTATTTACAATAGCCAAGACATGGAAGTAACCTAAATGCCTAGATGCCTCTTGATTTTCAATTCTAAAGCCTCAGAGACTATACACACCTCAGTAAACAATATCTTGGCCAATGCATACATACAAAAATTTTTTTACTGCAAAACTCAAAAGAATATTTTAAACAAAATACGATCTGAGATAAGTATTAACTTATACTTCAAACTCAACTGGTGAAACATCAGAGTGACGTGTAGAAGATTCTGGAAAGTGCCAAACTCAGTCAGCACAAAGTGTGGTCTGGGATGGCTGCTGACTGCATATCTATGCACAAAACAATCCTTAGTGAGGTTTAAGCATTTTATATCCTAACAAAGGAGCTTACTTACAGATATTTCTACTGTGTTTTATTTACACTTTAGGAAATTGGTTGGGGCTTGGAATTAACATGTAACATATTAGCATTTTTCTCATTTTTTTAAAGAAAGGGAAATCTGCCCCAGGTAGTTTTTCAACAGAATGTCTGGCTTCCAGGAAAAATTAATGCCTGTATCCATCATGCAAGGCAGAAACTAATTAAGGAGTACACAAAAAAGTACAAACGATGCCATGAAAGTTCAGAGCAAGGAGAAATTCCTTCCAATAGGCAACAAGCAAGGAATATTTTGTTCAGGAGCCTGAGTTTGGGCCCAGATGTTGAAAGGCAGCATTTGGACAAAGGTAAATGGTAGGAGTCACCCAGCAGGACTAAAAATTGGGCAGGAAGGTTCGGGGCAGGGGTAGATGAAGGACACATGAAGGGACCTGGTGGAGAGCTGGACATTTAAAGCAAGTTCTAGTCACAATATCCAAACGGGTGGCTGTGAGCAGAGGGAGGAGAGGGCTGGTGTAGGCAAGACCAGATGAAAGGTAGTGACAGAAACGCCCACAAAAGGTCCAAGGGGCTCCACCTAAGGGAAAGGCATATTGACATATTAACGTGCGGCATTTTCAGTATATGAAAAGAGCACATCCTTGATCTGCCCGAAACAGTCAGCAATTATTCTAACTCCTTGTGAAGAAAATACAGTTGTCATATACAAGGATCTTTTAAAAGCATTCTTTAGTCTCCTAAGAGAGGAAACTTTCAACCCTTTCACTGGGCACAAGAATAACCATCCTAGTCTGTCCCAAAGAAAGAGGTTCCACAACCTTTCTGTCTTCTTTTCCAATAAACAGTGTCCTCGCCACTTCTACACGGTGCGGCATGCCCATATAAGTCACATTTCTAGGAACCATCGTAAAAGGGCCCCCTTATCAGTATATCTAAGGGCGGACAGCATTTCCACCACCTCCCTCACGCCTTCTCTCCAGGCTCAGTGTGCTTTCTCGGGTTGCACAAGTACAAACACATGGAGAATGTGAAGAATGTATCCAAGTTTGGCAGCCTCGCTGCATTCTGCCTGGAGAAGAGCCCCCAAATGGTGTGAACGGAGCCGAAACAGCAACAGAAGCAAAATGCAATCTCGAGGTCAGTGCAGACCCAGCTGCCCTTGTCTCTTGGACATTCCTGGCTGCAATCCCACTGAGCAAATGTGGGGGAAGAGCAGACACGACGGACCCGAGGATCAGGAAACACCCAGCTGCAGCAAGAGAGAACAATCATCGAAAAACATAAGCTAAGCATACAAACAGCAATTTCCCTCCAGGAGTGCCCCCAAGGGCAGACCTGTAAATTATCCTTGGGTATTTCTTTTTAATCACGCCAGGACCTTATCACTGATTTTTAAACACCACCTCTTGAACCATATGATGGTTCTCCCTAGGGAGACAGTTGTAGGTCCACAAACACAGCTTCACTATTTGACCTGAAATCTAAATGGAATAATGTCACACACACACCCCCCACCAAGAGCACTTCCTCATTCAGCCAATTCTGAAATCTCTTTTCCAAAATATTCTATCAAGAGTGACTGTTATACCCACAAAAGGACAAGTGTGCAAGGAAAAGAATCCGTCATTTCTTTAATAATTTTAATGTGTCAACTCATGTGCCAAATGTACTGTTCATTTCTCAGGTATTTTATTTTATTCCAAGTCTACACAGGACACTGATGGAAAAAAAATCATTCAGCCATCCTTTGACAAATATATATTAAGTACTTAAGACTGCCTTTCATCAATTCTAAAATATATTTTTTTGTTTTCACATTGTATCATCTCTGGAACTGAAATACAGCTGAAAATTAAAATACTGGTTTTCTTCTTTTAGGACACAAAATAGCATCTGACAATCAATTATATGCACCACACAGAACTGTTTAATACTTCTCAATAGTAAAAACATCTTTCCCCTTGAATTTGTCCTTCCTCCCCAATGCATCCTTGGACACTGCCATCAGAGCAATCTCTCTGGTCATGTGACCCTTCCCCTAATTTAAATGAGCCGATGAATTCCCTTTAGCTGTGGGTAAGGAAGGAGTAAGAGGCCCATGACATGTGGGTAAGGAAGGAGTAAGAGGCCCATGACATGTCCCAGAGCTACTTTCTCAGCACCATCTCCTCTTGCCTCCTGCCAAATTATGAGCATTTTCCTCAATGTACCAAATGTCTCTCAATTCCATATAACTTTCAGGATTCAGCTCAAGTATCGACTACCTAAAATCTCTTTCTCTGATAACTCCCCTTCCCCAGGGCTGAAATAAATGTCCATCTTCTGATGTCCCACAACCTCCTTGCTTTACTATAGCATTATCATACCATAATTTGGAGTTCTTGCTCTATATCCTCCAATAGACCATGATTTCTGTGAAGGCAAAGGCTGCATCTTGCATGTTACTGATACAAAGCCCTTGGGACGCTGCCCAGTATGGAGCTGAGATCAAAACAAAATTATTGAAAGGATGGATGAACAAACCTCATGACATTGTCTTCCTCAGTTCACAGGGTGACTCACAAGTTCACGAAGTTCATGATTTTCTAGGTCATCAGTAATCAGAAAGGATTTCACGTCTTCTTGGTTACTCCTAAAGTCTCAGGTCCCCCTTGTCCAAAAAATGAAAATTTTAGACTGCTATCTCTAAGTTCTCTTACAGTCTACAATTCTGTTATTTACTCTCCAGTGGAAGCTACCTGCTACTCTAATATCTGGCCCTGATCCAGTACTACTTTCCAGTGTGAAAATGGATTCTGAGATTAGCAAAAGAGGGTTGTGCTCAAAACTTTCAAGGTTGTGTGTTGTGGGGAGAGGGTATGGCTAAAAGTCCAGGGGAAATGTGTCATTTGAAAATGCATATTCAGTATAATTTTATATCTAGAAAACAAATACTCTCCCTTTTTCACTGAACTAAAGAATATAAGATTTGACAAAGGGATCTTGGCAGATGGAGAAAGAAAAAAGATAGTGATTCTCAATGGAAGAGAGGGCATGATATTTTCATAAAGTGGAGCATGGGTTTTAGAAGCTCACAGAACACTGGTACTGTAAAGGCTAACATGGAATGGTTGTTAAGAGTACAGACTCTGATATTACTCTGAGTTAAAATTCCAAATCTTTCTCCAACTTAACTAGCTCTGTGATTCTGAACACTTTACTTAATCTCTCCCAGCCTTAGTTTTGACATAAGTAAAATAGGGATTAGCATACACATCTCCTAGGGTCATTCTAGGAATTAAATTAAAGATTGCATATAAAGTTCCTCTAACAGTGCTTGGCATTTAACAGGCCCCTAATAAATGGTCTCTATTATTACAACCAGCATTATTAACATCTTTCTCCAATCACAGAGATCTCATTACACGCTCCATTACATTGCATAGGACACTGGAGATGCACCAGCTACTCAAGAAACTGGAAAACGGTGATGGTGATGATGACAATGATGATGATGGCGGCAGTCAAATGAAGCAGTAAGTATCCATGGAATAACGTTTGATTTTTTAAAATTATATATTGAAAAGAGATCTTTTCTATGAGTTACCAGCTTTTTTGCATCAGAGATTTTTTTATTTATGAAATATAATAGATGCTAGGAGTGCTTATGATACCTGTGTACAGTTTAAATAAAAAGTATAGGGCTTCCCTGGTGGCGCAGTGGTTGAGAGTCCGCCTGCCAATGCAGGGAACACGGGTTCGTGCCCCGGTCCGGGAAGATCCCACATGCCGCGGAGCGGCTGGGCCCGTGAGCCATGGCCGCTGAGCCTGCGCATCCAGAGCCTGTGCTCCGCAACGGGAGAGGCCACAGCAGTGAGAGGCCTGCGTAACCGCAAAAAAAAAAAAATTATATATATATATATATATAATAAATTGAACACAGTGAACATCCATGTAGCCACTACCCAGCTAAGGAAACAGAACATGACCACTCTTTGAAATCACCCTCCTTGAGGTATGCTCCTCCCGTTGCCCACAGCAACTGCTACCTTGAATTTTATGTTTCTTACCATTTCTTACATTTTTCAAAAAACCGTTTTCTTCAGATATAATTCACAAACCATACAATCACTCGTTTGAAGTGTATAATTCAGGGGGTTTTGGTATATTCACAGATGTGTGCAACCGTCACTATAGTCATTTTTAGAACATTTTCATCACCTCAAAAAGAAACCCCATGCCCTTTGGCTATCACCCCCAACCCCTCATCCTCTCCACCCTCAGCCTTAAGCAACCACTCATCTACTTCCTGCTTCTGTAGATTTTCCTGTCATTTTATATGAATAAAATCCTACACTATATGACCTCTTGTGACTGGCCATTTTCACTTAGCATAATGTTTTCAAGGTTCATCCACGTAGCAGCTTGTATATCCGTGCTTCATTCCTTTTTATGGCCAAATAATACTCCATTGCATGAAGATGCCAAATCTTGTTTATCCACTTGTCGGCTCCTGGACATTTGGGTTACTTCCACCTTTTGGCTATTAAGGATAACACCACTATGGTCATTCACATACAACTTTTTATGTGGACATACGTTTTCATTTCTCTTGGGAATATAAGACCTAGAAGTGGAATTGCTCAGTCATAGGGTAACTCTATTTAACCTTTTGAGGAACTGGGTTCACCAGCTTTTATACTGATTCCCAGGGGACAAAAAGATAAAAGTACATTAATGACTTATGGTGCGAAAGCAACCTATTCAGCCAAAGGTAGATGCTCAATGGCAGTGGTAAGTTTTATCAACCTTATATAAGTAGTTACAAATCAATTATTCACATATGTGCAGACACCACCTTCTAAGAACTGAAATTCTCTAGCTGTTAAAGACAGCCAGGATCAAGAAGACAACTGAACTTAACAGAATCAAGGCATCCCCACTTCCTAACCATTCTTGGTTCACTCCTTGGACTCCCAAACATCCTTTTAAAAGCATTTTTCTTTTAGACCCGGTCCACAATTTTTGTAATTTTAATAATGAAACCACTAAGGGTGGAATATAAAAGTGGACCAATATTGTAGACCTACAGAAATCTCAACCCATTAGGCATAGTCTATTTTTTCAGACTTATTTTCCAGCAAGTACGTTTATAAAAATTAAGATAAACCTACTTCCCACCAAGAACCTATATTGCCAGGAATATGCTGACATTGTATGATGTCATCATATGATGACCAGAAAGTGGGCAGGGGGTGGCAGGAGAGAGATTAAAGTGCAGAAGCTTCATCTCAGAGTCCCTGAAATGTGGCATCTGGCAAATCTATTCACACCCTCAACAATCAGTGTGGGTCTGATGTGTCAGTCTCTAAAGCCTTCGATACAAGAGTGCTAAGGGCACCTGTCTCTGGTTTTCCTACTGAATGCCTGCCTTGTTTTCCACGGTCTACCGCACACCTCTTCTGTGAGCCGTGTCCAGAATTATGGACACAGAGAGGTGACAGACCAAGGAGTACATTACTTACCTCTATGTTATCTATGTTGAGGGGGTTAAGAAGTAGGCCAATACAGAAGTGCCTCTGAATTTTAATGTGGTATTTCTGAGTGTCTCAGACTCACGTCATACCGCTGCTCAGAATGATGTGGGGTCGGTCCCACAAAGCAAGGATTCTAAATACCCCATGGCAAGTGCCATGAAAATACGCTGACTGCTCAGCTACTCATGGGAACTCCATACTCCCCTAATCTTGAAGTGCAATTAGTTAAGAACAGGAGGAAAAAAATGAAATCCCTCCATGCAGTAACAATTAAACTTGCAAAATGACAACTTACAAAAAGTTATATTTACTTTTAAAAACAGAGATATCACTGTCATATATTTATACCTCAAAGAAAATACATATACAAAGACTTATATAATTTCCTAAAATCCAAATTCATTCCGATGATCCATGTACACCAGACACTAGTGTGTAGTTTATCAAACTATTTATTGAAACTATTTCTATTACATGACATAAGCACATTTTTTTTCTTTTCTGCTTAGTTCTATGGTCTAGATTCACAATATCTACAAAACAAAAATATAGTAAAGCAAAGGGCTATCTAATATCCCTTTAGGAATCTTAACATTTTTTTTTTTCTTAACCTCACTGCTGAGGCATTCTTAGACCTCAGATACGAAGTGCGATGTAATGAATAGGAAATGCTGGGAAAAGAAAATACAGCAGTGATATGTGGAGCTTTAATATATTTTGGCCAAAACACAATTTTCCCATTTACTGATTCTTTTCACACCAGTCACAGTAAATAGCACAGAACTTTTGGAGATACCAAAATAACTGGTGTTTTACTATTAGCACTTTTCAAATCATTCCTCCTTAGACTGTCACCTTTTGCCAGCTCAAAACAGACTTCACAACTGCAAATATCCACCGTGTAGTTCCAACACTGCAGTATTTTCCCCAAAGAGGTGTGAAACAGGTCAGTGTGCAGAGCTAATAGCATCAAATTGTTATTTGGGGGAAAGAATGCATATTGTGGAGTTGCTAAGATAGCAAAAGAGGATGCCAGCTGTTAAGCGACTTGAGGACCTGTATCTTCTACCTCCACAGTGGCCTGTAATAGACGGACATCCCAAAATAGCTGACAAAGGAATCCAAACTCCTCCTTGCACGGCCCACACAGCCCTTCACAATCTGTTCCCAGCCCAACTTTCTAGCCTATCCCCCACTATCTTTGTACCATGTGCCCAAATCATGTTACCTAAGCTTGTTCACAATGCACAATGATGTGCACTGAGGTAAATGCGTGAACCTGCTCAGGGCCTAGGGGCTCAGCCCTGAGACTGACGGGATCACTGTCTATGCAGACCTGTCGCCTCGTGTGGCACAAAGGTTGGGAAGTTCTGCTTAGATGCCACCTATGGGAATGTACGCACGGTTCCCTTGCCTTGTCACGTCACCAACACAATTCCATGGTTTTGCACATGCCCTTCCCTCCCCTTGGAGCATCTATCTTCTCTGCAAAAAGAAACATTTCTCGTCCATCAAGATTCAGCTCAGACATCACTTTTGCACTCCAGGCCCTTGCTGGCTTTCCTGGCCCTGTTAGCCCCCCCAAATCAGAGACTTTTCTGTGCTCCCACGACGATTCTTACCCACAGTAAGCCTTTTCTCTGTCTGTCCCTGCACAGCGAGTTAGCCCCTTAAGGGCTTAGTTACTTTCGTATCCCTGGAGGTAAGCACATTGGCTGACAAACAGTAGATGCTCCATTGCTCTTCTTTGAAATAGCTTAGAACTCACCCAGAGCACGCAAAGAACAGAGAAAATTCAGAACCAGTCTCTAGCAAATAGGAATTTATTCTGAAGCCTATGTATTCAATTTCACCTGTGACAAAGCTTACCATTCATGGATTCCTGAAGAAATTGCCATTTATGGATTCCTGAAAAAATTCTTTATTTTGAAATCCAGCATGCAGTCTAGAAGCCCTCAAGCAAATGTGAACAAATTTAAGCAGCAGGCAAATTCCCTCAGCCCCTGAGCCTCCCTCCCTCTTGGAGGCTGGTTTAGCTGGAGGCCAATCAATCGTAAGAGTGCTGGTCCTACCCTGAAACCCAGCAGCATTCAGCATCTAGAAAGGTATCCTAAAGAAATAATCAGCAATGCACGAGCAATTATGTTCAAGGTTATTAAGTGTAGCATCATTTATAAGAGCACAAATTGGAAACAGCCCAAATGTTCAACAACAGGGGATTACTTAAATAAATTATGAACATCTCAATGCTAGAATACTAGGCAGCCATGAAAAGAGTCATGTTGATAAGAATTTTTCATGACATAATAAAGATCATTACCAAAAAACAGAATAAACAGCACTCTATAGAGTTTGATCCAAATTTAATCGATAAAAACATGCATATGAGTATTTGCATAAGTAAGAATAATGGAAAGAAATATACCAAAATGTTTAGAGGTGTCTATATCTGAGTGATGAAATAATGGGTGATAATAAAATGTATTTTATTCTCCATCCTTTTTTCAATATTTTCTAAGTTTGCTACACGAAGCATGCTTCACTTTTGTGTGGAGGGGAGAGGGAAGGAACAACAACAAAAATCAAAGCATAAGGAAGTGAAGAGTGCTGATGGATGGCTTGTCCTGCTCTGGGCTACACGTAACTGCGCAACAGGTTTCTGTGAAGCAGGTCCACTGACGGGGTCCCAGAACACATGTACACACAAGGGTGCCCTAGATCTAACTTAGCTTCCAGTAAATTTACCAGACTCAAAAATGATCTAGGGATTGACTGGTTTTCGTGAATTGTGGAAACCAACCTCTGTACCCACAATTCTCTTGTCATCCTAGGATTAAACCAAAAACCTAAAACTTTAAGTTTTCTGAATTTGATTTAGAGGGGTTTTTAAGAAATAATGCCAAATTCATCCCCTGATGTCCTCATTTTCCTCACAAAAAAATACTAGATCCAGACCACTGCCAGAAAGACTGTTCCTACCCAACAACGCTCTTCCACTACCCCATTCTGTAAATAAAGGAAAATTCTATTTTATTCTTTTTTTTTTTTTTTTTTTTTTTTTTTTTTTTTTTTTGCGGTACGCAGGCCTCTCACTGCTGTGGCCTCTCCCGTTGCGGAGCACAGGCTCCGGACGCGCAGGCTCAGCGGCCATGGCTCATGGGACCAGCCGCTCCGCGGCATGTGGGATCTTCCCGGACCGGGGCACGAACCCGTGTCCCCTGCATCGGCAGGCAGACTCTCAACCACTGCACCACCAGGGAAGCCCTCTATTTTATTCTTACTCTTTCTGAAAACAATATTTCTTTTAGAAACACTAAAAACAAGGAAGAGATTGAGCAAGAGAATTAGGAGAACTAGGAGTGGATGGTGTCACAAAAGGCAAAGGAAGAGAGTCTTCTGAGCATCACATGCCCCAAGGAAGCTGCTATGGGACAGATCCCAAAATTGCCCCCTGGATCTGGCTTCTAGTGAGCACTGATGTTCTTTATCAGAATGATTTAGGTTGGACCGAAGTCAGAACCACACAGGGTAAAAAATATAACCTACTCTTTAAGGACTTATCTGAGAATGGCAGGAGAGACACAGGCCAGTCATCAAAGCGTGAAGAGAAGAATCCAATCTGTGTTTGAAGTTACAGTGAGGGATATAAGGAAAAGGGGGGGGCGGGTCAACAAAAATTCAAGACAGAAGGGAACAAGAGTGGGGCAGGTCTAACAGAAGGAGGGATTAGGAACAAAAACCTGAGTGAGGACCACTGTCAAACAGAAGAGTCACTCCATCATGGGGAGCCCGGCCCACTGATTCTTACCCAGGGAGCACATCACAATCTCCCGAGAAGATATTACAACCACCACACAACTGAACCCCACAAGATCTGTTAAACCATCATCTTTGGGGACACGGGCCAGGCTGAGTTTGTTGGGTATTTTTTTAAGTTCCCAACTGATTCAGGTGCACCGTGCTGGTTAAGAATCACTAGTTAGAGAGGAAGGGATGCTGAGTACAGAAGAAAACACATTCATAGACCTAAGGGCAGTAAACTGAAGGAGGAAAGAGTTCAAAGTTCTCTTAATTAGGGGATAAGGTCGTGCAGAGAGAGAAGGCAAGATTAGAGGACTTTAGGAGCAGTAAAATCTTAGCGTGGTCTCTGGGCGCTGCTCAGAGCAAGGCATCTGAGGGCAAGAGGTGGGGACCACCATTTTATGGAACATCTAGGAACACCAATGTCCACCCTGGAATCGTTTTTCCCCCATAGGGCTCAGTAGCGCAGAGACCAATGAGAAGCAGATGGTCAGATGAATATAAATGTAGGAGGTTAAGGAGAAATTGGCATGAAAGAGCAAAGAAGCAATTTAATATCAACCTCATAGGGCAGTTGGAAGAATTAAGTAATGCATTTAAACGTAGCCCAGTGTCTCACACAAAACAAGAGCTCAATAAATTACCTGTTATTGTTGTTGCTGCTACTGCTGTTGTTATTTATTTCTGCAAACAAGTGAAGCGATCCCTGTTTCTTAGGAGCTAGTGAAATCTAAGTCAGCAGTTAGCGCTCAGTTAAAAGGAAAATTCACAAACTATGTTGGGTGTTGAAGCTCCCAAACAAGAGATGCTAATGACCATATATTTCTATAGGTTTCCATTCATACTTTTGAATAGTTGGTGGTTGAGCGTTCTTGGGATAATGACTAAAGATAACTGGTACCATTTTTACTATAAATATGGCTACTGCCAAAAGACTTAAAATAAAAGAGTGTAAAATAATGCTCCCTTTAGAAAGCCCATGTGAGGCTGTTTTAGGGTAAGGCATTCTGAGCCTGTGTGTTCCATTATCGCTGCTCCCACCTCATTTGAAAAGGATTTGTGGAGGTTGGCAAAGACAACAGACCAAAAATAAGAAAGTGAGGCAATCAGTCTAAAGAGAACTAAAGGGTAGGGGAAAATTTATTTGGTGCCCAGTGGAAATGAATGGACATGCAAACAGGTCCCTTTTCTTAATCCTGGTAGCGGGTCTCAAATTTGGCTGTGATCACAGAGCAGTGAATGCAAAGAGTGAAACAGGATCCGCAGAATAACTGATGGTTTCCAAAACTAAGGGGAAATACTGGTATTGCTGTGACTGAGGCATGAACATTTTTTTCCTTCATAAATTGACAGTAATACAATGAACAATGTGTACAATAACATCCTTACAGCAACACTTAATCACCTAATTAAAAGTATCCTTCTTTCATGCTCAAAAAACACCCTTAATTCCTAGTAGGAGAGACAAGGTATTAGAATCAAAGGCTAGCTCTCTGAAATTCAGAATTTTTTCTATATTGTTCATTAGTCTTTTTTGTTCCAGGGTAGGCAGAATCACACTGAAATATATCCAGCTCAAATCAATTAATGTTCCCACCTTTTAGAGGAAATAAAGTCACACACTTTCACATGACCTATATATTCACACATCTACAAATAAAGTATGGCTTCCTACTTAGAACTCTTTACCAAGCAAAACTAGCCAGAAAACATGGGAACATGATAAAGACATACTCAGATACGCAGTGTCTGAAATTTTCCACCCTTTCTCTGAAACCTCCTGAAAGATGCTCACCTTGAAAATAAGGGAGTAAACTAAGAAAGAGTAGACATGGAATTGAGGAAAGGAGATCCAACAGAGAGGGCCAAAGGATGAAGGGGAAAGGAAAGCCCGGGACGGCAGGACAACAGGCCATCCGGACTGGAGGTGATTCAAGGCTCCAAAAGAAATGACTCCAGGCCGATGAAGGAGCTAAACACCTGCTGTAGCTAAATATACTGGCACTTCTCACATGAGCAAGAATAAAGGGATACACAGGGATGAGCACATAAGAAACTAAGGAAACAAACAGATAAGAGCTTTGCATTAGAAAGAGAGGTAAATTACTATATATTCACATTTGCTCAAGTAAAGAAACAATGGAAGCACAGTAAGAAACTAATAAGAATGGCTTCTTATAGGAGGTGGATGAAAGCAATGGGTGGATTAGGACAAGAATAGGAGTGAGACTTTTTAAAGTATACCTTTTATGTTGCTATCATTTTTGAACCATGGGGGTGTATTACCTACTCAAAAATAAAAGAAAGTAAATTCTAAATATTTTTTAAAAGGTGTTGATAGGCCAGTAGCTTTACTTGGTCTTGTTTTTCACAGCAACAACTGTTGACCTATACCTGGCCTTCATACTGTGCACACCTACAGAGACTCAAAGGTAAAACGTCCCGGGACATGACTATAGCAATGAAAATGAAATCAGTGAGGATGAGAGAAGTGAGAGAAGCATTTCCAATTAATGAAAACATGAAGTGCAGCCAGTTGTTTTCTGTAAAGTGGCACTGGCTGGGTACTACTTTAAAAGGTCACATGTAGGACCTATGTAAGGATACAGAAACCAGGTAGGGACTTCCCTGGTGGCGCAGCGGTTAAGAAGCCGCCTGCCAATGCAGGGCAACAGGTTTGACCCCTCGTCGGGGAAGATCCCACATGCCGCAGAGCAACTAAGCCATGTGCCACAACTACTGAGCCCGCGCGCCACAACTGCTGAAGCCCTCGCACCCTAGATCCCATGCCGCACTACTACTGAGCCCATACACCGCAACAACTGAAGCCTGCACACTCTAGAGCCTGCATGCAGCAACTACTGAAGCCCGCACGCCTAGAGCCCGTGCTCGGCGACAAGGGAAGCTACCTCAATGAGAAGCCCGCGCACTGCAACCAAGAGTAGCCCCTGCTCGCCTCAACTAGAGAAAGCCTGCGCTCAGCAACAAAGACCCAACGCAGCCAAAATAAACAAAGAAAAACAAAAAAAATTTTTTTAATTTTTTTAAAAGTTAAAAAAAAATTTTTAATTAAAAAAAAAATTTTTTTTAAAGTAATCAGGTAACAAGTTGTTTTTGATGGGGGCACTATTAGAATTTTGAGCAGGGCAATTCTTTGTTAAGCTGGACTGCCCTGCTCATTGCGTGGAGGTTAGCATCCCTGGCCACTGCCCATCAAATGCCATTATAATGCCCCATTCATCATGACAACAAAAATTACCCCCTCCCACATGCCATATTTCCAAAAGCCTCTGAGAACCACTGTTCTCAGGAACAAGGAATAAGTAAAAAGAATAAAAAGTAAAACTTGCCAACTTTATTTCCTATCACTGCAACTAATTTTCATCAGTTCATTAATTTAATGAATCTTCATAACACACTCATTAAGAAATCATGAGCAATCTGATCTCACACATGTTTGGCTGTTACTAAAGATAGTTTGAGTCTTGAGTTGTTTTTTTTTAAATGAGCTAAAGAAAATCTGAGGAACCTCGAATCCCTGCCAGCCTTCAGTCAAATCTACTTCACAACTGCAGAGTGCAGAGTTTAATTTAAAAAAAGAGTTCCTATATGTTCTCTCATTGATTATGCTAATTAATTCTCTTATGAGTCCTGTAAGCTTGGCAAGGAAAATACTATTTTCCCCATTTGCACAGACAAGGAGTCTAAGGCTCAGAGCAGTGATTTTTCCAAGCACATAATTGACAGAACTTAGGGTGGAGACCAGGACTTTTTGGTTGCCAGGCCAGCAGTTTCTCCACTCAGCTAAGTACTTACTCTAGATAGTATTTCCTCTATGCCAAGCCTATAACATATCAGCTCAATTCAAACCTTTAACACAATTAGAAATGTGAAACCCAGCATCTTCTTTTTAAATCATTAGGTCAGATATAATGGTCCTCAGAACAGTACAATTAAAAAAAATAATCAATAAAGCTGACTTTATAAGCCCACACGGGTTGGTAGAGGTAGGTAGAGTCATTATTCCATTTTACACATGAGGAAATAGAGACAGAGAAAGGGGTAAGCAATGTGTTAAAGGTTACACATTAGTAAGTGTGGGGATTTGAATGCAGGCAGTCTAACTTTGTAGGAAAAACTTATAATCAATTCAATTGAAAGACAAATCATGAAAAAAGAGATAAATCACCCGAAAAATCAGTAGGTGGAATGCTTTAG
The DNA here is from genome assembly GCF_963924675.1 of Phocoena phocoena. Lineage (NCBI taxonomy): Eukaryota > Metazoa > Chordata > Mammalia > Artiodactyla > Phocoenidae > Phocoena > Phocoena phocoena. The sequence continues at coordinate 50,876,537 of NC_089222.1, forward strand.
ATAAACAAAGAAATGTTCTCTTTAGCTTTGTAAATAACATATGTCAGCATCCCTCATATAACCATTGTGTTGATTTGTAAAAGTGATCTCACAGTATAGAAACAATCCTATAACTAGTCCTTTGCCGAACTAACAAGTATTTTAATTACTCAAGTAAGGGGCATTTAATAAGTTATCAATTTTCTAGCCCTTGTTTTCTGTGGAAACAAAGTAACCCTGAAATAATCATATAAGACACTTGACCATCTTGTTTGGACAGCGTGACGGTCTTAAAATTTTTCTACTCTTAGTTTACCAGTGTACATCTTGAAAAGACTAAAGAAGTAAATGTACAAAGAACTCCCAAATACCAATTTGGTGAAAGATCAGAGCAACACTGACATACAGGCAACCACTGGGTAAAACAGCAATCTGGAGAAAATAGATCCATTTAATTCAAACAACTCAAAATAGAAAATGGAGAACCTGACTCTATTCTACTCCACGTAGCAGATTACATTGGCCATGACTGATAACCAGTGCAGAAGACTCAGAGATTTTCTCCTCTACAGCTTCCACAGAGCATCCCAAAATTCTATTTTTTTAAACCAATTTTAATCTCCAGAAGTAAGAGTATGATACCCTGCTAGGAAACACTACTTAAAATAAAAATTCACAGTTGTCAAATAGCACTAGTTTAGCAGAACACCGCAAGAGTCATGCTCACGTTGAAAAAAACAGGCCAAGTTGAGGGTAAGTAAGAATTTAAGGAAAACCCTGAGCTACAGCCAAAGAAATCATTCATCTGACTCCTCAGAAGAACCATAGCTCTACAGAGCTAAGACTATAAAGAGCTGGAGAAAACGCAGCCGTTAGTAAAACTGTGCGGCCTAAACTTTGTGATAATTTATGTTTGATGCTACAACATAGGTTGGCAAGTATATTGGGGTATATAATACCAGGATCACAAGCACACAGCCGAGTTAATAATTAGGTATTCAATGATGGATGACCAAAGAAGAGCTAGAAGAAAACAACACAGCAGGCACTTGCTATTGGTTCGGCGGTGGTCCCTGCTCCCAGCAGACCGTCCTTCATCGCAGAACGTTATGGCTATTCCATTACAGTGCCTCCCTAGATGACAGAAATCAGATGCCAGGGTGAGTACCTGGCAGGGATCTGGAGCAAGATGACCAGAGAGTTGGGGGTTGAACAGAACCTAGAGCTCTGAGGCATGCAGCAGACACTGCACACAGAGCAATCATGGGCCAAAGACTCTCTAGAAAACATCCCACCAATTAACTGGCCAGAGTAAGTGACCACGTCCCCACTTTACAGACGGAAAATGGAAGCAGGCAGAAGTGCGATAGCCCTCAATTCACTGAGTCTGTACTGAACACATTAGGTAGCACAGTGGTTGCTGACAAGGATCATAATAGACAGCAAAAGATTTTACCTAGAGCAAAGAGGGGGAGAGAGGCAGAATGGGAGTGGAGGAGGCCTCCCAGTCATGCTCAGTGGAGGGGATGGAAGTGGGGAGAAATAGAAGAGGATAGAGAGAGGCCCCTCGAGGACGGGTCGGGGAGGAAAGGTCAGGAAGCCTGACCTCCTAACTGGGGGAAGGGGTCTCCACTGGTGTTTAGTGGGGTAAGGAAAAGTAGAAAGAGTCGTTGAGCTGAAGAAAGTGGGCGAAAGAAGTCAAAGAGAACTAGGGTGGCTCTCTACAGTGGCCAGTGATGAAAAGGGGGGAAGGTGTGCACAGGGGATGATGACTATCTTGGCAGGAATGTCATAAAAAGAAAGCAAGCATCATATTTAAAACAGATAACCAACAACGACCTACAGTATAGCACAGGGAACTCTGCTCAATATTCTGTAACAACCTAACTGGGAAAAGAATTTGAAAAAGAACAGATACATGGAGAAATCTCTATTTAGGTCTATTTAGGTCTTCTGCCCATTTTTGGATTGGGTTGTTTGTTTCTTTGATATTGAGCTGCATGAGCTGCTTGCAAATTTTGGAGATTAATCCTTTGTCAGTTGCTTCATTTGCAAATATTTTCTTCCATTCTGAGAGTTGTCTTTTCATCTTGTTTATTGTTTCCTTTGTTGTGCAAAAGCTTAGAAGTTTCATTAGGTCCCATTTGTTTATTTTTGTTTTTATTTCCATTTCTCTAGGAGGTGGGTCAGAAAGGATCTTGCTGTGATTTATGTCATAGAGTGTTCTGCCTATGTTTTCCTCTAAGAGTTTTACAGTGTCTGGCCTTACACTTAGGTCTTTAATCCATATTGAGTTTATTTTTGTGTATGGTGTTAGGTAGTGTTCTAATTTCATTCTTTGACATGTAGCTGTCCCGTTTTCCCAGCACCACTCATTGAAGAGGCTGTCTTTTCTTCACTGTAGATTCTTGCCGCCTTTATCAAAAATAAGGTGACCAGGGCTTCCCTGGTGTCGCAGTGGTTGAGAGTCCGCCTGCCGATGCAGGGGGCACGGGTTCGTGCCCCGGTCCGGGAAGATCCCACATGCCGCAGAGCAGCTGGGCCCGTGAGCCATGGCCGCTAAGCCTGCGCGTCTGGAGCCTGTGCTCCACAACGGGAGTGGTCGCAACAGTGAGAGGCCCAAGTACATCCAAAAAATAAAAATAAAAATAAGGTGACCGTATGTGTGTGAGATATACAGATTGCCAACAAACACATGAAAGGATGCTCAACATCACTAATCATTAGAGAAATGCAAATCAAAACTACAATGGGGTATCACCTTACACCCGTAAGAATGGCCATCATCAAAAAATCTACAAACAATAAATGCTGGAGAGGGTGTGGAGAAAAGGGAACTCTCTTGCACTGTTGGTGGGAATGTAAATTGATACAGCCACTATGGAGAACTGTATGGAGGTTCCTTAAAAAACTAAAAATAGAACTACCATACGACCCAGCAATCCCACTACTGGGCATATACCCTGAGGAAACCATAATTCAAAAAGAGTCATGTACCACCATGTTTACTGCAGCTCTATTTACAATAGCCAGACATGGAAGCAACCTGAGTGTCCATCGACAGATGAATGGATAAAGAAGATGTGGCACATATATACAATGGAATATTACTCAGCCATAAAAAGAAACGAAGTTGAGTTATTTGTAGTGAGGTGGATGGACCTAGAGACTGTCATACAGAGTGAAGTAAGTCAGAAAGAGAAAAACAAATACCGTATGCTAACACATATATATGGAATCTAAAAAAAAAAAAGTTCTGAAGAACCTAGGGGCAGGACAGGAATAAAGACAGATGTAGAGACTGGACTTGAGACACGGGGAAGGGGAAGGGTAAGCTGGGACGAAGTGAGAGAGTGGCATGTACTTATATATACTACCAAATGTAAAATAGATAGCTAGTGGGAAGCAGCCACATAGCACAGGGAGATCAGCTTGGTGCTTTGTGTCCACCTAGAGGGGTGCGATAGGGAGGGTGGGAGAGAGAAGCAAGAGGGAGGGGATATGGGGATATATGTATACGTACAGCTGATTAACTTTGTTATAAAGCAGAAACTAACACACCATTGTAAAGCAGTTATACTCCAATAAAGGAAAACAAAAGAATAGATACATGTATATGTATAACTGAATCACTTTATTGTATACCTGAAACTAACACAACATTGTTAATCAACTCTACTCCAATATAAAATAAAAAGTTTAAAAAAAAAAAAAAAGCAAGCATCCATCCAGATGACCTTCAACACCACTAAGACTCTATTAACTTTCCACAGTTCTGTTCCAAATTTAGAAACTCTTTTACTTGTAAAATGAAAATTGCCTTGTTGCTTTGGTCCACTTTCCCTCATTTTTAATGCAATGCAGTTAAGGGGACAATTGGCCACCATTATAAATACAGCAATTTTTACTGGGTTCATAGCCTCTTAAACAGGCTGGGAGATAGATACTCCCCCAAACTCTGTTCTCCGTTGGCAGAAGAGAGAAGGCAGGCAGGGAAGCAGTGCCTCCCCTCTGCAAATCAGCACTCAGTAAATGCCCTTCAGCAGAAGAGGAGAACTTTTTATCTCCATTTTCCAAGGGAACAGAAACATCCAGAGGTTTAATGTTTTTAACTTTACTCTCACAAGTGTTGTATGGTTCCTGCTGTGGCTCAGCTCCCCTAAGTGTGCACGCTGAGACACCCGCATCTCCCAGTATGGGACACATATGAGCATCCCAGAGCCATGAGCTGCACCCACCCGTCTCATCAGGCCCATGGAAGCATCCACAGTGTCATCTGACCACTCCGAAAGGAAGCAGTTCAGGTGCCTCACGGCTGCTTCGTGTCTCCAACCCCTTCAGCCACTATGGTTCTGAGTCAGCTTTCACAACCTGCAGTGAAGGACACACCTACTCTGAAGCACTCATTCTGATACAACAATGCCCAGGAACCACTAAAGATGAAAGAGAAAATCCTAACAGTCTGATAAGAATCACAACAAGATACAATTTCCATTGAAATCATTTTGGTGGCAGCTTCTTCTAAAAAAAAGGACAAAGTGAACATAACATCTCTCACATTATGTTTTTGTCCTGTACCTGGTATAAATTCTATTTCTTCATTAAACAGAAGGGAGAGAAAAAGTCTACATAGAGAACTAAAATCCTACAGTAGGGGTTTTTCTTCCCCCACTCAATTTGGAAAATTTTGCAAAGTGGATCATTCATTTAAGGAAACCCTAATCTTTCTCATATTATTTAATAAGGAAAGCTTTAGCTTCAAGGAAGGAAGAAGACCACAGTGGCTCATTTAGCCATGAAAGGAAGTTTTGACAAGGAGACCAAGGAGACCTCTACAACAAGGGAGCTTGGGGAAAGGAGTGTCAGACTCATTCTGCCTCTAAGTGTCCCAAGACAGAGACTCTCTACTCTTGGGACAGAAGACACCAGAAAGCAGGCAGATCTGGATCAGACCCAGGCTCTGGCCCTCATTAGCTGCCTCAGTTGTGTTCATCTACCTGATCCCTAGTTCCTTCGATGGTCAGATGAGAATGGCAATAACAGTACCTACTTCAGCGGGTTGTCGTGATAATTAAATGAAACGACATGTTAAAGATTCTGGTATGCACCAGACATAGAACACTTATCAGGCCTCTTCCACTCTCTTAACTTCCCGTCTGGCTGAGCCCCAGACCAGTAGTATGCCCACCAAAACATCTCTAAATTTCACTTTTCTTGACTGCAAACTGACGAAGGCTAATGTATGTGAAAGCTTTAAACTGATATACAAATATTAAGAAATATAGTTATTAGTACCGATCAGTACTTCTCCCACACAACTGAATTTCATAGAATAAGGGTAAGAAGCATCTTTCTAACCCACTGTTTACTGTTACATGTTGATATACTTTGATATTAGTATCCCCCAAGGGGAACTAAACCGTGCTTTGTAGCTATTTTCATTTTCATTTTGTGCTGTTAATTAATGCTTTTATTTCTGTGCTCATACTCTGGGGTAAAATTTGGGAAAACCTGAATTTGAAATGCTAAAGACAAATATTAGCAGCAAGCAACTTGATATTTGTTTATCCTTGCACCAACGTTCAAAAGGAGTTAGATATTTGGAAAACAGTGGAATTAAAAACAAGAGTCAAAAACAAAAGCACTGTGAGTTCCTCTGGAATGAAACTTGCCTGAGAATCCTCAATACCTAGCAAAGTGCTTGGTACTTTCTCTATCTGGAGGAAAACAGGATTTCAATCTACCATCACCTATGAGTGAAAAGAGAAAGCTGAACACTAAATCTGAAAAGCGCTAACATTACTTTACTGATATGTATTTCCACTGACTAACTGATTCATAGAAGGGCCACATATAAACTTTAGATATAATATACAGTCTTCAATTCCAAGCTGTTGAAAATAAACAGACCAAACAAAGGTCTCCACGACCCTCATTACCCATATGGTTGAGAAGATGATGCACTGGATGGACCCACACAAAGCTTAGGATGGGACCTTGTCTTCTGGTCCCCTAGACACCATACACGCCACATGGGGTTTCAGAGGAACCAGTCACTTTGAATTGTCTTCTCATTCATGCCAAATGTTAAAAAAAAGTCAAAACCAAAACTTCTGGAGTTTTCTCTCTCTCCCTCCATTTTTTAGTACAAGCAGCATTTTCAATGATTTTTACTCTCTCCTTTCTGCCAATTTCTAGGTTCTTCCTACCTGTCCCAGTGTTTCTTCTGGCCAGTGCAACACTAGCTTTTCATGGGTATTATGCCAGAGAAATGGAAACTTATATTCACCACAACTTTGTACAAACAAGTAAGGTGAAGTTAAATAAAAAGAAATTAGAATCCAGCAATAAGGAGCAGAAATTTATACAGGGTTCTTTGGTCCTCTAGGAAACTCAAAAGAACCCTGATAACATCAGTCTAAAGAGGTCCCAGCATCTGACTATAGAAACAGAAATACTCAATTCTAGATCATCAAAAGCATCTATTCTCCTCTGACAGTAAAGAATAAAACATCCCCCTGTTCTGGTTATCTAATGCTGGATAACTATAACCACCCCAAAACTTAATGGCTTAAAATAACATTTTTTATTATCTTTCATGGTTCTAGGGGCTCTCACTTCCCAGCTAAAGCTGGAATCATCTGAAGACTTTTCACCCATATGTCTGGCACCTTGCTGAGATGGTTGATTGGCATCTCTGTTCCACACAACCTCTCCAAACAAGTATCCTGAGCTTCCTCACGGCATGGCAGTCTCAGAGTACTCAGACTTCTTAGATGGACCAGGTGTTCCAATACACAGAAAGTGGAGGCTGCATTCTCTTGAAGCCTTTGCCCAGAAAACTGACACAGAGTCACTTCTGCCATATTTTACATGGCAAAGCAGTCATCAAACCCACCCAAATTCAAAGGGAAGGAGGTACAAACCCTACTTCTCAACAGGAGAACTGAAGCCAGCATTAACACACTACACTCCGTCTTGCATGGTCTCCATCACAAACAAAAGGTTGATGGCAGAGTGAGCTCCAGTGGATCAGATTTCTGCACGTGTGAATACCCACACCCCCAGGTTATCACAGTCTTGTTGCTGGGAAATAAAAAGAGGTGTTGGTGAATTATGCGAGTTAGCTATTTACAGTGTTTTCATTTCACTGCCGATCTCCAAGGCTGGGCAAGTTATTAGAAAGAAAGAGAAGTAAAAGAGTTGGCTCTAATCACTGACAATCATCAAATTTACATACCTCTTGCAAGTGCTATCATGTTTTCTGGGCAAAAAAATACCATTAGTATTTTCATGGAGCTGCAATAGGTTTAATTTCAATTTTTTTTAAAGGATTTATTTACTTTTTAATTTAGTCTTGGCTGCGTTGGGTTTTCGTTGCTGCACGCGGGCTTTCTCTAGTTGCGGCAAGCAGGGGCTACTCTTCAACGCGGTGCAGTGGCTTCTTTTGTTGCAAAGCATGGGCTCCAGGCACATGGGCTTCAGTAGTTGTGGCTCGTGGACTCTAGAGCGCAGGCTCTTTAGTTGTGGCGCACAGGCTGAGTTGCTCCGCTGCATGTGGGATCTTCCCGGACCAGGGCTCGAACCAGTGTCCCCTGCATTGGCAGGAGGATTCTTAACCGCTGTGCCACCAGGGAAGCCCTAATTTCAAATTTTGATTGCTGTTAAGATTTCACTGCTCATCTTCTTCTGCTGGTCTTCCAAGTGGAAATGAATGGATAATTAGTACTGGACAGATTTTCAGAACATTAGCAATGCAAACTTGTGTTTGAATTCCTGTTGTGAACAGTCATTGAGATGAGCAGGAATACTCTGGGTTATTTTAAATTAGACCCAGAAATCAATACTACCAGTACTGGAGAATATATATGTCTATAAAACTGCTCCTTAAAGTCAGGCAAGAAAGAAGTAACTCCTGGAAAGGCCAACTTAGCAATTACACCAAAGCTTATCCCTACCAGTGACTCATTAATGAATATCTCTGGCGTTCTAGGCCCTAAAGAACACACAGAGGACAAGGAGATGAGTTTTCAGTTTTAGATGACTAGTAAGCCCTGTGGGAATTGGTACTCTCTGAATCTTGTCTTCCCCCTCTCCTGATAACTGCTACCAGGTAGGTAGCTTTTTTGCCTGGCTTGGCTGGTTACATAATAGCCAGAAATTTGCTGAGTATAACTTCTCTAGAAATCTCAAACCATCCTGAAGGCACTTGAGTTCGTCCTTGCCCTGCAAGGTCCAAATAAGGTAGGACAGCTGGAATAACCCTTTTCACTTTGGGGAGAGGCAGTTCTTCCCTGTTGAGGACAAGGCAAGACTGACAGTGAGGCAACATCAAGTTCCCTCTTGCTTCACCAACTTTAAGTATCCAGAGTCCACCACGGAGCAGCAGCTGACGATCCCTGTGATGGGTACAGAGAAGAGGGTGTGCAGCATCGACATGGAAACTGGGTTAAGAAAATCCCGGGGAAAAAATAGACAGCTAATTAGAGTTTTCAAATTAATATGCACAAACTGGAATGAATTTTCAAAGACGTTCCTTTTTCCTTTGTGCCAGAATTGGAGCCTTTTTCCGAGCACCAGAGAGTTACAGCCAACACAAGGATTTGGTGATAGAAAATAATACTTAAAAATTAATCATGAAAGAGCTATTACTTGAGCCCTTATAACATGCCAGGTAGATACTATGACTATCCCCATTTTACAGATTAGGAAAATGAGGCGCAAATACATTTAACAGCCTGCCCTAGAGCACTTAGCAAGCAAGGGGGCAGGGATGGTCAACAATTAAGTTCATACTCTTTAACTACCGCAAAGATGGAAGAAGAAACAGGAGTTTTCTGACTACATAAGCTAGTATCATTCCCAACGCCACCAATTACTGTGCTAGTCATGTGACTTTAGTTTTTAACTCTCTGAGCCTCAGCTCCTAATCAACAAAACAGAGAACACTTAATTCTTTCAGTTGCCGTGAATTCTCAGAACATAAGTTTTCAACAAATAATAGCTATTTTTATTATGCAGACCAGAGGGAAAATGATTAGGCTCACACAAATGAATCACAAGAAAGAGGAGGAAACCTAGAATCAACAGGAACACAAACACCCCTTGCCAAGCCCAGCAGGGAGATTGTACCTTAGACAGGGCTCCCTCTCTACAGCCTTGACCCCCTTTTAAACATGGACTGAGTATAACTCTAAGAGAGACTGTATAGCCTGTGTTCATAGCGCAAGGAATCAGTACACATTTTCCTTTTCCTTTTCCCTAGAGATACATAAATATGTAATAACATCATACAAAAATATATTTTTACTCATATCCAAACTTTTCAACACTAGTAGGTCCTTACGTCTGATTCCAAGTGAAGTCCTCTTCAGACACAGCTCTCATTAAATCACTAGCTGGCTTCAGGGCTGTGAAAGGATCTTTAATGTTAATGGAGTAAAACCCAGGCTCCGCTGCCTGACCACCTCTATACCTCACAACAGAGATGCAGGCTTCTGTTCTAATCCTATCTCTCCTAATGCCTCATATGGAATTCTCCTTTTAGGAAGGATGGGGCCCCTCAGCCCACTTGCCCCTGGCTGTATATACCTTGCTCCTTCCCACTCCTGTATCTGCACCGGCCCGTTCCCCTGAGCACCAGCTCCTGTTCATTTTCTCCCATTCCAGTCCCCTCAATCTTTTAAGTCTCTGCTAAAGGGCCTCTTCTTCCATCAGTCCTCCAGATATGGTCTGAATGGTTGCATCCTTCCCAAAATTCATATGTTGACATCCTAACTCCTAAGCTGATAGTATTAGGAAGTGGGCCTTTGGGAAGTGATTAGGTCAAGACAGTGAGCCTCACGAATGGGATTAGTGTTCTTATAAAAAGAAAGCCCACTGAGAGAGTGGCATGGACATATACACACTACCAAATGTAAAACAGATGGCCAGTGGGAAGCAGCCGCATAGCACAGGGAGATCAGCTTGGTGCTTTGTGACCACCTAGAGGGGTGGGATAGGGAGGGTGGGAGGGAGACGCTAGAGGGAGGAGATATGGGGATATATGCATATGTATAGCTGATTCACTTTGTTATACAGCAGAAACTAACACACCGTTGTAAAGCCATTATACTCCACTAAAGATGTAAAATAATTAATTAATTAAAAGGAGAAAAAGAAAGCCCAGAAAGCTCCCTTGTCCCTTTCGCCACCTAAAGATGCTAGAAGTCTGTGACTCGGAAGGGGACCCTCACTCAACCATACTGGTACCCCGATCTCAAAGTAATGAATTTCTGTTGTTTATAAGCTACTCAGCCTGTGGTATTTTGTTATAGCAGCCTGAACAAACTAAGACACCTCCCATGAGCAGTTCAGCTCCCAGTAATCTATTCTCTTCTTCCTCTAAAGTCCTACATGTGTGGCCTTCTCCTCTCCACTGCATATATGCATGGTTCAGTATTGTTATGTAACTACCCTTAGAGAAAATTCTTCTCTCCCCAGTGCTACCATATGCAGCTTGAGAGAGCATATATGGTTAAGGGTATAGGTTTATAACGGGCAAATCTGAAGTCAAATCCCAGCTCTCCAATTTTCTAGCTCTATGACCTTGAGCAAGCAAATTAACCTCTCTAAAGAGTATTTTCCTCCCCTGTAAAACAGGATAATAATATTAGTACCTTCTATGGCTTGGGGGAGGATTCATGCAGATACATATAAGTGCTTAATAATGTCTGCTACAATTATTATCAATATCCATTTCTCACACATTTTTTCTATCCCCCAGAGCATCAACCATCTAATCTATTTCTCTGTCTACCTACCTATTCATCCATCCATCCATCCATCCGTCCATCCATCCATCCATCCATCCATGCATCTATCTATGTTAGACATTCAATGAATGTTTGCCAATTGCCTCAGTTAGATGCACGAATCCTTCTCAAACTTCCATTTCTCCAAGAAGCACAAAGCTGCTTCTAGTGTATTAATCTGGCATTGAAACTCATGAAGATTCTCCAGATAGGATCTCATACTGAGCATGCTGATTTCCAGGAGGTTGAAAAAGGAGTGAAAAGTGATCATTTCCTTACTTCAGATATGCCAGTTTAAAGAACAGCTGAATAATTCATTATGTCCTTAAAGGTGCACTGATCAGACTCTGCTCTTTGAGAAGCATTTTACCTTGAAGTAACTATTTGTCATTCCCCTTTCAAATGAGAGGTAGATAATAGACTGCTGCTGTTTAGCGAAACTATAATAAAGGTCTAAATGATAATAACACCTTAGACTTGCAGAGTGCACCACAGTTTATAAAGCACATCCAATCCATCATCCCCTTCCATCTTTCCAGCAGCCCCGTCAGACACCCAGAGGGCTTATCTTAGTGTGATAAATGGGAATGCTAGAGAAGGTTCGAGAGCTTTCCCTCATGCCAGTTTGTTGGTTCAAATCTTCCAACTCCTAGTTCAATGCTCCTTTTATGGCACCACAGGATTTAAAACTATTTGCACATCTTTACAAAGAGATGCCCAGCTGGAAGGAGCAGAACCCACTGGTAACTGTATTTTGGCTAAAGTACTTGTACTATCACCTTGGAGATAGGAATGAAAAGCAAAATTGTCAAACGCTATTTAATGCAGTTTTATACCACATGGGACTAAGTGGGAGACCTCAGTTAAAGTCTATTTTTACACTAGCCATTTTCAGGGTCTTCCATACTTGTTCTTGCAGTAAGGTAGGTGCATACAGCTCCAACCTGCAGGAGTTTCCTGTTACCACACTCAGCAGGGACTGCATTTAAATACTCTTCCTACATCCAGTTTTCTACCAGGCTGCCCTCACTCACAGCCCTCCAGCTGCCCAGCCAGTCTCCTGGCTCTCCTCAGACATACAGAGGATGCTCCCTGTGAGTACCTGTTCAGGGACCACTCCACTGCATGGCGTGCTGCCTTACTTCATTCACACCTCTGCATAAATGTCACCTCAAAGAGGCCTTCAGCCCATCTCATCTCATCAGCATCCCCCCACATACTCTGTTAACACTTTCTGTAACGTTTCATCATGGTATTTAACCCTATGTGACATTTGACAAATTTTTTCTCTCTGTGTTTATCAGTAGTCTCCCCACTAGAATGTAAGCTCCCATAAGGGCAGATCTCTGTATAGTTCACCAGCACTTAGAATGGTGTCTGACAATAGGAAGCTCCCAATAAAAATGTGTTGAATAAAAGGAAGGCAGCCTATAAACTTCCCTGTTTAAAACCTCTACTTCTTCCAATTTGAAAGGATTCTTATGCATGAAAGCAAAAGAACAAAACCCAATCTCACAACTAGGATAAATGCAAAGAACAATGAGTGCTATGAATGGTACACAGCACAAGGAGGCAGAATCCCTGGTACCAGAACAACCACAATTTCAACTGTTACAAACAGGTTACATCACCGGAGCTAATGCCAGTCAGTTGATAAGAACAGATTAATGACTTACACACCTCTCCTACCCCAGCCAACTGGGCTCTCAGAAGTGCCTTAGGCAATGTCACATGCCTCAGGCTATCCTTCTGGAAAGAGGGCCAACTTATTTCTTGGGTTTTGCATGTATGACAGTAAGCTGGCATTCAGCAAGTGAGAGGAGAACAACGTGACATCACAAGCTCCAATCTGATGCAATAAGAACTACTCAACATAGGCCATGAAGTGTACTCTTGCTAAAAGTATTTAACCTGAATGGAATTATGAGAAAATCATCACATGTCCAGAATGCGGGACATCCCACAAGACAATTGGTCAGGAACCCCCAAAAAATTAATGTCAGGAAAATCAAAAAAGACAGGAAGATTCTTCTAGATTAAAAAAAAATGCAAATCAAAGCTACAATGAGGTATCACCTCATACCAGTCAGAAGGGCATCATCAAAAAATCTACACACAGTAAATGCTGGAGAGGGTGTGGAGAAAAGGGAACCCTCTTACACTGTTGGTGGGAATGTAAATTGGTACAGCCACTATGGCGAACAGTTTGGAGGTTCCTTAAAAAACTAAAAATACAGCTACCATATGATCCAGCAATCCCACTCCTGGGCATATATCAGGAGAAAACCATAATCCGAAAAGATACATGCATCCCAATGTTCATTGCAGCACTATTTACAATAGCCAGGACATGGAAGCAACCTAAACATCCATCAACAGAGGAATGGATAAAGATGTGGTACGTATATACAATGGCATATTACTTAGCCATAAAAAAGAACAAAATGTTTGCAGCAACATTTGCAGCAACACGAATGGACCTAGAGATTGTCATACTGAGTGAAGTCAGGCAGAAAAAGACAAATATCATATGATATCACTTATATGTGGAATATTTTTAAAAGTGTACAAATGAACTTATCTACAAAACAGAGAGTTACAGATTTAGAAAACAAACTTATGGTTACCAGGTGGTAAGGAGGGGAGAGATAAATTAGAAGACTGGGATTGACATATACACACTACTATATATAAAATAGATAACTAATAAGAACCTACTATATAGTACAGGAAACTCTATTTAATATTTTGTAATGGCCTATATGGGAAAAGAATCTAAAAAAAGAGTGGATACATGTATACATATAACTGATTCACTTTGCTGTACACCTGAAACTGACACAACACTGTAAATCAACGACACTCCAATAAAAATAAAAAATAAAAAAACTAGGTTGGATCCTGGATTGGGAAAATATAGCTATAAAACAGAGGAACTGAAAAGTTGAATACGGACTGCATAGGTTACAAAAGCCTTATCAGGTACACCTATTTGCTTCATTTAAAGTCAAGATACAATTTATCATTAGTCACCCACAAGTAATTATTATGTATTTTCCACATACATCATGTCCTTCTCCAGTTACATACATCTGGTCACAATAAGATCTATATCCTGAGCTCAACAGGGCTTAGACTCCACAGGGCATCTTTAATGTTAATTGGAGGAGACAGGGCTTGTAAATCCTTATTTACAAGATGATTATGAAACATGTATTTCCTAAGCCTGTCTGCCTTTTGTACTTCTTTTATTCTTTTTGTGTATTTCTCTCTCTCTCTGTCTCTCTCACCATTAACATTTTGTATACTTCTCGTTAAATACTACTTCAACCATTAAATTGTAAATTCCTTGAGTAAAAGTGATACCTGGTTAATCTTGACATTCCTTGAGGCTAACACAATGCCTCACGTGGAGTACATAGCTCACAGGTACATAGGTTGTTGAATTTTTTTAACTAATATTCTTGAATTTAGACTGTGTAATGACTGTTTATTTGCTTGAATTTTTAAATGACCCTGAATCTCTCTGTGCTACAAAAGGTACTGAGGAACTAATACATCGTTCATATTTTGCAGCGTACATTCAATTGCCAAGCCTCTTATATATTTCACGAAATGTTTAACAATAAAACTATTCTTCACATCTCAAAAAAATGTTTTTTGAAGAAACTGGAAAATCGAAACATTCTTTCCATGTATAAAAAATTCAATAAGTGACTCAGTAAGTCAGTATCACACCTTATTTCAAATTGAGATGGCATCAGGAATATTTAGTATGTTCTTTTGAATACTCTGCTAACAAGGCTTGTTTCACCAAATCATCCTCACATCATGATTTATACACCTTCTCCATTCACATCAACTGCATCTTCACTCACCCTCTTCAATGAGAAATTTTACAGTTGCTTATTTCTTTAGTACGTATTGAATTGATTCCGGTATTATGAAAGGTGTTATAACATTTAAAAATCATTTAACCTTCTGCTTTTCATCTCACACCTTGCTTTCTTCATTTCCATTTCCATTTGTGAATCTTGACATTTGTAAATTTCTTGGATCATCAGGCTCTGAGACATTCACATTCTACCTTACTGAAATCAGACTGCTCACTGAACTTCAACAATGATATGTCTTTTATACTAACACTCTTTTGTGTCAACCCCCAAGACCACTACCTTTGCTGGGTCCTCATGCACCCCCTTCCTATAATCAAAATGCTTTGCAAGACAAGCTTTCTCCAAGGCCACATAGCATATCCCGAAGAATTACAATGACCTAGTTCTAGAACGTCACTCCAGATAGATTTCAGCCAGTGGCAAACTATATATGAAGCATCTTTTCCTTCAGCAACTGAGCCTCATTTCTAAGAACCAGTCCCTCTTTGAGAGGCTAACCCAGTGGAAATCAAGCCCTGGGAGAAAAAGAGACTGTGTTTGGTCTGGGTCTAGCCAGCTGCACAAGCTTGAGAAGTGAGTCTCTGAGCTTCAGCTTCCTCATCTTTATAATAAAGCGATTAGACTAGGTCACCTCTCACCTGCTTTCCAATTCTAAGGTTCCGTAATTCCATTGAGTGCTCCTATGTGGGACAGAGAAGGGAACATGATTCTCAAACTTCAAAAATACCGCATAAACCTTTGGGTAGCTCTTCCGTATTTTGCTACCTGAATGTATTTTGGGTACTCTGGCAACTTCCAAAATGATCTACACGTAACCATAGAGGTTAAAACGTGGCCCAAACCATATGATCCAGCAATTCCACCCTCAGGTCTGTAACCAAGGGAAATGAAAACATATGTCCACCCAAAACTTGCACACAAATGTTCATAGCAGCATTATTCATACTAGGCAAAAAGGGACAACAAGACAAATGTCCATCAACTGATGAATGGA
This sequence comes from Phocoena phocoena, assembly GCF_963924675.1. NCBI lineage: Eukaryota > Metazoa > Chordata > Mammalia > Artiodactyla > Phocoenidae > Phocoena > Phocoena phocoena. The sequence goes on from NC_089222.1 coordinate 50,892,199, forward strand.
TACACAAAATGTGGTATTCGTGTACAATGGTATATTATTCAAAAAGGAATGGAATACTGATATGTGCTACAACAATGGATGGATATTGAAACTATTATGCTAAAGAAGCCAGTCACAAAGAACCACATATTATATAAATCTTATTTTTATGAAAGGTCCATAATAGGCAAACCTATAGATACAGAAAGTAAATTAATGGTTGCCTAGGGCTGGAGTGAGGAGGGAGTTGGAGGGAAATGGGGAGTGACTATAATAAGTAAGAGGTTTCTTTTAGGGGTGATGAAAATGTTCTAAAATTGGTGGTGATGATGGCTATACAGCTCTGTGAATATACTAAAATCCACTGAATTACACACTTCAAATGGATAAATTGTATGTTATGTGAATTATATCCCAATAAGATTGTTTTTAAAAAATAAACAATCATGGCCCCAGATTACTACTTAAAGATGAAAGAATAAAAGACTTTTTGAAAGCCCTGGGTTTAAATCCCACCACTCTCACTCAATAGCTGTGTGGCCTTGGACCAGTCTTTTAACCCCCAGTTCCCCTAATCTGTGAAGTGGGGGAAAGCACTGCAGTCATTCTCGGTTGGCATGAGAATTAAATGAGGTGATACACAGTGTCCAACATACACCAAGCACTTAATAAATGATGGCTATTGTGGATTTTATTATGATTTCATCAATAGAAGACCAGGCTATCTATGTTTTGAAATGAATTTATTTCAAAGCTCGGGCACTAAATGTGACTGTAAGTTTTTAGCAGCTCGTGCATGAGTAGAAACACTCATTTTCCATTGTCTGACAACAGTAATCAGTGCCACTTACCCGTAAGCTGGCCATCCTATGAGTGCATCTGTGACTCAAGAAGAGGCACATCAGTAAAATCAAAATGACCCTTAGCATAGGTAGTTCCAATGGGGAATAACAACAAATTTCCAGGTGGTCAAAATACTTCAATGATTTATGCCCAGAACTCATTCCCCCATATTTGCTGACTGACTTATTGATGCCTGACTTGTGACCATTTTTATTTCCACCAGCATTTAATAAGTGTTGGTAAGACAGGCCCGGTGCCGGCCTCTGGGGCAACAAAGAAGGAGGAGAGCAGGTCCCTGCCTTCAGGGAGTTTGTATTCTAGCATTCACTCCCAAACTAATTTAAAAATTTACTTTCACTTTAATTTTGCCACTATTCCAGCTCTCCATACGAAAAACAGTAAAACTGCTTATTATACAAAGGCAGGTAGCAAAAAGGGCAGCAACACTCAAGGTGGTGCCCATCTTTCCAAGCATAGAGGCCTAGTTCCACTGCAAACCCAGAGGAAAGAACTCCACACCAGGAGGTGAGAGGTCAGAGATCAATCCCCAGCTCCCAGCTCCACCACGGAAGGGCCATGAGGCCAAACCACTTCAGCCTTTGTGCCTGTTTCCCTCACTAAAATACAAAGGGCCTAGCCTAGACAGTAAAGTAAGTATCTCCACCACTTAGGTCAAAAAAATGCTTATACTATTGTACATACATTTTTCCAGCTTTATTGAGATATAATTGATATATAACATTGCACAAGTTTAAGGTGTATAAGTTAAGGTGTTTATTATGAATTGACATGTATATATTGCAAAGTGATTACAGTAAGGTTAGTTAACACGTCCATCACTAGTTGTACATAAACTGAGCACCAGTGACCTTTCTAGTTCTCAGTATAAATTAATCAATTGGTACAATATCCTGTACAAGATGCAGAACACTCCACCACACACACACACACACACACACACACACACACACACACACACACACACACCAGAAAACACAAAGTGAGATTCCTGAGCCTGAATGGCAGAAATGACCCATCATGGTAATTTCACCCATGTGAGGCAAGTCCTCTCAGGAGACAGTCTACCAGCCTATCACCTAGAAAACACACACTTCTTTCCATGGCCCTTGCATGGTACTGTGTATAAAGTGATGCTATGGGTTCAACTTTGACACATATTCTCCGTCAGAGGTCATAGTATTATCAGCCTTTTGGTGCCCATGGTCGTACACCACAAATAGGCACCGCCCCACCCACCATTTGATTGTCCACACAAATGCATATGTGTTTATATACATGCAATCATAGACACACACTTTACAGTTGGGCCATTTACTTCTGTGAATTAGTAAATTAGATTATAAACATGAAAACAATATTTACATAGCTTTTAAAAACCAGCTAAATGGTATCTGCTTTAATTCAATAATTATTCATTGTTTTTCAAAATCTCTACTTTCTCGGAATATCTTCTTCTGTTTTATTACTTTTTTAAAAGCACTGTTGTCAGAAAAAAGGAAAATACCAAGGGGGGAAGGTGGGGGTGGGGGAGTGGTGGTGGGATGAATTGGGAGATTGGGACTGACATATATACACTAATATGTATAAAATAGATAACTAATAAGAACCTGCTGTGTAAAAAATAAATAAATAAAATTCCAATTTAAAAAAAGGAAAATCAACTTATTTTTGGTAGTTATCCATTCATCAAATACCTAATATGGACCAGAAACTGTACTGCACACTGAGATACAAAGATGAGTAAGTAATGAGGACCCTAGTTAGCTTTAACCCTTGAAGAGCTCAGTCTGGTGAAACTGTGGTAAAAAAAATTTTTTTCAATTAATAGTATTTGTTCAGCTTTATTGAGATATAATTGACATATAACATTGTGCAAGTTTAAGGTGTACAACCTGTTGATTTAATACACTCACATATTGCAAAATGATTACCACTATAACATTAGCCAACACCTCCATCAAGTCATATAATTACCATTTCTTTTTGTGGTGAGAACATTTAAGATCTATTCTGTTAACAACTTTCAAATACATTATTGTATTTCAAATACGATAATGCTGTATATTAGATCCCCAGAACTTAATCATCCTCTAACTGGAACTCTATACTCTTTGACCAACATCTCTTCACTTCTCCCACCACTCAGCCCCAGAAAAAAAAATTTCTTAGTGAAACTAATTCTCTTCATTGACATAATAATGAGTTCTTGTTAGTGCTCTAACACTTCCCAAATGGGTTGGCTTTGAGTAGTTGAAATCTTCAGAACTTTGCAATCCTCCTCTGCATAAATGAGAAGGCAGACTAAGAAGCTAATTACATCCCTTCTTCAATGAGAATATGTGATTCAAACTGCCATTTTAAACCAGGCTGAACTTTCCATCTGTTTCCCATGCCTAAAGCTGCAGACGTTTTGGCCAATGTGCAAATCAGTCAATGCATGGCATCCTGTCAATATGTGAATAGTTTCTTATTGCACAGCTATATAAACCTGTGCACCTGTTACTAAATAGAGGAAATGACTACAATTACGTAAATCCTTTAAAACCAAACTCTTTATATTAAAACATAATCTGAATTCATACAAACTGGTATATTGCATTTACGTGCACTCTCGTTCAATTATATATGATTGATTTGTGTGCTTTAGAAGAAGGCAATGAAGTTAATATTTGTTTTTAATGTGCATGTACTAACTTCCATGAAAACCACAATTTAAGCAACTTGCCAAATACCGAAACATGGTTACACAAACTAACAATTTTTCTCAAATAGATGTTCATAATGTTATATATAGTAACACTAATTCACACAAATATAAATGCCAACTTTTTAGCATCTCTTTGGCTAAATATAGATAAGTATGCATAATTTATCTACAAATTCTAATTTTAAGAAGTTAATATTTAACACTCATGCTATATTTATTACCCAGACCTACAGAGTAAATATTAACCCTTAATTCTATGCAGAAAACATCTCATTGGTAACTTTTTCCATTTTTAAACAAAAAAGTTTTAATGTGAACAATGGGTTCTACTCATCAAAAAGATAAGAAATGACAGCACCATAAATGTAAAAATGCATATTTTTTAAACATCAAAATCATCTTGGAATACATATAAGCCTACTTTAAACAGGAATGAGCTTTATTCAGTTCTATCTGGCCTCAAATCTCTCCCCACTTTGACTGGAGCACCATTCTCTCTAGACCCTCCAAATCTTCCTCCCCTCCTTGGTATCTATCTGTCAACCCCTTCTCACAACACCCGACTACTGTCAACCAACCACTGCTTTCCTTATAAGGCCATAGACTATTCAAGTCCAGCCACAGATACCGGTGACTGAGGAGGGGAAAGGTTATGGTCACTGGAGCTGGGCAGGGCAATGAAGGGCAAGATCCAGGTGTCGAGTGGTAGTCAACCTGGACAAATAATTACTCAAGAATGATGACGACAGTGGTGGCCACTATGGAAAACAGTATGGAGTTTCCTCAAAAACTTAAAAATAGGACTACCATGTGATCCAACAATTCCACCTCTGAGTATTTATTCAAAGAAAACAAAAACACTAATTTGAAAAGATATCTGCAACCCCTTGTTCATAGCAGCATTATTTGCAATAGCCAAGACATGGCACAACCTAAGTATCCATCAATGGATGAATGGATATACACACAATGGAATATTACTGCACAATAAAAAAGAAATCATGCCATTTGCGATGAAATGGATGGACCTTGAAGGCATTATGCTAAGTGAAATGTCAGAGACAAATACTGTATGATCTCACTTGTATGTGTCATCTTAAAAAACAAACAACAAAAAACAAGTTCACAGATACAAAGAATAGACTGGGGATTGCCAGAGGCAGGGGGTGAAGAGGTGGGTAAAGGTGGTCAAAAGATACAAACTTCCACTTATAAAATAATTGTCATGAGGATGTAATGTACAGCATGGTAGCTATAGTTAATGGTACTGTATTGCATATTTGAAAGTTAAGAGAGTAAATCTTAAAAGTTCTCATCACAAGAAAAAAGAAACTGTAACCATGGTGATAGATGTTAGCTAGACTTATTGTGGTGATCATTTTGCATATATACAAATGTTGAATCATTACGTTGTACACCTGAAACTAATATAATGTTGTATCAGTTATAACTCAATAAAAATAATGATGAAGATAATAAACAAACCAGAAAAAAAAAAAAAAGGAAAACTGATTGATGTAAGTTCTTCAAAGATGAGTGGAAGTGACCATTGGTCTTGGTAGATAGCAGACAAAAGGGATACAGAGTGATAAAGTATAAAATTCGGGAGCTACATTAAATGATTTCAAAGATGCCATTCACTGCCAACATCCTTTTGTTGACTGATTGGTTACTCTAACTGGGCCCTAAATACATCTCAAGAATCCTACTGTTTGATCTCCTGTAGATCCTTCAGCAGACTGCCCAGATAGATCTATTTTCATACCTTCCCTACCCTCCTGAAATCCCCAGTCACCTCGTCTGTATCTCAATAGATAAGCTGGTTTCCTTCTTTACTAAGAAAAATCAAGGTCATCAGAAAAGAGACTGCTCACACACTCTCCTTTCAATCTCAGCTCTTAAATTTCTTCACCTATCTTCTCTACCTTTCTTCCTAATTTGAGAAAAATTCTTCTTGATTTCTAAGACTAAATCCTCTGCCTTTGATCCTCTTTTCTTAGTCAGGTATATTAGAATGCCTCCACAATCTAAGAACGTGTACAAGTTTATTAACCTTATGAAAGTTTATTAATCTCGCCAATATTCAGCTTTCTTGGCTTTAAAATGGAACATAATGCCCACTGTGTAAGGCAGTTGTAAAATTTAAATACAATAACACATCAACAGAGTCAGGTGCTTAACAAATAGTAGCTGTTATCATTACCCTCTAAGGCCTGTCTCCCTCAATTACCACACACACGTTCTCTCATATTAATTAAAAATTCACTTAGAGCCAACTTTCGGAGAGGCATTCTAGCCACTGGGAATACAGCAATGAACCATACCAAGGGACAAATCCTTGCCCTCATGGAGTTTACAGCCAGGTAGGCAGAGACAGTCAATAAATAAAACACAGAAGTAAATTACATGAGTTAGAAGATGCTAAGCCCCACAGAGGTTCAATTTATGAAAGCAGGTCCTGGGAGCCCTCACTTAAAAGATGGCATGTGTGTGAGCAAAGACCTCAAAGAGGCGAGATGCCAAGCAGATACTTGGAAAAGAGCATTCCTGGAAGGGCTGAGGGATAGCAAAGACGCCAGTGTGGCTGACACCCTTGACGGGAAGGCAGCAGATGAGAGCAGAACAATGAGGGAGGTGTGTATGGGGACGCGGGGTGGGAGGTGCCAGGGCCCTGTAGGCCGTTGTAAGGAAATCAGCATTTACTCTGATCTAGTAAAAGAGAAGAAACCCCAGGTGAAATCTGTGTAGTGGCATGATCCAACGTAATGGTCATTAGGATCACTCCAGACACTGTGTCGAGGACAGACTCAAGGTCAAGGAAGCGGCTGGGAGATCAGTTAGGAGACTATCTCAGCAATTCAGGAGAAAGACGACAGTGGCTGGTGGTCAGTAGTTATGAGAGGTTGCGATTCTGGATACACTTTTGAAGGGAATGTAGTACCAAAAGAATTTTCTGATAGATCCGATGTGTGGTGTAGGAAAAGGGGAGAGCCGGTGATGACTCCCAAGGAAGGACAGAGTGGCCCTTTACTGAAATGGGCGAGACAGCTGGATCACGCCTTTATCTCTCCCCTACCATTGCTTCCTGGCCCCTGTCATCAACCACCCAAAGGTCTTCCTCACTTTAAGAAGAGGAAAGAAAGCACATTAGCTTTCTGCTGTCCTAATGCTTGACCCTACATTTGCTGGACAATTGAACCGTAACCACTGCCTTCCCTTAAGGACTCTCCCTCCTCTCCCACAAAAGACACCGCCTCTCCCCTTCCTTACAACACTCCTGCAGGGTCACCAGGACATTCCAAGCATCCAGTCCAGCAGCTGCAATCCCCTTACAGCTGCAGCATCTGGCACTGCCTAACCCCCTCCTTCCTCAGATTCTCACCTCGGGAAGATGCTGTATCCTGATTTACTGTGGTGGCTGTGATCTTCCTTCCACATTCTCCCCTTTCTCTCTGACTGTCTCCTCCTTTTATTTCTCTCAGATGTTACAGCCTCTGACTTTTCTCTGTCCCTCTGAAGCCACACTACTGGCACCTTACACTTACAGCCATTCAGACCGTCCCAGTTCCGTGCCTGGAACACTGGTGATTAGACAAATGAATCAATCAATCCATCCATCAATTGTCATATCTCTATATTTAGTTTTCACCTGTCTCCTAAGCTCCAGCGCTGTATCCACAGCCAGGAACTGCACATTCCTGCTAGAAGTCATGCTGCCCCGTCAAATTCCCCAGGCCCAAACCAAACACTCCACCTTATTCTAACTGCTCTGTTCACTTTAAGGATCTAACAATCCCAGCATAAAAAGTTTTCTTTCCTAAGCCTAGGATTTCTACAAGATCCTCCCTTCTCCCCTCTTCAATTCATTTTACAAGGCCACCAGCTTAATTTTCTTAAACAATTTCCATCATGCTGCTGATCTGGTCAATGATATTTACTGGCCCCACATTACTTCAGAAGTTAAGAGGGAAAGAGAAAGGAAGGAAGAAGGAGGGGGGAGCACAAGCGTATATGAGGGAGGCCTGACTTTGGTTATTTTTGCTTTTCTTTTAAAAGAAACTTCCGGACTTCCCTGGTGGCTCACTGGTTAAGAATCTGCCCGCCAATGGGTTCGAGCTCTGGTCCGGGAAGATCCCACATGCTGCGGAGCAACTAAGCCCGTGCACCACAACTACTGAGCCTGTGCTCTAGAGCCCGCAAGCCACAACTACTGAGCCCGCGTGCCACAACTACTGAAGCCCATGTACCTAGAGCCCGTGCTCTGCAACAAGAGAAGCCACCACAGTAAGAAGCCTGCGTACCCCCGCTCGCCTCAACCAGAGAAAGCCCGAGCGCAGCAAGGAAGACCCAATGCAGCCAAAAATAAATAAATAAAATAAATAGGGGCTTCCCTGGTGGCGCAGTGGTTGAGAAGCTGCCTGCCGATGCAGGGGACACGGGTTCGAGCCCTGGTCTGGGAAGATCCCACATGCTACGGAGCAACTAGGCCCATGAGCCACCACTACTGAGCCTGCACGTCTGGAGCCTGTGCTCCGCAACAAGATAGGCTGCGATAGTGAGAGGCCCACGTACCGCGATGAAGAGTGGCCCCCGCTCACCGCAACCGGAGAAAGCCCTCGCACAGAAACGAAGACCCAACACAGCCAATAAATAAATAAATTTTTTAAATGAATATCTGCTAAAAAAATTAATAAAATAAAATAAATAAATTTATATTAAAAATATTAAAGACTTTTAAAAATCCAGTCTCTACCGAGCTGTCCAATTTTATTCCAATTATTATTACTATCATTTTTACAAATGTCCAGCAAAAAACACTTTCTCCTTTCAGATGGTCTCTCTACCCCTCAGGCAAACCTTACCCATTCTCACCTCTGCACCACTGCTCACATAGTTCACTCTCTGGTTGTTCTCTCCTCCAGCTTCTGTTCTGTACCCTGTACAATCAACCCTGGTATCTGAGTGGAGGGATTGGTTCCAGGACACCCCACTCCACCCTTAGACACCAAAATCCATGTATGCTCAAGTCCCTTATATAAAATGGTATAGTACTTAACATATAACCTACCCACAATCCTCCAATATACTTTAAATCATCTCTAGGTTACTTATAATACTGAAAACAACATAAATGAGATGTAAGTAGTTGTACATATAATGCTAATGCTATGTAAATGGTTGCCAGCATGGGGCAAATTCAAGTTTTGCTTTTTGTAACTTTCTGGGATTTCCATCCCCAAGTATTTTCCATCAGAGGTTGGTTGAATCCACAGGTAGGGAACAAGCAGACACAGAGGGTGGACTCTCATATACACCCATCAAGGTCCTGCTCATATCTACCTTATCTTGCGCTAGAACTGCACACACACATCCCAACCAAGAACAGTCTGCAATACTCCTCCCCTAGAATTTACTGACCTTACCACTCCTATGTCACTTATAACACTGGTTCTCAAAGTGTGGCCCTGGCACCAGTAGAATCAGCGTAACCTTGTTAAAATGCAAATTCTTGGGCATCACCCCAGACTTACTGAATCAGAATCTCTAGAGCTAGTGTCCAGCAATCTGCTTTACCAAGCTCTCCAGGTGAGGCTAATGCAGGCTGAAATTTGAGAACCACTGACTTATAAAATACTGCCTTACATTATTTTATTTTACCAACTAAATGCTATGCAAAATACCAAGGACACTATCTAGTGTATAGCCGTCTCTCAAGAAACTTGAGTTTGCAATACTGTTTTAGAAGTATCGTCCCATTAAATATCAGGTGAATTTTGCTCCCATCCCCTAATTTTAGGGAAAAAATTTAGACTAAAAAACCAAAGTGTGCAAGCTTTTAACATGAGCCAAGAAAATAAATTAATGTTGCTTTACTCAAGAGCTTATTTAAATATTTTAAATTTAATATTAAATAGCATGAAAATAAACTATTTTATCTGACACTAAATATTTTAATATTAAGTAAGTAAACAGAGAATCTTCTTTTATATATCAACTTTGGAAAAATAGTTCCAAAGGCCTGAGGTTGTACTTTAATGATGAATACAGGAAAAGGTAGCTAAATAAAAACTACCTGCCACAAGATGATCAGACCGTAATCTTAAACAATTTGTATGTTAGATAAGATGAAAAGTAGAACCAAGTCAAACTGAACCAGGTTTAATATGCTTTCAGGGAATTAAGTAATAATGAGTTACACTTATTTGATTGGTCTACCCTACTTGTTTTGGCTATTTAGACAACCATATTTAAGAACAATTAAATTAAAAGGGCCCAGAATGATTTTTTTTTTTCTCCTGAAAAAAAAATAACAGTAAAAAATATCTTGCAATATTACAATATGTTCAATTTAATCCCTAAAAAAATACTCTTTTATTCATGTCTACTGTGAACCGTGGTATTAGATCTTAGCATATTTTTGTACATCTAGTCTCTTTGGAGTTTTATTGCCAAAAAGTCCAGGGTTCCATACCAGTACAGTCTTTTTAGTGTATGTATACACAAACACACACACACACACACACACATATATATATATATATACTATATATACAATATATATAGTATATATATATACTATATATAGTATATATACTATATATATACACGTTTTTTAAATGAACAGAAAGACTGGAAAAGGCAATGCCAAAATAGTAAGAGGAGTTACATCTCAGAGAGGATTACACATAATTTTTTCACTCCTTCTTTATTATTTTTGTAACACCCATTTTTTTCAATCTGTATATATTAACTTTAAAATCTAAAAAAACACTTTTAAGGACATATTTTTATTTTATGTAACCAATAGTACAGTAGCTTATTTCTATAATTAGGATAATTTTTTATTAGTATTTTTATATCTATCATCTCATTTAACCCTCCAAATAGCCCTGAGATCGGTAAAGTCATTATCCCCATTTTACAGATAAGAAAACTGAGTCACAGAGAAAATAAGTATATTGTACACAGGATTCAAGTACATGCAAACTGCCATTCAAATTCACTAAAGTCACACACCGGGAAGCTGTCACTCAGGCTGGCAACTTCCACCTTGCCTTTTGGCAAATCCTGGGACTGGTTCATCACCTCTTTTAGGGAATGTATGAACAGAAAATACAACAGCAATAATAGCTCTGTGACACTGGGACATTAGTCCACTTCTCTTAGTCTGCATTACATCCTGATGACTTAAAAGAAAACATAAAAACCATATGACATATAAAAATTTTAGAATGCACCTTCATGGTGTCCCCAAAATGTAGAACTGCAAGAGGAGATGGCCTCCTTAAGACTGAAGCAAGCAGCCAAAGGGAAGAAAAGACTGAGATGAGGACAGAAATGAAATAAGAACACAAGGAAGCCTAAAATACAAATGGAAAAGTGGAGGTAGTACAGACAGTACTAATATTGTGGAAATAACAGCCACGCTGTGAAAGACAAACATGAAACACTACCAGATGCAGTTTTATAAGGCAGATTTAAAAAATGAAGATAGGAAAGGAGACATAAAGGGACCACAGGGGACAGAGATCCAAACAAAGCAAATAGATATTTATTCCACAGGAAGAAATTCAACAGAGAATAATAAAAATGGTAAAGGTAAATATTTATGCATGGACCAAAACCAGCTCCCAGAAGCAAAAATGCACTCAGTTCCAAGCAAAATAACTGAAAACAGACCCCACCTGTGCCCCAAAAAAGTAATTTCAAGTACTTTTTAAAACTCATACAACTAATGAGGCAGAAAATCAGGTTAACTATAAAGTAATATCACCAGCCCCAAACCTCTCTTTCACAATATTTAACACCACAAGCCAATGATCCACCTCCAAAGTTTGGTGAGGAAAGTGTTGTGATAAAATAATTGTATTCCCAAATTACTGTGCATGAAGAAAGGGAAAAGAAAAATGTTAAGCTATGCCAGAACTCATAAAATATCAAACATACATAATATTCCTTAAAAATAAAAGGAAAGTGTACATTCCAGCTAACTGATAAATCATAATTTATCACAAGAATTTAACACAAGAATATAATAGAGAAAAAAAACAACCAATTTGTGTAACCAATCTAATGCAAATCACAAAAAGCATCCTTGAAAAACAATACTTCGTTTTAATATATTCAAATATTAATTTAAAATGTAATCTTTTAAAAATAAGAAGGATATATTATTAAGTTGAGATCAAAGAAGATCTCAATCTGTAATATCAGGTTGAATTAAACACTGGGAAGTGCAGGAGAAGCATCTGATCAGAGTAGGGGAAATAAGGTTTCACTCTTTATTATGCAACAAGGACATTAAAGGATCTCATTTTACTATTAATTTGCATAATTAGCGAACTACAGGTTTAAGTATGTATTTAAATTGTACGTTTGAAAACAGTTTACATAGAAAAACAAAGCAGACACTAAGGAAGGTGGAATTAAAAACATAACAGAAGATCAAACATATCAATAAAACCAAATGGTTTAACTCTCTTGAAAACTCAAAAAAAAAAAAACAAAAAGAAACAAAAGAAAACCCTTAGATTAGGTTCAAAAACAAAATCTTACTATATGTTGCCTACAATGAAATAAATCAAGACAAAGTCTAGAAATAAAAAGGAAGATCAGGGCTTCCCCGGTGGCGCAGCGGTTGAGAGTCCGCCTGCCGATGCAGGCGACACGGGTTCGTGCACCGGTCCGGGAAGATCCCACATGCCGCGGAGCAGCTGGGCCCGTGAGCCATGGCCGCTGAGCCTGCGCGTCCGGAGCCTGTGCTCCGCAACAGGAGAGGCCACAACAGTGAGAGGCACACGTACCGCAAAAAAAAAAAAAAAGGAAGATCAAGTACATCAAGCAAAAATACAAAGAAAAAGTAAAGAAACCAAAAATAATTCCTAGAAAAAGTCATTACCTAAGACAGAGTGTTTTTATATTAATAAAAATCTTAATCTACTATGAAGTTATAACTGTTAAAACTTTTATACAGCAAATAATACAATATAGACATTTATAACAAACACAAATGACAGAAACAAGTTTTACTGGGAGGCTCAGAAGCTGTTCTTATCTGGTAATTCTTTCAGATGACATTTAGAATCATTTTGCCAAGTCCTAAAACAAATTCCTGCTTGATATTTTTATTGAAATCCCATATTCACATGAGAAGAATAGATACCTTTACATTACTAAGTCTGCTTAGTAATCCAGGAACATGGGGTATCTCTGCATTGACTCAAGTCTTCTGTATACTCCTTGCTGTGATTTAAATTTTCCTTCATATAGGTCCTGCAGAGTTCTTGGTAAATTTATTCCCATATATTTTGCCATTTTTGTTATTAAAGCTATCATTTTTTTCAAATGTATTTTCTAATTGGTTATTTTGTCTGGCTAATAAGAATGCTACTGATTTATGATACTTATTTTGTAACCAACCACACTGAATTATTACTGTTCTAATAATTTTTTTCAGTTGACTCTCCTAAGTTTTAAAGGCACCATTTGTATAAAATGACCATATTGTCCCTGTCATCTAATACTTATAACTCTTGTTTCTTCTATGCCTTGCCTTATTTCAAATGGCTAGAATTTTCAGAACATACTCTCTCTCTCTCTCTCTATATATATATATATATAAAATTATTGATCCTTATCTTAACCCTAATGTCCTTCTGTGGTCCCTGATTTCAAAAGAAATATATATCAATTAGGATGTTTGCAACTGCAAGTAAAAGAATACACAACTATAAGTGGCTTAAACAATGAGGAAATTGTTAGCTAGTATAATATGACGTCTGGAATCAGGCCAGTTCCAGGGTTGATTAATTCAGCTGTCCAACATGTAGGGACCTGAGTCCGTTTTTCTGTGACTCTCCAAGCTCTCCCCTCATGGTTACCAGATGGCTCCAGCAAATCTAAGCATCACAGTCTTACAGACGATTTCCAAGTCCAGGACAGGGAAAGTCTCGTTTGTACAAACCCATTTGTAAAAGTGAGAAAAGCCTTCCCAGGAGCTCCCAGGAAGGATTCCCCCAGGCCCCTCACTGGCCAGGGTTGTGTCATGTGACTTGCCTAAACTCATCATCAACAACAGAAAAACGGAAGCCAAGGGACTGGCTTAATCTATTCCACCCCCTCTATGCTGGGGCTGGGGAGGGGGTCCACTCCCCTGAGAACACGGGAGGGGTAAAAACCGAAACAAACTCAAGAGTTTTGACAGCAAGAAAGGAGATGGGAATGGCTGATAGGCTGGTAATCAACAGTGTCTCCCACACAGAGTTTCTGGTTTTTAACAACTAGATGTGAGGTGGGCTGTTGGTTTCAGACACATTCTCTATCAAGTTAAGAAGAATCCCCCTATTAATAAGAGTCATAGGGAAAGTAAGAGTTAGTTTAATAAGAATAGTGTTTTTTGTTTTGTTTTGTCTTTAAATCAAGAATGACTACTAAATTTTACCCATATCTTTGATGGCAGTTGAAATAATTCCAGAGTTAATATCCTTTGGCCTAATAATATGTTGTATTCACAGATTTCCTGAAACCAAAGCAAGGAAATTTTAAAGCTTAAAAGTTTTCAGTTCCAGGGACTTCCCTGGTGGTCCAGAGGTTAAGATTCAGTGCTTCAACTACTGGGGGCACGGGTTCGTTCCCTGGGCGGGGAACTAAGATCCCACATGCCACACAGCACAGCCAAATTAATTAATTATTTTCTTTTAAGTTTTCAGTTCCATACTGATTAGCAATTTTTAGACTTTCTCATACAAAGCAGGACACATACACTGCTGCTTACTAATAAACAACGCTTCGTACACGTATGATTTTTTTCATATCCTATAACGGAAAAACTGGAGAAAAAGACTGGAGTCAGAGGGTGGCAAGCAGGAGAGAAAGCTTGTTCTGGGGTGGGGATAGCAAGGCAGAAGGGCACAGGAAAGATGCAAAGGCTGCTTCTAAGGAACAACCCATACTTCATCCACATCAATGTTTTGTATCACTGGCACTCCCACCACAGAATCCTTGTGAATTTCTTCAAGGTATTTCAGCTCCCTGGACATCTCAGTGCCCATCTTATTCCACTTCCCCCACATTCCTTGCCTCTACACAACTAACCATCCACCCCAGCACTCTTAATGAATATATCTATTTTTCTATCTGTCTCTAACTCTCACTTTGGGCTTCTTGAGAGCAGAACCTATACCTTGTGAAGCTACCTACATACACCCAGTTGCTTTCTCTGCTCCAGATTCATAGTGGGCTTTCCAATTATTTGAAAAAATGATGCTGGTATTGAATGTGTTGAATACTTTATCATGCATTTATAATATGGCAAGCACTGTCCTAAGTACTTTATATGAAATACAGTTTTTTTATTTTTTAATTTATTTTATTCAAGTATAGTTGATTTACAATGTTGTGTTAACTTCTGCTGTAATGAAATATGTTTTTTAAATTCTTACAGTATTCCTAGGTATACTATTATTATCTGCATTTAACAGGTGTGGAGAAAGCCTAGCGAATTTACACAAGCCCCAAGTTGCAAAGCTTTTAAGCTGTAGGGCCAGGACTCAAATCCAGAGTCTGATCCCTGATGTAACCTCTAAGCCATTCTGCTTCTTGTGACTCTGAAAACAAATGAGATAAGCCCAAATTATGTCATGGTCACCTCTCATACAGGTTACTCTCCGTGGAACTGCCAAAAATGTTCTGGTTGAATTCACTGCCAAGGTGTCATCTGGAGAATTCTAACCAGATGCCAGGGGCCACCATCATTCATTGACACTCCCTGACTTTAGAAGGACTGAGAACAAGTTGAAGATTTGACCTTTCCAGCACACATCGGCATCGGAATAGGCAGTGGATCCACTTCGCCATCCTTTCCCATCCTCACACAGAGCCCTTGGTGCATCTGCCCCCTTGGGATCACTCGGCCAGGTTCTCAAGAATCTCAACACACCTCAAAAAGAATGAAAGCAAGTGTGGCTGTATACACGCCATTTCCCCTCTCCTTTTTTTTTTTGTTTTTTTAATTAATTAATTAATTTTTTGATACGGACCATTTTTAAAGTCTTTATTGAGTTGGTTACAATATTGCTTCTGTTTTATGTTTTGGCTTTTTGGCCACGAGACATGTGGGATCTTAGCTCCCTGACCAGGGGTCGAACCTGCACCCCCTGCATTGGAAGGCGAAGTCTTAACCACTGGACTGCCAGGGAAGTCCCTCCCCTCTCCTTTTATTACTGCCCCAAAGCCTATAAAAGCTTAGAATCTATTAATTCTATGTTTATAGCAGGAATTTCTACTCATTATTACCCGAGAAAGCAAGAGTCAATTTAATACACTTGATTTCAAAGATTCTACCCAATGATGCCAGACTCCATTACAGTCATATCGGCTAATTACTGTGAAGTGCAGCAGTCTGCATTTGTAAAAGAAAAGAGTATCCAAGCTGAACAGGCAATACCCGGTAGAGAACATGGAGACATGGGGATAGGCTTGTTGCTGAACTGTAAACTGCAGACCTGATGGGAAAAGCTCCCCCTCTAGCTTGCTCTGTCCGCTGAATGCCAGTTAACTGCCATGGGCCTTATCCCCCTACATCTGTAAGAAAGGGACCACAAGATCCAGAAAGCACTCACTAAAGCTAATCAATATTTAGAAGCTGAAAATAAAACAAACAAAGTAGACAGATTTCAGCACAGACAAAGGAAAAGAGCTTTTTTCTTATGCCCCCAAGACTTAGCTCTAGGCTAATACCTCTCTGCTTCTGGGATGCTCTGGGATTTACAGCTGCATGAGACACTCAAGCACCTTAGCCAACGAAGAATAGCTTAGTCCTTCCTTCTGTCCCAGAGCAGACCAGCCAAGGGCAGAACTCTCTCCCACAGCAGTCAGTCAGTGAGTCTACTGCCAGGGTTGGCCCCATCATTCCCAGCTCTTATTAGGTAACTGAAACCCCTCATCTGCTGACCACACCAAGAGGCAATCCTGGAACTTCATCTGATGCCCCTGGGTTAGGGAGAGAATCTTTCTCTTTCATACACTTCTCCAAAGTAAGCTTAGAAGGTTTCAGATGACTTCATTCAGCAGATATCCGAGTGCCCACAATGTGCCACAAACGACAGGTGCTGAGGAAATCCAGGGGATGGACACCCAGCTGATTAGGAGCTAGCTATCCAGTACCACGATGTAACACAATGTCCTTTACCCTGCCTTCCTGCTAGTCAGTGGTGAAGCTGCCCCACATGCAGTGCCTTTTAAAGTCCATGGAACAAAATAGGGAATATAATTGCTGTACATTCACTGTGACTTGTCACCAATAAAAATTCACTGGTGTCTCATTTACCAGGCCTGTGCTTATAAAGAGGTTTATAGTCTGCTGTGTTAATGAACCACTTTAAAGTCTGAGAGGAGATAGAAAAGCAATAATTAAAGGCCATTTCACCATCTCAAAATCCCTTTCTGCTTCTTCCACTGAACTTCCTAAGACCCTAGGAGGGTTCAAATAATGGCAACATTAGGTCTCACAGCTGCCTGGTACATGGGTTTTTCAATATTTTTGGAGCCACTGCACTTTCTTAAGGTTTCATTTCCCAATATCACAACTTCTCCTCTTACAGGCTAAAAACACTAAATGGTAAAACAAGTCCCCTATCCATTCGGTGCACAGTGAAGCTGCAGGATCCAAACAGGCTAACCCCAAGAGTGTGCCCATCAATGAATTATGTGATGGGTATAATAAAGGATACAAATGTAAACCAATTAATTAATTTTTTTCAAAATCAGACCGACCTGAGTTCAAAACCAGGCTCCATCATTTTCAAAAAGTCTTTTAACCTAAGCCTCAGTTTCCACATCTGTAAAATTAGAAGAATAATATAGTACATATCACAAAAAGCATCAATAAGACCAGACTTTTATAATAATTAGCCCATGCCTCATACATGGCAAGTGGTCTAAAAAGGTATTAGATCTTAATATTGGTATTACTATTATTATTATTATTATTATTATATAAATCGTGTTCCAGATCAGTGTCAGGTGCATCCATGTGTTTGTGTGACTTGGAACTCGGTACCCTGACTACATCACGTCTGGGAACTGCAAAGTTGAGGACCAAACCTCTGCCCTAACCAAGGCCAGCATGAGCCACCAGCCTGCGCCACCTGCCTGCCAGCCCCCGGCTCAACACCTGGCACAAGCAGCCACCAAACGCTAAACCTCCGCTGAGTTTCCACTGCTTTCATGGCCATTCCAGCCTGTATCCCAGCTGCTCAGAACGAGGGGTCATACTCTCCCCAACCTCACTGGCGCATACCAGACGGTACAAGCCTGTACGCTTCTCCTTACAGGTTTCCTACGCAGAATATGATTGTGTCCACGGCTCCTCCTCTGTCTCTGTTTGAGATCAAGGCCATGCCAGCCTGGGGGATGACCACAGTGATAATTGGCTCTGAGCCCCCTCCCAGTTCTTCTATTTCTGGGACATTCCCAAGCCTCTTTCCTTTCCCACATCTCCCAGAGGCTATTCCATGGCTATGGTGGCTACTGTCATTTCCAGCAACTCATTCCTCTGTGACAACTGACCCTTTCAGTCCCCCACTGTCACCCCTAGAGCTCAGCTTCTCTGGTCTCACGGATCCCTTTTCTCAAGTGATCACAGCTCCTTTCAGCTTCTCATCTTCCTTGAATCTCTACCCAGATACCAATATCACTGAACTTTATAAAAAGTAGCAGAAGTCATGTCTAACTCTTCTGAGTTGAAACTTGAAAGATGAATAGCTGTTAATCACAGAGTTAGGGACTTCCCTGGTGGTGCAGTGATTAAGAATCCACCTGCCAATGCAGGGGACACGGGTTCAAGCCCTGGTCTGGGAAGATCCCACATGCCGCGGAGCAACTAAGCCCGTGCGTCACAACTATTGAGCCTGCGCTCTAGAGCCCGTGAGCCATAACTACTGAACCTGCATGTCACAACTACTGAAGCCCGTGGGCCTAGAGCCCGTGCACCATAACGAGAGTAGCCCCCGCTCGCCGCAACTAGAGAAAGCCCACGCGCACCAACGAAGACCCAACGCAGCCAATAAATAAATAAATAAATGTATTTTTAAAAAATCACAGAGTTGGTGGAGCAAAGATGGGGGTGGGGGGTTCCCAAGCAGAAGAAGCCACAGCCTACACTCTTCCGTCTTTCAGCTGGACTGTAGCTCTTGTGTCCCACCACTGTGTCCAGGGCCATGGCATTGCTCCTATCTCCTAGTGGGTGTTTAATAAATGAACAAGAGGTCTAAATCAACTAGCAACTAGCAACCACGGTCTGTAACAGTTTCTTAGAATGCAGACCACACACATCTGAATTATGAGAGGGCCACAGAGGTACAGATCTGTGGGCCCCCGGCTTAACTACTGAACTAGAACCTACAAATGAAAATCCCTCTAATAGGTCTCATGCATTCCTATGGACTGAGCTGGAGCAGTGAACTTCAAACTTCTGGTCCTGGTACCCTGTAAGAAATACATTTTACAATTCTAAGTTGTGACCAAATACACACATATACAATACAGTACATGCACAGTAATATTTGTCTACTCCATTCCAATAAATTCTTTTCCAAAGCTGGCTGTAACCCATTGAAGTGACTCCACAGCTCATTACAGTTTGAAAATCACTGGGTTAGTGTGTAGAGAGGGAGTGGTGACTGCTGATATTGTAAAGAAGTGAGGAATGGTCAGATCATAGAAGGCCTTCCTAAATTAAAGAGTTTGGCCTTGGGCTGTAAGTCATGAGAAATCATTTCATTGAGAATTAGATATGAGAAAAAACAAAACCTAGGTCCTGTCTTTGTAGAGATTACAGTCTCCTCTGGGGGAGGGGTGGGAAGACAGATTATCTGTCAACTGTAGGGACTGCAGGAGAAGTCAGGCAGAGGGACCAGCACAGGGACTAAGTGCGGCCTGAAACATTTTGAAAGTCGTTCAGTACGGAACGGTTTCAGACAGGAATACAGTAGTCTCCACTTCTCCACAGTTTCAGTTTCTGTGGTTTCAGTTACCTGCAGTCTACCATGGTCTGAAAATATCAAATGGAACATTCCAGAAATAAACAATTCATAAGTTTTCAATTCTGCACCCTCTGAGTAGCATGATGAAATCTTGCCGTCCTGCTTCATCTTGCTGAGGCCTGAATCATCCCTTTGTCCAGTGTATCTGCCCCTTAGTCACGTGGTAGCCACCTCTTTATCAAATCAACTGTCACATTATCACAGTGTTTGTGTTCACGTTACCCTTTCTACTTAAGAATAGCCCCACAATGCAAGATTAGTCATGGTGGTCATTCACATCTGCCAAAGAGAAGCCATAAAGTGCTTCCTTTAAGTGAGAAGGTGAAAGTCCTCAACTTAATAAGGAAAGAAAAAAAATTGTATGCAGAGGTTGCTAAGATCTATGGTAAGAACAAATCCTCTACCTGTGAAACTGTAAAGAAGGAAAAAGAAATTCAAATTCAAATTCATATTCAAAATTTTGCTGTTGCACCTCAGACTGCAAAAGTTATGGCCACAGTGTGTGCTAAGTGCTTAGTTGAGATGGAAAAGGCATTAAATTTCTACAACAAGATATTTTGAGAGAGAGACCGCATTCACATAATTTTTGTTTCAGTATATTGTTATAATTGTTCTATTTTATTATGACTTTTATTTTTTCTTTCTTTCTTTAAATATTTATTTATTTATTTTTAGCTGCGTTGGGTCTTTGTTGTTGCGCGCGGGCTTTCTTTAGTTGCAGCGAGCAGGGGCTACTCTTCATAGCGGTGCACGGGTTTCTCATTGAGGTGGCTTCTCTTGTTGCGGAGCATGGGCTCTAGGCGCGTGGGCTTCAGTAGTTGTGGCATGTGGGCTCAGCAGTTGTGGCTCGTGGGCTTAGCTGCTCTGCGGCATGTGGGATCTTCCCAGACCAGGGCTCGAACCCGTGTCCCCTGCATTGGCAGGCAGATTCTTAACCACTGTATCACCAGGGAAGTCCCCAGGGGCCTTCTTAAAAATGGTTACAACTCAAGCTACACCTTCAAAACAAACATGTTATGGCCAACACGAATCCCTGACAGAGGGCTTCCAGTACCCCTTCCACAGGTTCAACCCATTACGTTCAAAATATAGATGATTTCTTTTTTTTTTGGTTTCTTTTTTTTTATTGAAGTATAGTTAATTTAACATGTTGTGTTAGTTTCAAGTGTACAGCAAAGTGATTCAGTTACACACACACATATATATGCTTATTTAAAAATTAACAGCAGCAGCTACCTTTTTTTCTTTTTTTTGGAAGATTTTTAATCACAGTTTCAATTTCATTACTTGTGACTGGTCTGTTCATATTTTCTATTTCTTCCTGGTTCAGTCTTGGAAGGTCATACCTTTCTAAGAATTTGTCCATTTCTTCCACGTTGTCCATTTCATCGGCATAGAGTTGCTTGTAGTAGTCTCTTAGGATGCTTTGTATTTCTGCAGTGTCTGTTGTGACTTCTTTTTCATTTCTAATTTTATTGATTTAAGTCCTCTCCCACTTTTTCTTGATGAGTCTGGCTAAAGGTTTATCAATTTTTTATTTTTTATTTTTTTGCAGTACACGGGCCTCTCACTGTTGTGGCGTCTCCCATTGCGGAGCACAGGCTCCGGACACGCAGGCTCAGCAGCCATGGCTCACGGGCCCAGCCACCCTGCAGCATGTGGGATCTTCCTGGACCAGGGCACGAACCCGTGTCCCCTGCATCGGCAGGTGGACTCTCAACCACTGTACCATCAGGGAAGCCCTATCAATTTTGTTTATCCTCTCAAAGAACCAGCTTTTAGTTTTATTGATCTTTGCTATTGTTTTCTTTGTTTCTATTTCATTTATTTCTGCTCTGATCTTTATGATTTCTTTCCTGCTACTAACTTTGGGTTTTGTTTGTTCTTCTTTCTCTAGTTCCTTTAGGTGTAAGGTTAGATTGTTTATTTGAGATTTTTCTTGTTTCTTGAGGTAGGATTGTATTGCTATAAACTTCCCTCTTAGAACTGATTTTGCTGCATCCCGTAAGACTTGGATTGTCGTGTTTTCATTGTAATTTGTCTCTAGGTATTTTTGGATTTCCTCTTTGATTTCTTCAGTGATCTCTTGGTTATTTAGTAACGTATTGTTTAGCCTCCATGTGTTTGTGTTTTTTACGTTTTTTTCCCTGTAACTGATTTCTAATCTCATAGCGTGGTGGTTGGAAAAGATGCTTGATATGATTTCAATTTTCTTAAATTTACCGAGGCTTGATTTGTGACCCAAGGTGTGATCTGTCCTGGAGAATGTTCCGTGCGCACTTGAGAAGAAAGTGTAATCTGCTGCTTTTGGATGGAATGTTCTATAAATATCAATTAAATCTATCTGGTCTATTGTGTCATTTAAATCTTGTGTGTCCTGATTAATTTTCCATCTGGATGATCTGTCCATTGGTGTAAGGGAGGTGTTAAAGTTCCCCACTATTATTGTGTTATTGTCGATTTCCTCTTTTATGGCTGTTAGTAGTTGCCTTATGTATTGAGGTGTTCCTATGTTGGGTGCATATATATTTATAATTGTTATATCTTCTTCTTGGACTGATCCCTTGATCATTATGTAGTGTCCTTCCTTGTCTCTTGTAACATTCTTTATTTTAAAGTCTATTTTATCTGCTATGAGTATTGCTATTCCAGCTTTCTTTTGATTTCCATTTGCATGAAATATCTTTTTCCATCCCCTCACTTTCAGTCTGTTTGTGTCCCTAGGTCTGAAGTGCGTCTCTCGTAGACACCATATATATGGGTCTTGTTTTTCTATCCATTCAGCAAGCCTGTGTCCTTGGGTTGGAGTATTTAATCCATTCATGGTTAAGGTAATTATCGATATGTATGTTCCTATTACCATTTTCTTAATTGTTATGGGTTTGTTTTTGTAGGTCTTCTTCTTCTCTTGTGTTTCCCACTTAGAAAAGTTCCTTTAGTATTTGTTGTAGAGCTGGTTTGGTGGTGCTGAATTCTCTTAGCTTTTGCTTGTCTGTAAAGCTTTTGATTTCTCCATCGAATCTGAATAAGATCCTTGCCGGTAGAGTAATCTTAGTTGTAGGTTCTTCCCTTTCATCATTTTAAATGTATTGTGCCCCT
The DNA here is from genome assembly GCF_963924675.1 of Phocoena phocoena. NCBI lineage: Eukaryota > Metazoa > Chordata > Mammalia > Artiodactyla > Phocoenidae > Phocoena > Phocoena phocoena. Next base: position 50,914,891 of record NC_089222.1, read on the forward strand.
CTCTTCTGGCTTATAGAGTTTCTGCTGAGAAATCAACTGTTAACCTTATGAGAGTTCCCTTGTATGTTATTTGTCCTTTTTCCCTTGCTGCTTTCAATAATTTTTCTTTGTCTTTAATTTTTGTCACTTTGATTACTATGTGTCTCAGTGTGTTTCTCCTTGGATTTATCCTGCCTGGGATTGTCTGAGCTTCCTGGACTTGGGTGTCTATTTTCTTTCCCATGTTAGGGAACTTTTCAACTATGATCTTTTCAAATATTTTCTTGGGTCCTTTCTCTATCTCTTCTCATTCTGTGACCCCTATAATGCGAATGTTGTTGCCTTTAATGTTGTCCCAGAGGTCTCTTAGGCTCTCTTCATTTCTTTTCATTCTTTTTTTTTATTCTGTTCTATGGCAGTGAATTCCACCATTCTGTCTTCCAGGTCACTTATCCGTTCTTCTGCCTCAGTTATTCTGCTATTGATTCCTTCCAGTGTATTTTTCATTTCAGTAATTGTATTGTTCATCTCTGTTTGTTTGTTCTTTAATTCTTCTAGGTCTTTGTTAAACATTTCTTGCATCTTCTTGATCTTTGCCTCCATTCTTTTTTCAGAATGATGTCCTGGATCATCTTCACTATCATTATTCTGAATTCTTTTTCTGGAAGGTTGCCTATCTCCACTTCATTTCGTTGTTTTTCTGGGGTCTTATATTGTTCCTTCATCTGGTACAAAGTTCTCTGCCTTTTCATTTTGTCTATCTTTCTGTGAATGTGGTCTTCCTTCCACAGGCTGCGAACTATAGTTTTTCTTGCTTCTGCTGTCTGCCCTCTGGTGGATGAGACTATCTAAGAGGCTTGTGCAAGCTTCCTGATGGGAGGGACTGGTGGTGGGTAGAGCTGGGTGTTGTTCTGGTGGGAAGAGCTCAGTAAAACTTTAATCCGTTTGTCTGCTGATGGGTGGGGCTGGGTTCCCTCCTTGTTGGTTGTTTGGCCTGAGGCAACCCAGCAATGGAGCCTACCCGGCTCTTTGGTGGGGCTAACGGTGGACTCTGGGAGGGCTCATGTCAAGGAGTACTTCCCAGAACTTCTGCTACCAGTGTCCTTGTCCCCACGGTGAGCCACAGCTGCCCCCCCCCCCACAGGAGACCCTCCAACACCAGCAGATAGGTCTGGTTCAGTCTCCTATGGGGTCACTGCTCCTTCCCCTGGGTCTTGATGCACACACTACTTTGTGTGTGCCCTCCAAGAGTGAAGTCTGTGTTTCCTCCAGTCCTGTCTAAGTCCTGCAATCAAATCCCACTAGTCTTCAAAGTCTGATTCTCTAGGAATCCCTCCTTCCACTGCCGTACCCCCAGGTTGGTATGCCTGACATGGGGCTCAGAACCATCACTCCAATGGGTGGACTTCTGTGGTATAAGTGTTCTCCAGTTTGTGAGTCACCCACCCAGAAGTTATGGGATTTGATTTTATTGTGACTACGCCCCTCCTACTGTCTCATTGCGGCTTCTCCTTTGTCTCTGGATGTGGGGTATTTTTTTGGTGAGTTCCAGCGTCTTCCTGCCGATGACTGTTCAGCAGTTGGTTGTGATTCCAGTGCTCTCGCAAGAGGGAGTGAGCGCACGTCCTTCTACTCCGCCATCTTGACCCAATCTCTCACTTTGAGCCTATTATGACTTATTGTAGTTAACCTCTTATATGCCTAATGTATAAATTAAACTTGTCATAGGTAGGTGTGTATAGGCAAAAAGATAGTATACATAGGGTTCGGTACTACCTGCTGTTTCAAGCATCCACTGGGGGTCTTGGAATGTATCCCCCATGGATAAGAGAGAACTACTGTAGTTACCCTAGTCCTGGCTCCAAAGTTCTCCTTTCTTTGGAAGGAGAGATAAGTTATCTGGGCCTCATCCACTTTATCTTGAAGAAAATTATTACAGTAACAATTATAAAGCTCTAGAAGGGATGACATGAAGGTAAGTAGAAAGCAGAAGATAGGACCAGAGTCCCCATCCCTCAAGGTATTGAAGAGAAGGACTTCCTAGAAATACCAGAGTTAACCAGACTGGGGAATTTGCCCTCATAGTGTATGGAGCTGGTCCAACTATGAAGTAATGTCTCAGGCATATTACATTTTAACAGCTTTATTGAGGTATAACTCACTCATGTTACCACCATCCAATTTTAGAACATATTCTGTTTCTTCAAAAAGATCCCACATGCCCATTTGCAATCACTCCCCACTTTCTTCTCCAGCCCTAACCAACCAGTAATCTACTTTCTGTCTCTATAGCTTTACCTTTTCTGGGCATTTCATCTAAATGGAATTATACAGTATATGATCTTTTGTGTCTGGCTTCTTTCACATCTATGTTGTAGCATGAAGCAATACTTCATTCCTTCTTGCTGCTCAAGAGTATTCCATCATCTTCCACCACATTTTGTTTACCTCTTCATCAGTTGCTAGATATTTGGGTCATTTCTACTTTTGGGCTATGATGAATAATGCTGCTATGTACAGTTTTTTTTGCCTGGACATATGTTTTCATTTCTCTTGGGTGGATATTCAGAAGTGGAATTGCTAGGTCATATAATAAATTTATGTTTAACTTTTTCAGGAACAGCCAAACTGTTTTCCAACATGGCTTAACCATTTTACATTCCCACCAGCAACATATGAGCATTCCAGTTTATCCACATTCTCAAGTATATTCTAAAATCCAGATTCACATTTATTACAGCATGAAGCAGAGCCTGAATAAGGTTGGAACTAGCATCTCTCTGAACTGGGGAGTTCCTGTGGCCTTGTAATTTATTCACATTCCAAATTTCACTGAAATTTAGAAAAGAAATTATATCAGAGATGTTCTTTTGAAACATGCTTGAAACCATTTAGTATCAAAACACAATACCAAAAGAAAACTATATAGACCTAATCATAGATTAGGTCAAAATCATAGATTTTGACAAAAATATTTGTCAAAGGGGATTTATCAAGAACCATGACAAATGAGAATGTGTTTCCCACACTAAACAGTTTCCCAGGGGACAAAGTCTTAACTATCAATCCTACAAACTAGCAGAAACTTGCAGAAGGCAGCAATCACAGCCAGGACCCCGAAAGAAAGTCAGGGAACTATTTCTTTAAATCTGATGCAACTTGCACTATATCAGGTGATGAGCTGCAAAGAGGAGACCCTGCTTCCAGCAAAGAAAAGAAACAGACCTGGCCTAAAGGGAACACAGAAGAGTCACAGGAATGCCCCTGCTGCTTTGAAAACCCCAGGTACCTCTTACAAACATACTGTACTCACAAATTAAAAGAGGGGGTGGGCACCCAGAGGACTAGCAAGAGCTTTGGTTCAGAGACCACAGAGGGACACCAAACACTTTCCACATACACTTTTCCTATCTAGAAAACAACCCCCCTGTCTGGGGCTTGGATCTCTATCTCTCTAACATTTTACTTAAAGCGTCATATACATTTCACTGAATGTGTACGATCTCCTCTCTTCACCTACAGGTTTCCTCCTTTGGAGGCACCCGTTTTGTTCCTAGAGATGAAGACCTAGGAGGACCTATGCTAATTACCCGCTAGCACTCTTTCTGGTGCAATCAGCTAAGTGGAGGTTTAGGTACCCAGCTGGTCAGGTTCCAGGAGATTTCCCCTGCTAATTTTCAGTCATTCAGGAAAACAAAGGAGTAACTAAGATTGGGTTACCATGATTTTAAAGAAACCCCGTTCCTCCTTCCCTTCCCCCTGCCAAGATGTGTAGACTTCTGTATTTCACACTTTTACATCTGTTCTTCTCCAAAAATAAAAGCTGTTTATATTCAAGAAATGCTGACTACAATACCAGCATGAGTTACATCTTTGAAACACTCACAGAGAGAACATACATATTGTTCCCACCAAAGAGCATGTGCAGTTTCTTCCCAGAGCAGCACCTGGGGATAAAACTGCAGGAGAGCCCAGCAGTGCTTTTATTTATTTGTTTGCATGGAAAGAAAACTGTATCCTCTCTGACGGGTGCTAAAGTTACCAGTTAAAGAAAACAGAAGAGGGGGTGGCCTTTTAGGAACAGCAAACACTTGGCTTTGACCTTATGAAACATAAGACTACCCAGTCTCTGGCCTCTAAGAGAGTCTTAGGGGTTCAAATAGAAAACCACAGCACTCCCAAACTCAAAGGACACTTTCAACCGTGCAAATGGCTGCAAAGAAGCCATTTCAAATTCACAGTTTCCCCAGAACCTAAGACACCACCAGTACTAGAAACAAAACTGTCCCAAACTTGGTCCCAGACAGAACACCTTGAAAAAATGCAATTAATTCACTCCCCCATCTAAAGAGTAACTAACATTTCTGATTTAAATGCTGTACAATTCCCTGATATTTTAATAATATTAAAACCTCTCCTGAGAAAGTTGGATATGTCCCCCTAATTGTCAATACTGCAAAAAACATAATCATCTACAACCAGATTTTTTTTTTTTTTTTTTTTTTTTTTTTTTTTTTTTTTGCGGTACGCGGGCCTCTCACTGTTGTGGCCTCTCCCGTTGCGGAGCACAGGCTCCGGACGCGCAGGCTCAGCGGCCATGGCTCACGGGCCCAGCCGCTCCGCGGCATGTTGGATCCTCCCGGACAGGGGCACGAACCCGTGTCCCCTGCATCGGCAGGCGGACTCTCAACCACTGCGACACCAGGGAAGCCCCAGATATTTTTTATATCCAGTCTACCGATTATTATCTAACCATATCTTTCTCCTTTAAAAATAGATGTTCCAAGAGGGCTCTTTGAATTCAGTTTTTCAAAAGCATCTTCCCCAGCAGTGAGTAAGAAATAAAATGTTGATACACGCTCATTATCAAGTTGTGTACAAAGCTGCCTTAACAACCTTAATCGTCATCAACCTTCCCCCAAATAAAAAGACATGCAATATAAGCAGTGTGTTTATCTAAGAACTGTAGATTAAATAACAACATAGGGCATCTTTGTGGCTAGGTCAGAGATGTTTATGGATTGTTGTTACAAGGAATGTCTGTGGGATTTCTCTGTAAGGAAATCCTCTAACCTGCTGTCTAGATTCCAAACGTCCATTCCATTTTCCAAGCCTCAAGAAATAAACAACCCAAAGATTTCAGACTGCAAACAAAAGAAGGGATGAAAGAGTTTGTGAATACAACTCTTTTTTTCAGCTTCTAGGCAAATGTCAGCACCTTCTGGGGCTTTAAACTGAATCCCTACAGATCCATAGGGAAAAACAGGAAATTAACACCAGAAGGATGCATCTTCTTGATCATGGAGATGGGGCTTTTTCTGACCCCTGAATAAACTTGCTAATAAAAAAAAAAAAAAATGGCAATACAAAGAACAGTCCAGGATTATCAGCTGAAATGGTATCAGGTGACACTCGATACCATTTCAAGTATTCCCCTTTCTTACGAACAATTCATACACATAAAATATTAGTGTGAAGTTTTAAAGTCCACATTCTTAAAAGTATGTGCCTTCCACAATTTGAGGCCATAAGCCTTAAGAAAAAGTTGCAGTCACCTTATATAAATGACTATTTCCTACTCTGCAACACTGTCGGGCAATGTTGAAGCTGCTGAAACGAGGATCTCACTTTGAGAACCACTGTTTAGGCAATTAGCCTGTCAAGCAGCTCTTAGAAAATCACAATGCACAGGATCACATTTACTGAGAATCAACCAGCCGCAGAAGCCTCTTCTATCTACTGGATAAGCCATGCTAGTCCTTGCTCCAAACACTCTCAAAATTGCCAACACAGGACGTACATGCAAGAGGACAATACACAGACACATGCCCAAAACAGCAAGAAATCATTACTACGGTGAGACTAAAGACGTTTCATTTCTCCAGTGCGTTTCTTTATGATGTATCCTACTGCACAGTTTAATGTATTTTTCTCAGATAGAAATTACTAAACCACAATGCATAGCCATTCTCCCTCTCACTACCCCACTTCATTTCACTTACTAATGGGAGTTTCATCTGAGGCCAGGGCACAAAATGTGGTGAAGGAGCGCATTTTAAAGCTTATTTATATTATTAATATTTTAGTGTCTGTAAGGACCAAAGCCATGATCAACACTCAGTCCTTAATGGTCAGAAATCAAGCAGAGGCATTGATAAGGTGCAGATATAATCTAAACCTGCCATCAGGCTGAACAAAAGGATGCACGCAAACAGTCCAACAGACTCCCAAGCTCTAACTCTCCAATTATTGCATAGGTTTTTAAAGCATTAACTTCAAATGCACACTTTTCTCATGACCCTGTTCTGGATTTAAGTGCATTTATATCCAGATTATAATCAGAAAGCGTATTTAATTAGATATTGTTTGCAAGTACTTTGAGATATACAGTGCTCTATAAATGCTAAATATTATTATTTAAATACAGTTTGCAATTACTGCTTACAACCTATTCCACCCGCCACACTGCTATAATTTGATTACAGGAAGCCCAAAAAAAAAAAACCCACCTAGAAGTAGAAATGATGAAACCATGTGCATGTGAAGCTCAGATTTTTACCCTAGGTATAAATAATTCATAGGCATTTTAAATGGAGGGTTAGGTTGTAAAATCTAGTGAGATCAAGGCAGTTGGCCTCCACAAGACTGAAAACCACAAAGTTATGTTGATTTTGTAAGTTTCTTACTCATAAACCAGGTGGAAAGTAGACTGTGGTCAAAAACACAGGGCTCTTTACTCTTCTAGCTGCCAGCTCCATCTTCCATTTTCTCCATTCTTATCTTAAAATATCTATATCTGTCTGAAAAAAAGCGTAACTCCAGATTTTGATTTTAATAATTATCTGGCAGATAAAAGCTTGAGAATGGCTCCTGTTCTAACATGTCTTCCCATCTTGCTATCTTCTGTGATAATCGCAAACTCAGTGGTCTTCAATTCTTAAAAAATGGAAACCTTTGAGCCTGATTCCACATGCCTTCCAAACACACTTGTTGGATACTTCTCCAAAGAGAAGGGCAGATTAAACATAAACGTACCTTATATACAATGTAAAAGGAAACCACTGCTAATCGCAAAATGGTTCACATTTTATGCTTTCAGGTTTTTAGACAAGAAAAAGAACAATTAACATGTTCTAAGCTGATCTTGGTTATTTAAAAAACAAAATCACAAGGGAAGAAATATTTTGGAAATAACACAAAACACAACTATGCTCATCAAAGAGATCCCGTGCCCCAAACGAAAGTCTTCTGGGAAATCTGTGAACCCAGCGAGATAATACATCAGATAATTCTGATGTCATGACAAGGTCAAATACTGGCCATGTGAGTTACTATGGGCACTGACTTTAGGGTAGGTCAATCGTAAGTTTGGCCATTTAGAAGCTTTATGACCTTTGGTAGATTAATTGATTTTTCCAAGCCTCATGCATTCATCTGTACACTTACATCACAGGAAATTGGGAGATAATTTGACAATGTCAAGAACCTTAAAGATCATTTATAACTTTCACTGTAAATTGCACTTCTAAGAAGTTATTCAAAGGAAACAGAGATGTATACAAAGACTTATGTATAAGGATAAATAATGTATAATGTATAAAAATAATGTGTACAAAGACTTATATATAAGGATGTTTGATTATCAAAGCACCATTTGCATAAGTTGAAAAGTTGGAAATAGCCCAAAGTTTCATCAGTAGGAATTGGTTAAATATATTATGATGCATCCCCACAGTAAAATGCTAAGTGGTCCTTAAAACATATGATTAGAAACTTGAACACTGACTGAATGAAGAAATTAAAAATTACATTTCTTAGGCATTATTATGGTATTGCGGTTATGTGATTTTTAAGTTTATCTTTTAGAAATACTGAAATATTTACAAGTGAAAAGATATGATGCTTCAAAATAATATGGGAGAGGAAAAGGATGGGGGTATAGATAAAATAAGATTGGGTACAAGTGGAAAATTGTTAATCTGGGGGCTCATTATACACTACTCTACTTTTTAAAATAATTTTATTTAGATTTAATTGACATTCCATAAATTCACCCTTTTGAAGTATACAACTGATTTTTAGTAAATGCACGGAGTTGAGCGACCATCACCACGACCAGGACACAAGCAGTCTCTTCCTACACCCCCTCTCCTCCAGCTCCAGCAACCCCTAATCTACTTTCTGTCTCAATGGATTTGCCCATTCTGGACATTTCATATTAATGGAATTATATAACATGGGGTCTTTTGTGTCTGGCTTCTTTCACTTAGCATAATGTTCATCCATGGTATCGCGTGTATCAACACTTCCTTTCGTTACTGAATAATATGCCATCTTAAGAATATAATGCATTTTGTTCATTCATTCATCAACTGATGGATGTTTAGGTTGTTACCCCTCTTTGGCTATTATGAATAATGCTACTAAAAATATTGGTGTACAAGTTTTTGTGTGGATATATGTTTTCAATTCTCTTTGGTATATACCTAGGACTGGAATTGCTGGGGCACATGGTAACACTCTGAGGAGCTGCCAACCTGTTTTCCTAAGTGGCTGCACCATTTTACATTTCCACCAGCAATGTAAGAGCATTCCAGCAATCTTTCTGCTTCTACGTAAGTTTTAAGCTCCCCATGATAAAGACTTTTTTAAAATTTTGCCATAGAAAAACATTAATAGTATGGAAAATGGCTGATTATTAAGTTTTTAAAAAAGGTTGTAGATAACATATACAACATAATCTTAATTTAGCTATGTGTAGAAAAAACTATTCATTTAGCTATGTGTAGAAAAAACTACTAAGCCATATACCAAAATATATATGTGGTTATCATTGGGAATCATGAATTCTTTTTGTTTTTTCTCCATTTTCCAAGTTTTCTGCAATGATCATGCATTGCTTTTATAATGAGAACAACAAAAAGCTTTTTTTAATTTAAACATACTTTTAACAATTCAGCAGTCTTTGCTCCCGTTCCCAACCTACATTTTCCAGACCCTGGAGCCCCAGAGGTCATCCTGGTGGGATTCCTAAGAAAATCAAAAATACGCATTGCTGGGCTTCCCTGGTGGCACAGTGGTTGAGAGTCTGCCTGCCGATGCAGGGGACATGGGTTCGAGCCTTGGTCTGGGAAGATCCCACATGCCGCGGAGCAACTGGGCCCGTGAGCCACAACTACTGAGCCTGCCTGTGCTCCGCAGCAGGAGAGGCCGCGATAGTAAGAGGCCCGCGCACCGCGATGAAGAGTGGCCCCCGCTCGCCACAACTAGAGAAAGCCCTCGCACAGAAATGAAGACCCAACACAGCCAAATAAATAAATAAATAAATTTATTTAAAAAAAAAAAATACACATTGCCTTCATGAAGCTTGCTGTCTAGTAGTAAAGATAAGCCAAGACAGAAAGTTCTGAGGTCTAAAAGAAAAGTTATGAGATCAGTTCGGAGAGGATTTACAAGTGAGAGGGCTAATTTCTATCTGAAAGGATCAGGGCAAATTTGGTGGAAAAGGTGGCATTGGAATGCTGAGTGCTGGGGTAGTAGGTACAAAAAAAGAGAATAAGGTAGGTCACCCCCTAAAGAGCATCCATGGGGAGAAGGAAGCTGTTCCCTATGGCAAGTGAGAAGGAATGGTCGTTAACTGCAGGGCATGGGGCCGGGGCCCAGCTGAATTTTAACTGGTCTTGAAGTAAAGAGTTTAGTCTTTGTTCTGTAGACTGTGAGGAGTCGGGGAAGGCTGTGAATTAAAAATACCCAGACTGGGCTTCCCTGGTGGCGCACTGGTTGAGAATCTGCCTGCCGATGCATGGGACACGGGTTCGAGCCCTGGTCTGGGAAGATCCCACATGCCGCGGAGCAACTGGGCCCGTGAGCCACAACTACTGAGCCTGCCTGTGCTCCGCAGCAGGAGAGGCTGCGATAGTAAGAGGCCCGCGCACCGCGATGAAGAGTGGCCCCCGCTTGCCACAACTAGAGAAAGCCCTCGCAAAGAAACAAAGACACAACACAGCCAAAAATTAATTAATTATTTTTTTAAAAAATAAAACAAATACCCAGACTGAAACTGTGCTTTAGGAAGACTAACATGGCTGCAATGCACAAGGGAAACTGGCCAGGAGAAGGCTGGAGACAAGGGGACCCAGGCAATAGATATTAAGGAAATTTGTTTAAGGTTGGGGTAAAATAAAATGTGTTTTGAGAATTTCCAGGCACCCCCTTGAGATAAGTAGAGGCAGCCTGGGCATGTAAAAAAAGTGGATAGAGAATCAGCTTTCTCTAGAGGGAAATCAGCTTCCAACCAGAATGGAAGAAATTATAAGCAGAATTCATCCAACATTTTCTATTTAAGTCCTCCCTCTCTCTCCGCTAGGAACCTCATATTTCTATGTGCAGAATAACATTTCTTACAAAACTATCACCCAGATTTTCTTGGAATGCTCAGCACGCTGCTAGTTCAGGACCTCTTCTCACAGAGCTACTCCCCCCACCCCCAGAAATGCAAGAACCAACTGAACATGAAAGCATCTTTCAGACACAAGTTATCCCAAATTCTATGAGAAACGCAGACTCAGACTGATTCTGCTCAGCTGGTCAGGGCTGCCATGACTCAATCACAGTAGCTCAAAGCTGGGTGGGCTTTAGAACCACCATCACTGAAAGAAGGAATGGCGTAGAACAAGAAGGGCACGGAAGATTAATTCCAGGGCAGACAGAGACACAGAAAGAAGAAAGGGCCAACCAGCAAGACTCAAAGTTACGAGATTTCAAAGAGCCTTACTGATAACGGGGGAAAATATGATATACCCATAAAAGAAAAGTGTTGGGTATTCTTTCATCAACAAAATATTCCATGACCTCCTAAGTCAATAATCTGGCAAACAGCAAACCATGACTTATATTAGCTTTTGTACAAAGATTACTCCAGTTAATAATGAACACTGAAAATGATTACACATATTTCTCTGATGTTCTGATAACTACCACTACACCCTATTTTATTATGAGGCAACGTCATGGCAAAGAAAACACCTGTTTAATATCTCTAAAAAACAGCACATGTATCTAATTTAAAAACTTATGCTATTATCATTTTAAGATACCGTTATCTTAGCAATTCATGCAACGTTACTAAATTCTCATAAGACCACATTTAATTAATTGCTCTGGGGTAATGGATTACTAATGTTTCAAGATTTCTTGAAGCCCATGAGACCTCTGACCAGAAGGTTTTAAATACTGGACTAGTAGTGTATCATTTCAGGCATCCACTCCCTGTCCCACCTCACACACACACAAACTTTGAAAAGGCACAGGCACAATATATGTGTTTTTATTTGCATAATGGTTAATCCATAAAGAGGAGAAAAAGTCTTAAAAAAAAGAAAAGAAAAAGTTTTTAATGAATAATGCTGATACTTGATACTAGTTTAGAAATATGCTAATCTCCAAAAAGTTTCTGGGCTGAACTCACCTCGAGCAAAGGTCAACCCAGGCCATCAGAGGGTCAGACAGAGACCATGAAAGGTCAACATAAGGCCATACTGATACATTCAAAGGAAAAAGTACTATTAAAAAGATGCACGACCTTCTGATATCTTTTTCTCAGGATCATTTTCTGTTACACACAATCATTGGGATCAAATGGTGGAATCAAGTTTCCCATACAATTCTATTTAATCATGGAATAGCATATCTGTGTAGTGCTTTACAGTTTTCAAAGCACTGCCATAAATACTTATTGATTTTTGAATCCTGTGTATGAGGAAGGCAAGCAGTTGTGATCATTCCCATTTTTGAGTTAATTACGGACAAAGGACTGATCCAAAGTCACAGAATTAATAAGACGTGGACACAGAACCCAGTGCTCAGTCCACTCCATTAACTCATTCATTTATTCAACTAACTGGGACTATGGACTCAGAGATGAACAAGACCTAGCCTCTGGCCCCAAGGAGCCCACAGTTTAGTGAGGAAGTAGAAATAAAACCCCATACCATTTATAATACAAACGTAAAAAGCATAGCAGGAAGAATGCATGCAAGTCTTCCAGATGAGGTCAATTCTTAAACCTAGGTTTCAATGGAGAAAAAAAGTATCTAGGCCCAGCAGGGAGTGAGGGGTAGAGGGAGAAAGATAAGCAGAGGTCATCCAATTCTGTTCAAATAGAAAAGTGAGTGTGAGTCCTGGCAGAAACTTAAGAGTATGAAGTCAGCAGCGGCCAATCTTGGCCTTGATTGCCTTACTCTGTGGGCCCAGCCACGGTGCTCAGATTCAGATGTATGCTAATCTCCAAAAAGCTTTCTGGGCTGACCTCACCTCCTATGCAATAAAGCACACTGGTGGCACATTTCATTTCTTTTAATACTGTCATATCTTGAAGGAAGAATGACTCAAGCCCTGCATCTGAATGAGTAGATTGTTTTCTATAGCCTATGTATGTACACACACATTTCATACACCCACATGGATAGTTTATATCCGTAAAACTATGTAGAATATAAGTATCCACATAGATTATAGAAAACATACATAGAACTCTATAAACCTTGCATGCAGAGACATCTGAATAATGTGTATGTCTAGATCAACCCCTTGAGATATGTTTAGATGGAAAAGGGTTACGGAGAGAGAGGTTACCATGCAGGACAACCATCTGTCCTAGATGATTCAGACAGTCATTTGCCTGCAGAGGAGGAATTGAAGGGGTTGGACAAGATGAATTCCAAAGATACTTTAAAGCTCCATGGTTTAATGTTTTATGAGCTTACCTGCATGAAGCAGTTTCTCTATTTTTGATAAATAAAATTCCATGACCCTGGTGAAATAATTCCTCTCTGCCATTTTTTTTGTGCTCAGGCAGAAAATGTATTACTGATATCTGATTTAGCCACAGACAATGTGACTTAGAGCACTGAATGAGAAGTCAGGAAACCTATATCCTCTCCCCAAACCACCCTTCTCCCCTCCCCTACTCACCCCACCTCCAAGCAGGGAGAGGGCTGTGTGACCTTGGGCAATAGACTTGACCTCTCTGGGCTACAGCTTCCCAGGTTTAAATGAAAGGAGTGGCTAAGTGTTCTACAATTCTCTTCCAGCTCTAAATCTATGAAATCATTCCTCTCCCTCAAGACTTAGTTCTCCACAGCTCTAAAAATCAGGACTAATAAAACTGGATTCAGATCACCTCTTTTCTAACCATCCTCTCTTTTCTTACTTTTTAAAACCATCCAAATCTTGCATAATTTAAGTGATCAGTGCTTCCCTGGTTGCTCTGGTTTAAATTATGCATTGTTGCTATTTGGGGAAAATTTAGACTGGGTCCAGTCTGGGATCACTGGCTGAGAACAATAAGCCCCCAAAGTGAGAAAGGATAAAGGCCTCTCCAGACAGGATCTGCTTTAAATGCATTGAGCACAGAGTTTACAAAAAGGGCATTGATTGTGTAAAGAGCCACCAAAACAGCAAGGGACTGGTAAGGCTGCAGTAAATTCTCCTAGATGCCACTGACCTTGGCTGCATTTCAGGGGTCAGGCATTCCCCAGGAAGTTCTCAGCAGGCAGGCTTTCCTGAGGATTTAGGAACAAATGAGACCTCTCATCTACATGAGCCCATCTCTCTTAATCTGGGAAAAAAGAAAAAGATCATCTGCCCTCTGATTTGTGGAGATTACCTCTGTGGCCTTTGGACTCAGCTCCAGGCCTGCACAACTCACCCACCACAAGACTGGTCGCAGACCCCTGACCTCTGGGAGGCAATTGTCCTCACATCTGCACTTAAGTCCTCCTGCTAGCAGTTCCCCATCTCCTGGGCTAGCTGGAAGCTGTATCCCTCCCTCTTTCCACACCTCCTGCAGGCAGAAATACAGTGGCAAAGCACTAAAACCCAAGCCACAAAGAGCAATTTCAGTGAATTGTGCAAAGATATCTTTTCAAAATACTGATCTCCCAAGCACAGATCTCCCAGGTGTGAATCGAACTCCAGGTTGGCCGAGGAGCCCTTGTGGTTGCTCATAAGCTTGCAAGCTCTGGGTATCTCTGAAAACCTTCCCCAGGAAAAAGCCCACAAGGGACACCTCCAGACCAAGCCCAACTTACAATCGTATAAGAGCGCTATCCATTAGAGAAGCGACGTTGAGATTCCGGCTCAGGGAAATCGCAAGACTTGCCCATTGTTCAGACTCCCATCCCCCCGCCCTGTCCTCCTCCCCAGCTTTGCCACTTTTCTCTACCCTGAAGTCTGGGCCATCCATCCACCTGATTAACCCGCTGGCAGAAACTCCCAGCGCAGAAAGTAGGGCAGATGAACATACACAGTCTGTAAAGCAGGAAGCCACAGACTTGGCCAAAGCACCCACCCCGTTACCAACCTCCACCCCCAGTTGCCCAGGGGGCAGCGGGTTCTGAATGTGGCCTTTCGGCGCCAGGGAAATAGCTTACTGTAATAACGCATGAATGAGCTTTTGCTACCCAACTATCAAAAAAAGCCATTTCAAATGGCATCTCTGCTCCTTCTCAGCCCCTTGGCTGCCTCCCAGAAACCTCACCTCTGAGATGGAAGGATTAAGGAGAAGGGGAGGGGGAGTTAAAAAGAGGAGGGTAGGTCAGGAGAAAGAGGATTAACGAGACTAAAGAAAAAGTACCACTTTGACCATAAAGGTAGTTCTTTAAAATAACAGTGAAGAAGGCAATGTCAAGGCAAGTACTGAAGATTCAGGTATACAACCCCAAGATTTAGCATCTAACAATGTATTCTTCAGGAGGGCGTGGGAATTTCCAAGCTTCACCTATCCTGCCTGTCTCTGTGTTGAGAGCCACCATCAGTTCGGTCTCACCGACCCTCCCTGCCTCATGTACATACAATCGCTTTTTTAAAAAAATTTATTTTTAGTTCAAGAGAGGAAAAAGCCGTGCTAAGATTGGTAGCCCATCCTTCTCAGACCCCCGCTGCTGCTGCCACCCACACCCCTCCCCCCGTTCCAGGCAGGGAGCATCTAATTAACATCTCAAGAAAGCTCTGCCCCCTTCCCCGAAGGAGTGTGTTGGGCTTGGGGGGTGGGGAGGCGTCGAGGCTGCACTAGGATTCCTGGTATTCCGATCTCAAAACAACAGCAAAATGGATTCTATATCAGTGATGTCTTAGTCAATACAATGAAACGGCGTCTGAGGCAATTCACGTGAGGGTAAATGCAAACCAGGGGGTCTGGAGCGGGGTGGGGGTAGGTGCTTTACAAAGGACTAGCCACAGACACAGAGAAAACACACACACACACACACACACACACACACACACACACACTCACTCACACTCCCAGGAGTTCCGGTCTGATTGGGGAAAAGCAGAGAGCACATCCCTTTCACCTGCTTAAGTTCAGCCATAAAACTGAAATGTCACAGCCACAAAGTCAGAAAGCACAGGCAGGGCTGAGTTAAAACGATAAATAAAGGTGAGCGGCAGACCTGCGTTTAAGAGAGCGTTGAGAGCGAGTCGGGGCGCCGACGGCAGAAAAGGGGGGGAAGGGGAGGCAGTTGCCAGCTACAAGACCAGCATAGCAATAACTGCCCCCTTGGAGCGGCAGGTTCGGCGTCGCGGGGACAGCCAGGTTCACAATGTCATCGAGCAGGTAGCTGGAAAACGTGAGGGACCAGTGCCTTTATTCGCGCTGTTGTTATTCTTTTTGCAGAAAGGGACAGTGGGGTCTAGAGCCTTGGCACTAGACGACTGCCCGGGGCTTGTGTACATACACACGCACGCACACACACACGAGCCTTTCATTTTAGTGCTCTTACACCGGTCTACGATGAAACTGGCATAAGCTCCACGAGTTCTCAGGGGAGCTTTGGCTGCCACCAAAGGAGGACACGTACCGCACAGCCCCTGCTGTGGGTACTTAGCCAAGAGCACCTCAGCAACCCCCGAATCTAAACGAGAATCCAGGTTCCCTCGCGTCGCATTCGCCCGCCTCTGCCTACCAGCCCGAGCCCCAGTTCCACGCACCAAGCCCATTCACCCTGACCCAAAACACTGCAAAGAAATCAGAAAACATGTTCCACTCACCCTCAAAGCCGAGAGATCGATTTCATCCAGGCTGCGAGCCGGAGAGTCGCTCGCCATGTCGACTTCTTCGCGGGAGAAATGGACCAAAACCACCCCGAAGATTCCCCGTTGAAAATTCCACCTCGGTCTATTTCACTCGCGTCCTCATGCGGGTGTCGCGCCAGAAGCCCGGGGCCCAGCCTCCCCCGCCCACCCCGGCCCCACAGCGCCTTATCGCGATCCTCCGCGCGTCAGTCCGCCGGCTCCGGGAACCCAGCCTGCGCGGATCTCCGAGCCCGGAGTCGCGGTGCGTGTGGGCTGTGCGCCCTGAGCAGCTAAGGGCGCTGGGGCTGCGTGGGTGTATTTAAATGGGACATGCTTCTTTGCTTGTGCGTGGATGGCGGCTGCATTGGCTGTTATAATGAGACACATCAACTCCTCCACTCAGCTGGGGGGGTGGGTGTGGAGAACCACACAGAACTGTCTATCACCGCTTCCTGGGAGGAGTAAAGGGGGCGGGAGGGAAGAGGCGGAGGAGGCGTGGTCTCCTACTGGGGAGAGGCCGCGCTTCCTGACCCGGTCCCTCTGCACCAACGTGGATGGGGGAGGGGCGCGCACCCTTTCAGCCCAGGTTTTGCGGGCTAATCGGGCTGGATCTAAAGAGCTTTCCTGAACCGTGCCGTGCTTATCGTAGGGACAAGGGGACTTTATTTTTGTGTGTCCAATTCTTGCGCTGCAGCAAAATGGCCCTTCAGTCGCATTTTGAGGGGTTCTCGGCAGGGTTCAAATGCTCCAACGTTGAAAAAAAATCCGGAGGGCGAAAGAAAAAGAGCGACGCCCTCCCTCCCCCATTAATTATTTGTGGGGCTGGAGTAGCGCGGGCTGCTGCAACCGGTGCATATAAGGACTTGTGTGCAAGGAAGGGGGTCCGCCTCCAGCCGCGGAACGAATGGGGGAGAAGCGCACTCGCGCCGGGCGCCCAGACCCCCGCTTCGGCAATTTGCAGCTGCCGCTGGGTCGGGTCCTCCTGCGGCCCTCGGGACCCCGCCTGGCAGTTATCGAGGGCCGGTCACTCGCCGCCTCCGGGCTGGGAAGGTTTGCGAAAAGCGGGAAAGCTGGGAGCTCTGAGCTCCCTCTTGGCCTCGCCACACCCAGGACCTACCCGTACCGCAATTCCCCCACGGAAACGACCGAACTGAAACGAGGATTGTTCTCTGGGTGCAATGGCTTGAATGCTTCAGGTAATTCGGAAGGCAATACTGGATAAGGCAGCACACGCCGCCTCAGGACACTGCATCGTCCTTTCCGGCTGTGTTTCTGCTGCTGACCTACCCAGATTGATAGAGAAAGTTTGGCTGGCGGATAAGATGTAACCCAGAAGATGTACGGCGTGAGAGCGATTTCACTCCACCCGTATTCTCATTTATAGGCTGTACGTTTACAGTGGTAAACCTGACATTCTGTAATCTGGAGTGTCAAGTCACCCCCCAACCTCCTCGCACAGCCCTTCCTGTCCGGCCTTGGCCACGCGAAATACATAGGATGAAACGCTAAAATTGAACTTTTCTCCCAATACAGCAGTAGCTTCGAAAGCATTATCTGCACCTCTGTTAGGATGAGAATTTTCTTCTGGCCAAGCGTCCTGAGGGTTTTTTAGTCGTGTGGTATGAATATCAGCTTCAGAACAATGCTTTTGAATGAATGAACAGAACCCAATGTAGTTAGTTCTTCAGGACTGCAGACGTTAGGGGACTTTCAAACAGCATTCGGTATGCGGTCTGCTGTTTTTGTTAATAATATTCTATTTATTTATATGCATCGTGCATCATGAAACTTGAAAATTGTTCCAACATCTCAGTGGCCATAACAGTTTAGGAGCTTTTGCCATTAAAACGTCAAACGTTTAAATGTGTCATATTCAAAACATTTGATTTGATCTCACATTTACTAATAAAATCATCCAGCTCGAGGTAGTAACTAAGCCACCAAGTAATGTCGAAATGACATAAAAACCTATCATTTCTCATCGTCCTTATTTTTCCTTTCTCTGTGCCTTTTTTACCCTTAATCTAGATGACAAGTTAATGTATTGTCTCAGTATTGAAAGAAAATAATTAAGATCAGGTATTGATATCTATGAACAGAACTATTTTTAATACTCCAAACATATGAAAAATGAGGTAAACATTTTTTTCAAGGGGAACCTTCATTTTATACCCCCAATTTTATTTGAAACATCACAAATAGGTCATTTCTTTTAGTGTTAATCAGCTGTTTAGGACATAAGGATGTCATGGTACTGGCACTAAATTCTACCCTTGGGTTTAGAATCCGATTAGAAAACCGTATATTCGGTACAGCGCTGTGTACGAAGTGGGGGAGGGCTTCCTAGGAGCCTGAGAGGATGATAAGAGAGGCAGGTGGAGGCAGGGATGCTGGTTGCAGGAAATACCATAAAAGGAGAGATTACAATAGCCAAGGTCCCTCCAGCTGGTAAGGGAAGGAGGAAACTCCGGGCAGTTTGTGCTGGAGGTGAAGTAATTGTGCTGACTGGGCTGAGGAGGAAAGCAGAGGTCAGATCAGGTAGAGCTTTGCATACCCATTTAAGGAACTTGAACTTTATTTTTTAGGTCGAGTGTATATCAAATTTCAGCCATTTCTGTAAAAACTAATGTTTTGCCATATCTGTAAACCTCCTGGACAGTTGTTATTTACTTAACATTTTTCTTTAAATCAACACTTTTCTTTTTTTCTCATATTTAACTTAAAAGGAAACATAAGTCACTACTGTGGATGGAAAGCTAGCAACACCTGCTAAAAAATAGAAGGAAATCATTACAATAAATACAATGGAAAATAAAACAGTATTGTTAAATTCTAAGTAACTACCTATCCTGAGTTTTCAATTTGTTAAAAGAGAGATTAGCAAATGCCAGAAAAGTCATTCAAAACTTGACCAAAATGAGATTTTCTTCCTGGTGTAATCTGAAGGGTTGAAAGAATTGTTATCATTTATGTGCAGTTTGAAAGCCTGCAAAACAATATGATACGCTGTTTATGTCTGTCTAAATATGTAGGTAACTATAAAAAGCATGGACATAGGAAGGATACAGAAGCATGAACTTCGGGGCAGTGAGAAGGGAAGAAGAGAAAGAGGATGGGAAAGCACAAAGGAGGCTCCAACAATGGTATCTAATTTAATTTTTTTTTAAAGATCTTAGGGCCTCCCTGGTGGCGCAGTGGTTAAGAATGCACCTGCCAATGCAGGGGACACGGGTTCGAGCCCTGGTCTGGGAAGATCCCACATGCCGCAGAGCAACTAAGCCAGTGTACCACAACTACTGAGCCTGCGCTCTAGAGCCCGTGAGCCACAACTATTAAATCTGCACGCCACAACTACTGAAGCCCGTGGGCCTAGAGCCTGTGCTCCGCAACAAGAGCAGTCACCGCAATGAGAAGCCCGTGCACCGCAAAGAAGAGTAGCCCCTGCTCGCCACAACTAGAGAAAGCCCACGCGCAGCAAAAAAGACCCAACACAGCCAAAAATAAAATAAATTTATTTTAAAAAAGAGATCTTAAGCAAATATTGCTAAATGTTTGGAATCATTCAGTCTGGATTGTTACTAATGGGTGCTTGGGCCAAGGAAACAAGGTATCACCCCAAGGGACTACCACCAATTTCCAGGAGAAAGGAGACCACACACACACACATGCTGAAGGTAAACTATACATACTTACATCGCCCGACCTCCACCATGCCCTGTCCTGCCCCTCTTCCTACTGCAATCAGCAAAGCAAGCACTCAGACTTAGAAGTGGTACCACAGATAGGCACGTGAGATTTCCAAACACTGAGTATACCAATCACCAATCATTCGTGGAAATCTATTACTATGAAAGACAGGCACTTATTTCTTTCTTTCTTTTTTTTTTTTGCGGTACGCGGGCCTCTCACTGTTGTGGCCTCTCCCGCCGCGGAGCACAGGCTCCAGACGCGCAGGCTCAGCAGCCATGGCTCACGGGCCCAGCCGCTCCGAGGCATGTGGGATCCTCCTGGACCAGGGCACGAACCCGTGTCCCCTGCATCGGCAGACGGACTCTCAACCACTGCGCCACCAGGGAAGCCCTCTTTTTTTTTTTTTTTTTTAATTCATTTATTTTTGGCTGTGTTGGATCTTCATTGCTGCACACAGGCTTTCTCTAGTTGTGGCGAGCGAGGGCTGCTCTTCGTTGGGGTGCGTGAGCTTCTCATTGTGATGGCTTCTCTTGTTGTGAAGCATGGGCTGTAGGCTCGTGGGCTTCAGTAGTCATGGCACGTGGGCTCAGTAGTTGTGGCGCACAGGCTTAGTTGGTCCGTGACATGTAGGATCTTCCTGGACCAGGGATCGAACCTGTGTTCCCTGCATTGGCAGGCAGATTCTTAACCACTGTGCCACCAGGGAAGTCCAAGACAGAAACTGATTTCAGTCAATAAACAAATTGAAAGCTCCAAGTTATTTTTAATGGAGCAAAAATGGATTTTATTATATATATATATTTTTACCCTCAGATGTATAATACAGAATCTTACATTCATAAAACAACCAGATTATTATGAAAACAAACTAGTTAGAGGACTAATTAAGAATTTATTTATTGAAATTCTTTAATGAGTTGGACAGTAATAACTAATACTGTGCTGCAGATACTCTTATAAGCATTCATGTATTAACATATTTAATCTTTATAATCTTACAAAATAGGCAATATTATTAGAATATTCATTTTACGGATGAGTAAACCGAAAAATAGAAAGGTTAATTAACTTACTGAAGGCAGCACAGTAATAAATGGTTGAACCAGAATTTGAACTCAGGCTCTTACTCGCCATGCTATACTGACTTAGGCTGAACTGAAGGGTAAATTAGTAAGCTAGAAGATTGGGCTCAGTTTTCTCCTAGATTGCAGGAGAAAGGATAAAGCCATGAGCAAACATTTAAGTAATATGGAGAATAAGTTCAGAAATTTCAACATTTCTCTAACAAGAGAGCTAGAGAATGGATGGAAGGAAATACTCAAAGACATGAGACAAAATGTTCCAATATCTTCAGGTTAAAAGCTCTTGTTTAGTGTATAAGTAAAAAGCATCACACCTGAACACATCATGAAGGAATTTCAGAGCATCAAGGATACAAAGGAAATTCTCACCAGATCACACCTACTTTTCATCAGCAACAATGGATGCTAGTAGAAAATGGAACAAAGTATTCTAAGGGAATTGCTTTTAACTCAAAATTCTCTACCCAACTAAACTACCATTTCAGAGAGAATACAAAATAATGACATATTTTCAGATACATAAGGATTCAAATGGTTGATCATCTCTTAAATTATTATTGAAAAGTGTATTCCACCAAAGGGAAAACGGAATCAAAAAAGAAAACATGCAATACAAAAGACAATGGGAAGCAAAAGTAGCAAACTCTGTTTGTCACCTGCTCAAAGTCATTCTCATTCTTCCTTACCAGCAAAATTCTGATTTTGAGAATTTATCCTCCATGTGTTTCAAGAATATGGGCTCTCCCCAGCCCCAGAGAAAGAATGAATGTTGCCTAGTCTACACTCATCATAGTCATCTATTCTCTCTCCTAATGCTTGGTTTAGACATGGATATATCATGCAACACTAAGTAAATAAAGGGGGGTATAAGAATGGTTTTCCTCTTAAAAAACTGAAGAAAAAAAAAAGAAGGGAGCAAGAGAAGAGAGGAAGACCAGGAAAAGCCTCCTGCCTGTGGCAGCCATCCTCCAAGGTGGCTCCCGGTGAGCCTCACCTCCTCGTGTATGCTCTTGTGTAGTTCCGTCCAACATAGAATACAGAGGACTTCCAAAACTGGGTGATAAAAACTGGGTAATAAAAGGCATTTCAGCTTTTACCTTGTTTTCTTGGGTCACTTGCTCTAAGGCAGGGTTTCTCAGCCTCAGCACTATTGACATTTTGGGCCTGATAACTCATGTTGTAGGGGGCTGTCATGTGCAGTGTTGGATGTTTAGAAGCATCCCTTGTCCCTACTTACCAGATGCCAATAACACTTTCCATTTGGGAAAACCAAAAATATCTCCAGACATTGCCAAATGCCCCTTAGAAAGCAAAATCACCCCCAGTTGAGAACCACTGCTCTAAGGGAAGCCAGCTACTGTGTCCTGCAGACATTCATGCAACTTGCCAGCCATGTAAGCTTCCTTGGAGTGGATCCTCCAGCACAGTCAAGCTTTCAGATGACTACCATCCCTGCTGGCCCTAACTGCAACCTCATGAGAGATCCTGAGTTAGATCCATCCAACCAAGCTGCTCCCAAATCCCTGCCTCACAGAAACCATGATAAGTAATAACTGTTATTGTTGTTATAAGCCACTTGATTTGTTGTGCAGCAGTAGATAACAACTAATAGCTGGACCTGTAGCAGCCATCTTCCTAACCATCACCAGGTTAGGATGGGCTTGAGATAAAAAGCAGACTATGAAAAGCACTTGGATCCTTAATCACATCATTGAGCCACTAAATTAATCCAGGAACAACCTCTGAACTTCTTTTTATGTGACATAAGCTTTTCTCTCTTTATTTAAGCTCTCTTTAGTTGCATATTTTGTTATGTGCGACCAAACACTTCCTGTTATGGAAAATAAAAATGAGAACTTTTAATAAGTTTTATTGCTGATTCATAAAGTAAAATGATAATCTAAAACTAAAATAATCTTATCACCATGATAGAGGGAAAGGAGAGAGAGAAAAGCATGTTAAGATTTTTGTCTTATTTGGAGATGTATATATATACTTTCTCTAAACACAGAAAAAATGTAAGTCAGTTATGCAAGATAAATATGTGTCACCATATAGGCAAATATAAATTAGACGTGTAAGTTATAAACTACTTGAATAGAAAAAAAAGGAACAAGGATAACTCGATGAATTCAAGTTAAATAAGAAAAGAAAAAATATAAACCAGAATACGTAGTGTAAAGGACATGTTTGTGGAGTGGTGGGGCCCACTCAGCATCCATTCTGCTTTTGTATCCTGCAGTAGGTAGACTAATGCCCTCCCCCTGCCAAAGATGTTCATGTTCCACTCCCCAGAACCTGTATGTTACCTTACATGGCAAGAAGGTCCTTGCATGTGTGCTTAAATTAAGGAATTTGAGATGGGGAGATTATCCCGAACTAAGCAAAGTGGGCCCAATATAATCACAGAGGTCTTTAACAGTGAAAGAGGGAGGCGGAAGAGGAATCAAAATTAGAGGAAGAGATGAAATGGAAGAAAGACACAGAGAAATGCAACATCGCTGGCTTTGAAAATGAAGGAAGGGGGCCAGAAGCCAAGGAATATGGGCAGAGGCTCTAGAAGCTGGAAAGGCAAAGAAGTGGGTTCCCCTCTAGAGCCATCAGAAAGGAATGTGGCCCTGCAGACACCATAATTTTAGCCCAGTAAGACCCCTTTTGACTTCATACCTCCAGACTGTAAGATAATAAATTTGTGCTGTTTAAAGCCACTAAGTTTGTGGTAATTTGCCACAGCTGTGATTTAAAAAAAAAAAAAAAAACTAATTCAACTTCCTGTATCCATATTTCCTTTTGAATAATTGTCTCTTTCCCCTTGGTTACAGATATTGGAGCTGTTCCTTGGGTTTTCTGCCCATTGGTATCCAAAGGGTGATAGGTGTCTGAAATCAGAACAGTAGAAGGCCCCTTCACAGAAACATGGAAGTTGAGAAGAATGGCAACAGACTGAAAATGGTTAGTGACCATTCATTCCAATTGTGGTGCCCTACCCATAAGGTGTTTTACTAGAGTCCTTTCCTCCTTCCTGTTTCTCAGAAGTTGCCTTTTTCCAATCCATTTCCAAGCGTGGTCTCTGTGCTAGTTATCTATTGCTGTGTAACAAACCACCTAAAAACTTAGTGAATAAAACAAGTTCTTCCTTTTGCTCACACATCTGTAATTTGGGCAGGGTTTGATGGGAAAGTTTCATTTGCTCCACAGAGCATCAGCTACGGCTGGAGAACCCATTTCTGAAATGGCTCACTCATGTACCTAGCAGATTTGGTCCTGGGCTATGCACTGAGGCCACCAAGGCTGGTGGCTGGAAGGTTTGGTTCCTCTCCACGTTGGTCTCTCCGTGGGCTGTTGAGGCTTCTTTATGGCATCGTGGCTGAGTTACAAGAACAAGCATGAGAACCAGACAGAAGCTCTATCACCTCGCGCATGACTGCCTAGCATCAGCAGTCATGTGACTTCATTTCCACCATTGTCACAAATCTACGCAGATTCAAGAGGAAGACACAAACATCCCGCCTTTTGATGGGAGAAGTGTCTAAGTCACATTGTAGAAAAGCATGTAGGACAGAAGAAATTGTTGCGGTAATTTTGGAAACTAAAGCCTAGCACATCCTTCCAGTCATACAATCAATTTTCTGACCTCAGTATCTTTGCCTTTTGTTCATGTTAACCAGAGTTGGTTTATGCTGTTGCTTTCAACCAAAGAATAATGTATCAGGTGTAAACACAAACATATCACAATAAGAATAAATATTTAAATTGCCTTATTAGAATCAGAGTGTGTAAAAGCAAAGCAAAACAACACCAATAACCCAAGAATACACAAATCTGCCATAGGAAATTGATAAAATGTGACCAGGCTACAAGGCACAAGGTTTCATAATTTCCAAAAGGCAACAGTTATGGATACCACATTCTCAGAGCACATTACTAAGAGATATCAATATTCGTGTCACAGATTTATCTAAATAGATTCACAATTCTTGGACCTTCTTCGCTAGAATCACTTTTATCTCTCCGGGCAGTAAACTTACTCCTAGGAATCCAATCAGAAATTTATCATCAACTTAAACAGCTCTGCCGTAGAGAATAAAACTCCAACTTCCTATTGTCCAACTACACACCCTATCCTTTGAGCTTCCTGGTAACCTTTGCTAATATTACCACTAATTTAGCCTCACAGAAACCCCATATCTGCCCTTTGGTGGCATTCCTTCTTCTTTTCTAGTTGGTTTTCTCTCTTACCCTTTCTTCTTTCCCTTTCCATGATGGACCTCAAAGTGTTTAGGAGGCTGAAATTCCATATACTGTGTTCCATATAGTATGATCTGAGGTGAAAAGCATGGTCCCTGGAGTTGAACTGCCTGAGATCAAATCCCAAAAGAAAAAAGAAAAATAATACAGTTGTTTTATAGTTCTCATTTCTTGTTCCAGATAGATAGATAGATTTTTTTTAACCTAGTTACCTCAGAATAATAATGCCAAGTGACTATATCTTTTTTGTATTAAATGGGTTCAGAACAATTTTCCTAATTATCTAGCACCTTTTAATCTAAAAGACAAACACAACACTTGATCTAAAATACCAGTATTACACTTTCCCTAAATACAGAAAACTATTTTTACTAAAAATTTGGCAAGCCCTTTCAAAACAGCATTTTCTGTTTTCATTTTTTGAGAAATTTCTGGCAACAAACATGTATAGAAATTTTAATGCAGCTGTAAGCTTTCAATATTTACTGTAAAAGTTTGTTTATAATTTTTTTGGAAGTGCTTGATCTTCTTAAATCTTAAAGCAGTTTTAAGCTGAATTATATTCTAGCCAAATAATGGAGTTTCCAGCTTGATTTTTCCTTAATATTTTTAGGACCTAACCTAGTGTCTTGCAACAGTTAGCATTCCATACATGTCTGGTCAATGACCAAACATACTTTAATAGAAATGATAAAAGGACATCTATTCTGACCACCAGGGCCTGTCTGGACCATGTCAAAAGCCTGTGGTATGTTGCTTCCTGCTGGCTATCTCAATTAGTTCCCACTTTTTCTACAGAACTTTTCTATAGAACTGTATCCTGTTTAATTTTAGATTCTAAGCCTCTCTTACCCCACCATACACAAAATAATTTTCAGTTTTTTAGTTCATGTCCATATATTTGAATGGTGTAGGCCCACAGGTTCGCCCGGAGCTGGGAGAGGGGAGAAGTAGCCCAGCTGGATCTTTACATGAAGTCATAAGGTAAATGTCCATAAACGTTCCTATCAGACTTTTAAAGCTGGAAGGAGCCTTTGAGATAACGAGTCCAACCCTCTCATTTTATAGATAAGGAAACCAAGGTCCAGAGACGGTATGTGACTTGCTCAATGTCACAGAGTTAACACAGGAAAAAGCTTTGGGAACTAAAGGCTTTGTGTTAAAAAAAAAAAAAAAAAAAAAAAGGCTGTATTTACTGTTATTGTTTTCCCTGAGATTCCAATCCACTGTTCCTTCTACTATACCATATTGCACCCCAGATACCATCCACTTGTGCTGTGTTTTTTATCTAAAAGAAACTGTAAAGTACACAACTAATCATATTACCCTTAATGTGTGGGCTGCCTGAGATCTCCAAGCTAAAGGAGTGGCTGTGCCATGCCTGGTATTGCCTCTAGTGGGGGGAGAAGTGCCAAAAATGGAGCCCAGAAGTTTGCTCAAGTGGGTTCTTTAAGGCAGAGAAACCAGGAGACAAAACAAGGAATGAGGAATTGTTTTGGTCACTTGGCCAAAGAAGGCAGAGGCCAAACCTCTCTAGAGATTTAATAGAGATTTAATCTAATAGAGATTCTCTAATTTAAAATTTTAATTTTTTCTATTAAAATAGAAATCTCTAATTTAATAGAGATTCATGCAATTACATGGATGGCTTGTGTGGTCTATACTGGAATATGTGTTATCTCTCTTATAACACTTAAGATACTATATTGTGTTTTGTTGGTTTTCTTTTCCACCATTCAGCTGTTGAACACAAGCAACTTTTCTTGTTCAGCTCTATTTCTCTAGTACCTAGCATAATGCCTGCAATAAAGTGGTGCTTATAAGGTTAATCAGTAAATCAGTGTAAAGAAGTAGCTGATAAAGATGGACAGAACTGGCCCTTTGAATACAGAAAAATTTGGACAAGTCTTTTGAGCCCTTTAGGTGTCAGCATTTTTATATTTGTTAGATTTTACGTGACTAGTTGACTCTGAGAACAAACCAAGAGTCCTATGACTGTGTCAAAAGCTGATAATAAAAATCAGTTGTGGATCCACCTTTCGCATCTATTCACAAAGAGTATAGATTCCTTCACTTAATATATCTATTCATCAAAAACGTGTATTGAATACAGGGATCATCAAAATGGTCCCTGCTTTTATAATTTAGGCATTGTTTCTAAAACCGTGGTCCATGGGCACTTGTATCAAAAAGAGAAGTAGGGCTTAATTAACATGTAGATTCCCAGAATATTGAGGGAGCAAGGCTCAGGAATCTTCACTTTTAAACAAGCACCGTCCCAGGTGATTTTTTTTCCCATTCCCAAATATTTATTGAGCATCTTTGATGGGTAAGGTCTTTGCTTAGACCAAAGGAATAATGAGTATTGATTATACCTCTGTAAGTATCTTAGTCTGTTTGGGCTGCTATAACAAAATACCATAGATTAGTTGGCTTATAAAAATGGAAATTTATTTCTGACAGTTTTAGAGTCTGGAAAGTCCAAGATCCAAGTGCTGGCAGAGTCAGGGTCTGCTTCCTCATAGAGAGCCATCTTCTCATTTGTGTCCTCAAATGGCAGAAAGGGCAAGCTAGCTTTCTGGGGTCTTGTCTATAAAAGGCACTAATCTCAATCATGAGAGCTCTGCCCTTATGACTTAATCACCTCCCAAAGATCCCATCACCTTGCAGATTAGGGTTTCAACATAGGAATCTTTGGGGCAGTAAACCCAAACATTCAGTCCATATCAACATGAGACAAAATCCAACTTCAAAATGAACATAATGAAACTTAGGTTAAATGTACAGATGTCAGAAAAGCTGAGAAGGGTGGAAGGAATTCAGGACAGACTCCAGTTTATGAAGAAAAGAAATAGTATCCTAAAGGTGGTTGGACAGAGGTTCTAGACATTTATAGATGCTGTTAGTGATCTCTCAGTGAAAATGGCCCAGAAAAGTTGCATAGAGTTCTTTACAACTTCTAGTATATACATCACCAGCTTCTACAGTCAACAGTATATCACCATAGTTACTTATCTCTCTGCCCCTCTCCCATGCTTTTTTCTTCTTTGCTAAAATATTTTAAAACAAATCTTTGACATTGTTTCATTTCACCTCTAAATATTTCAATATGTATCTCAAAAAAAAGTGGGGGGGATTTGATGTGGGTAGAACTTAGTGATGTGCTTCCAAAGCATAAGATATGAAAGGGGGCAACAGTAACTTTACAGCAGAGAAATTTAGCAAACAGGAAACACTGCCTTGGCCAAGTAATCAAGGTTAACATGATCAGTGATAAGTCTTATTGATAGAATGCACACCTGACAAGATATAATGAGAAAGGCACTAGTAAAATTTTAGTAAAGTGTGTTGTTTAGTTAATAGTAATGTACGGATATTCGTTCTTTAGTTGTGATAAAGGTATCAGAATAATATAAGATGTTCACAATAGGAGAAACTTGGTATGGGGTATATAGGAACTATGTACTATCTTTACAACTTTTTAGTAGATCTAAAACTATTGTAAAATTTTAAGTTTATTATAGAAAGGGGGAGGAGTATAGCAAATTGAATAACCTAGAAGAAATTGATAAATTCCTAGAAACATACAAGATTAATTCATGAAGAAGAAAATCTGAAGAGATCAATATGAGTAAGGAGATTGAGTCCCTAATCAAAAACCTCCCAACAAAGAAAAGTCCAGGGCCCAATTATTTCACTGGTGAATTCTACCAAACCTTTAAGGAAGAATTAATAGCAGTCCTTTTCAAACCCTTCCAAAAAACTGAGGGGAGAACACTCAAACTCATTTTACATCATTACTCTGATTCCAAAGCCAGATAAGGGCACCACTAGAAAAGAAAACTACAGACCAATATTCCTGACATATATAAATGCAAAAGTTCAGTTTGCTGGTATTAGCAAACCAAACTCAATGGCACATTGAAACAATCATACCATCATACCATGATCAAGTGAGATTTACCCCTGGAATGCAAAGATGGTTCAACATACCCAAATCAATAAATGTGATACACGGGACTTCCCTGGTGGCGCAGTGGATAAGACTCCACACTCCCAATGCAGGGGGCCCGGGTTAGATCCCTGTTCAGGGAACTAGATCCCACATGCATGCCGCAACTAAGGAGCTGGTGAGCTGCAACTACGGAGCCTGCCTGCCGCAACTAAGACCCGGCGCAACCAAATAAATAGTAAAAAATTTTTTTTAAATAAAAATAAAAAATAAAATAAATGTGATACACAACATTAACAAAATGAAGGATAAAAATCATATGATCATCTCAATAGATGAAGAAAAAGCACTTGACAAAATACAACATTTTTTGTGTATGTGTGTTACACAGGCCTCTCACTGTTGTGGCCTCTCCCGTCGCGGAGCACAGGCTCCGGACGCGCAGGCTCAGCGGCCATGGCTCACAGGCCCAGCCGCTCCACGGCATGTGGGATCTTCCCGGACCGGGGCACGAACCCGTGTCCCCTGCATCGGCAGGTGGACTCTCAACCACTGCGCCACCAGGGAAGCCCCAACATTCTTTTATGATAAAAACTCTCAACAAATTAGGTATAGAAGGAACATACGCCAACATAATAAATGCCAAATATGGCAAGCCCACAGTTAACATCATATTCAACAGTGAATATTTGAAAACTTTTCCTCTAAGATCAGGATCAGGACAAGTGTGCCCACTCTTACCACTCCTATTCAACATAGTACAGAGCAGTTAGGCAAGAAAAAGAAATAGAAGGCATCCAAATCTAAAAAGGAAGAAGCAAAATTGTCTCTGTTTGAAGATGATATAATCTTATATAGAGAAAATCCTAAGGACTCCACCAAAGAACGTGTTAGAACTAATCAACAAATTCAGTAAAATTGCAGGATACAAAAATTGTAGGATAAAAAATGAACATACAGAAATCAATTGTGTTTCTAGCACTGATACCTGAAAATATCTGAAAAAGAAATAAAATGACCTCATTTACAATAGCGTCAAAAACAAAAATACTTAGAAATAAGTTTAACCAAGGAGATGAAAGATCTGAATACTGAACACTATTGACTTTAATGAAAGAAATTGAAGAAGACACAACTAAATGGAAAGATATCCTGTGTTCATGCATCAGAAGAATTAATATTGGTAAAATGTCCATACTACTCAAAGTCATCTATAGGTTCATTGCAACCCCCATCAAAATTCCAATGACATTTTTTATAGAAAGTGAAAATAAAATCCTAAAATTTAAATGGAACAACAAAAGACCCTGAATAGCCAAAGCAGTCTTGAGAAAGAACAAAGCTGGAGGCATCACACTTCCTGATTTCAAACTACGTTACTAAGCTTTATTAATTAAAACGGTAGGTACTCTCATAAAAACAGGCACACAGACCTATGAAACAGAATCGAGAATGGGAAAATGATAGTCTTTTCAATAAGTGATGCTGGGAAAACTGGATATCACATGCAAAAGAATGAAATTGGACCCTATCCTATACTACTCACAAAAATTAACTCAAAATGAATTAAAGACTTAAACATAGGCCTGAAATCATAAAACTCCTAGGAAAAAAATATAGAGAAAAAGCTCCTTGGCGTTGATCTTGGCAATGATTTTTGGATATAACATCATAAGCACAAGCAAAAAGAGTGAAAATAAACAAATAGGACTACATCACACTAAAAAGCTTCTGCACAGCAAAGGAAATGATCAACAAAATGAAAAGCAACTTATGGAGTGGGAGAAAATATTTGCAAAATATCTATCTGATAAGGGGTTAATATCCAAAATACTGGGTTGGCGGAAAAGTTCATTTGGGTTTTTCCATGAGATGTTATGGAATGAACGAAATTTTTGGCCAACCCAATATATAAGAAACTCACGCAACTCAATAGCAAAAAACAAAACAAAACAAAAAATAACAATGTGATTAAAGGAAATGAAATTTCTGCACTTCTGTGTTCATTGCACAATAACCAAGATACAGAAACAACCTAAGTGTCCATCTTCAGATGAATGGATAAAGAAAAATGGAGTATCATTCAGCCATAAGAAAGAAGGGAATCCTGTCTTGTGACAACATGGATGGGCCTTGAGGGCATTATGCTAAGTGAAATATGTCAGATAGAGAAAGACGAACGCTATATGATCTCACGTATGTGTGGAATCTAAAAAAGGCAAACTCACAGAAACAGAGAGTAGAATGATGGTTGCCAGGGGCTACGGGGTGAGGAAATGGGGAGATGCTGGTCAAAGGGTACAAACTTCCAGTTATAAAATGAATAAGTTCTGGGGATCTAATGTACAAAATGGTGACTATAACAATACTGTGTTATATACTTGAAAGTTGTTAATAGAGTAAATCTTAAAGGTTCTCACCACACACACACAAAAAGGTAATTTTAAGAGATGACGGAGGTTTTAACTAACCTTTTGTGGTAGTCATTTCACAATATAAACTTATGTATCAAATCATCACATTGTATACTTTAAACTTACACAATGATATATATCTATTATATCACAATAAAGCTGGAAAATAATAAAATAGAAATTAATCAAAATAAAAAGTAAAATATGTAATTCCAATCTGTTGTGATTTTTCTCATTCTCATTTTAAATTTACAGTAACTTTTGGGAACAAACATCTGTTCCTTTCAATAAATACTTACAAAAATCTTAGTTTAAAAAAAAGGCAGGGGAAGAACAACAATGCCACTAATCACATCAGAAAGAAAACTTGTCTCAAACCAGGTCAGAGACAGACATATTTGCATAATGTAATTCATAGCCACCTTCTGCAAAAATACTTACATTCATGATAAAATTCTTAAGCACTTTTCTGATGGACTTTAATGAAATTAAAACTTGTTCTGGAAATAGTTACTGACCCATCCATCTGGCTGCTAGTTAAAGGTCCAGTGAACTTTAGTTTTTCTTTTTAATTTGTTCTGTATTGAATATATTATCAATCTCTTTTTCTATAAAATAAGAGTGAATCATTGAATGAACTAGGTAGGACCTTTTTCCTTGAATGGTGGCAACATTTTATGGTAATAAATTGTTTGAAAATTAATTCATTAATTGAAAATTAATTAAATTATTTGAAAAGTTTTCTTGAATAGCACCTAACAAAAATAACAGTCTCTAATATCATCTAATACCCAGTCATATTTGTATGATTTTCAGATGATTCTTAATCTCACTAATGTTTGGGAATCACGGGCCCCTGTTTGACAGACTGGAAGAGCTGATAACAACCTCTGGCTTTCTTTGTAAAAGAAACAGCAGAGTCCATGATCAAGGTATGACACTGGAGTCCACAGGTTCTGAACTTTTCTTACATTTTGGATGCTTTTGATAATTTGAAGCTATGGACCATCTCCCTAGAAAAATGCACATCTGCACACATCTAAAAATTTTCAGGGGAGTTCACACGGCTCTTGAGCTCATCCAAGGGGTCTCAGACCTGGTTAAGAACACATGCTTTAAATGTTGCCTACTGGTTTGTCACCCTGCTGCTCTCACTACAACAGGATGTGCACATTACTATATTTCCTTGCCAGAGGACACTGTGCTACTGTCAAGGCCTCCAAACTCGACTGACAATACAATCTGTAATCACATGATAGAGTAGAAAATGCCATCGATTTGGTAGCAGAAGACCTAGATTCTCCAAGTTGCTCTTTCAATACTTCGAGCGAATCACTTTAGGGAGACAAAGATAGGTCAAGTTTAAGCCTAGGAACTTATAGTGCAAGGAACTCTACAATATTATCATTTCCATTTTACAAATTGGGAACCGAGAATTAGAGAGTTAAATAATGCATCCAAAGAAATATTCAGCTTGTATCTATTTAGTCAGGTTTCAACATGAGGCTTGTCTGAATTTAAAACTCACATTTTTTTCCCAAATTACGCTGGTGGTCTTCAAACTGTGCATGAGAGAACCTCCTGGGTATGGTTGGCCCTAGCAGTGTGGGGTGAGGGATACCTTCGGCCCATTGGTTATATATATATGATTTCTTAATTAGAATTTGCTAGGCTGCCAAAATATTTGGAAACCACTTCATTTCACTCTACTGTTCAATCCCAAAATCTGTAAAAGAGGCATAATGTTAATATCTATTTTACTATGAGGGATAAGTAAGAAGATCCATGCGAAACTGCTGTGTAAACGTCTAGGCATTGTCCAGATGGGAAATATTAGTGCAATTACTCTACAACAATGAAGTAGAGAGTTTTTCTCCTTAAAAATATTTACTACAATCAACCTGCAACCTTGGTGGCATGTTTCATGCACCTGGAAAGCATGATAGCTTTCAAATGCTTTGGAGGCACTAGCTTAGATTTGAAATCTGTATGTAAAGGGTGATGTCTCTATACATTTTTGAATGTCTAATTATTAATACACTATTAACTGCATAATGAGATTTTAAACTACCATGAATACATCTTCTCAAATGTCTTTGAACTGACCTACATTCCATTTTAAATCTTTTTTAAAAGGTTATTTAGAATTTCTGAATACTTTCACATGATTGTGGGTTTATCATAATTTTAAAATATTATTATAACTTTCATTGGGACTGAACCTTAATATCTGGGATTTCGAGACTGGCCCTATCTGCTACTCATTTACCTGGTGACTTGGTGAAAACACGTCAGACCGCACTGTGATGGCTGTAACAGGAGAATGGCCTCCAGAAGTCTGTTGAAACATTTAAAGCCCAGGCATCCAAAATCAAAGGAGAAATCTACCACGTTATTGCTGAGCTAACTTGTGGGTAGAAGTCACATCTTCCATAAATGAGATATATATGCTCCCTTTTCCAAGATTTTTTTTTTTTTGGACACACGGTGACAAAAACAACTACAAAAAGAAAATTCCCCTTGTATGTTTTACACTTCAAAACGATTATCACTTTCATAACTGAGTCATCGAAACTTCCTGAGTCTTGCTTTTTTAAGTGAAAAGACCAATTGCTAACCTATTTTCTTTTCCACTTCACCATCTACCGCAAAATCAACAACTCAGAAATAGTCTTTGGTGAAACTGCAAAGTAGGCAAGGTTCTTTCTTCTATGACTTTCTTCTCCCTTCCTCTCCTTGTCTCCCACCTCGTGGAACTCCCAGCTCCTCCCAGGTATTCTGAGCCTGTGGACTTGTAGGACATTTTGCTCCCCAAGGCTACTCTTCCTTAAAGTATACAGAGCCAAAATTACCCTTTCCTTCCTTTTCTGACAATGCCAACCCCCATCTTTTACTGCTCCTTACCTCAACTGACTGCTGCAGTCTGCCCTTTCATTTATTTCTAATTCACTCCTGATTACATTCCGCAGCTTCTGGTCCCAGCGCTTTCCTGCCTTCCAGCCTCACCACACACAGTCACCTGGCAGTCTGTGGAGGAGGCAGCTGGCTTCCACCACTCACAATGTGTTCTATGTAAGTGAAGGCCCTGCACGGGGAACACAGTGTGAACGAAGCCCAGAGGTATGCAAAGTCATTGTCCCGGATGAGGCCATTCAAAGGAAAGCCCACAGCTGAACTCCAGTCCTCCTCAAGATTCACCTTTATCTTCATTTCTGCCTCCTCCTTGGCATCCTCCTTTCCTTGTAAAGCACACGATGCGGATTTAGATAGACCTGGGTTTGGATGGTGACACCGCCACTTCCTAGCTGTACAACCTTTGGAAAGTTACTTTAAATCTTCTAAGTATTCGTTGTTGGTTTTTTTTTAATTTATTTTATTGAAGTATACATAGAGTATATGTTGTGTTAATTTCTGCTGTACAGCAAAGTGATTCAGTTATACATATGTATACATTCTTTTTCATACTGTTTTCCATAATGGTTTATCACAAGATATTGAGTATAGTTCCCTGTGCTATATGGTAGGACCTTCTTGTTTATCCATTCTCTATATAACCATTTGCATCTGCTCACCCCAAACTCCCAACCCTTCCCTCCCCCACCCCTCTCCCCCTTGGCAACCACAAGTCTGTTCTCTATGTCTGTGAGTCTGTTTCTGTTTCATAGATAAGTTCATTTGTGTCATATTTTAGATTCCACATATAAGTGATATATGGTAATTGTCTTTCTCTTTTTAATTTACCTAAGTATTGATTTTTTGATTTAGAAAAATGGGATAATAATAACACTTACCTCTGGTGTTATCATGTGGACTAAATGAAATAATGTCTGTCTGAGTGCTGGCCCAGGGGCAGGCTTGGTAAAAGTTACTTGTTGATATATGTCTTAAGTATAAGGCCGAAGTTCCACCTGTTAAGTCCAGAACTGTTTAGAAATTATCTTTATATTCCCCTTAGTTCTCCACACTAATTTTAATTTTTCTCCATACTTCTTTGAACACATTTTATCATATTGATAGTTGGAATTC
This sequence comes from Phocoena phocoena, assembly GCF_963924675.1. Taxonomy (NCBI): domain Eukaryota; kingdom Metazoa; phylum Chordata; class Mammalia; order Artiodactyla; family Phocoenidae; genus Phocoena; species Phocoena phocoena. Next base: position 50,950,356 of record NC_089222.1, read on the forward strand.
AATTAAAGCAGTCCTTGATACCTTAAATGATCGAATTATTAACACAGATGATCTTGCTCTAAGGTTCTGTGCCCACTCTCTACTGTATTTCAGCCTTTGTATCTCTTATCCTATTCTCTTTTCACCCAGTATTCTTTATCAATAATAATAATAATAATAATTACCAATTACTAAATTTGTTTCGTGTCAGATACCTTATTAAGTTGCTCAGTTGAATCTCCACAGGAGTTTGGCATTATTATTTCCTCAGCTGAGGAAACTGAGGGCAGGAGCTTTCAAATAAAACGCCCAAGATTTCAAAACTCGTAGTGTTGGATCCAGGGACGCCTTATTCTAAAACCCATTCCCACCTCTTGCCCCAGGCAACCACTAACCTACTTTTTGTCTCTAGCCACAAATCTTTGTGCATGATACTGTGAATTTACCTATTCTGGACATTTCATATTAATGGAATCATACAGTATGTAGACCTTTGGTAACTGGCCTCTTTCACTTAGCATCACATTTTCAAGGTCTAGCCTTGTTGTAGCATGTATCAGTACCTCCTTACGTTTATGGCTGAATAATATTCCATTGTATAGATACGCTACATTTTGTTTATCCAATTATCGGATGATGGACATTAAGGTTGTTTCCATTTTGCCTATTATGAATAATGCTGCTGTGAACATTTGTGTAAAAAGCTTTCATGTGAGGATATGTTTTCAGTCCTCTTACTAGAAATGGAATTGCTGGGTGGCCATGTTGGAAGTGTAAGTTTAAGTTGAGAAACTGCCAACCTCTTTCCTAAAGTGGCTGTATCATTTAGCATTCCCACCAGCAATATATGAGGGTTCCAGTTTGCTCACATTCTTGTCAACACTTGTTATTGTCCATTTCTTTCATTATAGCCATCTTATACATTCCAAATTTAATATAACATTTAAAATATTAACTTGCAACTTGATGAAGGAGCCTGATCAGGGTCACACAAGTCTGAAATTAAACGCGCTTGGGATTGAAGTCTAAGCGAGACCCCTCTGGACGTCTGGGCTCTTAGCCTAGGGAAGGGTGGCGAAGCTTCTTCCTGACAGTCCTGTCACGTGAAACTGGAGAGTCATTTCCACATGCCATGACAGTTTCTCTGCAAGGTGTCTGTCACTTTTGAAAGTTGCATTACCTCTTCCAGGCCATCAGGACACCACTCAGGGAATAACTTAGGCACCACATAAAGCTAAGTGATGCATATCTGATTCACCCTTGTATCACACAGAACGGAACAGGGTCAGGCACATAGTAGGTGCTCAGTAAATATTTAGTTATGGAATAAATGGAGAATAGATCCAAAAATAAATAAATAATTAAAATATTAATTTGCTTTTCTGCACTAGCTGGAAACAAAAGCTTTGTCCTTGTTGTAGGTGTCTGTGTTTGCTTTTGTTTTTATTTATTTATTTATTTTAATTTATTTACTTATTTATTTTTGGCTGCATTGGGTCTTCATTGCTACACGTGGGCTTTCTCTAGTTGCGGCGAGCAGGGGCTACTCTTTGTTGTGGCGCAGGCTTCTCATTGCGGTGGCTTCTCTTGTTGCGGAGCACGGGCTCTAGGCATATGGGCTTCAGTAGTTGTGGCACGCGGGCTCAGTAGCTGTGGCTCGCAGGCTGTAGAACACAGGCTCAGTAGTTGTGGCTCACGGGCTTAGTTGCTCTGCAGCATGTGGGATCTTCCCTGACGAGGGATCGAACCCATGTCCCATGCATTGGCAGGCGGATTCTAACCACTGTGCCACCAGGGAAATCCTAGTTTTGTCTTTAAATGAAGAGATTTAAGTACAAAAGTAATATGTACAGACACTTGTGCTCTCTGAACCACACGCCCTCAGCCCACTCGACTTCAGGGCAACTGAGTTGGCCAGTTCCATGTACGTATTTCCTGTGCCCACCTTGAGTGTACACGCCTTGCAGGATCTGTTTTGAGCCTCAGGGCTTTTTCCACAGCCACAGAAGCTGCTGAGTCAGATCCTAGAGCCCAGAAGTGCAAGGGAGGGAGAGAGTAAGAGGGTGGAAACTTCAGTCCATAGGGCTGGAAGTTGATGGACAAACTCTCCAGCCTCCCGTGCCCTGATGGGACAATTCCAGGGCATGGTCTACTCGGTCCTTAGAAACGCTCAGCAGTAGTGAGCCACAGTTGCTCACAGCAGAAACCAACTCCTTAACAAGCATTTAATTGGCGTTTCTTCTTTCCTGACTCCCACACTTCTGCTTCCCAGGATCACCTCACAAATAAGCTCCTTGCTCACAAGTCCTCATCCCAGTCTCTGGTTTCAGAGAAGCCCAAATTAATCAAAATTGTATAAATGAAAAATGGCTAAAAGTCAGCATTAACTGGTTGAAAAGTTAGAAACTATTTGTTTTGAAGAGTCCCTTGTTATTTTTCCACTGTGGATCTAATGTTTTACTTTTTTTTCCCCCACACAAAAATTGTATTTATGGGGCTTCCCTCGTGGCGCAGTGGTTGAGAGTCCGCCTGCCCATGCGTGCCCCGGTCCGGGAGGATTGTGCCCCGGTCCGGGAGGATCCCACATGCCGTGGAGCGGCTGGGCCCGTGAGCCATGGCTGCTGGGCCTGTGCGTCCGGAGCCTGTGCTCCACAATAGGAGAGGCCACAACTGTGAGAGGCCCGCGTACTAAAAAAAAAAAAAAATTGTATTTATGAAGTAATAATAAAAGTTATTGTTTGAAGGTCAAAGACAATCTGCTTTAAATACCAGTTTTTTCCCACCAAGATAACATCATTTTGGCCAAAAAGCAAAGAAGACTGGAATTTTAACTAGCCCACTTAACCTTATTGTGGCTAAATACGTGCGGTGTTAGATTTGTTCAAAACAGTTCCCAAAATAGGATTATTACTACTGTATTCGTGATCAAATTGGCACATAGTACAGGGGTGGACTCCAGATGCTAGGAATTCCATGCTGGCAAGTAGTTCCCATGGAGGATTTTGCGGACTGGGGAGCGGGGCGCTGCCCATCCTTACATCCTAGCTGCCTTCAGAGCTTGTTGCAGCCCTGTCACTAGCTGCCCTTGCTTTGACTTGTGATATCCCAGTTTGACTTGCTGGCCGTGAGCCTTTCACAACTCCCCTGCCTATGTTATCTCAAGCCTGCACTCTTCCCACTTAACCCAGCCTTGGCAGCTCTGTTCAGCTGTATCTCCACACGTACTTGTTATCCCTTGATACTCCATTCTGTCCAAACTGCCATCTCTGCTAAGCTGAGAAATGACGAGACTGAGACAGGCTAGAACAGTGGCATGCACTTAGAAGCCCTGGGTGCCAGGCCCAGCTCTCCCCTCCCTAGCCCTGAGACACTGGACCACTCAGAATCTCTCTTTGAACTCTATTTCCTTTTTTTTTTTTTATAATTAAGATAATTTTTTAGAGCAGTTTTAGGCTTACAGGAAAATTGAGGAGAAAGTAGAGATTTCCTATATACCTTCTACCCTCACACATGCTAGCCTCTCCTATTATCAACATCCCCCATCAGAGTGGTACATTTATTACAACTGATGAATGTCCACTAACACATCATAATCACTCAAAGTCCATAGTTAACATTACAGGTCATCCTTGGTGTTGTCCACCCTATGGATTTGGACACATATATAATAATACATCCATCATTATGGTATCATACAGAGTAGTTTCACTGTCCTAGTATTTCATCTTAAATGTGGCGATAACGTGATTGATTGTGAATCCTCGCAGGGTCTGAGAAGATAAAAACTGCTTAACGAACAATAAGGCAAGGAAGTTCAGTGTAGTGTTGTTCTGAGAGTGAAAAATTAGAATCGGGCTTAATCTAAACATCTAAACACAGGAACCCAGTTAAATAAATTACGGTATAATCAACAGAATATTTGCATTCATTAAAAATTATGTTGCAGAATGGTTAAAGGTATCGGAAAATTAAGTGAAAAAAATTACAAACAATGTGTACGAGTAGAGGTTACCAAGCGCCGGGGAAAGGGAGGAATGGGAAGTCACTGTTGAATGTGTACAAAGTTTCTGTTTAGAATGATGAAAAGTTCTGGAAATGAACAGTAGTGATGGTTACGCTACATTGTAAATGTACTTAATGGCACTGAATTGTACACTTAGAAGTGGTTAAAATGGTAAATGTTATGTCATGTATATTTTACCACAATAAAAAAAAAATAAGGTAGCTGGAAAGTTGCAGGAAGTTCTTCGAAAGTCAAAAACAATTCTCATGCGAAGCTATGGTGGTTTCTTACAGTTTGCTACTGTTCTAATTATGAGGCGCATATAATTGGATGTTCCGTTAAATTATTTACTAAAATTTTCAGCACAAAGAAAAGTGTTTGGTTTAAAAATATATGCACGTACAGGATGACCCTATTCTTTAAATCTATCTTTATCTATGTCTATATATACTTATATCTCTATATATACACACTACATGCATACCTGCGTTTTCTAAATTTTCTGGGATGAGTATACATTGCTCCTACACCAAAACTTTGCTTACAAAAGAAGTATGAAGTATTGGGAATTCCCTGGAGGCCCAGTGGTTGGGACTCTGCGCTTTTACTGCCAAGGGCCCGGTTCGATCCCTGATAGGGGAACTAAGATCCCACAACCTGCATGGACTGGCCAAAATTTTTTTTTAAAGTATGGGGTATTATATAAACCATAAGGACCTTCTATTATTAATATAAAGGTTTTGGCCTATCATAGTGCAGAGTATGCAATAGTTGCCAACAGTTTCAAGACAGTGGTTGACTTTGATCTGTAGGCAGAGAAAATTGTATATGCAAAGTTTGAAAAGTGATAGACCAGATAGCTCATTTGAGGCACTTAAATAAAGTCATTATGTTTGCTATACTACAAAGCTACAGTAATCAAGACAGAATGGTAATGGCAAAATACAGAAATACAGATCAGTGGAACAGGATAGAAAGCCCAGAGATAAACCCACACACATATGGTCACCTTACCTTTGATAAAGGAGGCAATAGTATACAATGGAGAAAAGACAGCCTCTTCAATAAGTGGTGCTGGGAAAACTGGACAGCTACATGTAAAAGAATGAAATTAGAGCACTCCCTAACACTATACACAAAAATAAACTCAAAATGGATTAAAGACCTAAATGTAAGGCCAGACACTATAAAACTCTTAGAGGAAAACATAGGCAGAACACTCTATGACATAAATCACAGCAAGATCCTTTTTGACCCTCCTAGAGAAATGGAAATAAAAACAAAAATAAACAAATGGGACCTAATGAAACTTAAAAGCTTTTGCACAGCAAAGGAAACCATAAACGACGAAAAGACAACTCTCAGAATGGGAGAAAATATTTGCAAATGAAGCAACTGACAAAGGATTAAACTCCAAAATATACAGGCAGCTCATGCAGCTCAATATCAAAAAAACAAACAACCCAATCCAAAAATGGGCAGAAGACCTAAATAGACATTTCTCCAAAGAAGATATACAGATTGCCAACAAACACATGAAAGGATGCTCAACATCACTAATCATTAGAGAAATGCAAATCAAAACTACAATGAGGTATCACCTCACACCAGTTAGAATGGGCATCATCAGAAACTCTACAAACAACAAATGCTGGAGAGGGTGTGGAGAAAAGGGAACCCTCTTGCACTGTTTGTAGGAATGTAAATTGATACAGCCACTATGGAGAACAGTATGGAAGTTCCTTAAAAAACTAAAAATAGAGCTACCATATGACCCAGCAATCCCACTACTGGGCATATACCCTGAGAAAACCATAATTCAAAAAGATACAGGTACCACAATGTTCATTGCAGCTCTATTTACAATAGCCAGGACATGGAAGCAACCTAAGTGTCCGTCGACAGATGAATGGATAAAGAAGATGTGGCACATATATACAATGGAATATTACTCAGCCATAAAAAGAAACGAAGTTGAGTTATTTGTAGTGAGGTGGATGGACCTAGAGACTGTCATACAGAGTGAAGTAAGTCAGAAAGAGAAAAACAAATACAGTATGCTAACACATATGTATGGAATCTAAAAAAAACAAAAATGGTTCTAAAGAACCTAGGGGCAGGACAGGAATAAAGATGCAGACGTAGAGAATGGACTTGAGGACACGGGGAAGGGGAAGGGTAAACTGGGACGAAGTGAGATAGTATCACGGACATATATACACTACCAAATGTAAAATAGATAGCTAGTGGAAAGCAGCCACATAGCAAAAGGAGATCAGCTTGGTGCTTTGTGACCACCTAGAGGGGTGGGTTAGGGAGGGTGGGAGGGAGACGCAAGAGGGAGGGGATATGGGGATATATGTATATGTATAGCTGATTCACTTTGTTATACAGCAGAAACTAACACACCACTGTAAAGCAATTATACTCCAATAAAGATGTTAAAAATAAATAAATAAATAAAGTCATTATGTTTGGAGCACTAAGTCTATGAGTCGGAGGTGTTGAGAGCAAGGGGCTTGAGGTGATTCTGGAGAGGTAGACAGCTAACAAAGGGACAGGTGACCAAATTACGGTTTGGACTTTATCCTAAGGATACCAGAAAGCCATTAATGGGTTGTAAGCCAGTGATGTCATTAGATCTGCAGATTAGGAGGATTATGGTGATTGCATCCTGTCAAATGGACTAGAGAGAAACAAGAATGGAGACAGAGAGGTTGATTACAAGGCTGTTGGAGTCACACAGGCATGTGGATGGGGATGGTCACAGTGGGCGTCGAGTGTGTGAGCCTGAGACACTTCTAGAAAGTAGAATTCTTGTAGCACTTGGTATCAGTGGGATACTGAGAGTAAGACTGAGACCTATTTAGGTTGTCTCCTGGTTTTAGCCTTGGACAATCGAGAGGGTCTTGTGTCAGTCATTGAGATAGGAAGCAAGAAAGAGCTTGTTTGAGAGTGGGGAAAGTAACAAGTTGACCCTGGGACCTGATGAGTTTGAGGTGCTTGTGCAATTGGAAATGCAGGAAATGGAAAACTCAGAAGAAGGATCAGAAGTCAGCAGCACATGGAGGGCAACTGAAGCCATAAGAGTAGATAAGATCGCCCAAGGAAAAGAGGTAGAGAAGAGGTTTTCGCTTTCCTTGGAAGTGAAGGAGTGAGAATCTGATGAACTCTATGAATGTTTTTTACCAGAAATATCTTCAAAGAGTTTGGCTGTTAAGAGGATGAAAGTAATCAGGCTGTAGTTGAGGGCTGTCATGGGATCAAGAAAGAGTTCTTTGTCAGCTGAGAGAGACATGGGCATATTCAGATAAAGGAGAAGCAAAGGAGTGATTAAAGAAACAGGAGAGAGGAGGAATAAGGAGAAGACCAAGTCCCTGGAAAGGGACAAAGAGACTCCATAACAGAGCAAAAGGCATGGGTCTTAGGCAGAAGTAGAAAAAACTTTCTAAAGGCAGGAAACTAGGAGTAAAGACTAGAATAGAATGCACCTGAATTTGTGGGTTGCATGCCTGGAAGTTGAAGGCTTTCTTTTCAGATAACTTCTCTGGACTCAGTGAGTAAGAGGTGATGTCATCTATAATGAGAGTGTGCAGAGGTCTGAGGTCTGTGAAATGGTCACTGCAGAGCTTAGGGGAGACATCACAGGATTTCTAGGCTGTGGAAGCCCAGCTGAATATGGGGACCAGGATTTATAGTGGCATCAATCTGGATGATTTTTCTGCAGCAAATCACAGGATCCTTGGTGCAAGTGAGAGGAAGGTAACAGTTCAATTCTTTGAAGGCTATAGATTTGCCAAGAATTGAGAGTAAAGGATGGGGGGGAGGGCAAAGGAAATGAGGAGTCAAATAAGAATTAACCATAGGATGATGTACCAGTTGTCAAAGCTGTATAGAAAAAAAAGTGAGGTCAGGGAGGAAATGGTGGAAGGAGAAAATGCAAATATCTAGGGATCGAAAGTACCAAAGTGTACAGCCAGCCAATTCCTGTGGTCCGTGGTTCATTTTTTAAAAAGACTTTTATTTTCATTTTTGTTATTTTTTTTTAAGTCACCAAGTGTCTTAAAGCAACTGTGCTATAGTTTGATCATGAAAACTTGACCAGAACACTGAAGCTAAGAGAAGCCATTTGAAATCAAATTCCTTGCCCCAACCTAATAGCAAAGACAACTGTATAATCATTCATTTCTCGGATATAGGACCAGAATTAATCAGTAAATTATATTTTCCTTTCCCAGACTCAAATACCAATATTGCTTTGTACAAGTAGTCTGTGGACTGGGTATTAGATAGTATTGGAGCTTTCTAAACATTCTTATAAGTATAATGGTATAGTTATGTAGGTCAAGATTCTTAATTTTAGGAGATGCTTGCTAAAGTATATGGAAGTGAACTGCCAGCATATATGCAACTTATTTTCAAAAGGTTTTCCAAAAAATTGTGTAATAAAGCAAATATAGCAAAATGCTGTTTGATCTAAGTGATCCTTAATGGGGGAGGGAGAATGCTTTTACTTCCTAAGAAATGCTTGGCAATGTTTGGAGACATTTCTGGCTATCACAAGTTAGGGGTAATGGTGCTTACTGGCATCTAGTGGGTGGAAGCCAGGAATCCTGCTAAACAACCTACAATGCACAGGACAGCCTCTGACAACAAAAAATTATCTGTACGCAAATGTCCTAGTCTCGAGTCTGAGAAACCCTTTTCCAGGTAGTAGATATATGCATCAGTCCCCAACCTTTTTGGCACCAGGGACCGGTTTCGTGGAAGACAATTTTTCCACAGACGGGGGTGGGGTGGGGGTGGGAGTTGGGGGGAGACACGGGGCGGGGGTGAAAGGGGCCGGGGATGGTTCAGGCGGTAATGTGAGCGATGGGGAGCGATGGGGAGGGCAGATGAATCTTCGCTCACTCACCGCCACTCACCTCCTGCTGTGCGGCCTGGTTCCTAACAGACCGCAGACCAGTACTGGTCCGAGACCCGGGGGTTGGGGACCCCTGGTTATATGGATTATCATGGTGCAGGTGCTAATCTTTCAAATGTCCAAAATATTTTAGATTTTTATTTAAAGAAGTTTGAAATGAAAAATAATTGAGAAGAAAGGAAAATTGATCTTTTCTAAGGAGTCAACAATAAATTCTTTTTGATGATGGCAGAGCATAGTTTTGAGTGTGGTGATGTTCTTGGAAACCATGACATTTAGGTAGGTGGCTGGAAACCATTCTTCACCTTTCTTCAGTTAATCAATCAAAATAGAGCATTGTCTTTATTCAGTGTTTTGAGTTTTTGCAAAATGTTTTAAAAGAGAAAAAGGAAGCAAAATTGAGAAGAATAGACATTTGTAGGTCACTTACTATGACCCAGGCATCGTGCTGACACTTTTGGTACATAATCCTGTCTGGCTTGGAGTCCGCTGACACAGATGCAAGTTGTAGTTGTATCACGCAATGACTCGTTCATTTAATCGTTTATTTCTCCGTTCAACGAACATTTGTTAGATACTGACTGTGTTCCAGACACTATGCTAGGCCCTGGGGATACAGGAGTAAATAAAATATACTCCTTGATCTCAGAAAACAGTGTGAGGAGAAGGCCAGAGTTGGAGCTTGAGACAGGATTGGAGGGTGTTCCAGGCAGGTGGGACAGCAAGAGGTAAAGCCTAGAGGTAAGAGAGAGAGGGTGGGATGCCTTAGAGGGATTCTCTAACAGTGAGCATGCTTCACCATCGCCTGGAGGGCTTGTTAAAGCATACATTGCCAGGCTCCACCCTTACAATGTCTAATTCAGTGCATCTGGGTGGGCCCCAAGAGTTTCATTTCTAACAAGTGCCGAAGTGATGCTGCTGGTTCAGGAACTGCACTTTGAGAACCACTGCCTTGGAGAAACTGCAGGTGTTTTGAGTAGAGTTGGAGCTGAAGAAATGATCGGGGGTTAGAATAGTGACCGTGCTGAGGAGTTTGGATTACATTATGAAGCCAACATGGAACTACTGAAGAGTTTTAACCACTGGAGCACTTTAGTGCTCAGTCTCTCTTCTTAGCCCGTATATTAGAGGTCTGTTATAGGAATTAGCTGTTATAGGAATTGGCTCACAAAATCGTGGAAGCCAGGAAGTCCTGAGATCTGCTATCACTTGGAGAACCAGGGAAGCCAGTGGTGTAATTCAGTCTAAGTCTGAAGTCCTGAGAATCGGGGGGCCCATCTGAGTCTGATATAGAGACTCAGATGTCTCAATCTGAGTCTCAACACCTGAAAACCAGGAATACTGAGTCCAGGGGTAAGAGTAGATGGCTGAGGCGTCTCGAGCAAAGAGAAGGAATTCACCCTTCCTCTACCTTGTTCTATTCAGGACCTCAACAGATTGGATGATGCCTCCCTGCATTGGTGAGGACACTCTGTACTCAGTCTTTTGATTCAAATGCTAATCTCTTCTGAAGACAGGCTCATGGATATAACCAGAAATAATGTTTTACCAGCTCTCTGGGCATCCCTTACCCAGTGAGGTTCATGTGCAGAATTAACCATCACAGCCCATATTTCTTCACCTTTAATGTAGGAGACTGATAACTATCACACTATCTATTACTCAGGAGTCCTTTGAGAATAAACCGAGCACTATTATGTATATAAATTTAAAACATTGTATAATATCAGGGATAAGTATTATAATGAACTCATATTTGTCAATTATGCCTCAATAAAGCTGAAAAAAAAAAAACCCAACTCATTTAGAGCCAAATATATTGTCATTTTCCAGATAACAAAACTGAGAGGGCTTCCCTGGTGGCACAGTGGTTGAGAGTCTGCCTGCCGATGCAGGGGACACGGGTTTGTGCCCCGGTCCGGGAGGATCCCACATGCCGCGGAGCGGCTGGGCCCTGTGAGCCATGGCCGCTGAGCCTGCGCGTCCGGAGCCTGTGCTCCGCAACGGGAGAAGCCACAGCAGTGAGAGGCCCGCGCACCGCAAAAAAAAAAACCCAAAACACTGAGGTACAGCAGGCAGAAATTGTACCAGCTGAAGGCCCAGGCCTGACTCCTGCACACTCTCCACTGCACCACCCTGCCCCTCCCTGCCCCTCCAGTTCAGAGGAAGTGTCTCCCAGGGTCAAAAAATCCCTCCTCTCCCAGTCGTCATCCCGACTTCCTCTTGACCACTGAGTGAAGTAGAGGACAAAGCTGATTGTCCCAGTTTGGAATCTTAGAGAATGACTCACTAAGAAACTAAGTATGTAAACTAGTTGAGCAAGGGCAGCTGGTAAAAGTGAGATCAAAGGATCAGGCTCATGAACTCCTGTTCCGCCTACTAGACCATGCGTGAGTCAGCCTCGGGGATGACTCTGCTGAGGCTGGCGCAGTCAGCAGTGCAAACCCAAAGAACGCGGCAGCTTCATTCTGGGGAACCTCTGTCAAGGAAAGTAAAATCATTGGGAGAATTGGCATCTTTTGCATCTGCCTATTGTGAGCGGCAAGAAACTTTGCTTTTTTCACATTTGCATATCACTTTACAGGTTAGATTTGCTTTTACTTTCACCTTCTCATTTAATCCTCATGGGCAGTATTTCTGTCCCATTTTACAAATGAGGTGTTCAATAGCTTACTCAGGATGACACACCCTGTAGGTCCTTAGATTCCAAACCTGCACTGAACTCCACCAAATATTTATGTGAAAAAATTGTTTTCACCAAACATGGGGATTATATATGTATGTGTGTATGTGTGTGTGTTTTATATGATTTTATTTCCTCATTTTCTCTTGGCAATGCTACTTGTTTATTTCATCTTTTTTTTATTATTTGTCTTGATTTGTTTCCATTTAACCACCTATAACCTAATCAAAGAGGTTAGAAAGTATTTTTGGTGGAAATAATCCTTGAAATACTAGGTTTTAGAACAGTGGGAATTTGTGACTTGATGGAATGACTAAAAAATGTAGGTTCAATGGTGAAAACTCTGCTCAGTGAAAAGAACATTCAGTTGGCCACAGGATCTTATCTTGATTTTTTTTTTTCTTTTTAATCAAGGAAACAAATTTCTGGAGCTTCTTGAAACATTTTTCACAAATAACACACGTAGGGACTTCTATGAGGGTAGTCACAGTGCTAAAGTAACAGGAGAGGCATAATCAGCTCCCTCTATAGCCACAATAATTTGCCTCAGTAAACTATAAAGATCTCAAGGTCGGGTAGAGACCAGAGTTCAGATTCAGTAAGCCACAGAAGCAGCAACTGGAGAGACTCATACCAGTGACCACGGCCAGCAGTGAGAGAGGTCCATACCTCACTGATGCATTTTAAGCATTTCTTCCTCCCTTTCTGAATAACTTCTGGCATGCATGGAAGACCCCTGATGGTCCTCAATCTTTCCCCCCACAAAGATTATATATATTTGAACTTATGAAAACCTGGGCTTTACAGAGGGTCTGTGATTTTAAAATCCAGAATCAATTTTTTTTTTTTTTTTTTTTGCCAGGGGGCGTCATGTAGGATCTTAGTTCCCCGACAGGGGATCAAACTGGCACCCCCTGCAGTGGAAGCACGCAGTCTTAACTACTGGACCATCAGGGAAGTCCCCAGAATCCATTTGTTTTTTAAGAAAAGATTACTGTTCTGCTTGGAACCATAACACTTTGATGCTGAGACAGAGTGTATAGATCATCCAGATGAAGACTGGATAATTTGCCCAATCACCCAGCCAAGTGGGACCCTGGTTTCCTGACTTCCTGATTTGGTGCTCTCACTGTGGTTCTGAGAAAAATAAAAAAGACTCAAATAAGAAGAAAGCAAAATATTTAATGGCATGGTGGAAATGCTTACAATATATTGCTGTGTAAAGAAAGCACATACCGTGATATGCATCATGTGATTCTTTTGAGGGGAGAAAAAGAGAATGCCTGTGTGCTGGGTACAAAAAGGCTAGGGAGATGCTAGCAGGCCTGACATCTCTAGGTGGGGCAATTAGCAGGATTTGCTCCTTTCCTCCTTGAGTTTTTTTTTGTTTGTTTGTTTTGGGTATGTACTTTTTAGATTTTTATAATAATAAAATATTACTTTGATAATCAGAAAGAAATTAATGTTATAAATAAAGGATTAAAAGCATCCTAGGAAGGTCAGATAGGCCCATTTCAAGAGTATAGAGACAAATAACATTAGAACTCTCTTTTCTGAAGGGTAGGGAGTGAGAAGACTGTATCTATAGAAGTAGGTATTTGACCAGAACCATGCTACAGGATGGCAAGGGCAGATGGACAGGTGGATACCTAAGAGCCAGTGCATGGGCCACAAGACAACATTTAGGGTGAACGAAGCAGTGAGAACCTCCCATTACTGGAGAAAGTCAGCTCCCTTCCCACTTTCCATTGCTCTTAACATCTAAAGGATTGGGAAATACTAAGCTATGCACCTCTGAATTCACTTCACTGGAAGCCTGGAATATTCCTCCGGAACTGATTCTTTCTGAAGGAGGCTGATTCTTTACCACAGAATCTCTCATGGCTACTCCATTTCTTGTTTCTAGCTTGACTGTGTAGCTGTTACTCAAATCTGGCAAAGAGCAGGAAAAGGGAATAAAAATAAGTAGATGGATGGATGGATGAACTACCTTCATTGATAGAGCACCTCCTATTTACTTGCCAGATCCTGATTTATGTGCTGTATGACTTCTGAACTTTGGCATTGTTACATTATGGTTAACCTCAAGAGGAAGGAATTATTATTCCATTTCAGAGGTTGTAAAACAGGCTGGGACAGGTTGAGTTATCAAAGACAGCAGGAGTAGAACCCAGGCCTCTCTGACTCTAAGGCCCATGCCCCTTCCAAGGCCACTGCCTCCTTCTCTGTGCCCCGGGATGGTCCAGGCTTTCTCAGTGGACCCAGTAGACATCTATAGAAAAAAGAAGAGCACAGATTAGGAATCCGTTTCTGGATGCCCGCAAGCATGGACAACTATCTAAATGATCTCCAAATGGCCCATGGCTGACTCTCTCCCATCCTCATGTTGATTGCCCACACAACAGACATTGTTTGCCACAGTTGTTTTGTTTTGTTTTGCTTTTTAATATGCTGACCCTACTCAACTCATGGAGATAGAAATTCTCCTGCTTGGATAAGAAAAAATGGAACTCAGAATGAAGTCTGCCTCAGAAACAGGTGTAGGTAGAAGATAAATGATAGGGTGGGTTTTCTGAAAACTGAACCCAAAATGGCAGGGCCCTGTCTGTTGAACTTGATTTCCTTTTCTCATTTCCTTTCCGTTTCATGTCCCCATTTCACAAATGCTCATCTGTCTCCTGTAAACCGACTAATGTCAGTGACATAGAGAACCTCAAAGAACTTCCTCACAGCTCTTTTAAGGGGACCAACCCAAATGTGGTTTCTGTCTAGCTAACTACTAGGCTCTTGTTAAGTAAACAACCCAACTTTGATAACAGAGAGTTTGTGGCTGGGCTGGGGGTTGAGGTTACAGGGGAACAGGGCAGGCTTGAGGGAAATTTGAAGCAGGAGGTTTCGCTTCAAAAAAGGAAACGAAGTCTTGCTTCAAAAAAAGTTGTTCTCTGTTCCACCAGTTGGGATCCATCCCAAAACACTCTTCATGGACCACATGCTACACTCTGCTCTCTACACTTGCCCTGCCCTCTGCCCTTGGCCTTAGGTCATAGACCTACAGAGAATGATGTCATAACAATTCATTGCCCTATTTCCTACAGGAAGATCATTGAGAATAGGGCTCACTAAATCACACAAGAGAAATTCTTCCAAGTTCTCTGTTCAGCGAAAGCTGCCCTTTTACTAGTGACTGGTATGTCTTATCTTATTTATCATGTCACTGATTTACTTTCTTTGTGTTTGCTGCAAAGAAACTCACAACCAAATTTGGGATTCACTTCTAGTTGAGTGTTCTGGGCCTCATGTCATAGTTTGGAGCACCAACCTTACCTCTTTGTCATCTGCTTCCTCCTACAACTTCTTTTCTTATCCACTAAGTCTCTTCATTCAAATGATGCTTTAAAAAGGTGTTTTGGTCTTTGTAAGCTACTTTAAATTATTCTGAAACAAGTAGAAACAACTCTATACATTTGCCACATCACATTTTTAGGTGATCTGCCCAACCTGCAGTAACACTCCCCCATTTTCTTTAAGAACTGCCTGGGGGCTTCCCTGGTGGCACAGTGGTTGAGAGTCCGCCTGCTGATGCAGGGGATGCGGGTTCGTGCCCCGGTCCGGGAAGATCCCGCATGCCGCGGAGCGGCTGGGCCCGTGAGCCATGGCCGCTGAGCCTGCGCATCCGGAGCCTGTGCTCCGCAACGGGAGAGCCCACAACAGTGAGAGGCCCGCGTACTGCAAAAAAAAAATTATGCCCATGAAGAGGCTAGATGCAACCAGCCTCCAAGAACTCTCTCATGTGAACCTAGATAAAACCTATCAGATATTCTGCATATTACAGCTCCCTTTTGAATTCCTCGCTCAGCACCAATTTTCTCAGCTGACCTTTCTTGCCCTTTCTTTTTATTGTTTATCTACCTTTGAAAATAACAAAGAAATGGAGTGGGAAATGGAAAATCACTCTGTTGGAAAAACTCACCTTCCTAAATGTGAGTTTTCAATGCATTTAGAAATATTCTATAGAATTTCTGAGCACTCCCGGGTATCCCCACCAACTAACATAACTGACAAGGTTTCAAGTTGAAGAGAAAAAAATAACAGTAATATTTAACATTTATTGACTATTTCCGTGCCAGACAATTCTCCTAAGACCTTAGGTGTGATGTTTAATACTCGGAACAACCTTTCAGTAATTCTATCTTCTCTATTTTGCAGAAAAGAAAACTATAAATGAGTGTGCCCAAGGTCATGCAGGTCATTAGTGGTGGAAAATGGATCAGTACCCAGGCCGGTCCACTAGAATTTGAGATCTTTGTTTTTGATAGTTGCTTTATCTGTAGCCCTTCAAGCAGCACCAGACAGTTGAGGGACTCAATAGATATATGCTGAATGAATGAATGAATGAATGACTATCCGGCTTGCAGAAGTAAACCTCTAGCGGGTGGGTAGAAAGAGTCACAGAGCTAGTGGATGAGGCCCCTAAACCATGGATTCTGGGCTTGAGTTCCATCTGGCACAGAGGTGTCCTCTTTCAGAAATGAGTGGTGGAACAGAAATAGTATCCCAGGACCCAGAAGAACTTGCTGGGCGCTAATCATGGCTCTCCTGTTGTGTGATTTCAGGCCCATCATCCCCATGCCTTTCTGAGCTTCAGGTGTCTTTTTTGCAAAACCAGGCCCCTAAGAATACCTCTAAGTTATCTTCCAAATCTGTCATTCACAAGAATTTTACACTAGAGCAATTTATCTTCTGGAGGGACCACTCCAAGAAAAAACCTCAAATGGTATCAAGAGGTGTGGGAAGAGAAACATTCTCATTTTCCATTCCTTATTTGGTACCACCTCCTATGTCTCCTGAGATTCCCTGCTGGGATGCCATACTTTATGGGGATTTTCTTAAACTTTTTTTTCTTTTTTCCATTTTTCAACTTTTAATTTTGAAATAACTTTTGACTTGCAAAAAAAAAAAAGTGAGAAAAATAGCACAAAGAATTCCTGAATACCCATCACCTAGTTTACCCAAATGTTATCATTTTTCATGCCACAGTGAAATGATAAAAATCAGAAAGTTAACATCAGCAAAATACTATTATCTGATCCACAGTCCTTCAGTTCATCCATTGTCCCCATTAATGTTCTTTTTCTGGTCCAGAATCCAGTCCAGGTCCACATGCTGCATGTAGTTGTCTTGTTTTGTCTCCCTTAATATGGAACAGATTTTCAACATCTTTGTCTTCCATGACGTCGACACATTTGAAGAGTACTGCCCAGCTATTTTTTAGAATGTCTCTCAATTTGGGTGTTTCTGACCTTGATTGAATTCAGTCCATGCACTTTTAGCAAGAAAACCATAGAAGTGATTTCATTTCCTTCTGAGCGTGTCTCATTAGGAGCTACGTGGTGTCAATTTGTTGTCGCATTATCTGTGAGCTAACTTTGATTATTCTGTGTTTTTTCATGTTCCAGACATTTTATCTGAAAAACAAAGGGTAAAAACAGAACCTGCTTCACAGGGTTGTTGTAAGGATTAAATAGGGGGAAAATAGCATATAAAGCACTTAACTCCTGGGACATAGTAGGACTTGTAGTAGTAGTAGTAGTAGTACTTCATCATCCTTTTTCTTTTAAAAGCATATCAAGCAATTAGGAAATTGTTTAGATAAAAATGGGAATTGCTGATAGAGCTGGGTTTGGGGCATCTGCAGACACACATTCTGCCTTTGCATTTGCTGCTGCAGCTGTGCACCCCGAAGTCAGGAGAATTCCAGCAGGCCCAGAGGATCACGGCCCTCAATGTTTCTCTGTATGGGCGGCAAGTGTCACTTGAGCGTTTGGTTATTGTACAGTCAGTGGCAGGGGACGTGTCTATTCAGCCCTGGATCTGACCTACAAGATGTCAGGTCACCTTTTCAAGGCCATGAGATTTTAATAGAATTTGAAGTAAAGTTACTAGATATTCTATTTTTGCCTCTGTAAGGCATACAATTAATGTATAAATCTATATTTACAAGTAACATCTGCATAGTGTTTATTTAACTAACTGCACACTGGTTGACATGTAGGCATTCTGCAATATTTTTCTATTAGTCTGTGAATAGGCAGTTTGATGAATTATTTATTGGGCTAACACATCCTGGTGCTTTTTTTTTTTTTTTTGGAAGAACATTCTCTATGGGAAGTCCTGGCCTTGCTTAGTCAATTAACCTTCCCCTGTCCAAATCTCCTCCCTTGAGGAAGGAATAAATCTTCAAAATCCACAGCAACATTTTAGTGTGCAGAGGAAGGGTAACACCTGCTGGAGACCTTAATCCCCTACCCTTGTAATCTCCCTGAAGTCAGAGGTAGAAACTTATTCCCAAATCAGTTGCAGGGGGTGTGTTACACAAACATTCAGTTGCTATGCTTTTCTAGAAATGAGCTAAAGCCTCTGTAGCAAGGGGAGAGAGAGGTAGCAGACCTCTCTGGCTGCCAGATTCCGGCCTCATTTCCTTGAAGAAAACCAAGAGTGCTAGGGATGGGGCAGGGTGGGGCAGTTGAGAGCAAGAGCTGTTAACTCAGAAGGTGTTGCTCTGTGGCCCCTTTTCCCTTTGCCTTTGGCTCTCTCTGGTGCCATTTCCCCCACTGACCCCCTCCAACCCAAATGCTATGGAGGTAGTTCAAGTAAGGCATGATGGTAACGTGCGCTGGGGTAGCTGAGGAGGTGATGAGCAGTAGGGTCAGATTCAGAGGATTCTGTGAAGTCAGCGTAGGAAGGATCTGCTAAGAGATTGGTTGAGGGGTGTGAGTGGACAAAAGAGGTCAATGATAACTTAACATTTTTGGCCTGAGCAACTAGATGGGTACCGGTGCCATTTACTGAAGTAGGGAACCCAGAGAGAGGAGATGGGGGAACTTAAGAGCTGGTTTGGGACATTTTATGTTTGAGATGTCTATTATCTAGCTAAGGAGAGATTTAGATATTCAATTTGGAATTTAGAGGAGAGTATAATGAAAAGGACTTGAGATTTTATGGGGTACATTTGGAATTACAATCATATTATAAGACTTTGACAATACATTTAACCTCTCTGAGCTCTAGTTTCCATATTTGTGGATGGTAAATTATATTACCCATATTTCCGTTGCTTATTGCTTTGTAACAAATCACCCCAAAACATAGTGGTTTAAAACAACAATTATTTATTATTATTTTTTATTCTGTGGGGTGGGGCTCAGCTGGGTGGTTCTTTTTGTTTTGCTTGAATACCTTATACAGCTGCATTCAGGGAGCTTGGCTAGGGCTAGAATAATCTAAGATGACCTCTCAGGCTCCAGAGCCTCATTGCATGTGGCCTCTCGTCATTTAGTAGTTTAGCCTGAGCTTTTTAGGTTGCAACTAGATCTCAAGAGGACAAATCCAGTGTTTAAGCACTTATCCAGCCTCTGCTTATATCATGCTTGCCAGTGTCTCATTAGCCAAAGCAAGTCATATGGCCAAGCTCAGAGTCATCACAGAAAGAATACACAAGGGTGTGAATACTGGGAGGTGTGGCTAATCGGGGACCATGATGTAAGCGTCTACCACAGCTGATTTGACTGGGTTTTTGTGAAGATTAAATTGTCTGCCACGTGGTAGATACTCAATAAATATTAGCTGTTGGGCTTCCCTGGTGGCGCAGTGGTTGAGAGTCCGCCTGCCGATGCAGGGGACGGGTTTGTGCCCCGGTCCGGGAAGATCCCACATGCCGCGGAGAGGCTGGGCCCGTGAGCCATGGCCGCTGAACCTGTGCGTCCGGAGCCTGTGCTCCGCAACGGGAGAGGCCACAGCAGTGAGAGGCCCGCGTACCGCAAAAAAAAAAAAAAATTAGATGTTATTATTAAGATGTAACGACCTTAAAAATCAATCCCCATGACCATAAGGATTATGCCTATTTTACTTATAAATATGCAGGGGAAGAAAATCAACCTGCTTTCTTACCTCTTTATTATCATCTAGTTCTCTAGCAGAAGTAGTTCTGTAGTTTTTTTTTCCTTTGTGCTCAGTCGTGCTGCTTAATAGATGGTTTGTGATTATTTAAATCCAGCAAAGATGTAGTCTCATATTCTGATATTGAAAAAGTAAAAATTCTCCTATATTCTCACTAAAAATGGCTTTGAAATCAAAATGTAAAATCTGAATATTGATTAAGATTAATCATTAATTAATGATTAACATGAATCATTAACAAAAATCATTAATGATTCTTCCAAACATAAAAATTATTTGTTGATTTTAACCTAAGTTCATTATAAATCCTTGTTTCCAGCTATAATTCTCCTACTATTTCTTTGCTATTTGATATTTTTTTCCCCTATATCGGTCACATCAAGGTCACTATAAATATTTCAATAGTAAATGAAAAAATCACTCATGCTTTACCAATAGCTCTTCTCAACAAGCAAACAAGCAAACAAACAAAAAACCCACAAAGCAATACATTGTTTAGCAGGGACAATGAGATGTATAGATGCTGTTTATTTATTGTTTTTCCCATTCTGGGCACCAGAATCTTGACTGTAATTGTCATGTAAAGAATCCACCAGGCCAGATATCTCTCTATAGCAATGCCCAGAAGAGTTCTGAAACTTGGGACTTTTTAACAATGGCAAAATGATTTTTGAGAATGATTGTACTTAGACTATGAATACATACGTATACACACACACACATACACACACACGCACACACACGACATGTTGTGTACAACAACAAAAAATACTATGTAGGAGAGCTTTATCACTTTGTAGGGTGAGAATACTTAGCCAGTGGCATTTGGCATGATTTCTTTTCTTCTTACATTTTATGAGCTCTGTGGATTCTGTGTGGATTCTGGCCCTAAATCTCAGGCTTACTTGTACTGTGAGGCCACTTCTTGATACCTATGGCAGAACATTTCTGATCTATCCACTGATATTATTTGCAAGATATTATCTCCTTGCCATTCATGTGAGGCTCTGTTTCCCTGCCACTGGAGCTCTACCTGACCTTCTGCATCCTGTGTGTGTTTCTGCTTGTGTGGCCTTGGGAAAGATCATTTATTATCTTTCCTTTGACAAGAAAAATGACTTCCCGTTTGAGATCCAAACACAAAATGCTCCATCCATGGGCAGCAGCATGACTGTTACAACATGCCCTGTGTACCCCCTCTAAACACTTCTCATCAAAGCAGCACGGGGTGCTTTCGTTAAATCACAATGCTCACAATGTTGTCTGGGTAACAATAGTAGAAGGACACGACACAGATTAAATACAGATCATTTCAGAGTCCCAGAATTGACTTTTCCCTTCCTTACTGAATTTTTGGTGCCATTTCCATAAAAACCCATGGTTTATTTTATTCCTATGAACCAAATAACTTCCTTTCTTCACTCTATTTATAGAAATGCATTAGGAAATTACTTTCAGATTGAAACATCATTGGCCATGAAGACATATGGTTTCCTTTGTTTCATAATCACACAATCCTAGTAATTTATGCATTTTATGCATTTTCCTAAAGTGGAAGGACACGGATCAAAGTTTCACCTTATTATCATACAAAAATACATGAGACAGGATAATCTCAGTTATGCCATAGTAACAACTAACCCTGAATTTCAGTGATTTAATAAGGTATATTTCTCACTCATGCTACCTCCCAATGTGAGTCGGGTGGTGACCTCTGGTCAACAGGGTCACTCAAGGACCTCGACTGGCAGAGGCGTCATCTTGACTCATGCTTCCATGGTTATCCAGGCAGGGAAGAGGGGATGTGGCAAGTTTTGCACTGGTCCTTAACGCTCCTTGCCAGAAGTGACATGCCACATCACTCATATTTCACTGGCCAAAGCAAGTCATATGGCCAAAGCAAGCCTATCTTCAAAGGGGGAGAAATGAAAACCTATCCTGTTTCCAGTGGGAGAAGGACTGGACTGTGTGTGAACAACCCCAGGGACGGCCACAGCACTTAAGAAAAAATCAACCTCACCAGAAATCAAAGAAGTCTAAAATCTCTGAAGAAAGAGAGAAGGAAGAAAACACTCAGTGGTGTCAGAGTAGCAGTGATATATGGTCACTGTCTTACACTGATTACACGATAGTTCTGAAAGATTCTAGATAGATACTTTAAAATATCTATCAAAAGCCTCAAAGTCTATTCATAACCTTTGGAACTAAATTATGCTTTCAGAATCTAACTTTACGGGACTTCCCTGGTGACACAGTGGTTAAGAATCCGCCTGCCAATGCAGGGGACACAGGCTCAAGCCCTGGTCTGGGAAGATCTCACATGCCACCAAGCAGCTAAGCCTGTGCGCCACAACTACTGAGCCTGTGCTCTAGAGCCCGTGAGCCACAACTGCTGAGCCCCCGTGCTACAACTACTGAAGCCTGTGTGCCTAGAGCCCGTGCTCCACAACAAGAGAAGCCACCACAATGAGAAGACTGTGCACAGCAATGAAGAGTAACCCCTGCTCGCCGCAACTAGAGAAAGCCCTTGCGCAGCACCAAAGGCCCAAAACAGCCAAAAGTAAATAAATTAAAAAAAAAAAAAAAGGCAGTCTCTCTCTCAAAAAAAAAAAAAAGAATCTAACTTTAAAGAGTAAAATATGGAAACATCTAATTGTCTAACAAAGGGGAGCTGGTCAGTAAGTCTACTACTGTAGCACACACAACAGACCATTATGTAGCCACCCAAATTTATATTTTTGAAGAGTTTTTGAAGAATTTATATTTTGAAGAATTAGATTTTTGAAGAATTTTTTTAAAAGCTCAAGATATAATATTAAGTGAAAACTCTCAGGGTATGATATTTTTTTCAATCTGAACTCATTAAAAATTTAATAGTGGTTATGTCTGGTGGGTGGAATCAAGGTTTTTGTTTTTCATTTTTATACCATGCACACTTTCTAAAATAAATATGCAACTCTGAAAAAGAATAATATAGCTGAACTTAAAAAATACATAACACTTCTGTTTCATAGCTTTATTGAAGTGTAACTTACATACCTTAACATTCTCCCACTTGAACTGTGTAGTTATATGAGCTTTAGAAAATTTATAGTCATGTAACCATCACCACCATCAAAATGTAGAATACTTCCAAAGCCCCCAGAAGTTTCCTCATGTCCCCTTATGGTCTATCCCTGCCACCCCCCTCCCCGACCCCTAACTCCTCAATCTATTTTCTGCCAGTTAGTTTTGCTTTTGCTAGAGATTTCATATGAATGGAAGTATACGGTCTTTTATGTCTGTCTTCTTTCATTTCTTTCTGAGATGCATTCATATAGTTACATGTATCAGTAGTTCGTTCCTTTTTATTCCCAAGTAATATTCTACTGCATGGAAACACAGTATTTTACTTATTCATTCATCAGATGATGAACATTTGAATTGTTTCCAGGCTTTGGCTCTTATGAATAATTCTACTGTGAACATCTACATGCAAATCTTTGTGTGTACATATACTTTTAGTTTGCTCAGGTAGATACCTAGAAGTGGAATTGCTGGTTCATATATGAAATGTAAGTTTAGTTTTTAAGAAACTACCAACCTGTTTTCTCAAGTGGCTATAACACTTTGCATCCCTATGAGCAATGTAAGGGCATTCTATTTTCCCCACGTTCTTACCAAAACTTCATATTGTCAGTCTTTTTAATTTTAGCTACTCTAGTGGGTGAAAAATACATAGCCCTTGGACAATTCACTCACAGGCATTTAGCTGACAGGTAGCATGGTTGTAAGCTCCACTCACACAGTAGCTGAAAGCTGGGGTTTTGAGTTTCCATAATCACAGACTCTAGAATTCTAATCAAAGGTAAGGTAAGTCTTCATCATCTACCAAAAGCTTCATCTCCTTGTTACTATAAACTTAGGCTGAGTAAGTGTCTTACAATAACACAACATACGCAACTCAACTTACATAAAAACTGACTAGAATAGATTATTTGTGCCTCTTGAAAAATGTGTGATTGGGAGTAGGGGATAGGGTTGGAATTATGTTGTGAAATTTTCTCTTTTGCATTAAAGCTAATTAAGGAACAGTCATACCATTGAATTTTTCTTTTCGTTTCTTTTTTCTTTCTTTTTTTTTTTTTTTTTTTGTTTGACAAAAAGTGTGGGCTGAGTTTATGATGATTTCTTGATAACTACCAGGACAGGAAGGAACTACAATTCTTCTGGAGCTCTTTGGCCTGAGATGAGCCTAGGGAAATGGGATACTTAAGAAAGGTGAAGGAGAAAAATTCAAGGGAAACTCTATGCGTAAAGGTTCATGTTATTTATGGGGAGTTGTGTTCTGCTATTGCTGACGAACATCGTGCTACAATAAAATTTTTCTAGGTTCAAATTTAGGTCCTCCACTTATCAGCTGTGTGACCTCAGATGAATCATTTAATATCTCTGGTTTCCTCACCTGTAAAACAAGTATAATAGTATCTGACCAACCTATTGCATGACAACCTGGAATACAAACAGTGCTTGAGAACCATATTTGTACTGTGCTTTGTATTACTTGGACATAGTAGGTTTGTACTTTCATTTCATCTTTTATCTGATGTGATCACCAAATAACCCAGCAAGTTAGGAAAGAGTAGTTATTATCTCCATTTACAGATGACTAGACTGTGACTTAGTGAGTTTTGAAATCACACAGTGAATTTGTTACAAAAGAAAGACTTTGGGTTCCCCAGCCAATAAATTATTATTTGGGGTTATAATTCTTATGTTATATGTTGTGCTATAATTCTTAATGTTAATTGATATACAGCCACACTCCTTTATGTATTGTCTGTGGCTGCTTCTGTGCTAAAGGGCAGAGCTGAGTCATTGTAAAGGGACCATATGGCCTGCAAAGCCTGCAGTATTTACTTTGTGACCACCTAGAGGGGTGGGATAGGGAGGGTGGGAGGGAGGGAGATGCAAGAGGGAAGAGATATGGGAACATATGTATATGTATAACTGATTCATTTTGTTATAAAGCAGAAATTAACACACCATTGTAAAGCAATTATACTCCAATAAAGGTGTTAAAAAAAATGTTTGCTAACCCTTGCTTGAAGTGCTTTTTGTATATATGAACTCACTTAATCCTCCTAACAGTCCTATGAGGCAGATTGTTTTAGTGATCCCATTTTGCAGTTGAGGAAACTGAGGCATACGAAGGTTGAGTAACTAGATCAAGGTCAAAGAGTGAGTAGAGGGAGCAGATCAGGGAGTCTGGATTCAAAGACAATAATCTTAATCTCTTTTCATTACTGGCCTCTTTTACTCCTGTTGCTGTATTTCATTCACTCAACAAATATTCATTGGGCAACTTTTTCTTTTTCTTTTTTTTGGCGATACGCGGGCCTCTCACTGCTGTGGCCTCTCCCGTTGCGGAGCACAGGCTCCGGACGCGCAGGCTCAGCGGCCATGGCTCACGGGCCCAGCTGCTCCGCGGCATGTGAGATCTTCCCGGACCGGGGCACGAACCCGTGTCCCCTGCATCGGCAGGCGGACCCTCAACCACTGTGCCACCAGGGAAGCCCTGGGCAACTATTAAGTGCCAGGCACCATTCTAGGGTTTGGGGAGAGCATACTGTAAGCTCTCATGGGGCACACAGTCCAGAGAGGGTGAAAGACAATGAACAAGTAACATATAAACCAGCAAGATTGTTTCAGAGAGTGATGAAGCCTGTGAAGAAAGTAGGCCAGAGTGACCTGGACAGGGAAGTGCAGGGAGTGGGGCGGAGAGAGAGAAGTGGCCAGAAATTGTCTGCTTATGTTGAACGTATTTTGCCTTCAATCTCCCCAAGGCAAGGCCCTCACTTATTCTCAGTGTCTCCAGCCCCTGGCACAGAGCAGGCGCTCAGAGCCCCCGTGCGTCCATGGGAGTGATCATTCCTCCACCCGCCTTCCCACTGGCCTTTGCCTGTCCCTTCATCTGGCTTCACCTCCAACATGCTCACGTGGCTCCTTCTTCCACACAGAATTATGAGCCTCCAACAGTCATGATCTCTGACTCCCAAGTCCCACACACTTAGTCCAGAGACCTGTGCAGAGATGGCCCTCAAGAATAATTTTTAAATAAAATTTACCATCAACCATCGACTTGGAGTCTTTCAAAAGTAGCCGTGTGAGTTGAAACTCTAGTTAACGTTACATGTGGTCCACAGTTTTCTCTCCCTTACTGGAGGTAATGGGGAAGGAGCCATGGTCATTTGTTCCAACAGGCCAGGCACTGGTCCGCTGTGTGTCTCTGTGCGGGGCCGGTGGCACTCCCACGATGCTGCTCCCTTCATCTGGCCCTGAGCCCTGGTGAGTTCAGCCCACTCATGGGGGTTTGGATTCCAATCTTAGGATACAGGAGGTGAGGAGGATGGAATGATCCAAGTCTCTGTAGGTAATATCCATATAAGGGGATACCCTAGTGGCTGCCGAAAGGTCCATTATAGATTGAGACCATAAACTCACAGGAAACACAGCTTTCCAGGAATGATTTATGTCAAAATTCCACAGGTGTGCCAAACTAACCCTTTGCAAGCGTGAGCAAACCCAGAGCCCCTGTGACGTAGGATGGAAAGAATGATCAAATGCCTGACATGGACATTTCCAGGCCTGGCTTCTGGCCTGACCTTGTGTGACCTTTGCAATTGTCCCAGGCAGGCTGACTTCACGACACCTGTCTTCTGCAGCAACTGTCAAGGCCAGCCCCACCTGGCCCCTCTCAGCGGGAAGCCGGCTCTGGCTGACCCTGCCTGCTGTCACCCTGCTTCCGCGCACGTTCGCCTTGATGATTTTCCTTTTGCCTCTCTCTCCTTTGCTGCTACCTCATGATGACGTGACTCCTTTGTTACCCTTGTTTCCTCCTATGACTACGAATTTCACATGTCTGAAAATGTCCTGTTGCCTAAAAGTATTTTGTTCTGGATATGAAATTTTTTCCAGGAAAGGCTGGGAACGAATCCTGGAGACAAGAATAAAAAGCTATTTGTATGTGTATTAGTTTGCCAGGACTGCCATAACAAATTGCCACAAATTGGGCAGCTTAAAGAAACAGAAATGTATCCTCTCACAGTTCTGGAGGCTAGACGTCTGAAATTAAGGTTTTGGCTCTAGGCTCTAGGGGAGAATCCTTCCTTGTCTTTTCCAGCTTCTGGTAGCTGCCAGCAATCCTTGGCATTCTTTGGCTTCCAGGTACATCAGTCCAATTTCTATCTCTGCAGTCACATGGACTTCTTCCCTGTGTGTGTCTCTGCGTCCAAATCTCCCTCTCCTTTCCCTTACAAAGACACCAGTCACTGGATTTAGGGCCCATCTTAATCCAGTATGACCTTGTCGTAACTTGATTACATCTGCAAAGACCCCATTTCCAAATAAGGTCACATTCTCAGGCGCCAGGGGTTAAGACTTGGATCGATCTTTTGGGGGGTGCATAATGGAACCCCATGCAGTATGTATTAGCTGTACTTAGTAATGGGAGTTCACGCTTGGTCCACATCATGCTGTCATCTGACATATGGATTGCGCTTTAAAAGCCCACCTCCAGATGAGGAAGGGAAAATGGCTCTGCTGAGATGGCAGGAACCCTAAAAGCTAGAGTGGTCTCATGACACCTTCGTGCCAGCTGCAGATAAATCGAATTAGTTTGCTCCATATGTCTCCTTCTGCACATTTTAGAGAGAACTCCACCTTGCCAGAATTTGGGGCTGTCTCTTTCTCCAACTTGCCTTTCTCATCTTTTACTTCTTGAGCATCCGCTATGTCGCTGATCCTATGTAGGTACTTTCTTCCCTGAAAACTCTGAGGTAGAGCCTCTTAATGCCACTTTACATGTGATAAATCTGAGGCTTAGGAAGGCTAAGCAAGTAACCTGCCCACGAAAACACAACGGGCAAGTGACACAGGTGAGCGCTGTGTTTGGCTCCAATATTCATTCATATATTCATTTGACTAATAATCATTAAGCACCACTTAAGTGTTAGACCTTAGTGATAAAACAGGGAGTCAGACAGCCACGGTTCTGAGTTCACATTGTCGAAGTGGAACTCTACAGGGTGCATAGGAATTAATGACAGCAAAGTGGGGAGAAGAACCTCCCAGGATTCCTCTTAAGAGAGCTAAACTGTCTGAAATGCTGCCCTTTTTAGCATGAGTGATGGGACCTATTCTGTCATATTGGTACACCTTAAAAACCATTGGAAGGAGTTTATCCTTAGAGGGGAAGGACTTTGTCATTTAAGATGGCTTAGGATTTAAGTCTACTCACGTCCCAGTGACCCAGCATCTACCACTCTGTTGCCAGCCTTTCTTTGGTTGAGTTCCCAACACTGCAGAACAGATAGGGCAAAGCCCCAAGTTAGTTCAAGATCTATACAAGGGACGTGTGAAGAATACTTAAAGTTCAAAAGAGAACGTGGTTGGGCTTTGAAAATAACCAATAGGCTCTACCACCAGGTTTAGTATTTATGTCCCACAAATATAAGAGATTGTTACTTGCATTCATTTGATGTCCAAAATACTTCCAAAGGAGAGGAAGGAGTAGCTAAAAATTAGCCTGGGCTGGCAAACATGTTGCATGTTGTTGAGAATGTTGTAATCTTTACTCGTGTGGTGGTCTCAGTAAACTTGGGCTGGCTCCTGGTTTGGCATTTGGAATGGGTCTAGATGCCACCTTAGAGAGCACTAGGCCAAGGAGAAATGATGGGGAGACCTAGAGGGAGAGCCTGCTGCTTTACGGGCTTTTCTCATAGCTGCAATACACAGGCCACTGCTGAATGATGAGCACCCAGGGCCTAAAATGAGCTCCCCTAACCTCCCACATCGGTTGAGGTCTCTTCTGATGGTGTCATTTCCTACCTCAAAAACTTTCTTTAAATTAATTGATTAATTAATGGCTGCTTTGGGTCATCGCTGCTGCACGCAGGCTTTCTCCAGTTGCGGCGAGCGGGGGCTGCTCTTTGCTGCGGTGCACGGGCTTCTCACTGCGGTGGGCTCTTGTGTTGCGGAGCATGGGCTCTAGGCGCGCGGGCTCAGTAGTTGTGACGTGTGGGCTCAGTAGTTGTGGCTCACGGGATCTAGAGCGCAGGCTCAGTAGTTGTGGTGCACGGGCTTAGTTTCTCCGCGGCATGTGGGATCTTCCCGGACCAGTGCTTGAACCCGTGTCCCCTGAATTGGCAGGTGGATTCTTAACCACTGCACCACCAGGGAAGTCCCTCCCCACAATTTTAAATCAGCAAAGCCTAGGAATATGTGTGGCACAGAAATCTAACTTTCTTAACAAGGAGGAGCTAAAGGGAAAAACATACCACTAGGAAATGATAGCATGTCCTTAATGACAGCAAGGTGGGTGAGACTAGGAACAGTTGTACTTTAACATAGTCTTGTAGACAATTATTCTGTCTCCACTTGGTATGATCTGATTTGTCTTTCTAGTCTATGAGGTTATTTTCAGTGGTCCATAACAAAATGAGAAAAATAAACTAGTAAGTTTGTAAAAACAGTGATTAAAATGAATTTTAAAAACTGCCTTTTAGTCTAGTATCTGGAGCTGGCCTTTCTTTAATGAAATCATTGTGATAGAAAGTGGCTTTTTAATGTTCTTATTTGGCAAAATAGAAAGTTGGCAAACATATGTAAGTCCACCATTAAAAAAAATTTTTTTTTACTAGTTCATAAAATCCTCAAGTATGGGAATCAAGTTTGTTAAGAGTTAAAAACAAATAAAGGCTTCTGGTTGAGGGAAGAGGAAAAAGAGAAGGAGAAGATAGATGTCCTAAACTCTTGCAAAACATTTCCAAAAGCTGTTCTTACTCTTTGCCCCGTTCCCAATCTGGAGTTCAGGACCCTATGGACTTTCAAAGGTACTCTAATGAGGTTACGTTGAACTACTGGCAAAATTTCAAAAAGTCTAAAGAAAACTATCATTTGCCCACAGTTAGTCTGTATAGGCTAGACAGCAAATTTCTCTGCTTGTGGCTAAACAGGTAAAAGGTCAATATAGTAATAAGGATTATCTCATGCTGATCAGAAGCACTGATCATTAAGAAAACACATGAAAGTTATTGATGAAAATGTTTTATTTGATGACAGTTTCTCAAAAAGTTAAATATAGAGTTACCATGTGACCCAGAAATTCCACTCCTAGGCACGTATATACCCAAGAGAACTGTAAAACATACAGCCATAGAAAAACTTGTATATGAATGTTTATAATAGCCCCAAAATGGAAACAACACAATGTCCATCAATTGACGAATGGATAAACAGAATGTGGATACCCATGCCATGGCATATTACTTGGCAATAAAAAAGAACAAAGTACTGACAGAGGCTGCAACATAAATGAACCTTGAAAACATCATGCAAAGTGAAAGAAGCCAGAGAAAGACCACATAGTGTATGATTCCACTTATATACAATGTCCAGAAAAGGCAAATCTATAGAGACAGAAAGCAGATTAGTGGTTGCCAGAAACTGGGGAGAGAAGAATGGGGAGTGACCACTAATGGGTTTCATTTTGGTGTGATAAAAATGCTAAGGCATTAGATAGTGGTGATGGTTGTAACTTGTGAATATACTAAAAAAAACACTGAACTGGACATGTTAAAAAACAGAAAAAAAACTTTAAAAAGTTATTTTTGTTTCATGAGTAGTATTATTTAACACATATGAGAGAAAAAGGGTAAACATGAATCCTTGGAGTGATGTTTGGGAAACACTGCTATACACAGATTAATCTATATTAGGAGTCAGCTGTCTGTATCCTGAATTTATTCATATCCAAACAAACAAAGTGACATTCACATTACTTCTTACGGTTCAGAGGTTCACTCCCCCATCCTATGTAACACCCTTAGTGCCCAAACAGCCCTCTCTGTGCCAAACTACAAGGAGTTCCAGGAAGAAAGGAGAAAGTGGTCAAATCCCCTTTGTCTCTCTTTGCCATGCTTGGAGAAAGCGCAAATTGGCCTGTGGAGAAGACCCAGAGAGAGAAGAGATGCCTAGCCAGTCCCCAGATGCTTCAGCTACCCCAGATAAGGGGACAGACATGAGTGACGAAGCCATCATGATGGCCAGCACAACTGAGTTAGCAGATGTCGCCAGCCCCAGTCACTTCCAACAGTGACTGCATGAAATCCCAAAAGACAGCCGCTCAGCTGAGCTCCGTTATCCCACAGAACCAAGAAGGATAATAAGGAATTATTGTTTCAAGTCACTGACTTTTGGGGTGGTTTGTTAAATAGCAATAAGTAGAATGCATGAAGGTGATAACCATACTTACCGCATAGAAATGGTATGAAGATTGTGAGATAATGTATTTAAACGCCTACAGTAAGCAATCAGTTAACTGCAAATTGTTATTGTCATTGTTACATTTAATTCTAGGCCTCTCTGAGGTCCTTATTTAAGGTAGCTAACTCATACATATGTTCCACAGATGTACATTCTGCAGCTTTGAGAACAGAGAGTAATTTGCCCCATGGAAGGCAAATGTACATCAGCCAAAAGCCCTAAGGAGTTCTAGACTCCCTGCTCTTTGCTATGTGTCTTTTTCTCTATTTTTTATATCTGGTTTTGTTGGGCTGGTTTCTGCTCCCTCCAGTTCCAGCCTGTGACTAAGATCTTATCTGCCTACTTTTGGGTATTACTTTGATCCACCAATACAAACCACTTAAGATTAATCACCATACACAGCTGTGCTAGTTGTCTGTTGCATAAACTCTTTCACTCAGTCTTGCTCTCTTTCCAAAGTGGAAAAAAATTAAAAAAAAAATACTTTGGTGTTACCAAAGATATTTATTAATCAATGTACCAGAAGGTCTTGTTCTGTAGTATTTGAACCCTAATGCAATCTAAGCAGGTGTGCTCCCATGCTTTTTTTTTTTTTTTTTTTTTTTTTTTGCGGTACACAGGCCTCTCACTGTTGTGGCCTCTCCCGCTGCAGAGCACAGGCTCCGGACGCGCAAGCTCAGCGGCCATGGCTCACGGGCCCAGCCGCTCCGCGGCATGTGGGATCTTTCCGGACCGGGGCACGAACCCGTGTCCCCTGCATCGGCAGGCGGACTCCCAACCACTGCGCCACCAGGGAAGCCCTCCCATGCTTTTAAACTCACGCAAATACATAATCATAAATTTGCCCAGGTTTGGTCTTCCACACTCATCCAATGTGATCGAGGAGTGAAAGGGCATCAAGACTCACAAATTTGATGGTGATGAGGCTGGGCCTAGATGAACTAATGGAGCATGTATCAATATTTTCTTTAAGGACCCCAAATGAATCGTCATGTGACCTGGCTTTGATAGTCATATCTGATACTTCTGTGGTTGTTTCTCCTTTCAAAGGGCTTCCCCACTTGAGTCTCAAACCTTTCCTCGAAGGAATTAGAACTGGAATTTTCATTCTTATTTCACAGATGAGGAAACTGAGGTTCAGAGAGATTAAACAATCTCCCAGCTCACAGTCTAAGACTGTTTCCGTGATAATAAAGTAACTTTTGTTAGGCCAGCAAGGAAGTTCCAACTCAGTAAGAGAGAAATAGAAATTCATGAATGTCAAGATGGAGTAAGACTTTTTCTTAAGTTATTACACAGGGATTTTTATTGTGTTTTTGTACTATGGGTGTACGATTCTTTATCTACAATCTCTGGGGTTGTACGTGCTTTAATATTTAGAGTTATTTCAGATACACACACACAGACACATTCAGGGAATACCGTTAATTAAACATATTAATTTTTTGCAGCACAGTGTGTAAATATTCATATTAAAATGAGATAAAGATTATAAATAGCTTTATTCCAGTTCATATCAATCAGATTTTACCACCAAGTGAGCTTGCTAAAGATTTGTAAACAAAACAAAAACTTGTTTTCCAGAGCTTTTTAGATTTCAGGATTGTGGAAAATGGATTGCGAAATTGTGTACAGACTATGAAGATGATCACTTGCTCGTGATTTCTGCTGTCGGGAGTGTCACTCGCTGGCCAGGTGGGATGTTCTCAAGCTTTCTGCAGGAAGGCTGACTAGAACAAACAGTTTGCACCTGCTTGTCTGTCTTCTGTAGCTGGCACTCTCTCAAAGAAGGGCCTTGGCTGAGTTTGAAGTATAGTTCCAGGCTTTGGGGAGACAAGCCAGTGAACTCAGCTAATAAACTCTTTTATCCAAAATCTCTAAGGGCGAGAGGAGAAAGGAAAAAGAAATTAAGATGGAATAGCAGCCGGCTTTCAACTCTATAAGAGCTGCTCATGTGATGAAGCCAGAGGCATCTCATCAAGAAAGTCCAAATTTGATGAAGCAATTTTATTCTGGAAGCCTTAGATGAGTCAGACCTGCAAGGAACCCATTATAAAGTCATCAAGATGGTTTGATAGAAGTGGGATCCATGCATTAATATTAATGGCAGTAATAATTATGATACCACTCCTCCTTTCAGTCCCTGCCTATGAAACAAGGCTGGGCCCTTTCCTGCACCAAGAGGGGCCAGAGAACCTTTTCCAAGGACACTTAAGCTTGCTGCATTTTCACAATTGGCCTTCTTTTCAGCATACTTCCAATGGAGCAGCATTTGTTTTGTTGTCTGGTCATCCCTGGGGCCCTCATTGGTTGAACGGCACTTTGTGTCAAGGTGACACTTCTCACTGGGGTTGGGACAGTGGGGCAGAGGTGGGGGAGTGTGTGGCCCGGGGGTGAGCCCAGAGCCCACAGGGCTCCATGGCCCACACTCTGCCGACATCTCCTGACTCAGTGTATATCAGGATGTCCAAGCAACTACTCAGCCAGCGGCAAAAAGGAAAACGTTCACCTCTGAAAAGGAGAGAGGAAATACATTTTGAACAAAGCTTTTTTTGTGTTTTTTGTTTTGTTTTTTACTCTGCTCACATTTATTTACCTCATACTTCATCTGCAATGATTTTTGAAATTTAATCAGTTATTTGGTATCTTCCTTGTTATAAAGAAAAAATATGAGGGTCGCTAATCTCTGCAGTGTTAGCTTCTTTTGCAGAGTGATTCGCTTATCTCTTGCTGTACCTGACTCAATTCAGTTTGTGAAAAGACTGTGTTTTGAACACTTCCTGTGTATGCAGAGCTCTGATGCCACAGATAACGGGTTTGAATTCCAGGCCTACGGCTTACGAACTGTGAGAATTTGGATGAGTTGTTTAACCGTCACGAGATGCAATTTCCTCAGTGGTAAAATGGTAATAATGTATAAGAAGTTTGTTGTGAGATTCAAATGAGGTAATAAGAGGGCTGGTTACATAACAGAAGCTCAAGAAAGGTTTATTATAACTAGATGTTAGGGGAACATAAAGGTGAATAACACACACATACTTCTTCAGTGAAGGGAAAATATGGAATGGATTTTAAAATGGCTTGAGGGCACAAAGAGGAGAGAAATTAATTTTTTTTGTTGTTGCAGTACGCGGGCCTCTCACTGTTGTGGCCTCTCCCGTTGCGGAGCACAGGCTCCGGATACGCAGGCTCAGCGGCCATGGCTCATGGGCCCAGCTGCTCCGCGGCATGTGGGATCTTCCCAGACCGGGGCACGAACCTGTGTCCCCTGCAACGGCAGGTGGACTCTCAACCACTGTGCCACCAGGGAAGCCCGAGAAATTAATTTAAACTGTGAAATGGAGGGTGTGCATTTAATCTGGGACTGGGCAGACACATAGAGTACCAACAGGCAGGGGAATGAGAGTGGGGATATTGAGGAAGTCAAAAGTTCTTCTAGGCAGAAAAAACAGTGACACAGAGGCAGGCAAGAGATGAGAAGGAGAAATTATATCATAAGACCCAGACAGTTCCAGTACTGTACAGATTGAAAATATTCTTTACCAATAGCATCAGATTATTCTTTTATTTGGTTAAGCAAGTGTTCTGATTTGGGCTTTGAAAAACAGTCACTCTAACATCTATTGCAGCATTGCAAAAAGTATAACAGGGGTGAGATTAGGTAGGAGAGGAGAGTGGGGAGTTAGTTGATTGTGCTTGGAAAGGGCCATGAATGCTACGAAAGAAAATGAGGCATCCTTAAAGTGCTGACTAGCCAGCAGTCCTAACAGGCTTTTAGACTGGAGGGGCGGGGGTTTGGGAAAGTTATGCCATCATTGTGCAGGATGAGTTGGAGGGGAGAGAGGCAAGGGCAGGGCAGGGGGAGAAGGTTAATCAGGGAGTAATAAAAGCTAAGGCAGAATAAATAAAAATCATACAATTTGCCAAATACAAAACTAAAAACATAGTTTCACAGCCAGAAGAGCTACTTCAAGTAGCAGGAGTGTGGCTGGAAGACCAGTAAGAAGCCAGGGCAGCTCTGCTCACGTACCAGCCCTGCCACAGGGGCTTGTTCTGTCTGTTCTGGGGCCTCAGGCCCTCACCTCCAGTGACAGGGCTTGACTATTCAACATATAGCAATACAAAAAATGAGTCACCATGTTTAGCTACTACTAATAAGGTTATTCTCATCACAAAATGCCTCCTTGTGGGAGAGGATCTCACAAGGCCAGAGCGTTTGAAGCACAGGTGATGCAATCCCACAAAAGTGGGTAAATGCAACCTGGCAAGTGTAGCTAGCTCCAGAGCCACCTGGCAAAGCATTTTATGTGATCGGAGAGGATTTGTAGTTTGTGTAGATGGTGGTTGTCTTTCTTTATGTCTATATGTCTGTCTTATTGCTAGCCTTTTCTCCTTCTTTTCTTAGAAGAGATGAGACAAGCCCAACTGTTTAATTTTATTGGTGATTTCAAAGAAAATATAGGAGACAAGTAACTGGAATATGGTTTGCAATGTGTTACAGTAATGTGGGAACTCTTAAATACATTAAACAGCCTTCTGAACAACTCCAGGTATGAGAATCTCCTCACTGCACTAACCCCTCGAATCATAACACAAAGGATTTTCTACTGAACTGACCAAGTCTGGCAAAATGTTTCCAAACCCATACAGCTGGGAACTCCCATAACTTTTTCGCTAGTAAGTTTGAATTGTCCTCTAGGGAAATAATTCTTCTTCTCTCCTCTCTGAGGTCCAGCCCTGAGCGTACAGCAGAAATTGCCTGCAGCTCCCCTGCTATGTCTAGAAGCACCTCCAGAAAGAAATCAAATGTATACGCCAGCCTCTC
Organism: Phocoena phocoena; assembly: GCF_963924675.1. Classification (NCBI taxonomy): domain Eukaryota; kingdom Metazoa; phylum Chordata; class Mammalia; order Artiodactyla; family Phocoenidae; genus Phocoena; species Phocoena phocoena. Next base: position 50,986,030 of record NC_089222.1, read on the forward strand.
ACCGCTGAGACCTTCCCCGTTGCGGAGCACAGGCTCCGGATGCGCAGGCTCAGTGGCCATGGCTCACGGGCCCAGCCGCTCCGCGGCATGTGGGATCTTCCCGGACCGGGGCACGAGCCCGCGTGCCTTGCATCGGCAGGCGGACTCTCTACCACTGCGCCACCAGGGAAACCCTCACCTATCCTCTTACATGACACCAATAGGGACGTGAGACAAACGGAGAGGAGTTGCTCCAAGCATTTGTTACTCCCTGACTACAAGGCAAACCCTTGGCTGCTGACGGAGGGAGGCGATAGAGCTGGGATCTCAGGGGAAAACTGGAGACTTTTCTGAATTGTTGTAGTCACGGTCATCTGTCCACCTGGGCCTTGGCAGGGGCTGCCTCAGGATTTGTCTTATGGGTCAATTCTTGAAAGCAATTGAATTTGGGAAGAATCTTGTATAGGATGCTGAGGCATGTGTTGATACAGTTTGCAAACAGAGACGCTCTAACTTTGGCATAGGACTTGCCTACCTGAGTATTCAGTTTCTCTTAAATTCTACCTCTTTTACAATTAATTATTATGCCTGGCATTTAGCTCCTGCTGCCCTCTGGAGAAAGAAATAAGGGTCTCTTTATACGCTGTCCAGGGCTCCCTTTGGCAACCACCCTTTGCTACATTTATTTATTTATTTTAATATTTATTTATTTATTTAGGCTGCGCCAGATCTTAGTTGCAGCATGTGAACTCTTAGTTGTGGCGCGCATGCGGGATCTAGTTCCCCAACCAGGGATCGAACCCGGGCCCCCTGCATTGGGAGCACAGAGTCTTACCCACTGGACCACCAGGGAAGTCCCCGGAAGTCCCCTCACCCTTTGCTTTAAATTGGCCACTCAATTCCACAGTCTTTAGAGTTATTTCCCCTCATACTTTTCAAATGTCAGAGACATTTTACAGCCTAGTGTGTACCCTTCTCCTTGTATGCCATCCCCATTTTCTACAGGTGAAAGCTTTAACAATTGCTTTGTTACAGTGTTCCAAGAACTATCAATAGCTACCAGTAGTGATGAGGTCATTTTCATCTGGCTGGTGAGTAAGCCAATTCCAGGATTCCATCATTAGAGCTTGATTCCCAGAACCACTCGAATATATCAAGTTGGCTAATTGTGTGCTTCAAGTCTTCTATGTACTTACTGATTTTTGCCAACTTGTTCTATCAGTTCACAAGGGAGGCAGATTGAAATTTCCAAATTTAATTGAGTGTTGGTCTATTCCTTTTTTCAGTTCTTTTAGGTTTTGTTTCGAGTGTTTTGGAGCTCTATCATTAGGTACATTCAAGTTAAGAATCGTTATGACCTCTTAATGAATTAACTTCTTTGTAACTATATAACGTTTGTTTCCATCTTCAGTAATATACCTTGCTCTGAAGTCTACTTTGTTTGAAGTTAATATCATCACTCTAGTGTTCTTTTTATTAGTGTTTGCAAAGTTATGTTTTGTCATCCTCTTCCTTCAATCTAGCTGTGTTGCTTTATTTAAAGCATGTTTCTTATAGATAATATATAGTTGTTCTTATTTTTCTTTCCAAGCTGACAATCTCTATTTTTTAGTTGGAATGTTTAGACTATTTATATGCGATGGAATAATTGATATGTTAGGTTTAAATCACCATATTGCTCTTTACTTTCTATTTTCCCCATCTGCTTTTTGTTTCTTTCCTCCTCTTTTACTCATTTATTTTACTTTATGATCCCATTTTAGCTTCATAATTGGTTTATTGTCTGTACTTCCTTAGTTTTTTATTGTTGCTCTTTATTTGTTTGTTTTTAGTGATTGCTCTAGGATTTATATTACACATCTTTAGTTTACCATAGTCAATCTTCAACTTTATGTATGGTATAAAATCTTTCATCCAGTCTTTGATGTCGTTCATTTTTTTTGCGGGGGGCAGGGGGAGTTTCATTGGGTCTTTGTTGCTGCATGCAGGCTCCCTCTAGTTGCAGCCAGCGGGGGCTACTCTTCATTGCAGTGCATGGGCTTCTAATTGTGGTGGCTTCTCTTGTTGCCGAGCACAGGCTCTAGGCACATGGTCTTCAGTAGTTGCAGCATGCAGGTTCAGTAGTTGTGGCATGCAGGCTGTAGAGCGCAGACTCAATAGTTGTGGTACATGGGCTTAGTTGCTCCACGGCATGTGGGATCTTCCCGGACCAGGGATTGAACATGTGTCCCCTGCATTGGCAGGAGGATTCTTTTTTTTTTTTTGGCAGGCGGATTCTTAACCACTGTGCCTCCAGGGAAGTCCTGGTGTCATTCATTTTAATTCTACACATAGTAGAAACCTCACAATTAAAGAATGAGAAAAATGTTTTTTGTATGACTCATGTATTTCCCATTTCCAATGTTCTTTATTCCTTTGTTATGGCAAATTTCCATCTACTACCACTCTCCTTCTTCTTGAAGAACTTCCTTTAACATTTCTTGTAGTAGAGGTCTGCTGGCTTTTGTCTGTATGAAAAAGTGTGAGTTTACCTTTGTTTTTTTTCTCTTTGCCGGACGCGGGCCTCTCACTGCTGTGGCCTCTCCCACTGTGGAGCACAGGCTCCGGATGTGCAGGCTCAGCGGCCATGGCTCACAGGCCCAGCCGCTCTGCAGCATGTGGGATACCCCCGGACCGGGGCGCGAACCCATATCCTCCGCACTGACAGGCGGACTCTCAACCACTGCGCCACCACGGAAGCCCTTACCTTTGTTTTTGAAAGACATTTTCAGTGGGTATAACATCCTAGGTTGACCATTGTATTTTCTTTCAGTACTTTAAAGATGTCTTCTGGCTCATAGTTTCTGACAAGAGACGTGTTCTTATTATATCTTACTTCTTTTCTTTGGATGCTCTTTTCCACTGTTTTTTAGCAAGTTAACTATAATATGTCTATGTCATTTTCTTTCTGTTTATTTTGTTTGAAGTTTGTTGAGATTCTTGGATCTATAAATTCACCATTTTTATTAAATTTTGGAGATCTTCAAGCATAATTTCTTCAAATATTTTATGTTTTTACTCTCTCCTCTCCTCTTAGAACTCTATTTACCATATCCTAGGCTGCTTGTCATCTTTTCAAAGGTCTCTGTTCAGTTTTTAAAAATCTTTTCTTCTATTTTGGATAATTTCTGTCCTTATGTCTTCATGTTCACTCTTTTTGTTGCAGTTTTCATCTCCAGATGTTCCCCTTGGGGCTTCTTTTTGTCTCTTTTATTCCTCTTATCATTGTATTCATGTTTTTCTTTATGTTCTTGAGCACACGGAGCATACTTCTAACAACTCTTTTATGGTCTTTTTCTTCTAATTCCATCCCTTCTGTCATTTCTGGATTTTATATTGATGTATTGTTATACTGATTGTGGGTCATATTTTCCTGCTTGGTTCATGTCTGGTAATTTTTTCTTAGATAACAGACATTGTAAATTTTGGTTTTGTTTTGTTTTGTTTATGGGTGCTGGGTTTCGTTGCATTCTTTTAAATAATTGTGGACTTTGTTCTGACATGCAGTTAAGTTACTCGGAAACAGCTTGATTCTTTCAAGATTTTCTTTTAAGCTTTGTTAGGTGGGGTTCAAAGAAGTCTTTAGTTTAGGGCTAATTTAGCCCCTTTAAGAAAGCAAAATACTATATCTCATGCCCCGTGTATTATGTAGTCTTTGTACTCTGGTTGATTAAAAAAAAAGTGAATATTTCCCAACCCTGTATGAACTCCAAGAATTGTTTAGCTTTCTTCTTTCTTGTTTTCCTTTTTCCAGACTCATGGTTTTCACTCCACATATGCACAGGTCAGTATTCAGCCAAAGATTTCAAGGGGCCTATCAGCACAGCTCCAGAGTTCTCTCTGTGCATTTTCCTCATTTCCAGTACTCTGTCCCAGTGATTCCATTGCCTTGGCTTCCCTGAAATCTAATGTCCATCTCCTCATCTGAATGGGACTGCTGCCCTCTGTTTGGGTTTCCCTTTTCCTGCCCTTTAGTCTGGAAACTGCCTCCAGGCGATAACTGGGGTAATCACAGGGAGGGCTCCTGTCCTGTGTTTCCTTTCTCTTAGCCGTTACAGTCTTCCTTTGCCTGTCCAAAATCTGCAAACAGTTGTTTCATATATTTTATCTGGTTTTCTAGTTGTGTATATCAAGGGAGCAATTCCTTTCGCAGTTAATAATTAATGGGTAGAATCAGAAAACTACTTAACATTTTTTAGGCATTTTCTACCACTTCTCATCAAAGTGAGACTGTGTCTAATTATCTTCACTATTCATAATCTGTTAGATCATAAATTCAAATGGAGGCATTCTTGACAGAGAGTTTGGATAATAAGGGATACCTTGATCTCTGGATCAGTTTGGTTCTTAACTTTTAGCTGGTGAGTAGCAGAATTGGGAGGAGAGAGGATTCTCAGTCAGGGTCCTATTCAGAAATAGATGGTACATTTAAAAGATTTAATCTATAAAATTTAAAAAATTAAAATGCATGTATCCTATCTCTAGCAGGAGAAAAGAAAGACACTTTAGAGTTCTGTGGACAAGTTTAAGGGAACCAACAAGAACCCAAGGACTAGCATCAGCGGTTAACATCCCTAGACTTAAAGAAACAAGGAGAAGAAATGGTGTTCCCAGGGCCTCCGTGACAACTGGAGTCCTGGAAGAGGGGCCACACGACAGGATCTGTGGCTATAGAGGGGTTCAGCCACTGCTGAGGTTGTGAATAGATTCTGGAGGAACAGATAGTGGGGGAGGTCCTTGGTTGAGGTTCTCTAGAAGCAGACCCTGGGGGACATGAACTCCCAGACACTCCCAGCTCTCTACCTGTACTGGATGAAGTAGATCTTATGGCCCAAAGGTGGTTTTCTTTTTTTTTCTTAATTTTGGCTATGTTGGGTCTTCGTTTCTGTGCGTGGGCTTTCTCTAGTTGCGGCGAGCGGGGAGCCACTCTTTTTTTTTTTTCTTTTTGCAGTATGCGGGCCTCTCACCGCTGTGGCCTCTCCCGTTGCGGAGCACAGGCTCCGGACGCGCAGGCTCAGCAGCCATGGCTCACGGGCCCAGCCGCTCCGCGGCATGTGGGATCCTCCTGGACCAGGGCACGAACCCGTGTCCCCTGCATCGGCAGGCGGACTCTCAACCACTGCGCCACCAGGGAAGCCCCGTGGGGGGCCACTCTTCATCGCGGTGCACGGCCTTTCACTGTCGCGGCCTCTCTTGTTGCAGAGCACAAGCTCCAGACACGCAGGCTCAGTAGTTGTGGCTCATGGGCCTAGTTGCTCTGTGGCCTGTGGGATCATTCCCAGACCAGGGCTCGAACCCATGTCTCCTGCATTGGCAGACAGATTGTCAACCACTGCGCCACCAGGGAAGCCCCCAAAGGTGGTTTTCTGAAGAAAGTTATAGCTGTCAGCCAACAGAAGCAAAGCACAGAGAAGCAGAAATGGACACACAGAAACAGGCATCTAGGCACAGCACCAACAGTGTCCACCACAGGGGAGGAGGGAAATAAATACCCCAACCATGCTCGCCATTGATCTCCCATTGACCATACCCACCTAGAAGCTAGAGGGTAAGGGATCCCTGGTGATGCAGGCCTTAGGCATAGAGTAGGAACTGGAGGGTGGAAACCTGATCTGGAGAGCAAAGGGAGAATTACTAGACATGAGAGATTTATACATATTCATTTCGTTCTTGAGTTCAAATAGTGATAGGATAGCAAGAGATAACTATATGTGTGTGTGTCTATGTACATAGTTAACATTTACTGTACTAGCAACCATAATATAACAGTATGGATTATGCCACTAATGTTATTTCTGTTTCTCTGGGTCTAATTCCCCACCTCTAAAATTTGAAAAATAAAAATGCGTGTTTCTTATCTCTAGCGGGAAATAATTGTGACAAATAACATGCCAAGCGATTGGGATGTAAAGAACTGCTTCTGAATTTTGCTTGACATTTGAGAACATCCCATTCTTTTTTTGTGTGTTCAAGTTCCAGGTATTAATGAAATAGAAATTAAAAGGTATCCTCATAGTACCTTTAAGGAGTTTACATCCTAAAAAGGCATTGATGCATGTGATCTTGAAAAGTCCTAAATAAAATCATTGTTGCCTGGTTTTTTGAGCATTTTGCAAGTATTTAATTTCCTTTCTTATATTTGACACTAGCTCTGTGACAAAACAAAACTACTGGTAAAAGCCAAGATTCCAAAGGTCTGTAATGAGCAATATGTTTGCACTGGGAGGAGATGAGTCAGTAATCAAGTTTTGGGTCACGTAATGATCATATCTATGGCACTGGAGTGCAAAGGTTATGTACTGTAAACTCCAGGGGACACCATTCTCAGTACTGATATAACTTGCCCAAGCTTCCTTGTAAGCCCACTAATGGTATATCTAAAATCTGGACCCTTTATAAATGGGTTTCCCTACATGTGCTCATTTAGGCTTATATAGGTGCAATGCAATGTTGTACTTGACAGGATCCTTTTTGTTTGTTTCTTTGGTGCCAGTATGAAAACATAACTCAGATTAGCTTAGGCATAAATGGGGATCTGTTGGCTCTGTAGATATACTGGAAATGGCAGAGGAGCTGCTAGGGCTTGGGTGTGTTTAGACCTGGATTTTTTTCTCCATCTATTCCTTCTGCTTCAGTCTTTACATTGGTTTCATTCTCTCCGACAGGCTTTCTCCTATCACAAGGAAGCATAGCCTGGCTCCCATCTCTCTGTTTTATCACTACCAAGGGGGCTAAAGCTCACCTTCTCTGGTGCCAAGTAAAAGAAAATCCCAGAGAGAGGCTCCACTGACCTGACTTGAGTCAGGTGTCCATCCCCTCACCAAACAACTATGGCCAAGGAGATAGGCTACTCTGATTGGGCCTTTTGGGGTCATGTGCTCACCCTTTCAACTATCAGTGGGGTCAGGAGTGGGTGCTGTAAGAAAAGAACAACTCCCTTTGAACCTTATGATTAGAGTCAGAGAGAGTAATAAAGAAGAGGCTGATGTCCAGGTACACACGCTGCAAAGTGGATGTGATGACCTTCATTTTAAAGATGAGATAGCCAAGTCTCAGAGAGGTCGAGCGACTCATTGAAGGCTACAGAGGTAATAAGTGCCAAAGCTGTGATTGACAAGAGGCAATATATTATAGGGATTAAGAGGTCAGACCCTAGAACCAGATAGATCCGAGCCCAGATCCCAGCTCTGCTACTTACCAGTGTTGTTTGGGATGAATTACTTTACTTCTCTGCCTCTTATTTCTCAGCTTAAATACGGGCATAATTATAGTACTGCCTTCATTAAGGTAATGGTGAGGATTAAATGAGATACTACATGCAAAGTGCTTACCACACTGCTAAGCATAATGTAATCATTTGTCATTATTGGTTAGAATTTGAACCTAAGTATGTCTGTTTCAAAGCAGCACCTGTGTGGTTTGTGAGTCTCAAGGGGAATCACTGCGATTGCTTTGTTATGTTCTCACGCCTGATGACTTTGGAATTTTTATAAATGGTCCACAAACAAATGAAGTAATGAAGCCAGTCTTCATCACCACTGAGCAGGAAGACCACTACCAGTTACTAAATGGGCTTGAGCGATGGACTGAAAATCCAAACCAAGCCTCAGAAATCAGGGATTCCAGCCAGGTCCTGCTACCAGAGGACAGTCTGTCCATTTACCCAAAGAACTAATATAGCCTCCCAACTCAGAGGGCTAACATCATCCGTGCTCCCAAACTGGACTCAGGCAACCGCGGCCTGCCTGTCACTCACTTACTCACTCATTCATCAAATGTTTATTGAGCATTTACCATGTGTAGACCCTGAGCTCTGCACGGTGTTTGATATCTATACATCAAAAGAGTCTCTCCTAGTTGGAAAGTCAAAAGGACATTGAGTTCTTAGACAGGGGAGCAGTCGTAGGAGGAAACCTAAACATATATATTATCTGACAAGATTCTCCTTGAAACCAAGCTTGAGGAAATTTGAAAACGTTTCCTAAGAGTAAGAAATTATAAATGGAAATTAAGTGTAGTATCCATTGTTACTAACTCATGGTATAAAAATATCAATGATATTCTCATCAAAGTACAAAATGTACCTTTTTACATTGAACCAAAACTCCCATGAGCAAATTACAAACAGAATATTTCTGGCAAAGCAGATGATACTAAAGGGGCTCGTGTGAAAGATGCCTCAGCCTGATAACCTGTGGAGAATGCCCATTATTCTTAATCACAGTTTACTGACAGGCATTCATTAATTATAATAATATTTTGTAGATCCATGTATCCTTTCATCCCTAATTCTCAAAGTGCTTTACAACTAGTAATTAATTTATCCAACATCTTAGGGACATATTTAGAGTTAACTTCCAGCACTGATGCTGAGAATACCTTACTCAGAAGTTTTAGACCCAGACCGTCCTTTTGTTGCCTGAAGCCTTGGAATGAGGAGCAACCAGTTCTCAAATTGTACCCAGAGGGGAACAGAAGGAAACACTTCATATGCTGTCAAAGGAAGAAATCCCCAGTGTGGGAAAGCCATAACTGATGGTGGCATTTGCAGCTGGTGTGACCTCTTGGGTAAACCAGAATGTGGAGTTACAGGAAAAAGTTCCCTGAGTCTCACTAAAACGCCTGATATCAGCTTTCATAAGAGGAGAGAAGTACACTGTTCAATGATCCAACTCCACCCAAGGTGCGGGCTAAGAGGTGGTGTGGTGAGATGGGGAGAGCCCTGGCACAGAGAGTCCAGGGACGGGGCTGCCAGCACTGGCTCCACCACGACATGGCTATGTGACCTGGAGTGAGTCACTTCACCTCGCTGAGCCTTTTGTTTCTTCATCCACAGAATTCGTTTGGAGCCATATGTCACAAATGAGCAGGCTGCGTGACGATGTTGGCTAGCAGCCCTGTTTTATTTGGCCCACACGGTGTTTTTAAAATGCCTGTATTTCCGGTTTTACTCAGCCCCGACCTTTCCTTCTGACCTATTACCCAGTGTTCCTCACTCATGTTTGTCACTCTCCTGACCTCTGGAGGCATTTGAGGTGGCAATCCCCAGGTGAGATTGTCTCTCTCTGATGCTGCTTCCAACCCTGATTACCAGAGAGTCCAGGTCGTAGGAGATTACTAAGCGTCAGCAGTCAGGTAGGAGAAGAATTACAGAACTCTGAAGCTTTGGAGTGCTTTTCCAGACTCTTCCATCTGTGCGCTGATGATATAATCTCCTAGGCCTCTTCCTATAGATCCCTGACAGCCACACTCTCCATGGCAGTCACAGAATTAGCCTTTTCTGTCTCTCGTACCCAGTAAGTGATAGCGCACAGCTTAGGTCCCTCATTTATTTTCTTATTCCCTCTCCTTGACTCTTAGAGGCCAGCTAGGGGAAATCACCCACAGGGCAAAGAAGCTCTTGTCAAGAGCAAGGCTTGAATCCATGATGGAGGAAAGAGAGGTGGGAAAGAAAATGTAAATGCTGTGGGAGGATTTTCCCCAAAAAATTTAAGCTAGAGAGGGGTCTTAAAGGCAGGCTATTCGTTTCTAGGACTATCTTTTGTAGATCCCCAAACTTCTAGCTCTTACTGCGTGCTTTCCTAGTTGAGTAGGTTTCATTGAGCTCCCCGGGGGGCTCCCTTCCTGCAGGGGAATTTGTTCATGCTGACCCCAGGGCACGCAGCTGCGGTGAGCCTCCGGGACACAGGCTGTCTGTACAATGCAACCCTGTATGGTAGAAACTTCCCCACACAGGTTCGCACACAGGAGTTCTGTCATTAACACAGTGCTGGTCATGGGGTGGAATGCACGAAGGGTGGAAAACAGCTTCTTTCTCAAAAGCTTTCTTTTTATGAGCTTGGCCCCCCCGACAACTTGGAATTTTCTTTTGTAGCTGAAAAAATATATTTCTCTTAAACAGGACCCTGGCAGTTGCGTAACCTCAAAGATCTGTTGGCCGAACAGCTAAGTGAGACAAGAGTCAAAAAGGACCCAGCTGCACATGAAAATCAAGCTGATTCTATGAGCCACGTAATAATTGTGGCTTAGCATTCAACCTTCCTTTCTTAAATGGTTCATTTTCTTCCTGAGCATAAAAGTCAAGCATACTCACTGTTGAAAACAAAGGGAGTGAATAATCACCCCTAACTTCACTACCCAAAGATTTCGTTTTAGCACATTTTCTAGAGACTTTTTGCTATTCACTGTAATATCTTTTTTTATATTGAGGTGTAATTGACATTTAACATGATACCAGTTTCAGGCATACAACATAACGATTCAATATTTGTATGTGTTGTGAAATGATCACCACAGTAAGTCTAGTTAATATTCGTCACCGTACATAGTTACAAAAATTTTTTTCTTGTGATGAGGACTTGCAATATCTACTCTCTTAGCAGCTTTCAAATACGCACTACAGTATCGTTAACTATCGTCACCACGCTGTATTACATCCCCATGACTTCATTATTTTATGACTGGAAGTTTGTACCTTTTGACCCCCTTCAATCATTTTGCCCACTCTCCACCTCTGGCAACCACCAATCTGTTCTCTCTATCCATGAGCTTGTTTTTTTGCTGGTGGTGGTGGTTTTTTTTTTTTGTTTTTTTTTTTTTGCGGTACGTGGTCCTCTCACTGTTGTGGCCTCTCCCGTTGCGGAGCACAGGCTCCGGATGCGCAGGCTCAGCGGCCACGGCTCATGGGCCCAGCTGCTCCGCGGCATGTGGGATCCTCCCGGACCCGGCACGAACCTCTGTCCCCTGCATTGGCAGGCGGACTCTCAACCACTGCGCCACCAGGGAAGCCCATGGTGGTGGGTTTTGTTTTGTTTTGTTTGTTTGTTTTTTTAGATTCCATGTATAAGTGAGATGATATAGTATTTGTCTTTCTCTGTCTGACTTTTTCACTTAGCATAATGCCTTCATCCATGTTGTTGCAAAAGGCAAGATTTCATTCTTTTTTGGCTTAATAGTATTCCTTGTATACATCTTTATCCATTCATCATTAAGAGACATCCATATCTTGGCTATTGAAAACATGCTGCAATGAACATTGGGTGCATATATCTTTTCTGTTATTTTTCTTTTAAACCCATTTTATTAAGGCGAATTGCAGCTATTAGGTATGCTTACATGTATTTGTCACATTATAAATTTATTTACTTATTTATTTTTGGCTGTGTTGGGTCTTCGTTGCTGTGCACGGGGTTTCTCTAGTTGTGGTGAGCTGGGGCTACTCTTTGTTGTGGCGCAGGCTTCTCATCGCGGTGGCTTCTCTTGTTGCGGAGCACGGGCTCTAGGTGTGTGGGCTTCAGTAGTTGTGGCACGCGGGCTTCAGTAGCTGTGGCTCACGGCCTCTAGAGCGCAGGCTCAGTAATTGTGACACGTGGGCTTAGTTGCTCCGCAGCACGTGGGGTCTTCCCAGACCAAGGCTCAGAGGCTCAGACCCATGTCCGCTGCACTGGCAGGTGGATTCTCAACCACTGCACCACCAGGGAAGCCCCATATATCTTTTCAAAATAGTGTTTGCATTTTCTTCGGATAAATACCCAGAAGTGGAATTGTTGAGTCATATGGTAGTTCTCTTTTTAATTTTTTGAGGAACCTCCACATTGTTTTCCATAGTGGCTGCACAAGTTTACCTTCCTCCCAACAATGCACAAGGGTTCCCTTTTCCCAACATCCTTGCCAACGTTTATTATTAGTTGTCTTTTTGATAATATCCATTCTGATAGGTGTGAGGTGATAGCTCATCGAAGTTTTGATTTGTATTTCCCTGACGATTAGTGATGTTGAGCATCTTATATACTTGTTGGTCATCTGTATGTCTTCTTAGGAGAAATCTATTCAGATCCTCTGTCCATTTTTAAATCAGGTTGTTTTACGCAATTCATGAGTTCTTTATATATTTTGGATATTAACCCCTTATCAGATATATGACTTGCAAATATTTTCCCCCATTCAGTAGGTTGCCATTTCATTTTGTTGATGGTTTCCTTTGCTGTGCAGAAGCTTTTAGGAATCTCTTTTTAAAAGTAGTTGAGATCATACTAGTCTCATCTCTTAAGGTCACATTTTTCTTTCAGGATATTATGAAATCTCTCTCAGAGAGGATAGAAGGCTTATGTCATTTAAATTATTTGTAATAAGATTTTCAGTGGTTTAGGAGAGATGGGAACATTTGTCCAGGACCACAGAGTTTTAGCCATCAGGAGAGGAGATTCAATACTTCTTAAAAAATGCCATGGGTTATAGTTTTATTGGACTTAAGCTGTGGAACCAAAGTCTCAAAATCTTACCCACATACATCTTAGATATGACTTCTAGCCATCTGTTCAGATTCACTATTAATAAAAATACTTGCAAAAATAACTCTATATTTTATTCCTATTATTATTTCCTTACAAACCTCGGAGATTTGACTTAGAACCTCTAGATTTTAAAGCAGCCTTGGGAGCAGCCCCAGTGTATCCCCACATCCCAAGGATTTTGCCCTGGGACTATAAGCAAGTAGTCTTTATTGGGGGGAGTACACATAAGGAAAGGAGGAGCTAATAAGTGGTTTTTTTGTGTGGTTTTTTTGTGTGGTTTTTTTTTCCCCGGTACGCGGGCGTCTCCCTGCTGTGGCCTCTCCCGTTGTGGAGCACAGGCTCCGGACGCGCAGGCTCAGCGGCCATGGCTGACAGGCGCAGCCGCTCCGTGGCATGTGGGATCTCCCCGGACCGCGGCATGAACCCGTGTCCCCTGCATCGGCAGGCGGACTCTCAACCACTGCACCACCAGGGAAGCACTAATAAGTGTTCTGGTGTTAAAAATATTTAAGTTTATGCTCAATGGCGATGTGTTCAGCCTCGAGCTTTAAACAGATCACGCAGCAGTCTAGAAAACATGAGCTTCAGCGAGACAGCCAGTACCCCATAAACACATGTCCCTTGGTATATCCATGTGCACAGTGAAGAGACTGCAAGACGAAGAGTAGCTGAGGAATTACACAAGGTGGAGGAGCAGCAGCACGACGAATAACAGGTGTCGCGCTGCTCTAGCCTGGCCAGCCCCAGATCCGGGCCGTGGAGAGCCCTGATGTTGCCACACAAGGCAGTTCTCAAGGGTGCAATGTGTTCCGGGCTCTTTGCCCCTGATTAAAATGTGCACCAGGGCCACGCTGATGATGGCCTTTCCATGTGGTAGTTAACACAGACATGAGCATGGTCGACCCCTTTAGCACGTTAAGGTGGAAACAGGAGGCAGGAAAGGAAATGAAAGGAGCAGGGAGCACAGTTAACGTGAACTTTCCCAAACAGCCCAGGTGAATAGCATCTTTCAAAATTCTAGCACTTAATCTATTCAGATCTTGGAAAACAAGCAATTTGTCTAAAACTGGGTGTTTACGAAATGGGCATAGTACTTAGGGGGCATTAATGCTTAACAGCTTTGCTGAAATCTGTACAGGACTCACTCTGCACAATAAGGAGAGGGCTGAGAGAAAGTAGGGGATCTCTTGTCAGTTCCTCAGATGCACCCCCCCCCATTCCTCAGAGTGGGGGCCACAGCTGCTCCTGCCCTGTGGTTTCAGTTGCCAAATCTGATTGAGTCAGAAAGCCCACCTGCCAGACTCCGGAGGCTTTCCTGCTGCCTGGATGGCTCCTTTGGTGTCAGCCATGGCTGGAATGGGATGGAGCCAGGGTCTTGCCTGCCTCAGCGGTTGAGCTTTGGCAAAATCCCAGCAGCCCCTGCTCACTTACCCCATATTGCTAAGATCAGAGCACTGTGCTGTATATCTGAACCCCTACAGGTACTAATCCAGAGGTCTTCTTGCAAACTTCTTTCCACCAAGGACTTATTTGTTTAGAAAACTGAAATATTTTTTAAAGATTTATTTATTTATTTATTTTGGCTGCACCAGGTCTTAGTTGTGGCACGCAGGACCTTTAGTTGCGGCACGTGGACTTTTTAGTTGTAGCATGTGGAATTTTTAGTTGCGGCGTGTGGACTTCTTAGTTGTGGCATGTGGACTCTTAGTTGCAGCATGCACGTGGGACATAGTTCACTGACCAGGGATCGAACTCGGGTCCCCTGCATTGGGAGCACGGAGTCTTACCCACTGGACCACCAGGGAAGTCCCAGAAAACTGAAAATATTTTTGCTTCTCTTTTCTTATCACCCAAACAAAATCTGTTCATTGTAAAAAATTAGGAAAATAAAGAAAAAAGAAAAACCCGTCCAATTACTAGAGATAACTACTGTTAATACTTAATATCTGTCCTTTTTACACATATTTGTGTGTGAGTATACGTTACAATGTTCATTACTTTATAACCTGTATTTTATGTTTAACATATGGTAATCGCCTTTCCATGTCATTAAACCTTCATTCCTCTACAAGAGCGCTTTTTGACACTGCTGGAAAACTGCCTCACAGTGACACCAACTCCAATGCGGTCAGCCCACCTAGGAATTCATCTTGAGATACAGGGGGGACTATTGAGCATTCTGCTAAAAACAAGTGTCCAGGCACTCAAAACATTCACAGCATAGACTCTCACCAATAGACACAAAATGAATATAGGGCCTAGGAAGTTTGCCTGCTTCTTAGAAGAATCTTCACGCAGGAGAAGACAAAGCAAGAACGGTGGAGGATCTCCCAGACGCTCATCTCTCAAAGCCACCACACACGATAGAAAAGTCCCAGGGCTGAGACGTCAGCCAAAAAGAGCTGCTCGTGGCTGGGGAGCCATCCTGCTTAGTGAGGTGGAAGCAGAAGGGGCCACTTGCCTTCCAGTGGAGCCATGACCGCCAGGCACGACTCTGTGATGTTGTGTCATTTCCTAACTCTTCTTTCTGCCCAAGTGCAGGTTGGAGGGAAAGGGCCCACTGCCTTCTTGAAGTGAGGCTAGAAAGATGGCAAAGTCTTTTCCAAGAAAAGACAATTGTTGAGTCAGAGAGAAGATGCAAGTCAAGTACCACACAGAACTAGAAGCCCAGAGCTGTTGAAAGGAGGGATTGCATCTCTAATGCTTGGATTTTCAGGAAAACTTAAAACCCCTCAAAATCATGACTGTCCTTAAAGAACACTAGACACTTCTGCTTCTTCACAGCCACAGGCCCTCCCACTGAACCGTAAAGCCAGGGACCCAGAGTTATGTTTTCTGCTGTGGGTTTTGTTCAGTGCTGAACACGCTGTTGCTGGTGCTCCAGGGCTGAGGGCCTGAAAAATTGCCCTTGGTCACCTCTTTCAGCCCACGTAGAGGAAGGTTTTCAATGAGTGGTGTCGTCAAGATGGAGCAGAGTATGCACAACCTACATAACTAATTTTGTCTGAGCAGAAAGTCTCTTTCCCAACTTTGGAATGAAGCCAGGCCAGCAACTCTGGCTGGGGACTTTCAAGGTTCCAGCAATTGCTTCCTTGAGAATCATTTCTGCTTTATTCTTACTTTGCTTAGCAGGAGAACCTGCTGGGGCTTGGCTGTCCATTATGCAGCTCAAGGTGAAGGTTAGCAACAAAATTGTCATTTCGTTCTCCTATATTGTTACTCAAGCCGCAGATATTACGGGAACAATCTGTTTCTACCCACACTGTCATCCCTGAAAACTTTGTGCTATGATCTATTCTTTCTAACTGGTCCAGTTTTGAGAGGAGGTAAAATTGACACTGTTAGAAAACAGCACTAATGATATCATTGATTTTGACAGGTATATTTAGAGTAAAGGATGAAAAATCCTTCAGTTTTATTTATGTGGATCCAACATTCACCCATTCATCTGTTCAACAAGCAAGACAAAATTCTAACCTAATCCTATAGGAAACTAAATAAATTACTTCAAATTTATTATATTTTTTAAAGGATAGAAGGATGTTAGAAGGATGAAGACAGACTTCATGGAGGAGATGACATTTGAGCTAACCCTTAACAGCTATGTGGGGATGAGTGGGAGGCGATTCCAGGCAGAGGGAATAACATAAGCAAAGGCACAGAGGGGAGGAAGTATGAATCTGTAGCAAACAGTGAGTCGTTTTGCACAACTTAGGTTTTGGATGCATAAAGGGAAGGACAAGTAGGAAATAAGATCAAAAAGAAAAGTCTGATGCCTATTTTGGAGGATCTTGAATATCAAGCTAAGAAATTTGGATTTTATTCCAGTAGCCACATGACATCTCATAGCAGAGAGATAAGAGGGTGACACGGACTAGAAGTAAGTGAGGGATGAGAGGGGAGATTCCTGGGAGGCACTGCCACGATGCAGGCAGGAGTTAACCGGGCCTGAGCTAGGACAAAGCAGACAAACTAGGAGGTGGAGGCAGCATTCACAGAGCTTAGCAGCTGACTGGATGTGGGGTGCGTCAAGGATGTATGCTAATCACATTCTCGAGGTCAGTGGTTCTCAAGCTATAGCACGTCAGAATCACCTGGAGGGCTTGTTAAGATACGGATTGTGGGCCCCACCCTTGGAATTTCTGATTCAAACCTGGAGTGGGGTCCCAGAAACTGCCTTCCTAGCAAATTCCCAGGAATTGCGGATGCTGTTTGTCTGAGGACCGCACTTTGAGAACCGCTGCTCCGGGTCCTCTGTGGCTCACTTTTGTGACTCTGGGGAAGCAATTGCAATGGGACAAGGGAGGCAGGAGAGGCAATAATTAGAGTCAGTACAAGTGAATTGGAGGAGACGTTTCTTGTCCTTTGTTTTATTTCTTCTAATTTTTAAATTTGTTTTTGGTTGTGTCACGTCTTAGTTGCGGCACGCGGGATCTTCATTGAGGCACGCGGGATCTTTCGTTGCGGGGCACGGGCTTCTCTCTAGTTGTGGCGCACGAGCTCCAGAGCACGTGGGCTCTGTAGTTTGCAGCACGCGGGCTCTAGTTGAGGCACGTGAGCTCAGTAGTTGTGGCGTGTGGGCTTAGTTGCCCCATGGCACGTGGGATCTTAGTTCCCTGACCAGGGATCAAACCTGCTTCCCCTGCATTGGAAGGCAGATTCTTTACCACTGGACCACCTGGGAAGCCCCTTTTCTTGTTCTTCGAACCTACAGCATGCCTGATGTCTGGAGCAAAAGGGCTCAGTTGGGGAAGTTTACAGGGTACAAAGACGCTGTATTAACCTATAAGTTGGAGCACAGAAGCACACTAATTTAGGGCTCAAGCATTCTGTTTTTCTTTGAAAGTATACGGGTTCTAATCTTATGGGGAGGCAACATTATGATGTAACGTTAGAATCAACAGCCCTGAGTTCAAATCCTGCTGCCCCTTCTGCCAACGACGTCACCTCTTGAAGTCTCGGTTCTTCTAGGTTAAAATTAGATTAACAAGGCACAGTGCACAGTGCTGTGAGGAATAAATGTGGAAACCTACGGAAAGCACTTGGTACCATGCCCGGCACACTGTGGGGCTTCCTGAATTTTGGTTTCCCCTACCCCAACGCTTCAGATGTGAGTGAAGGGGGTACAGCCCGTGGTGGAAGCCTTATAAGCGCCTCTTGATCAAACAGCCCCCCGGAGACACCTGAGGTCCCATAGTAACCCAGTCATGTCTTTGGATTAAGCCCCACTGTAGCTCTCTTTACAACTGCCGGTGTGTTGAATCCCAAAGGATATGGGAAAATTCATTTGTCAGGTACTTTCTGCCTGCTGGGAAGGCACTGGGAAATGGGATCTGAAATGGGATATGGACACAGAGGGAGGAGTTTCTGGAACAAAGCAGTTTTGTCTTCTTTGGAATTTCATCAGGCCAGGCAGCCTTGACCAGGGCAATGTCACTGAGGGCCTTTGGAAGCTTTGATACTGCTGGTGAGGCTGTGTGAACTTTAGAAGATTTTCAGAGTGCCTGCGGTGGAAAAATGAGCCGGTAAGCACTTTTTCCCCCCTTTAACCAGATAAATCTGATGTCATAACATCCCCAGACAGGCAAGCAGAATGCAGACTTGGCAGTGAATCACAGAGGGAAGAGTGTCTGAGACTGAGCCTGTGTCATGGGAACTCGATGACAAACAAGGCCCTGAGGCCCCACCCCCTTTCTGGGAGAAAGGGTTGGGAAACAGCAACCCCATCATTTCAACAGATGAAGTGGGGATGGAGCTGGGAGGGAGACTGGAGGAGAGCGGAGGGTCACACAGAGGGTTCTCCCGGCCTGGCTAATCAAACCAAGTGCACCAGGTCATAGGGTAGTTGGAAGGTTAGGACCTTACTCAAACATTTAGTGGGGATGTGGGGAGAGGGAGGGGAAGGGGTTGCACTAAATGACTTCCATGATCCCCACCCAACTTGCTATTTGATGATTGGGTGATAGGAGTTAACAAGCCCAACATGGCTCAAGCTGCCACTCGATGGAGATTCCATTGATTTAGTCATGAAGAGAAGCATCAATCATTCAGGTCCACCAGGTCCCTGGCTGTGAATTGGCACTCTTCATTTTTTAAAATTTACTTACTTTCCCTCAATTAGATCCAGTACAGATACAAAGGAGTAGTATGAAACTAAAATAAATGCCTTTGCAGAAGACTATGTAATGACAAGGGAAGGAAATGCAGGTCATAAAAACAGTATAACCCTACTATTATTTTTAAAATAGAATGAAAAAAAGACTGGAAAGATGTCTCAGAGGTTAACTCTGGTGGTCAAACTGTAGATCATTTTTTCATTTTGTCTTATCTGAGTTTTCAAAATTATTTACAAATAAGCATGTATTACCTTTGAAGTAGGAAAAAACAAAATAATTTAATTAAAAAATGTTCATTCTAGAAAATACTTTCACTAAATATGAGTATAAAGTATACATGATTTTTTACCTGCATTTAAGTATTTTCCACGTTGTTAAAAACTTCCTAGTAGTTATTATTAATAGCTGCATGGTATTTCATCACATAAATATACCATAATTTTGGGTCTCAATCCACAGTTGTTGGTTATTTATATTGTTTACAACTTTTTATTATTACAAATAATGCTGCAATCTATCTTTTTAGCTCATTTAATTTTCCCATAAATTTTATCTTACCCCTAATTGCCTTCGCAAGATTGAATTTCCATATATTCACACACCCACAGAAACATATTTTTCTTTCTCACTATATACCAATAAACTCAGTGTTTTGTTTTGTTTTTTTGTAGGGGCCCTCTCTCACACTAAGACTTTCTTTTAAGAGTGCCAGGCATTTGAATTCTCATGACAATTGTCTGTCATAGATTGGAGTCTTAGAGGTCATTCAGTCCTGTGTCCATGTACACGGAGGAAGCTGAGGCCCAGAGAGGGGAAATGACTGGCCAGTGAAATGACTGGCCCAAAGGCACATGGTGAATTAGTGACCAAGCTGGAAAAGCCAATTCATGAATATTTTTCAAGGACTAGGAACTTTGGAGGGTCATCAAACACTAAATGATGTTAGGGAAGAAGATAGAAAGAGAGAATGAAAAAAGACTTAGTGGTAAGAGGGAAAAAGGAGAGAGGGAAAGAAGTTGGATGGGGGGGGATAAAGAAAACTGAGACCAAGGACAAAACTGTAAAAAGAAAAAGTAAATGAGAAAAGTTAACATATCAACACTCTTTATATCAGGGTTTGTTAACTAAGGTACTGTTGGCATTTGGGCCAGATGATTCTTTGCTGTGGAGGTGCTGTCCTGTGCATTGTAGGACGTTTAGCAGCATCCCTGGCCTCCACCCATGAAATCCAGTAGGATCTGGGGCCCCCAGTTGTGACAACCAAAATATGCGTTCAGACAATGATAAATGTCTCTTGGGTGCAAAATCACCCCAAGGTGAGAACAACAGCTCTCTGGTATTGTTCTCTATGACACCACTGGAGAAATACTTCCCCCATTTCTTATTGCTGGAAAGGAATCTAAAACATCTCCTGGAAGAGGAAACTGGAAACAAAACATTCAAATGCACGTTATAGAATGTCCCCAAATGGCAAGGTTGTACTGAAAGGCAGGGAGAGAAAAGATTAAATAAAGTCCATTTTTCTGGCAAAGAAAATGAGACAGGAAATATACAGTTTGCTTCAGGCACGAGGATGAGTCAGAGAGAAACCAGTATGAAAACATGAACTTAGGTTCTGACCTTTAGAAAGAAGAAAAACACTTTTATCACTAACCCCTCCCCAATTCAATCTTGGATCTTTGTAGGAACAAGGAAGGAAATCTGCAGTAGGAAATCTTCCCTCAAAGCTAATGAAACAACAGGAATTGGAAGTAACATGTAGAAATGTGTTTGTTTGTTTGTTTTCCATGAAGGACAAAAGCAGAGGGTGGTAAGAGTTAGATTCACTGATTTAAAAAAAAAAGTTGGCCATTGTTCACTAAGTACTGTAAAGTGCCTTATATTCACACTATCCCCCCAGAGCCTGACATCAGCCCTCTGAATGGGGTCCTATTATTATCCCCACTCGACATATGAGGAGCTGAAGGTCAGAAGTTAGGTAACTTGCCTAAAGTCAGTCAACCATGTGATGAGGCCAAGATTTCAAAACAGGCCTGCTTGATTACCAAGGCAGGGCAGTCACTTCTTAGCACCCCTGCCTCTGCCATCGACAGAATTCTTCTATTAAGACTGCTACTCTGTTCCATTTTAGGATGTTTTCTAGAAAACCCCACAGTTCACCTCATTACAGTCATGGCAAGAGTACTGGGCACTCCCTGTAACCCGAGTCCAACCTGGAGGCTTCCCCCAGGAGTTCACCTGTACCCTAGCTACGCAGGAAGATCTACAGAATTTAGCTCACGAGGTGCTGTCAGAGTCCAGTCTTGGGCTTGTACCCATCCTATTCCCTTCCTCTGGCTGCCTTTCACAGAACACAGAGGCTATCTCCCCTTTCCCAACCACCCAGAGCCACAGCTGCCCTGGCACAGCTGCCCTGGCACATCTGCCCTGCCATCATCCTGGCATGATGCAGTGGTTCCTTTCTTTTACAAAGATGATTAGGTAGAGAATTGCTTCAAACTTCTTTAAAGATTATTTTTTTAGACATAAAAAAGAATGAAATAAAGTCATTTACAGCAACGTGGATGGACCTACAGATTATCATACTAAATGAAGTCAGACAGAGAAAGACAAATACCATATGATATCACTTATATGTGGAATTTTAAAAAATGATACAAATGAAATTATTTACAAAACAGAGATAGACGCACAGACATAGAAAACAAACTTCTAGTTACCAAAAGGGAAAGGGGGATCTGTTAATCCCAAATTAGGAGTTTGGGATGAACAGATACACACTACTATATATAAGGTGGATAAACAACAAGGACCTACTGCACAGCACAGGGACCTCTATTCAACATCTTATAATAACCTATGATGGAAAAGAATCTGAAAAAGAATATATATATATATATATATATATATAGCTGAATCACTTTGCTGTATACCTGAAACTAACACAACATTATAAATCAACTATACTTCAATTTTTAGAAAAGACTATATTTTTAGAGAAGTTTTAGGTTCACAGCAAACTTGAGCAGAAGGTACAAAGATTTTCCAGAGACCCCCCTGTCCCCACAAATTATTAATGCTCCCACCAGAGAGGGATATTGGTTATATCTGATGAACCTACATGGACACGTCACAATCACCCAAAGTCTGTAGTTTATATTAGGATTTATTCTTGGTGTTGACTTTTTAAATTTCTTAAGAACGTTTTTGGAATAGTATTAGTATTTTTAAAAAGAGCTTCTACGGTATTGCATTTTAAAAGCGATTCTGTTTCCACTGAGGGAGGGCTTCAGGAGGCAAGAGCTGCTTTTCAAACCTTTCCCCTCAGGCAGAAATATTCTGTGAGTTCTTTGGATACATAGTACAGATGTTACACACCTCCCATTGCTTCCAGGATGACAAACAGTTATGAAGAAAATAATAATAATGAGAAGGAGAAAGCATAATCTCCTTACTCTGAGCCGTGCGCTCTTATACAGGAGCCATGCACTTTTCCACTTTTTTTATTTTATTTTTATTTTTGCTGTACGCGGGCCTCTCACTGTTGTGGCCTCTCCCGTTGTGGAGCACAGGCTCCGGACGCGCAGGCTCAGCGGCCATGGCTCACGGGCCCAGCCGCTCCGCGGCATGTGGGATCCTCCCGGACCGGGGCACGAACCCGTGTCCCCTGCATCGGCAGGCGGACTCTCAACCACTGCGCCACCAGGGAAGCCCACTTTTCCCTTTTATACCTGAGGAAATTGAGGGCTAGAGAAGTTAAGTTACTTGTCCAAGGTCACACAATTAAGAAGGGCAAAATCTTAAAAGACAAAAATCTTTCAATATGATTTTTAAAAAAAAATTCTGCTTCCAACAACCTGCATATAGGCAGTTCTGAGAGTGCAGCTTTGCTTCCTTCCACAATTATTTATTGAAACCCTACCATGAGCCATTCAAAGAAGGATGGCAAGATCAGAGTTCCTAGGCTGTGATTTCAGCACTGGATAGAGGCATGCCATGTCTAAAAGTCCTTGCCATGTGAAAAACATCTCTTTCCTACTTAATGGCAAACTCCTCCCATTTCCCTTCACAGGAGGAGGCCGCAGGGCCAACACCTATTGTCTGTTCATCTTTATCCACTCAACCTTTGGCTTCCCCTCCCATGTTGTGAAATGCTCCCCCAGGTGAACCGTGCCCTCCTAAAGGTCCGGCCTCATGGGCATGGAGAGTCCTTATCTTGCCCATCTTCTCTGTGGCATTTGACACTCTTACCAACTTCCTCTTCCTTGAAACTCCCCTTTCTTGAAACTCCAGTGACTTCCCAAGACCATCCTTTTCCCGTTCGCTTCCCACTCCTCTGATGTTCCTTCTCCGTCTCTTTGATTATAAGTAATTTCCAAACTTGGAAATTTAAAGGTGCTGTGTGCATAATTAACTCACAATGGTTTTGATGAACTAAAAAAATCAACATCGTGACAAGGGTTGGGGATGGGAAAACTTCACGAGGAAGGCCCATAGCAGACCATGGGTTTGCTCACCGATCCCATGAGAAGCCGGGTTCCCAGCCCCAGCACAGCAATGAGCTTGGCTGTGTCTCTTCCGGGCAGTCACTGTCAACCTTCAAAACACGAGCAGCTCATTGTTTGCTAGGAACTATATTTAGGAAAGACAAAGCCTCCTGGGTGTGGAAGGACTGCCCGTTTGGGCAGAGGGCCAGGTTTAAAGGCCTAGACCTGTGAACAGCACTTACTTCGTTGGGCGTTGATTTTAAATGTGTGTTTTCTAACAATAGGGCCCCAGCTTCTGCTGGCCCTAAAGGGTTACAGATTTTCCCTCCTGGTGACAGATTGTACAGCTACATCTCAGAAGACATAAAACTCCTTCCAGTCATCCCAGATTTAGGTCCATAGATCTCCAGTTATAGAAGAGAGCCATTCTGGGTAATGCAGCAGATGTAAATTGTGTGCCTGAATTGATTTCACATTAATTTCTCGTAGGCTATTTCCATGCTCCTTAAATACCAATTTTTAAAGCTTTTATGGTATTGTGTTTTCAGAGCTGGTTTGTTTCCACCCAAGAGCAGGCTTCAGGAGGCAAGAGCTGTTTTTCAAACCCTTCCCCTTGCGGGAAAGCATTTTCACCAGCAAAGAATTCTCAGTAATGAGCTGTCTGTTTGCACAACTCCTGTGCGAATGTTCTCGTGCTGCTTCTGTATTCTCCCTTTTGCAAGACACATCATGGGGCACAATCTTTGGCTTTCATGCTCTCTTGAAAGACCAGCCCTGGGCGCCCTTTGGAACTGAGTTAAGTGGTCCTGCAGGAGCTCGGGGCCTCAGATAATGGCCCTGAGTGTCCTTGTTGCACAGCGGGGCCCATGTGCCTTGCACCCTGGGCTCTTGGCTCTCCTACTTGAACCAAATGCTTTTAGAAGCCATCAGATGAAGAGCAAAACAATAATCTAAAAACCCTTCTTTTTCTTTTGAAAGCGAGAAAGGGAGATAGGGGGCTGACCTCAGATCAAAGTCCTGAACATGAGACAGAAGCTCATCTTACACCTTTCGAAGCATTAATTTTCGTATGCCTAAAGCTACATGGCACACAGCAAAGTAACAGCACATCAGCTGTTCCTTCTACCAACACATGGCGCCAGCAGGAAGGGGCCCTTCTGTGGCATTTCTTCATGGATGTGGCCACATTTGCTAGGCTTGGGTTTATTTTTGAGACATTTTACAAATGGTTTGATGAATTGACCATCGTTCCCAATTAAACTAAACACTAAAAGCGATTGAGAGTATTGAAACTCCAACGGAAGAGAAGTATACAATTATCAATATGTTGGAAACTAAAGTTTCCATGAAGATGGAGAGAAATGGAAGACGAATGTGGTTTAATCTGAGGGATAATTCCCCAGGACAAAGAGGGGACCATACAATATGGAATGTGCAATTGACAATTTGTGAGAGGCTAGAAGGCTGGCACTGAAGTTGGATGTCTATTACCCTGAGGTTAATTCACGAGAAGGCTCTGGACTGAAGGACAGTTGGACTGTAAACTCCCTTTAGGGATGTAACGTCATAGGGAAAGGTAATTTTGTATAAAGCAGCTGCTTTTACCAGTGGCATGCTCATTTTTAGATTCTAGCACCACCTAGAGGAGAGGATGAAATAAATTCCATCCACTGCTAAGTCGAAGGAATCTTTATTAACCATTTTTCAGTTTTCAAAGCGCTTTCATTTTAATACCTCATTTGATATTCAGGTAATTACCTTTGAGTTAGAAATTTCTATCTTCATTGTACTGATGAAGAAATTCACCTCTGAGGAGCTTACTGTGCAAAGAGTTTGGCCAATTTTTTATAAAACTGCAAATATTCTCCATGAATCGATGATTTCGTAAACAACTTTATTCAAGTATAATTTACATATGGTAAAACTAACTGATTTTAAATATACAATTCATTAATGTTTAGTAAATGTACTGAGTTGTGCAGCCATCACCATAATGCAGTTTCAGAACATTTTTATCACTACAAGACCCCTTGTACCTCTTTTACACTTAATCCCCCTTCCGCCCCGCTAGCCTCAAACAGTCACCAATTTGTCTTCTGTCTCCATAGATTTCCCTTTTCTGCGCATTCCATGTAAATGGAATCATACAACACGTGCTCTTTTGTGGCTGGCTTCTTTCTCTTAGTATAATGTTTGTTTTGTTTTGTTTTGTTTAAGATGTTGCGGGTAGGAGTTAATTAATTTATTTATTTTTGCTGTGTTGGGTCTTCGTTTCTGGGAGAGGGCTTTCTCTAGTTGTGGCAAGCGGGGGCCACTCTTCATCGCGGTGCGCGGGCCTTTCACTATCGCGGCCTCTCTTGCTGCGGAGCACAGGCTCCAGACGCGCAGGCTCAGTAGTTGTGGCTCACGGGCCCAGTTCCTCCGCGGCATGTGGGATCCTCCCAGACCAGGGTTCGAACCCGTGTCCCCTGCACTGGCACGCAAATTCTCAACCACTGCACCACCAGGGAAGCCCCGAGTATAATGTGTTTTGAGGTTTACCCACGGTGTAGCATTTATCAGTATTTCATTTCTTCTTATTGCTAAGTAGTGTTCCATTGTATTGAAAGACCACATTTTATTTGTCTATTCACCAGCTGATGGACATTTGGGTTGTTTCCAATTTTTTGCTATTATGAATAAGGCTGCTATGAATATTCGCATGAAAGTCATCTTTTTAAGCAAGAAACTCATTACTAAACAGGGCGGTGAATAAAATGCGTAGAAGAAGAACGATTATATACATTTTGTGTATTGGGGAGAAAAATTAGGACAAACAATCTGGAGATGCCTAAAGGGAAGGCTTCTGAGTCCTGGGTTCAATATGTATACCCAAGAACCGAGGGGGCTCTTGGAACGACATTCTTGCAGAAACACAGAAGAAATACGGGGAAATAATTCAAGATTTGCTTTGACGGATTAGAAGGAATTAAATATAGTTCTTAAAGAATCTCTTCTTCTTGGGTCAGTACGATATGTAGCAGATGTAGATTTTGGTAACGCATCTGAGGTTGTGGGTCCCATTATAATCCCTCCTCATCGTGAAGACAGTAGCAAAGGAGCCCTTTTAAAAGTTAAAGATAAGCTATGGAGGCAGATGCATCTGGGTCCAAATACAGGCTCTGTCAACATATACAAGGACTTGGCTGGTCAACTTGCTCATCAGTATGCTGAGAGGCAATGGCACCTACCTTACACGGCTGTCGTGAGGACTCACTAGTGTGGTATATGCAAAGCACTTAGCATAGGGCCTGGCACACAGTGAGTTCTGATTCTATTTTTATAGGATTGGATCGTGCCCTAGATACCCAGAAACAGTGACATTGACCTCTGTTGATTCCTGAGACCCTCTTACATTTTTTCATTGGATGTTACTGGCTCGAGATCCTGGCAAACAGAGGTAGAAATTTCCTTCCAAGGTGATTTCCTTCCACAGTTTGTGGAAGTGGAACCTCATAAAAAAATATACTGCTTATTACCCAGAATGCCATAGGCTGGTAGGAAGATTTAGTGCAAATTTGAAGGGAGCAGTTAGGACTTGGGGGGGGGGGGGGGGATAGCCATCGGAACAATTAGCATGATAACTTAGCACTCATTTTGCATATAAAAACGTTGCCTAGGACTCTAGAGTTTTCCCTATTTATGGAAGACAGTCAGAGGTCCTTGGGTTTAATCAAAATTTAATACCCTGTGAGGGGAAACATGAAGAATACAAATTATCAATAATAGGCAATATATCAAATGCAGTAACTGCTAGCTTTAAACAGTCCTTCCTGTTGTCCCTCTCCTTGTCAGCCTGTGCACCTGATTTGTAGTCAGGAAAACATGGCCAGAACCATATTAAGTCTCTGGGAAAACAAAGGAATGAAATACATATCCTGACGCAGGAAAATACATCAAAAACTCAACAAAACCACAATCTTTAAAGTGACAAAGCAACATATTCTGAAGTATTTAAATCAGGAAATTTTCCCCCAAGAAAAGTTGGAAGCTCTTATTTTATTTGGGGCCGGGCAGATGAGTCTTCCATGAGCGGTGCCCACCTTCATACTCACCCAAGTGATACATTTAAGAGCTGGAAGTGACTGAGTTCCAGAAATCTTACTGTTGAGGAAAGCCAGAATCTGAGGAGCAAAAGACTCCTCAGACTGCAGTTTGCAAGACTGCACTTTGTCAGGCAAAGAAAGAAATTCAAATGTGTTCAGAGTGCTATTGGTATTCTTAGGGGAAAACCAGATGGGATTGACTTGGTGAGAGATACTGTAAGCATAGGAAACAGCGTCCTGTTAGATGTTCTGGTGCATTCATTGACTTATTGGCTCTGATTTTTGTGGCCTTGTAGCCACACCTCTTGCCCTGTGACTTTACAGTTGCTCCCACTAGAAGTGTGGGTGTTGTTTGAGCATGTGACTTGCTGTGGCCAATGGAATGTGGGCAAAGTGACCACGTGCCAGTTCCAGGTTAATCCTTAGTAGGCATTTGTGTTTTCAGTTGTGCTTTCGTCATGTGCTTCTGCCATTGTCACGAGAGGAAAATGGCCAACCCAGTGGTCTGTGGAGGAGGACAGATCCACGAAGCAGATGTGGATGTATGCTCAACCTAGACCAGCCCACCCTCAGCCAGCCCACAGGTGCGCAAACAAGAGTAAGTGTTCGCTGTTTAAAGCTCCTGGATTCTGAAGCTGTCGTGCAGCATTATTGTGACAATAGGTTACTGATATAGATGACTATTTTATAGGTTTAGTTGAAAGAGAGACTGAGAAAACATTCATCTACAGACTGTCAGATCTTCATCTTCACAACTACTCTTGTAAGGATAACAAAAAGTTAAATTTTCTACAGAAACCTGAACACGTCCTATATCTAAAATTGATGGACCATTTGAGAACAAACAAAACAATTTCTGTGTAGATTTATATAGGATGGGGATTGGGGAAGAAGTGCGCTCATATTTTTTTTAGATAATTAATTCTACTTCATGCAGCCCACTCTGAAGGGAGCTTCTTATCTTTTCACACCCTCCCTCTCCAGAGAAATGGGGATAAGAACCCTTGTCAGTTTCCTGTTTTTCCACTGGAAGTCCTCTCTTTATGAATCTAGCTGGATTTTGTGCAGCATGAATTCTTATTTGTCAGCCTTGTAGAAGAACCCTGGCGTACCCCCAAGAGCTGTCAGAGGCTTTGGCTTAATGTGAAATGGGAGAGGGTGTCGGAGCCATACGGGCAGCCCAGGAAATCCCCAATTTAGCTGATTGGACACAGAAATTGAGACAAAGCTTGGGGCCAGGTCTAGCTTGGAGCTTCAAACATTCCTAATTGCTTGTGAGGCCAGCATTATGCTATCCCATATGTCTTAACACTCCATCTTGGATAAATGGTGGGTGTAGGGCTCAGAGTCCAGGCTGGCGTTCTGGAAGCCAGGGTTGGGTATGAGGTTCGGGTTGGCTGGTGGACAGCAGAGGAATTAGTAAGGACCAATCCTAAGCACCTATGCAAAAGGACTGGACAGAAAGGCGCTAAAACCAATGAGAGGCAATATTGTCAGAACAAGAGTGCAATGGACAGCAGGGAGGACCAGAGCCTGAAGAGATGCTCGGGACCCTTCTGCAAGGCTGGAGGGGTTTTGGTAAGTTCTGCTAGCTTTGCCCAGCTAGGGCTCCAAGCTAGTTTGGAGCCAAGCTCAATGAGAATCAGAAGAGAGAAGCTGCCTGGTCTCAGCCTGCCAATCATGAGTAGCAACGAGAGCCCATCTCAGTTCACACTGGCTTTCTTACTCAAATTCTTATTCTGTTTGAACAAGATGAGTTATGAAGAAAGAAATGGAAAAAAAAATTACCTAGTTCCAGCTTTTTAGCTGCTTTCAACTTGCTAGATAAATTTCTTTCTTCCACTCCCAACCAGGAATTTTTGTGCTTCAAAATGCCTGAGCTCGGGCTTCTCTGGTGGCCCAGTGGTTGAGAATCTGCCTGCTAATGCGGGGGACACGGGTTCGATCCCTTGTCTGGGAGGATCCCACATGCTGCGGAGCAACTGGGCCCGTGAGCCACAATTACTGAGCCTGCGAAAAAAAATGCCTGAGCTCCTTACATATAACTCTATTTACGCCACTTCCCACCTCTGTGGGAATAACAGCTTTCTGGCTCAATAAAGGGGATTAAGTCCATGGCTCGCCAAGAGTTGAAGATGGAAGCTAAAAAGGAGGTGGGCCACAATCCCTATAGAAAGAGCTATATCTTCCCTTGAGAGGAAAGACATGGGTGGCCAGTCTACATGGGATGGTGACCTACCATGTATTGGGGTGTCTAACCATCCTGGTTTGCTTTGGACTGAGGGGTTTCCTGGGACCCAGGACTTCCAGCACTAATACTGGGGCAGTCATTGGATTTATGCACTAGAAGGTGACGGAACTTTCAAAGGGTCAACCTATGGGTACAAAGGGACTGAATACCTGGTAATGAGGCTGTGTAGGTTCTACCTTGCTGAGTAACAAGCTGTATTAGTTTTCTATTGCTACGTAACACACAAATTTAGCAGCTTAAAGCAACACACATTTATTATCTCACAATTTCTTTGGGTCAGCAGTCTGGGTACGGCTCAGCTGGTCCTCTGCTCACGGTAGTACAAGGCTGTAATCAAGGTGTCAGCCGGGCTGTATTTTTACATGGAGGTTTGAATGGGGAAAAGCCTGCTTCCAAATTCATCCAGGTTGTGGCAGAATTCATTGCCTTGCATCTATAGGAATCATGATGACTTGCTTTTTTAAAGCCAAAAGAGAAAGAGTCTCTGGCCTCGAGAGGACTCAGTCCCTCTCTTAAGGACTTTCACTTAATTAAGTCAGGGTCACCCAGGATAACCTCCCTTTTGATTAACTCAAAATCAACTGACCTTAATTACATCTGCAAAATCCCCTCCCCTTTGCCATATTCTACTGGCTAGAAGCAAGTCGAGGGTCCCCTCCACACACAAGGTGGGGGGATTATGCAGGATACAAATGCCGGAGATTGGAATCAGAGGGCCATCTGATAAACCACCTGCCGTATAGACCATCTCAAAAAATAGTGGCTTTAATAGAAACAGTTTTTAAATTTAATTTCCTCATGAATAATCTAGGGGTCAGGAATTTGGGCTGGGTTCAATCGGGCAGTTCTGTTGGTCGCACCTGAGGTCACTCACGTGACTGCAGACAACTGGCAGGTTGACTGGGAGTACACGAGTCTAGGAGGTGTCGGCTGGGACAGCTTGACTTGGTTCCAGGTAGTCTCACCCTCCAGCAGAATGACCTGCACTTCTTCACATGGTGGTCCCACAGTAGCAAGAGAGCATGAGCCCCAGGGTGCAAGCGCTCTTCAAGCTTACATCATGTTCCAATGGCCAAAGCAAGTCATATGGCAAAAGCTTGAGTCAACATGGGAGGGAACTCAAGGGCATAGATACAGGGAGATGTGATTCATTAGGGGTCATTACTGTAACAATCCACTGCCATGGCATTGGGAGACACATCAAAAATTCTCTTGCCCAGGTTTGGAAGAAAGGCCAATAGTCACCCATCTCTAGTGGAACAGAAAGGCTGTAAAATGCACATAACATTAGTGGCTACAGAGTCCTTAAGACTAAGGGCCTGTCCCCAAGTTTTCTGGACTGTCTGAGCTTCTTGAGTTTCTTAAGTGACCTTAGATGCAGGGAGGGAATCTTCTTACTAATGACTAATATAGAACCTCTCAGCACATTGGCGAGTCAAGATTTGGAAATGGTTTTAGTTTGATTTAGAAAAATAAAACACAAGAAGGCTGAGCAGTAACTTTATGCCAGTTATGTATTTTTACTGGGATCTCAGAATCTGAATTCATAACACCTTGTTGTTCACATCTTCACATCATCGCCACCCCTGGAAAAGCCCACTTTAGCCTATTCCTCAATAATAGGTTAGAGGAAAACATATTTTTAAAATCAATGTCGTGTATAACCTTAAGTCAATTTGTCCTTTCATGTACATTAGATTCTATGGTCGTGGGTATTGGTAGCCTCCCATGATTGGAGGTTTGTGAGAGCTATAGGTCTCCTTTACAACATTCCTACTGGGTAGTATGTTTCAGCTAAAGGAATGTCAGATGGGATTCTCCCACACATAGAAGCATGTGTTAGCAAACAGGCACATAAGAAGTCATGCCTGTTCTTTAAGCTCAGAAAAAAGACCATGGGCTCTTGCATGGTTGATGGCTCCAATGTTCTGACAGTAAGATTTTACTCTTTGTAGCCTGAAGCACACCAGGACAGGGCTTAACCTGGCTAAGATGTCAGCCTGCAAAATGTCTGGAGTCTCATGGAAAAGAAACTGCTACCTGTCTAGTGTTTCCTGATGTGGCCCCAACCAGGTATCCATCTCTTGTTCTTGGACATGCCCTTCCATACATGTAAGCTGAATATATGAATAAGTAAATTCCTCTGTAAAGTCAACACAGGCTCAATTATGTGTGAGTATGTATATGACACATAGGGAGCTTATACCATATGCAATGTTCCTTTTCTAAAGATCTAGTAAGAATCTTAAGTAAATGTGACTTAGAAAAGCATCTCTGTTGAGGGACCAGTTTATTCCTTGTTAAAGAACATTGTCTAGTATACAGATTTATTTCTGTGAGTCTCATGATATCCTTGGCCCAGGCTAATCTGCCTGGGATGTTGTATCTTTGTATCAGGGCCCTTATTAATCATAGACTTTGTATCTCCAGATAGTTCAGGTTTTTTTTTTTTTGATATCTTAAATTTATTTATTTATTATTTGGTTGTGCCAGGTCTTAGTTGTGGCAGGCAGGCTCCTTAGTCGTGGCACATGAGCTCCTTAGTTGTGGCACGCAAACTCTTAGTTGTGGCATGCATGTGGGATCTAGTTCCCTGACCTGGGATCGAACCCAGGCCCCCGGCACTGGGAGCATGGAGTCGACCAATGAGCCACCAGGGAAGTCCCTCAAGTTTTCTTTAGATAGTGTTTTTATAATTTGATTCTAGAGTGGTTTTACTTTCTCCAATCTACTCTGTAAAAGTTACTGCTGTTAAACCACTTGTTACTCCAAAAATGCATTCTCTCTCCTATAAGTACTCTTTGAATATTTTCTTTCTCTGACCATCACTATTCCATGTTTGCTGGCTGTTGTCTCTTCCACTGTCATGCTAATTTTGGTAAAGCTCAGATCAGAATTCTGACATAAAGAGTTATTTCTTTAGGTATCAGGCTGAAAAAATAATTTCTCAAACATGAAACAATTCCAGTAAGAGCTCAAGGGTGTAACTATATCGCTACATCACACCCATATCACATAGGCTTCATGGGCATTGAAAGTTTCTGCTCTTGGGAGAATAGAGATGACTTTGCTGAGAGTAACAGACATAGCTCAGGGTTTACTATCTTGAAGCTTGATACTAAAATATTTTTTTAAGGTCAGGTTAATGGCACTTATTTTCAAAATGTTTACTTTCTTCTTCAAAGCAACATGATATTTCAGAGCAAAGTTTAAAGCAGAACAACTTCTAGGGACAAAATAGATTATGCTAATTAACTGTTATAACCTCCTATGAGCTAAATATTTGCTTTTATATAGACCTAATTCTCTTTGTTTCTCTTCTAGTCTCTGGATACTCAGATGTCCTTCACAGCTGTAGGCTCATATGCTTCACTCTATGTTTTGGTCACTTTTAAGGTAGGATTGCCAAATAAAAGACAGAATTACCAGTTAAATTTGAATTTCATATAAACAAGGTATAATTTTTTAGTGTAAGTATGTCCATACTTGAGAATAAATATGCATGAGAAATACTTATTCTAAAGAAGTATTCATTGTTAAATTTAACCAAAGAAGTACAAAACTGAAGCTCTGAAAACTACAACCCTGCTGAAAGAAATTAAAGATCATCTAAATAAACAGATTTAGAAGTCCCTTGTTCATGGATCGAAGACATAATATTGTTAAGATGGCAATACTCTCCAAATTGATCGATAGATTCAGTGCAATCTGTATCAGAATACCAGCTGGTTCTTTGCAAGAAATTGACAAGCTGATACTAAAATCCGTATGGAAACATAAGGGACCCTGAATAGCCAATACAATCTTGGAAAACCAGAACAAATTGGAGAACGCACACTTCGCAATTTCAAAACTTACTACAAAGCAACCGTAATCAAGACTGTGGTATTGGCATAAGGATAGACATATATTAACAAAATAAAATTGAAAGTCCATAAATAGACCCATGTATCTACGGTAACTAATTTTCAACATGGGTGTGAAAACCATTCAATGGGGAAAGAATAGTCTTTTCAATAAATGCTGCTGAAACAACAGGATAGTCACATATAAAAGAATGAAGCTGAACTCTTACTTCACACCATATACAAAAATTAACTCTAAATTGATCAAAGACCTAAATGTAAAAGTCAAAATCATAAAACTCTTAGAAAAAACATCAGGGTAAATCTTTGTGACCTTGGATTTAGCAATAGATTCTAAGATATGTCACCAAAACACAAGCAACAAAAGATAAATTGGACTTCATCAAAATTAAATATTCTGGGGGCGGAGTCAAGATGGCATACTAGGAGGATGTGGAATTCGCGTCTCCTCACAACTAGGGCACCTACCAGGCACTGGTGGGGGACCACGGACACCTAAGGGGACGGGAGGAACCCCCAGCGACCAGGTAGGACGTGGGGCATGGGGGGAGTGAACGGGGAGGAGAACTGGAGGCGGGACGGGACTGGTGCCCCTGAGGGGCGGCTGGGGGAGGGGAAGGAGTAGTAGTAGCAGGATACAAAATTAATGCACAGAAATCTCTTGCATTCCTATACACTAATGATGAAAAATCTGAAAGAGAAATTAAGGAAACACTCCCATTTACCATTGCAACAAAAAGAATAAAATACCTATGAATAAACCTACCTAAGGAGACAAAAGACCTGTATGTAGAAAACTATAAGACACTGATGAAAGAAATTAAAGATGATACAAACAGATGGAAAGACATACTATGTTCTTGGATTGGAAGAATCAACATTGTGAAAATGACTATACTACCCAAAGCAATCTACAGATTCAGTGCAATCCTTATCAAATTGCCAATGGCATTTTTCACAGAACTAGAACAAAAAATTTCAAAATTTATATGGAAACACAAAAGACCCCGAATAGCCAAAGCAATCTTGAGAAAGAAAAACGGAACTGGAGGAATCAGGCTCCCAGACTTCAGACTGTACTACAAAGCTACAGTAATCAAGACAGTATGGTACTGACACAAAAACAGAAATATAGATCAGTGGAACAGGATAGATAGCCCAGAGATAAACCCACGCAGATATGGTCACCTTTTCTTTGATAAAGGAGGCAAGAGTGTACAGTGGAGAAAAGACAGCCTCTCCAATAATTGATGCTGGGAAAACTGGACAGCTACATGTTAAAGGATGAAATTAGAACACTTCCTAACACCATACACAAAAAAATAAACTCAAAATGGATTAAAGACCTAAATGTAAGGCCAGACACTATAAAACTCTTAGAGGAAAACATAGGCAGAACACTCTATGACATAAATCACAGCAAGATCTTTTTTTGACCCACCTCCTAGAGAAATGGAAATAAAACAAAAATAAACAAATGGGACCTAATGAAACTTAAAAGCTTTTGCACAGAAAAGGAAACCATAAACAAGACGAAAAGACAGCCCTCAGAATGGGAGAAAATATTTGCAAACAAAGCAACTGACAAAGGATTAATTGCCAAAATATACAAGCAGCTCATGCAGCTCAATATCAAAAAAACAAACAACCCAATCCAAAAATGGGCAGAAGACCTAAACAGACATTTCTCCAAAGAAGATATACAGATTGCCAACAAACACATGAAAAGATGCTCAACATCACTAATCATTAGAGAAATGCAAATCAGAACTACAATGAGGTAACACCTCACATCAGTCAGAATGGCCATCATCAAAAAATCTACAAACAATAAATGCTGGAGAGGGTGTGAAGAAAAGGGAACCCTCTTGCACTGTTGGTGTGAATGTACATTGATACAGCCACTATGGAGAACAGTATGGAGGTTCCTTAAAAAACTAAAAATAGAACTACCATATGACCCAGCTATCCCAATACTGGGCATATACCCTGAGAAAAGCATAATTCAAAAGGAGTCATGTACCATAATGTTCATTGCAGCACTATTTACAATAGCCAGGACACGGAAGCAACCTAAGTGTCCATCAACAGATGAATGGATAAAGAAGATGTGGCAGATATATACAATGGAATATTACTCAGTCATAAAAAGAAACAAAATTGAATTATTTGTAGTGAGGTGGATGGACCTAGAGACTGTCATACAGAGTGAAGTAAGTCAGAAAAAGGAATACAAATACCGTATGCTAACACATATATATGGAATCTAAAAAAAAATGGTTATGATGAAACTAGGGACAGGACAGGAGTAAAGACACAGACATAGAGAATGGACTTGAGGACACAGGGAGGGGGAAGGGTAAGTTGGGATGAAGTGAGAAAGTAGCATTGACATATATACACTTCCAAATGTAAAATAGCTAGTGGGAAGCAGCTGCATGGCACAGGGAGATCAGCTTGGTGCTTTGTGACCACCTACAGAGGTGGGATAAGGAGGAGGGGAGGGAGATGCAAGAGGGAGGGGTTATGGGGATATACGTATATGTATAGCTGATTCACTTTGTTATACAGCAGAAACTAACACAACACTGTGAAGCAATTATACTCCAATAAAGATGTTAAAAAAAAGAAAGTTCTGTACTACAAAGGACACTATGAAGAAAATGAAAAGACAAGCCACAGAATAAGAGAAAATACTTGCAAATGATATATCTAACAAGAACTTCTGTATAAAATATGTAACGAGTTCTTATAACTCAGTAACAAAAAGACAAACCAATAAAAAATGGGCAAAGGATCTGAGTAGACATTTCTCCAAAGAAGATATGCAAATGGCCAAAGAGCATGTGAAAATATTCTTTACATCATTAGCCATCAGAACAATGTAAATGAAAACTCCAATGAGATGCTACTTCATACCCACTAGGATGACTATAATAAAAATATCAGATAATAACAAATGTTGGTGAGGATATTGAACCCTCATACATAGTGATGGGAATGTGAAACGGTGCAGCCACTTTGAAAAACAGCCTGGAAGTTCCCCCAAAAGTGAAAGAGTTACCATATGACCCAGCAATTTCACTTCTAGGTATGAACCTAAGAGAAATGAAAACATATGTCCACATCAAAACTTCTAGACAGATGTTTATAGTAGCCTTATTAATAATAACTAAAAGATGTAAACAACCCAAATGTCCCTCAACTGATGAATGGATGAACAAAATTTGGTATTTCCATCCAAAGGAATATTATTCAGCCATAAAAATGAATTAAGTTCTGATACATGCTACAACATAAGGAACCTTGAAAACATTATGCTAAAAAGGGTTAGTTATAAAAATCACATATTATATGATTCCCTTTATATGAAATATCCAGAAAAGGCACATCTATCGATATAGAAAATAAACTAGCGGTGCCTACGAGTGAGGTGGGGGTGGGCATGTTTGAGAGGTGATAGCTGAAAGATACAGGTTTTTGTTTGAGGTGATGGATGTATTCTAAAACTGACCATGATGATATGCCTTAATTTATTTTTTAACATCTTTATTGGAGTATAATTGCTTTACAATGGTGTGTTAGTTTCTGCTTTATAACAAAGTGAATCAGCTATATATATATACATATATCCCCATATATCCTCTCTCTTGTGTCTCCCTCCCACCCTCCCTATCTCACCCCTCTAGGTGGTCACAAAGCACCAAGCTGATCTCCCTGTGCTATGTGGCTGCTTCCCACTAGCTATATTTCATCACTCTCTACCTGTCATCAGTCAATCCTTTAGTCATTCCCACTCAAACAACCTAGATGAGATTTTTCATGTTTTTTACTGTTAACTAAGGTGATCTCATTGTCCAGCTGGGTAGCTCTTCTAACACCTTGACCTCTCAGTATCTAGACCTCTATTCCAATGCTTGTGAAATTCATGTTCACTCCACCTTAGTCACCCCTACTATGACTCATAGATATGGCCTGAGTGATTTTCAGTTGTTTAAACTAAAAAGAAAAAAAGGGTCAAGAATCAAAATAATCATTAAGATTTTTGGAAATGGAATGGAGAAGGTCAGGAAAGGTCAATGAAGCATTTTATCCTGGGCTGCAGTTAATGTTATTAGTAGCCTGATAGCGTGGGAGGGTGAGAGGAAGCACAGAACAGGTATGGGCTGCTTCAGCTGGCTCATTCCCTCAAACTTGTGGGGAGGTGGGGCTTAACTCAGTCAGCTCTAAACACCTTGGGCTGGGGAGAGAGTCTGTTCCTTTCTCTCTACCCATTATTTAGATCTAATCCAGATCACTTAATCTCTCAGTTCTCTGCTCCATAAAATGTGAAAAAATAACAGCTGCTCTGATCTGCCATGAGCAACTATTCTGAGATCCTACTTTGAAATGTTTGAAGCTCTTTGGAGAAGGATGGACCTTTTAGTGGTCTTATATGGCCCTCTTGAAGGCTTACCTGGTCAATATAACTGGCATGCTCTGATGAAGAAAGGCCCTGAAGCGGTGAATGAAACAGCAGCAGTCAATGGAGACAATACCCACACATACACCCCATGTCATCTGAGGGTCAAATTTTTTCCTGGCCCTGACTCCTTGCTATCAAGTACAGGAGATACATTTATCAGAAAAAATTTAGGTTACTTGAGTCTGGTGCATGCTCTCTGGAATTTCCAAGCCCAAAGCACTCATCCTGAAGTAATCCTGAATGTATTTCTGGTCCTAGGTACCTGTTTTATATTTATACAGCCCTTTACAAGTTTCAGGCCACTTTCACTGATTGCCTTATGTATTCTTTACTACAAGTCCTACCTTCAACAGTAAAATTGGAAGCCTGGCCTATGATGGATGTTCAATTGTTATTATCTGTCTTTTATTCCTCTAAATTTCTATCCCTAACTGTACAAATAAATCTCCAGAGAGATGACGCAAGGCAAAAAAAAATTGATTGGTCTTGTTTGATGTTTACTGGTTTGGGTGCCATTGGGGAAGGGGATAAACTGGTGGTCCCTTGGCTTGTGTCTGTCTCAGGTTAGACACAGGTTGAGCACCCACTGGGGATTTTTGCAAGCACAGCAAGCTAATGTACATCTTCTAAGTAGCAGAGTTATCACACAAATAATCTCCACCAGAGACGGGTGTCCCATAGGAGGCTGTTAATGGTCCATAACTTGCTTATCATAGCACAGGAATGAAGGGCCAAAAATTACAATAAATTGAAGTAGTTTGCTTCTGTGCTGAGGCTCTCAATCATGGTAACCATATAAACTCAGATACCGTTCAATAATTTATTTCTCTGGTCTATGTGATGGGAAAACTCTCAAGGCTGAGAGACTTCGTTTTCCCCTCAGACTCTCAATGCTCATCTGTATTGCACTTTGGATGGTAATAGCTGCATTTGTGCCGAACAGTATTTTTTCTTCAATAAATAAAAAATGGCAGGGATAAATTTCTCTCTTTCTATTTTTACTAATGAAACATGAACATTTGGTTCCCCATTGTATTGCTGTTATCCATGATCCATAATCTTTTATTTCATGTGTATCCATGTCTTCATGTGTGAAAAACTCGAGGGTCATAGACTAGCAGAAACAGAGGGAATATTTAACATTTAAACGTTTCATGCAGTATAATGTCAGAGTTGTTATAATAGCCATTTTCTGTTTTCAACAAACATTGCATTTGTTATAGCTCTCTCTGACCTATAAAAGCATCAGAGAGGATGCTTCTCCCTCCTATACCTCTTTTGACTTCTATAAAAGGTTAGATATCTTACTAATATACATGTTATTTGCAAATACATTTTAAGAACTTGTATCAGGTGAAACAGATCCTACTACTTACAGCAATAGAAAGAAGAGTTGAGGTTGGCTTAAGTGAACAAAATAATACCATGGCTTATTTAAGATTCAGAATCCTGAATATCATGGGCTCCTTTTTCGGGTGTTGTAAATCAAGCGGGGGCCACTCTTCATCGCGGTGCGCAGGCCTCTCAATATCGCGGCCTCTCTTGTTGCGGAGCCCAGGCTCCGGATGCGCAGGCTCAGTAATTGTGGCTCACGGGCCTAGTTGCTCCGCGGCATGTGGGATCTTCCCAGACCAGGGCTCGAACCCGTGTCCCCTGCATTGGCAGGCAGATTCTCAACCACTGCGCCCCCAGGGAAGCCCTATGATTTTCCTTTTTATGAACGGCATTTGGCAACCATTTGACGATTCTTATAATAGAACCCAGTGTGAATATGAACACAAAAGTCTTTGGGATTCTTGCAAATGCAGGAAAGTAATGTACATTTTCTAGGTAGCAGAGTTACCACACAAATAATCAACTCATGAAAAGAACAGAGCAAAACGAAATATCTACCTGGGAGAACAAGAAGTCTGAAAAAAAAGTATAATGGCCAATGTCTGTGGTAGGGAGCTTCCATGATGACCCCAATGATCCCCACCTCCTGGTATGTGTGCTGTGTATATAGATGGTTCCTGACTTATTTATGATGGTTTGACTTGAAATTTTTTGACTTTACGATGGTGTGAAGGGATAAACATTTGGTAGAAACCGTACTTCGAATTTCAAATTTTGATCTTTTCCCAGGCTAGGAATATGCAGTATGATACTCTGGTGATGCTGGGTAGTGGTGGCATGCCCATAATTCCCAGTCTGCCCTGTGAGCACGAAGGTAAACAACTGGTACAATTATAACCATCGTGTACCCATACAACCATACAAAAGTTTTTCACTTTTGGTACAGTATTCAATAAATTACATGAGATATTCAACACTTTATTATAAAATGCTCTGTGTTAGTTGATTTTGCCCAACTATAGGCTAATGTAAGTGTTCTGAGCACATTTAAGGAAAGGTAGGCTAAGCTATGATGTTTGGTAGGTGAGATGTATTAAATACATTTTCAACTTAACAATATTTTCAACTTACAATGGGTTGATCGGGGCATAACCCCATCGTAAGTCGAAAAGAT
Source organism: Phocoena phocoena (assembly GCF_963924675.1). Lineage (NCBI taxonomy): Eukaryota > Metazoa > Chordata > Mammalia > Artiodactyla > Phocoenidae > Phocoena > Phocoena phocoena. The sequence continues at coordinate 51,026,120 of NC_089222.1, forward strand.
CTGTAGTCTTCATCCACACTGAATAGGGCTGACTCGTGTAAGCAACAGGATAGTGGTATAATGATGGTTTGTGACTTCCAAGGCGAGGTCATAAGAGACATGTTTTTGGGACTTAGGGAAGCAGCCTAAGTGTCCATTGACAGATGAATGGATAAAGATGTGGCACATATATACAATGGAATATTAGTCATGAAAAGGAACAAAACTGAGTTATTTGTAGTGAGGTGGATGGACCTAGAGACTGTCATACAGAGTGAAGTAAGTCAAAAAGAGAAAAACAAATACCATATGCTATGCATATATATGGAATTTTATATGCATAGCATATATGCTATGCATATATATGGAATTTTAAAAAGCGGTACTGATGAACCTAGTGGCAGGGCAGGAATAAAGACACAGACGTAGAGAACGGACTTGAAGGCATAGGGGGAAGGGGAAGCTGGGATGAAGTGAGAGAGTGGCATGGACATATATACACTACCAAATGTAAAATAGATAGCTAGTGGGAAGCAGCTGCACAGCACGGGGAGATCAGCTCGGTGCTTTGTGACCACCTAGAGGAGTGGGATAGGGAGGGTGGGAGGGAGACGCAAGAGGGAGGGGATATGGGGATATATGTATATGTATAGCTGATTCACTTTGTTGTACAGCAGAAACTAACACAACATTGTAAAGCATTTATACTCCAATAAAAATGTAAAAAAAAACACAAAAAGCAAATTATATGCTTCTAGAATAAGAATTACTACATCATGAAAAAGAAATATCACAGGCCCATTCTAGGGGGTGTTGTTGCCGCCCCATCACACAGGCTGTCCACCCACCTCTGAGCTCAACTGTAGCTGCAGAGGGCGGTTCCCCAAGATGCAGCTTTGCCCCTGATGGGCTTCTCTCTGTCTCTCCACCGGCTCTCTCAGACCCACAGCAGCTTGCTGAGTCCTTGTGTAGGGAAGTTCCAGAAGTGCTGGGGATTTGACTCCCCCAGGGCCAATATTTAGCCAAAGAGAAATGGAAATTTGTGGATAAAGAGACTTTATTGCTGAAAAGAAGGGTGGCAAACTGGGAGTGATTCAGCTGGATAGTTAAGGAGGGGTGGGTCCATAAAGAGCTTATAAAACCTTATGAGGACTTTACCCTGAAAACAAAAGCTCTTAAAGGGATTTAAGCTAGAAGAGACATGATCAGATCTGCGCTTAAAAATTATCTCTAATTGTAGTGAATGGATTTGGGAGGGACCAGACCTGACAGTGAGACTAGTTGATCCAGATGAGGTGATGGTGAACAAGGTCAAGTAGGAAGTAGCATTAGGAGGAGAAATAAGTGACAGGACCTGGGAGACATTTAGTTGTGGAACTAGCAGACTTGGTGGCTGATTGGAAGTGGGGGAGGTGAGAGAAAGGGAGGAATCGAGGATGATGATTATTTCTCCAATTTGGAGAGTATTTGGTGCATAGTGGGGCTGTTCTCTAATATGGGGAAAAAACGAAGGAGCATTGGGGGAGCATTTGAGAGTGCTGGTGATGGCTGCCATTCTGGACAGGATGTATTGTTGACTTTGAGGCGCATGTGGGAAAAGCAAGTAGAGGTATCTATTGCTCAGACATCTAATGTGTCTGGAGCTTAGGAGAGAGACCTGGGCTGCAGGTGAGCACAGAGATGGCAGTGAAGCCATGGGAGTCGATGGGATCACCTGAGCATTGAGTAGAATGAGAAGAACAAGCCAGATCTTGAAGAAGTGAAATGGAGAGCCCACCAACGATTCTACAAATGTAAGCAGCCACCTGGAAGACAAAGAAAGCTTCAGACATGTCTAGCTGAGATAAAGGCTCAGGGTGACCTTGTTGAAAAAGCCACTGGGGTACAAAAATAGGCAAAACTAATCTGTTTCAAGACCTGGGGAAAGTGATCACCTTTCAGGGAATAGGGAGTGACTGGTGGAGGAGGGGGCAAAAGGGGACTTCTGTCTCTTTCTCTCTCTGGGTGCTGCTGAGATGTGTGCATGAAGTTTGTGAGAAGACTGGGGGCAGCAGGGGACGCTGGGGCTCTGACATCTGCTCCAAAGGCACAGGTTACCGTCTCGAGCTCAGACCTACAGTGCGCTGGCTGTAAAAACCCCATGCGCAGAATGAGGAATCTCCTTTCCAAGTAGACGGACACGGCCAATTGCACACTTTTAATTGTTTATTTAATGAATATTTACATTAAAAAAAGCAGTTAAGGGACTTGGCATCAAAAGCATTGACTGTGAGGCAGAGAATGGATACACGTATCATTTCCAAGGCTTCCCAGAAGGAAAATCCAGGGAGACTGAGTTTCTGGAGTTCACAATTGTCATTCTGAATACGAATCGTTAGGCCTATCTGTCCTCATTTAACACTTTAGTTACAAACATTATCAACCACGCTTCCATATGAGTGCTCAGCTGGGAGAAGATTGCTTTAGTTGACAAAAACTCTTTCAGAACAAAAAAACATGTGATTTTTCATTCCTGAAAGGACTTGACCTTGTTAGAATAAATCTATTGTAGAATGCTGGGCTCTGGGATATGGAGAATTGAAAACCTTGCTTATGGAAGAGATTAGAACTCACCCAAATCTGTTTGGTTGAGGCACCGTAATTGGACATCCTTTGCTCTCTCTAGAGGAAGGATCAGTAAACGTTTCTTAAGGACGGCAAGTATTCTCAGATTTGCAGCTCATTTGGTCGTGAGGCATGTAAACAAATGGACATGGCTACATTCAAATAAAACTTTATTTACAAAAACAGGAGGCCCAGCCTCAGTTTGCCAAAGCCTGCCATAAGGGTGAGGCTAGGGCCTGAGCTCTGTCCAGAATATCTGAATATTCTGAATGGATGGATGTTCACCAGCAAGTATCTGGTTTTTGCATCAGAGACATGTGCTCCAACTGCAATACTTTGGTATGAATTTTTAGAACGGTTGAGGAGAATATCAGTACCTTTGACTCAGACAATCTTATGTGAAGAATCCAAGTGGAATATACATTAGGAGAGCATGATGTTACATTTCCAAGTGCTGAGCAGAGCTAGTAGAACATTCACTTCGGTGCATTTATCTAGAATAAAGCAAACAATTATAGCTGCTAGGGAATAGGAAAGAGTAATTAAGTCTGCCTTTTGGTTGGATTGCAATCCCAGTCTCTGATTTTAAAACTTAAAAGTTTAAAATGATTGGTGTGACAGATTTCCATTTATCTTACATAGATTACTTTTTGTTTTTAAGTTAAAATTTAATAGTGGTACAAAGGAAAAAAGAAAATAACCTATAATAAATTAAGCCAAAGAATTTTTGTTTCCTCTAATGAATCCTTCCACTCTGCAGTCAAAGCCAATAATATATCACATGTGAATTAAATGCCACTAGGAATCATACTGTGGCATCTGCCTCCCCCTAAACATAATGCGAATCCATCGATTCTTCACCTGCAACTTTTGGATAGAGGGCGATGAATTCCTTTTCCAGTGAATTTCTAGATTCAAGAATTTCTCAAGGCCTATGCCTGGTAAAACCCATTTTAAACCTCCAAGTTGCCAGTAGTAATTGACTTCAGAGGATCTTCTAAGGAAATAAAATTGTATTCCTAAGCACACTGAAAATCCTTTAGCGTTTGCTCGCTTTTCATACATGGGAGAATTGAGAGGGATGAGAAGACATGAAGGGCCCTCTTTAGCCCCTCTCCAGAGGGTGACCGGCATCTGAAAATGCTCAAGTGCCACATCAGATCAGAGATGCTAAAAAGAACCGCCACCTCTGTTAAAAAATGACAATATTTTGTCAATCACTTAAAAGTGTGAGTTAAACTGAAGATTTATTTTAGATGCCTAATGTTGTTTTTTCCCAGAACTTTTTCTTGTCCTCTAAAATGGTTTCCATAATATGGAAGGGCTCTGGTTGGGGAAAGAGGTTGAAAGAATAAGGAATGAGGAGGGGCAGAAAGACGTGCAGGATCTCCATGATGTATATAAAATCTGTCCTGCCTGTCGTCTTATATCTGCAAAAAGACTTCCTGGCTTACTGCCTTCACCTGGAAGACTGTTAATTCACGATATGTTACAATTTCCCAAGTTATTACATAAGAGATTAACTGCTTCTGGTTTTGACTACCTAGAGACAAAATTTTCTTCCAAACATGCTATTAAAATATAACCAATATTTTGTTTTACAATATGTCACTCAGTTATCTAATGACCAGCTCTCTGTGATGCATTACAGCTGAGAATGAAGGCCATCCCACTGGAGGGTGAGTCCCTGAGTGGACACTTGCTCCAGAGCAAATGCCTGAACCCGACATGCTGTGTTTAGTATCCTCCAACCACTAAGCTTGGCCAATCTGAATAGCTTTAAAAGGCCATGGCCACCTTCTACCCTTCACTTCTTATACTCATAGAATTTTTCCTTCTAGAAAGCAAAAATTATTACAGAGATTATCAGAGTGTCAGGTACAGCACTTATAGGCATTTCAAAAGATTAGAGTCAATTTAAAATGCTGAACAGATTCAAAATAGCTTTTCAAGGCTGAATCTCTTGCATTTTAATGTTTATATCAGACATTGCGATGTTAAAGATAAATTATCTGAACTTCTATTAGGTAGTAATGGCGCCAGAGAATGACGGGTAATTAGGCCATATGATATATCCTGTGTCCACGGCCCGTGCAATTTTTGCAGAATGCTGCACTATGTAAACTGCTACTGCAAAGCAGGCAATTATGGCACTGTATTTCCCATAAAATCCACCCAAATAAATCTTGCAGCCCCTCTCTTTGCAGATGAGCATCTTGCCTTTAAGAGGATGCAGTAGAAAAGAAACTTGCTAACAGTTTCTTTAGCAACAGCAGGAAGATTTCTTGTCTGAGACTCCATACGTTTTTCATTTCATTAGCTGTCTCCTCCACCTCCTTTATTCATCCGACAAACACGTACTGAGCACCTCCTATGAGCCAGGCACCGTTTCAGGCTTGGGGGATACACTAAGAACAAAACACGGGAAAGTCCCTGCCCCATGGAGCTTACATTCTAGTAGGGGGAGACAGACAAGCACATAAATACATAATATCACAGGGTTCAAAATAGCTTAGAGACATCCTGTCTGAAATCTCTTTACTGCATCTCCTGTTTTTGGGGCTGTGATGAGTGAAAGGAGAGGCCAGTAATGGACCAATGATGTCACTGGTCCTAATGGGTAAACTTCAGTGAGTCCTTCAACTAACCTGGGTCTCAGTTTCCTCAGCTATAAAATGGGCAGAGGTTGGATTAAGTGCCTTTTTCTTTAAGAGAAAGGGCCCTTTCAAGAGCCAGTTTGTTGACTGTTCTACATTTTTTAAAAATTTAAAAAGAAAACATGAAAATTCCTTAGGTATTCCACATACACTCAACATTTTAAATGCCAATCTAAACTTCATAAATAGCAAATGTCTTATTTACAACTGCTATAGAATGAAGTTATTTTACTGTCTTCAGCCACCATAAAAGCATATTCATTTCCATTGTTGGTTACATAGTTCCACCTCATTTGTAAAACCCTCCTGGGTATGACACTGTCTCTCTCCTACTAACCTAGTTCACAGACTTTGTGCTCCTGTTTAACCTTTTCCACTGGACTATCAGTTCTAGGAAAATAGGGATTGGGTCCTTACTCCTTTGGATGAGAGTCTGTCCAGGTAATCCATAGAGGTGTAATCATTGCACCTACACCATGTTTTATGGCCTCAGGCCCGTTGGGAACCCACATTAGTTCTTTAGGTTGTAAGAATAATTCTGCTTAATAAAATTAGAGCTATGGGTGGGGGCCTCCCTGGTGGCGCAGTGGTTGAGAGTCTGCCTGCCGATGCAGGGGATGCGGGTTCGTGCCCCGGTCCGGGAAGATCCCACATGCTGCGGAGTGGCTGGGCCCGTGAGCCATGGCCGCTGAGCCTGCGCGTCCGGAGCCTGTGCTCCGCAACGGGAGAGGCCACAACAGTGAGAGGCCCGCGTAGCGCAAAAAAAAAAAAAAAAAAAAATTAGAGCTATGGGGTACCAAAGGGTATGTACACTAACATCCAAAGAGGAGAAATGGGTTTCCAGAACAATTCACAGACTAGGATAATGTGAATTAAAAAATAATCCTAACCTCTTTGGAACCCTGGTGGAATGTTAATGTATATTTAATAACGCAAGTGAAATTGTATGCATTTTGCAAACAATTTTTCTTAAAGAATGTAACACAGCTGGCGAGCTGAATGTCAAATAAGGCTCATACTCATTAACTTGGCATGAGCTATGAAGCCCGTGATTCTCTTGAAAGACAAGTTGTATTCATTGGTTTGACTTTGAAATGTAGAAACTCAAATTTCAATCAATCCAGCAGCTAAGGATGACAGGAAATTTTACAGGACTATAAGAAATCTTCTTTTCTTATCCAGATCAGATTCCCACCAAAACATTGAAGACTGCTGAAGGCTGCATGCTGTGTCTTTGAGTTTTATTGGTTGCTGTGTAATCAAATATCCTACACGTTTTCAAATCTGATAGGGTGGGCCCTATCAAAAGGACACATCTTGTCAATGCCTTTGGAGGCAAAGTGAAATCTCTGCCTTAATAACCGAATTTAATTCCTTCCTGTTGATCTGTGGTGTCAACATACATGCTGTCAACGTTGTCAGAAGTGCCTAACGTGGGCTGCTGTGTAGACTAAGGTCGGTCCTGTCCTTTCAGTCACTGGAAAGGAATAAGGACCACATCCTTGGTTGGGTGCACACGACTACTCCGGGGCCAGAAGGGCAGGGGCAGGAGCAACCCATGTAACCTTAAATAACCTTGAAGCAGCATCACATCTTCTAGCAACAGACAATATCTCAAACAGAGCCTGTATGGACTACGAGAGGAAGGCAGGTCCAGCAGACATCAATTGCATACGTGAGGGTCAGAGAAAAATAAGGAGGTTCAGACAACTTTTGGCAAAGTAGATCACAGTGACAGGTAAATTCTTGTTAGCAAAGAAAATGCAGTTTGGTATACATCATGGAATTTTAGTATGTGTTTAAGCTGTTGGGTATACGCTACCTAAGAATACAGTCCTTTTTTCACAGGGACAGGCAGGAGGAATTATAAAGCCCTGCTGATTTTCACTGTCCTTCTATCAGTATGACTACAGCCCTTCCCAGCCAACCCAAAGGGTCCAAGGGTTGGACACAAGAGTGCACTGGGTCCGGCTATGGCTGTTAGGTCTCCAGAAGGTCACTGTGTGACATGTACTCTTCAGGGTGGAAGTCTTTGAGTTGCAAACAAGTATGACTCTTAAGTCCAAACCTCGGTGGGCACCATGGCTTCTTTGGTTCCAACAGAAGGCAGTAGGTTTTCTTCAGACAGGAAATAAAAGGGGAATTGTACCAAGAACCCACGGATCTTTTTCAGTTCTTCCTCAGCTCTAATGGGATCTTCCTTTGCTAAGATGGGCTTGCTTATAAAGTCTCTCAGCTGAATTAAATTGTGTACTTCATCATTGGGAAGGCACCGGAACACCTGATTAAATAGGAAACTGAGTGATAGGTTTGAAGGAAAGCGTATCCCCTTTACTGAAAATACTCATTCCGACGGACAAAACGTTTGTTTTATGAAACACATATTAATTAGTTTTATGTTACAGCGCAGACCTGATTGAAGGGTTGCTTCTTTTATTTGCTACAAAGAGAGTGCTAGATTTGCTTCCATCAAAACAACAACAACAACAACACAGATCCTATATCTGATCTACATAAGTGACTGACCTCAGGATAAAGTCAAGATAGTGGTAAGGAGTTTCATGGGTGATACCTTACTTTTTGGATAATAATCACCACTGAATTTCACTGGAGGCTCTGGTCTAAGAGGGAAATTGTGTATTATATTTTCTCTAACTTTTTAATTTTGAAAAATGTTCTTATCTGTACCTGTACTTAAAGTTATCAATTGTGCATGTATATTGCTAACTGAAAATAAGTCTCACACATCATAACACTTCACACCTCAATATTTCAGCATGTATTTCTTAAGAATAAGGACATGTGCCTATATAACCACAGTACAATTCTCACACCTCAGAAAATCAATTCTATGTTATTTAAGATATGGTCCATTTTCAGATTTATCTGATTATTCCCAAAATGTCTTCTATAGCTGTTATTCCTCCCAATCCAGGATCCAAACTAGGCTGTGCCCTGCATTTTAAAAATTACATTTGAAAAGACTCCATGCACACAACCTATTTGATCATGGCCTTGAGGCCTCAGTATGAAATAAGGCTATGTAGACAGTTGTCATGTTTCATTAGAAATGATGAATTTTCTGTGCTGAGGTGACTCTGGAAGTCAGAAGAAGAATGCACTCTCACCCAGTTTATAATAGATGGTCAGTGGAACTCAGCTTGAATATTTTCTATGATGGAATGCTGGCTACTTCATGATGTAACCTGTTTCAGTGTCGCGTGACTCAACTCTTGTACACTCTATCATCATCAGAAGATGCATTTAGCCTCCCTAACAAACGAAGCTGGTTTTAAAACACCTTTCCAAAATTAGAGCTGTCCAAAGGAGGAAGTTTCTCATTATTAATAAGCTTCATCATTAGGATGGACACCATTTACTCTATGTACTATGTGCTAAATACATTTAATAGACTGTTCTTTATCCTCACGACCACCTAGTGAATGTTCCTCCCAATTTATAGGACAGGAAAGAAAGGAAGGCTCAGAACATCAAATTACTATACACATAGTTATATCACCAGCAACTGTGGGAGCTGGGCTGAACCCAAGTCTGACTCATTTTTTGATCCCATCTGCCTCTTTTCTCTTTGTCACTAGACGTGTATAAAGGCTGGGTGCTAAGGATGCTTATGATGGGATTCTAGAATCTGCGACCAGAATGCCACTAAAGTCTCTTCTAAAAATAATCCATGGCTCTTTTTGACTCTGTTTGTTTAATGTCTACCAAGAAGTATTTTATTACACCTTGGAGGTGTATTGGTTTTTTACACTCATTAAGAATACTCTGTGCCAATAATGTACAGAAATAATTATGTGCTTTTGTGACGTGATTCAATTAAAAAAGGAGCAGGACATGTGAGTCTCACCTTGTCATAAATTGTAGCATTTCGAGCTGCCGTTGAAACCCACACCTCCTTGAAGAATTTGTCACTCACTGGATCCTGAATGTCTTCACTAGGGCCAGAAAGATAGCCGAGGACAACCCTGAAATACAAGTGTCCTCCAAAATGAGTAAATGAAACAAAGCAGTTTGCTGCAGGCACCGTTTCTAATGGTACAGCAATTCAGATACTCAACCACAGAAGTCCTCTTTTTTTAAGGAAATCAAAGGAAGCCATTAAGACTAAGTGTGTGTCTGTGTGTCTATATATAAAAAAGCCCAGCTGCAAAACAAAACAAAACAAAACAAAACAGGAAAGCCTAAGTTGTGATGATGTTTGAGACAGAGAAACACCTTCATTTTGCTCTAAGAGAGTTCTTGTAATTTGGCCTAAGAGGGCGAGAACCTTGGAAGACAGAATTAGTATTCAAAGCATGTGCCTTTCATCGTGCTGAGCCTTTCCAAAAACGATCTCAGTAAATCCTCAACAGCCTTATGAAGCAGCTATTAAAAAAAAAAAAAAGGAAAAGAATAGTAAAAACAAAAGAAGCAAGTATTATTATTTTCCTTTAACTGAAAAGGGAACAAAGGGGACATCCCTGGTGGCACAGGGTTAAGACTCTGAGCTTCCAATGCAGGGGGCCCAGGTTTGATCCCTGGTCCAGGAACTAGATCCCATATGCATGCTGCAACTAAGAGTCCACATGCCACAACTAAGGAGTCCACGAGCCGCAACTAAGGAGCCCACCTGCTGCAACAAGACCCAGTGCAACCAAATGAATAAATAAATAAATAGATCAACCGGTTAAAAAGAAAAAGAAAAGGGAACTAAGACACAGAGAGGTCAAGTAACTCTTTCAAGGTCATACAGCTAGCAAATTGTATATGTGGGACTCCAACCAGGACCACCTGACTCCCAAACCTGTCCTCTTAACCAAGACTTGACTTTCCTTCCTCCCTCCCCACGCCTTCCTCCCTTCCTCCCTTCCTTCCTTCCTTCTTCCCTCCCTTGGGCCAAGAACTATGCTGAACTCTAGGGTACAGAAATGAATATGAAAGACACGGAGCCTCTCTGGGTGCAGTTATACTCGGTGGGTGAGATCAACAATGACTAGAGAATCACCCTCAAAAGGAATTAATTAAAATGTGGTAAATACCAGGTGTGCTTTAAGAGTGTGAGATGGGAGTAGTCGGGGAGGCTTTTCCATCCCCTACCTGTTTGCCTAACATTACCTACCATCTTTCAGGATTCAGTACAAGGTCACCTCTATAAAAGTTTTTACGGCTCCCTTTCTCCCTTCTCCCATTTCTCCCCGTCAATCCTGAGAGATCTGAACTTTCTTCCTTTGTCGCCCTCACTGTGCTTCATCTGTGCTTCGTTTTTATCAGAGCACCTGCAATACTTCATGCACTTTTTGCTTTTAATAGGCCCATCTCCCACTTCTAGCATGTAAATTCTTTAAGAGAACATGACCTGGCTATTCTCATATCCCCAGAGTACCTGGCATAAAAGAAGCCATACAGTAGATTGTTTGAATTGATCAAATATAAACAGAGGACTAGAAATAATAAGAAATTCTCAAGCAAAGCAAGACAAGTTTTAGAGGTCATATGTGAAAATTATAAAAGTGCTGGTACCTACATAAAGCCTGAATGTTAAAAAGCACTGCCATCTTAATCCTGGAAGGTAGATGGTACAGGATTCCCATTTTGCAAATGGGAAACAAAAGGTTGGAGGCATTCTATTAATAGAGCTAGAATTGAAACTGAGTCCAAAGCTCTTTGCTCACATGCCTGGTAGGTTCAAGGAATACCAAAAAGGCTTGTGCTACATTGGAAATAAAAGTGAGGAGAATTCCCTGGTGGCACAGTGGTTAAGAATCCGCCTGCCAATGCAGGGGACACGGGTTCCATCCCTGGTCTGCAAAGATCCTACATGCCGCGGAACAACTAAGCCCGTGTGCCACAAATACTGAGCCTGCTCTCTAGAGCCTGTGAGCCACGACTACTGAGCCTGTGTGCCGCAACTACCGAAGCCCGCACGCCTAGAGCCAGCGCTCTGCAACAAGAGAAGCCACTGCAATGAGGAGCCTGTGCACCACAACGGAGAGTAGCCCCTGCTCGTTGCAACTAGAGAAAGCCTGCACACAGCAGCCAAGACCCAATGCAGCCAAAAATAACTAACTAAATTTATTTAAAGAAAGAAAGAAAGAAAAGTGGGGAAATGGGTCTCAGAAGGACTTTGGCTTTTACATTGTATGAAAGTGGGACATACTGCTGACACTGGAGCAAGGAGTGACAGGATCTGACTTAAATATTAACAAATGGCTGCTGGATTGAGAATAGACCGTGCAGGGCAAGGATTGAAACAGGGAGGTCAGTTAGGAGTCACTGCAGTGATCTCGGTGGGAGATGATGGTGGCTCGGGTGGTGGAGAGGAAGGTGGAGAGATCAGATTTCACTGATCCAGTGGACACAGGGTGTGAGAAAAAGTGAGGCATCAGGATGACTAAAAGAGCTTTGCCTTGAGCAAACAGAAGACTGTAGTTGCCATTAGCTGAGATGGGGAATTCTGTGGGTAGAGCCAGTTAGTGGGAGAAGACCAGGAATTCAGTTTTGAACCTGTTGGGACATCTATTAAATATACAAGTGGTGATGCTAAGTAGGCAGCTGGATAAAAGAATCTGGAGTTTGGGAGAGAAGGTCTGGCTGGAGATACACACTTGAGAATTGTCCACATATGTATACTCATAAAGCCATGTGACTTTAACTGACTTTACCAAAGTAGTGAGTATAGAGAGAGAAGAGGACCAGTGCACCTCAACAGTAGGGGAGAGAAGGAGCAGCCAGTGAGGCTGCAGAGAAGCCAGAGGATGGGTATCCTGGAGCCACATGGAGTCAAATTCAGATGAGAATTGACCATTGGATTTAACAGGGTGGAGGTCATAATATTGTTACCCTCTTTGTATTTAAATGTGTAGATTTACATCATCGTTTTTAATGGCTGTAGAATTTCCCATTATGTGAAATTTTATTTAACCAGCTATTTTATTATGACCTTTTGGGTTGTTTCCAGTTTTCCATTATTATAAACAATGCTATAATGAACATAATTTATTCATCATATATAATACTTTGTGAACTTCTATGATTATTTCACTAGGAGAAATTTAAGAATTAAAATCCTGGATCAAACAATTTGCAAAGGGCTTCCCTGGTGGTGCAGTGGTTGAGAGTCCGCCTGCCGATGCAGGGGACATGGGTTCGTGCCCCGGTCCGGGAAGATACCACATGCCGCGGAGCGGCTGGGCCCGTGAGCCATGGCCGCTGAGCCTGTGCGTCCGAAGCCTGTGCTCCGCAAGGAGAGAGGCCACAACAGTGAGAGGTCCGCGTACCGCAAAAAAAAAAAAAACAAAACAATTTGCAAAATCTACTTCAAGAAAGGCTGTTCCAACATACATGCTATTAACCATGTGTGTTCTCCCCAGTCAACTCCAATATTATCAACTCCTGAAAAGGCTCAGCCAGGCTTATAGGGATAAAAAGGCATCACATTTTAGTTTTAGTCTTCACTTTTTCTACTATATAAAAATTTTCTAAAATAAATGGATCTGGCATCTGGGCTCACTAGGATTCCTAGAGTTTTATAACCTCAAAATTCTATTTCCACTTCAAATAATGTCTCCCTCAGACTATATAGGAATAACTTTCAAAAAGGTTCTAAAGGATGATGTTTGCACCTAGATGCTGCCGTTCCTTAAGAACCAAAGCAAAATTTAACCATGCCAAATTTGAAGGACAGTGCAAGTTATAACAATAAGTCAATTACAGTAATGCCTTTGATTTGGGTGGCATCTAACCAACTGAAAACAGAGCTGAAAGAATATTTCTATGACTTTGCTTTTAAATGAGAACAGGAGGTGAGGCAATGTGTCTATCAAGTTATCAGTTAAGAGCCTGTGTAGAGAAAAAAGTATTTAAATAAGTCTATAACAGACAGTGTTCAGTAATAAATTATTTTCCCTGTCAGATTTTTTTTTTTTTTTTTTTGCGGTACGCGGACCTCTCACTGTTGTGGCCTCTCCCGTTGTGGAGCACAGGCTCTGGACGCACAGGCTCAGAGGCCATGGCTCACGGGCCCAGCCGCTCTGCGGCATGTGGGATCCTCCCGGACCGGGGCACGAACCCGTGTCGCCTGAATCGGTAGGCGGACTCTCAACCACTGCGCCACCAGGGAAGCCCCCCTGTCAGCTTTTTAATTATAAAAATTTATACAGTAAAAATAATACAAAGTACTCTAGATGTTCTTTAGAGGAGTAAGGTTTCAGAGAAAACAAATTTGATTTTATGTTGACGTGAATAATGTCAATTATTTAATGTTTAATTGTTTATGCATCAGTGGGATAGTAGGAAAACTGCAGAAAATTGTTTCTGTTCTTTCCATTCCTCATGTCTATCACTGTAAATGATTCTGAGCTCTACTTGTGTGGATAATGGTTTCTGTTGAGTGATGGTTACATCTGTAAAGTTTGGATAATTTTCTAGGACTTAATGAACTGTTTGGCATGCAGTTGTGACATTTAGTGCAGTACCCTGCTGGTTGATTCTATTTAGAATTGATTTCACATCGAAATGTGCCTCTCTATTTCTATTCAAAAATACCCCAGATGGAAAATGGATTGAAGTTGCATTTTTTTAAGGGAGAAAATGGTTCTGCTCTAGGTCACATTTATCTTTGAGAATATTTCCTAATAAAAAGAGCTAAAATCAACACAAGGTTTTCATGGTGCTTTTTAATGTATTATCTGTGTCTGCCATTGTGGCAAAGTGAAAATGCTTGTTCAAGAACTGCCTCTTCAAGACAGTTTGAAAATTGCCAGGAAAAATAAAGCATCTTGGAATAAACTTAGCATGAAATGCATAGGATCAGCATAAAACCAAAAGAACAACAAAAAAAACTTCAATGATCACTGAAGAACAACTTCTGCTTCCAATAATGAAAACCCTAGAGCTTTACTGAAGAACAGAAAAATGTGCATAACTTGAAGTCCACACCTTGTTCCTCAATAGGATGGCTCAATATTATAAAGACATCAACTCTTTTTTATATTAATCTATAAATATACTGTAGTCCTGATCAAAAAACTAGTGAGAGAACTTGAATAAACAATTTTAAAGTTCGTGTGGAAGAATGAATAAGAGTAGCCAAGATTATTCTGGAAAAGAATACTAATTTGGGGAAGTGGTATGGTAGAAGTAGTATTAAAGTGCACACCTACGATAATTAAACTGGTATCATAATGGCATGTAAGTCAACAGACTTTCAATAGGAAGTAGCAGAGAGTACAGATAGGTCAGGATATGTGGCAATTCGGTGCACCATCAAGAGGCACTACAGGTCAGAGAGGCAATGAGTACTGCAGTCATGCAGTTCTGGATCAGTTGGTTTGCCTGGGAAAAAGAGTTAGAGTCCCTACCTCATTTCTTACATTAAAATAAATTGCAGGTGTTGGCTTCCCTGGTGGCGCAGTGGTTAAGAATCTGCCTGCCAATGCAGGGCACATGGGTTCGAGCCCTGGTCCGAGAAGATCCCACATACCGTGGAGCCCGTGTGCCACAACTACTGAGCCTGTGCTCTAGAGCCCGCAAGCCACAACTACTGAAGCCCACGTGCCACAACTACTGAAGCCCACGTGCCTAGAGCCCGTGCTCTGCAACAAGAGAAGCCACCGCAATGAGAAGCCCACGCACTGCAACGAAGAGTGGCCCCGCTCGCTGCAACTAGAGATAGCCCATGCGCAGCAACGAAGACCCAGCACAGCCAAAATAAATAAATAGATAAATTTATTAAAAAATTTAAAAAAATAAATTGCAGATGTTAAATGTAAAAGTGATATCAAATGAGCACTAGAAGAAAATATAAGTAAATATTTTATCTTGGGGAAGCTATTCTAAGCATATTTTTAAAAAGGGGGGAAAAGAAAAAAACTGATAGATTTGATTAATAAGAATTGATGTTTCGGGCTTCCCTGGTGGGGCAGTGGTTGAGAGTCTGCCTGCCGATGCAAGGGACACGGGTTCATGCCCCGGTCCGGGAAGATCCCACATGCCGCGGAGCGGCTAGTGCCGTGAGCCATGGTCACTGAGCCTGCGCGTCCAGAGCCTGTGCTCTGCAACGGGAGAGGCCACAACAGTGAGAGGCCCACGTGCCGCAAAAAAAAAAAAAAAAAAAAAAAAAAAGAATTGATGGTTCCCCCAAATACTCTAAATATGATTAAAAGGCAATTGGCAAATCAGCTTTCCAACAAATGAGAGAAAGAAATTAGGCTCTTATGTACTTAAATTACTGATAAATCATTAAAAGAAAGTGAAACATTCCAACAAAATGGGCAAAGGACGTAAATAGTCTAGACAATTTGCAAAAGAACAATTACAAATGGCTAATGGATACATTTTTAAACCCTCAAATTGCAAATTAAAATAATGAAATTCCATTTGAAACTCAACAAATCGGCAAAGATAATAATAGAACTCAGAGGGCAAAGGAAATTGCACACTTCCTTTGGCTAGAAATCCTATAGATAGGATTTAGTTAAGGAAACAACTAAGAAGGTAAGCAAGATACTATCTACAACCATACCCACTTTTTTATATCAGCGAAAAATCTGCCCATCAATGAGGTTTTGGTTAAAGGAATTATGGCAGGCTCAAACAATGTAATACAATGCAGCCATTAAATGTTATAGAAGAACGCAATGACATGGAAAAGTGTGTGTAACATTATTTAAATAATAAAGGACTTTGTAGAACTGCAAGATCCTAATTATGTTTAAAAAAAGAAGTACAGTAGTGAATATTTATATATAGAAAAAAAGTGGAATGATATACATCAAATGTTAAAATTGTTAGCACTGGGTGGTGGGATTACAGATAAATATAATTTCCTTATTGCTTTTCTGTTTGCCAAATTTTCTACAATGAAAAATATGTTGTAATCAGAACCCTCTCCCTCTATAACTATTATACATTTAGAAAGTTATAAAGGAGGCTAAGCCTTTAAAGAGAATACTTAAGTTCTCATGGAACTGAAAAGGTGTGACATTTATTTCTAGCTTACAGGAGGAAATATTTGTTTCCTTATATGAGCTGCAGTAGGCAATCAATGGGTTGATTAACAGTGGGTTGGTTGCTAATCTTAAACTCTCCCCTGCTAAACAAAACAAATTAACATTAGAAGTCAATTAAAATGTCAATGGTCTAAAAAAAACAAAACCAAAAACCTTACTGACAAAACAATTAGTAACAAAGGTGATAAATACAGCAATAAAAACTGTGAGAAGGTCTGACAGTCAAATTTTGAGGGATGGATTTGCTGAGCTCCTGGGTCAGAGGGAGCAGAAAGAACGTCTCCAGAACTGAAGCTTGGTCCTCAAAAGTCAGAGTCTGGAGTGAGGTAGGAGGTAAGGGCCGCCAGCATTTGCAGGAGGGAAGTGCTGGTTTTGTGCCCATTTGCAAGTGAGCCAGTTTTCAGAAGCGACCATTAACACTGGAAGGGTTAAAACAACAGCACCACAACAGTATCTGTGCAGTGCCTTTCATCAAATAGCTTAAAATACCACCCTTAATCGGGGACACTTGGCTCTATCTCACCATACAGGCCACACTGAAATCCCATCCTGGCCAATATAGTTCTAGAATCTTATAATTGTGGACTTCCTGCAAATGCCTACAGGTGGGAGAGTGGTCAGGGTGTGTTCCACAGACAGTGGGGAGCTTAATGTGTCTTCAGTGGGCTGGGGGAGAGGGACAGGAGATAGATAAGCCATTTGAAAAAAAAAGATAAGAAGGCATTGAGGATTGGTTGAATAGCGGAGTGATAGGACCTGAGTTAGGTTCTCGAAGGATCACTCTGACAACTGAGACTGGACTACAGGGGCTGGGATGGGGCCAGTTATAGCCCCGCCCAGGAAAGTTCTCAGTAACACTTAACTGAATGAAGCACTTATTTAGGGATACACACCCCCTACTACTTAGCCCAGTGCTCTCTCTGTTGGACCACAGGTTTGTTTAAAATTCACATCTTCTTGCAGAAGATCAGGAATCTTCCATGTCTGGAGTCATCTTAAATCTGAGAAATGAAGTTTCCACATTTACTTTAACACCAGTAGTCACTAGCTTTCTCCTTTAGTAATTTTTATCATATCCTTGTATCGCTGGAATGATTTCAATTTCTAAAAATGGACTCACTATAAAAAACTTAAATAGACACTAGATGGTTTGACCTGGTCCTAAATCAATTAATAGATTTAAAATGCTAGTTTTCTCCATTACACATAAAAATAATAAAAGCTGTTCAAACAGGAAATTTTTATGCCCCACACAGAGCCATTTTGTATACGACTGGTGTGGTTCACGCTGTTTTGGACAAAGAAGAACCTGGAGATGGCATGTGTGCTAAGGGCCAGAGGCTAGGCTGGGTTCCATTGCCCACTGCAGTGGGATTATGTGAGGGAGACCCAGCTTCCGAGACCCACCGAAAGCACTGCAGCCGAAGTCCTAGGGCGAAGTGGCCAGCTTGGTACTCTTTTCCATCCATTACTGAAGGAACCGTCTCCGTGTCCTGCACAATGACAGCCATTTCACTGTCCCGTTTTCCCAGCATGCTTCGGTCGTTTATGTTGGCAGAGCCTATAAAGAGAAACAGTGAAACTGAACAATTTTCTTATTCCGGCAGACACTCATTTGCCCTCCAGACTCAATTCTTCCTTGCTAAAAAACCCCTAATTTTGTTCAGGTATCAAGAGATGCTGTGCTCTAGGAAGGCAGGGTGCTCCCTAACCCAGGGGTAAATCTTGATCAGTCTAAGGCCAGTCATGGTCATTTCATTGTTTTTTGCCAGTGATTGGCTTAGAAATGGGCACTTGTCATGATTCTAGTCAATGCAACGTAAGGCAAATCTGCCAGGGGCTTCTGAGAAAGTTTTTCTCTTTCTTATAAATAGACAGAAGAAGAAGATGGTGTCACTGCCAGTCTTTGGATACTCTGGCTTGAAGGGCTGCATGAGGACATGATTGTGGGAGCTGCTGCAGCCACTTTGTAACCAAGGGACAAACAGACAAGTTGAACATGGCAGAGCAGAAAGAAGAAAGACTCTGGGTCTTTAAGTCACTGAGCTGGCCAACCCTAGAACCTTCTTATTTTCTGTTATGTGAAGTAATACATTTCCCTTATTGTTTCACATACTTCTAGCTGAATTTTCTATCTTGTGGCTCAAAGGATTCTAACTGATATAGTCATTAAGCACACAAAGAAACAAGAACACTTACCAGCTCAGTGCAGTAAGGTTTCATGCTTAAGAATCACACTCTGTAGACTTTAACTCATGGTCACATAATCATAAATGTCAGAACACAAGAGGACCTTCACAAGCAATATAGTTCACTCCCAAATACAGATTATCATTAGTGGCTTTGGGTTTTCATTCTCTTGCCTCACTTGTGTGGCATGCCAACAGCTTCTGTATCAACTTCCCTCCATTCTATTTTTAAATCCAAACGAGCTGAGAATGCTGACTTTCACATGTGAAGGGCAAGTATTTGAATATTAGTTCAACCTGCACTTCCTGAGCTCCTCTGCTGTGTATTCAAAAACCTTGCAACATTTTCTGCATTAATCATTGTGGATCCACAGGTTTTTTTTTCTTTCTGGTACGCGGGCCTCTCACTGTTGTGGCCTCTCCCGTTGCGGAGCACAGGCTCCGGACGCGCAGGCTCAGCGGCCGTGGCTCACGGGCCCAGCCACTCCGCAGCATGTGGGATCTTCCCGGACCGGGGCACGAACCCGTGTCCCCCGCATCGGCAGGCGGACTCTCAACCACTGCGCCACCAGGGAAGCCCCAGGATCCACACTTTTGAATCCTTGAGGTGTCCTACAAACTACAAAAGGGGCCTGACTCTTTTTTCTTCTTGGTCCTCTTGCCCTAGTCCCACACTCCACTGCTTCTGCAGACAGGGTGCGGAAGAGTTAGGTTGAACACAAGCTCGGGCTACTGTCTGTGATGGGGACCATCAGGGTGTAAGGTGTTAGCAGTGCTACCCAGAGCCCAGACGGTGGGATGTTGGACATGAGAGGAAGCTGGCTCCTCCTGAAGCATCTATACCGCCATTTGCTACAATATGGTCACATAGTTAATACACAACTCTATGATAACTGTGGATGGGAACAGTGTCCCATAGGGACTCTGGGTGACAGAAAGGATGGAGCACCTCGCAGAAAGTTGGGAGCACCATTAGAGCGCTGTAAGGTGGGCCCCACCTTTGAAACACTTTGTTTTGTTAGCAACAAATCAACCTTTATACATACACTTACATTTTAATTACACTATAAAATTTGTAGCCATGTCTTTGGGCTTAACATGGGGCCCAGCATTAATCTGGGCAAAGTCATTTAATCTCTCTCAGCTTTAATTTGATCTTTTATAAATCGAGATAATAATACAGGCCTTGTAGGGTTGTTGTAAAAATTAAGTAAGACCATGTGAAAGCACTTACTGATCTATAAACTGTCCCACAAATGCTAATTATTACTGGCATTATTATCAGATACTCGTTACCTTGAGAATATCTGCACTAGAGAACATTACCATAGGAAGGGAAGACTTGCTGGCATGTAGCGTTTGTATCAAAGAAGCCTCCTCTCTGGGTGAATCACCTGTCAGGGGCAAGGAATAAGGACTCCATAGTGCTGCTTTGGGACATCACTACCACAGGGCCCCAGCAGAGGCCACTCTCGGGCTGGGGCTGCCAAATTGGGAGGACACAGCTGCTCTTCACCGTCAGGGAGACTGCGGATGTGAGCCCCCTGGAAAGCCACACACACACACACACACACACACACACACACACACACACACACACACTTTCACACCAGTCCTCTCAGACTCCTTCCCATCACCAGGGGAGGAATGCATTCCTGGCATTCTGAGCTGGAATTTTTAGAGGGTGTGGTTCTTGTACTTCCAGGGCCCATCTGGAGTTTCTCAGAGCACTGACTCTCAACCACACTGGATAAGTGAGTTGGCTACTACTTAATAGGAATGTGAAGAAAGGGAAGAGAAAATTTCAGGTGTGAATTTAATAAATGAGATACCAAAAATGAGATATTGATGGATGTAAATGTTACCCTCCCTTCTTGTTGTTAAACATTCCCATATTCTGAAAATCAAATTCAGAACAGCAGGTATAGTATTAACCCATTTCTATAGAACATACTAGGAAGAAGAGAGGGCAAGTGACCTCTAGAAAGATGCACACTGAAGGGTAAGAGTGATGAGTACCTTCCGGCAAAGAGAGGGAGACAATAAGGGGAACTTTGACCTTTTACTCTCTATGAGTCCTTAGAGTTTCAATTGTTTACAAGAAATATGCTCTGTTTTCATGTACTATGTTTTATGGTAACTGCAATCCCTTGGTTTATTAGGACATTGCCTTGATAATTTTTGGAAAATGACCTTTTCTAAGTTTGCTCTTAGGAACTTTTTAAACAGTATGTAATATAGCAAAATAGAAAACAGTATATGAAAACGTAAGTCCAACTTAGGTAATAATTTTAGAAAATCATTGAATTTATCACCCAAGCTGAAAAATAGAACATTACCACATCCCAGAAGCCCTCAGCTGTCTTCCCATTAAAGACCTTCCCTTCCTAAGAGAGAATCTGTATAGAATTTTGTGTTCATCATGCTCTGATGATGTTTTCCTAAACAAAAAAAGTTTACTTTTAGCTTATTTTTAATTTGTATAAGTGGAATCATATAGAAGATAAACTTTGGAGATTTGCTTCTTTCATTCAAAATCATGTCTTTGGGATTTATCTATGCATAATTGTAATGCATTATTTTCCTTGAATGAACACCCCCAAACATTTTATTTTATTTTTTTATTTTAATTTTTTCCTCACTCCTGGGCAGCCTAAATAGCACAGGTGGGAACCCAGGTGGAAGCATATCTCCCCCCCCCCCCCTTTATCACCTAACCTAACACAATGATAAAGAAAAGAGGACAAGAACAAAGTACCCTATGAGGTGAGGAATGCAAGATAAGCAGTCTGGCAGAGGCTAAAAATCCCCTTTTTACATGGGCTGCTTGCAATCTTGGAATCTCAGTTACCTTCACCACCCAGTGCCTATTTCAGCCTTACTCACCTTTCAGGTCTCAGTTTAGACATCACTTCCCACCTCTCCTCTCTCCCTGTCTCCCTCTCCCTCCCTCCACCCCATTTCTCCCTCCCCCCTCCCTCTCCTTCTCTCTCTCTATATGTATATATACATATATACTTAGAGAGAGAGAGAGAGAGAAACAGTATATATTCTCATAGCGCCTCATTTGTCTGTAGCTTACCTGATTTTCCCCAAAAGGGAGAAGTCATTCACTCTTGGGGTTTAAAACACAGAGGGGACGTGTTTAACATGTTTTTTTATTAGTGGATGCCTTTAGATGGGGCTTGCCTCTCATGTGCCACAGTTCCCCCAGCCCCGCCCCCGACTGCATCTTTTTGTCATAAGAATGGATCATTCATTGACCTGCCTGACCCCCCAGCCCCTCACCTCCTGCATCCCAGACCAGAGTAGGCCCTCAATAAGCATTTATCAGAGGGATGATTTTTTTCTTTTCAGGTTGGGTAAAGCACAGAACAAGATGGGAGTCAGTATTTCTTTAACGACCCCTGCCCCTCACTAGCCATGGCCCTCAAGACTGGACTGTCTTTACCTGCAGGAGTCCCCATGCCAAAAGCTCAGCCTCTCTGTACACCTGTGCCAAACTGAATTCAAGAGACAGAGTTTTGGGCGAAGTAGAAAAGGATAGCTTTCCTGCTTTGTCAGGCAAAGGGGAACACAGTGGGATCCTGCCTTGAAAACCTGTGTCCCACCCAAACTTAATTTTTCATTCTACTGTTGATGGATGTTTGGGTCGTTTCCAGAGTTTTGCTATAATACACAATTATGTTCTGCATAGTTGTGTATGTTTCCTGGTGTACACATGTGGGAGTTTACCTGGGCTCTGTATGCAAGAGTGGAGTACCTGGTGTTCCTCAGTGTCGTCAATACTTGGATTGTCCATTTTTTTTTTTTTTTTTTTGGTGGTACGCGGGCCTCTCACTGCTGTGGCTTCTCCTGCTGCGGAGCACAGGCTCTGGACGCGCAGGCTCGGCGGCCATGGCTCATGGGCCCAGCCGCTCTGCAGCATGTGGGATCCTCCCGGACCGGGGCACGAACCCGTGTCCCCTGCATCGGCAGGTGGACTCTCAACCACTGCGCCACCAGGGAAGCCCATGGATTTCCCAATTTTAAATTTTTGCCAATTGGTATTTTGAAAACCTGTTCTTTGTCTCATTATTATATTAATGAGGATGAACATGTTTCATATACTTATGGGCTTCAGGTATGTCCTCTTTGGGGACATTCCTATACAGTTCCTTTGCCCATCTTTCTTCGGATACTGTCTTTCCTTATTGATTTAAGGAGTTCTTCATATGTTTTGAATATTAACTGTATTGCAAATACCTTTTTTCAGTTTGTGGTTTATCTTTTTATTCTATTTATAGCATCTTTTAATGAATAAAGTTCTGAATTTTAATATAGTTGGATTTATCTGTCATTTCCTTTGTGGTTTTACTTTTTTAAAATGTCCTGTTTGAGAAATTGTGAATTCTTCTGTGGTAGGCAGAATAATGGCTCCCAAAGATGACTATGTCCTAATTCCCAAAGCCTGTGAATATGTTATATTACATGGCAAAGGGGAATTAAGGCTGCAGGTGGAGGTGGAATTAAGGGTGCTAATCAGCTGACCTTAAAAATAAGGGGATTATCCTGGATTATTCAGGTGGGCCCAGGATAATCACAAGAGTCTTTAAAAGTAAAGGGGATTCAGAGAGAGATGCGCTTACAGAAGAATGGGTTGACACTTTGAGAACTTTCAGAGAGATCTAACATTGCTGCCTTCAAAGATGGAAGAAGGGAGGCATGAACCAAGGAATGTGGGCAGCCCGGAGAAGCTGGAAAAGGCAGGGAAATGGATTCATCTTTAGAGCCTCCAGAAGGGAACACAGCCCTGCTGATACCCTGATTTTAGCCCAGTGAGACCCATGTTGAACTTCTAACCTATAGAATGGTTAGATAATACATTTGTGCTGATTTGAACCAGTAAGTTTGTGGTCATTTGTTACAGCAGTAATAGACAACTAACACACAAACTCTACCCTGTTCTAGCTTACTTGTTTTAAAGGAAAACTGATTCTTCAATTGAGCGTCAGTGGGCTACTCAGTACTTTCTACCCACTTGTGTTCCCTGTGCCTCCAGTTTGGGAGTTCTCAGCTTGACTCCACAGCGGCATCACCTAGGAAGCTTTCAAAAGATATTGGTGCCAAAACAAAAACAAAAAAACCTTGATGCCTGGGTCTCAAACCAGACCAATGAGTCAGAATTTCTGGAAGTAGGAACCAGGCATTAATATTTTCCCCTAATACCACTCCATCCCTTCACCTATCAATTAATCCCTCTTCGGCTGGGGAGGGGGGGGAATCTATTTGAAAGTAAATTGCAGACATGAATAATCTTCCCCCTAAATGATAGTTTCATTTACCTGAACTGAAACTCATCTGTGTTCAAAATTGTTCTGTGGTGACAGTGAAAACATTTTAGGGGCTGATTGACTGAGTGGAGACAGGAAGACACCTGTCAGAGTGATGGAAATATTCTGTATCTTGTTCTGGGTGGTGGTTACATGAATGTAAACATATGTGAATATTCATTAAGCTGTACACTTATGCAATTTACTATATATAATAGCTTAATTAAAAAAGGATAGTCCACCAAAAAAAAGCCAACAGGCAAACCTAATGCAGCCAGGGTTGAGACCCACGGGACTCACTCTTTACTGGGGTGGCCTTTCAACTACAGACTCTCAACAGCTGCTCTCGAGCCTGCCCCTTAAGCACTGATATCCATTCTCTCTCCATAGTTTCCCACATACCCACCTTCGCTGACAGTCTCTGGACCTTCTCGCACCAGGTCATCAATATCCATCCCGATGTTTCTGGTGTTTAGTGGAAAGAATACCTGCCTCCCCTGTAGCCCATGAGCTGTGTAGGGCAGTGGCACTGTGTGATCATGTTTTGTATCTCCCTATTGTGTTGTGCAATGGATTAGTGAATACTAAAAAACATCGTTTCACTTAGTCAACAGGATAGACTTAAATTCTATTTAAGGATAGCCTTGTTTTGTTTAGGAAAGCAAATAAATGTTAGTTCTGTTAAGTGCCAGTAAGATGAATTAGAAAATTGGACTTGGTCACAGATTTTGGGACCAACAGGGCCACCGGGGGTAAGAGATAATTAAAGGTACACACAAAAGAGATCCCAATGTGAGAAACCAAGTATTTCCTTGTGAGGAAAAAAAATGAGGATAAACCATTAGTCATTTTTCTTACGTCAATTATTCAATAATTCTGGCATAAGTCTGCCATGTTAGAAAATCTAATCACAGGTTACTTTAATTCCTTGTAAGCTCTCAACTACTTGCTTAACACCTGTAAAATACTGTCAACCTAACTTCTCAAGTTCCTCTTTGAGAACTTTAAACATTGTTCTCTGTCTGTGTTATGAAAACAGGCCAGATATCTGAGAGCAGCAATAACAAGCCTGCTTCTCCTAGAGTTTCCACTGAGATACAAAGAACAAAAGTACCTGTGGATTTTCCACGGGGGAAATGTGTTCTGCCCTTGGGGAAGGAGAAAAAGAAGTGCAGCCTCTAAAGACTAACAAGTGAGACCTCGTCATACGCCCAAGGCCACATCTTCAGTTTCAAGAAAGTCGGTAAGAACGATGTGCAAGATGGATCAGTTATTGCTAGCCTAAAGAAACTGTAGCCTTTGAGGGGTCAGAGACCTTTCCAGAAAATAAGTCAACTAAAAACCTCTACAAATCTGTAACTGTTAGCTCAGATACTGAAAACTACCTTGCATTTATACTTGATGGAAAGTAAAGCAGGCTGAAGGTCAAAATGACCTTTAAAAGGAAAATATTTACATCTCTCAATTTTTACTTCAAGAGTTCTGAAATCTTGCTGAAGAGATCAACTGAATTTTATCTGGCTTTGTTTGTTTTTTCATTTCAGCAAAATCAATATTTTTCCTTTCCTTACTGTCATTGCCAAATTTAATATAAAAATATCCTGAGATTGGCTTCTGAAAAGCAAGACCAGAATAGCTTGTGGGAAATGAGAGAAAACTTGTATATTGGGGGAAGTAAGGGAGGAAATAAATCCTTAAAGAGCTTTGATCCCTATTGAGCAAGAACTTGAAGACACAAGATATTTTTCTTAAATGCCCGATAAGTATTAAAAGAATGTCTGGGGCTTCCCTGGTGGCGCGGTGGTTGAAAGTCCGCCTGCCGATGCAGGGCACACGGGTTCGTGCCCCGGTCCGGGAAGATCCCACATGGCCGCGGAGCGGCTGGGCCCGTGAGCCATGGCCGCTGAGGCTGCGCGTCTGGAGCCTGTGCTCCGCAACGGGAGAGGCCACAACAGTGAGAGGCCCGCGTACCGCAAAAAAAAAAAAAGAATGTCTGTGTGTGTACACATATACATATATATGTATCACCACACTGTGGTCTATATATTTTATGGCTTCTGAACTACTTTTTCTTTTCAAATCATCTTCCAGACAAGACAGTCTCATTACTCCTAGGTATGAAAATTTTTTTTCTTTTCTCAGTGGAGGATAGACCTGGAAAAGGCATATTTACTGCCAAAATTTTTCGAAACACCCCATGACACTTAATTTCTTAAAGAATAGTTAAGTGTCTTATTATAGCTGAGAAACTACATTTTATTTTAAATGGATGAGTGGAATTCCCAATAGTGGGACACAGCATATCTCTAAGTAACATCCCCCCACCCTTGTCAATTAATTTATCCGGCTGGTTATTTATACTCTATTTCTCCTCCTGGCCTTTCAGTGTTTGTGTAACATGATATTAGAAGGCAAACCAATTCAATGATGGGAAAATGAAGCTTGTATTCTTGTATTCAGGTGTATACAAGAATGAAGCTGCAAACCCACCCCTCTGGTCAAGATCTAATCTGGGTAGAATGTACAACCAGTAACTCTCCCGAATCTGTCAGTGGGGCGAGGACTGCAGGAACAGACTGCAGACCTTAGTCTAGGACTACATCATATCATTACTACACAATGTCCACCTCACCCCCGCCCCCAACAAAGCTGGTCCGCTCTGCACTCTGATTAATAACGTCCAAAACATTGACTCCGGGGAAAAAATGGTAAGCACAGAGGCAGCAATATTTTAATATCCTTCCGATCCTAACTCTTGCAAAACTTCAGATCTGTGGTAATGCTTAGGTGGGTGTGATGCGTGCACGTACAAATTACCACAACGTACTCATTTGTGACACATTTCCCTCCCCACATCTCCTCCTTCCAAGCCCAGAAATCTAGGTACTTGGCTTCAAAATAAAAATAAGGAAATAATAAAGAATTAATGAGAGCAGGCTGATTATTGCACTGCTGGGTTAAATTGCTGTCTCTGGACTCTGTAATTTACACGATGGCCATTTGATTGTTCTGTGCCTCTGTTCCTTCATAGATAAAAGCAGGGATTAGACAGGACATAAGCAAAAAAGATTGCTTCGGAAATGTTTTAGATAACTGTGTGACTGTCCCTTTCAACTGCAAAGGAAGCTTTAGAGGAATAAAAAGAAAGATTGTTGCATGAGGTAAGTCAACTAACAAGGAATACAATTAGAGACCAAGTACTTACCAATAATAACAGTGTTGTCATCAGCAATTAGCAACTTGCTGTGGACATAGACAAGCTCAGTGACTAGGTTTCCTTCAAGCTCTGCGTGTGTTCTAAGACCACAGAAGGATATGTAATTTATCCACTGATTGCCGACTGTAAATTAAATAAGAAATCACTAAAATTAATATGACCAAGCTCAATAATGGCACGTTAAATTTTACTGTCTTTCAAAACAAATATACCATATAATAGGTTAAGAATAGATTGTAAAATATATGTGTGTATGTGTGTGTGTATAATTTCAGAATACATCTAGGATCTATATTTGCTTTCTGAAGAGTTTTATATTGTTAATATGAATGGAGATGCAATTTTAAAATATCATGCTGAAGTGATTTCTAGAATTCCTTATGTCGAGGTAGTCCAAAGATAAATTCAAATATGAACATTTTATTTTAATGATTTGGTGAGCAACTACTGAAGAGTGAAAAAGTATAGCTGCAGTAGATAACCCAAGACTTCAGTGTGACATTTGCATCTGTCTTGGTTGACACCTGCCGCTGTTTAAACCAGATGCAAGATGTGAGCCCAAACTACCTGATGTACACATACTTTGCAGCATATCCAGCGCAAAGCAACAGATAAATTTTGCACACTTTGGGTAAGTAAGAGTGTTGGCAATTAAATGACACTCCTCCTTCTAAATCACTAAAATTAGGAAAGAATCCTAAGTACATTTGAGTTCGGAGAATTTTCTTCAGAGCAAGCAGTACTAGGTTTGTACTTTAAAATGTTGTCCTCTCATCATGTGAGGGTCATTTATGTGATAAGAAGAAATGCATTCCATATCAAACCAACCCATATTCATTACCCTGGCATGAGTGTTAGTCATGAGATTTTATGGTCCCTCTCCCACATAGCAATCGCCCTGGATAAGCAAAGTCTGATACTAAGAATAAATGGAGTGGAATCAAACCATCTTAGATTCTTATAGAAAGAGAACATAAATTTTTAAAAGAATCTGAAGCATACTAATAGAACCAATGGTAGTTCATGTTTCATTTACTGAAGTTTCCATGTATCACTGATGCTTTCTATTTCACTGCTGACGTTAGTGTATCTATTAAATTTAGGTATACTGGAAAGAAGTCTGTTCATAGGTAATATACAGAGGTTCCTCCAATTACAAATAAACCTTCCCATATTTTATATTAACACAAAGTATAAAGTCTGTATAATTAAAACAGTGTAGAACTGGTACCTAAATAGACAGCCAAACCACTGAATGGAATAGGAAGTCCAGAAACAGACCCAAGTAGGTATGGAAATTTTGCATATGATAAAGGCTGCATCTCTAGGAAAAGGGCTTTTTAGATAAAGGACTAGAATTTTTAAATGAAAGGTGCTAGTACAACTGCACAGTTATTTGAAAAAGATAAAAATTATATACATTTCTCCCAGCAATCATAAGAACTCCAAATAAATCAGAGATGAAAATGTAAGCATATGAAACCATACAAGTGTTAGAAGAAAACAGGGTGAATTCCTGGTAACCTGAGTGCAGGGAAGGCTTATAAGTATCTAGAGCCAATAAAAGATCAATAATGTTGGCTAAATTAAAAAAAACATATTTGCATGACACAAAACACGAGCAAAGACAAATGACAAACAGGAAGAACATATTTGCAGTATACATTACAGACAAAGAACTGATTCTGAACATATAAAGAACTCAAAAACTGAAGGGAGAAAAAGATCAAAGTCTTGACAGAAAAATAGGCAAAAGACATGAACAGACAATTCACACACACGAAAAGATACATTTGAAAAGACATACATTCTCACTCATAATAACAGAAATGCAAATTAAAACCACAGTGAGAAACCGTTTTTTAACCTATGAGATTGGGCAAAAAAAAAAGTAAGATAACACATTCTATTGATGAGACTGGGTTGAAGCAAGCTCTCTCTTACACTGGTGGTAAGAATGCAAATTGGTACAAACTTGGAGGGTAATTGGCAATATCTAACAAAACCACCTATGTGTTTACCTACTGACCTAGCATTCCCACTCTAGAAACTTATCCTAAATATACACTTCCAACAAATAAGAACATATATGCACAAAGTTATCAACTGCATAATTGTAATTGAAAAATATTGAAAACAACCTAAATGTTCATACAGAGGAGAATGATTGAATCAACTATGGCAAATCTATACATGGGAGACTATGCAGAGCTAAAAAGGAATGAAAATCGCTATGAACTGATACGGAGTGATTTCCAGGATGTAGTGTTAAATGAAAAAACAGATGCACAAGAAAATATGTGGTATGCTATTCTTATGAAAGAGATTGGGAGAAATAAGAAAATATACATGTATCTGCCCATTTGTACAAAAAGAAACACAGCAAGAATAACTTAGAAACTGACAAAATTGGTTACCAATAGAGGATGAGTGGAATAGGGTGGAAAAGATGGATGGGGAAGAAACTGAAAGGAAGTATAGCGGAGTGGCACTTGTCTAAGCATGCCTTTTGTATAGTTCTGACTATTGGAAGTCTGTTACACACACTTAATCAAGAAAGACAGAGAAAAAAAGAAAAGCCTAAAATGAAATACAAATTAAAGCAATGAACCTAACTGTATTTCAAATTAATAACATAATCCAAGTAAATTTTCAACCCTAGTTTTTGAGCATATACTCTTAGGCTAAAGACAAAAAGAACTGTAAACAAATATTGAATTCTAGTGAGATTTATTTTTCATAGTAGTATGGGCTACAGATTTTTGTGTATTCTAAGATTGAGGAAGTATATATATCAGAGATAACAGAAGGAATCCTGTGGCATGGGACTGGAATTATAAGTATCAGTATGGAGATAGATAGATAATAGGTAGATAGATGGATAGGTAGATAGATAGACAGATAGATAGACATATAATAGATAATGTGTATACAAAAGGCCTAAAGCAGTAATATCCCAGTAGTAATGATCATATCTAGCACCCAGAATTTGGTTTCTAAATGCCAATTTCCACTAAAAGAACCTAGGTTTCTTGGAGAAATGGTTGACTGCAGGGCTAGTTCTGGGAATATACAAGATGGGTCTGGAACTCTTGTGCCAGTAAGAAAAAAAGGCTGATGGGAACATGTCCAAAGCACATAGGAGCAAGCTTAAAAAGGCCCTCACTGGTCAAATCTGTGCAAGCTGATCATCAAAATTATTACCCACTGAATAACATAAGAATCCATAGGTCCACACATGAATAAATGCTTAAGTGGGGAAGAAGGGAAAACTTTCTTATAGTAGAATTGCAACTAAGAAATTTAGAAGAAAGTAATAAATATAGAAGAAGCAATGGAACTAAAAAAATCAACATTTAGAAATATAGTAATAATAACTGAATCATAGTGTAATAATGGATCCAGGAAGAATCATTAATATATGCTAAAACCAGTGGGTGAATGTTTGATAAGAAGCAGAATATTTACTATATAGACTCAAAGTGTTTTCCCACGAAATATTTAATTACAAAGGGAAAAATGGTAATTTTACAGCAGAGAAACCTGGCAGATCTCACCTTCCCTAAATGATCAAAGTTAATATAACCAGTAATGGGGTAAATCAACACCATGTTCCTCCTGACATGGTATATGAAGGGCACATCACTTCTGTGATATTCCTGCTGAAAACGCATAACCTGAATCTAATCACAAGGAAACAATGGATATACCGAAACGGAGGGCTATTCTACAAAATATAACTGTACTCTTCAAACATACCAAGGTCATGAAAGTCCCCCCATTCTCCAAAAAAAAAAAAAGATTGAGGGATTATTTCAGATTACAGGAAAATAAAGATACCTACAACACATGTTGCTGACTGAAGCCTGGGACACACACAAAAAAAACATTTCCCCCCCTTTTGCTATAAAGGACCTTAATTAGTAAGACAATTGGAAAAATTTCAATAAGGTCTGCAAACAAGATAATAGTATTATATCAATGTTAATTTCATTAATTTCTATATTGAACTATAGCTGCTTTAAAAATGTCCTGCTTTTTCACAGAAACACACATTTATTTAGGAGTAAATGAGCATCATGGTTGCAACTTATTGTCAAACGGTTCAGAGGGAAAAAAACCATCCACCTGTCTGTCTGTCTATCTGTCTATCTACCTATCTGGAAAGAATGATAAAGCAAAGAAGGCAAATTTATTAACATTTGCGAAATCAGGATGAAGGGTATATGGCAGTTCTGGAAATTCTTCCGTAAGTTTGAAATTATTTAAAAATATTTTTTAAAGATTAACGATACCGACTGACTGTTAGCAGCCTGAAAAGCTTAAGACATAATAACTTGTAATTTCCTAAGGCACAGATTTGTGCCATTCCACAGCAGGTCTGGAGAGTCTCAGCAACACTCCAACTAGTGGGCGAGCCTCACAGCCCACAGTCCATACATACTCCTTCATCCTTGCTACAAAATAACTTTTTCTTTTAAGGATTTTTTGTTTTGTTTTGTTTTGTTTTAGATTTAATTTTATTTATTTTTGGCTGCGTTGGGTCTTCACTGCGGTGCCTGGGCTTCTCATTGGGGTGGTTTCTCTTGTTGTGGAGCACGGGCTCTAGGTATGTGGGTGTCAGCAGTTGTGGCGCCCAGGCTCAGTAGTTGTGGCTCGCGGGCTCTAGAGCTCAGGCTCAGTAGTTGTGGCACACAGGTTTAGTTGCTCCGCAGCATGTGGGATCTTCCCGGACCAGGGATCAAACCCGCATCCCCTGCACTGGCAGGCGGATTTCTGTCCACTGCACCAGCAGGGAAGTCCCCAAAATAGCTCTTGTGAAGTGGTAAAAAATCTTTATTTCTTTATGAAAAATACCTTTAAGAAGAAAGCTAAGGGTGAGTGCCAGTCACAGGGACCAGAAGAAAAACAAAGGTTCCAAGCCAGAAAGCAGACATTTTGATGAATTAACGTGTGGCCTGTCAAATGAGGTGAATGGATCCACCACACACTCTAGTGAGAAGAAGACAAATCAAACTGAGAAATTACTTTGGCCAGTACAGTCGTCCCTCAGTACCCGCGGGGTACTGCTTCCAGGACCCCCAAGGATAACAAAATCTGCCCTACTCAAGTCCATTATATAAAATGGTATAGCATTTGTGTATGATCTACACACATCCTCCCGTACACTTTAAATCATCTCTCGATTACTTATAATACCTAATACCATGTAAATGCTATGCAAATAGTTGCTTGCACATGGCAAATTCAAGTTTTGCCTTTTGGAACTTTCTGGGTTTTTTTTTTTTTTTCCTTTTTAAATATTTTCTATCTGTGGTTGGTTGAATGTGTGGATGGGGAACCTGCAGATACAGAGGTCTGACTGTACTTTATTCTGTGAAGGAAACTGGCTCAACGAGTAACAGGTACAAAGTTGGTGATGTTAACTTGTGGTGTGAGGATATACTCAAACAGTGCCTTCTGAGGAAAATATAAGAAAGCCAGGAGCATGACAGGTATTAATAAGAAGCAATAGATAGAAAAGAATCATGAGGGGTTCCAACTTACATGTTATGGAGGTATGTGAGAATCTGGAGATTTATCTAGGCTCCTAGGACATATCTGTTGTGAACGTTGGTGCATATATATCGATAGCTCGAAAGATGAGAAGTCTGATACAATAGACTCTATGTTTATAAGGACACTTTGTGAAAGGACTTGAAGAGTTGTTACAGGCTTTTGCTGCTTAAACAAGCACTTCCTATATGTACGTTTCTAATCCTGATTGAATACCTCTAGACCTTGTGTTAAATTAAACGAAATTGACTGCTAAAATGCCATAATTCACAACAATTATAAAAATAGTAAAGAAATGCTTTAAATTAAACACTAAATCCCTGAAGATTAGTGTATCAGAAAATCATACACTAATTGCAGCTGGTTTTCTTTTCAGGAATTTTAACATATTCGTAGCAGCAGTTTTGTTATTTCTAAAAACTACAGCTCTCTATCCAATTAGAGATTAGTTAGTTCATGTATTTAAAACCCACTATACATTTACAAAAACAAAACCAATAATACAACATTGTACCTCAAAAAGGGGCATTATGTAATTAATCTGTTCTTCCATGTTCAATGAACATTTTCCCCACTGAGATGTGTGATTTTGACTTGTTCCCAGGGTACTTGGAACTCTTTTCATAAGAGGGCTTAACATTGAAATGACTTATGTTAAAATCCAATTTTTCCCCAGAAGAGGCAGAGGCAGGAAAAGGGTCCAGAGCCAAAGAAAATGCTTTATAATAAGTTCAGGACACTTTTATGGTTGAGAAACTAAATAATAGGCGTGTTCTGACTTCTTATTCTCCTATAACCTCACCTTTACATTTTTACTAGCCACTGTTGTTACCGAATGGCTTTCCTGATTTTGTTTTTAATCAATATATCTTTTAGAACCTTACTCATTCAATATCAGTTTAATTTTCAACTGTTAGAAAATAGAGATAGGGTAATACTCTGGTAAATCTATGTCCTGGATAAAATTAGATACACCTTTTGAAAGTATTTATTATTTTTTTTAAAAATTTATTTATTTTCCTTAATTTTTTAGCTGCATTGGCTCTTAGTTGCGGCACATGGAATCTTTGTTGAGGCATGCAGGATCTTTTCGTTAAGGCACGGTCTCTTCGTTGCAGCGCTTGGGCTTCTCTCTAGTTGTGGCATGTGGGTTTTCTCTCTCTAGTTGTGGTGCACGAGTTCCAGAAGGCGTTGGGCTCTGTAGTTTGTGGCACGCGGGCTCTCTCTTTGAGGCACGTGAGCTCAATAGTTGTGGCGTGTGGGCTTAGTTGCCCTGCGGCATGTGAGATCTTAGTTCCCAGACTAGGGATCGAACCGGTGTCCCCTGCATTGGAAGGTGGACTCTTTACCACTGGACCACAAGGTAAGTCCCTGAAATTATTTATTATTGGTGATGTACATGTCTTATGTCCAAAGTTCTTTCTAAGATTTTTTAGATTGAGGAGGCCATTAGTGAAAAATTATTGAATACCACACACCAATAGATAAGTTTAAAATTATGTAGTCCTAAAAGCTTAATTCATTATTTTTAAACTTCCAAGTCATTTAAAAATCCATATGCCATAAAATTCACCTCTTTAAAGTATTCAATTCAGTGTTTTTTTTAAAGTATATTCACAAAGCTGTACAATCATCACCACTATCCAATTTTAAGATATTTTAATTACTCCGAAAAGAAATGTCATACCCATTAGAAGTCACTCCCCATTCCACTCTCTCCCCAGACCCTGGCAATGACTAATCTATTGTCCTGCCTCCAGGGATTTGCCTATTAAAAACATTGAATAAAAATGGAATTATACAATATGTGGCCTTTTGTGTCTTGCTTCTTTTCACATAGCATAATATTTTCAAGGTTCATCCACGTTGTAACATGGATCAGTACATTCCTTTTTAGATTTAAATAATATTCCACTGTATGGATATACACATTTTGTTTCTTCATTCACCCATTAATGGATACTTGAGTTGTTTACACCTTTTGGCTATAGTGAATAATGCTGCCAGAAATATTCATGTGCAAGTTTTTGTGTGAACATATGTTCTCAGTTCTCTTGGGTATATTCTATGGAGAATTGCTGAGTCATATGGTAACTCTATGTTTAACTTTTAGGGAATTACCAAACTGCTTTCCAAAGAACCCACACCATTTTGAATGACCAGCAGCAACATATGAGGGTTCCAATATCTTCATATTCTCATCATTATCTTTGTTATGTTTTAAATTATAGCCATCTTAGTGGATATGAAGTTGTATCTTGTGACTTTTATTTGAATTTCCCTAATGATTAATTATGTTGAGCATCTTTTTATAAGCTTATTAGCCATTTGTGTATCTTCTTTGGAGAAATGTCTCTTTAGATCTTTGGCCCATTTTTAAATTGGATTATTTTTTTACTGTTGACTTGTAAATGTTCTTTTGTATATTCAGGATATGAATCCCTTACCAGAGATATGATTTGCAAACATTTTCTCCCATTCTGTCATTTTTTTCTAGTTCCTTGATAGTATCCATCGGAGCACAAAAGCTTTTATGTCTGATGAAATCCAATTTATCCATTTTTATATTTTTGTTATAAACCCAAGAAACGTGTGCTTAATCCAAGGTCATAATGCTTTGTGCCCATGTTTTCTTCTAAGAGTTTTATAGTTTCAGTTTTTACATTTTAGGTCTTGATCCATTTTGACTTATTTTTTGTATGTGGTGTGAGGTAGAGGTCCATCTTCATTGTTTTGCATGTGAATATACAGTTGTTCCATCACCATTTGCTGAAAAGAATATTCTTCCTCCATTGAATTGTCCTGGAACCCTTGTTGAAATTCAAGTGACCATAATCGTAAGAGTTTATTTCTGGATTCTCAGTTCTATTCCTGTGATCTATATGTCTATCCTTACATCAGCACCACACTGGTTTTATTCCTGTAGGTTTATAGTAAGTTCTGAAATTGGGAGCATGAGTCCTCCAATTTGTTCTTTTTCAAGATTATTTTGGCTGTTCTAAATGCCCTATTCATTTTTCTGCATTCTTTTTTCTTTCTGGTCCTCTGATTGGATAATCTCAATTGACCTATCTTCAAGTTTGTTGATTCATCTGCCTACTCCAATCTGCTACTGAGTCTTCCAATGCACATTTCATTTCAGTTGTTATACTTTTCAACTACAGAATTCGTATTTGGTTCTTTTTATGTAAAAAAATTAATAAAAATATTAAATTAAAAAATTCTATTTTTTTATACTATTTGGGGAGAGATTGTTTTTAGACTTCTCTTTAGTCTTTAGACTTGTTGCTTTTAGTTTTTTGAACATAGTTAAACTAGCCATTTTAAAGTCTTTTAAACTGTCAGATGGGTGAAATTAGGACAATTCTCTGAGAATTGTTGGGGGATGGGAGCTTCAAACCCATTTGGCTCCTTCCAGTGGCTGCTAGGCTGTTGGTTTTCTTTCACAGCGATGGGGAGTTGGTTTTCAAGGCCACTGTGAAATGAGGAGAGGGGGATGGGCATATGGCAAATTAAAAAGCTTGCTGCTTTTACCAAGATACTGCTGTCTTTTTTTTTTTTTTTTTTGCGGTACGTGGGCCTCTCACTGTTGTGGCCTCTCCCGTTGCGGAGCACAGGCTCCGGACGCGCAGGCTCAGCGGCCATGGCTCACGGGCCCAGCCGCTCCGCGGCATGTGGGATCTTCCCGGACCGGGGCACGAACCCGTGTCCCCTGCATCGGCAGGCAGACTCTCAACCACTGCGCCACCAGGGAAGCTCTCTGCTGTCTTTCTTGAATAAACAGATTGTTACATGCCCTTGGTTAATTTCCAGAGTGCTGAAAAAGTTGATTTTTGACAATTTTTGTTAGTGTTTTTGTTGCTTTTATGTAGGAGTGGATTTGGGGGGATCCTTACTATACCATTCCTGCTAATGTCCTAATTCTTTATTTTTGAGGAAAGATATACATACATGGAAGGCCTAATTTTTTTCTCCCCACATTCTGATACATCACCCAGGGCACCACGTTTAGGAGGCTCCCAGTGTAAAATAAAAATTTCAAAAACCTCAGTTGAGGTGTATAGCATATGTGAACGCCATACCACATAGCATCATATGATTGCGGGAGCTCCTCCTGACTTTCCAGACCTTCGTGTGGCAGCCCCATCCTCCTGTTGAGCTGGGTTGAAACTCTTAGGATTATCTGACCCTTCCCTTACTCTTCTGCTCCCACATCCCCTCAAATGCTCCTTCACAGTTTTATCCATACATAACCTTTCTATCCATTCCCAAGGCACCATTTTCTCTCACCTGCCATCAGTCAGTGACCTTTGATATAAACACCACTTTGATGAGTTCAATCAGTGATCACAGGCATCCAACACCATACCTTGTCTTTTTCTGGATAAAAATCTAGTCTTTTTAATGTGACCTACAAATTTTCACAATCTTAATCCGATATGAACTAGAGGTCAGACAATTTGGGTTCTTTCTTCAGCTTAGTTCTTGTGGAATTTTCTGTACCTACTGTTCAGGGTATAAAAGATGATTGAGTACCTACTATGTGCTAAACTTAGAGTCAGTTCACAGAGATATAGGTAAGTAAACCCACAGTTACAATGTACTGTAGCTAAGAACTATGTGGAAGGATCAATTAAGATATCTGAGAAAGTGCCTTTGAAAATGTGAAGAATTTCAGGAGTAAAAGGTATTACTGTGGGTTTTTTTCTTATTTACTTACCTCCAGTATAATACCCTCCAAGATTTAGTCAAGTGTTATGGTGTTAAAATGGTTATATAATTAGTTTTCCTCCCTAAATACGACAGTGTGTGAGAACCCTGGGACTTCTACATCTGTAGGAGGCCACGTATATACATGCTGACTGTGTCCTCATCTTTAAAGCAGGGATGACACCTTCCTGCTTACTTCCCAGGACCGTGGTGAAGGATCGCAGGAGAAGATACATGTGGGGTCATTCTGAAGTGCCTTACAAATCCCACTTCTTATCAAAACAATTATTATAAATAAATAAAAATAAATTATAAAAAATTGTAAACATACTCTCATTTTTATCACCTACGCAGCTCATGCTGTGATGTCTTCATCTGAACATCTGTTTGGACAGTTTAATGACAATAAGTAATTTATTTCTGTTAAGCATTTTGTGGGCTACCTTTTGTGAAGAGTCCTATAACCACACTGTGAAAACATTAATAATCACTGATATGTCACCAAAAACAACCATGGAGGAAAAGAAAAGCAGTTACTTACGCTCTGCTTTTAATTGTCCAAGGATGGAATTTTCTCCTCTGCACATGGTTCTGAACATATGTAAAGGAAAGAAATAATTATAGAGGTTTCAAAGGTTTCAATTGCAATATCTGTGGGGTAGAGTCCTAATCCAAGTAAAAATAGAGCAAGTGCTTTTATGAGAAGATGCTACATAGATTTTTTAAAAGCCAAAAAAACATATGAATGTCACTTCTGTAATGTTATTGATGGGACAAGTTATTTTGAAGTGCGTAAATGGAGAAGTTATAAAATTGATCTTAGATTTCAGAAAGAGATGCTATTTTTAAAAGATGGGTTATGAATGAGCTTTCCCACTTAGAAAATGTGGTGACTGCAAAGATAAACTTAGAATGCCACAATAGATAAGAATACTTACAGAATCATATTACTTTCAGAGGTGAAAAGGGCAAACTTAGCAGAGTAATTCTGGAATTAAGGAAACTATTATACCTGAGCTGTCTCTGTAAAGTCAGAAAACCCCTTAAAAGTGAAAAATATAGTCTCAAAGAGCTGCCTCTACTAATGATTTTGCTTCTCAAGACTCCGATAATAGTCGATGAATTATAAAGACCGACAAGACAAAAAATTCTATGTTCCATCTACTTTGCTCTGTGAAAGTAATTATAAGTACAGTTATGCCTGGGAAATGCTGATATTATTAAAGATGATGCCAGAAAATAGAGATTTTTTTGCATAATAAAAGGTTATAGTTTTGGTTGCTGAACAAAAGCGAAGCATGTTATTTCATTCAGTTGGTTCACACCCAAGAAAATAGTTACAGAAAATAATTACAATCGATAATCTTCCAAAAATAATGTTAGCATGGCAAATGAAGTGGATAAAATCCAATTAAACATTATTGCCTTAAATACTTAAAACATTAAGTGCCTTAAATACTTGAAAAGCTTTGTTTGCCATGTTATAAATCAGATAATATTAGAAATGGGCAAATCTTCAATCCAAGTGTATAGACCAAAGCACAGTTAAAGTTTTCTCATACTGTAATGAGGCAAAATTACCCCAGATGAAACAAAACGCCTTACATGAAACCCTGGCAGACAGAAAGATACAAGCTTAAAAAGTCGGAAAGAAGCAAGAGGATTAAAAAAAAAAAGATTTCCACCACAGTGGTGCGCTCAAACTGTGCCTGGAGGACCTTGGATCTTGAGGAGGTGCCTCTAGGGAGGGGGACTCAAGCAAGAGGGCGTCTAAGTCCCCGGCCCCAATTTGACCAAGGCCCTGAACCCTTATCTGCTTTACACACTGGGGGTTTGGGGCAAGACTTCATTTGTCCCTCCCCCACAAAAGAATTTGATTAGAAAGGTGGGAAACTACAGGTGGTTCTGACGAACAGGGGATATTAAAAGAAAATATCCAGGCGCTAGTCCTTGCTTTGACTTATTAAGTGTGATTCTGAGTAGGGCTCTTTTGTGCTTCAGGTCACAGAGCTTATAATTGGGAGCTGGATTCATGCCAGGCCTGTCCATTGACCTCTTCTCAGCTAAGCGACCCAAAAAGAACGTCAGGGGGGCCTTTCCATCACTTTCTACAGCACCTCTCTACACCCGCCCACCAGCTAGCACCTCTCAACCCCCCCTCATAATCTTCCACTGGCCAAGTCTGAAGTCTCATGTGCCTTTTTGCGTGAATATGGGAACTCTGCTTTTTAGAATATTGAGAACAGGACTTACCACGTTCCCTAAAATTTTAACAAAGTGATGGTAGGGAAAACAATTAAAATTCCAGGAGACAGGAAAGGACCTTCACGCTTCACTTACTGGCAGAGACTATTATTACCAACCTTGTTGAAGGATTGCTGCCTAGAAAAATCATAAACCAATATGTGCAGATCATACCATTTTAAGCATTTAATTTTTTTCATCTACTTACTGCAAAGAATATGGAAAGCTCAAAACGATTTGGTGGCTTAAAGATAATTTTAAAATGATCTTTAAAAATTAATTATGTATAAAGGACTTCATATCTGTATCTATATAAAGTCCTTGTCTGCATTTATAATATATTAATATATATTAAAAGAACAAAAATATTAGTCTTTTTTATATTCATATATATTGTGTGTATATATACACCTCATAAATGGAGACAAGCACTCTATATATGTGATAGGCAATGAGTATAAAAGAGACACTAATATTTTAGTTCTTTTATATGTGTCATGTGTCCTAGGCCTACCACTTATGATTTTAGGCTCTATTTGAATTTTATCAACTAGTAAACAGGCCAAGATTCAAAAGTAAAATAAAGCAAAGTGTCCATCTGTTCAATGCTCCACTGAATAGATGAGGAGAAACATTTCCATTGCTTTCGCCAGCTTACATGCATAACTGATTGAAAGCTGTAAACAGAGGATTTTAGAACTTTGGCACCTGTAGTTGAAGTGCATTATTGCCTGTAGAGCATTTCCTCCACCGGTTGAAATGTCTCCTTCAAAACCTGGCAGAAGTGGTATCACAACATAAACCCGGTATCTCTGGCTTTCCCTGCAAAAGTCAGATGGAAAGAGTTGCACATACACACAAAAAGACACAGTAACAGTTAAAAATGACAGTCAAGCAGTTCACATGGTTTTGGAGATTGAGTGAATGGCTTCCTACAATACATTCTCTCACGTTCCAGGCTTTGGCAGGGAAGGGGATGCTGTTGGATTAAAGGCCAGAAACTGTTACCCAGGCTAACCATTCATAACAACCTGAAAAGTAAGCTGAACTTGGCAGTAAAGCGGGAATTGTACCCACTATCTCTCTATAGCACAATCCTTCCTAGGACAAAATTCACTGTAAAAAAGCCTTGCTTGGATCCCATGGGAGGTGGAGGAGTTATAATAAAGTTTCGAAAAAGACGTTATCCTAACTGTATTATGTATAACAAGTTATAGCCACAGTACCGAGCTCAGAGTCCAGCAAACAGTAGGCATTCAGTTAGTAACTACTGAGTAAATGAGCTCCCACAGCCTAAATCTCAGGGGCAAAAAAAGATATTGAACCCAGTATATTTACCAATGCAGAAATCCACATTGTTTAGAAACTCTGATTCATCTCTGAAAACTCTGCTTCAGATGCAAAATGTTACCCTGGGCCTGTCAAGAATTTTGAATGACTGATGTTGAGTTTTAAATCTCCTGTAGACGTAACACAATATTTCTTGGTCTGCTGTCCCAACTGATTAACAACAGCTTTTGAAAGAAAAGAAACAGAAGCAGAAGGTGTGGCTCCTAACTTTGATCTGCATTCAGAAAGTCAGAAATTTGGAGAATTATGTTCAAATAGGTATCGCCTCTTTGGAGGCTAGACTGTTAATATCCTTATCCCTAGAAAACACTCAGGAAGAAGAGAAAGTCTGGAGATGACTGTGGTATCCCTTATGGTCAGAATCTCGCCAGTTTATGTGAGAAGTCTGCATTCACACG
Source organism: Phocoena phocoena (assembly GCF_963924675.1). Taxonomy (NCBI): domain Eukaryota; kingdom Metazoa; phylum Chordata; class Mammalia; order Artiodactyla; family Phocoenidae; genus Phocoena; species Phocoena phocoena. Next base: position 51,067,345 of record NC_089222.1, read on the forward strand.
AAGATGCTCCTACGGGTTAATTTTCAAATCGGAACCTACTTAAACTTTTCATAATACTTAATTTCTAAGGTGCATTGTCTTCTAAACAGCTACATTTTTCTTTCAGGTGAATATTATTACTACTCTCAGAGGGATGAGATTTCATTCCTGAGGTCTCTGATGCCAACATACTGTACATATCAGGGCACGGGGAAAGTGCAGTTTGAGACAGAGGCCACGGCCAACAGAACGGAGTCTGGAGGCCTATGAGCTTTAACCGCAGTGCTGAGAAATGAGGAATCTGAACCAGGGTGTTGTAATGGCATGGATTAATCGCTAGATGGCAAACACAGTTTGAGTTGGAAAAAAAACATTTTAAAAAAATACATAAATGGTTAAAGTTCTCTGTCAAATAAGGGTACGAAGCTCACATTCCTAGATAGTAAACAGGATAGTGGGAAGAACAGAAAGAATGCCTAAGCTATTTCCTCACAGCCGGTATTTAAAAGTCCAAACGAATTTTACAGTTGAAAATTGACACCATCTGGCTTCAACTGCCTTTACAGAATCACCTTTGGTCTGGTCCTCCCAGGCCCACACTCCAGTGACTGGACACCACTGCCCTGCGCTCAGAGGTGCACCCCCAGTAAGGCAGGTTAGTCAACCTAACTCATCTGCCCCCTGAGCCTGGATGCCCTTCTCTGCCTCGAAGAGAGGAGCTGATAACCAGCTCCTTCCGTCAAGCCATCCTGGATGTGCCAGTGAAAATTGGTTTGCTCCTGCCTCCGCACTCCCGCTACACATGGTTGGGACGCCTACTCAGCATCTTTTTTGCTTTACACAACAGTGACAGGTACCTCCGCTAGGCTAGGCTATGTGATAAGCCCTTTTGAACATGCGTCCACATATCTTTCTGTTTTGGGCGGTGCCCAACAGAGGACCTTTGCACTCAGTATGCACTTGGTACTATTTGCTTTGGGAGGATGGGGTCAGGTTGGAAGAATGTTTGTTTCTGGGAAGCCTCTGGTAGACAAGAGGTTAAACAGGATGTTTTTCTTTAAATTAGATTACATCTTATTTGAATTTTTTTTACTGTGGTAAAATATATGAAACATAAAATTTACCATTTTCACCATTTTTAAGCGTACTGTTCAGTGTTAACAATTACCTTCACATGTTGTGAACCATCGTGATCTCTATTTCCAAAACGTTTTCATGAGCCCAAACAAACTGTGATAATTAAGCAGTAACTTCCCATTTCCCCTCCCTGCAACCTCTGGTAACCTCGAATCTACTTTCTGTCTCTAGGAATTTGCCTGGTCTAGATATTTCAGCTAAGTGGAATCAAACAATATTTGTCTTTTTGCGGCTGACTTATTTCACTTAACATAATATCCTTAAGATTCATCCATGGTGTAGGATGGGTCAGAATCTCCTTCCTTCCTATGGCTGAATAATATTCTGTTATATATATAGACCACATTTGGTTTACCCAGTCATCTGTTGGTGGACACTTGCAATGTTTCCACTTTTAGCTATTGTGAATAATGCTGCAGTGGGCACGGGCATATAGTATCTGAGTCCCTGTTTTCAGTTATTTTGGGTATATACCCAGGAATGGTGTTGCTGGGTCATACAGTTATTCTATGTTTAGCTTTTTCAGGAACCACCAAAAAAAATTACATTTTCAAATGGATAATATATGTTCTCAGTGCAAACCTTCAGAGGTGGAAGATTATATGATGAAAAAACTTCTTTTTCACTCCTTTGTCCCCAGCCTTTGTTTCCCCTCCCTAAGGGCAATTTGTATTACCTTTCATGTTCTTTCAGAAATAGTCTATGAATTTATAAGCATATATATGTATTCTCTCCTTCTACACAAATGTTAGAATACTGTAAACACTTTAATGAATGTTTTTTTTTTTTTTTGTAATTTATCAGTGCATCCTGGAAATTCTTTGATAACTGTACTTAGAGAGGTGCCCATTTTTTAATTAATAGCGACAGTATTCCAAATCCATGCCATAATATTTTAACCAGTTCTCTATTGCTGGGCATTCAACTGTTTCTAATTTTTTGCTACCCCAAAATGCCTATTTTGCTATGTGTGCCAACCCACATAAGTCATCTCTCACATTTATTAGAAGCAGTACTGCTGGTCTTGAACACCAAGTGTTTGTAATTCTGTTTGGAAAAGATGGTTACCTTTTGCCCATGTGTTTTATAAAAGCAAAAATGACTTCAAAATGTAGACATTGGGAAATGTTCTATAAAAATCTTGTATCTTTAGATAAAGCATATTTGCAAATTTAGTTTGTAGAAATCAGAATATTCACATTTTCTTGTTCTTGGTTAGCTCTATATCAAAATCCTTGCTTTTTTATTTTTAAAAAAATTTTTTTATTTTTTGCAGTACGCGGGCCTCTCACTGTTGTGGCCTCTCCCATTGCGGAGCACAGGCTCTGAATGCGCAGGCTCAGCGGCCATGGCTCACGGGCCCAGCCGCTCCACGGCATGTGGGATTTTCCCGGACCGGGGCATGAACCCGTGTCCCCTGCATCGGCAGGTGGAGTCTCAACCACTGCGCCACCAGGGAAGCCCTATTTTTATTTTTTTAATACAATGCAGTTCTTGAATTTCCTAAATGATGAAATTTTTAAACTGTGTTCAGTAAATTAGCATAAATGACTTAGATTTTCACTGCTATAGAAAAAAAAAAGGGCTCTGGAATTTCAAACCATAAAGTTGTAGCTAAGTTTAAGCCAATGAAGAGAAAATTCTATGTGCTAACCTGTCCAGTCTCCTTCCTTGATCCGGTCCCCAGAAAATAACAGTTCTTGGCCACCGAGGATTCTAACCTCTTCCAAAACACTGCATCCTCACAATGCTGAGGTGGTGCAAATGATAGCAGTCAGCATAGGGCAAGAACCTGAGCCCCTAATGTGCAGAATTATTTATGATCTTAAAAGCAAGAGAAGAGCTAGTGGGCACCAGGCCATCATGCAGGCAACTGCTCCATCCACTTTAGTTCAGAACAATTTTATAAAATTGCATGCTCAGGCTTTTTGTTAAAATAAGTTTTTCTTTCAAAATCCACTAACTCTTACAGCGGTGTTACGTATAATAGATAAAAATTGGAAATGTTCAATAATGGGGGGATGATTAACTAAATTATGTTATAGTCACTCAATGGATGTAACTTCTTACTAAAATGACCACTATGACTTACTAGCAAAGTACTTCTGGTAGTGTGTTAAAATGGCCCTAATGCAAAGTTACAATTACAAGACAATTATAGATGTGGCAGGCTGATACTATGAAATATTAAATAATTTTTCCCCTTAAATATGTTAAATTCCCCCTCTCTGTGACTGGAGATATGAAGCAGGCTTTGCTCCTAGGACGGCGCTCTCACTGAGGAACCAGGGCACAAAGATGTCAGCTTCTTAGATTTGGGGAACTGAGGAGAGATCCTTTGAGCTGAGATGGGAGTATAGAGAAATAAGAGGAACTCCCCTGGTGGTCCGGTGGTTAAGAATCCGCGCTTCCACTGCAGCGGGCATGGGTTCGATCCCTGGTCAGGGAACTAAGATCCCACAGGCTGCGCAGCGTGCCCCAAAAAATAAATTAAAAAAAAAAGAAGAAGAAGAAATAAGAGTCAGACTCAGTGCAGGGACCCTCTACTGCCAGCAGTAGAGAAGGGACAGAAAGGCAGGTTTTAAAGGAGAAGGCTGAGGACCCCAGGTTACAGGAAGCAGATGCCAGAACAGGCTTGACAGATCGACACTGAGCGCTAGAAGCCCCTTCCCAAAGATCCAGGGCCCCTTAGCGTCTATACCAAGGGTGGGGGAGGGGAGGAAAGACCAGGGAGCACCCAGACGGACTGAATACAGAGCAGAAATGAGAAACCACTGGATTTGGCCACATTTATCAGGAAGTGACTAAACTAAATTTCCTTCTATTGTGTGGAAAAGGGACTTGAGACAGAAATCCAAGTGAGTTACAGGAAAAGGAAATAAATTACAACTCAGAAAATATGTCTGCATATTAATATGGACCAAAAAGAAAACAGGAAAACAAAAAGTAAATTGTTTAGGTGATGAGAATGTGGGATCTTTAATATTTTCAATTTTTGTGATTTGCTGAACTGCTGCTTTGTCCCTTTAAAAACAAGTCCTAGGGGCTTCCCTGGTGGCACAGTGGTTGAGAGTCCGCCTGCCGATGCAGGGGACATGGGTTCGTGCCCCGGTACGGGAGGATCCCACGTGCCGCGGAGCGGCTGGGCCCATGAGCCACGGCAGCTGAGCCTGCGCGTCCAGAGCCTGTGCTCCGCAACGGGAGAGGCCACAACAGTGAGAGGCTCGCGTACCGCAAAAAAACAAAAAACAACAAACAAGTCCTAGTTCAGCAACATAAGTGGGTCTTAGCAGTGGTTTTCCTCTAACTTCCCACCTTGTTCTCTCCAGAAGAACCCCTCCTCCTTCACCTCCTCCTTCCCCAGCATGGTGGGTAGTCAGGGGTCTTCTGCTCAGAGTGGGGTCTCAGGATCTATAAGAAGGCCCCAAAGGAGCTCATTGTGTTTCTCCAGTGACAAGATGCTTTATTTTTTGAGAATTTGAGATTTATAGATCATGTTTCATTGCCATAAACTTCAGGAGCTGGTATAAATCTTCTCGTTGTAGATTTTGCAGCAGTGAACGCTGCCAGAAGTAAGAAGAATTGTGGTTGGGGATTAGTGGTTGGTTTTTTTTTTTGTGGAGAGAATTTTATTCTATAGTGGTATCAGTTATGGGAGAATTGGATCTGTATCTTCTCAGTGGTTTGGGACACAGCCCATTTTATTTTGTGTTTGGCAAATCTTTTAAAAGCAGTAAACTTTTCTGGGCTTCAGTTTTCTCATCTGTAAAGGAAGGAGTTGGTGAAAATCATTGTTGGCCCACTAGAAATGCTGGTTCTATTTAGCACTGACTTTGCATATCATACGTGAGATTTTTATAGATTATGACCTTACATATTGTGTGAGCACACAAAAACACACACACATAATTTTTTTCATTGGTTATCTATTGAAAACGGCAAGCTTTTAAATGGAAGAATGTTCAGGGTCAGCCCAGCATGTGTGACTTAGACTTCACTCTGGACTTGATAACCTTTGGCAGGCATGTCCCTCAGTGTCCCTTAAATAAGATTCTACAGAACCTCTTATTAAACTGTTCCCACAATAGCCCATTTTCGTTTTTAAAAGAGTCTCTCCCTTCCTTCATCTCTCTGCCAGGGTACATGCTCAGGCTCAAAATGGATTTGTGGCCTCGGACCAGTACTAATCTTTACTCTCTCTATCTGCTGAGATTATCATTTATATAATTTTTGGAATCAAATAAAAGCAATTAAATGATCTAAATCAAAAGTTCTCCTGCCATGATCTGTCATCTCTGCCCTAATGTAACCTCTTCTCCATGAATTTCATAGAGCTTGGGAGATTATCCCACAAGATAAAATGTGAAACCAGCCATTGGCATACTTAATTTTCATATTTTTCTTCTTTTATTATAACTGCAGCTTAAATTTCATTAAGACAGTGATCCTGAAATATACCCAACATGTCCTTTCAACTTGGTACACAAGTTATAGGATGTGGTAATTACAGGATGTAGATTTTTCTTTAAACCTAAGAAATTTTTTTTTTTTTTGCGGTATGCGGGCCTCTCACTGTTGTGGCCTCTCCCGTTGCGGAGCACAGGCTCTGGACGCGCAGGCTCAGCTGCCGTGGCTCACGGGCCCAGCCGCTCCGCGGCATGTGGGCTCCTCCCGGACTGGGGCACAAACCCGTGTCCCCTGCATCGGCAGGCAGACTCTCAACCACTGCACCACCAGGGAAGCCCTAAACCTAAGAAATTTTAATCAAGCAATTACTTTAAAAAAAGAAAATGTTTATTTGATTTAAAAAAAATTTTAAATAAAGTACCTCTTCTAGATTTCTTGCAGGCTTAACATTAGAACATTTCTACTTCCCTTGAAATGAGGGAAGCTTTGTAGCTGAGCTACAAAGGTAGCACAAGGTAAAGAGCACAAGTTTAAGTCCTGAAGATGTGGTCTGAGTCACAGTTCTACTCATCAATAGCTGCATGACGTGGGCAAGTTACCATAACTGCACTTGGCCTCAGCTGCCTCATCTGTAGAATGGAAATCATTATGCATCCACTTCATAAGGCTGATGTGAGAATTAAATGAAGGCATGCATAAAAAGCACCTTGGATGTGGAATGCCTCAAAAACGATTTGATAACATTATTAATCAATTAACAACCAGTGATTTCAATTGGAAAGCTTCAAAGAATCATCAACAGTACCTAAAATTAAAACAAAGCAAAGCAAAACTGAACACACATTATGTTTCAGAATACATTTTATTTTATATTTTGGGGGAAGATGTAATCCAATCAAAAATGGGGAATCCAGAAATGGATTCCCATGAGGAGTCGGCTACAGCTTTCTGGCAGGACACCTCTAGACAGTGTTTTAATCGTGTGCCTCTACTTGGCACAGGACGAGAAGTGCCAGCAATAGGGAACCAAAGCAAGTTGCCCTTATCCAGCAATAGTCATCTAACAATTTACAATGAGGCACATTAAACACCTCTTTAATTAAAACATTTGTTTCTAACATAAATATTAATTTCTAAATAGGTGATTTGATATTGTGGTTCTTTGTCCCTGCTAGAATTTACCATGAGCTAGCATATTTCCAGATGATGAATTCCCTGGACATAACATAATTTCTTACGTGAACTGGTGCTTTACGGTTTTCAAATTGCTTTCACATCTATTCATATGAGATAGGTAGGGCAGATATTATTATTCTCTTTGTTGGTGAAAAAACAGAGTGACAGAAAGGCAAAAATGATAGATTCAAAAGGTCACATACCTGTAGACACAGAGTTGGGAAGAACTCAGATCTCCAGACATCTGGTTCCCAATTAATTTCAGATTCCCCAGAGGAGGTCCCTCATACCATCACGCATGCGCAAACTGCAAGCACTACCTGGCACTGTTCTACGGTCATAGGAAGCATGAAGAGTTTGAGCAATTTTCAAAACTGTGTATTTTCCAAGGCAGTGGAATTGTGTGTTTTCCAGTGCAGTTTAATATTAAAATACAGAAGCATTAAATCAACTGCCTAATTTCATTGCATGTGTCAAGCCTGTGGTGATAACAGTGCAAAATGCACTCTCTCCCTCCAAACTTTTTAGCAGGGCAGCAAAATTATGCATGTCAAGTTTCCATAAGCAAAAATGGTTTCACCCTCAGAAACCGTACAATCATGGCACACAGTGTTTTAAAATGTTTTCTACTTGGACCATCTGGTTACACTCTACATTTTGGCTTATTCAAACATGGTATAAGGCAGTCAATTCTAGACTGTGGATTATGATTTCTTCACCCTGATCTCTAGTCCTATTTGAGTTGTCAAAGATAGGCTTCCAGTGGGTTGGGGGCTGGGCTCAACTCGAAGACAGTTCTACTTTTTTAGAGCAGACCTTTTGTTTTCTGCAGAGATTCCCACAGTTATTTTTAGTTCAGCTTGGGGTGAACAGTGTTCTGAGGCTCTAGGTCATCAATCAGATCATGGAGGCTTGGCCTGTTTCTGTAAAGAATTATGGATGCTGGAGAGGGTGTGGAGAAAAGGGAAGCCTCCTACACTGCCAGTGAGAATGTAAATTGGTGCAGCCACTATGGGGAACAGTATGGAGGTTCCTTAAAAAACTAAAAATAGAGCTACCATATGATCCAGCAATCCCACTCCTGGGCATATACCCTGAGAAAACCATAATTCAAAAAGATACATGTACCCCAATGTTCACTGCAGCACTATTTACAATAGCCAGGAAGCAACCTAAATGTCCATTGATGGAAGAATGGATAAAGAAGATGTGGTACATATATACAATGGAATATTACTCAGCCATAAAAAAGAATGAAATAATGCCATTTGCAGCAACATGGATGGACCTCGAGATTGGCATACTGAGTAAAGTAAGTCAAAGACAATATCTTACGATATTGCTTATGTGTGGAATCTAAAAAAATGGTACAAAAGAACCTATTTGCAAAATAGAAATAGAGTCACAGATGTAGAAAACAAACTTATGATTACCAAGGGGCAAAGTGGGGGAAAGATAAAGTGGGAAACTGGGATTGACATATACACACTACTATATACAAAATAGATAACTAATAAGAACCTACTGTACAGCACAGGGAACTCTACTCAGTACTCTGTAATGACCTATATGGGAACAGAATCTAAAAAAGAGTGGACATATGTATATGTATAACTGACTCACTTTGCTGTGCAGCAGGAACTAACACAACACTGTAAATCAGTTATACTCCAATAAAATTTAATTTAAAAAAATTACAGCTGCTGAGAAAGAATGAGGAGAAAGTGAGGGAAGCAGAGAACTCACTTTAGGGAACTGAGGTGGGACCAGATTCCAGCACTGGCATAAAAGTAAAGGCTCAGCCCAGTCGAGAGAAGTTGGCAATTTAAAGACGCCAATCTCTCTAGGGTAGGAGGGTCCTGGAAGAGAGTCTGTGTTCCTTGGTCAGGCTGGCCGAATGCTGACTGTCATTTCCCTCCATCTGCTTTGTGCTCTATTCTCTTCTTTTTCCAACAACCAAAGTTATACTTGTTGCTAGGCACATGACTCTGGCAGGGAAGTTCTGAGTTTCAGAAGAGTAGAGAGCAGAAGAGTGAAAGGAAGAGAGAGGGGTAAGCTTGAGGATGGCACACAACAGCCCTCAGTGAGAAGAAGGGGAGCCACTGTAGGCAGCCTGCAAGATGAGCTTTTTAATTCTACCTTTACCTTTTTCCTAAGAATACAAGCTCACAGATTTGAAATTATTCAATGAAAATATATTTTACAGTTTGGAATTAACACAGGAGATAAACGATAATGTGGAGATACAGAGGAGGGGGAAAATGTAAAATAGGTTTCCAGGATATGTGTGTGTATCCACTAAGTTTGAATGTGTAATATACATACCACTTTAAAATGTGACTATCAAAGCAAGTGAGATTATTGAGAGATCAAAGCTAAATGACACACAGTTAATTTGAAATTTGACGAACTCATTTCCCAGTTTCGACAAAGTGAGCTTGAAATTGCCACCCTTTAAGGTGCTCTGTGAACTTCTAAGCATGAGATAAAATCTGCAACAGATGCTACCTTACCATGCTCTCTTACTGTGGATCCCAAGGTCACTGGGAAATGTTCAATCAGAAAATATCTTAACATTCCTTCCAGCCTTAAAGTGCTATGATTTTAGAAGAAATCCAGATACTAAAAGACAAATTAATATGCTAAAGAAAAATATTCATTCAGGCTCCTGAACACTTAAAAACAAATCTTACAGATACTTACTAAACCACGTACTAATAAGTCAATAACTGGAATGAGTGAAGTTGAGATTCATCCTACTCTCCTAATCAGCTGTCAAAGTTCCAAAATTCATGATTCACTGCTCAGCCCAATGAGCTCATTTGTCAATTTAATGTATTTTTGTGACATTTCAATTTCATGAAAAAATTATTTTTCTTTTTTGTCAAATGTGCTTTATAAAGGGGACGCTCCTACATCAATAAAATGCAAGAGTTGTCAGAAATATAATGCAATTTTGTAAATGAGACATAAATTGACCCAGAAAATTGGGAGACTGGAGACTGGAAAGGATGCAAGGAATCTCTGTGTGTACATATGTGTTTAACTGGAAACAAGACTGCTTTTAAGTCATCTCAGAAACAGTCCTTGGTGACTTTCTTAAAAAAAGCATATGAGAAGGCAAAGAATAAAGGTCACTTGTAAAAACACAGACCATCATTCATATTTATGGCCATATATGCTGTTCTAGATGAGTACTATATAATCCTGGCAGTGCCTGTGGAATATTATAAAATACAGGTACTTGGGCCCTCCTCCAGAAAATTCTGATCCAGCAAGCCTGGAGTTGAGTCCAGCCCTCTGTGTGTTTGTAAAGTGGTGATTTTGATGCATGGGAAGGGGTGAGAAACACTGTACAGCCCGCAGGATGGGTGAGTATTGTGCCTTGCTGCCCAAAGGCCCTCACTGTGGGATCAAGACAGCCATTCCCCCAGCTGCTGAGAGAGCTGGCCACTGGCTACTCACTCACAGTGAAGCCTTTCTCCAGGAACTGCCCTCCAGAGGCCAAAGAGGCCTGCCTCACCCAAGGCCATGCCCATTTCCTGAAGTCAGCCTACATCCAAAGACCAGTCAATGGGAGGAGGAGATTATAAAGGCCCAACCTACTTGCTTCAATTTGGGGCAACCCTGAAGTGGTCTCTAATCCTAACTGTCAATGCATTGGAGTTACATGGTGTGGGAGGCATTGGGTCCGAAGTCCAAAGACTTGGCTTCAAAGCTGTTTTTGCCTTTTGCTGTTAGTGGCCCAGACAAGTCACACTAACTCTTTCAACTCAGTTTAACTTTAAAAATGGGGACAAAAAAAAAAAAAGATGCATATTGTAACCCCCAGACCAACCACTAAAAAATGCAGAGGTATCTCGCTTAAATGCTGATAAAGGAATTAAGCAGAAAAAAATAAAAATGTACAGAAACAACAATAATAATAAGAACAAAACTATATGATCTACTTTCAAGAGTAGTTGTGAAAATTCAGTAAGAGTCTGTAGATATAAACTGTGAATCATATAAAGTGCTGGTAGTTGTTGTTATAAAATGTTCTTAGTCTAAAACTCCCCACATATTTTGTGAAAAAAAGATATTAAAGTACCACAGGACACTGGAAGTCAAAATATGTTTTAAGCCCCAAATGCTTATGTACTTAACATTCTCCACTGCATATGTTCAATGAATTAAGATAATAAAATGTAATGATTTTGTTTGTTTGTTTATTTTGCTGTTTTTACACAGAGCTAAAATCAGCCATAAAAAGAAATAGTCCCAGGTGTCAAGACAATTCATTAGGGACAGAATAGACTTTTCAACAAATGGTGCTGGAACAACTGTATATTCACATGCAAAAGAATGAAGTTGGACCTCTACCTCACACCACATACAAAAAGTAACTAAAAATGAATCAAGACCTAAATGTAAGAGCTAAAACTATAACATTCTTAGAAGAGAACAGGCATAAATCTTCATGACTTTGGATCAGGCAGTGGTTTCTCTGCTATGAAACTAAAGCACAGCAATAAAGGAAAAAAAAAAGATAAATGGAACTTTATCAGAATTTAAAACTTCTGAGTTTCAAAGGACACTACCAAGAAAGTAAAAAAGAAAACAGACTGAATGGGAGCAAATATTTGCAAATCATAAATCTGATATGACTTGTATCCAGAATACCTAAAGAACTCTTACAACTCAGTAATAAAAAGACAACCTAGGGCCTCCCTGGTGGCGCGGTGGTTGAGAGTCCGCCTGCCGATGCAGGGGACACGGGTTCGTGCCCCGGTCCGGGAAGATCCCACATGCCGCAGAGCGGCTGGGCCCGTGAGCCATGGCCGCTGAGCCTGCGCGTCCAGAGCCTGTGCTCCGCAACAGGAGAGGCCACAACAGTGAGAGGCCCGCGTACCGCAAAAATAATAAAAATAAAAAAAGACAACCTAATTAAACAATGGACAATGATAATACATGAATGTCCAATAAACAAAAAAATACTCAACATTATTAGTCATTAGGGAAATTCAAATCAAAACCACATGAGATACCATTTCACACCTACTAGGATCGCTATAATCAAAAAGAGAGATAATAATAAGTATTAGTGATGATACAGAGAAATTGGAACCCTCATACACTATGGGAATGTAAAATGGTGTTGCCACTTTTGAAAACATTCTGACAGTTTCTCAAACTGTTAAACATAGAGTTACCATATGATCCAGTAATTCCAACCCTAGAGTAATGAAAACATGTCTCACATAAAAACTAGTACAGAATGTTTATAGCATCTTTATTCATAATAGCCAAAAAGTAGAAACAACCCAAATATATACCAACTGATGAATGGATAAATCCATTTATATGAAGTATATCCAGATAATGAAATATTACCTGACAATAAAAATAAATGAAATACTGGTACATTCTATAACATTAAGCTAAGTGAAAGAAGCAAGTCACAAAAGATCACATATTGTATGATTTCATTTATATGAAACGACCAGACCAGGCAAATCTACAGAGAAAGAAAGTAGATTAGTGGTTGCCAGGGGCTAAGAATAGGGGGAATGGGTAGTGACTGCTAATAAGTGTGCAGTTCCTTTCTGGGGTGATGAAAACGTTCTAAAATTGATTCAGCGATGGTTGCACACAACTCTGTGAATATACTACAAATGACTAAATTGTCCACTTTGGGTGGATTGTATGGTATGTGAATTATATCTTAATAGAAGTGTTATTAAAGAAAATAATCCCATGAGCTGAAAAAATACGACAGAAGGTAAAAAGAATTTAAATATAACCCATGGAAAAACGTTATGACTATTTTGCTTTGAGTTTTAAGTGAACACAGCTCACTGTCTGCCTTTAAATAAATCAAATCACAAATCTAATGCGTGGGAAAGAGACTGGCCAGGAAAAAATGACTGTGCTCTGGAAGCATTCAGAGCCCCTCAAAAATGGACTCAAAAATTTTTAGCAACTGACTCAGATTTAAGGAATCAGTAACCTACTGGTAGTTGAACCAAAGTCATGCCTGTTAGAAAAAGACAGTATTTTAAAAATGGGCTTTCAAAAGTCATTTTAGCAGTAAATGCAAGAACATCTGCAGTAACAACTCCTACCAAAATGGCAAAAACTTTACCTGTGAGCTTTCAGTATCCTCTGAGCAATGGCATCGCCAACCTTGTTGAACACAACTTTGTCATCAGCGCAGCTTATGAAAAACTGGTTCTACACAAAATAAATGAGATTTATAACAAGTTTTTCTTATCTTAGTAGCATGCATATAAGGAAAATGTGGTATATAACAAAAAACTACTTTGATATTGTTTTTAAAAATGTTTCACCTAGCAGACATGTTCTGATTCCTAAAATCACCTCGGGAAAGTAAATGACACTGGGAATAAAAGAAGTCTCATGTCACTCTGGGTCTCATGCATTTCTAAGCAATATTACCTATATCATCTTAGTAAAGTGGAAAGCTAAATTATTATTTAATCATGCAAATTCCTTGTAAGCTACATTCTTAGAATGGTAGGAACATTTTGAACTTAATAGAGAAATCAGGTTTTTCAGATTCACATATTGTATAAATGCTTCTGATTAAAAATTCCATATTGGTAAACATTCTATCTCATGCTAAGTTTATTTCTGAACAGGGTAGATGGCAGAATTCTGGCCTAATTTTCTCCACTATTTCCTAGTATCTGCCTTGATCTTATCTCATTTGTTTAGGTCTCTTATTATTCCCGAACTTCTATTTTAAGTAGTTACAAATCTCTTTTGTAAGTATGTTGCATTATACAAATAAACCAATAAGATGGAAAGAGAAATATTTTTATTTTTTTTCTTTAAGTACTTCTGCTTATAGATTCATGCAACATTCTTTAAAACTGTTACTTAGGAACCAGGGTACAACATTATTATTATAATGGTATGGAAGATTCAGCTGCTACATTATGGATTGTTGAAAGTTAGGTACAAATATTATGAGTATCACATGCTCTGTTTACTATACAAATAGTTATAACACACCTGTAACTTATAAGTATAATCATCACAGAGTAATCTTTGCTGATCATCTTAGGTAAAGTGATATATAGGCAATGACTCGAAATAGGATTATCATCCTTTTGCCACATTATCATTTTTACTATTGTACACGCTTTTAAACTTAAGTGCATAAAGCTGTAAACAGCTTCCAGAAGACAAACTTTGAGGAAGACAAGAACTCATTTGAGAATATGTTTCCCTTTAGGGCATCAAACAATCAAAATCTCAGTGGCAACCAAACCGTGTTTGTTCTGAATTCATATCACAGAGAAGCTTAGCATTCCTCAGCAGCTGTAGCACAGACTCACATCCTTCACTTCTCCTTTTTTGGAGGGAGCAGGGTGAATGCCAACTGCTTACCTCGGCTACAGGCATTTCAACCAAGTTTCTGTCCACAGCCATGTGTGTTAATGTGGCATTCCTGACCTCATTTAGTACTGTGGTAGCGTTACAAAGAAAGGCTGATTTAATACTACTAAAAAGAGACAAAGCAAAAGGATGCTGGGTAACAGATGAACCAGCCATTAACATCTTACATTATTATGGTATAATTGTTGAAATTAATAACACTAATAGTATTAGTTTTATTAAACTCTAGACTTCGTTCAGAATTCACTAATTTTTCCACTAATGTCCTTTTTCTGTTGCATGATCCCATCCAGGATACCACATTGCATTTAGCCTGCTAATAGTTTTAATCAGCCTTCTCTTTCTCCAGGCCTGTAAAATAAATTAAGCTCCAATTCTTTCCCACTTTCCTTTAATTAATTGTCACTTCATGGAAGGGGATAGGGCCAGGACTCAAGGGGAAGGAAAGTAGGGCTAGAATGGTTTTCTCCAGTGACCCCATCTCTCTCCATATATATTTTTAAATTCAGTGGGAAAGAAAATACTAAAATAAAGAAGAGAGATGTGCTCTGAGTTATCTTTCCATTGTCACGGCTTTTTATTTTTTAAGGATTTTCCAAGTGCTCTGAACTAGCTCCAGATCTACTTTGAAGCACAATTAAGGTTCCCAAACTAAATACAGTACCCACGGGTTTTCTCCTAGTCTTTACACACAAACTCTGAGAACTGAAAAAGCTTTATAATGAATGGCAGTTGACACAGAATTGAAGAAGTTGGTACTTGCCCTCGCTATTCTTACATCTCCCTTTTCCATGTTCCTTTTCCTGCCCTCTCCCCACTCCAACATCCCCAAACCAGAGGCATCCAGTGGTCTCTAGGTTAACAGCTTACCCCTGCGTGTGCTCTCCTGAAGCGGCACATGCCTCACATTTACACCTTCCAACTCAAGCCAAATCAAAACCTACGTCTCCACGGTGTGATATTTCTGGCTGATAATATTACGAATTGATACATTTTAATAATAAGGATTTGGGGGATTCCTGTTAGAGTCCCGAGTTAATTAAAATGCAAAGCGAATGTCAGGTATGCTGGGGGAATCAAAATTCAGGTGACCTCTTCACATCTCAACATACACTTATTAATGTAGCAGGTCCTGGGTTCGGGGACCCTGCAGTCTCTGTGGTATTTACAGGAAGGCAGGTTGTCATACCAATTGACACGAGCAAGACTTACTTCTATATAGATATAGTGTTTGCTGTTCTCTATCACATAGACGTAAGCAGCATGGATGGACTCTTCATGGTACTTTATACCAGCAGACCAGTCAGCAGCAGAACGGAGCAACTATAAGGCAGCAATCAGAAATGAGCGAACATGAGACAATGGAGGTGACACCAGAGGTATTAATAAATGAAGCCCATCTTTTTCTTCCAAACAACTAATTGATTACAGTGGCTTGTGTGTCATGTGTGGGCCAAGGCAGAGTAGGTAGGTAGGGAACTGGTCCTTAAACATCATCCATAATGAAGGGGCCCAGCTGGAAATTAAATCCTGAATATATATTCTTCCCCCCAGGATTATTTTCATTCAAGACTGGAAACCAGGAGGTGTGGTTTCTACAAAGAGCGTTTCAGAAGGACCTCTTTTGGTGGCTATGAGTAGGGTGACCATCTGTACTCTTTTTCTGTTATAGCCCCACAATCACACGAGAATGCCTCATGTATTAATAACACCACTTTTACTCTCAGAAGTGTCCCGGTTTGAATCATATGATAGATACAGTCACCCTAGCTCTGACTTGACAATGTGATTACTCTTTTTCCCTCAAGTAGATACTGTTCAGAACAATACATTCTAAAAGACAAATAGATTCATTTAGACATTTAATCTTGATTCTGGCTTTAATTAGCTGTCTGATCTTTGGTGTGTCACTTCAACTCTCAACTTTCTCATTCATACCACCTCCCTCTATTCAGACACTCACCTGCTTCCTCCTGGATTACAACAAGAGCATCCAGCTCAGACACCTGAATATACGTTAAATACACAGATGCGCAGTGGGACTGCCTAGGTTCAAAGTTTAGCTCAACCACCTGGTGGCTTTGATCTTGGTCAAGTTTCTCAATCTCTTTGTGCCTCAGATTTCTGTTCTATAAAACTGAGTATCCACTTTATAGGGTTGTAGAGAGGATTAAATTAATTACTGTGCAGTGAGCTGAAGAAGACCAAGCACCTAGTAAGTGGTACATAAGTGTTTGCTATTATTAATGAGAACTTAGAGGATGTATTTGAGCTGTGGTGGATCATGCCATAGACGCTTCAGAGTAGACTGCAGTCCGGCCAGGCTACAGTCTGGCCACATGGAAGGCTTTTTCAACACTAAGAATCCATTGGTTGTAATTTTTTTTCAGCACTCTAACTAGGGTTCCAATATAATGTTAGTCATATAGTAGGTGGTCAATAAATGCTTATTACTTGACTTTCCTTAAGCAATAGAGTTTCATCACAGAAGAATCACTATAAAAATATATTCACTAATCCTGGTTTGAAATATATATTGAAACTGTTCCTCATGAGGTCAACTGAAATTGAAAATAAAAGAATAGCCCATACTTAGAAATTCATAAAGTGATCTAATACATAATCAGTTTTATATCTGTTATATATAAAAGGTCTGGTAAAATTCTTGCTTTAATCAATAACTTTAAAAATTGTACATATAAGGCTACTGAAATTCAAACCTGATACTTGCTAAAACTGATTGTGCCATCCTCAAAATGTTATTTCTTTATTCATTATGAGGTATTTATTACAATATAGTTCCCTCAAAGCATTTTATTTAATTTTATCAGATGAATCTGTAAAATGAAATTGGAAAAATTAACTGTGAATAAGAATAGTCAAATACCTCAGAAGAAAAATTTAGGTAAATATAATGCACCCTTGGAAAATAGCTTGATTCACATAATCTTCAAGGAACTGCATTATTGTTCATCAGCAGAAATAACAAAGGTTGAACGAATAGAGGTTTCCATTCTTTGTCCACCCAAATTTATATTGAATTTTGTTGCTAAGGAGCATAGCCCTAAAATGCAGGCAACCTTGAGAAGATTCTTTTGCCACCCATCCTGATCCAATTCTATATTACTCTGGAAACAGTGTATAAAACTGCAGGGTATACTGGAATGATAGGAACTCTTGAGATATGCACTATTGCTCTGCACTTACTAGCTTTTTCACCTTGAACAAGTCATTTTAACATCACGGAGGCTCAGTTTCCTCCTCTGAACACTTGAGACTGCTCTCTCTGTCTCTGTCTCTCTCTCACACACACATCTGCCCACCCACACACTCCCACATAGAGCTGTTGTAAAGAAAAAAAAATGGCATAACAAACACAAAGCACTATGTTACACAGCACATAGTAGATATTTGATATATGGTTGATCTACCGCTCTAAAAAGCTATGAGCAAAGTTTATGTACCACCTTGGCGGTAATGTCCTAGTCTTGCCCTCAAATCCCAAAACCTTATACTTTCTTTCCTTTCACACTCTCAAAAATTTGCTGCTTCAAAGGCTTAATAAGCTCATTTGCATAATACATAAATCAGGAGTGTCAAGCAAGTTTCAACTTAAAGGTCAAGACTAACTGATTCCAAGTCTTCCTGAACAGCTATGTTGAAGAATGGATTCTTGGGACTAGACACACTGGGGAAGAAATCTAAGGTTGAAGGCCAATGGTGGCCATGAAGGGAAAGCAGGAAGGTCACATATCTGCCGTCTTTCTTGTGAAGGATAATGGTAAAAGTTTTCCTTTCTAAAGGCAGTTGAATGTTTATATTAAGTACACTTGTAAGCCAAAAGAAGACCATTTTGGCATCCGCCTGTGGGAAAGCATAAGCAAAGTAGAGGGGAGCCCCCCGAGGCCTATAAAACCATAGAAGTGGGGGGTTGCCTACATCCTAAGGGGGCTCAGCATTACCTGTCTTATTGTCTGGATCCAAATCTACATCATTTTCTCAAAATGAAAAGTCATTTAACTTTAAAAAGTCATCATTTTTGGTTAAACTTGAACATGTCTTTCAAGTAATACAGAAAAAAATTACTTGGAATTATGATGCATTTACTAGGATTCTGATTAGTTAAAATCTGTTTATCACCACAAGATAAATTGAAAATATGAATTTCTCTTTTACCCCTGAACCAGGGACCAACTCCACTGCTTTAAATGCTTGATGTTCTAGGAAATCTGTAAACTAACCTACTGAGTCAAAGACATCTTGATTGACTTACTTTTGTTTCAAATTTAAGATTTACTCATTTCTTTTTCTTAACTGACCTAACTTGTCTTGCATTTCTGTTTCAATCCAATGTAACTGAGACGAGCCTCAAACTCCTCCTTACACACACAGAAATGTGGCTTATCTTACTGGCCCAAGTAGATTGAGAATCAAATCTAACCCACGCTTTTCAAACCTCAAGTTTGAAAACACAATTTTAAAGTATATTTATGCCCTTTATAAAGGGCATATTTCTGATTTTATGTTTTCGCCTCAAGATTGTAACTAAAACCAGTCATTTTCCTTTGTACTGTGTCCTATTTTTTGACTTCTTAAAAGATAACCTTCTCTTTATCTACAAGCTCTAATCCCCTTACATACAGTGGGCCCAAGCTGAATATGTGGCTTAAAATACAGAAATCTCTTCCTGAAGGAAAACTTTCAAAACTTTCTTAGTATTTGTCCCAAGTTCCTGTTCTCTTACTGCAACGCTTTTACTCCCTACAAATTCAGTACATATCTTAATTCTTTTCTGTTTCTCTGAGCTCCCAAGTCAATCATGGAACAAAAGCACTATTTTTTTTGTCTCTCATGTAGAAGTTGGCCTCCATGTTGCAGCTCACAAGTGGCATGGGCTGGGGAGAGAAAAGAAGTGCTCAAATTATTGGGCCTCATTCTTCCAGTCTGTATTGAGAAGCACTGCAGGCAAGGAGAAGCAGAAATGGACTTTGTTCAAGAATCTGCCTCAGATTACCAAGCTCTTTCTTCCATATTTTTCTTTTTTTGGCTGTGCCACGTGGCTTGTGGGATCTTAGTTCCCCTGACCAGGGATCGAACATAGGCCCCCTGCTGTGGAAGCGCAGACTCTTAACCGCTGGACCACCAGGGAATTCCAAGCTCTTCCTTCTAAGAACCATTTTTCTACAGCTGAGCGTCATCCATTCACATCACAGTGTGTCATTATTCGAATAGGATGTTCCTTTGGCCTGAGCAATAGTGAAAAGTTAAACTTGAGGCTGAAGGAAAAGAAGAGAATATGCTTTTTGAAGAATAAGACTTAAGGGGAGAGAAGTCCTAGGAAAAAAATGCAGATTTGAGGGCTCTTTGGAGCCAGAAAACAAAAGGAGAGTTGGGGCTGGATTGGGCTGGATTTGGGTCTGCGGCAACAGAGGATAATATCAAAAGGCAAGCATGACATGCAGCTTTGCCTTGCTGGGGCCCTTGGTGGTTACAACCATCCTGGGACTTACTGGAAACAGTCTCTCTGCTGAGCAGTTATGACCTCAGCCTCTGGAAGCAGGCTGCTTAGAATCCAGTCTCATCCCGTCCAACACTCACTGTGTAATAACCTCTCAAAGTCTTAGTTTCCTCATCTGTAAAATATGGGGTCAAAGAGAACCGTAATTTATAGACTGGTGAATATTAAATGAGATACTCCATAAAAAACTTAGTGCAATGCTGGGCACTGAGTGAACACTCCCTGTTCACGTGGCTTCAGCCAGTCAAGACCCACAGCAAGATGCCTTACTGTACGAAGCCCTGGTCCGTAAACAGAAAGCAGCTTCTATGTTAAGGAACTTCCTTAGAAATAAATCAAGTGGCTTTCTTTCACCCTTCCCTACCTACTTTGTTCTATCACTATACAAAACGCTTTGCTGTCCTTTGAAATCTACATTGATTCCTACATTGACATCCTTTGGAGTGTCTTTTGGACACTTTCCCCAAGTGTAGGAACAAATTTTTCCAATAGTATAATTTGAATGTCATTTACATTTGCCTTTATATATTTTTCTTTTCTTTTAATAGACAAAGAGATTGAAGACATGACTCCACTGGAATTACTTCCTTCAGTTCGGTAGAACTTCTTGGCAATGACTGTCTAAGAAATGACTTTTCTGCTATAAGCTGCCCAATTTAATAAAAAGGATTGTTCCACGTATCGATTCCGTGTTAACGCTAATTTGGCATCAAGAACTTTCTTTTACCTTAATAGAAATGTCAGATGTCCTCTGTCTTGGTCATTTATCGTAAGTGGCAACAAAAGCATTCAGGAACATAGTTTGTTCTTTTTAGGGAGAAAACAAGTTCTTTTATAAACTCTGTGCCTAAGCAGTTTCAGAATCATCTTTCTTCCAACCCCCTCCCCACGCCTGTCTCCTGCTATGCCTTCTCTGAGTGTTCTTGCCAGGCTTCTGAGAATACCCAGCACTGAGGGGAAACACCCAAGATTATTTTAAAGTGTCAGTGGAAGTTGCTGAAGTCAGCTGTCAGGTCTGGATGACATTTTTAGAAGCAGAAATTCATGTTGGTGAGGACAGGTCTCCATTCTGGCTGCTGTAGCTCTAGTCTCCTTGGCCGGCCCTGTCGGCCATAGCTTCTGTGACAGCTATGCACGTAGCTGGTGTGGAATCACCAGTAGTACATGCCTAAGGGTGATCAGGCCCAGTGCTTTTGTATTAAAAAATTAAATAACTGGGTTCCCTTCTGCAGATGAAAGAACAACATGAATTTTTTTTCTTTAAATCTTTTGTTTTTTTGGCTGCATTGGGTCTTCGTTGCTGCACGCGGACTTTCTCTAGTTGCGGCGAGCAGGGGCTACTCTTTGTTGCGGTGCGCAGGCTTCTCATTGCAGTGGCTTCTCTTGTTGTGCAGCACGGGCTCTAGGCACACGGATTTCAGTAGTTGTGGCTCACAGGCTCAGTAGTTGTGGCTCGCGGGCTCTAGAGCGCAGGCTCAGTAGTTGTGGCGCACGGGCTTAGTTGCTCCACGGCATGTGGGATGTTCCCAGATCAGGGCTCGAACCTGTGTCCTCTGCATTGGCAAGCAGATTCTTAACCACTACGCCACCAGGGAAGCCCAAGAACAACATGAATTTTATCTAGTATTTACTTCATTGTGTCCAATGCTCTTTCTCTCTCCATTTCAATATATATGGTATAAATAGTATAAAGATTTTTGTATCCAGAACTAGCCCGTGACCCATCCAGAGAAATGTCAGCTTCTTTGTTGCAAACTTTTGAAAACACTAGGGAATACCTGAAGGTTGCAGCTAATATTGATAGAATTCAAACTAGTATACTCTTCTAGGTGATTTGCATGGATTAATTTATTTAACTATCACCACAACCCTATGAGACAGGTACTATTGTGTTTCCTGTTTTAAAGATGAAGGAAACACATTCAGAGAGGTGAAATAATTTTCCCAAGGTTATACAGCTCGTATGTAGTGAGACAGGAATTTTTTTTTTGCGGTACACGGGCCTCTCACTGTTGTGGCCTCTCCCGTTGCGGAGCACAGGCTCCGGACGTGCAGGCTCAGCGGCCATGGCTCATGGGCCTAGCCGCTCCATGCATGTGGGATCTTCCCGGACCAGGGCACGAACCTGTGTTCCCTGCATCGGCAGGCGGACTCTCAACCACAGCGCCACCACGGAAGCCCAGAGACAGGAATTTGAATACAGTCTGCCCCTTCCCCTGGCTACATTACATCGCTCCTTTCCAGTTAATTAAGCCTGTGGTCTCTAAGTTATGTTATGAACAATAAACTATGTTAAAAACTATGTTAAAATCAATGTTAAAAAGACTAAGAAGACTTTTATTACGTTTTATTAAATTTCTCAACGAAGAGTATTTAACAGTCATTTGGCTATTGCCACACTGTAACTGAGAGAGTGAAAGACTTGAAAATACGACTATAAACTTTTTAAATCTTAAGTAGCCTCCTGCACAGCCAGGTCCCTATCTCCCTGATGTCTTCTGGATTCTCTGGAAAACCAGGGATTGGACTAGATTATTGCTTTTACCCGCTAAGCACTATACATTCATAACTTGACAACAACAATGCCTAGAACAAGGTGAATAATGTTTAGAGCCAGTAAGTAATGTGAAGTGAAACAATACTGTGGTCAGAATTTTACAGAAAAGGAGAAATGGAGCAGAGTAATTTCTTTACTTTTCTTCAGTGTCTGGTCATCTCAGATTTTCCTGTCTTCAAAAAGATGCACTGCCTGGTGGTGCCCGCTGTTTTCACAACTGGAGTTATTTTGGCAGTTCTGCAAAACATCTACTGGCAACCAGTAGGTGCTTTGTGAGGTCTAAAACTTTTTAAACTATGGGGGAGTCTTCTGTAAGAAAAAGAATACTAATTTATAAACACAAAATTAGTGTATTCTAGAATTACTATAGCAGTCTCTTTACTTGTCTCCTGTGTTCATTCTCCTTCTAGTCTTATAAGTTTTGCACATGTATAAACTTTAGGTCCCAAAGTGTGTTTGTTTGGAAAAACGGAAATAGGTGACACATTGAGAGATCCTACATCAATTAAGCTTGGGAAATGCTCATAGAATATTCAGTCTTAGTAATTCCATTATGCACACCGACATAACGAAGGCACTAAGAAATCCTATATTTTAAAAATCTGCAAAAACTTATCTGTCCATGGAAACCGTTTTTTGTGGACTAGCTATTAGCATTTCACAGACAAAACCCAATTAGGGAAACTCTGATCTAGATTAATCTTCATAAAACATTCATGTATCATGCTTCCTCTCAGATGACAAAAAAACATTCCAAAGTTCACTAATGCCTCCAGGATCAGGTCGAAATGAACCAGGCCAGCACTTCAGGGCAACCCCAATCTGGCCTTATGCTGTCTGAACCTCATCTACTACCTCTTCAAGAGCAAATGGTTTGCTGCAGTGGGTTCTACCATCTTCTGAGCAGCAGACTTATTCCTTAAAGGGGGTACCCAGCTCTGTCCCTCTCATTTGCCAACCTCTCATGGCATGCTGGTCCATACTCTCAAGACTGGCATTTGGTCCTAGACCACACCTTGCGTTGTTAACTGAATTCTTTAACATCACATCTTCCTCTCCCCCATCTAACTCCTTTTCCAGAGGCAGAGAACTCCTTTTGTCTGTCTCCTCAGTATCCAGGTGTGCACTGATGATTTGACTGTGCAAACAGACGGCACTTAGTAGACATAAACTGACTGAATAAATGAACTAATGAGTCTTGGTAAACTTCGTTTCAAATCAATTGGCTTTGTAGAGTGCAGGCAGCCTGGGCATGTCAGGGATGAACATGTGAGCATGTTGAGAAGTCACTGATCTAGCACCATTTCTACCACAACATCCACTAATAGGGAGAAGGTGAACCAAGGGAGGCGTTTTGTAGGGCGGATATGCGGAGCATCTATCTGCCTCATCAGGGTGGCAGGAAGAGATTACATAAACCAGGGCTTTACCAAAAAACATTAGAAGATGTCTGTATATGCAACACTGGGATAAACCATCTTTTGCTAATCATAAAAATACACAATTCTCAGAAATAACTTTTCAACAGATGCTTAATTAGCATCGGCTAACTTGGATAAGTTGATCACTGAGTCAATTTTAATGCCATCTCAAATATTAAATTAAATTCTCTTATTTTCTTAATATCAAGGCTCCTATTTTATCTTACAGCACAGGTTATTTTTCCCTCTAAGTAGAAAAAAATTAAACAGGTTCATAAAATATTCATTAACTTACATATGAATGCATATCTATCTGTGCCTCTAAGTTTAAATTAGTTATCTCCTTTAGCCTGGGATGACGAAGTATTTGCTGTAGGTAATTCTCTTAAGTGATTTATCTTTTTGATTGTTCTATTATTTGATCTACGGTCTGAAATGTCTTTTTATTTCTTAGATACACACACCTCTCCTTGCACGTAGTACAAAGTAACTGATTCAGGCGTTTCATTTATATAATCATATTCACCAGAATCCATATCCAAATTAAATGAATCCATAATAGTGATGTCAGCAGCAGACTACTGGATCTTCACTTAAGAAATACTTTTAGCACAATAAGTTTAGTTAACATCCATCACTTCACATACTTACAAATTTTTTTTCTTGTGATGAGAACTTTTAAGATCTACTCCCTTAGCAACGTTCAAATATACAACACAGTACTGTTAACCACAGTCACCATGCTCTACATTACATCCCAGGACTTATTAAGAGTAAAATGGGAAGCTGTACCTTTTGACCCCTGTCACCCATTTCTGCACCCCTTCCATCCCACCCTTTGCCTTTGAAAAACACCAATCTGTTCTGTACTTAAACAATACATTTGACGCCGACAGTGATGACTTTGAACAAAAGGCAATGCAATCCTAGTTCTGTCCCTGCATGATCTCAAGACACTTGAGCTGGAGTTGGTACAGGGAGCAGATTGGGTAACTGTGGACTAGACTAGGATTTCAAGCTCCACCTCTGTTGATAACCAGCTCGATGACCCTGGGCAAGTCTCAAAGTTTCACTGGGTCTTAATTTTCTTATTTGTAATTTGAGAATGTTGTACTGGATGTGGTTAAATTTTGTTACTTTAATAAGCAAATTTCTCATTCTTTTAAAAGTGTCTCTAAAAGGCATTTGGTTAATTAGGAACTCAAATTAGATTGAACTATAACTAGCTTCCTAGATGCTAAGTTTCAGCCATATTCCTGGTGCTTCACTGGTATCAGCTCCAGGTTTACTGGGTATCATGTTGCTAGAGTCACTTCAGAAGGAATTACAGGACAAGCCTCTTCTTGAGTGGCCTTTTCTAAAGATATGCATTTATTGTATCTATATGAGAGTTTTAACAAGAGGATAAATTGAGTACATTTAAAATAGAAAATACAATACTAAGTTTTAAAAGGTCTATTTAGATTTGCTTTGGAGTTGTCCTTATTGTTGAAGCCAATAGGCATTTAGTCCCGTAAGAGTGACTCTACCCAGTAGTACTTCATGAAAAAGAAAAGCCAGACTTACCTGTACATTAGCATGGACAGACCCAGGCACTTGGTGTTTCAACTCATGGGCTGTTGTTTGAGATTTTGGAAGCAGAAAAGGATAAGAAAGGGACCGATATTTTGGTTTCATAATCTAAAATAAAGAAAAATCAGGTAAAAAAGATTCAAATGAAAAAACAGTTCCAGTCTTCCTTACTTTGTGATTATAAAAAAAAATTCAGGTTCATTTGAAAAAGAAAAAGGGAAAGAAATATTAACAATGGGTGTTTCTAGGTGAAGAGGCAATAGATTATTTATTTTTGTTTTCTGTCTATTTCCCAGGGACAGAAAACTCCCTTTTTCCTTCTTTTACCTTTTCAAGTGAGCATTGTTGCTTTGTATTTTTAAAGAAAACTTAAATACAACCTGGAGTTATAGAAGTACACAATTGCAAAAATGGTATTATTTTATAAACTGATTTTTTTACTACATTGTAGATATCTTGCAACAGCAGTAAAGCACTATATATCATTTAAAAATAATTTCATAGTAAAATGGCATGGAACAATCATAATTTGTTTAACGATTTCTATCAATGAGGATGTCAGCTGTTTCTCATTTTATATGAATTATTAGATGCAATGTCAAGATAAATGACTTATTGAGTAATTTCTTTAGCTTAAATACCTGAAATAGATTTTGAGTCAAAGGTTACATACCTTTAAAAAGTTTTCTGCAGTTGTACCAATTTATCCTCCCAGGAGCAAGGTATAAGACCATCATAGATCCCAAACCCAATTGTAGGTAACTGCAGCGTTTTTATCTTTGTCAGTCCAATAAGTTAAAAATATTATCCTTTTATTTATTCATTCATTTGCCTCTAAATTCTTGTTAAAAATATTTCCACTATTTCTAAGAGCTCCCACTAACTGTCTATAATGTTATTTAAATGAAAATAAGGGGACACTTTAAGTTGTTAATAAAAGTAAATCTTTTTCCAAATTGTAGGGACAAAATGCCTATAAAACCATTTTATTTATTTTATTTATTAAGATTCTATAAATAAAATGGAATCTTAATAACACCTAGACGATAGGTACTTAGCTTAGGAATGTTAGGTCAAATTCTTACAAGTAATGAAGACATCATACTAAAGAAGACACAGACTGGAGAAAAGAAAAATGTCTCCATTTTCTCATACTACTCACTTTGCTCAGAACCGCCTCTCAGAAGCCTGTACCAATATGGGCCCAGGGCAGTGCCAGGATTGGAAGGCCTTGCAAGCTCCAGCTCTCTTACCTGAATGAGGCTCCCATCCCCCTACAGTAGCCCGGCAGCCCTCCACGTGACTATCAGCCCCGGCCAGGTGCTTAAACGACACGGAGTGTCCCAAGTGTTCAAAGGGTTAAACCATAGGCTGTGATAGCAGCATCATCCCTCCACCCTCTGAATTGTCTGTGGTGTGAAAGTTCAGGAACATTTTCTTTTTCTTTTGCTCAGAGACCCAGGCACTCTGACAACCGGGCACCCAAGAGTGGATGGGTAGCACAGCTGCGGCTACCACAGCCCCTTCTCGCCTCCTTTTCCTGGCCTGTCTCTCTTCATGTGGACTGAATCATGATAAGACCACCTATGTACCTTCGTGAAGTTCCAGCGCTGGATGAAGTGACGGGCCACGTCACGAGCTGCCTTCCCGTGGACTACAGAGGCGATGTCGTGCCATGGCATCCGGGGGGTGGAGTGCCTGTCAATGAAATCTGCCCGGGTGCACCAGGCAAGGTCCTCGCTAACTTCTGTGCCCAGAGGCACACAAGCCATCTGACCCCATCTCTGACCCTGACTACGATACATATAAGAAAATGTGGTAATGCCCACCGTGTGTATATTACTTGGCTTGGATAGAACAATACCTTTATAGCCAAGAGAAACATAGATCTCACAGTGAGGAACACAGTCTCCTACGCACCTCTCCCAAATATGTTTCCACTTCACTTATTAGATAATCACTAGGCAAGGCAGATGTGAGTTGGTACAAATTATTTAAAGCTGTGTACTTGACATTACATTTTTCTTTTTTATCCTGTTGAAATAATGTTAAGCTACGTTCTTATTTCCTGTTAGATATACAAGCACAGTGATAATCTGAAATGTGTTGTTTTAATGCTGGAAGATGAAGATGATATGCAGAAAAAAGGAGATGATCAAAGGAAGGGAACCATCTCCTGGAGAATTAGAGACTATTACCCCCCTAAAATATGCCTATATGGAAGCTGGAGATTTCCAACAAGTAAGCTCTATTTCATTTTCTTTTCTTACTATAAGGAAAAGCCCTTAAGTACATGACTGAATCATAGCTTCCAGTGTTTTACCAAATATTCAAAACAAAACAAAACAAAAGATATTAGATCATGCACATGCATACTTGTTGAGATGCTGACAAGGAAAAGACAAAATATAAGCAGCCACCCACTACCATGGTACTTACCTGCAAAAGGTTTATCAAGTTGAACCCAATCTTTGAAGACAAAATTGCAGTAGTCCTTTCCATGCCAGAATCTGGTTTCCCCATGTAGCTCTCCCACACCTGTCTGCAAACTTTGGATGGAGCCCGTGTCTGTAAATGCAGCAAGACTCTCACTCAGAGACTGGTTCAGGCGGACCCCAGAGAGGGAGGCTCATCTCTTATTTATTAAACACCTAAAGACTTCTTAACTTTTCTTCTTAAGCCTCATAACTAGGACAGCATGTGTTCATAAGGCTGTGGACTGACAAGGTTTTAAAACCTTCATGAATTTACTATTAGTGGGTAGTTGGGACTACAATCAGGTTCATCATTTGGCAGTGAAATTTAATATTCTTATTCTCACCATCTACCAGATCACTGGAAGAATGGATCACAGGGTTAACTGTGAATAAAGAACTTGCTAGGAGAGCCTATGAGAGAGCAGTAAAGTCAGGTCAGGTGGAGGAACATGAGATGCAGAGGCCATAAAGAAGTCATGTCCTTCTTTTTCCTCAACCAAAATGGTGCACATCTAATGTATCATTCTTGTCTTTTGCATCTCAAAATGCAAGAACCTCAAATTTGCAGACAGCCTGTGTTCCAGCCCTGGAACTGACTAGCTAAGTGACACTGAGCTTCATCTTTTTGGGTCAGAAATCCTTTATGTGTGAAAGGAAACATTTGGCCCAGATGACATCTAAGATCTTTTGGGCTTTAACATTCTATTTTTCTAAAATTATAAATGACATCCATAAGTAGTGTAACAATAGACAGAAGCTCATGACCACACAGGCGCAAAAGCAGCAATCCACTGCAATATTTCACAAAGAACTTTGTCGGCAACATTTTACTTAAGGGTAAATATGTTGACTTAAATAGTTTGTATGTTTATGGAATATGCTGATCACAAAGACAACTAAGCAGGAAAACCAGCAGAACTACAAATCACAAAATGCAGCGCTTGGCACAAAAGAGACACTTAACAGATAGACACTGGATGCAAAAATGCTTGTTGAATGAATAAATGGTACCGTGTGCAGGAGCCAGTAAGAGTACCGGACTGGTCTCCCTACCAACACACTGCCCCAGAGCTGTCCTTCTAAAAATGCAGACTCCGTGCTTAAAAGCCTTCTAGGATGACCTACTGCCTAGAGGGGGTCAAATCCTAAGGGTTTAGTATGCACAGAGAGCTCTTCTCAAGCTGCTGACAATCTCTCTTTCTGGTCCTTGTTTTCCTCACACAGCCCAGACCCCAGGCACACCATACTTCTCACTGCTTTTGACAGGCCTGGTTCATCATGCAGCTGGTACATTATTCCTTCTGCCTAGAAGGTTCTTCCCTCCCTCTTGGTCTGAACTCCTCATCCTCCTTCAAGAGCCACATTAGCTGTCATCTGTCCTAGAGACACCTCCCAGATCCCAGCAGGGAGAGGCAGTCCCTAGCACTGCTGTAGAACCATTAACAGTTGCACACCTCAGGGCCTCTGACTCTGTGACCCAATTGTGTAAGGATGCTCCTCCCTGCTCCCCACTCACTCATCTATAAACTTTGGGGCGGGGAGTATGTCTCCTCAGTGCCTGGTATAGCTACTGGCAGTCAGTAGGCAATCAGTAAGTATTTGCAGAGCAAAAGTTTTTAAACAATCACCACACATACTGCTAGTATTCTATCTCAGACTGAATAATTAACCTCCAAAGGGTATTGGAATTTTCTGTAAAAGGAAAATGTCTTAAAATGTTAACAATGAACAAAACTCAATAATGTTAAAAATAAAATTCTGTTGATTTCTCCCAGTGATTTATATTCCTGCTCTCTAAGACTGAAAGGCCAAAGTACTGGTAGGTCTATTTGCTCACCTGTAGGCTCTTTATAGTAAGCATGGCACTTTGTTTATTAAAAAAAAAGGAAAAGAAAAAAAAAATAAAAAAAAATAAAAAAAAACAGGAAAAGAAAAAAAGGAGACAGAGAACGAGATAAATAGTGGGTCAATTCTGAAATATATATATATATATATATATATATATATATATATATAATATATAAAATTTGTTTTCATCAATTGAGAAACTCCAGGCTAAATCTTTATATGTATACACATATACTTGTTTAAAAATCTCACCTAATAATCAGTTTTGATAAGAAAAACAAAGCAAATTCTCAGTCTCAGATAATGATCTTGGTGCTAATTGAATTCAACCTGCTCACAGTTCAAATTTGGTTTTGGTTTTAGTCATGGCCAAAACTAGTCCAAATAAATCAGGGTCCTCCTCAGAACAAATGAAATAATATTAAGGCTAAACAGAACAAAATACTCCTACTTACTGCGATTACTGCTCAGAATTGCATGAACACGTACGAGCAGGAAGGGAGGACTTTTTACATCAGCAATGCCGACCTGAGGTGGTTCTTATTAGTCTATATCTGGCTCCAGTTGATTTCATAATCGCATCTGCCTTGTCTTTTGGCACCGGTTTTTCATGCCAGTTTACTGTAAGCCTCATCCATCGGTGGCCCAGACTCTGGCTGCTGAAGTTCATGAAGAACTTTTTTTTTTTTTTTTTTTTTTTTTTTTTTTTTGTGGCATGCAGGCCTCTCACTGTTGTGGCCTCTCCCGTTGCGGAGCACAGGCTCCGGACGTGCAGGCTCAGCGGCCATGGATCACAGGCCCAGCCACTCCATGGCAGGTGGGATCTTCCCAGACCGGGGCACGAACCCGTGTCCCCTGCATCGGCAGGCAGACTCTCAACCACTGCGCCACCAGGGAAGAGGGTATCTTCCTGCCCCTCATCCGGTGTCTTCTGACTTTGCCACATCCTCCTGTTTTTTCTCTCGTCTCTTGGCTTCCAAGGCTGCACTCCTCTACCATTACTCCGACTCACCCTTCTTGATCTTCTTTCCTAGCTCCTCCCTCACAAGGTTTTCCCCAGCTTTCCCCTAAATGTACCCCTGTAGCCCTGGCTTCTCACTGGGGCTCTAGATCTACAGCCACGTCCAATGCCTCACTTGACCTCATCTACCTAGTTGTCCCACCAAACTATAAACTCATGTGTAACACTAGAATCACCATCATTCCTACAAAATCAAGTCTTCCCTTGAGATTTCTGCTTTCTGTTCATGGTTTCTCAAGCAAAACCTCAGAATCACCTCTGGCTCCCCTCTCTTCTTCACTGTCTTCTCCACCCACCTCCCCATCACCACTTCTCAAATCCTACTGAAATTTGCGGATTCTTTCTTCTGAAAAAAGATTCTCTTATTCACTGGAACAAGCTAGTCAGACTCCCCATGTCTCTAGTATGACCTTCGTAAAATACCACCCTTATTCCCCTACCCTTCCCCTCCACCCCCCACCCCCTCCAAATTCCACCTTCCCAGGGATTCTCCAGCATTTAAGGAATGAGGGTCAATGACCCAGCCTGACTTTCAAGACTCTCCAGATATTGGTACAATTATATCCCACCAGCCCAATCCATACAAATTAACTACCTATCAACAGCAATTCCAAAACCCCAAAGCTCTGAAAATCCAAATGTTTCTTCACAGCTCATTGGTTAGCAAAACCTGACGTGAACTTGAGGTTATTATCTTTATTTATCCCACTTGATGTTGCACGAATGTAAATGATTTGCTTATAGGGTATTTCCTGGACTTTGCCAGGAGTGTAACATAATATAGAGTATAGGTATTGTATTACCTTTCTAAAATCCAGAATCTTCTAATTTCTTTTTTTTAATTGAGGTAACATTGGTTTATAACATTATGTAAGTTTCATGTGTATGACCTTATATTTCTACTTCTATATACACTACAGCATGCTCCCCACCAAAAATTTATTCTCCATCCATCACCATACAGTTGATCCCCTTTACCCATTTCACCTCCCTCAATCCCTTCCCTTTTGGTAACCACTACTCTGTTCTCTGTATCTCCATAATTATTTCTGTTTAGTTTGCTTGTTTATTTTGTTTCTGTGTTTGTTTCCTTGTCTTTTACATTCCACATATCAGTGAAATCACATAGTATTTGTCTTTCTCCATCGGACTTATTTCACTTAATATAATAATCTCAAGGTCCATTTATGTTGTTGAAAATGGCAAGATTTCATCTTGTTTTATGGCTAAGCAGTATTCTATTGTATATATTTACCACATCTTTACCTATTCATTCACTGATGGGCACTTAGGTTGTTTCCATATCTTGGCTATTGTAAATAATGCTGCAATGAACATAAAGGTGTATATATCTTTTTGAATTAGGTTTTTATTTTTGTATTTTTTAGGTAAATACCCAGAAATGGGATAGCTGGATCATACGGTAGTTCTATTCTTAATTTTTTGAGGAATCTCCATACTGCTTTCCAAAGTGGCTGCACCAATTTACCTTCCCATCAACAGTGCATGAAAGTTCCCTTTTCTCCTCATGGTCGCCAACATTTTTTATTTTTTCCCTTTTCGATAACAGGCATTCTAACAGGTGTGAAGTGATATGTCATTCTGGTTTTGGTTTGCATTTCCCTAACGATTAGTGATGTTGACTATATTTTCGTGTGTCTGTTGTTCATCTGTATGTCTTCTTTGGAAAAATGTCTCTTTAGCTTTTCTACCCATTTTTAGTTGGGTTGTTTTTGAGTTATACTAATTCTTTATATATTTTGGATATTATTTGCTTATTATATATATCATTTACAAATATCGTCTCCCATTCAGTAGGTTGTCTTTTCATTTTGCTGTTGGTTTCCCCCTTTGTTGTTGGCATTTCTCATATGTGTGTTAAGATATAACATCTACCTGGAGTGCCTGTTTCTCTCCCTTCTTAGTCTCTACCTACTGAATTTCTGCCTATATTCACGGCCAGTTCTGAAACAGGTCCCCAGTGAGTTATATACATATATTTTTAAATCTCTTGGTTCTTGAAACTTGTTGGATTTTGGCATTGTGGATCAGGTTTACACTTGTGGAGAAGGCTTCGCTGACAACTCTTGCCAGAGGATATTTCCCCCTGATGAATTACTAAGGCACTAGGTTAGTAATACCACCACTTACCTATTAGACAATAAGCTCTTTGAGAGTGAAAATAAGTGTTATACATTCTACACCACTGAAAACAGAGTTTAGAAATGACTTAACCTACTCTTCATTACCCCTTATAATTAGATATCTGAGTTTGAAACACTTGTCTCAACTAAATGGCAAGAATTATTTTCCCCATCAGCCATATATTAAATCTTGCTTAAAAGGAAAAGATTAGCAAACAATTACTGAATATAAGAAGAATAAAATTCAACTCTTTTGGGCTTCCCTGGTGGCGCAGTGGTTGAGAGTCCGCCTGCCGATGCAGGGGACACGGGTTCGTGCCCCGGTCCGGGAAGATCCCACATGCCATGGAGCAGCTGGGCCTGTGAGCCATGGCCGCTGAGCCTGCGCGTCCGGAGCCTGTGCTCCGCAATGGGAGAGGCCACAACAGTGAGAGGCCCACGTACCGGAAAAAAAAAAAAAAATTCAACCCTTTAAAAATAACTGTATCAAGGAAACGTGCTTGAAATTCTCCCTCTTGCAACATAATTTTAAGAGAAAAAAAATCTTGAAGATGGCTGAGTGATTTTGAATTAAAATATATACTATAGAAATCTACCATAGTTACTAATCACGTTTAAGATGAGCTGATTTTAGTGCAGTTTTTTCTACTTAAAAACCCACAGTGATCTTGCGTGTACACTCTGTGTGCAGGAAGAAGACCCAATGCAGCCGAAAATAAAAATAAATAAATAAATAAATTTATAAAAAGAAAACACAGACCATAAAAAAAAAAAAAAGTATGGAAAACAAAGGAAACCATGATGAAGCATAAAAAACAAAACAAAAACAAAAAACAACCCGGGCTTCGCTAGGAGCCCCGTTCAGCCATGGCCTTTTCCATTCAAGTGAAACATTGCAGAGAAGCTGATCCAGTTCATATCTTCAGGAAAGGAAGTTATTAACTCAAGTAAACATTCAGTTTCAAATTTATAATGAAGAGTCACTCTGTGCTTAATTTGGGTTTCAAGTCCTATAAGACAATATACGTTTAGGTCATTACATGATTTAAATGTAGAGATGTGCTCTTTAAACTTCCTTCATTATTAATAGTAGAACTTCCCTTTTTTTTTCCCAATACAAATTCACATGGCAGTCCAATATATAAAATAATATATGTGGGATTTTTCTGGTTGACACAGGTACCAATAGAGGTAGGAGGGTCCGGGGCCTTCAGGTACCAATAGAGGTAGGAGGGTCCGGGGCCCTCAGTATAATCCTCAGAGCCCCCCTGAGAAACACCAGGATGCAAGGAATAGACTTTGCAAAGCACTGCGCCAGAAGGACTCAACTATCCTTTGGCTTTCCTATTTAAGTAAATTAACTTTTTTCCTATTAAAAAATTAAATTTGTAACTTAATGTAGTTAATGGAAAGAGTCCTCTCCATCCCCCACATCCCATATGCAGTGCATCAGCAAATGCTGTCAGCTCCACCTCAAGATGTATTCAGTACCTGCCTGGTCACTACTTGCCACCCCTGTCTGCTCTGAGGAAAACGTTTGTAAAAATGCAAATCAGACCTTGTCTGGCCTTTGCTCAAGAAAGACCATCTGATGGCTTCCTTTTTCACTCAACGTATAAACCAAAATTCTATAATCTACCCAACCCTCTCCGACTTTGCTCCTATCATTCTCCCCTAGCCCACCTGACTTCAGCCACTCCTGGAACATACCAATCCCCTCCTGCCTCATAGTCTGCACTTGCTACTCCTCCTGGCTGGACTCCCTCCCCACAGACATTATCTTATCCTGATTCTTCTCTCCCTTTTGATCTTTCTCGAAAACTCGCTTCATTGGAAAAGCATTCTCTGACCCCCTCCCCACATAAAATAGTAACTCCTCCCCTCTGCCCTTCCCCCCTTCCCCTGCTGTACTGTTTTCCATGATAATTCTTACCGCCTGACACGTTGTGTTTGATGATCTATTTGTATATACAATTCCCATCCTTACTCTCCTACTAGTTAACAGAATTTTGTCTGTGTTGTTCATTCCATCCCTAGTATCTAGAACAGTGATTGACATAGGAGCTCAGTAAGTACTTATTTAAAGAACAAATGAGTCATATACATTTATTTTTGTATCCCCACTTACAGTTTTTTTTTTTTTTTCTTTTGCGGTACGTGGGCCTCTCACTGTTGTGGCCTCTCCCGTTGTGGAGCACAGGCTCCGGATGCGCAGGCTCAGTGGCCATGGCTCACGGGCCCAGCCGCTCCGCGGCATGTGGAATCTTCCCGGACCGGGACACGAACCCGTGTCCCCTGCATGGGCAGGCGGACTCTCAACCACTGTGCCACCAGGGAAGCCCCCCACTTACAGATTTTTTTTTTTTTTTTTGCGGTACGCGGGCCTCTCACGGCTGTGGCCTCTCCCGTTGCGGAGCACAGGCTCCAGACGCGCAGGCTCAGCGGCCATGGCCCACGGGCCCAGCCGCTCCGCGGCATGTGGGATCTTCCCGGACCGGGGCACGAACCCGCGTCCCCCGCATCGGCAGGCGGACTCTCAACCACTGCGCCACCAGGGAAGCCCTACAGATTTTAATGATTGTGCAATTCCATCAAGGGAATGAACTGCTCATTATGTTCTCAACCATCCTCCATCTTCTACTCTTGGATTTTAGGTTGTTTACTTTCTCTCTTCTCTCTCTCTCAATAAAAAACACTGCATTGGACGTGTATCCAGTTTATTAGGGAGAGGATTTCCATCAACACCTGAAAACCACCCACATTGCTGTCCCTAGTTCTCCACTATGGTGATCACCCCCTCAGCCTACCATCAGCCTGAATTACTTAACGTAGTCTGCACCCAGCTTGCATCTTCTTTTCCACTTGCCCCCAATCCTGTTATCAGCAACACTAGCATTCAGTCCCCTTGACTTCATGTTTCACAACTTCATTCCTCCATCTCATCATCAGTCCTAACGCAGCAAAGCCACACTCTGGAATTACAAAGCAATACCTGGACCTGTTTGCAACCTTTTATCTTTAATGTCTGCCCCGGCATGCACCCCTGACCTGGCTCTCTGGACTCCCCAGTGCCCTGTCTCAGGGCTAGGATGCTCTACGGAGCGCAGGAATTACTGTGAGCTATCACTGAATCCACACAGGCATCAAGGACTAGCTGTATGTTAAATAAAGAAAATGTCTCCCCACATATGCTCTTCTCCATATTTTAGTATATATCAATGTTGTTTACGTATTTTATATCAATGTGATTTAAGACGAACAAATGTACTTAACAGTCACATGGGAGCTTTAGTTCACTATATACGGTTAATCAGTTTAAAAGTTGCAGGGTCTCCAGACTACAGAATGCTGGAACCACTGCTCAAGGTCCAGCTTAACGTTCAGGGTCATCAGCTCTTGACAGCCACAAGTGACTCACAGCCAGCCATGCTAGCTGGGCTCTATCTCAGCCATCTCCTAAATAGTACACAGAACTGTGGCCTTAAGAATTTAGCCAAAAGGTCCTGATGTAGTCATCTGCATATCTGCTAAATCACAAGTCTGAAGCATGACTTCTGGGAGACTGATAAACTAGAACTTCTCTGGGCACATCACTTATCATCTCCTAACCCTGCCTGGTTCGTCTGTAAAAAGGAGATAACACTGTTATTACCAAGCCCCACAAGCGCTCGGGGCAGTGAGCGGCAGAGCCTGCACACAGTAAACGCTAGCTCACAATTTTACTATGGTTGTTATTTATTATGATGATCACTTGTTACTAAATCTGATCCATTGCCAAGTTCCTCTTCATTCCACCATATTTTAGGCCCTGATTAATTTATTCGAGAACCTAGTTCTTAGAGAAACTTATCAGATTATCAATTCTAAAAGTATACGTGGGGTGAAAACTGTGAGAATGGAAAGCCAATCCAGAGACACAGTCACTCTGCTCATGCAGCAAAAGCTGAAGCCTACAGAGATTGTGGCGCTTCACACATCACTTACCAATGTTAGGTCTAGTGAGCCCCTGCTCAGACTCACCGGAAGAGCGAAAGAGTTTCAAGTGGGGCTTTAGACCATGGATTAAATTCTGACGACTCCTACAGTGATTACAATCACCTGGAGAAAGTTGAGAGTTCTTTCTTTACAAAGAGATATAGATATAGATATAAATATACCAAGTTTTCTAAACTCAGAAGCAGCTGCAATCATTTTAAAAACAAGGCGAGGCTATAAAATCAGTCACAAATTCTGTGCAACAGAAAACTGTAGAGCTTTAAGACAAATCTTAAAGAATGGTAAATTTATAAGATGTAGAAAATCTGATGTTTGAGGATAAAAGCTGGGTGTATTTCTGGATAGAAAGAGACATGAAATCTCTTATATGAAAAGTTTATAAAGTACACCTAATACTTTTCTTTTTCCTTTATAACGGCGTTATTTCAGAAATGCTTAGTCATTCTACAACCATTAGAAGCATGAATTGTGGCTGTAATGACTAGTGATGTGAATAAAACAATAAATCTGTTCTAAAATGGGTCGAACAGAGCCGTGAAATGGCATGAGACTGAATAGGATGATATAATGACTTCTCAGCATTGTTCACTTTACTCCATTATAGAAGGACAAGTTCTGCAAACAGGTATATACAGTGTCTGGCTATGGAGGAACAGAGCATTGTTGAGATAAATTCCAGTGCAGACGATGACTTACTGGAGGCGCTGTCAATGCTGCTGATGCTGTCCGTGTTGCGTAGGTGGTGTCTGTGCAGCTGCCTGTAGAGGCTGAATTTGGAGAACTTTCTGGGCTTTCCTATTCCTTTCAGTTTTGAATCTGCATCATCAACAGTCTTCAGGACGGGCAGATTTTTGTTAGATTCGTTTTCATCTTTGAGGCATAAGGATTCCATAGACTCTGTTGTTTCAGCCTGAGAAAATTATTTAAAAAACAAGAAAAAGAAAGAGAAGAAAAGAAACTGCATAAGATAAGCTGCACTGTGGCCTTTGAATTCCAGTTTAAAGTTTACACATGATGGAGGCTCCCTAAGAGACACACAATAATATGTGTGAGGTCAGCCACAGGGCAGTGGGCGATTCTTGTGAGCTGTTTAAATACTTCCAAAGGGATACCAGGAAGTCCATTATAGTTCCTCTTTCACTGGGCCAGAAATTTCATGCCAATTAACCTTTTGGTTTCAAATACAATTACATGAGTTATACTCACTGTTGAGCTACTGAACTTCTTCCTCTGATAAATATTAAGTAAGCGATGCTTTTTCTGTCAGTTATTTTCCCCGTTACCTTTTCACTAAATCTCTGTTTTCCCAGAAAAGTCACCAACATGTACAGCAGTAAAATAAGATGGAGCCCGTCAAACTTTTTAATAAGCATACTGATATTTGGCAACCATTCGAGTTGAAGTAACAAGTTACAAATACAGGCATTTAGAGATTTTGGCAGCTCTTGATTTGGCAGCTCTTGATTTGATACTTTGAGAAGTTATTAACCTCCTGCTTTCAAATAGAATTCCCTAAATGACTCCAGACTGACCTATCCTATTTTTGTATGTTTGTAGGAAGGAAGATTTCAAAAACCTTGGCAGCTAATTGTAATAAGGTTGCTTATTTAACTTAAAGTCCAATTTTGCCGCACATTTTTGTTTATGAACTTTTTTCCCAAATAGGAACTAAATCTTGAATTTAAATGGAAAGCAAAGGAACTGACTATGAGATAGCAAATGCTCTATCAGATCTGTTTTCTCTTCTTACAAGAGAGGAAACTGAGATTAACAGATGCATAGTTACAGACTCACTAAGTGGTATTTGAAACCAGGTCTGTGTTGGACTCAATGTTCTTTACCTCTCCAGGGATATGCCACCTCTCATTCAATCCATCGGTCAACCAATCACACTATTAATACACACTTATACAAACTGTGTCCCTTATATGCAGGTCCATAAAGGTGAAATTTACTAACTGTGAGGGAAACCAGAGAAGGTCCCCCGATGACGCGCTTCACGCTGCCCACGTCCGTGAGTCTGTGTTCATTGTCATCCCACCTTCCATAGGCCAGGTCAATCCCACCCACAAAGGCAACCGACTGGTCGATGATGATGAGTTTCTCGTGATGAGCCCACAGATATACACTGGATGACACATGATCTGGGTGCCTCATCACCTTGAGAGGAAAAAAAAACACACACGTAATATGCTTTCTAAAATGTCTTTCATATTATAATAAAATAGGTCTGTTTACTCCCCTGAACAACATTTCCTACAATTCAAATGCTAAAATGTGCTATCTATACATCAAAGAAAATCCCCAAACTTCTAATTTTATCCTCAGTATTTAGCAGAGTATTTATTTATTTTATCCTCAGTGTTTACCCCTGGATACTTTTCAAAACTCCCCTGACCACCCTGGACCCCTCACATATGGGGGAAGCTGCCCTTTAGCTTGAAATTTGGCCACATATTTCAATAAAAGTCAGTTCAATGGAATAGCAGATTCCCTTTTCCCCCTAAAGGGTTATGTTATATGTTATATAGAAAACACAGAAACGTTTTAGCCTACACCTATCTCTGACAAAATTTTTTAATGCGTATATTGATATTTGGGCAGTTATCACGTTGAACTAGTAATCATACTGATATAGGGATACAGATGCTTTGGCAGCTCTTGACTTTAAAGGTAATTTAAGAAGTTATTAACCTCCCGGTTTCAAACGGAATTCTCTCTTAAATAACCCCAGACTGACCTCCTTTTGTATGTCTTTAAGTAGAAATATTCCAAAAACTTTGGACGCAACTTTATTTTTTAGTAACATGTTTTTATTGTGGTAAAATACACATAACATAAAATTTACCATATTAACCTTTTTAAGTGTACAGTTCAGTGGTATTAAGCATGTTCATATAGTGCAACCATCACCACTATCCATCACCAGAACTTTTTAGTTTGCAAAACTGGAACTCCGTACCTATTAAACAGAAACTCCTTGTTCCCTCCTCCTCACAAAATCTGGCAACTACCATCTACTTTCTGTCTCTATGAATTTGACCACTCTAGGTATCTCATGTAAATGGAATCACACAATATCTGTCTTTATGTCTGGCTTATTTTACTTAGAATAATGTCTTCAAGGTTCATCCATGTTTTAACACATGTCAGAATTTCCTTCCTTTTTAAGACTGAAAAATATTCCATTGTATGTATATACCGATCCATTATGGAGAGTGTGATATTAAAGTGTCCAACTGTTATTATAGAACTGCTTTATTTCACCCTTCAATTCTTTCAATGTTTGCTTTATATATTTTGATGGTCAGTATTAGGTATGTAAATGTTTATAATTATTACATTTTCTTGCTGCATTGAACCTTTTATTAATATATAATGTCCTTTATCTATTGTAAACTTTATTGATTTAAAGTCTATTTTGTCCAATATTAGTATAGCCACTCCTGCTCTCTTTTGGTTATTATTTACATGGAATATCTTTTTTTAATCAAGTGAAATATATAATCATTATATACTTTAAGCCTGCTGAAGATTAATTCATTGTCTTGATGTAGCTCAGTGACTGGGCAACAATATTTACTGATAGGCTTCAGGTCTTTGGTAAAATATCAAAAGGCTTTTTTCAAATTGCTTATCATGTTTATTCACTTTACTAGTACTGTATACAAAGTGCTTTTAAGGAGAGCACTCTAAATCCTAAAGGAGTTCTCTTTGTTGCTATCAGTGTTCAAGGGATATCCCAGGGAGATCACATTTAAGAGGTTCCAGGATAACCTTAATGAGGAGTATAGAAACTTGACAGGGCTCTTAAAACAACTCTAGGAAGAATGTTCTTGGCTAAATTATCAGGGTAAGAGAAGCAGAAATGAGAACTCTGCTGACTCCATCAAGATCAGAAGCATAAGAAAGTATAATTATTTTATTTCTGAGAAGTTCACAATATTATTGATTCAAAATATACATTAGGGAATTCTAAAGATTACCACTGCTCAAAGTAAAATGTATCTGAAAAACTACAGAATAATAAAGGAGGAACATTGTTAAGCAAGATGACCTGAATACCTTTATGTTGGGGTGTAGATGCATCAAAGTCCTCTTGCTGTATTCACTATTGATTCCAAGAGCAAGTTCCACCTCTTTGTAGAGCATAATGAAGATACGCACCCCCTGTTGCTGTCACAAGAGAAAACACAAGGAGGAGTAAGAATTTCTGGAGGTAGGTTATGATTTTCTTTTTCTTCTTCATTTCTGGGGCATTGTACTTTTTAAAAATTTTTTCTATAGACAAGTATAATAAAATATTTAATGAAAAGTGCAATACAAGAAGGTGAAACATAAGTGTATATTAAGACACAAATATAAAAAATAAAAATTTATCTCCCTTCCGTTCTATGACTTGTCATACTGAGACAGTCAGTATTTGACTAATTATAGCCAGAAAGTTGAAATTGCAACTTGAAATACTAAAAGTATCTGATAGTCTTACAACTTTGAACATCTCAGAACACTTGACCTTGAGGAAAGTTTTGACCTGATTCATGTTACAGGATTAGGATCTTCTGTTTGTCTTTATTATACCACAAAGAACTGAAATAACAGTGTTTTTAAAACTCTGATGCAATAAATTATGCTAAACATGCCTTAAATGTTTCTAGGGGTATTTTCATAGAGTTTTTCTTTATTAAAAATTATTTCAGTGGCAAAAACATGTCTCAGGCTTCAGAGGTGAATGTATTGGTTCATACTCTTAACCCATAATTAAATCATTAATGTCTATTTCACCACTGAAATGACTTCTTCAGAAGTCAGCTTCTCTAACATTCAAAAATCCCCGAGTTTTAGCAGCAGCACAGAAATTAACATTGATCCATCCTAAGACCTTGGACCTAAAAGAAAGTAGACAAGGCCGTTGTGAAGGTCAAATTAAATCAAAATTGCCTCATAAACTTTAATATGCTATACAAATAATATTTATTCTTAATATTAACCATCAAAGAAATGCCCGACAGCTAGTAGTATAGAAAAGTACTAGTAATTTCTCTCCTAGCTTTGGGCGGTGACAAGGTTTTAGCTTATGATAAATTGCCTGACACCTGAATGTCCTCCCCCATCCCTGTCTGCTTACACAGTTCCACCACCAACATACAGTTCCTCCAGGAAACCCTATCTTATTTACCCTCACTTCTTATATCACTTTTTTACTTTTTAGGTTTGCATCCTCAGTGTTGCTGTGCAGTTTGCAACATTTTAATTTGCATTTACTGTACCCAGCAGCTCTGAAAGCATCCTGCAACATATTACGTGCATATTGAGTACTGTAGCTACACCTAGGCATTTAATATCCTACAGATTTAAGGCAAGAAGTTTTCCATAATCCTTTCTAGAGTATTTGAGATGCAGGCATATCTAATAAACTAGAGTGAATAATTCAGTTACACTTTAAATGTAATCCATGGTAATTAGGTATTGTTCATAATGGACATTTGAGTCACAAATTTAAGAAGCCTTACTGGTTGAACACATCTAATTTATAACAACTGGATATTTTTGCAATGCTATAAAAATGTGAAATAACATAAGAGTTAATATTTTTAGGCTGCAAGATGTAAAATCTTGGAGTAAATCAAACATATATACAGTTCCCCAATGTTGCTCTGCCAATAAAAAGCATATTTTGGCCCCTAAATCCTTATAATAACACATCACTTCAAAATACTAACTGTATCTTACTTGGTGTTAGTAGTATCTGAAAAGTGTGCATATTTTTGAAGGGATACACTAGATTTACATTCTGGGCTACATTAAAGAAATCTGAGTACTAAGAGAAGACCCATTCTTGCTCTGAAAAAAAACAGGATTAAAAATACATATGTCGGGGGCTTCCCTGGTGGCACAGTGCTTGAGAGTCCGCCTGCCGATACAGGGGACCCGGGTTCGTGCCCCAGTCTGGGAAGATCCCACATGCCGTGGAGCGCCTGGGCCCGTGAGCCATGGCCACTGAGCCTGCGCGTCCGAAGCCTGTGCTCCACAACGGGAGAGGCCACAGCAGTGAAAGGCCTGCGTACCGCAAAAAAAAAAAAAAAAAAAACATATGTCATTTTATTTCTCTGGTTAACAGCTGACTTTTGGAACTTGCTTGTTATTTATTATATTATGCAACTATTGTTGTAATCAAGTACATAAGTACAGACTTGAGTAAAGAAATAAGGAAGTGAAAGTGCAGGCAGGAAGTGAACAGATTAATTTCCAACGATCTGGTCAGTGAGCACTCTAAATGAAAACTAGAACGTTATTTTATTTTTCTCCTCTACTATTCAGATTTACTTTGCTATTTGAATATTTTAGGATTCAGCGCTGAATAGCAGTTTAAAAAAACAGCCTCCCATTGAATGACATAATATAAAGTTTAAGACCCCCAATTTCAACCTAAAGAACGTTACACCTGACATCTTTCATCACAGTTCATTTGTTTTAAATGGATGAAATTCTGCTTCTCAGGCTTATGAGATTATTACCCATGAAGTACAGTAATTGAAAATTAGGAACTGGCCTGAATCTTACAATTTTCCATTTATCTGCATAACTAATGGATTTTTTAAATAACAGAGATTTTTAATGCTAATGGATTATAGCATTATCCTCCATCTATTAATACCTGACATTTTCTTCTATACTGTGTCTTTTCACATTGAAATAAATAACTCTGTAGGAAATAGGATAGAGACTTTTAAGTCATTTTAGCTTAAATAGAAATGACTAATAAGGAAGTAATTAAATATAAAAAGTTCATTTTTCTGTAGTCTGGTTTACAATTATTTACCTATGCCCATGCCCACAATAAACAGTTAATTAGTGACAAGATTCCTGTGATAATAAAGCAATAAATTCCTCTTCTTTTGGTCAAGGGATTACAACACTGCCATAAACTCTAAACTATAAAGGGCAAAGCAAAATACTTCCTTTGGGAATGAAGGCATTTGTTGGGCCATAATAGTGCAGACTTATACAAAATATGGGAACTATTTGTGCAAAATGAAAGCCCAATTACAAAAAAAAGGACTGATGTTAATTCTGTAATTTCAAAAATACACTTTTGAAGTATCCAGTGTTTTACCAATGCCTTTTAGTGACCCCAGGGGAAATTACTTTTTGCTCAGAAGAAAAGTATTAATAGGGGAAGTAGGAAAACAAATAGCCTGGACTTGACTGTGCTTCTTACGTTTCTATGCCATGTTTCTTATCTCTGCTGCAGTCAACTAACCCAAGGATTCCACAGAATAAACTTTATGACACCTGAGTTTAAAAAGATAAAAGTTCTATACTCTTTTCTAATTAGTTTTTAAGCAAGTAGAACAGATATAATACTATTAACAGTAGGAATTTTTAGGTGCTTTACACATACAAATGCATGTGAAGAAAATGAAAAATAAACATCTTTTATAGTTGAAATCAAGAGACTTTGCTTCTGAGCCAGCTTTTTTCTCTGATTG
The DNA here is from genome assembly GCF_963924675.1 of Phocoena phocoena. Classification (NCBI taxonomy): domain Eukaryota; kingdom Metazoa; phylum Chordata; class Mammalia; order Artiodactyla; family Phocoenidae; genus Phocoena; species Phocoena phocoena. Next base: position 51,111,495 of record NC_089222.1, read on the forward strand.
TTCAAGCACTGTGGTCAAATATTTTCTAAATGTAGCTAAGTTTGTCCATTGCCTAAAGATAGCTTAGCTAACACATCTCCAGGATCATCACTTGTCAAGAGCTTCCCCAGTGGAGGGGGGGATGGGAGGTGGAGGAGGTGTGCGATATTTTAGGAACATGCAAAGTAAAGGATAAAAAAAAAATCGTATCCTCACCATTTAAATGCAAGCAGCACTGGGATGTAAGAGCACATGTGCTCATGCGCCTTTTTTTAAAACCAGTTTTGTTCAAAGCACAGTCCTTAAGGTTGAAGATCCCTTCCCTCCTTCCCTGCCATGCCCTTCTAGCCCACCATTTTGGTAAGATTCCCTTTGATTTTTCTCTGCAGTGATGTGATTATTCATCTCGTTTGACAAACCTGCACATCTTTCCCTCCTGTTGGTCACGGACCGCAACTCTAGAATGTGCCTTGTGGCCCAGGACAGAAAGAAATTAACCTGACGACAAAATCCTCCCTGAGAACCTAGGTTCTGTTAAGTCTCCAGGTGGCCGCACTTGAAGAATCTTTTGGTGCAAGTCTCATCAGAAATATCACATATTTCTAAGGTTAAAATATACAAACTGGATACAGGGACGCAGTTACAATAACTATGATGAAACTTACCTCACCTCTTAGTGCAATAAATGCAGAACTGTGAAAACCCTGGGATGCTGCTTTGAGTTAAAGCAGTCTGCCTCTCAACATTGGCTTACACTATTTTAAATGATGACATTGCATATCAGAAGGCCAAAGAAACAGGAAAATATCAACTTGGCTATTACCAGAGAAACAAAATATTGTATTTTCCCCCTAAGAAACATCCATTAAAAGAAATGTTTGCCTATATGTTGGCTATAAAGCAGAGACACTAAATTTCTCCCCAAAGACCTGCACAACCAGTTAGAAGAAAAAAATAATTCATTTCAATCAACCTTGCGGACCTCTGGGACCCATTAATGCAAGAATAAATGCTATTTTAAACCCAGTACTTTGTGAAGCTAGTGGCTTTCAGAAACTATTTATGTGAAGCAGTGTTTATGAGCATATGAAATGTCAATCTGGAATGATCTGAATGTTAAAAATTTAATAATATTTTGTAACTGGATTAAGGAAGAGCAATTCTCTTAAATGTACCACTGAGAAATTAATATTTAATAGTATTACTATTTCCTTAGGAAATTAAAAAACTCATTTCAGGCAAGTTAAAAATTACAAGTTTCAAAAAGCAGATGAAATTGGAGCAAACAAAGCACGGTTATCAGGCAGCACTATTTACCTGGTCATGGTATTCACCTGGTACCTCACAGGATTCATGGGCCGTAAAAGCAAAGAGAAGCCACGATAGTGACAGAAAAGGGACCTGGACAGATACGCTGAGGGGAATAAACAAACACACGCCAGCTACCATGAAGTGGAGGACCAGGTTTGCAGGACCTGCCTCCTGAGCCCTGATCTGGCAACTCGCTTTCTGGAGTATACTTAGATGTCCTGTAGGCACCTCACATGCACATGATCTAAAATGTAGCTCTCTGACTCTGGGTTCTTCCCACTTCCTCCTACTACCAGATTCACCGTCCCAACACACCATATTTATCAGCTCACCCTTCTTCCATCATACCCCCGCCCCCGACAGTGGTTCCCCACTGTCGTCCGTAAAGTGCAAACCACTGGCTTGACTCACAAAGCCTCCACATCCCAACGGCCTTTCCAGCTCGATCTCCCATCCTACCTATGCTAACACTCAGGTGTCATCAACTTTGTCACCTTGCTGTGACTGATAAGGCCTTATGAATTCCTGCATCCAGAATGTTTCCTCATCACACTTCCTATACCTAGAAAGCGCTTCTTTTAAAATTTCTGGCCCATACTAAATGCCCTAAAGTCCTCATATTGTGAGGGGCTTCCACATCAGACCTACCCAATGCTCTCCCTCCTGCTTTGAATCTTGGCACTGTCTCTGTACCCAGCTGACTCTTGTGTAGATTTTTAAGCTCCTTCAGCTCAAGAATCGTGTCTTTTATTTTTGTACATTCTCATGTGATTAGCCAAGTGCCCTGCACGTAAGAGGCATTCAACAAAAACATGTTAATTGAAACCTAAAAGAGTAAAGCATCGGATAAGTTCTATGAGGAGAGGATTTTCTGTTATGATTGATGATCGCTAGGCAAGGCTGGAAAAACTTATTAGAATGGAGTTTCAGGAGTTTACTTTTAGAGGAGAAATGGGAAAGCTGCCATTTCGCAGAGAGAAACATGGAGAAAGTTACAGCCCATTCAATATGTAGAAAGATGTTTGGTAAGGCTAGGACTAGCCCAGGACATGAGTCCTTCAGCAAGCAAGGCAGGGATGGAATCCTATTCACACACATGGCATCCTTAGTAATTAGTGTAGTACCAGGCTCAGAGAAGACACCGTAACTGTATGATGGATTATTTAATGAATATGCAAATAATGCTTTTCAAGACCAGAATTTCAAATTTTGTGAATGGAAGTCTGTTGAGACAACAGATTAGACTAGCCTTGAAAATGATGCTGTTTGGCAGAACATGTGTCTGAAATAAAGACAATCAACTTCTTTTGCCTTTAATATCAACAGTGAGGTCTGCCTACACTATCCCCAGATATCCTAAACTAAAGGCATGGGGAAAAGACATTGAAGGAAGGGGGAAAGGTGAGTGGGAAAGGGGTAGTGGAATGTAGAGGATGGAAAAAAAGAAATAAGTGATGGCTGTGATAAATAGAAAATATTGATACTAACCCCAATTACTTAGGACCTACAAATCTGCTAGAATGTTTAATGACAGAATTCTAAAAGTTAAGACAGTTTCAAATAATAGTAAAAAGGCTACTAGCACTCCCTAATTTGGACATGATTAATAATAAATTGAACTTAATTCAACTATTCTAATTCAACTTAATTTAACTCGGTTGAGGGCCAACCACATAAAATATTTCATTAGAAATATGAATGTAAAGTAGTCATTGGTGAGCTTATACTGCTTCAGTTGTTTACTTTTTATAACAAAAAAAGCACACTCAATGCTCACCCAGGATCTACAGGGTCACACTATTACCATGAACTGTCCCAAAACTGGAACCACCAATTCTTTATGTCCTTCCATTTGACGTGCTTCAACATCAGCTTGACCCCATCTGACTGAAATCATTCTCAGATGACTTCGAATTTTGCTCAAATGACAAAGTAATGAAAAATAAATAAAATTCTATGTTTCATTTCATCATTTATTACTCAATGATGAAATTTTATTACAATTTTTTGCCTAACAAATCAGCTGCCTACAACTGATTAAAAAACAAAAAAATTAGACTTGGTCATATAATCCATGCTGTGAATTAGGTGAAAATATTTATGATTCACAAGTAATGGGAAAAAAATCAGAACCAAATGAACTTGAAAACAGTAAGTATTCTACTTTTTGTCAAGCTCTAAAGAAAATAGTTATAAGTGTACACGAAGGGCTTTGGGGAAAAAAAGGCATTTCAGAGGCAATAAACTTTTAAAAAATTACATCAGCATTTGTTAGGAAAGTACATACTGCTTTTCGCTTAAGAATGCAGTCCAACCTCCAACGATTTCCTTCAACCACCGGACGTTTCAGGAAGATTTCTGGACTCAACCTGAAATCACGAAACCAAGATTTCAAGAAACTAAAACAAATATAAAGTTCTGGTTGTGTCATAGGAAGCAGAGGCAATTTTAGCTCAAATGTCATCACCATCCTCCACTGTGGCAGGCCATCCAAAGTTCCACTATGAGTCCACGTACAACTTCATATGGGAACAGCAGCCTCTACCCCAAAAAGGTCAATTTCAATTTCTCTATCTTACTCACACATCATACATAGACACACCTGCAGATACTATTGACTGTCCACCTTCTCCTTCCTTGCTGTCAGAGCCCACCTCCCATGACTGAATGTGAATATTCTAAATAATTGCTTTCCCAGACTCCTGTGCAGCTCCAGCACAGGAAAATAACACAATCCTGTACAATGAGATATATGAGGAGGTACACGAGGGGTTAATGGAAAAGTTGTTTCTCTTATGAGAGGAAGAGACACATGCACACACAAAAAAACCCCCAGGAAAAGCGGCTCTAGGATGGATGTTGTATGGGGGTGTGATGCTTAGACGGGTGCGGCCAAATGGAAATTTAAGGGCAAAGCCAGAACCCCGAAATCACTGGATGACTTCACCAACTTCAGTACTGCCTAACTTTAGATTTCTCACTCAATGAGACAAATCCTCATTGTTTAAGCCACCTTTAGTTGAGCATTCTAGCAACCTAGGCCAAAAGTGTTCTAATAGATAAACATGAACACTGACTTCCTATACCAAGCAGTGTCCATGGGAACCTGGGGCTTTCTGAGCAGGGAAGAAGGCAGGCTTGCTGATAGATGAACTTTTCCCAGTGTGAGAATGGACCCCTGGGTTCTTCTCCTTAGTAGTGCCACAAGCAGCACAGTACAGGAGTCACTTTTTCCCTTGGGCGTGTGTTCAAAATTACTGCCTGAGTTAAACTGGTAAGTAGTGTACCTCCTCTATAATGGGAAAAACAAACAAACAAACAAAAACAACAAAGAAAATTTCATCCACTGAAATGCTAGACCTGGAGGAGTGGGGTAGACTGTGTAAGGATCAAAGCCTTACAGAATACTAGCGTGGAATATTGGCTTAGCCAGGGAGTCTTCTAAGCATGTGAAAACAACAGGGTTTTAAGGAGCTAAAGAGATTAAAAGAAATAATTTTATGCTCTGTGTCATTCAGTTAAAGAAAATAAAAACCCAGAGAAAAAAGTATCTAAAGAAACTCATATTGGGTAAGATAAATAAGAAAACAGACAAATAGAAGGCTGTGTACAGTAAAAATCTTAACATATTTAGTTTAGAATAGGAAACAACTCAAACAAACAAACAAAAATGCAGCAACTGGTAGGAAAAGATCTAAGATGAATTAAAAACAGATCTGTTTTAAATAGAAAAGTGTGTCATTGGGCACTGCTAGTTCACTGAAAGTAGGACATACCTAACAACATATATACACTTGCAATTTTTGATGTACACATTAATTATGGGATCAGAGGGCTTCAGTTTTGGGGCCATTTTCAGGTCTATACTCTGCAATTAAGCCTTCATCATCTTTTTTTTTAAATCTAAAAGCATTGTGTACCCTGTATGCAGAGTGTTCTATTAGATGCGTTGGAGGATCTTAAGCAGGCTCTCAAGGAGACCTGGATTTTGAGGATAATACATGAAAAGATAAAAATAGTCATGCTATAAAAACTGAAAGTATAAACAAAGGCAAGGAGAGAATAGCTATGACCCACAAGCATCATTATGTCAAGATCTTTACTAAGTAATTATTAGCTAAGCAAAATTCAAAAGAATTGTGTAATACTACATATCATTGAGTTTAGGACACCAATGACTGTAAGATGTGTGTATCACTAAGAAAGAAAAAATAATGACAGCTATAACTGTAAGATGCTATTGAGTGTATGATGTATTACGACTTCAGAGATGTTGAAATGTGCTTCTAAGTAAATGCTCCTTTTAGAAGGTTTTATAGCTGCAAATGCTTGTATGAGAAAAAAAGCTTAAAATCGATGATCAGAGCTTCCATCTTAATTAGACAGAATAAAAGAATAAATTAAGAAAAAGTAAGAAGGATGGGAATAATAGATAAGAATGGAACTCAACGCAATATGAAACAGAACAACAGTAGACAAAACTCAATGAAACCAAAATCTAGCTCTTTGAAAAGATTAATAAAATTGACAAACTAGCTAGATTGAAACAGAAAAGAGGAGTTTGACTATTTTAGATTTCTTACTTAAGTGGGAAGAAATAATATCAATCCTACCCAAACTCTTTCAGGAAACAAAGGCAGGGGAAATACCATCTCATACAATGAGGCTAGCATTATCCTAATACCAAAACCAAACAAAGACAATCCAAGAAAAGAAAAAAATTAAGTACAATATTCCTTACGATCATAGAGGTAAAAATCTTTACCAAAACATCACAACTTATAAAAAGGATAACAAATCATGACAAAGTGGGGTTATTCCTAAGAATGCAAGGTTAGTTTAAAAGTTGAAAATCAATCAATGCAATTCAGCACATTAACAGAAAAAAATGGTCATTTCAATGCATGCAGAAAAGTCTTGACAAAATTCAATACCCATTCAGAATAAAAACTCTCAATACATTATAAATAGGAAGGAATTTCCTCAAAGTAATAAAAGGCACCTATTAAAAAAAATCTACCTAAAGCATATAATAAAAGACTGAAAGCTTTTCTTCTAAGACTGAGAACAAGAAAGATGTCCGTTCTCATCACTCCTTTTCAACATTTTACTGATGACGCTAGCCAGTGCAATAAGGAAAAAAAAGAAAGAAAAAGAAAATAAGAAATAGAAGGCATGCAGATTATGAAGGAAAAAGGAAAACTGTCATTATTCACACATCACATGATCATCTATGGGAAAAATCCTAGGGCATCTACAAAAAAGCTATTCATACTAGTAAGTGAACTAAGCAAGATTGCAGTAAATAAGATAAATATAAAAAATCAACTGCATTTCCATATGCTGGCAGTAAACAATTGGAACATGAATTTTTTAAAATAACATTTACAATAACATAAAAAAACATGAACTACTTAGTGATAAGTGCAAGACCTGTATATGGAAAGTACAGAACACTAATGAGAAAATTTAAATAAGATCTAAAAAACTGGAGAGATACACAGTATTTATGAATTGGAAGACTCAATAATGAGAAAGAAGAAAAAATTTGACATACTGTCTAACCAGAGGTGATTTTACCATTCTTTTCCCTCTGATTTCTCAGTTGGGAGGGAGAACCTGGAAATGGGCACTGGCACTGGTAGAGAGAGCCTCAGAAGTCCTCTAGCTCAGGCTTGAGGAGGAAGAGTGGGATTTCCTGACAGTGATAGTGGTGGCAGGGAGGGACCCACAGGCATCAAAAATGAGGAAATGGAACTTTTCTCTCCAATGGAAGAGCTGTGGTTCCAAGAGGAAAATATAAATATCCACTGCTTGGCTCTGGACACAAAGTGTCACTGAAGGAAGTGTGTGGCAGAGCAGGGTAAATAAAGCCTCCTTCTAGCAAGAGGACTAAAAAGGGAAGCCGCAGGCAACCCATAAGGAGTGGGTATACCATGGAGAGAGAGGAGCTCAGAAAAGCAATGCTATAAAGTTGTTTATGAATTTCTAGCTCACTCCTAAGCTGCCCATGCATGGGTTTGGTCCTAATATGCCGCCAAAGAATTTGAAAACTGAAATAAGAAATAGACCACTGACCAAATTGGCCACTAGGTGGAGCACATGGGGGGGCAGATCTAAAGAGCACTGCAAAGGCTTTGAAAACAAAATTGACATTAAAAACACACAGGTAGAAGACTGGTTGCAACATTCTGCATGAACCCAAATGGGCCAATTTCCTGCTAAAACAAAAATATCAACATTCTCTATAAGATTTAAACAAGACCCAGAGTCATAATATTCAAAACTTCCAGAATACAGTAAAAAATTACTTGGCATACAAAAAAAATCAGAAAAATCTCAACTTGCAGGAAAGACATTCAACAAATGCCAATGCCAAAATGACATAAATGTTGGAATTATTTAATGTAATTCTCTGCCAGATATTATAAAAATGTTTCAACAAGTAAGGGTGAACACTCTTAAAATGAATGGATAGTCAGAAAGTCTCAGCAAAGAAATAAAGATATAAATAAAAACCAATGAGAAATTTTCAAACTGAAAAATACAATTACAAAAAACCAAACTCTCACTGGATAGGTTCGGTACCAGAACAGAGATGACAAAGGAAATAATCAGTGAACTTAAAGACAGATAAATAGAAATTATCCAATTTGAATAACAAAGAAAAGATTGAAAAAAATGAACAGAGCCTCAGAGACTTGTGGGACAATACTAAAAGACACAATTTATGTCATCAGAGACTCAGAAAAAGAGGAGAAAGAGGGAAATACAGGAAAAAATTTGAAGAAAAATGGCTGAAAATTTCTCAAATTTGATGAATGATATAAACCTACAGATTCAAGAAGCTCAGTGAACTCCAAACAGGATAAATTCAAATATCATAATCAAACTGCTGAAAACAAAAGGCAGGAAGAAAATGTTGAAAGCACTCAGAACAATGCATTATTATTTTTTGTGTGGTATGCGGGCCTCTCACTGTTGTGGCCTCTCCCATTGCGGAGCACAGGCTCCGGATGCACAGGCTCAGCAGCCATGGCTCACGGGCCCAGCTGCTCCACTGCATGTGGGATCTTCCCGGACTGGGGCACGAACCCGCATCCCCTGTATCAGCAGGTGGACTCTCAACCACTGCACCACCAGGGAAGCCCAACAATGCATTATTTAAGAGGGGAGCAATGATTCAAAATGACTGCAAATTTCTCATCAGAAAACATGGAGGCCAGAATGAAGTGGAGCAAATTGTAGCTAGACTGTATAAAGTTCTTCTACAGTTTAGTAATAAGAAAACAATCCAATAAAAAAAGAAGAAAGGTAAGATTTTAATATGTTTCCAAAAAAGCTAAACAAATGTCCAAAAGTCACAGGAAGATATGCTTAACGTGAAAAGACATTGCTAATGCAAACTGAAACCACAGTGAGAGACTACTCCATACCCTTTGGAATGACTAACATTAAAAAAGACTAACAGTACCAAGTGCTTGCAATGATGAGGAGGAATGAAACTCTCATACATTAGTAGTACAAGCACTTTGGAAAACAGATTGACAGTTTCTCATGTTAACCATATATTTAACTCCTAGTATTGATATAATACAGTAACTTGAATCTACTTTCTAAGACAAGGGTTACCTAACTGTGCTCCATGAGCCAAATCTGGTCCATCGCCTGTTTTAGTATGGCTTATGAGCTAAGAATGGTTGTTACATTTTTAAAGGGTTATTAAACACACACACACACACACACACACACACACACACACACCCCACACACACACACAAAGAAGAATATACATCAGAGACTGTATGTATGTGAACTGAAAAGCCTAAAATATTTACTGTCTGGCCCTTTACAGAAAAAGTTTGCCAACCCTGTTGAAAGTCAGAGGCTTTTGAACTTTTTGGGTCATAATCCACAAGAATACATTATGAATCCACCCCAATATTTTCATCTATCTACCTACCTATCAGTCAGTCTTCTACTGACTACTGAAATAAAAATTTCACAAAATAACCCTTACTGCCACTTAAGTTGCAACTTTCCGTTCTCTTATTTCCTTCCTTTTCTTATCCTATTTCATTATTTAAATAAAATTCTGAACATAACCCACTGAATTCTTTTTTTTTTTAATAAATTTATTTTATTTATTATTTTTGGCTGCGTTGGGTCTTTGTTGCTGAGCACTGGCTTTCTCTAGTTGCAGCGAGCGGGAGCTACTCTTTGTTGCGCTGCATGGGCTTCACATTGCGGTGGCTTCTCTTGTTGCAGAGCACGGGCTCTAGAGCGCAGGCTCAGTAGTTGTGGTGCACTGGCTTAGCTGCTCTGCGGCATGTGGGATATTCCCGGACCAGGGCTCGAACCCATGTCCCCTGCATTGGCAGGAGGATTCTTAACCACTGCGCCACCAGGGAAGCCCAATTCTTTTAATAAATAATTACTAAAGGGCTTCCCTGGTGGCGCAGTGGTTGAGAGTCCACCTGCCGATGCAGGGGACACGGGTTCGCGCCCCGGTCTGGGAAGATCCCACATGCCGCGGAGCAGCTGGGCCTGTGAGCCATGGCCACTGAGCCTGAGCACCCGGAGCCTGTGCTCCGCGACGGGAGAGGCCACAACAGTGAGAAGCCCGCGTACCACACACACACAAAAATAATAATTATAATAATAATTACTAAAGAGTCGCAACCCACCATTTGAAAAACATAACATTAAAATCAACTTAAATGTGTCTCCTACTTAGAACAGTCTTAGCTTGTGAGCCAGTCCAAATGAAATGTTGACTTTGTTTTTCACTTTAGAGCCTTTGTCTCCAGCTCAAAGGAGACCTTGTTTCTGTTCCCGTTCCTCTGATAACTCCCCCTTTAAATATCTTTGTTTATTGTTTTTCTTCTTTTTCTCCAGTTTTACTAATCCAGTCTGTCTCTCGCCTGTTTAATGCACGGACTCAGTACAGACACTGTGGCAGACCCCACCTGCACCCTCACCACCGACAGGCCAGGCAGAGAACCAATCTAGGCAAAGACTCAACACACATGCTCCAAACATCCCTGCTGACCAGTGGGAATGAGAATCACCATCATCCAGAGGAAAGGTGATCTAAGCCACGCTTTATACATCCATCCTAAGTTAAAGCAATGGACTGGAAGCCACATCTTGGCACCCAGCCTCATTCTAGGACTCACTCCAGTGAACACTGGGTAGTTCACAGGTGACGTGAAGTAGCACCAAGCACAGAAAAGACATATAAGACATGTTCTCCTGGTAGATACAGATAAACAAGTGAGGAATGTTCACTAATCCTTACACAGAAACTACCTCTTTTGATACCTTCAACTTCTAGCTAGGATTTACTCTTCACCTTAATTTTCAGATAGTCTGGGCTGTTTAACGAATCATTCTCTCTTCTAACCTGACAGCCTACCTTAGAATTTACCTCTTCAGAAAATGTCTTCTGACTAAATCTACCCAAATCTGATTATTACTTTATCCAGCACCTTAAAAAAATCCAATCTGCACTTAAAAAATGTCAGAGCTAAAAGGGATCTCACACACCAGGCGGTGCATTCAGCTCCTGGGAGAGGCAGCTCCATGACATGTGGGCACTAGAGCAGACACACTGGATCCAAGCCAGCACCAGCACGTACAGACTGTGTTGCTACGGGCAGTTTCCTAATTGGCCCCACTGAGCCTCACTTTTCTCATCTGTAACACAGTCCCTGGCGTTTAGTAAGAATTCAACTAATAGTAGCTACTTACTGTTAATGTTATTCAACTATGCCTTAGAAATGACCCCTTATAAAGGTGAATATGACTTGCCCCAAGTTAGTAATAGTGAGGCCCCTAAGGCGGTCTGAGCAGAGACTCTCACCATTCCTCTCCTGGACCACAACAATAACTCGCTAGATGGTCTCTATAACCACTGTTCAATTCATCTTCTACACTATAACCAAAATGGTCCCTTTTAGAAAACAAATTTGATTAAAATTCCCATGCTTAAAAATGTTCACTGATTCCCAGTGTTCAAGGGACTGCACTGGAGTTCAAAGGACTCCAGTGTTCAAACAATGCAAACTCTTCAGCAGCTTATCAAGGGCCCTTCACAATTTGGCCCTAACCCGTCTTTTGAATGCTATCTCCACCCACCATCCCAAAGAATGCTATGCTTAAGCTGTTTATGACCTCTACCTTCCTCCAAAATTGCTGTGCTCTCTCACTCCTCTATGCCTTGGTCCTGGTTATCCCTCTGTCAAAAACATTCACTGTCTTCAACTGGACAGCTCCATCACCCAGGACTCAGGCCAGCATTCTGTCCATTGAAGCTTCCACAGCTCCTGCAGGCTCAGTCACTGCCCTAATCCATTGTTCTACACATGACTTCCTGACTCTCTACTGCTGCAGGGTAGGGGCTGCTTATCTTTCATCTTTCTGTACACGTGGCCTCGTTCAGTACCCGTCATAGAGGCTGCTCACTAAATAGCTCTGGAATGAATGAGTGAATAAATTAACAAATGAAAAGATGGATGGTTAAATGAATTAACAAATAAAGAAACTAAGAGCTTCTAGGTCCCAGGTTGCTTCTCATTTCACTAAATCTGCCTTTGCTTGCATACTAATTGTTTTAGAAACAGATTAACACAGTTTTCACTCATGTATATGATGTCTCTTGAATTAGACTGGAAACTTCTAAAGGTCATGTGCACCTTCTCACTATGCTTTTCATTCTCTCAGACCCAGATATATCAGGGTTTGATAAAGTTTCTGAATGCTCTCTTTTGCAACGTACTTGCACAACAAGTATTTTCTTCCTTGTTATGAGGGAAGTTCCTGCAAAGGTTTTATTTCAAAGAGTGTTGTAATAAGATGTTATCCTAGTGCAGTCACGAAAAAGCAATAACCTCCTGATTTATTTTCTTGCTGACAGCAGAAGAAAAAACATTCAAGGTTCCATCTCTTTAGATGTTTAAATGAGTCTGTATTTTAGTGTTCAGAACCTTCAAAATATATATTATTTGCTTGTGTAAAACATGAAAATACGGGCTCAGTGGAAATGCTATTTTCAGTCTCTTTCATGTCCCTGTCAAACTTTCAGAAATACTTTTTAAAGGGACATACCCACTACATTAAGCTTGAATCTACTCTCATAAGTGTTTAGAAAGTATTCAACCAAAGAGGTAGCTTCTAAGTATGAAACTTTCTTTTATTCCTTGTAACTGACAGAAGAGACAAAATTTGGCAAGAATACAAAGGGCAAGATTAAGGTCCTCCATAAACATGAGAATAAGCAGGTTCTCAGACATGCTGACTATCACACACCCTATCTATTGAATCTAGATCAATCGTTCTCAACCAAGAGGGACTGTGCCCTGCCAGGGGACATGTGATGACAGCTGAAGACATTTTGGTTATCACAACTGGGAGCTTGCTACTGGCATCTAGTGGATAAAAGACAGGGATACTGATGGTTTTAAACATCCCACAACGCACAGAACAACACCCCCATAATAAAGAATTATCTGGCCCCAAAGGTCAATAGTGCCGATTGGGAAAGCATGCCCTAGAATTATAGATTTCCTCATCACTGAGGCAAAACAGTAGAAGAAGATGCGTTCATATTCCTAATTACTCTCCCCTCCCTGAAAAACCTAGAATTAGGAGGAAATGAATTATGAAGGTATTTTCATAGTTCAGTACAAGAGAGCATTTGGAAGGAAACAGGATAGGGAAAAACAGGGGGCATTTCAAGCAACTAAGTTCTTAGAAGGAAAACATATTTAAGACATTTTCATTTCCTTTGTAGCAAATGTTAGCATCTGCAATGGGTTTTAACTATCCAGGCAGGTGGATAATTGGAACTAAAGTCAGACTACAAAGCCTACACCCACTCCAGGAGGAAAATTTCCCAAGAGCTAAATGAGTTTTAGGTACAAGACTTTCAGTGGCTTTAATAAGCATAATAACTCTCATGGATGATTTTAAAGGGGATTAGAAAGTTGAGACATGACGCATCTTCAAAAAAGCTAACCATTACAATGGATATTTTCATAGAATAGGCAAATGGGAATATTCTAATTTCAAAGGGACAATTCAGAGGAAGCATATTCATTGGACCTCATGACAGACATAACCAGATGAGGAAAGATACCCAGGGAAGATTATTTTCCATTACCTCTACACCTATATTTGCATTGCAAAATAATCTTTACTAAAATGAATACGGGTTATCTGCTTCCAAATGGAAAGACAAAAACAAAACTGTTCAAACTAAATATTTTAAGAATATATATGGGTGCCAGGTTTTTTGAAAAGACCTTTTAGTGGAGGCTACTACAATTCATTAGTTGAGACTTTGGCCAAACCATCTGTGAGTACTGCTGTCTTTCCTAATGTATAATTCTACAACAGCACAACACTGTTCTATATTCCTAAACATAGAGACCTCCAAACAAACTCCCCAGGGACAAATACTAACCACCAATCTGTGATAAAAATCTCTTCTTTTGCCTCTTCCATTGCATTCGCCACATCTTCAAAATATCCTTTGGCATTAACATACCTGAAAAGACAAGTTTTCTGTTTCATTTTTTTAACAAAACAAACAAACAAAAAGGCATTTATCGTATGGCAAAAGAGAAGATGGAAGCCACTGCCTAGAGTTTCTACAAAACCACCGGTTTACTTTGTATAACTGGAAACAAGGATTGAAAACACCTTCTGTCTGCTATGTAGGAAGTACAGTAAGTAGACAGAAGTAGGCAACCTGATCCCTTTCTGCTGAGAGAATAACGAATTGATTGGCCTTATCATCGTATGGGGTCAGATGAATTCTCCCATCCTGTTGAACTCACACACGGTTGTTCTTCTGAGACCGAAAGCAAACCAGCTTCTAATCCATGGGTAGAAAAGCATGCTAAGCAGGGTTTCATTTAAAAGAAATACGTGGCAAGTAAAGTCTCTTTCTTAAATTATGGCTAATGACTTAAATAAACTTTCCATTTGCATCATTAAGAAAATGTATGAAATTAACTTTTAAAATCAAACTTCAAAATCTAAAGCTAGCTGTCTAAAGCTCTCTGTAAAAAATCATAAAATGGAAGACTAAGTGCTGCTCAGGTAGTCCTATAAAGAAAGTCCCTTGTTAAGTATAATGCATAATATCTTTTCACAGCTTCAGAAATTGATTCCAGGTGAATTTAGACCACTACAATATTAAATGCTATGACTACTGTGATAGTCTTAGAGCAAAAAAGATCTTACCATTTAGCTAAAGTGTTCTCTTGGATTGCAGCATAAGACCCAAATCGATGATCTTTGAGAAAGTTGGGGCCATGTTTATGGATGAATTCTTCTATAGCCCCTCCCCACCACCGAGCATGTCTATAGCTGTTGCATTTTAAAATCAGTGTCCTTCAAAGAAAAGCAAAATGTGGAAAAGAATGGTCACTCTGTGTTCTGTCTCTTTAAACAATTTAAGAATTAAACATGTCCCATTTTGTTTTGTTACTGCAGCAAACATAAGTGGAAAATTTTAGGCAAAGAGCACCTTACCTATATCAGAAAAGTAGATTTTTAAACGTTTTTGGCAGGATTTTAAACTATATTCAACGTAGCAAAAACAAACCTTCAGGTTACTTATTCCCTCATTCACTTATGCAAACTTGTGTAAAGGCACTTATTACAGGCCTCGAGCTCGCTGTGCTGGACTGTGAGGTGGACAACGGAAGAGACATAAGGTGAAGGTCCTACATCGAAGTGTTAGAGAGTTGTTGGCTCCTGTAGAGGACATTTCCCTTGGGACTGCCTGGTGTCCATTCCCTCAGCCTCCCTTCCCTACTCTGCATCCACCAAAGCCAACAAAATGGCATCTTCCAGCCCCTGATCTCAAAGATTGGTTCAGGGATGAGGACATTAGCCAATTCCACCCAACAAGTGAGAATAAATGCAAGGACTTGCTCAGAAATGCCAAGAAGAGATTCCTTCCCTTCCACTGAACTTGGTTTGAGTGTAAGAGGCAGCCATCTTGCTACCACCAGGGGACCAGCCTGAGGATGGTGCAGATCCCAGGAGACAGAGCTGAGAAAGGCCAGGAAAACGCATCTCAATGACATAGTTGGAAGCTTGGAATCAGCCATGGTTAACGTGGCTTATTAGTTACTTCTGATGTAACCCAGAATGCACTGGATTTTTCTACTGCCAATGACTAAACTATCCTAAATGGTTACAGATTTATAAGTGCTGAAAAAAAATTCAGAGTAGGAGATCATAAAAAGTTATTACATGACAAATGCCAGAAATGGTGATTACCACCAAGAGGTGGAAATAAGTTATCCAAATTTGAAGTTCAGAGAAAACAAGGTGTTGGAGCCAGCGGTCTCCCTGCCATTTAGGGAGAAACCCACCTCAGTATAAAAGCCCTGTGAGTGAGGAGGGAGAGTTTGCCTTTGGGGGGAAATGCAATGATCCTGATGAGAAGCAGGGGAGGGGCTATATTCACAGACCCCAAAATAATTATTTATAAAGATTAGGGATGTCCAAACATCCTAACATTGATGCTTGGCTTTTGTCTGGGGGGTGGCGAGGGGCGAGGTGAGACGTGGTGGTGCTGGGAGCAGTGAGGCACTCTCCATTGGCCGCCGCAGGGCTGACACCAGACTCTGCGGGCAGGTCAGGAGGCCATGGAACGTGCCTGGGCTTGAGCCAACATGCTAGTACTACTCCAACTGAGTTGAAATGCCTCTGAAAACTAGTTATGAGAAACAGATATTGTAGAAGAGATAGTGACAAACAGCGGTCTTATCACAGGATGTGAGCCAGAGTTAAGGAAAAAAAAAAAAAAAAAAACCATTCCAAACATGGAGATAGGAAGAAGAAAGGTGAAGAGGAATCTAGAAATGTGTGAGACGGGATGGTGAAGAGAACCGTCTCCATAGAACTGAAAGGCTGTATTAGGGAGGGGTTGCTAATAAAGGCAGAGAGATAGAAGGCCTCCGACTGCAAATGGAGGAACTTAGGCTTGTTTGATACAATGAGGAGGACCACTTACACCAGGGAGGAAGCAGATGAAACCTGGATCTGTATGGATTCATTTGGCAAGGGTGTGCAAGTGAGTGAGGATAGGAGATGGAGGTAAGACGGCCAGTAAGTAACTGTTATAGCGACCAATGAGAATTGTGGCCTGATTTCTACAGTCCCCCAGAAAACAGGAAAGTACAGTACCAGGAGAGAGGTTGGGTTTTTTTTTGTTTGATTGACTGTTTGTTTGTTGGCCGTGCCAGGCGGCTTGTGGGATTTTAGTTCCCTGACCAGGTATTGAACCTGGGCCCTGGGCAGTGAGAGCTGAGAGCACAGAGTCCTAACCCCTGGACCACCAGGGATTCCCAGGAGGGAGGCTAATTGGCAGCACCACTACATTTCCAATAACCAATCCTGAACCTTCTATTGTCAGAGATCAGGAAGTTCAGCACATATTTTCACACACACAAACACACATGCAAACATATTACTAAGAGTAGCATATTTATATAATATATATATATTTAATGTCAGTGTGTATAAAGAGAGAAATGTATATCTATAAGTATTTATATACATGAGGCTGAACTTTATAGAGACAGATGTATATATAAAGACACGTATATCGTATAACTACAGTCTTCCAGAAACAAACATTTATCAACACACACACACACACACACACACTCGCTAATAAAATCTACAGTAAATGTACAGTTGAGTATCCTTCAAGGTATCTTTCTTAAAATCTGTATGTAAACAGAATTTTTCTAATCAAGTCACTTTTTACATGTTTTGTTAATAAAAGGATATCAATTTATAAAGTAAAATTTTACTTTTTAAAAATATGCATTATTACTCCTTATCTGCTTGGTAAATTGGTATTATTGGGTAGTCAATTTTGTTAAAATGGGCATATATTTTATTAAAACAGGCACGCAGCAACACATGGGGTCATTTATTCTGACTCGTGTACATATGTAATTCACATCTTAAAAATATACAAAAAGAAAAGTCGTTTCATCACTTTTGATTGAGAATGAGTTCTAAATAATAATTTCCTAACATCTAAATTATTTTACCATCTTCTTCACTTAAGGTTGGGAGAAAAACTCTGTTTTTAGAGAAATCTTTTAAAAATATTTCCAATTTGTACCTTGAAAGATTATCAATTCGGAGTCCATATTTTGTCTCCGTCTCCTTCTTTCCCACCGTAACTCTGAATTCTTTATCTACCAGCAAGACGAAGGCAATAGCACCACTGTCTGGTTTCATATATAGTAAAAAGGAATCTTTTACTATCAACCACCTGTAAGAAGGAAATAAGTATTTTTAAAGTACTGAATTACTGAAACAAAAAGAACGAATTATTATGACACATCTGAAGTAAACACTCTAGCAGACGGTACGCATAATTTTATTTTTTACACAAGGGATCTATTTTTTAAAAAATATGAAAACACTATAAAACAATAAAAAAATCTTCCTATTATGTTTTTTGAGAAGTACTGGCACCAAGCAATTCAAAACAATTCATTAGCTCTTTAAACACTAATGGCAAATCCTGGAAGAATGCCCCGATACGGGCAGGCAGCGCTAATAGGATGCAAAGCAGGCGCCATAGTTGTTCCGAAAGTGGAATGGGTTGGTGTTTGCTAAAATAAACCACCATAAAAGAGGCCAATGAGGGGCTTCCCTGGTGGCGCAGTGGTTGAGAGTCCGTCTGCAGATGCAGGGGACACGGATTCGTGCCCCGGTCCGGGAGGATCCCACATGCCGCGGAGCGGCTGGGCCCGTGAGCCATGGCCGCTGAGCCTGCGCATCCAGAGCCTGTGCTCCGCAACGGGAGAGGCCACAGCAGTGAGAGGCCCGCGTACAGCAAAAAAAAAGAGGCCAATGAGTCTCTGAGTAAGTAAAACCCCCCTTTCAAAAAATCCAGTAAGCATCCAATAATCTACATATTGTTGTTCATTTCAAATTATTGGTGGCTTTAAGGACCATTAATAAATGATGCTCAGTGGAACATGGTCTCTCAAAAGTATATCTGCATTCAATCCAATATCTATTTAAGAGCCTCGTGATGCAAAAGTACAGTGATAAACTGGGAGTTCGGGCAGAGGTAGAAACAACACAAAGATAAATCAGACATGTTCTCAAAGGAGCTTATTAGGCTAGTGGGGCACGATAATTCTAGGCTGAATGGATAGGTACTAGAGGAAAGAAGCAAAAAGTGATGTGTGTAAGGAGGGGGGAGCCCTTAGTTCTCACTAAGAGAATGAGCTAGTGGCGTTCTCCCAAAGAGCTGGTGTCTGAGGGAGGCCAGGACGAAGCCCATCACGTAGAGCCTAAAGGGTTCAAGGTGTACATCCCGTATGGAGGGAAGTTAGCAAAGGCTCTAACGTGTGGGAATGCTGCCTGTATTGGAAGAAAGTCTGGAGAGGCCGGGGTTTCAGGAGGTGTAGTATGAGAAAATGGACAGTGAAGTTAGGTGGGGTGGGTGTGGGGAACAGGCAAAGGCCACATTGAGGAGGGTCTGAAGGCCATGTGAAGGAGGAGGACTTTACATCATGGAACCAGTTTTTTCTAAACTTGCCTGATCATCAGAATCTCGAGATGCTTGTTAAAAAAACAGTAGATTCCTAGGCCCTACCGCAGACCCATTAAAAAGGCCGGACAATCTGTGTTTCTAAAACAACACCCAGATGCCTTTTAAATAAAGCAATCCTCCTGCCCTGGCAAGGCAATGGGACAATAAACCATGGGAACTATATTTTAGAAAGAAAGGTCTGAAGGATCAAGAAGGATGTCCTGTAGCAGGTTGGCAAGCTGCTGTAGTAATAGAAAACAGTGCTTCTCACCACTTCACCGTGAATATGCATCACCAAGGGATCCTGTTAAATAAAATGCAGATTCTGATTCGGTAGGCCTGGGGCGGGGCCTGAGATTCTGCATTCTAACAGGACTCGGAGGGGATGCTGAGGTTAGGACCTCACCCTGCAGAGTCAGGACGCAGATGATAGGGCGTGACACTGACAGTGGCAAGAGCCAGAGAGAAAGGGTGGGATTGATTTGAAGTGAAAACAAATGGCAACTTTGTCAAGCTGCATCTAACATCATATTCACCTGAGATTGTATAGTGAGCGAATGAATCGGTCGATAACTAAATAAAGTAACAGTGGGAGTATTATATCACACACTAGGCAACGTAAAGCACATTACGAAATAGGTAAGGCCAGAACACCTGAACATAAATTGACTAATACTGTAAACGTAACATGTGAACTCAGCATTTAAAAGAAATGTATAACAAATCATTACTGAAATTGCTAACCACGTTACATTTTAGTGGCTCTCTGATTTGGGATTTAATGTAGACAAATCTACATTGATTTCCACATGGTTTCATTTAATTCATTTGTTTTTTAATATATAGGCTGTCTCCTTTCCAATAAAAGAGCGTGGGATGGATTTAGGATAACGTAATAAAGGACGTACATGTGCTATGGTTAATAAAAAGGAAAAATATCAATGTCACAGAAAGCAAATACCTAACCACAACACTAATATAATTATGGTGATGGCATGCCAACGTGGGTTTGAGCTTCCAGGCTTTTCCTTCTTTTTTTTTCTTTTTTTGTAAATTTATTTATTTATTTTTGGCTGCGTTGGGTCTTTGTTGCTGCGCACAGGCTTTCTCTAGTCACGGCGAGCAGGGGTCATTCTTCGTTGCGGTGCATGGGCTTCTCATTGCGGTGGCTTCTCTTGTTGCAGAGCATGGGCTCTAGGTGCGCGGACTTCGGTAGTTGTGGCTCGCGGGCTCTAGAGTGCAGGCTCAGTAGTTGTGGCGCACGGGCTTAGTTGCTCCGCGGCATGTGGGATCTTCCCGGACCAGGGCTCGAACCCATGTCCCTGCACTGGTAGGTGGATTCTCAACCATTGAGCCACCAGGGAAGTCCCTTCCTGGTTTTTCTTATCAAATGAATAAATTAAGGAAATAAAGAGGTCACCCACCAAAAAACTAAATTCCAAAGGAAGTTTCTCACTTGGAACCTAATAAGGCAATTGAACAATATTAATGGATAACATTCTCAATAATTTTCAGCAAATGCAGAAATTTATGTTTTACAAGAATTCTCATAACTCTGCTCAATATAAATGCCAAGGCCATGATATCACATGGTAACTCGGGCATTCTGATGGGGCTGAGTTATGAGTCCAGACATGTAGCTGCCTGTTGATAAAGAGATGGTCAAGGTTAAAAGAGAGTAGATGGATCACATATCTGGTAAAGGTCCTTCTTTAGCTACAGTCCCTTGTCCCAGCTTGACTTTCAATGCAAGCTAGAGAGCAGACAGCAGGGCACAGGCCCAGAGCTCCGGTGTGCTATACTGCTGATGGGGAAGGAGCCACAGGCTTTGAAAACCACAGCTGGCAGGTTTGTCACACTGAGAAAGAAAGTCCAAGATGTGGCAGCCTGGAAATACAGAACAGTTTAGTAGTGACTGCTGGAGTTTGAAAGTTGAATGCCAAAGATACTGGTTTCCGTTTTGACAATGATGAGTTGTTCTCTACAACAGTCATTAGATGTAAGATGAATGGATGCCTGGCCTTTATTTCAAGCTCTTCTTAATTATGCCATTCCTTAAACCTCTTCTGGTTTCTCCCCTTTCTCTCTTTTGTCAACAGATGTTTTTCTTTAACAGGAGAATATGCATCAAGAAAGGAATCCATCAAGCAGCCTTCAGGGGGTCAGTCCCTGCTGCTCAGGGACTAAGCGTCTGCCTTGAAGTCAGCCTCCCTGGGCTCCAATTCCGGTTTTGCCACTTGTGCACTTCTGTGAACTTGGGTAACTGAGCCTGAGGTCTAAATCCATAAAATGAGGATAACAATAATGCCCAGCTCATAAGTGTTTGTGAGGAATCACTGAGATGATTCATGGACATTGCTTAACACAATGCCTGGCACCAATATACGTGAGCTTTTATGAGTACTCTTGCTCTAAACAAGGTGAGATTATGGTCTGTTCTAACAAGATGTGACCGCCTGTGCTACTACTTGCCGTGTCATTAAGATACAGAGAGACCCACATGAGCCAGACATCACCTTCTCAGCCTCGTCTCCTCCCCTTCACTCCCACCACGGTGGTCGCACTGGTCCTGAGACTTGCTAAACTTGTTCTTTGGGCTTCCACGTTTGCTATTCCTCACCCAGAAATTATTTCTTCCAGATCCTCCCATGGGCAGTCCCTTCCTATCTATCAACCTTTGGTTTAAACATTCCTCCACAGGGAGGCTTTCCCAGGCTCCCATCCCACCCACTACTCCATCCTGTTTAGCTTCTTCATAGCACTTATCACTATCTGGAACTATTTATGTCTGCTTGTTTATTGTCTCTCCTCCACTAGAAAATGAGAGCCTTGAGAGCAGGGAATGTGTGTCACATCCACTGGTATCTTCCCAGGGCCGAGAGCAAGTCTTCAGGCAAAGCAATCCTTTTGCCTAAATAATGGTTGTACAAATGGGCCCCAGAGAGTAAATGAAATCATTTAGACACTGTCACTGTCTAAAAATTGTAATTCTTGGTATAGCTCACAGTTCAGTAAAGTAAATGCTAAATGTGTTAAAAACTATCTCTTTCTTTTAAGACATTATTTGAGATAAGAAATATCATCTAGTCCATCAATAGGATGTGCTGTTTAAGTAGATGTTTTAAATTGTGGGAAGAAATGTTTGCTGTGTTTGCCATTTTTTTTTTCTTTCTACTTGTGCCTGAGACAAGGTCATTATGAGACTTGACTGAAAGTTTGATTGCCTTGTTTGCCTTACGGCAATTTGTCAATATAGAATATATAAGGCAATCAGAATGGTTTTTTATGGATACAAAAATAACAAAAAGAGTTATGACCGAGTGTTGCCCTTAAAAGTAAACTCCCGGGGGCTTCCCTGGTGGCGCAGTGGTTGAGAGTCCGCCTGCCGATGCAGGGGACACGGGTTCGTGTCCCAGTCCGGGAGGATCCCACGTGCCGCGGAGGGGCTGGGCCCGTGAGCCATGGCCGCTGGGCCTGCGCGTCCGGAGCCTGTGCTCCGCGGCGGGAGAGGCCGCAACGGTGAGAGGCCCGCGTACCGCAAAAATAAATAAATAAATAAATAAATAAATAAATAAATAAATAAAAGTAAACTCCCGTTTAGACACCAATAGCCTTCTAGTGTGGGAAATTTTCGAAACAAATTTTGTCAGCTATATCTTATCATCTTTATTTGGTACTGACATTTTATACCCCACGAATGTGACTCAGGAAATACTTATTCATATGGAACCAAGGCTTCAAGCTTCATGGAAAGATTTATACAATTTAAAATGATGACATATTTCATTCCTGGGAGGATCATATCTTTTTAGATTGTCCTGGTTGAAGTCTGATATAAACCAGACTTTAAAAGTCGGGGAGGTGTATTTCCTTTATATAACAAAGTCTTCTCCCCCATCTTTTCGGGCTGCCCCTTCTCATAGAGGTTAAACTCAAACATCAGTTCCTTGGCTCCCAGAGCTAAAGTCGCCATCTGCAGTCCTCAAGTCCTTCATTATCCCATTGCCTTCTTTTTCCTTCAAAGCTCTGATCACCACTTGCGTTGATGTCATTCACATTGCTTGTCAGCTTCTCCACTGCCTGCGTTCCCCTCCAATAGAGCTCTGTGAGGGCAGGGACCTCGTCTTGTTCACCACTGTTCTCACAGCGGCTAGAATACAGCCTGGCAAACGTTAGGCACTCAATAAATGACAAAAGGGACCAGATCAAGGCTTCCTTTTCTTTTTTTTTTTTTTTTTTTTGCGGTACGCGGGCCTCTCACTGTTGTGGCCTCTCCCGTTGTAGAGCACAGGCTCCGGACGCACAGGTTCAGCGGCCATGGCTCACGGGCCCAGCCGCTCCGCGGCATGTGGGATCCTCCCAGAGCGGGACACGAACCTGTGTCCCCTGCATCGGCAGGCAGACTCTCAACCACTGCGCTGCCAGGGAAGCCCAGGCAGAGCAATTTTTGAATCCTATGGCCCACCAGGTCTTTACGTATACAACTGGCACACTCTGCTTACAAGTCCAAGTTTGAGTAGAATGTTTAAATAGAGCTGAAACCTAGAACTTAATTTAAAATTTGCTCTGCCATGACTTTCAAAGATTTACCACTGAAAACTAGTATATAAAAACTCCCCAAATACTCAGTTTATTAAAACAAACACACAAAACTCTCAAGTCCTACCTTTTGGACCACCGGTAGCAGGCCCTTCCCTGACCACAGCAGTTCAAGCCTGGTATTCTGTGTCCACCGGATCTTTTCATTATCATACCTTCTCTGAAAGAGACATCAAGTTAACCCATCATCTTCAAGCTTCCAGCTAACACTTAGCTGATACAGCCTCACAACTTAGGACTAAATATACCGTTTCATTCTCCCGTGTCTTTCCTCCCCACTTTTTCCTCTTTCACAGTCAAATAGCTCAATGCTATGTTTACTAGGCTGAGTACTCCAGCAGCTAATCTTTTAAAGTACTCCGGTCAGATGCAGGCCTGTTGGCACTGGGGGCAGCATAATTCTGTTACACACACTGCAGGACCGTAAGCATTCCAGCTTCTGGCTCTAAATGCTGAGCGTTCCCTCCAGTCACTGTGACAGCCTGAAAAAGACCCCACACGTTGCTAAATGCCTGCACGGGGAAGGTTCAGCTGCTGTTCAGACCACTGGAGGTGCTCACCCACAGATTCCACAGATATATTTCTGCGTCCCTTCACCTACAGTTCTGGTACAAAGCCATGCCAAAGAAGCAGAGCAAAGCTTTGGAAGAAAAAAATATCCTGGTTTTGAAAGATGTGAAAAGAAAGAATAATAATGGCTAAACAAACAAAAGTTAAAACAGCTGCTATCAATGCTCTTTACTACAAAAGTTAAGCTCTTTGTAATGTCAGGCTCTCATATTATGAAGGAAAATAATCATTAAGTAAATTTCAATCCTGTTACTTGGCATACATTTTATACAGTATTATTTTTAGTATAAGTGATTAAAAGAAGGGATCTTGTATATTTGATTTTTAAGGCATTCTCCCACACATCATATTTGCTACCTCTGTTAAACACCCCTACTGTGGGGTTAGAGGAGGAGAGTGGAGCAGTTGACACCCTTGTTTAAAGTAGCAAGATACGCTGTTTTGTATAAATAGGCCCCTCAGTCGCTCTAACTCTGTTGGGAAGAAAAGCAGCTATCAGTGAAGCCGGGTGAGCTCTATCACCTTGGCAAATGTTAAAAAATCAAGTGTTAATGCTCATCAACTTTTCACACTTCTCCTTAGAGATCCGACACTGGAACTTACATGCCCTTTGGTCCCAAATCATGGATGAAGGACAGCTGGCTTATATCAAGGAATTCTGTCTGAAAAGAGGCCAAAAATCCAAACTTTAGAAAGCAAAAAAAAGAGGGGGGAAATTTATGCATTCAGAAAGATATTATTAGGTACCTTCATGTATAAACACGTCTGGGGTACTCTACAGATGACACAGACCAACAACAATGGTATTGCCCTGAAAGAGTATATTTTAGAAGCATATACACAATTAATACAATCAAGAAAGTGATGTGTGCTCTAAGATGAAGAGACAAATGCTCAAGAAGGTCATGGAGAGATCTGCCAATGGCAGTAGACCATGGCAGAACAGCCTTAACAGAAAATCAAAGACGAAAAAGATACACTCCTGGCATTAGGAGGCAAAGGGGAGACCAGACATGGAAAATACTCCACATCAACCAAGTTCTATGGGAAGA
This sequence comes from Phocoena phocoena, assembly GCF_963924675.1. Classification (NCBI taxonomy): domain Eukaryota; kingdom Metazoa; phylum Chordata; class Mammalia; order Artiodactyla; family Phocoenidae; genus Phocoena; species Phocoena phocoena. Next base: position 51,136,599 of record NC_089222.1, read on the forward strand.
ACCGTAACAGTTACATGGAAAAGTAGTTATAAAGTTATAGAGTTATAGGGAGAGGGTGACCACTTCCTAGCTATTGTGACATCACAGAGGAAACGGCACTTGATCTGGGCTTGAAAATGGGATTAATAAAATGAAACATAACAATTTTCCTTTGAAGTTTTGTATACGTGATTGGGACTCTCTAATATTAACCTTGTAAGAAAAATTACACACCTCTCAAAGCTGTCAGTACGTGTGAAGTCCAATTAAATGCTTAGTTTTCTTTCTTAGGGTTATTTGAAGAAGTCTTTGAAATCCAAAAGGATTTCAATATCTTTAAAAACCCCAAATCAAACATATCCTCACATAGTACTTTTTATAAGGATTTTGAAAAAGTCAAGGTCTTTACATTTTATTTCTTATATAAAACGTGGTAATTCGGTACCACACATTTTCAAAATCTGATTTGTGGAACTGCTTTCTAATCAGAAAATATAGAAATACATAGGTTATTAGAAGTGATACCACAGACTTTAAGCCACAGAATCCAAAATGTCTCAAGATCCTAAGCCATAAGTTCTCATTTTATCTCTAAGGAGCAGAGAGAAAAATACTAGCCCTAGTTTACACTGGAAGAAACTACTACAGAGGTGTAACTAAATTATGCAAAGTCAGAGACTAGTTGAATGGAAGAATAGGAAATGAAAAGCAAACATCAGGGAAACCACTCATCTATTACCTGGATGTTTTCTTACGCACATAGCTCTTAACAAACAGTTGACAACAGAAATATTCCTTGAACTAATTCAGAAACGATAACTTCAGAATATCATACCAAAATTGCTAAATGTAAAGAATTTCATCTAAATAAAAAGGTACACATTAGCAATGCAGAAAATTTTAAGTTGTGTATTAAGATAAAATTTAAATTTATCCTAATGGTTTACTAAAGAGAAATTTGGAGGAAGAACTAGTCCTATTACAGAGAAAAAAAATATTTGGCAATAAATGTTCTAATACAGATTTATGGATTTGAAAAAAAATGTGGCAAAGCCAATTTAGAAGCAATCCTAAATAATACAATTTGAAATATAATATTGTATTGTCCAAACTTCTCCATGCATCTTCAGGGATAAGAATTCCATTCTCCATTTGGGCAGGTGATTCTCAGGAATAAGAATTTAAAGATCAATTTAGCCTGACAATAATCCATAGGGCTTATTGATCTCTGAATAATGTACTAATCAATATCTTTTTTCTCTCCAATGGAACTGGTGAAAAGCACATTTAAATGTTAGGGAAACAGGGAAGCAAAGGGTTCCCATGCCAAAGGGACAAGCAACAAACCTGAGGGGTAATAACGGACCCTAGAAATTACTAGGGGCTCGTTTTACACTTATAAAAATATAAGTTAATTATATGTAATTATATTAAAATAACTTTTAATATGTTTTTTGCAGACAGAAGTTTTAATATGTCTCACAATTATCAAAGGAGACACACAGATGCCAATCTAATTTCTCAAATATGAGACAGAGGCCTGCAAATCTAGTCTCTGGGACAAATTATAATTAGTGTGAGAGGAAAATAACATTAGAAAATTAAGACAGATCAAATTGTATCCCATGCTTGAAGTATTTTGGAGAATTCCACTGTTAGGGAGAATAATCTAAGTAGCCACCAAAAAAGAGGGATTCCCTGGCAGTACAGTGGTTAGGACTCAGTGCTTTCACTACCGTGGCCCCGGGTTCAATCCCTGGTCAGGGAATTAAGATCCTGCAAGCTGCCCAGTGCAGAAAAAAATAAAATAAAATAAAAAATAAGAAGTAACATATATATTCAGTCAGTTTAAAGCAGGTTTTCCCTCCCAAAGGAAATGTTTAGAAGACACTCTGGAATATCTAAATACAATATGGCTCAACTTTTAAAAGATTTTTATAATTGGAAAAGAAATTAAAATGAACATTTTGAAAAAATGTAAACATTCAAAAATCAACATTAGACGCCAAAATATAGAAAGGCACGCAGAAAAAGAGACTAAACTCAGCAAGTACTGTTCAAGGGCCAAAAGAAATATTAAAGCCAAGTCACAGGCAGGCAGGAAAGTAAAACAAATGGAAAATTATTGCATGCTGGTACTAGCATGCATTTAAATAATTCTCTATCAAAGAAAACAGCATGTCTGATTTCAGAGAATACGACAGGAAGCAGCATTTTCAGTAATAATAGTAATATCCTTATTCGTTATGTTCTTTCAAAGATGCACATTCCTGAGTCCTAGAAAGGAAGAAATCCTTCCCATCAGCCTTCTCTTGAGGTTCTCTGGTTGGATCCTAATTGCTGGTTTCCCTGGGAAAACGCTTCTCCAGGATTATGAAACCACAGAAGGTCCTTTAAGTCAATGGAACATCACAGTGCAAGTTGCTGCAGAAGGTGGGCTGTGGCCCGGCCCCAGGTCATTTGTGTGTAAAGGGGACCAGCTAGGTGCATGCCCAGCATCCATTAACACATAGGCAGGCAGCAATAGGGCAGCGAGGCACCAAAAAACTCCCAAGAGTCAAGGCACTCTTGCTTCCTCTCCTAAATACTGTAGGCTTCCCTCTTTCTGTTCATGTGTGCATGCCATTCTCTAAACTAGAGGCCGAATCATAACTGCAGCTACTCTGAAGTTCTGCACACATACCATACACACATATTCAACCTCCACAGCAATACGGTTGATACATACACAGGCACAGAATATAATAATGCAGTGCCCTCTCAGTTATCTGAACCTTTGGATAATTGAAGGCTAACCCTTTAACACCACCACCACCACACCCCTACCCCTGCCCCAGGCCTCAAGGGCCTCTAAGAAGGCAGAACTCATTGTTTTCTGATGCCTTCTGTAAAGCCCACTTCCTCCTGCTTGCCAGCCACGTGCCTCCCAAACTTAAGTCTGTGCAGCTGCTTCCAAGCCTCACCACCTCTCCTCTCTTTTCTCTGAATTCTCTAGAGCTTTATCTCTCCTTAGCTTTTCCCATGCTTCTCACTTACTCGTGAAAAGACAAGCCTTTTACGGGCATCACAGGCCAATCAGATGGCAATCACAGTATGCTCTGTATAATCTTTGGGTATTGCACTCTGCTTAACTGTTTTCATCACCTACTACTCAATGTTTTTTCTTCAGCATTAGAAACGCTTTTCGGCATTATTCTGGAAGCCTGAGGAGAGAAGGAGGTTGATTTCTAGATAATCTAGCCTGTAGTAGCATTTCAAGTTCATTTAAATCTGTTGTTATAGACATATTAATTAAGTTATATTTGATATTTTAAAAACAGCATCCTCATATACTGGATCCTTGCTGACAAATCAATTCTGGATTCATTTCATTTAGTTTAACCCAAGGAATAATGCAGAAGTGAAAACAAGCACTTGTGTTAATAAAATGATCCAAAATTTAGCTTTACAGTTTTATAAATTATTTCAAAATTTAAATCACTGAATAGTACTTACTGTTGCATGATAGTTTCTATACATGGGCATTTTTAGTAATTTTGTCAAGTAATCCTCTAGTTGTTTCTGTAATGCAAATATTTTACATTAGAGATATCAGCATACTTAGGGGAAAATGTAAACAGTGACAAATGACATGACTGTTCCATCTTAACTTCTGTAGGTTATTTAACTATTTATTAATGTTTTCATTGGACAAGGAACCCTGAATACATCCCTCTCAGAATATAAAAGTTTCAGATTACAAAACAGAACTGACATTTATGTGTTGATTTTCTGGTAAAAAGTGAATTAATCTTCTGCCCTATGCAGCACCATATCACTGAATCAGTGTGGGCAGAAGTGTCCCCCGTCTTGAGGTTTCTGTTCTACTGTTGTACGTGTCTGTACTTTGTCCTACTCTTCTGAGACTCTAACTGTCCCATCTATAGTTTGGGAATGATATTTACATATATTTAGAACAAGCCACTGCAAATTCTTTTTAAGTTTTTACTTATTTATTTTAATTGAAGTATAGCCGATTCACAATGCTGTGTTAGTTTCAGGTGTACAGCAAAGTGATTCAGTTATCCATACACACATACATATCTATTTTTCTCAGATTCTTTTCCCTGATAGGTTATTATAAAATATTGAGTATAGTTCCCTGTGCTATACGTATAGTAGGTTTTTGTTGGTTATCTATTTTATATATCGTAGTGTATATATGTTAATATACAAACTCTTAATTTATCCCTCCCCCCCACTTTTCCCCTTGGTAACCATAAATCTGTTTTCTATGTCTGTGAGTCTATTTCTGTTTTGTATATAAGTTCATCTGTATCTATTTTTTAGATTCCACATATAAGCAATATTATATGATATTTTTCTTTCTCTGGCTTACTTTGCTTAATATGATATCTCTAAGTCCATCCATGTTGTTTCAAATGGCATTATTTCATTCTTTTTTTAAGGCTGAATAATATTCCATAGTATGTATATAACACATCTTTATCCATTCATCTGTCGATGGACATTTAGGGTGCTTCCATGTCTTAGCTACTATAAATAATGCTACAATGAACACTGGGGTGCATGTATCTTTTCTAATTATGGTTTTCTCTTGTTATATGCCCAGGAGTGGGATTGCAGGGTCATATGGTAGCTCTATTTTTAGATTTTTTTAAGGAACCGCCATATTGTCCATAGTGCCCATAGAAGCCACTACAAATTCTGAAGCAAATATATGGAAATAGATTATTTTAAAAGAGTAGATCTCAGGGCTTCCCTGGTGGCGCAGTGGTTGAGAGTCCGCCTGCCGATGCAGGGGATGCGGGTTCGTGCCCCGGTCCGGGAAGATCCCACATGCCGCGGAGCGGCTGGGCCCGTGAGCCATGGCCGCTGAGCCTGCGCGTCCGGAGTCTGTGCTCGGCAACGGGAGAAGCCACAACAGTGAGAGGCCCGTGTACCGCAAAAAAAAAAAAAAAAGAGTAGCTCTCAAAGCCCTCAATGATGAGCTCAATCTTGCCTCACAATGAACCCCAAAAGGTTTCTGAGGGGCAGGAAGCTTCCACATAAAGTCACTCCTGACATAGAACATTCTTCCTCTTCTGGGAAAATGCAACCTCCCCAGGGCCAGAGTGGCTTGGGGAAGAAGGGTTACCTAACTAGTTCCAGAAATGCTAAACCAGCCTGGGTGATGGATCAGCAGGTGAGAGAAGTTGCATCCAGGCCCACCTCACCCCTCAGTAGATGCCATGTTTCTACAGCACTGCAGAAGTATGTTCAGAACAACAGAAAAGCGAAAGGACTCACCCTTCTACCAAAGAACTGTTCTTCTTGGATCATGTTTTCAGATGAACGGGGCAAACTTGGCATCTCTCGAGGCTCTTCTTTGACATTCTGTCTTCTAAATGTGTGTCTAAAACACAGAGACACACACACACACAATGCAAACATTTATCAGATTATTCTTTAAACCATGACTGTCACAGCATCTTTCAGGAGATAACTTATTTTTAGAAGAGCCTATTTGATAAAAAAATATCCACCAGCAATGGACCAATTAACCAATAACATGAATAAAATATTCTTTCAATCCAACTTGTATACTGGGACAACTTTATAATTAATTCTGGGACAGTTACCTTCTGGTGGGAATGGGGATTCGGATGAAGGCTTTGTACTTGAGCAGCTCTCTGTGAAATTCTTGGAAGTGCTTGAACTTCCTCTTAACTTGCCATTTAAATTCCCCATGTGTTAATTCAATAGTGTAAAGATTGATGCTTGGTACCTATAGCGATAAATAAAAATGGTTGATAGTTTAGATAACAACAAAAATTCCAAAATCTCTCAATGAACAATAGCTAAGTAATAAGTAACATGGATGTATCTTTAAATACAGCCTACTTATTCTGTGTAAGCACTGAAGCAAAAAGTTTTCCAAAACGACTGATGACAGAAGTAATATGCTCTTAAATATTCATCTTATGATATACATAAGACAAACTCTGAGTCACACCAAAGGCAAACCCCCATCAGTCCTATTGTTTCATATACACAGACACACACATCCACCCTTGAAACAAGAAACCAGGTAAAAGAGACAATGAGTGAAAGCCCTAATCAGCCATCAGGGGATTGTCCAAAAGTACAAGCAGTGAACAGACAGTGGAGGGGGTGAGAGGGAAGCTGGAGGAAATGACTTCCATTGTCATCCTTAGCCCACTTCAGCTCTTCACAAAAGACACTAATGCCCTCTCCTTCTGAAATGCCTTGCAAGGTCCATCCTCGTCTATAACGTCTCCCTGCCCTAAAGCAACACCAGTGACTAGGAAGGTACAGGATGATTAGAGGGAAAAAAGCAAAAGATCTTCCTACACACAAAATATTTCCCCAACTACTTAACTAGAATGAATTTCCACTTAAAATTTTTTAAATATTTCTTACTAAAATGCAAATATATCTTAGTGACTAGTGAATTATTTCAATCAGAAGAGCTAACAGACCTGGGGGATACAAGTTTTGATTTTGTGGAAGGTGTCAGGAGATGGAGGGATATTTATAAAGCACAGGAGATTGTGGAGAAATTCCCATGGTGTGTGGAGGATAGGGGAGGGTAGTGGACACTGGACCACCTAGAGGGCACTGGCCCCTGCTGGGAGATTGAGGTGCCACAGGTATTGATAAGTGTTGGGGGTGAAAGAAAGTAAATGTCTCCTACTTTACTAGCTTATCCAGGCTTTGGTGTCAGCAACCCCACGGGTGATTCCCGGGCTGCTGCCAATCATTATTGATGTTTGGTATATTTTGCAAACTTCTAAAGCATGGACCACGCTGTGTAGATGTAGTATATAAAAATGAGCACGAGAATCAATGTAACTTGTACTCTTAAGCCTGGAATCCAAACATATCGCTGGTAAATATTCAAATTCAGCTCTTGCTTTGCCTCTAGTTGGGATCCATGACAGTTACTATAACCAGAAGTCGAAAAAACCCAGTTCTGGGGTCTACTATTATATGCTGTCTTTCACCTTGGCCAACATTACAGGCATCACCCTGCATCATGTTTCAGAGGGAAGGTTGCTGAACTCAGAGTGGTCAGAAACTCTGCATTCAAGTGAAAAATGCTCAGTTTAAGACAAGCCAAATAAATAAGAAAAATTATACAAGTTAAACAAGCTGCCCCATATCCTAGGATTATATTCCCAATCTAAGAAAACGGAATACTTAAAAAACATTGCAAGTGCCAAGTTTTATCCTTCACACATAAACCCAGAACTTTGGACACTAAACTTAGCAATTCTAAGGCAGTGTGGGGCAATGGAAACAGCCTGTCCCATCCTTTTTGAAGATTTTAAAGGCTTGAAACACTGTAGTGCAGCCTACCAGCTATGAAGCCTTAGCCAAGCATCACTTCTGTCAGATAATATCCCAGCAGAATTATTGGAATTTTTTGGAACTGGAATAGTGTGAGAAGTTTTAATAAAGGGACTGCCCATGAAGGTGTGATAAGAGTAAGGAAACCACAACGTGAGGACAGTTACCTGGGACTCAGGAAGGCATCTCCAGTTCCAAAGGGACAAGAGGCAAGACCAGGTGCTGGAGTAGGAAGGAGAGAGCCATGTAAAGAGGCTGCCTTGCGGGGAGGATGCCTTTGGTCAAGGGACACAGCCAGGCCAGGGTGGCCCCAGTCTGGGCTCTCCACTGCCTGAACCCTGCCAGAAGACAAAGGCAAGGAAGCCTTGGCGGGGCAGAGCACAGGGTAGAGAAGGGTGGGAGGAGGAGTGGAAGGGGCAAGTGGGAGATCTCCTGCTGGGGAGGCGGGGCAACGTATGTCCCTCAGGGTTGTCATGAGAGTGAAAAGAGAAATGCCTAACCATGAGCCGGCACACAGAATGCATTCAGTCATTAGAAAAGTGTCATTTTTATTTACCTGGAATCACATTCAAACTGCATGAATTTAGTTCATATTTCTCAGTAAACTAAACACTAAGTAGGATAAGGAAGCTCCTTAGCTTTCCTACACAGACTAGGATTTAAAACAGAACTTGAAATTAATATAATATTGTAAATCAACTATACTTTAAAAATTAGGATCCAAAGGAAAAATTTTAATATATATAAAAAAAGAACAGAACTAAACTCACTTGACCAACAGAAGAGTATGCGCAAAGAGAAGTCCCTGGTTTGGTGGCTTAAATATTTATCTTCATAAATAACATTAGCAGATACCTAGTAATAACACTAATACATAGTATTATACAGTATATACTTGTATAATACAATATATAATATTCTTATATTATACTATGTATTATTATTATTAAATCCTCATAACAAACCTAAAAGGTGTGTCCTATGATACGTATTATTCAGATGAGGAAACTGAGAAACAGAGAGTTTAAGTAAATGGCTGAGGGTCACAATGCCAAGACAGGAATTAAACCATGTGGTCTGGCTCTGGAGTCTGTGCGTTTAACCTCCACATGTTATCACCTCCCAATCTAAATGCTGGTAGGTGAAATAAGAAGGCAAAGGTCATTTTAGAGACATTTCTTGGTAGGTTGTGTTCAGTGGTGTATCAGGGAGATATGGACCCAACTCACAGGAAGAGCCTGAAGGAAAGCTGAATACCGAGGTGGCCGTAAACTAGGAGTCAGGACATGCACAGGTAGGTCAGGACAGAGCGCGAGGCAAAATCATTAGGAAGCAGGCAGCACGTGCCATCCTCCAGAGCCTGCCCCTGGCGGAAAGATTATTCTACACCTCCCCGGAAGCAGGAGCCAATGGCTGCCTTACTCTGCCAGGACCAGAGCTTAACTCGAACGGACAAAGGCCACCAGCCTGCATCAATGTTCTCTACCCTCAGACTTGACAAGTGTGAAATCCAGTCAGTAACAGAGCAAACGCAGCTACCCTAACAGCTTCTCCTAGTCTCATCCCCTTCAAAAGAATGCAGGTTTGCTTGATGAAAACTCTACTCCCAATGCCTTTCCAGAGCTTAAAGAGAAAACGTGAGCGAAGCTTAAGGGATGGTGTTAGGAACAAGTCAGAAGGGCAGGGTATGCCAGCAGAATTCTCTCAGCAGCACTTCTGGGCAATGGCACTGGCCAGTGCAGCCTCCTGGCTTTGTTTCTTTCAAGAGCCAGGTAGTATCATTATTTTCTTGCTGAACAAGCATTAGGAAAGCTAAACTTTTCCTTGGCTTATATCTGGCATTCTAGGTGTTAGAGCCATGCCTCACGAGTCCACATGGAACAGAAAACTGGGGAGAGGCCTTTCGCAAGTTATTAAACTTATAATCTGCCTTAAGTGCCTTTTTAAAAAAGCATTTTCCAGAATGGGGAAACAGATGAATAAGAATAAAGACTAAATGAGAAGGATGCAAAAACTTGAGAGGTGATGAGCACTCAGAATTGATAAACAAAAACACAAACCGAAAGTTAAAAGCATAGTCATAGCTAGGAGGAAGGACACTGCAAGGCAATGTGTTACATCGTATATATTGACGGATACAAGTTGAGTCTATAAATGCTCTGACCCTTTTTGTAGATGTTAAGCGCTCCACTTCCAGAACTTGAACTTTTATTGGACAGCCGGAGAGATACGTCTGTGTATTAGGCTCCTTAAATCCTTGAGTCTTATAAATAGCAGAGAAAGGGATATACACTAAAAAATAAATAAGTAAACAAAGTTATTGCAAGAATACAATGATATTAGCATAACTTGCTTTTTACAGGCATCTTTTTCTTTTTTTTTTGTTTTTGTTTTTGTTTTTGCGGTACACGGGCCTCTCACTGTTGTGGCCTCTCCCGTTGCGGACCACAGGCTCCGGACGCGCAGGCTCAGCGGCCATGGCTCACGGGCCCAGCCGCTCCGCGGCATGTGGGATCTTCCCGGACCGGGGCACGGACCCGCGTCCCCTGCATCGGCAGGTGGACTCCCAACCACTGTGCCACCAGGGAAGCCCCAGCAGGCATCTTTTTTAAGAATCATAACGTGCTACAACAAGAAAACAGCTAATGAAAATGAGCTCAGTGTTGTGACATCAGCAAGGATGACCAATCATCTGCCGGCTATTTCATTGAATCTGTGCTCTGCCAAGCAACCCTGATACACTCTCTTCTCCTCGCTCAGACCATCAGTCTTTACCTTCCTGTATCCTGGGATCGCTGGGAGACACTTCGTAGTCCACCTCCTCTCCCTCAAAGTGGAGCTCCCGCGTGTCCAGATTTTCTATCAAATTACTCATGTCAGCAGCAATTTTCTGCAGTGCAGAGGTATTTACTCTGGGCTCATCTTTCAGTGACATGTTGGCTTGAGACAGGGTAAAAGCAAAGGAAAGAAGAAAAGGGTTACTAGACTTATTGTTTTGGTCAAATAGAAAAAAGAATGCAATAATGCCATTTGCAGCGACATGGATGGACCCGGAGATTGTCATACTGAGTGAAGTTAAGTCAGACGGAGAAAGACAAACACATGATATTGCTTATATGTGGAATCTAAAAAATCGGTACAAATGAACTTATTTACAAAACAGAAATAGAGTCACAGGTGTAGGAAACAAACTTACCGCTACCAAGGGGGAAAAGGGGAGGGAAGGGATAAATTGGGAGATTGGGATTGACGTATACACACTACTATGTATAAAATAGATAACTAATAAGGACCTGCTGTATAGCACAGGGAACTCTACTCAATACTCTGTAATGACCTATATGGGAACAGAATCTAAAAAAGAGTGGCTATATGTATATGTATAACTGATTCACTTTGCTAAACACCTGAAACTAACACAGCATTGTATATCAACTATACTCCAATAAAGATTAATTTTTTAAAAACCCCAAAACCCAATTTTACTATTTAAATCCAGGCTTAGGTATAGCATAAGGAAACAAGTCAACTAGCTCTATGTGAGCCCCAGTTACCTCAAACAACCTTTTAATTTATTTTGAGTTTAACATTTAAAGGATTCCTAGCTTGTAAATTAAATTGGAATGAGATACTTACTTGTATCTCAAGTAAGAAAACAAGAAAAAGATACACCACATTGACTAAATGCCAATATTATCTTTCATCCGATTTTATTAACTTGGGTAAGTGAGGAGAGACTCAAGGTAGATGGGTTTGGGAATCATTATCCAGAGAAAAGGAATTGATTCTTGACTCTAACAAATACATGGGAAGAAAGAATACCAGCTAAAATAAGCAACTTTGAATATTTTCTACAGAAAATTTAGGGTATTTTACAATAATTTCAACATGCAGATTTAAAAAGTATTTTTATGTAGCATAACCTTTCTACATTTCCCCTATAGGTGATATCCCCAGCAAACCATATACTATCTTTTTGAGATATGAGATTTGGCCATGACTTTACGTGAGTTATAGTGACGTACCTGTCCTGGAAGGTAACCAATTAGTATACCTATTCTGAAAGATACCAGAAGTGCAAGAACTGCACTTCTCTCCTTTTTTAGGAAAACTGGTTCTATTTCATTCCGACATTTAATAACACAGGTCATTGCACATCAGAACCCAGGAGAGAAGAGTCCACAGAGATTTTGTTTTTCATTTAAAATACCAAGATTTAAGCCTTGAATGCTGTCACTGGAGTTGGCTAAAAAATCGGTACAGGCTGAAATAATCTCTCCATTACAACCAGACCCAAAAATGCGAGGGCTTCCATACCAGTAACTCCTCCACATACGTTCGTTTATTACTGCAAATCACAAACATTTACAGGGCATCCACCACCTACTCACTGTGAGATGGAATGAGTGAATATGTAAAGACACTGGTTCCCACGATTAAGGAGTGCCTGATGTAGGTGATGGAGATATGCTACACGACCCCAAATTCATCCCTGGCCTCCTCCACGGTCTTGGCCTTCCTGAGAATGGCATGTGCTGAGCGGAAAACACTTAGCTGGGTTCTCTCCTACAGGTGCTATCAAGAAGCAGGGGTGGGCTGGTCTCTGTGAGAAATGCTAGGACAGAGTCTTGGGCAGACTTGGGGAGCCCTATTGTAACTCAACAAGTTTCTCAAACCTATACTAACATGTGTGGTAGAAAGAGAAATTGTATGGAAATACAAAGATGGGAGTAGAGGAGGGAGGTTCTGGTTTGGCCAGGCATGTAAAATCAATATGTCTAACCTCTCTGTGAACTGTGTAGCCAATCACGTTTCCTCCCCCATGTTGGCTATAAGGAAGCTTGGAGCCAAGTTTGTGGCCTCCTATTAGCAAAATATAGGACTAGCCTCGCCTATATCACTTCCCTTCAACTTTCTCTCCCACTTCTAATTCATTTTATAATAACACTTAATGTGTACTGATTGCTTACTATCACCTGGCTTGGTGATAAACCTTTATATACCTTATGACATTTATTATCAATAAGAAATCTATGAAGGTTTGTTATTTCCATTTTGAAGAAGACAGGATTTGTCATCGCCTCTTTATAGATAAGGAAACTGAAGCATGGGAGATCAGGTAATTTGATGAATACTTTGGACAATCTGTCCAAGGTCACATAACTAGTAAGTGGAGAAGGGATTTGAAACCAGGTCTCTCTGACCCAAAAGCTGATGTTCTTAATCATGGTCTTTAACTTCTGTATATTTTTTGTAGATATGTAAGTGCCCCTAGAATAGATGGAAGTTTTAGTAAAACCAGTGCCCTTGAGCAAGTCCCTTTAGAAGCTGACTCAAATGCAAAGAAAAAGAAATGAATTCTTCTTGCAGCTCAGCCGTTTAAACTCAGGGCTCTGGTTTCCTCCTCTATAAATTAAGGAGGCTGAGCCATTTCATCTCTAGGGTCCCTTTAACACTAAAACACTAAATGTAAATAAAAGATGCTATAAATTGTTCAGCTTCCCCTTATAATGTAATCAAGTTAACCCTTCTCCTATCCCAAGAAATTAACTGAGGTAGTTTTTCATACGGATTCATTCTCATGGAGCCATGGCCATAATTAAAACATTTATTTCCTTCCCTCTCAGTTCAACAAATACTTATTAGATGCCAACTATGAGCCAGGGTTTACTTTATTTAAAATACAAGGTAATGAAAAACTTAGAGGAAACGAAACAAGGAAAAACAAGTAAGAAATTACATCATATCATTGCTGCTTGTGAATTTGTCAAGACGTTAGGTATTTTTCCATTGATTAAACAGTCTAATGGCTAACTCAGTTAACTTTCTCAGCATAGCAAAGGAAAACAAGGGTTACTCCGAATGACTTTCCTTTTGGACTGTTAATGTTAAAAATGCATGTTGAATTTAAGATATACAGAGAACAGAGTAATTTATACACTGCAAGCTAATTGGAATAGTCATTGGATCAAGCTAAAAAAAAATCCTATTTCAGATCAGGAGAACAGAAGGATATAAATTTGTGAAAAGCTTAAGGAAGAGTGAGAAAAGAAACAGAAAGGAATCCTCTTATCATTTATCCTCAAGTGTTTACTATGTGCTAAGCGCCATTTGAGCTCAGTTATGGTATTTAGTACCCATAATGATCCTACTTGGTACTTATGATCCTGAATTATCTGCATTCAAAACTTTGATTATTTAGTTAAATAACTTGTCCAAGGTCACTCCAGTTGTGTCAGTGTTGAATTTATAAAGCAGATTTGTCTGGCTCTGAAATCTCATGGACTTGCTTATAGAGGTTCGTAATTATTGATTTTATTTTGTGGGCTTGAATGTCTATAAATTGATTGTTTCTATGAAGTTGAAGTTCCATAACAATAGATACTCTTTAATCATCACCCTTTGAAGGGATCCTACTGGTTCCACTGTCATTACAATTAAGGAAACAACACATCCTGACAGCATCCTAAACTTTATCTTAGCCTTTTATTTTTATGGTTCATAATATTTTATAAGGTTACATGGAATTTCAGTTGACTCAAAGGCTTTGCAGATTTGTTTATGCTTTTGTGAAGACCTTGCCATTTTTATTAATGGGAAATGAACCAAATTATTTGCCCATCACTGCCTTCACTTGAGTGCGGGGTTGCCTTGCGTTGACTTTTCATCCAACAAGTGTATTGCTGGTTTCATTCTTGAATATGAAGCTGTAAGGCCACCAACACTCTTATGTTGTCAAATCATAATTTATTAGTCCATGTTTTCTTTCATCTAAAATAATATATAATGGTCGGTGAGCAGCTGTCACAGTTACAGCCTATCTTAACCAGCAACGCGATAAGGTCTTGCAGTGTTTACACTTGAGATAGTGTCATTGATTTTGTTACCTCCTTATAAAATTATACTGCAAGATCATTATCTCTTTTGGTACCAAGTAGAGACGGGGTGACCATGGGAGCAATAACAGCAGCTGTGTTTTATTTCTATTTGCATCTGTATCCGGGAAGTAAATACGCTTTGTTTTTTTTCTGGGGTTAAATACTAGAATTAAAATTCTTTGCAGGGAATATTTAATTACCTCCAGTTATTTACTGGTGAAATCAGAGAAATTTAGAATTTCCTTCTGATCTTAAGTTTTCAACATGATTGGGAAGCAGAACATCAAAGGGAGCAGATATTTTCCTTCCCAGATACATGCATAAACATTGCCTTAGCCAAAATACAAGAATAATAATATCAACTATAACTATTAACATTAAAATATTAACATTAGCTAATATTTGCTGAATATGTACTACCTGCCACGCACTATACAAAGAGATTAATCGCATGATCTCATTGACTCCTCACAACAACCTTAGGAGCTGGGTCTTATTGTTACTTCCATTTTCAAGATGAGAGGTTTAGAGAGCGTGGGCAACTTGTCCAGGGCCACACGGCTGGAAGTGATAGAGTTGGACCTGGCCCTGCTTGATCTGACTCCAAAGTCCAGCTCTTTAAGCAGCCGGAGGTGGAACTGGGGGTGGCAGGACGGAAGGACACTTCTACTTCTTCACGTAGTCTTAGAATAAAACAATTCAAAAAGGAACCACCCCTCAACTTTCATTTTGTGAAGATGACTGTGATTCACTTCTTGCTTCCCTTTCTAACATAAGTTAGAAAGTTTCCCCCATATTTTTTTCAATATGCGATGTTTGTTTACCAAGGGAAATCAGTGCAATGGATTTCTAAACCAAAAATCACACTGTATGAATATGAAATGAATTATACTTAGATCATTTAAAACCAAACTGAGTCATGGGAATTTCTCGTCTTCCCATTTCTCATTTTGATGAAATTAATTGGCAGATCCATACTACGTAACCTCCCCCAAACATATTATACAGCCGTGATTTGTACAGAACTGATTTGATGCTCCCTGAAATGCGAAAAATCATAAATGTGTTTTCAAGTACTAAACTCAATCTCCAGTGACATAGTAAGCCTTGGATAATTATTTTTGGAGTTTAGCTGACTCTGAATAAACTAAATGATATTATCATATTTTACATTCCAGTTTATATATTTTGAGAAAGTAACATATCAAAAAAAAAAAAACAACAACGACTCAATGTTTACTTGGATCTTTGAATTTTTTAAAGAGAACATCGGTTCCACAAATATCGCTGGAGGGCTTATCACGAGCCTTGAATAGATAATTAAATGTCATCGGTGTAGAGGACAGGTCAGATGACCTAAGTTCATTCTTTCCTTATTATCAGCGTAACCCGGGCAACTAACAGCCTCCAGGGTTTCTCCTCTGTAAAATGCAAACAGGACAGACTTGCTATTACTTACATGGTTCCAAGAGATAGACGTTTAATTCACAAACTCTACCCTCCTTTGGAGCTTCATATCTAATTTGGTCTTGAAGCCTCCAGAGCCCAGCAATCTCCCACTTTCTCATCCTTCTTTCTTGGTTTCATCCCAAAGCCCCCATTTGGCCTAGCACTGACTCTGCTTTTTTTCCCTGGGGTGTCGAGACTGGAGACGATGTGCTAAATAATCTGGACTCCCTGTGTCCACAGAACAGAAGTTGGAAATCATGCTCTCTTTTTTCCCCTAGCTAAAAATAAAGCCGAATCTACAATTACAAAAGCAATTTTTAGCATGAAAATCATTTCTCAGTTCTCATGATTTTCTCTAAATCCTTTGACCTCCTTGGATGGCCTCTGTTCTCTGCCATAAGCTTTCTTAGTCATTTCCCTTGACGTGTTCTAGGGTTAAATATTACCCTCTTTGCAATAGTATCAGCTTCTTCCAGTTCATCTCAGTCATGTCTTCGAATTCAAACAGATATTTCATTTCCAGAGGCAAATACAAGTGTTAAGAGAAACTGATGTCTGTTTCAAATATGAGTGGATAGGAAAATATTAGGTCATTTATTGAGTACCCACTCTGAGTCAAGCACTAAAGGCACATTACATGTATCACTTCTAACCCTCAGGACAATCTCATTGAGAATCCAAGACACGGAGCCACAGCACCTCACTGAGGCTACAGAGTTGTGAGCGGTGGGGCTGGTCCCAGTGCATGGGCTGCCCCCGGATGGCTCCCTGGCCTCTGCCGCTGGCTCAGCGGAGACCCCCATCACCGCCACTCTCACCTCTTCTCCTAATGCCACCAAACCATCTTGGCTTCCTCCTGGCTGAGGGCAGGGCTTCAGCACAGTGTCCAGGGTGCAACCCAGCAGGAGCTCTCACGGCTCCAGCAACCCAGCCCCACCCACCTCTGGCCAGACTGACAGAAGGACTGGCTCGTCCTGAGGCTTCTGAGGAAGTTCAGCACCAGGGGCTGGAACCTGGCTTCCTCAGGAGTTGTGTGTGTGTGTTGAGGGGTGGGGGGAGAAAGAGGGGCCGAGGGGAGCGTGGGGAATCAAGCCACACAACCTGTGAGCATGGAAGACGTACCCCTCTCCCCTCTCCTCGCCTGCCTGTGCGGAGCACACTGGTCCCACACAGCCAATCTGGAAGCTGTCCTATGTGACCAAGCCACTGTCTGATTTTGGGCCGGCCAGGTAATGCACCACCTCCCATGCTTTCCTGCCTCTCTTCTCTTCTCCCCTTCCTCTTGCTGCTCTCAGTAAAGCCTACCTTAGCTCAGGTTCTATGATCCAGGAAACGTGCGCTCGGACAGTGTTAGAACCAGCATGAACCACTGAGCCATCTCCCCTCTTGCAGAAGTCCATTTTGTGCTGAAGTTAACAGTAATGATAAAAAGCAATAGTAATGGTAATAATACAAAGTAAACTCGAATAGTGCTTACCATATTCCAGGCAGTGATACAGGTGCTTTGCATGCATTAACTCAATCTGCCCTCACAAAGGCCCTATGGAGCGGGTGCTATTCTTATCTCCTTTTTCATAGACAAGGACACTGAGGACACAGACAGCTTAAGTGACTTGCTCAAGGCCACACAGCAATCTGATGGCAGTCAGCCTGGTTTGCTCCTATTTTTGCCTTACTAACCTGGACTTTAGTACTCAGTTTCCTCATTTAAAACTGAAATTAGGGGCTTCCCTGGTGGTGCAGTGGTTGAGAGTCTGCCTGCCGATGCAGGGGACACGGGTTCGTGCCCCGGTCCGGGAAGATCCCACATGCCTCTGAGCGGCTAGGCCCGTGGGCCATGGCGCTGAGCCTGCACGTCCGGAGCCTGTGCTCCGCAGCGGGAGAGGCCACAACAGTGAGAGGCCCGTGTACCGAAAAAAAAAAAAAGAGGGGCCCTCTTGACCTCAAAGTTTGTTAATAAGTTTATTAGATATGATGAGTGAGAGACTTTGTACAGCCACTAAATTGACTTAAATCCAATAAGGATCCCAAAGGAAAAATTCTTCTTTATGAAAAGAAAGATAGGGTAGGGGGAAGGGTAAGCTGAGACGAAGTGAGAGAGTGGCATGGACTTATGTATACTACCAAATGTAAAATAGATAGCTAGAGGGATAGCAGCCACATAGCACAGGGAGATCAGCTCGGTGCTTTGTGACCACCTAGAGGGGTGGGATAGGGAGGGCGGGAGGGAGACGCAAGACGGAGGGGATATGGGGATATATGTACACATATAGCTGATTCACTCTGTTATACAGCAGAAACTAACACACCATTCTAAAGCAATTATACTCCAATACAGATGTTAAAAAAATAAAAATAGAAGAAAGATAACTAACATTGCTATACACTGCAGTCAAACTTCTAAAAATAATATCCTTCAGTGTTAACTGAGTACTCAATTTTTTATGGCCAAGAATAGAATATGCATGCATTGTGATGGGTCTTTAGAAGAAGAAGCTAACTGCACTTAAATTTATAGAAAACACCCTTTATTCTGGCTAACAAATTATGTTAAGTGATATAAATTTTTTTCTTACTAAGGGAGATTTAGAACACCAATGATTCAGTAGGTGAGAAATATATGAACAGGATAAATATTTTTCCAGGATAATCTCTATTAAAATGACTTTAAGAAAAAAATTCTTTCACTGGCTCAGAATAGTAAATAAAGATTTTTTTATTGCTTTTGATTGCTTTTTTATTGCTTTAGATAAGAACACATGTTGATCAAGAATCTATAGATAGGATTTCCCTGGTGGCGCAGTGGTTAAGAATCTGCCTGCCAAAGCAGGGGACGGGGTTCGAGCCCTGGTCCGGGAAGATCCCATGTGCTGCGGAGCAACTAAGCCCGTGCGCCACAACTACCGAGCCTGCGCTCTAGAGCCCGCCAGCCACAACTACTGAGTCTGTGTGTCACAACTACTGAAGCCTGCACGCCTAGAGCCTGTGCTCCACAAGAGAAGCCACCGCAATGAGAAGCCCACGCACCGCAACAAAGAGTAGCCCCCGCTCGCCGCAACTAGAGAAAGCCCGTGTGCAGCAATGAAGACCCAACGCAGCCAAAAATAAATAAATTTATAAAGAAAAAGAATTTACAGATATTAATTCAAGGGTTTTAATATAATCATTTCTACTCTTGCTTCTTTCTTTCTTAAAACTGTTCTTCGCATCTTATGATGGCCATCCCATTTAACTAGAAGAAACTGTGTTCTCACATACAGACTTTATCATTAAAATTCTGTCCAGCTGTGTAAAATTCTATGATTCCTTTTTTTCACTGTCCTCCAAAGGAATTGGCAAACAACCTCCATTAGTGTGAGTTTAGGCAGCACGGAAAGTATTTTCACTGATAACCCATGAATTTCACCAATGAAAAGAATGAAACTGGCAAACATACATGTATAAACTCCAGACATTTCTCCAGTGCCAAAGAGCTCTCAAATTTTGCCTTAACTTCTGGGAAACACAGCAAAATCTGAATTTTTTACTCATCTATATAATTACCGAAAAAATTTGTTGAGACAGAAGAGTACCATGGAAGGTATGTGATTTGTGAGTCAAACAGCTTGAATTCTGATGCTTCTTATGCTGAAACAAGTTACTTATAGCTCTTTAAAGTCTCTGTTCTAATGTGTAAAGTGGAGGTAATACTATTAAAGTAAGGAATTGTAAGAATTTAAGTGATATAAAGTGAGTAGCTTAGAGCTTGGGCTATAGTAGATATTGAAATCATGTCAGTTCCGGCTATGCTGTTAGCTATTCTAAGAGCTACAAGTCCTCTGTCCAAAGTCCATGTATCAGTATCAGAACTCAGTCCCCTCTCGAGTACAGCAATTAGCAGCCAGAGTAGTATTCTGGGGGTGGTCTATTTGTTTCCCACTATAGAAAACACTGCTGCAAATGTCTGAAAACAAAATGGATTAAGCTAATGCAGGTGCCCATTTCCCACTACAAACATGGAACTGCTTAATAAATTGTAATCATTTTTTGAAAATACTTAGTCAAGGATAAAAACAGAGGCAGCAGCAACAAAAACAATAATGAGGAAAGGCTTCCAGCTTCCAAGAATAAAGAAAGAAAGTCAGGTGGGGGTATACTAGAACTAAAGCTAAAGGGACCCAAAGGGCTTTTTTTTTTTTTTTAATTTTTACCGAAGTACGGTTGCTTTACAATGTTGTGTTAGTTTCTGCTGTACAGCAAAGTGAATCAGCTATACATATACACATATTCCCTCTTTTTGGGATTTCCTTCCCATGTAGGTCACCACAGAGCACTGAGTAGAGTTCCCTGTGCTCTACAGTAGGTTCTCATTAGTTATCTATTTTATACATAGTGTCAATATCAGCTTTGCCCAAAGGGTTTTGATCGTGGATAAAGGGTCTGGGATTACTTTTCTGTCCCCAGGTGACTGTTAGGAGACATGATCCCAGGACTATGGGAGGCAGGGGCCTAAAGGTGGGACTTCTACAAAAACACGGAGCCTCAAAGAGCAGCACTGGAAAGAAACTGCATAAACTATGGAAACCACAAAATAAGAAACTTTATATGAAAATTATCTGGGGGTTTCCCTGGTGGCGCAGTGGTTGAGAGTCCGCCTGCCGATGCAGGGGACATGGGTTCGTACCCTGGTCCGGGAAGATCCCACATGCTGCGGAGCGGCTGGGCCCGTGAGCCATGGCCGCTGAGAGAGGCCGCAACAGTGAGAGGCCCGCGTACTGCAGAAAAAAAAAAAAAAAAAAGAAAAGAAAAGAAAAAATTATCTGGGATCACAACTTCCAGCTTTCAGTAATAGAGGTGTAGCTCCTATTAGGTCAGCCATCCCACAGATGATGACTATAAATTCTGGACAAAATGTATAAAATAGCTGACTGAAGAACAATCAGAAAAGCAAGCAGAAACCGGAAAGGAATCAACATTTGGAAGAAAGTAATGGCACTGTTTTTGTCTCAGGGCACACCTAGTCCATGCCAAGTGGGGTGCCTAAAACTCAGAAAGAAAATCCATAATTGTACTGGCTTGAAGACCCAGGAAACAGTTTCAGTGGCAATTACAACAGCTTAAAAGTAAATTGGGAAATCCTGGAAAGGAGAGAGCCACACAAAGGGAGCACCAAGTTGTGCTTAGGCTGATCCTTGAACCATGTAGGAATGGGATACACTCCAAAGCACTCAGATAGTACTAAAATGACTTCAGCAGAGATTTTTGCTACTGCCCACCACAGGAAATATAGAGTTTGAAGTATGAGTCCAACCAAGTTAAGTGCCTCCTAAAACAAACAAATAAATGAACTCTTGAATAGAACATAACTGAATCCAAAGTCTCTAGACTATATGTTACAATATCATCTAAACTTATTTGACATAGAAGAAACAGGAAAATGTGATCCATTTTGAGGAGGAAAGTGCATCAGTGGAGGCCCATCCTGAGTTGTAGAAATTAACTGACAAAGATTTTAAGGCAAATATTATAACGTGCTCAAGTATGTAAAGGAAAATATGTTTCTGATGAATGAGCAAGTAGAAAATCTCAGCAGAAAAAAGGAAAATCCACTGGATGGGCTTAACATCAAAATGGCAATGACAGAGTCAGTGAACTTGAAGACAGATCCATAGAAATTATCCAAAGTGAAGAACAAATAAAGGGGTAGAAAGATTTCTAAAAGACGAACAGAGCCTCAGTGACCTATGTGATGATATCAAAAGATCTAACATTCACATAATTTGAGTTCAAGAGAGAAAATGAGGGAAAAAAAGGTTGAAATAATGGCTAAAAAAGTTATGAAGTTTGGTGAAAGACAGACATAGAGATCAAACTTGTAGTTGCCAATGCGGAGAGCAGGAGGGAGAGGGATGGACTGGGAATTTGGGGTTGGTAGATGCAAACTACTACGTTTAGAATGGATGAACAGCAAGGTCCTACTGTAGAGCACAGGGAACTATATCCAGTCTCCTGGGATAAACCATAATGGAAAAGGATATTAAAAAAAGAATGTGTATGTGTGTAAAACTGAGTCACTTCGCTGTACAGCAGAGATTGGCACATCATTGTAAACCAACTATACTTCAATAAAAAAAATTTGCTGAAAGAAATATATTTACAGACAGAAGAAGTTTGGTGAATCTCAAGCAGGAATAAATGCAATGAAAAGCACACCTAGGGATATTGAAGTCAAGCTGCTGAAGTATAAAGAAAGAAAATCTTAAAAGCGGCCTGAGAAAAATGTCCTGTTAATATTCAGAAAAACCAAATTAATGACATTAAACTATCATTAGAAAGAGAGTCCCTAAGACAGTGAAACAGCATCCTGAAATTCAATAAATATGGAACTGAATAAATGAGTATATGTTGCTTTCCCCAAGCTAATCTACTAATTCAAATTCCAAAGAATTTCTCACAGAACTTGACAATATGATCCTAACTTCATAACAGAAAATAACTAAGAATAAGCAGAAAAGTCTTATCCAACCAGATCAAGAATATTATAAGATAGAGAAATTAAAATAGTACAGTACTGGCACAGAAACAGACAACTAGAACCAAACAGAGAACCCAAAACAAACCTATGTATACATGGGTTCTTGGTGTATGATAAAACTGGCATGAAAAAAAGTTAGTGAAGAAAGAATGAACTCTTCAATAAACAATGTTGAGACCACTGGAAATTCATAAAGAAATATAATTGGAAAGTTATGAAGAAATAGAAAATAAAATTAGTTCCCTAGCTCACAGTTTCTATAAGAACTTCCATGTGGATTAAAGTCATAAAAAGTATTATAAAGATGTAAACCTTTGCAATAAAATACAGAAGAATGTCTTTATGACTTCAGGGTCAGGGATGAATCTTAAGACATGAAAAGCACAAACCTTAAAGGAAAAGGTAATAAATTCAACTACACTAAAATTTAAAATTGCTAGGCAAATGGCAAAATTAAAAGACAAGCCCAGATTTGGAGAACACACACATAGAATATATAAAGAATTATAATTATAGAAGAAGATCCAAAACAATAGAAAATAGGCCTGGCGATACATAGGCAATTCACAAAAGATAAATTCTGAATTTCCAGTAAACCTTTAACATTCTCAACCTTTCCAGTAATCAGGGAAGTAATATTAAAACAACAATAAGATACTTTTTCAAATCCAATGGACTAGTAAAATTTTTGCAAGTCTAAAATTAAAATGTATTGGTAAGGTACTAGGCCTCTCATTCCCTCCTTGGTAGAAGTATGAATTGAAATAACCTTTTGGAAAGCAATTCGGTAGTATCTAATAAACTTGAAGATGGTATAACCTACCACCCAGCAATTCTTCCTCTAAGTATATTCACAAAGAACTCATCCATGGGAGTATAAGAAAACATATATGAATGGGCACTGAGGCAGTGTTCATAGTAAAGGAAACTCCACAATCAAAATGTTCATTCATCAGAGAATGGATGATTGGATTATATTTTTAATAAGATACTATACAGCAGAGAAAATAAGTGGATCAGAACTACATGTATCAACATGAATAAATCTCAACACAAAGTTTGGTGAAACAGAAGTCAGCTTACAGTTTGTATTTAGAATTAAAAAAACAAACAAAACAATCCTGTATGTTGTCTATTAACATAAACATATGTAGAAGTATGACAGAAAAAGTAATCAAGGAAATAATATACGACAACTTCAGAAGCGTGGTTACCTCTACGGAAAGAGGGTGGGTACCCTCTAATTATGCAATTAGGATGGGGTACAAAGAGGACTTAATATATCAGTAACATTTTCTTTCAATCTGGGTGGTATAGGTACATAGGGTTTTTTCCCCTAAATATTCCTCTCTATTTTTGAAATATTTCATTTAAAACAATCGAAGAAAAAAAAAAAGTTGCCAAATGTGACACTTTGCTAATATCCTTAAATCCAGTCGTGGTTAATGACTTTTGCATTCCTTGCAAACAAATAAAATTCACTATTCTTTCTCAATTCAGCCAATACTTGTGACCCACTAACAGGGCAATATGCAAGATACTTTGAACTGTTTTGTCCCCCACTGTCCCTTGCCCACCCATGGAAAGCATATTTGTAGACTTCAACCTGATTCCCCTTACAGTCAACAGTTATCATCCCCAATTGCTGGCATGCTTAGGAATTAGTTCAACATTCAGTAGAAACATGAAGTTAAACAGACCCATACTGGAACTGAAAGTAAACTTGACCTCTTTTGAGACAACGAAATTAACCTTCCAAATAGGGCCTTGATGCTCCATGGCTCTTGTCTATAAAGTTGGGGTGTCCACTATTAATGGTAGTGATGCTCAGGTAAGGGGAAAACAGTCATCAAAACCGAAGTTCTGTTTGAGTTTTCCTTCCTGGAGGAGCTATTAAAATTGCTTCAATTAAACTTAAAACAAGGAAGTCTTAATAAATTCATTTGAAAATTTCCCCTCCTTAGCACCGGGTATCTAACTCTCCAAATTAGGTAGTCCCTTTCTTTATTCTAAGAATCTAAGCATTTAAAATATAGTGAAACTCATTTCACAAGTACTTCAAAAATAAATAAGTACAGATGATAATAATTATTAAAATTATAACCAACATATAGCCTTTTCCTTCTTTTAACACATTCTCCTAGACTTGATCTCATTTGAGCTTCAGAATACCCTAGACAGGAGGCATTCTTTCCTTTTCTTTTTTTTTTTTGCAATTAAAAAAAATTATTTATTTATTTGGCTGCACCAAGTCTTAGTTGCAGCATGCAGGTATCCAGTTCCCTGACCAGGGATAGAACACGGGCCCCCTGCATTGGGTGTGCGGAGTCTTAACTGCTGGACCACCAGGGAAGTCTCCAGGAGGCATTACTTTCATCTCCACAGCACAGGTGAGTGAACTGCGACTCAAGAGAACACAGGTGCTGTGCCCGGTCATTCAGCGACAGTGTGCAGTGGGCCAGGGCTCAAACATGAGTCCCAGCGAAATGACAAGAGAACAGGTATTTCAGACTGAAAACAGATATGGAGGAGCCTTCCTATTAGGAAAACACCTGAGTCACTGGCCCAGCTACCACCTGGATTCTAGCTGAGACAGTGTCGTGGACTCATATGACTACCTGAGTTTGAATCTCCATTCTACCACTTACCAGCTGTGTAACCCTACATGAGTAACTTACCCTCTCAGTGCTTCACTTTTCCAGTCTAGAAAATGGGGAGAGTAGTAATGCCTACCACACTGGATTGTTCTGAGGATTAAATCAGTCAACATATAAAATGCTAAAAATAACATCTGGCCCAAAGTCGTGCTATGTACATGTGAGTTGCTATTATAAACTGGCCTTCTTACTTTTAAAAAGTAAAACAAGGTGAATAATGAGGTTAAGAAGTTCCTCGAGACTCTAAGAAATAATACTTGTGAGTCCATTGCCCTGTTTAAATTCTACTGGTGGTAGCAGTTTTTGATAAGCCATTTGGAAAGAGAGTATTTCTTTTAGAAATACTTAAGAATCTTAAGAAATTAAGATTTCTTAAGCAGAATAGGTAATATCTCCCTCTCTTTCAACAACTTTCTTAGATTTGTTCATTTTACACTTCTTGACTTAAGATGCATGTTTCTCCCTAGACCTAGTCTTATAATATTTATGATGCTCCTCGAAAAAGTATGTATATTATGAACTTACTATTCCCTATTACATAGTTTCACTCACAAAGCATTTATAGGAAATTCTTAGCGACCTTATATCATAGTATTACAGAAAGTGATAACCAACCATCTGCATATTATTTCAAGATTTCACACTCATTAGTTCACCCTTCTAACGTCATGACCAACAGTCATTCCTATACAGATATGTGGCTGGAAAGGGTACTTGTGAAGATGTTGTTCCTTGACTCAAAAACCTACAAAGTTGGCCTCCTCGAGTCTCCTCACTCCCTGCCACCTAAACAAACACACACCACAGCTCAAGCTCACTATTACAGCATTCAAGGCACTTTGTGAACTGACCTCAAAATGCCTTTACAGCCCAACCTCCTACTCCAGTTCCATTCATTCACTCCTGCCTAGTCTAACAGGTCCTAGGGATTGAGGCCTCATCTGATCAGAAGACCTCTGGACCCAACTTATTTACCTCTGATCAGAAGACCTCTGGACCCAACCCAATTTACAGGACACGCAGAAGGCAGAGGGACACACTGAACTGTACCATGAGGTTACAATCAGCAAAATCCAGATTGTGGGCAACTCTCCAAGTCAAAAGCCCTGGGGTCTTCAACAAAAAAATTATAAGGAAAAGGATGCAAGAGAATCTGTAGATTAAAGGTGGCTCAAAATACATATCAAATAGAAAAACAATAAAATAGGCACGATTAAACTTTACTGTCTGGGGATGACACTCAGGTGATAAAACTATGAAGAAACACAAAGATAGTGATTGCTCTGGGAATCAGGGGGTTGGCACTGAGACGGGGCATGTGGAAGCAGCTTCTGGCGTGGCCGGCACGGGTCTGTTTCTTGACCTGAGTAGTGGTCATATGGGTGTCTGATTTACAATTATGCACCAACCTGTACATGTGGCCTTGCACGCATCTTCTCCTGTCATTTAAATACCCACCTGCCCCACTTCTCTGCCTGAGAAGACCTTCCACATTGCCTTTTCCTAAAACTCTCCTGGCTCCCCCACCCATCCCCAGAAGACAGCGGTAGCCACCTCTCTTGACTCAGCTTTCCAGTACCTGGTTTCTAAGTGTTTGGTGGCACTTGCATCTCAGAGGTTTAGGAGCATGCCTCATTTCTTCTGTGATACTGGGGACAGGAAGCCGGATCATTCCCGCAGATTTACACCGTAAGCACCCTGAACTCTTTGCTGAGTGAAAAATGCTAGTCAATTAAAAGTTAGGTGAGAACTTTGAATCCATTGGGTTCACCCTGTCACAAGATCCCCATCTTCAGCCTCCAATCTATCCTCACTCACTCCTTTGGCTTACCTGCAACCAAGGTACAGACCCTGAGTGCCCACCTGGGTTAAGAACATGGGCCCTTGATCCTGGTTCTGCTCTTTATTAGTCTTTCTTTTTTAAAAAAATATTTACTTATTTGGCCACGCTGGGTCGCAGTTGTGGCATGCTGAGACACGTGGGATCTTTAGTTGCGGCATGCAGGCTCTTAGTTGCGGCATGTGGGATCTAGTTCCCCGAGCAGGGATTGAACCCGGGCCTCCTGCATTGGAAGCGTGGAGTCTTAACCACTGAACCATCAGGGAAGTCCCCCTTATTAGTCTTGTAACTACATTGCTTTACTTACATTGCTTGAGTCTCTCTGAGCCTCAGCTTTTTCATCTGTAAAACAGGGCTAACCTTACTTAATAGGATGGTAGAATAGTGCATGTAAAGTAATTAACCCAGTATCTGACACAAAGTAAGATACTTAATACAGTCAATATTATAAATATTACTGTTACTATTAGCATCATTAATAAGAAAGGCATGTCAATCACCAAACACTGGCACTCTAGCCAAGTGAAGTAAAAATGTAAAACCTAGTAACAGACATGTTTATGCAATGCCAGACAAACTGTGGGAGTAGAAAACTCTGTGTATTTGTCATTCCTTTGGTCTCCATCATACAAACCTAGCATTTTTTTTGCGAAAGTGAAGTTATCTGTTTGCGTTTCTTTCACTCTTACTGAGCTGTGAGCTCCTTGGGAACCCAGGCTGACAGTGTGTTACACTTGTGTCCAGCCTCTCCAATCACAACCCCATGGCTAGTTTCACTACGTGATCACAGCCCTTTTTCTTCCCTGGGCCTGGATACAGCCTCCTAATTCTTCTGACTTCTCTATTTCAGTGGCTTTACACTCCTTGCCATCTCTGAAAGAAGTCAAGTCTGATCTGTCTCATATCTTTAGCATTTGTTGAGAAGAAATGAATTAAATGAACACAGTGAACTGCACCATCAGTGGGCACTATTTTACTCTGGGTGTGCATAAGTGAGTGTGTGTGCGTGTATGTGTGTCTGAGAAAAAACAGAAGCTAATGCAATCCAATTCAATAAACCTGTATGCCGCATGTATCTGATAACAGACACTGGGTAAGAAATGAGGATACAATCTTTAGACTGATGAAACTGATGGATACAAAACCTGGTCAGTGACATCTAGTACACGTGAGGATCTAGGTAATCATTTGGTTCCACCTCCTTTGATGCACTGAGAAGAAGAGGCCTGGGATCCCACAGAGGAAGCAGAGATGAGGCTAGAACTCAGGCCTCCTTCATGCCCTGCATGCTCACACAAGTCTGTTTCCAGGGCAGATTCGTTCCTTACAATACAGCTCTGAACCACGTCGAAGTGTGTAAGGAGTACGACCTGACAGGCAGGATAAACCACTATTGTCTCAGCTGCAGGCGGACTCTGCTCAGTAGGTGTGGACCGGCTGCCGGCCTCACAGGGAATGAACTAGTTTGGTCCTCACTCAAGGAACTGCCACTCCCATGAATGTCACTAAGGGACAGAGCTGTTCTACTGACACCTGACTCTGTGACACCCCTGATGGTGAGAAGCACATGGATTACATCAATGCTAACAAGAAATGGCAGACTGAAAGACAGGCCGCCACATTTCGGTGAACTGGAGAGAGGCAGCGTGTGCCAGCCGGACTGGCCAGCCATCCTGCCTTCCAGGCGTGCTGCTCTGCGGGTTTCTCAAGCGGCTCGGGATGATGTAATTCACTCAGTGGGTATTTACGGAGCAACTGCAGTGTGCTGAGCACCAAATTAGCTGCTGGGGAAACAAAAGGACCTCACGTATTCTACTTCACTGTGAAAAGAACACTCTCGTTCCGCCCCGCCTCACCCTGTGTGCTTACCTCCTTCCCCACCAAAACCCCAGAAGAGCGCCCCTCCTCCCACCTCTCCTGTCTCCCACCTGTGCTTCTTTCCAACCCTCCTCTCCCTCCATTAATCAACTCCCTTATCAACCTCTCCTGCTTCCGTGGTTTTTCCCTATTGCCACTTAAAATACTCTCAAGCATCTCAGTTACATGTATGTTCCACTCAACTTCTCACTTCTCTCTCCCTGTGACTTGAGTCAAGCTTTTGAAGGATTTATATTGCCCTGCTCAGCTAGACTGAACCAAACATGCTTCATGCTCTCGGACGTCTCAGCCTTCCAACAGGCTGCTCCCTCTGGAGTTTGCCTTCCTCCAATTTCTTTCTAGGCCTGATTAACTCTTTGTCATTCATTCTTTGTCCCAGGTGCCACCTCCTCCAGGAAGCCTCCTTGACCTTGCAGGCTGGTTCAGATGCCTCTCCTGAGTGCTTCTACAGCATCTAGGTGAGTCCATTGAGAACATTCTTTTCCACTTGGCCTCTGTCTCCTCTAGAAGACTCTCAATTCCCTGAAGGGAGAGGCCATCTCAAGATCCACAGTTCCTAGCGTCTACTGGGCTCTCAGTAACTGTCTGTGGACCAAATGAGCAATGAATGAATATAAGACTTGGAACAGCTCATGGTATGGGCAAAACAGATAATAACATGTGCATAAAGCTTTCCAGGTTACAAAGTATTTTCCACATATATATCTTATTTGATATTCCTAATCTTGCAGGGCAAACGGTATTATTTTTAACCCTTTTTTCAGCTGAAGAAGTAATGATCCAAAATGAGTAAGAGGTCTGATGAGGGTCATACTGTGTAAGTGGTAGATCTGAGATTCAAATTATGATCCTTGAACTTCACATTCCCGGCTTTCTCCATTCCCTGTGAGCTACCGTCTTCATAGTCAGATGTACACAAGACTATATAAACGTTCCTCATTGAAACCTGATATCTGGAAACTAGTCTGCTTGCCTTGCGCTTAGCCAAACTGCTTACTAGAAGGAACAGAAATGAATTCTGACCAATTTTAACAAAAGAAGTAAATCTAGAAAAGGAAGTAATATAGCCAGAACAACACAGATACCACTTTCATCTTCCCTTGGTGGGATGAATCAACATAAATGATTTAGGCACCATATCCTCCTGCCAAACCAGCAGAACATCTCAGATTTAGGGTTCGTGTTGAAATGGCTACAGACCTGTCCTGTGACCCACTTGTTATTAAAGCCAGGAAATCACCATCCTATCTGGTGGGACAGCAGTGAAGGCAATTTTTATCCAAGAACACCTTTGATACCCAGCAACTACTGCATCTCCCACAGGCTGTTAGCACCCCCTCAGCCCCTCCCAGGCCTCACACCCATTCATCCAGCTGAGGGCACATGATCTATCACCCTAACTTCCCTCTCACTGAAAAGCTCTACTCACTTACCCCATTGTCCTGTTGTAGTCACCTGGCAAGGCCCAGTCCAGGTCAATCCATCTATCTGCTTTCTTGGCCCCTACCCCAAGTTTTCTAAACATGGGTGTGGAAAAAGCATCCAAAAGCATGGACTAGTGTTTATGGACCCCAACCTCAGCTGGGCTACCCCGCCATCTCTCACTCCCTTTTCAAGGCCAACTTCTTAAGAAAGTTGTCTACTTGCTTCTTGTATTTCTTCACTCTTCACTCATTCTTCAACCCATTACAACTGGCTTCCACCGCTACATTCTACTAGCCTTCACCAAAGTTCTTAATCGCCTGCATTTTGTGCAACCCAAAGGGCCCCTCCCCACTCTTATGTCACTTAACCTTCCATTGCTTGACTCCCTTCTTCTTAATAGTCTCTTCTCTTGGCTTTCATGTTCCCACACTCCTCTAGATTTCCTCCTCTCTCTCTCACCACTGAGATGGAATCATCTTTCAGGCTGTTCTTCTTCTGCTCAGCATTTACATGCTAGTATTTTTCAGGATCCTAGGATCTTCCTTTCTGACTCTACTCACCTCTCAGGGTAATCTGTGTCATTCTAATGGTTATAATACATGCTGCTGTTTCCTTTCCTTGGTGTTGCTATGGCTCCCAGCTGATCCCACCATTGAGTACATTCCTTTCTACTTGCCCTCTGTCTCCCCTGGAAGACTGAGAGCTCCTTGAAGGCAGGGGCCATCTCTGGATTCCCAGTCACTAGTATCTACTGGGCTCTCAGTAACTCTTTCCAGCCTTATTCTTCTTCCTAAGCTTCAGATCTATATACCCAGCTCCCTATGAACTTCCCTTTTCGGTGAACTTAATATTCTCGAAATAGAACTCATCATCTTCCAAATCCCAAAACATCTCCTTGTCCTGTGTTTCCTTCCTGCGTGAATTGGGAACATCATCTACCCAGCTGCAGAAACTGAATCCTGGAACTCATCCTCAGCAATTCTCTTTCCCTAGCTCTCTATAGCCAAGCAATTAATAAGTCCTGTCAAATTCTAAATATCTCTTCAGTCTAGCCACTATATTTTATCTCCATAACCATGGCAGGTTTGAGGAAATGAAAAAAGGTGCAGTGTAGCTGGGCATAGGGTTAAGGGCAGGTGACGTTAAGGCATTTAGGCTTTATCTCCAAGTCCTCATCCACGACCTCTCACTCCCCACTCTCGATGCTGGAGGCCTGCAGCTAAAAAGTATTCAATGACAATAATTTGGGGCTGCCCCAAATGGGATTTTGTAGGATAAGTGACATCACTTTCGACGGTTATTTCTTTTATTACCCAGATAACCAATGGTGGTTTCCCAAATAAAAAAGATACCGGGGCTAAATGGAATACTGGCTCTGCTCTCTTTATAAAGTTACTGCAGACAACAATGATTTCCAGATGAGTCTCAGGTACATAGGTAATGCCTTCGTGGAACCATGAGAGTTCAGTTTTGCCACATTTGAGAAACAACGTAATATTTAAGGTAAACAAGCTAAACTGGATGTGCGTGGAGGGTGAGGGTTAGAGGAAGGAAGGATAGGAGGGATGAGAAACAGGTCATGCCTAATGACACATTGGCATAGTTCACAGATGATCAATTCATCGTTAAAACAGCACTCATATAAAGTTAATAAAAAGCCACAAAGTAATCAGGAAGTACCTTAAGTTAGTAGTTTCTAAAAGTTCCTCGTTACTGTACATATATCTGCCCCAAACTGTCAGTACTAACCAAATTCATTAGAAGTATGGTAATATGGAGGGGGGTTGACACACACAGTAGAAAGAGAAAAGAAAAATATACTGGTAAGAATCTACAAAAACAACACTGTGAATATTAAAAACTTTTAAATTGTACACTTTAAATGGGTGAAAATTATGGTTTGTAAATTATATCCCAAGGAAGCTACTTTTTAAAAAATCTGCCAAGACACAGGAATAGTAAGCAGAGTGGCTTACTATTGATATAGTTGCTTACTATATCAATCAACATATCAATAATCAAAAAAAATATATTGATACTCAAAGGAAGAGCAGGTAATTTTTCTTGATCCTATAGAGGAATAACAAGCAGCAATGTCATTTTTACATTTATTTCTGTTACATATAACAAAAATAGACAAACTACTACTTACAACCAAAAAGACCAGGGGAAGAAAAGACATCGTCAAAACACTTAAGAGAAAGCGATCTGTCAATTCCCACCTTGAATATTGCTTTAATTCCACTGTTTTCACTACCAGAAGACTCTGCTCAGTGAGACTGTTATGTTTTCACAAACACAGCAGTCTCACTGGGAAGTTTCTGCCAAACGAGTATCTTGCTAAGAAATTACAAAAGTATGTATCACAAAGAGAACTATTATAAGCTCAGAAAAAGCATGCAAGTCTCAACATCTAGAGAAACAATTAGATAAAGAAAAGACAAATTCTGGGTCAGTGATGATTTCCTTTTCAAGACAGGGTTCGAAAGAAAGGTACAAAAGATAGACGAAAAGTGGCAATACTCAGCACGTCATAAGCACACATGCGTTTGTGCTGGGTGCTTGTTGGGAAAGAAGCAGGGTGTAATTTTTTGAGTCTCTTAGAGAAACAAGTTAGTTCGTGCAAAGACAGAATCCTTTTGAAATCACTTCAAAAGGTAGATACCAAAGTGGAAGGCAGGTGTATGCTTAGAATATGATCCACCGGAATAGAAATTAACTATGCCCAGTCTCTGATCTCAGTTTCACCTAACCAAGCAAAACAATCCGGCTGATACAAAACAAAACAAAAACCTATCCTTCAGTTTTTATCCTCAGAGATAACTCGCTCAAACCCAAGGAAACAAACGTAACTCACTTCTGGTTTCCTTGAATCCACTGTGACTCGGCACACGGGTTTCACTTACTTAAAGTTGTCTGAAACCAGGTTAGCTTTAATATGGTTATCCAACATGAGAAACAGCCAATGAATTAGGCACAGAATTAGGGAGGAAGAGTACTGGCCTCAGAGCCAGTTTTAGATCTAATCTCAACTTTGGGGACTCCCAAAACACCCAATTCAATCTCTGTTGAAATTAAAGAGTTGTCTTTGAATTTTTACAATACCTACATGCCAGGCATATGGTAGATGTTCAAGAAATGCTTTCTGAATTATCACTACGGATAGCTAACATTTAGCAAGCACTTATTAAGGAAGTACTTCATATGCATTATATCATTTAATGATTACAATAACCCTATGAAGTAGATTTTCATATTATCTGCATGTCACGAATTCAGAAACTGAGGTTTAGAGAGGCTAGTAATGTGCCCATGTGACTCAAGTGCTGAGTGGCAGACAGAGGACTGCAGGGCTCAGAGTTCTTAATCAATGTGCACTTACGCGCTACTGTCCCTCTGAACTCAACGGGGCACCGGCCAAGGTAATTGCAGTCATTAATGAACATATGAGGCTCCTCCAATTTACTGTTTGTTTGATTGCTTGCTTTTTCCCACCACCTGTCTTCCTGGGAGTATTGACTGTAAAAACCTTGGGATCCTTGTTACTCAAAACGTGGTCCGTTGAGCATAGCCATCACCCTGAAGCTTTCTGGGAATGCAGAATCTTAGCCATATCCCAGAAACAGAATCTGTGTTTTAACAAGATGCCTGGGTGATTCAGAGACATCTCAGTTTGAAAGGCACTGGTTTAGACTAGCTCCAGCATGACACACATTATATGACAGGAGGAAAGAAGCTCTGAGAAGGAAAATACAACAGAAATGTTATAGTCGGGGAGAACAAAACCAGCTTGCTATGGCCGTGTTAGGACCTTAATTCACCTAGATATATGCACACAGATATTTATAAAGGACCTATAAAGATGCCTAGGGAGTTGATGATAGAGACAATGGCTGAATCTATAGGGAGTATAACTATAGTTCCACGCCTTCTAAAATCTCCAAACCTGTGTCTTTAGAAGCACGTATCATGTAGCAAATAAAAATACATTAAGTCTTTGGCAAATACTGAATCTCTCATGATGTGAAGGGTAGAGCTGTGTTATGGACTGATAAGCTCAAGACTTGTATGATATCACCACCTTCGTTCACAATCCAGGAGTCACTTCTTAACAAGGCAACTTTATCCTTTTGAACGTTAACACGTTTTTTGAGCCCAACACCGAAGTCAACTTAAATTTGAGTTTAAACTTGATTTAACTTTGAGCTATTTCAATATGGTTTATGGTTTTCTTTTTAAATCACATACCTACATTTCTAGTCAGAAAGTGGCCTACATTTTTAGCCAAGAAGTGCAGGACAGCAACTGTCCTCTCACAAAAGATATGAGTTATGTTGTGCTATGAATCAGAATCTAAAGAAGCATCTGAAGGACTTAATTTTTGCTCACTATTTCTTACCCATTTAAACGGAGTTATAAAACCCCAATAACTCCACATATAAAAGCTATGCATATAAGTAAAAGTTATCTTAGTGGGAAGTGAGACGTACAGTTGACCTTTTTCTTTATTCCCACTTTTAAAATAAAAAATAAATTACATTCTTTTCCAGTCGCAATTCTGTGCTTCCCAGAGCTAAGAGACTGCCCTGCACACAGGTGGAAATCCATTCTCTTCTTCATTTCTATCCTTTTAGCCATTTGAAATCTACTAGGCAGGTTCTTCTCCTTAAAGCCTTCAACTATATATTCTTGACACTTTCTACATCCTCCCTGTCTTCATCTAGGGAGAACTAGAACAATTAGAATGGATTACTTGCTAATTAATCATCCAGATATCTCCTAGAAGGCTTGCTTTCACCACAATGCATCAAAAACAAGAACTGCTTTTAATTCTCAACCCATTAATTCTGTTACCATCATAAATTGTCCTTGGGATTCAGAGATTTTCTACAGGCTGCATCAAAGAACGCAGGGTATTACAATAAAGGCAAGGGGAGGACTTGGGTATGCTCAGAGCCAGAGGGCAAGCAGAAAGACAGCAAAGTCTAGGGCTGTGCAGCCCCCAAGGATTCTGACTCAGAGTTGAGTCCAGAGGCCATGGAAACAGGAAGGCACATATTAACTACAAAGAAGCACTGAAGGGGCCTGAGTCAGCCTACGATGGGGGCTCAGGGGCCTGAGGAGTCCCACGAGAGAATCAAATATACACATAAGTTTCCCACAACAGACCCAAATTCCCATTCTCAATGAGGCCAGTGATGGACTATATTGAAAACCAGCTACAACTGTGCTAAACCAACCTCATAGCTGGTGGCATTGTTAATGAATACACCAGTTTGGGGCATAATTTAGTAATATGTTTGTAGAGTCACAAAATACTTATAGTCTTTGATCTGGTAACCACACTCTAAAAATACGGACGTATGGAAAGCTGTTCACTGCCAAGGACAAGTGCAGCCATCTGCATTTAGGTTTAAACACTCACAAGTGCAGGCTGGGATTACCCGGATTGGCAGCCGTTTTGTGAAAAAGCCCCAGGGATTTAGGATGAACCAACTTCACTTTAGGGCTCCTTAGGAGGGAGTAGCAAGAATGGTGGGAGCGTACACCGAAGTCAGC
This sequence comes from Phocoena phocoena, assembly GCF_963924675.1. Taxonomy (NCBI): domain Eukaryota; kingdom Metazoa; phylum Chordata; class Mammalia; order Artiodactyla; family Phocoenidae; genus Phocoena; species Phocoena phocoena. The sequence goes on from NC_089222.1 coordinate 51,172,131, forward strand.
AGAGCTGGGTCTGAATCGGTTCTCCCTTCTACAGACCGTAGCAAGTCACTCAAATCCTTAAGCTTGGGCTCCGCATCTGCAGAATGAAGATATATTTCCTTGATTCTAAGATGTGCTTTCTGTCCCCCTTCCCCCAACACGCATTTTAACTTTTCTGAAACGGGCAGGACTATTGCATTTTATGTCTCTGTTTAATATGATGGCATTTTCCTTCCTCTACTTCTCCCTGAAAAGCTGAAATTTAATTGATGGTGTATCTTGCCATTAACAGTGTCTTAGAATCAAGGAAATACAGTAGTAATACTGACCTCAGTACTGCTGTGAAGATTAAATAACATCACATATATAAGGCACTTTGGCACGTTGCCTTGAAAATAGTGACTGTCCCCCCAAAATGGCACGTGTTAACATCATTTTTTAAGAACCGATGCATCGGTTAGGTTAGGATACATCATCAGAAGAGCAGTACCCAGGAAAGCAGCCAATAATCCCAGCTGCTGGTCAGACTACACTTGGAGAACTGTATTCAGACTGAGGGCCACAGAAAAACAAAGGCAAACCAGGGATACTCAGAGAATAGGGACCAGGCTGGAGAAGTCTGAAAACCATGATATTATGAGGAATGGTTGAAATAAGCTGGAATTTTTAGGCTGCACAGAAATGAAGCCTTTTGAACATATCAAGACCTGTGGGTGTAAGTAGATGTTTCCTCTGTGGTTCCAGCGGAGAAGAGCGGCAACACAGGGATGGATATTCTAGACAGGCCCATGTCACATCAGCATAAAGGAGAACTTTCTAACACTTTGAGCTCTCTAGGAGTGAAAGAGCCCTGGTGAATGGAGAGCTTCCTAAAACAGGAAGCGCTCCGTCAGCGCCTGGATGGCGCCGCGTCAGCACTTGCCAGAAGAGCCTCCTTTTTGGTCTCAGAGGCTGCACCCTGTGTCCACTTCAGCTTTAGAATACCACGCCTGCGTCTTCCTCCTCCAAACCCAGGCCAGACCTCAGGGGACCACTCTGAGCAGAGGTGGCCCCCTTGGCCTCCACGAGCTAGGACTCTACCGTCTAGGGAAAAGCTAGCACAAAACCATGAAACTGGCAGAAAGTGAAGGGAGGAGGGGACGGATTCACTGGGGTGTCTAATATTGTAGCAATTCACATGGGAGGTAAAGATGAGGTTTGGATGAAGACTGCCAGATTCGAACTGAGGCGGCAAGAGGAAGTACCAGCGCCTGACCTACTCCACGTAGAATGTTTTTGTTCGGCCCCAAATGATTCCATGGGGCAGACCAGTTTTACAAATGACAGCAAGGCCTTGCTGAGATCCACATTCTTTCCTTCAGATGTAGGCCAGCTCCCTTCTTGCGCCAGTTACGTACTCCTTCTTAAATTAACCCTCTATCCATGCTTTAGGAAATAACCTTTATCCGTACTCTATGAAAACCTGCTAAGATGCCAGATTAAAACAGAAGCATAACTTTGGACTGTGTCTTCTTATCAACATTTATGAACACTGGTATTACGTTTACTATGAACTTTGTGATTCAACTACATTGTCAATGTTGCAAATGTTATCTAAATCTCTCTGAGTAGAAGGTACTATGTGAATGGGAAAGGGGGGTACCTACGAGAGTGTACACTTCAGTTTAATGTATATAAGCCCATTCTTTAAAAAAGAACTATTTATAAAGAAACTGGTTGCCTGGAGTAAACAAGTTTACTTCATAATTATATAGTTTTGGATTCACTTTGGGTTCTAATTCTAGCTTAGCTCATGGTAAGTGCTTAATAAATAGTGACTATCCATATTGTAAGATGGTGAACTCACCTTCACACTGTGAGTTCCAACACCAAGCTGTCATCTCCGGCTCTGTCTCATGCGCGGGGTATGAAGGTAGACCAGAGACCACCAAGGTCCCTCCCAGGTCCCAGCCTGGGGCTTCATTTCAGTGTCTCTGCCCATTTCTGATCTGGCAATATTCCCTCAGCTCACTAGGAAGGACACTGAAGAAATATCCATTCGTAACCCGCTATATAAATGTTAGCTCTCATTACTACTGTTATTATTTCCTCTGATACTGTCCTTCTACTAACTTTATCATCCCTGCTTTTGTTTTATTCCTGTGTGTGTGTGTGTTTAATGGTATGTAAATATTCTTGCAAGCCAACTCAAATCCTCAGTAGTAGATAGATGAAGTCAGAAAGAATGAAATAAAATAACTCCTACAGTTTATTATAAATGACACTAATAACAATAGGTAACATTCACTTAACACTCATGCATCAGGCACTGTGGGAGGTGTTATATATACATTATTTCATTTAATACTCATTAGAACCCTAAAAGGTAAGTACTAGTATTATGATCCTCATTTTACAGATAAGGAAATTGAGTCTTAGAAAAGTCAAGTAAGTCACTCAAGGTCCCATCTAATAAGCTGTGGTCTAACCTAACAATTTTGCAGCACAGCCTACAACAATCTCATATTAATGGATATGTACTCCCATATATTTTTAAAATTTGAATACTGAATATTTTTCATTTGCATCTTGAATACAGGGACTCCAGAAAACAAAAATAAGCCACTTAATCTAGTAAATAGGTGACAACACTGAGTTCATTTGGTCTTAATCTCACAGTGCAAGACACTGTTGAGAAGAAAGGGCCCACAGAGTAACCAGGTCATGTTCGCCTAAGTGGTCTTTGAGCATCAAATTAAAATTTCTAGCTTTCTCATCCAGTGTATGATTTCACTCAATGTTCAGAATGGGCAAATCTAGAGGCAGGAAGTTAGAACAGTGGTTGCCTAAGGCTGGGTAAGGAAGAGAGGGGAGTAGGGAGAGTGGGTACAAGGTCTCCTTTAGGGGGTACCAAAAATGTTCTAAAATTAGATTATGGTGATGGTTACACAACTCTGTAAATATGCTAAAGAATACAGAATTGTACGCTTTGAAGGGGTTAACTTTGTGACGTGTAAATTATACAATAACAATAAAGTTGTTAAAAAATAATTCCCTTGCCTGCGCTTCTAGAGCTTGTGCTCTGCAACGGGAGAGGCCACAACAGTGAGAGGCCCGTGTACCGCAAAACAATAAAAAATTTAAAAAATAAAAAATAATTCCCAGGGTTCAGTATCCAGTGATCTCTAGTCACTCCTTGTGGCTGCTGTCTTTCAGAACAAACATGGAAACCAGATGTGCGTTAAGTAAGCCTTTACCCAAGAACAAAATGTTCGAACAACAATGATGAGAATAAAGACCACGCCTGTGAAGCTGGTAAGTTTTCCTTGGAAGCCATAATGAGCCGTCAGCTTCTTTCTCCAATGTCATCAGGTAAGTGCTGAATGGTATTAGCTTCTGATTTTTACCAACCCAGGAAAAATGGAAAAATAATTTCATTCCTTATTACTAAAACGTTTGTAAGTGGACAGAATGAAATATTAAAACCAGCAGCAATAGGGGAATCAAAAGACCTCAAAAGGCCCCAAAAGACTCCAGTCAAGTCGACTAGAACCTTGTGACCTTGGGGACTCAATCATTCTGGGCTTTGGGGACCTCATCTGTAAAAGAAGGAGGAGGAAGAAGGAAGTCAACTACTCCAAGGTTCTCTTCCACCTTCATTATTCCAGTCAAATCATATCTTCTAAGGACTGTCTCACTATGTTGACTTGTCCCATTCTAAACATCAGCAACTGACCTTGGACCAATGAAGAGTTATCAAAACATCTGGACACACTGGAAATCCATGAAAGTGTCTTTCCTGGATTGTTGTTTCAAGTATTTCAGTGAGCATCTTCCCACATCCCTTATTAAATAAACTATATATCTTATAATTTAATCAGCTATAATGTCTGATTAAGATTTTAAACGTGGTGCCTAAAAATCAAAAGGCACTTTCCTAAAATAATGCGAAAATGCAGCAAAATAATTGCTCTCCAAAGTAAAAATATCCTCTCCTTTATAAAGACTGATCTTCCTCAACGCTAACCTGTCACTCCGAACCTATTTTAATTTTTATTATAAAAATAATAAATTCTTCTTAAAGGAAACCTTAAGTTTACAAACTATCTGAGGAAATTAAAAGCATTCTTAGAGTTACCACCTTAAATAGATTATGGGTGATGTTAACTTACTATTAAATTTTTGTATATCTTGCTTTTATTTTTCTCTCTCCATGAATAGTTTTTATGTTTTCAAATATAAGAGAATCATATTTTTAAATATTAATATGCAGAAAAGTATAAGGAGAAAATTAAAACTGCCAGAAATTCCCACCTTTAAAATAATCCCTAAACCCCAATTAACTTAAGGTGATCATCCATTCTGTCCTCTCCCTAAGCATAACACATACAGAGACAGGTATATTTTATTTTATTTTTATTTATTTATTTATTTTTGGCTACGTTGGGTCTTTGTTGCTATGCACGGGCTTTCTCCAGTTGCGGCGAGTGGGGGCTACTCTTCTTCACCGTGCGCGGGCTTCTCATTGCAGTGGCTTCTCTTGTTGCGGAGCACGGGCTCTAGGCACGTGGGCTCAGTAGTTGTGGCTCTCAGGCTCAGTAGTTGTGGCACACGGGCTTTGTTGCTCCGTGGCATGTGGGATCTTCCCGGACCAAGGTTTGAACCCGTGTCCCCTGCACTGGCAGGCAGATTTTTAACCACTGCACCACCAGGGAAGCCCCAGGACAGGCATATTTTAAACATAACCAAGTACGTGATGCACAAACAGTTTACTATCCAGTGTTTTATCTTAAATATCTATCATCACCATTTCCTCCAATTACAGTTTTTCTTAAGTAAAACTGTAGTAGTTGCATAATGATCCATTATGCAGTTTTCTTTTATTGTATATTTTGATTATTTCCAACTTTTCATGACAATAAATAACACTTCAATGAGTATTTCTGTAGTTAAAGCTTTTGCACTCCTACCTGGAAAATTCCAATCTATTGCCCTATTCCTTTTGTGATTTCCTCTATTGGTTTTAGGAAGAGAAAGTGCTTCCCCATCCAAATAATAAAACCGTTTGATTTCTTTCTTTCTTTCTTTTTTTAAAATATAACTCCTTAACCTATGGACTGTATTTTTACATATTTTTAAAGATTCCAACCTAATTTGTCACATGTTTAAGTTTTGGCCCAATCTAGAGTAAGTTATTTGCCCCACATTTTCAAATGCACATTTATGTTTTTAAAGGAAATACATGTCTCATATTCCTGGTTCTCCACCAAGCCTCAGAAAGCCTTCAGGACTGACAAAATAATCAGAGCTTTGATTACCAGCAGGAAATCATACTGGGCAGGAAGGAAGAGGACACTCATACAGGCCAAATTAAAGCTAAACAATCAAAAGGTCCAACTTCGAGCCTTAGTGGTTTTATCATTTTAGCCTTAAAAAGTCTCAAAAGTTCCAAGATTAGCTTGTGTAGTTAAAAGACAGTTTTCAACTGTGGGCTTATTCGCCACGCGGACTGGTCACCACTGATCTCAGTTACTGATCACGAGTAAGCTCTACATCCTGCCACTGGTCACTGGTTCTTGCCACTGGTCCCCAGCAGAACATGTGAGAAAGCAGAGTACAAGCTCACCCACACAAACAGCCAGTAGGAAAAGGACACAAAGGACATGCCTTACTGGTTGACAGTGGGTCAACAGAAGCATCTTTGAGTAGGAAGCGCAGCACAGATATCAGTATTTACATGGCTGCTTCTCATTAATAATAAAGACTGGATTATATTTCCCAAAGACATCAACTCCTCGTACCATTTTTCCCCACCACAGCCCCCCTCTGAGGCACAATAGTACTACTGCTGACTAGCTGCTATGACTTGGGACAAATTATGTAACTTCCCTGGGACAGTTTCATCAACTGTAAAATGGGGATAATAAAGACAATTGACCCCTTAGGGTTGTTGTGAGGATTACATGAGAGGCTTAGAACAGAGACTGCCTTTAGGAAATGCTTTTTGCGTGTTAGTTTTTATTATTACTATTACCACTCCCTCTACTACTCCTGCCACAGGTACTAGTATCTTCAACCCCAGAAATGCCAGAAGGGCAAACTTAAATTGGCTTCTTCAGAAGGAACCAAGGAACTGGGGAAGTCTATGGTCAGATCAGCCCTGGGAGAAGAATCTGTCCTCAGCCTTTGCAATCCCTCTGGGAAGTTAGTATGCACTGTCATTGTTAAAATAGTTCATTGCTGCAGTGGGCGGCATCACAGTCTCCCTTGCTTTCTGCCCCACTTTCTGATACGTAAACACAAGACCCTTGCACATCGGCACCTTCAGTGAGCAGGGTTAGGAGCAAGAACTCAGCGGGTTAGGCATGAAAAAGGCAGGGGGTGGCTGTACAAGATGACTCTGACAAGGCCAGAACCTGCAAATCAAGAACCGACAGCTCCCCAAACAGGCACCTCGAAGATGAAGACTGTGGGCAGGAAATGAGAGTGATCTGGGGTGTGAATGGAACCAGACAACAGGTGAACATTTATCATAAAGGTTCAGCAGTCAGAAAACCCACTCCTGATATCATGATTCCTCCTGGTTATTCATTTCTTTCCTCTAAGTCCTTACCTTCTACTGACATTTAACCTTCCTGATGTTTCGAGTGGGGGCCAATTCATGTTGAAATAATGGATCCATCAACTACGTTCATAACCGTCTGAGATTTATGAGGCATCAAGGGTACTTTTGACTGTTAACAAGAAAGCATGTTGGATAAAAATTAATCAGCTCAAAGCTTAACCTGATATGGAATGGGAAAAATGTCTGTCCCTACTTGATTTTAGCCAAAAAGCAGAGATGTCACAAAACTAAACCAGTCTGGCAAGATGAGAACAAAACTGCAATGTGTGTGCCAAGCCTGGAATCAGGAATAAGATTTGCCTCCATCCCAAATTACAGATTTTGAGCACTCTATTGTACAGTCTTTTTTTTTCCCCCTCATGTTTGGAGGAAGCTTATTGTAATGAATATCCTTTGGGAAAACCCTAAAATCTGGTTTTTAAGGAGTTTCCCCTCTTACTCTATCCTTTGCCACATTGTTTATTTCTGTTTCTAATCAGTACTGTTCTGTTATCATCTGTAGAAGAAAAGGCTGCGAAGCACTTGGGAACACAGAAACTGAGACCTACCAGACCTAAATGAGCTTTAGGTGAGCTTTTTAAGACTTATCCATGCCAGCTAAGAGCAAACAGGTAATCAACAAGTAAAATGTCTTAACACAGTCCTTTAAATCATTGAGGAGCTACAATTAGATTTACAGAAGTCTTCTTTAAAATTTTAAGTTAATAGCATTTAATAATTAATAATACCACATATGCAGTACTAGCATATATTAAGCAAGTCATAGCAATCTCTGCTCTTTTTTTTTGGATTTACTGTTGAAGAAAATATCTGCAGAGGCAGGGGTAATAATACAGCTGTACAATTGTGTCTTGAGGGGGATAAAGTACAGTCAATTTTGCAATCCTGAGATAGCATGCAGCCATAACTTTGCAACTTCAGCCTCAGCGGAGATAGGACTGGGATCTGTAAACTTTAGCAAATCACCTCAAAGACTTCTTTAAGTACCTACTTCTGTCTCCCTTCTCCCTCAATTTTATATTTTTAAACACAGGAGAACCTGAGAGAACAGACCCTTTCTGAAACACTGTATTCCCCAGCAGGGGAAAAAAGAGGAGACTCAAATGGCAATAACAGAAGCATATTAGCATATTTTAAAACACCCATACTGGGACTCCCCTGGTGGCACAGGGGTTAAGAATCCGCCTGCCAGTGCAGGGGACACAGGTTCAAGCCCTGGTCTGGGAAGATCCCACATGCCGCGGAGCAACTAAGCCCATGCGTCACAAATACTGAGCCTGCGCTCTACAGCCCGTGAACCACGACTACTGAGCCCGTGAGCCACAACTACTGAAGCCCACGCGCCTAGAGCCCGTGATCTACAACAAGAGAAGCCACCGCAATGAGAAGCCCATGCACCGCAACTAGAGAAGGCCCACGCACAGCAACAAAGACCCCAATGCAGCCAAAAACAAACAAATAAATTTATTAAAACAAAACCACCAGCGCTTACCTCAAACTAAAGCATACATAAAGTAACATAAAAGCCAATATATTTCATAAAGTGTTGCAAACTTGAAAACACCATCAAATCGAACTACGTACTCTTGTGAAACAACTTCATGCTGGATTGCTTTGGTGACAAGTAAACAAAGGTAATATCGCTCTCTAGATGTCTAAGTTAATGAAGTTAAGGAAGATATTCTCTTGATACTTCGCTCTATTGACTTAATTTCATTTCAATACTGTTAGCGATCCTTTCATTGTCTTACAAGGCACACTCCGTTTTGACAGTCATATTTATTCCTAGAGGAATCACTTAAGAATAAAAACAGTGATGACTAAGGAAGGGATTCAGTCCAGCTTGATCCACCTACACTCTGCCCACGTCAACTGCTATGCAGGTATTTTCTGAGGCATTCTAGGAAAATGTCAGACTTTTCGAAAAGAAAATTAAAATCATATTCCGGTTCCTTGTAACTATAAGCAGTAGGCCCCAGAGAAAACAATGCATCAGGCAAGCACGCACAGAGTGTGAAGGACGACACCACTGGCTGGGGCACTACACACTGCTGTCTCGTGTTCCATAAAGTAAAATCAACCATGTATAAAATCATAGTTATTGGGCTTCCCTGGTGGCGCAGTGGTTGAGAGGCTGCCTGCCGATGCAGGGGACGCGGGTTCGTGCCCCGGTCCGGGAAGATCCCACATGCCGCGGAGCGGCTGGGCCCGTGAGCCATGGCCGCTGAGCCTGCGCGTCTGGAGCCTGTGCTCCGCAACGGGAGAGGCCACAGCGGTGAGAGGCCTGCGTAACGAATAAAAAAAAAAAAAAAAAAAAAAAAAAAAAATCATAGTTATTCCTAGAAAATATAATGGGAAGACACAAAGAAAGGAATTCTGAAAAAGGAATTGAAAATGCGTATGAACAGGTACAAATCTCTAGACTGCACGTCCAACACATAAATGTCCTTTCCTCTTGGCTTCCACCTGCATTTAATATTGTCCAACAATGCATACATTACAAGGAGAACCATAACCCCCAGACCTCCATAGGATCGACGAACTCACGTTATTTTCTAAAAGAACGCAGCAACAGCACAAATGCTATGCTGACTGTCATGTCATCGCCCCGTGAGGACAGAAAGAAAATCTGACACATGCAGCAGAAAGTTCAAAACCTTATTTACTAACCTGGTGCCCCTGTGAAAGTAGTCGCTTCATATTGCTTTAAAGAAAGAATCCTTACTATGAAAATAATCTCCAAAGCAGCTGATAGCCGACAGGGGGAAAAAAAACTGACTACCCGAGAATCCACAGACACGGGGAAAGCAGTCTGTTCCCAAGCCCCGTTTTTGGCCAACTCCCCAAAGGCCACTTAAGTCATAGCCAAGCCCACAAAGCACTTTAGCCTATAAGCTTTAGTAATGAACTTGAAACCACTCCCATATGTTAAATAGACACTGGGCTGCTGTGAGAAATAAAACTCACATACAGAATGAGCTAAGGCTTCAGGCTTCATTTTTGTACTTGCTACCCAAGAAAACTGTAACACACCAGCTGAAACAAAGAGCACTCTCATTCCCTTCTTGCCCCTCAGATGCTGTATTAAAGTGACTCATTCATTTTAAACAAGAGGAATACAGTCTGCCCTCCACTAGTGCCATGAAATGAGTTTTATATTGTTGCCTAAATTGGTGGTGGTGGTGATGGAACATATGACACTATAATTTCACATTGCCTAAGAGGGACCACATGAAGTTATTGCTTCTGAGAACCAAAGGCACATACTACCACTATTTCTAGATTTTTAAAATACATTAAATAAGCATAAAACCTCATTAATCACTAAAGTCTAAAAATTAGGTTCAAGAGGAAAACTTATGAAAGCATTTTCTAACTTCTGATTCTAACTTAGTGTCTGTAACTGTGAAAATCACTCATAATTCAATTTCACCATCTACAGTTAGGTTATATTATAAAATTAAAAAGTTTTTTGGTGGTTTTGTAGTTTTTTATAGTTTAAACTGGGACTTATGACTCACAATGGTTTCAAAGTAAGAAATTTATTTTTCATTCTAGAAAAACGTAATTGATAATTTAAAGCATTTATATCTTAAAAAAATAATGTTCCAGTACATCGCTTAAGAATAAAAATCCGGGCTTCCCTGGTGGCGCAGTGTTTGAGAGTCCGCCTGCCGATGCACGGGAGGCGGGTTCGTGTCCCGGTCCGGGAGGATCCCACATGCCGCGGAGCGGCTGGGCCCGTGAGCCATGGCCGCTGAGCCTGCGCGTCTGGAGCCTGTGCTCCGCAACGGGAGAGGCCACAACAGTGAGAGGCCCCTGTACCGCAAAAAACAAACAAACAAAAAATATTCCGAGGACAACTTGATTCACTTGTTGCCAAGTAGATTTACATGTATTTCCGGTAAAATTCAAGTTACTCAAAACCTATGAAACAGAAGTCATTAGCATATTAGCTCAACAAGATCAGGCACGAAAAGCCCTGAAACTCCCTCAGATCTAACACTCACCCTGCTGGCCTCTTCTACGCACTCTCAGGGTCAGGGCTGAACAGTTTCTCCAGGGGTCACTTCAGAAGGACGGGGCAAGGCAGCCACCTCAGTGAGAAAACCAGCCTCAAGCCCTGGCCCATGCCTTATAAAGGAGCCAGTGCCCCACCTGGTGGCAAAACGTAGAAAAGGCTGAAACAGTTAAACCTCAGGGGAAATACTGCTTCAATGTTCAAAGAAAAAGGGAAGAAAAGGATCAGTTATAAGAGCACATTAATGTCACAAACAATGTGTGGTAGGAACCATGAAAAGTTTCTTCCCTCAGAGCACAATATTTATAGAGGATATGAAAACACTCATGCAAAAAAAAAGTAATTACATTCAAAACCATCTTTTTATGTGGATTGGTTTGCAAGCATATATGATGATATGCATTCCCAGAGAAATTCTCTGATAAATAATATTGATCTCTCTTCTACCCAAAGGGCTGCAAGAAAAATTCCTGTGAGATCAACATAATCTCTGAAATGGAAGAACCATGGATAAATCCTCAACTCAACTAGCTAACTGCTGGTGGGACCGTGTCTCCATCATTCTGTTAAGAGGCTGTACCCCCAGGAGTCCTGCTACCTTTCTTTCAAAAAGTATTACCTTTTGTCTCACATAAATTATTTCTGCTAAAATCAACGTTCTGATATCAACCTCAATGGAGATGAAGAAGAGTTAAATACTGGGTTTCGAATTACACAATAGTCTTTAATAAAACTCCAGCAAAAATAAAAGTATAGTAGGATGTGACTTTTAAACGAGCCCAAGCCACATTACTGAAACTAAAACTAATAACAATAGCTGATATTTAAGCTCTCAGTATAAGCCAGGCATGGTTCTAAAGGGCTTCAGGAGATTAATTCATTTATATCACACAAATCCATAATTATGCCAGTTTCACAGATGAGAAAACTGAGGCATCTAAAGGGTATCTTGACAACAGCTAGTGGCGGAGCTGGGATGAGAACCCAGGTCATTTGGCTCTGAAGTCAGCGCCGTTAACCACATACTTTGATAATGCTGTCCTCCCGAGTGCACACCACTGGTGAAACCCTGCCAGACTCTGCTCAAATGCAAGGGAGCAGGAGTTGGTTGGACAAGAACTGCTCTATGGACAGTCCTCATAATGACACAGGCTGGGAAAGGCTGTCCAGCCAAGCAGCCTCAGAACTGAGACCTGGAGGCCATGAGGCAGGTAAGGAATCCCCAGGCAGAAGGCACTCACTCTGTCTGCCAAGGAAAAGGGGGAAGTGGGGAGTGGGCCACTGGAGGGACCATAGGGAGCTTGGTGAGGCTGGGGGACCAACAGAAGAAAACTTTGCGAGGGAGGTGGGAGTCCTCCGATGTCACATCACGGAGGTAAAGGGACATGACCAAGACATTTTAAACCACAGTGTGGACATGTTGGAAAGAGAAATAAGAAGGAACTAAGCCCTGTAGGGTACGCAGGAATTTAGAAGACGTTGCAGGTAAAGAAAAGGGCAGACCAATGCTTTAAAATGTACAAGTCTACACTTCCATAAACATTATCAAGGAGGCTAGGGCGGTAACCCTGGCCACAGCAGCGCTCACTTACTTGCTCAAGCTAGGCCTAGGGCCTGAGCCACGTGGAGGTTGTTAATGCTACCAACAGAACAGGGAACACAGAAGGAAGAGCAGGCTGGCGGGAGGAGCAGGGGTGGGATAGACAAGCCGAGGAGTTGGCTTTTGGAGACCAAGGCTGAGTGCGAAGTCCTGTGGGTCGTCCAGGGTGGATGTGCAGTGGGCTGCAGGAGATACAGGTCTGGTGCTCCTGTCCCCTGCATGGACAGGAGGCACACATCTAGGGTGACAGCAGCTGGAGGGCAGCAGCGGGGCACACAGCGTAAGAGGAAAGGGTGAAGTTTCAAGGCAAGAGGTATCTGAGGATTTCAGAGAGAATTCAGGACATGGGTAGGGAAATTTTTTTTTTTTTTTTTTTTTTTTGTGGTACGCGGGCCTCTCACCGTTGTGGCCTCTCCCGTTGCGGAGCACAGGCTCCGGATGCACAGGCTCAGCGGCCATGGCTCACGGGCCCAGCCGCTCCGCGGCATGTGGGATCTTCCCGGACCGGGGCACGAACCCGTGTCCCCTGCATCGGCAGGTGGACTCTCAACCACTGCGCCACCAGGGAAGCCCGGGAAATTTTTTGTTTTAATTTTTACTCACCTTTAACTGAAATTTAGCATTCCCTTCAATTACAAATGTAGGCAATAATTCACGGTAAAATTAGGTGTAACTGTGACTTGTCACAAGTAGAAATCAAAGATATCTTCATATCACAGTACAGTATTGCAAGTATCTCAAAGTATCGTTTCCGCTCATTACTACCCCAAAATTACAGTAGTTATTAAATCTGCCACTAGCTCTTGGTAGGTAGTGTGTTAATAAGGGGTGGATATTATTATATTATTACTTTTTTGGTATAACTGTGTATCAGTCGAGTCGGTTTCCTTGGCAACCCTATGCATACTAATTTTCATGTCTGATATTTTCGCTGTAAGAATCTTTACTGCAAGCAGTTCTGCTGCACAGCTAATCGGCCATAAGGCAATTTTGCCGTGAAAGATGAAATAATGAAACTAAAATAGGGACATTAAAAAGGACACAACGAAACATGAAAAGCTAATAACAAAATTTTTAAAATATCTTCTTAGTGAAAGCAATGATACGTCCTTTCTCAAAGTCAGTCATTAAGGATTCAGGATCTCGTGTTGAACATAAGTTCTTCATGGTATAAAAAAAAGTCTGCTGTAAGGCTCTTCAGATTTCCCTGGAAGTAAACCAAACAGACAAGGGATGCTGCTATTTATCTGTCACGTATATAAACGTATATGTAAAGTAGTACATATCTGGACTGCATTTATATGTTCCATGACAGTCCTTATATTTCACCAAATCATCTAAGCCAGTTTCTATGCCAAATACGAAAATTTTGTCTACATCATGTTCTCCACTATCAAAGAGCAAAAAAATTCACCATTTTCATAAAACTTATTAAGAATCACGTAACCAATTTCTTTCTAGGAGAAAGATTCTTCCTTTGCCTCCAACTTCTAATACTGCGTGACAAACTTGGTAAAGATGGCATTACAAAACAAGCTGTTGTATCTAAATGAGCTAAAGAACTGATAATTAATGCTTAGACTGTCATGTATTACTAGCTGCCTCTTTTATATTTGTCATAGTTTGGTAAACTTGCTCTGACGGGATAGAGGGATGACCGTACTCATGGAAGGATTTGCAAGCTGTTATGCTATTTTCTGGTATAGTACGCAGTCTGGCTTTACACTCTCTTATTTCACACTTCAGAAAGTTTTCTTTTCACCGTATTTTCTATCAAGTTGCTATAACGTAGTCGAAACCAAACTGTCGCCTAGTTATTTTATCTTTGACGGCAAAATTGCCTTACGACCAATTAGTTGTGCAATGAGACTGCTTTACGGCAAAGATGTTTACGGCAAAAATAGCTAGAACCTCTAATTTTGTTCGTTTAAATTTATGCATTTAACTTAATGCATTAAACATTATTCTGAAAAGGGATTCATTAGCGTCACTAGAATGCCAAAGGGGGGTCCATGCACACACACAAAAAAACAAAGAACATCTGATTTAAGGGGGGGGGGGAGAAAAACACAGGAAGACACTTAAATAAAGGAATACAGAAAAGGGGAGACCGAGTGTGAGATGACCTGGATTCAAACTGATTTGTGTTCTTTCCTCCACCAACCACAGAACCCCTTCATTTGTGTCAACAAAGTGCTTTCATAGGTATCAGCTCACTAGCTCATCACAAAGACCCAGAGTAGGAAAAGGCAGGTGACGCCAACCTGCCTGAAACCTCAGAGAAGCCGTTGCCCGAGAAGACACCACTCCCCGGGCCAGTCCCAGGCGTGGAACCTGGCATCTGCCACCACCACCACCCCACCCCCTATGGAGCCGAGCCATAGTCCTGAGCACAGAAGAGGCGACGACGACGACCAGCCGAGCCCACATATCACATTAGCTAGAACCTGATCAGGAGAGGACAGAAGAGTGAGTGCAGAACCTGACGAGTAGATCCTTCTTCTCTTCAGGCTTCCGTTTGCAGGGAGGACTAACAATTTATTTGGATGCTTTGCTCAAAATTCTCTTATTTAGTTCTGATTCTTAAACGGGGTGAATTACAGGACTTACAGTATTCCAACTGTTTGATTTTCCTTTGGCTATAATCAGAACAGAAGCCTATAGTTAAGCAATTAGTTTGAAATTAGATAAACAGGCTGAAACAATGCGCTCTCTGTTCTCTCCTGGCTGTGCCCACCAACGGGCGTTCATTATTTAATGTGTCAGAGCCGTGTTGCCAGGGCTCTGTTAACGACAACGTGGTTTATTGTCTTCACATCCATTCCCTGTTCTGCCACATCTGTCATGGCTCATATCTATATTTTATCTTTTTTGTTTTATTTTGATTCTCTTTACAGGGTCATTTTCTTAACTACTACAAATTGCTCTGACATCTATTCTAACGCAGCAAAAGGTAACATTTATCTTTTAACTTCTTGATAACAAAAAACTTAAGGGACACAAGGACACTCTTTTAGATTGCTTCAAATTTACACAAAATTATATCATTAAAGCAAGTTTTATCTCGTGGTTGGCTAGATATTTTTTTTCAAAAATCTGATCTGTTCACAGGTTACTGTGGCCTCTTCTCATATAATGTGTGTTTCCTTTTACATGATAATGACAATGTGGCTATACATGACTCGCCTAATATCCTTGTGGGGGAAGAAAACTTTTCCCTTCTTCCCTTTAGGTTCTTTGGCTGGTCTAATAATTACATTGACATAGACAGATTAACAGGAGAAATATACATTTAATTTTGTACATAGGAGAGCCGGTAAAAATATGAGATTCAAAGAAGTGACTGAAGCAGGCAGCTTTTATGCCTTTTAGACAAAAGAAACAATAAGTTTGTGAAAAATTGACAAAACATACGGGTTTGGGCTTGGGGTAGCAAATTAATGAAGAAGTAACAAGATTTGTTTATATAGCCTTCTTGGCCCTGAATTCCCTGTCTCTGGCAATAAGGATGCCTTCTACCCTCCTGGTATAGGGAGGATCCCTTTCACATGGCAGAGTTATTTCCTGCTCTCAAGGAGACAAAGGAGATGAGAGTATCCTTCTTGCACTGGCTGTTTCTTAAGTAACTTTAATTCACAATAATCAATATGCCAAAGTAGCATATTTTAGGGTGACATATTCTGCTTTCTTTCATGTTCTTCCGAAAAAAAGTTGAGTATTTCTTAATATGCATATTAAAATGTAAATTATTATGTTTATTGGTTGGCCTTTAATTTCTAAGTTTCTCTATTCTCTTCCTTCTTTTTTTTAAAGTAAGAAGCCATAGTGAAAATTGTCCCTTGCCTTCTCGTCACAGCCACCTAGAGTGAGAATTCCTGTGGATGAAAAGAGTTCAAAATTGGCTTCCAGGCCCAGGGGACAGAAGAGCAGTGCCCTCCTGTGTCTGCTTCTCCTTGGACACATGGACACATGGACTCAGCATGCCTGTCCACTATCTGTGCATCAGAGAGTAATGCCCTGAGCCACCTGCACTGTGCGGGAGAAGGGAGTGAACCTGGCAGCAGGAGAAGGGAGTGAACCTGGCAGCAGTGTTACCTTCTTTCCTAATTACCCATAAGCACTTCCTTCTTGCTTGCCCATTCCTAGTAAGGAAGGGCTTCTTGTCACCTGAAGCCACTTGCTTTCGTTCTTACCTTGTTTTCTTTGCGTTGCTCTCAAACTTCCTCACAAGACCTCTCCCTCCAGCCAAACTGATTCATTCCATTTTTCAACTCCCCTAGTTCTTCCCCCACTTTGCCTTTATGCCACTGTCCCACCTTTGATGCCCTTCCACCTCATGGCCAATAAAGGATTAAAATCGTGCCCAGTGTTTCAAGGCGTAGCCTAAATCCATGTGCTCCACAAGGCCTCCTCATACTACCCTGGTTTAAAAAAAAAAAAACGCTTTTATTTCTCATACCTAGAGCAATCATCATCAGCAATGCATTAGGCAACTATTTAAGCCTGATAACATTTCTACTGTTGTCTCGATTGGTTATTTAAATAGTCTATGGCATTTAACTTTTCATGTACTTATATGTTTCCTCCAACTAAGTTACCAATAACTGGATCACAAGTTATACCTCTGAAATCAACCACTGTAAAAAGCATACAACAGGCAAAACCCACCTTAATTAGCTATTTGTTGGTTGATTATAAGAGGTTTAAATTATTTGTATTATTGAACAGTAATTACAATAACAGCCAACACTATTGCCACAAATGTTTTATTATACCCAGTATCTTATCTGACATTCACATCTGCCCTATGAGGTAGATACCATGATTTCCCCCACTTCTCAGATGAAGAAAATAAAGCCTGCAAGGTTCACTTGCCCATAGTCATTCATTCAACATATATTTTTCGAGCACCTACTATGTGACAAGCGTTGTTAACAGCATTAATGATTCAAAGCAGAAAGTTCCTGTCCTCAGGGAGCTTGTACGTATTCTACTAGGGGAAACAGACTATCAACAAATAAATATCAAACCAAATAATGCTAAAGGCTAAGAAGAAAACCAAAGCAGAGTAAGGGAATGGAGAGAAATGGGGTGGGGGGCACCCTCCTTACATAGGGTGGTCAGAAAAGGCCTCTCTGAGGAGACAACACTTAAGCAGAGACCTGAATGAAGTAAGGTAACAAGCCATGTAACTATCTGGGGAAAAGGTTCCAGGCAGAAGAAACAGAAATGGCAAAGGCCCTGCGGCCAATGTAGTCAGAGTATTGTGAAAGAAGGAGCAATAGAAGGGGATGAAGTCAGAGAGTGAACAGGGAAGTCTGATCATGTGAGGCTTTGTAAACCATTGCACAGGTTTTCTTCCCCCTAAATATAATGGAAAGGCTCTAGAAGGTTTTAATCAGGGAAGTGAAATGCTGTAATATTTTAAAAGGTGACTCAAGTTGTATAAAGAATAGACTGAGAGAAAGCAGATTACTTAGAAGAATATTGCAGTAAACTGGAGATGACGGTGTCTTGGAATAGAGTGATAGCTAAGAAGTAGATAGATCTAAGATAGAGCCAAGAGGGTTTTCTAATGTAGGGAAATGCAGAGTGTAAAAGAAAGAAAGGTGCCAGGGAAGACTCTAAGACTGATATATAAGCAAAAAGGAAAAAAGTCCAATTGCTGATCTGGGGAACATGGTGGGTGGTGGGGAGTGAGAAGGTGCAAAACACTTCAGAGGCAAATCAAGAGTTCCATTCTGGAAGGGTTAAGTTTGAGATACGTTTTAGATATCCAAATGAAGATTGGTAGGAAGTTGAATATATAAGTCTGGGGTTTGGATATATAAGTCAGGACTGAGATATTAAATTGGGAGTCTGATGGCTTTAGACATTGTGGTTGGCTTTAAGTAACATATTTCACGCCATGAGACTGACGGAGAATGGATAAAGGACAGAAGTCTGAGGACTGAGGCTCAGGGTCCTCTCACATCTAAACGTTAGGAAGAGAAGGATCCAGCAAAGGAGGCCAAAAAAAGAGCTGCCAGTGAGATGGGAGGAAAACCAGGAGAGCACGGTGAGACAGAGCCAGGTGAACAAAATGCTTCAAGGATAGAGTGATCAATTATGTCAAGGCAGTTGAAAGATGAAGAAAGAGGAAGACTGAACTGACCATTGGATACAGCAGCGTGGAGGTCACTGGTGACCTAGAAAAGAGTGGTTTCAGGGAAATTTGGGCACAAAACCTAAATGGAGTGGGTTCAAATGAGACAGTGACTACAAGACATTGCTGAGAGAAATTAAAGATCTAATAAGTGGACATACCATGTTCATGGATTAAAATACTAAATATTAAGATGTAGTTCTCCACAAACTGATCTATAAGTTCAATAAACCCAATCACAATTTCACTGGGCTTTTTGTAGAAATTGACAAGCTAATTCTAAAATGTGTATAGAAATGCAAATGACCTAGAATAGCCAAACCAATTATAAAAAATAAGACCAAAGTTGGAGGACTTACACCATCTGATTTTAAGCCTTTGACTAGTAAGTCTACCGTAATGAAACAGTCTGATACTGCCATGGGATCCACAAAGAGATCAATGAGACAGAACAGAGAGCTTAGAAACAGATACACACTTATACGATCATTTGAATTTTCACAAGTCGACAGCGAAATCCAATAGAGAAAGACAAGGCTTTATAACAAATGGTGCTAAGACAACTAAATATCTCTATGGCAAAATAAATAAATCTTGACCCAAATCACATCACACACAAAAATTAATTTGAAATGGATCATAGACCTAAATGTAAAAGCTAAAACTATAAAGCTTTTAGATGTGACACAGAAAGCAATAAACTTAAAAGGAAACAAATTAGACTTAATCAAAGTTAAAATTTTCTGCTCATCAAAATACACCATTAAGAAAATGAAGGGAGTTCCCTGGTGATCCAGTGGTTAGGACTCCACATTCTCACTGCCGAGGTTCGATCCCTGGTCAGGGGACTAAAATCCCACAAGCCGTGCAGTGTGGCCAAGAAAAAAAAAAAAAAAAATGAAAATGCATAGGTAAATCACAGTCTGGGAGAAAATGTATGCAAACCATATATCTGACAAAGAACTGATATCTAGGACATGTCATGAAGGCTTACAATTCCATAAAAAGAGAGCAAAAGATTTGACAAGAACTTCACAGAAGATAAACTAATGATCAATAAACACATGAAAAGTACTGAATGTTAATATTCATCAAAGAAATTTATATAAAAAGCACAATGAGATATCACTACATACCCACCAGAATGGATAAACATGAAAAAGACTGACAAAACCAAATGCTGACAAGGACACAGAGCAATCCGAACTCTCATATACCGTTGGTCAGAGTGTAAAACAATACTACCATTTTTTTTTAAGTTCTAGCAGTTTCTTATAGAACTAAATATACACCTACCCTATGACATGATAATTTCACTCCTAAGTATTTAGACAAAAGAAAACCTATATCCACAAAGAGACTTTTGTGTGTGTTTGTGGCAAGTTTATTCATAATAGCCCCAAACTGAAAACATCCTAGGTATCCATCAATAGGATAATGAATAAACAAACTATTGTATAGTCAAACAATGGAATAATACTTAGCAGTAGAAAGGCACGAATAACTAATACACATGTTACGGATGAATCTCAAAAACACTTTGCTGAGTGAAAGAACATACACAAAAGAGTAAATACTGTATAGTTCAAATTATTACATATGGTGGGGGAAAATCAAAACAGAGGTTGCCTCTGGCAGGAGATGGGAGGGTGGACTGGAGATTGATTGGGAAGGAGCAGGAGGGAACTTTCTGTGGTGATGGTCGTGTTCCACACTTTGTAAGGGTTTGGACTGCAGAGGCCATGTACATATTTGTCAGAACCCTGATGATTCACTTAAGATTTGTGCGTTTCAGCGTATGTAAATTTCACCTCCAAAGACAGCAGCACTATGAACAAATACTGAACTCTAATTAATAACATGCACACTGAAGTGTTTAAGAGAGCGTGTGCTAATGCCTGCAACTTGGTTTAAAATGCATCCCAAACCTAAGATGGATTGATGAAAGGATCACGGGATGAAGAGATGACAAGATATGTGTTAGCAAATAAAACAAAACGTTAAAGCAAATAAAACAAAACATTAATTGTAGAGTCTAGGTGGTGGTTATATGGGTGTTCACTTTAAAATTCTTTCAACTTTTCTGTATGTTTGAAAGTGTTCATAGTAACATGTTAGGCAGGGTGGGGTGGAAAGTATGAGGTATGTTATTGGAGATAGAGAACAGACAACTTATTCAAAGAGTTTTGCTTTAAAGAGGAACAGTGAGGTGCGGCAAAGCGGCTAGGAGACAAAGGATTACGGAGGGTATTTTAAAAGAATGGAGATGTTATAGAATGTCTGAATAATGAGAATGATCCAGTAAAAAGAGGAACTTTGATGAAGTTAGTGGGAGGATACTGTAGAAGCAAAGTTCCAAATAGGCAAGTGCAGAGGATCTGGTGGGCTGGGAGTGAGATGGACCTCAGCCAGGAGCACACACAGCTCATCCACAGCAAAGACCGGGTGTTGGGGGAGTAGAATTACGGGCCAACGCAGGAGGATTTGGTGGTAGGGGAATGAGAGGCTTCTGTTCCAACTACTTGTAGTTTCCTACTGAAATAAGCAGCAAGATCACTGGCTGAGAGAGAGAGACAGGAGGGGACTTTGGAGGTTTGAGCAAAGAGCCAAAGGTGTGAAATAATCACCCGGGAAAGTGAGAGAACAAATTTACTAGGGAACATGGTAGGCTTGCCAGAGAGTGCTGAGTGTCCGTGCAACGGCTCGATCAATCAGTTTAGTATCATCAGAACTCTGTGTGTGTGTGTGGGACTGGGGGCGGTGTGTGCGGTTTTTCCTGGACAAACCTGATTTTAACCAGGGTTGGGTTTTTCAGGAGAGTGAGAAAGAGGGAGGAGGGAGGTCAGCAGACCAGGGGATGTAAGGTGCGTAGAGGGGGAATACACAGGTCATTGATGGAAAACAAAAGTGGCAGAGTCAAAGGATCAGCGATAAAATTATTGATCTGGGATATTAGAAGTGAGCAGAGAAACTGGTGGGTGGTGGAGCTGGGGTTTGAACTCATATGTCTGATTCCGAAGTCCACCCTCCTAACTGTAACACTGCTTAGCGATTTCAGCACTCCTGGCCTCTATCATTCTCTGTGTTGGGGCAATCTGTGTACAGATTTGATCTTTCCAAGACTCAAGGACACTATTTGCCCTCATGTCCTTAAAAATAATTTTTATAGAAGATGTTTTTATTTTCATGAAATTGGGACATATAAGACAAAGAGTTGGTGTGATTTTTCATCTCAACAAATTGGCTACAAGGGAAAAAATTATTCTCTTGTCTCTCAGCACATCCCTTTATGCCATGTATTTCCCACTCCTAAAAAGAACATGTTGCTACTTGGAACAAAACAAATACCACATTAGGAGGATCTGAAAAAAACTAGACTCATAGTAATTATTTCAAGAGAATTTATTTTTAAAACATTGAACCATTAAGTCACCTCACTGTCAAAAAAAAAGAAAAAAAGATGCTAGCGCTCTTTCAGGCATTCAGAATTTGAGAAAGACTGATAATTGTGTATTTAAGAAACCATTTTAAGGCACCACACTCTCACCGGCATTTAAGTACTACAGGAAAAAGTCCAGATTCCCCAGGCTGGCCTTCCACTATTAAAGCCCAATTCCTTCCTACTCCCCTGCACACACATCATGTCCCAGGCAAGTGAACTCCCCTTCCTCCTACAAGACCCCTCCTGCTTCACCTCTGAGCCTTTGCTCTCGCTGTTCCCTTCACCTGGACATCCCTTCCACCTGCCCAATCTCTGGGCACACACATCCTATTATCCTTCAGGCTCCAGCCCAAGCACACACTTCAAGCCAAACAGGGACCACACTCCTCTGGAACCACCAAAGCTCTGCATCTACACCTCTTAAAATATCTATCAAGTTGTGTCTGGTATCATAGCTATTGGGGACCTATAGAACCTGCCCCCTTAGAGAGGATCATTCTAGTCTGGAACTCTCCATGCTTTACCTTTGTATTGAACTCAGAATGCCTCACATGGTGCCTGGCATAATAGCTAATCAACAAATAGCTGTTGCCAGTACAAAGATATACTTTCGAGACACTCATAAGGGAAAGTTAAACACAATGGTAAGTGTGTCTACTTTAAGCTCGGCATTCTGTGTTTAATACTAAAGTAACTAGCATAGACATCCAGACTTTTAATCTCATGGGATATTGCCAAATTACCCTTCAAATAGTTTATCCCAATTTAAATGCCCATGATGAGGCTGGAAGAGAGCCTTTATTCTGCTCTGTTCTCTCCAAGGAGCCTTGTGAACTTACTGTGGTTTCATGGCAGATTTTCCTGATAGGAGAATATTTTACCCACCAATGAATAACATATCCTGGACTATCTGGAAATAATAATTTCTCAGAACAAATAAAAGAGTATCCTGTCTTCTTCAGTCCCTAGTGAGTTTGATTCCTAGCAAATGTGAAGGGTTCATTCACCCCTAGCTGACTTTCTGAAGTGAAATTTCTGAAGCTACAAAGCTGAGGAAAAGACTCAGGAAGCTAGAACCAAGGAGCGGCCAGCCCTGAACCCATCTGAAAATAGCTGGTCAGATGGATGCTCCAACCCAGAGTCCTATCTACTGAGTCAGGGTTAACAAAGCAACTGAGTTGCCTACGTGGTTGCTTGGGTCTCCAGTTCTCAAGGAACTAGAAAAGGATAAAAAAATGAAGAACACTAAAAATACATTTTAACATAATTGAATATTATCTGAGGATTCAAAAGGCATTTCAGAATCTCTTATGCCTCAAACAACAACATTATAGTCATAAATTTGCACTGGATGGTATCATAAAAATTGTAATTTGAGCATCCGTGTCATTTGAGCTTCTGTGTTGTTTGATTACATACTCAAAATGCAAATGAACAAGTCTATTATACATATTATATATATAACGTATATAACACAATATCTCAACTTGACAAAATTTCAACTAGAATAGGCCATGTGGGATTTTCCCTACATGTGCAAATGTTCGAGCCAAGCAAATATTTCTAACAATACCTGCAATGCCTTGTAGTTATATTTCATGCTAACTAGCTCCCTTCATTACTAGGTCATCACTGTTTCAAACCTTCCAGGCTTTGTCCACCCATTCTTTGTTAGATTCCTTGTACATTCACTCAATTCATCCATGACGTCATGCAGTAAACAAATATCTATTGGATACGCATCTCCAGCAGAGTGCTGGGCACCCAGCACACAACAACAGAGAATGAGAAAGCTTAGTCTTGGCCCTGGGGAAGCTTACCGTTGAATTCTCTCTACAATCACTGTTCATTCTGTGTTTCCACTACCAGCCTCCCTCTGAGATCCCCAAGGCTACGTGCCTATGCGGAAGTCCCCTTAAGAAACAGGAACCTCTCTGGGGTTTTATTGACTCTGTACAGTAAATTAGGCTGTCTGGTAAATTTCCTTCCTTAGGATATGGTCATCAGTGTTCAACACAGACCTACTTTCTGGATTAGTTATTTTGAAATGGTCTATCTGCACTGAGTATTTTTCCCCTTCTTTCTTAGGATCAAATTACTTTTCTTTGGCAATTCCTTCAGTTTCTTCATTAAATAAATACCTGGGTGCCCCCAAGTGGCTGATGCTTCTCTCACACTGCAAGAGCTGGCTGTACAAAATGCAGCACCCAAGAGAAACCTCATGAACGTAACATTAACCCTAGAGAAAACCTTATGCATTTATGCACCAGGAAAAGAATCGAAAGTATATTTGCATATGTAACAACTCAGATATCAACAGGTCCAGAAAATAAAATTAAGGACATTTTCCCCCCTTTTAATGTTCTTGGTGTGGTGTTCATGTCCATGGTGTTTAACGTGCATGGTGCAGTGTGTACTGGGGACTGGGGAGCAGGTATATACAAGGCAGGTTGATGCAAGTTAAGGGCGATGCCTCCTTGTATGAAGCAGCAAGTCCATAGTACCTGCATTCTCATTAGGGAAAAGGAAATCTCTTTTCTCTAATAATCTAATGAAATTCAGATAATACGAGAACTTGGTTTTTTATAAAAGGAAGAAAAGTATTCTTTTTAAAAAGTATTATGGTTGTCAGCCTCCAGGACAAAATGCACCTTTGTGTTTGTGAGTGCACCTGCATTTTCACTTTGTAAGAACTGAACAGAGGATATGTTGACCTGGAAACTGATGAGATGGTTGACAGAGAGAGAGAAACAGGATGATCAGTTTACCAACTGCAGAGAAAACCAGGCCAAGTTCACAAGCTACCAACACCAGGGAGGTCGTAGAGATGAGCTTTTCCTTAATGCACAGATGCCTGGATCACCCATACAACTGACTTCAGTCAGCTAGTATGTCAATAAGCCAAACAGCTTGCCTCGGGTTTTCTAACAGGCTGTCTCTCATTAGTTGCCCACATAAAAACCAGAATGCACAGACAAAAACAATACAGCAACAAAGGAAACAAAATAACAAAACTTTACTACACATTCCTTGAATTGTTCTAAAAACTTTTCACACCTCCTGAACATTGATCCAGGAAAGTACTGTTAAGATGACAATGAAACTCAGTTCTGTCCTGGACAGAAGAGCTTTGACACATATGCTGATCTGTGGTTCTCCACATTTATAAAAACACATCAATGCTGAAGATAGCTTCAGAAGGCAAAGAAGAGCTCTCGTTACAGTTCAGATATACTTCAACTGCCAAGTCCAAACATCCGTTTGCACTTATATTCTCTGCTGCCATTACAGAGGCTGGTTTGCATCTGTTACTGAGGCGTCTTAATTGAATTTTATTCCTTCATTCCAATATCTTCAGAATACCTTCAATCTGCTGAGCACTCCACTAGGCACTGAGGATTCAAGGATGACTAAGACAGACAGGGTCTCAGAAAGCTGGCAAACTCATGGAGAAGGCAGCCTACGTGGCCCAGTAGACGTGTACAGAGCTGTGCCTGAAAATGCCGTGCAAACACAGAAGGGGGCAGATGGGAGTCAGCATGCAGGGAAAGTGGGTGGCCAAGGAAGGGTTAGGATGTTTCTATCTAGAAGTGGACAAGAGAGGAAAGGCATCTGACTCAAAGAGCCCAAAGGCCGGAGAGCACAAAGCATGCTCTGACACTGAGAATCCCTGCAGAGAGAGACAGACACAGAGACAGCCAGGGAGAGACGGAGGGAGAGGGAGAGAGGATGCACATATATATATTGGGGAAGGTGGAAAGGAAGCTGAAAAGCCACGTGACAGTCACATTGAGAAGAGTCTTGCCCGGAGTCTGAGTGTTTGTGCCCCCCTACCCCTGCCAAATTCACATGTTGAAATCTGAACCCCCAAAGGTGATGGTATTAGGATGTGAGGGCTTTGGGAGGTCCTCAAATCGTGACGGTAGAGTCCTAATGAACAGGATTAGTCATGTAAGAAAGAGATTCAGAGAGATCCCTAGCCCCCTTCCACAACGTGAGGACACAGTAAGAAGGCGCTAGCTATGAAGCAGGAAGAGAGCTCTCACCAGAAAGCGACCATGCTGGCACCTTGATCTTGGACTTCCAGCTTCCAGAAACATAAGCAATAAATGTCTGTTGGTTATAAGCTACTCAGTCGGTGATATTTTGTTACAGCAGCGTGAATGGATATTTTGTTACAGCAGCAGACAGGTCTTGAATGCCATGCTAAGGAGTTTTAGATCCAGTCTTTGGAGATGGGGAGCATAGAAGGCTTTAAGCCATCTGTGTTTTAGAAAGAGCACTCTGTAAAGCTGGAGGCAGAGAATTAGCAGTATTCCAATAGATTCCAGGCACCAAGAGCCCACTTGGGCAGTGGCCACAGTGGGGATGGAAAGGAGGCATCAGGGAAGAATTCGGTAATGAGCTGAGTTGGGTGGCAGGGAGGCAGGAGGTCAAAGATGACCCACATTTCTTACTTAAACGAGGAGGTGTGGGTAATGCCATTGCCAGAGATGTGCAAAGCCAAACGAGAGGGTGGAGGGAAAGCGGAGTGTCATGGCGCCAACTTGAAGAGGACTGGGGAGTAAGTCAGCAGGCTCAAACAGGCGCCAATTATGGACCAGCCGAGGCCACTGGGTTAGGCGGTTCAGCATCGTGGTAACCTTCCTGGGCAGTTTCAGTGGGCAGTTTCAGGAGACTGAAACTGCCCAGGGAAGAGGAAAGGGAAGAGAAGCAAGAGAGAAGGAGGGCCCAGACAAGGTCCGGACATATGGGGCAGACTCGGGCACTCCGTAAGTTAAAGAGAAAGATTTAGTAGTGTTAAATGGTTTCATATCTGAGAGGGGGCGTGTCCCACAGGAAGTCTCCTAAAGGAACAAAAAACACACAGAGAAGAACTTCTGAGCAGTTTGACACAGATAAGAAAGAGGGAAGGGAGGATGGAAATGTTTGGAGCCTAAGGGCATTCTGAGGGAGTTCATTCCTATGGCCTGTTTTCTTGGAGAAGAAAGACACAAGGTCAGTTACTGAGGGGTGGAAGTTTATTTTTTGTTGCCTAATGTTTGCCAGGCATTGTTCTAGGCTCTGTGAATACAAAAGAGAACAGATAAACCTGCTCCCAGTAAGCTTACATTCCAAGAGAGGACCTAACCGAGGTTGGAAAGCGTACTTCTTTAAATTGGACCAATAGCGAAGTCGCAGCTGAAGTCGCAGCTGTTTTCACCTTCATACTGAGGTCTAGGAACAGAAAAGGTAAGATGGATTGAAATTTCAGACTGTTATTTTGCAATGAGAAATAGCCTCATCCATTTATCACCCACAAATAAACACACACCCAAAGATCTGGCATATTTATTAAGAAAATTAATTTCTAAAAGGAATATATATATATATATATAACTGAATCCCTTTGCTGTACACCAGAAACTTACATTGTAAACAACTATACTTCAGTTAAAAAAAGAACTTTGAATTCTGAAAGACCAAAAAAGGAAAAGAAAATTAATTTCTGCTTGCATGAGGAACCATATAAGCAGAATTTTATAATCTGCATCCTTTTCAAGATCCTTCATGCACACCACAAATCCTTATTAGCACTATGAACTGGACACAGCACCAGACATTGTACTGGAGAGAGTGCTGCAAAGAAAACACATTATCTGCTCTCCTGGGGCCAGGGGCAGGGCGGGGGGGTGGTGTGCAATAAAAAAGAAATGGGTCTTCCCTGGTGGCGCAGTGGTTGAGAGTCCACCTGCCAATGCAGGGGACACGGGTTCGTGCCCCAGTCCGGGAAGATCCCACGTGCCGCGGAGCAGCTGGGCCCGTGAGCCATGGCCGCTGAGCCTGCGCATCCAGAGCCTGTGCTCCGCAACGGGAGAGGCCACAGCAGTGAGAGGCCCGCATACCTCAAAAAAAAAAATGTATCAGATATGAAAGCTCAGAAGAGGTAGAAAGCAGAGCAAAGTGGTAGAGCTGGAGAGAGCTCTGTTTTAGAGAGACGGTGAGAGAAGACATCTCTGATAGGTGCTATGTAAGCAGAGCTCTGGAGGGAGTGAGGATGCAAAGCCCACTGCAGTGGGAACCCTTCATTTCTCACTAACTGCAGCGACATTCACTGCACTTCTCAGAATCTGTGTCTACTTCTTAGAAGAGCTTAGCAATTTCCCCCGTAGCTGCCGTGAAACCATCCACTAAGAAGACCTAGGTCTCTCAAGGAATGTTCAGATATGTTCTCAAAGCCTTCTTTACAGACACAGTCACCTCCAATTGGTCACGGTCCGATAACTGTGGATGCCCGCACACGTATACGTTAGCACAGGTGGCTTCGTGCCTTTGGAGCTCACAGTCAAGGTGACATCAGAAAGGCCAAAAGAATGACTTTACCAACCTCTCCACCCACCTGACCACAAGCTTTCTAAGCAAGTCTCATTTAACTTGGGACTGCCAGTGCCTAGCACCGAGCTTGGCATGAAGTAAAGGTTCCATAAATACCGGCTAAACAAATGAATGAAAGCCCCAATTCTGAACTACATCTGAGGGAATAATATACATAAATTGGTTAAAAAAATCCCATAATGAAGGCCTCATGTGTATTCTTCTCACAAAATTAAGACCAAATGTTTGCAGCTCTGCCCTGAGCAGAAGTCACCAATTTGTTTTCACATGAATTTAAATCAGACAATAGAACTGAGTTTTTCAAATTCTTCATTTGTCTTAAAACATTCACATCTATATTTAATATGAAAGAATACAGAGGTTCTGGAATTAGTGATGATCAACGCACAACTTTGTGGATATACTAAAATTCACTGAATTGTACACTCTAAAAGGGTGAACTTCATGGTATGTGAATTATGTCTCAATAAAGCTGTTATTTGAAAAAAAAAGAATACAGGACTCTTTCAACAAAAGAATAATGAGCATCAGTAAAAACAGATTAGCATTTAGTGTAATTTAGTGCTACTTAAATTACAAAAGCTATTATTGGTTTGAATAAAGAATGAAAGGGTCCATTAGTATCTCTGTATAAAGAAGACCCCAAAAAAGGCGTAAGTGAAAAAAATATTTGTGCTATTAGAAACTTGGACATCTTAGGGGTATAATGTACTACCTGAAAAGTATAATGAACACCGCTGTGTGTTATATATGAAAGTTAAGAGAGTAAATCCTAAGAGTTCTTATCACAAATTTTTTTCTATTTCTTTAATTGTGTATCTATATGAGATGATGGATGTTCATTAAACTTATTGTGATAATCCCTTCATGACGTATGTAAGCCAAATCATCACGCTGTACACCTTGAACTCATACAGTGCTGTATGTCAATTATATCTCAATAAAACTGCAAGGAAAAAACTGGACCTCTTACCATTAGTTTTAAAAGCAGATCTTAAGTTCTGTTAACTTTGATGAGTTCACAATGACTGATGAGACTAAAAGCTCTTTACTTGCCTAACGAAAACACCAACAATAAAGTCTTAACTAGCTATGAGAAACAGAGGAGGAAAACAAAGCAGAAATATAATTAAGATGCACAGTTAATGCCAAGCCCTGGTTTTAACGACCAATCAGAGCATCAGTCCACCTTCTGCCAGAATACCAGAAACGAAGAAACACTGATTTGTTTTTGCCCCGCCCCTCTGACTCTAGTTGACAACTAATAGGATACGATGGCTTTGTGATGTGTCAACTTGGCTGAGCCGCGCTACATTCCCCAGAGTTCCCTTTCCTACGTGTCCCTGGTTAGGGTTAACTGCGAGGGGTATGGACTCCTGAGAGCTGCAGTAAATGGAGGCAGCAGCCAGGCTGCAGGTACATACACCTGTCCCCAGGTAGTCAATCAAAGACTAATCTAGCACTGCTGTGGAGGGATTTTGCAGATGTGATTAAGAGAGCGAATCCGCTGACTTTAGTTAGTCAAAAGTGTGATTTTACTACACCGAACTGATGTAATTAGTTAAAAGCCCTTAAAAAGAGGGGCTAGGCCCTCCCTGAATTCAGAGACTCCAAGAGCTGCTCCAGCCCTCCAATAATATTTTCTTTTTTTTTTGCGGTACGCGGGCCTCTCACTGCTGTGGCCTCTCCCGTTGCGGAGCACAGGCTCCAGATGCGCAGGCTCAGCAGCCATGGCTCACAGGCCCAGCCGCTCCGTGTCCCCTGCATCGGCAGGCGGACTCTCAACCACTGCACCACCAGGGAAGCCCATAGTCTCTTCTTGACTGCTTGCCCTTTCAAGCATTCTAAACCAGGCCCCTCAGCTGAGTAAGCCAACTCCTTAATATATTAATCCCTTAATCTATATAATCTACCAGCTCTGCCTTTAGGGTAAATGCTGGCTGATTCATGATGTTACAGTCATTACTCTTGGTATGGAGTCATCCAGAAAGACCCTAAAGAATCTCACTCTTGCACAAGCTCTCTCCCAATCTCTTGCAATAACGGCCAGGAGAACAGAAGGTTATGGGTTAATTAATTCTTCAAAAATGAGACTTATAATAATTTAGAGATATGGAGTGAATTAAACACAATGCTGGCAGCTAGTCAGGGCTATGAGCCTAAGCTCTGGCCAATGAGAGGTAAGTTAGGAATATTGGAAATCTGAGACGGATCTTTGAAAAGGGAGATGGCATGCCCTTCTTCCCTCTTCATTCTCTGCCTGTAATGTAAATACAGTCACCCCTGGTATCTTTGGGGGACTGATTGCAGAACCACCCCTCACCTGTGGGTATCTGCCAAAGCTGAATTCCCTTATATAAAATGGCACAGTATTTGCATATAAGCTATGCCCATCCTCCCATTTATTTAAGTCATCTCTAGATTACTCACAATACCTAATACAGTGTAAGGGAGTGCTATCCAAATAATTGTAATACAATGTGAATGCCATGCAAATAGTTGCCAGTGTGTGACAGATTCATGTTTTGCTTTTTGGAAAACGTTGCCTTTTTTTTTCCGAATATTTTCAATCCAGCTTGGACGCGGAACCCGCAGGTCATGGAGGACAGCCTGTATGATGGTTGGAGCTCCAACAGCCCTCTTGGACATGGGCCACATCCTGGAGATGGGAGATTGGAGAGCTAAAGAGAGCCTAATGATTCCTGCTATCGTGCCAGCTCTCAACTGCCTGCTTGCAGACTGCTTTTACTCGGGAAATACAGCCACTATCTGGGGTCTCTGATACTTGTAGCTAAACACCTAATACCTAACCGATAATAAGGACTGTTTTCTCTAGTTCTCCTACTCCCTTAGCCGTAAACTAACACATCTAAGTTGCTATGTTATAAGAAATAGCTATATTTACTTTCACTGCTGTGTGCATGGGGACACATTAAGTGTTTAAGAGGATTAGAGCAGATAAACAATCACAGTAAAAGCCCACCTTTATTTCTCCACTCTTCTATGCTTTGGCAAAAGAAAACAAGAAAAGTTTACACAGTCTGCGATAAATGCCTTCAAAAAGCCACTAGCTTTAATTCCCATGGAATAGAATTTCATATGGCAGGCCTGCGGTCACATCCAAATCCACTTATTTGATAGATTTGTGCTGTAGAAAACTCACACTCCTGTCTCTTTAGATAGGGTCTGTCTTTTCATGTCAGAGTCATCTAATTTCTCCCAAACCAGCAACCCTTGAACACGTCTGGGGTACATTTTTTTTTTTGCTAAATGCAAACCACCTGGTCATTTCAAAGCCTATAATTCACTTCAGTAGCACTGGGCTTTCGGGATGTTCGTGAACATAACCACTGAGAGTGGCAACACACTTTGGGCGGTAGCCTTGCCAGCTCAAGCTCTTAATGTGTCCCTATGTCATGGTGAGAAACTGTCTGACACACCAGGCAGCTGACAACTGTGAGAGAAAAAAAAAACCAAAACATCAGGTCAGTGACCAAGGGAAAAATGAAGTGATTAATGTGCAAAACACAGCAAGAAACATCAAACAGGAAACAGTTGACATTTCCTTTAGCTTCAAAACCTTTAGCAAATTTGTTTTCTTCTCACCCTGACTATCAAAGCCTGGATCAAAGTATTAACATGGTACAAAAGTGTCAGACGTCTTCCTATCCCTGGGTCATTAATGATACTGCAGAGTCTTTGACTTCTTTTTTTAGAGGGAGGAAAGGAGGCAAGGTTAACACCATCATAACTCTGAATAGATAAACGTATAGGAAACTATAAGCAGAAACACAATGGCCCAAACTGTTCCCTGGAGAAGCCACAATCCTGCCTCTGCTCCTTTGTTCCTGCCATTTCCTTCCTTTCAGAGTTCCCTGGACATTCCTCTCTGTGTGGCTCTTGGGCTCCTAACCCCACACCATCCCTTAACCACTAGTGTTCCTTGAGGTTCTGAGCCCTTGCTGGTCTACCTGCCAACTCTCTCATTCTATGCCCTCATGGGGAGGGGGTCTCATAGTCATCCACGGTTTCACCAGCTTTACTACTCTCAACACCACCATTCCTTTCCTCTCTTTCTCCTGAACGCCCAGTACCCACTGAGCTGTCCCACAGGCACCTATTTTATCAAATTCAAAACCGAGCATGATTAAACTTCTCTACTTCAAACCCCAGTTCCATCCTCTTCCCCTTCCCACAGCCCAGCCACACATGCACCACCCTCCATATTCCATGCCTCAGTTACCAGCCCCACCATGCGCCCAGGGGCCACTTCCACCCTTTTATCTACTCCACCTCATTTTTCTACTAAGAGCAGTGGTGGCTACACAACCCCCAGATGAAAGTCATATGCTCTGGGAGTTTGGATGGGTCAGAGGGGCTCCTGGTCATCAGGAACTCATCAGCACCAGCTGCTCTGCAAGGGGAGAGGGACCCCTCAGACAGAGACACCTCTGTGACTTCCAGGGGCCAAACCAGGAGAGGAAAGAGGGGCTGTTTCCCTGCCCAGCTCCAGACTGGCCGGGGCTGCCGCAGTGAGCAGTTACAGGAAGAAATGGAGGAGGCTGTCTTCCCCCTGCGTCTGTGAGTCACGGAAAAACAAACCCAGCAACTTCATGTTCCTGGAGATAAATTTCTGTGGGGTACACGCCAGGTACCAGCGTCCTTCGAAAGCCCCCTCCCCCAGATTTGCAAACTTGGAAAAGCAAGGCCTGACAGATGGCTTCCTTGGCATGGATCCCATTCTCAGCTATGGTAGGGGTGGGGCCTCACCCTCAAATCCCTTTGGCCCATAGTTATCAACAAGAAACCCGAAGAGCAAGGGCCTCTGCAAACACACGTAAGATATCTCAGAGACTCCAGGAACATCTGGAGGAGACTTTTATTAAAGGCCCTACATAACCACGTCTGGACAGGAACCAGTGAAACCTGCACTGCCTCTACTAACCTGACCTCGTTTGAAGACTCATGCTAGTGGGATCTGAGACATTTCCTAAGTCTGTCTCCTACTTTCCACCCCTAACGTAGCTCAGGTATGTTTTTCAGTGGTGACTCCGGACCACTCCCCTTCAAATCGTTTCTACAGATTTTTACCAAAGTGATCTTCTGAAAATATAACTCCAGGAGTGTGCTGGGCTGGTCATCCCAGATCCTGAGAACTGACTGGTAAATTTTCAGAAATTTTATGAATCAGTTGTTAAATGTTAACAATTATTAACAATTAAATTATATAAATTTACAATGAAATAAATTATATTAACCCCAAAGGTAATAAACACTTGAAATTCATCAATTCTCTATTGCTTTAGTACATGTCAGTAATATCTATGCTCCTGGGTTCCTTAGGTCTGTCTTACTGTCTGTGGAAATGCTGTATAATGTTGTCTACTGTATGTCTCTTCCCGGTTGCCTGTAACCTGAAATCGGCCAGAATGGGAATATTTTTATATGGAAATTGACAAACCCTATGAATCATAGCTTGATTTTTGTTTTGTTGATTGTCTAGGCTTCAAAAAGTGATGGAGAAAAAGTTAATGTGTGGTGCCTGTTGTAGTTCTATTATGAATAAAACAAAAAGTTGAGGTAATATTCTTCTAGTACTATCCAATTCATAAAGAAGATGCTTAATGAGCAAGGGAAGTTCTGGGATATGCCTTCATTGTTTTACTTTCATCTTACTTCATACTGTAATAGGAAAGCATCAACTGTCGTCTCTCATCAGTTGTAACCATAGATTGGCTACGGGTACAAGAGATCAGTGAAAACTGCCAACAGAAAACTGTCAGAATCAATTAGCCATATGGACTTTACAATTAAAAGTACTGTCTATTTTATCATTATTTGTAAATTGGGTACTACACATCTTTTATATCAGTAAAATTTATTACTGCTACACACGCACACACACACACACACACACATTTTTCTGGAGAGCTGGTTCAACATTTGTTAACCATTTACAAGCACACCACTGTATAAATCCGATCAGCTGGTTCCTTTGTTAAAAATCCCTCAGTAGCTCCATCGGCCACCTTTCATACATAACTTCAAATCCTCTCAAACACACCTTGTATTCCTGCCATTGCAATGGCAGCCAGTTCCATGAAGAATCCCACCAGCTTCACACAAGTGTAGCCTGGCAGGGCCTCTCCATCCCAAGCTCCTTTGATGCTGTTTCATGAGGTGCCCATGGGAACCCACCTGGCAGTCAGACATGCCCAGTCTGAAAAATCGGGGCTGCCTTTAATCAATGGGAGACGAGAAAGATGAATAAAAGGTACTCCTTTTTTTTTTCTCTAGCTGAACTATGTTGAAACACATTTCGTAAGACTTCTCCTAAGAAGATCTCTTGGGAACAAGCAACCAATTGCTTATAGCAATAGCCAACTCAGTAAACTCCTCCTTGTATTGGCTTTGTCTCCTTCCCTGTGTGACTCCTTCTGTTCCTTCACTCCTGCTCCCCAGATGGCATTCCCAAGTAAACTACCTGGCACAAGACTCTCCCATTGGATAGAGTTCAAGATCCTTATCTTAGCAGTAATGGCTCTCTGAACCCGGGCCTCTCCCTCCCTCTCCTGCTTCATTTCCTAGCGTGTCACACCGGCTCACAAAGAATACACATACTCTTTCCCATCTCTGATGCTTTGTTCATGCTGTTCCCACTGCTTAGAATTCTCCCCAAAGGATATGCAGAGAGGTATAAAAGTCTGTAATTTACTACAATCACAACCTTACAAATGAAAAAGACTGAGGTCCAGAGTAGAATGTCTGGCACAACGGTTTCAAGGGCTAATTTAAGACAGAGCTGAAAATTCTCCTCGTTTTTACGGGCTTCTGCTTCTGGTTCTGAAAATGTCCATGAATATCTCTATTCTAGTCCTGAAAGTCTACTGAATTAAATGTTTCCTCTTTCTGCCTCCCAAGATACATGGATTTCCATTTCCCTTTAAACTACTACTTTTCATTGCCTGAACCATTTTGTCTCTTGCTAAAGAAGCAGATAGTAATTGACTTTTACTCAATGATTCAATCCAATCCCTCAAACTTTTGCTGGCCACTTTATACAAGCACTTATGAGGAGTGCAGTGGGGAAGATAAAAATGAATAAGACGTGTTCTTACTCAAAGGAGTTTGTAATCCAGTGGGAAAGACAGGGTTGTGCACAAACATACCAATACATGGTGTGATTATTATAATGGAAGAACGAGTCCAGAAGGTTTAAAATATTTGCTATACTCATTTAAAATATATATAGGCAGAGGTTGAGAGTCCGCCTGCCGATGCAGGGGGCGCGGGTTCGTGTCCCAGTCCAGGAAGATCCCACACGCCGCGGAGCAGCTGGGCCCGTGAGCCATGGCTGCTGAGCCTGCGCGTCTGGAGCCTGTGCTCCGCAACGGGAGAGGCCACAACAGTGAGAGGCCCGCGTACCGCAAAAAATAATAATAATAAAAAAATAAAATAAAATAAAATATATATATGTGTGTAGAACACATATCCAAAAGATGTTTACAGGTACAGTACATAAAATGGAGGAAGAAAACTATAAGCAAAATGAAGAAAAGCTCAAAAAGAAGTCTATTTACAGATGTAAATATTTTAGAGCTAATGATGAACCCAGACAAACCGATCAACAAATGTACGAGTACCTGTTATATATAAGCCATTTATTTTTTGTACAAATATCTTCTGTAATATTTCAGCCAATCAACAACCCTCAAAACATCGATTACAGTCATACTAAAAGAGACCTTTAAGGGCATCTGATCCAGTCCCCTCCTAAAGAAACCAAGGTCCCACTAGGTTCATTTTCTTATCCAACCTACCTCCCCCGAGAGATCCAGCCACCCTCCTTCCTCCCCAACAACTCAGACTTGAATCCTCAATCTCTCTTGACCTTTCCATCTCCTTCATCCCCAGGAACCAATCAACTACCAAATCTGTGGCTTCTGCACAAATCCATCCCACAACGACACACTTCCCACCTTCACGCTCTTCTTGCTTGGAATTCCTAAGTGGCCTAAACCCCGGTCATTCCTGAAATCACAATGCCGGAGCTGCCCTTTTTAAGCATGGCTCTGATCATGCTGTTCCCTTGCCGCCCAAATTCAAAAACCAAAAGCATGTTTGGTCTACATTTCCAACTCTCTCATTCTCAATTCCATCTGTTTCCGGTTGTTCCTTGCCCCACACCAACCCTCCAGCCCACCTAAGCTGGATGCTACCCCTACTTGCACATACACTCTGCACTCTCCCTCCCATCAGGAGCTTCGTGTGGTGCCAGCCCCCAAAATGCCCTACCTGTTCAGGCTTTATCCACCTGTCAAGATCCTGCCTAACCTCTCCCTCTTCCATTAGGGCTTCTCAGATCTCCAGCTGGTCATTAATCTTTTGACCCCCCTCTCCACACTCCATTTCCCACTGCACATTACTTGTACTTATTTCACAGTATTTAATCTTTGAATTGTGGTTACAGATGTGTCAGCTAAACCATCAGATCAGGGGTTCTCAAATCGTGGGCCCCAAACCAGCAGCATCAGCAGCATCTGGGAACTTGTTAGAAACGCAAATTCTCCGCTCAGTCAACCTACTGAATCAGAAACTCTAGGGTGAAGCCCAGTACTCTGTTTTGATGAGCCCTCCAGGGGATTCTGAGGCACAGTGGAGTCTGAGAACCACTGCACTAGACGGTAAATCCCTGGAGGGTAGTGGCGAGGATTAAGATTAATTCATCCCAGCTCCAGAGGCCTGGCCTGAAACAGATAAGAGTACCAGTGGAATTTCCCGAAATAAATTTCCCAGGGTCATACTAAGTTAGCAGCTGAGACCAAACCCGAACTCAGGTTATCCTAAATAGCAGCCCAGAGTTCTTTGCAGCACGTCCACAGTTTGTGATAGGGAGTTTAGACTGCTTAAATCCGTGCATAAAAAGCTACATGGAATAGGAAATGCACTTACATTACCTAATAATGACAGATTGTACAATAAACAAATCAGGTCATTTTCAATCTGTCATCTTCAAAATGATGAATTAGTTGATCTGGCCAAGAAGGTTTACTTAGAGACGCCCTGTCTGCATGAAGTGAGAAATCCTACAGGAACTGAAGAATAAGCAGTCACTGAATGCGTGTTCTTCAAACTTCTCGCGGGACTCACTATTAACAAGGAAATTATGCACACAGAATGATTTTTAGAGGCAAACTCAGAAGCTTGTCTTTCTAAAAACACATTATACTATATTGTGGATATCTTCCTCTTGAATGCGTATTTTTTAAGTAAGCAGCTTTTGACCAAAACATATGCAAATATCCTAATAATATGAAAAAACTGACATGTACCGATGTGAATGTTTTTAAGTTTCTCATTTATTTTGAGCCTCCTATTGACTAAAGTTGGCTAAATTTTGGAGAGTTCATTCCTTTTCTCTCAATCTTTGGAGTTTTTAGAGGCTTATTAGTCCTTAAGTGCTGTCCTTTCTTGTGAGTTTTGTGATGGCTGTCACGTAAGAATAGTAAAACCCGTTCTCCATTTTTTCATGACTTATTTGTAAAATGAGAAATAACAGATAAATGTAAATATCACTGACTCTTAAAATGTGAAACCTAAAGAAACTTCACAGGGAAGGAAAAAGCACTCAGGCCACTGAATCCAGGTAATACCCACGCTTGCGTAGTAAGATTGTCCTACTGTTGTATAATCATGTGGATGAAAAATACTGCCTGCCATATCAGTAAACAAAGGATGTGGCAACCATCGAACCAGCAGGGACTGCAGCTGCCCCCAACCGTGCACCCTGCGGGGATTCAGGATGGAGAAAAGCAGGATACTGGCCCTAGAGAGTGAAGGTGTATATCAAAGGAATAATATCAATGAGCCCAGACTTTTGCATCTTCCCATACATAGAAAAGCGCTAATTCATTAACTTGAGCTGTCTGGTTTTCTTTAATTAACAGTAATCTTTTGATGTTCCGTTTGATGTTCCGACTATCCGGTTTTTGTTGCAAAAACTCCTATCTATCCTGGCTCCTCCCTTACCTCTTCAGAGTAGTCCCTCAGAGCTAGCTGAGAGGCTGTCTTTGGGGCATAAGTCCTCAGTTTTGTCCGCCAAATAAAACAGAATGCTCAACTTTTAGGTTGTGTATTTTTTCCAGTCGACAATCAGCAATAGTAGGAAAATGAGTTGGACTGAGATCAAAGTGGACTGATTACAATGCTGAGGGGTGTGATGCAGAACTAAACGATGAGGGTGTTTTCAATGAATCACGATCACTTAAACATCCTTTACTAATATAACTCTAAAGCCATTTTTTGCAGCATTAAGCAATGGATCTACACTTCGAAGAAAATCAATACCCTATTTTGGGCAACAATGTCCTCCAGGCCTACGCTCTGAGGAGAAGAGGCTCCAGGGTGGCTGGTGAGCCCAGAGACCAATTCAGGACCTACTTCCAGCTGAGGGAGTCACCATCCTCTCTGCCCCAGAGCTGTGCTATCTCTCTTGCCCTGCATCAGCTCTGGGGGCTATGGTGAAGAGGACCCCAAAGGCAAAGAAGCCCAGGCCTTATCTGAAGCCATGCCCCTCCCTCCCTGCCCCAGACCCAGAGTGGTTGTGAGCCACAACAAAGAAGAGAAATTACACTCATCATTTCTAGTCATTCCTGCTCAAGGAACATATGGTCATTTTAAGTTATGGATAAATTTCATAGCCTTCCTGAGCCAGTGGCCCTAGGAAATCAAGGGGTAAGAAAACTTTTACTGTATAGAAGTCATCAGATTAAAGGTCTATGACTCAGTGAATCAACAAATAAATTGAGAAAAAAATCCTGGATGGGATCAGGAGTAGGTGTCCGTCAACACAGGCACTGGTTTGATGGGAAAGGATGAAAGTGAAATGTGTGCTCTGGCTGTGTTAAAATAATTCTAATTACAGTCAATTAAGTGAGGTGCTTATCCTTTATGCTTAACTTGTGCTTAATTACCATGCAGTATAATAATGACTTCTCAACATGTTCTAAATTAATACTGTATCCTTTATTTGATTGTAACAGAAAATTCTTCACACCTATCTGGCCAGATCTCAAGGTCCAGCTTTAGGCATATTACCTGATCTTCTTGGGAACTGACCCATAGGCTAGAGTTTACTTTGCCATTGACGGAGTCAGTCATGCTGGTGATAGAGACAGAGTAAAGGGACAAAGTAGGGGATTAAGTAGTTAATCCCATCAGGGGATTGTAAGTAGAGAAATAAGTATGGGAGACCCCTGTAAGTTAATGATCACTCAAGAAAGCAGGTTTGCTTAACCACAAAACCAAGCAGACTTACTTAGCCACAAAACCATGCAACAGAAGTATGAGACATGCCCCAAAACAAAAAAACAATGGTGGAAAGAGACCCATATCCTGCCCAGTGAGGTCAGTAAGTTAATGATTCCTAGGACATGCTCCTCTGCACGCACTAAAAACAAAAATATAAGGAAAAGGTGACATTATACTAAAACCTGAAATGATTTACCATATTTTAGTATATGTTACCGCCTTTTGGCTCATTTCCACTGTGCCATGACGGTCCCAGTTTGACCATGCAGGGACAAGAAAGCTCCCCTGCCCGAAGCGGAGAAGGAGCTGATGATAGAAGCCTGATGTCTACTCAAGAAAGAGGAAGAAGGTGGTCTTCTCCCCCTCCCCACTTTTCCTTTGATTATAAAACTGTAGCCCACTAAGATCTGGGCCTCGGCATTCCCTTGCCCGCCTGCTCTCACAAGCGTCTTATTCTAATAAATCACTTCTTATCTATCACTTTGCCTCTCGCTGAATTCTTTCTGCCCTGAGACATAAAGAACTGGAGCTCCTCCTAGCCCCCCACCCTCTGAGATGCATTTCTGCAGTTTCACTGAGATGGGTCTCACACTCCTTATAGGAGCACTGAGTCCTCCGTGGGGCATCAGAACAGTAGGACTGCTTGGGGAATCCACCACACACTAAGCCACCAGCCAACACCTGACTCAGAAGCATCTTCCTGGCCCAAATGGTCTCCAAGTATAATTAT
Organism: Phocoena phocoena; assembly: GCF_963924675.1. NCBI lineage: Eukaryota > Metazoa > Chordata > Mammalia > Artiodactyla > Phocoenidae > Phocoena > Phocoena phocoena. Next base: position 51,212,337 of record NC_089222.1, read on the forward strand.
CTACCCACAACTTCAATAAAAAAAAAAAAAAAGAGGCACTTCCCTGTGACTAAAACCACTCCCTAAAGTATTTCTGTGTGTATGAACTAGCACAGAAACAAGAACACTGAAAAGCACTGCACTTTAGAACAAAATTGACTAATGAAATACAAGAGAAAATCTAAAACACTAAGAGAAGTAAAGGGAATGAAATATTTTTAGGATCTTTCTCTCCTCTACTTTAAGTCAGTTCAATGAGCATGTTGGGGTCAGCTATACATTAGACTTTTAAGTGCTTTAAAAAGAGGTGATACTCCCTCTTGTGAGAGCACCAGAATTACAACTAACTGCTAAACAATCATCGACAGGAAGACACTGGAACTCACCAAAAAAGATACCCCACACCAAAAGACAAAGGAGAAGCCACAATGAGACGGTAGAAGGTGTGCAATCACAATAAAATCAAATCCCATAACTGCTGGGTGGGTGACTCACAAGCTGGAGAACACTTCTACCACAGGAGTCCACCCACTGGAGTGAGGGTTCTGAGCCCCACGTCAGGCTTCCCAAGCTGGGGGTCCGGCAATGGGAGGAGGAATTCCTAGAGAATCAGACTTTGAAGGCTAGCAGGATTTGATTGCAGGACTTTGACAGGACTGGGGGAAACAGAGGCTCCACCCTTGGAGGGCACACACAAAGTAGTGTGCGCATCGGGACCCAGGGGAAGGAGCAGTAACCCCATAGGGGACTGAACCAGACCTACCTGCTAGTGTTGGAGGGTCTCTTGCAGAGTTGAGGTTGGCTGTGTCTCACCGCGAGGACAAGGAAGCTGGCAGCAGAAGCTCTGGAAAGCACTCCTTGAGGTGAGCCCTCCCAGAGTCTATGATTAGCCTCACGAGAAACAGCTGGGGTAGGCTCCAGGGTTGGGTCGCCTCAGGCCAAACAACCAACAGGGAGGGAACCCAGCCCCACCCATCAGCAGGCAAGTGGATTAAAGTTTTACTGAGCTCTGCCCACCAGAGCAACAACCAGCTCTGCCCACCACCAGTACCCCCCAACAGGAAGCTTGCACAAGCCTCTTAGATAGCCTCATCCACCAGAGGGCAGACAGCAGAAGCAAGAAGAACTACAGTTCTGCAGCCTGTGGAAGTAAAAACCACATTCACAGGAAGATAGACAAGATGAAAAGGCAGAGCGCTGTGTACTAGATGAAGGAACAAGATAAAACCCCAGAAAAACAACTAAGTGAAGTGGAGATAGGAAACCTTCCAGAAAAAGAATTCAGAATAATGATAGTAAAGATGATCCAGGACCTCAGAAAAAGAACGGAGGCAAAGATCGAGAAGATGCAAGAAATGTTTAACAAAGACCCAGAAGAATTATAGAACAAACAAACAGAGATGAACAATATAATAACTGAAATGAAAAATACACTAGAAGGCATCAGTAGCATAATAACTGAGGCAGAAGAACAGATAAGTGACCTGGAAGACAGAAAGGTGGAATTCACTGCCACGGAACAGAATAAAGAAAAAGGAATGAAAAGAAATGAAGACAGCCTAAGAGACTTCTGGGACAACATTAAATGCAACAACATTCCCATTATAGGGGTCCCAGAAGGAGAAGAGAGAGAGAAAGGATCCGAGAAAACATGTGAAGAGATTATGGTCGAAAACCACATATTTAGAGTGACGAAAGGGAAGAATCTACAACCAAGATTACTCTACCTGGCAAGGATCTCATTCAGAATTGATGGAGAAATCAAAAGCTTTACAGACAAGCAAAAGCTAAGAGAATTCAGCACCACCAAACCAGCTCTACAACAAATGCTAAAGGAACTTCTCTAAGTAGGAAACACAAGAGAAGCAAAGGACCTACAAAAACAAACCCAAAACAATTAAGAAAATGGTAATACATTTTTTTTATATATTTATTTGGTTGCACCAGGTCTTAGTTGTGGCAAGTGGGCTCCTTCAGTTGCGGCTCAAGAGCTCCTTAGTTGCGGCTCACCAGCTCCTTAGTTGCGGCATGCGAATGCTTAGTTGCAGCATGCATGTGGGATCTAGTTCCCTGACCAGGGATTGAACCGGGGCCCCGTGCATTAGGAGCGCAGAGTCCTAATCACTGCGCCACCAGGGAAGTCCCAGTAATATTGATAATTACATTAAACGTGAATGGATTAAATGCTCCAACCAAAAGACACAGGTTCACTGAATGGATACAAAAACAAGACCCATATATATGCTGTCTGCAAGAGACCCACTTCAGACCTAGGGACACATACAGACTGAAAGTGAGGGGATGGAAAAAGATATTCCATGCAAATAGAAATCAAAAGAAAGCTGGAATACCAATTCTCATATCAGACAAAATAGACTTTAAAATAAAGACTATTACAAGAGACAAAGAAGGACACTACATAATGATCAAGGGATCGATCCAAGAAGAAGATACAACAATTGTAAATATTTATGCACCCAACACAGGAGCACCTCAATACATAAGGCAAATGTTAACAGCTATTAAAAGAGGAAATTGACAGTAACACAATAATAGTGAGGAACTTTAAGACCTCACTTACACCAATGGACAGATCATCCAAACAGAAAATTAATAAGGAAACACAAGCTTTAAATGACACAATAGACTGGATAGATTTAATTGATATTTATAGGACATTCCATCCAAAAACAGCAGATTACACTTTCTTCTCAAGTGCACACAGAACATTCTCCAGGATAGATCACATCTTGGGTCACAAATCAAGCCTCAGTAAATGTAAGAAAATTGAAATCATATCAAATGTCTTTTCTGACCACAATGCTATGAGATTAGAAATGAATTACAGGGAAAAAAAACGTAAAAAATGCAAACACATGGAGGCTAAACAATACGTTACTAAATAACCAAGAGATCACTGAAGAAATCAAAGAGGAACTCAAAAAATACCTAGACACAAATGACAATGAAAACGCGACGATCCAAAACCTATGGGATGCAGCAAAAACAGTTCCAAGAGGGAAGTTTATAGTGATACACTCCTACCTCAAGAAACAACAAACATCTCAAATAAACAATCTAACATTACACCTAAAGGAACTAGAGAAAGAAGAACAAACAAAACCCAAAGTTAGTAGCAGGAAAGAAATCATAAAGATCAGAGCAGAAATAAATGAAATAGAAACAAAGAAAACAATAGCAAAGATCAATAAAACTAAAAGTTGGTTCTTTGAGAAGATATACAAAATTGATAAACCATTAGTCATATTCATCAAGAAAATGAGGGAGGGGACTCAAATCAATAAAATTAGAAATGAAAAAGAAGAAGTTACAACAGACTCTGCAGAAATACAAAGCATCCTAAGAGACTACTACAAGCAACTCTATGCCAATAAAATGGACAACCTGGAAGAAATGGACAAATTCTTAGAAAGGTATGACCTTCCAAGACTGAGCCAGGAAGAAATAAAAATATGAACAGACCAATCACAAGTAATGAAATTGAAACTGACTAAAAATCTTCCAACAAACAAAAGTCCAGGACCAGATGGCTTCACAGGTGAATTCTATCAAACATTTAGAGAAGAGCTAACACCTATCCTTCTCAAACTCTTCCAAAAAATTGCAGAGGAAGAAACACTCCCAAACTCATTCTATGAGGCCACCACCACGCTGACACCAAAACCAGACAAAGATACTACAAAAAAAGAAAATTACCGACCAATATCACTGATGAAAAAATGAAAAACAAAATACTAGCGAACAGAATCCAACAACACATTAAAAGGACCATATACCATGATCAAGTGGGATTTATCCCAGGGATGCGAGGATTCTTCAATATATGCAAATCAATCAATGTGATACACCATATTAACAAATTGAAGAAGAAAAACTGTATGATCATCTCAATAGATGCGGAGAAAGCTTTCGACAAAATTCAACACCCATTTATGATAAAAAATCTCCAGAAAGTGGGCATAGAGGGAACCTACCTCAACATAATAAAGGCCATATACGACAAACCCACAGCCAACATCATTCTCAATGGTGAAAAAGTGAAAGCATTTCCTCTGAGATCAGGAACAAGACAAGGATGTCCACTCTGAGCACTATTATTCAGCATAGCTTTGGAAGTCCTAACCATGGCAATCAGAGAAGAAAAAGAAATAAAAGGAATCCAAGTTGGAAAAGAGGAAGTAAAAGTGTCACTGTTTGCAGATGACATGATACTATACATAGAGAATCGTAAAGATGCCACCAGAAAACTACTAGAGCTAATCAATGAATTTGGTAAAGTTGCAGGATACAAAATTAATGCACAGAAACCTCTTGCATTCCTATACACTAATGATGAAAAATCTAAAAGAGAAATTAAGGAAACACTCCCATTTACCATTGCAACAAAAAGAATAAAATACCCAGGAATAAACCTACCTAGGGAGACAAAAGACCTGCATGCAGAAAACTATAAGACACTGATGAAAGAAATTAAAGATGATACCAACAGACGGAGTGATATAACATGTTCCTGGATTGGAAGAATCAATATTGTGAAAATGACTATACTACCCAAAGCAATCTACAGATTCAATGCAATCCCTATCAAATTACTAATGGCATTTTTTATGGAACTAGAACAAAAAATCTTTAAATTTGTATGGAGACACAAAAGACCCCGAATAACCAAAGCAGTCTTGAGGAAAAAAACGGAGCTAGAGGGATCGGACTCCCTGACTTCAGACTATACTACAAAGCTACAGTAATCAAGACAATATGGTACTGGCACAAAAAAAGAAATATAGATCAATGGAACAGGATAGAATGCCCAGAGATAAACCCACACACCAATGGTCAACTAATCCATGACAAAGGAGGCAAGGATACACAATGGAGAAAAGAGTCTCTTCAATAAGTGGTGCTGGGAAAACTGGACAGCTACATGTAAAAGAATGAAGTGAGAACACTCCCTAACACCATACACAAAAATAAACTCAAAATGGATTCGAGACCTAAATGTAAGACTGGACACTACAAAACTCTTAGAGGAAAACATAGGAAGAACACTCTCTGGCATAAATCACAGCAAGATCTTTTTTGATCCACCTCCTAGAGTAATGGAAATAAAAACAAAAATAAACAAATGGGACCTAATGAAACTGAAAAGTTTTTGCAAAGCAAAAGAAACTACAAACAAGATGAAAAGATAACCCTCAGAATGGGAGAAAATATTTGCAAACGAATCGACGGACAAAAGATTAATCTCCAAAATATATAAACAGCTCATGCAGCTCAATATTAAAAAAACAAACAGGGCTTTCCTGGTGGCACAGTGGTTGAGAGTCCGCCTGCCGATGCAGGGGACGTGGGTTCGTGCCCCGGTCCAGGAAGATCCCACATGCCACAGAGCAGCTAGGCCTGTGAGCCATGGCCACTGGGCCTGCGCGTCTGGAGCCTGTGCTCCGCAACAGGAGAGGCCACAACAGTGAGAGGCCCACGTACTGCAAAAAAAAAAAAAACAGACACATGCGCCCCAAAGTTCATTGCAGCACTATTTACAATAGTCAGGACGTGGAAGCAACCTAAATGCCCATCGACAGACGAATGGATAGAGAAGATGTGGTACATACATACAATGGAATATTAGCCATAAAAAGGAACAAAATTGGGTCATTTGTAGAGACGTGGATGGATCTAGAGACTGGCATACAGAGTGAAGTTAAGTCAGAAAGAGAAAAACAAATATCATATATTAACACATATATGTGGAATGTAGAAAAATGGTAAAGAGGAACCGGTTTGCAGGGCAGAAATTGAGACACAGATGTAGAGAACAAACGTATGGACACCAAGGTGGGGAAAGTGGCAGGGGGGTGGTGGTGGTGGGATGAATTGGGAGATTGGGATTGACATGTATACACTAATATGTATAGAATGGATAACTAATAAGAACGTGCTGTATAAAAAAATAAATAAAATAAAATTCAAAAATTCCAAAAAATAAAAGGTGAGATACAAGTTTACATACAGTTTATTAAATTATATGCTTCACTAGAGAAAAAAACTGCACGTAGGAGATTGGTTGTAGAAAACAGAAGGCGTAGAAGACTGATGGGGGGATTCCTGTAACAAATCTACCATTTTTCCAGCAGTGAGAAGAATAGTACCTTGAGTAGCATTTTCAAAGTTTCTATTTAAGAAAAATCTGAAGACAAAAAGGACAAAAATTATTCCTAAATCCCTGTATGTTATTATACTTCCTAAGGAGTTTTAGGAAGACAGATGAGTGTAAATCGCCATATAGGTGATCTCAGCAATAATTCAAAGAACTGAGTGCAAACTCAGTACACAATGGGTGGAAGAAATGCCTTTGACCTCTACCACTCCCCAAAAAACATAAATATTTATATCTTAATTTCACTCCTGCAAAAAATAATGGAAACAAAATGATTAAATCCTAAGTGGTAATTTGCTTTTTATTGCCCCAAATAAATAAATGCATAAATAGGATATCTAAAGGAAAAATAGAGGGAAAGATAAATATATGTATATTTATTTTTATATAAATAATTATTACATATCATAACATTATATAGAAAACTATATATATAACTATATATATATGAACAATATTTTTTAACATTTTAAAACAGCAGAATGTTTTTGTTTGAATACAATCTTTAAAAAGCCAAATATAAGTAAATAACATGGTACTGGGTTATAACCCACAGTTTAAGATAAATATCCACGAGTCCATACTGATATATATAAATAATTGAATAAATAAACAAGTGGGGATGAAAAGACAAATCTGCCATGCGGAAGAATTCCAAATCATTTATGCAGCTGCTTGTCCCTACCGAAAAAGTGGAGTATAACTCGCCATCTCAATAGCGTGGGCTGTGCGGAGTGACCTCGCTCCAAAGAGTACAGTATTGGGAGGGGGGGAAAGAGTAACTTCACAGTGGAGGAACCTTCCAAACACTCCCTCAGGCAGGTGATCAAAGTCAACATCACTAGTGGTAAGTCATGTTGTTGGTGTGTACTCTTGACATGTGATGAGACCACCTCTGTGGTCTTCCTCTCAAAACTCATAACCCCAGTCTATTCATGAGAAAAACATCACGAAAATTCTAATTGATGGACATTCTACATGATACCTATGGGGTACCTAACCAGTACCCCTTTAAACAGTCAAGGTCATCAAAAACATGGAAAATCTGAGCAAGTGTCATAGCCCAGAGGAGCCTAAGGAGACATGATAACTAAATGTAACATGGTATCCTGGATGGGATCCTGGAACAGAAAAAGGACATTAGAGAAAACTGAGGAAATCTGAATAAAGTATGGACTTTAATAATAATGCATTAGTATTGGTTCTTTATAACAAAGGTGCCATCCCAGTGTAAGTTGTTAGTAAGATAGGAAACCATAGATTACCCTGTGTACCATATTTGCAACTTTTCTATAAACCTTAAACAAAAAGTTTATTTTTAAAAAGGTAAATATACAAAATCATGTTTTTTTAATGAGATACTTTTATTAAAAGTAGAGTTCAGAGAAGCTCCAAAGCCCTGCTCTCTATATCTCTGACCCTAGGGACTTCCCTGGTGGTCCAGTGGTTAAGACTCCACACTCCCAATGCAGCCGGTCCGGGTTCAATCCCTAGTCAGGGAACTAGAGCCCACATGCATACCGCAACTAAAAGATCCCTCACGCTGCAACTGGAGATCTCGAGTGCCACAACTGAGACCCGGCGCAGCCAAATAAATAAATATTTTTTCAAAAATCTTAAAAAAATATATATCTCTGACCCCACCCGCTGCTCCGATCCTAGCTTGCCCCTCTGAAACCCAGAGCAGTTTGAAATCACTATCATGAAAAACTGGGACAAGTTACCATTACAAAACACCAGCCCATTTCAGGCAGCCTAGCGGCACTGAGCTGCATGACTTCGGCTGACTGTATTAGACCACAAGCTCTATGTGGGAACCAACATCTTAGCCACACAAGCGCATGCTGAGCGCTCTGTTGACAAAACACTCTGCTGACAAATCCACCAGCACCAGCATGAGCAGCACCATTGCAAACACAAGGTGACGGCTTTCACCACCAGCCCTACTGGCCTTTCTTGGCCACAGATCTGCAAAAATTACTTCCCCATTCGTCAAGTCTGTTCCCTGTGAGATCAGACAGGACAAACCTCTCCAACATGCCCTTCTGGCCTCCTGGAGTCTTACAGAGTGATGCACACTCCCCCTCACCCCCATAACCCCACCCAAACACCACCTCCGGCAGAACTCAAAAAAGGAGGGAAACAGGAGATTCCGAAAATCAATCAGGTTTATGTTATACTACTTTCATGTTTAACTGATCCATTTTATCACAGATTAATCACCCACAGGACAAATGGGTACAGCTGAATCAAGCCCTTACACTCTCTCTGCAAATGAAAGTTAACATTCACACAGAGAGCTACAGATTTTGTTTCCCATCAGTTGAGAGTGGCCATTGTTCCAAATGGCAGTTATATCTCAGCAGTGAAGCTCTGTCATGAAAGTAACATCTGTGGAGTCAGGAAAGAACTATTGAGAAAACAGATGAATCACTTGGGAACCCAGGGTTCACACTAACATCACATACTTATGTAGCAGTTTGGAGAGGCATTCATTTTACAAGTAATTAGTGAGCACCCGCTACATGCCAGGCAAATCCCAGCTCTCATGGAGCTTATGTTCTTATGTAGGAAACTCAATATTTAAGAAAACAAGACATGAAGGAAAAATTCATAGTGATAAGCGCTGGGGTGAAAATCCCCCACGGTAAAATGCTAGGATGATGAGGCTGTGGGCGAGGTAATACGGACAGATCGGGGAGGCAGATTTTATGGTCGGGAAAGACTTGCCAGACAGGTAATATTTGAACTTTTTGTCACTGACCCAAATGTCAAAGAGATGCAAGCCATGCAAAGACTTGGGAGAAGGGTATTCCTAGCAGAGGGAACGGCACAATGCAAAGGCCCTAAAATGGAACCAGGTTGGTGTGTTCCAGAAACAAAAACCTCCTGACAATCCCCAGAGATGGGCAACTGTAGTTCAGAAAGGTGAAATCTGAGGCCAACGTGGAAATAAACCCAGCACAGCCAACTGCCCTGCTAGTCTCCAAGCACCATGCAGAGCTGCGTCCTTAGCTGGGAAGCTAGGCCCCAAAAGAACTGAGTGCGGGGAATCAGGCCCTCATCTGAGAAACACGTGCATGGGGCAAAGAGGCAGCCTCTGAAAGCTGTTTCACAGGAAGAGAATTTGAGGCCAAACATAAAAATCAAGACTCCTGTGCAATGTGGCCAGGGCCCAGCAGCCCAAATGACTTGATACTATACAGAGCACATGAGGCCCCAGGGCTGGGCAGCAAGGGCCCACAAGGGCCAAGCAGGTACACGGGAGGATCGTCAAAATCCAAAGGGAACTTACTATATACTGCACTGAGTATACAGTAAGGACACTATAGAAAGGACTGCACTGCACCCCACCCCAAGAATCCCAATTTAGTAGGTATGTGACAGACCTGGGAATCTGAATTTAAATAAGTTCCCAGGTGATTCTGTTTAGCCAGATCTTAGAATGACTGTGATTGGGAGTGAGGAGAGGGCAAGCTTGTCCTGGAGGGGAAAGTTGAGTCTGAAGAATCCTATCTCTACAAACGAACAGAATCAAGGACTGAAGTGAATGCAGTAAAAGCATTTGGTATAACTCAGTGTCCATTCATAATTTTAAAAATTATTTAAAAAGAAAAAGGGAAGTAAAATTTTATAGCCTAATAAAGATTATCTAAAAAATGTATAGCTTATATCATTTATGGAGAATTTGAGAGTATTCTCCTAGGAATAGGAATGAAACAAGATTGTCAGCTACTACCACTTATATTCAATGCCATTATAGATGTCATATTTAATGCAATTAAACAAGAAAAAGAAAAAAACCGTATACAAGTTGGGAAGAAAAAAAATAAAGTGAATGCAGTTGAAATAAAAAATATATATATATGAAACCAAAACTGTACCAGCTAATAGGAAAATACAGTTAAGAACATTGTATAACTAGGTGTATTCCTTTCCCTCCAACGACATCTCCAAATTCAGGAGATATTACCTTTGTTTTCAATATAATGTACTCAGTGTACGTTTAAAATCTAAACTTAGGCTACATGATGTTTCATAATGTCATGTTTAACATTGGCTCATGAAATTCCTGAAAATTTAAAACCAGCTCTCAGCATGAGCCAGTTCCAGTGTACCACTGGCAAAAGCTTTTAAAAAAAACAGTCCACTGCCTTTCCTTTCCTTTCCCTCTTCAGGTCTTAGTCTTCTCTTCCCTACAATCAATGTACAGCCTTCACATCTGCTCCTAGGAGCCCCACGGTTCCAGCTGCTGAGGGGCAGCTGGTGCCAGGAGGTGGGCAGGGAGGGGGATGGGAGGAAGCAGCTGGCTCACTGGCCCCATCTAGGACTCATCAAGAATGCCTGTGCTTGGGATGTTTTACATACTGGGATTTCACACAAGAGCTCATTCAGAAAAGCAGTTCTTGGGGGCAGGGCGGGGAACAGTAACGACAATGTTTTTCTTCAAGTGTGAAAAGTGCTGGTCTAGGTTACTGACACACAGTCTACACGTCCATCCATGATGGTGCAGATATGTGTTATCCACACCCTAATAAAGCTGGTGGTGCCAACGATGCCCTCCTCCAATCTAATGTAAAGCTAAAGAACGTGATGGGAGGGATATTTTTCCAACACAGCACGAGTTAGTTCACTCTCACCTTGAGAGTGCACTCTATTCTTAATTCTAAATACATTTAAAAAATACACCTCTAGGGCTTCCCTGCTGGCGCAGTGGTTGAGAGTCCGCCTGCCGATGCAGGGGACACGGGTTCGTGCCCCGGTGTGGGAAGATCCCACATGCCGCGGAGCGGCTGGGCCCGTGAGCCATGACCGCTGAGCCTGCGCGTCCGGAGCCTGTGCTCCGCAACAGGAGAGGCCACAACGGTGAGAGGCCCGCGTACTGCAAAAAAAAATACACCTCTATACAGACGCTCCTTGGTAAAGAGCAATGAATCCTGCTTCTCCTACTAAATGCCATCCTATGCTTATAAATTAAGAAAAATCAAATTTTCTACCTAATGTCAAAACACATACCCAAAAAGTATGATTGTCAACGGCATACAGTCCATTCTCCCTAGCTGTAACCAGCTCTGCTGCCAGAAGTCTTCCTACTGCTTCTCATCACTGGGGTCTCATGGAATGTCATTCTCACTTAAGAATTCCTCCTGGGCAAAATTAATTTCTCCCTCGTCCACATTCCCATAAGGCCCCACCTCCGTGTCTCCTCCAGCAGTGATTCCAGTTTGCTTGGTTACTTATGGATGTCACTCCTGCTGGATTTGGGGTGGAGCAGGGAGGGCGATGTGAAAGAGGGGACTCTAACATTTATTGTGTCATTTCTATGTTCCAGGCTCTACGCTAAATGCTTTACAGTCATCGTTTCCTGTAGTCCTCACAATAATCCTATGAGATAGGTACTATTTTTATCCCAATTCTACGGATAGGTATAGGGAATTTTTTTTTTTTTTTTGCGGTACGCGGGCCTCTCACTGTTGTGGCCTCTCCCGTTGCGGAGCACAGGCTCCGGACGCGCAGGCTCAGCGGCCATGGCTCACGGGCCCAGCCGCTCCGCGGCAGGCGGGATCTTTCCGGACCGGGGCACGAACCCGTGTCCCCTGCATCGGCAGGCGGACTCTCAACCACTGCGCCACCAGAGAAGCCCGGTATAGGGGATTTTTAAGTTACGTGGCTCAGGCTACATGGTGCTAAGAGTCCTCAGGACCTGAATCCTAGCTCTCTGGCTCCTAGGACAAGGCCTGTGGTCATTATTCCTCCTAGTGAGGAACCTGTGCGGCTCAACTGTGTCTTACTGTTATTTACCTTACTTGCTTTACAAGACCCGCTTTGCTTTGTCACTGTCTCATCACCCTGCATTTCCAGCCAAGACACTGGCAGCTTGGGGTTGGGACTGCGGTGAGGTGAGGGTTAGGGTTAAAAATCTTTGCTCCGTGTTCCTAGCTTTGAAATATTTAGCATCTACAATATCCTATCAGGTGATTTTTTTTTTTTTCCTTAGGATAATAGGATTCTGGAACCTGCATCTCAGTCCACTGCTACCTCCCCAATATCCTTACTTCAAAGGACTCTTTCATCAGAATTTAGGTAGAAAACACTGCAGGAAAAGGACAATAAAATGAGTACAGCTGCTAACTCAAAATGCCACAGACTCTCCACTCCACATTTATAAATTTATTTCGAAAAATAGTTAAATGGCACAGCAGAACAAATAAATAAGTAAAACTTTCACTATAAAAACCTTCTTTTTGGGAAATATTTACATATTTTGAATAATGAATCACACCATCTTGCTTTATCCTTTAAATGCACCCTTTGATTCTACTCATGCTTATTGAACACTACAATGGACAGTGGCAAAAACACAGTCTGTGACCTCTCACAAGGAAGATGGGTGATAAAATAATTGCAAACCCAGTGATTCTAATATCATGCTATATGTAAAATTCATTCATATAAAACTAGTGTAAACAAACTAGGTTGGTATGAAGATCCTAAGCAGGGACTAAAAGTTCCCTGGTATCTCTCTGTCCACATGCTTTGTTGATTAGCAATAGTTTTAAGCAACAGTAAGATCCCTTCAAGATAAAGACCTGAATGTAAGACCTGAAACTATAAAACTCCTAGAAAAAAAACATAGGAAATATGCTTTTTTTTTTTTTTTTTTTGCAGTACGCGGGCCTCTCACTGTTGTGGCCTCTCCCCTTGCGGAGCACAGGCTCCGGACGCGCAGGCTCAGTGGCCATGGCTCACGGGACCAGCCGCTCTGCGGCATGTGGAATCTTCCTGGACCGGGGCACGAACCCGTGTCCCCTGCATCGGGAGGTGGACTCTCAACCACTGCGCCACCAGGGAAGCCCAGACAGTATGCTCTTTGACAATGGTCTTAGCAATATCTTTCGGGATATGTCTCCTCAGGCAAGGGAAACAAAAGCAAAACTAAACAAGTGAGACTACATCAAACCAAAAAGCTTCTGAACAGCAAAGGAAGCCATCAACAAAACGAAAAGACAACCTACTAAATGGGAGAAGATATTTGCAAATCATATATTCAATAAGGGGTTAATCATTCAAAATATATAAAGAACACATATAATTCAACAACAAAAAAACAAATGACCCAGTTTAAAAATGAGCAGAGGAGATGAATAAACATTTTTCCAAGAAGACATACAGATGGCCAACAGGCACATGAAAAGATGTTCAACATCACTAATTATTAGGGAATTCAAATCAAAACCACAATGAGATATCACCTCATGCCTGTTAGAATGGCTATTATCAAAAAGGCAAGCAATAACAAGTGTTGGTGAAGATGTGGAGAAAAGGGAACCCTCAGTGTACTTTTGGTGGGACTGTAAATTGGTGCAGCCACTTTGGAAAACAGTGTGGAGGTTCCTCAAAAAATTAAGACTAGAACTAACTACCATATGATCCAGCTATCCCATTTATGGGTATTTATCCAAAGAATACAAAACACTAATTTAAAAAGGTATATGCACCCTATGTTCATTGCAGCATTATTTATAATAGCCAAGATATGAAAACAACCAAAGTGCCCATCAATGAATGAATGGATAAAAAAGATGTGGTATATACAATGGAATATAACTCAGCCATAAAAAAGATGAAATCTCGCCATTTGCACAATATGAATGGACCTTGAGGGTATTATTCTAAGTGAAATAAGTCAGAGAAAAACAAATACTATATGATTTCACTCATTTGTGGAACATTAAAAAAAAACAAAAGAGCAAAAAAAAGAACAAACCTACCAAAGCAAACCAAACACGCAGATACAGAGAAGACAGCAGTGGTTGCCAGAGGGGAAGGGCCAGGCTGTGGTGGGGGAGGGTAAAATGGGTAAAGGGGGTCAACTCTATGGAGACAGATGGAAACAAAATTTTGGTGGCTGTAGTGTATACAGAAGTAGAAATATACTGTTGTACACATGAAACTTACATAACGTTATAAATCTATGTAACCTCAATAAAAAATAATAAATAATCACTTCAAGATAAACCAAAGAAAAGATAATTCTCAACTACATTTGACATTTCAAAGGGCACTGTTAAGAGGAACCACACGGAAGCCTGGGCTTGCGTAAAGAGCTGACGAAGGTTTCAGCACCCTGTCTTCCCCTGTGCTGGCTCCTCTCTCCCTCTCCACCACCTTCCCTTTTCCATGTTTATTCCTTATTCCCCTTCATCCAAATGTACTTACTCTCTGCAAAAGACGACTTTGAAAAAAATCACTGTTGAATATTGAACTTTGATTTTCCTGTCCTTAATATAAAGTTTGGCAGTTTATGCCCTTAGAAGTTTCTCCCTCTCTCAACAAAAGAGCCACAACCAAAGTTATTTTTATTTCCATGTTGCTCTTGGCTCATTTTCTTTTGTGCGTCAGAGACTTTCAAAAGGTTCCCGACTCTAGATCCAAAAAGCTCAAAAAATGATTGAGTACAGGATAAAATATTCCTCTCATCCAGAGGGGAGCCTGAGGTCATAGGTAGGCATTACCAGCAGCTGGGGAAAGAATCCGGGGTTCTGAAGCCCTGAGCAGCAAGACTTTCCAGGACCCACAGTCGCCCACAAGCTTCTGCTCCATCTGCCCGGAACATAACCCAGGACTTTATTTAGCAGATTGGCTCTGGAATGGTCATAATGATTATTAAAATGTTGAAGAGTTTCCCCACGACTGGCAAATACTGCCCCCCACCAAAATACACACCTTGGCCTCCCCAGGTCCTCTCAGGATCCCTGTCCCAAACTCCTTACAATCAAGAGGCAAGGAGACCAGTAGAAAGTCTCCAGGACTCTTCCCCAGTGCTCACAGAGCTGGACATAACCACACTCCACTTTAATTTCCTCTACTGAAAAATAAGGGCATTGAACTGATTCTCTGAGTTGTACTTTGATTGCAATTATGTCAAATTATTTATCCCTGAGGACAAGGACAAGATAGGAATATAACAGTATGAAAAAAGTTCATCTGTTAGGAGGGTGGAATCTGGGGTTATATTTTTCTGATGAGACAGCAGTGCCAAAACCCTGGGTTCAGGATGCCTGGGATGGAACCCCAGGTCTGCCATGGGCTAGTTGTATAATCTCGCTGTGCCTCAAATTATCTCATCTATAAAATGGGGATGGTAGGACTATTACCTACTTCACAGGGTTGTTTTGAGAATAAAATGTACTCATGTTTGTAAAACGCTTAGAATAGTACCTAGCGCACAGTAAGTACCTTTAAGTGTTGATTAAATAAGCAAATCATGTTATTCTGTCCCAGAATGTTTGTTCAATAAATTCAAAAATTAAGCAACTTTCACAACACAAAGGAAAAAAATAACTGTGACAGTATGAAACACTTACATATCCATATACTGTTGTTTAATAACCCAGCACTAAAACATCTGAGATCCAGATTTTACACCGCACTGTGTACTTAGGGAAACTAACACATTGGAAGGCATTTCCACTGCAGCATGAGATTTGATTTGTACCACTCCTTTTCTAATCAGAAGTGTCACAGGCTTATGGGAAATTTAGTTTACAAGTTTCTCATTTTAACCCTGCAAAAACATTCACCCATACCCTGGTGGGAGAATACATTTTATTTTGTGGTGCTAAGACTTAAGGGATTATAAACATAAAACCAGGCCTCGCACAGCTACAGCTTCTCTCGCGGACACAATGACTCAAACTAAGAGTTTAAAGGGCCATATCTTATGTGCTGGGTCCTCTGGCATCAATCTTTAAAAACACCTAGAGTGGAAAAGAAACTGCTACACCTAGCAGCTAGCTTGATCAAAACTCCTTTTAGAGGACTTCCCTGGTGGCGCAGTGGTTAAGAATCTGCCTGCCAATGCAGGGGACACAGGTTTGATCCCTGGTCTGGGAAGATCCCACATGCTGCAGAGCAATTAAGCCCATGCCCCACATCTACTGAGCCTGCGCTCTAGAGCCCATGAGTCACAACTACTGAGCCTGCATGCCACAATTACTGAGCCCGCATGCCACAACTACTGAATCAAGCATGCTTAGAGCCCGAGCTCCAAAACAAGAGAAGCCACAGCAATGAGAAGCCCTAGCACCTCAACGAAGAGTAGCCCCCACTCGCCACAACTAGAGAAAGCCCAAGTGCAGCAACGAAGACCCAATGCAGCCAAGATTAAATAAATAAATAAATTTATATAAAAAAAAGAACATTAAAAAAAAAGCAAGCTCCTTTTAGTTACTAAAAGGCTGCCACAACCTGAGCTCAAGCATAATTTAGAAACATGCTACTGCACTGCTAAGGAGACAAAAGTATTTCATTTTTCTGTTAGAGATTAAGGAGAGGAAACTATCAACAATAACTCCAGGGAATTCCCTGGTGGTCCAGTGGTTAAGACTTAGAGCTCTCACTGCCCAGGGTGCGGGTTCAACCCCTGGTCTGGAAACTAAGATCCCACAAGCTGCCCAGTGTGGCCCAAAAAAACCAAAATCAAAACAAAACCCAAAAAACTCCCTTACCTGTTTCTCCCACTTAATAGCTAAATCTCACAGTACCTTTACACACAAATTTAAATAGCTCACGAGTTTATCCTCATAGAGTAATGTATTAGACCTTTCCTGATGGAGGTAAGATTTACTAAACACAGTCTGGCTACAGCTTTTCAATTTTCTTCTTTAAAAGTGAATTTCTCTAAAGTTATGAGAAGGAACTCAAACTTTGCTTAGTGAGAAAACCAAAGCTTGAATTACAATCATTATCATTAAAATGTTATTAAAACCCTAAAACAAATGAAAAGAGTTTTGTGGAGGGATAGTGGCAATGGTAACACAATAATATGAAAGTACTTAATGACACTGAACATTATACCAAAAAATAGTTAAAATGAGGACTTCCCTGGTGGCGCAGTGGTTAGGAATCCGCCTGCCAATGCAGTGGACATGGGTTTGAGCCCTGGTCTGGGAAGATCCCACATGTCATGGAGCAGCTGGGCCCCTGCGTCACAACTGCTGAGACTGCGCTCTGGTGCCCGCGAGCCACAACTGCTGAGCCCGTGTGTCTAGAGCCCGTGCTCTGCAACAGAAGCAGCCACCGCAGCGAAGAGTGGACCCCACTCTCCACAACTGAGAGGGCCCATGAGCAGCAATGAAGACCCAAGGCAACCAAGAGTAAATAAATAAATTTATTTTTTAAAAAAAAAGTTAAAATGACAAATTTTATGTTATGTGTATCTTAGCACAATAAAAATAAAGTGAAATAAAATAACTAAAATACCCTGTAAGGGCTTCCCTGGTGGCGCAGTGGTTGAGAGTCCGCCTGGCGATGCAGGGGAAAACGGGTTCGTACCCCGGTCCGGGAAGATCCCACATGCCACGGAGCGGCTGGGCCCATGAGCCATGGCCACTGAGCCTGTGCATCTGGAGCCTGTGCTCCACAAAGGGAGAGGCCACAACAGTGAGAGGCCCGCGTACCGCAAAAAAGAAAAAAAACAAAGAAAAAACAAAAAAAAACAACAACCCTGTAAGACTTAAAGGTAAATGAAATTTATAACAAATGATTTTCAATTAAGAAACACATATTTAGTAATCAGACAACTTCTAAGGAGCAGGGTCCCCCACGACCTAGTTGTAAGTGCATCAACAAGCCTAAATGAGTGTTAGACAGCACTTCTCGCCATGGTTCACAAATATTCTGACATCAGGAACAAACATGGTGAAGACACACTTTCCTCAAAGCCATAACTACTCACACTTTTTATATGGATTGTGAATTACACTAGATCCTGAGAAGACAGGCTGGGAGCTCAGACAATTAGTGAAAAGATCCTCAAACAACATTTAAAGGCTGTGTACAAATTCAAGCTAAAAGCCTGTGTACAATTCACTTGTATGTATGTTATCACAAAACATTTAATACGATTAAAAATTTAATAAGAATTTAAGAAATTCTTATTCAAATAGGCAGTGTGTAATTGTGGAGCCTGTTAATAGTTCAAGCTGTAGATTCTTTCCATTCTTTACACTTTCACTGCACCACCATTAACTGGCCATTTAACACAGCACAGAGGACTCTGGACACCTGGTCTCCCCAAAGCCCTGAGAAAGCACTCAAAGGGCGATCTAAACTGTAACAGGCAGGCCTGGCAGATAAAGTTAAGGGAACTCCTCATTCTGGGGAAAAACCTAGCGATAATCAAATGCAGAAACCCTTATGGTCAGTAAGAATCTACTTGCGTTTAGTACTTCACAGAGGAAGTAAAGAAGGCAATAATCGGAGACTAGGAGAGGGAGCAAATATAGGCGTGGCGGTAGCTCTGGACTGATTCTACAAGGGTAGTTCTGAAGGGCTTAACAAAATCCTATTCAAGGCTTGGAGCACCACGCTCTTGGATCTGAGACCTAAGTCCCACATACCTGGAGCTGGAGCGAGAAAAACAAGTCCCTTCACACACGCCCAGCTCCTTGCTCCGCACCTTGCCCTGCCCGACCCCGGCGTCATCACTTCGTGGGCCCCGCATTGGGCAGCTGTGTGGCCACACGCCCGGGACCGTTCATCTGGCGGTCTGGGCTCCAAGCCTCGGAACGCAGCACTTCCTGGTTGGTCCGGGATGCTGGTCCCATCGCGCCCGCCATCCCGGTCATCCCATAGCGCACGCGAGCCCTCGGGCGCGCGAGATGACCTGGGGTCACCGGACACACTGTACTGGGGGCCCCTGCGGCGAGGGAGATGGGCACATCCTGCAGAGGACGCCCCCAACTTCGGCCCGGAGCCAGCGCGGCTCTGCGCGCCACACAGCCGCCCGCCCCGGCAAGAGTGAGCGCCGAAGTTGTCAGCGTCGACTCTGCAGGAACCTGGGACGAAGGCGTGCACAGGAGGACCCCGGAGGCTGCCAGGGAGGCCGCTCCCGCGAGGCCGCACGACGCTGGCGCCCGCCGCCGACGCCACTGCCAACGTTCCGTCCAAGTTGGGCGGGGAGCGGCCAGCTGCCCGAGGCTGGCGGGAGGAGGGACGGAGAGCGAGCGCAGCGGAAACCGGCTCCCGCGGGAGCTCTGCGCGCCCCAGCCGCGGTGCGGCTCCTACCTGTGGGGCGAGGGCGGCCGGCCGCAGGAACCTGCGCGGTGGCGGCGGATTCTCGGGGCTCGGGCGCAGCTGGCACCACTGGAGGCAGGGGAGGAGGGAAGGAAGGAGGGCCTGAGTGAGGACCGCGCCGTCTCCCGGAACTCGGCGCCGGGATTCGCGCTGGCCCGTCAGGGGTGGGGCGAGGCGGTGTCGGTCCGGATGCGTCGCGGCGCAAGCGGGCCGCCATCGCTGGGCAGGAGGTCTCCGGCCGCTGGGCCTCTCTCCTGGTCCATATTTCTGATTCTCTCTTCTCCCAGAGTTTCAGAACTCAACTGCGTTAACCTAGGGAACGTTCACTAGCA
Source organism: Phocoena phocoena (assembly GCF_963924675.1). NCBI lineage: Eukaryota > Metazoa > Chordata > Mammalia > Artiodactyla > Phocoenidae > Phocoena > Phocoena phocoena. The sequence goes on from NC_089222.1 coordinate 51,231,903, forward strand.
TTTTTATTATTATTTTCAGGTACTCTTGAGCCGCCAAGGGCCCAGACACTGTTATAGGAGCTTTGCCTAGATTATCTTATCCTCGTCTATCTTAGCTGGTAGCCAGAATTGGTCTATTTTACAAGTAGGGGAGAAGAGCCAAAAAGTGTAGTAACTTGCCTGAGGTGACGCAATTAAGAAGTAGGAGTTTCGTTGATGTCATCCATAAGGTTTCTTCCAACTCCCTGGCGGTAGGTGTTATCACTAATTTACAAGCAAAGGAAACTGGAAACTGAGACTCAGAAAAGTGACGTAACCAGCCTAAGGTCACCCAGTCAAGAACGTAGGAGACTAGAATTTGTGTCTTGATGTCTGAAACTCAAGCCGGGTATAATTCAGAAATCTTAGTATAAAATAATAAACCAGGAGTAAAACATGGAAAATTTCCCATTCCACCCACGGAACTGTCCAAATACAGCGATTTTGATGTCCACTTTGAACAAAGTCTTAAGAAAAAAAAGAACCAGTTGTCATGTGGCTTGACTAGCAGCCATTTTGGAATATAGCTTTGAATATATGCCACTCTAACCTCATTACATAGTGTTGCTTTCTGCCAAAGCCAAAGGAAGCTATTGCCTCCACATACCCCAAACTGTTAATAATGATGGCTTCTTTGAAGCACTTAGTGGATACTGCGCGGCCGAGACTGGCTGAGTTACATAATGTCTTACTGCACACGTGGAACTACATGAAGTGAAAAATATAATATTCCAGTCCAAAGTAGGGTAGGAGAAGTGAAATTATACTGTAGTCTGGAACTCTGTTTTCCTGTAACCTATAGTTGCTCAGCTCTCCCTGGACTACATTTTTCCCTCTTGAGCACATCTTTTCCTAATGATAGAAGAGTCACACTGCCTTCACTCTTTCCTTGTTGACAGAAATGATTGATGTCTTTTGAATCCTATGATACTGACAGAATTTTACAGTTAAACACATGGCCCTCTGAGCAAGCAGGGTATTGCCTAAGAGGACTTTGGCAAGTGTAAGACAAGCATGTTACCAAAAGGCTGAATACCCTTTCCTCCCTTATTTCTCAAGTTTTATTAGTCACAGATGATTTGATAAGTATTATACGCACAAGTAATGCACTCTTACAAGCTTGTCTTTAGAAATTATAACACTTTTGATTGGGAACCAGCAGGCTATAAAATTGCATCCCAAATTCGAAGTGTCATCATTAAAACATTTGGCAATAGGTTTTTCTATTAACTATAATAAGAAATAAAATTATTTAAGTGCCCTCACAGTAATTGAATTTCTGCTTCCCTGAGCTAGAGGAATAAAATAGAAAAAGGCCATATGTTGTTTAGAGATAAACTTAAGCTATGGACTGTCAGATATAAGTTTTATATATAGTATGATTCTTTATGTGATTATTTCTATTGTCCTGAGAGATTTGCTGACAGTTGGTTGTTGTTTTTCCAAATCTTGCATATCTTCAGAGATGTCAAGAAAGAAATGACTATGGAATCCTGTTATAAATCCATCTGGATACATATTTGACATTTTTATCACACAAGTGGTATTCTAAATCCTCTTCAATTTTTATCTTTTCTTCTCAGTATAAAAGTAATATATGCCCATTTTATAATGTTTACATTTATATTTTACAAAAATACAAGGTATTGGAGACTACAGAAAATAATTTTTTAAAATAAAATCACCTATATTCTCCCCTCCACACATACCCATTATTAACATTTTGTTATATTTCCTTTTTGTTTTCTATACATAAAGATTTGTTACAAAATTAAATTAACACCACCTGTACAAACAATGTTGAATCCTGTTTATCTCACTGAATATTTATAAATTGAGTATTTTTTTACCATCACTAAATTAAAAAAAAATTTAGTGGTTGAAGAATATTCTAATTATTTACTTAGAATGTTTTTAGACTTTTAGAATGTTTCCAGACTTTCTAGAAGTTTTAAGTCATTCAGGAGTGAACACTGTGAATACCCATCTTTGTTGAGAATAGGGACCTAAGAATGGAACTACTGGATCAATATTTATAAACATTTTTGAAACTCTGTGAGATGCTGCAAAAATACCTTCCAATATTAAGTATAATCTTGCTTATAATTTGGAAATGTGATGGACCAAAATCATATCTTGTTTTAATCAGCATTTCTTCAATAATCAATAACGATGAAAACTTTTTTCATGTTTATTATTTGTACAATTTACTGAGAATGATCTATTCGTGTCTATTGCCTGTTTTTTCCTATGTGATATTATTGCTGCTCTTGTTAATTTACACTAATGCTTTTAATAGAAACATTATTTATATATGTATTATCTATAGAATAAATAAAATTTACATACCAGTGTGCTCCCCCAGATTTTATCTTGTGGTATATTTTATATGTACGCTGCTGTCCAGATCATCTAGGTCATTTTTGGATACCCAGCATCCGTCATCTCTTCTAATAATTCCATTTTCTTATAGAGAATTATCTCTACCCAAATGTGTATAGTCTCAGCAAAAGGATAATTTGAGGCAGCAATCTCCAAGACAAAAGGCAGATCCTTCCTCTCTATTCCCACCACCAGTTCATTTATCCTGTAGGTCAGGTGGACTGAATCCCAAGGAATGAGAGAGTGGGTAGTGTCTGGGGTCGGGCTCACTGAACAGAGGCAGTAGCAGCTTCAGCAGCAGCTTTACCCTGACCAGGGTGGCCCAGTCAGAGACAATTCCCCACTTTCTGATTTGTTTGTTTTTAACCTTATGGCACTTCCTTTGTAACTATTGGTTCCAGTCTTGTCTCCCAGCCTTGCCTTGAGTCTTTGAGCCCCTGGGGCCCTTTTCCTTCAGATAGCAAGAGTCTGCATCCATTGCTTGTCTCTTGATAACCCTCACTAACATAACTTGTGTGACTTCTATATCATTCCATCCACCTAACAGTCCCCTGATTAGCACTTCATTTATTCATTATGAATCCTAATTAACTAATCACAGTACACATGCTACTCTGGAAACTCAAGAGTATGAAGCAGGATATTTTATCCTCGGTCACCTGCTGACATAAATCATTTTAGCCATCATAACAGTGATGGAATGAAAGACGAGAATAATGTGATTATCAAGGCTTAAAAAAAAAAAAATGACAGTGGTTAGGACCAGAACTCTCAAGAGAGAACGAGGAACAGAGTGGATATTGCTAAGGTGTACGGAAGCATTGTAACTCTCGATCTTCATTTTAGCTTCCTGCAGACCATTCATCCATTTCATGATTTCTCCCAACAACACTCAGTTTGTGGGCTGTCTACCATGTGACTCTTTAAAAAGGGGCCGCACTGATGCCTACAACCGGAGCTGAAACATCAGAGGTAATCTTCTCAGTTACCCTTAGCCAGTCCCTTTGAAGTGTTTTCATATCCAAAGACCCAAAAGGATCCAACTGCCCTAACTGTCAGTAGGTAAGTCTAAAACCTTGTTTAAAATATCTTTATATCTTCAATGTTTATATATCTTTTAAAATTGTATTCATTATCATGGATTTGTACATTTATAAAAGCATGATTATTAAGTGAGAAAACATGCAAAATCATTTAAAAGAGTGAATATTTGTTTAGCGTGATACAATTGTATGTCCGTTGGTTGCTACAATTGTATTCAAGTAACTATAAAAGCAACTGTAATCGGTTCCCCCCAAATCCATAAATTGCACAGTAAAAAAATGATGTCAAGGAAGTATTGCTTTGTGACTCCATAATAAAGAAAAACATGTTTTTCAAAGCTAACATGTTTTATACAAACATATCTATGTATTTTTAACTTTTAAACTTAACATCAAGTATAAAGTTTCATTCATTCATACATTATAAAAACCCACTATGTTGCAGGTACTGTTTTAGTAGCTGCAGCATAGTGGGTTTTTATAATGTTAAGTTTAAAAGAAGGTACTACATGAATAAGACAAATGAAGCGTCTGCTTTTCTGTAGGAGGACAGACTGAAATATGTAGGAGATGAAAGGTACTATGAAGAAATATAAACCAGGGTAAAGGAAAAGACAAGGGCTTCCAGAATGAGGTTGAGGGAAGCTGACAGAGAAAAGCATTATCAGGCTTCTCTGATAAGGTGACACCAGAGCAGAAGAAAAGAAGCAAGTCTTGCAGATGTCTGGAGGAAGAGCATCAACCTCATGGTTGTACAAAGGCCATGAAGTAGAAATATATTTGATATTTTCCAGGGAAGAGTAAGGAGGGAGAGGTGAATTGAGTGGCGTGAGCAGGGAGAAAAATGATAGAAAATGGAGTCAGAGGGGTGGCAGGGTGCAGGTTCCTAAGAGGAAGGGGTTTGAATTGAATGTTTTGTTTTACTTTATTGAAGTATAGTTGATTTACAATGTCATGTTAGTTTCAGGTGTACAGCATAGTGATTCATATATATATATATTCTATGTATATTCAGATATATATATATATTCTACGTATATTCAGATATATATATATATATATATATATATATATTCTTTTTCAGATTCTTTTCTCATATAGGCCATTACAGAGTACTAAGTAGAGTTCCCTGTGCTATACAGTAGGTCCTTGTTGCTTATCTATTTTATATATAGTAGTGTGTATATGTGGAATTTAATGTTGATTAATACGAAAATCTTGAGGCGGAAGAGGGACACAGTGTGACTTTTGTTTTAGAAGGAGCACACCTACTGCCATCTGGAGACTAGACTGCATGGGGGTGAGGATAGAAGCATGAAGACCAAGGAGCAGTCCAAGGAAGGATGGACTGGAGTGAGAGTCATGGAGGTGTTGGAAGGGATCAGATTCTGCATCTTGGTGTAGATAGGAAAGAAACCAATATTCAGGAAAACCAAGGAAGGAAAATCAAATATTAAGGAGGAGCCTTACTCGACAAGGGCATTAGTTATTCCCTGACCATACAAAATTCCTGGGGAGATGAATTAGTGAAGGCATCAGTGGCATCCAATTAGTAGCATTATTGCTACATTTTTTTCAGTTTATTTTATTTTTTACAAAATTTTATTAGAGTATAGTTGATTTCCAATGTTGTGTTAGTGTCAGAAAAGTGATTCAGTTATTAATATATTCGTTCTTTTTCATATTATTTACCCATACAGGTTATTACAGAATATTGAGTAGAGTTCTCTGTACTGTTGCATTTTTTATCTTCACTTGGGCAAATGCCCTATTTGTTTATGAAATGTAAGTTTGATTTATTGCAGTTTTGCCCTGTGGAACTCAGTTCTACCACCCTTTAGACCAGTTCCTACACCATACATATTCCCATTTCAAAATTAAAGACAGATTTCTTTCCCATCAAGTTTTGACTCAGCCTTTGCCCAAATAAACATGCAACAAATCCAGCTTTTCACATCATAAGTGCAGTGCTGGTTGAAATCAGATATTATACCTATAGTCTCAAAAGCATCTAGCTTCAGACTCTATTACACATTAGCATTCTTTGCATTTTCCAATTTAAATGTTTCCACAAACATTTGTTTGGTTTTACACTTTCTTAGTTCAGTTTAGATTTAGAAATTTATGTTTGTTATACCAGCAAATGTTTTTACTTAGAATAAAAGAATAAAAATAGAAGGACATATTATAAAAGGTTTCTTTAATGATAATAGAGTGGCAAAACTTCCCAGGATGAGAGCCACTTGGGTCCCTGCCTGTGTGCCTTCTAATCTTTTAGAACTTCCAGAGAATTATGGAAGTGTTTTCTTGGCAAACATTTGCTAACAGCTAAGGGGTTTGGAAAACATTATCATTTGCCTGCATCACTTTTTATTTTCCAGTAGAAATGTAATCATATGGACATTCACACTAAATTTCACACTTGTATAATCTGTCGCACTAAAGGTGCACTTTCAAATTCATGCCTTAGGGCTTCCCTGGTGGCACAGTGGTTGAGAGTCCGCCTGCTGATGCAGGGGATGCGGGTTCGTGCCCCGGTCTGGGAGGATCCCACCTGCCACGGGGCGGCTGGGCCCGTGCGGCTGGGCCCGTGAGCCATGGCCGCTGAGCCTGCGCATCCGGAGCCTGTGCTCCGCAGTAGGAGGGGCCAAGGCAGTGAGAGGCCCGCGTACGGCAAAAAAAAAAAAAATAATAATTCATGCCTTAGTCTAGTTTGTAAGCCTGTAGAGACTGTCCTACCCTCACACCCAGATACAGCAAAAGCGTCTCTCAGAAACCTCTCAGCTTCAGTTGAGCTCTGGGTGTTTCCAGGATGCAGAACCCTCTGCAAGAACAAAGTGGAAAAAAAAGAAAAAATATATATTTTACACACACACACATATATACATACATATATTATTTCTTTAGTGGGACAATCTATTTGACTTACATGCTCACTTTGAATTATAGACCCTCTGCCCAAAGATGTGACTTCATTATCCTTTTAACAACAAAAATTCAGGGAACAAATTTCAGAATTATCAGTCCTTAACCCCGACATATCATCAAAAATATTTTTCAATTCTTTACTCATCTTATATTCACCACCGCACATGCACATGTCCACAAGTTCCAAAACCCTTAGGACCAGATGAATTTAGGATATTCAGAATTTTATGAATTTTGGAAAATTATATATTATGTAATTATGTTATATTATAATCATATATAATACCCCCAGTGAGGCTTGGGGCAGCACCCCATAATTAAATACCCTCATATTTCTGCAGCAAAAGACATGAACAGACACACTGTATGGAAAAATAAAAACTGTAAATAGCCTCGAATCAATTCAGGTCCGATTTTCCTGTGCAGTGAGTTCGGAAGAAAACTTGGTTTTCAGAACTTTTTTGATTTTAGAATTTTGGATAGGGCATCACAGACCTGAATTAAAACAGAATGGAGTAGACCCTGGAGACAAGGAAGAACACTTTAAAACCCTTTTCCCTACCCCCTCCCAATTCATTCAATATCTTAGAGCACAATATTTTTTTTGCCAGCTAATCAGATTCATTGTATTTTTTTTTAAACGACTGTATTTAGCAAATAGATTCAAAACCCATTTGAAAGTAATTTTGGGGAAGATTTTTTAATTGAATAAAAAATCTCTATTTCCAAGCTTTTTAAGGTGGACAGATACGAGAATTTTTATAGATGACACATATTTTCCAAAGTCAATCAGTTACGAAGGAAGCACTTCCAAAGGTCTGCTGTCATTATGCCCTTCGCCATGGCCCAAGTTTCCTTCAAAAGCAGAAACTCTCTCCTTTGTTATTAAAGTGACACTCCTATTATGAAGACAATATTAATTTTAAATTCTGTTTTACTGTCACAGAATTGATAGACACTTGTTATCATAGAAAAGACAGAGTGTGGAACACTAATGTTTTTGGAAAATAAAGTGTGTCATTCCTTTAACATACTCAGCCATGATAAAACCAGTAACCTTGTCTGCGATACAGAATGTTTGCATCATTACTCATCATCTCTGCCAAGAACAGTGAATAGTTTGCTATAGTCTAAAGGTCTTATTTTTATACCATTATCTATGTCAGTAGATATAGTATCTATATCTATAGCAATTTGCACACTTTTAGCTTCACCTTATTTGCTGCAAGAACTTCTTGCCTCTGAATGATGCAATGAATAAATTTATTTTAAAGCTGTCTGCATTTTTATCCCAGAATCCAAATTTTATTCCAGCCAAAGCAACTCTTCCATCAGTGGTGACATTGTCACAATTTTTCCATGAAACATTGTTTTTGTTATGAAATTCATATATGCTGATAATATATTTTGTCCTTCAGTACATCTTTGCTTTATTCAGTAGCTTTCAGCCCTATAAGAGCAACACATCCTTTTTATTGTTGTAACATCCTCTTTATTATCTTGAAGTGGAATTAATTCATAATTTCACAAAATACAAATATGTATTGAAAATAAAGGAGAAATGAGAGAAAGTAAATTATAAAAGAGTAGAGTATCTCTCAACATGTAAAATTCTCAAACAAACCACACTGGAAGACATAATAAGAGGGATAGATGTTTTTATTCCCTATAATGAATATAGGTCTTTTAAAAGACAAATTTCCACCTAATTATTGTCTACATCATTGTTTCTCAAATTTCAATGTGCATACAAATCACCTGTGGCTTGTGTTAAAATGTGGATTCTGATTTCACATGTCTGGAGTGGGCATTTCTAGCAAGCTTGTGATTCTGAAGCTGCTGGTCTACCTAAAGCTGGACACTTTGAGTAGAGAGGGTCAACACATTTCTTTATATTGATATTTGAATGTGACAGTTAAATTGTCAGCTGATAAAGGTGTTGCCACCAGTGACTTAATCTTCCAAATGCCTTCAAATCAATTCAGGTCAGGTTTTGCTGCCAAGTGAGTTATGAACAATCCGTTCGTGATTGTTGAATGAACAAGAATTGTTTGTGAACAACTCTTAGCAAAGTTCCAAAGAACAATTTTCCCTCAATGTACACTAGTTACATTCTCCAAAAATGCAGTCTATATGAAAAGTATACAAACAATATTATGAACTTCTACGTAAAACAGAGTTGGTTCTAGGCTCAGATACTCAGCAGAGATTTTTACTTACTTGAGTGTCCAATAAGACCTTTGGAGGTTGTGTGGGATCAGGGACAATTGTTCAGTGTACAAGACCATTCCATGAATAACAGATCTCTAGCATCGCTGGCCTCCACTCACTAAATGCCCGTAAGTGCCCCCCAGTCACTGTGTTGGTCAAGAATACACCCCACTTCCAAAATGTTCCAGTGGGACAGTATAACCTCTGCTGATTGCCACTGCTTAAGTGAAACAGGAAAATTACTTCTAGTATTTAATTAAAGCAGAATCCAACATAAGCCCAGACACTGTAGAAATATTCATTCTTTCCTCCAACTGTATAGAAAGGCTCCCATGCTGAAAAACTTGTTCTAACACTTGTTTCTTAAATTCTTCCAAAATATGATTTATGCATCTTCCACAATTATTTGCTGACATTTGGTTGCCATATTTTTTTCCTCACATTATTTTAATTATTTTTACTTGAAGAAAAACTTGAGGAAGGATGCCTGTGTCTACCAAAATATTTTGTTAAGACTTAACTCCCTTCTTATTTTTAAAAATAAAAATAAATAAAAATGTAACATTTTCTCCCTGCTCTGCAGGGAATTGTAAGAGTAGTTGTTTCCTCTGAGTTGTACAGTTTAATATTTGCTCTTAAAGTAAATCAATTAGATTTCAATAAAAAAATTTTTAATTAAATTAAAAATATAAATATATTTAGCCCCAAACAATTTGCTCTTAGAAATTCTGATTTGCAGGCACTAAACAGAAATAAATCGTAATCAGAGTGTGTCTTACATTATTCTTTTGGTTGGTCACTATAAAATGATTTCTACAGACTTGAACCCTATGAAAATATATTGATTAATATATAACATATACAGGAACTTCCCTGGTGGTCCGGTGGTTAAGAATCCACCTTCCAATGCAGGGGACACGGGTTCGATCCCTGGTTAGGGAGCTAAGATCCCACATGCGGGATGGGGGGTGACAACCAGGCCCGTGGGTTCTGGACCCCGTGCACCACAACTAGAGAGAAGCCCACACGCTGCTAGGAAAGATCCTGCGTGCCACAGCTAAGACCCAACGCAGCCAAATAAATAAATAAATATTTAAATATACATATATATATGACATACACAAACTAAGGAATCTTGTCTCATAACTTTATTTACAAATCCAGAACTTAACAAATCTGTTAGGCTAGCACCTATGAAAGATTGACTTTTTTTTGTTTTTTTAATATTTATTTATTTTGGCTGCTTCGGGTCTTAGTTGTGGCATGCGGGATCTTCGTTGCAGCATGTGGGATCTTTTTCTTGCGGACTTCTTAGTTGCAGCATGCAGACTCTTAGTTGCGGCATGCATGCAGGATCTAGTTCCCTGACCATGGATCGAACCCAGGCCACCTGCATTGGGAGTGTGGAGTCCCACCCACTGGACCACCAGGGAAGCCCCAAGAAAGATTAACTTTTGTAATGAATATTGAAACGCAGTTGAGCTTCAATAGCTGTAAGTGAGGAATATGTTACTTTCTTTTTTATCCCTTTTGGGTATTGTTTTCATGCAATTTAGCTCTGTAGACCAATTACTGCATATGAATAGTAAGCAATGTAATTTTATAGTTTTACACAAATTACATGTGTATCACCAAAATTTTGTATATACACATTGAAGACAAAATGAACGAGTTAAGATATGTTCAAAGAAATAGAGGAAAAGAAAGGCTAAATCTTCAGTTTTCTAAATTGAGAAATCATACACTTGTAGGAAGTAGATGAGCCAAAAGGAGGGGATGAGGAAAAAAGAAGACAAAGATTTAAAAAGTGACAATTGTTTTAGGAATAAAGCATATAGATGGCGTAGGGTTTTCCTGTCACAGATGATGGATCTGTGGCCCACAGGCAAGACAGAATGGCGACATCACTGCAGTTCTCGTTCTGGTAAAAGGATGTCGCCATTCTGCCTTGCCTTGTGGGCCACAGTTCCGTCAGCTGTGACAGGAAAACAAACTTTCACAATTTCTTTGCAATAAAAGAGATCTGCTATTCAGGATTTAATTTTGACCCACAGGAACTAGTTGGTAACATAGTAATGAGGAAAATCTTGACAGAAAATGTCTAGTGTCTATTTTTTTCAATTTTTAAAATTATGAAATACATGTAACATCAAATTTACCATCTTAACTATTTTTAAGTGTACAGTTCAGTGGCATTAAATACATTCACATGGTTGTGCAACCACCACCCCCATCCATACAAATAACTCTTTTCATCTTGCAAACCTGAAAATCTACACCTATTAAACAGTAACTCTCCTTTTTTTCCTTCCCCCAGCCTCTGGCAACCACCATTTCATTTTCTGACTTTATGATTTTTGACTGCTCTACATACTTTATATAAGTGGAATCACACAGCATTTTGTCTTTTTGTGTTTGGCTTATTTCACTTAGCATAATGTTCTTTAGGTTCATCCATATTGTAGCATATTGCAGAATTTCCTTCCTATTTAAGACGGAATAGTATTCCACTATATGTATATGCCACATTTTGTTTTTCCATTCATCAGTCAATGGACCCTTGGATTGCTCCACGTTTTAGCCATTGTGAATAATGCTGCTATGAACATGGCTGTACAAATATCTCTTTGAGACCCTTTTTCCAATTCTCTTGGGTATATACTCAGAAGTGGAATTTCTAGATCGTATGATAATTCTGTTTTTAATTTTTTGAGGAAATCATAATGTTTTCCACAGTGGCTATTCTATTTTACATTCCCACCAGCAGTGCACAGGGTTTCAGTCTCTCCACATCCTCACCAACACTTGTTATTTTCTGTTTTTTCGAAAGTAGCCATCCTAATGGTTGTGGGTTGCTATCTGGTTGTAGCTTTGTTTTGCATTTTCCTAATGATTAGTGATGTTGAGCATCTTTCCATGTGCTTATTGTCCATTTGCATATCTTCTTTGGAGAAATGTTTGTTGAAGTTCTTTGTTTATGTTTGAATTGGGTTTGTTGGTTTTTTGTTGTTGTTGTTGTGGAGTTTTAGAAGTCCTCTCTATAGTCTGGATATTATTCCCTGATCAAATATATAGTTTGCAAATAATTTCTCCCATTCTGTGGGTTGCCTTTTTACTCTATAGATAGTGTCTTTCAACGCATAATTTTTTTTTTAATTTGCAGGAAGTCCAATTTGTCTACTTTGTCATTTGTTACCTGTGCCTTTAGTGTTATATCTAAGAAATCATTGCCAAATCCTATATTATGAAGATTTTGTCTTATTTATTCTCCCAAGACTTTCTTTTTTTTTTAAGATTCTATAATTTATTTTTTATTTATTTACTTATTTTTGGCTGCATTGGTTCTTCATTGGTACACGCGAGCTTTCTCTAGTTGCAGCTAGCGGGGGCTACTCTTCATTGCGGTGCGCAGGCCTCTCACTGCGGTGGCCTCTCTTGTTGCGGAGCATGGGCCTTAAGCACACAGGCTTCAATTGTTGTGGCGCATGGGCTCAGTAGTTGTGGCTCGCAGGCTCTAGAGTGCAGGCTCAGTAGTTGTGGCGCACGGGCTTACTTGCTCCGCGGCATGTGGGACCTTCCTGGACCAGGACTCGAACCCGTGTCCCCTGCATTGGCAGGTGGATTCTTAACCACGGCGGCACCAGGGGAGGGCTCCCAAGAATTTCATTGTTTTAGGTCTTAACTTAGGTCCTTGATCCACTTTGAATTCATTTTTGTTTATGGTGTTACATAAGGGTCCAGCTTCATTCTTTAGCATGTGGATATCCAGTTGTCCCAGCACCATTTTTTGAAGAGATTGTCCTTTCCCCATTAAATGGTCTTGGCATCCTTTTCAAAAATCATTTGACCATATGCGTAAGGGTTTATTTCTGGACTCTCCATTCCATTCCATTGGTGCATATGTCTATCTGTGTGCCAGTACCACGCTTGATTTTGGTTATTGTAGCTCTTAATAGTAAGCTTTGAAATCAGGAAACGTGAGTCCTCCAGTTTTGTTCTTCTCTTTCAGTATTGTTTTGGCTATTCAGGGTCCCTTGAGATTCCATATGAATTTTAGGATTGGTTCTTCTATTTCTGGAAAAAAAATCATTATTGGGATTTTGATTTTTTTTTTTTTTTTTTTTTTTTTTTGTGGTACGCGGGCCTCTCACTGCCATGGCCTCTGAGCACAGGCTCCGGACGTGCAGGCCCAGTGGCCATGGCCCATGGGCCCAGCCGCTCCATGACACGTGGGACCCTCTCGGACCGGGGCACGAACACGCGTCCCCTGCATCGGCAGGCAGACTCCCAACCACAGCGCCACCAGAGAAGCCCCATTATTGGGATTTTGATAGAGATTGCATTGAATCACATTGGGTAGTATTGACATTTTAATGTTAATTCTTCTAATCCATGAACATGGGATGTCTTTCCATTTACTTATGTCTTCTTTAATTTTTTTCAGTAACATTTTTTAATAATTTTTTTTTGACCATGCTTTGTAGCTCATGGGATCTTTAGTTCCCTGAACAGGGATTGAACCTGGGCCACAGCAGTGAGAGTGCTGAGTCTTAACCACTGGACCACCAGGGAATTCCCATCAGCAACGTTTAATAGTTTTCACTGTACATATCTTTCACCTCCTTGGTTAAGCTAATTACTAAGTATTTTATTATTTTTGATGTTATTATATGTGGAGTTATTTTCTTAATTTTCTTTTGACATTGTTCATGTATAGAAATGCAGCTTATTTTTTATGATAAAAACGTACACTTTATTTTTTTTAATTTTTATTTTATATTGGGCTATAGTTGATTTAAAATGTGTTAGTTTCACGTGTACAGCAAAGTGATTCAATTATACATACACATATGTCTATTCTTTTTCAAACTCTTTTCCCATTGTTATTACAAAATATCGAGCAAAAGGACCTATACAGCAGGTCCTTGTTGGTTATCTATTTTAAATATAGTAGTATGTATATGTCAATCTCAAATTCCCAATTTATCCCTCCTCCCACCCCACCTTTCCCCTTTGGGAACCATAAGTTTGTTTTCTATGTCTGTGAGTCTGTTTCTGTTTTGTAAATAAGTTCATTTGTATCATTTTTTTAGATTCGTCATATAAGTGATATCATATGATATTTTCTTTCTCTCTCTGACTTACTTCTTAGTATGATAATCTCCAGGTCAATCCATGCTGCTGCAGATGGGAAATGCAATTTATTTTTGTGTGTTGACTTTGTACCCTATAACTTTGGTAAATACACTTATTAGTTCTAACGACTATTTTGTGGAGTCCTTAGGGTTTTCTACACATAAGATTATATCATCTGCAAACAGAGATAATTTTTTACTTCTTCCTTTCCAACTTGTATGCCTTTTATTTCTTTTTCTTACCCAATTGCTCTGGCTAAAATTTCCAGTACTATGTTAAATAGAAGTGGTGAAAGTGGGCATCCTTGCCTTGTTCCTAATCTTAGAGGAAAAGCTTTCAGTCTTTCACCATTGTGTATGATGTTTGCTGTTTCATATATGAAACATATCTTTTCATATACAGCTGACACTTGAACAACATGGGTTTGAACTGTGTGGGTCCACTTATACACACATTGTTTTCCAATAAGTACATACTGTGATACTACACGGTTCACAGTTGGTTGAATCCGTGTGTACAGAACTGTGGATGCCGAGGGTTGACTGTAAAGTTATGCACAGATTTTCAACTGTGCAGGGGGTTGGTGCCCCTAACCCCCTTGCTGTTCAAGAGTCAAGTGTATAATTTTTCTTTTGTTGAGGTAGTTTCCTTCTATTCCTATGTTGTTGTGTTTTTATGATAAAAGGGTGTCGAATTATGTCAAATGTTTTTCTGCATCAGTTGAGATGATTAAGTTGGGTTTTTCCCTTATTTTATTGATGTAGTGTATTACATTGATCGATTTTCATATGTTGAACAATCCTTGCATTCCAGGAATAAATCCCACTTGGTCATAGTGTATAATCCTTTTAATATGCTGTTGAATTCTGTTTGCTAGTATTTTGTTAAAGATTTTTGCATAAATGTTCATATGGGATATTGGTCTGTAGTTTCCTTTTCTTGTAATGCCTTTGTCTGGCTTTGGTATCAGATTTATGCTGGCCTCATAGAATGAGTTAGGAAGTGTTTCTTCTTCTTCAGTTTTTTGGAAAAGTTTGGGAAGGATTGGTATTAACTCTTCTTTAAATGTTTGGTAGCATTCACCAGTGAAGCCATCAGGTCCAGGACTTTTCTTTTTGGGGAGATTTTTGATTACTGATTCAATCTCCTTATTAGTCTTGGGTCTATTCAGATTTTCTGTTTCTTTGTGATTTAGTCTTGGTAGGTTTTGTGTTTCTAGGAATTTGTCCACTTCATCTAGGTTATCCAATTTTTTGACATGCAATTGTTCTTAGTGCTCTCTTATCTCTGTAGAATCAATAGTAATGTCCCCACTTGCATCTCTAATTAGGTAATTTGAGTCTTCCTCTTTTTTTCTTAATCCAGCTAAAGTTTTGTCAATTTTGTTGATCTTTTCAAAGAAGCAACAATTAGTTTCATTGATTTTATCTATTGTTCTTTTATTCTCTATTCCACTTATCTCTGCTCTAATCTTCATTTCTCTCCTTCTGCTGGCTTTGGGTTTATTTTGTTATTTACTATTTCCTTAGATTTTAAAGTTATGTTGTTGATTTGAGATCAGAAATTGTCTACTTTTTTCTTAGCATTTACAGTAGCCAAAAATGAGAACCCTGAGCCTACTCACACACAAACTCTAAACATTAGAAAAGCAGATTTCAAAAAATATTTAGAGAAATCTTGACATGATTGCATAGCAAGAGACTCTTCAAGGAATGTTCCTGGAGTTTCCTAGCCCTCTAAAGTACAGATAGAAAAGATAGAAAGAGGGAACCAAAATCAAAAAGGTAAGAATTTTATTAAAAGGACTCAAGCTCTGATTAAGTGGAGAATCATGACAAATACTAAGTTCAACTTTAAAAGACTATTTTATAGGGACTTTCCTGGTGATGAAGTGGTTAAGAATCCTCCTGCCAATGCAGGGGACACATGTTCGATCCCTCGTCTGGGAAGATCCCACATGCCACAGAGCAACTAAGCCCGTGTGCCACAACAACTGAGCCTGCACTCTAGAGCCCGCAAGCCACAACCACTGACCCCATGCGCCGCAACTACTGAGCCTGCATGCTGCAACTACTGAAGCCCACGTGCCTAGAGCTTATGCTCCACAACAAGAGAAGCCACCGCAATGAGAAGCCCGCGCACACTGCAACAAAGGGTAGCCCCTGCTCGCCGCAACTAGAGAAAGCCTGTGTACAGCAACGAAGACCCAACGCAGCCAAAAAGAAAGACTATTTTATAAAGCAATGGTTGGAACAAGAAATAGGAGGAAGAAGAGATGAAGCCAGTAGAGATGCAAAAAGAAAGCAGAAGTATTTAATTTCCATTTTAGCCTGTCTTTATCAAAGGGAGTAACTTTCAAGCTAAAAAATTGAGAACAACCACAAAGGTTAAGGCTAAGATAAGTGAAGGATCAGATAGGAAGAGAACTCTTAGCTCTTAAGTTTTGGATTCTAAACACAGATGCTTGACATTCCAGTTCACTAAAAACATTGTAGATGCAATTGCAGAATCTGTGCTTGGTACCATTTGCAGAGTCATGGAGAAGATGAAAATCACCAGAACACTGGAAAACAAAAACTGATATCCAAGTTTTCAGCAAGAAAGAAAATGTAACTCAACAAAGAAAGTGTGCTTTGGCATACTGATTGTACTTGATATTATAGATGTGGGTCCCATCTAAGTCCACTAATTCCTCTTAACCATTTTAGAATATCTGCAACTGGCCCATACAGATAATATTTCTACTAGTTTAACAAATATTTATTAAGGGCTGCCTTTTATTTTTAACCTTGTAACTTTTGCATGTAATCCATACTCATAAACAGGAGGGCCACAAACATTTTTAAACTGCGGATTAAATCATTTCAAAGGGTTGTCAAAAAGAGGAATAAGTTTTTATTATGTGAACATGGTTCCCCAATGCCACAGTGGCCTCCTTCCAGCGGGCTGCACTGAATAGGGTAGCATTACAGGAGTGCAAGACACGTGATATTGTTCTGTGAGTATTTCAGGATGAGAAGTTTGTTCAGAGGACAACAGAGCACCATAAGAAGGCCCCAGAGGTAGGTTTAGTGTTGGAGCTAATGAGGCAAAAAAAAATAAAACCACACCAGAGTATGAATAACCAGTACATTTGCAGTTGGGGAGCTGGCCAAGGGTACAGGAAAGGTTGGCAGGGTTGGAGTTAATTGGCTTGAAGTGTTAATAGCTCTCTTGTGTAGAGTTATTTCCATGCAGGTGCAAACTGTTGCTCCTGATGGTATCTTAGGCCTGTGGTTGCTAGCAGATGGTAGTGGACTTTGTCAAATGTTACAAGAACAAAATTGATCAAGGTGTGGATGTGCCTAGTCAACTTCCTTACCTTTGTGACTTGTAATTAGGAGAATGAGTAGGAAGGAACTAGGCAGGAGAGGTAGATATAAAGGAAGAGAGGACTCAGGCAGAGAGGCTAAGCTATCTACAAAATGAAGATCTAGGAGACAGTGGGGAAGAGAGAGGAAGAAAATTTGTGTGGGAAATGGAGTAGAGGGAAAGTGTCAGAGCACAGAGCCAAGAGGAGGATCTGGTGCGGCTGCACGAAAGGGCCTGAGCTCTGTGTTGCTGGGGGTATGAATTGGAACCCTTTTTATGGTCTTTGTGATATATAAATATCAGAAATCTTCTAAAATTACTCTTTGTTGTTGCTGGACTGTAATTTTTTTGCGGTACGCGGGCCTCTCACTGTTGTGGCCTCTCCTGTTGCGGAGCACAGGCTCTGGACGCGCAGGCTCAGCGGCCATGGCTCACGGGCCCAGCCTCTCCGCGGCATGTGGGATCTTCCCGGACCGGGGCACGAACCCATGTCCCCTGCATCGGCAGGCGGACTCTCAACCACTGCGCCACCAGGGAAGCCCTGGACTGCAATTCTTTAACAATGACTGTGTAAACTGAGCTACATAGAACCCTAAGATTTATTAGGGTTTCATAATTTTGATGTAAAGGTTACTGAAGTGGGAATTCCAGAGGTAGTGAAGGGAAGACATAGTTAGACCTATATATATTTTTTTACTCCATGCAGGAATTAATAAGACTCTTCAGTGACCTCAGGGCAATGGACCTCTAAAGAGATGATTTCCCAATATTTGAGAAAAGGGTTTGCTTGTAATTGGGGGGCACATAAAAGAAGACAAACAGAAAAATGAGCTACACACTCAGTTTGCAAAAGAAACATGAAGATGGCAAATAAATAAATGAAAAAGTATTTAACCTCGCTGGACGTTTTAAAATATAAAAATAAAGCACAGTAAGATATCGGAGCTTGTGTGCACCCGAGGAGGAAAAACTGTATGGAACAAAACAGCGCTCTAACTCAGTGCTGTCTGAGCAGATGTTGAGCTGCCAAGTGATGGGAGGGCTGAGGGCACCAGGACTCAGAACAGTGGGGAGGTTGGCCTTCAGTGGTGGAGCCTTGGAACGGTGGGTGAGAAGGGCTTCAGTAGATTTCTAGCTGTGGGGATGGTACCAGCACCTCAGTTTGGCAGAGACCAGGCAGCTGCAATGGCAGAGCCTTGGGTTGACAAGTACCCAGAGGTATAGAGGTGTAAGTGTATAGTACAGCTATAGATAAATACACATGTATATGATGATACATGTATACATGTTGAAGGGGGTTTTTTGGAGGGCAGTTGGCAACAATTTTACTTGGGCCTCAAATTCATTCAACACAGATAGGGCTTTGAGCTGATGAAATCTGAGTTACCTGTTCCTCCAATATCATTTGGGCCATTGAAGAGAGGGCTGTGTCACGTGTGAAAAAGCCTTGGCCACAGAGGGGTATAACTTGCAAGACAATTGGCCACTACTGACTGGTGGCTTCCACTGGGCATCAGCGAGAACACCTGGGCACTGACTTGGCACCCAGGTGGCTCCCGGGTGCAGATGAGCGGCTGGGGCCGTGTCCTCTTGAACTCTGGCTGCTCCTGACTACGATAAGTCCAAGTCTACACCTCAGTCGTCCTTGACTTACTCTGACCTGTTTCAAGAATAATCACTCTACAAGTATGCACGCAGACATTTCTGTTTTAGAGTTAGTCTTGCAGTGTTTGATCTTAAAGGTCAAAATTCTCTTACCCTTTTTTTCCCAGGTTTTGTTGTACCCATATACTCTTAAAGTGCCAGGTGACTATTATCCAGTTGCTTAATCTGGGGGATGGGAAGGCACAGAGCGAATGTCAGAGGGGATTGAATAAGGTGTGTGCATGGAGAGGAGGGAGAGAGAGGAGTGGACACAGAAGGAGCAAGCTGAAAGAAGTTACCAAACTGTTTACAGTGGTAGATGGTGAGATTTCATATGGCTTTGTTTTCTTCTTTATGCATTTATTTTAAAACCCTGTTTACAGGGGGCTTCCCTGGTGGCGCAGTGGTTGAGAGTCCGCCTGCCGATGCAGGGGACGCGGGTTCGTGCCCCGGTCCGGGAAGATCCCACATGCCGCGGAGCGGCTGGGCCCGTGAGCCATGGCCGCTGAGCCTGTGCTCCGCAACAGGAGAGGCCGTGACAGTGAGAGGCCCGCGTACTGCAAAACAAACAAACAAACAAAAACAAAAAAACCCTGTTTACAAAGAGCCTCTTATTACTTTTATAAGCAGAAAACTACTCATGAATATTATTTTGCTCAGATGAGGAAGCTCAGATGAGCCAGCAAGGGTTTCCTCGGAATTAGTTATCATAAGCAAGCCTGATGTAATATTTGGCTAGAGCTACTGGTAAATTAGGAGAATACATATACATGGTATTTCTGATTATTTTATTATGTGGAACCAAAACTGATTGAATAATCACTCCCCAAAAGTGTTTCTAGTAATGTGTGATTATCAGCCTGGAACAAGGCCTTTAGCAGATTGCCACAGGATTCCAGGTAGCTTCATCTAAATAAAGTAGATGGCAGTAAAAAATTTGTCTTTATTAAGTTTGCAGATGGAAACTGAGGGAAAATATCAGAATCAAGATTCACACTGATTTCAGTAGAATAGGAGAGTGGGTGAACATTACCAAGAAATTAAGGAGCGGTAAGTGTCCAGTTCGACAAATCAGTGCTGTATATATGGCATGGGAGATGCCTGAAGAGCTGGTACAGTAACATACCTGAGAGCTTCAGCTGACTGCAAGCTCAGTAAGACCTAAGAGTGCTGCCTGCCTGGCCCAAAGCTACCATGATGTTAGGCAGTGTTAATAAAAATGTCACATGTGGAACAGGTAGACAGTATTCCCTCATTCTCTAATTAGATGACAACCCTTTTTACTTGTATATTTGTGCCCTAATTGGCCCAGTTCCATTGAATGGGGGAGGGTGGGGGAAGAAGAGATGTTCCTCATCCCAGAGAATTTGGGAGACATTCTTCAGTGCCAGGTGAGCAATGCTATGACTGCTGGTGTCTTTGAAGTTCACACACTTCTTCAGACCCAATACTTAGATCAGCTAAAGACTAAATACTTTACACAATTTCCCTAACTTGCAATTTCCTCCTCTGTGAGAGTATTGGTGAAAAAATATTGCATAAGGACTTTCAAAAATCGTTAGCACTAAACTTATTTCTGAAGTCCAGGCCACAGCTGAATTTAAGATTGATGGATAGGGACTTCCCTGGCAGTCCATTGGTTAAGACTTCACCTTCCAATGCAGGGGGTGCAGGTTCAATTCCTGGTCAGGAAGCTAAGATCCCACATGCCTCGGGGCTGAAAAACCAAAACATAAAACAGAAGCAATATTGTAACAAATTCAATAAAGTGTTTTAAAATGGTCCACATTTTTTAAAATCTTAAAAAAAAAGATTGATGGATAGAAAAAGTTTTTCTCCTTTCATTTACTAAAACCATAAACTTAGATTTGGTCCTAGGCAGAGAAGATGTTTTTTGCAATGACATCTCTTATAAGAGGAGCTTATTGGCTGGCTTGATTGATATCGATTGTCTGTTTGCAAATAGTCTTTAAGCTGGCATCCAGATATGCCCTGATTTAGTCATCTTGTTTAGCTATGAATAATTATAACCAAGTAGATAATAAACTTCTTACAGACAGGAAACATGTACCTTTTAGAATTTTCATTTCCAGTCCTTTTCTTTCATCCTTTTAAAATTTCTTTCTTTCTTTCCTCCTCCCTCCCTCCGCCCACTTCCTTCCTTCCTCTTCCCACCCTCCCGCCATCCCTTTCCTCCTATCTTTCTGTAGTGTCAAACAGTGCTAAGTACCAAGCAGTTGGTGACTGACAGTGAGAGCCCCATTCTTTATATAACTGAGGGCCCCCAGGCCAGCCTAAACTGTTGCAAATTCAGACAAACCTAGGGAGGTTCCAGGGCCAGCTGTATGTGTATGAGGCTGTGGACTCCCCTGGGAAAGAAGACTCACAAGGAAGGAGAGTCAAGGCCAGAGGCCTGGTCCAAAGATAATGGACTAGATCATACTGCAGCTATCTGCCAAGGACATGCAGCAGCTGGAGCATCACCTCAGCTGCTGGATGAAGGCACAGGGCACAGGGCCGCCTAGAGGCAGCTGGAGGAAATGAATGGAGGAGCCTCTGCTGCAAGAATAGCAGACTCCCAGAGGGAGACAGGAAACATTCTCCTGCAGAATTGGGGCAGAGTCCTACAATTCTACGGGCAGGAGTAAATTCACAGGAAAATAGTGTTGCCCAGCGATTCAGTGTTTTGAAGTTTTTGAAAAAAATCTGAAGAGGAAACTGATGCACTTCAAAGAGCATCTTTCTTTATCATTCATCATGAGGAAGTGCCGATAAAAGGTAACTCACCTGTGCTATAGAGTGTCCTCTGTTTAAAAACACCACATTTACCACGTTAGGGAGAAACTACTGATTGCTCATTCCAAAGTTACTCTGATGTGGGTATTCAAAAGGAAGGCTTTTGCTCACTGAAAGTGCACCCCCAAAATGTTGCAAACCTCTCCTTTAAGGAAATAGAGCACAAGGTTTGTCTAACTGAAATAATTACATTTTAAAAAGCATAATTAAATCTATGTTGTGAATACTTTTTTTATTTGACGCAAGTGTACGTGCTGTTTGAAATGTCTTTCTTATAATTACTGTCTAACCAAGAATTAACAAGAAATAAGTAAGCAGATTGGGGGGGAAATTTTTATTTCTATTATTATTATTAAAACACATAAAATGAATTATTCAAGTGTGTGTGAGCTTAGCTGGTATTAAGCAAACATCTCTAGACTTTAATAAGCTTTTTAGTAGCACCTTGTAATAATGTGGTCCCCACATTTTCTGATTTGTGAATATCACAGCTGTACATCAGCTTACACATCCCCAGGCTGCAGCTCAGCCCAGCTCTGTCCCTACTGTGAGCATTAAAAGCCTATGCTTTATCATTGGCCTAAAAATGCATATAGTTGGATGCTATAATGTTTTCTAGATTATTTTTCTTTTCCCTATATCAAGAAGGAGGAAAAAATGCAAATTGCATGTGGCCTGAAATGGACCTCTTCTGAGGATCGCGACTTGCGTTAACTGTGCATAGCCTTGCCTCTGGTACACAGAACGTGTGCCCATTTCAATATTTACAAAATGTATTATTAGGAAACATAGAATAATAAAACATGAAATGAGGCCAAAAGGTAGGAATTTAACATAGAATAATAAAACATGAAATGAGGCCAAAAGGTTGGAATTTAGCTTTTATTTTGCTTTAGATAGAGAGATTTTGTCTCAATCTTGGAATGAACTTGGACATTAGAGGTGGTTAAGCTAGGCTGGAAACAAATTTTAAGCAAGAACAGGACCCATGTTCACCTCTTTGGAATCACGCAGATGGAGCCTGCTTGGAGGTTTGAAAGGGATGGAAGAGATTAGTAGGTGACATTAGAAGATCTCATACAGCAGAATTTTTTTTTAAGCTTTGGTTAATTTAGCCTTAAGAAAAATGAAGGGTAAGCATTTTGCAGTTTGTGTGTGTGTGTAAATGGTAAGCGTATTTTCATAGCTCTTACTGTTCTTATCCACTACGCACACACCCATAGACTTACCTATAAATGGTCCATGTAGACATGGGTCTGACTAGAGATGGCAGAAATTTCCTCGGCACCTACTGCCCTCTCCGTCCTGCCATTCACTAAACATTGATTTCCAAAATGGATTCTTTCAAAAATTCTTCCCGCTCTCGCCTTTGGAGAAAATAGACAGTTCTCTTAACACGTAAACATCTTCCTACCCCAAGTTTACAAGAACGTGGATCAGGAGTTTGACCTATCACTTTTGAAAAATTGCCCATCTTTAATATGGAGCCTGACAGAAGAAGTACAAAAATAATAGTGGAAACTATTTTACATTATCACTGAGGCTGTAAGGGGTAGGGAAAGGAGAACCTCTGTGAAGAGAGAATTGGGAGAAAAAGTAGAGTTTACTCTGTTTTTAAATATCCTAAGTGAATATGGTATAAAAACCACAAAGTAGGGCTTCCCTGGTGGTGCAGGGGTTGAGAGTCCGCCTGCCGATGCAGGGGACACAGGTTCGTGCCCCGGTCCGGGAAGATCCCACATGCTACGGAGCGGCTGGGCCCGTGAGCCATGGCAGCTGAGCCTGCGCGTCCGGAGCCTGTGCTCTGCAAAGGGAGAGGCCACGGCAGTGAGAGGCCCGCGTACTGCAAAAAAAAAAAAAAAAACCACAAAGTATAGTTTTATCCTCAAAGGATGTAAAGAAAACAGAATCCTCAGAAAAGAAGAGCTGCGTTTGTGCTAGGGAGAGAGCTGAAAAGTATATTTTGTAAGAAAGTCAAATTTCAACCAAGGACTCAGTTTTTTCAGCCTGAAGCCCAAACTATAAAAATTAGAAGAAACCCTCTCTTTAGGACTAGATTGAAGGATTTATATTATGGATCCCAGCAGCTAGCTTTGCATGAACTGTTTCTCTCTCTTTGCTCTAAGCTCCGATTAGAGCGTGATTATGACTCTCCCACTCTGGGCTTCAGGCTGCCACTTTCCTTTTTGATAAAAACCTAGGGCTGTTATTAACATCGTTGCCTGATTATTGGTCTTACAAATAGTTATTGGTAAATATCAAAACTGAGAAATAACATTTAGCAACAATATACTAGACATTGTTTTGTTACATATATCCCGAAGATTTAAAATTCAGATTAGATAAGTATAGCATATGTAACTTGTAGAACTTGGAACATTTATGCTGAGGTTTATACCAAATTGACCCAAGTTGAAAGAACCAAGTAATGATGTTGAAGAGTCACACTTAACAGCTGATTTTTTTTTTTTTTTTTTGCTGTACACGGGCCTCTCACTGTTGTGGCCTCTCCCGTTGTGGAGCACAGGCTCCAGACGCGCAGGCTCAGCGGCCATGGCTCACGGGCCCAGCCGCTCTGCGGCATGTGGGATCTTCCCAGACTGGGGCACGAACCCATGTCCCCTGCATCGTTAGGCGGACTCTCAACCACTGCGCTACCAGGGAAGCCCAACAGCTGAATTTTATACCCTTTAAAACTTACAGGTGAATTGAGAATTTGCTCTCTTCCTAAACTATAAACTTCTTGAAGCATGACCTGTCTTTCCTTGTGGTTTTATCATTCAACTCTGAACAACTGAACTAATCTATGTAATGATTCATCTGTCACTAGAGGGGGTTAAAGTATTTCTGTCCTCTGTTGTCACAGAGAAAGAAATATTCTAGAAAGTTGTCCTTTCTCCCACTTAGTATGTGTGGGAGTATTAAACCTCAAATAGAACAGTGGTAAACTTTTTTTTTCATATTTTGTTTTTCTATAAACAAACTTTATCTGTGGCCTTGTAGCAGATGGTCAGTTCCAGGAAACACACAGCTAACAATGTCATTCCCCTTGTATTGCACACAATATAAAAACAGAGTTTAAGTAAATATTTGAATTAGGACAATTTGAAAAAGTTAGCTTTGGAATAGCCTTTCCCTGGCATGTATTGATCACTTTTTTCCAGAGTGGCTATTTCAGTAGATTCAGTATGCTATACCTACGTCATTTAAATGAAGCTTGTTCAACATAACATATAATATAGTAGCAGAGCATAATCTTAGAAACAGCATTTGCAGAATGGAACTCAAATTAGGAGGTTCAATTCCTGCTGCGTATCAAAGAAAAGCTGATCTATAAATAGCAGTAGAGCAACACCTAGTGCTAAACGCAGATATAGCAGAAAGATCATCGGTCACAACTGGCTTTTTAAATTTAAGGTTAATGTTGCAATTGGATGGCTCTTCTTCTTGGTATTTTAACCATGGAATTATTCTGTGAAATGACAGGCACGGACCAGCGGATCTCTAAGGTTCTTTTAGCCTCTGTCTGTGATCCTCCAGTTGGGTTATTACCGTGTACTTTTCATTCTCATTGCCCCACATTCTTCTTCGTGAACTTGTCCATTAGATAAAGGAGGCTTGCTTAAGCCTAGCCTTTGTCTTTTATGTCTATTAGCTTTCTGTGGATAATGAGGAAGAACTAGAAGGGTTTATGTACTGGGACAATGCTATACGGAAGTTCCAAGAAATTACCTTTCTCCTCTTTAAAAAAAATAAATAAATAAGAAACTAGGGCAGGATATCTGTATTATTGAAAAAGGAAAGTGTGGGCCTTTGTATACAAAAATGATACCATCATCTGCTAATAGTAGGCGATGTTTCTACTATGCTACCCAACTCCTTATGTCATAAGGATGCACTTAGTTTATTAGTTATCCTATCTCAGAAAAGATCACAGTATCATCTGTATGAAAATACAACAGAAAAAAAAATACAATAGAAGCATAAGTTTGCGTAGCCAGATTCTCCCAAGTGAAAGTTTGATATGTCTTTGTTGTTTCATTTTTCTACAGATTAGGAGAAAATACTTTTTATCTATGGAAAGTGGTCAGATAAAGAAATAGATAAAGCCTTTGAATATGCAGAGATCCATAAAAACACTAGATTAGATAGATCACCATGAACATGAACCAATTTAAAAGTTGGCATCATCAGTGGATTAAAAAAGTACACACAAGAGCTTTCCCTCAGAGGCGGAAGTTCTTGCTGGACTCAGGCCGTTAGTCTGTGACCTTGTGTCTTCCTCTGTTTAACACAGGGTCATGGGCAGTATGTCACGTGCTGGTTCAGCCAGGCCAAAAGAATCCCAGGGTGGGTGACTTCAGGGTGCCTCTCCCATATACCTACATACAATGCAGAAGTGTCACAGTGCAGTCTCACAGCGGGGTGAACTAACCCAGAAGATTTTCCTTGTGTTTCTGTGTGGATTTTCATGGAGAACAGGAGAGATTTAAGGTACCAAGAAATTAAATCTTTTTACGTGAAGGCCTCAGGAGCTAGCTTTCACAGCAAAATGGTCTGGATAAACTAGCGATTGTGATAAGCAGTGACTTCATAAATTCATTCATTAATTAATTCATCAGTACTTTCTAAACATCTACTGTGGGCCAGGCATTGCTCATGGCTCTGGGATGTAGCAGTGAACAAAACAAAGTACTGGCTTCACGGAGCTTTCATTCTAGCTGGGAAGATACATAGTAAACAAGTAAGCCAGGAAGCTAGGGAGAATAAATCAGGTAGTCATAAGTTAAGCTCAGAAAAGAGATGGAGAAACAGATTGGCGAGGGATGGCCTGTGATGAGGGGCCCTTTGAGCAGAGAGCTTGATGAAGTGAAGGAGTGAATCCGTTGTTTGTACCATGCTTAGCTCGTGTTGCTTTCCTATATTTTAAAATACATAGAAAATTGAGGCTGCTGATATTTTAACTGTTGCTTGGAAAACAGAGTAGGGACTTTGTTCCCTGACCAATCAGAAACTAGTTGAGAGAGGCTCACCCTATCTAGTGACTCTTGGCCAGCGAATGGGGATTTGCCTTTGAGTTTTCTGCCACATCCGGATCCTCGTTAAATTCTCATCTCTTCCGCCAGGAACTCCATGCCTGAGATGTTTGTTACCAGTTCCCTCCCAGCTTTTCATCCCTTTTCAAGAAGCTGGGAAAGAAGAGTGATTAGGTTTTATGTTCCTTCAATCCTTGCCCTCCTTAGCCTCTGCTGTGTTTGTTGACAAGTTTTCATTATTTTATGACACAGTCACCAGAGCTGGGCTGAGATCACCGGTTTGTTACTTGGAGTCTTTTAATCATCCAGCTGGTGGATGTTGGCTCCCAGTTACTGGTTATTTGTGTGCCACGAGGGTCAAAGTGAGGCCTTCTTGGAGGAATTCTGGGGGAAATCTGTCCAGCAAGAATCCAATTAGCCAGTACACAGCATGCAGTGTTTATTACATGCCCATTGTTTGTACCAGATAGAGGGGGATCTAGTTGGAAGTTTCCAGTCCTCAAGGAGATAACATTCTTAGTGATACAGACTTCTTAAGGACAGGCATTTTGGCCACTTAGGTACTTTTGCTTCTTTGGGATTTATTTTAAGCCATGGAATCTTAGCTATGGAAGGAGTCTTAGAAATTATCTTGTCTAACCTCCACATGTTTCTGAGAAGGACACCAAGATTATGAGGTTTTGATTTACTCAAGGTCACACAGCCCTGGTCTTTGTCTACTACACCAGGCTGCTCCTCATAATATTCATTTGTTTTAGCCCACACCCCCTCAAGCAGATGTTCAGGAACATTCCATACAGCAACCATCCCAGTCTATCTCCACATCAAGGGCAAGAGCCCCGACATGAAGCACTGCAGAATGGAAAACTAGCCACAGCAATGCTCTAGATAGGAATTCTGGGAGTTTTACATCAATACACAGAAATGAAACTTTGGTTTTAGTTCCCTCTTTGTTCTAATTTTTAAAAAAGAAATAGCAAGGAATCTCTTTGTTCAGTTTTTTTGTCTTGTTTTTGTTTTTTGTAACTGAGAGTAGAATCAGCAGTTCTAATAACGTCTCCTTTGTGCATATGCAGCATCATCTCCATTCCTATTATGTCCTTGGCTTGAGTACAGCCCTATACGCTTTGGTACTTCATGGTTCAATTTTCAGATGTACGTATGTGCTTTAAAAGATGGAGTACACCTGTATACCGATCTACTAGAGAAAAGCAAAAATTACAAACGTCAGAGTCAAGTATTCCTAAGTTCCAACCAGGATTTGACACTAATTAGCTGGGTCACATTTGTTGTTTAACACCCAAGAACCTCAGTTTTGCCATCTGTAAAATGGGAATAATAATGAAGACAACCATAGAGGGCTCTAGTGAACTCATCCTCACTGTTCCTCCCTCCCTTTTGCCTTTCACATGGGTATAATTGGATCAAAAAGTGTGTTTCGTTTCTCACAGAACAATTTGGTCCTTTCCTCTTTCAAAAATGCTAAGACAAGGATCTAAATGAATATACATTTTCCATTTAAGAGGACTTAAAACTTTGTCCCTAAAAGCAACTTTAAAAACAAGCATAATCTGAGAATACTTCCGGATACTTAGAGCAGCTTCTTTCTCCTTCTGCTTTTTTTGCCCTTTCCCTCTATTTATTTCCCTTTTGTCCTCCCTACAAACAACTTTTGTAAAATGTACACGGACGGCCCATGGCTCCCATCACTCCTCTGTCCCGGAGTCAACTCTGTCCAAACCCAGGCTTTGGATCTGAGAGTGACGCAAGAAGCTGGTTTTGGCCTCGGGAATGTTTTCCTCTGTGTTCTGACTTCTCTCTTGTTGTCCTTCTCTCCTATCCGTCTTTTCCCCACCTCTCTTCCCCAGACACCCCCACTGTTTTCTCTCTTCCTGTTTTCTTAGTTTCTTCCCCTCTCCTTGGTGGCCAAAGCACCAATCAATCACTGCCGCTGTCACAATCGATTCTATCTGCGGCTCCTCTATCTCCATGATAAAACAAGATAGGAGCAGCCTTTCTAAAAGACAGACATCTCCACAGTAGCCTGTGGGAGGCTGCCTGGCTCGTCAAGTCTGCCAGTAAGACCACTTCCTTCCAGCTGCAGGGCTTGGGAGAGCCAACTGACAGCAAGCTGCACAAGTTTGCCGGTGACACACTTGAGTTGTTTTTCTTTGCGAAAACAGAAGAAAATTCTGATAAATTCCAGATGATTTCAAAACACATCTGAGGGTCAGATATACAAAAAGGCAGATAAAATCTGAATTAGGTAAGTACACGTTGAGGCACAAATCTCTATTTAGATCCAAACATCTTGCAGATTGAAAGCCTTTAAATTTGACAATTCCCAGTTAGGGATGATAAAAATTGAATTTTGCTCTCCTTAAACCCCAAGCCATTATGAGCAGGGAGGGTTCACTCAAAGTTGAAGCCGAACAGCTAGTCAAAAGCAGAGGGTAGTGTGCATTATGAATGAGCATTGGAAATGTTTTTAATCCAGTTAAGAACCTGGAATATTTGGAAAGACAGAAAAGTATATGAAAGATACCCATTAGTGTGTCTGCATGAGTGCTGTGTCTTCACGGTATAATCAAACACATCTGTCCATCGTTCCTATGCTAGGAAGACAGGTTCGTCTTGGTGTTGAAGGGGCATTCCTTACACTGTGATCTACATTCGCCAATATTCTCCAGGATTATTGAGCCGCATGGCTGGATGTCTGAGTAAAAGTTAGGCCTTTCATTTTTTTTGCACATTACTAAAGCCATAGATCTTTTCTTTTTTCCCTTTTGTTCTCCCACCTTTTAATTTGAAATTTTCGAACCTACGGAAAGGCTGGAAGAAAGCATAAAGAACACTAACGTACCTAGTCAGCAACTGGACATTCTCTTATGTAACTGTAATGCCATTCATACTCCCAAGACACTTAACGTTGATGCACTAGTGTTTTCTAATAGAAACTCCAGGTTTATATTTCCCCAATTGTCCCAGTAACTTTTTTATTATCTTTCATGACATGGACAGTTTTGAAGAGTCCAGGCTAGTGCTTTGTAAAATGTCCCAGTAATCTGAGTTTGACTGTAACTTTGTGATTAGATTCAAGCTATACATTTTTACCAGAAGTGCTACACAGGTAATGGTGTCATATCAGGAGACAATGCATCATATCAGGAGGCAGTGAGGTCGGTTTGCCCTGTTGTTGGTGATTTAAAGTTTGATCACTTGGTTAAGATGGTGACTTAACCTTTATCCTGGTTAAGATATTTTC
Organism: Phocoena phocoena; assembly: GCF_963924675.1. NCBI lineage: Eukaryota > Metazoa > Chordata > Mammalia > Artiodactyla > Phocoenidae > Phocoena > Phocoena phocoena. The sequence goes on from NC_089222.1 coordinate 51,261,713, forward strand.
CGTTGTAAAGGTATTCATTGTGCTTGAATCAGTTGCTGCACTGAGGTTAGCAGGGTATTAATTTTCTAATTTTTTCATTCTTTTTGTATATATCAGATGGAATCCTCAGTACAGAACCCAGGTCTTTTTCTTTTTAATTGAAATACAGTTGATTTACAGTGTTGTGTTAACTTCTGCTGTACAGCAAAGTGATTCAGATAGATAGATAGATAGATAGATAGATAGATATTCTTTTCTGTTATGGTTTATCACCGGATATTGAATATAGTTCCCTGTGCTGTATAGTAGGACCTTGTTGTTTATCCATCCTATATATAATAGTTTGCATCTGCTAATCCCAAACTCCCAGTCCATCCCTCCCCCACCTCCTCTCCCCCTTGGCAACCACAAGTCTGTTCTCTATGTCTGTGTGTCTGTTTCTGTTTCATCCATATATTCATTTGTGTTGTATTTTAGATTCCACATATAAGTGATATCATATGGTATTTGTCTTTCTCTTTCTGGCTTACTTCGCTTAGTATGATAATCTCTAGGTCCATCTATGTTGCTGCAAATGGCATTATTTTATTCTTTTTTTTATAGCTGAGTAATATTTCATTGTATATATGTACCACATCTTCTTTATCCATTCCTCTGTCGATGGACACTTAGGTTGTTTCCGAGTCTTGGCTATTGTAAATAGTGCTGCTATGAACATAGGGGTGCATGTATCTTTTCAAATTATAGCTTTGCCTGGGTATATGTCCAGGAGTGGGATTGCTGGATCATATGGCAACTCTATTTTTAGTTTTTTGAGGAACCTCCACGCTGTTTTCCAAAGTGGCTGCACCAGTTTACATTCCCACTAACAGTGTAAGAGGCTGGAACCCAGGTCTCTCTGATGCCAAAGCCCATGCTCTTTCTGCTAGAGGAGCTACCTCTCTAATGTGTAAACAAATGAGGGTAGTCACCTGAAGCTCCTGGGGAAATAAAGCATTTTCTTTCAATCTCTTGTTTAGAGCTCCATTTTCTTTTATCTTGGCAAAATGGACCCCTTCTGTGGCTTCGAAACTTACTTTAAAAAAACCCTAAGAACTGAGCACACACAGAGCTGTTATTTCTAGGGCTCACGTGTGAAGGAGTATATCTAGAGAGGTGGAGAATGTCCAAATCAGCTTCTCCCTCTCAGCATCACTGACGTTATCCCATCTATCTGGGGGTCCAGGTTACATTTCCTTTTCTTTCTTTTTTTGCAGGGGGTGGGTGGGTGAGTGTTGGAATCAAAATGTCAGTTTGTTGGGGACTTTGGGGGTTTTTTTCCAGTGGCAAAGCTGGATTGAAGAGTTTGGTAGAACTTCTACCATTCTTCCCTGTGCCAAGATGGCGAGGGGGAAGGAAGGATCTGCAAAGCAGCCTGCAAAGACCTTGACAAACACCACCTCCACCAGGGATTACAGACTGGCCTTCCAGTAAGTTAGTGCCAAGTGGGAGGGAGGGGCCCTGGAGGGGCAGGGACCCTGTGAGCCTCCCTGGCTGCCAGACACTGGGAACAGGAGATGCGGCCGAGCTGAGAGGAAGCCCGGGCCAGGGGCAGAATTACATTTTCTCTTCTTTGCCGGTAGCTGCCCTTCCTGAAAGTCTTCTTGCGTTAATGAAATCAGTGTGGAAAGATTTCCTACAGCAGGGAAAACACACAGAGAAATCCCTAGTTCTCCCTCTGTCCCTTCTTTTGTTATAATAATTGTTATAATAAGTGGCGACGACTTTCCTAATCACTAATAAATTCAGGTTTACAGGTCACAGTGACAGAGTCAGGGTTAGAGTTACAGGGCCACAAACACCAAAAAATGCCCCCCAGATTAAAACAAAACATATTCCCTTTGTTTGACATCTTTGTACTGTTTAACATGAGTATTTCAACAGTCTTTATTTTCCAAACATGCAAACGGGAGAGAGTGATCTGACCCGCAGTATATTGACATACCATGTAGCTATAACCTTGAGATAAAAAGTAAAGGAAAAAGTCAAAACAGCTCAAACCAAATACTAACACAAACACGTCTTTCTTCAGTCCAGAAGGCTTGCCTCTGTAACAAGGGAACACACTGACGTTAGTACACACTGACCGTGGCGCCCACGCACAGATCCAGATGGCTAACCCATGGGGCCCCAAATGCGAAGCTGGGAAGTTGAATGTATTCGTTAATTAATTTGACAAGTGTGTCCTAAGTATCTACTTTGGGCTAGACATGTTTCTAGGTGTTGGACATGTCATACATCAAGGGGATTTATAAGACGTACAAGCCCTCTGCTCTTGTGGAACTTACCTAGTGGCATTGGGGGAAAAAAAATATCCGAGACTACACTCCCACAATGTTAAGAGGAGATGGAAAATAACAACTATAGCAGAAAGCCTGAGCTGGTTTCCTGAATTCTGTATATCCAGGAATGCAACTTCTTCAAAATCTGGGTCACGCTGTGGAAAGGTGATTAAAGACAGTAAGACAGAGAAAATGGCGGAGAGTCAGAGGGAAGCTTCGCTCCTCACCGTACATGGGAGGGTCCTTGGGGAGCTTTTACCAGCTTTTACCAAACCTTATGTCTATAAGACGACAGATAAGAGAAACAGTGACGACTGTGCCTTTGTCCCATACTGAAAGAACTCCAAAGATGCAATGTCCCAACGAAATAACAGGTAGCTCCCCAAGCATCTTTGCTATTCGGAGCCCAGCGCTAAGGATTTTACATGTATTGGCTCATTTAATGCTAGCAATCACCACCTGGTGACATAAACACTAACTTTATTCCCATCTCCCATATGAAGAAACAGCCCTAGAAAAGCTAAGCAACTTGCCTTTGCCCAAGGACACATACCTGGTAGAGAGTGGAACCAGAACAGGATCCTAGCTGTGTCTGACTCCAAAATCCATGTTCTAAACCACTACCTTTCCATCCATAAAATGATTTTTCTTAATTTTATTTAAGGGGGAAAAAAAGGTGTTAATATTGCATAGAAATTTAATCAGATCGCTTCAGAAAGTTGTCTGTGTTTTCCAGATATTATCTTGGAAGGACAGTCAAACATGTCCTCTGAGTCAAAAGCAAATACACACCACTTTCTCAAATGCGTGAGAAACTAAGAGATGAACTTTTGCGATTGCTTCAGTGTACATGAGCCCACCATCTAAATTTTGAATTACGATTCTAGAATGGAGATCAGTATTTTAGTCAACAAATGAATTATTCCTCCAAGTTTATTTTACAACTGCATACATTTCCATGTTTGCCCTTTACTCGATAATTGAATTAATAATAAATTAACTGAGCTGAAGCTGGTTTAGTGAAAACAATGCAGAAGTCCATAATGAAGCTTGTGCCTATTTGGGGATAAATCTGTATCAAAAATTTAAAAATAATCGTAGTAGAATTGAACTTTGAAGCGGGGGAGAGGTCTTGTTTTTGCTTTAAATCATTGAAATTAAATGTAATGAAAAGTGATCAGAGTGCTTATTTTTACTTTGTTTTGTGGGAAATTGTGCTGGGAATGTAGGTCTATTGTGCACAAAGGATGTTGGCTTTATGCTGGAACCACCAGGCAGGTTGAGTTGAGAAACAATTAGCTCAGTCAGCAAGGCTTTGAATCTGATTAAGCCAGGAAGTGGTCACTCCCCAAGACAGAGCAGAATGAAGGGAATGAAGGCGGTAGCCCAACACGAGGAATGATTTCTCTCTCTGAGAAAAACTAGTATTATAATTTATTATGTCAAATTTATGTCAAGGATTATATCACTACATTTTATTATTATTTCACTGAAAACAAATATAATCTTGTTTCCAAGTAGATCAACAGTCCACATGTGTCATGGCTACTGTCTCTAAGAAACTTTTGTTTATTGAGGATTGACATACTCTCATGTTTTGGTAACAAAACATCTTTGAGACCTAGGACCCAAGTCACAGAAGAAAATGCAAGGCTTATACAAGACTGCTGGCCAGATTCTCATTACTCTGGGGGCTCTCAGTGTATTCTCTGGAGTTATTGCTTTCTTCCCAGTCTTTTCCTACAAGCTTTGGTTCACAGGATGGAGTGTCTGGATTGCTTGTCCCATCTGGAATGGAGCTTTGGTAAGAAAATATTTTTATTACATATGCTGAGAGAATAAAGGAAAGAGGGAGGGAAGGAGGGACCAGAATAACATGTCCCTTTAAAGTTTTCCAACAATATGAAGACATCAAAATTCTACAGAAAATCAGATTTTACCTTAGAACATTGATTTCTATTAGTTATCTTTTAAATATAAGGTTTTCTTAATATCATTTAATCATATCTACAGCATATTAGGTATACTATAGTGAAAATGCTGTTCAAGAAATTCTTCAAAAATTATTTTATTTTAATCTTCTTTACCTGGACATTCTGAGAACTCGGAATCTATTTTTCGAAATTTGAATGTAGAAAAAAATATGAACCATGAAAAATAATTTTTAAATGAAGAAAAAAGTAAAATAATTTTGAGACTAATGCTTTTATTAGAAACACCAAGGTGTGTTTATGTGACCGAAAGGTTTACAAGCCCCAAATCTTAGTTCTCCCATCTTTTTCTTTGAACATAACTGCTTAAACTGAAAATAATTGAAGAAGTTGTGATGGGCTTTACTAACTTCACATGTTGCCAAATTTGCATGTGTCAAATACACGCGGGTACTAAGTAACTGCTCAATGTCTGCCCGTTGAATGGTCACCACAGGTGAATGATGACACTGGTACCTCAGCTCCCTGGGTCAAAGAAACCAACACGTGTAGTCTTGGGAGTAGGTGGCTGCCATGGAGGCATGATCGAAGAGGGGTTACAAAGGCCCAAACAGCCAACAAATCCTTCTCTCGTTGTTTCCTAGTATGCCTGACGTTCACTATTGGAGACTAGACAATTTGATTTTGAAGCTTTTTGATCGTATGGAGTTTTCTCTTAAAATGTAGCCACTCTCAGGAGGGATAATATTTTATGTTTTTAAAAAAATCAAACTTAACAGAGATGTCATCTAAAAGCAAGACCCTAGGAAATATAATTTTAATTTACTTAATAAATAAATATGTATTGGTAGCCTACTACATGCTTGAGTTACAATGGAGAATAAAACAAGATCTCGATGTTAAGGGAATTTGGTCTAGTGGGGTTTAATGATGGTGTGCAGATGGAGGAAAGTGGGATGGTGGGAGCATGGAACTGAACACGGAAACGATTTGATGGTATTTTTCTTTTTTTTATTTATGTTTTCTTTTACACCACCACCCAAGTCTTGAACCTTTCCTCTTTCCCCCACAACTACCCCAAACCACACATTCAAGGAAATGTTTATTAAACATCTACTAGAATGCAGTGATGGCATTTATATAAATGACTACCAAACTTTTTTGTTAGTGACCCAGAGTAAGAAAAATATTTTACATCAGGACCTGGAATGTACATAAATACATCTATATATTTTTCTCAAGGTAAAAGAGAGATACTGAAATATACATGTAACTAGATTTATATAACATATGTTTCACAAAACAATACTTAACCTTCTATGTGAAGTGAATTCTGATATTTTCTATTCTAGTTAACTTTGTAAAAATTCTGACTTTACAACTGGCCCAAACTTTAACAAAACCATGGTTATAGCTCAATCCTTTGTCCCTTTCTTATAATTCTTTGCCTATCCCTGCAGGGTCTATCATAATATAGTCAACAGATACTGGTGATTTGATTAGGTTCACAGATTACTGAGTATATGCTTATTCTACACCAAACACCTGCTTGACCAGTCAGACCCAGAGAAGTGACATGACAAATCTCTAGCACATAGCTAATTGGTGGCTTTTTGATTTGAGTGACAGCATGGGGAAGTAGAGTCAGAGAGTTAGGATTTGGAGAGGTGAGCCTCTGTTCAAATCCTGACTTTAACATACTTGGTATGTAGTCAAGAGCAGGGCCCTCATTCAACCAATTCCTCATTGCCTTTACCTGTAGAATGGGGAATTTCACAGGTAAAGAGAGCCCACGTGAAACTCTCTAACCATAAGAGGCTCAAAGAGAATGAACACAATTTGCTCAGAGACTGCATAATAAAGAGCTTTGCCAATTTTAAAGCCCTACACAAATGCTAGTTAATACGATGCCTTTCATTTATGCCGTACTCTCTGTCCAAACCCTTTGTTCCTAATCCCTTGCTACCTGCCTCACTCTCCCATCCTGTTCCCTGACGACCTGCTGAGTTCCGTATCATGTTACATCCTGACCTCATCTCCAGCCACTCTTCCCTTAGCTCTTTTCTTTCCCATCACACTGGCTCCTTGTTTTCAAACATGGCCAGGTATGTCTCTGTCTCAGGGCCTTTGCACTGCCAGTTCTCTGCCTGAAGCTTTTTCTCACATACAGCTTGTTCCCTAACTTTCTTCAATTCTTGGATCAAATGTCACTTTGTCACTGATGCCTTCCCTCATTACCCTATTTAAAATTGCAGACCTCCCCCGCAAATGGCATTCTCAATCTCTCATCCCCTACTCTACTTTTCCCCCCATAACACCATCTAATATACAACATAATTGACTGACTTATTATCTGTTTGTTTGTCCTTTCCCCCCAAATGTAGATTGTACAAAGGCAGGATTTTTTTTTTTTTCTATTTTGTTCATTGCTATATCTCCAGCACTTGAAAGGGAGTAAGTGACATGCTAGGTATTCGTGCTAAATATTGCTTGATACATATTGTCGAATGAGTGGTGAATGCCATGCTCTCCATTCTGACAGTACAGAATTCCTTATACAGTTGAGCTCTAATTAGGTGGCAAAGAATAAAGGTCAAGCTGGTATTTACACTAAAGCAGGAAAAAATCCTCACCAGAAGGAAAGCAATAAGAATGCTCCCTCTTTCAATAATGTCTAAATTTGGAACAACATGATTTTTTTCCTAGTGAGTTTGGTAGTGAACCACAGCTCTGTCTGATTAGGGTCAACTTCAAAGGTCTCTGACCCATCCCACAACCTTCCCTGCCAATCACTTCTCAACTTGCCTGCAAAGTGTATCTTCCTCTGGTAGAAAGATAATATGTACATTTCAAACATATTTCCTTTTGAAAATGACTCCGTATCTCTTTTGAGATTGGAAGAGATAGATTTTAGAAGTGACCCATACTTTGTGTTTGTCCGGTGCCTTTCTTTCAAAGCTTTTTCTAAATTCTTCACAAATATTCCTCCTCGGACTCTCCTAGCTCAATTCTTACAGACACATGATAAGCTGTTTTCCTAGAAATCTGAACCAGGTTATTGAAAGTCATCAGCTGCTAGAAAGTATGTAGCAAGGAGATCATTGAGCCTTAAGGACTGAGCTCTACTTTAATCCTGGAAAACCTGGCCTGTAGATCAAGCTCTGATGAACAGACTGAAGTGAACTGAGTTTAAAAACAGGACCTAAAGTCTGTAGGGTCCAGGGACTTGGCCAACGGTGAGCAGCAGCGCTGCACCCAGAACCCTGCTTGGAGACAGGAACTTCGGAGAAAGGTAGGGCTGGACTCACCCATGCAAGCTCCAGTTTCCTCGTTCATTAGAGAAGGGACTTGATTGCACCAATGCTCAAGTCTCTTATAGCATCAACAGTCCTGCGATTTCCAATCAGCTGATGGTCCATTTTCCACTTAGATATCCTAAGCTTCTTGAAGCTTAACTGATCCAGAAATGTAATCATCTTACCACCAAAAGCAATTATGCCTTCTCCTGACTTCCCAGTCTTTGAACCCAATTTCAAACCCTGGAGTGACTTTTGACTCAATCCTTTCCCCTAAACTAGTGTTTCTCGAACTGAAATGTGCATGTAAATCACCTGGAGATCTTAAAATGCAGGCCATGTCTGACAGGTTCCCAAGGGAGGAGATGCTACTGGTCCTTAGGACGGTGCTTAGGGCAGCAATGCCCGAAACCAGCCCATTTCAGCCCCACTCCCGCCCCACCACATCCAATCCATTGCCAACTTTTATTTTTCTTACGAGGCAAATCCCTATGCATTTTTTCTTCTTCGTTCTCACTATGCAACCCCTGCCCACCTCCTTACCACTTCCTGCCCCACTCAGGTTTTATGCCTTGAAACTTTTAGAACCAACCTGTGGGGATCTATACATTAATGGGTTATAAAATCAACCTGTTGGGTAGCTAGCATTTAAACATATAGAATATGAATAGAATAGAACAGAATAGGATGGGACAGAATGGAATGGAATATAATAGAGAATTCTACAGTGTATCACACATAATAAAGTTATTGTTATTTTGGTTAGATGTAAAAATATTTGTAACTTGGCCGTGTTACAAAATATATTTCTTACTATGGGTAAAGGTTAAAAAAAAAAAAAAAGCTTGAAGACCAAGGTCCTACAGAGACCTCTAGGCCAATGCAGCAAGCATGCAATAACAGGCCCATCTTTCTAAACCTCTGCTGTACCGGTCTAGCCCCGTCTTCAAAAATCTTTAGTGTTGCTTCATTGTCCAAACCAAGTTCAGATATATTAGCGTGGATTTTGATGCCCTCCACACCCTGACCTCATGTGGCTTTCAAGCCTGATTTCCTACTCCTCTCTGCCAGGAACTAATTCTCCCATGGCTGCCCAGACTGCCCTTCCCTCTGCATCTCTCACTGACGTCACATCCATCCTTCAAACCTGCTTTGAGTCATATTTCCCCCACAGTGCCTTCAGTCCTTTCACACCTGGACTATAGATTCCGTTGAGAGTTGGAGCCATTATTTGTATAATTATTGCTTGGTGAGCTTGCTTACCTTATTCGGCTTCTCTGTGCCTCATTTTAAAAACAGGAGACTCTCTACATCCTAGGGCCATTCATTATGAAGATTAAATGAATTAACACATGTAAAGCATTTGGTAGAGTGCCCGGCATAGAATAAGTGCTCAATAAATGTTAAACGTTATTATCATTATTCCATCGGCATCGTGCCTATCACATCCCTTGTTCCCAGTAGACCCAAAATAGATGTCCGTAAGTGAATAAATTAGCCCATGTTATAATGATTTCTCTAAAAGTTTCTATTTCTGTTGTGAAGCTCTCTGCTTCCTTCAATTCATCTGCTTCTGGGAACTGCATCCTTACTGGGGCCATTTAAAGATTTAGTGGGAGGGGTCACAATTAGCTTGCAGAATGTTAGCAGCAACTTTTGCAAAACCCAAGTAATGTCCTTGGAACTGTCCCCACAGAGCAAGTCCACAGCCTGTCAAGAAGAGCTGAGGGTGGAGAGGGCAGGGCTGGGCCTCCAGCTGCACTCCCACCCTCCCCAGGCATGGCCTCCTTTCCGTCCTTCCTCAGAACCTGACCTCCCCTCTCTACCCAACTCTTCACCTCTCAGACCCTCTCACATTTCCTTTTCCCACTTGACTTCTCTTCCCTCAGATCTCTTCCTTTTTTTAAACATCTTTTGGCTGCATGGCACAGCATGTGGGATCTTAGTTCCCTGACCAGGGATCAAACCCATGCCCCCTGCACTGGAAGCGCAGAGCCTTAACCACTGGACCACCAGACAAGTCCCAAATCTCTTCCTTTTTTATTCTATTCCCCTTCCCTGTCTAAAAATAAATTTTTTAAAACAATGAAAAGAAGAAAAAGGAAAGCCTGTGACTCTTAGGGGAATACCCGCACTCCACCTCCCACGCACGGCCGGGCACCAGGAAAGATGGGTGTGCTTGGCTCCTGAGCCACAGTCCTCAGGGTGGATTTAACAAGTTACTGAACGGCATGCATACACCAGCTTCCCCCATGAAAGATCTTTTTCAAAGTTTTGTGTAAACAAAGCAAAATTGAAGCTGGCAGCTACAACAGAAATAAGAGGCAACTGCAATTCTGCAGGATTTTTCAGCTTTTGAAAGGAAAGAAACAGTTTGTGCCAAAGTAGTTAAGGCAACCTGGACTCTAAGCATCTGATAATGTCAGCTATCTACTTGGACTTCAACCAGCAGAGACATCTCCTTTGCTTTTTATCTTGTTTGCTTTAGTGTTTCTCTCACACAGAGGAGTGACCTGTCAATTGAGCGCTTTGCCTCTGAAAGCAGAGACTAGCCCCAGGCTTAGCATCCGTGCTACAGTTGCTGTTAATAATTCTCCTGTTTTGTTGTACTGTTTATGCTGGCTCAACCTCCATAGGGTCCCTTGGAAACTTTCCTCTTGCAGAATCAAGCCAACCTCTTTCGATTGCAGATGGTTCTGTTTTTATCCATGGGAGTTTTATGGTATGGCGATGCCAAAGTCTGGAACGTCAGGCTTAGCTACATGAGTTTTGTGTGCGTGTACATGTGCGTGCTTTTCTCCCCTCGCTCTCAGATTCTCTAAATCCAATATTCAAAATAGAATATGCCAGGAAAATGAAAAGCTAGGTCTCAAAACAATAAATATGCCAGACCTGGAGCTACAAAAAGCAACATCCCACAAAACCATATTGGTAAAACCTCCGATTTTTTCCCCCTGTTGATACTATACAGACAGTCATGTTTATTTCTCTGTCAAAACCCTAAATTGTAACTCTTTTTAAACCTGTCCTCATTCTATATCTTACTTCAGGCACATCTCTTCCTGGTTTTCTCTCCCAACCTCAAAACATTCCTTGACCAGGAACAAATGATTTATGGGCTGGGAATAAGCAATTTCCAGACGCCGATTATATAGGTCTCTATCAGACCCAGTGCCCAAGCGAAGATGAGCCCAGAATTTTTTTTTCATTATCTGTTGCTCAGTTCTGGTGACACCATTCCCTCCTTTGTGGAACTATTTTCATTCTGCATTTGGGGGCTTTTTCTTCAACGGAGACTATGAAGAACTCTCTTTTGAAAAGCTGGACACCACTGCCCCCAGAACAATAAATGCCCCGTCATGCATTCATTCTAACGATAATCTTTGTTATTTGAGAGACAGGGATCACCGGCAGGCTGAGGCCGCAGAATCTCAAGAAAAGCAGAGTAAAAGATATACCGCTGCTGGGAGGGTTTGAGGGTGGGTGCGGTTCTGTGACACGTTTCCTTTTCAGTTCCTCCCATTTGTAAATTTAGCAGTTTGGAAAAAGATGAACAATAGACAATTAATCAAAATAAAACATACGGCAAGGGTTTTAAAGCCAAGCTTTCATTGCAGTGACATCTTAACAGTAGTAAAGGTTATAATTGTGATGGCAACGGCAACATAGAAAATCAAGAAAATGAGCCTGTGTGAATCATGTCTCTGTGACACTGATGGCTTCTTTTCCTCATTGTCATCACGGATGAGGAGGTGATCAGAGCCATAAATCCATTTAGCCATTTGCCATTCCTTCTGGTTTATGATAAAGTTGTCAAACCGTGAAGCAAACTGAACTCTTTCCAGAGGTACCTTCTCTCACGGGATGTTGTTTTTCCATTTTCCTTTCACAGGCCATCATGACTGGTATACTCCTACTGTTGGCTCACAAAGAGTGGACCGAGAGACACCTGGTAAATGTATAGACATCGAGTAGGTTGGCAGAGAAAGTTTGAAGGTCAAATCTCTACTAGTTCAGGATGGAACACAGAGAATGATTTCTGATTATAATTGAATCCTATCTAATAGATGCCTTACTATGATGGGTTTCAGTCGTAAACGTTGTTTTAAATGCATAACTTTTATCCGATACCTGCTCCAAACATTTTCTACCAGTTCCTGTGATTATTGTATTTAAGTAGTGTAGTTTGGGGAGGACAGAATCAGTGTTAGTCTTCCTGAATTTCATTCTGAAAAAGTGGAGCGATAGGATCCTCTGTTTTTAATCATGTATTTTCAAGTCTCAATTCCTCAATTTGGTATCTCCTTCCAATCTCCCTGTTACCTCTTCCCCTAAAAAAGGATGAAAAGGGGCTTCCCTGGTGGCGCAGTAGTTGAGAGTTCGCCTGCCGATACAGGGGACACGGTTTTGTGCCCTGATCTGGGAAGATCCCACATGCCGCGGAGCAGCTGGGCCCATGAGCCATGGCCGCTGAGCCTGTGCTCCTCAACGGGAGAGGCCACAGCAGTGAGAGGCCCGCGTACCGCAAAAAAAAAGAATGAAAAGTCTGTGATATCTTGCATTTCAACAGTGTAGAGCCAAGTAAATCCCAAGGTACAGAAAGACTACCTTGATTTGATTATAGCTCCTCTTCCCATGGCTACAGCAGGGCTTCTCAAACTTTAATATATGTGTGAATCACATGGGGATCTGGTTAAAATGAAGATTTTGATTCAGTGGATCTGAGTGAAGCCTGAGATTCTACATCTCTAATAAGTTCCCAGGGGATATTTAGTGCTCCTGGACCATAGACCACACTCTGAATAACAAGGTCCTAGGGTAAGGCAGGGATTCTGTTCACTCATCTTTGTTTTCCCACCCGGACTGGTTCTCAACACATGATAGGAGGTAAGTAGATAAATGTGTTGAGTGGAGTTGATTTCATTTTTGCTCCAGTGGGTTGATAGGTTATTCTCGCATAGTGAAAGTTCAAGAGGAAGGCAAAAGGGCCTAAAGAGACGGTTGTAACCCACTTCTCCTTCATTTCCCAGTAGGAAAGATTAATAGCCAGCATCTCTTTCTTTCCACATAATTGCTAAGAACCTTCTGAAAAATCTAGCTCCCAAAGTAACAATTTGTTTCTACTTTATTTTCAGTGGGAAGCTAGTTTCACCTTTGTGATTCTGAGCATCCTGGGATGTCCACTTCATTTTACTGTAGCCTTGGCATCTGCTCTCCTTGGTCCGTATTGCTTCTACTCATTTTGGGGGATTGCAGGGACCAATTACCTTGGTTATGCAGTTGCATTTCCTTTTCCATATGCAAAATTCCCATCAGTTTGTGTAGACCCACCACACTATGAAGAGTACCACCTGACACTTCAAGCCTTAGACCTGTGCCTGAGCTTTGCCATGCTCTGTGTGTCCCTGACAGCGTTCATCACACTTTCTGCAAGACTTATCCGGAATGGACATATAAATGTAAGTTTCCAGAAAGGGGGAGCCAGTTCCTGTTCCATCCTAAATGCTAAAATGGAAAGTTTGGTACATTAATACTTAATCTGTCTCTCTTTTTTACCCCTGTATCTTGTATAACCAAAATTCTCCCACTCTTTCTACTTCTACTGCAGCTAAGAGGCTGATATATAATACATCAACATCAGATTTAGCTTTCTAACATTTTCCGAAAGGGCTGATAATAATTTTAATATGATAATAATAGAATTATGAACTGAATATTTAGTATGTGTCGGTGTACTTCCCATTTCACAGATAGTAAACAGAGGCTAAAGAGTTTGTATAGCTTGCCCAAGGTCACACAGCTTAATGACTAGTAGGACCAGATTCAGAACCCAGAGCTATTTCTCTTCATCAGGCCAGATTTGTCCTGGGCTCCCTCATCCCCCTCCTTGCATCCTCTGCTCCTCTGCCAGACCATTAAGATGCAAGGCTCTGGCCTCCAGGAGGGTTAGAGCGGGGTCACTGGGAAAACAGCACAAGTGATTTCTGATTCCAAATTCCTACAGTTGATACTGGGTCCCTCCTCTGTGGGTTGAACAACCTCCCTCTGAAAAGAGGTACTTCTCACTGCAAACTCTTATACTGGCTTTATGATTCAAGTTAGGATTATATCAGGGTCAAGTGAATTTGGGTTATGTTAGCCAATTTTTTTCCAGTTTCATCCTATCAGCACCAACCAGTAAAGCTGGAAGACAAGAATTTGGCACTCTCAATGCTTTTTGTGGTCAGTCTTGTCCTCTTCAACTTCTTCATAAATCTGCAAAGGAAATCCTGTACATTCTTAGGAACGGAGTTGATTTTAAATGGAACTTGCCGAGAAACAAGGCAAGCAGACCAAAATCACTGCCCCCGCTGTACTGCCAGGGCATGTAGAAGTTTAGTATTTGAGAATTCTCCCTTGTGGCAAATATCCTAACTTTCTAGACTATTTACTAAGGAACATATGCATAGGAGAACCACACATTAAAAGTTGACAGTCATAACCCCTTAGCATGCATAGCTAATCAGACATCTGGCTGTCATTTTAAGCATGACCCTCACAACATTGAGGTTTAACGTAGGGTGGAGAATAGGGAGAAAAGAATGAAAAAAATATACGCCGAGCTTGGTAAGCCAACAGCGCCTTACCATGGAAACCCAACAGTGAGACCACCTAAAGTGCCTGGAGAGAGAGAAAATTAATTGAAAGCAGAGCAAAGTTCTGTGACTTCAGGGTTTTGCCTTTGCCCATCTTGCTCAGAACAGTTTCTTGCTGTGTGGTTTCTGAGCTACGTATGGGACCCAATGCAACTACAACACGTTCCTCAAAGGGAATCAATGACATCCGAAGCGCCCAGGGTTTTTGTGAAACTAGATTTCTGCATCCCTTCCAGGTGCATTCCCACTATGTCAGAAATTCTGGGGTTGGAGGCAGGAAACATGCGTTTATAACACATGCCCCCAAGAGATCCTGATGAAAATTCTCTTCCTAGCACACAATGCACTAAATATCAATTCAGGACAGAATCTCAGTTTTCCCATTTGCATAAAATGCAGCACTAGTTTGGGTGAGAGTTCTAGATAAATTTAATAAGCATGTCTTTGGTGAACATTCTTGGATGACTTGACACCACTTAATCCATGGGGGTGGCAGATCACGTTTCGTTAGCAAGGATGAATGGCTGACATAATGGGGTATGATGTCCTGTATTAATAAATATACCACTGTTGCCCCAAGACCAAAAGGAGCTCATGAAGCCTGAACAAACCTTTGTTACCATGCAGAAATCTCAGCTACATTAGGCACAATTTCTAGCAGTGAAATAAATGCATTGTTTATCAAAATTCTAGAAAACACATAACTTTCTTAGAAAGAAAGGTGGATCGTTTGCTGGGATACAGAATTCTACATAGTGATTCTGCTTTTAATGAACCTCTGTGTAGTTATGTTGTTAGATTCCCTACAGTGCTGAAAGAGATAAGTAATATTTTTAAATTTTTATTTAAAACTATTAATAAACACTGTGAAATATGCTGCTGTTTCACACTTTTTTCATATAAACAGAACACTGAAAATGTTTTTAAAACCTGCCCACTTTCAAGTGTCTGCCTGAAAAGTAAAATTCTTTTATGTAAATATAGTACATAGCAGGAAACTCAAGAGCTATGAAAATTTGTAAAGAAAGAAAAAAGCAATGGTCTGAAGGAGGATTTGGGGAAAATTGCGGTTGTACTGTAAAACAAAATCAATTTTTTCAGATGTATATGTAACAGTCAATATTATGATGAAAAATATTCCCTCGTGAGGGTTTGTTTGTGCAAGTTTAAAAACATGTTTTCAAAAATGAATCAAGCACCCCTTTAGGAATCACCACATTCATTATTTCTTCCTTCCTGTGCCTTTTCAGTTTAGTAGAATTGAAGTCATCTTGTGTCCCAGTCAGCTCAAGCTGCTATTAAAAAATGCCGTAGACTGGGTGGCTCAACCAACACACATTTATTTCACACAGTTCCAGAGACTGGAAGTCCAAGATCAAAGTGCCACCATGGTTGGTTTTTGGTGAGGCCTATCTTCCTGGCTTGTGGATGGCTGCCTGCTCACTGTGTGCTCTCAAGGCCTTTCCTGGGCTTGCTCCTAGAGAGAGGAGCAATCTCTCTGTCTCCTATATTTTACAGACGCTAATCTCATCATGGGGACCCCACACTTATGACCTCATCTAAACTTAATTACCTCCCAAATGACTTACTTCCAAATACCATCACAGTGGGGATTGGGATTTCAACATATGGGTTTAGGAGGGGACATAAACAGTTGATTGCATCTTACTGAAGGTAACACAGTGACAGTGTATGAGCATATGCAGTCAACTGGTACCCAACTAAAACCAGAGGTCTAATGCTTGAAAGAGGCATGAAGGGTTTGATGATTTTGACAAACACTCACAAAATCATGGTGTGAGTGCTACAGACTGAATGTTTGTGTCACCCCCAAAATCTACATTGAAGCACTAACCCCCACTGTGATGGTAGTAATTAGATTTGGATGAGGTCATGAGGGTAGAGCCCCCATGATGGGGTTAGTGCCCTTATAAGAAAATGAAGAGACCAGCGTGCTCTGTCTCTCTCCACCGTGATAGTATACAGCAAGAAGGGGACCGTTTACAAACTAGGAAGTGGGCTTCCACCAGACACTGAATCTTCTGACACCTTGATCTTGGACTTCCAGCCTCCAGAACTGTGAGAAATGTCTGTTGTGTTTAAGCCATCCAGTCTATGGTAGTATGCTATAGCAGCCCAGGCTGACTGAGACAGTGAGTCCTTCCAAATTTCAAGGGCCTCGTGGGAAGGGGTGGAGCTGGGAGAGGACTAAGAGACCCCTGTTTGTGTTGTTCCATGCAACACACTGAAGTGACCCTGTGGGCTTAGGACTCAGTGCAGAAGGCAAACGAGCACCACACAGAATTAAGTTGAAAAACTAAAATGCATAACAACCGTAGCTGAAATTGTCTACATTCTTGGTCCAGTAAGTAATAAAGTGATGAGAAAGGAAAGAATTGGGACTCCAGACGCGCTGCAGCTGTCCCCTGCAGCTACTCTGCCCCTCCTCCATAGAATGGAATGGCTTCGTTTGTTTTCCTTTCATTATTCATTGTTATGTTTGGGGTTGGTTTTTTTTTAATGAAAGGGGGAAAGAAAATATTTTCTCCTTCTCATGTGATACAATGGCTTTATTTTTTTTTCAATGAACTGAGAAATATTTGCCATAAAAGATGTAGGTGAACCCTCTAAATGCAGTTTAAAACATGGGGACAGATTATTTATCAGTGGAGGACAAACAAAAGGCAAACAAACTAACAGCAATATACTGGTTCCAAATCTTTCAGCAGACGTACTCTGCATCATTAGCAATAGAAATGTGTTTTGAAAGAAATTCTTCCATGACTCTTATCCTAAAATTCTGAGGTCCCACACTGGGCTATAACAAGGTGTTTCTGGTGCTTCTGGGAAATAATCCCCTCGGGTAGATCCAGTAAAACTCAAGCAGTACCGTGCAACTGTAAGAATCCACTGTATTTCTTCCTCACAAATTCTATTATGTGGTCACCTCAAAGTGATCAGTCGAAAAATCAGAATCTAGAAAAATAATTGCAATTCAGGGCATTACTATTCCTTCTATCTCATAATTTTCTCTGGAATAATAATAATGGTGACATAAAACTGGGTGATAGGGCTTCCCTGGTGGCGCAGTGGTTGAGAGTCCGCCTGCCGCTGAAGCGGACGCGGGTTCGTGCGCGGGTCCGGGAAGATCCCACATGCCGCGGAGCGGCTGGGCCCGTGAGCCATGGCCGCTGAGCCTGCGCGTCCGGAGCCTGTGCTCTGCAACGGGAGAGGCTACAACAGTGAGAGGCCCGCGTATCGCAAAAAAAAAAAGACAAATATGAGATCACTTATATGTGGGATCTAAACAATAATACAAATGAATCTATACACAAAACAGAAACAGACTCACAGACATAGAAAACAAACTTATGGTTACCTAAGAGGAAAGGTGAGGGAGGGGTAAATTAGGAGTATGGGATTAATAGATACAAACTACTACACATAAAATAGATAAGCAACAAGGATTTACTGTCTAACACAGGGAACATTATTGCATACCTCGTAATAACCTATAATGGAAAATAATCTGAAAATATATATATACATATAACTGAATCACTTTTCTGTACACCTAAAACTAACACAATATTGTAAGTCAAGTACACTTAAATTTAAAAAAAAAAAAACAAAAAACTTAGCGTTATGTAATTGAATAAGTAAGAAGCTTATGACTCCACTTTATTTTATTTGCAAAAAGATTGTTCTTAAATTTTATTTATACTCTTATATCATATGATTAACTTAGAGTCCTGGATGAAACAGAAAGCTCCTTGTTAAAGCAATAGAATTACTAGGTTCTGGACAGTAATTAGTACCTATTGGACAAGAGGAGTATCTTCTGTTCACCAGAAATGACTTCTCTCTTGTCACATATCAAGAATTATGAACCTAAAGCCCTATATATAATATTCATTATTTATCCTTGCTCCTCAACATTTATTGAGCATGTACTATGAGCCAGATATCATGCTAAAGTACAGAAAAATGAGCAAAACACATTCTGGTGCTCCATTGACTTATAAGGACTGAGGGGAAATGAGACTTGGGCCAGGAGGATCAAGAGCCCAGATGAGGAATAACAAGACCTGAGTTAGGTAGTGATAGTGGGCATGAGAAGAGGTGGTACCTTTGAGAGATATTTAGGAAGTAGAATCAATGGACTTCATAACAAGTAGCATGTGGGACAAAGGAGGAGTCCAGGAAGATGCAAACTGGTTCTGGACCATGAGAGACAAGACAGAGTGGATTGGATTTAATGTGTGAGTCCCACTCTTGTCACTTAAGGTAAATATTCAGTTTCACATCTCATCATTAAAAAAAAATTATTGTAAGAACTTAATAGACGAAATCAGAGGACTTCTACCTGGGATTCTAGCCAATGAAGTACTAAAATTTGCCATTGGACACTCCATCAAGTTGTTTGCATACCAAAAATCAATTATGCTTTGCTTTGAGTTTATAATAAGCCTAGTGCAGAAGGGCATGGGCTATAAGACAGTTTCAATCTAGGCTGAATTAATTTAACAATGTATCTCTTCTTTTCTTCTACTGAATCTCCCATGGCAAAGATTGGCCGTGAATGACCTATAGATAGCCAAGCCCAATTGTCTCTTTTCAATCCACATCCTCCTTGACTGCTTTCTTCATGAAATTATCTCCCTTGACTTCCACGCACCATTCTCTTTGGTTCTCTTCCTTCTCCATAGCTTCTTCTCCTCAGTCTCCTCCGAAAGATCCTCTGCTCTGCTCACCACTTAAAGACTGGTACCCTCACTTACCACTTTGGGGCTGGCACCTCACACATCCACATCTGTAGCCCAGTCCCCTCTCCTGCTCTAATAAGCTCTACATCTGACTGTTTTCTAGACACTCTTTTGGTATCCCTCAGATACATCAAACTCCAGGTGTTCATCGTGGAGTGCATCATCTCTTTGTCCTCAATACCTGCTCCTCTTCCTGTATCTGCAGCTCAGCTGCCAACATTCATGTTACTCAGGACGAGCCTGAGACCTGGAGTCATCCTTGACTCCTTACACCTGAGTCCATCACCGTATCCTGACAACTGTACCTCTCAAGTATTTCTCTAATGTGTCCTCCGATCTCTGTACCAACGGTGACAAACCTGGTTTGGCTCCCATATTCTCTCACTCAGACTGCTTTGCTTCCAGTCTGTCTTTCTCAAAAAGTATCCTCCAAACAGGCTCTAGAAGGAGCTCTCTGGTTCAAATTTGTGCTTATCATTCCCCTGCTTTAAATCCTTCTGCGGCTCCCCTTCACTCTCAGGATACAGCCAAGCTCCTTTGCATGACATCATGTGTACTCAGCTCCTCTCTGAGCACGTGAGTTCCTCGAGGACAGGGACTGTCTAAGGTGAGCAAGAAAGGTGGGACTGGGAGTGTGAGAATCAAAAAAGGAAAAGAGAAGCAGGTTGTGATACTAGATGTCATTTTTATGTCTTCCTAGCCATAGCTAATATCTTACCTAAACCTACAGCAGGAATATTTTAAATTTAAAGACAATTCACATGTCATGGGGAAATTTACTATGGTCGTGGAATCCAAAAAGAATCTCCAGAAAGGGATACATAGAAAAAGTAGATTTGAATTTCCATACCAAGGAACAGTGGTTTAATGAAGAATTGCTTTCAGCATTATGAAACATAGAGAACCTGATATGGTACTTTTGAAATCAGACAGTTTGAGGGGTAATTGCTTCTTCTGTCGCTTACTATCTGAGCAGCCTTGAGCAAATGAATACTGAATCTCTCCGAGCCTAAGGTCCTTGTTGGTAAAATGGAGATAACACCTACCTCACATGTTGCAAAATGAAATGATATAATTACTATTAAGAGCCTTTACACTGAGCATGGCACTTGATAGGCCTCAAGAAATGTTTGCTATCTTCCCCTCACTGCTAATCAAATTTAAATTCTTGACTCAGTCAAAGATTTCAGAAAGTGCCCTTTAGCCTCCTGTAAGTTTTGAAAAACCCCAAACCAGTCCAAACCAGACAAAACAAACAGCAAACCACCAAAAGAGATAGTCAACAGCGAGACTCCCTACTCTTTAGGCAGCCCCTGTCCACAAAAGTAATGGTTCTTCTGGACCGTTTCATGCTTATGCCAGATATTTTATTACACATATATTTCTTTTTTTATATCTCTCTGCTATGCCCCTCCACCAGTATCACCAATTTTGTTCTCTCTGGTGATTCCTCTTAAATCCTTAAGAGGTACCATGATGCTGTTTCTTGAGCCATTCTTCATCGGGCTCCTGTGACATAAAAAAGGCTAAATTAAATGTCAGAAATGACACTCTATTTTCTTTGATAAATCGTAGAAATAAACACTATTGTATTTTTTTCCTTCCTAGGGCCAAAAGAATGGACAGTAAGTTTGAAGCAATGCTCCTCTTAAATGTGTCATCTTTGTGACCATTACTTTGAAATATTTCTAAAATAATTTTGATCTTTAAACATTTTTCCTCTATGTTCTTATAAAATAAAAAAATTGCAGTAAAAAAATTGAAGTAGTTGTACACTTTAGCCCTTTTTGATGGTTACCTTGTTTTTTCTGATTTACATGCTATGATACAAAACTTGAAATTATGTCATTGTTGTCATAGAATTTTAAAATCTGAAATATAAATTGGAAGTGAATGAATGTTTCCTTTAAATTCCTCTTGTTTCCTGTGTGATGTTTCACTGAACTGTAACTTCATATTACCCAAATTAAGGAAACGCTTTCACACCCTTTCTTCATTGCCATTACCAAAGTGACTCTAAATCTTCAAAACACAATTAAAACTTTGAATTGTGGGGATAATGAGAAGGCTCTCCTGCAGGGGGACTGTGGTCCTCCCTCCTGACCTCTCTATAGCTTGTCTTTGGCACTTAAGACAAACTACTTAATTAATTGGAAGAGACCTTATTAGAGGCACTTTAGACTAATTTTTCATCAAATGTCCCAAGATTCACATGCCCCTGACAGCTCAGCCATTCCTAAGTGGCAACTCCAGTCAGCTGCTGAGTGGTTCTAAATGTAAAATGTCTTTCTCGTCTTGGCTAGAGACCTGCTTCTTATAACCTCTGTGTCTTGGCCCTGCATCTGTAGTCCCTGAGAACACAGTGCAGTGGTTCTCCAATGTGGTTCCAAGGTCAGAAGCATCAGCATCATCTGGGAACTTGTAAGGACTAGACACTCTGGGGTTGGGTCCACCGATCTGCTTTCGGAAGCCCTCCTCCAGGTGAGGGCTAAAGTTTGAGACGCACTGGTGTAGTGTAGCGGAAAGTGGGTGCAATTTTGGAATGAAAAATACCTGGATTCAGAACCTGGCCCTCTGTCATTTTAGGCAATAGCCTCCGTTTCCTCTCTGATCAAATGGAGCTGATGGGCATAGCTAATTCCCGGACTTGCTGAGAGAATTCACTGATACTATATGGGTCAAGCACACAGCAGAAAGTCTAACACACCCTTAGCGCTCAAAGTTACTGTCTAGTGATATTGGCTCATTCAACACATTTATTAGATACCTTTGATATGAGTCTATATAAAGCCCTTTCTTTTGAAAATGGAGAAGTACAGAAAATTTTAGACATGACACCTTAGACGTAATAGTATTTAATACCTTCATTTTACAAATGGAAAGTATAACATTCAGAGAGGCGAAGTGACATGTTCAAGGACACACAGCTCAATTGCTGGTGTACGGAAGCCCTTTAGGTGCCTCCCAGCGCTCAGCTCTTCAATCAACACATGTTTATCTGTCACTTAATACAGCAATAAGATATGTATTCCCGGGCCTGGTGATTACACAGGTAGGAACTTCAAGTTTATCAGTATACTTTCTGAATTAATTTTAATATTAATTGAGCATTCCCAGCTAGAATTGGGCACCATGGTTACTTATTTACTTACATTTTGCTTTCTTATTTATATCTTATTCTGTTCCGAAAGGATTTAAGGTGACTCTTGGCTATTTTATCAACCGTTGGAGTTCCAGCCACTACAGCACTAACTGTTGAACCAGTGAATTCCAATAGTTGCTTCCTGGAGCTTTTGCAAGAGGCTGTCAGCAAAATGTGCACAATTCTGAGGATCCCAAATGGATACATAAGAGAAGTAGACCAATACCAAGTGCTTTAGGTTAACTGGAATCCCTTGTATAAATTGTTAATCAGATATCAAGGAATATGTGTGGTTATGTCTTGGTCTCGCATGCACAAAGACAGGGGCAGACATTTTGCTACGCCCTTGCCTGGGGAAACTAAATGGTTAATACTCAACATCACACGCCCAGAAAAAGTCTGTTTTACCGACTGGAAGGAATAAGGCACTTTGACTTTATACAGCCTGTTCTCAGTTTTGTGGGGCTGTTGATATTACTGGGCTAATGACAGACGCCAAGGCGGCAAAATAGGCTGGGTTACTTGTAATTCTTTGAATGTGGACACATCAGCTTGTGGGAAGGAAACTATTTAAAATGGGGCTTAGGGAAAGCAAAAAAATCCCCTTTCCCCTTATGAGATTCTTCCACAGTGTTGTCATGGAATCTTGAAAACCTCTATACAGCAGATCACTCTCGTTGGATATATGCAAATTTTCTGAGATCCAGCGGTTTCCTGCCAGGGAAAAACTTATAATAACAGAGCAAGAATGCAATCCGAGCCCTTGCTCTCTGAAACCCTGAAAGAACAGAGTCGTTCTTGACAGGGCAATTTCAACCCTTGACATTCCAGGAAATAGCTTAATAATGTCATTTAGTCTGGGGTTGTAACCAGTCTTAAGACATGGAGACACAAATGCAGTGTAAAATTTTAAATATCAGTTCGGGGACCATTACTCATTTTCACACAGAGCTTAACAGCAAAGACCACCACCACAAAGCAAAAACTAAGCAAGCCTTCCTAATTAAATTTAACATTGTCCCCACTAATTAAACACAATATAGGAAAGGTTTCTGCCAAGAAATTACAGACACATCCTGAAGACTATTTACTTTCCTGGGTCCTGGGCCCGTGCCATATCCAGGACGTGACCCCCAAACAAAACTGTACTTTGATCATTAATATATATGCAGAAGTTGCCCCCATCCTGGAGCCTCAGAGGCCTTAATGAGACACACTGGCCTTTACAGTCAATGTGTTTCATTTTTTCTGGGTACGGTGCAGCTGACAAAGGTTACAAGACTCAGGTTAAAAGTCAGGAAATGGATCAGGACCCCACGCTATGACATCATTTTCTTGCAATGCAATGAAGCAATGACATTTCCTGCAGGAAAACTGATTAGAGCTGACAAGCTGCCTTAGTTAGCTGCAGCGTTTGCCATGGAAGGTGTCAGGCCTGCCTCGTTCCAGCTCCTGCCACCCTCCTTCCTGTTTCTTGGCTGGGGCTTCCCAGGGGTCGGTGAGAGAGAGTGAAAGAGACCCAGGCCACTTCTATTTAATGACAGTCCTGATATATTTAAGATAAAGATGTGCTAAAACATTGTTACAAAACTTGTGGAATCTTTTAGTTATCAGAGCATTTAGTACTTTAGACAAAAATATATATATATATAATTTTGCCACTTGCAGAGTGATTTCCAGATTATTTTTAAAACTGACATATAGGCAGAGCCACCAGGGGTGACTGTGCAGGTTGGCCAAAGGCAGAGCGGGATTCAAAGGTAGCTCACTCCGATTATCAAACCATGGTTGCTGGTTCAGGACTAGATCTGCCTTTTTCGGATTCACACAGACGTCTCACAACCAGTGACAGATGGTCTTGCAATGGGATACAGTCTGAAGGTGAATGATGAACGAGTCTTCTCCTTTCAATCCTGGGTGTCTCTGTAACTGTAGGCATAACATCTTGGGGCGTATCTCTAGAAGTGTGAATTCGAGGACCGGCCTGACTGTGAGTTCTGGGCCAAATCTGCCTCCTGGCTGGGTCACCTCAGCAATAGGGAGTCCTTTGGGGATTTATGAACAGGTGCTTCCAATATGCCAACACAGGGGGTGTGAGGCACCTAGCTTGGCGAGTACGAGCTCTGGGCTAGCCTGGCTGGCCAGGTGCTCTCGTGTGCAAATCGCATAACTATAGTGGCCCTACTCTTCCCCAGATGGTAGACCCTGCTCTGGACTCCACATGCAGACAGACCTGCTCCAGTCCTTCAGACCAATTTAGAGACACGACCGAGGCAAGAATTATTTAAGAGCTGGGGCCAACCCCCTGGGACGCCACACCAAATCGCCCTTGCTTGTCCATGTGTGGCCTTGTGACTTGGTTCAATAACTGGGTTTCTGCCTTGGACACGGGATCCAGTGGCTGAGTAGCTGGTGAGTACTGCCTGGGAACAAGTGTCTATTCCCTCGACTTATCGTTACCATGCCCCTTCTGGAAACCACAGGTGTGCTCGTAAACAGCGAAGGGAGGGCTCCAGCCTTATCCTCTTCTGTCATTTTTCTTCTCTTTATCTTCCTTCTGGATCCTCCTGGGAGGTAGTGGAATCTACCAAGCAAAGACTGCAGATATGGCAGAAAAAAACAGCTTCCTGATGCTTCTTTTGTCCATTTCAAAACAGAATTTATACTAACTCACTTGTATGTCAGTGGAGGAGAGTGGTCAGGAGTGACAAGTTTCTGCTACCAAAAAATCAAACACTTATCATCTCAGAAACGAAAAGTCCTAGAACCAGGATGGATTTCTACATTAGAAGCAATGTTTCTAGGTACTATGCTAGGTTTGCCAAACAGATTTAAGCTCTCTACAGCAGTTGAGTGGGTAGATGTCAGAGGTGCTCTGAGACACAGTTTACACAGCATTTACATCTATAAATCATTACATAGTAACTGGATGGAACTCGTAGTGACAAATATGCTATCTCTGGAAAAATGTGCAGATATCTGAAGGGCTTATACATTTCCCCAGGATGAGTCAAAAGAAGCATAGCTGTCACACCTTTCTTTCATTATCCTGTGGGTGTTCTCTCAAATGTGTGGGTCTTCATAAATGAGTCACTGTTTCCAAGTTCTGTCAAAAGTATCAGTGGTCACAAGCCTAGGAAGCATACCAAGCCTAAAAAAAGGAAAGAACTTTAAATCATGGGCAATAATGTAAAATGTCTGAAATTACTGGGGTTTTATTACTCTGCCAAATTTGCAGTCTTATACTATCTAAGTATATCTAAGTCCCCTTTTGAGGACTCACTATTTCCTATAGTTAAACCTATGAGGAATAAAAAGGAATTTATTTTACATTTGGTGTGTTTGTATAGTCACCAGGTCTAGAGCCGGTACTTTTTGCCATTTGAGTAACCCTTCTGCTTGCTTGCCCATACATGTTGAAACTGTCATTTAACTTAAATACACAGATCAGACTTGTTTAAGACTCTACCCTTTCACCTTGCTCTAGGCAGGGAAAAAGATCAAAGCTTCCTGTGTTTTTTAAGGATGACTCCTTCTTTGTTCTGAACACGTCTCACATCTCCTATTTGTAGAAGCTTATGCACAGGCTGAATTGTTTTTCTTTTCTCTAAATCTACTTATCATAAACAAGACCCTCATTGCCCATTTGGCACCCTCAAAAAGGGAATTTACCCATCCGATAGGTTGTTTACCTAATAATGATGGCTTTTTAAATTCCTAGTATTAAAACAGATATTTTTAGTACAAAGTGTTGTCAGAATTGATAAGTGAAAAAAGGTGTTTGTAATTAATATGCTATAATGATGAGACTGATGTAGAAGAGTGAAAACACTCACCTGTTATCAGTTCTGCCTTGAAATAACCAAATGACAAAGCTTTTACGTATTTTATTTTTACTTTAATGTGACCCTAATTTATTTATTAATGCATTAGTTCTTTTCAAGTTGAAGTAAACTATAAATAAGTGATGATGATATCATTTCACTTAGTTCATGAATTTATTATCGATTAAGAATATGCAGGGTACTGGCCAGAGGACAAGGTGCAAAGAATTGGAAAATGAAATCTCCTAGTCCACAAAACAGAGAGGATACAGAAAATAAACACCACAAAGAAGTTTTCATGGGTTCAATACTTACCAGGCTAAGGACTGAAAAGAAAATCATTTCATCTTTTGGGGTCTCCTAAGTTTTCTCATCTATAAGACCAAGGAGGCAAAACTAATTGTTGGGTCCATTTAGCCCCTAAATTCTGGGACTAAAAGAAATATGTGTCGGGGCTAAAAATGAATTTAAAGTTGCAAACCCTCACATGCTTTGTTTGGCAAATATCATAAAGAAGATAAGCTCAAAGGTGAATTATGACTGCAGATAGCGAGATGGACGCTATTATGGAGATAGTGAACAACACGAGGCAAAATATGGAGCTTGGCTGTACACAGGAGAAAATATCTAAGTGGAATGGACAGACTGAGTGGGAGGGAGCAGAGAGCTGTAAAGCAAAACTGGGCTGAGTGCACTGCAAGTCTCAGCTCCATCAATCAACGAGGATTTTATTCTGCTCAGGTTACTTTATTTGTTAAGGGATTCTTAAGGGGGCGCCTGAGATAACATGGTCAAGGATTATAAGCCGTACTAAGTATAGTACTGTGAAAATACCCTAGCATCCAGGTCCACAAGACTAGTGTAAGAAGGGCATCTGTAAGCAGAGAGGGCTTAGAAAGTATTTTAAGAATGCTCTGAGGTTCAGCTTCAAACAGTAGGTCCTGGCTGAGTATTGTGAAGAACCAGCAGTTACAGGCAGCCAGGGGATGGTAACCAAAATGGAGTTACTCTCTCTCTTTTTTTTTTTTTTCTATTTTTATTTATTTATTATTATTATTTTCTTTTGCGGTACGCGGGCCTCTCACTGCTGTGGCCTCTCCCGTTGCGGAACACAGGCTCCCGACGCGCAGGCTCAGCGGCCATGGCTCACGGGCCCAGCCGCTCCGCGGCATGTGGGATCTTCCTGGACCGGGGCACGAATCCGCATCCCCCACATCGGCAGGCGGACTCTCAAGCACTGCGCCACCAGGGAAGCCCTGGAGTTACTCTCTTTAAGCAGAGACTTTGGACGACCACCACGTGGGAGGAGAATTACCAAACTGTCGCCAAAAAAATCACTTTGGCTGCAAACCAAAGAAGGATTTTCACATTTCCTCAAGACATAAATGACACTTCGGTGGAGTAGAAAGATTTCTCACACGACATTTTTCCCAAGAGATAGGGAAGTGAGGAAAACTTGTTGCTCTGGGGTGACTTATTCTTTTCCACGATAAGAACTAGGTGAAGCCCACTGCATTGCCATTTTGCCTTGATTGTCAGTCAACTGGAAACAAAATTTAGATTTAATTTCAGGACTTACACTTAAATATCTGACCCCCTATTGAAAAAATTTTAACTTCTCACTTGATCTTTTGCTCATAATTTTGCCAAATTCATTTCTTTCATTACATGCCACCTCATTCATTCACTCATTTATTTTAGATATTTATTAAGCATTTACTATGTGCTGGGCACATCAAGTTCTTTTGGAGGCAGGTGGAATGTGGCTCTGGCCTGGCAGGCAGAGCCTGTCTCTGGCTTGTGTTGTGTTTAGGTCTTAGGGCTTGATGTTTATATATGGGTTACAGTTCAGGCATTTTCCAGATGAACAAGGGTTCCGGGGTATATAGCTGGTTTTCCTAATAACTCATCCCATCTCCATCTCGGTTAGAGTGGATTTTTCCCTTGAGGGTCTTTGATCCTACAGCCGCAGACATTCTGGCACCAGGGAGGCTTAAAGGTCAAGGCTCCGAGACACACAGAGGTCGATGAAATCAGGGGACATCTTAGCAACTGCTGAGAAGCCGTGGGGGTGAGCACTATGGCTTCCAGGATGGATGGATGATGTCATTTGTGGTATAAATAAGTGTGTGCTTCCTAAGCTCTGACTGGGATCCAACAGGTGTGTTCTGGAACAGTGCTGTTTGGATGAGACCATCGAGAAAAAGCAGTCAGTAAACTTTTTGCTTCCTTTAATCTGTGAAGTCCCCTTTTTTAACTCCTGACTCCCCAAAGTTGAGCATCCTGGGATACAAAAGCAAGAGTGTGAACTTGAACCTCAGTTGCTTCTCCCATAGAATAAAGGAGCTGGACCCACTAGTCTTCTAGCCCCTTCTAGGTCTAATCATCTGTCACTTTATGACCATCAATTCTACTTCCAGCTTTCTGGCTTCACAACTCCACACAGATAGTTATCATTTTCATCCTTTTCAAATACAATGAAAAACAATATGTGAGCAAGTACAGAGGCAACATGTGTATAATGGCAATACTGAAGCACAAGATTGAGACCTAGTTAAGGATTATTGAGTTATCATAGCAAAGACTTACTAGAAGTGGTTATAACTTTTCAGGATAGATTACTTCCTTCATAGCATATCCAAATCCATGGCAAACTGTGTTTACCCAGAGTTCTAATATCTATGTATATATACACCCATATTCGCACATTGCTAAGCAGAGTGATGTGTATAAAATAAACATGAAAACTATCTGAATAACTTTTGAACTTAAGAAATTGTTTATAAACTCTTATATTTCATGTCAGTGATTTATATATAAAACAATATCTTAGAGTATAAAATACACAGATATAGAGAAGACACAACTCCTGTCTCAAAGAATTTATAATTTAGTGTTAAGTGCTTAAAGATGTATTCAGGTTTGTGTGCAAAACATTTTAATAGATTCAGTGGTTTTTAAAATATGTACATATGAAAGCTCTAAGTTTATTTACAGTGAAATATCAATATTGGGTACCACCTACTATGCTAAATTCTGAATGTACAAAAAGGTAGCAAAAGTCCCTGCACATTGTATCCCTATAAGCTGATCAAAATGATGCATATTCATTCATTCATTCTGCAATTATTGAATGCTTGCCTTGGGGAAAGTACTGTGATAGGCTTTTTCGAGGGCAGAGGCATGATTTCTTAATGGTTCCTGTCTTTAAGGATCTTAAAATTTAATGGAGTCAGAAAAGAGCTAATAAAGCAGAATGGAAAAGAAGTATTAGTAAAGAGCTATAGAGAACACTTAGAGGATAGAGTAACTATGCCCAGAGGTTAGGAAAGTCTTCATAATGGAGATGGCCCTAGAGCAAGACATGGCAAGATGAATAGTAGTTTAATGGTGGAGACAAAGGGGGAAGTTCACCTCAGAAAGAGACCAGTGAGAACAAAAGCACAGAGGCATGGAAATTAATGCATGCTCTGGGAATAGCAAGTAGGCTGGTATGGCTGGAGCACAGGATACAAAAACAGCAGGGGGAGATGAGGCCAGGAAGTGAGGTTGGAGACAGCACGTGGAGGGCCTCCAATGCCATATTAAATCTACTAATTCTATCCAGCTAATAGTAGGGAGCCAGGAGAGGTTCTGGGGACAAGAACAAATAAGACGTTGGGTACATATTCAATTTCAAACATGTAACTTCTGAAATAAACTACTGCCAAGAAGCAATCAAGTAGGGTAGAAAGAAAGGGTCTTCTGAGTTAGGAGACCAAGATTTAGGGGCAACATGGCAACAAGAGGAGGTCTTGTGTGATGATGTATTTATACCCGTCACATAGCCAACTCCAACACATTCTTTAGATCTCAAAGTGAACATTCTTTCCTCAGGGGAGCCTTCCAGCACCTTGACTGTACCAGTCTCTCTGTTGTGGAACCACAGAGATCCTTGTATCTTACCTTTGCAGCACGTAGCAGAGTTTGTAATTATGTACTTACCTGCATTCTATTAATGTGTGTGCCCCTCATTGGACTGTAAGCTCCATAAGGGCAGAAATCACCTTTTTGTTTTGCTCTTCAGTTTTACTGTAGGCTACCCAATATGTCTGACCCAGAGTAGGGACTAATATATGTGATGAATGAATTTTTAAAATATGGGAGTGGAGACACTGTTGGAGAAGAATAATGAAAAATAATATTTGGGACTGTACAAGTAGGTGTGGTGGTTTTAAAATATAGCTGCCATATTCTTTGACCTTGCTCTCATCAAAAGGTAGGATCTATATCCTTTGCTCTTAAATCTGGGCAGCCTTGTGATAATTAGGATGCAGTGAAGATGATGGTGTGTCATTTCCATGGCTAGTTGGAACTACATGGTTCTCTTATTAAGCTCATTCTGGGAGAAGCCAGCTACCATGTAAGAAGTTTGACCACCCTGAGACCACCAGGCCAGAGAAGTTACCATGCTGGACAAGCCATGTGCAGCTGTTCCAGTCTACAGATTGAGCTCATCTCTACCAAGAAATGTGAGTGAGGTTGTCTTGAGTCTTCAAGACTATCTCATCTACCAGCTGAGCACCTTTGAGTGACCTCAGTAATTGCCTTGAAAAGCAAAAGAATTGCGCACCTGAGCATTGCCTGAATATCTGGCCCAAACAGTCTGTTTGTACAATAAAATGGTTGTTGATTTAGGCCAGTCAATTTGGGATAATTTGTTACATAGCAATAGTAACTAAGACATCAACCAATGTCTCAATAAAATACTCCCCAATAACCCCTTGTTAACAGCTGGGAAAACTGAGATCCAGAGAGATTAATGGATTTGTGCATGGTTCCAAATTGGTAACAGTAAAGCAGGGCCTAGGAGTCAGTCTTCTGACCCACAGCCATTGTCATTTCTTTCTCATATATAATAATGCATTAAGAAAATTTCTGTATAATTATATGCAGGGTTCAAACAACCACTCTTTGTCATGCCATAGTTTTATCCTCACTGATGCTTTATTCCCACTGATAATTAAATGGATTAGTCAAACTTCTTGACATATAAACAAAAAGAAAACTGTGGTCTTCAGTGTGTGGAGCTTACAAGTGCTGTAGATGATTTGGACATTTGAATGCAACTACCTCCCAATTAGAGGAAGAAGCATGTTCAAATATATAAAACACAATAACATTTCTCCCTAAATTTATGGCATTCAAAATCTCAGCTGACTAGGTCTTCAATGCTGTCAGTTCCAAATTCACTGAAAGATCGTTTCTGCTGAAAGAAAAATGCCACCTCTATTAATATCAACATTTTCCTCCTCAGAACACTTTCTTGCTGGTGATTTATTGTGGACAAGCTGCTTCCTGCTCCTTTTGAAAGTTAGATTTTTTTTTTTTAAATTCTGCAGGTGGAGGAGGAATTCCTCATCTCTTGTCCCCAGGGCAATTTAGTTTAGGCTAATCTTCAGGAGAGAGTGTGGGTATTTGCAACTCACAAACTGATGCTGCCTGATGCCACACAAAAGAGAAAAGGGTCTTGCAGCTGTGTCTGACGTCACTTGGGAACTAATCCAAAAACAAATAAGGAAGACCAGCTCATGCAGCGTGTGTAGGGAAAGAGTCCTTTTAGATTTTTGAACCTTGAGGTTGCATCATAGAGATGGAAAGTTTTTCCTTAAAAAAGATCAAAGATATTACCTTTTTGTTACTGGCAATGCCATTTTTTTTTAAGATTTCATTTGAGGAAAACAACAACTTAGTGATCTAATGCATATGCATTCCATAACTATATCTCAAAGAAAACTATGTACACTGATGACTCAAAAGTTAATGTTTACATTACATTCTTCCTATTCCTACGGTGAAACTCATCAACAATCTAAGGAAAGACAAATGTTAAATTCAGTTCTATTCAGAAGTTCTCATAATCACAGCTGCACAGACTTTAACAGATGTTAATCTCTGTAATGTAGAAGTTACCTGTGGAGAGTGTGTGTACCTAGCTTTTGGTGATGTTGTACTATATTAGGACTTTCTCAGTTGCAATAGCAGAATACCCAATACAAATTAGTTTTAACAAAAAGTGAGGTTGAGTGGCTTACATACCAGAAAAGTACAGACATGGAACAGGCACAGCTAAAAGGGGGGCACACTGGGGCCAGGCTTCTATCTCTGACTCTGTCTCTCTGTCTTTCTCACTCTGTTTTCCTCAGTGCTGGCACTTTCTCAGGCAGGCTCAACCCATGTAATGGAAAAGATGGCCATTGGCCGTGCTCAGCTTACATTCGGCCAGCTTCCAAACCCAGCAGAAGAATTTCTGGATCACTCCAGACACAGTCCTTGGGTTCATTCTGTCTGGTCCCTCTTGAGTCACATGCCCACCCTTGTGGAATTCTCCTTGGCCACACCTATAAAGTACTGATGATGTATTTTAGAATTTACCAAGAATTATAGTTAGATTTTTAGCATAACTTATTTTTAACTAAAACCTTTGCCCTAAAGAAAGTATATAGGATGGCATGCCAAGATATACAGTTAAGCTTTCCAGAAACTCTGCCTTTCTCCTAAGCTTTCCCACACATAACTCACCTTCTTTTTAATTCCAAAGTTACACAAAGTATAATCTATATTTGCTTATTCCCCCTTCTTGCTCTAACCCGCCTGCCATCTAATCCCACTTCTCTATAAAATGGCTTTCCCAGCGTCACTCATCACCTCTCAACAGCCACATCCAATGGCATCTTTGTTGGTGCTCCTCTTGTGTGTCCAGACACTGTGAGTCATTCCCCTTTTGCTCAGCTCTCTCTATTCCTGCAGCTTGTGCTCCTTCTTTGTGTGATAGGTTCTTCTTGGCTTTCTTTACTAACGTCTGTTATATTCATCATACTCCCTAAATGTAGATGTGCCTCAAAGTTCAGTCTTCTCTTCTGACTTCACAGTCTCTCTTTGAGCAACCTCTTCCAGTTCCCTGGCCTCAACATCTCCTATCTGATGTTGACTTTAGAATTTATAAGTCCCATCTTCTTTCTTTTTTTATGTGCTAGACAATAGTTTTTGAGTGTTTCTCTACATTTGGATGTCTGTCTTAATCCATTCAGGCCGCTATAACAGAATACCATAGATTTGGTGGCTTAGAAACAACAGTTCTGGACGATGGACTGGTACATGGTACCGAAAAACCCAAACGAACTTTGTAGCCCACCCAATATTAGGTATGTACCTAGGAGTGAAATAATTTGGCATAGGATATACATACTTTCTACTTTAGGAGGTACTGCCAAGCTGTGGTCTAGAGTGATTGTACCAACTTACATTCTCATCAGCAGTGTGTGTTACTCTATGTCTTTGCCAGCTCTTAGTATTTTCAGTCCTTCTAATTTTAGTCATTCTGGTAAATGCATAGTGGAATTACATTTGTAGTTCCCTGAAGGTTAATAATATTTATAGGCCATTTGAGTATCTTCTTTTGTGACATCTCTGTTTCAGACTTTTGCACATTTTTCTACTTGATTGTCTGGTTTACTTCTTATTGATTAATAGTTGTTCTTTAAATATTTTGGCTATGAGTCATTTGTGAGTTCTATGCATTGCAGATATATTCTTCTATTTTGTGGTGTGCCTTTTTGTTCACTTAATGGTGTCTTTTGATAACAGAAGCTCTTAATTTTATCCACGTCCAATATGCCAATCTTTTCTTTTATTGTATTTTCTGTCTTGTTTAAGAAATATTTTTCTACTCCAAAGTCACAAAGGTATTTTCCTATGTTATTTCCTAGAATCTTTACTGTTTTTCCTTTCACATTTAGTTCTATAATCCATCTGGAATTTCTTTTTTAGTATGGTGTGAGGTAAGGGGGTTAAGATTCCTTTTTCACACGTATATATCCAATATATGTATGTCCATTGATTCTCAGGATAATTTGATCCATTAAGCACATTAATTATTTCTCCAATCCCAACTTCCCTAAGATTATTATATTATTCTTGAGGTTCCTAAGTCACTGACTATCAGATGGCAGGCTTTGTTAAAAACTCTTCCTGGTTTCCTGAAATCATTTTACTGGCAGTGGGTGGGGAGAGACCATTTCACCTCCTTACCACTAATCCTAGAGATTGGCAGGCTGGCACTTCCTTCCTAACCAGCAATTTCAAGGCTTTGAGGAAATAACAATAATTTTTGTCCACCAAAATAAAGTACCTCTGTCCTTCTCTTTTGGTCCTTTCAGCCCATCAGCATACATATATTCTTTATCATAAATTAAGTTTCATTCTCTTCCACAGTATCGTGTGGACATAAGTTTATGTGTTTTGGTACTCAACATAGAGCAACAGAGAGCCTATTAGCTATGGGAAGATGTTCCTCTACTTCTCCAGGTGCCGACCCACAAAAAGCAGCTAGATGCAGCTCTTGGAAGGGCCAAGGACATGGCTGTGAATAAAACTGCCCCGATTCTTGTTCCATTTTTATTTCCCATGAGCAGTGTGACCACATGCAATTCCCTTAACCATCCTAAGCTCAGTCTCATCCACCTTCTCACTCAGGATAATAATACCCTAGTATTACTTTGTATTAGTATTATCATAGGATTGTTGTGTAGAGTGTTACACGCAAAGTGGTTGTCTCACTGCCTCTCACATAGCACCTAATAAATGTCATCTATTATTATTTTCTGCTATTAATGCAGAAGTTCAACTAAGGCTTATCCTAAGGGTTCTCCATAAAAAGGGAGTTTTAAAAAACTGATACAAGGAGGTGAAAATGCTGACTTTATTACGGTACACATACCCAAATACTCCACCATAAGTTCCCATGTTTCTTCTTCACAGTCCAAAGACATACTTAGAAAAAAGGAAAAATATCTTTAATGTCAAGCTTTTTTCCAGAGATAGAGTGAAATAAGTTGGTAATAAACATGCCAACAGTGAAATGGAAAAGATATATATTCTATGGTTAAATTCTCCTTGGATTATCATAGTGACATTGCTTCAGAGTGTTTACTGCCAAAATGACTTATTCATTTAACTCCAAATCTCCTGGGGCAGGAAAGCCCTGCCCTTAATGATATGTAGGGCGGTGGGGGGCGGGGGAGGAAAGAATAATTATGGTCATCAAAAAATAAGTCAATATTAACACTATAAAGACTTTCAGACTTTAACTGATATATTAACAGGGGCTGAAGGCCATATTTCTAAAGACTTGGCTTTATGTAGGCATAAGACGATTGTAGCTATCAGAGGGGCTGAAGATGACTCCTTTTACTTCTCCATCCATGAAAATTCTAAGAATTACTGTGAACTAAGGTAGCCAAGAAGTTTTCTCTCAGAGTATGAAGGAGATTGGCTACTTCAAATAAGAACACTTTTCTCTTCCTTAGAAGTAACTTTTGAATGACTTTGTGGTTTGCTTGCTTTGATCTTTTTTTTCTCCGAATATATCAGGGTTCCTCACCTCTATTTGATAAGCAGTTTCAAAGATGAGGCCAAGTCGGCTTCCCTGGTGGCGCAGTGGTTGGGAGTCCGCCTGCCAATGCAGGGGACACGCGTTTGTGCCACGGTCCAGGAGGATCCTGCATGCCGCGGACCGGCTAGGCCCATGAGCCATGGCTGCTGAGCCTGCGCGTCCGGAGCCTGTGCTCCGCAACGGGAGAGGCCACAGCAGTGAGAGGCCCGCGTACTGAAAAAAAAAAAAAAAAGGTGAGGCCAAGAATATCTGAGCTGTGGAGACCTTCCTAGGTATGCAAATCTCTCTTCCTTCTAAAGCATTTCTTGAGACACAGAGAAGCAGAGGGAGGATACGAGTTACTCTCCATTGAGATTTTTCAGAGCCCCACCAAAAAGGGCATTCTTTTGAAGCCTGGTCAAGGTGATTCCTGGCTAGTGGGCCTAAAAACAGGTGGATTCCTTAGCTCTGTACTTAAATACTGACAGAAGCTTGATATATCGCTTCATCAATGATGTTTGAGTTAGAAGCATATAGCTCTGCTCCACATGCAGGTGAGCAACAAACTGAAAAACATGCATATATGAGCAGACGTAGCAATTAACTCAGGTAAAAATATATATTATTAACAGTTGCACCTCTGCATTTGCAGTCCATCTCCCAAGAGGAAAACTAATCACAACCCAAGAGGCCTACTCAGAACAAAACAGCATCCCCAAATGGCTTTCTTTGGTTGTATGCAAAGAAGTGTCTATGATTCACCTAGATGGATCTAGCGAAGAAAAAAAATCTAAGGCGCCAGGTCATTCCAGGTCACTCACTGAATTCAGGAGTGATAAGTCAATAGGATGGGGTCTTGGTGTAGGCCTCTGGAAACTGATGTCAAGGGAGAGCCAGCCACCATCAACAATTACCTCCATGCCATGACAGCAGTCTGACCTCATCCTCCTTCTCTCAATGCAAAAAATTATCTCAAATAAAATAGAAAGAAAATTTTAAATGTTTAGTAAAGGAGACTTTTACTGTTAGCATTTAGCTTGAGCTTTTAACTATTTGGCTACCAAAGTAAAAAAAAAAAAGTCCTATATAGCTTTTTTCTTTTCTTTTTTTTTTTTCAGTACGCAGGCCTCTCACTGTTGTGGCCTCTCCCGTTGCGGAGCACAGGCTCCGGACGCGCAGGCTCAGCGGCCATGGCTCACGGGCCCAGCTGCTCCGTGGCATGTGGGATCTTCCCGGACCGGGGCACGAACCCGTGTCCCCTGCATCGGCAGGCGGACTCTCAACCACTGCGCCACCAGGGAAGCCCTATATAGCTTTATATACACCTCTATACCACAAAATTATTTTCTTCATTACTAAGTTACTTAAAAGTTCTTTAATGAGTCTTATTTTGTTAAAGCTCCTTCTAATCTCTTAGCAAACAAAAACCGGGAAACAAATACTTCTACCATCCTACAAATCAGTGTCTAAGGGATAGCTCTAGGATTCTATTTCCATTCAAAATTAGAAAGGAAACGTGGATAACATTTTTCACTTAGGAATTGCGAAGCATTAATACTGCAGCACTACTAGTAACTTCCTATTAAATTTCAGGCAAACCACTTAACCTCTCTGCCCTTTCTCTATCTGGAAATTCAGAAGATAAGATAGCCTACATCAACAATACTATTTCAAAGGCAAACTGGTAAAAGATTGGAAAACACTTTACAAATATTAAGTGCTCTGTAATTGCTGCTTGTTGCGACAAAGTCTATTTTCAGACCTGTCCAGGACACAATAAATAAATAAATACCCCCCTGACTTCTAATCTAAGCTGAGAAGTTTGATCTGGACAAAAATACAGTAAGAAGGAAAATTAGTCCTACGTAGGTCTTTGGCCACCATGAAAAATGGTGCTTCTGGAGAGAAATATGAAGAAGGAAATTTTTATATATTGAGAGGGGGTTGTGGAAGCACAAATAATGCTCCTCCAGCAACTGATTCCTTTCTTTCCTTCTAACCAGTTCAACACAGATCTCGTCAAAATTTCTCTTTTGTTAAAATATATAACTTGAAATGGATACTACAGCTGGGTGGATATTTCGTCTGTTAAATGTGAGGCATTTCTACGGGAGCAGGAATGGAATTATCCTCAACCTGAAGTCACTCGAATTTGAAACTTGAAGGAGCTCAGTTCTCCATAAAGAAAAATTTCCTGCTCATGAAGATTATTAAACCTTTGTTGTTCTTTTAGCCAACAAGGTGGTCTTGAAAAATATGTTATTTTCTCAACTGTTTAATTGCTCAATCAACAAATATTTGTTGGCCACCTACTACAATGTGTAAAGCACTGTGCTAAGCTCCTGTAGGTTACAATTAAAAAAACAAGATAGTAGCTCTTGTACCTGAGAACCCTGAATCTGATTGGACAGATAAGACATACACATGGATCGAGATAAGTGGCACCACCAGCCTGTCATTGATACGGGCCAAATGGCTAGTTCAGATAGTAAGCGAGAGACCAAGGGAGCAGACTGCCCTGGGCTGGGTGGTCAGGGAAGGCTCCTGAGGACAAGCAGGTTGAGTGCTGGATCTTAGTGTATTGGGGCAGGCGGCAGGGGCGGGGCGGGGGGGCGGTTGGCACACGGGTAAGGGGTTGGGGATGGGTTGAGAAGAACTAATTTAAAGATGGCTGGTGAAGTAAGTGAAATGAAGATTAAAATAGAAGCCAATCGTACCCATTCTCTTCATCTTTCCTCTCCTCTCCTCTCTCTCACACACAGGCACATAAAATATAACAGGAGAAAGTGCTCAGAGGTAAGTACACCATATTTGTTGGCGTTTAAATATTAAACAAATTTCTGCTGTCCTTGTTTTTCCTCCCTCTTCTCTTCCTCCCTCCCCTTTCTTTCTCTCTTCTTCTGTTCCTTCCTTCTTTCCTTTAGCCATGTCTCCTTGAGAATTGGAGTCCTGGTCCCTTTCAACAGTCTGAGACACTATGAAAAAATGTAGAGGTTCTTGTGCCTGCTTCGGAGGAATTTCAAGGCTTCCGGGTCTCAGAACCACAGAATCCTATCAACAAAGGAGCTCACACCCCTCTGACACAATCCCAACACTAGACCCTTACAACAACTAGCATGACTTTCGGGCCCACTCCTGTATGGCTTTGGTGTTGTTAGGAGAAAACACCTGGGGACACTTCAACTTACTCTGTTCAGAAATTAGATCCAAGTCTCTCTGACTGTGATTGATTTTTTTTTTTTTTTTTTGCCATTCATTGTTTGTATTGAATGAGTTATTACACATCAGTGAAGCATTTTGGTAAAATGCAGATAGCACCAGTTTGAAGATCTAATTTCATATTCAACAGCAGGCTGCAGGTCAGCAGAAACTAGCTGCACACATTGTACTGTCTTGCTCATCATCTCCATTGGACATCACAGAAGAACAGGAAGGGAAGGGGAAAATCAAAGAGGGAAATGCCTTTAATCAAGGTCTACCCTAGGAAACTCCCCAAGAAGTGAGTTAAGGTGCCAAAGAGTCCACATGCATTATTTTAGATTCATGCTATGTTATGCTTACAAATACAAGCATACTTCATTTTATTGTACTTTGCTTAACTGTGTTGCACAGATATAGTGTTTTATACAAATTGAGGGTTTGTCGCAACCCTGGGCCCAGCAAGTCTATGGGCACCATTTTTCCAACAACATTTGCTCACTTTGTGTCTGGGTCATATTTTGGTAATTCTCGCAATATTTCAAACCTTCTCATTATTGTTATATATGTGTTACAATGATCTGTGATCAGTGATCTTTTTTTTTTTTTTTTTTGCGGTACGCGGGCCTCTCACTGTTGTGGCCTCTCCCGTTGCGGAGCACAGGCTCCGGACGCGCAGGCTCAGCGGCCATGGCTCACGGGCCCAGCCGCTCCGCGGCATGTGGGATCTTCCCGGACCGGGGCATGAACCCGTGTCCCCTGCATCGGCAGACGGACTCTCAACCACTGCACCACCAGGGAAGCCCTGATCTTTGATGTTACTACTGTCATTGTTTTGCAACTGCACCCATATGACAGTGAACTTAATCCATAAATGTGTGTGCTCTGAGTGTTCCACCCACCAGGAGTTCCCCTGTCTCTCTCCCTCTCCTTGGGCTTCCCTATACCCTGCAGACACAATAATATTTAAATTAGGCCAATTAACAACCTCACCCTTCTCAGTCAGCAGCCATCAGCATAGAGGCAATCTCCTCTACCAGCAATACTGAAGTCTCAGATGATGGTTAGCATTTTTAGCAATAAACAATTTTTAAATTAGGCTACATACATTTTTTTTAGACATAACGTTATTGCACAGTTAATAGACTACAGTATAGTGTAAACATGACTTTTATATGCACTGGGAAACCAAGAAATTCGTGTGACTCGCTTTATTGTGATATCTGCTTTATTGAGGAGGTCTGGAACTGAACCCCCAATGTCTCCAGGGTATGCCTGTAACAGCCAAGTCAACTTGCTGGACATTTAAGTAAGAGGGGTAGTAGTTTGGCCTTTCCCTTTTTGACTATCTCATGAGTTGTAGTGTGCTCTTTTCGTTTCAAATAATAAAAACAAATTGCATAAACTTGACTGACTGTATCACATTCTCTCTAACCATCTCCCCCGATAAACACACACACACACACACACACACACACACACGCACCGCACCACCACCAACTCTATCACCATCACACATTATATGTATGGGAGATTCTAATTTAGAAAATGAAGAAACTGAGACTCATTCCTAGAATAACAGAAAACTAGAATTCACCAAACAATAGATAAGTCATTTTTTGTAATCATTCTGTTGTAATAATGGTGTTCTTTAATCTAAGAGTTTTTTCACAAAGTATATCCTTTGCTCCTTAAGCAAAGCATTTCAGTCCTCAGAGTAGGTCACTGTGGTTTTGAGGACAATTTTCAAACTGGCATAACCCTGGAGAAGAGTTTTGAACAAAACTCAGTGACGTATAGAAGCCTTTCAAATAGAATTTTAGGCATTTGGATCTGTGACATTGGGAAAAATGGCCTATTAAAATCTATAAGTAGGTCTGGTCATTTCCACAGCCTTTGGCAAAAACTAAGGACATTATTATAAATTAACGTTTCTTTCTAACTATTAATTTACTGGAATGAATTAGTTTTTATTCTTTTAGAAAAATTCAACACATGAAACTAAAATAGAAAAACCAAGAGATTGCTGCATTAGAGCAAGTAAGATTAAGCAATACTTTTTATTTCAAAAACCTGGTCAAAAATAACTTATTTTGAGGAATTTTTATTGTTATGTTACTGCTGAAGAATAAAACCCGTCAACATGTTCATTTCTGTGTCAATCTTTTCTTCATATCGCTTATTTGCCCAAGAGTATACTCATTATCTTACTACAAGAGATTGAGACCCACTATACATCCAAAGAGTTTGTAAACCAGTCTTTTCTTTTTCTTTCTGTTTTGTTTTTTTGTTTTGGTGATACAACACTCCTAAAATGCCTAGAGCTAAAGGGGGTTATTGATGTCTTCCAGAACTTTAATTGCAAGAACAGCTTTATCTCCTAGGCAGACAGACACTACACAAACGTTTGGTTTACTCCATATCACATAGTTAACAAGGTTCTTATAGGTTCAAGGAAAACAGATTGTAAGACTTTGCCAGGAGGACTTCACATTCTAGAGAAAAAAAACAAAAACTAACAGATAATTCTGAAGAGACGGAAATTTTAAAATAACCTCAACTTAGACATAATTCGACAGGAAAAGGCAGAGTGGGAGTTTTTAGAAAAGATGAGAATAAATGTAAAAGGCAAGAAAATACATTTTGTTTTTTAATTCCTATTCAATAAGTATAACTATCCTTAGAAGACGGCCTAGGTATTGTAATTGCCCTCATTTCTGACCAAATGGTCCAATCCAATTATTCCAAATTGTTCAACCTATAGGGAAACCTGATGAAAGTAGCCCTTTCATCTGACTTGCATGTTTCAGTTGAATGTTAAGTATATCTTTCAACTCAGCTTTAGAAACACAGTTCATCTGCAAGCTGTGCAGGCTCTTCTCCGTGCTCTGTTCTTGCACCACCGTCAGGAAGAGAAGGTAATGAAGTGTCTTAACATGCTCGTCATGACCACACATCCCGCCTGCTTTTACTGACTTACCAACGGGCTTTGTTTGTGAGGAAGTTACAAAACTGACATTTACGGCTCTCCAGGCAAATGAGAGTCAAGAGAAGAGATTCTGAATCTTAAAGCTGTTTACCAGCTGCTGGAAAAGTTCGGCTTTGGGCACCAACAATCCATACAAAATCCGAAGGCATTAGAGCCGTCTCTTCTCCTTTTCCCATGGCGAGCTGTAAAACACGAAAGCTGCACAAGAACTGCAGTATGTTGCCAACCTAAATTAAGGCATGAGGAAGAAATTACATGTACTTCTGTAAGAAATGGAGTCTTGAAAGACTAGTTCTTTGCTCAGATCCCATGAATTAAATTGCTTAAAAACAGACATTGTGGTTATGGTTCCTCGCCATGTGGTGTTTGCTGAGTTCTCACTGGATATCCTAAAACACTTAAGCCTAAAGGGTTTAGGATGTCTTTGGAGGCCGTAATTTGGAGAGAACAACTTTATCTCTGTGGGAGACAGGACACAATGCAAATATTTGTTGGCTTCCTTCTCTCTTCCTTGACAAGAAGTTTATCAAACAGTTCTCAAGCAAATTGTATGGGAAAGTAAACGATTTCATAGAGAAGATGGATTGTGGTTTAGAATTCTAAGGCTAGAGACCTCAGTCAGGTGACTGTCTTGGGTTACAGGGAATTGAAGGCAAGTTGGAACGTACTCCATCAAAAGTCAATAAGGTACAGGTGATATTCCTTGACATGGGATTTGTAGGGAGATGCCGAGAAATTTCAGATATGGGGATCTGTTACAATGGTAGAGGGGTAAACATTCCAGGCAAATGCAAGAGAAGTGGGAGGAAAGTTCAGTGGGTACCTAGAAAGGGATATTCTAATCCAAGGACTATTCTTTAGGTTGGAGAATTTTCTCATATTAAAGGGACTCCTTGGGCCATAACTACTTGGAGGGGATAGTCAGAAAGTACAACTTTCAAACTGACAGGAATATAGAAATATTCATAAACCATACATGGATCATCTCATCTCTGCTAAAACCATCAGGGGCTTCCCACTGCTTTTCAAGTGAAACCCATGGCCTGGGCTTCCCATGCCGACGTGTCCCTGCAGCATTGTCCCACAGGGCAGCCTCTCCATCCTCGCCTCCCGGGCTCTCCCCAGCACTAGCTCTGCAATCAGTCCTCATGGGCACCTATCTCACCAGCCTCAGCGTCTTTGTCTTCCACGCTGCTTTGGCCTGAATGCTCCTTCCTTACCTCTTTGATGGACCAACTATCATTTGTAATTATTTCTAGTTGTTTGTTTGGTTTTGGTCTACATCCACTACACAACAAGCATCAGAAAGTCAAAGACCATGTCTCTCGTGTTCTCTGTTTCATCATCAGGATTTATCACAATATCTGGCTGGTAGATGCTACACAAAAATTTGTTAAACAAAAGAATACAAATGAAGGTGCTGAAGTCCAAAGAGGTCATTTCCTGGAGCTCTCCCAAAACATTAATAGCAGACCTGGGCCAAGCACTCAGGTTTCCTGAGAAATCCTGGTTTCCAAGGGTAGTGGGAACATTTTCAACTAAGGCTTATCGCTGGCATTTATATTTTTAGAGAGATTATTTGAGAGGAGAAGTTTTGAGGAGGAGACTGAGTGAAGCCAACTGCCCTAAGGGTGTCCGGTGAGTGCGCTGGGTAATAATATATTCAGTTACCCTTGGTCGTGTCCCATCACCTCCCACACCTACAACAGGGTTTCCCTCCTGTCTCTTCTCCCAGAGCTACTTCTCAAATGCTATGGTTATTGGCCCCCACTCTCTGGTTTTCCTTCTTTTATTTTTCTAGCATATGCTCTAGAGCATATGCTCTAGCCTTTGGAATGTCCTATCTGTGCACGAGGAC
The DNA here is from genome assembly GCF_963924675.1 of Phocoena phocoena. NCBI lineage: Eukaryota > Metazoa > Chordata > Mammalia > Artiodactyla > Phocoenidae > Phocoena > Phocoena phocoena. The sequence continues at coordinate 51,305,064 of NC_089222.1, forward strand.
CATTGCTTTGAAGTGGAATTGCAGCTTTTATTTTCCAGTGCTTCTTTGTGGAGGGAGGGGAGGAAGCATGATGGAAGGAAGGGACAGGTTGGTTAAACAGCGTCCTGTTGTCAGCCTAGGTATGAAGCCAGCCATTTATTAAATGGTGTCTTATGTTAGGAAGACAACGATCCTCTCTATGTTAGGAAGAGAAAGATACTTTATTTGTTTACTTTTCTGTTAATATTTTAAAGGAAATCTCAACCCTGGTTTTGTAACTCCCCAGAGAACCTTCAATAGCACAGAGGGTGTTACAAAATCTAAAGTCTCAAGAAGCTAAATCATTTAAACTAACAAACATGTCACATAATACTTTGTGGGGCCTGAGGAAGGGTAATATCATGAAATCAAGCAATGATCAGCTTTTAAAACTCCCCAAAGGACAGTCATCACAGGCTAAGTGATTTGTTACTGATGTTAATTTTTTTAACCTCATCTTTCCTCCATAATCATTCTGTTTATGCTCATAGACCCTTTCACAGGCTATAATAATAATATTAATAGCTACCCTTTACTGAGGTGCCTACTGTGTGCCAGGTACTTTGTAATCCTTATGACAACCTCAATAGGTAGGCATGGTTATCAGTATTTCAAATGAGAAAATTAACACTTAGAGAAGTTAAGTATGTTGCTGAAGATCATGTAGCAAGTAAGGTCTGTCAGCTTACATTCCATGGTACATTCCATGCCTGTACCTAACACCAGTGGCTGTGCCCTAAGGTAGCAGTGGGTAGAACTTTGGTCCTGGCCCACACATCCAACCTTCATCAGCCCAAATATACAGTCTAAAGAAAGAAAAATCTTGTGTTGGCTATGCAGGCCCTGCTTCAGGATAATTCGCTTAATCCCACCATCCCCCTTCCAACCAGTTTGCCACATCTGAGGTCATTCTACATAGAAATTCTAGAAGTAACATTGCTTTGCACTATGTCCTATAACATGCAAACAAAATAAAATGCCATGGAAATTTAAATGTGAACCATTGAAGTCTAGTGTACTAGATATTGCATCACAGCCAGAAAACTATGTTTTTTTAAACAGCAGAGCATTTTTACTTACTTTCTCCAGTTCTCTGTGTAACCAAAAGGTTTTTTTTTTGATGCCGTCTATGCAATTGTTAACTGCATTAGGACATGGGGTACAAAATTAATCTTTCACAAAGCGTCAGACTCTTGGGAAGCCTGCAACTATAGAACTTCTTTGTTCAATATAAATAAGGATAGAAACCCAAATAAAATGTGTCTAATTTAAGTCCATATCTCTAATGTCTTATTGCTAGCAGCGGTAAGAATCTGCTGAGGGTCCTAAAATCATTTTTGATACAAAGCTTCTCTCCAGTCACCCTCTCTGTGAAGCCTGCCCTATTGTCGCTAACTTGACTGTCCCTCATGACCAAAAGAACACAACAAATTCCCACACCCTCATGAAATTTAAGCAATATATTATTACCCAAGTATTAAAAGTTATAATTTTTAAAACTATGTGATAATATTTGGTATGCTTATGGTCAATTTAAAAAGCAGAAAACAAAATTTTATCTATGCTATTGTGTCAGAAGAGTAGTTTTTAAATATTAACAATTTTCCCCAGTATTTCCTTTTCTGCCTTTTCTGCCTTCCCTCTGTTTAAACACCAGATGAGATCTACTTCATCTCAGGAAAAGGTCGAGATAACATCAAGCAGAGAAAAGGAGTCCTTTCAGATTTCTGATTCTAGTTCCTTCAGAGCACTGAAAAGACCCAGATTAGAAAGAGATTAGGAAAGGAGAGTGGGAGGAGAAGCAGAGAGCAGAGACACTGCTAGGGAGTGTCTTTACTCCACAGGCTGAGCTCTGGAAAGGAGGCAAGACCCCAGAGAAGAAATGGTGCCATGGTAAATGGCCGAGAGCCCTGCAGAGCTCCCCAGCCCTGCCATGGTGTGAGGTGAACAATGATCCACCACACCCAAAAATGGCACAGAGGGAACCCTAAAATCAGATGGGTCCACATGGGTTGTTACAGTAGAGGTCTCTTCAGTGGCTGGCATTAAACGGTGCTCAAGGCACAAGCAAGGTGACGTACACCTCGGCAGATGCTAGGTGGCTAGATGACATTAAGGATTCGTAGCAAGCCCCCTAGAACATACATACATTCCCCAGGGAAAAGGGAAGAGGTACAGCAAACTGACTGAAGTTATATTTCCATAGCACCCAGAAGAATGGGCTTAGAAACTGAAATTAATATATTGAGTCAGAGAAAAGTAAAGCAAGTTATGTGTCTTCTGCATTTAAGGACTAAGCTTCATACCTTCTAACCTGTGATTAAAACTGTAAATGAGATCTGTGAAAGGAGCATAAAAAATGAGAAAACTTGTTATGATTTTTCTAAACCTTTGCTTCTTCATCTTCAAAGGGGGGTAATAAAAACATCTATACCTTATAGTGTGCACATAAAGAAATAATAATTCACTATCAAATGATACAAACGAATTATGTTTGGGGGTTGGTAGATTGCAGATTTTTTCGTTTCTTTCATTTTTATTTTCCATGTTTTTGAGGTTTGTTGTTCTTCTTGTTGCTCTAAGAAATAGAGATTAAAAAAAAGAGAAAGTATACGTGAATGTATATGCAAAACAGAAACAGACTGACAGGTACAGAAACAAGCTAGTGGTCACCAAAGGGGAGAGGAGCAAATTAGGGTTATGGGATTAAGAGATACAAGCTACTGTGTGTAAAATAGATAAGCAACAAGGATATATTGTACAGCACAGGGAATTATAACCATTATCTTGCAATAACTTTTAATGAAGTATAATCTGTAAAAATACTGAATCACTATGCTGTACGCCTGAAACTAATATTGTGAATCAACTGTACTTCAATTAAAAAGAGAAGAAGAAGAAGAAAATAAAGAGGAGGAAGAGAGAGAGAAAAGGAAGGAAAGAAAAAAAGAACTAAGGAAAGAAGGACCTTTAAGTAATCTTGTGTAGCTAGAACGTGGGGCTAGTGGTAAAAGATGAAGTGGGAAATGTGGATGGGGAGAACTTTTAGAGGGCCTTAAATCTCAGATCAGGACATTTAGATTGTGTCTTGTAATCAATGAAGAGCCACGACAGTTTTAAAATATGGGAGTAACATGGCCAAATCTGTTTAAAAACAAATCCTGGTAGTTTTGGGGTAGGGTTCCTAAGAACAGAGGCAGGGAAACCAATTTCCAGTCTATTGCAATAATCTAGATAAAATCATGGAGCAACTCAGGCAGTGGTGGCAGGAATAGAGATTTGGGGGCAGGTGAAAGAGCTAGTTAGGAAGTAACAATTTAGTGAACAACTGGTTCTGGAGGTGAAAAAAATCATCTCTGAGAATGCCACTGAGATATGACCTCTTCTACCTTGCCTTGAAGAAGTGGGGCTTTGAAGAAGAGGTTGAACCGTTTGGGTGTCATTTTGAAAGTGGACAGAACTGAAGCCTGCTAAGGAACACTGGTCACTTAACAGCTACAGTTAGCAACCTCAGACCACGGCGACAGGTACACTATCCTGGGGCTCTTGGCCTCCTACCCCTCTCCCACTTCCCACCCCGCCTCCAAGCTGCCTGACTGCTGATGGGAAATGCCTGCAACCAGAGCAAAAATAAAGCACTGAAGCTTCCTGATGGTGGGGGACACTTTCCCAACTCAGAAAGGAAAGGCTGAGTCAAGAGCTCCTGCCTCCACTTGCTGAACTTCCAGGAGATTCATCTTCTTGCAGTTTCTCTTTGCATTACATTCTAGCCCGTGGAGCACGGCTGTCCCCAAGAATCGCCAGAGATCTTTTCTGCTCAAGAGGAAAGAGGCCAGTGTGTTTGAACCAGATCTTATTAAAAGTCTTGGGGATTACAAAAAGTAAATACATTAGGGGAACAGCATGAGCCCCCCACCTTCATAGGATATAGCCCACTCTCCTAGATCATGCAGCCCATCTCATGCTTGTGGGCCCCAAGAAAGAAGCAGGAAGCCCTTGCACCCTCCATCCTCGGCCTCAGACTCCCTCCTCTTGGTCGACACCACCTCTAGCTCCCACCTCTCCTGCGTCACAGCACTCCGGATGAACGACTCGTACTCTGGATTTACACTTTTGTTCATAGCTGTCCTCAGTGCCCAGGGAATACTGAAAAAAAAAAGTATTTTTTTGTATTCCTTTGTATTATATTTAAGTTTTAAAGTAATGAAACAACATTGAAGAATGCTTAAAATTTAGAAAAAAAAATCTAAATTGCTCAAACTTTTAAAAACCTTCCAAAAACATTACTGAACTTTCCTGACTGGGTCCCCAACAAGGGTCCTTCTGCCCAGTGTTTTGTTTTGGGTTTTTTTTTGCGGTATGCGGGCCTCTCACTGCTGTGGCCTCTCCCGTTGCGGAACAAAAGCTCCGAACGCACAGGCTCAGCGGCCATGGCTCAGGGGCCTAAACGCTTCCACGGCATGTGGGATCTTCCCAAACCAAGGCAGGAACCCGTGCCCGCTGCATCGGCAAGCGGACTCCCAACCACTACGCCACCAGGGAAGCCCCTGCCCGATGTTGTTTGAGCCAATAGAATGAGACCGCGTTTGGTTCAGAAACAAAGTAAGCTTTATTCTTTGAACCCAGAATGGAGAGGTGGGAGCTTTCACTCTAGTGGGCGGGGCTGCTTTATAAGGATCTCATTGGAGGCGGGGGAGTTCTCGCGGGAGAGGCGCAGCTGTGCTGCTCCTGCCGTTCACTGGATCGTACGTAGTGCAGCATCTCTGCACACGGCCTGCTGCCACCATCTTGGATTAAGGTGTCCTGCTCAGCGCTTCTGCGCACGGCTCCCCGTCCACCCTCCCAGCTGAGGTGTTGCCCGCAGCCATTTTGCACAAGGAACTCTGGTCTGAAGTGCCAAGTGTGAGGCCTCTGTGCGTGACACCGTATGAGCAAGTGAAACTAAACGAAGCCCAGAGGAAAAGAAAAAAGGTTAGCCGTTCTGTTTTTACCTTGGGAATATTAATGGGCTTTGCTGATGACTAAAAACTTTCATATTTTTGAATATTCCCTTCTAGTGCTTATATTTTTAAATAGTTTTAATTATACTGTACGTGCTTTTTGTTATATCTGTTGTAGAATAGTCACGTTTTCTTATTGATTTTTACATCCTTTATCTTTTTAAATGTTTCTTAAAGTGCCATAATTACATTACCATTTCTATATTTGGGGCTATTAGATTACTTTCATTATAAAATGATTTTAACTCATTTTTCCTGATTATATAGTTGAATATACTAATTATAGAAAATTTGGAATATAGGAAAAATAATAAAAATCCCCTATACATGAAATTGTGATCATAGATGTACAGTTTTGATTTCAACTCTTTTCATTTAGCCTTATAAGGTTAGGTGACTTATGCAGTTACGAAGATTTGACCTTACATGGATATTCCTTATACAGGAAATGTGTTCTAAGGTTACTGCAAGTCATTTGATCCTGTTGAGGCTCTTGTCTCAGCACAAAGTCCCAGGCTCTCCTTCCCCACATTGAGGCCAGCCCAGCTCTCAGTTTATTTATTTATTTTTTTTGAGGTACGCGGGCCTCTCACTGCTGCGGCCTCTCCCGTCACGGAGCACAGGCTCCGGACAAGCAGGCTCAGCAGCCATGGCTCACGGGCCCAGCCGCTCCGCGGCATGTGGGATCCTCCCGGACCGGGGCACGAACCCGTGTCGCCTGCATCGGCAGGCGGACTCTCAACCACTGCGCCACCAGGGAAGCCCTCAGTTTTTAAATAGAACTGCTGCCACCCTGTCCTCTTGGTGGTCTGCTCCTCCAAGCCACAGCTCTTAGTCCCTCTTTTCCTTTTCTTTCTTTCTTGGAAGAAACAGTTTCTTGTAGACTTCCACCCTTATCGTGAGACCAGCAGAGTCTCCAAAAATGTGTCTTCTCCAGGGCTAGTTCTGCATTGAGATCTTTCCTAGGAGTCCCCAGTCTGCAGCACGCATAATGCTCGAAGCAGGAATCGGTAGTTTTCTTTACAGCAAAGGTCTGAAGTGCAGAGAACAGACTGATGAACAAACCTGTATATATTATTTTTTACATTGCTGAGTGTTTTATAATTGCTTTACTCAGCAAGGCTGGGAAATATGTAAGTACTCATCAGTTTCACAGATGTGGGAATTAAGGTTCAGAGAGGTTAAATGACTTGCCTTAAATAGTCACAAAATTATATCATTTGACAGTCAAATGAGAACACTCTTTCCTATCAAAATTACACTCTTCATAGGGTAAAAATAAATGATACTGTAATAAAGTACAAATGTTGGCCTAATAGGGGGGTGGGGGGCAAAACAGCAGGGAGAACAAGGTGAAAGGAGGGTGGAAGAGCACAGAGAGATCCAAGAAAAACCGCAGATTGTAGGGGAAGAAAAAAAATATATTGTACGCTTATGGCTTAAAAATGTTTGTTTGTGTGTGTGTGGCGGATGCGGGGGGAGAGGAGAGCAGCTCCTGATTTGATCCACACGTTTGTCGATTGGCTCTCCTCCATTCTTGTAAGAACAGGATGAGGTTTTCCCTCCTGCCCCTCTCCTTCAGGGACATTTTCAGTTGTCCATTTGGAGACACAGAGTTTGAGCCTCACATCAGATTAGTGTCCGTGAGCACTGCAGCCTTCGTCTTCACCATGCTCTTCAGCGTTCCTCCAAACCATGCCGTGGTCTTCTGCTCGCTCTGGTGCTCGGCACCATCTCAGACTCCTGGACAGCCATCTCCCCCAGCCTGGCCCAAATCATGCCGCCACTGCCATCGCCACGCTGGCTTCAGAGGAGGGGATGGGCTGGAAGGCTACCTTTTCCGTCACTGCCTCAACCCTCAGTTCCTCATTGCACCATTGAACGAGGCTGGGGGGGGGGGGTATAACATGCTCTATTAAAGGTTTTAGGTTGATCAGAGCAAATGTCTTTTGGTGACCGAAGGGGCAGTGGGGAAGACCTCCTTTCCCTGTATAGCCTTTGTGTAGCTTTTCAATTTTGTACTCGTTGTTTATTACCTATTCAAAAATTAAAACGAAGTTAAAGCCATGCATACTACACATACCTGTTTTCAGAGTCCAAATTGAAAAAGGAAACCTCTTGTGGAGCTCTGCTCATGGGCATGGCATACCTCAGTTCTGGGCCTGGCTTTGTTGTCTTGGGATCACAACTCTACTCCCTCCATTTCCTAGTAAGAGTCAAATTTCAGTTCTTCACAAAAAAGAATCTTCATTTATTTAAAGAAACCCCAATCTCCTGGCCACATAGTATGTCTTGACCAACAACCAGAACAATCTGTGGGGCACTATAATTGGCAGGAGTCTAGTTCTCAAAATCTGAATAATTTCACCTAGTGTAATCATTATAGAATTGTTGTCTAGAACGACAGTAATCCAGATGACCTTTGCCAATCTATTTCCCAATATTTTCAAGGGTCCCTCTGGCAGGGTCAAGTGAAGGCAAGACTCCTCATTCTCTTTGTGGTGTTCTGATCTTGACTCTGGTGCCCTGTGGGTAAAACACTCACCCACACACTTCTGAAAGACAAGTAATAATTCTTAGAGATAATTTTGTCTAATCTAAATCATATTAAATGGAAAAAAATCTTTCTAAATGCTCTGTGAATCTACAAAGATTGTCCTGAAATAAACCCTGAAAATAGACCTTTACATTATTATCCAATGCCATTTTTGTTTTCTCCAGTCTCCAACTTCTGGGCTGTGGCTGAAGGGGTTACAGGTGACATAGACACTGCCTGCTACCAGTATTGCTCAGACAGAAGACCCATTCACCCCTGATCTTTATTCCTAACTACATAAAAAAAAAAAAAAACCAGACAAACAGAAAACTGACAGGCACTTTGAATTCACAGATTTATACTTAGGTCAATTTTAATTTTTAGGCAGAGATTTCTATCATACCAACTGTTTCTGTAAGTGGAATGGGGTCTGTAAAACAATTACCTCTACCCTGCCTACCACTCAGAGAAAGCTCCTAGCAACCATGTTTTGGGATTTTTTTGTTTGTTTTCATTTTTATTTTTCCATTTCTTTACATAATGTAATGTAAGCTTGGGCCTATTATCAAGAATAAGTATGAAAAAGATAATTTAAAAGATGAACAGTCCAGAGGTTAGCGTTGCTGAATATATCCTTCTGGTTTTTATTTTTTCTATACTTTTTTTTTTTTTACATGCACACAGAATCATTTATAATCTGATTTATTCTGTTGAAAGAAACCTTATGAGAACACTGGAGGATAAAGAAATTTAAAAAAGGAACATTTGTGTTAACATGAAGTTCAAGGAAAGTAGAAATTTAGTCACAAAGATTTGAAGTCGAATGGGTGACCTTAATTTTAATAATGAATTACTTTTTCTATCTTAATGCCTCAAAGGTCTCAAAGTCAAAACCACAGTTACACTCATGCAATGGGGGATTCACTGTATCAGGTAATGGAGCTAACTATCTCCAAATTGACTCTAATTTTCTTCTTTTATTAAGGTGGGATTTCAATACAAAATACTACCTGAAGGAATCCAAATGAATATCCTATACCATTTTGAAACAAAATTGGAATTCTGTTGCATGGGTTATTACAGGATAGCTTCTTATGGAGAGAAAGTTCCTGAATGCCTTTCTACAACATCGTTCTAGGTGCTCACTTTTATTTTAATTCAGATATAATTCACATACCATAAAATTAACCTTCTTAAAGTGTAAAATTCAGTGGGTTTTAGTAAATTCACAAAGTTGTACAACCATCACCACTGTCTAATTCTAGAACATGTTTATTCTCCAAAGAGAAATCCCAGACCCATCAGCAGTCACTCCCCATTCCCTCCACCCTCAGCCACTGGCAACAGTTAAGCTACTTTCAGTCTCTTTGGATTCGTCTATTTTGAACATTTTATATAAGTGGAATTATATACTATGTGGCCTTTTATGACTGACTTATTTCACTTGCCATAATATTTTCAAGGTCCAGTCATATTGTGGCATTTATCAGTACTTCATTACTTTTTTTTTTCTTTTTTTTTTTGCGGTACGCGGGCCTCTCACTGTTGTGGCCTCACCCGTTGCAGAGCGCAGGCTCCGGACGCGCAGGCGCAGTGGCCATGGCTCACGGGCCCAGCCGCTCCGCGGCATGCGGGGTCCTCCCGGACCGGGACACGAACCCGTGTCCCCTGCATCGGCAGGCGGACTCTCAACCACTGTACCACCAGGGAAGCCCTGTACTTATTTTTTAATTGGGTTATTTGTTCCTTTTAATTGTTGAGCTGTAAGAGTCCTTTATATATTCTGGACACTAAACTTTTATCAGATATATCATTTGCAAATAATTTCTCCCCTTCTATGTGTTGTCTTTTCACTATCTTGATAATGCTCTTTCACCCACAAAATTTCCACTTTTGATGAAGTTCAATTTATCTATTTTTTTAGGTAGTTTGTACCTTTAGGTGTCATATCTAAGACACCATTGCCTAATCAAAGGTCACAAAGATTTACACCTATGATTTCTACTAAATTTTATAGCATTATTCTCACATTTGGGTTTTCAATCCATTTTTTAAAAACATCTTTAATGGGGCTTCCCTGGTGGCGCAGTGGTTGGGAGTCTGCCTGCCGATGCAGGGGACGCGGGTTCGTGCCCCGGTCCGGGAAGATCCCACATGCCGCGGAGTGGCTGGGCCCGTGAGCCATGGCCACTGAGCCTGCGTGTCCGGAGCCTGTGCTCCGCAACGGGAGAGGCCACAACAGTGAGAGGCCCGCGTACCGCAAAAAAAAAAAAAAAAAAAAAATCTTTAATGAGGTGTAATTGATACACAAAAAAACTGCTCATATTTAATATATACAATTTTATGAGTTTGGACATAAGCATACATGCATGAAACCATTATCACAATCAAGGTAATAGACATGTCCATCACCTCCAGAAGTTTCCTTGAGTCCCTTTGTTTGTTTTTTCTTTAATCCATTTTGAGTTAATTTTTGTATTTGCTACAATTTTTGTATTTGTATTTCCTATCCAGCTTCATTCTTTTACATGTGAATTTTTAATTATCCCATCACCGTTTTTGGAAAAGATTTGTCCTTCCCTGTTGAATTATCTTGGCATCCTAGTCAAAAAATCAACTGACCATAAATACAAAGGTTTATTTCTCAATTTTCAGTTCTGTTTCATTGATCTATATGTATCTACCTTATGCTGGTACCACACAGCTTTTTCTGAAAATAAATAAATAAAAACAAAAACAAAAAATACAGCTGGGAATTTGATAAGGACTGCATTGAATCTGTAGATCAATTTGGACATTATTACCATAACAACATTTTCTAATCCAAGAACACAAGATATTTTTCCATTTCTTTTTATCTTCTTTAATTTCTTCCAATGATGTTTTGAAAGATGGCTTCATTGGTGAATTCTTTGTTGTTATAAGTCTATTTAAATGTTCATTTTCTTCTTGAGTCAGCTTTAGTAGTTTGTGTCTTTCTATGAATTTGTCAATTGCACTTAGGCTATTTAATTTGTTGGCGTATGAGTATTCATTGTTTTCCCTTCTAATCCTTTTTAACTTACATAAGGTCAGTAGTAATGGTCCCTCTTTCATTTATAATTTTAGTAATTTGAGCTCTTTTTTTTTCTTGGTCATAAACCCTTGCTTTTTAACAAATACGGAATGGTTCATGCTTCCCCACTACTCACCTCACTCCAACTTCTCTTGGTCTGAGGTTGAGGAGAGGAATCATCATGGAAGAGGTTCGGTATGATTTGTTCATTGACCTCTAAAGTGATTTTTTTTTTTTCTTTTTTAAAATATTTATTTATTTATTTTTGGCTGTGTTGGGTCTTCATTGCTGTGCGCGGGCTTTCTCTAGTTGTGGCGAGTGGGGGCTACTCTTTGTTGCGGTGCATGGGCTCCTCATTGCAGTGGCTTCTCTTGTTGCAGAACATGGGCTCTAGGCACACGGGCTTCAGTAGTTGTGGCTCGCAGGCTCAGTAGTTGTGGTACACGGGCTTAGTTGCTCCGTGGAATGTGGGATCTTCCCAGACCAGGGCTTGTACCCGTGTCCCCTGCAATGGCAGGTGGATTCTTAACCACTGTGCCACCAGGGAAGCCCTCTAAAGTGATTTCTTTCACTCTCTTTGGTGCTTCTGCCAAGTGAAAATTTTTCAGAATTTTCTAATAGAGTCAGGGATGTGGATAACAATGAGAATTGAGGGACTTCCCTGGCCATCCAGTGGTTAAGACTCCATGCTTCCACTGCAGGGTGCGTGGGTTCAATACCTGGTCGGGGAATTAAGATCCCGCATGCAGCACAGCATGGCCAAAAACACCCCAAAAACAAAAAACAATGAGAATTGAATCAACAAATGTAGCTTCATGAAGAAATACCTTTCTATTATGATTTGCAAGAAAATTTAGATGTAATATTCATAAATATAATGTTCTGTTTATTTCGAAACTTCATTAATAATATTAAATTATTTATTAAAATGTTAATAATCTATTAAGTTGTAAAAGTTAGTCATTGGCTACATATCTGTGCTAAAAGTATAAAAACATGCATGGGAGATATACAAACAGGACAATTAGTTATTTCTGGAGAGAGAAGATGGGAAGGGATTGGAGGTGGGACTTTTTAGTTGTGTAGATAAAGATTTGTTTCCTTTTTAAAAAGAGAGACAGAAATTTGAAGCAAATGTGGCATTTATCTTAACATGTGTAAAATCTAGATAGGCAGTTCTTGAGTGTTTTGATACGCAGATCAAAACAGGGAATATTTCACCGAAAGGAACATTGAAGTTTTATATGTTGCTTTTTAAATTTAATGTTAGGTTATGATAATGAGCAAAGGAAATGAAAAGACAAGTTACAAAAGAGGAAATGAAATTGCCCCACCCAAATTACCCTTCTGGACTAAGGGACTTACTCTCTCAGCTTTAGGAATTACCTTGGCTGAAAAAAGCTGCCTCACCCATGGGCATGCTCCCTTTACTCAGCCACCCTTCATTCAATGACTGGTCGATGTAGGGTATAAAAGCCTGTTCCCATCACCCCAGCTTGGAACAATTCTGAAGAGATGTCCCAGCTTCAGAATTCTCTCTGGCTTATCTGAAACATTTGTTGAGACTGCCTCTCAGCCCAGTTTCTCCCCCTGTCCAGTCCTGCTTTCTTCCCTTCCCCCACAGGTATTGACCCCAAGAACTTTTCTGTTCACAAATTTCCATTTCAGGATCTGCATCCTGGAGAACTTTATGTGCAACATATATGTATGTATATAAATATAAAACCTCACTAATAACAACAAAAAGCTCAAATTTAAACCAGAAAACATTTAATTATAATGAGAGTAGAATGGTAGATACAGTGGTTCAGCAGAGCTTGCCAGTTTTCTGTATATTGTCCATCTCCCCTTTTTACCTAGTAACAGAATCCTGGCTTTATTTGAGGCAGTAATGTGCTCTAACAGAAGGATATATTTTCCAGCCTCCCTTGTAGTTAAGTGTGACCTTATGGCTAAGATAAACCCATTGAAATGTCAAAGCATTGCTGGACTTCGAAATTGGTCCCTTAGGAAAATAGACTCAGATAGCGATTATTCCTCTTTTGGTGTCCCTCTTCCTCTTTCCTGCTGTCTGGAATGGGGATGCAATGGCTGGAGCTCCAGCAATCATTGTGACCTTGAGGATGGCAGCCACGGTGAAACATACAGAGAAGCTGGATGCCTAATGATTTCATGAAACACCATGTCATCCTACCTCTAGACTTAACAAAATACAAGGGCTTGTGGGTCTTATATAAAAAATATTGTTTGGGCTTCCCTGGTGGTGCAGTGGTTGAGAGCCTGCCTGCCGATGCAGAGGACACGGGTTTGTGCCCCAGTCCGGGAGGATCCCACATGCCGCGGAGCGGCTGGGCCCGTGAGCCATGGCCGCTGAGCCTGCGTGTCCGGAGCCTGTGCTCTGCAACAGGAGAGGCCACAACAGTGAGAGGCCCCTGTACAGCAAAAAAAAAAAAAAAAAAAAAAAATATATATATATATATATATATATATATATATATATATATACATACACATAGTTAACCTTAGGTATTTTAGCCACTGTTAGTGCTAATTTAATTTTAGGGCTAGGTTTTAATTTTTTTGAAGTGGCTATTACAGTGACTTTATTTATTTTTTGCCATTGTTAGTTCTTTAAACTGCCAAACATAATTATAGTTGAAACAGGGCCATTTTATATTCTGCTTGTAAATAGAAAGTGAAAAAATATTTTGGAAAATGATTACTTGTAAATGTTCTTATGGAGTAATTCTATTTCCAGGAGTAAATCCTAAGGAGTGTGTGTGTGTGTGTGTGTGTGTATGAAGCTTTAAGAACAAAGACATTTACATTATAAGAAAAATAGAAACTATGTAAATAGCAACATCGGTACTAAAATACGATATATTCATTGAATTAAGAAATTAAAGAAACAAAGAACATTTTTATTTTAAAAAGCATTTTATCGTAACATTTTAAACAATATTGAAGTTTATGAAGTAAAAGTAATGCTCTTCCTCTCCTACTATAAGATCCACACCCCTGTTTACAGTCTAGTGCATATCTTTCCACAGTTTTTCCTGTGTCTATACAAATAAATACAGATATGTGTTCACATATAACAAAGAAAAATTGGATTATAACACATATATAAAGGAAAAGTTATCAATAACACGGAGAAATGCTCATAGTACAATAAAAAGTTTTGTAAGTAATATATAAAATTTGATATACAACAAGATCCCAATTACATTTCAAAAAGTGCCTAGAAAAAAAAGACTGGAGTGAAATATGTGACAAATATGTGCATAAATGAGTATTAAATACATATTGCCAGTATTAATAAATAGTTTACTATTAAAAATAAATACTGTTTTCTCATAGAAATAAAGAATTTTCTCCACAGTCCCCACACGACTAAAAGTAAAAAACATCTTACTACATTTCAGGGGAAATATGGGAGTCTGAGAGCACATATTTGAACCACCTGCCTCCCAGTCCCATCCAAAATGACCTAGAAAATTTTAAAATATGTAAAACCCCAAATCAGTACTGGAAGCTAGAGAAGGAAACCATACAAGTGCCAGAAACTTCAAAGAATTTCTTCTAAATCCTGTGCAGTTGGGACCAGATTAAAGGACATCTAGGGCCAATTTGCCAGTCACCAAGGAGCAGCTTGACCTGGAGGGACGAGGCCCGGAGGCTGACTACAAGACCCGTCAGTGGTTCTTTTGACTTTTGAAAATTGAATGAGTTTGAGGATAGCAAAGGTAGCAAACAATGGTAAATGTTTCAAGCAGAAAGCCCATGCATGGTAGCAATAGTTGTGTTATTAGATGGATTCCCCGAGCTTTGGAGACCTTCACTGCCTCTGTGGAGCTGAGCGTGAAAGCGAGGCCTAAGTGGCACCCTCAAGCAGCAGGCTGTCACTAGCAGCATCTTGGCTGATGCAGTGGGCACCTGGCTAGAGACTTTGATCTGGGCAGCTGTATCACACACTAGCAGTGAGCTTGGGGGTGTTTACAGAAGCCCTAGATGGGAATTACACGACAAAATCTGTCAATAGCACAGCCCTTTCGCAAATACAAAAAAACAAAAGCAAAAGCAAAAAACTTTATAAATTGGAGTTTAGACGGCTATTTTTTTCAAATGTTGACCTCACCCTCACACAATACATAAGAATTAATTTGAGATGGATCATTGATGTAAATGTGAAAAGTAAACCAATAAATTTTCTAGAGGAAAGCACATCTTCATGATTTTTGTTAGAGCAAAATTTCTTAAATAGGATACCAAAAACATTAGCCAAAAAATAAAAGATTGAAAAATTGAACTTTATTAAAACAAATAATTTACGTTTATTAAAAGACAATATTAAGAAAGTGATAAGGCAAACTACAGATTGGTAGAAGGTATTTGCAGTAGATATAACTGACAAAGGATTCATATCCAGCCTACATAAAGAATAAGATCAAATAAAAGAATAAAACTGAAAAATGAACTAAAAATGGGTAAAATACTTTAACAGTCACTTTAGAAAAGTTAATAGGTAAATAAACAATATGCGTGAACATTATCAGTTAGGGGAAAAGGAAGTAGCTAACAATATGAAGTGTTGGTAAAGATGAAGAGCAACCGGAACTCCTGTAAATTGTTGGTAGGAATGTAAACTGATTTTTAAAAAATCAATTTAGAAAAATGTTTGACAGTGTCTACTAAAATATATCTATACCCTATGGCCCAGAATTCCACTTTTAGGTATATACCCTACCGAAACAAGTACTTGTATCTATCAAAATACATGCTCAAGGATGGTCATAGCAGCTTTATTTGTGAAGCCAAAAGTATATATATTTTAGAATATTCACATCCATATGAAAAAGAAAAAACTACTGCTGTATGCAAAAAAAAGGATTAGTCTGAACATAACGTTAAGCAAAAGAAAACAGACTTAAAAGAGTAGAATGTTGTTTGGGTCCATCAAGAAGCAGTTGCCAGGATTGAGTTAGAGGTGCAGAAGATTTGCTGGGAATAGGAGTGGGCGGGGAAAGCCTTCAGGCCTGACATTTAGTGAAGGAAGGATAGAAAGTTGTCTAGAAAGAGCCTCAGCCTGTAGTGCAGCTCTGGGAAAATCTTGGCCAGCTCAGTCAGGAGCTTCAACACAAGATTACCCATAGACGGGTCTGTCATAGCCAGAAATGGCAAACCCTTGTACCACCATGCTCAGTCATCAACTGGCACTACCCAGGAAGTACATGATCTTGACTCAAAAGCTGAGGCAGATCCTGAAGCACTCACATCTGGAGACAGTCAACTAACTGACTCCTTGCAGCAGGTTCTCTCTGAAAGGGAGATCTGAGTGACACACCTCCATGGCTGCCACATTTACATACTATATGATTGCACTTGTGTGAAATCCAAAGCCATAAAATCTAATCTGATAGAGCTCAGAAGACCAAGGGGTTGTGACTTGGAGGGGGCAGGAAGAAGTCTGCTAGGTGGTAGGAAATACTCTATTTCTAGATCTGCACAGTGTTATGTAAGTGTGTGTGTGTGTGTCTGTGTGTGTGTATACACATACACATATATATAACATACGAAATTTACATATATATGTAAAATATTTTATGCAAATTATGTAAGTTGCACTTCTGTTAAAAAAGGAAGGGAATGATGGAGATGAAGTTTCCTTTCCAAGACGGCACATGGCCCAGATCCCTGAGGTTGTTAGATTAAGGAACTAGCCACATGACTTCTTTTAAGACTTGAGGGGAATTCCCTGGTAGTCCAGTGGTTGGGACTCAGTGCTTTCACTGCTGGGGCTCGAGTTCAATACCTGGTAGGGGAACTAAGATCCCTGCAGCCAAAAAAAAAAAAAAAAAAAAAAGAAAGAAAGAAAAAGGAAAAATAAATTTTTTAAGAGGTCCCTAAAAGTATTTTTAAGAAAAAGAGTGAAAAGACTTAAAAAAATGAATCCCCTCACCTGGCTTCTGGTTTCCGGAGGAAATAAAGAATTGCACTGTTTAAATATAAGTAAACAGAAATCCCATAACAGATAGGACTAGGTTTGGCTGTGACAGAAAACCCAAAATAATAGTAATTTAAATAAGATAGAATTTATTTCACTGTAACCTAAAAGAAGTCCAGAGGTAGACAGTCCAGGCCTGATTTGGTGCTGCTCAATGGGTTCCTTCTATCTTACTGTTCTGCCATTCTTGGCACATGGTTTTTATCCCACTGTCCAAGAGGGCTACTTGAGCTATAATCATTATATCTGCATTCCAGCTACAAGAAAAGACAACGAAGGACATTCTCCATTCCATATAGAGACACTTCCTAGAAGTTACACAGAGCACTTCCACTTACTTCCCACTGGGTGAAATTTAGTTTATGAGCACACCCAGCTACAAGGGAGTCTGGGAGATGTAGGTTTTATTTCAGGTGTCAGGTACCCAGCTAAAAAGCAGAGTTCTATTACTAGGGCCAAAGGGAAAATAGATATTGGGGAACAACTACCAGATTTAGCCATAACCCCACAAAGAATTTGTAGTATAAAGGAAGGAAAACACAGCATGCAAAAGGTAGAGGAAAATCAGATCAAAGAAACATATATAGTTTAGAAACAAACTTTTAGATGCATCTGTATTACGCTCTTAATTTTAAAAAATATATGTATACCTGGGAATGAGGGATAAAAGATAAATTGAACAGAGTTGAGGAGGGAGTTAGATGAGAGATAGAAAGATCATTTTTTAAAACATCTTTATTGGAGTATAATTGCTTTACAATGTTGTATTAGTTTCTGCTTTATAACAGTGAATCAGCTATATGCATACGTATATCCCCATATCCCCTCCCTCTTGCGTCTCCCTCCCACCCTCCCTATCCCACCCCTCCAAGTGGTCACAAAGCACTGAGCAGAAAGAGCATTTTGAAGTTAATTATGCCATTGTGAGATTTTGTTCTTCATTAGAAGCAGTGGAGAGCAGAACTGACAATGTAGAAAATGGAATCATTTATAAAGTTGATAAGCTTGATGCATTTTCCCCTAGTGAATAAGATAGAGAAAACAGATAAGTAAGATGTGCATTTGGAGAGAGAGAGATGTGGTACATGAAGAGTAAAGAGTCATTGTGTGGATAATGGTGGTTTTGGAAAAAAAAGATCTGAACAAATAGGAGAGGAACAATATCTAAGACCACAAACAAAAAAAACATTTATAAGCTGAAGGTAAATTTTAACCTGCAGATCAACATAGCTTCTTAAATACCAGGAAAAAAAAAATGAATAGAAATCTTCATCTAGACATATCCTGGTCAAGTCTGAATTTCAAAGTAAAATAAAGGCAGAATCCAGGCAGAAAAAATATTGTTTACCCACAAAGGAAGGAAGATAAATTTTTCTCTGGTGTCTCCTTAGCTATATTAGAAGGCTAAACATAATACATGGAGAGAAAAAGGTGAGAGGGCAGAAAGAGCAAATCCACTTGGTGATATATCAGAATTGGGATGTGGCAGTTGTACACTTGTATTAAAAAGAATGATGCTTCTTTTCTTGCTAGAACCATTGTATTTTAAATTTCTAAGTAAAACTTAGAAGAGGATATAAGGGTACTTGCTAGAAAATCCAAGTGATTTCTGCTACCTGTTATACAGCTGATTACACCTAAAGGGCAAACATGAATGACTGGAAAATAGTGACAGACACCCCTTCAGAACACCACTAAAACCTTTTAAAGAGGTTTCATCAAACCCAGTCTAGAACAGTGGAGGTACCACCTTTTCATATGGACATAACATGTGTACAGGAACACACACTCAATTTCTGAGCCAATCTCTTTCACCTTCTGTTTGATTATAAGTCAGTATAGATAGAACTTCATTTAGACCAGGAGTCTATCATAGGGTTCATGAGCCTTGGTATAGGGATCACAGAGATCTGAAGAGTTGGTCTGTGAAGTTAACCTGCAAATTTTATGATGTAGCCATTCTTCTGGGATTAGGATCCAAATTGAATCAAGTTCTTAAAAGTGTCTATGACCCCAAAAGACCCAGAACAAGTACTAATCGCTTTGTAAACTTAAACTGAGAATATGTTAAAGAAAAACATTATTCTTGATACTTGTTAAAAAATAGAAAAGCAGACTTTATTCAGGGAGACTGCTACAATGGGGTTTTGAGGTAGAGGAGAGAGATTGAGTACAAGTCTGAATACAACAAGGAAAAGTGGGGGGACTTCCCTGGTGGCACAGTGGTTAAGAATCCGCCTGCCGGTGCAGAGGACACGGGTTCAATCTCTGGTCTGGGAAGATCCCACATGCTGCGAAACAGCTAAGCCCGTGCACCACAACTGCTGAGCCTGCGCTCTAGAGCCTGTGAGCCAAAACTACTGAGCCTGTGAGCCACAGCTACTGAAGCCCACACGCCTAGAGCCCGTGCTCCGCAACAAGAGAAGCAACTGCAGTGAGAAGTCCGTGCACCTCAACAGAGTAGCCCCCACTCGCTGCAACTAGAGAAAGCCTGCACACAGCAACAAAGACCCAAATGCAGCCAAAAATAAATTAAATACTTTAAAAAAACAAGGAAAAGTGGGGACTTATGGTCAAAGAAGCAGGATGGAGGTCAGTGGATGGAAAATGACTAAGAGGGAATATCAGGGGTAATGGGGGATTCTGGCTGAACTGACCTAACAGGATTCTAGCTGAACTCAGGCCAGGTGGTCAGATATCACCTGGAGGGTGAGGAACCCGATCAGATATGGAGGGGGATCAGATATGGAGGGTGGGGGATTCTTGCCAATCTGACTTAGCAGTGTTCTTGCTAACATTGGTCAATGCAGATTGTATGGAAATGAGAAACAAAACCATAGAATTACAAATGTTGTTAAAGGCAATAGATAGCAGGCCAAATACCAAAGAGAAATATGAAATTCACACTGACATCATAAGGACAAAGTGATAAAATGATGAGAGAAAATAAGGGAAATATAAGGGAGAGATGGAGGAAATCCAATCAACATGCCCTAAGAATACGAAAAAGAGAAAATAGAACAGATGTGTTGGAAGCAATAGTCAAAGGAATAATAGGAGGAAATTGCTGAGTTTGTAGAATTAAAGTTTACCAGGCAGTATCGAAGAGAAATAGGCACCTTGATATATCCTGTTGAATATTACAAAATTTAAGGAGAAGAAAACCTCTAGAAGCATCGAGGCAAGAAAAAACAGCTTATTTCTTAAGCAGTAGTTCTCAACCGCAGCAGTGCATTAAAATCATGGGTGAGACTTTAAAAAATACTAGTGTCTGGGCTCCATCCTTAAGCATTCTGATTTCATTATTCTGGGAGGAGCCTTGCCATTGATATTTTTTAAAATCTCCCCCAGTGATTTGAATGTGCAGCTAGTGTTGAGAACCACTGCCCCAAGGGAAGAAAAATCATTGACTTCTCCTCCAGAGAACCAAATACCAGCAGTAAATGAAGACTGGCTTCCAAACTTGGGAGGAAAAGAATGTTGTACTTGGTCAAGAGGTCATTTGTAGGAAAGACCAGTATTCTCCTATTAGCCAGTTCTAGGACGGTATTATACTCACAGTTTAGGGATACAATCCAGCCAACCTAGGGATGGATCAAAATAACAGAAGGAAAGTGCCATAGTAAAAAGAGATTGTAAGAAGCAAAGAAAACTATTTAAACCTAGAGTAACATCTTGAAAACTGTCAATAATATATAAGACAAAAAATTTTTCAAAAATATCTTCAAAGAAAAGTTAATAATGTAAAATAATAATAATTTAGATCTAAATTCTAGATTACATCAATCAAAATTGTGAAGTGGGGAGAGACAGTAAGGACAGTAAAAGCCTAAAAGATTTCTCATTTTACACAGATGATAATTAATAGATATAGTTACATTCTAAACCTTGCTAAGCAGAGATAAAAATATTTCAAATTTTTAGGGCTTCCCTGGTGGTGCAGTGGTTGAGAGTCCACCTGCCGATGCAGACACGGGTTCGTGCCCTGGTCCGGGAAGATCCCACATGCCGCAGAGGGGCTGGGCCCGTGAGCCATGGCCACTGGGCCTGCACATCCGGAGCCTGTGCTCCGCAACGGGAGAGGCCACAGCAGTGAGAGGCCTACGTACCACAAAAAAAAAAAAAAAAAAAAAAAAATTCAAATTTTTAATAACAAAAAGATAATTACTAATAGAAAAAAATGTAATTGTACCTTCCAAACTACTAGAGAAATGAGCTAGGAAAACATAGTTGGTGAAAATATAACAGGATATAAAAACTACTATACAATATTAACCCCTTTTTACTATATGTATATAAAACAAGTATAGGAAAATACAAAAAATTATAACAGTTGCCATCTCCAACAGATTGAGATTATGGGTCTTATGGTTTGTTTTCTTATTAAAGTGTTTCAACTTTAAATAGAACACTATTTTTTGTAATTTAAAAAAATCAATAAAGAGTAAAAATTTTAATTAATATTCATTTCTCTTTTATCTTCTATGCCCATCCATAGTGCTTATTTACTACAAAGAATAAAAGTTAAGTTTCTTAATTTGTTAATTTTACCAATTATAGGATTTTAAAATCTGATTTCCATATTAATAAGACTAAATGCCTATGAATACTATAAAGGTGTTCCTATTAACGTTTCTTACTAAGGCACTTTCTGGAAGTAACATGTTTGTGTAAAATCTTGCCAAAAACAAGAATATTAAAATGTGTTCAGCATTAAGAACAAATCCACATCATAAGTATATTAGAAGTTAACAAGATTGGAAAGTAAAAAACATGAACCCAGAAGAACTTGAGAAAATGTGCTTGCAGCTATAAATTCTGTAATTAATTTGCTTTACAAGTTTTTTGGAGATGTTAGGTCACCAGTTGACAGCTTGGATTTGCTTTTTATTCCGTCAAAACATATAAAAGCATATATTACTTGTGGCTGGATTGTGGTCTAAATTTATTTTCCATCAGAATATCCAGTTTTGATATGAAGAAAACTACATAGTCATGTTGTTCTTTAATTTCAGTTCAGGCATTCTTTACCTCTGCCCCAGCATAGATCTCAGAATTTTATTTAATTCATGATTCCCCAGGCTTCCATAGCTTGAGAATACTAAAGGAGTCACATTAATGATAAAAATAGAAATTCCATGGGCTCCTACCCTACATTGCAGGGGATCCTTCTGCAGAAAATCAGTTGCCTGTGCTTCTCAGGTACTTCTGAATGCCCCTGGGTGTGTACTGTGTGCTCCTAGAGAGGCCTGGCTCTGCTAGCAGCATTTCCTGCTGTGCCACCACTCACTGGACAACCACTGCATGCCACCATGTCTGAAGGTCCCACTGTGTTTTGCAGTAGTGAAGGCAACAAAGCCCTTTGAGTCAAAGGCTTAAAGCTTCAGTGTGGGGCTTCCCTGGTGGCGCAGTGGTTGAGAGTCCGCCTGCCGATGCAGGGGACACGGGTTCGTGCCCCGGTCCGGGAGGATCCCATGTGCTGCGGAGCAGCTGGGCCCGTGAGCCATGGCCACTGGGCCTGTGCATCCGGAGCCTGTGCTCCGCAACGGGAGAGGCCACAACAGTGAGAGGCTCACATACTGCAAAAAAAAAAAAAAAAAAAAAAAAAAAATCCACATACTTCACAATGCCTTGTTTCTTTAAGGTGTTTGGGAGCCAACTTCCCTCACCCTTTCCAGGAGTTTTGTGTTTGTTTCTTTATTTTGGTACTGTATCTATTTGTATTGATAAGAAGAACTAACTAACTAGCCAGGTTACTAAAATGCATTTTAACCCTAGTGTGACTTTATCCCCTGCTGTGCTGGTCTTGCAGTACTATACAAGGTATTGCAATTGTAGCAATTTTCTCCAAAACGGCAACCAACAGAGAATAGATTCCAGAAAGGAAACCTCAAACAACTCCCAAGAATGGAGAAAAGAATATTTTGTACAACTACAATGAGATATCACCTCACACCTATTAGAATGAATGGCTATTATCAAAGAGATAACAAATGTTGGTGAGGATGTGGATAAAAAGGAAATGTGATGCACGGCTAGTGGGGATGTAAATTAGTGCAGCCACTGTGGAGAACAGTATGGAGTTTTCTCAAAAAATTAAAAATAGAACTTCCATATGAACCCGCAATCCCACTCCTGGGTATATATACAAAAGACACTAAATCATTATCTCAAAAAAGGTATCTGCACCCCTGTGTTCATTGCAGCATTATTTACAATAGCCAAGGCATGGAAATAACCTAAGTGTCCATCAATGGATGAATGGATAAAGAAAATATTGAGTGTGTGTGTATATATATATACACATACAATTAATATTATTCAGCCACAAAAAAGAAGGAAATCCTGCCATTTGCAATGACAATGAAATTTAAGGGCATTTGAGGCTAAGTAAAATAAGTCAGACAGAGAAAGACAAATACTCTATGATCTCATATATGTGGAATCTAAAAAAGCCAAATGCAAACAGAGAGTAGAATGGTGGTTGTTAGGGGCTGGCAATTGGGGGAAATGGGGAGATGTTGGTCAAAGGGTACAAACATTCAATTATAAGATAAATAAGTTCTGAGGATCTAATGTACAGCATGGTGATTATAGTTAACACTACTGTGTTGTTTGCTTGAAATTTGCTAAGAGGGTAGATCTTAAATGTTCTCAACACACACATACACACACACACAAGGTAACTACATGAGGTGATGGATAAGTTAACTAATTTTATTGTGAGCATTTCACAATGTATAAATATATCAAATTGTCACATTGTCCACCTTAAATTTCTACAATATTATATGCCACTTATATTGCAGTAAAACTGGGGGGAGGGAGAATATTTTACTGTAGTTCCTAGGATAAAAGCTGTCAAAAATATAAGACCTTTTTAGTTTTCTGAGTGGATACCAAAGAATATCTAATTTTAAAATCATATTTACTCTTTCAAATACTTATTAACACCTATTAGTTTCTGGGTACCAGTCTAGACCCTGTGAATATAGTAAGGTATGAGATACTGCCCAGAGTCTCAGAGAGCCTACAGTCTACTTGGGGGTCATGATGTGATCCAGGGAAAGTGGCCTCTTTCCTTCCTCCATCACTCCAAGCTCAGTCCTTCCTTGGGGATTCATCATCCATCACCAGTTCTGTGCATAGCTTTCCTTTCATTGTGCTTTTGTGCTCTACCCAAATATCACCTCCCTCAGAGGGGCCTTCCCTGATTCCCACCTACTCACATACCCCAATACTATATAATCAATATTTCATCCTATTTATTTCCTTCAAAAATTTGTATCACATTTTTATTGGAAAATAACTTGTTCATATATTTATTACTGTTCTCCTTCTACTAGAATGTACGCTCCATGAGAGCAGGATTATTTCCTGGTTTATTTATGGGTATATGTGTCTCTGGCATCAAGAAGAGTGCCTGGTAAGCTCACTATAACAGCACTGAATAAGAGAAGGAATGAATGGAAGCTGGATGAATGAATGCAGCAATTAGCTTATTTCAATCCAATATGATTATTGCTGTGGTGGAGGCACGTTCTGGATACCTCCCTGTATCTAACAAATGAGGAGATAGTAAATCATCTTAGAAGGAGATAAGGATTACTTCCTAGAGGACATGGAAACATGGACTTGAGAGAGGGGCCTGATCTGGAATTTCATGTAGATTAGTCTGTCCAAAGATAAAAGGAAATGAAGAGTGGGAGGAAGAGATGGAGAAGGAGAAATGGGCAGAAAGCTGGGACCCACCCTGAAAGAATTAGTGAGCCCCATTCAGCCTTTATCCTGAGGGTGGTAGGGAGCAGATAGATCCTGAACAATGGCAGGCAGTAGGGACAGACCTGCCTTGTGGAATGCTTAACCTGAAGCATTGTGGAGAATGGGATGGAAGAGACCAGTAAGCCAGGTGATTCAGTAATTCAGGCAAGAAATGATGAGGAACTGAACTAAAACCAGGGTTATGGGAACAGAGCAGAGAGAAAGGTTTGGGGAGACCATTTGGAGGTAAATCAATAGCAGAGGGAGGAGTCAAGTTCAGTTCCTCAGGTCTCTATTCTCTATTTTCTATAAAGCAATCCCAAGGGCTGCAGCCACATTCTTTGGAGACTATACTGAAGCTGGGGACACACCTTCCAGATCAAACTTATGGCCATGTGGTCTGGAGGAAAACCTTAGGGGTCAATCATTCCTGCTGGAGCTAGAAAACATGGACCAGGACTCTTTGTTTTGGTCTACAGGTTATCTTTAGGCCAAGCCACTTATATTCTGATACATACTGTAAGATAGGATTTCTGTCTCCTTCTAATCAAAAGCATCTATCTCCTTGCTAATCAAAATCCCTTTTAGATAAGGATATCTATTCACTTCTACACTTTTCCAACAAGTATTTGGTGAAGGCCTACAGTGTGCTAGATTCTGGGAACAAAGCCCCTGCCCTCAAGCAGTCCATAATTTAGTGAAGGAGACAAACAAAAAGAAAACCAATTAAAATACACTGTGATAAGTACTGTAATAGAAGTACTCACATAAAAAGCACAAAGCAGAGAGCCTTAAGCCAAAGATGAGTTTAGGAGTGGGTGTCTTAAATCAGTTAGGGATAAGAATAGCTTCTCAAAAAGAAAAACAACTTCTAACTAAAGGAAGATAAATTCCCATTAAAAAATAATAGCTCCGGTATAAATAAACACAAGTGCATCAAAAACATCCATAGTTAATAAGCGATACTTTGGAGTGCATGAAATGTACCAGGAGCTATAGGTCTTGTATACTTTTTTTTTCTCAGTTCATCCTCATACCAACCTTATGAGGTACTAATACTTTCCTCATTTTACAGGTGAAAAAGCTGAGGTTCAGAAGGGTTAAATACTTGGCCTCCAGGTCACACGATAGCAGTAGACCTGGGATTCACACCTGGGCAGTCTGAATGCAGTTTCTAATTGGGATGTGGCCTCGCCCTCCACAGTTAGAGCCATTTGTCTACAGATCAGTCCTCCACAGTGTTTAAGAGATTTGCCCATCTTCCACAGGGTACGGGTGGGGAATTCAACCCAGTTGGCTGAGCTCCAGTGTTTCTGCTCTTTTACATAGCCCTGTCTTCAGGCTGAATGTATAGTCTTTACTGAGAAAAAGAATGAGGAAATACACTAGTTTAAAAAATGCAGAAAATTCTCCTCATTTTCTTCTCTGTCTCAGTTCTCTTAGGGATGAGCCAAGCCCCACCTCCTGACTAAAGGCCTTGGTTCCACAGGGGACTCTGTCAGAGGTTATAAAGCCTGGGGCAGGAGAGAGTGGGCAGGTGGGGCTCACTCATCCCCACCCATTACCTACCTCATTGCCCAGAGAGTACTGAGAAAGCCGTCAGTCCCTGACAGGCAGTCATTCTCAATGAACATTTGCCTGTAATTGCTATATTGTATGGACAAATAAATACCTTTTTTTTCCCGAAAAAAACTGGACATGTGCAATTGTTATATTGTTTATGAAAAACCGGAAGGTTAGCAAAAATTTACGTTGAGACTCTTCAGTATTTGTACCCCAGCATCCCAAAGGCTGGCTAATCGTGGTCCGTTGATAGTCACATCTCACCAGCTCTCTCCTGTAAAACTATAAGACCTGGTCTTTTCCCCACCTAAAGGGGGCCTCAGATTACTTTGGTGGGAGTCCGGAGTGTCTCACATAGTTTCCTGAAGTCCTTTTCCACTCAGGCCTCCAGAATTCAGAGCCACTACCTTTGCTCCCCTGGGTGAAAGCTGCTTTCATGCCCCTTCTTGCTGCTTCTCTCCAAGGCACAAATGCGCTGGGCTCCCTTTAAGCTTCCCTCTGCAAGAAGTCTGCCTCTTTTCCCTCAAAATTAGGAGATATATTCCCCACACCTCTTCCTTACACCTTTCGAGCTGGGCCCTGAGCGAGCATTGCTTGTGTCATGAGTCTCAGGAAGTTGCTTGTGAAAATAATGCTTTCAGTGTCTGCCCCCAACCCTTTTTCTCCATGGACCTCAGACTGGAAACAGATCTCAGGGTTCCTCCCCCATCCTGCTCCTCCCCCTCTCCCTCCCAGGTACCTGCACTGAGGAGACTCTTGCCCTCGCAGTCACCAACTAGTCCAAAGCAGGGCCTTGCTCAAAGTGGGAACCCAGCCCACCAGTTCACACCACCCAATCTAAACACTGGTCCAGACGCTACCTTCTCTAATGAACCCAGTCATATAAAAATTATTGAGAAGGTACTGGATTATCTGTAGTGGGAGTAAGGCTGTGATGAGATGAGAAAGAAAAGTGAGATAAAATACATACATGTACGTGTGTGTGTATAGATGTATATACATACACATAAAATTCCATTTGCAGACTTGCTTAAGAGTTGCTCTTTCTCATTCAGAAAGTGGACTCCAATAAAGAAGCTTTCTCATGCCTTGTTAGAGCCTTTGGGAAGCCTAAGTAGACTGACGTAAAGAGAATACCATGGCCCAGGTAGTCACAGAGCCTGCAGGGTTGATGGTGTGACCCCAGCAGACAGAACAGGAAGCCATGAGTCCGTCAATTACCCTGTAACCTGAGTACCCACTGAACCTCTGAGCCTTACATTTGTTTTTATGCTAAAATGGGGATAATTATACCATCCTGACAGGGTTGTTTGGGTTCAACATAATTATCCATATTTTGTAAGCTGTGAGTGTCAAAAATATTAGTTGTTATGATACTACTTTCAAGGAAGAACTAGAGCAGAAGTTTAGATGGGGGCAAGGGTGGAGAAAGGGGAAGAGGGCAGGAGGCTGAGATGAAGAGAGTGGTCTCTCAAGATTCTGGAGGTAGCAGGCATTGGGCAGGTACCTCAGGAGAGAGGAAGAAGTCCAGGAGAGAAGATTGAAAGAGGTGAAAGGGGCCAAAGGGTCTATAGACTGAGATTTTCTGAGGAGTCCTAGATGTTCATACAAATGGTCCATGGCCATCTCTGGCTTGATCTGAGAGGTAGTTCCTGCTGGTACACTGTAGAAACCTGAGGTCAGGAAACTTGTGACCTGAAATATAAGCCAGAAACATGAATCAGTGCCACTCAGACTTCTAGCCTGAGATTCTGTGGGGTGTGTGTGCACCTGTCTCACAGATGCAGGCCTCAACCCCAAGTCCGAGCGGCACAAAACTGACAGTGTGGAAGCTCTCCAATCACCTCTAACTGCTGAGCTCTTGTTAGTGTTGCTGGGGTAATACTAAAAAGTTCCTGTTTCAAGGGCCAGTGTGATCCTGGCAAGAGACCCAGGTAGTGGTCTGAGGAGATGGTCATGAAGCCTGGTCATGAAAACAAATTGTTAAAATTATGTATTTGTAGGAATTGAATATTCAACGTAACAGATTTCATTAATTATGAGAATGTTGCTTTAAGATGATGCAGTAAAGGCTTCTGCTGAGGTTTCTGGCTGAAGCACCGGGCCTCACCTCAGAAGGATTTAAGAGTATAAAGTATTTTAATTGTATAGGTTGCGAGAGAGGGCAAAGTGATTGGTACACTCTCAAACTCCGGGTACAACTCTGTCCCTGACTGATAAGGCAGCAGTTGGTATCCGGAAGTCCCCGTACGAGAAGTGGTTTCGCCTCCAAAGTGAGGGAAATCATCCTGACCGTCTTGAATTCCTTCGCTCCTTCGCTGGTGGTGTAACTCTAAGAAATCCCAGGTGTGCCACTTCTCACAGTCAGAAAAGAGACAGTGCAGAGAAAAAACTGTCTAATCTGCATCCTTCCCTTCCTGCCTCACCTGGAGAGTAATTTACTTTGTGCTGTGGAAAAACATTTCACACCCTCTTTAAGAAGTAAGAATAAGGAAGAGTGGTTAGCAGCAATAAAGAGTGCTCACGCCTGAATGTCACCCTTTTTCATTTGAATCACTACCTTGGGGGTCCCCGTGTGTGGAGCGAGACCTCAGGTTTTAATACAAAAAAAACTGTGAACGAAACAATACCCAGCTTCCCTACCCCTGCTCCCAGATCAGTTAACACTTTAAGGAACCTTCAGGGTGCATATAATCCTGACCATAGTGGAAAGAACCAGCAATGGTTGAATCTTAGGCCCCCAGACAGTCAGTCTGAGAAACTTTGGGATGATTTCCCTGGCTCCTTCACACCGAAAAGCCTCTCCTGGACGCTCAGGATGGCCTCTGTGCATACAGTTGTACGTATCGTGCATAGCGGGAAGTGTGCGTTGGCTGATCTTGGCGGGGTGCGCCTGTCTAGGGCGATCTGCGTGGCCAGTGAAGGCACTGCCTCCCTTTTGCCATCTAAGCAGCTTTAAGAGGGTGGAGTATTTTTCTTTGAGGCCAAGGTTGGCACAGAGCACTTCCTCACTGAAATTTTCTGCCAGGTTGGGTTGCTTTTTTTGCATAATTCCACCCCTTACTCTCACCCCCCCCCCCAGCTAGCCTTTGGTCAAATTTCTGGGATTTTGCATATGCTTGTGGGGATGTATCTATTCCTTCCTGGTGCAGTGGATGCAAAGATATACTTTCTCTTGGGTGAAATTTACAAGCACATTTTCCTCCTTGACAGGAAAAAAGAGCCACAAATATTTCCTTAGGGGAGAAAAAAGCTTCCAGATGCAGGACTCCAAATGTGAGGGGTTTTATTTTTCCTTTTTCCTTTGGCTTTTTTTAAGCTTAATAATTACACTGCACTTATTTATCCAGAAGAAGGCCCACAGTTTTCTTCCTAACAGGGACTTCACTGAAATCTCCAAGTTACAAATACATCTGCCTCTCCCTTGCTTGGGCTCCAGGCCATTGATCTCTTTCTTAAAGCAGTCACCACGGAGGTCTTGAGTTTCAACCCTGTCTAGAGACTGAAAAAGATAGGAGAAGGCCCCTTTTTCCTCTCATTTTCCTTAGCTGTGGTGGCACAGACGGCAGAGTAATCAAAGGGGGGAAAAAAACACTTCTAAACTCTTGAACCATCAGTAAACTACTTTTAAATTATCTCTAGTTAAAGGGTTACTGAAAAGAAAATTATAAATGTCAAGTAGACCTTTTAACAAACGTTTACAATCTGTAGCATATTTCTATATTTTTAAAGAATTCTAATTGGTATCATTTTCTATTTTTAGACTATAATCTAAAATTTTTCTCTTACCATGATCAAAATAATTGTGGGAGATACTTAACTCACATGTGGAAAATCATTATCACCCACAATTTTTTTCTTTATTTTCTTTTTAAAATTTATTTATTTTATTTATTTATTTTTGGCTGTGTTGGGTCTTGATTGCTGCACGTGGGCATTCTCTAGTTGCAGCGAGAGGGGGCTACTCTTCGTTGTGCGTGAGCTTCTCATTGGGGTGGCTTCTCTTGTTGTGGAGCACAGGCTCTAGGCACGCAGGCTTCAGTAGTTGTGGCACGCGGGCTCAGTAGTTGTGGCTTGCGGGCTCAGTAGTTTTGGCTCACGGGCTCTAGAGCACAGGCTCAGTAGTTGTGGCATGCGGGCTTAGTTGCACCGTGGCATGTGGGATCTTCCCGGACCAGGGACCAAACCCATGTCCCGTGCATTGGCAGGCGGTTTCTTAACCACTGCGCCACCAGGTAAGCCCATCCACAATTTTTTAAAAAGGTTTTTGAAGAAATAAGCTACTTAAATTTTATTAGAAAAACATTTTTATTTTTTTTTTTAGTTTTTTGCTATAAAATTATCTGGTTTAATCACTACCAACCTCAGAACTGTAGTATATTAGAGTACAAAACCTGTATGTACAATTACACATACAAAAAATGTTCTTTGTGAGGAACAATTTTCAGCAAATCTGACAAACAGCAAGAGTTATTCCTATTGGGGGTTTGAAAGGAGAAAAAACATCACTCTTTTAAGTGTTGGCAAAGAATACATTAAGTCCTAAGAAATCATTTTGGTTATATATCTTACGTTTATTTATAAGCAATCATGGATACATTTAATGCAGGTAAATGGTTTTAGCCAATTTTTATCCTAACAAGGATGAAATTAAGGTGTCCAGGAATCATATTCTGCTTCAGTAGGCCTGGGGCTAGAGCAATATTCCACATCTCTAACAAGCTCTCAGGAGATGCAGACGGCAAGTCCACAGAGCACACCACGCAAAGAGGATGTAGAGTATAGTACACCTTCCTACCCTTAAGCTGCCATTTGAGGGTGAGATACATACATGGATACTGGCATCATACAGCCCGAGGAATACGAGGGGAGGGACGGCTCCCTCCAGAGCTTCGCTTGGTATGTTCTTACTGTAGAGTGAAAGGTAGTTTTATCCATGCTATTGAAAAAATAGGTGAAGCCCTTCTAAATTCAAGGCCCTCGGCCAGCTGCTATATAACATAATATCACATAATACTGCATAACATAAAATACAATGACCTCATACTTCCCTTGTGGCACAGTGGTTAAGAATCTGCCTGCCAATGCAGGGGACACGGGTTCGAGCCCTGGTCTGGGAAGATCCCACATGCCACAGAGCAGCTAAGCCCGTGAGCCACAACTACTGAGCCCATGTGCCACAACTACTGAAGCCTGCACGCCTAGAGCCTGTGATCCACAAAAAGAGAAGCCACTGCAATAAGTCCGCACACCGCAATGAGGAGAAGCCCCCGCTCGCCGCAACTAGAGAGAGCCCGCGCACAGCAACAGAGACCCAACGCAGCCATAAATAAATAAATTTATTAAAAAAATACAATGACCTCATTAAATTTAACATCTGTGCTCTGATTATCACTTCTTTAAAGACTAAAAAATTCTCCATTGCTGCTTCTTCCCCACCCTCCCACCACTTTTTATTCTGAAAATTTTCTATCTTACAGAAACGTTGAAAGTCTAAAATAACGAACAAATTTAAATGTAGATTTACCTATCCTTAACGTGCTGCTGTACTTTGTCTGTGTGTGTGCGCGCACACACATATGTGCAATAAATATGTATTTAGCTTATTTGATCTTATTTCGGCGGGGGGTGGGGGCCACGTGCCATGTGGCATGCGGGATCTCAGTTCCCCGACCAGGGATCAAACCCACATGCCCTGCAGTGGGAGCATGGAGTCTTAACCACTGGACCGCCTGGGAAGTCCTGTTTAGCTTATTTTAATGTTCGTGGTCAAACTGTTTGAAAATAAGTAGCAGATCTCCACTGCTCTTTTTCATTTTGCTATTTTTTATCTCCACTGACTGGCCCAGCTACAAGCTGACTTATTAAACTAGAGCTCAGTGTGTGCAGGAAACTAAGGCGGCTTGGAGTTTCCCAGACTTCCTAGGATCAGGTTTATGGAGGAGAAAGAAGATGGTGGAAACCTTCGCTTCGCCTTAAAAAATCTTCAGCAGGTCACCCTTAGGTTCTATCCATTTACCACACCCTCCACCATCT
The DNA here is from genome assembly GCF_963924675.1 of Phocoena phocoena. Lineage (NCBI taxonomy): Eukaryota > Metazoa > Chordata > Mammalia > Artiodactyla > Phocoenidae > Phocoena > Phocoena phocoena. The sequence goes on from NC_089222.1 coordinate 51,337,037, forward strand.
GTAAGAAGCTATGGAATAATCGTGCTGGAGACCACCAGAAACAGGCACTCTAACATGGAAGCAGAGAATAACTTATTTTGCTAAGCCAAACTCACTTCCTCTGTGAGTTCGCATTTAGCTAATGAATTTTTGTATCTATGCAAAGACAGGGAATCAGTCTTATTCCAATGTGATTAAAATAATTGCCTCTGCAAATATTTTGTGACATCACAGAGGGGTTGCGTTCATGCCTGTTTCATCTCTATGTACCCGACTTCATCTTTTTATTCCAAAATGACCAGAAATTAGCCCCTCTCAGAAGGTCTCTACATTATTTCTGAGGGTTTCCCAGAGAACTACCCCATGTATATTCCTGACAAAGTCTAACTAATACTTCCAGTCTAGCCTCCCCCTCTTACCATCCTGCTGCTCCCTCTGTGGCTAACGACCTGTGGAAGAAACCCCCATACACTGTGATCCTTTTGCTACCAACCCCTGCTCAGTATCATACACAGCTCATGCTCTCTCTCTCTCTCCCAGTATCTCTCTCTCTCTGTGTCTCTCTCCCCCTATTACTGCTAAGGTGCCCCCATCCTACTTCTTCAGTGTCCTATAACACAAATGAGAACAGGCTGTGGCTTTCAGAGAGACCCTGGGGAAGGTTTGGGGTTCATAGAAATGCAACGCAAATAACAGTTACATTATTTATAACAACCTGCTATTGTTGAAACTCAGAGACCCAAATCCTACCTAAGAGTCTCTGACTCCCAGAGATTCCCATGTGGTGCAGAATAACTGAACCCTGACCAGTAGAAATCCAGGCTCAGTTGCCTTTCAACCCCATGAGAGGGGGTCCTTCCCTGCAAGTCCTGCCCCATGTCCTGCTTCAGGACTGACCTCACTCCAGGATGAATGGCAGTGGGTATGTAACTCTCCTCAGGAGAATGTGCATCGTTTTCCTGGGTATGGACTAGCCCCTTGGCCCGGTAACTCAATCACAAGAGTTATCAGGATATTTCTCCAAGTCCACTATGTGGGCTGGACCAAGTCCATTTCAATTCTTTTTCATGTTTTTGGTTTTGGTTTTGGTTTCTCCAGCATGAGATTAGGTCTGCTTAGCCTTCCCAGCATGGTCTAATCTTGCTTCCGTATCTGTAGTCATTGCAAAAATAAGAAAATAATTTATGAATAAACATTTATTTTTCAGACATAAAAGAGTCCACATTCAGATATTAGTCTGTTTTTTTTTTTTTAATCTCAAAGACATGGGATAGAGTCTTAACGATGTACCCAATTTACAGTCCAAAGCAGAACATTTAACTGCCCCTGCTCAAGCCCTGTACTGGGGTTATCTCCTTCATTCAGTTCTTCCCCAAGGGCAAAAGTTAGCTTGAGTAAAGGGAATCACAAAATCCAGTTTCCACCCAATAATGTAGAAAACACGTGCCATCTCGAAAACAGCAGCCTAGTTACACAAGAACTCCAATGTCCCCTCTGAGCTCCTTGTTGCACTTGTGTAAAGTTCCTCCAGTTCTCTGTAACATTCTGCAGTCGTTGCTTCCTAAATTTCACTGGTCAGAATTGGTATGTGGCCATAGATTCTGTATCGCAGAATGGATTTTAAACGAACATCCAGAAAAGAAACATATTTCAAATAAAAGAAAAGCAACACTTCTTTTTTCTTCTTGTTTGTTTTTGTTTAAGAAAATCACAAACAGCAATGACAAAAATCTCGGAAAGTTTTTTTTTAATATAGAGATATTTTAAGAGTAGAATTCAAAATATTTTACACATAAAGAAAGGTCTTGATGATATAGAATTTGAAACTTCTAAAACTTGAAAACTTTTAGCTTACAATTCGGAGTCCCACCGAGGCAAAAATAGACAAGCAAAGTTTGAAGAGGATCAGATCCTTTTATATTGGATTTTTAGATATTGTTAGTTGAAAACAACACTAAAATTCCAGCTACTGCCTTATTAATAAGAATGCATGTCGAGATAATATTGTAATGCCACCTTGATGATGCTTTCTTTTCAGCTGACTTGATCAACACAGTAGTATAGTGGTTTATAAATTTGGGATAAATTAGGACAATTTATTTATGAATGGCTTAACAACTGCTGCTTGGCTAAATGTTTTGCAGGGTTCACTGAGTTCCACTAGCTGGAAAGAAGTGTTTTTATTTTGTTTATCATGGCCAAACCAGTCATCTAGTGCTGCTAAGGCAGCTGTCATAGTCTGTTGGCCAGAACTCTACCTTTATCTGTGAAAGAGGACACTAGCTTGGTCATTTTCAGCTAATTGGCAGTAAGCCACTGGTCAAGGCTGTAAAGTGCAGACACTTCTGAAGCAATATCTTTAAACTCTGAGTTGCAATCCATTAATGGTCATGAAATCAGCTTAGTGGATTGCATCTGACATTTTTTAAAAAGTGCAATAGAGTAAAAAATAGTATAAACACAGTAAAAGTAGTATAGTTTGGGGATATTTTAAAGTTTTATTTATGTTTTCACTCATATATAAACCACTACGTATGTATATATACATATATCATTATATATAAACTAGTATGTATGTATACACACACATAACAGTTACTTTTGGGCAATGTATTCTTACTGTGTGTCACAGTCAAAATAATTTAAAAGTCACTGCTCTAATAGCAGTGGGGGAAACCACAGCCATCAAATCTTCTCTTATCAGTGGAAAACATTTTAAATATATACCAACCATTCCCTTTGTTCAGCCTTGGATAGCCTTCCCAATACTTTGCTTTCTTCAACAGGCGGTGAATACCTCACAAGGAAACTCTGTCTACAAAATCATGATGTCAACATCCCCAAATGCACCATGTCTCAACCCTTTTACCCCTAGAGCACAAGAGAAAAATTATGTTCACATGCATCTGAACCATGCAACCCTTTGGCCATACCTAGATTTCAGGCTGTAGCAGAGATAAGGCCTTGGTTAGAGGAAATTCCTTGAGAGCTCTCTATAACTTCATCTCTTTCTCTCATTCAAAAAAGCACAAGGCGATGGAAATTAGTGGTGGTGGTTAGGATAAATTTGGATCCACTCTAATACTTTTTTAAAAAGAAAGTAAATCATTTACAAGCTTCAATTTGTAACAGCTCTTATTAATAACAAAGATTTGAGGCATACCTCACAACTGTGTCGTTAAGACCGTGTAGTAGAGAATTGTTGTAGAGAGCTGAGAGTATATTCAGCTCGCTCTCTCTCTACTTTTCCAGAACCGCAGTTTTCCATACAACTGGCCAATTCAGTATCTTTTGCAGAGGACATCCAAGTACCAAACTCAAGGTGGCGTGCCTAAGAAGTCGTACCTAAGAGCTGCCAGAACAGGGAATGCTTGTGAGTTTAAAAGTTCCTGAAGTTTCATCAGTGTGAATGATTTTCCTCAAGGGTCTCTTCTTTTTTGAATTAAGATTAGTTATGGAACATACTCATCTTCTCCCCCACTCCCCGCCCCTCTTATTCCCTCTTTAGGTTTAGGGCTTTGGATAAAGAACAGGTTTGGGATTTGAAGGTTTGTGGGTGATAGAAATGCAAAGAGCAGGTCATAATAGGTGAAAAGTTCCTGTACTTCAGAACTCAAAACTTCATCTGCCTTTGAAGGGAAATGGAAATTCAGGGAATTGAAGGGACTTGCCAAAAGTCATGAGGCTTACTAATGACCAAGACAGGGGAAGCCTCCTGGTACTGAGATTTTCCGATTGTAGCAGCAGTTCTCCAGGAGAGGATTACCCTCCAGCCTGTGTGACTTATTAGCAACTCTTCCAACTGATAGTAGTTGTGTCTCTCAGAATGAGGCATGTCAGGCCATGTGGCTACTTTGGGAGAAGAAATAACAAAGGGAAAATTTTGAGACACTAAGAAAGTGCAACTTAATCTATTCATTTAGCCAATCATCATTTAAGTCATAGGCACATAGGATACAAAGATGGACAAGATCAATCCTACTCTCACAGTGTAGCACAGATAAAGGTCATAATGGTGGCGTAAACTGGTACCACATGTAAAGAGAAGCAGTGATTAATTTTGCCTGGAGCTTGAGCTGGTATAGAGGTGTGGGAGTATGTGGGTGTCGGGGGCTCACCCAGGAACCAGGTCAGCTGTGAAGATAACCACTTATGTTAGCAGTCTCTTAGAGAGGCCAGGTGGTCTAGTGAAAGATTCTCAATCTTTAATGTGGAAGTCCTTCTAGAAGGCATACTGTGATTTAGTAGGCAGGGCGGTAGAGCCTGAGATTCTGCGTTTCTAACTAGATCCAGATGGTTCCTTGCTGCTGTTCCACAGAGCACACCATGAGGAGCCTAGGTCTAGTAAAATGAGTAGGGATTTTGCATCAGCAAAAAGTGAGTTTTCGTACCAACCCTGTCTTCCATAGTTGGTGATCTTTGAGTAAATTACTGAGACTCATCTTTCTGTAAAATGGCTATAGTGTCATATATCATACAGCTTGTACAAATTGAATGCGATTATAAGCATAATGCTCAAGACAAAGTAAAAGCTCATTTAAAATTAGTTCCTGGGCTTCCCTGGTGGCGCAGTGGTTGAGAGTCCGCCTGCCGAGGCAGGAGACACGGGTTCGTGCCCCGGTCCGGGAAGATCCCACATGCCGCGGAGCGGCTGGGGCCGTGAGCCACAACTACTGAGCCTGTGCTCTAGAACCTGTGAGCCACAACTACTGAGCCCACGTGCCGCAATTGCTGAAACCCACGCAGCTAGAGCCCGTGATCCGCAATGAGGGAAGCCACTGCAATGAGAAGCCCATGCACTGCAACGAAGAGTAGTAGCCCCCGCTCGCAGCAACTAGAGAAAGCCCACGCATGGCAACTAAGACCCAACACAGACAAAAATAAATTTAAAAAATTATTAAAAAAAAAATTATTTCCTTATCTATCGATTTTGAATACACAATAAACAATTGCTTTAGAAATAAATTTGTCTCCAAAGAACAAAATTCACTTAGAAAAGCCTTCTCATATGAATCCATTCAAAGTCTCATGACCCTTTTTCAAAGTAAATATCCGTGATATGTATTTGTTTTTACAGCAAATTAAGGCATTAAGATTTTCCCTGAGGCAATAACAAAACAATGACCAAGTCAGATAAGAATACAGGAAGTATTATGCCTAGTCGCATAACCTAACTGCTGACCCATTCAACCTTGTCCTTAATGAAGTAACATAATTGATGGGTGAAACATGGGGAATTTGGGAACTTCCCAGTATAGCTAAGGGAAAAGTCCTTAATGAAATTTTATAAACCTAAACTCTCTTTAATGTGCTAGGGAATAGATAATCTGAAATAAAACAGTAATCACACTTGCAGAGGGCATTAGTGTTTCTTTTATTCATGCATAAAGTACTTAGAGCCTCAGGAAAACTGTGAGAGTTGGGAAGGTAAGATATTTTCATCTCTAGTCTACAAACAAGGAAACTGAGACCCAGAGAGGTGAAGTGACTGACACAGTCTACTGCAAATTAAGTAACAAAAAGCCCTGACTTAGGTGGCTTACCTCCCGTTTTGTTTTGCTGGGAGTGGGAGGTGAGCGTGGGGAGGGAGGTGGGAGTGAGAGGCTAGAGGTTTGTGTTGGGGGTAGATGGACCGTGGGCAGCTAAGAGGTCCTGGGAGTGGAGTGCTTCTTTGCCTCTGGGTGACTGTGTCTTCAAAGATTTAGTGCCTGTGTTCTCAGGGACATTCATTAGGCTAGAGTTAAGTAAATCACATTGAAGAGGGAACAATATCATTTTCAAAACATGAGATTTTAAAATGTTTTGGCAAATTCACAAGTTGCGTTTTGGGGATTCACCCAATATTTTTTCTTGATTTCAATATGCCTTCTTTTTGGCTTCAAGTTTTTCTCCTGTTTTCTTTATTTTTTTTTCTGATAAAATTCCAATTTAAGGGAGTTGGCAAATTATTAAAACACTTATATAAAATTCAGATTTCCTTTTTCCTGCATCTATTCCAATATTTATTAACACCTGGGAAGCATAAAATTATTTTAATGAAGAACATATAAGTAATGGGATTAGCACCTTATATTTTAAGTAGAATTGCTATTTTGTACACTATGACAAGTCATTTTGATTCTTTTTTTCTTCAGATAAAATTTGTGTACTGTTGAAATTGAAAGATGAACTAAATTGGAAGACAGTATAAGCAATACTTTAGAAAACTTAATAGCATATACCACTAGAAGATAAACTAGTTTATTTGATGTGCTACTCTCCAGAGATCTTTAATCATTACTTTTAGACTCAGTGGTCATAGATGTTTATGAAGATGACAGGGATTCACCAAATACTCTTGATAAATGTTCACTGGGCACAGTTGAAAACATGATAAAGGTCTTGCCCTTCAAGGAGCTGACATTCCAGTACTTTCTCAAATATTTTCTGATCATGAAATACTCTGTTCAGCTTTTTGGGGTTGGATATTTTATTATATTTTTTTAAGAAATTGTTTTAGAAGATTCAGAGTGCGAAGACTCTGAGCCCACCTCCTCCCGTGGGCACACCAAAATTACTATTTACAGAGAAACTATCAATGAGAACAACCTGAAGATTAGCAGAAAAACTTTTCCACAACTAAAGATACAATATAAAGAAGAATCCAAAATGAGATGGTTTGGAGGGGCAGAAGTGTGGTATAGTCAAAAAAATTTTTAATTAGCAATTGATTACACCATGGTGAATGTCTGTCCTTCACTATGTATTAAATTCCTTGAAGGCAGGAACCGTATCTTGGCTTTCATACTTCTGTGATGACCAGCAGAGTGATTTGCTTATAATAGGCACTCAATAAACATTTGTGAATTCAAGTTTTTGGATGGAACTATCCAGAGCGTTTGATGAACTGACTGCATTAAGTAATTTATTAGATAAACATATTTTTGATCCTAAATTCTCTGCTGTTTTTCAGGATTAAATATGAACCTGGGATGAAGAGCCAGTCAATCTCTTTGAAAGCATATAACTAGTTCTCTCCTAGATTTAAAGAGGAAAGAAAAAAAATTATTTGAGCATTTTTTTCCTAATAATAATATCTCTGGCCCTAGTCAATATTTCATGGTTGTTACATACAAAGCAATAAAACCTGGTCAACAATATGTAGGTGCCTACAGGTCAGCACATGTCAAAACTCAAATCCCAAATAGGTTATGTGTCATCAGCCTGGATTTATAGAAACAATGACATTTAGGAATTCCCTACAATCACAAATATTACTCACTGGTCGAGTGAGTGCTTTAAATGAACTTGCCTATCTCAAGAGCATCAAATATCCAGAAAATGAAAGGGCATATCTTCCCTTATAAAAACAACTGTCTCTGTGGAAGCTTGTTATTCACTTCTATTCTAAATATGAAGCATGCAGCCCAATATTTGCTTCAGATAATTGTCTATTTCTTCTAAGACCTATAAGGATCTAACATGATATTTCTTAAAGCAAGTATTGTTAGGATCATACTTTATAACAGTATTGACGCTATCAACTTTTTTTTTTTTGCTCAGTGTATTTCCCATCTGTTTTGTCATCATTGCTCAAATTATTTAATAATTAAACTGGATTATCTGGCTCCCAATAAAATGTAAGTAACAAAACAAGCTGTTTAGCCTTGCCAATTATGTTGAGGACTGACCAGACTGTAATAATTTACCTTTCTTAGTAAGGAAAGAGCCACAGGTGGTGGCAGTTGAATCTAAGACCATCCAATGTATTTAAAGAATCTGATAGAACCAGTGGTGTGCTGGTAAATGTTTAACAACCACCTCTCTGAGAAGAAAAGAAAGGAGAATAGTCCTGATTTATAGTGTTTGTTAATTTCATGGTATAAACTGCCACCATGGCCAGTTTCAAGCTGAGGATGTAAAGTCATTGAACTCAGAGGTGGGAAGAGATACCATAAGTGGCTCTTGGGACTCTGTAGGATATGGCTCCAGCCCTCACACTACCCAGTATAAAATGCACAAAATGGATCACCTCTTAACAACACTGCTTAAAAAATGCTCCAGGTCTGATCTTATAGAATGATTGACATTCAGAAGAAAGGAATTCCAAGACATGTCTAAATATATAAAGCCCTTCTAGAATAATGGGGATAACATTTCATGGACATTTGGAAAATAAGTTCAAGACATTAGCTTTGGTAGCAGAGGTAGATGCTATCATTTTTTTTTTCAAGATATTGTCATCTAATGTTATATGATTTTGATGGGTGAAACTTCACTAGAAATCTTAAGAAGTAATAAGTATATTCATTATTGTCAGGGAATAAGTACTTTACAGGCCCAATTTTTGAAAATTAACTAAAATTTATCCCTCTAATCAAAATGTTTGAATATTATTCTAATCATATTACCTTAAAACTCGGGGAAGTGATAGCAATTCTCTGGCTTCCCAGAAAATGTATTACATTCCTAGTTCTTCGTTTAGGACATTAAAAAAGACTTTAGACTGATCTGTGAAGCGCTGCTGCAGTGCAGTAAGGAGTTATTTAAATAAATTGGGCTGCAGGGGTCCCCTGCACACTGTTGTGTGCTTGAGTACTTGGGTTGGCTTTTTCTATTTCTCTCTTTGTTTCATCCATTTGTGCCCGCTGTGAGCCGTCGCTTCTCCTCTGAGTGACGGCCTCTGGCTATTTCACTGCTTCCTCATTTCAAATTCCCTCCTTCTAACCTGCTGAGGGCTAGGGAGCAAAGCAGCTAGCCCACCTTCTTTGCCTTCTGAATAAAATAGACTCGGAGAGAGGGCCTGGGGGGAATTAAAGGGCAACTATTTCAATCCATCAATTTTGACATCTCATTTCCCTCCTGGAGCTTCATCTGTACATTTCCTAAAACAAAGGAAAAAGGTACCCCGTGTGACCATAATCCTGTACCATTGAAGCTGGGACTGAGATCTCTATTGTCCACAAACTAAGATATTACTATTGTCTCTTATCTTACACCACCTTGAAATATTGAGTGCCTTTTTTTCTATCTCAGGACATCTCAAAGAAGAGACCTGTCCTACTATTCAGAGCTGGATTCCTGATGTGAAATCTGTTACCTTTGACTCCTCCTATTCAGGGTTCTCTGTTGCCTCTAAATTGCCATCTATAGTCACACAAAGACAATTCCACTTACAATTTGGTATTATCTTTCTTCCACAGCCTTTCCCCTCCCAACACCCACGGTGAAATTTACATACAGAAATGCACAGATCTTAAGTGTACAGTTTAATGAATTTTGATCATTGTATATACCTAAACATATACCACCTTAATCACAATATAAAATTCCATCACCCCAGAGAGTTGTATCATGCCACTTTCAATCAATTCCTACCCCTCATAGGCAATACCTGTTCTGATTGCCTGTTCCTGAATTTTGTCTCTGACTTCTTGGGCTCCACATACAGTTTTGTGGATTTAGCTATCTCGTTGTATGTATCAGTGGTTCCTTCCTTCTCATTGCTGAGTAGCACTCCAATGTATAAATATAATACAATCAACAGCTGTTTCCCAATACCCAGCACCTAAATCTACCAGTAAAATTTTGCTAATTTGCTTGCTCACATATCTATTCTCCCATTCATCCATCAATTCATTATATTTTTGGCTGCGTTTCAAAGTCAGTTGCAGACATTAGTACACTTTACTCCTAAACACTTTAACATGTATATCACTAACTAGAGTTAATATTTGTTTCTGGGTTGTTTTTTTTTTTTTTTTTTTGGTAACATTTATATACAGTGATGTGCATAAATCTTAAGTGTACTTTTGATGAATTCAGGTGAATGTAACCCAAACTTATACCAAGATATGGAACATTTCCATTATGCCAGAAAGTTCCCAGTCAGTCCCTCCCTCCACTCACCATAGGCAACCATTGTTATGAACTTTTTATCATAAATTAGTTTTAACTGTTCTAGAATTTTATGTAAATAGAGTCATATAGGATGTACTCAGTCTTTGGTGAAAGGCTCCTTTGACTTGCCATGTTTTTTCTGTTGTTTGTATAAGTAGTTGTTCCTTTTTTTTTTTTTTGCTGAGTGTATTCCATTGAATAGATATACCACTGTTGTTCAGCCATTCTCCTGTTCGTGGGTTCATGGACACCTGGGCTGTTTTCAGTTTTTGATTGTTATCAATAAAGCTGCTATAAATTCTTACACTTTTTTTGTTTTCCTTTCTCTTGGATAAATTCCTAGGAAAGGAATTGCTAGGTCATAGGGTAGGTTTATGCTTAGTTTTACAAAAAATTGTCAGACTGTTTAAAGTGGTTGCTCCATTTTACACACCTACCAGCAGTGTATGAGTCCCAGTTGCTCCACATCTTCACCAACACTGGGTGTAGTCAGTCTTTTAAAATTTAGCTATCCTAATGGGTGCAAAATGGTATCTTATTGTGGTTTTTATTTACATTTTCTTAATGACTGATGATATTGAGCATCTTTTAATGTTCTTTTTGGTCATCCATATATCTTCCTTTGTGAAGTGTTTGTTCATGTATTTTGCCCGTTTAAAAAGTTAAGTAGGGCTTCCCTGGTGGTGCAGTGGTTGAGAGTCCGCCTGCCAATGCAGGGGACATGGGTTTGTGCCCCGGTCCGGGAAGATCCCACATGCCACGGAGCGGCTGGGCCTGTGAGCCATGGCCGCTGAGCCTGTGCTCCGCAACGGGAGAGGACACAACAGTGAGAGGCCCACTTACCACAAAAAAAAAAAGTTAAGTATATTTATTGTTGGATTGTATGAGTTCTTTATATATTCTGTCAGACATACATAATTAAACACTTTATCCCAGTCTGTGGCTTGCCTTTTTACTTTCTGAACAGTGTATTTTGATGTGCAGAGTTTTTATTTTGATGAAATTCAATTTATTACGTTTTTATGGTCAATGATTTTTGCGTTGTGTTTAAGAAACCTTTTCCAATTCCAAGGTCGCAAAGATATTCTGTCTTCTTCTGGAAGCCTCATATTTTGAGCTTTTACATTTAGCACAGTAATTTTAAAAGCATCTTCTGAATTCCAGAAAACACTGCTAATATATGCATTGGTAGTATACAAAAGTGAGAACCAACAGCTAACTTCATTATCTTAATTTTAAGTCTTCTTCTCTCTTGAACTATTTGTTTACATTTCTAAATGCTACTCAAATTGTTGTGTTGTAAATGACAGGAAGGAAGCAATTTATCCTCATTCCCAATATGCCAGGAGAAAATCTATTTTGCAGTCTTGTCCATCTGTTGAATGAATGTTTCCTAGTTTGTGAGCTGACTAGGAACCAGACTCCTTTCCGGATTGGCCAGCATGCCCAGGGCACTCATGCAGTATGCTCAAATACAGGATGGGTTCAGGCAAAGTGCTGTAAACAGTGCTGTATGAAGTTTGCCGACTTTGAGAGGCAAACTCAAATCTTGACTAAAACTGTCATTCAGACTCCTGGATCAGCTGTGTATCTTTAACAATATTGTCTTAAAGTTCAGAACTTCCAGAACCTTATGGAAGTTTTGTTAACTGAAAGTGATGACACTACACTATGGAATGTGTTTAATAAACAGTGCATACATTTGTGAGTGTGAGTGTGGGTGTGTGTTCACAATAAAATGCACAGAACGTCTCTTCAGTGAGGTCTCCAGCCTTCCTCACTGACAAATTGTGAAAGACCCTTGAGAATCTCAGGGAATTCTCTCTCAGGCAGATTTTTTTCCTTTCCCATCATGCCAGTCCTGCTTTTTCTGTTGATCCTTCTCTCAGGATCACGCACTAGTTGGTGCAGGAACAATTGCTTCTTTGTCTTTAGTCATTTAACACCAATTGCAGAGAGGGTTCTGCTGTTTGTGTGCATGTCTCAAAGCACAGGTTTTTCAATTTTTTTTTTGACTCTCACCAACCTCTTTTCCATAACCCTAACTAACCTTGTATTAATCTTACAGAGCAAAAGGAGGTTCCCTGTGCCTCCAGCACACTCCGTACAATTCCCGGCAATGACTGGTATTCTGGCCCCCAGAACAGCAGTTGGTTCTTGAGCAATTCTGCTTGTATCTTTACACTATGGCAAGGGGCAGGGTTATACACCTCACTTTGGCCTTTGATAGAAGACAGTTTCTGGATATTCCAGATTGAACATGGTTTGAGAGAGTTCTTGGACTTCAGTGTTCTTGAGGGTCACTTTTGACATCCCCTTGATTCCAGTGGTTTTGCCCCTCATTGCACTTCAGTTAATTCCCTGAGTACAGTCTGCATAGACTAGTGTGATTTGCCTAAAAACAGAAAAATATTTAATTTAAAATATATCTCCATATTTTAAGATAAGAAATGGGATTCCCATGATGTCAAATAATCAGCAGAACTGAAATGTTCACTTTTTAACAGTTGTTTTGGCTTTTTACCAACACAGCCTTTGCTGAAATTCTTACCACTTTAATTTATGCAAGTTAGTCATTCTCAATCCACAACTGGTTTACTCTAAAAATATGGACATTTAATTATACAAAAGTCAGTAAATACAATAGTTTTTTTTTTAAGATTTATATATTATTTATTTATTTTAATTTATTTCTTTGGCTGCATCAGGTCTTAGTTGTGGCACGCGGGACCTTCCTTGAGGCATGCAAGATCTTTTGTTGTGGTGTGTGTGGGCTTCTCTCTAGTTGTGGCATGTGTGTTTTCTCTAATTGTGGCACGCAGGCTCCAGAGCGCATGGGCTCTGTAGTTTGTGGCACGCAGGCTCTCTAGTTGAGGCGCATGAGCTCAGTAGTTGTGGCACACAGGCTTAGTTGCCCCGTGGCATGTGGGATCTTAATTCCCTGACCGGGATCGAACCCATGTCGCCTGCAGTGTAAGGTGGATTCTTTACCACTGGACCACCAGGGAAGTCCCAATACAATAGTTTTTGGCATGAGAATTCCTGGGAAAACATTTTAGCCATCTAAAATATAATTAATTTAAAAACTAATTAGACTAAATAATATTTGGCAAATTCCTACCCTAAAGATAAACCATTCATATATTTTTAAAAATTTGTTCATGCATGTTACCATGGAGACCGTGAATTCAAAACACACCAGCTAGTGCATTGTTCAGCTCTGCACTTCCTACTACAGATTTAAGTAATTCTGGCCTACTCATTTTGCAAGTTTGAGAACATAATATTGTTTCTTTAGTAAAATCAAGGTCAGCATTCAGGTGTGATCAATAAGTCAATAAGAATTAGATCTTACTTGTAATCTTTGCTCTTTCTAATGTGATAAAATTAGAAAGAGGTACATCACTTCCTGCAATTATTTATTTTTGTGGTAAATGTAATACCTCTGATTCATTCCTCAGAGTAGCAGGGCTTGATCAGGACCTCATCTTGTAGAAAGGCTGAAAAAAAAAAAAGTTTATTTGGTGAATTAGGCAGGTGTCCTTTTTGACTAAAGCACCAAGTAAGGCAATTTTGGGGGTCGTTTCCTTTGCAAATGTCTTGAATATTATTCTCCATCTTCCTGCTGTACAGAATAGTTAGAACATTAGAAAAATGCACCTCTTTTTCAATGAGGTATATTTGTTGGCCTTTACAAGACCCATTCATGGTGAGCTCTCTCATAATAATGTTGCTTCTATCCCCACTGGGGATAAACCCACTGGGGTTTATCTAGAAAGTCAACATGGTTATTGTTTCTCTATTGCTTCTTTTACTCTGAAAACTGGCAGAATAGGCATTCCTAACACTTTAATTCAACCTATTTCATAAAGGAATGATGTTACCAATAGCTAGAAAATATAGGTTCTGCATATGTGAAAACCCCTTCCCCCGCACTTCATGAGGACTTTGAAAGAGAAATGTCTTAGATTTATTTTGTTTTGTTTTGTTTGTTTTTAAAATGAATTGTCTGAAGCCCAGAGAATAGTCAGCGTCCATCCCTTTCTGCCCTCCACCCAGCACCATCAAAACAAAAGTGGTCCTTTTTAGGGAATCTCTTTTTTTTTTTTCTCTGCCTCCCAACACTCCTGTGGAAGTTTGAAGCCGACCAATAGTAGCAAACCTTCCTAGCAAGGTTTTTATTCAGTAATGGTCAAATCATTAAAATAGCACAATAATTTTAGTTCTTGTATAAAAATGTTCCTGCCACAGCAAACAATGAAATTGTTTCATTGCAAGTACAGAAAAGACTGGCTCTTTAGGTTTTCCTACTTGACTCTATATGGAAAATATTTCAATAATAGTTCATTAATGTATTTCTTTCCAATAATTAAAATATGAATATTTAACCATATAATTACATCTCACCTCAGGAGAGAGATTATGTGTATAATTTCTTCACCGATTCTTAGAGTATGGAACATTCTTTGTGATCTCAGAGATGATATTTCTTTCATGCACTTAACTTGGAGCATATACCATGTACTTCTGGTACATCTAGGCTGTAGTTAATCTGTAAATACCAACTTTGAGAGTGAGCTAACGGGAAAGGAGCTACCGCTTTGAATCTGCCCAATAGATGGTCTGTTCCAGAGCACAGAGATGAAGTAGGCCTCCTTCCCCATTTTTGCTGGTTTGGACATGGAGGTTGGGGGACCATTTCTCTGCCTTCGGGAAGCCTCAGCCCTCCCCTCCAAGGAGAGCCAGGACAGATGGGCAGTGTTTTTGACAAGAAACCCCGGCATCCTTGCTTCAACACCCTTCTACTCCACTTTAAAAGCAGTACTGTATTTTTCAAGTGTTGGAACTGGCAGCTCTGCCGGTCACTGGCTATGCTGAACAATCCTCCATTCAAATCAGGCAGCCCAAACCCAGAGTCAGTGGAAAGCTGTGATGGAGCACACAGAGGGAGGCCTCTCTGCCCTCCACTGTGTGGAGGGTGAGGGTTATGTCAGGCGCCCCGAAGATTCCAGAAGGGAGAATCCAGCAGAGTTCTTATACAGCATCTATTATACTAGTTTCACAAGGAGGGTTTACGAACTGGAAAAAAAAAAAAGTTTACCTTAGTTGGCTTCCTTTCACTGGTGCCACCATGGTCTGAGCCTCCTGAAATCTCCAAGCAGGAGGCCTCAGTCTCTCACCCTCACTCTGAGGCCTCTTCAGCCATGCCAGACTGTGTAGTACTGACATTTCTAAGTAAACATCAGAATAAAATGTTCCTTTTAAAGGAGCCAATGCAGGGCTGCAGAGAGGCGGTAAGGGAGAGTTTAGAAGTTGCAGCAAGGCAAGAAAAGAAAGAAGAGTGAAAAGGGGAGGAAGAAGGGATAGGTGGAATCTGCCAATGAGTTTAAGTCATTTTTCACAAATAGTGTCTGCTTAATTTCCTAAGACTCATACCCTACACCCTACCTGTCCGTGATGTAAATTCCCTTCTAACACCATCACTGCACATACACACCGCACATCCCACTCTTTCTCTGTGCCATCCACACAGCTCAGCTTGGATCCTGTATTGTTTCCTAGGACTTGCTATTATAAAGTATCAGAAATAAGGTGGCTTAAAACAACAGAAATTTATTGTCTCACAGTTTTGGAGACTTAAAGTCTAAAATCAAGGTACTGGCAAGGCCAGGCTCTGTCTGACAGCTCTAGGGGAGAACCTTTTCTTGCTTCTAGTATCTGGTGTTTGCCAGCAATCCTTGATGTTCTTTGGCTCATAGATGCATCACTGCAGTCACACAACCGTCTTCTCCCCGTGTATCTTCACAGCATGTTCTCATGTGTGTCTGTCTCTGTGTCCAAATTTCCCCTTTTTCTAAGGAAACCAGTCATATTGGATTATGGAACATCCTAATGACCTCATTTTAAATTGATTACTTCTGACCCCACTTTCACCAGCAGACAAATCATCCAAAATGAAAATAAATAAGGAAACATAAGCTTTAAATGATACATTAAACAAGATGGACTTAATTGATATTTATAGGACATTTCATCCAAAAACAACAGAATACACTTTCTTCTCAAGTACATTCTCCAGGATAGATCATATCTTGGGTCACAAATCAAGCCTTGGTAAATTTAAGAAAATTGAAATCATATCAAGTGTCTTTTCTGACCACAACGCTATGAGACTGATACCACTTACAGGAAAAAGTTTGTAAAAAATACAAACACATGGAGGCTAAACAATACATTACTAAATAACCAAGAGATCACTGAAGAAATCAAAGAGGAAATCAAAATATACTTAGAAACAAATGACAATGAAAACACGATGACAAAAAACCTATGGGATGTAGCAAAAGCAGTTCTAAGAGGGAAGTTTATAGAAATACAATCCTACCTCAAGAAACAAGAAATATCTCAAATAAACAACCTAACCTTACACCTAAAGCAATTAGAGAAAGAAGAACAAAAAAACCCCAAAGTTAGCAGAAGGAAAGAAATCATAAAGATCAGATCAGAAATAAAAAGAAATGAAGGAAACAGTAGCAAAGATCAATACAACTAAAACCCGGTTCTTTGAGAAGATAAACAAAACTGACAAACCATTAGCCAGACTCATCAAGAAAAAAAGGGAGAAGACTCAAATCAATAGAATTAGAAATGAAAAAGGAGAAGTAACAACTGACACTGCAGAAATACAAAGGATCATGAGAGATTACTACAAGCAACTCTATGCCAATAAAATGGACAACCTGGAAGAAATGGACAAATTCTTAGAAAAGCACAACCTTCTGAGACTGAACCAGGAAGAAATAGAAAATATAAACAGACCAATCACAAACACTGAAATTGAGCCTGTGATTAAAAATCTTCCAACAAACAAAAGCCCAGGACCAGATGGCTTCACAGGCGAATTCTATCAAACATTTAGGGAAGAGCTAAAACCTATCTTTCTCAAACTCTTCCAAAATATAACAGGGGGAGGAACACTCCCAAACTCATTCTATGAGGCCACCATCACCTTGATACCAAAACCAGACAAAGATGTCACAAAGAAAGAAAACTACAGGCCAATATCACTGATGAACATAGATGCAAAAATTCTCAGCAAAATACTAGCAAGGAGAATCCAACAGCACATTAAGAGGCTCATACACCATGATCAAGTGGGGTTTATCCCAGGAATGCAAGCAAATCAATATATGCAAATCAATCAGTCTGATAAACCATACAACAAATTGAAGGAGAAAAACCATATGATCTTCTCAACAGATGCAGAAAAAGCTTTCAACAAAACTCAACACCCATTTATGATAAAAACCCTCCAGAAAGTAGGCATAGATGGAACTTACCTCAACATTATAGAGGCCATATATGACAAACCCACAGCCAACATTGTTGTCAATGATGAAAAACTGAAACCATTTCCTCTAAGATCAGGAACAAGACAAGGTTGTCCACTCTCACCACTGTCATTCAACATAGTGTTGGAAGTTTTAGCCACAGCAATCAAAGAAGAAAAAGATATAAAAGGAATCCAAATCAGAAAAGAAGTAAAGCTGTCACTCTTTGCAGATTACATGATACTGTACATAGAGAATCCTAAAGATGCTACCAGAAAACTACTAGAGCTAATCAATGAATTTGGTAAAGTAGCAGGATACAAAATTAATGCACAGAAATCTCTTGCATTCCTATACACTAATGATGAAAAATCTGAAAGAGAAATTAAGGAAACATCTCCGTTTACCACTGCAACAAAAAGAATAAAATACCTAGGAATAAACCTACCTAAGGAGGCAAAAGACCTGTATGCAAAAAACTATAAGACATTGATGAAAGAAATTAAAGATGATACAAACAGATGGAGATATATACCATGTTCTTGGATTGGAAGAATCAACACTGTGAAAATGACAATACTATCCAAAGCAATCTACAGATTCAGTGCCATCCCTAACAAATCACCAATGGCATTTTTCACAGAACTAGAACAAAAAATCTCACAATTTGTGTGGAAACACAAAAGAGCCCGAATAGCCAAAGCAATCTTGAGAAAGAACAATGGAGCTAGAGGAATCAGGATCCCTGACCTCAGACTATACTACAAAGCTACAGTAATCAGGACAATATGGTACTGGCACAAAAACAGAAATAAACATCAGTGGAACAGGATAGAAAGCCCAGAGATAAACCCGCACACATATGGTCACCTTATTTTTGATAAAGGAGGCAAGAATATACAATGGAGAAAAGACAGCCTCTTCAATAAGTGGTGCTGGGTAAACTAAACAGCTACATGTAAAAGAATGAAATTAGAACACTCCCTAATACCATACACAAAAATGAACTTAAAATGGATTAAAGACCTAAATGTAAGGCCAGACACTATAAAACTCTTAAAGGAAAACATAGGCAGAACACTCTATGACATAAATCACAGCAAGATCCTTTTTAACCCACCTCCTAGAGAAATGAAAATAAAAACTAAACAAATGGGACCTAATGAAACTTAAAAGCTTTTGCACAGCAAAGGAAAACATAAACAAGATGAAAAGGCAACCCTCAGAATGGGAGAAAATATTTGCAAATGAAGCAACTGACACAGGATTAATCTCCAGAATTTACAAGCAGCTCATGCAGCTCAATATCAAAAAAAAAAAAAAAACCCAATCCAAAAATGGGCAGAAGACCTAAATAGACATTTCTCCAAAGAAGATATACAGGTTGCCCACAAACACATGAAAGGATGCTCAGCATCATTAATCATTAGAGAAATGCAAATCAAAACTACAATGAAGTATCACCTCGCATCAGTCAGAATGGCCATCATCAAAAAAACTGCAAACGGTAAATTCTGGAGAGGGTGTGGAGAAAAGGGAACCCTCTTGCACTGTTGGTGGGAACGTAAATTCATACAGCCACTGCAGAGAACAGTATGGAGGTTCCTTAAAAAACTAAAAATAGAACTACCATGCGACCCAGCAACGTACTACTGGGCATATACTCTGAGAAAACCATAATTCAAAAAGAGTCATGTACCACAATGTTCATTGCAGCTCTATTTACAATAGCCAGGACATGGCAGCAATCTAAGCGTCCATAGACAGATGAATGGATAAAGAAGGTATGGCACATATATACAATGAAATATTTACTCAGCCATGAAAAGAAACGAAATTAAGTTATTTGTAGTGAGGCGGATGGACCTAGAGACTGTCCTACAGAGAAAAGTAAGTCAGAAAGAGAAAAACAAATAACGTATGTTAACACATATATATGGAATCTAAAAAAACAAACAAAAAGATGGTTATGAAGAACCTAGGGGCAGGACAGGAATAAATATGCAGACATAGAGAATGGACTTGAGGAAATGGGGATGGAGAAGGGTAAGCTGGGATGAAATGAGAGAATGGCATGGACATATATACACTACCAAGTCTAAAATAGCTAGCGGGAAGCAGCAACATAGCACAGGGAGATCAGCTCAGTTCTTTGTGACCACCTAGAGAGGTGGGATAGGGAGGGTGGGAGAGAGATGCAAGAGAGAGGAGATATGGGGATATATGTATATATATAGCTGATTCACTTTGTTATACAGCAGAAACTAACGCACCATTGTAAAGCAATTATACTCCAATAAAGATGTTAAAAAATAATTAATTAATTAAAATTGATTACTTCTGTAATGGCTCTGTTTTCAAATAAGGTCACATTCAGAAGTACCAGGGTTAGGACTGCAACATACCTTTTTTTAGGTGACAACAATTCAGCCCATAACACCTCCCACTGCTCTGTACTCACCTCCTCTAAGGTTGCCCACCGCAGTAGAGGAGGGAAGAGGAACTTCTCAAGGGAAATGAATCTCTGGATCAGGGTAGTGGGATAAACAGGGTAAGTCTGATTTCCTTAGCACCCCAAGGTGTAGAAATAAAGGCATCAGGGAGAAATAGACCCTTCATCTCTTGAGGACTCTCTGTGCACAGGCCTGTGTTAGGTGCTTTCACAACCATCTTGTGTCTAAAATCTGGATCACTCAGTTCCTTTTCACTTTGCCTTTTCCTCAAACCCCTCCAGAGAATTTTTGCCCCATAGGAGACTATGAATATTAGTTAAAAATCACCCAGACCAAATTCTGAATTTTATAGATGAAGAAACTGATGGTCAGAGAGGCTAAATAATCTCTCCAGTGGTGCACAACTGTTTAGTGTCAGAGCTAAGTCTAGAATCCAATTTTATTAACTCTCACTCCAGCAATCTCTGTTACCTTCTGATTTGACTTGACATTATTTACAGAGGGGAAATAAATTTAACCTTTTTTAACTCCTAGCCTTTGAGGGAGATGAAATCCCAAACAGAGCATATAGGAGGGTTGGCAGACCATGCTTGGAACTCTCCCTGGGGTCATGCCACTTCCTAGTTATTTCCCCACAGGACAGGAACAGATTGCCTATGACCAGAGTATAATATGTATGTCTTGCACCAAAATAACTCTGCCCTTGCCAGGACCTGTGTAGAAGATGGGAATTCAGAGAGAAATGGATACAACCCCTGCCTTCAAGGAGTTCCTAGTCTTGTAGAAGATTCAGAAATTTAAGAAATTAATCCCACTCTAATGGCATAAGCATCACAATAGAGATTTTAAACAAGTGTGGGTGGGAGTTCAACCATGCCTAACAGTTGAATGGTTCCCAAGGATGAGTTTACCAGGCACTATCAGTGGAGCTGGTGTGTCCAGGAAGAGAGCCTGCCATGGCATCTCGTGTTCTGGAGACCAGCAAAGGTCTGCAGTGGCTGTCTGTGTAGGGTCCTTGGGGCAAACAAGTCACAAGAGTCAAGAAAGAAGAGAGGATAGGGAGGTTGGAGCCAGTTTCTTAAGATTATTGCATTCTACATAATTCAGACTTTGTCCATGGGTAGCAAAGGCCCAAAGTTGGTTTTAAAGCAGGGGAATGACAGAAATTGGATTTCTGTCTCAGAAGACAGGGAGAAATTGTGGCTGGGGCCAAGGAACCCTTGGAAGCACCAAACTTCACCTCCCTCATCAATGGCTAACACCAGCTCAGGACCTTCCGCCTGAAGTAACTGACATCAGGTGACACCCCTAACCTCCAACTGGCTTCCAATCTCACCTTAGGGCCTCCAAGAAAAGGAGGAGCCCCTAGTGCACACTGAATGCCCAGTTTACCTGTGAGAAAACCCAGCTCCACTACCACAAAGAAAAGCCCCTGACAAGTTACTGGGAAAGAGTCAGCAGGAAGGAGTCCCTGACATTTCAGAAATCCCTTCCCCCTCTCTTTGTCCTTCTCAGTCCGTGTCATTAATTTCCAGGCTGTCTCCATAGCAGAGTCCAAAGAGCACCTTGGTATGTATGTGGGAGTGTTATCCGGTGGAGCCCTTTGGAGCCATCGGTATGTTTTGAGTTTGATACCCAAGCAAGCTCTCAGTGGTGGATGAAGCCGCTTTCCCCAAAGGTTAAAAGTAATAAGACCGTCTTTGTGCCCTTGTGGTTTGATTTTTCACAGGCTATTATGAAGGCTGTGGGGGGTTGGGGTTTATCCATATAATTTGCATGTTAATGTTTGGTCTAAAAATATGCGCTGAGAAAGGAAAAAACATACTTTAAAATATGCTTCAAGGGAACAGCACTCAACTATTACGATCCAAGTGCCTTGCAGTAAGTAAAAAGACATCAATTCATTTCATATTAATTTTAGTTATTGCAGGCTTTAAGATGTCAATAGTTACACAGAGTTCCAGTAAAACATTGTATTTATATGCTTATTAAACTCAGAATAGATTAAGGAAATTCAAGAAGAGATTCTTTCAGAGTTTTCAGTTTTTCTCCTCCCTTCCTCAACAAACATGTCTCAGCCACTTGCTGTGGGCCTCAGACTGTGCTGGATATTGGGGTTCCCCAACCTGTAGCTCCCCAACATCTTTTTTTTATCTAATAGATCTTTATTGGAGTAAAATTGCTTCACAATACCGTGTTAGTTTCTGTTGCACAACAAAGCGAATCAGCCATATGCATACACATGTCCCCATACCCCTCCTTCTTGAGCCTCCCTCCCATCCTCTCTATTCCACCCCTCTAGGTCATCCCAAAGCTCTGAGACGATCTCCCTGTGCTATGCTGCTGCTTCCCACCAGCCAACTATTTTACATTCTGGAGTGTATATATGTCGATGCTACTCTCACCTCACCCCAGCTTCACCCTCCCATCCCATGTCATCAAGTCCATTCTCTATGCCTACCTGTTTATTCCTGCCCTGCAACTAGGTTCATCAGTACCATTTTTTTTTAGATTCCATATATACGTGTTAGCATACGGTATTTGTTTTTCTCTTTCTGACTTCATGCTGTATGACAGACTCTAAGTCCATCCACCTCACTACAAATAACTCAATTTCGTTTCTTTTTAGGGCTGAGTAATATTCCATTGTGTATATATGTCACAACTTCTTTATCCATTCATCTGTTGATGGACATATAGATTGGTTCCATGTCCTGGCTATTGTAAATAGTGCTGCAGTGAACATTCTGGTACATGTCTCTTTTTGAATTATGGTTTTCTCAGGGTATATGCCTAGTAGTGGGATTGCTGGGTCATATGGTAGTTCTCCATACTGTTTTCCATAGTGGTTGTATCACTTTACATTCCCACCAACAGTGTAGGAAGGTTCCCTCTTCACCACACCCTTTCCAGCATTTATTGTTTCTAGCTTTTTTTTTTTTTTTTTTTTTTTTTTTTGCGGTACGCGGGCTTCTCACTGTTGCGGCCTCTCCCGTTGCGGAGCACAGGCTCCGGACGCACAGGCTCAGCGGCCATGGCTCACGGGCCCAGCCGCTCAGCGGCATGTGGGATCTTCCTGGCCCGGGGCACGAACCCGTGTCCCCTGCATCGGCAGGCGGACTCTTAACCACTACGCCACCAGGGAAGCCCTCTAGCTTTTTTGATAATGCCCATTCTGACTGGTGTGAGGTGATACCTCATTTTAGTTTTGATTTGCTTTTCTCTAATAATTAGAGATGTTGAGCAGCTTTTCATGTGCCTCTTGGCCATCTGTATGTCTTCCTTGGTGAAATGCCTGCTTAGGTCTTCTGCCCATTTTTTAACTGGATTGTTTGTTTTTTTGATATTGAGCTCTATGAGCTGTCTGTGTATTTTGGAGATTAATCCTTTGTCTGTTGTTCCATTTACAAGTATTTTCTCCCATTCTGAGTGTTGTCTTTTTGTCTTGTTTATGGTTTCCTGCACCCCAGCATCTTATCAGGAGCTGAAATAAAGTTGGAATGGGCTTACTGCCAATCCTTTTCAAAATAAAAGAAAAGGAAACCATATTGCAATGATCAAATTCATAAGGAATTTTCTGATTTGTGTGAATCAGGATATGAAATTTTTCTCCTAGAGGGGTAAACAGAGAATTCACCTTGAGGAAAATAGTATGTGCAACTAGGAGTTTGGGCTTTCTCCTCTGAAACTTGTCTGAGAGGGTGAGCCTCTTGGGCATTTCTGCAGGGTGGCTTGAGAGGAACTGCTGTCACCTGCTGAATCACCCTCCGCACATCCTGGCCCGCCTGCCTCCTCCCTGGGGGGTGTCTGCCCTTTTAGTAAAGGCCACAGTTGCTTAGAGAAAGATGAGATCACCACCTGCATGAGTTGCAGGGATGGCCAGAGAAAGGCCTCTTCAGATGAATTGTGTCCACCCTCAGGAGGTAGGAACACTACCCTTTCCTGTGTACTTAACCTAGCCCTTTGGACAAATAATAAATGTAACTTGGAGGTTCTTCACAGCTTTCTTCACAATTTCCATTCCCTCAATGTCTTGTGGAAAGAACTTTTCATGTCTCTATCTTCATATATAAAATTTTGTGTTAACGCATGAAACTTTAACAACAATAAAAAATACAGTGAGAGTGAAAACGCGTGGGAAACATAGATCAGGAAATCTGGATTCTGGGTTTAGTTTTCACCTTCTTATGGGACCTGAGAAATATCATTTGACCTGTGTGAAATGTCCTTCTTCATGGGGATGTTGCATTAATCCATAGGGATATGCATAGTTGATATGCATAATAAAAAGAGAAAGGTCACGTAAACTTTTTTTTGTTGGCAAACACAGAAATGGACTTAGGAACAGTTAGAGGTTGGGGAAGAAGGGAATCAGGTCATGGAGCGGTGTACAGAAGAAGAGTATGGATAATAAAAGGAACAGTCAGCACAGAGCCAAAGGTAGGAAGGCCAACTCAGATTTGCCCCACCTTTATCCAGAATCAGAATAAGCAATATTTTTCTGCTGCTGGATCAAAGCATGAGAAGAAAACAAAGCATTTTTGGAAAGAAAAGATTTTTTTTAATGGACACGCCAGGATGGTATAATCACATCTTTTTTGAAGCCATATTGACACATGCTCACTCAAGTAAGTTGAATCTTCATCTGACAGATTCACCTGGTGAAAACACATGTCAGTCGAGAGCCCACACTAACCCATAGGGCCTCTTGAACTAAAGATATTTATCTATGTTGGATTTTCACCTTAAGAATCACTGAGAAGTGCTGAGCCTATTTTCCTTCCCTGTTTAAGAGCAATGTGCATTACTGTCCTCACCAGGGGTTCTGAGTAATTTACATATGTCAGATATGACAGTGGCAGATATTCAAGTCAGTAAATATTGATTGGGCACCTTTTAGTTTTGGAGATACAAAGAAAAATAAGACATGGGCCCTGACCTCAGAAAAGGCAGACATAAATAAGTTACGACACAGCATCCTAAATGCCATGACACACTATGACCAAAGCAGGAAGGAGAAGGAAGTGATTAACTCCTTCTGGGAAGACTTCACTGGGGGTAACAAAAGATAGGGGGGAGGGGAGATTGTGTTACACAGACTCCTGAATTATATATAGAAATGTTGTTGTTGTTGTTGTTGTTTTTAATGTGGGAATGAGACTTTTTCAAGATCAGGTAACTTAAATAGGCCCTTTACTGTGAGATTTGCTTTTACTATTAGAGGTGTGATTTTAGGCAAGCTTCTTAATTTCTCCATACCTCCACTCCCTTATTTATAGCCTGGTGATAGTAAAACACACCTGATATAATTATTGTGATAACTGTAGGATACTGCTGTATCTATAGACATAGGTACCCGAGCACACACACACACACACACACACGCCCCTCTAGTAAGTGGTAGAACCTATGCCCATGCATCAGGAGACACCCAGTAACATGATAATTAGGGTTTGTGTGTGATGAAAAAGTACAAGAACAAAAGATGACAAAGGTTTTCCTAGCAGTGAAGTGGTGTCTGGAATTCTCTTATTTTCCACAGGGAAAGAGGAAATCGTCAGACAGAAAAGAATATCTTAGTGGTGTATATCAACTGGCAAAGACATATTAATATATATATTAATATAAATGAATTTTTTTTTTTTTTTTTTTTTTTTGTGGTACGCGGGCCTCTCACTGTTGTGGCCTCTCCCGTTGCGGAGCACAGGCTCCGGACACACAGGCTCAGCGGCCATGGCTCACGGGCCCAGCCGCTCAGCGGCATGTGGGATCTTCCCGGACCAGGGCACGAACCTCTGTCCCCTGCATCAGCAGGCGGACTCTCAACCACTGCGCCACCAGGGAAGTCCTGAATGAATTTTAAATAGTCTTCTTCAAGATCAAATTCAAAGATGAAAGCAATAAATGCCTTCATTTGTTTATTTTTTTAATTAAAGTAGAGTTGATTTACAATGTTGTGTTAGTTTCTCCTATACAGCAAAGTGATTCAGTTTTACATATATATATTTTTTCCATATTCTTTTTCAAATTCTTTTCCATTATGGTTTATTCCAGGATACTGAATGTAGTTCCCTGTTCTATACAGTAAGACCTTGTTGTTTATCTATTTTCTATATAGTAGTTTTTAACTGCTAATCCCAAACTCCTAATTTATCCCTCCCCCAACCTCTTTTGATTTGGTAACCATAAGTTTGTTTTCTGTGTCTGTGAGACTTTTCTGTTTTGTAAATAAGTACATTTGTATCATATTTTAGATTCCACATATTATATGTGATATCACATGGTATTTGTCTTTATCAAACTGACTTCACTTAGTATGATAATCTCTAGGTCCATCCATGTTGCTGCAAATGGCAATGAATGCCTTCATTTGTGTGACCAGATTGATAGATGACTGGGGATAAACAAATGACACTTTGCAGCGCTTTAGATACTGGGTGTGATGTGAGCTTTACAAGTGGGATAATTTATATTTTATCTTATAAGACCCTGAATGAAAAAGTGAGAACTGTTGACTGTACTTTGCAGAAATTCCCTTGAGTAAACTAAAGTTCCACCAAATCTTTAGAAATGAAACGTTGCTAGTTCTAATAGGACAGCATGGGCCTGCTCTAAAAGAGAGAGTGTAATGCTAATAGCTTCCATTTATTGAAAGCGTAATAAGAGTTAAGAGCATTGGCTTTGGGGTCACATATGCCCAGGAGTTCAGATCCCAGCTTTCACTCTTGTAGGTGTGTGATTTTGGACAATTTCTCTCTCTGCTTGTGCCCTCATCTGTAAAATGCAGATAATAAAATTGACTTCACAAAAGATCATGTGAGGTTTTAATGAGCTCACACATGTGAAGCACTTAGCATAGTATCTAGCACCCACAAAGTATCCAAAATTAGTTATTCTTGTAATTACTGTATTATATATTTGTGAGAGCAGAGTAGAAAAAAGGGTTGAGTCTTCCTGGGAGGAGAAGGAATCAGAGATGAAATCACAGAAGAAAAATATTTATGGTGCCCACTAGAACAGCTACAGTTTTTTCAAAAAGAAAATAACAAGCTGTTGATAAGAATGTAGAGAAATTGGAATCGTGTTTCTGGGGGGAATGTAAAATGTTGTAGCCACTTTGGAAACAGTTTGGCAGTTCCTCACAATGTTAAACATAGAGGTACCATATGATCCAGCAATTCCACTTCAAGGTATATACTCAAGGGCTCCCCTGGTGGCGCAGTGGTTGAGAGTCCGCCTGCCGATGCAGGGGACACGGGTTCGTGCCCCGGTCCGGGAAGATCCCACATGCCGCTGAGCGGCTGGACCCGTGAGCCATGGCCGCTGAGCCTGCGTGTCCGGAGCCTGTGCTCCGCAATGGGAGAGGCCACAACAGTGAGAGGCCCACGTACCGCAAAAAAACAAAAAAGGTATATACTTAAGAGAAATGAAAACATATGTCTACAATAAAGCTAGTACCTGTAATTAACAGTGTTATTCATAGTAGTGAAAAAGTGGAAATAACCCAGATGTCCATTAATTGCTGAAAGTAAAACCAAAATGTGGTATAGCCATACAATAAAATATTATCCAGTCATAAAAAGGAATAAAGAACTGATAAATGCTACAATATGGGTGACCCTTGAAAAATTACACTAAGTGAAACAAGTCAGTCACAAAAGGCTACATATTATATGATACCATTGATATGAAATTCCCAGAATAGAGAAATCCATACAGACAGACAGTAGTGGTTGTCAGCAGCTGGGAGAAAGGGGGAGTAGAAAGTAACTGCTAATGGATACAGGGCTTCTGTTTGGGTGACAAGAGTGTTCTGGTCATGGTGATGGTTGCACAACATTGTGGATGTGCTAAAAACCACTGAATTTCACACGTTAAAGTGGTGAATGTTATGTGAATTATTTCTCAAAAAAAAAAAAAATTTAGGTGGGCCTTCAAAGACAAGTAAGGATAGGCCAGGCAAAGCAAAGGGAATGAGGACCCCCAGGCTGAGGGAACTCCTAGGGTCAAAGTTCAAAAGCAACAACAATGAAGCTTTGTTCAAAAAATGGTAAGAATCTGGTAGAATGGCTGTGCTACTCAAAGGCAGTCAGTGGGCTGTGGATTGTTTGTTACGTTCTGTGATGATACAAGCAAAGAAATCAAGAGAGCACTGTAGAAACATTAGCAACTTGACATTGCGTGGTTGGTGGCCTCCAGTCCTTGGACAGGGTACAGACCAAATGTGGTCACATTCGTGTGGTGGGTGGTCGCCCAAGCTGCACACCAGTCCTGCACAGTAGGACCACATAGCTGACCTCGACAGATGGGAAATGAAAACAGCGGGTTCTTCACTTTGTAAAATTTGACATGTACTGTCATATGGGATGCATTATAAGGAGTAACAGGCTGGAGACATGGGTTGGGAACCGAGTGTGAAGAGCCTTATAAGTAAAATAGTTTGAAATCGCTTATTTGTGCAGAATTCTTTAACCAAGTTGTGCTTAGTTATGTACCATGAGTGACACTGTGACACTTCTAAGCATGGATTATCTCTTAGGAGTCGAGAAAATAGAGGAATCAGGCAATTTCAGGGGAAAGAAAATCTTTAAAAACAAAACAAACACACCTGGGAACCAGTGAGGGCACATCTATTCCAGCTTGGAGCCAACAAAAAGCACATGGAATCCTCACAAGGGGTTCAAAGAGGCGCATAACACACTAATTAAGACCCAAAGATTTGTTTATATTTATGGAATAAGAGAAACCAGAATAAGCCATCCCAGGAAGAGAAACCGAGTTGAGAGCTGGGTTAACGGTAGAGAGACCGATGAGGCAGGCAGAGGACAGGTAGGAAATCTCACAGCTCACACTCTTCCATAAAGGGAAGGAGCCAAGCCAGCCTGCTCCACGTGTGGGAAAATACTTAACCCCTCGGAAGAAGAGCCTATATTGATTCCAGACATTGTTATTACTGCACGCCGGGGTGGGGGTGGGGGGGACAAAGAAAGGAAAGGAAACCAAGGTATTGACAGAAAAACCAGTTTCTACTTTCTCAAATGTCTTGGATGTCACTATGAAGCAACCATGAGACTTCCCCTGTTGGCACATGTTGACTCATTCTTTCCCAAGCAAGGCCGTTTATTTGATGTCTAGTTTCGTTAAAGTCGATGAGATTTTGTTTCAGAATCCGGGGCAGCGCTAATGTAAATGCTTGTTTGTCTGGCGTTGAGCAGAACGAAGCAAGATCATGCTCTGTGCGAGTAAAGCAACGTGTCATGTCATGTTGCCAAGAGGTTGCGTCATTTCTAAACTTTCCAGAAGACTGGATGGATGAGAGGTCATCGGTGTTTATTTTGTGAAGTTTGGCCTACCAGGAAATGTGTGGGTACAAGAGATATTTTAGGCCCATGAGACTCTCACTTTAGATGCTTAATCCAGCAGCATGTGTTATAAGCTGCAGTCTTTAACTAAATCTTTGAAAAGAGTGGCAAGTTGTGAAGTATGCAAGGTTTCTGGCTGCATTAACAGAGCCACGTATAAAATCCTGTTGCCAAACAGAGACTAGAACCAGATGACAAAGACTGAAAACACTCCATATATTGACTTTCTCTATAAAATACTCATTATAACCTAATCCAGTAATATTTATTTCTAGGAGAATTGTATAATCACTCACCCATCCATATTAATTAAAGCACAAGTTGAACTTGAAAGAAGATTTTTAAACAGAATTTTTCATGTCGGTTTTCTTTAAGAGTACAATAGAATTACTTCACAACAAAGAAGGGAAAAAAATGTTTTAAGGAAGTAATTTTTAATGTACAATTTAACAGATGTGATCATTAATGGCCCACCAGCAACCCTCACATCCTTCATGATCCAGAAGATAACAATATTCCCTTCCCTAGAATAAACTGCTTTTGTCTACTTTTTCATGTGGTTCTGGTGGGCGAGGGGGCTGCCAAAGAAAATATCAGTCACACACACACACTCCCAACACACACACACTCCTTCCTACCCCCGTCACACACATAAAGCAAAAGGAAACCCAGAAATAGGAGATAATGTTACTAACACCCAGGGGAAGGCAATGGCCAGAGAGGGAAACAGAGGCCAGCTCTGTCCCCAGAATGCACTGGAGCGAGCCAATACATCACCTCTATTGTTTAAGCTCTTTGAGTTGAGTTTCTGTTTCTGAAACCAAAAGAATCCTAACACCAAAACCCAAGATGTTCATCTCCCAAGAAGACAGTATTCCTCACTGTGCTATTTCAGGGGGTGGAAGGGTATCCTGGAATGGTGCAGTGGAGAACACTGGCTAGGTGACTGTCACTCCCCGGAGCACAGCCCCATTTACACAAGCTACATGTGATTGGTGCCCCCCGGAGTTGTGCAGTGTGAAATATGAAGGTAATCATAAACCCCCCTTGCTGTACCAATCAGCGCCATCAGTCTATCCACATACCTTGGGTAAGCCAGCTTC
Source organism: Phocoena phocoena (assembly GCF_963924675.1). Classification (NCBI taxonomy): domain Eukaryota; kingdom Metazoa; phylum Chordata; class Mammalia; order Artiodactyla; family Phocoenidae; genus Phocoena; species Phocoena phocoena. Next base: position 51,367,144 of record NC_089222.1, read on the forward strand.
CTCTAGAACTTCCTGCCTAACGCTGCTATTCCTGCCACCACCATTCCCATTTTTCATGAAATGCCTCCAAGAGAATGTTTCTCCACTCTCTCCTTTCCCTGGATCCTCACAATGCAGGTACCACTTTTTCCACGGAGAATCTTTTAGCTCAACCCCCAAGTGGAACAGGGCCACTTCACATAGCCGATGGATGCCAATTATTTCTTTCTAATTCCTGGCTCCATAATTCTTGGCCCTAGAATTCCTTGCATTCCTACTTTCCTAGAGGCTACAAATTCATTTCTCAAAAATCAACCTCAAGTCGGGTGTCCTTTCATCTTTTCCAGTTCTCTGATGCAGTTTCTTCTTTGACCTTCCCTCTCCTTCCATATCAGATTTGGAATCCATGCTTCCTCTCTGCTTTTAGTATATATAATAGGAACTCGGAAAATGTAACACCTCTTTTTTAAAAAAAAAATTTCTAGTCTTGGAAGCGGTATTTATCAAAACTGGAGAGTTTCTTTACATGTAAGAATTTGCAACCAGCCAAGCCCTATATTCTTTTCTTACTGATTGTAGATAAACCTTTTCAACTCATGGTACACATCTCCAGGGGTCCTGATAATTTACCAATGGTAGAGGGAAAGGGTCTCCAATCTTGAAAACACTCTTGATGAAAAATGAAAAACAGACTTCATTGCCAAGCCTTTAACCAAAAACCATAAAACAAAACAACAAATGGACAATGACAACAACAACAACGAATCATTATAAAGAAAGAGTCATCTTTTAAAGACACACAGTGCAAGTGCAAAAGAAAATAAGTTGATATATGGGAAGCTAGTCCAGCCATGTGTTAAATACTCTTCCTGGGACCAAGCTGGAAACTCTCCTCTGAACATCTCAAGGCTTCTGCTTCCCACTTGTTTCTGCATCAGTCATTTTTCAATATCAGTTCATTTTCCACCTGAGTCATCCGTTCATTCAACATATGTTTTATCAAGTCCCCGCTGTGGGCCAGGAACCATTGTAGGCACCAGGAAGGCAGCAAAGAAGGGAAGAGACAAGGTCCCTGCTCTCGTGGACTTTGTATCTAGTGAGGGAGAAAGACCATAGTCATGTGAACACATGAACAAGGTAATTCCAAATTGTGGCAGGTACCACAAAGACAGTAAAGCAAGATCATCTTGATTGAAACTTCTATAAATTTCCGCAGCTATGCCTTACTTAAGATCCTCATTCCTTCTTAGCTAGCTGATCACAGTCATCTCTTACCGGTCTTCCCATCCCCTGCTTGCCGTCTGATGCATAGCTGATTGTGTTATTTCTCAGCTCAGAAATCTCAAAATGTGCCACAGTACCATCCACGTGAAATACTAGCCCTTCCCCTGCCATTAAAGACACTCATGTTGTGATCCCAAACCCCCTTCCAGGCCCATCTCCCACCATGCCCCTTGCACATTCTGTGTTTTAGGCAAACTAGACAACTCCTGGGGCCTAGACATTCCACGGGCTTTCCTGGCTTCCTCCGCTACCTGGCAAACTCTATGGCTCATCCCAGAGGATATCTACCTGTTGAAGCTCCTCTTCATGCTCTTCCTCCTTTCTCCCCCCCAAATACAAAAAATATCCTTTCCTTCCTTGGGCTCCCAAAACATTGTATTTGTCCATGGGACTTTATCTTTAGAGTTACTGCTGCCCTATCTAATCACTCCTGAGAACAGGGATGGTGTCTCCATAATTTCTGTATTCCTATTGCTTGACACTGTGCTTCATAAATAGTAGCTTCTTGATAATATTTATTATGAAAGCGATTTAGAATGAATTGAGTGACTAACAGTAACTTTTGATGATATGAATTATTCCATCATGGCTGCATCTAGTCCCTCTAGATTGAAGTTTAGTGATGCATTTTGCTAAAAGTGAGTCTTACAACACTTTACACGTAGTGTACAAAAACACTTTTGTTGGATTGGTAGCTCATGTTAGGAAGAGAACAAGAACTAATATTATTGATCACCTACTTATGAGTCAGATATTATACTAGACACCTCACATATATCATCCTTCGTTGAAGAAAGATCACCTTCACGGCAAAAAGCAGGCATCTCAGTGTACAAATTTATCTTTCAAAATTCAGGACAATTTCATTTGACAAATTTTATATTTACTTGTTTACTGTTTTCTTTTTAATATTATCCATCTTCACTTATCTCCTTCCCCAATTAGAGATTTATCTCTTTCTTCTACTTCTTCTTCTTCTTTTTTTCTCCCCCCTACTTCTGTATTCCCAGCACCTAAATAGAATAGTGCTGGGGAACCAGAGTAGGCACTCAAAAATTATTTAATGATTAGATAATTTGACCTTTATGGGTTTTTTTAATATCCCTACAGATTCTACCCTAGTAGGTCTTGCAGTTGGTCCCTGAGAACAAAATGACCATTTTGAACATTTGTATGTGAAGATCACATTCTTCTCTGCTGTAAATAAAACTCAAACATTTGTCCCAAGTGACCCAGCTTCACAGGTGTACATCCTGAGAACCAGAAACATCTGGGTGAAGAGGGAGGGGAAAAACCTGCAATGTTCCAATCCCACAAAACTTTTTAGAAGACAAAGTGAGAGAAAGCTTTAAGAACAGCCAAAGCCTTTTGCAAAAAGAATTCCCTTGTGGAATGAGGGAAAATTTTGGAACAGAGGTTTCCCTGGGGCTGGAAGTGTTACTGGCCTCAAGAATGATCTGAAGCAACAGCACTGCTTGAGTCAGTGTGGATTCCAAGTTCAGTGCCTGCCAAATCCAGGATTTCTCCTCCTCAGTTCTGAAGACAAACCAGAGAGAAATTAAATCTGTTGGAGATCTGAGGTGCAAGGGAAAGTACATGTGGCTACAACGAAGAGAAGGAGTCATTTCTATTTATTTTTTAATACCAGGCTGCTCTTTAGTTGGTGTTCCTCAGATTCTTGCATAATAGTGTTTCATTTACTTATGTGTGGGTGTTGCTAGTAACCGTACACTCTTTTCTTCAATAAATAAGGCAGGTGGGACATTGCCATTAGAAAATATATTGATTTGCCTTTTTTTGAACTTGCAGGATAAAGACTAAGCCTGTTTGTTTCAAGATATCCACCTAAATAAACAGTAAAAATACTAAACAGTAAATATTTCTTAAACTTCAGCCCAGAAAACCGCTGCATTTTTAGAGTATTTTCTCCTCTATTTGAGTCCTTACTTCTTTTGCACCTGAACTGTGAAAAGAAAGAAAAACAATTATTCTTCCCATCCTGGCACAGCCTTTGTTTTTAATACCATCTTTGAAATGGCAATACCAAGGTCAACAGTGGCTTCTCTAAGTGGCAAATGATTTCCTCTTGCCAAAGGAGATAAAGGGTGAGGATGAAGGAATGTCTGGGGACTTCCCTGGTGGTTCAGTGGTAAAGAATCCACCTTCCAATGCAGGGGACGCGGGTTCAGTCCCTGGTCGGAGAACGAAGATCCCACATGCCGCAGAGCAACTAAGCCTGTGCACCACAACTAAAGAAGAGAAAACCCACATGCCATAACTAGAGAGAAGCCTGCATGCTGCAACGAGTGCCGCAACAAAGATTCCCGCATGCCGTAACGAAGACCCGATGCAGCCAAATAAAAATAAATTTTAAAAGAAGGAACATCTGGCTTTCTGGCCCCAACACATGATACCAGGAGGATTATCTCTTTCATTCTTTATCCCCTTTAAATTCATCTCTTATCTCTCTAATATTTCCCTCCCTCAAAGTTCAGATTCAATCAATATTTACGTGTCCATCATAAGCCATTCATGTGATACATATTAATAGAGTGACTTACTCCTTTATTTAATAGTTAATTATTGAGCTTCTAATATGCACCATGCCCTATCTAGACTCTAGGGTTAAAACCACAAAGAAGAAAGGGTCTTTTCCCTAAAGTCTAAGGATGAGCAATTAAAGCATGATTGGTGCTGTGATAGAGGCAAACACAAAGTAACATGATAGAAGAAGGGAAGAACATCTAACTCTGTTACAAGAAGACCATAGACAGCATCATGGAAAAAGTGATGAATAGGAGTAAACCCACAAGAGGGAAAGAACAGAGAAAAGCATGTGCAAAAGTCCAGAGGCAAGACACAGCAAGCAACCTTATGAAACTACAAATAGTTCAGTGTAGTTGAAGGATACATTGCAGGGAGTGGTGGTCATATCCTGCAGACCAGAGGGAGTCAGTAAAGAATGTTAAACAGGGTTGAGGGAAGGGGCATGATTATAGATTCAGAAAGATCACTGTGGGTTCAATGTGAAGACTGGAAACCAAGAGACCTGTTGGGAGGTTACCATGGTAATCCAAAGAGAAAACGACACCAGAACTCAGCTAGTGACACTGCAAGTGGAAAGGCACAGAGCTGAGAAATGTTTGGGGAAGGTAGAATGTTGATCTGGCTCAGATCATGATTGGATGTAGGGGTCAGGGCGGAGGAAGAGTCAAGGACAATGCCCAGGAGAAGGAGCAGGTTTGAGAGGAGAAGTGAAGAGAAGAATTCAACTGTGGCCTGACTGAGTGGAGATGCCTGTGGGGCATCCAGGTGCAAACACCTAGAAGACCTTGTGAAATATGCATCTGAGACTCAAGAGAGGCTTCTGGACCACTGGCATGGTTTCAGGGCTCATTAGCATGTAAATATTCACTGTAGCTATGAGAATGGATGGAATCACCTAGGTAGAGTATGTAATGGAAGGGAAGGGAACCAAGGTCAGAGACGTGAGGACACTGAGTTACAAGAAGGACAAGGGAAACTGTCTAAAAGGGGACTGAGAAGGGGCAGCCACAGGTATAGGAGGGAAACTAGGGGAATGTGGTTGAATAGAAGGCAAAGGAAGAGGACATTCCAACAGAGAAGGGAGAGATGGACGGTGTCAAATGCTGAGAGGTCACATCAGATAAGAAATGAGAATGTTCATGAAATTTAGCAAAAAGGAGACTGTTTGTGACTTGAGTGAGAGCAGGTTCAGAGGAGAGTTGTGGGCAGAAGCAGACTATAGTCAGTTGAGAAGGAAGGGAGGTAAGGAAGCTGCAGCAAATGTGAAGAGTTATTTCAAGAACTTGTGCTGTGAGGGGGAAGAGAGGGATAAGAGGGAAATGGGTGGGGGGAGGGAAAGGAGAGTTGGGGGAGGGAAAGGAAAGGAGAGTTGGAGGGAGGATTTTTTTTTTTTTAAGGTGAAAGAGACTTGAGAAGTCTTTAGATGGGAAGGATTTAATGAAAATGTCAATGTTGAAATATAGAGACAGGGTAATTGTTGGAGGGAAGTGCCTGAGGAGGTCCGAGGTGATGAGAACCTAGGTACAGGTAGAGAGGTTAGTCGTAGGGGAAGGTATGCACAGGTATAGAGACAGGTGGCGTGGATGGAGGGGTGGCAGGAAGGTGTGGGCATTCTTGTCTGTGGCTTACATGTTTTTGGGAAGTAGCAGACAAGGTTATCTGAGGTCTGGGTGAGGTAGAAGTATGAAGGGGTGGAGTGGAAGGTTTCAGGTAAATGGAGGAAAAGGCTTATAAAGATGCCGTGGAGACTGAAGGAACAAAGCTGACCAGGGAAGCAGGAGTCCTGGGGCAGTGCTGATGGCCCAGGTGCTGTGGGAGTGAATTGGGAGTACACCCATCCCAAGGGTTGGGTGATCTTCTCCAGCAGTGCCCCCAGCCCTGAGCACGAAGAAGGTAGACAGCTGTGAGTGGAAGAGTTTTGCCTGAAATTCCTGATGGAAAGACAACTTGAGAAGGCTGCAGGGGGAGCACAAAGTTCAGGAGTGAGCCAGCTTTCCAGGAAGTGGGGGCAGTGCCCATTATTTTTTGAAAATAATATACTGATATATTTTTACTCTAATTAACTCCCAAAGTGTAGGTCCTCCTGACTCACATACGAGATAGGCTGTCAACCGGGCATGAATACAAGCCATGTTGAAAATATTGAGGGGGGCACTTTTGATTATGACTGATTATGAAGCGCTGCTGGCATTTACTGTGTGAAGGTCAGGGATGTTAAAGGTCCAGCCATGCCTGGGACCGTCCCACCCAACCAAGAACTGTTACATATGGCAGTGCTACTCCCGTTGAAGAACACTGGCAGAAAACGTGGTGGCCAGCCTCCAAACCAAGCCCCCATTGATCCCCGCCTCCTGGCATGCACACACTTGTCCTGTCCCCGCACTCCCAACGTTGTACCGGGCTCGGTCTGTGTGGTGGACAGAATATGGCAGAAGTGAGTCACTCCTGGGATTAGCTTATAGAAGACTGCAGCTCCTATCTTGGTCACTCTTTCTCGAATCACTCACTCTGGGGGAAGCCCTGTTGTGAGCAGCCCTGTGGAAAGGCCCTCTTGTGAGGAACTGAAGCCTCCTTCCGGCAGCCACGTGACTGAGCTTGGACACACATCCTCTAGTTCCAGTCAGGTTTTCAGAGACTGTAGTCCTGGGCAAAAGCTGGAAGGCAACCCACCCAGCTAAGCCTCTTCTGGATTCCTGACCCTCAGAAACCATGTGAGATTCTAAACATTTGTTGTGTTAAGTTGCTCCGTCTGGGGAGTAGTTTAGTTCAGGGCAAGACTACACTTGATGGTCAGACACAGCAGACGCAGTCCATAGAGTTCTAACGTAAGTCATGGGAATGGTAACTCAGGATATGACGTAAAGGAAGTTTGTGTCTACTTAAAGAGAAAGGGGAAGTAGCAGCTCTTTGGGGGAGGAGGTGAGAAGATAAGGGAAGGAGAAGAAAAGGAAGCATTCAGGCACTTGGGTCCTAGGTTCTGCCTCACGGGCCACTCTTAAGTGGCTGTACAGCTTGTTTGCTGCCTATGGGTGCCTGGCCAAGGAGCCAAGTAGTCAGTTTGAAACCAAAAGGTATTAAAATCTCTTTAACTGACAAGTTTATGCCCCATCCTACCTGCTCAGGGAATAGACTAGAGAGCTACAGGAAATAGTTTATAGAGAAATTTGTTAAAGCTTTTTTTTTTTTACATTTTTCAATTTGTAATGGATTTCATTTTTGCCCCCACTGAACCATCAGTGCAGTAATTACAGTAATTACCTGATTCTTTTCCCCTGAAATTAAAAAAAAAACAAGCATTAAATGCAAATACCCCATTCACTTGCCTTTAGATCAAATTCCCAGTGCACTCAGTCACCCCAAAGCATATTATCTAAATGGCAAAATGAGCAATATTGTATATTCTAGACTTCAAATAACCTGACCATGGACTATTGTGGATCTCTAGAAAAAATGCTTCTTAATAAAATGTGAGAAAGATCTCAAAGATTAATAAATGGCTAGCATGGAGGGAGTTGAGGCTCTAAGTGCCTACAAAATTATCTTCCTCTCCATAGTAGAATGCAAAAAGGAAGGAAGGAAGAAGAGGAAAACCAGAGAGGAAGACAATTCCACTTCTTAGCATTTATCCTTATTTTTACTTTGCTCCCTCATTCTTCATTTATATATTATATTCTCCCACCTTATCTTGAAGGAAATAATCTTTCTCAAACTGAAGTCAACAGACTATCAAGATTTTCAAGTTGTTCTTGGTGTCAACTCTTTAGAGAAGCGGGGGAGGTATTGTACTGGGTCAATGAACAACCAAAGAAAAATAAATCTATGGATGTGTAGGGACCTAGGGAGGCTCCCAAAAGATGAATAATTCATCTTCCTACTGGACTTGGAGTTACAGCTAGGAACCAGCAGCTGTTCCCAGGGTTAAGTCAATACTAAGGATTCTATGTCATCAGTAACAAAGTTCTGCAAGCAAACACAGACACCCTCAGGACAGATCAGATGACAGGAGAGAATACAGGCCAGACCCCCACTAGCTAAGGCTTATCAACAATTCCTTAGTGAGAATGAACTGAAGGGTGACAGCAAAACTTTTGTTATGAACTCCCATTACCTTTAGACCCTTGCTAATCGAAGTGTGATCCATGGACCAACCATAGCAGCATCACCCGGGAGCTTGTTGGAAACATCGCATCTCAAGCTCTGCCTCGGACATGCTGAACCGGAATCTGCAAACAGGTGAATAATATGCACATTACAGTTTAAGGAGCGTTGTTTTGGAGTTCACTGAACAGAAGCATGTAAGATAACGCACATGCAGTTCTCAGCACTTTTGAGTGTTCATAGATTTCTGATTAAAGAACCCCTCTAGGTATGGTTACTCATAGAAATCTCATCCAGGTGAACTTTACCTGGCCATTACTGTCGAGATTTTGATATGCAGGTGAGCAAAAACAGATAAGCAACACCCTCTGGAGATTTAGGTTTTAATAAATGTCTACCTGTGTCTGGGGGATGCTGCATGCTGCAGGACTACCTATTAAATACCACCTGGGGAGGGGTGGGAGGGAGATGGGAGAGGGAGGGGATATGGGGATATATGTATGTATATATATATATATTATATATATATATAGCTATTCACTTTGTTATACAGCAGAATCTAACACACCATAGTAAAGCAATTACACTTCAATAAAGATGTTAAAAAAATAATACCGTAGTAACAATTTAGTATTTGTATATTGAACATTCATCCAAAAATCATTTATTGGACATGTACTATGGGCAGGGATCTAGTCTTAGAACACTGACCAAACCTGAAGTAAGTAATCTTTTTTTTCCAACTTAAACTACAACTCGTAAAAGTCAAGATCTACACATAATTGAAAAGGTTTTAAATTAAGGAAATTAAAAAAATTTTACTCTCCTGTTTTTAACACAGTCAATAGGAAAATAAATTTTCTGTAGGGAAAATATTAGAAACCATAAAATATACACTTGAAATACACTTTCTGGTCAGTTCACATGAAACACCTGGGACCAGGAAAAGAAGAAAAATACACAAAACAAGGGAAAAAGCAGGAAGGCTCAAAGAAAGCAGTGTTAGTGAGAGATGAACAGAAGAGAGACAGAAGTATAAATAGAGTGAGGCAGGCATGGGTGCAATGGTATGTGAGGCATTAGGCACATTAGAGCTGCTTCTGTGATACCTGATATATCAGTACATTTGAGTTCAGAGTAAGAGATCATCTCCTGTCACTTCTTTTTATAAAATTCTGTAACCGTCCACAGCTGATCTTATCAAGTATTGTTGACTCTAGAACTGAGGGGATGCAGCAGCCCTTTTGTGCTTAGAGGTACTCAGGTATCACCTCCAATTATAAGAGGATGATTAATTAATTGTCAACAAGGATAATTTGTGGAGTTCTAATATTTATTGTGCTCTGAAAGACCCCCTGTAAGGACCTTGTCATCTAACTATTAGTCATCAAAGCAATGATATAATTAGACTGCATCGGCATACTCTAATACAAGACTAGTAATCACCTATTCTTTTATAAAACATATCCAAGAATAGAGGTGACATCTCAGTAAATCCATGTAAAATTGACAGTTAAGATATTCTTCAGAAACCTATAATTTATTTTAATAGAGGACCACATCAAACTGTCTGAGTGAAGAATAGTAGGACCCATTGGTTTTATTACCCCATGAGCATTAAAATTTTTTTTGTTTTGGGGTTTTTTTTTTCACTCTTAAGGTAGAAATTTATATGGGCTACAATCTTCTCAAGGCTTACATTGCTGTAGGATGAAGTGGCACATAGAAGATGGGTGCATAAACCTACTCACCCCCAGCTTACATTTCACGCATTGTAACAATAATGTGCAAGGAAGCAAAGAGGCTGGCAAGTTCATAACTATAGAGCAATTTGAGATTTCTCATGCAAGTTATTCTAGAAATGCCAAGTATCTTGTTTATGACAGCCCAAGAATTGAAATATAGGTTGTCATGTTCACTACCGCACAGACAGCGCAGGGTGAAAGGCTTTCACGTTTCAAATAAAACAAGTAGAGGGGGAAGCAGGATTCATCTTGCTGAAGCTCTATAAGGCCAAGTTATGTGGTTCGTTGTGAATGGAAATAAAATATTCTATAGAAAGCAGAAAACATAGCTTTTAGGGAGATAGGCTGCTTTTCAAAAGATGAATCTGTGATTCCACAATGACATAAAAGCTGGAGTGTTATTTCCTAGTCCTTTTTACATTTTAACTGTCGCTGAAACTAAAGTAATGGAAAGATTATATTTGTATGTATAAAGTGACTATGAATTATCCATTCATTACAAGCATTTTTCCTCTTATCTATTTAGATACAGTTATAGCCTTGCTTTCCATCATTTCAGAAAACAGGATGCTGGTCGATAAAAATTCCAGTTGAGTAAGTACATATTCGTTTTCTCTGAGTTAGCCTCTCTCTTACTTTGTCCTTCATTCTTTCCTCCCAGACTGGGCAGAAGATATGTGTCCCAGAGATCTAACTTTCCTTTCCAAAAATTAGCAGGAACAATAAATAACTCTTTAACTAAAATTTCCATTGTTTTTTAGTCTCTGACGTTGTCATTTAGTAAAGAATTTTGTATGACAGATCACCAGATGTGCTGAATCTAGATAGATTAGTAAAATACTAGATAACAGCATTTGGCTATAACTGCACTTTTTAAAATATTGTTTATATATGCATATTTTATCCATGTGTGCTATATATGTATATCATTTTTACGAGATTGTCAGTTCCATAAGGATAGCATCTGTCTTCTTCCTTCTGTATTCCTGGAACATAGCATAGTTTCTAGCATAGAGTAAATGTGTGATACATTTATTTACTCATTGACTAATTTTTATTGAGCACCTACTGTGTTCCAGGCACTGTTTCTAGATGTTGGGGACATAGGATTAAAGAAGAAAAAGTTTCTGCTCTTATGGTGTTATATTCTAGTAGGGAATAACCAGCAAACAAATAAGTAAAACACATAGTATATACCCTGAGGAAAAAAATTAAACTGCATAAAGGATGGAAAGTGATGCGAATGAGATGCTACCAGATACTGGGCGGTTATAGTAGAAGCTGTGCTCTGCCACCCAGATCTCCCTTCAGCAAGAGACACTCATTCCCTCAGCTGCCATGAATGTTGGATGCTTGAGGGTTCACAGCTGAGTCCTCCCTAGGAACTGCTCTTGGTAGGAGGAAGCTACCTTGCCCAAGGTTACCCTCCTCTCTGGGGGCAGCCTGCATCTGATAATGACTTCATGCAGTGGTACAGATCTCTCTTGCCTCAACTGGAACAGTTGTGAGAGTTCAGCTCCAGGGCTCACTATAAGATCAGCTGAGGCCTCTGTTGTAACTGCGTCAACAGTTCAGCATCTTCCACTTTTCAGTGTTGCTTCCTTCAACCTCAGCCATCACAGATATTGGTCCCATATATACTCCCCAATAAATCTCCTCATGTAAATCTCAGAGTGAGCAAGGGGATAACGGCATTTGAATTTTAATCCAAGTACAGTTGTCAAATAGGTACTTAATATGTCATTCTGGAGTTCAGGGAAGAAGTGAAGCTGAGGCTATGAATTTGGGAGTTGTCAGGGTAGCTAAAATAAAAATCACCTGGGGAGTAAGTGAAAGTAGAGAGTAAAAGAGGTAGTAGGATGGATTTTGGAGCTCTCCAATATTTACAGATCAGGAGGGATGGAAAGAAACAGCGAAGAAAATTGAAAAGAAGCAGCCATTGTGATAGCAGGACCATGGAATGGTGTCCTGGTAACCAAGAGGGAAAAATGCTTCAAGGAGGAGGGGATGATCAACTGGGTCAAATGCTACAGACAGATCTAACTGATGAAAACGGAATTGATGATTAGTTTTTGCAGCATAGAGGTCATTGATTGTAGTTTCAGTGGAATGGTGGGAACAAGAGTATAATTTATTGAATGAGTATAATATGTCTTATAAGTTAAGATTTATTAAATACCTATTATATTAACAGGATATATCTGTACCTCTGTATTTGAGAAGGTCGGTGAACTGTATTCCCAGTGCCTAGAGCAGTGCCTGGCATATGGTGTGTGCTGAATGCATATCTTATGAATGATGAATTACATGCTACCATTTTTGGTGAGTACACACCATTACTGATCTAATGGTATAGAATTTTAAGCATAAAAGGAGATTATAATTTTTCCTCTTAATTCAACTACCCCTTTTTACAATCGTGCAAGCCATGGACTAAGGTGGGACCAGAATTCAAACCTGCAAAGTTAAGTTCTTCATTTTATCTCCTACAACATCCTGGCATATGAAACATTTGCTTTATTTAACTCTGTGAACCTAAAATCACCTTCAGTTCAAAGTTGAGAAAAATCAAAACATTTTTTCAGAATGTTCACGGGTTTTTTTACCATCTTTATTGGAGTATAACTGCTTTACAATGGTGTGTTAGTTTCTGCTTTATAACGAAGTGAATCAGCTATACATATATCCACATATCTCTTCCCTCTTGCGTCTCCCTCCCACCCTCCCTATCCCACCCCTCTAGGTGGTCACAGAGCACTAAGCTGATCTCCCTGTGCTATGCGGCTGCTTCCCACTAGCTATCTATTTTACATTTGGTAGTGTATATATGTCCATGCCACTCTCTCACTTCGTCCCAGCTTACCCTTCCCTCTCCCTTTGTCCTCAAGTCCATTATCTGTCTGTGTCTTTATTCCTGTCCTGCCCCTAGGTTCTTCAGAACCTTTTCTTTTTTTTTTTTTTCAGATTCAATATATATGTGTTAGCATACGGTATTTGTTTCTCTCTTTCTGACTTACTTCACTCTGTATGACGGTCTCTAGGTCCAATCACCTCACTACAAATAACTCAATTTTGTTTCTTTTTATGGCTGAGTAATATTCCATTGTATATATGTACCACATCTTCTTTATCCATTCATGTGTCGCTGGACACTTAGGTTGCTTCCATGTCCTGGCTATTGTAAATAGAGCTGCAATGAACATTGTGGTACATGACTCTTTTTGAAATATGGTTTTCTCAGGGTATATGCCCAGTAGTGGGATTGCTGGGTCGTATGGTAGTTCTATTTGTAGTTTTTTTTTTTTTTGGTATGCGGGCCTCTCGCTGTTGTGGTCTCTCCCGTTGCAGAGCACGGGCTGCGGACGCGCAGGCTCAGCGGCCATGGCTCACAGGCCCAGCCGCTCTGCGGCATCTTCCCGGACTGGGGCACGAACCCATGTCCCCTGCATCGACAGGCGGACTCTCAACCACTGCGCCACCAGGGAAGCCCTATTTGTAGTTTTTTGAGGAACCTCCATACTGTTTTCCATAGAGGCTGTATCAATTTACATTCCCACCAACAGTGCAAGAAGGTTCCCTTTTCTCCACAACCTCTCCAGCATTTATTGTTTGTAGAATGTTCAAATATTTATTCACCCAATCCCTCAATGAGATCTCTTAATGCTTCTAAATAGATTAAATTGTATGAAACTTTCTAATTAAAAGTTTACTTTTTAGCAGCAAGGTCTTACTGCACGGCACAGAGAACTATGTTCAATATCCTGTGATAAACCATAATGGAAAAGAATATTTAAAAAAAAACATATATATGTATAACTGAATCACTTTGCTCTACAACAGTAATTAATACAACATTGTAAATCAAATATACTTCAATAAAAAAATAAGTTAAAAAAAGAGTTTACTTTTTAATTCTATGTTTTCATTGGTAAAATACTGAGGAGTCTACATTGTGCTAAAAGTTTCCATTTTACTTAGAAAAGTAACTCTTTGAAATACAGCAGTATGGGATTTAGGACTTATTCTCCTCATTCCAAGCAAAAAGTTTCCTTGCTTGATTCTTTTCAGTTAAATCTTTTTTTTAAATTTATTTTTTTATACAGCAAGTTCTTATTAGTTATCTATTTTATACACATCAGTGTGTACATGTCAATCCCAATCTCCCAGTTCATCCCACCACCACCACCACCCCACTGCTTTCCCTCCTTAGTGTCCATACATTTGTTCTCTACATCTGTGTCTCTATTTCTGCCCTGCAAACTGGTTCAGTTAAATCTTTAATACAGCAATAAAGCATAAACCGTATCATTTGAACAAACTTTAAAGCTCTTTTGTGTACATGGTGATTCTCTTGAAAAATGATTTTGGATGATGCAATTTGAACTGAGATAAATGTATGTTGTACTAGTCAGTTGTACTCCAAAGAGTCTAGTTTATTTTCAAATAATCTAAGTATTTAACATCAAAAACCAGACAATAAAAAAATGCAATATTGTGAAATTTTCTAATTTATTTTATAGAGAGAGATTTTGAATGTTGGACTCATAAAAATACTAGCTGTGGCTAATATCACTGAACCAGCCTTGGCAGAAACTTCAAAAAGCAACTGTCAAGTACAGAAAAATAGAGATTAGATTAATAAAATTTTATTCTGTTAAGTTTTACTAATCAATGCTGCTGATGCCGATGCCAAAATCAAAAGTGTAATTTACTTGTCTCATTGGCTAATATGTTGTAATATTTTTTTCTGGAAGTGTCAGTCTAAGAGAAAACAGAAAATGTCAGCTGTATTCAGTTTGGTCATGGAGACAATGAGCAAGCATGATGTAAGCCTATTTATTTTAGGTCTACCCAGGCCAAGTTAAAGAGAAAGGAAGCCATTTTGTAGATCATTCGGCCTTCAAAACTTGCTATGGAACAAAAACAGGGTTTTTATTTTATTTTATTTATTTTTATTTTTGGCTGCGTTGGGTCTTCGTTGCTGTGCACGGGCTTTCTCTAGTTGCGGCGAGCGCGGGCTACTCGTTGCTGTGGCTTCTCTTGTTGCGGAGCACGGGCTCTAGGCACGCGGGCTTCAGTAGTAAAACAGGGTTTTTTAAATGATTCAGTGTACTTCAACAAAGTTTATATCAAATAATAAAAAAAGATTCATTTGCAACCACTCAATGTAACAATTGAATTAGGCAAAGATGCAAAATCCACTGGATTAAAGGTAGTTGGAAAACAAGACATTCATTTGGCTTCAAAGACGCATCCTACATATTACTTATTAATTACAATGGTAAACGGTACTTTTATAGTGGAAAGATGCTGTAGACACACACATACATGTTTATACACATATATGTATAAATACATAACTTCTTAAAAATTTACATACTTCTCTACAACTTGTTTTTCTTTTTTTTTGAGGTAAAATTGACATGTAACGTTGAATTAGTTTTAGGTGTACAACATAATGATGAGATATTTATATGTATTGTGCAGTGATCACCAAAACAAGTCTAGTTAACATGTCATAGTACATAGTTGCAAAATTTTTTTCTTGTGATGAGAACTTTTAAGATCTACTCTTTTAGCAACTTTGAAATATGCAATACAGTATTAACTATAGTGGCCATGCTGTAGATTACGTCCCTATGACTTGTTTTATAACTGGAAGTTTGACCTTTTGACCCCTTTCACCAATTTTTCCCACCCCCTTCCCCCCTCTTCAACTTGCTTCTCTCAGGCAGTAATACCTGGTAGGATTTCCAAATCAACTAGTATTGCTCTTAATTTGCTGTCTCTAACTCTTTCAATGGCTGGAAAACACTCCATGGTTGTGGATATAGTGTGACTTATTGAACCAATTCCTCCTTCGAGGTGCATTTACTTTCTCACCCCCAATTTGCCACCTCTATACTCAATGCTATAAAATAAGCATACTTGTGCATATATCATATGGCTGGTCCTTTTTATCAATGAAATTAATATCTAAGAGTGGATAAAAAGTTTTATCTGTATTAATACATATTACCAAATTACTTTTCAAATGAGATAACAGTTCACAGTATTTCCACAAGAAATATATGAGATTATTTTTCTTCCTCAATCTTATTCCCACCAACAGTAGGTATTATTGCTCTGTAATTTTCCGACTTTGATGGAGTAGAAAGAAATACTTTATCAGGGCTTTAATTTGCATTCTCTCGTCATGCTTCAGTTTATGCTTTTTAAATCTATATTTATTGATTATTTGTCTTTGCTCTTCATATTCTTTGCTAATTTTTCTACAGGATTATTTTTGCATTTCATTAATACCTAAGATTACCTTGTATTACTAGAAATATTCATGGTTTGTCATCTGCTGAAATTTTTCTTTAAATATATTATTTTCTCAGTTGATCTTACTTATGGCATCTTTGGCCATACAAGTTTTAAAATTTTATACATAAATATATGTCTCTATATAGAAATACACCTTAAGATTTTCCATCTTAGTTAAGAATGCCTCCCACACCCATAGAGGGAAAAAATTATTTACCAGTTTTCTTCGTATATGTTCTTTGCTTTCCTTATCCAATTTATTTCTAATTTTTTACATTTCAGTTTTTAATTTTTTAATAGTTTTATTGAGGTATAACATACATACCATAAAATATCCAGTGTAAATATACAATTTAATGTTTTCAATGAATTTATATAGTTCTGCATCCATCACCACAAAATTCGATTTTAGAACTTTCCATCATGCCAAAATGTTTCCTTATGGCTGTTTAGTCAATTCTTTCTCCCATCTCAGTCCCTGGCAACCACTGATCTGATTTCTGACTATAGGTTTGCCTTTTCTGAAAAATTCATATCAATGAAATCATATATAAATGG
Organism: Phocoena phocoena; assembly: GCF_963924675.1. Taxonomy (NCBI): domain Eukaryota; kingdom Metazoa; phylum Chordata; class Mammalia; order Artiodactyla; family Phocoenidae; genus Phocoena; species Phocoena phocoena. Next base: position 51,383,664 of record NC_089222.1, read on the forward strand.
AATCCTATAATGTGTAGCCTTTGGTTTCTAGCCTTATTTTCTTAGCTTAATGTTTTTGAGGTTGTATTAGTTTCCTGAGGTAATAACAAATTACCACAAAATGGGTAGCTTAAAACAACAGAAATTTATTGCCTCACAGTTCTGGGAGCCAGAGTCCAAAATCAGGGTGTTGGCAGTGCTACATATTCCCCTAGAAGGCTCTAGAGGGGAATCTAGCTTACTTCTTCCAACTTCTGGTGGCTGTCAGCATTCCTTGGCATTCTTGGCTTACGACCACATCACCGCAATCCCTGCCTCTGTGTTTACACAGCCTTTTGTGTGTGTATTTGTCTTTTCCTCTTCTGTCTCTCAGATCTCCTTCTACCCTTTCTATAAGGACAGTTGTCATAGAATTTAGGACCCACCTGAATAAATCAGGATGATCTCCTCATCTCAAGATTCTTAACTGAATTATAGGTGTAAAGACCCTTTTTGGCTCCAGAAATAAAAACATGAACAATCTTTTGGGGCCACCATTCAATCCACAACAGAGGTTCATCCATGGTGTAGCATGTATCAGTACTTCATTTCTTTTTATTGCCAAATAACATCCCACTATATGGATATATCACATTTTTTTATCCACTCTTCAGCAGATGGATATTTGGGTTGTTTCTACTTTTTGGCTATTATGAACAATGCTGCTATGAACATTCACATGCAAGTTTTTTTGTGTGAGCGTATTTTCAGTTCTCTTCGGTGTTTATCTAAGAGTAGAATTGCCATCATATAGTTACTCTGTGTTTAACCTTTTTTAGATACTACCAAACTGTTTTCAAAGTGACTGTACCATTTTACACACCCATCAGCAATGTATGAAGGTTCCAGTTTCTCCATAACCACTCCAACGTTTGTTATCAGCTGTCTTTTTTATTACAGTCATTTTTTAAAAGATTTATTTATTACTTATTTATTTATTATGTTTATTTTTGGCTGTGTCAGGTCTTAGTTGTGGCACGTGGGATCTTCGTTGAGGCATGCAGGATCTTTCGTTGTGGCATGTGGGCTTCTCTCTAGTTGTGGCGTGCAGGTTTTCTTTTCTCTAGTTGTGGCACGCAGACTGGGCAGGTGGGCTCTGTAGTTTGTGGCACGCAGGCTCTGTAGTTGAGGTGCACAAGCTCAGTAGTTATGGCACGCAAGCTTAGTTGCCCCGCAGCATGTGGGATCTTAGTTCCCGGACCAGGGATCGAACCTGTGTCCTCTGCATTGCAAGGCGGATTCTTTACCACTGGACCACCAGGAAAATCCCAATTACAGTCATTTTAGTGGGCCCTAAAGTGGTTTTTGTGGTTTTAATTTGTTTATTAACTAGCTCTATCCACTTAGAGAGCCTGGGAGCAGTGATATCTCAATAGCAATGAGCACACCTAGTGCCCAGATCTTGGTTTCTAAATACATTTTCTTTAAAGGTGAATCAAGCCTTCTTCTGGAAATAGCTGATTTCAAGGCCAAGGCAGGGAAAGTAAAAGATAAGCCTGGAACATCTTGCTGTGACAGAAAGTAAGGTCATGATCACAGAAAGATTGGGATCTACCGAAAGACATAGAAACAAGCTTTAGATGCGCCCACTGGCCAAAACATGGAAAAATTTGATCATCAAAATAAATAATAATAGGGCTTCCCTGATGGCGCAGTGGTTGAGAGTCCACCTGCCGATGCAGGGGACATGGGTTCGTGCCCTGGTCCTGGAAGATCCCACATGCCGCGGAATGGCTAGGCCTGTGAGCCATGGCCGCTGAGCCTGTGCACCCGGAGCCTGTGCTCCGCAACAGGAGAGGCCACAACAGTGAGAGGCCCACGTACTGCAAAAATAAATAAAAATAATAATAATAGTAAAGGATTGCAACCTATTGAATAAAATAGGAATGCTTTAGTCCATACAATTTAGGCAAAAGCATTGCAAGAAACTAGGGAGTGAAAGTTGGACAGGGGACAGGATATTTACTAGTGTCAAAGTATCTTCCCACAAAAATACTTATTAATTACAAAGGGAATAAGAGAAACTTTATAGTGGAGACATCTGGGCAATGCCACCTTACTCTAGTGAGCGAACTACCAGACATGGGGCAAATGAACTTCAAGTGCCCCTCAAGGGGATGCAACATCACACATCGTTCTATGAATATGTGGTTCCTGCCCAATACACATGATCTTCATGTTATTGTGAAGACACATCAGACAAGCACAAGGAGTCTACAAAATAAATGGCCTGTGATCTTTTGAAATATTAAGGTCATGAGAGTCAAGGGAGGGCTGAGGACCTGTTCCCAGAGACTAGACAAAGCTAGTTGCAACACATGATCCTGGATGGATTCCCTCTCCTAAAGAATGTTACTGGGAGAGTTGGCAAAACTTGAATAATGTCTCTGGGTAAAGGGTACATGAGAGTTCTTTGTACTGTTCTTGTACTGTTCTGTGAGTTTGACATGATTTCAAATGAAAAAATATTAAAATTATGTTGTTAGGGTTCCTGAGAGTGTACTATTGGAATAAACCCTTTTCGGTCACATGGATTACTATTTGACATTCTCCTTGTTGGGTTCTGGTATTAAAATTCTCCTGGTTTCATCAAATGAATTGGGGTGCTTCCTATTTTTTTCTAAGATCTTACAATTATTTACTTTAAGTTTTGTTAGAATTCAGATATGAAGACATTTGATCCTGCTGCCTTTGTAAATGCTAAATCTTAAATCACTTAAAAAAAAACGCTTATATAGCGGTTTATTCAAGTTTTCTGTCTTGGATTGTTATACATATTGTTTGCTAGGAAATCATGTAGGTTTCAAATTTATTATAGAGTTGCACATAACGTTTTATTTTGTTTCTTCTCTTTGGCATTTGTCTTTATGTACTCTTTCTCATTCACAATCTTGTATGTTTTTTACTCTCCCTGTTTTCCTTAATCTCAAATAAAAATGGTTTTTCTTTTTGTGTGTTACTCAAATGAAGTGATTTTTGAGCTTTTTATTTTTTATACTGTTTTTGTTTTCTATTTCTTTAATTTCAGGTTTTCCCTCTCTTAATTCCCCCTTCTTAGTTTTTTTGTTGTTGTTCTAATTTTGTAAGTGATCATAAAGCTTCTATATTTTAATATCTTTATTCCTTAATAATAAATAATTTAAGGTTATAAATTTTTTCTGTGAATGTGGCTTTTACCAAATGCCATAAACTTTAGTAGGAAATGTTATTTTCATTGCTTTCTAGATAAATTTAATTTTTTCATTGCTTTTATTGATGGTTTTTAACATTTCTTTCAATTCAGGGAATATATAGATATATACTTCTTGATTGCAATGTAGTTGAAGTTTTTGTATCCTTTTTATTTATTTTTAAATGTAGTGGGTTATGATCAGGAAATCATAATGAGGACGTTTTTAAAGAAAAGCACATAAGTAACTTTTAGAAGTCTTCCATGGAATATATTTTTTAAAAAAAGGAATTTCTTTGAGGAACTTAAAGTTCTCTCTAAATCTTAATACAGTTGGTTCTCATTATTCACAGTAGTTATGTCCTATAAAGACACTGTGAAGACTGAACCTTTGCTCCTGTGGGAGATACAGGGCTAGATTCCTGTGAACCTCTGGTTGCAACATCTTTGTCAACTGGTCAATACATAACCTTCCTTATGTGTTTCTGTTTAAAGACTCCTTATTTAATGTGTACTGGTGACTCATTAACATTGATTCCACAGCCAGTATCACAGAAGCTCATGCCTAGATGAAGTTTATCTACCATATTTATTGCCTCTGCAAGGCACATCACAGCCTTCTTGCATGTAGGACCCCAGACGGCACTTTGGCACTTGGGGGACCAATCTAAACAGTGAAGTCACCAACAACAAGCACCCAAATGCCCAAATTCTGATACGAAATAGACTGGGAAGAGGACACTTCTATAATATGAGAGTTGAAATAAGAAGGCAGAGTGTCACCTTATTTGACCTCAAGTTTTTCACTGCTCTGCACGTGTCTGTGAGGGATGGAAAAGTTCTGTAAATATTGATCTGGGGGTTACAAACACATTTTCACAAGGGGGCAAATTCACAAATTCTGAATTTACAAATAATGAGGATGACTGTATCCATATAAAACAAGCTTTGTGATTGTATTATTTAATTCCTCTGTGTCATTTTCTGTCTGTCTACCTATATCTACTTGTCTGTCTATCAGAACTGGCCAATTCTGATATTCAAGTCCTTTACTGTAATATTTTATTTAACAGTTGAGTTTCTAATAATTTAAAAAATTTGTTTAGCTTCTATGTTGTTTCATGTATAAAAACTTAGGATTGTTTTATTTTCTTCATAAATTATGCTTTTTATCATTACAAAGTGTCCCTCTTTTCTGTTTAGAGATTTGAAACTCAAATTCCATGTTCCATGGTATTAGTAACACCACACCTGTTTTAAGATTTTGCTCTTTGTTTACATTTCATTAATTGTTACTTGTCCTTTCCCAGCTGTCATAAAATCAGACAGATATTTCCCTAGTATTTCATGAAAAGAAGACACCAACTTTTCCCCAACTGAGAATTTCCATTACTCCATTATTGCTCTTCACCCATGATATTCAACTTGAAGAAGACTTCAGTTGCAATTTCCTCCTTATTCTCCTCCCAAGAGTTGAAGCCTTTGGAATATTTTTGCTTCCTTCTTTCTCATGCCCCTCCTCACCACAATTCTTTAGTTTTCCTAAGGTGGTTTAGTTCTTTAAATTCCAGATTATTATTAGAAGTTTCCTTCTTAGTACAATTCTCTCTTTCTAGAATCTTTATTTAGTTACACATTCCTCGTCTATCATTGTTCACCTATTTTTAATTAAATATCACAAGTCTGTTGCTTGCTATGGCTTTCTCTCTTCTTCAAGTCTCTATTTTGTTAGTTTGCTTGTTTTTAATTAATAAAGTCTTTTTCTAGTATTTTTCCCAGATGAGTAATGAGATGTGTGACTTCTCTGAATACTTATGTATCTGTAAACATCTTTCTTGTACCCTAACAGATGAAATACATTTTTAAGTTGAAAATGTATTCCATTGTCTTCTAGCTTCCTAGTGTTGCAAAGGAGAATTTCATGACAGTCTAATCTTTTTCCTTTATAAGTAACTTACAGGGACTTCCCTGGTGGCACAGTGGTTAAGAATCCGCCTGCCAATGCAGAGGACACGGATTCGATCCCTGGTCCGGGAAGTTCCCACATGTCGCAGAGCAACTAAGCCCATGCGCCACAATTACTGAGCCTGCACTCTAGAGCCCGCAAGTCACAATTACTGAGCTTAGGTGCTGCAACTACTGAAGGCTGTGCGCCTAGAGCCGGCTTCTAGGCTCCACAGCAAGAGAAGCCACTGCAATGAGAAGCCCGTGCACCGCAATGAAGAGTAGTCCCCGCCCACTGCAACTAGAGAAGGCCTGTATGCGGCAATGAAGACCCAAGGCAGCCAAAAATAAACAACTTACAAACTTTTACACAAAAAGAATAAGATTTTTCTCTTTATCTTTGGAGCTCACAATTTTTAGCAGGATATGTCTAGTCATATATATGTGTATATACACATTTGAAGAAATATTATATATGCATAAATAGGCATAGATAGATGTGTGTATATATCTATAGCTATCTATATATATGATGACAAAGATAGATATAGATATAGACATAGGCATAGATGTAATCTTTTCTCATCATTCCTGCCTGAAACTTGGTATCCTTTCTTCAATCCAGGGAAATATTTTTTGTTTGCATGCTTCGTTTTGTTTTATTTAATTATGTCCTCTCCTTCATGTGCATCATCTTCCCTTTCTGGAACTCCAGTCTCATGTCAGTGTTCTTAAACCTCCCTTCCATCTCTGTATTCATGATTTACATTTTTTTCCTCTGAGCTTTGTAATATTCTTGCATCCAATTTCCAGGCTACTAGTTGAATTTCAACAGTTACTATTTTCTTCACTAATGAATTTTAAATTTAAAAATCATGTTTTTGTTGTTGTTTTTATATCAAGAAAGTCTATTTTGTGTAGCCCTTGTACCTCTTTAGGTAGTTCTATTATCCTTTCTGTCCAAGTTTTAAGTTATGTTCTCTGCCCTCCAGCAACTGTAATTCATAGATAGCCTGTTCTGAATGTTCAGCTTGTTCCACTCTCTGGCTGCTTGGTCTTGAGTGATCTGTTCATCAGAGCTCAGCTCCAGCTGCTGGTGTATGTCACGCAGTGACAGTTCAGTGAATGGTGGCCTGCCCAGAAGTCTCTACCCCTGAGGACTGATATGGTGACATCAGACAGGCTGTCTGTGCCCTATCTTCTCATGCTCTCCCAGGAGAGAGATGACGCAGACTACCTCTCTAGCCACACCTGAGAGCCAAGAAGAACATGCACACTTCCCTGGGTGGAGGGCAATCTCTCATGCCTAACTTCACCCATTTTATCCTTTTGCTTGTGTGTATTTTCTTTGCTACAACTTTATTTGTATGTTTTTGAAAAAGTAATCTGAAATGCCCCTGTTCTTTTCTTTCTGCTTCTAAGCTCTCTTTTTCCTTAAGATAAGAACAGACTATACTATAACTCCTCTGCTACCAACCCCCCTCCTTAGTGAAATTAAGGAGGGGAAGAAAAGTTCTTGCGGAAGAAGGAGGTTCTATTTGACATGAGGGGTTATCATTTAATAACTGAGAAATGTCAAATTTACATGAAACTTCAGTAATGTATTGGTTTAACATGTACGTTAAAGAAAGATCGGGGCAGAGTTTGAAAGTGGAGCTCAGAATGAACCTATAGTTCATGTATGGACCTGTTTCTGGAGGAAAACATATGAAAATGATTATTGCCATGTTTACAAGTCTTGTTTTGAATAATGAATTAACATTTTAAATTGGCTTTTGGAAAAAGTGAAGCCCAGATAGATTGTTTTGCTAGATTGTGGTCCTACCTACAACTCTGTTAGGAGCATCAAGTTCTGTAGCCTCCAAGAAGTGCTAGGTCCTTAGAGGAAACATGTGTTATTTCTTTTTCTTTTTTTTACTTTACTTTTTTATTGAGGTAAAATTCACACAACATAAAATTAATCACTTTAAAGTGAACAACTCAGTGGCATTTGCATTAAGTACCTTCCCAATGTTGTGTAACTACCACCTCCATCTGGTTCCAAAATATTTGCATCACCCGAAAATAAAACCCTGTATCCATTAAGCAGTTATTGTTAATTGTCTCCTTTCCTCAGCCCCTGGCAACCACCAAGCTGCTTTCTGTGCCTATAGATTCACCTATTCTGGATACTTCATATAAACGGAATGATACAATACGTGACTTTTATGTCTGCTTTCTTTCACTTGCCATGTTTTCAAGATTCATCCATGTTGTAGCATGTATTAGTACTTTATTCCTTCTTATGGCTGAGACTATCCCATTGTATGCGTGTAGCACACTTTATTTATCCATTTATCCGTTGCTGAACATTTGGATTGTTTCTACCTTTGAGCTATTGAAAACAGTGGTGCTATGAAAATTGGTATACAAGTACTTGTCTGAGTACCTGTTTTCAATATTTTCGGGTATCCGGAAGTGGAATTGATGGATCATGTGGTAATTCTATATTTGACTTTCTGAGGAATTCTGTTTGGCTTTTATTTGCTTAACTAGCATGTGGCACTTAACCTCTGTTTATTTCTATCCGATCAATGAATCAACAGTTAGTGGTATGGGATTACTAGGAAACTAATGATATATATTCCTCACCACAGTTCGGCTCCTGGAGCATTTTCTCTTTCCCCATTTTCCCTAAAACTACCTAATAAAGAAGTAAAGATCCTAAGAAACCCTGCTGTTCCAAAGTATAGATTAGAAGTCAGATCTTCTGATACAGAACTGAGAAATTTGCTAATAACCAGCAAAGGATCGACAAACGCTTTGAGCTACAAATTCTGGCATTACATTAATTACCTAATAATTCCAAGGCTGGCAGGTAGAGAAGCAAATAGAATAAGGAAACATATACAATTTACATGAAATATTAAAATTTAATCCTTGAAGTTGGGGTAGTACCAGTTAATTTTAAAACCACACTCTTTGAAACATAAACAGATGAATGTTTCAGAGCACAGTTTTTAAGGAGAACACCTTTTTAAAATGTTTTTAACCCTTTTTGAATGTTTTTGAGAAAGACACACACACACATGTTAATATATACACATTCTCTGGCTGTTTTTCTTTTTAAGAGAGGGCCAGCATTCACAGACAATTTGGTTTATTTTAGAGACGTAACTTAGAAATTCTATTTCAATTTCCCTTTTCCTCTCCTGTCTCTCTCTCTCTCTCCTGTCTCCTCTCTCTCTCTCTCTCTCTCTCTCTCTCTCTCTCTCTCTCTCTCTCCTCTCTCTCTCTCTCTCTCTCTCTGGTTGTTTTGAATGACAAGGAAGAAGACAAATCAAGAGTTGTAAAGAGTGCTTCGGAGTAAACTCAGGGGATATAACCACCTAATTATGAATTTCCTGAATGTGCAATTTGACCAGTAGCAACTCGATGTGATTAGTACCGTGGGCCTCACCTCCAGCTGTTCTACAAAAACAAATCAGTGAAGGATTTCCAAGGCACATTTTCCTTTGGACCTGTTTTAAGTTTTAACTATGCGAACAGTGCAGTGTTGCTCTTTTTTTTTTTTTAATAGGTGACAGATTGAAAAGAAGCAAGAGTTTCCTACAACAAAAGAATTACCTATGGAGCGTACATTTCTGCTTGAGGCAAATGTGTTTGAATCTGTGTAAGAAAATAAAACCTGCAAATCTGTCTCCTTGTATGTGGAACCAGAGCTGGAAATGTGTGCTCTAGAGGCAACTGTAAAATCATATTTCACTCTGGCATATGGGCCAGTGATTGTGCTGTGTGAGTAATGCATATATGTAATCCATGTGGTAAGCTTCGTGGACTGAGAAGAAGTCAGTGTTATTCACTGAGGTTTGGCAAGCAGGAACCATTTATTTCGAAAAATTTACATGGGCTGAAACAACGTGAAAAATGTACTGTCCATTTTGTCAGCTTGTGAACACATAGCAAAGACCACAGCACTCCCATCAGCACGAAGACAGGGAAGAAAATCTCTTTTTGCTGTTTTATACTTACAGAAGAACGACTGCTCTTGTACAACAAGGGAATTTATGTTTAATGCATACTGTCTTCCACCAAATCAAGTCCAAATGAACCAGAGTTCCAGAAAAACTTTGACAATACAATACACTAAGGGGAGAGCCAAAAACTTCATATATTGTATTTTCATTGTGTTGTTCAGATCAATTTTTAATTGCTTTTAGCTATGGATTCTTGAGTTTTAAAGCAATGACAAAATATCTTCAGGGATTTCCCTGGCAGTCCAGTGGTTAGGACTCCGCACTTCCACTGCAGGGGGCACAGGTTCGATCCCTGGTCAGGAAGCTAAGATCCCCATGCCGCACAGTGTGGTCAAAAAAAAAAAAATCTTCACTAAGCTCATAGCACGTAAGCTCTCAATAGAGGGGAAAAAAATGAAGACAAATGAACTTAGAGGACCCCACTAATCTTTGTGAACAGCAAGATATCATTTAGGCATTAATATATATATTTTTGATTCAAAGGCACTTAAAAAAATATTCTTTAGGCCATAAAGCGGCCTCAGAAGTGCTCTAGAGCAGGAAGGGGAAGAGGTCCTGGGCAATTGGTGGGTAAAATTGGGAGTGGGAGTGTATGGAATTCAAAATGGTGCCATATATATATATATATATATATATATATATATATATTTTTTTTTTTTTTTTTTTTTTTTTTCCGTTACGCGGGCCTCTCACTGTTGTGGCCTCTCCCATTGCGGAGCACAGGCTCCGGACGCGCAGGCTCAGTGGCCATGGCTCACGGGCCTAGCTGCTCCGTGGCATATGGGATCCTCCCGGACCGGGGCACGAACCTGCGTCCCCTGCATCGGCAGGCGGACTCTCAACCACTGCGCCACCAGGGAAACCCAAAATGGTGCAATATTTTGACTTCAGTTTCTAAAAGTCTCACAAACTGACCTCTGGTGTTTCAGTGTCATCTTTCACATTGCTTTCTCTAATGTCTTCTCCTCAGTCTTATCTGCCATGTCAATTTAATGGTTTTAAAATTTTTGAGAGGGGAATTTCCATTTCCACCTAGAAAGGATTCACTGCTAACAGTTAATAAACATCAACAATTAGAAACAACAGCCCACCATAAACAACTAGAAAATCAGGCAAAATATATGAAATAGCAAGTTTCAGACATTAGACATCTGGCAGTGTAGAACTGGATTCCTGAAAGAATCCCTATGATTATCCCAGATTACTGCCTTGAGAAAGGCACAGCAGAGGGAAAAGGAACACAGCAACTTGCTGAGTCGAGGAAACATCAGTTTGGGGAGGCCAGGCAGCTATAATCTTAAGAGCAGAGTTCAAAAGAGAGAGAGAGCTCGGACTTCCCTGGTGGTGCAGTGGTTAAGAATCTGCCTGCCAATGCAGGGGACACAGGTTCGAGTCCTGTTCCAGGAAGATCCCACATGCTGCAGAGCAGCTAAGCCCGTGCGCCACAACTACTGAGCCTGCACTCTAGAGCCCCTGAGCCATGACTACTGAAGCCCGCGCACCTAGAGCCCGTGCTCTGCAACAAGAGAAGCCACCGCAATGAGAAGCCTGCGCACCGCGACAAAGAGTAGCCCCCACTCTCCACAACTAGAGAAAGCCCGTGCACAGCAACGAAGACTCAACACAGCCAAATAAATAAATAAATAAATAATTTTTAAACGGCTTTAAAAAAAAAAAGAGAGAGCTAAGCAGAGAAAGAGATACAGAAATCTGCATAGGAGTACCCTTGAGTTTTTGCTGAATATCAATCTGTATATGCATAAGGTAAAACCCTTGTTCTTGTCATGAAAATCTTCTGAGGAAAGACTAATTCCTAGAAGAGGTAAGGTGAACAATTCCTAGAAATCACATAGGACCATAAATGTTTGAATTCCCTTCATCCAGAGTGGAGAAATCTGGTTGAATATTTAGCCATGTAGTAGAGATCTTAGAAGGGCTCTGCCTTAGAAGTGAGGCTAAATTAACTTTAGAATTAAGGGTATTCTAGAAGCTTCCTAAAAAAGCTTTAAAATAAACCCTAATATGATAAAATCTAACCTGCAAGTAACCTTGCTGCCTACCAGAAGAAGTCTACATTATTTAAATGAATACAATAAAATCTAGCACCAAATAATCTAGAATTCATAATCTTTATCTAATTAAAATATCACCAGACATACAAGGAAATAGGAAAATGTGACACATAGCCAGGTGAAAAAATAGTAAGTTGAAACAAATTCTGAAATAACAGAAAATGGAATTAGCGGACTTGTATGCTAAAATAGCTATTATAAATATGCATTCACAAATTATAAATGTGCTCACAAAGATATGACAACATAAATATAGGAAGAAAAGACATATATGAACAAAGTCTCAGCTAGAACTTCCAGAGATGAAAAATATGATATTTTTTTAAAAGTCTTTATTGAACTTGTTAAAATATTGCTTCTGTTTTATGTTTTTTGGTTTTTTGTCTGTGAGGCATGTGGGATCTTAGCTCCCTGACCAGGGATCAAACCTGCACCCCCTGCATTGGAAGGCAAAGTCTCAACCACTGGACCACCAGGGAAGTCCCCAAAATATGATATTTAAAAAAAATTTTTTTAACTTATTTATTTCTGGCTGTGTTGGGTCTTCATTGCTGCACACGGGCTTCTCTCTGGTTGCGGCGAGTGGGGGCTACTCTTCGTTGTGGTGCACAGTCTTCTCATTGCAGTGGCTTCTATTGTGGAGCACAGGCTCTAGGTGCACAGGCTTCAGTAGTTGCAGCATGCAGGCTCAGTAGTTGTGGCTCGTGGGCTCTAGAGTGCAGGCTCAGTAGTTGTGGCACACGGGCTTAATTGCTCCACGGCATGTGGGATCTTCCTGGACCAGGGCTTGAACCTGTGTCCTCTTCATTGGCAGGCGGATTCTTAACCACTGTGCCACCAAGGAAGCCCCTCCCTTTTTTTTTTTTGCAGTACGCGGGCCTCTCACTGTTGTGGCCTCTCCCGTTGCGGAGCACAGGCTCCGGACGCGCAGGCTCAGCGGCCATGGCTCACAGGCCCAGCCGCTACGCGGCATGTGGGATCTTCCCGGACCAGGGCATGAACCCGTGTCCCCTGCATCGGCAGGCAGACTCTCAACCACTGCGCCACCAGGGAAGCCCAGGAAGCCCCTTTTGAATAAAATTTTATACTGAAAAAAAGAATCCTGAAGAAGTGGAGGGAAGAAAGAAAAATGAAACAGAAAACCAATGGGAAAATGGTAGATTTAAACCCAACTATATAAATAATTACATTAAAGGTAAATGGTCCAAACATTCCAAATAAAAAGCAGTGAGTGTGAGATAGAATAGAAAAGCAAAATCCAACTGCTATTTTAAAATGTGATATATTAGAATTCCCTCATGGTCCAGTGGTTAGGACTCGGCACTCTCACTGCAGGGGGCCCAGGTTCTATCCCTGGTCAGGGAACTGAGATCCCACAAGCTGCACCACGCAGACAAAAAAAAAAAAAAAAAAAAAAATGTGGTGTGTGTATATATATATATATATATATATGCCATGGAATATTATTTAGCTATAAAAAGTAATGAAATTCTGATGCATGCTATAATGTGGAGGAACCATGAAAACATTATGCTAAGTGAAAGAAAAAGAGATTAAAAAAAACATATTCTACTTTTATGAGGTACCTGGAAGAGATGAATTCGTAAAGACAGAAAGTAAAATAGGGGCTGGGGGTTGCTGGGAGTGAGAAGTTACTGTTTAATAGGTACTACAGAGTTTCTGTTTGGATTTGATTTTAAAATTCTGGAAATGGAAAGTGATGATTGCACAACATTATGGATGTAGTTAGTGCCACTGAAATGTATACTTTAAAAAAGGTTAAAATGGTAGATTTTATGTTATGTACGTTTTGCTACATAATACCATAATATTTTATGTTACTTATATTTTACATTAAAAATGAAAAAAGGACTTCCCTGATGGTGCAATGGTTAAGAATCCACCTGCCAATGCAGGGGTCACGGGTTCGAGCCCTGGTCTGAGAGGATCCCACATGCCGCGGAGCAGCTAAGCCCCTGCACCACAACTACTGAGCCTGCGCTCTAGAGCACACGAGCCACAACTACTGGGGCCTGCACGGCTAGAGCCTGTGCTCCGCAAAGAGAGAAGCCGCCGCAATGAGAGGCCACGAGCGCAATGAAGAGTGGCCCCCCGCTCGCCACAACTAAAAAAAAGGAAAGCCCACGGGCAGCAATGAGGACCCAACACAGCCAAAAATAAAATAAATAAATAAATTTATTTTTTAAAAATGAAAAAGGCCCAACTATATGCCACCTATAATAAACCCAGTTTAAATATAAAGACACAGATAATTTTAAATAAAATAGTAATAAAACAATATACCGTGCAACCATTAATCAAAAGATAGTTGAAATGGTTCTATTTCTATCTGATAAATTTGAATTCAGAACAAGGGATAAAGAAGACTACTTCATAATTTTAATGGGGTCAATTCATTAGGAAGATATAACAATCTTAAATAGTCATGAACCTTAAGACAGATTCAAATTACATGAAGCAAAAATTGATAAAATGGAAGGGAAAACCAAACAAATCTATAATTACACAGGTTTACGGAGTTATTGTGGGTTTGATTCCACACCACCATAATAAAGTAAATACTGCAATAAAGCTAGTCACACAGATTTTTTGGTTTCCCAGTGCATATAAAAGTTATGTTTATGCTATACTGTAGTCTATCAAATGTGCAGTAGCAGTATGTCTAAAAAATGTACATATCTTAATTTTAAAAAATAAAAAATTCTAATCATTATCTGACAACACAGGGTTGCCACAAACCTTCAATTTGTAAAAGACCTGATATCTGTGAAGCTCAATAAAGCAAAGTGAAATAAAACCAGGCATGCCTGTAGTTGGGGAGTTCAACACTCCTCTCCCAGTAATTGATATAACAAGTAGACAGCACTAACAAAACTAACAGCTTGAACACTAACATACTGTGTAAACACTCCACCAAACAATAATAGACTACACCTTCCTTTCAAATGCCAATGGAACATTCACAAAGATCAACTATAGTTTGGATCTTAGAAGAAATCTCAACAAATTTAAAAGCATTGAAAACATACAGTGTATATTCTCAATCACAATAAAATTAAATTAGAAATCAATAAGAAAAAAATTTTTGGACCCCCCCCCACCAAATATTTAGTAATTGAGCAATACAGTTCTAAATTACTCAAGGAAGGACTTCCCTGGTGGTCCAGTGTTTAAGACTCCACACTTCCCCTGCAGGGGGTGCAGAGTTGATACCTGGTCAGGGAACTGAGATCCCATGTGCCACGTGGTGTGACCAAAAAAAAATAAAAATAAATTACTCGAAGAAATCACAAAGGGAAATTAGAATATATTTTTAACTGAGTGAAAATTAAAACACGATATATCGAAATTTATGGGAAAGAGCTAAAGCAGTGTGCAGAGGGAAATTTATAGTTTTAAATGCCTAAATAAATAATCTAAGCTTCTATTTTAAGAAACTAGAAAAAGAAGTAATTAAACCCAAAGTAAGCAGAACACAAGTAATGATAAAGCTAAGAGCAGGAGTCAATGAAATAAAATAAAGGAAATCAATGACACCAAAAAATGTTTCTTTTAAAAGAGTCAATAGAATTGATAAATCTCTTTCCTGAATGACTAAGAAAGAAAGAAGACATAAAGTATCAATATATGGAATGAAATCAGGAATATCATCTAGATCCTCAGACAACAGAAAATAAGGGAATATTATAAACAACTTCAGGCCAATAAATTTGACAGCTTAAGTAAAATGGGAAAATTCTTAGAAAATCACAAACTGCCAACATTCATTCAAGAAGAAATATCTCGATAATCTGTATCTAAAAAGTAAGTTGAATTTGTAGTTAAAAAACCTTCCCACAAAGAAATTCCAGGTTCATATGGTTTCACAGGTGAATTTTACTAAACATTTAGAAAAGAATTTCAATACAGTTGTTTTTGTGAAGCCAGTATTACGCTGAGGTTAAAACCAAAGGCTCTGCAAAAAAAGACTCCATATCAATAGACACAAAAACCTTTAACAGCATTTTAGTGTATCAAATTAAAAATGATAATACATCATATCCAAGCAATGTTTGTTTCAGGAATGTAAAGTTGTATTTTGTTTTATTATTTTTGAATTGAAATATAATTCACATACCATGACATTCACTCATTTAAAGTGTACAGTGCAATGGTGTTTAATAATTTAGTATACACACAAAATTGTGTAACCATCACCACCATCTAATTTCAGAACATTTTTATCACCCTGAAAATGTATATTAATGTGTCCATTAGTATTCACTACACAATCCTCTCTCCCCTGTCCCTGCAAAGCACTAATCTGCTGTCTCTGTGTATTTCCCTATTTGGGGCTTTCTGTATCAATGGATTCATACAATATATGGCCTTTTATGCCTGGCTTCTTTCAACTGGCAGAATGCTTTCAAGGCTCATTCAGGTTGTAGCATGTATCAGTTCTTAATTCCTTTTTACAGCCTAATATTTTTCCATTGTACAGATATACAATTGACTCTTGAACAATGCAAGGATTAATCTGCATATAATTTATAGTTGGTCCTCCATATCCGAGGTTCGTCCATATCCACGATTCAACCAAACACAGACCAAGTAGCACTGTAGTATTTACTCTTGAAAAATATCTGCGTGTAGGTGGACCCATGCAGTTCAAACCATGTTGCTCGAGGGTCAGCTGTACCACATTCTGCTTATTTATTCATCAGTTGATGGACATATGAGTTGTCCAATTTTTGACTAACACTGCTATGATCATTCATATACAAGTTTTCACGTGGACATATGCTTTCATTTGTTTTGAGCAAATACAGAGGGCAGAATTGCTGGCTCACAGTGTTTTACTTTTTGAGGAACTGCCAAACTTTTTCCCAAAGTGACTGTACCATTGTACATTCCCTTCAGCAATGCAAGAGGGTTCCACCTTCTCCACATCTTCATTGACTCTTACCATTGTCTCCCTTTTTGATTAAATGAGACATGGTAATAAGATTAGTTTACCAGCTGAAAATCAATCGTGATAGTATACTTAAAATGAAAAACCATATGATCATCTCAATAGATGTAGGAAAAGCATTTGACAATACTCATTCTTTATATAAAAATAAAACAAAAGGGGGCTTCCTGGAGGCGCAGTGTTTAAAAATCCGCCTGCCAATGCAGGGGACATGGGTTCAAGCCCTGGTCCGGGAAGATCCCACATGCCACAGAGCAACTAAGCCCATGCACCACAACTACTGAGCTTGCACTCTAGAGCCCACAAGCGATGACTACTGAAGCCCATGCGCCCTTGAGCCCATGTGCCACAATTACTGAGCCCACATGCTGCAACTACTGAAGCCCACACACCTAGAGCCTGTGCTCTGCAACAAGAGAAGCCACCCAATGAGAAGCTGCACACTGCAACAAAGAGTAGCCCCCACTCGCTGCAACTGGAGAAAGCCTGTGCGCAGCAACAAAGACCCAATGCAGCCAAAAATAAATAAAACTGAAATAAAAACCCAGAAAAACAAAATGGAACTCTAAGCAAACTACAAGTAGAAACTTCTACAACTTGAAGAGGGCATCCCTATAGCTCACATTTCCTATAGCTGACATCATGCTTAATGGTGAAAGATCGAATGCCTTTCTCTTAAGACTGGGTGAAAAGCAAGAATGCCTATGCCTTGCACTTCTATTCAACATTGTACCGGGAGTCCTAATCAGTAAAGGAGGAAGTAAAGGAAGATTGTAAAGGAAGAAGTAAAACTGATTTACTCATAGAGAACATGATCATTCTATGGAAATGGTTATGAAATCTCCAAAACATTATAAGATCTTGCAAGTAAGCTTAGGAAAATTACAAGAAACAATGTCAGTATACAATAATCAATTGTTATACTAGCAACAAACAATTAGAAATTGAAAATTTTAAATACCATTTACAACAACATCAAAAACAACATACTTAAGGAAAGTTTAAACAAAAAATGTACTAGACTTAAAACACTGAAAACTAAAAACGATTACTAAGAAAATTACGGAAGAGCTCCATAATTAAAGAGATACACTATGTTCAATATTTTTTATCAATATTAAGGCGTCAATTTTCCCCAAATTTACCTATAGATTCCATGCAACACCGATCAAAACCCCAGAAGACTTTTTGTTTAGAAACTGACAAGGTGATTATAAATTTTATATGGAAATGCAAAAAATCTAAGATAGGAAAAACAATTTTGAAAAAGAAAAATGATGTTGGAGGAGCTACACTACCTGTTTCAAGATTTACTCTAAAGCAACATTAATCAAGATTATGGTGCCAGGGCTTCCCTGGTGGCACAGTGGTTAAGAGTCCGCCTGCCGATGCAGGGGACACGGGTTCGTGACCCGGTCCGGGAAGATCCCACATGCCGCGCAGTGGCTGGGTCCGTGAGCCATGGCCGCTGAGCTTGCGCGTCTGGAGCCTGTGCTCCGCAAGGGGAGAGGCCACAACAGTGAGAGGCCCACGTACCGCAAAAAAAAAAAAAAAAAAGAAGATTATGGTGCCAGTATAAGAATCAGATATAAAGCTCAAAGTGTAAGAGGTAAAATAATAAGACTTCTAGAGGAAAATCCTTGTGACCTTTAGTTAGACAAAGATTCTTTTAGATAGGATGCAAAAAGTATGCACCAAAAAAGAAAGAGCTTAAATTGGACTTCATCAAGATTAAATCTTTTTCTCTTAAAATGACACTGTTAAGAAAATAAAATTCAAGCCATGGTTTTTGATAAAATATTTGCAAAACATAATCCTGATAGGGAGGGTGGGAGGGAGATGCAAGAGGGAGGAGACATGGGGATATAGGTATATGTATAGCTGGTTCACTTTGTTATAAAGCAGAAACTAACACACGACTGTAAAGCAATTATACTCCAATAAAGATGTTAAATTTAAAAAATCCTGATACAGGACTTCTATCCAGACAATATAAGGAATGTTACAACTCATGAAAAATGGGGAAAAGATTTAAACAGACACTTCACCAAAGAAGCTATGGGAACAACAAATAAACACATGAAAAAATGCTCATCCAAAATCATTAGTCATTAGGGAAGTGCAAGTTAAAACTGCGATGATACACACTGTAGGCCTATGAGAGGGCTCCAATTTAAAGACTTACAACACTAAATGTAGGCAAGGGTGTGGAGCAACTGGAAATCTCATACATTGCTGTTAGGAATGTAAAATAGCACACCCATTTTGCTACAGAGCTTGGCAATTTCTTAAAAAGTTAAATATGCACTGACCATGTAACCTAGAAATTTCACTCCTAAGTAATATTTACCCAAGAAAAATGAAAACAGATGTCCACAAAAACACTTGTACATGAATGGTCATAGCAGCTTCAAGATAACAAACATTTGGAAACAAGCCAAATGTCCATCCACAAATGAATAGATGCACGCATTTGGTATATCTGTTCAATAGACTACTACCGAGAGGTACATGGAAGTGAACAACAAATACATGCTACAACAGTAGTGAATCTCAAAAACATTGTGCTGAGTGAAAGAAGCCAGATATAAAAGGTATGATTACATTACATGAAATTCTAGATTTAGTAACCCAAATCAGATTCGTGGTAAGCTAGAGCTGGGGACAGGAGCAGGTGATTGGAATGGAGCAAAAGGGAACTTTGTGGGGTGATAGAAGTGTGCTGTATCTTGATTAGAGTAGTTACATATGTGCATTCATTTGTCAAAATTCATGAAAATGTACATTTAAAATAGATGCATTTTTATTATATGTAAACGATACCTCAAGAAAGTTGATTTTTAAAAAATTGTGCAGAAGGGGGCTTCCCTGGTGGCACAGTGGTTGAGAGTCCGCCTGCCGATGCAGGGGACACGGGTTCGTGCCCCGGTCCAGGAAGATCCCACGTGCCGCGGAGCGGCTGGGCCCGTGAGCCATGGCCGCTGAGCCTGCGTGTCCGGAGCCTGTGCTCCGCAATGGGAGAGGCCACAACAGTGAGATGCCCGCGTACCGCAAAAAAAAAAAAAAAAAGTGCAGAAGGCAATCGTTTTGGAGAAAGTTTCTGCAGTTGCTCTTCCCAACTACTTGGCTATCTCACTCTTTCTCCCCTGACTTCTCCTCCCCCACTCTCACCCCCAGGTTCTGCTCTTAAGCCACAGCCTTCTTTCATTTGCTGGCTCTCCAAATATTTGGAGAGGTCTCTATCAGTGGTTTCCTTCACCTACCCACCCACCCCCACCAAAGTCTCCTCTCCCCCAGGTTAAACATTGCCAGTTCTTCAGTCATTCACACTTGATCAAGGTTAGAAAGTATTCTAACCTTGATAAAAGTGGAACTGGAAAAGTTATATGGCTTGAGCAGGGAGGCAAGATCTGGAAGGGTCATGAATTCCCCCAAACTAAGGAGCGTAGTTGACGGACTGGGCAACCAAAACAAAGCAAACAAAAATATAAGTGTTTACAGTGGAGAAGTGTACAGGGGCCCAAATCATGCAAGGCCACATAAGCCATGGTCAAGATTTTGTTTCCTCCTAAGCAGGTTTTAAAAGGAAGGAGAGGTGATCCACCCCAGAGCAGCCTCCAGGTGTTGGGCCCAGAGAATTTCCTTCAATTAGTTTCCCCTGCTGCCCACTCCAGGGCACTAGCAATCTCAGTAGCTCCATCATCCTTGATACAATTTCTCTTTCAAATTTCCTGCACTCTAAAGTACAGTGCCTTTAAAACAGCATTTACAAGTGTTTTGTCTCCTGTGTTCCCTTCTATTTATCAGCTGTCTTGGCTCAAGTATGTGCAGGTTATTTAACTCAGACAGCTTATTCAACTGCTCTGTCTTCTCACCTGTAGTATAAGGGTAGCTGTTGTAATAGTTTCAAAGTGTTACTACAATGATTAAATGTATTAATATATGTGAGATGCTTTGACTATTTCCTGGTGCATAGTAAGCACTCTTTAAGTATTTCCTGTTACTATTTGCCCAAGGATAAAGAGGAAAATCTTACAAGCTTCCAGACAGAATGAATAAGTTATCTGTAAAGGGTTGGGGGGAGGGGAAATAGGCTGGCAGTGAAATTCTCCTTTGCAACACTAGAAGGTAGAAGGCAGTGGAATGCATTTTCAAGTTAAAAATCCTATGACCAGTTGCTATATATTTCACTTGTCAAAATGAAAGAAAGATATTATTACATGTGTAAAATGCATACCCTGCCACATAATAAGTACTCTGTGAGGCTTTTCTGTTGTTATTATTATTACATAGGGCCACGATCTTGAGACTTAAAATCTCCCTTCCTGGGTGATAACTATCTTCCACCTGCATTCCACACAGGCCATCGACTGCCACTCCTCACCTGACCCATCCTCCTCTCTGTTCTTTCCCGCTTACATTTCAATTTTTCCAGCCCCAGGAAACCAGGAAGGATCTCGCATTCTATCTAAATTAATAAAAGTATCTCTCCCAATTTTGCCGGTTTGTGTTAAATATCAACAGATTTCTATTAAGGGAACAAAAAAAACCAAGAATATATTTAATCTACTCAAAATCTTCAGAAATGTAAGAGTCCTGGAAAATACCAGAACCAAAAACGATTTTGCCTGTTTCGTGAGGAAATTCCCTTTGCTTTTACTAAATTTTAAAGCTCCTAACTGTATTAAAAAGGATTTAATATAATTGGAAAGTTCATTATTTCATGATTTGTAGTATTTCTCAGTAGTTACCCTATTCTTTGATGTGACTGGCATTATTTCTTTAAAAACCAAATTGTTGCATTATTGCTAAATTTGAGATTGTTTACGAAAACGGTAATTTGAAATTTTAAAATTCAAACTTTTTTGAAGAGGAGGAAAGGGTTATGAAACCATCTAAACCATATTTGCCAAGACTTTTACGTCTGAATTTTTATTCAGAGCAATGTAAGGGGAAAAGTAATTCTTATGTTTCTGATTCATTTATGCTTGAATCATCAAATTGTTGTTTTTCTAAAAGCTACTTGATGTTCCACTAGCTTTTGAATCCTTTAAGACTTTTTAATGTCTTTTTCCCCCCTCGTTATAGACTTTCTGCTCTCTGTGGGTTTTATCAGTCTAGTGTGTGCCTTGTATTTAACCCATACTTATCAAAATTGAACGATTTCATGAACAGGCTCACTCTTACCTCGGGATCCTTGCACAGGTGCTTTTCTCTGCATGTAACATTCTTTCATGGTTAGCTACTGTATTTCCTTTGTCTAAAAGTCATCTTTTCAGCAAGGCTTACACTGAGCTCCCTATTTAAAACCACAAAACTAAAATTTAATCTGTGGCAACACACACAAGTAAACATGTAAATTCGCACAAAAACAGCTTAGCTAAGTGAAACTTAGAATCAAAAAATATTGGCGGGACCTTGAAGTTTTCCTGGTCCAAATGTCTCATTTTACAGATGAAGCCTACAGAAGTTAAGTGGCTTCCCTCAGATCAGACAACCTGTTAAATCCAGAAATCTAACAGATGTCTCACACTCACCATGCCCCAAACTGAACTCTTGTTTTCCCCTGAATCCTGTTCCCAGTCTTGGTTGACGGTAACACCATCCTTCCAGTTACTCAGGCCAAAAATCTTGGAGTCATTCTTATCACCCTTTCTTTTACACCCGCATATCTAATCTATCAACAAATCCTGTTTGCTCTGCCTTCAAAATAGATACAGAATCCTCCCCCATCTACATCTACCACACTTGACCGTCATCTCACGCCTAGATTACTGCAGTAGTCTCCTAACTGGTCTCCTTGCTTCTACTCGTGCTCCCAACAGGCTATACTCAAGCAGTTAGCCAGACTGACCTCTTTAAAGCCATCAGTTCATGCTATTCTTGTGCTCTGTTCCAGATCCTGTAATAGCTCCCCATTTAAGTAGTGCCTCCAGAACACTCCACCATTTGGCCTCCCATATCTTCCACTCCTCTACCCCTTGCTTGCTGCCCTTTAAACATAGTGATCTCCTTGCTAGTCCTTGAACAATCCAGGCACATTCCCACCTTATGGTCTTTCACTGGCTCTCTCCACTGCCTGGAATGCTTTTCTTCCACGTATGTTTAAGGTATCTTCTTTGTTCAAAACACTTCTTTTCAATGAGTCCATATCAACCTTTTGGTTTCCTTTTCACTGTGGGTCCTCCCCTAACTTTGGACTTTGGCATGATTCTTATTCACACTTGAACCTTTCTTGTTGTACCTCTCCTCAAACCAGCTCTTGTATCGTTTGAAGAGTTCTTTAAACCATAAACCAAAAATCACCCCTCTGAAGTGGTGGCAGCGGGTGCCGGGAGAGAATGGATACCTACTGTCTGGGTCAGTGGCATTGAAACAGTCGTCACCTCAGCTTGCTGTCATTATATGTCCTTGTCTCGTCTCTGGTGACACATATCCCAGTAACACAGGCATATTTGTGAGTATGAAAAGCATTAATTTGTTAAGTGTAAATATGTAAAATAACCCACAGTTTTTGTAACCTGTTTTGTTATTCCTTAATTTTTGATATACCGAGATCCTCAGCAGATGTAAACACTCCCATAGTTAGCTAGGTTCCACCATCAGATGTTACTAGTCTGAAGACAAGCCTGATCTAAGGACTAGAGCTGCACCATTAGTTGGTGGGGAAACCACTGCACTAAAATGGTCCCCCATCCCACCTCCCTTTTTGCCATTTGGCTTATGACCTGAGCAATGTTGTAAACGTAATGAACTCACCGGCTCCTCCTTCACCCTACTTCTACCAGGAACTTTCATCTAAGGATGCCACTTGGGGAGAATGTTTTTAGGGGATGATCTATTGCTGTTGCTCCCCCTGGTTAAGTCTCTGGTGCTTGAACCTCTCTCGACCTCTGGGAGGCCTTGTTTGGGAATCAGAAACCATTTCCACGGAGTGATGAGAGGAAAGTCTGATTGCAGTAAATTGAGGATGAGGAATGATTGTGATCCCAGACACTGTGGCTCTGAAGCATGTTCTTTGTTCTAAGAGCAAAATATGTTCTCTTTAGATGGAGAAAAAATAATCAGAAAAAATTGTTAGCTTGGCTCTCTATATGGAAAATATTCCTGTGTTATAACAATGGAAGATTTACTGCAGGCCTTTCTTAACATTCTCTCTATCATGCTTACTTCACACTTTTCCTTTGCTTATCTGTTACTGGAACACCCTCCCCATCCTCTCTGCTTACCTAATGTCTGTTGCCACCAAAAATCCATTCCTCTGTTTCTGGGAATATTTCACCACATTTCCTTTGAGAAGCCTCCTCCCCTGTTTTTAGTGAGATTGACTGCACTCTGAGCTCTAGAGGTGGGTCCAGATCGGTTTAAAGCAATCACCATATCCCTTTGCCCAGGCCACCATGATTGGCTTAAAAATTGACACATACCCTAATCAGAGCCAACAAGGTGCTGGGATGCATTTACTAGGGATATTGGAAAAGAGGCACTTCTTGCTTTCTCTTAGGGCCTACTGGAAAAGATTCTATCTTCTCCTGGACAATGTGATGCAAAGCTATGAGGTCTAGAACTGCTGTAGGCATTTTGCTGCCTGGAGGGAAACTAGCTGAAGAGTAAAGTCAACACTCTCTCAGTCTCTCTACCACAGACTTGGGTACTTTGGTACTAAATCATATCATTAGAGAATGGGCATAGTTATTTATAAATACTATAATGATGATACTACTAAATAATGTCAATAAAGCACATGGCTAAAGGCCACTAGATTTTTTTTTTAATTTATTTTTTGGCTGCATTAGGTCTTCGTTGCTGTGGGTGGCCTTCTCTAGTTGCTGCAAGCGAGCGTTACTCTTCGTTGCGGTGTGCGGGCTTCTCATTGCGGTGGCGTCTCTCGTTGTGGAGCACGGGCTCTAAGTGCACAAGCTTCAGTAGTTGTAGTTCGCCGGCTCTAGAGTGCAGGTTGTGGTGCATGGGGCTTACTTGCTCCGCGGCATGTGGGATCTTCCTGGACCAGGGCTCGAACCCGTGTCCCCTGCATTGGCAAGCGGATTCTTAACCACTGTGCCACCAGGGAAGTCCCAGGCCACTAGATGTAAATCCTGGAAAAGCCACTTGCTAGGTGTATGACCTGAGGAAAATTCCCTAAATTCTCACCTGTGAAACAGGAATAATACAAGCATATTAGTTGCAGAGATTTTCACTTCCAGAAAATCAGTAGACAAAGCTAATGGTGAAAATCTACCACAAACACTGAAAAATACTGGATAAAATACAATAACAACAATAAAGAATAAAGTGGCTTTATTCTTTAGTGGGTTAAATGTTGATGTTATTGTACCTCTTTCAGTAACTGATAGATCCAATAGAAGAAAATAAATAAGGGTATAGAGGTTTCAAAGACACTTTCAATGTTTTTGGTCTAATATATATTTGGAACCCTGTACCCAGTAATTAGATATATATTTTTTCTTATATTTGCACTGTTAAAAGTTAATTTATCAAATACTAGCTCACAAAAAATTAAAAGTCATTAGTAGATAAAATATCACTATATTTGGAAATTTCAAAATATATTTCTGAATAATTTGTATATTAATTAAGAAATAATAATGAAAATTGGAAAATCATTAGGTCTAAATTTCAATGAAATTGCTCCATATCAAAACTTGTTAGATGCAACTAAAGCAATACTCATGGGGAAGTGTATAGGCCTAAATGAATGTTAGATAGTGATTTAATCAGAAGGTCTTTTCTTCTTTCCTTTTCATTACTTCTGCAAAGAATTTAGGATGTACCATAAAGATAAAGACTTTAAAAAACCCTTTTTGTTGAAATACAACACAGAGAAAAGTTCATAAACCATAAGCAAAAATACCTCTATATAGATTTTATGTGGAAAAAGATCAAATGTAAATAAAATTTATAATGTTAAGATTATAATCCACATCATTTTACATGCCAACAACAGTAAAAAATAAACTATATTTTCAACGTGTTATCACCATTGGCATTCTACTTTCTAAGAATAGATATAAACCTAGCAAGCAAAGATGAGACAGCATACCAACAGAAAATGTAATCTAGTAAATAAACAGAGGAAAAGACTTGTAAAAATAGTCATACCTGCTCTATACCCCACGAAAGACCAGGGAATTATTAGATATCACCTAGAGTTCTAGCAGAAAACAGGTAGGAAACAGAAGAGAGTTTAATGAAAGGAATATTTACAAAGTATGGGCAAGGCTAAGGAAAGGCAGCGGGGTATGACGAAATTCTTGAGAATCTGTTACCACTTCAGGCATCCTGACTGGAGTGTTGCCTTTGATAGAAAAACACAGTTAATCCCAGCCTTGACATAGAGAAAGCCTGGAAAATGAATACACAGCCACACAATCTTCCTGTCCTCCCATATCCATTTGTACTTCTTATGGTGAAACTCAGCCAGAAGCTAGAGGGCAAGAAAGCCTGTTACTGTGAGCCCAGTGAATGAGGTTGGCCTTCGGAGGCACAGAGCAGGAGAGAGTAGATTTGGAGGGAAATATCCAACACAAGCATTAGCAAGAAATGAAATATAGTTGCTATCCTCTTCAAAATAACACATTCAATTGGCTTGATTCTTGTTTTCTTACAGTAAAACCAAAATACCTGGGAGGGCAGCTAGTTTATTTTCAAAAATGCCAGTGACAGTAGCTAATGAAGTTCTTAATTTTCCATGTTGTGTTAATTTGGGTCCTCTGAGAGGCAGATGTGAACACAGGATTAGACATGCAAGAGATTTATTGGGGGAGATTCCTGTGAAGAATAAAGGGGGAAAAAGCAGGTAGGTAAGGAAAGCCTCAGAGCTCAGTGCAGTTCTGATACCTGTGAAAGGAGGGGAGGAAGGAAGAAGGACTGGGTAAGAGGAGACTCAGACTAGACCTCAATTCTAACAAAGTTTTGGCCAGCCCAGTGACGAGTCTTTGAGCCAAAGCCATCCATTATAGGGCCCCACGTCCTGAAGGAATAAGCCTGCCTTCCTACGCCTGCCATATTCAGTCAGTCACTGGATCAATCTGAAGTAAATGTGGCCTCATAGAATGTGGTGGTGGATCCAGGGGTGTGGCAGCTGGAGTTGTCAGTCCACTCTGCTTCTCACAGCAGGATATCTGAGAGGCTTATTCTTCATGGTCACCACACATGTCATTTATCTCTTTGTGAATTTTAACAGTAAGAGGGAAAAAAGTGGAAAGTGCTCATGGCAATTACTGCTATACAGGGAGGAGTCAAACACTAGGTAGACGGGATAATTTGAGGGGCAGGCAAGACCCTCTATGCTCTTGATTTCTACCATCCTGAAAATCTCTCTCCCTTGGGTCAAGGCTTTGAAGGCGTATGTTATAGATCTTCATGGAAGAAAGATTGCTCTTTAGGGCGTGCCTAGCCATATCGTCTTTTTGCTCAGAGCATAAACTCTAACCTCTGGCCTAACATGTGTCCCACTGCATGTGATCCTTAATTTACTTTGCTATCTTTCCCACCAGACTCTTAGAGGATGAGAATTATGTCTTATTTGATTTTATAACACTTCTGAACCTGGCACATTGTTGAGTTCTAAAGAAGTGGTGTTTGAGTGAAATGACTGAATGTGTGAATTAATGAGGGTTGGTCACTTAAGAGATCCCGAAGAAATGGGCTTTAGAGCAGACGGACTTAGGTTAGGGCTACAATGGATCCATCGTTGTTGGGTAGTGGAAGCTGGTAAATGCCTGGGAAGTGTGCAGAAGGAGGAGAGCCTTCATTAATAATGTTAACTTCATAATATTCCTGTGGTTTGACTGTTGTTCAGTCAGCAACTAGTTGTCACGATAATACTTTACCCATTTTTCTCAACTTCCCCGTTGCAGTTATGTCTGTTAGAGGTCAAAATAACGTGTCAGCTCAATAATTCTAGTAAAAAGAAGGAAACAGTAATACTGTTAGGGGTAACAGAAGAGCAAACAACAGAATAACTGACTTTTAGCACTCACTTGATTGCTTTGGCATGTGGAGCCAAAGTTAGTGTAGAAGGATAGGTTTGTTAAAGAAAAGATCTTGAGAAAAACTTTCTTCACCAGAACTCTGAGGTTGGTCTGAGTTGAAGCTCCTGTCCTGTAAGCTCCAGAGGGACTTGTAAAGAGCTTCCGTGCCGTTGGATTACTGCCTTAGAGGAAAAAGAGAAGCCTGTGGAATATAGCATAGATAGTACCATTTAGAGTGATAATACCTAGATGCAGGTTGGTATTCATCCAGGACATACCTACATGGTGTGAAGGCTGATGTTCGTTCTGATCTGTTGGTTTCCAAGTCGTACCCAATGTTAAGTATTTTGATTATCATTCTTGCCTGAATTCAAATTAGTTTCCTCATCTATAAAATGGAGGCAATGATGACGATGATGATAACAGTTGCATTACAAGGTAATGTAAATGAAAGCACATAATAAGCCATAAATAACTAGAAATATGCACGGTTATTATTGCTTATAATAGTAATTACTGGAGCGCTCCTACTGACAATGTGCATTACCTCTGATGTGCTGAGAGGTAAGTACAACAATTATTGACTGAGTGATCATCTTCAGGATGACTTTCTTAAAGCTAGGGCCTTGGGTAGAATGCGAATTGAGAAAGATTTAAAGGCACCAGATTTCCACATAGCTGCCATTCTATTTGCAGTCTTTATGTGGAGGAGACAACTGTTCACATCTTGGTGTTTTCACATGTATTCAGCATCATTGATCCTCAACAGTGCCAGCCTTGTTTAAAATTAAAGATAACAATACTTAAAATACTGACAAATGCATACAATGGCTTTTTGTTTGCGTGAAGCCCTAGAATACTACCTTGTACTAAGAAAAATCATAATCTTTGGGTGGACATTATACTCATTTTATGAATCATGCCATAAAATGAAACGTATCTAAATTGTGCTACCTTCAGAAATATTTGGTTTTCTAAATTTTTATTTACTTTTCTAAATGTGCAAACTCTGATTTCAAATACCATATATATTTTAAAATAAAGACAGTAAGGTAGGATAAAATCTCATAGAGTTAATATAATTTCCAATTTGGTAATTCAACAAATATTTACTGAGCATCTATTATTTTTGAGGCAGTGCTAGACATTTTGGGATAAACCCAGACCCATAAATAAGATATCAATTATAGTCTTAGTCTAGTTTTACTTTAAAAGTACATGTGATGATTAATTTTATTTGTCAACTTGGCTATTCCATGAAACCCAGATATTTGGTCAAACAATAGTCTAGATGTTGTTGTGAAGGTATTTTTTAGATGAGTTCACATTTAAATCAGTAGACTTTGAGCAAAACAGATTACTCTTCATAATGTGAGTGGGCCTCATCCAATCAGTTGAAGGCCTTAAGACCAAAAAGGTGACATCCCCCAAGGAAGGGAGAGTCAGGCTTCAGACTGCTCAGACTCAAGCCGCAACATCAACTCTTCCCTGGATCTCCAGTCTGTACCCGCATAATTACATGAGCCAATTTTTAAAAATGAATTTCTCTCTATTTCTCAATATATATATATCAATGTGTGTGTGTGTGTGTGTGTGTGTGTGTGTATATCTCCTATTGGTTCTGTTTAATCAAATACAGTTCATGATCAAGTATCGTATGATATTGCTTATATGTGGAATCTAAAACAAAACAGTACAAATGAACTTATTTAAAAAACAGAAGTAGAGTCACGGATGTAGAAAACAAACTTATGGTTACCAGGGGATGGGGGGGAGGGATAAATTGGGAGATTGGGACTGACTATATATAAGATAGATAACTAATAATAACCTGCTGTGTAGCACAGAGAACTCTACTCAATACTCTGTTATGGGGACTTCCCTGGTGGTGCAGTTGTTAAGAATCTACCTGCGAATGCAGGGGACACGGGTTCGAGCCCGGGTCTGGGAAGATCCCACATGCTGCGGAGCAACTAAGCCAGTGTGCCACAACTACTGAGCCTGCGCTCTAAGCCAGTGTGCCACAACTGCTGAGCCCGCATACCACAACTACTGAAGCCCACGTGCCCAAAGCCCGTGCTCCACAAAAAGAGAAACCACCGCAAGAAGAATCCCGCGCACTGCAACGAAGGGTAGCCCCTGCTCACCGCAACTAGAGAAAGCCCGTGTGCAGCAATGAAGACCCAGCGCAGCCAAAAATAAAATAAATAAATGAGTATTTTAAAAAAAACAGACTAAAAAAAATACTCTGTTATGGCCTATGTTGGAAAAGAATCTAACAGAGAGTGGATACATGCTTATGTATAACTGATTCACTTTGCTGTACACCTGAAACTAACACAACATTGTAAATTAAAAAAAATTTTTTTTTTCAGTACGTGGGCCTCTCACTGTTGTGGCCTCTCCCGTGGCGGAGCACAGGCTCCGGACGCGCAGGCTCAGCGGCCATGGCTCACGGGCCCAGCCGCTCCACTGCATGTGGGATCTTCCCGGACCGGGGCACGAACCCGTGTCCCCTGCATCGGCAGGCAGACTCTCAACCATTGCGCCACCAGGGGAGCCCTAAAAATTTTTTTAAAAATACAGTTCATGATCAAACTGTACATTTATTTCTCAATGTGTGACAATCTCATTTAGATTACAAATTCCTTAAGGAGAGGGTTGTTTAAATTTATATTACCTTACTTAGAATAATTAATATAAAGCTGAACAGTAAACGTTGTTAGTTAATGTATGAACAGTAAGTGAAAGAATAATCCTAATAAGCATAAACAATGTATTCTTTGATCCATCACATAAAAACTACGGAATTTAAAAAATGATTACAGTTAGTTTCACTTGTATAAATGTTATTACAGTTTAGGAATTTTAAACGAGGTTTAGCATAAGCTGTTTCACTCTAGCCCTGATATTTTTTCCCTCAATTTAGTTTGAATTGGTTTCATGTCACTTGAAACCAAAATAGTCCTAAATTTTATACCTACCTCCCATAAGGCTAGAACAGCATATAATAAAACAGAGATAAAATAGGTCCACTAAAATAAAGAAAAAATGAATATGAGTTATGCAATGAAAAGGGAGGAAGAATGGTCTTACTAGAAATCCTAGGCTAAGGATAATTGCTATAATTTGGAACAAAATTTATCTCTGACTTTCTGAGCAGCCAGGGCAAAAAGAAATCTCAATAAATTACCTTATTCTCATTGTCAAATAAAGAAAACCTATTCCTTCATCAAGAAAGATAGATTTTTGCTTGAGCCAAACTGCTGGAATAAGAGAAAGCTGTTAGGGATTTTAATCAATTATTTAATTATTTACTGAATCTCTATTATAGGCAGAACATCAATTTGTCCATTAAAGATCAGCTCTCTTTACTTTATAGGTATCAGTGTAATTCATTCATAAACTAATACCTTTTTATTATATTGAGTATAATGTTCCAATAATAATGTTATTTTGACCTGTCTCTCATTTAAACTTTCATGTCGTGATCCTATGACTGATAGCTCAAGGTGGCCTGATTCATAGTTAGACTGAATAGGGATGTTACAAATCAAAAGGAGGTCAAATTAACTCCCTTTGATTTGTAATATCCCTAATACATGGCTATCTCCTCATAGGGCTAACCCTGTCGGTGCCATGTATAATTCTGATATAAGGTGTATGCTAACATTTCCATTGAAAAACCTTCCTTATTTTCATAATGTCATGAAATTTAGAGAGGTCTCCCAGTCTAACTTACTAAACAGTGCAGCAATCCCCTCTACAGCTCTAAACTATTGAATAATTTGCAGTTGGGCAGTGAGAGGAAATGAGCATAAATCACCAGGAGCCACATAAACTCATTCAAACAAAATATATCAGGTTAACCTTATTGATATGATTAACAAACTAGCAGAGCAGTCTAGACACAAATATTGTGATTTGGACAAAGTAAGAATGTGTTTGGTCTATCAAAAATATACTATACTAGTTAATTTATCTGATTCATCCATAGAATCACAGAAAGTTAGAGGTAAAATGACTTTAGATGTCATCTTATTCTATAGCTATGTCGGCTAAGAAGCCTGAAAATCCAAATAGGTAAAATTATTTTCCTGATATTACACAGCATGTCAAAGCAATAGTCAGGAACCTGGACTGCTCACCAGTGCTCTTCCTCATAGATAAGATTAACAGCACCAGCTTTTACTTAATACTACCTTCAACTGAAGGTGGGTCATAAGTGGTAACTCCTAGGGCAACTAACTTGTTCATTCCAGGGAGAGCTGTTTGGCATATAGACATGGGTCTAAGGTTGGGCTTGGGTCTGAGCCCCTCTGGTGTGTTGGTGTGCAGGTCCTCGGGGACTCTGGGAAAGATCTTATGCTCAGTGAAGGGATCTGTGCCAAGAGTCAGTTTGATAACACTGTCTCAGTCTGTAGAGGAGACTGAGAGGGGAGTAGAGACTATAAGCACGCCATGGCTGTGACTTGGATTCTTCCTTCTGGTGACTTTTAGGAATTTGTGTCTGTGTTCTAAGGGTACAGAGGAAAAGAAAGCAAAAATTGATAAAGCTTTTTTTCTTTACTCCAAACTTTCCCTCACCTCCAATAACAAATTAGTGGGGTTTTGTCATCTTTACTGCCGCCACTGTAGTTTGGGCCACCATCATCTCTCACTTGTAGTGGTCTGGTCCTCCTTCTTGCACAGTGTCCATAAACCAGGATGAGAAATCATAGAAGTGAACCAGATCTTACAAAAAGAAGAATGAACTAAGCCCAACGTTAGCAGAAGGAAGGAAATAAAGATCAGAGCAGAAATAAATGGAATAGAGACCAGAAAAACAATAGAAAAGATCAAGAAAACTAAGAGCTGGTCTTTCGGAAAAAATAAACAAAATTAACAAACCTTTAGCTAAACTAAAAGAAAAAAGAGAGAGAGAAGACTCAAATAAATAAAATCAGAAATGAAGGAGGAGACATTACAACTGATACTACAGAAATAGCTACTATGAACTGTTATATACTAACAAATTAAATAACAGAGAAGAAATGAATAAATTCCTAGAAACATACAACTTACTAAGATTGAATCATGATGAAATGGAAAATCTGAAATAAAGAGTAAAGTAATTGAATCAGTCACCAAAATCTTCCAAGAACAACAACAACAAAAAAGCCCAGGGTCATATGTTTTCCCTAGTGAATTCTACCAAACATTTAAGGAAGAATTAATGTCAATCCTTCTCAAACTCTACAAAAAAACTAAAGAGGAGGGAACATTCCCGAACTCATTTTGAGAGGCCAGAGAGAGATTACCTTGATATGAAAGCCAAGTAAAGACACTATAAGAAAAGAAAACTATAGGCCAATATCCCTGATGAATATAGACACAAAAATTCTCAACAAAACATTAGAAAACTGAATTCAAGAGCACATTAAAAAAAATCATACACTGTGATCAAGTGGGATTTATCCCTGGAATGCAAGGATGGTTCAACATATGTAAATCAATGAGTGTGATACACCACATTCATAGAATGAAAGATAAAAATCATATGATCATATCAATAGATACAGAAAAAGCACTTGACAAAATTCAACATCTTTCATGATAAAATCTCTCAACAAATTGGGTATAGAAGGAATGTATCTAAACATAGTAAAGACCATGTATGATGAGCCCACAGCTAACATCATACATGGTGAAAGGTTGAAAGCTTTTTCTCTAAGGTCAGGAGCAAAACAAAGATGCACACTCTAACCACTCCTATTCAAGATAGTGCAGGCAGTCCTAGCCAGAACAATTAGGCAAGAAAAAGAAGTAAAAGACATCCAAATTAGAAAGGAAGAAGAAAATTGTCTCTGTTAGCAGATGACATGATCTTATATAGAGAAAGACCACCAAAAATCTGTTAGAACTAATGAATAAATTCAATAAAGTTGCAGGATACAAAATCAACATACAGAAATCCACTGTGTTTCTATACAATAACAACAAAACATCTGAAAAAGAAATAAAGAAAACAATCCTATTCACAATAGCAACAAAAACAATAAAATACCAAAGAATAAATTTAATGAAAGAGGTGAAAGATCTGTACACTGAAAACTATAAGACTTGGTTTAAAAAAATTGAAGAAGAAACAATTAAATGGAAAGATATCCCCTGTTTATGGATGGGAAGAATTAATATTGTTAAAATGTCCATATTACCCAAAGCAATCTACAGATTCAATAAAATCCCTATCAAAATTCCAGTGACGTTTTTCATAGAAATAGAAAAAACAATCTTAAAATTTGTCTGGAACCACAAAAGACCCTAAATAGCTAAAGCAATCCTGAGAAAGAAGAACAAAGGTGAAACCATCACAATTCCTAATTTCAAACTATAGTAATCAAACAGTATGGTACTGGCATAAATGTAGATATATAGACCAAGGGAATAGGATTGAGAGCCCAGAAGTAAACACTTACTTATATGTTTAACTAATATTTGACAAGGTAGCCAAGAATACTCAATGGGGAAAGGACAGTCTCTTCAACAAATGGTGTTAGGAAAACTGGATAATCACAGGCAGGAAAATAAAATTGGACCCTTATCTTACACCACTCCTAAAAATTAACTCTAAAAGGACAAAAGAGAAACATAAGACCTGCAACCATAAAACTCCTAGAAGAAAACGTGGGGGAAAACTCCTTGACATTGGTCTTGGCAATGATTTTTTGGATATGGCATCAAAAGCTAAAGCAACAAAAGAAACAAAAAGCTGTACAACATCAGACTAAAAACCTTCTGTACAACAGAAGAAACAATCAACAAAACGAAAAATCAACCTATGGAATGGAAGAAAATACTTGCAAACCGTATATCTGTTAAGGAGTTAATAGTCATAATATGTAAGGAACTCATACAACTCAATAGCAAAAACACTAATTAATTAAAAAGTAGACAAAGGAACTTAATAGACATTTTTCCAGAGAAGACATACAGATGGCCAACAGATACATGAAAAGGTGCTCAACATCATTAATCATCAGGGAAATGCAAATCAAAACCATAACAAGCAGGAATAAAGACACAAACCTACTAGAGAACGGACTTGAGGATATGGGGAGGGGGAAGGGTGAGCTGTGACAAAGCGAGAGAGAGGCATGGACATATATACACTACCAAAGGTAAGGTAGATAGCTAGTGGGAAGCAGCCGCATAGCACAGGGAGATCAGCTCGGTGCTTTGTGACCGCCTGGAGGGGTGGGATAGGGAGGGTGGGAGGGAGGGAGACGCAAGAGGGAAGAGATATGGGAACATATGTATATGTATAACTGATTCACTTTGTTATAAAGCAGAAACGAACACACCATTGTAAAGCAATTATACCCCAATAAAGATGTTAAAAAATAATAAAAAAAAACAAAAGAAAAAACCATAACAAGCTATTGTCTCACACCTGTTAGAATGGCTATTATCAGAAAGCAACAGAAAACAAGTGTTGGGGAGTATGTGGAGAAAAGGGAATCCTCATGCACTGTTGGTGGGAAGGTAAATTGGTGCAGCCACTATGAAACATATGGAGGTTCCTCAAAAAATTAAAGGTAGACTACCATATGACCTAGCAATCCCACTTTTGGGTATATAGCCTAAAAAAATGAAATCGGAATCTCAAAGAGATATTTGTGCTCCCACATTCATTGCAGCATTATTCACAACAACCAAGATATGGAAACAACCTAATTGTCTGTCTATAGATGAACTGATAAAGAAGATGTGATGTATATATATATATACATACAATGGAATATTATTGTCATGAGAAGGAAGGAAATTCTGCCATTTTTGACATGGATGGAACTTGAAGGCATTATGCTAAGTGAAATTAGTCAAACAGTGAAAGATAGATACTGTATGATTTTACTTATATGTGAAATCTAAAAAAACCTCAAATGAACGAACATAACAAAACATAAACAGAGTTATAGATACAGAGAACCAACAGGAGTTTGCCAGACGGGAAGGGTGTAGGGGGAGCAAAGAAATAGGTGAGGAAGATTACAATGTACAAACTTCCAGTTGGGAAATAAATGAGTCACAGGTATGAAATGTACAGTGTGGGGAATATAGTCAATAACTAATACTTACTATATTTACTATAACTAATATAGTCAATAACTAATATTAACTAAGATAATATTTAGCATACCTGGTGTGAAGAGACTCAAGTATCATACAAAAGTCTTGACATCTTAGGAAGAAAAAATGATCATAGGAGTAAATCAGGTATGAGAGTGGGCAAGAATAATAAAAATGACTATGAAGAAAGTCAAAACCAACTTGCTCCACTATTGTGTGGGGTTCAGAGTAAGTCAGTGGGATGGACAAATTCAGAGCTTTTTAAATGACTTTACCTCAAATTTACCTTCAGTTGGAGAAAAATTACTAGTAGTTCTTGGCCTTGTCTTTTTTTGTGGTTTATTAACGACTTGGATGGCAACATGAAAATCATGCTTGTCATACTTATCAATGTCACAAAGCTGGGAAAGCTTGTCCAGAAAGTACTAGGTAGGCTGGAATGTAAGAATGAAACTTAAAAATGAAATTTTATAAAATGAAACATTCAACTATTTAACAGTAATTAAAACCAATTAAAATAAAATCAGTTGTTTTCCTGATGTATGCCCAGCTTGACAACTTTTCATGGAAGAAGAAAGCATGAGTTAACAGGATGAAGAGCGTGCTAAGAAAATTAACACAATATTAAACTGTAACAATACAAGCATTTTGTCCAAATTAAAGCAGCAAAGGGTACCACTCTGGCTGTGTGTTGATCATGCCTGAAATATTATGGACAGAATCTGAATACCCAGCTTTCAGAGCTGTTGAACAAGTAGGTACCTAGAGGTGGTGGAAGAAAAGGATGAAGAGAGATCTGGAAGCCATGTGATGAGATGAAGAGGTCAGCAAGTCAGAGATGTTTATCCAGGAAAAGAGAACAGGTATGACTGGTAACGTCAATTCGCTGGAAGGGAAGTCATGTGGATGGTGACTGTTGTTACTTTATCTGCCTCCAGAGGGCAGAAACAGGACCCGTGGGGGAAAGTTGCAAGGAGGCGGTTTTCAGAAGACTTGGTTTGGGTCTAGAGTTGTTGATAAAAGGCTGTCTTGGAAAGAAGCATTTTCCCTTTTCCTGGTGGTGCTCAGGCTGAGGCTGGGTGCTTAGCTGTCATTGATGTGGGGCAAAGATTTTGCTTTGGGAGAGAGCAGGCCGAAAAACTTTAGCTCTCTATCAGCCCTGTGATTTTATGAGCCCTGACAGCTTATTCAGCTTCTACCTGAATAGTTCTGATAACTGTGGGACAGATACTCTTTTGGAAATGACCATATATATATATATATATATATATATATATATATATATATATACGGTTACAATTTGCCCTTGTCTTGCATTGAACAATAGTAAGGAAGGTGAAACTATAGCTTGACTGGTTGAACTGTTCTGGAGAAAAGTGCAGTTGCAATGTTGCTCTTAGATTTTATTGTTGACTGAGCTGGCTAACCCTTACTCTAGTTCGTACTCTAGTGAATTCTAACACTCTTCAAAACAGGATTAATTGGTTTTTCATCAATATTCGTATTGAAGCTGATATCAGATCTGGCTCAGTACATTAGAACAAGAAGTAGATGCAAAGAGTTAATGTCCTCTAAGGTCAAGATTGTGTTTCAAGATTAGAGGCAAGACTGAGCCTGCCTGTGAGAATCTAGCAACCCCAGCTGCAGGCAGAGGTAGGATATGGAGACTGAGAACCTGGCTGGGTCTTGTAGATATTAGGTATTACTAGCTATAGTGATCTTTGAGAAAGAGGTTTGAATTTACAAATCTTAGGCTGAGAAGTATTACAGGTTTAATGGTTTGAGACCTTTTCAATGCTAGTTTCAAATATGTTAGATTTGCATTTCTTTTGTTATAAAGTAAGTTATCTAAAGTCAGGAAGTATAACTTTGAACCTTTTATTTATTTAAAAATTTTAACACAACTCAGCTTACATTGCATGGGCGATGGAAGGGTTTGCAAGTCTGTATATTTTGTTATAGGTCTTAACTTCTAGGCATCTCATTTGGATGTTAATTGCTGTACTAGAGCAAGTCCTAAGTTGCTTTTGGAGCAAAGTTATGACTGTGGTTCTATAACTTAGGACCTAGGGTGGCAGATGACTTGGGTGTTGTCAACGCAAGACAATAATACTCATTGCCTTAAGTTGAAACCCTCCTTCCTATTTGCAGAACTACCTCTCTGGGCTAAGACTTCATCATCTCCCTCATGAGTTCAGGGCATGCCTCTCTGACATGAACCTTGTTTTATATCCTGCTGCTAGGAAATTCAACTTTGAAACCCACTTCAGTCACTTCATGCCTTTATAATCCTACAGTGATTTCTCAATGTATGAAATTTAAATCTCTCAACACGTAGTTGGGAGCCTTCTCAAAAGTTTCTCTCTAGTAAAGGCATCTTCATTCATTCAAGGAGGAACCAGCCTTTATTTATTATCAGGTGCTTGAGGTTTTTATTCCTCACAACAACCTTTGCAGGAAGGTAATATCACCACTTAATAAATAAATGACTCAGGCTCAGAGAACTTTAAAAACTTGTCCAATGTCACTGGTTTTTGTCTGATTATAATTTCCGTGCTTCTTCCACTACACCATACTTCCTCTCATTTTGCAAACACTTAATTGGGTTTCTATTCTGTGCCAAAACTGATGTTAGGTGTTAGGATAAGAAGACAAATGAAACGCTGATATTATATATATGAAAATACATTTAAAATTTTAAGGCATTTTGTATCATTGATTCTCTCTTTATAAAATTTTTTTTTAATGTGGACCATTTTTTTTAAGTCTTTATTGAATTTGTTACAATATTGCTTCTGTTTTATGTTGTTGTTTTTTGGCCTCGAGGCATGTGGGATCTTAGCTCCCTGACCAGGCATCGAACCTGCACCCCTTACATTGGAAGGCGAAGTCTTAACCACTGGACCACCAGGGAAGTCCTGATTCTTCTTTTTTTTTTGCGGTACGTGGGCCACTCACTGTTGTGGCCTCTCCCGTTGCGGAGCACAGGCTCCGGATGCGCAGGCTCAGTGGCCATGGCTCACGGGCCCAGCCGCTCCGCGGCAATGTGGGATCTTCCTGGACCGGGACACGAACCCGTGTCCCCTGCATTGGCAGGCGGACTCTCAACCACTGCGCCACCAGGGAAGCCCCTGATTCTTCTTAATTGGAACAAATTCAGCCTAGTGGAAGAAACTGGAAGAAATAATTCTGTCTTCTGAATTTCTCTTGCCTACTTTTACCTCCTTTGCCAAGCCTGTCTTACTACGCTTGAATTCAAACTTCCACCCTCTGAAGTTTGCCCATTTATCTAGTCATTCAGATTCTTAAAACATACTTTAAAATTAATTTATTCAACAAACATTTATAAGGAGGTATTATATTCAAAGCACAATGCTAGGTTAATGCTGGGGATACAAAAATGAACAAGACCAGCCAAGTGGAAGAGATATACAGTAACTTCAGAGCAATGTGAGAAGCACTGAAAAGAATTATGAGATTGTGGGGAAAAGAGCTGCGAGGCTATGGGAAGGGAGGGGGTGATCAAAGATGAGGAAATGATCCTTAGATAGGGTAGAGGAAGAAGTGTGCTCCAGACAGAGTGAAAGGATGTGCAGAGGGAGAGGTGCTTGGAAGTCATGAGAGTTCAGCTGGGTTGGAGGCCATAGCTCAGGGGCAAGCTAGAGAAGCTGAGGCAGGAGCTGGGAACCTCTGCTTTATCTTTTTTCCCTTCCAATACAGAACTATGGCCTAGGATTGGAACCATGTTCTAGAAAGATGGCTTCAAGAGACTCTTTGGGAACATTTGCGGAAAGAAGCCCGTTAGGAGGGAGGGCCCCATTTGCCTGGATTCACCGTTATTCCCCTCATCTCCAAAAAAGAATTGCAAATTCTACAACAAAAGGAGCTATTTCTTAGTATTCTTTTATGTTCTTCGAGCTTTAATACAGTACTATGGGGCTTCCCTGGTGGCGCAGTGGTTGCGAGTTCGCCTACCGATGCAGGGGACATGGGTTCGTGCCCCGGTCTGGGAAGATCCCACATGCTGTGGAGCGGTTGGGTCCCGTGAGCCATGGCCGCTGAGTCTGCGTGTCCGGAGCCTGTGCTCCGCAACGGGAGAGGCCACAACAGTGAGAGGCCTGCGTACCGCAAAAAAAAAGAGAAAAATACAGTACTATGTACAGTAACTTTATCTGACAAATGGTTGTTATGTATTTTTTAGGTCAATGAAAGTAATACATTGCCTCTGGTTGCTACCTAGTACTGCTTTGTAGCCTAATAATTGAGGCTAATGTAATTATTTAGAATACCTGGGAAGCTAAAAAGAGAAGTGGCCTCTCTGGGATAATTTCTACTTTCTTGTCTCCCTGGATAATTTGAGGGGTGGGATGGGATGCAGTTGGCTAACCATTTTGAGTCTGTACAACAGGATACATTACATTTGACTTGATTAATATAACTCAGCAATTATCTAGTGAGTCCTACTGTGGCCTATGCATTATGCTAAGTTTGATATGGAAATACAGATATGAGTAAGGAACACTCTCTGCTCTTGTGAGCTCATATTGGGTACTGTAGGGGGAAATAGACATTTTAACTTCGGTGTAATAAAATCTGTTCACGCTATGTTAACCATATGAACAAACTGCTGTGGGAAATAGAGAAAGGTGACAAAATAGCTCATAAGGTTGTTGTGGGGATTTTTAAAAAAGTTAATATATGTGTAAATGAAAAGTAATGTCATAGTCTTAGCTCTGATTATTACTCAGCAAACCCTGCATTTATATTGGTGCTGGCGATCGTTTGCAGAATATGCAGCCCTAGCCTTTCATGAGTTGCTAGTTCCTCTAAGCCTAAGACTTCTTTAGTCCGGCTGAACCAAAAAGAGTTTCCGGATAGTTATGCAGGTCTGGAGGCGGGGGGAGAGGGAAGGAGGATCCCACAGCGCCTGCGAATCTGAGCTTGTGGAGGCGGTTATACTCGGCAGATTACGGCAGGGGGCGGGCCCCAAATCCCCATGTGGTCCCGACATCATTGACATGGCGGAATCCCCCATCTAACCCTCCTGGTAGTTATTTGAGCGGCGGCGGCGGCCGGAGGACAAGGAGAGCGGCGGCTGCAGCAGCGGCGGGAGCTGCGAAGGGGCGGCAGGGATTCTCGGGGCTGGCTGCTGGGAAGGCGTGGGAGACCCGGTGTGTGGCGCGCCCGGAGCCCCGCGTTTCAGCCCGAGGGAAGGTAAGGCATGCAGGAGCGGGAGAATGGGGGGGGACCCGGACCCCGAGTCTCAGCCGCCGGGTCACGGCGCGCTGGAAAGCCCCGACCGGACGCCGAGTCCGCCAAAGTGCGTGCCTGTCCCGGAGCGCTCCGGGCGCAACGGGCTTCCCGAGGAAAACTTGGCGCCAGAGTGCTGGGGCGCCCCGCGCTCTTCTGGGCACCCCGGGAACACGGGGCCCGGGAGCGGGGGTCGGCCAACGCTTTGGGGCCGCGTCTTACTGGGCTCCGGGCCCCCGCTCGTCCCCCCAGCTGGCCAGGGCTTGGAGGAGGGAAAGAAACGGGTAGATTCTTCTTGATGGAAAAAAAAAATCTGGGCAGTGGTTCCCGGGTTCTCCCTCCCCCCCCCCCCCCGCCCTCCCCCCGCCGCCCTCCCAGGCCTTCCCAGCAGATTTTGTCCGAGGAATCCGCTCCCCCTCCCGGAATCTCCGCTGCAGGAACGCTGCCCGGGAGGGGGAGGGCGGGCGGAGGGGCCGAGGAATCTTCGACGTGTCACTTTCTGAGGCTGTAGATTTCCATATGGTGGAGGGGAGGAGGGCGGGTGTGCGAAGTGGGGCTGGAAGTTGGGGCCGCCTCTCCGCGCCAGGCGGGGGCGGGCCGGGACCTCCGACCCGGGGATGCTCGCGGGGAGGGTCCCGAGCCCGCGCCGGCCCCCAGCCCAGGCCAGGCCTCTCAGGGACACTCCCCGCCTCGCCGCTGGCCACCTCCGTGCGCGCCACGTCCTCCCTCCCTGTCCTGCCCCCCGGGCTCCCCCCGGGCTGGGGGCGGTAACCGGCGGCTGCGGCCGGACTCGGCGAGCAGGCGGCTGGAAGCTCGGGCGGGGGAGTGGGGCGCGGCGGGAAGGAGCGGGCGACCGGGTGTGTGGGCCAGCGTAGCTCCGGTCAGTCGGTCACCCCGAGGGGCGCCCGGGCCGGGGTGGGGCCGGCGGGCGGAATCCGTGCCCAGAGGCGGCCGGGAGGGGCCGCGCGGACTGTCTGGTGCCCGCGGTGGGGCGGGGGCCGGCCGGCGTGGGAAGGGCCTGTCACTCTGGGCGGAAAGTGGGGCCTCGGGCTGTGCCCGCGAACTTTCCCAAAGGCCCGGTCCCGGCGCCCCGTGGGAGCCCGAGCACCCGGGCCCGGTGTCTCTGGAGACTGGGTTGGGCCGCCCGGAGGCGCCGTTGGCCGGGAGGCTTCCAGGAGTGCGCGGTTGGAGTTGGAGCTTTTCGAACCTCAATTCCCACCCTTCTATGCCTGACGAAGGGAAGCAACGGCATTTTATCCAGACAGTGTCGTTTGCGGACTTACTTAAAAGTTAAAACTTTTTATATTTTATTTTCTCATCAGTCCAGCATGTTCTTGAAACAAAATTTGGAATTTGGCCGCGACGGGCCAACGCTGGGGCTCCAGATCCACACGTTTATCTCTCCATCCGTGTTGGTTTCTAGTCTTCCTCCCCATCTTCCATCCAGGGTTAATCATATTTTGGGACAGGCGAGGTCGTTTGTTCGGTGGGCACCCCCTGATTGCTTGTATGTTTATTTTTTAATGTGCAGTTATTTGATTTGAATTTCCTCCAGTTTCCAGGCCCTGGTGGGGAAAGCTAAGGAAGAGGGAATTCGCCACCTTTTTTTTTTTTTATAACGTGGAGAGAGGTGGGGCATTGGAAAAGGGGAGGCACGGTGGTTGTAGGCAGAGAGTGAGAGGGAGCAGACAGACCCGGAAGAAAAGGAATCTGCTCTGGAATAACACTTTTTTCTTTTTTTTGGAGGCTTCTGGCCTCGGGCAAAAATGCACCGCTCTGTTCTCATTTCTACTGCCTGAGTTGCTCTTCACTCTCAAGTTAACGCTGTGACTCTGGGGCCCTGGACAACGCCCGGGGGAAGAGACCCGCAGCCACAGCCAAGAGCAGCCCGTGGCCCTGGTTTTGTGCCTTGCATGGGGCCCCATGGTTCTCCCTGATTGGAAGCGGCCTCTGTGGAACCAGCGTTCAGTAAATTTCTTGGCTCCCGGGGAGCAGCTGTTAACGAGGGTAAAGTCTTTGGGCATGCTTCTGGTCCTGCAAGGGGACTCCCCCCTATAAGGGTGTAATTCTCACTTTGTTTAGACGCTAGAGGGTCACCCACAAGCTGGCTAAGAATGAGGCATAGCTGGTAGAAAGAAAAAGTCTCTAAAAAATGGTACTTAGACTCGTATGTGCTTTTAAAGTGTTTTGGTTTAAATGCTTATAAGAGAAAAAAATTCTACGTGAAGATAGATAGCGTTCATTTTAAAAGAGATCTTAAAACTGCAAGATACCATCATGGAATAGGAGGTTGTAGCTTCTAATTACAGTATGTACAATATCAGAAAGATATTCCAGTAACCTTTTAAGACAGACCTTATAAATAGCTCACATCAGACCATGGGCTGGCTGTATTGGAGAGCCAGTCTTCCGGGGTTTCTGGAGGAATGCTTGGGATCCGCTAGGAAGCTGGCTGTAGGAGCCTGAGTAGTAGTTTACTCAGTAGGAGTTTGTGCCGCTTTTGCTTAACACTTCATTTTATGTGGTAAAATTTGATAACGTCCTTAGAACTGAAAACCTGAAGAACTTCCCAGCTTTTCAGTTTTAGGAAAATGAGGCCCAGGGAGGGGAAGTGACTTGTTCGGTATTGGCAATCAGAGATTAAAATCCAATACAGAATTGTATTAATAGCTACTCTTTTTTAGCTATCTAATGTGTACTAAGTACTGTGTATTGTGTTTTTTATATATTATCTCATTACAATTCTAATCTTTCAATTTAGGTGATGTTAAGGACATTTTACAGACAAGGCATTGAGGTTCACAGAAATTTAGTAACTTGTGTAAGATTACATAGAATTTTCTTCTGTAATGCAAATGGTTTTATATCTGCTGTCCAGTATGGCAGCCACCAGGCACGTGTAGCTGTTGTAACATTTAAAATGTGGCTAGTTCGATGGAGGAACTGCATT
Source organism: Phocoena phocoena (assembly GCF_963924675.1). NCBI lineage: Eukaryota > Metazoa > Chordata > Mammalia > Artiodactyla > Phocoenidae > Phocoena > Phocoena phocoena. The sequence continues at coordinate 51,427,161 of NC_089222.1, forward strand.
TTAAATTGTATTTACTTTTAATTATCTTAAACTGCTACTTGTGGCTAGTGGTTAGGTACCATATTGGGGATTGCAACGTAGAACTTTCTGACTCTCAAATCTATTCACGTTTAACTGGGTCTTATTGCTTTTAAGATCTTGTAATTCAGTTTTCTTCCTTCCATACCACCAGAGGAAGATTATATTCAACTCTTAAGTGGAATTTAAATACTGGATTACCTATAGCTCAAAAACAAGCAAAAAATGTTTTTTTAAAAATACTTGGATGTCATGGTAAAAACTGATAGAAAAAAACTTTGTGACATTTTCTGTTTGATTGAAATAACTGCCTATAGGAATTGCTGAGAAGGTAGTTAGAGCTTCTTGGTTATTTCAATGTAATAAAAGTATAAGTAGGGAGCAGCATGAAAAATCACTGATGGGGAGTTGAAAAAAAATTACCCCGGATATCCATGGTTACCTGTTAATTCGGTGATTCTTTTCAAATGTCTTCATTCAGGTAAATAATATAGCCAAACTATCACTCACTTTTCCTTAACTAGCTGCACAATTAATCTGAAGAATTAAAATCATTGCTTTACTACCAGAGAATGAAATTCAAATATAAAGCACTAGATCTGTCTGTGAATTGGGAAGAATATGTTTAAGATTGAAACAAACAGCAAGAAAGATTGTTTAGGTGGCATATGGTCAAATAGTTTTCTGATTAGTGGATTTAATTTAAATCTGTTACATTTTAGAATTTATTTGGTAGAAGGAATTTCAACAACTTTTTGATTTTATATGAAATAGTGAAAATTCCAACTCATGTTAAAGTAAGCATTCATTTATGTGGATTTCATCCATAAATATCCAGTAACCCAATACTTTTTTCTTTCTGGTTTTTTTTTTTTTTTGCATACTGCTTTCAGGAAAAGACAGATGATAAAAAATCTCTTTTTATTAGGATTTTAAGAGAAGTAACTTCCAGATTCATTATAAATATATCTGAATCTGCTGTATCTTTCATAGTTACTGTACTGCTCAGGGATAATTGCAGCTCATAATCCTGACCCTAGAGCGTTATATGATCCTGAAAGACCTACACAAGTAAATCAGCTTTAAATTGTTTATATTATTTTAGTGTTATGTGAATTGCATGGCTTCCAGCTCTGAAAATTGTAAATTCAACTAAAGGTGAGGCATCAGTTAGACAATCAGATAGCTGAAAAACCCTTTTATACCCATTCCTGACTATTGGGATCATAGTTATTTTCAAGGAACCAACGTAAGAACCATGTTATTGGATTATAGTGTTCTTGTGAGTGTGACAAATACTGGAAACATGATTTAACTCAGGATGTATGGTTCCATTTTTAGGACATCAAGGTGCTTAGTACAAATGAGACGTAATTTAAAAGATAAAGATACCGAAATGATTGGCAAAGATTAGAAATCTTATACCCCCTGGTGCAGGCCACATCTGAGTATGGGTTTGAAATCAGAATATCTTATCTGTCAAGGACTTAGTTTACTTGGCTGTGTGTCCCTGTTAGACTACTGAACCTCTCAGTCTGGGTTTCCTCATTTTAGTATAAGGAGAAAACATCTCACCTGTACCATTTATCAGGTGGTTGTCACAAGGGGTTAATGAGTCAGTGTATTGAAAAGTGTTTAGCAAAGCCTTATACAAACTCCATAGTTCATTATATTCCAAAGTTTAAAAACAGCTGTTCTTACAGTATTACTTTGTATGTTTTCAGAGACCTCCAAATTGTGTTTGGCCACTTTGAAAAGTGGTTTATTTTTTCCTTTGTGACGAGTAAATAAAGTTTCAATCTTTAGGTTGCAGTTTCATTTTCTCCCTACTCCTAATGTAATAGTTGATCTGTGACCTCTCAAAAGTTGTATTTCCTTACATGTGGTCCGTAGCTCGTAGCTCGTTAGCATTGCTGAAGTGGACAAGGCAGTCTGCTTGATTCAGGGTCATTCTTGAGGTGGAGGGGACAAAGTGCAATCTCTTATTAGAGGAACTTCCAAAGCAATGATAGAGGCATAGGCTTTAGTTCCTGTATATTATTTTAGTAAGCCTGTTATTTGAGCTTTCAATAATTATAGCTGAGAATGGGGGAAAAGAATCATTTTCTGTGTAGGGGAATCTTTGCATCCTACCTCTGTTTTCACTTTAGAAATCACAATTGCCTTTTCTTCACTTTAACAAGGTTAATCCATTCAATGAGAGTTTTTTGTGTTAAGACATTTTCAAGCAAACCTTAATTCTCATCCTTAACAGCTGTTGGGAATGCACTTAGGTGGTTGAGGAAAAGCTTTATTCTTTAGTTGACATTGAATGCCTTTGAATATAGGAAAATATTCATAAGCCCACACTTTTTTTTTTAACCTTAAAATACACAGTATGGTACAGTATTAATGTGTTTTTTAAACGGCAGAGAATGCTTCAATCACTGTGGCTAGACAGAGGCAGGTTTCTGTAGAAGCCAACTATAGGCTCACTTGGGAGGATGACTTGAGGTTGGTACTTGAACTCTGCAAGGTACAGCCAATGAGAGGCTGATCTCTAGTCACAAGCTTACCCAGAGGGGAATTGTTTATGGCGCAGGTTTAGTGTCAAGGATGAGTCCTTGGAGACCAGAGGTATGTGGGGCTGGAATTGGGGGCTGGGAGGTTTTTAAACCACCAGGTATAAATCAGGTAAGATAGACTATAATGATCAACTCTTACAGCTGGGGAGGTTTCTCAGTTTAAAAATGGATCAGTCCTTGAATCTCTTTTTGTCCCTAGTTGAGATATGCAAGTTTACCGTTCTGAAACACCTGGATTGTAATTTCATTGGCTGATGAGATGTCTTTGGCAATACTCCCTGTAGGTTCAGTCACTGGCTCCTAATATCTTTTGTTTCTATAATATTACAACTGCTTGTCAGTTTTTAAGTAACTGGAGGGAGGAGATTTTAGTGAGACGGTGTTCAGCAAAAGCTAGCATTATTTGAGATTCTAGTAGGTATCTTTAAAATGTCCCGTGTGTTAAATGATTATGTTTGATTTTAAAATGTAATTTTATTTCATTCACTTGTTTATTGACTCAGGAGGCACTTACTGAGTTATAAACTAGGTTCTTAATGGAATATTCTTATGCTGTCCTGACTTTTTGGCAAATGCAAGACATTTTTCTGTTTACTTATAGGGGTATTTTGCTCATATTTTTGGAATGTAGTATAGAGAGCTGTGTCTACCACCAGACTCCTAGAGCAGGATGGTGATAACTTCAGTCCTTTGCTCCTTTCTGAAACTTGAGAAATGTTAAAATTGGAGCACCTATAGGCTATGTTTAAAACTAAATTTATGTTAGAATTTTAGGCTTCCGATACATCCTTGTTTTGACTCTGGAAGATGAAGGTTTTTATAATGGCAACCAGTTAGAAAAATTTGCTTAAACTAAGTTGATATAATACAAACTCATAGTGTTCAATTATGAAAAGCTTTCTGTTGAAATAATTATCCAGATAATTGTCTTCATACATGAGCAAATGTAGTATGTTTGAGAAATAATGGTAGATTCTAAAATCCCAGGAAATAACATGATTTAATTTATTCTTATGGAGCTCAGTCAGATTCTCCACAGCTGGTGGAAGAGGGTCTCTGTTAAAAATAACTCCATTGTTCTGGATGTAACTGATTAGGAATTTGCAATTATCCAGGCAAGTCTAGGATAAAGTTTGGCTTCCTACTCTATATGAAAAGATTTTATGGTAACAGAAGTTTAAATAGATCATAGAGGGAATATTTACCTAATTAGGAGGACAAAACACTTTAAGCATCTTGGAAAAATCAATTTACTTAAAAACAATGTAAAACTGCAGTATGGGTTGAAGCCAGTTCTCCTAGTGTGCTTTTTCATAGAGGTGCAGGACCGCCATGAAATAAATGTCAGTTTATTCAGTGCTATCACATGAACTAGGAACAGTTTACCAGCAAAAGTTAGAACTATATTTTTGTATGCAAAGTAAATCACAACAATAAACAAATATCCACCTCCCCATCTCACCCCACCCCCACCAATAGACTCCCAAATATGCCTGTTGATTTGTTTTGGCGGTTTGCTGTTGCCATTTGTTTTGCTACTTGCTGTCTCCTGTAAGCACTTGATGGCAGATTGGTGAGAGCAGGTGTTAAAGGTTTAAGAACATCATTATTGCTTTTAGCTGCCCATCTCCTCCTCTGTGAGTTTGGGCAAAGTTGTGGAAACTACTGCCAGTGGTATTTAGGTAAGCTCATTACACATCCTCCTCTTCTGGTTTACCAAAGCAAGACCTTCTTGGACAGCTTAGTTCCAGGTACTGTGTGAACTGACCCATAAGAAAGGTAAATTTCCTTTAAAATATCTCAAGTATTTGCATCCACTTACTCAGACATGAGATTTTCAAGTATATGACTTTTTAGGGTTCAGATTGACAAGTTTTTATGGTACAAGTTTTAAGTGTAGGATCCTTAATATATTTTTAGGGTATTCTCCTTTTTCTCTTATATTTTAAAGTGTTATTTTTAAACACATTTTATATTTTCTATTAAGTCATTTAAGAGGAAAATACTAAATGTCTTCAGATATTACTGTTCCTGATTTTTCTGTTGTGGTTTTTCTTGTATCAGGAAAAAAAATGTAATTTAGGGTAATAAAGGTAAACATTATTCCGAATTAGTGAATCGGAGAATACTTAAGAGTATATTGAATTGGAACACTAGTGTATTGTTGTTGGGAATGTAAAAAGGTGCAGCTGCTGTGGAAAACAGTTTTGTGGTTTCTCAAAACGTTAAATATATAATCACCTAGCAATTCCATTGCTAAGTATGTACCCAAGATAATTGAAAGCGGGGACTCAAACAGATACCTGTACACCAGTGATTATAGCAGCATAAGTTAGAACATCTAAAAGGTGGAAACAACCCAGGTGTCCATTCACAGATGAATGGATAAACAAAATGCGGTGTGTACATACAGTGGATTATTATTCAACCATAAAAAGGAATGAAATTCCAATACCTGCTACAAGATGGATGAACCTTGAAAACATGCTGAGCGAAATAAGCCAGACACAAAAGGACAAATTTTGCCTGTTTCTACTTATGTGTGGTACCTGGAATAGGCAAATTCGTAGAGAAGAAAGTAGAATAGAGATTACCAGGAGCTGGGGAAAGAGGAATAGGTGTTATAGTTTAATGGGTACCGAGTTTCTGCTTGGGATAATGAAAAAGTTCTGGAAATGAATAGTGGCGATGGTTATACAATATTGTGAATGTACTTAATGCCACTGAACTGTACGGCTAAAAATGGTTAAAATGGCAAATGTATGTATATTTTATCACAATAAAAAATTGAAAAAAATTGAAGGAGATTTATTCCACAGGATTTCAGCTTGCCTCTGTTTGCTCCCCCTTGGTCTGCGCCATGCTGGTGTGTAGATGTTTCCCCGCCCTCCCTACCTCCTATTGCAGAGTAAATGGAGATTCTCCTAGGCCAGTTTTGGAGGTCAGAGTTTCCTTATTTTATTAACTGACTTGAATTTAAGAGGAGACTATTTAAAAGTAGGAGATCTCTGGAGGGAAAAAAAAGATATTTTAACATTTAGATGAGCCAGGTAGTTTATTAGTATCCACAGACCACATAGGCACATAAAGGTAATCTATCCTGAATTTCACTGTGAGTCATCGAAAAACCAGAGAGTAGGATGTACAATTAGACCTGTCATATTTTCTAACCTTTAAACCTTTTTTTTTCCCCCCAATTTTGTCATCTTCAGTACTTTAGGGAAAACTTTGGTTTCCACTTAGAGAAAGGGTCTAAGTCATCTCGGTACTAGTGTTGCAAAAGCATTAGGTGCTAACATTCTTCAGTTTGTTAGACCAAAACTTATTGGGAGGGGATAGAGTGAAAGCAAGCAAGCATGTAGTATTGTTTTATTCATCTGAACTTGCCTCTAGCACCTAATAATTTCATAGTGGTGACTTTTCTCTGAGTGTTAGTGTTTTGTTTCTTTTTTTGCTTCTGAGGTATTGATGTTGAGTTTGTGCAGATCACTGATGAAAAGATGGGGCAGGATTTTTGTTAAGTGATTGGATATAAAGCTTAAATGTCAGATGTAAAGTGCATGTTAGGAATACTGAAAATATCAGGTAAAAATTCAGATAGAAAGATTTAAGTTTACATACAAATAAGTTCAAGGAAAAATTATACAGTATACTGTGAAATATTTGCCATCCATAATAGTTCATTAATTCCTGAACTCCCAGAAAACAGTATAAAGTCGCAAGGGTATGATGCTAGTGTGTCTCCATGATTGCCATCTATAAGGGTATATTTTCTTTGCTGTATGTGTAAACGGCTTTCATACCATAGCAGGTCATTTTTGTGGCCTAGAAATTACTCTAGAGATAGGATCATTATGAACTGATTTCAAAAGGTACAGAGAGTCACAGTCTCTTTATATCTGGTAGAGATATGAGGAATTACAACACCATGTTCACAGAGCGGTCTTCACTGATTTTTGACCTACTCAAAAGAAAAGAGTGTCTCATTCTATTTTGCATATACTCATTTTGTTCCAGAGCCATGATTTCAGGTAATTTATCATTTTCTTTAATTTCTTCTGGCACTGTTTCTATACTTTTCAGAACACTTGTCCTTTTCAGTGTTCTCTGATTGTTTCCTTGGCACTCTTACTTGAGTGTAAGGATATTTACTGATTTAACTTAATGTCTTTGATGGTGAGTGCATAGTAAATGCTCACTGGATGGATGGATGGATGGAGAGACAGATGAATTCCAAGGTTGAATGTGCCATTTAAACTTAGTACCTCTTCTCAGGTGCTCAAGTCATTATTTCTTCTGCTGAAGTTGATTTCTTTGAGGCATGGGCCATGTTACAGGCATTTTTGTGTTTCCACAGTTTTCCTGAAAAGTTTTTTTTTCCCATGGTAGGGATCTAATAAATATTAAACAAAACAAAGGCATGAGTCACCTTCAGTGCAAACCTAGCCTTTCATTTACTGTTATTTTAAAGAAACAAAGTTCTCCAGAGAATACGTGGACTTGTTTTAGGTCTGTATCGGATCACTAATTGATTTTGAAAATACAAATAGAATAAATAGCTTATATTTCTATTCCCTAAAAATGTGGACTTCAATTTTGTATGTTTTGCTTGTCTATTGGAGTCAGTTTGGGAATTATAAATTAAGAAAATTATGTTTTGAAAAAGGTGACTTTTCAGAGATCTGTGGTAGTTTAAAATGGTCTTTTATAGGGAAATTCTAGAAGGGAGGCATTAAGGGACAGAAAAACAGCAACAACAATAACAACTTATGTCTTGCTGAGATGGTGGGGGTCCAGCAGAGAGAGTTGATTCTGCTGTACTGGTGGCCAGAGTGTTCAGTGCTAAACTGAGGCCGGGAGAAAGGGTCAGAGGGCATGTCGTGGAAACCTGAGGAGAATGACCTCAGCCGCTTGAAGGTGGAAGTAAAGCACGCCTGAGAAGAGAAGAATCTCTTGGAGCATTATAGGGCTATGTGTATGGGCTGGAGGGTGCACGTGCTCTTGTTTATTATGTCTGGGGTGGGATCAGAAATCTTTATTAGATGCTTCAGGTGAGTGCTATGATCAGACAAGTTTGGGAAACCCAGTCTTGGGGACTCAGCCCTCTTGGTAATCTGTCCTTTTAAGGTTTTTGACCTGATGGCTGGAAAGAACTGAGGTGAGAGGAGTAATTAGGACACCAGAGGACTCTAGTTAGGACCTAGGGCAGAATCGAAGGGCTCCTCGGAAGAATTTAACGTCGTATTCTTTAGGATAAAGTGATAACCAGCTCTTAGCAGTTCAGTATAGAAACAAGGACACTTGTCATTTGTGCACTAAACTTCCAAACATTCTAACTACAAGTCGGATGTAAAATATAACAGTGACCAGCAATTGTTGAGCACCTACCATGTGCTAGGCACTTGCATATATATATATATATATATATATATATATATATGTATATATTCATTCATTCTTCCATATTCATTAGACTATGAAAGGTAGATATTATTTCTGTTTTTCTGTGTGTTTCCACCATCTACCGCAGAAGCCAGAACATACCTGCTGCCCTATAAATGGTTGTTGAGTGAACTAAGACTAGAAGACATGCTCAGAAAGGTTAAAAAGATCACCTAGATTGACTCCAAAACTTTTTCCTAGCTGTATCACACTGCTGCTTTAATAGTTCACATTAAATGTCTTAATTGTATATCCAGACTTGGAACAGTGTCTGTTTGTGTTCCCAAGTAGCTGAATGCTAAGGCTAAGTATTCGTTGAATGCGTTCCATGTGTTCAACCTGTCTATGGTCCAGAAACCTAAAATTTTCTTTCGAAACAATAATAATAATCTGGACATCTCCCAAGAGGGAGATTTTCCTACATTGTTTTCTGTAAAAGCAACTTAACCTTGGAATGAGAGAAACCAGAGAATAAAAGTATACTTCATAGACAGTAATATATAAGAAACTCAGTATAGTGAATGGGAAAAATCTAGAGCAGTTGGCTAAGAAATGGTAATGAAGTTTTACCTGACTGAGACATTTGAAAAATTCTATGAAAGAGAGTCCTTTTCACTCAGTGGCAATACAGTTTTGTTCATCTCGCATTCCCTCTCCTCAGTGCCTTTCATTTAAGTTCATTTATATAGGGTAAGATCCTGTACTTATAATTTGCACCTGGAAAAGCAAGGCCTCCCATGCCTGATACTAATCCTTTCTGTCCTTTTAAGGCTAATAGTTTGTGGTGTTTGGGTTGCACCGAAGGCTGCCACGGGGACAGGATGAGCCCAGAACTGACTAGAACGTGTCTCATCTCTGCATGCGCAAAGAGCAGCTCCCGTGGTGAATAAGAGGTGACCTCAGGATTCATAGGAGCCCTGTGCTTTCCCAGACGGCCTGGGCTAAACCTGGGAGCTGGCAGCCCTAAATGCTTCCTTTGTTAGAAATTATTGAGTTCCCTACTCCATCTTTAGAGAGTGAGTTTACTGAAGGTGAGTTAAGGACAAGGCTTTGAAGTGGGACCTGACTTGCTTTCTCTCCCTGTGTTTGTGTGGGGCGGTGTGAATGAAGACACCAATGAAGGCGCAGCGCCCAAGGTGGTGTTACCTAAACACTGATTCTCACTGCTTCACAAAAATGCTGCTCATGGTCGGGAGGAGCTGTGTGCTTCCCTGGGGATTGTGTTTCCACAGAATGGTGAGGGCTGTTAGAACAACCTTCTCTTGTTTCTCAAAACTTCTGCCCAGGAGGGAGGCTATAAATGGTAAAATGTTCACGACTGGTTGCCACCCCAGAGAAGGGCTCCCCAACACTGGGCTGCCCATGGCCCTCCCCTCGTTACAGCTGGGGGCCGGGAAGCCTTTGTCTTTGTCTTATAACCCAGCTTTCAGAGCTTGCTGGCGGTGATCTTCATGGCACAGAGTACCATAGGATCTAACTAACTTTAAAAAATTGTTTAAATTTTTTTATTGAAGTATAGTTGATTTACAATGTTGTGTTAGTTTCAGGTATACAGCACGGTGATTCAGTTATACCTATGTATATATATCTATTCTTTTTCAGATTCTTTTCCCTTATAAGTTACTACAAAATATTGAGTATAGGTCCCTGTGCTATACAGTAGGTCCTTGTTGGTTATCTATTTTATGTATAGGAGTGTGTGTATGATGGAACTAACTTTTAAGAGCACTTAATTTTAAGACATCTATTTTATACCTTAAGATGTAAAGAAACTAGTTTTTTTTTTTTTTTGTAGGCACTGTAAAAAAGGAATATGTTTTAATTTTAGGATTTGAGCATTTTAATTTGCTAAAGTTTGGTTTAAATTGCTTGGATCCTCTTCTGTCTAACCCTTCATTCATTTTTACCATTGTCACCTGAAGGTAGAGATTTACTTAACTTTGGATAAGAGATACTAAAATTGCCCATGTGTACACTCATGTTCAAATTATGAAATCAGTAGTTTTGAGCCTCCTAGAAAGGAAGTAAGTTCAATTTTAAAAATACTGTCCTTTTAAAATTATGTATTTAACTATTTAATGAATATTCCTCATTATTTATACTTAGTGCATGAAAATACTGGAAATGGGTATCCTTGTTGTTGTGCCACAGGTAAAGACTGGTAATTTCCAAACCCCTAGCTATATCCCTGAGTTCTAGACCTGTATATTCAACTATAGATATCTCTTTTTCTTTTTGAAAGGGAACTTTATTTTTATTTATGGCTGCATTGGGTCTTAGTTGCTGTGCACAGGCTTCTCATTGCAGTGGCTTCTCTTGTTGGGGAGCATGGGCTGTAGGTGCCCAGGCTTCAGTTGTTCTGGCACAAGGGCTCAGTAGTTGTGGCTTGTGGGCTCTAGAGCGCAGGCTCAGTAGTTGTGGTGCACAGGCTTAGTTGCTCCGCAGCATGTGGGATGTTCCCGGACCAGGGCTCAAACCCTTGTTCCCCGCATTGGCAGGCAGATTCTTAATCACTGCGCCACCAGGGAAGCCCATCGACTGCAGATATCTTTACCTTACTTTCCCACAGGCATTTCAGACTCAATCTGCCTGCTGTCTTTTTTTTTTTTTTTTTTAAAGAGGGCTATGGGAAGGGGGAGAAGAAATGGATAATAATTTTTAAGGCTTGTATTTTATTTCAGGCTTTAATTAACAACAGATATCTTTAATTTACCATAAAATTTCTTTATTAATGAAAAAGTTATTTCCAGGTTTATTTGATTTTGACATATTCTAATCTTGCTATGTGGTTACTGTGCTGTAGCTTTAACTGTATCTTAATGATACTGGTGACACTGATAATTTTAAAACATAGCCTTTTAGATTTTGCCATTTGCTCGTTATATTAAATTTAAGCACGGTAACAATGTCACTTCCTATTTATGTTTTACTTTCCAATTCTCTTAGTTCAGTTTTCTCAGGAGTTCAAACCTATTAAGGCATAGCAGTTGGCTAGTAAGAGAAAATTGAGAATACAAATAAATTTTTCACTAGATTACATTAGCTGCATTTTGTTTGGAGTAATTTTAGGCTCCAGGTGTTTGCCATTAACGTTCCAGTTTTGCAAGTTTTCCTTTCTTGCTTTTGTGAGAAACAGGGATTGTAGGAGGGAGTAGAGGATAGTAGGCCAGGGTTTGGGAAGGATGTAGTACCAACAGAGGTGAGTGAGTTTGTTCCTATTATGTTTTACATGGGATGATAGGTTTTCCAAATTACCTGTGAGTTCAGTAGAGGGGCAGTTCTAGTCCGCTGTCAGATGTTCTGCTTGGCAGATTAATGAAGAACCTCTAAAAAAGTGTTTTGTGTTTTTTTTTTCAAACACAGATTGCTGTATTTGTATATCTTTAATAAGTGTGCATTTTGGCCAAGAGGTAACTTTTTCATACTATTTTTCATGAAAAAGCATAAATAATTTTCTAGAAAGTTTAATTGCAAACTTTGTTAGATGAAAAGGAAACATCTTTTTAGAGAAACCATTCTTCTTGGGAATTCTTTAGTCCTTGGCTGTAAATAATAGCAGATTATCACATACCGTTTTCATATTTGGGGGGCATGGGAAACTACTCACTTAACTTGGAACTAATATTTTGGGTAAGAAGGTAAATCTTTAGTCCTCATTTATAGTGGGATGATTGAGCCCCTGTGCTCTGGAAACTGAGTCCTGAGTTTGAGAACCCAGATTTGTAACTGCAGATTTGAAACTCTGACTTTGGTTAATTACTGAATCTTGGTGGCTTTGTCTGTTAAAAGGAATTGTTAGGACTGTTTAGCTGGGTGTGGTGCTTCGTCAGGTGCTCAGCAAGTGAGAGCTGCTGTTTTATTATTTTATTTTGTTCACTGATGACAGACATTTAATCGCTGGACGTACTTCTTAATGGGGTGATAGTTATTTAAAAGCATTCCCCTGTTACTTGAAAAGTGTATATGAATACAAGCCTTGCCATCGACTCCTTGAGTGTTCTTGTTCAAGTGGCATCTTTGTAGCTCATCTCCAAAGTCACACTTGAGCTGTTAACCTTAGTAAGGTAGTGTGGGCATAAAATGGTAATATATGTAAGAGGCACTTTGAGCAGGGTGAGGGTGGGGAAGCATATCTGAATGCCAAGAAGTACGTACTTAAACAAGTGCTGATTCTACCAGTATTTTTCTTCTTCCCTGCCCCCTCAAAGAAAGGTGGTCTCTTTTTAAGTAGGTATATGACAGCTCTGCTTCCTCTCCCAAGTCTAGGATCAAAGGCAAGTTGTAATAAAGGAGAGTCACTTGCTCCCATTCCCTCTCCCTTATTTGTGGATGTTGTTCTAACCGTTTTTAAGAGGGAAGATCAGGCCTTGACTTTAGTGGGCGAAACCATGGGGGCTCCAAGACGTGCCTTTCATCTCTGGGTCATCACCTCGAATGGTGTTCTTCATCTCTGTAGTCATGGCATAAAGACACCACTGCTGGGGAACGGCGCACTGCAGGCTAAGACCTTGCTGTCTTCCTGGAAATCTTAGCTACCTTTGCTGCTCACTGTTACGATGCTCATTTCATTAGAATAACATAGGCTATTTGGCAGAGATGCCATGACTAGAGTAGTTTTCTCTGCTTTGGCAGTGCCTAAGTCTTACCAACTTCTTATAAATTGGAAGGCTAGCTCCAAAAAAAGTAAAAGAAAAACAAAACTGAATTTTAGCTGGTTGTTTACTGGCAGGGTTGTTCTAGACATAAACACAGTTGAATGGAAAGGATAGTAGGGATTGGAGCCTGACTTGCTCCATTAGAGTGAATGAGCCAGTGTTAAACCTTAACGTTGGAGAAAAAAACAACATTCACTGTTTTAAAAAACAAAACAAAACAAAACCCAAAATTAGGCAGTCATTGCAGGCTAACCAGTGAAAATTAAAGGTCAGTTTCTTCAGTGCAGCACCTCAGTGCATGCCCTGGGCGGTGTTAATAATGGCAGTCCTATTATTTTCTTGCAGTAGGCAGGAAATGCTGTCTACACCCATTAGATTTGTTTGAGTGGCCCCTGGCTGGAAATGAAGAAAATTTAATTTTCTGACTTGCCAGGAGGAAAAAAAATCATGCAGTGCTGCACGGAGGTTGATTTGGGGGCTGGAATAAGAACAGTGTCATTTAAAAAAACTTGATGTTATTAATCTTGATGATAGGGATGTTTGGCCCTTATCCACATTGAAATCATGAATGGACTTATATGCAAGTTATGTGTGTAGGAAACCTTTCTGAATATTGTCAGAACTGGCTCAATTCTGGACTTTTAACCACATGTTTGCAAACTGCCTAATTCCTCACATATCCCACTGGCTGCTGGAAACTTGCTTGAAGGAAGGCTTTGTCACAGGGTTTTTGTTTTTGTTTTTTTTAGAAGATTCATTTGCTTTCCAAAAGCAGCATTCATTTTGGAGAAATTTGTGTATTCATTAGGGCAGTCAATTACTTTGTAGTTTCAATAGCAAGAAGAAAAAATTGCTATTAATTAATGTTACAGAGAAAGTATGTGAACCTGTCCTTGTCTTTCAGAGTTACATTGGTTAATCTCGGCTCACTTGGTTTCCACTACTTTGTGTCCTTTTATTCAATAATGAAATCTTTTAAAATATGTTTTTTTTTTTAAAGCAGGTTGCTTTTCCTCTTACATCTTTACATTTTTTTAATGAGTCAAAAGATCTTTATTGCTATTTTGATGTTTGATTTATTGGGATGTTCTGTTACAGATTCTCAGTTGGTATATAATTCATTTTTCTAGGACAATATCAGGTTTTCCCATGAAATACGTAATGAGAGAAGGATCTTAAGTTGAAGGGACTTGCTTAAAATCATAGGAGTAGCCAATGCTAGAAGAAGCAAATGTTTCAGTCTTTGTGTGCAGAGGAGGAAAAAGAAACCATTCTATTTTAATGGATCTGTAATTCATATCGAATAGGACCTCTTGTGTTACTTCAGGTCATTGTGTTCGTTTTGCATTGACTATACACTTAGATATTTTTCTTTGTTTCCTGAAATGCCGTACTGGAAAGAAGTTTCTAACATCTTCATAGGAAAGACCAGTGAATCAAGGGAGTTTTTAGGAGTATTGTCCTTTCTTTTTGTCTTAATTCTTAAAACCTTTAGCAGTTTGCTTCTACTAGTGACCATCTTGTCTCTGACATTTTGCTTCTGGTTGTCATCATTGTGAACATTTTTCATAATGTTTATTTTCCTCATTTATTCATCACCATAAGTACAAGAAGAAGCAAAGCATGGGATTCTTGATTTTTGTAGTAACCGTATTATATGTGTGTTTTGTAAAATACATTTTGGCGGTAGCACATGACGTGGTACATACTTGGGGGGACTTTTTAAAATCCAAATTTATATATCATTTATAAAAGAAATGGTACTTTCTAGAAGCCTTTTCTGTAGCAAGGGTCCCAGTGGATTTTTTTTTTGACACCTCTGAGATTAGTCCTCCTTAAGGTTCCTGACGGTAGTTGTACCCCATGGTGTGGGGAATTTGAAACTTACATATAAAAACAGTTAAAGGGCTTTGGAAAATTTCATGTGATATTGGGAGTCAGATGTTTTGATCTAAAAAATTGTTTGCTTGATTGGGAATTTAGGCTTGAAGTGTTTGTATGGATTGTTAACTGGCTGGCTGGAATCTGTTATAGACTGGCTAACCTATTTGAAATATATCTGGTGTATTTAAGTTTGACAAGAAATCAGGGCAAAGATACAATTTAGGTGTTATTGTTTATTTTTCTAAGTCAGTAACGGCGATTCATGTTTTGCCATGGAAAAGTAATCATTGAAAACACTACACCTGATAGCCTGTATAAACTTGCTTAACCTTTATTGAGCATAACGATATTTTTTCCAGGATGCTGACTGGATGATTGCGTATAAGGATGTTTATCTATAGTCCAGTGAATTAAAACCTTTAGAGAAATAGAGGGCATGTATCGTTTATTCCTAGCGTTGTTCTTTTGAATGATTTGGTTAGTCAGAGCCTTCATTTTGAAATGTTTCAAACCAGTTAGGCATTTTTGACCTAGATCTTCCAGCCTTCAGCTTTAAGGAATACATACTTGGATTTGCAAGAATGTGAAGATTTAGCTAGGTAGTCGATTCCTGTTAGCTGTGAGAGGGCTTAGGCCTCAACTGACTGCTGTTTATTAGATACTTGTTTTTTTTGCAGAATGTTCTTCCATCATGAAGAGAAGACTCTCATAATGAACCCTCATAGTGAACCATTAAATTCTCTAATGTTCTCTCACGATTCTCATGACTCAATCTTGTCATGAACCTCTGAATAAGTATAAGTAATGGAAGATGGTAGGTTTTAGTTTGAAATGATAGATTCTTCTTTCAGATGTTGGTCGGTCCCCTTGCCCTGGGGTAGGGGGTGGTAGTGCTATGTTCACAGTTGTAGGTGCCTTCAGATGAGAATTGGTGGTGGTGAAGGACAGACAGAGGATCAGGCATACTTATGAGTTGGATCCACACCCAGGCTTTCCCTTGAGTCCCCCAGGTGATGAGGCTGACTTCCTACTTTGGTGAGAGAAAACCCTAACAGCCCACTCCACACTTTTCATTTCTCCTTTAGAAGTAGAAGGTTGTAGGAACCAGTGAGTTGTATGAACCAGTACCTGAAGCTTAGGGAGCCTTCAATTCAATCAGAACTAGTTTTTGTTTGTGTCTAGCTGTAACGGTGTAGCAAGGAATGGAACAGGGAGACTTCTAATTCCTCTTCATCTTCTCCACTATTATAGAAATTCCATGAGGGCAGGGACCATGTCTTTCCTTTTCTCTTTATACGGTGGCAAACAGTAAGTGCTCAGTAAGTGTTTATTGAGTACATGACTTAATGACTGAGCAAAGCATAATGTTGTTTTGTTACTGAGGTAACGTGTGTTTGAACCACGAGAAAACTTGTTTAATACCAGTTTTCAAGCCCTGTTCTAATTCTTGGAAGAAATATGGGATTTTCAATTTAAAATAACTGATACCTGAAAATAAGCGAAGACTGAAAAATGTTGGGTGTTCAAAGATAGTGAAGAACTGTTTGTCTTGAAAGTAACAGAAACACTCAAACCAGCTTAAGCAAAAAAAGGTTGGAATCAGTGGAAATGAGGGCAGTGTCCCTGGACCTCGTGAAGTCTTGGAACCCGCTCTGGGAAGTCACTGGGAGCCAAGGCTGCTTCTCTTCCTCTTTCCCTTCTTTTTTTCTTTGATACTTCTTCTTCTGTAGAGTCCATCTTCTATAAATGCTGGATGCTTCTAAACTCAAAGTTTTTATCCGTTTTTATTTTTCCTTCCAAAATGCTAGTCTACACATTACTTTTTAGTAATGAATTGAAGGTATGGATGGTAGAAAATCATAATTTATTTTACTTATCAGAATGGCTGCCTGTTAGGGATACTGAGAAAAGTGGGTGCATGAGGTCATCAGGCTGGTAGTCGAGATTTAGTCTGTGCAGTTTTACTTCCTTTAACAGTTTCTTATGCATGCAAAAAAAAGGTGTCCCGAAGCTGGTGACCTGTTGGCATTACCGGGAAGAGCCAGCCTCTGTTCTCTCTCTTCCACGTTCTCCCTTGCAGGCTGTTTGTAAATTTGTTCTTTTTCTTTTCTGGGCTTGGCAAGTTGCCTCATTCTCCCACTCCCTTGTCCATGCCTGTTACCTGTCTCTTAGTACCCCAGTCATCTCCTACTTTTCTCCTCCCTGAAAGTGGGATTTTTCTCTTTATCACCATTTGATGATTCTTTAAGCGTTATGATTGATAATTTGCAATTTGAGCAGAGCTGATTTTCTATATAGTACTTCTAAGTACTCTTCTGACTTTGCCTAACTGTTCATTCATTCATCCTTCTCTCATTTTGACTTTCCTGAAGTCTGTGTATCACTGAGAGAAAATACAATCTTAAGTAAGGGAGTAACTAATAGAGGTCAGATTGGAAGGAGAACGAATGGAGAATTAAGTGAATTGAGGAAGAGTCAGAAAAGAGTTTCCCGCTTTAAAACACGAGCTGCCTGTGGCTCCTCTAAAAGAAGTGCAGTTTTGCTGTAGGAGCTGCTGCTGCGCCGTCACGTTTGCTCTCCTAGCTCCTTCAGATTCCTCTTTTGAATGACCCATTGCCATTCCTTGTTTGCTTGTATCTTTTGCTCTCTTCCTTGTTAAATAGTTTCTTTTCTTGTTAAATACTTTGGAAGAAAGCCTTGATTTTTGTGTATTTTCCCCATTTTTCTTCAAAGGTTCCGTAATTCCTTAAAACTTAGTCTTTTCTTGCGGTCTGTTTTTTCACCATTCACCAATCACCTCTGTCACCTCAAAATGTCTTCACAAAGTCCTGCTTTTCCTTGTACCTCTTCGTCTGGTTCAGAATCTTGCAGTTGATTCCTCTCCTCCTACTTCATTCCTCTCAGCAGTTTCCTTTGATGGTGATACTTGCCTTGGAATTTCTACTTGAGCCTCTTAAACCCTTTGGGAAAGGTAATTTTGTCAGCATTCACTTTTCTTTCTTTTCTATTCCAAAAGGCTAAAGACAAGGAATCCTTACGCATTCCTGTGCTGAGGAATCTGCTCTAAGGTTTCTGCTATCATTTTCTTATCAGGGTCTGGATTCTCTGTGAAGGTGCCCGATAAGACCTCCCATCTCTTCCCTGGTCTCAGGGCAGGACACGAGGGTTGCATCTGGAATTGGCTCCAGACGCTCAGATACCATGAATTTAGTAATGATTACATGATCCTTTGAAGGCAGACTAACAAAAGAGCTTCTCTAAGAGGTTAGCTGGGTAAAATCAGAATGGGATGATCTCTAATGACTTTTCTTGCTCTCTTATTACCAATCTGTGAATTTATCCTCAAGGAAGAGTTCATCAGAAGGAGAGAACCATCATTCCCCATTTTATATATTTTTTATTTGTAATCTATCTACAGTTTAATTTTTTTTTAAATTTTTATTATTTTTAAATTTATTTAAAATAAATAAATTTATTTATTTTTGGCTGTTTTGGGCCTTTGTTGCTGCGCGCGGGCTTTCTCTAGTTGTGGCGAGCAGGGGCTGCTCTTCATTGCGGTGCATGGGCTTCTCTTGTGGAGCATGGGCTCTAGGCGCGCGGACATCAGTAGTTGTGGCTTGTGGGCTCTAAAGCGCAGGCTCAGTAGTTGTGGCGCACGGGCTTAGTTGCTCCATGGCATGTGGGATCTTCCCTGACCAGTCCCCTGCATTGGCAGGCGGACTACTAACCACTGCGCCACCAGGGAAGTCCTGCAGTTTAATTTTGTAATCAGTACTTAGCTACTGTTTACTCATTTGTAAAATTCCTTTTAACTTTGTAAGAACCAGTCTGCTACCAGATAAAATTTCAGATTGTTCAGTTTTAAAATGTTTTACTTAAAAGGATAAGATAGGGGGCTTCCCTGGTGGCGCAGTGGTTGGGAGTCCGTCTGCCGATGTAGGGGATGCGGGTTCGTGCCCCGGTCCGGGAGGATCCCGCATGCCGCAGAGCGGCTGGGCCTGTGAGCCATGGCTGCTGAGCCTGTGCGTCCGTAGTCTGTGCTCCGCAACGGGAGAGGCCACGGCAGTGAGAGGCCCGCTTATTAAATTAAAATTTAGTAAATTAAAAAAAGATTGAATATTTGTAGGAAGTCTATAGCCATTGCTGACAGAGATACCTTTCTACTTGTTGTGCTCCAGAGGAAGATCACCAAATTTAAGCCTGTGAGCTTTCAAGTTGCTCTTATTATCAGTGTCATATTACACGAAGTTGGAACTTTTAAGATTCATTATTTTTGGCAGAGATAATGAGAACTTTGATTTTCATTCACTGTCATCGTATGTACCTGGCACATAGTAGGCACTCCATTTGGTTTATTGGATGAATAAAGAAAGTGATTCTGCTGGTCAGTGGGATATAAAAAGTCTCTACCAAGATCACCGTTGATTGCTCCTGTTGCCCTGTGTATTATGCGACCCCAAGTTTATTGCAGCCTTACAGACATCTCAGTCACTGCAGGTGAGAGACTCTTAAACTTTCTGGTGGAGTCCCATGTCTCATTCTTGGCAAACTGAAGTATAAATCAACATATATAGATTTCACTCTCGTTCAGAAATGGCTCTTTTTAGTGAAACTTGCAGAAGGTCCTACTTCCTGCCTGAGAAATAGGGTAATAGGATCACACCCGGAAAAAATGCTGCCTTGTTCAGAAGTGACATGATCTCTGTTCAGTTTGGAATATTGATAAGTGGGCAGATTTATTTGGAAGCACTTTGTTTTTACTACATGTGTAAAGCTCCAGGGAACTCTGAATAAGAGATGAGGTGCTCCCTTTTGGCTGTGCATTAGCAGCGTGGCGGTTACTGATCTGTCATTTACTTTGAAAAGGAATTACAAAGTTTTGGCCTCCTGCCTGGAGTAGCTCCAGATGGTCAGAAAAGATTTTTGTACTGAAGTCAAAGAGTGTATTGCAGTGATAGAACTGAGCTTGCCATGTTTGTATTAGAACAGGGTCTTCCCACTTCATCCCTCTGCAGAGTTTTTCCTTTCATTCCCCCCCCCCCCGAGGGAGTAAGGGGAAGAAAATGCTGCTTTAGAGTTGTGGAATCTAATATTTGGAATACCTTTGTTCTTGGTGATGGTGAGGTAGAGGCATGGTATGTGGCCCATAGAATTGCTTTGTTAATCTCAGTACCCCGGTACTCAGTATTTGCAAAGGACTCATGAAGAATTGGAATGTAGAGATACACCAAGACCATTCTAGCTGATTTGGAAATGGGGGTCAGAAGCTTCATTTTGGTTGCAGGTGCTTGTCTGATAAACTGGCTGTTAGCCCACAACTGTTATTTAGTGGCTTTCCTTTGTCAATTGGCCCACCTCTCATGGGCGCTAGGCGTTACTGCATCTTTCCTCATGTTTCCCCATGATTTTGTGGTCGATAGGGTAACGATGAAGTGTAGGTGTCCAGTATGGGTGGGAGGTGGGGCTCAGGGAGATATGAGCAGTGAGGAGGTCATGGTATTCACCAGCAATTCCAAGACTCTGCTCTTCTGGGCACTAGTGCTTAAGTTCTACACGTGACCTTAGGTCAACCTTGGAAGGGGAAAGATGCGATTCCTGTTTTCTAGATAAGAAAGCTGAGATTCAGAGTGATAATAATCTGCCCAAGGTAATAACTAGGTAACGCTCTTTTGCTGCCTGCTCACATACAATTTTGGAGAAATTTATTACAAGTTTCCTGCCCCTTCAGGTGAGAGGTGACTGCAGGCTTCAGGAAATAAAGCTCATTTTCCTCTGGGAAACTTGGGCCTTGTTCAAATTGAGCCTTTTAGTAAAGCTTGGTCACAAGGCTCAGATTAAGACCTAAATCTACAGGCTGCTGCTCCCACACTGCTTTTGGTTACTCTTGTGGTTATTGAGTAACTTGGTGAGTTTGAAGAACATTAACAAAGTTTTATATCTTTGAAGAAAATCCAACACATGGGGAAGTGACATTAAGTTGCATACCACAAAAAAGGAGTTTTTATCTGTTTTGACATATTGGTATATAAATTGAAAACAATGAAAAAATCCTTAATTTTGACTCTTGTACTCTTAGTTGATTGTCTGGGTACTTAACACAGGTGGCTGTTTTGAAGCACTTTTATTGAACAGTGTAAAGACTTGTGTTCTTCACAAATTGGTGCTTCTCTCTGCAGAGAGAAGACTTGGTCAGCAGTCTCCTCCCCAGACAGTCTTCCACAAACTACCAGAATCCTCCTCTAGGCTGTTATTCTGCTTCATTATTTTGTCTTCTTTACAAATCTCCACTGTCTAGATAGTGTGCAGACAGTATTATTTTTCTGTATATATTATATGGCGCTGTAATTACTTCATGAGTTCTTTTGGGATTGCATCCTAAGCTGCAGAACACCTTGTTCTGGTGGATGTGCTTTTTGAAGTCTCGCTACCTTTTTGATGAAAGTGGAGTGGAGGTGGGTTAGTCTGGCTTAATATAAATCTGATCTCTGAGGCTTTTCCATATTCACAAAGGCACCAGAGTAGGGCTGCTCTTGTTACTTTATTACAATTATGAATGAAACTTTAATGCTATTATTTTATAAAAGATCATAAAGTAAAGGTACATTTCTTAGTGTTTTCTATGTTTAAAAAAAAGGACAATCACCATGAGTCATAAAGCTACAATTACATCAAGAGTTTCTTATATGAAAGAGTCTCTAGTGGATTTTTGGTGCAGTCTTTGCCCCTGTATCGGGAGTGAAATGTCATCACCCTTGAAAAAAACTTCATCAGGCTGGTTAAGAGCCTGTAGAAGTTTGTATCTTCTTAGGGACTTATGGTCCCAGAGTTAGTACTACAGAACAGGCTCTTTCAGTCCTGGGATGCCAGTAGTTTTCCCTAGTACTTACCCTCATGACTTACTAAATACATTTTAGGGGTTTCCCTCTCCTGTTTGTTTTGAAGAGTCTTCCTCTGAGAATTAATGATAGAAAGAGCATTAATTGAAAAGATCATTTATTGAAAGACCTTCACACAGAGGGTGTGGTATTGCCACTGTTTCAGGTTGTGCTTTGTGGTATTACCTGAAGGCTCCTGAGAGCAGAGAATGTACAAGCCATCTTCTCCCGCTGCCTTTGTGCCCACGTGCTCCAGGAACACCAGAAAGCATGCTGCTCAGGCTACGCGCCTACCTGTGTTCCCATTGCCTGGAGTGCCTCCTCTACTCTTCGACTCTGCTCCTCAGGTATAGGGCGACTGCTTAGGTTTTAGCTCTATCTTTCTTAATACTCGGACCCGTCTTGTTGGAACCCATCCCACAGTCCCTGTTGCTCTTTCCAGGTGCTTCTTCTTTGTCATAAGCTCCCTGTCTCTTCCCCCACTGGACTCAGACTCTGGGCCCTTCTGGAGGGATTGTAGATTCACCTTTTATATCTCCAGTGTCAGGGCTGATGCTGTGCTGACTGCGTAAGGAAGCACACAGAAGAAGAAAATAAGAAATTCGTAATTGACTGGCCTGAGCACAGCTCCCGTACTTGCACTACTCATCCCTTCTGTTTCCTCAAACACTTTACTTGAATTAGTACGTGAGTCTGTCCTTTCAAACCACTGATCCAGTGTTTGGGGGAAGATGTTTTTTGAGGAGTATTCATTTATAGCAAGAGTAAAAATGTTTTGTGAGGAAATTTAATAATAATAATAATAATATTGAATGCCTACTATGTGCACTCTTTTAAGTGCTTTAGTGCATTTCTTGATTTAATCCTCACAGCTTCATGAGGTAGATACTTTATTATCATCTCCATTTTGTAAATGAAGAAACTGAGGCACAGAGAGAGCAAGCAACTTGCTTGAGGTTAAAAGCTAGTAAGTTGTGGAGTCAGGATTTGAACCCAGGCAGTTGTGGTAAAGTGTGTAGGATAGGTTTCAGGAGAGTTTCTCCTGAAACTGCGTATTGCTTTGTAAATCGTTTCTGTGTTACATATTACGTTATTTCTCATACAGTTATTTGGGTCAAGTTCTTGTGCTTTTGCTGAGAAACATCACTGTTGGCTTCCTTGACTTGGTAACTCCCTGTTATGATTTGCCATTGCGGGAGGGTAATGCTGGCCTTGCTGTTGGCTGCTCTTTCCATTTGAAGTTTACAGTTTTGTATATCTTTTTTTTTTTTTGGTACGCTGGCCTCTCACTGTTGTGGCCTCTCTCCCGTTGCGTAGCGCAGGCTCAGCGGCCATGGCTCACGGGCCCAGCTGCTCCGCGACATGTGGGATCTTCCCGGACCGGGGCACGAACCCGCGTCCCCTACATCGGCAGGCGGACTCTCAACCACTGCGCCACCAGGGAAGCCCAGTTTTGTATATCTTAATGTGACATTGAATCGAAATTTCCTCGGTATTTATTTGTTCATTTTATTTTACTAAGCAAAATGTTTTTCAAAATGTTTGGCGGCTTTTATGTGGCTAGCACAAGCAAATACAGGGTTAACACTATTAGGCAAAGGTTGTTACCTTCAAAGAATTAGTGAATCTTAATAAGTCATTGTTATGTGCCTTTGATCTGATTGACCTGCCTTAGTTTCTGATCTTCAGACTCCCATTCA
Organism: Phocoena phocoena; assembly: GCF_963924675.1. NCBI lineage: Eukaryota > Metazoa > Chordata > Mammalia > Artiodactyla > Phocoenidae > Phocoena > Phocoena phocoena. The sequence continues at coordinate 51,450,299 of NC_089222.1, forward strand.
TAGTACCTTGGCAGCCTCACCCAGTTGTGCCTAGATGCTGTGGCCAGGTGGTTCATGTTTCATCTTTACTGGAAGGAAGTTGTGGAATCTGGCTGACAGTTCCATTTAGTCCTCTTCATTTAATTGGCTGTTTTTTCCTTTCCCTTTCTAAGTAGGGGAATAGCCAGAAACCATTTTTAGAGGGGCTGCTAAAGTAGTTCACAAGCTGATGTCTTTCATTTAAATAGCACTTTATTTAAAAAGCAGTTTTCTATGTATTACGGAGTCATTCCCACAGGACCCTGTGACGTAAACAAAGTGAGGATTGTCTCAGAGATAAGAAAACCTAATCTGAAAGTGTGCACCTTTCCTAAGGGTGCCTCGGCTAATAAAGGGAAAAATCAGGCAACAGTTCTAATTGCTTGATTCCAGATCTCCCTCTCCTTTTTTTTCCCATTGCATTTTATTGTTTCAAAATTGGCTAACCTCTAACTGAAAATCTGTAGGTACACATCTTCTTCACTTATAATGATATGAAAATTAAAATATTTTCATCGTGCTAACATTTTCCCAGGCTCTTATTAGAGTATTTTGACATTCATTTTTATAAATGGAGAACAGAGTTAGAAATAACTCAATTACCATAATTGTGTAATTTTAGATGTTCTAGTACTAAACTGGGATCCATCAACAGAATGCAGCCTCTTGATAGCCTTAAAAAGAAAAAAAAAGGCACATCTTGGAGTCAAGAATAGTGATGTTAAAATAAGACCCTTGACCATTTCTGGAGTGTGTTGGCTGATCCACCTCTTGGTTTTCTTTACGTGGAATTGGTGGAGACAAACAAAATCCAAAAACAAGTCACATGAAAAAAATTAATACTCCTCTGGGCATACAGTTGTTTGGGATAATCATAAATTGTGCTGCCTGTAGTGACTGGTAAGGTGGGGGGAAGAGCAGAATTGTAGCACTCTGGCTATGGACTGTGAAACGGGTGCACGCTTGTTATGACTTTTAACCTTTCCCTTTACCCCATTTCCCACTTCCTGCTGTACTGTGTTGAAGCAAACCCCAGACCTCTTATCATTTAATCTCTAAATATTTCAGTATTTTTTTTTCAGGTAGGTTCTTTCAGAAGTATATTTTCTTCTAGTTTAAAGTTTTCCAATTGAAATATTGGAATTTTTGCTATGTAAATTGGCGATTGGTATTGTACAGTTTCTAACCAATTAGCACTTTTCAAGTTGACTTTGGTTTGGACTCACAAACCTTTTTTTTCCTGAAAGAGGGAAAAAGTTATTCATAATAACAGACAAATGAATGTTTTGGTAGTGTTAAAAATTAGCTTATTTTTCATACTTAACTTTTTTTTTTAATTCAAAAAAATTTAGTATGTTTCAGAAACTTTCAAACTTTAGTGCGGGACCATAATGTTCTTCAGTTTTATGTGTTTTCAATGCTTATATTTCCCAGCTATTTCAAACAGCCTAAATTTTAGTGTACCATAAGCTTATGCAATCATTAATTTAGACTCTACTGATTTGGAATTTTCAAAAAGTTGAATATAACTTTAATAGCAGGTTTCTATTCATGGAACATATTTGCTAATTGTAGATGGTTGTCAAAGAGAATTCTCAAGGTCTTGTAGTTTAAGTGAGTGGATTTATGGGCTCATTTATTTTTAAGTATATATATTTTATATACCATAATGTTATGGATTTAACCTTATTTGGAAAAACTAACCTGGTTTATTTATACATATAATCAATTAATTGATTAATTAAATTTAATATAAGTAATAAAATCAGAATTAATCTTCTTTCAAGGTGAAGATCCTACTTTATGAAAGGTGGTCAAACATAAAAGGCAAATTTTGGCTAATGAATCTAATCTTTTAGCGTGGAGACCGGCTGTTACAGGCAGTCACACATACTAAAAGGAACAAAATACTCCTTAACTGGAAAAGGCTATGAACATTTTTAAGGCCTTGAAGCATGCTTCGGGCTTAATAACAGCAAATATTTGCTTAGTGCTTGCTTTTCTGGGCATTTAACTAACTCATTTAATCCTTACCACAGTCCTATGAGGATATGTGTTGTAATTATCCTTGTTTTATAGCTAGGAAACTGAGGCATGGAGAGGCTAAGTAACTGGTCCCAATCCCAGAGCTAGTAAGTGCTTGCGCCTGGGTTAGAATTCAGTAGTTGGGCTCGAGTGTTGGCTCTTAACAACTCTGCTCAAGTGCTTCACTTGGTGTACAAGGGGAAGTATTAGTTCTATGCAAAAAACTTGTTCCTCGCCTTTTCATCAGTGAGAACATGGCATTTTAGAGAAGTGCTGCCCAATAGAATTTTGTGAAATGATGGAAATATCCTATCTACATTATCCAGTAGGGTAACAACTAATCACATTGAACACTTGAAATGTGGCTAATGTGACTAAGGAACAACATTTTAAATTCTATTTGTTTAATTACATTTAAATAGTCACATGTAGCTTCAGTTTTAGAGTCCAAGAGACCTGGGAGAATTTATAGTTTCAGTTTTCCTGGGGTAATGACAACATCTTGACACTTGATGACTGTCAATATCTCCACCTCTTTAGGGTTGTCAGTGGTTGTATCATTAAATAGTAACGATTTTAATGAGAGTAAAAATATTTTTACAGATAGGATAATTGAATGTTTAAAACCTTAATGCCTATCAACAAAATACTGTTAGATCACCAGCATAAGAGATCCTCAGCCTACCACATCTGGAGGCATCCCCTTGTTAATTGCTTTGTGGCTGAGCAAAAATTGCTTTGACATTTCCCTTTGCTTCTTAGCTTTGGAGGGGAGTTTTTGCTTTGTAATGAGTCCAGCTCCCTGGTCAAGCTTAGCATCAAGGAGTGATGATAAAATGGTAAAATGGCCTTTCTGGGCCAAAAGCAGCCCTTAAGAAGCAAGCGTTCAGCTCATCTTTCTCCTCCGGCCTGCCTCAGTAGAATTGTGTTGACAGAGCTCCCATCTATGAAAATATAGCAAGAAAACCCAGTGGTAATTAAGCCAGGTTTCATTTCAAATGAGACCACATAAACTATGAGTTAGTTGATAAATCATGCCTCCTATAATGTGCTTTCATCTAAGCCTTTATGAGGCACTTAAACCTAATTGTTGTAATCTTTTCTTTATGTTGATGAAAAGGGCCAGAGTGGTTGTTTCCATCAGCAATGGTGGGGATATGAAATGCAGGCAAGCAGAGTCTCCAGATGGTGGCGGGTTTTGGACCTTAGCCACCTGGCAGACATAATTAAACATGTCTGCAGTCCCCTCATTTAGCAGTTCTAAAACAGACATTTTCTTTGTTTATGGGATTGAACTGTTATCATTAGCGTTTAAGTGAAGGACTTGAAGTACTATAACCAGGTGCTAAAAGTCAGCCACTGTTAGACATGGATCTGGAAGTCTGCTTTGAAAGGTTTGTATGGAGAGGTTTCCACCAAACATTGGGAATTAGCATGGCCATGGGGTGTTTTCAACAGGTCCTGTTGGCTCAGTTCTTATTTGTAATTCTCAAATGTAGCAGAGTTAGGTTGTAGAGAACCCAGACTGGGTGTGAAACTGGACTGGGACTTAAGGTCTTAAGGTTAAAAAGTATTGAATGACAGGTGAAACATACTGCGTTCCCGGCTTTAGCTTCTAACTGAAGTTGGGCAAATCATTTAGTTGCTGTGGACTTTGACTTCTCCACTTGGTACACTGCTTTCGGGATGGGAAACCACGTATCACTAGAGAGTGATTCGACTTCTTGAAAGGAGAATTACGATTTAATTGTAAAATGAAAGGTAGCTATGATGAGTGAGTTCCCCTGTTTACCTGCCTCACTGCCAGTAAACTCTCCATTTACACTTTCAATGATGATTTAAGGAGCCGTTGAACATTACTTAAAGGCATTTGTGATGAGCTTTTCTCATGAAGATGACTACAATATGTTCTGTAGTTACCTTTTTCACCGAAGCTTTAGAACTGAGTCGGCCTTTTGATGGGTCAGTACTTCTATAGCTTAAGTAAGTTTGCTAACTGACTTTGCTTTGTGTCTTCTTCACTGTGAAACTCTTAGCAAATTAGCCAGAAAAGTAGAATGACCTTTCCTTCGTGCTTTTCCCCCGTGGCCTCTTTCCTTACCACATGACCCGTATGAACTGGAAGCCAGGCCTTGGTTCTGTCATGGATTTAGGATGCTGCTGCACTGCGTCTTCAAGCAAGGGTGTAGCACAGAATGATGACTCTGGATGGAAGCTTTCTCTGCTTAGGACCTTACAAACGTTGTATTGAAATACAGTTGTCTCCAATTTTGACATACATTGGACACTGTTTTTCTGGTGACTTGATTGAAAGTATGCCTCTATCCTGAGAGATGCCTCTATATGTTTGATAACGTACTGGTGCTGAACTGTAGCTTGTGACTGTCGTGACTGGCACTGAGGTGGCCCTCCTGCTGTGCAAGAAGTAGCAGCGGTTCCAAAAGTCCACTGGGCCAGTATTCAAGTCTAGTTCTCTATTTACAAATCCTGCGGATCCCATAACTTAGAAACGCGTGTGTGTGCTCACATACATCAAACAAGTCTTGTGCACACAGCAGCCTGTACCAAGGACTTGGAGTGACAGTTGAGTCTTGAACTCTTCTTAAAAAGGAAAAATTAGCACAAAGTTAAAACTTTACTGATTTAAAGATGTCATATTAGTTCTGTTTAAGAGCAGCCCCTCATGCTTTTGCTTGTGAGTAACTTGTCTTCGAGTCAGTGAGATTTGTTGCTTGTGACTATGGAATCTTGCCTTCTGGCTATAAAGGATGATTTCATGGTGGAGGATGTTGCAGATATCTTAGTTTGCTGCTTTATAGGGTGAGGTATGCTTTAAGGGCTGGGAGAAAAAATTAGGTAATTTAAGTCTGTTTCGAGACACGTGGAAAGGAAGCTATTTCGTAACTAACTATCAGGCATGTGAAACTTGGCAGGACTCAAGTCCATTCGTGGCCACAGTCACATGATTGATTACCGGTTGGGGACCTACAGTTAGCTTATTGCAGACCTACATCTGGCATAATTGATGTTGTCATCAGTATTAAACTACTCACCCTGTTTTGCCAACTTTCTTCCAATAACAAAAGTTTCTTGCTTTGCGTGTGTGAAAGTTTTTGTGACTCTAGGTATGTGTATAGAATTAGAGAGTTTTAACCATGATCCAGTCACAACTATTTGAACTTCTTGATTTTAATAAAACATTAGAAAAACTGATGATTCCATTACTTCCCTACTCTCTCTCTTTGGCAAACCTGTGGGCTTCTTCTTACCAAGTTAGTTAAGAGGAAGAGGGAAAGATTGTCCCAAACCATGTTAGTGCCTAAAGGAAATACAGGGACAGATAGGCCTCCAAACTTGGAAATACCTAAAGGAAATACAGGGACAGATAGGCCTCCAAACTTGGATAGTGACTTAAAAACATGAATTTATATATATTTTAAATGTTCATTGCTGGTTTTTTATGGAAGTTAGCGGGTTTTCTGAGGAGTTTGCTGTAAGGAGTCATTTTGTTCTCTTATGAAAGGAGGGTGGAGGGTAGTGAAAATATGGGTGGGACTGGACTGGTGGGGAACTGTATGAGCATTTCTCATTAGTGCATCCTTTCTACTTTGCTACGGATACTTAAAGATTAGGAGTTAATTTTTCTCTATGGGGGAAAACATGGCAAGGAGCATTCCAGTTTCAGAGATTTTGATTTTAAGTTTTGTAACATCTCAAGGTGGAATTTCTTCCTTTTAAGTTAAGGGTTATCTACTACTTTTTTTTGTTAAAATGGTGCTTTTTCTTATCTTTGTGTCTTCTAAAACTTCAAAAGAAGAGGCCTTGGTTTTAATTTTTCCTTAATGGTTTTTATCATGTTTCAAATCCTAAGCTCTATAAATAATGACATATATGTAAATAAAGTCCCCATTATCTCTTTATCCTGAAAATGTGTACATCTGATTGTCAAAAGATAAGTACAGTACTTATAATTTTATATCAAAGAATTTTAATCTGTAGGCACCAAGGAGGCCCTCTAATTCTCCATTCCAACCAGTGCCAAGACCCCCCTGTGTGACATCTTGACACATGGTCACCAGCCTATGCTAGAGTCAAGGCAGTTGAACTAGGGGGCTCTGGAGACTGGCTTCCAGGCTTGGCTCTGCCCCTAACTACCAGTTTGGTTTTGGGTATCTTTACCATTATGATTAACGAAATGAAAGAATTAGGTGATCACTAAGGTTTCGTTCAGTTCTTGATTTCTTTGAATATTCACTAACAAAGTTTCTTTAAGAAGTAATCAGTTAATTCTTTTTTATTTTTTGACATCTCTCATTTTTATATTGAGCCCAAATTGTCATGGTGAAAGATGGGCTTTCTATAGTACTGTTTTTCCGCAAGTTTTGACCGGCACGCACATTGAGACACATGTTTTACCTTGTAGTCCAGTAAATACACATATACGAAAATTTTAAATATGTACACCCGGATCAAAATAAATCAATACTTGCCTTTATTCTTTGTGATCCAATTCTATGCTATTCTCTTTTATCTAAAGGAATGCCAGTCAGTGACCCACTAAATTGATTATATGACCCACAGTTCAAAAAATACTACTCCACAGCAGCCTAGAACAAGTTTGTTTCTTCTTTCATGTGACAGCCCCTCAAACTCAACTCTAGCCAGCTTGTTTGCCTTTAGTCCTTCTCTTCTACAGGCTGCAGGTCCCCAGTGTTCAAAGCTTTTCCTTGTGTGATTTGACATTTTGATTCAACACCATCCTGGTCAATTGCCCCTTAGATACTTGGAGTTTGTGTCACGCTTAAAGTAGTGGTGAGCATCGGAAGTACAATCTAAAAATAAAATTTAGCTAGTCCCAGCCCTTTCTTCTACTTCCTTTCCTACTAATGTCTACTATGTGTTATACATTTTTTCTACAGATATTATTTCACACGTGTTTACTGAGCACTGCTATGTATTAGTACTGTTCTTGGGGCTTGGGGATACAGCAGAGAGCAAAACCCCAGTCTCTGCTTTCAGAATTATGCTGGCTGCTAGGAGTGTAAGGATGAATCACAGCCAGGCCCTTGCCCATAGAGCTCTCCTTCAGCGCCCAGCTGCACGTGGTCTTTTATGGCTCTGTGTTGCCTGCTTGTTAGGTATTTCCCCTCTGAATTGTGAGCTCTTCCTGCCTTTCCACTTGAGTGCACATCTCAGCAAAGTCGAAATGTCAACTTCTAGGGAGACAGTATATGTATGCGGCTTTAAAAAATGTTAATCCTCTAAAAAAAATTAGGTGGAAATTAGAGAGTTTAAAAAAATATCAGAGTACAAAGACATTAAATTATTTTTCATGAGTTTCAGAGTGGTTAAGGGAAGGTTGAAAGTTTCTTTAATGTTGATGAAAGTCTGTCAATTCCATTCAGGTCACAAGGGCATCAAGAAGGGTCTTTAATTTGGGGGGACAATGAAGTATACTTTTTAAATAAAATTATAACTGTTTCTAGAGTGACTTTGGCATGGATAAATTTGGACCAATGTTAATAGTTTTAGTTTATAGTTAAAAAGTTAATTCACTTAACTAAAATGTCTGTTGTATATAAAGTAATATATTGTGGGGTTGGCAGGGGAAAGCTTTGAGTGGATGAAATGAATAAAAAATGTGGTTCCTATCTTCAAAGTTTGTATTCGAATTAGAAAATCTACATACATGAAGTTATATAAACCAGTGATCAAGCCACATAAGTACAACTTGAATGATTATAGGTCAGTAGAATTAATCAAGAATGATTAACTGGAGACCTAGAATTTGAAGTAGACGGGAATGGATTGGTAAAAAAGATCATGTCTGTTCTAAGTTGAATGTAACTTAAGGAATCAGGAGCATTAAAAAGACTGCTTAGGTGAAGGTGCAATTTATTTACCTTTTTAAAAAAAGTCAGGATTTCTTCTATTTGAAAACTTAACAAATTAGGAATTTTCGTAGAGATGTAAATACATTTCTAACATGAGAAGCTAATGTTTAGAGAAAGAGCAGGGATGCAAGCCTTCAGTTTGATGTTATTCAGTCAGAATAGGATTGTATTGATCCAGGGGTGAGAAAATGTTTATGGGGTGGTGTTTTCACAGAGGCCTCTTCCTTTACTTTATTCTGAGCTACATAAATATCAAGTAAAGCTTTCCAGTCCAAGTTAACAGATGGCGACCTATGCTGGATTTATAAACAAAGCCCTAGAACAATACTACACTTAATTGATGAATGCTCTCTCCCTTCCCTGAACAAAGGTTTTGGCCTCCTGTGTGCTTGTCTGAGAGAGAATTAATGAATTCTTTTCTATGATCTCATGTAGAAAGACTCTCACTATAGAAATATTTGATTTCCCCCCCCCCCAACAAGAAAACTTGAATACTTTTTAAGTTGCCTAGTAGTTTGAGTTCACAAAGGTGGACTGAAAAAGTATTTGGACAACTTGTATTAAAGTCACCTTAAAAGAAGAGTCCTATTTTTGTCTTCAGAGTAGAATGATGCCTCAAAACCAAAAATAGTAACCTAAATAAAATACACAGGAAGGAACATGTCCAATTAGATGATTTCAGACAAACATGCAAATTAGATCTATTTTAAACTCTTTTTCTGTGAACTTCCATTTGACATTCTTTAGCATGAAGTGACACTTTATACTGATTCTTAAAATGCACCCTACCCGTGTATTTAAGATATGTGAAAGTAGCTATTTTGTAATATTGCTATGCAAATGGAATCTTGGGGTTTGGGAGGACGAGCACAGGTGTCCATGTCTAATGGAAGTGCAGGTCCCTGTGCATGAGAAGAAGGCGAGAGGAGCCATTTGACCAGTATGACAGTGTCTGTAGAAAGTATTCATTGTCATTTGTTTGGAAATGGTAAATTTCAGATTGTGAAGAAGTCCACCTTGTCTCTTCATCCTGCCTTCTTCGAAACAAGCAATAGGTTGATTGAAGTAAATATTTAAATATACAGGAGCATTTGGATTGTGGCAGATGAAAACACTGGTGCCTTTGGTTGAAGGCAATCTGTACAAAATGCTTTTGACTTTAATGATAGCTTTCTGCTGGCTGCCACCCAGGTGTCCTTCTTGTGCTCATTGGTTTGAGGAACATTCCCTAAAATGAGGGAGGCAGTTCACATAAAAGTTCTGGAGGTTCCTGCCCAAGGCAGCCTTTTATAGGGAGTTCTCCTGGTGGTGGGTGTCATATGATTGCCTTGGGAATGTGTTTACCTGACTGCCTCTTGACACACTGATGCAGGAGATAAAGAACGCACAGACCACCCTTCCCCCACTTTTTAGTTAAGCTCTGATGTAGGTATTTTTAGCAACCTTTGAGATAACCTATAGAAATTGTGTGTGGTAGGCTCTTGGCTGGGATTGACATTTATATAAATCAGTATCTTCAGAATTAGGAAGACATGACATCAAAAATATGAATTCATAATTTCTTACGTTAAGTACTGTAAATGTCATGCCGTTAAACTACACAGTTAGAATTTGAGATGAGGCCTCAGTATCCTCTGTTCTGTGCTGATTGGGGTAAACGACTAAATGTGTATTGAGTTGTAGGAGTCTGCAAGGCCCTCAGACCTGTCCAGTCCAGAGCTGGTCTCTGCCTTCCTCTAAAGCTTCCGTTCGCCTTTGGTGGGGTTCTGTGCGGGGAGGCTGCAGCTCCAGGTGCTCCTGCTAGTTTTATCGGGGGAGAGACCAGGAAGAACTGGCGAGGGATTTGGGCAGAGAGTGATAGAAAAGTGATAATTGGAAAGAAATTTTTCAGTCAGGACATTTTTACCACCCAAACATAGGCATCTTGGGAGTATTCCTGTGTTGCCATTGTCAAGGTCTTACTTTAGCACCCAGTTATGTAAACACTGAAGTTTGTGGAGATGGTAAATAATGCCTACACGGCCAGAATCGGGGAAATTGTCAGTTATCCTTTAAGATGAGGAAATTCAGTTTTGTAAGGAAAGACACAACCTAGAGCCGTTTTGAAAGTGAGGTGTTAGGTGAGGGAAGGGAGCGAGGCTGAGTTCTGATCAATGCTGCCCCTTGTTTTTCGGGTCTCTGCTTGTCATGAGAGAAGTATTGTTCCTGGAAATGAAAAGCATGGAGGCAAAAAATCTATTTCTTTAAAAAAAAAAAGATAGCGAGTGGATTTTTGCACTGCTGGACTAGCTGTTGATTTGGCAGCCTTGGTAATCGAAATCCTGTCTGTGTGCCTGTGCAAAATCTCAAATGCCTGGCTTTAAATCTGAAATCACAAACAGATCCTAAAAGGAAAGAATAACATTAAAATGATAGAGGGTAGAGAAAAAGACTGATATTAACAAATAGGTCAGTTATTATTTTTTAAAAACATGTATTAGGAATCTGTTTAAACCCTTAAATCAAGAAAACAGAGCTATGGAAAGATTCAAAATAGAAAAATAAGGTTTATCTTATAAAAAGTTCATACTTCACTCTTAGGCCTAGTTGCTAATGACATTCAGTTACCTGAAATAATTACTTAAAGAGGGGGAGGGGCTACCTACGTTCACTAATTGCCTTGCATCTAGGGCTTTGGAAGATTCGACATTTCCTGAGTTGACCATAGAAGTTGAAATTGAGTGTGGTTCAGCCTGTTAGGCTGAGAGTTCCCACCCTTCAGGTTGAAGACATCTTTTAGAATCTTTGAAGTTTTGGCTGTACCCTTGAAGGTATGGAACCTGCCCACCTGATGTTTCACTTTGGCATAAAGCCAGAAGACCTGGCTCTCATCTATAATTTGATGATGGTTCACTGATATGCCCATCACAGTTTCAAAGTTGATGTTTACTTAGAGCCGCCTAGGCCCCAAAGAGGGTTTACACTATGAATCTCCTGTTGATTGTGTTTATTAAGGACACCCCATGGTTACACATAAAATGTATGCATCTGTTAGATTCTCTGCTAGGTGTTTTGAAGTGCTAACTCATTTTTCTTACAGTGACTTCCTTAGGAATTAGAATCCGTTGAGAACTTCAGTTGCTTAAGTTGACTCCCAGTGTTTGGAAATAATAGTTGATTAACATTCTTCTGAATGTCGATTAAGTGACCATCAGGGTGTTATTTTAATCTAAGGTTTTAGTTTAAAAATTGATATGTAAAGATTGAAAGTTGTGATTTATTATATTTTGCCAAAGATTCGTCTGTCTAATCAGTCAGCTTTTTTTTTTTTATCATCCCTGTACTCCTTTCACAACTGATTCAAAGACACTGGTTGTTACTAGTAGTTTTCAGTTAATAGAAAATGTGGAGTAAGAATCAGATTACCTTTTGGATTCTCCCATTTAGGAACCACATAAGTTGCTTCTGTCTTACTTTACCTCTCCAGTCATCACCGTTTTCTCCGTTAATCAGGAATGAAACCCCAGTTTCTGTGGTATTCCTTTTGTCTTGTTAGCTTGCTTTCTTTGTTCTCTTTGTTTTTTCTTTACGTGGAGCAAAACTTATCGACTTTAGTCTGGACTTTTGAGGTAATGGTAATTATACTAGTATTGTGGGGTTCTTTATATTTGTATATGGAAAATGACTATGTAAAGTGACTTCCTGAGTCTTACATTTTATAGGTTAAAAATCTAAGGATCTAATTCCATATATACATTTCAACGTAGGGCATTTACCTGATAGGGAAGTTACTTTCTATCTTTTAAAACTTATATACTATATTGAGTACATTTTTAAAGACTTTATTTTTATTGGAGCAGTTTTAGGTTCACAGCAAAATTGAGAGGAAGGTAAAGAGACTTCCCTTCTAGCCCTTTGCCACCACAGTGCACAGCCTCCTCCGTTATTAGCTTCCGCCCACAAGAGTGGTGCATTTGTCATAACTGACGAACCTCCATTGACAATCATCATCACCCAAAATCTGAATACATTTTTGAATTCGGAAAATAAAATTTTGAACAGTATTATAAATTAGAAGACTGGCTGTGTTGGCAAGGTTAGTAATAGGTGACAGATTTTGTATTCATACCTGTTTGCCATTAGTCATGCCTTTTGTCAGTTGTTCCTCAGAGCAATTAGATTAGCACATTTAAGTTTTTGGGTTTAAGAAATGAGCTTCAAAGGGTAAGGTGGTTAATGCTTACCTAATTGGCTAGGAAAAGTATTTATTTCTTTTTGGAGAATAATTTCCTCTTGTTTCATATTATCCAGCACATTGGTTGAGTGAAATTAATTGTTAACTTGAAACACATTCATTTTCTATGGATGTGAATATTCCCATAGTACATTTGACACTTTGATAATACTTAATTGTGGATTAGGTTCATGGTTCCATGTGATATGTTGACATGCAAGTCGGAGGAGCCTATTACATTTACAGAAGTTCAGTAACAAGAAACTCATCATTAACTAGGACTGCAGGAAATAAGGAAATAGTGTTTTGGCATTTGCGGTCTTTTATGTATGGGAATTCTTTTCTGTACTGGACTTGTAAATTATGAAAGTCTGACAAACATATTTTTTCTTTTATAAACATTTCTCCCACCCCCAAATAACTTGAATGAAATCAGCTTTATTCCTGTCTGCCGTAGTCATTTCTTTCTATGGATAAATAGTATTCCTTGTTATTTGCAAGGCTGATGTAACAACACAGCTGTTATATGCTTGGCATTTCTGCTTCTGGTGAAATGCTATTTGTGCAGATTTATCTGATCCAGATGTGTGACCAGCAGGCTACATTTCTAATTATAAGGATAGCCAAATTCCATTATAAGCACATCATGGGATTATAGAGCCAGGAGGCATCTTGCGAGGACATCTAGTTCATTCTCCAGCTTTTCAGCAGGACCACACTTCATAAACCACTCCAGCACTGAACAAAGCAGCAAAGAATGTTCCACCCATGTATAGGCTGAAAGTAGAATCATCAGAATTACAACTGGAAAAAGAGATGAGTCCCTCTAGTCCAGCCCTCTTACTTTACGGGTAAACAGATTCAGGCCCAGAGAAGTTTGACATAATCTGGACGTTTAGGACTCTTTGCCTAAAACTTACTCTGCTTTCTTCTGAAGTGGCCTGTGCTGAGGGCGAGAAGATGGAAGACTTGATTGGAAACGCCGGGTTCACATCCAGATGTAGCTCTCTAGTTCCTTCATTTAGAAGTAAGAGGTAATGAATTAGTGACAGCTGGATTCCATTGGAGTTTATTAATTATTTCTGAAACCTAATATGGGGTGAGATATTCTATTGTAGTATGTGTATATGTTTTGTGTCTATCAGTGATTAAAGAACAAAGGAAATCAGACATGCGTTTAGGGCCTGAGGATTTGCAAGTTTTGTATATAAGTTTACCAAGAATGACATATCTGAATAAATATGTGATTCTTCAACTCCATTTGACATTGTTGAGTCTGGGGTTTGATTTTGCCCTAAGCTAATAGTGACCGTGTTACTGTTTCATCAGTGCTGGCAGAAGACAGGGGACTCTGGCACCACAGACAGGGGCATACCAAACAGTGTGAGTACCAGCAGTTGTATCAGTTCCTCCTTGCCCCCAAGTCCCACGGGGGTGATTTGGAGCATCCAGATGGAACTGTGTACACAGTGGGGTTGTGTTTCTGCTGAGGGACACTAAACTCGGGGAATCCACTGCTTTTGCAGCATGCAGTGAGGGAACTTTCTCTTTGTCCAGAGGAGAGTCTTACCCCATCTGTCAGGGTAGTTCACTGTAAACAGAACTCTGAGAAATAGCCTGGACACAGAACGGTCAAGGCCTTGCCTTTTTAGCATACCTGACAGGGCGTGTAAGAGCACAAGAGACCGACGGAGGGTGTCTCACAGCAATAATGTCCTGTAATTTCTGTCCATTTATGTGCGGTAAGGAAGAGATGATCAACTAAAATGCATTACTAGCAACTTCACAAAGAGTAAAAGACATTATGTAGCTGTTAGGAAGCAAATTATTAAGAGAAAATGGTAAGTGCTGGATAATCAGGAGAATGAAAATGGGAGGAAAATATGCAGAACTTTATTTCTTCTGTAAATTGACATTTGATTATGAAACTTAGGGAAGTGGTCAATTCATATTAAATATATTATCACAACCAAAACATCAGGGATTATAAATCTTGTTTCTACATTGTTAAATCTGTACATCTTTTGTGAAATGAAAGTGGTAGCCATGTGGACCCAGGCCTAGATTTAACTCTGTTTCTTCAGTGCATTGTAGCCTTAAGGGTTTAAAAAAAAATATATTATTATTAGAAAAGTTATTCGTGTTGTTTGTTTAAAAAAACTGTATTCCCCCCAAACAATAGAGTGGTATAAAAAAGTAAAATCTTTCTCCTTTTCACCGCATTGTAGCCCAGTCAAAGTTCATAGAGGTTGCCGTAGTTCTGTGGCCTTTGGATCAGTCAACATTAGAAGGGAGAAGAAATGTTAATGATTTTAGTGGCTACTTTTTCCTTTTGAAAGATCAGAGTCTAATAAGTGCCTGGGACATTTAAGAGGTATTCTGAATGTCTAGAAATGATCATCATACTGCATCATAAATCTAACACTAAAATATTCTAAGTTCACTTTTCTCAAACAGTGACGAAAGATTGTCTTACAATAATGGGCATTAGGTAGGTCACGTAACAATACCTTTGTTTTATGGATAAGGAAACCGAGGCATGAAAATTTGCCCATTGGTTATATGTGAGCTGTGTGTTGGGCTTCTTACTACTTAGAAAAGATTTTGGCTGCAACTAAAACCTTCATAAGACATGAGACTAACTCTGTAGTACTCTTAATTCTATTTATCCTGTTCTTTTTTCCATGTTTTTTTTTTTTTTTTTTAACATTAAGTATCACTTTCTTACGTACTACATAACTTCTTATGTCCATGGCTTGTTTCCCCTTACTAGAATGTAAACGCCACCAGAACAAGGGTTTTTTGTTGTTGTCGTTTCTCTTGTGCACCGGTGAATTACCAATCTCTGGAAGAGTATCTGAGCCCTAGTAGGTCCTTGGTAAATTTGGTGATTAAGTGAATCAACATGTGGTATATTATATACCTGGTGCTATAAATTGATGAGACTCAGATTTTAGATATCTCCAGCTTTGGGCAAGTGATTGGACATCTCCAGATAACACTGATTGCCTCATCTGATAGGATGAGATTGAATTTGTAAACTGGGCTGAGGGATGGGGCCTGTAGATTTTGTTTTTGGCTTTGCACAGTGTTTTTTAAAATTTGGAAGCAGCTTTTGAAAATGAAGGGATTTCACATAAAACAAGATTTCTGGTTTCTCTTGAAAACCTGGCAGTATGGACTGACGTTTCTGCAAGGTAGTGAAGGTCGTAAGCTGAGTGTCAGCTCCCTGTTCAGGAGGGGTGTCTGCTCTGTCTGCAGGGGTCTCCACCGCTCTCTGTTGACTCCTAGATACTGAGGCTGCCTGTCAGTTGTTTTTTGCCATCATGTGCGCACTTTAATTTTTAAAATATGAAAAAAATTTAAATATGAAATATTTCTCCGTAGCCATGTTTCTAAAACAGGAAGCAAGGAAGGTAGACTCCTTTACTCGTTGACATTCCCTTCTTGGCTCTTGTAGGCATTTAGACGTCACAGCCCCTTGATGTGATGATTATTTAAAACCTCTACCTCTTTCGGGTCTAGAGTTTTGATGATTTTAGTTATGAGTGCTGACAGTATGCAACAGGGAAGAGATAGCGGCTCAGACTTAGAGGAATGAATGAACTTCAGTCTTTGTGGAAGTGGCAGCATGGAATGTGAGTCTGGGGCAAAAATGCTTTCTTTGTTGAACTGTTAAAATGCCTAATTGGTTCAGATGTTGAAAGTGCATGGCCACATTGCTGAGTGCTCAGATACAGCATTAGAAGGGCCCTAAAGGTGTGTGTTCGCTATTTGTACTGTTTCCTGTCTACTAAGGAGATTGTATTTTTCTTTCTACTTGTAATAGTGGCAGGAAATGCGAAAGATTAGTAAACATTTTGTTGTTTGGAAAAAGTGATCTTTCATCCAGGAAAAGTGAATGTTTTAGATTTGTTATTGCCTTAAAGACTTGAAGAATTGAGCTTTGGATTCCTTTTAATAGGGAGAAGAAATGGCATACCCTTCCTAGAGGAAATTTGAACAACTAGACAATTTCAAGCCATGTTTAATGTGGAAATGTGACTTACATTTTGATGTTGTATGGGTGAATAAGATTGTGCAGTCCTTTAGACTCTTAAATTGTGTAGGGTTAACCATTGGATCCAATTTTCTTTGACTTTTTACCTGAAGATTGGGCTAAGTTCTCATGTGAAGAAACTAGGTGAAGTGCTACTAACATATCATTAGATAATCTCTATAAAAAAGAATTTCACATGATTTCATTAGGAGAGTTGAAAATAATTGAGTAGCTAGAGCTAGAGTGTTATCTGATGAACACCAGACCTTGGGAAAAGTTTGTGTTTAGAAAAGTTTGACCCTGGAGAGAATCTCGGTACATATTAGTTCTTTGAAGTCCAGCATTAAAGAACCTCTAGCTATTCAGTCCAGAGTTTTCAGGTTTACTTGATATTAGAATTCTTTTTTCATATAAGACATATTAGCATGAAGCAGAATATTTGTTCCATGGCATATACTTTGGAAGTTACACCTGGATGGATTTAGAAAAAACAAAGATACCACATGTAGTTGGTTCCTGTTTCTGTATGGGTTTTTCTGTTTCCCCTCACTTATACCTGAGTTTGCAATTACATTTCTTCCAGGCCACTCCCAGAGATGTCAGGCAGTGACATGGTTGAAACTTAGTGTAGAACCCAGATGGAATGTAGAGGATAGTTTTGAGTGGTCTTTCTTTTGTTTAGAAAACAAATCTATATTGATTTCCGATTTTTTAGGTCATATGCTTCTAATTAAGACACATAACTCACCATGGCTGTATTGTAAACGACCATATTAGGTGTGGACATCTTTTCCTTGTGCTGCCCTTCTTTTGGAGACTCAGTGTTACTAATGTAGCTGACACTTGTCTCCTCTGAGAGCCTCAGTAGTTGCCTGGTTTGGGACTTTTCAGAGAACCTGATAGACTAGGGGAAAGGCAGTGGGATAATTAACATTTTGGAATTTGATAAGTAAGAGTGGGTGTATATGTGTGTGGGTGTTGTAAAGAGCATACAGCCTGGTTAGTTTTCCTTTTTCAACTTAGGTAGAAAATATGCTTAGAAATTTGAAGTGATTTGAGAGGCAAGAGACCTTACTCTTCCATTAATCAGTGGTGTGACCTCTAAAAAATAAGGGATGGATTAGATAATCTTGAAAGTGTTGCTGATTTAAAAAAAAAAACTTTAAAAATTTCACTGCAAATTTTAAATGCTGAGGTTGTGTTTTTGAAATTAGTATAGGTTGTAACATGCTGGAAGGGAAATGAAACCCTTATGGTGGAAAAGTCTATGCTGATGTAAAAATATGATTTGGAATCTTTGGTATTTGCTAGGGGCTACAAGAATTAAATGGCTCTCCATTTGCAATCTTCTTGTACCACTTGAGGGCTGCAGGAGAATTTGAGAGCCCGGGGCTGACCTCTTTGAGAGCTGGGCAGGACACAGTCCACGATAGCAGGAAGGAGTAGCGTAGTATATATATATATCCTACTTTTGCTTTTGGATCTTGAACCTTTTACCATGCATCACCTCTGCCATTCACATTTTCAGAGTAAGTAATGAGAAGCTTAGAACCAGGGATGTGCTTGCCACGTCTTGTTCCTGAGAAGCCTGCAGCCTAAAAATGCTTATCATTCAAGGTGTGACATGAATGAGTGTTATATGGCTATTGTAATTTTTCTTTAAAGATATGTGGCTAAACACAGTACTTTCTAGGGAAAATATCTTTTAAGTAGAACTTTGTTTATGACTCTGATCCCAAATTAGTGAAATTGCTGTATTAGGATCACAGAATTTAGAATTGGAAGGAAATTTGCAGGTAATCTAGTCCAACCACATCATGTTGCAGATAAATGGAGGCTCTGAGAAACCTAAGTCACGCAGCTGGTATTTATAATAAAACAAATTAAACCAAGTCTCTGGATTGCCACCGAGATCCTCTTTTCTCACATCATGTAGATTTCAGGCGATGTGTGCAGTGCTAGAATTCCTTGTGAAATGTTTTAAAAATTGAAATATAGTTTACATACAGCAAATTTAACAAATCTGAATCTTCACAAGTATATTTCGAAGTATAACTGATCATTTAGAAATCGTTTTAAAAATAAATCTACAAAGTAGAAGTGCAAGTACAATCTCATTAGTTGTGTTGACAGCACTCTCCTAAAAAATGTGTGTTGCTTAAAATGATTAGCTTATATGGAAGGTATAAAAAAGAGTTGTATTTTTATTCACTTATCCAGCAGTAAGACTTTTAAGATACATAGACAATGGCCAAATAATATTCAGTCTTCTGGTTTAAGTGATAGGGAAATTAGCTTTCTTATGGACAGAAAAGGCATTGAGAGAGAACTGACTTGTCATGGTGTTGAATTTCACAGAATTAGCTTTGAATAAATAGGATTTTCAGTGTGCTGTGAGCTTTTTAAAACTCACAGTGAGTAACTAATACCCGTAGAACTTTGCAAAGTAAAAATTAGTTCAGAACAGATTATTTCTTTTACTGATTCTCATTTCTGAATTAAATCTATGAAACAAGAATCTACGAAAACATCTTTTAGAATGTATGTTACAGGAGTACAATATAAGATTGGGGCAAGATGTTCTACTACAGGATTTTCTTAGACCCTGGGAAAAACCAGTACAAATTCATTAGTGAGTGTTGGAAACAGGAAGCGATGGGGCACAGCTGTCTGCAGAGGTTTGGAGGATTTCCCTGTGACAGTCAGTACTGAATCATCAGTCGATTGAAGGTAGGGGGTAGGTGGCAACACACACAAGTTGAATGTCGGGTTTACTAAGCCCTCAGCAGTATGATGATTTTAGATTATAATTTCAGTCATAGCAATATCTTAATACCTTTGACAGAAGGATCTTGGAACATTAAAAAAAAGAGATTCCAATAAGACTGCCTCGTAAAGATCAAGGACATGGAGATTTGAAAAATCTCACTCTCTGTTCATTATTTGAAGGTCTTTTGAAATCTTAGCTCAATTGCAAAGTTAGCCAAATGTGCATAACTGGATTTCCAGTGTCTGCACAGTGCTAGGCACGTAAGATACCCAATAAATGTTTGAAAAACCGAGGGAATAAATTTCCAGATCTGTCAACTCAACTTTATCTGACTTCAATCACACATATGATTTCAACATGTACTATTCATTTGTAGTAGTGCTCTGGTTGTGGTGATCTGTCAGATGTGGTTGTCTGTTAAATGATTTGAGTAGGTGTGCTGAATTCTAATATCTTAATTATTAGGTGTTGATTAAATTTTTTAGCAGTTAAGTCAATTTAAAATTCTCAGACATTAATATTGTCTCTGAAATGCCGAACAAATTAGAGGTGGAGACCAGAGGTTTTGTCTCTACAACTCGTCCAGCATCAGATGTATCTCCTCTTTTCTGCTACTTGCAGTTCTTGATTGACTGAGAATGACTGAGTAGAGGGGTCCTTGGTGCTTTTTCTAACCAATGGATGGCAAATATGTGACGTGGATCTCCTCAATCGTTAATCTCACTACCTTGGCAGCCCTCTCTATCACTGAACCAGGGCAGTGAATCTTTCTCAACACTGTAATCCAGGCAGGTACCAAACCAATTTGAGTGGGCATGTGAGAAAAAAGCCAGGACCCTCACCAAACAGCCCACGTTAAGGAGCTGGAGAGGGATTTGTGCTTAGAACACAGAAAGAGTTCTTGGTGCAGTCAGAATAATCCAGGTTTCCTGATTCTCCAGTGTAGTATTCCTTATCACTTTGCTTTCTCGTGTAACAGGATAGGATTGTGAAAATAAACTGAAA
Organism: Phocoena phocoena; assembly: GCF_963924675.1. Lineage (NCBI taxonomy): Eukaryota > Metazoa > Chordata > Mammalia > Artiodactyla > Phocoenidae > Phocoena > Phocoena phocoena. The sequence goes on from NC_089222.1 coordinate 51,470,263, forward strand.
TGATATCCTTACTTAGCGTCCAGCTCACAAAACCAAAACTAAATCATTATTTACCTTGTTTTATCTGGGTACTGAAGATAATATAACTAATTTAAGTTTTCATCCTAGTAATCTCTTCAGTGGCTGTGAAGAAGTTGGGAAATAATTTACTCAAATAAGACTGGGGTGGAGGACCTAGGGAGAAGGGAGTAGAATAAAATAAAACTCTTCTGAAGTACTTGGGAAAATATATATTTAAAAAATTTGTATTAGAGTATAGTTGTACAATGTTTTGTTAGTTTCAAGTGTACAGCAAAGTGAATCAGTTATACATATGCATGTATCCACTCTTTGTTAGATTCTTTTCCCATATAGGCCATAACAGAGTATTGAGTAGAGTTCCCTATGCTATACAGTAGGTCCTTGTTAGTTATCTATTTTATATAGAGTAGTGTGTATATGTCAATCCCAATCTTCCAATTTATCTCCTCCCCCAACCTCCTGGTAACCATGAGTTTGTTTTCTACATCTGTAACTCCATTTCTGTTTTGTAGATAAGTTCATTTGTACCCTTTTTATAGATTCCACGTATAAGCGATGTCATATGATGTTTGTCTTTCTCTGTCTGATTTACTTCACTCACTATGACAATCTCTGGGTCCATCCATGGGAAAATATTTTTTTGACGTAGCAATTGTTAGAGGTACAGGTATGTCTTATCTGTTAAGTAGAGCATGTAGGAGGTCCACTTGGCAATGCTATTGACAGTTTTAGCTGCATTTATATTTGTTGTTGCAGTTGCTTCTTTTCATATATATAGATGGGATTTTCCTCAATAATTTTGAATTACCAAGGTTTTTATCTATATAATATTAACACGTGAAAAGAACAGTACAGTTTGAAGATGAGGTGCACATTTTCCCTTAATTTGCAAACATGTGAAAAAAACTATTAGAAATTACAGGACTCTGATATTTTATAGATTTAGAAATTGGCATTATAGTATCAAGGGCTATGTAATTTCCTAGTGTGTTTTCTAAGGAGTGTATATCTGTGCATACATGTGTATATGTGTGTTTATGTATATGTGTTTTGGAGCATCTTAATTTCAGCTTTATGAAGCTTTGTCCTTACAAGTTGCTGGAATATAAGAATGCATTTTGTACCTATAAATTGTGATGCAAAAGTTACTAGCTTCTTCAAAAAATTGGCTTTTATTTTAACACATGTGGAATTTTTGTTTATTCATCTTGACACGAGTAGTCACTGAAGAGCAATTTTGAAAACTGTGTTGCTTCCAGGAACATCATCTGGAGTGCTGTGGCGTTTCACTGACCTTGCGTTGTGTGCGTGGTGGGGGGCAGTGATGAAAGGCTTTAGACTGCTTCAGAAAAGGAGATCGCAGATTGATCACAAGATGGGCCCGTTATTTTGTTTATCTCATGACCATGGAATGCACCTCTAACCTTAACAACTCTTCTTTCAAATGCTTTCATAAAGCCATCATCACTGGCAGAAAAAACAACATATATTACAGGTCTTTCTGATAGGGGTTGGTAGTGTCTTCTTGGAAAAGAAGAACAGCAACCTTCATATGTCAAACAGAAGCAGTACAGAAGTGGCAGGTCTCCCCCATGCAAAAGATCTCTGTAGATAACCTCAGCAAACCTAGAAGTCTGAATAGACTGTAGCTAAATGAGTGACTTCTTAAGTATCAAGAAATTCATCAAAGAGCTGAGACACTACCACATGCCAGGGCCCTATAGCAGTATCCTGAGGACCTTTTTAACAGGTGCATATTCTCCAGCCTTAAAAAAAAAATTCTTCCTCAAGTTACTTAACTTCCCCATACATCAAGTAGGGGAGAAAGTTGCACAAGAGGCATTATTTGGATGTAATAAGTGAATTGAATGGAGGAAAGTTTGCTTGCCTAGAGTGTCTCTTGAGTCTTCAGAGAGGCTCAGACTATCAGATATGGAAGAAAGTCCAGCAGTCCATCACCCTCCTTTCACACTTGAGGACAGGAAGGCCCAAAGGGCTCTTAGTGGAGGTCATTGTAAACTGGAGTAATCTTGAGGTAGCTTTAAGCAACAGATAAGGCTTAGACAGAAGGTGGATGTCCTAGGAAAGAGGAGGGGGGTACCAGGAGCAAAGTTTCAGCAGTCACATGCTTCTGGAGCCTCGTGACGCTGGTAGGAGGGAGAGTCGTGACACTGGTAGGAGGGAGAGTCGTCACACTGGTAGGAGGGAGAGTCGTGTGGGCAGAGTAGGAAATACATTTATATAGGCAGGGGACTGTGGAGGATCTGTTTGGCCTGAGAAATGTTTTTGAGCTACAGAATATACTATCTTGCCTACATATGTCATATTAGGAAAGATCTAAGACAGTGTTTAGTGTATTTTACAGCTTTTCTGAAAATTCCCATCACCTGCCCTTGTTCAGAGGAAAGATATCCAGGCCTCCCTCCAGAGATTCTGATTTGGTAGTTCTGAGGTGGAATTGTGGGATCCATATATTTTTTTTTTTTTTTTTGCGGTACGCGGGCCTCTCACTGTTGTGGCCTGTCCCGTTGCGGAGCACAGGCTCCGGTTGCGCAGGCTCAGTGGCCATGGCTCACGGGCCCAGCCGCTTCGCGGCACGCGGGTTCCTCCCGGACCGGGGCACGAACCCGTGTCCCCTGCATCGGCAGGTGGACTCTCAACCACTGTGCCACCAGGGAAGCCCGGGATCTGTATTTTTAAACAGTTTTATTGAGAAATAATTCACGTCATACAGTTTACTCATTTAAGATGTAAAATGCAATGTATATATTTGTAGCATATTGGCAAGGTTGTACAACCATCGCCAGTATCAAATTCTAGAACATTTTGTACCTTCTAAAAGAAACCTTGTAGTACCTATTAGCAGTTACTCTGCCCTGCCATCCCTCTACCCCTCCACCTCCGCCCAAAGCTCCAGGCAAACACCCTTTCTGTATCTAAAAATTCACCTGTTCTGGTCATTTCATAAAAAGGAAGTCATACAATATGTGGCCTTCTGTGGCTAGCTTTTTCCACTTAGCATAATATTTTCAGGGTTTATCCATGTTCTGTCACGTGTCAGTACTTCATTCCTTTTTATTGCCAAGTTCTTTTCCTTTGTGTGGCTCTACCATATCTTATTTATTTATTCTAAAGTTGATGTTTGGGTTGTTTCTCCTTTTTTGGCATTTATGAATAATGCTGCTGTGAACATTTGTGAGGAATCTGTGTTTCTAAACAAGCACCCCACCTGATTCTGTGGCAGTAGTTCCTGCGTCACACCTGAAGAAACACTAACCGGAGCAGTTAGCTCAGTAGAACTCCCACTTCCACACGCGAAGTCCCTCATTCCGCATCTCATGAGAGCTGCTCTGGCCTCTGCTTGAAGAGTCCCTGGTTTGTGAGAGTGAGCAGTGGCCTAGTGGAGGTGACGTTTCACAATGAATTACATGGTCTGCATGTGCAGGGTAGAGTGGACGGAAGAGGGAGACGAGAGAGAGATGGTAGGCAGGATAAGTTGGTTCCAGATGGTTCCAGAATCTAGAAGTGATTTGATTTAATTCCTGAACTAGGACACTGCTCCTTCTGCTGCTGGTAATGGAAAGGAAGAGTCAGAGGAGCAGACTTTTATTAAAGGATAGAATCCTTTCACTAGTGGTGATTTTAAAATATTCAACAGTTTATATTTTTAACTGACTCAGACATGGTTATGTCTAATTCTGACCTTATCTGTTCCTATCATCCTGTTATTCCAAATAAATGTGTTTTTACCAACTGTTTGAGAGAGGAAATCCAGGAAAACTAACTGAAAGATATAGTATAATAAAAAAAATGCTGGGTTATGATATTTTGAAGCCTCTGGTCAATTTGGGATGTTTAGATATTGTACAAGCCTGTGTCAGACTGAACTTTTAAAGGTTCCTTTTTAGATTCAGGATTCTGTAATATATCTTGAAACTGAAAATAGCTTCTAGGAGCCGAGTCCTCACCATCACTGTGGGTCCGGCCCACTGTGCCTAAGGTGAAGCGGAAACCACACCTGTGAGCTGCCGCACCGATTTAGAAGGTGGGGCTGCCACCATCAGTGACCCTTTTCAGGAAGTCATAGAGGTGTGTTTTGTATCATAGGATTCTCATTGATCAGATATCCATGATCTGTTTCTCATTTTTCCGTTGGATGATTTGACAAATATGATGAGATTGCCCTTAAGATGCTCTGTGTTCTATATATTCAATACATTTTTTTTTCTTCCCTAGCAAAAGTACCACTAAAAAAAAGGTCAGAACGTGTTGATGAAAAATTCTTCATTCTAGCTACTTAACCATAGTCACTGTGAACACTTCGGTGTATATTCTTTTATTTCTGTTCTCTTGTGAAAAATAAACATACTCCTAGTTTTGCAGAAACAAGACCACAGCGTAGACCTTCTGTTTGTGAACCTGTGGCAGCATAGTCTTCCACTGTGTGGATGAGACAGCTTCCGACTTTTCACTATTTTATGCTGAGATATGCTTTATACTAAGGTAGTTTAGGTCACATCATACACTGCCAGTCTGGTTTTCTGTTAATAACTTTACTGGCAGCAATACACCTAGATGCTCAGGGTTAAGTGTTTTGGGTCAAAGTGCCATCAAGCTTGATTCATGATACGTCTATTCTGCTGAGAAGATAGGGTAGGTTTATAGTTGTGAAGAAAGTATTATGCACAGTTAACAGAAAACATCCTATAGCTCTTAGGAAACAGAAAGCAAACCTTTACTTTTTAGAAACTTACATATATGGAAACATAGAAACAAAAAATTGAATTTACAGTAATTTGTGGGGACCATTCACTTCCTAATTCTATTTAAATATTTGCACACAATCTAAGTGTATTGTGTCATTATAACCGGATATCATATAGAAGTAGATTATGCCTTTGGGTACACGTTGGTCATCTCAGTTGAATGCCATGTATTCCCTAGCTTTGTGCCAAGGTCAAGGACCTGAAGGAGATTTTGCCACCTTCTCTGAAGATGTCACTTAGGAACCAGTTCTTTATTTTGTTAAAGTTGTCAGTGTTATAATCATGAAATATCAAAAATAAAAAATAGGTCTATACTGTGTCAACTGTAGCCCTCTAACTTTATAGATTTCATATGGCTAGAAAAAAATCGAAATGAAACACATCACTGTTTTAACAGTGGATGTTTCTGGGTGATGTGATTATGAATAATCGAAACTTTCTTTCTACTTTTCTGTATCTCCAGATTCCTAGAGTGAACGTGTATTATATGTTCTAATATATGGGGACGTGGGAATTAAAATATGGGACAAATATTTTTAGGCTTCAGATGAGGGAAGGTGGGGTGGAGAGAAACCATAAAAATTAGAGTGGGTAGTTACTTTTCCACTGAGAATGAGGCCTACCAACCCTAAGGGAACTCTCTGGTCCCACCCTGTACTTTTCTTAGCTAGAGTTTCTGAAGTCCTTTGTGTTAGTTAGGGACTAGCATAGTTAGCACAGCTAAGTAAGTATGTAACAGATTTCTATTATTAGTTTATCTTCGCTGAGCCTCATTTGATTGACGGAGAGTTCTCCACCCAGAAAGTTCCATTTATTTTGGCAGTTCAAAGAGGATATTTTGGAGTGCTTGTTATCTAAAAAAAGTAAGGTTGAGGAACCTGCTTTCCCCTCCTCCCTTTAAAAAAACTGTTTGGGTTGGTCCTAGGGAGCATGCCTAATCTAGGGATTACTCAGCAAGCATGACCCAGGGCTGGCTTTGTAAACGTTACCAAATCTATTACTTAACCACCGATGTGCTTCCATTGTTGTGTTCCACATAGTCCCGGGCTGAATGGTGAAAGTTCGTTCTGGGAGACTTGGATAAATCCGTGTCTTTTAGGTCTTTACCTTATGTTGTACAGTGGTTTGGAAATATTTCATCGTGAAAATTTGAACAGTCACATGGTACAATGTAGATGGAATTATATGGGTTTTTAAAAGTTAACTTTTATGATTATAAAAATTATAGATGCTCAAAAACAGTTAGGTACAAAGGAAAAAATGTAACTCATTTCATTATCCATAGGTTAACCATTGTTAACATTTTGGTTTTATTTCATTTCAGTTTCATAAACGATTACATGTACATATATACTCTGTACCTTTCACTGAATATTGTGTTATGAGCATTTCCATGTGATTTCTGGTTTACTTTTTCTATATTGCAGTAGTGACTTCCTGAAGCTAGTAAGTGCTGTTATTTATGGTTGGCATGGGTGCAGATGCCTTTCATTTTATGGTGGCTGCCTTAAGTATTAGACTTCCAATAAACCCTTGAGATGTATGTATTAAATGTGATGTTCTTTGTTGCCGTCCCCAAATCGATAGATTATTAGAGCTGGCAGGGACCTTGATCATGGAGTTTAGCCCTCTAATTAGAGAAATGAGAAAAATAAGCCAGAAGAGTTGCCCCTTGCCCAATGTCATTAAGTTATTTAATGGCCTAAGAATATTCCTCTCTTTTGCACGTTGAGAGACTTGGGTATTGAGAATTTAATCAACATTTTTGAAAGAACCTGGCTGTGTTGTTTTTTTTAAAAGCTCGGGTAGGGAGGAAAAAGTCAAACTGGTAGTTTTGTAGTGTAGTAGTAAATTGGTAAAACCTATTTGTTAATTGCATTTTCCATCAGCAGTTGGTTAATTTGATGGCATGTGTCACCATTATCTTTATTTCCTCACATATTTGTGCAGAAGTCATTGATATGATGCTGACAATGCCCACTTTCCTATTTGAGGAGTTAAAACAATTATTTTTTTTGCTTTGCAGTTAAGCAAAATGGTCAGTATTTAAGGAACCCTAATTTTCAGTAGAGATAATGAAGTGAGTGTTGAAGTTTTGATTTTAAAAAAATTGCATATCCAGTACTAACACCGTTCATTAGTTTTGAAAAGCAATAAGTTCCAGGGAGTATTTTCCAGTTTGAGAGAAAAATGTCATGGCTTTGTGATTTTTTTTTTTTTTTTTTTTTAAACAAAGTGATACCCTGAGAGATTAGCTAGAGAAATGAAATGCAGTTGTTGACTGTGTCCCTTTTACCTCGGGAAGAACTCGGGGGAATGATTGTGGACAACACCAGCTTTGTTGACCCTGAAGTGTAGGCAGTGGGGGGCCTGTGAACATGGCATTTACAGTGGTTCACCGTCCCCTGCCTTGGAAAGTTCTCTCTGGAACAGTTGGAGGTGCTGTTAGCGAGGCCTGCTTCCTGTGTGAGTACCTATTGTGGAGGCCTCCCTTGAATGGGAGATTTGTGAGAAGTGCTTTCCCACCAGTACACAATGCACCCTCTCGGCAATGTAAATACACATTCCACTTAGGGTCAGGCTCACAGCGACTGGCCAGAACTCCCTTGCAAAGAACGATATTTTGTAGTTGCATTTATTTATAATGGCCGGTGGAAAATTAATATGCTTGTTAAATCTATTTTTAAAAATAAAAGGGAAGCCACTTATCTAAGAGTGTTTGCTGAATGTAAATCAATTAGCTGTGGCATATTTTGATCTTGCTAATTCTCCTGTTCTAGGAAATGATTGTCACTTTCTTACTAACTGTTCTGTCTATATTTGAAACTTGAGGTTCTCGTTTTAAGAGTTATCCTTATGCCTCAGAAAACTCCTTTTGGGTTCTCTGATGGAAAACATAATAGGCTGTGGCTAAAGAAAATAAAGTAGTGACCCTAGAAAATACTAGATCAAGTCATCTTGGGATTTCGAATGGGCTCTATTGAGCAGTAAATGAAGGTCTGGAGATCAGAGCAGATAAGATTCTTACTTGGGAATGGCAACACAAAATTATTTGTCTTTATTTCCTTGGAGTTGATCGTTTGCTTTGAATCCAGGGCATGGATATGATTACTTGAGAGATTGAATGGGGTCCCCGTCTAATGGGCCTGGATTTATTGGAGTCAGGTCCCACCCGGTCCCTGAATGTTTGCTGACATTCCCAGCAGGGGAGTACCTGGTCCCCAACATCCATTTCCTATCCCCCCAGCCTGTTGCTCTTTTCTCAAGATTTTACCAAATGAATTTGTTTCACCAGTGTACTTTAAAGAGTGTAACATAAAGTCCTGTAGAGAAAAATCCATGGTGGAATTTGGATACCTTTTCATGTGGATTAATTATTCTTTGTTCAGACCCTGCCGGGTGAATTGTGGATGTATAGAGTATAAATACAACAATCTTTGTCTACTAGAAAGTGAGTTTAAATTTTCCTTATATTTTTTTTTTTTTTTTTTTTTTTTTTTTAATGCGTTACGTGGGCCTCTCACCGTTGTGGCCTCTCCCGTTGCGGAGCACAGGCTCCGGACGCGCAGGCTCAGCGGCCATGGCTCACGGGCCCAGCCGCTCCGCGGCATGTGGGATCCTCCCGGACCGGGGCACGAACCCGCGTCCCCTGCATCGGCAGGCGGACTCTCAACCACTGCGCCACCAGGGAAGCCCTTTCCTTATATTTTTACATCTAAGGTGCTTGGCGTGGAGCAGTGGTTGTCAAAGTGTGGTATGGGGGACCCTTGGGTGTTCCTGAGATTCTTTTAATGGGGTTCATGAGGTCATAACTATTAATAATCCTAAAATGTTATTTGTCTTTTTCAATCTTACGCTTCTGAGTTCTTCAGTAATGTTAACTGAAAAGTATCTTGTGTCTTTCATGCTTTCACATGAGGAGAAATATGAAAATTGAATTGGAGAACATGCATTTTGTAGCAGAGTTGAAATTTAAAATTATTTTTCTGGAAAGATTTTAAAGCCTATTAGTGGATCCTTAAATTTAGAATTTTAATGATTTTAGAACAAAAGAGTGTCTTACACAGAGCAGAACCTAAGTGAGTATTTATTAAATAAATGAATGCAGCCCCTTTACATTTTCTTAACAAATTATATTAGTGTAATTAATGATGTCGTCATTATTCACAGGGAGTGTTTAGAATATAGGCAAGCATCATGCTTTCAAACATTTAGATTCGTCTGTTTGCATATACGTATGTATACACCAGTTGTCATTTCATGTATTGAATCTCTTTGATGCTCTATGGTACAGGACAGTTTTGTTTTGTTTTTCTCCCCAGTAAAAGAAAGAAAATGTTTTTTCTGAAGAATTCCACATTTTTGTGTTTTCAAAAATATTAGTCTGAATTAGGAAAGTGGTTGCTCATGCTAAAATTTTGTTGTGATGGGCTAAAATCTGATATAGTAAATAGATGTTCCCTTACACAGTGTGTCTTTGCACCTGCTAATTTGTTTCTTTATAAGTGTCATTTCATGTGAATTTTCTGTTTCAGTACCTTGTAAGTTCTAAGGAACACCTGGTATTTGCTTTGTGTTTAGTCATATTAGGTGAAATACAGAGCTGCTTATGAGAATGTCATCAGTTGCAATGACTCTTTAAGAAATAGTTTGTTTTAAAAACATGTTTGTAAACTGATTTTCAGTGTGTCCTATACTATTCTCATTGATTTCTCTACCCTCCCCCACATAGGGGAGGAAGAAATATTTGAACCAACATCTAAAATTAGTAATAAAATGTTAGAACTCTTTGAAATACATATTTAAGTATAAATTGGATAAAACATCCGTGATGCTTCTACCAGGCTGAAGTAACAGCTTCAGAGCTCTTCCTTGTAATGAGTGTTTTATAACATCTATTCAGTTCAACAAAACTGAGTTTGTTAAATAAACATGATTGAATTCTATATGAGCTGATTAAAGAAACAATTTTAGGGCTTCCCTGGTGGCGCAGTGGTTGAGAGTCCGCCTGCCGATGCAGGGGACACGGGTTCGTGCCCCGGTCCGGGAGGATCCCACATGCCGCGGAGCGGCTGGGCCCCTGAGCCACGGCTGCTGAGCCTGCACTCCGCAACGGGAGAGGCCACAACAGTGAGAGGCCTGCATACCGAAAAAAAAAAAAAAAAAAAAAAAAAAAAAGAAAAAAAAAAAGAAACAATTTTAGTATCCTCCTGGCTAATCAGAAATGAAGGTTGAGGCAGGTGGCATGTTTTGAAGACAAATTCATCTTCTGGCACACTCTTAAGAGTAGGAAAGATGCCACAGCTGGGAAACCAAGTTTAGACATTGAAGCTTATCTCAGATGAAAGGTTTCATAGAGCAAGGAGGTCTGTTGACTTCGGTTTTGTCAGAAGTATCCAAGGTGGATTTGGGTTAATCGAATATAACATTTCAGTGTAATGCTATTTAACATCATGCCTTTATTTCTAGAATCCTAGAATTCTAGTCCAGTCCCTGGTACATAGTGGATGCTCAATAAATATTTGTTAAAAGAATGGATGATTATCTCTGTTCATGTCCTGTTGTTTGATGCTATTTTAGAAGATTCCTTTCAGCTTAGTCCTCTTGAGATATTGAAAATAAATAGAACCTTGAAACCCTTTGTACCAGATACCTTGTTCTAACACTCTCCTCATCGATGACTTGCTAAAGCTGCCCTCCTTTGTGAAGGAATTTTACTTTTGTGTTTAATCATGGCATATCTCTTTGAAAATCACCACAGAGGGTGTAACTTTAGTAGTTTATAGTTTGGTTTCTTTTTCTCCATAATTTTTAACCATCTGGACTACATGATAGTACAGTGGATTTGTTTAACCTTCCTTAAGCTACTTTGAAAAGTGTTTTTAAAAAATCATTAAATCTGCATCTTGGTGAAGATACACCCAAAACTCACAGTTGTTGCCTTTGTGTATGGGGAACTGGGGACTGGATAGGAGAGAAATGTAGTTTGATTGGATGTCTTCGAAAGTTATCTTTTGAATTTTGTACTATGTGCTTGTTTTATCTAATTTTGAAAATTCACTAACCTATGAATTTTTCATCAGTCCTTCCACTTCCATGTTTTGTTGCCAGATTCTTAGATGTTATAATCAGCTCACTTGGAGAGCGTTGACTCTTACCATCACTTTCTGAGTCTCTATGGGCACCTTACTTAACCTCTCTCAGCCTTAGCTGCAATACCTGGTAAGAGGGGAATACTGCCTCCTTCATACGAAGGTTGAGAGGCTAGGTAAGAATTAGTGTGCAGGGGCTGCAAGCCATGCCCTTCTTTGCTTTGGGGCTCTTTCATCCTTTCACAGAAACGGTCAGTTGTTGGGGTGTCTGCAACACATCCCACCCACACACCAATAAAGGGTGTTACACGTGGCTGTTAGGTACCCAAGTGGTTGCAGAAATGTGAATTTAATTCATAATACATCTCTAAAAGCAGAGTAATAAAATACATTTTGGATTTCATTAGAGGGGACTCTAGAAGTTGTGTTAAAGCACCCACATTACAGATGAAGAAACTGAGACTCAGAGGGCCTGTGTAGGCCCACCTTGAGTCACAGCCCTTACGAGCAGTGGGACCTGTCACAGTGCCGTGGGGCTTCCAGGCAGGTGGTAGTAAGTAGCCCAGGGGCTGGGTGAGGAGTGAGCTTCTGGTGCTGGGATGGAGAGGAGAGCGTGTCTTCTGACTTCCCATCTCATCTCTTTCTGTATCTGCCCCGCCCTTGCAGCTTGCAGGTTGACTGGTGGGGAGGTGGCGAGACCTGGAGCTGCAGAGGGTTTTAAGAGTGACCTCTTCTGTTCTTGGACTATAGTTTTCTAGACTTGTTTTCAACATCCTATAGAAAAAGATACAAACAACCACACAATTCTGAATCTCATTGAAAAGAAGTATTTTCAGTTCTTCTCATCTTTGGGTAAAATATGTGACAAAGTTAGCTTGGAAATGTGTGAAAATAAGGGCTCATAGCTTTGGAATGTTTCTTGTTAGATGCTAGACTGTCATCCTTGGGATGTGAGAGAGGGATGTGACATTTACTGTGCTGAGTGTGCCTGGAGTCTAGATGTTCTAATAAAAATGTCTAATTACATCTGCTAACTTCTTTAAACACCGCTTAAAAACAATGAACAAAACAAATGGGCCTTTGGTTGGTAAACGTTTTTTGTAGTTGGGCCCCCTTTCCCTTTTAGTTAATATTTTCAGAACTGAGCTGTTCATGTGTGGATGTGGATCAGAGGATTCAGGATTGTGTATATGTAGTGACAGAATTTTTTTTTTTTAAGTTTTTGTGTTTCCTTAAAGATGTGGAGTATATTAAGGGGCTGTGGAAGCAACCAGCCTCTGTATATTCACGGAGAATTGCATTGATAAAAGTAGCCTCAGGATGCATACAATGCTTACATATGATCCTTAGATATGTAGGTTTTTTTTTTTTTCCTTCTCAGAAAATAGTGCCTTTCCTGTATGGTAGTTTTGAGTTCAGACATGACTATGCTTTGCCAAATTAAAAAGAAAAAAGAAAGCATTTATGTATTCTCAAAGGCAGGGCCTATACATTAGACTATTTGGCATCCCTCCTTGGCCTCTGGAGCACAGTAGACAATTCTTTTTTTTATTTGTTGCTTGAATCATTTATTGTTATTTAATCTGTGGCAGAGGTGGCAGCGGTGCTTTTAATCTAACTCAGTTTCACGGGATTTCTCTGTGAATTTAAACTTTGCCACCTAATTCTCCTGTGTTTATAATTGGATGCAAAAAGCGCGAGTGTCTTTAAGGTTAGGAACTTTTTCAGACAACTGTGATTTAACTTCACTAATGAACCCATGTCAGACAAGAAGACAAATTCCAGACTATTTGTGCCTCAACCAACCAGCTGGGTGCATACCTCCAGGTACTGCTCATGTCTCAAGAGGTTTTTCTGCATGAACAGTTATCACCACTCCTTTCATTCAAGTGGCAAGCCATGGCAAGAGTCTTTCTTTCACAGCTGTGTAGAACTCAGCTGTAAAATTAGCTTTCATTGGCATAAAAACACAGTGATTACTATCACTATTTACTCAATACGTTCTTTTTCAACATTTTACTTAGATTCTTCCTCTCTTATGCAGAAGGCTCAGATTATACTCATACAGGTAAGAGAAACAGGTTCTTGGAGTTTGAGTAAACCTCTCTTTTTAGCTTTTGCTTATTAATCTGTATGAAGTGAGCACAGTAGGCAATAGTGTTTTGAAACATAGTCTATTAAGAGCAAAAGGAAACCTTAAAGGTGAATCTATAATCTTGTCATTTTGTAAAAGAAGAAATTAATTGCCCAAATTTAAAGCTAATTATTGGCAAACCTCAAATTAGAACGCATATTTTCCCATACTCAGTCTTGGGGTCTCTTTGCTCTAGTGCTTTTTTGCCATAACATACTGGTCCTTTGAACAGTTTTTAGTGGAAGGGCTGTGAAGAATTCTAATAAATATCTTTAGTTTCTCTCCATATCCTTTTTTGGGCACAATTTAATTTGATTTTCAGAAAAGTGAAGGAGAGTGTTTGCCCGTACAAGTACCTTTCCTCATGGTTGCCCACAGTGTACGGGAGACATGGTACAAAGAGAAGCACTGAAACCACCTGCAGCCTTTTCCTGTCCAATGGCAGTGCCTCCCATCAGGTTCCTAAATGGCCACATGGTAATTCCACACGGTCAGAGCCAGCGCCACAGCCACTGCTTTAGTGTTACCAGAAGGGAAAGAAAAGTCCTGCTTTCACGGTAGCAGGAACATAGTAAAAACAGTCTGATGTGTGTTGATGGATGAGCAGGTTTTTCTCAATTTCAGTGGTAAAGGAGGTTGCGCAGTGTTTCTATTTTGTTTTCATCATTTTTTTCTTTCTATTGATGCTGTTGGTGTTTCCACAGTTATCAGAAAGCTGTTTCTAGTTTTGCTCCGAAGGCTAGAACCGTTTTGAGAGTTTCTAGGTCTTGAAATATCATCAGGGGTTTACCTTTCAAAACCAGAATGGAGCAGGAAGGTAAGAGGTTTTTCTGATAAAGAAAATAAAATAGCAAACGATACTTTGATATCTCGTTAGTTTTAAAAATGTGTATAACTTTTAAAAAACTTTTTTCTTCTCTCTCTTCCTCTCTCAGCGTTTCTCTTTCCCTTCCTCCTCTCTCCCTCTTTGTTTTTCTAAATCTTGCTAATAAAACTTAGAGTGGAAGACGACACATTAAGAAGCTGTTGGTCCTTGTGACTGAGGGCATATGTACATAACGTCCACCTGTATGAGAAGGAAGTTCATGAAAGCAGTTTTTCTTTCTTTTTTCTGTGCTACGTGATTCTCTGTCAAATTTTGACTTTGTAAGATTCTTCCTTTTTACTACAGTCATGGCATAAACAAGTGTAAAGCAGCTGCACAAATGTTTGTCGTAATAAATTAGGTTTTGTTAGGCTTAGGTTTTACATTGGAAGCCATTAAGAAACTTGTAATCACTCATAAAACATTAGCTATCTGATAATTATATTCTTTGAATAGAGATACAGTAATTTCTTGGTAACCTCTCAAACCCATCTGCCTCAAACACAACACAGAAAAACAAAGCCCCCGTTTTTTTTTTGTGATTCAGTAAGTTTATCCTATTGTCATTTTGACTACTAATGGGGTTTTTCTTGCTCTGTTGAATCAGGAAAAAAAGTTCTTTTCCTTATTACTATTTAAAAAAATGGCTAGAACATTTCTCTGGTATGTTTGTGATGATTTTCTGACACCTGGTCCACAATAGATTCTTACTACTGGAAGTCATTTAGTACTTTTAGTAGAGAAGGAACTTTTGTTGAAGTATGAATCAGGCTATGATTTGACTAATGTGCCCCTGAGAATATTTTTCCCAGGCTGCAGAACAAGCATGTAGCAAGCAAAATGTTTACATGCTGTTTAGATTATGTGAAGGTGATTGGTTAATGTATAATTTATTGGAAAAGATACAGGCTTTATGGAATCACAATTAACTTCAGTGATATGAATTCTGAAAATTATTTTATTATTATTTATTAGATTATTTATTTACCTAATTGCTCATAGGTCTTAATTGGTGGGTTTCCATCCATTTCCCATTCATCAAGGAACCCATTTCGCTTCTGAAAGTGCATTTGAATTGCAGAATGGAAGCAAAAAGTCAAAACTGATGATGTGTACTTTTTTTTTTTATATTGAGGTGTAATTGGCACACATACATTCTTCTTACTGGTTCTCATACAGCTTTTATTTTTTACACACTTCCCCGGGATAGTTTAGAATAGGTCAGAAGCCACATCAGGGTGTAGGTGAAGTGAGCCTGGGAGCCTGCGCCTTGGCGCTGGCCTGAGACTTGACTCTGGGAGCCAGTCTCTTTTCACCCAGTAGGACCACCCCGTTTGGTGCTGCTGGTTATGCTTTGCTCCTTTTGGTGCCATTAGGTTTCTTTTCCTCTTGTCATCTGAAACCCATTTGTGTACTGTACTGCTAACTCACATCTTGAATTAATGTAAGGAAATTCGGGTCATCAGCCTATGGAGTGAGGACCAGGACATTCTGTTACTAATATGAAGGCCAGGTTCACAGACTTAAACCTCCTCCAGCGGTGATCAGGGCTTTGGTTTTTTTCAAGTTAGAAATTCTTCCTAGTATATAATTGCTTTCTCTGGCCTTTGGAAATGGATCTGTGGTTCTCTCCTGAGAATCAGGTTTTTTATGAAATTGGCTGTGTGTTTCTTAGTATAGGCTGGGGCCAAAATACCATGGAAAACCTTTTTGGACTTGGAGTGAGGGAAGCAAAATAAAGGGAAAAAGTAATAACCCAGTTGCCTAGAGTAATGTAAAAACTGAAGACCCTTTGCAATATTATTTTAAAATAAGGTGTTCTGTAAAAGCTTTGCGGGCATATTTGGACAGAATTAAATGTCTTACCAGCAGAGTGAGGATCTCTTTATCAGAGTATGCAGCCCCCCCCCCCCCCCCCCGCCACCATTAGCCTAGAAGTTCTTTGGTTCTGGGCCTTGCTAGCAGGTAAGGACGGTAACAAACGACTTGCTTTCAGGAGAGAGGGAAGTTAACCATAAGTGCTCACGTGGCATCCCTTCCCTGTCAATCAAAAGAATAGAACTGGCCGGGCATGAAGCACTTGTGGTTTTAGTGTTAGGATGTGTGGTTAGGGGGAGAGGTTGTGAGGGCCTGTGGTTGTCACCGAATTCTTTGAAATAGAAGTATGGGTAAGAGTAAAAAGAATAGGAGTGAAACCTTGGAGATCTATGTGAAAAAAAAAAAAAGTTCAGAGAATTAGATAAAAGCATTGTAGTAGAGGTCATCTATTTTCTATTGGTTTAGTCAGATTAGTTCTGCAGCACATTTATTCTTTATTTGTAAACGGTAATGGTCTAAAGAATGGATTTATTGCAAGAGCTCAGTTGTGTGTGAGGAGGACAGTGTGGATGTGGTAGAGCCTTGAATGCAATGCATGAGTTCTGTGAAAGCTTTGGCCAGCTCAGATACACATCTGTCCAAGGGAGAAGGAACCCAGACCAGGATAACGAGGGTTTTGTCAGGGTGATTCCTCATGAGACTTTCTGACTGACAAGAAAAACAGTTACAGCTCAGTTATCCAGAGATCACACATCTGGCTCACTCAGCTTCCCTCAGAGCTGATAATCAGCACGTGGTCAGGGAGGATGGTGCAAGGCACAGAGGGGAGCTTCTGAGACCCCAGAGACCACTCCTCTATGTGTGTATAACTAACAACCTGGCTTCCCAGCCCAAGGAAGATATAAGACAGCAAATTTAGGATATGTTTCTCAGATTTGAGGAGGTGTGGTTTGTGGTACAGCCTAATGAGGAAGAGAGAGAGAGAAAAAAAACCCCATAGAATTTAAACATAAGAACTCAAAGTAGGGGTGAATTTCTCTGAGTATGTAAGGTCAGAATGCTTAGTAACTCCCTAGTACATCACCTTGTGACTGAACACAGTATTGTAAACAATGACCCTACATCCCTAAGAAAAAATAAAGTTATGGTCAGACTGCCCTATAATGAAGTAAGAAAATGTATAATTTCCATCCGCAATTATTGCAAATAAAGTTTTTGGTCCTTAAAGTTAACTGTTTGAATAGTAAGCCTTCCACATTCATGGCTTCATTTTTAAAATTCCATTTGAAAAGTTCAAGTTCGGTCAGCTTTCTTAGGCATGTCACATTCTCCAGGTCTCCTCAAGACAGTGGTGCTGAGGCTTAAGCACCTCTTAAGGTGTTTAAGTTGAGTTTTGTCTGGGTTATCAGCCAAAATAGAGGAGACTCACTTCGGGGGGAGCTGTCACCATTAAATGATTGATGCGTGGCAAGCCTTCCCAAGTATCTTGGCCTGACTTAACCTTCTTCAACTGTCAATGGTTAGGGCTGAGTGGTTTTCCCAATTTACAACTTGAACATTTGACATTCCATTTGTATTTGGAAAAGTCATTACCTCCTGCTACCCGACTCCCATCCCCACCACCAGGGAATAACCAAAAATATGGTAATAACCATAGTAAATACTACTTTGTACCCTGTTTTATGTTTTGCATCTATAGTTTTCATTCTTTTATAATTCTTCCTCCTGCCTTTTCTCTTGTCCCAGTCCACGGCACTAAATTGTTGGTGTTCTATGATAATTTAAGGACCGGTTGGCAGGCAGTTGCTTTGTTAAAGTAGCTGGGCATTATCTTGCCTAGAGGTAACTTATTGCTTTTTCTACATGTCCCTTGAATTCCAGGCAAATGAACATATCCTGTGTATGTGCACGGAGTGTAGAAAGGGGGTTTTAAACATTGTTGGCTGCATGAACCACCCCTTCTAGATCACTCTCTTACCTTGTATTGCAGGCAGAATAAAGTCTGGTTTACCTTTGGTGAAACTCTGGGGCATTAGAAAGTAGGCCTTGGATTTTAGCAAGCTGGTGGCCTACGGTAAAGAGGGTTAACAGCTTTGCTTATGAGCAGTGTGGCTCTGTGGCTTCATTTTATTTGTCTTTGTTTCTTGCGGTACGCAGGCCTCTCACTGTTGTGGCCTCTCCCGTTGCGGAGCACAGGCTCCGGACGCTCAGGCTCAGCGGCCATGGCTCACGGGCCCAGCCGCTCCGCGGCATGTGGGATCTTCTCGGACCGGGGCACGAACCCGTGTCCCCTGCATCGGCAGGTGGACTCTCAACCACTGCGCCACCAGGGAAGCCCTGTGGCTTCATTTTATTCTTCCATTTTTCTCCATGATTAAAGGTACGGTTGTTGCGTGGTAGAGTTGAGGCACTAGGAGTGTACGGCGTTTATATGTTCCCACTGTCCCACTGTATGCTGAGTTGATTTTACAAGTAGTTGATTTTTTTATGCACAGTTCCCCATCTTCCCCTCTCAGTAATCTGCAACAACCACTGCACATCTGTGAGGTGAATAATCCATCATCCAGTAGAAAAGAAATACAGGATTCAGGCATCTTTCTCTGTATCGAATAGCTGCATTGCCCAAAGTTGCCTGTACGATTTTCAAAAGCAAGTACAATTATCTCTTTGTGCCAGTAGACTTGGTTTCTTTGGGGGTTTTTGCAGCTCTCTGTTGGCTCCCACCCTCCCTCATCGTAGATTTATAAGCCTTTCATGGAACTGGGGAGGGGCTCTGTCCTTTTATCCCACACTTGCAGAACCTGGAGTTTAACTGCCCAGTTTGGACTTGACACCTGTGCTTAAGAGTGCCAGCTAGTGGGGCTGGATTGCTATGTTTTGATGATAGCAAGTCCCATTGTTTATTACGAGGCCAACCAGAAGGTTTCTTAAATTGGAATTGTCAGTGTTAGACATAATGTTGGGAGTTGAGACATTCTTTGGTATTAGGGATGGGTGGCCAGGAATGCCTAAATTTTATACTAGATCACAATTCTGCCCTCCTACCAGTACCTGCGTGCACAGGATGAAAAAAGAGCAGGTTCTATCCTTATGCTTGTCTGTGAGATGACCAGGACTGTCCCCCAGCAGGAGAGGGCTTTGGTGCTCACTACTTTAGCAGAGGAGAGGGGAGAGGATGGAGCCACAATCTCCATAACCTTACCAGCAAGTGCCTTGGGGCTTTTCCCTGCGGAGGGGTGAGGAAAAGGTGGAAGTGAGTGTGGAGTGCTGCTTTCTCCCAGATGCTTTATCCTCAGACCCTTAATGTAAATTAGTACCCTGGTTATCCAGCCTGCACGTTGAAGAAACATTAAATAAAACATTACACTTAAGAAATAGGCCTGTGTAATATCAATCTGAGGAAAACTAGCCATTCTTTCTTCATGCACTAGTAGGGTTGAGTATATTTGAAATAAAACTGAAATGGACATTAGTACTCCATTAGTAGTACTACTCAAAATCAAACAGTTGATGTCATGATAGTGGAAGTTATCTTGGTTAATTCTGTTGTGGAAGAATCTGTTTCCTACATTAGGATAAACTACTGGGCTTTGAGTTTTGTACTTTTATTTGCTTAGGAACTGAGTAATTGCCTCATAAAACAGCATGATGATACTGTTAACACTGCATTATAAGACCTGTTATTATAGAATGTGCTTCCCTAGTTGGAACAAGACTTTGTTGTTTGGCGCTTAAAATAATTAGTTTCTCCAAATGGGGTTATAATGAATAGTGTAAAATTTTACCGATTTAAAATAAAGTTTATAATCTCTTGGGTGGCTTTTATGCATCATTTGATACTTCCAGGGAAGGAGTATCTTTTGGATGGGATTTGGGGGAGGGAGATATATTTAACATTCAGAATGGAGGTTTTAAGAATGAGAAGAAATATTTTATTTGTCACACCTGAGACAAATTAGAGATAATGATTAAAGGATTTGCCCCACTGTTTTGCCTGATTTGGATATTGAGTATTAAAGGATTCATTTACCAAATCCTCTTGAATTTGAAATTTTGGGGGACTTTATTATGAGTGAGAAAAAATTTACCACATGGCAGTTTGTTTCTGAACTGACTTAAAATAGTGTGCCTGTGTGTTTGTTTATTCTTCTTTGTCCATGCTGTTAAAATTTTTGTGACAAAAAGTTTTAGGCATGATTGAAGGATACGTAAATACTTCTTAAGGAACATTATAATTCTGAATAGGAATTCATTGTTTCCTGCTGTAATATTGAAAAGCTAGATGTTGGTGGCAAGTACCATTATGGAATGAAAGTGGGCTTGGCGTTGTTTTGAATACCTGTATGAAAATCATTTATTCTGTGGAAACAATGGAATGTGCCATTAAGCCTTATTCCGTACAAGGTGCCATGGGTACTGTCAGGTAGAGGAAAACTCAAGACATTCAGTAGTGATAAAGCTGTAAATAAGCAGCAGGTTAAATCCAATTCAAGGAGGTGACGGGAGAGAAATAATTAGAACATGATTAATTACCAATTTAATGGCAAGGTCAGAAATCGCAACAACTGCAGTGTAGGCAGTTAACCTTTGTTTACGTGCTTTGTTAACAGCTTTTTTTTTTTTTTTTTGAGGAAAACTTTTCTTATAGCTCATTCTCTTTGGCCTTATTTTCTGTAATTACCTTAAAGATAATGAAATGGTCAGTGTTCGTTTGACACTTTTAGCCTCTCAAATTGTTACCTCATTTTATTCTGAGGAAGATCCCTGGGGTTAGGGGACTTACTATTGTTCATAAGTTTTTAAAATTTATAGCTAAATAATGAAACTGAGGAACTAGAGGTTGTGTTCACTTGGCTGCTTAGAGACTCAGGTTTGTGGTCTCCTAATTCAGGCTATTTCCTGGGTTTTGCTTCACCCCTTTTAATGCAATACTGTGATTCGAAGAATTTGAGTTTCGTCTGACCTCATGACGGTGCACTTAAATTGCTGACTTGTTACAGGTGAATTTTTTTGGTCTTGAGTCCTTTTCAAAAAAATGGTGATTTTCTTGCAGGAAGCCAGTTGAGGGAAATTCTCCATGAATGTATGTCACAATGATGATGACCGACCAGATCCCTCTGGAACTGCCACCATTGCTGAACGGAGAGGTAGCCATGATGCCTCACTTGGTGAATGGAGATGCAGCTCAGCAGGTAGGTGCAGTAAGAAGGAAATTTAAGTCAACTTGTCTAAGTGGGAAACGTTAACCCAGAAATTGTTTTTATTTTTTTAAGATTTTTTTTGATGTGGACCATTTTTAAAGTCTTTATTGAATTTGTTACAATACTCCTTCTGTTTTCTGTTTTGGTTTTTTTTTGGCTAAAAGGCATGTGGGGGTCATAGCTCCCCAACCGGGGATTGAACCCACGCCCCCTGCCTTGGAAGGTGAAGTCTTAACCACAGGACCGCCAGGGAAGTCCGCTAACCCAGAAATTGTTTTATTTTGAGATTCTAGATCTGTGATTTTGAACCTTTGTAGTTCTCTAGAGGTCAAGTGTTTTTGTTGTAGAATTGCTATATGATTTAAGATATCGGAAGTTGTAGTTTTTGAGAACAGCAAACTTTACCTAATCCAGTTGGTATTCTTGAAGCATCAAAAACAAATGTCTGATTTTTGAAACGAATCATTTTGAAAATATGTACAAGTCTTGGGAATAAAATACTGTTTGCGTATGTCATATATTGTGCTTGACTGGTTTGCCTGATTGGTCAGAGCAGGATGGCCCGAGCAGCATTGCCCAGAGGGTGGGTCAGGTTTTCATCTCACACAGGGGGTGACTGACCCTGACAAGAGGCACAGGTCTGTGTGAACCCACCCTGGCTCCTGGAGCAGTCCTTCCAAATGTAGAGCCTGCTGCCCCGAAAATGATGGTACTTGTTCTCTGTAAAAACTCCTTTGCCACTAGTTACTTAACATTACAGAGTTGAAAAGTTATTCCTGAGCTCATTCCTGTAGCACTTGGGAAAAAATTTAAATGGTAAGTAAAACTTTAAAAATTACTAGAGACAAGTATTGTCTCTGATAACATTATTTAAATTTTTAATTGACAACTAAAACTGGGTTCCCTCAGTCTTGTACTAAATAAATGCCATTTTTTATACTTGTGTAGCTCTTTAGAAGCACAAAAGTAGAAGACTTCATTTTATCAAAAGTAGAATTGGGAACAATTGCTTGAAAAATATTTACGCAAAATAATAATTCAGAGAAGTTAATTGGCCATTTATTTGATGTCAGTATGTTGCTCTTCCCCACCCCCCATCTGTCATAGTACATTAACACTCTTTATCCATCATAGTACATTAATACTTTGTATATACCTCTGTTGGATATTGCTTTGCTGCTTAATAGTTTATATATATTACTTTCTCCTGCATTAGACTGTGAACCTCTTAAGAACAAAGAATATCTAATAGGTGCTCAATAAATGTTTGTCAGTTGAATAAATTTCCTCCCTTCTTGCCACTGATGCCGGTATCTCTCTTCCTGACTCCTGATTCTCTCTTTTGGCTCATTTCCACCCATCTACTGTAGTATCTTTTATCTTAAATGCACAAATAGCTATACCTCTCGTCCACCCAACAGAAACAAGCTCCCTCACTTGACTCCACATTCTCCCAGTTACCATCTTGTATCTCTGCTCCCCTTTACAGCAGAGCTTCTCTAAATAGAGCCTCTGCTTCCTTGCCTCTATTACTCTTCATCTCCAGAGTCTCCACTTGTTTCTTGTCATCTTTCTATTCCAGTCTGTCAGCAAGTCCTGTTGGCCTTATCTCAGGAACATTGCTGAAACCATACTTTGCCATGTCCACTTCATTTCCATGACCACTCCTGGACTCTAAGCCAACACCTCTCACCAGGGTAGGACAGTTCTTCTCACTGGTCTCACTGCTTTTACTTTTGCTCTACCAGAAAGCATTTGCCACACAGCAGTCTGCTAAAAACATAAACGTACCATGTCGCTGCCCTGCTCAGAGCTGTCCTGTCCACCTGAGATAAAATCTGAGCGCAGTACCATGGCCAGTCCACCTTCTGCGGTTAGAGCTTGCCTTTCTCCATCGTCCTCCCACTGCCCTGCTCCGGCCACTCACGGGAAGGCTCAAAGTGCCATGAATAGTTTCAAGATGCGGTGTTTGTTCTCCTTTATTTTCACTAATTAAAACAATGAAAAAGAGGACAAGTTGGGACTTCCCTGGCGGTCCAGTGGTTAAGACTTGGCGCTTCCACTGCAGGGGGTACGGGTTTGATCACTGGTTGGGGAACTAAGATCCCACATGCCTCATGGTGAGGCCAAAAAAAAAAAGCAGGGGCAAGGTATTCAAATATGACTAAACTTGGAAAACAATGCAGGTCTCTCAGATGTTGTCACCTGGTTCCATTTTGCATATGTACCTGGGAGACCTGAGACCACCCATCCGTGTAGCTGTGCACCATTTTTGTGTTTTGATTTCTCCCTCATTTCTATAATTTATTTTGCATAGAGTAGCCTTTTGTAGTTTTATAAGCCAGCATACAGAGCCCTTAGAATTTTCTAGTTTTTTCTTCAGAAGTAAACTCCTTTGCTCCCAGAAATGACCAGTGACTGAAAAGACTGGATTTCCTCAGAAGGCCTTGTGGTATTTCCTACTCTGTATATCTACCTCAGCTTCTAAGTAGAAGCTGTTTAATAATTTTGGTTAATAAAATCACATTTTGATTTCACCTGAGAAGGTTTCTATAAATCCAAGAAATGGGAAGATTTGTTTTAATGTTTTATAAACAGTCACAAACATCGAGCTTTGTCAGACCAGAGTACACTTACTCTAAACAAATCTCATCGGAAGGAAATGTTTCAGTCTCTCTAATTCGCAAATATGTTTGATTATTCTAGAAGCATTGACATTTAGGCATTTAGGTTATGTGGGCCAAGCTGTTGACTGGCATTAACCCTAAATTTCCCTTAGTGGGGCACAGTTGTTAACTGGGCAGAGTGCGTTTGGAATATTCCTCTCGGCAGGAACGGCCCAAGATGTATCATGCCTTGATGATGTCACTGTGGCTCAGCTGTGGCAGTGGCCTATGTGCCTGATGCTTCTTTTTGCCTCTTTCTGCCCCCAGAATCCCCATTCTGTGTCTCCCTCGTTCACTCAAGCCTTCACTTTTTCCTTTGGGTCCTAACATTTAGTTTTGGCAGAGTTAAGTGTGGTAGAGTCCCCAGGGCCTGTGTGTGGAACCTAGGCTAAGGGGCAAGCAAAACCAAAATAATGGAGAAATACCAGAGAGGAGGTGGGGGAGGGGGAGGGATGGGGGGGGGTCACCAAAAAGAGCAAGGACCAGGAGTGAGGATCCAAGAGTCAGGAGCTGCAAGAGTGTTGAGTGCTTGTCCGGGCGCCTGCTGTTGTTTGTTGCTTGCTCTCGGAGCACGTGTGGTGTGTTGCTCAGGTGGGTTTGTGTGAAAGGATCAGGAGGCTTTGACTATGCTGTCCCTTGAGGCAATACTTCTTTTTTTTAACAAGGACCATTTGGAGGTACAGGGCTGACTTCGATGATGGACATTGCAGGCACTGTCCCGGCAGACCCCTGGAGTGACGTTTTAAGGGAGAGGCCCTTGAGCCACTTCCCAAATTATACCGTTGAAGAGAGGGGCCCTCTGGCTCTACATTTCTGTTAGGAGTGTGTAGGTGAAGCTTACCTTGTGTGTGTTTACAACTCTTAATACATTGCAGCTGTGCTGAGGACATTCTAATTATTTCTATATATGCAAAAGAACCACCCCGGTTAGGAGAAAGCTCTTCAGTCCCCGCAGCCTTCATCCTCCTGATTTCTGTCCTGTTGGCTTCTGGATTTAATTAGGACGGATTCTTGGCAAGATTCTCTGCTCTGTTCTGGCTCTCTAAATAAGAAACACTGTTAATTTTCATTATCCGAAGTCATGTTAAGTTTGAAACCTTGTTTTGTCATTTTATGTAGGTAGCAGGAAGAGGATGATTCTTTTCTTAAAATGAAAAGCTGTCCTCATTATGAATGAATGAAGATTTAAAGTATATTATCAACTAAGGAATGAACAAGAATAACAATAACAAATACACAAGGTGGATAGAAGGAACTTAACAGTGTTATTGAGATATAATCCACATGCTACGTAATTCGCTTATTTAAAGTATACAATTCGATGAAATTGATTATATTCACAGAATTGTGCAACCAAGACTACCATTAATCTTAGAACATTTTTATCATCCTGAAAAGAAACCCTTTAGCAGTCACTCTGCATTCCCTTCTCTCCCCTATTCCTAGGCAACCGCTCATCTACTTTCTGTCTCTGTAGATAATTTGCCCATTATGGACATTCATATAAATGAAATCATACAATATGTGGTCTTTTACGTCTGCCTTCTCTCACTTAGCATAATGTTTTTAAGGTTCGTCCACGTTGTAGCACGTATCAGTATAGGCATACCTCGGAGATACTGTGGGTTCAGTTCCAAGCCACCGCAGTAAAGTGAATATTGCAATACAGTGAGTCCCGTGAATTTTTTGATTCCTCAGTGCATGTAAAAGTTCTGTTTACACTATACTGTAGTCTCTTAAGTGTGCAATAGCGTGTCTAAAAAATTGTACATACCTTAATTTAAAAATATTTTATTGCTAAAAAAATGCTAACCATCTGGGCCTACAGTGAGTCGTAATCTTTTTGTAATAGTAACATCAAAGATCACCGATTGCAGATCACCAAAACAAATATAATAATAATGAAAAAGTTTGAAAATTTGCAAGAACTACCATAATGTGACACAGAGATAGGAAGTGAGCAAATACTATTGGAAAAATGGCGCTGATAGACTTACTCCACACAGAGTTGCCATGTTAAATCAATTTGTAAAACACACAATTACCTGCAAAGCACAATGAAGCAAAAAAGCTCAATAAAACGAGGTATGCTTGTACTTCATACCTTTTTTATTGCCAAATAATATTCTAGTGTATGAATAATACTCCATTTTATTTATCCATTCATCAGTTGATGGACATTTGGATTGTTTCTACTCTTTTTGGCTATTATGAACAATGCTACTGTGAATGTTTGTGTGGTTTTTGTGTTGTGTGTTTTCATTTCTCTCATATAATACCTAGGAGTGAAATTGAACAGCTTTCTTTTTAAATTTATTTTCTAAATAAAGTACTTCTGCTTCTCTCACTATAATTTCTTCTACCTTTAAATAGATCAACATAGCTAAATAAAGTTTGCTTCCCTTAATGTGCCTAACCACATACTATTCTTGAGTTACAAAAGTCATGTTTCCACCTGAGCTTTTGTCTGTGGCTGTATAAATTACAGTGAATGCCCTTCAGTAATCAAAATATTGGCATTTCATACGTTGCATTTCATACCTTACATTTCAGAACCTAATGTTCTGAAACATTTTAGAACCTAATGGTATATTAATTTAACTATCTTCGTTAAGTACTTTTAGCACATCTTAGAGATTTTAAGAAGTGGCAGCTAGTTTTGAGCATGAAAGAGTAAGCATCAGCCCAATTTCCAACTTGTTCTATTGGTTTAATATTTCAGTAATCTCTGAAGAGGAATTAGAGCAGCCACCAGTTAAAGAAACTATTAGGTCAAGAGCAAAGTGTTCATCTAGAATTTACTGATTTGCTAATTTAATCTGTGACACTTACAACCTACACGACGGTGGTATGCCACTTTACATTCTTAGTGACACTTCTCACATATGTATTCATTAGGTCAGTGGGGTGGGGAGAGAGTTAGGCGCCTCTTTGTTCTGCCTAGCATTTAGCACACAGAGAGCACCTAGCAAATGTTTTGTCATTTTTTATTTCTTGTGTCTTGCTTTTCTTTTTTCTTTTAAGCTTCCTGAATATTAATTGCTAATGAGTATTCTTAATGCCTCTTCTTCAGGAAGTAGATCTTCTTAAATGTAAACAGAAAACTGTTTCTGGGATAGCCTGGAAGACAGGAGGTTAAAGTTACCTCAGTTGTGTCCAGTTGTCTTAACTTCAGCCTGTTTCGGTTGATCAGCATTTAGCACGTCATTTTATTGGGAGTGAGGGGTTTTTTTCCCCTTTTGTTTCTTCTTTCTGAAAGCCTTTGTTTCCCTAGACAGAATACACAGCCAGAGTTTTCCTGGATCATTCTTTTGAGTACACATTTCCAGACAGCACATTAAACACATTAAAACTTTCCACGTTCAGATGGTGCTCGTCATCAGCACGTCTTTTACAGCAAATGTACTTCTCCTGCTAATCCAGTGACCTTTTCTGTTCTGGTTGATATCTTCTTAATAACTTTTCCCCTGACGGCTCCCTTCTTGCATTCAGTAGTTCAAATCCTCTCACCACACAGGTTTGCTCTTCAAGCGTACTGACGGCCACTGTGTCAGGGGGAGCCAGAAAGAGGTTTACAATCAGTATAGTGTAGGAAAATGAATAAACGGCTCTTAGGAGCCTTGCCCAGGAAAAAGAAGGATATTCAAATGAGAATGGGACTTGCTGTTAAAATATTATTGCTGAATAATAGATAACATCTCCCTTTATGATAGAATCCTATTTAGAAGCTGGGGCTTGAGCTAGAAAATAGAAAAAGTTAGGCTGCTCAAATGTTGGGTTTGGAAAACCAAGTATGGGGAAGCTCAGTTTTGGTCAGACTCTTGAACATCACAATATATGAGAAATGTGTAACTTGTGCAAATATTTAAAGAAACTTATTATTGCAAACTGCTGTCCGTGTTCTCTCTACTACTCAAACTTATAAGGCCTGTTGTGTCAAGATTGTCAGCTCTCTTCTTTGAGACTGAGGTGGAAAGAGGATAAGATTTATGACTGAATTAAGGAGTGACTGAATAATAGATTTGTTCATTTTCAGAAGCATTTGTCATACGTCTTCTGTGCAGGACTGTATTAGATGTTGGTGACACAGACCTGAATAAGACACTGTTTTTGCCCTAAAGGAATGAGCAGTGTAGTTAGGGAGCAAAGTGTGGTTTACCAAAAAAAAGAAAAAAAGGCTGTATGTACACATGTGTAGAACCACAGGAGAAGTGCTTGGAGTGTATCAGTGCCTTGGGAGCGCAGAGGAGGGGTGGATCAGGGAACGGGATAGGCGGGCAGGAAAACAGACCAGGCAGGGAAAGCTGTCTGTGGGGAGGCTGAGCCTGAACTGAGACCTTGCTGGAAGTTATTCATGCTTTGCATATCATATAATCAGTTTTGGTTTTATGAAATGTAAATACTGTGTAGGGATAGTATAGTCAATGAGGAGCTAATGTTAGTGGCACCCCAAGCAGACCGTATCTAAATCTCTTTTCTGGAAACTTTGCTCTTTAGTATCCTTTCTAGAGAATCTGTCTGTCCTGTGATGCATCCAGCCTGGCTACCCACCCGTGGCTTCTTTTTTATAAATTTATTTATTTTTATTTTTTGGCTGCGTTGGGTCTTCGTTGCTGCACGCAGGCTTTCTCTAGTTGCGGTGAGCGGGGGCTACTCTTCGTTGCAGTGCGCGGGCTTCTCATTGCGGTGGCTTCTCTTGTTGTGGAGCACGGGCTCTAGGGGCGCGGGCTCAGTAGTTGTGGCTCGCGGCCCCTAGAGCGCAGGCTCAGTAGTTGTGGCGCACGGGCTTAGTTGCTCCGCGGCATGTGGGATCCTCCCAGACCAGGGCTCGAACCCGTGTCTCCTGCGTTGGCAGGCAGATTCTTAACCACTGCGCCACCAGGGAAGCCCCACCCGTGGCCTCTCGATGTCTCTTCCTCATAATTACTGATTCTGCAGAAGTGCAGATCCTGAGTACCCCTTCACCAAAGCTGCTCTCCAGCAGCACAGGCAGCCAGCCCCGTTTCTGAGGGCTTGCTTTTAACTGTAAAAAAGTGGAGTGAGTTTATCCAGGTCTGTGGTTTGATATTACAATCCTCTCTGCCTTAGGTTTGCCAATTCTACTCCCTACAAAGTCTTCCGAAAAGGTATAGCCTGTGCATAATCTCTGTCTCATAAAGGAAAACGTTGATGCCGTGCAGAGGGTGGTGTTATATGTGGCACCCACAATACTTATGACACATGACATATAATTATGACAGCTCTGAGCTGTCTGGGTTGAGAGACACTTCAGAATTTAATTAGCCAAAGGCAATAATAATAAGATACAAGATGCAGTCAGTATCCTTCAAATGGTAGCTGCCTTCAAAAAGGAGAGGATTAAGGAAAAACACAGGCGTGGCAAGGTTGCACTGCAAAATAACAGCAATTTAAAACGCTATGGTGGTTTTCACATTATGATTGTTTTCAACTTATTGCAATGTTTGACTGTGGTTGCACTCTGAACTCCAGGGGAGCAGGGGCTATGTGTCTCTTGTTCACGCTGTGCCTGGTGTCTGAGGGTAGCATTCAGTAAGTCCTTCAGAGTGGATGAAGGCTAAATGAAATGAACAAATCTAATTCATCTAAACCAGGGCCTGAAAACTGGCTACCTATTGCATTTGTCATATAGGCATTAAAAAAAAAAGTCTTTATAGTTAACAAAAAATAATTAGGTGCCAACCTTTAAAAATGGGAAGATTGACACAAAATTCTGGATCTTTCTGTTTATGTTGAAAACCCAGAAGATCTGATAACTGGGCTGGCAGCAGTTGACCGGCACAAAGTAGCAGCTGCCCGCTTTGGATGGGGAGTGTCGTCCTCAGGCCCCACCCTGTCCGCTTCACTCCATTTCCAGACCTGCCTGGGCTCTGTGGTCATCTGAACTTGCAACCTGGGAATTGCTAACTTTTTTTACTTTTGAAATTTCTTCTTGTGCTTACACATACTGGGTTTTAAATATAGCAAAAATATTTAAGATTTTTCAGACACATTCATTGTGTATCATACTGATAAAGTGATTTTAAGTCTCTTACTTTTCTACTTAATGACTTGTAAAATGAACTAGTGTGGGCTTTGGTTCGTATAGCTTTGTAGAAGGTTTTCAATTCTATGTCTTCCAACTTAGGACCCAAGTATTGGTTGTTTTGGCCTCTGCTCTTCAGTGAACAGTATTTGAATCCCCAATCAGTGCCACACTGAGCACTCCTCAGAGCGTAACAAGGGCAGGAGAAAAGACCAGGCGCCTTGGTTTTACTGTTTACACACTAGTTAGGGGACATTAAAGAGAGATGCAAGGTATCAGCGTTCCAGGGGATAGAGATGCAAATACTTATGTTTACAATCTTTTTTACAGTCTCCAAGAATTGAGTTTTCATTAGGTACTTATTGAAACAGAATTTTTAAATTCTATTTCAGTAAAATTTCCCTGGTACTACCTAGACGAGACATTTTTATTTAAGTCGTTTCTATATTGACTTTCTCTTTGAATAAGATTAAATTTGATAGTAGATTTCCAATCTCGAATTCTTAATTTTTTTCTTTTTTGGAAAATGTATATTTGTCATCTTGAATGTGGTATGAGAGCCATTGATGTGTCTTATAGTGCAGTAAAAATAATATATATGCACACACACACACACACAGGAAGAAAAGATGGGACTATTCTCCATCCAGAATGTGTTAAGACATGTGTTTTACTTATACATAATTGTTTTCGTGTTGGCAGACTCTCTATTTTTTTTTTTGTCCAAATGATTGACTTAAAAATATGACAATATAGCAGTTAGATATGTTACATCCCCAAAAGGATAGTAGTGAGCAAGCTGCATAAAATTAGTTACATTAATCTCTAAGTTCCAAATGCAGATGCAAAACATAAACAGCCTGATGAGGAGCCCGCTGCTGAAGCAGCCTAGTGATTTTCCAGCCAGCTCTGCTGTTACGCTAAATTGAAGCTGAACTGTGGTGGACCTCCAGAAGAAACAGTTCAGTGCCACTTTAGTGTTCATGCCTACATTGGTATTGCTTCTCAGCCCTGGGCCTTTTTCTTTAGCAGGTGACCATCAGATAGATCATTGCTGAGAGGAAATCTGTTTTATGTGCAACATGTGTTTAGTACAACCATTAACTAGAATAATTTGACCTGGATCCATTCTTTATTGCCCATTCCCTGCCCCTTGCGGTATAGTAGATGTGCATTTGGATAAAATGGACAGTCTGCATTTACAAAATTACTTTGCCAAGTGTTTCTGCTTTGCAAATAACTAGGCAACTAGTTAAGTGGAGATAGCAGAAAGTTGGGGGTACTTGGACTAATTTTGGGGGGCAGGTTGACTAGAGAGTATTTATATCAGCAAAGGGTTCCATTCCTATTACAGTTGACCCTTGAACAACATGGATTTGACTGCGCAGGTCCACTTCTACGCTTACTTATATTTTTCAGTAGTAAGTATTATAGAACTATACCATCCACCATTGGTTGAGTCCACAGATGTGCAACTGAGGATACCAAGGACCTGCTAATGCAGAGGGCTGACTATAAGTTACAGATGGATTTTTGACTGCGTGGAGGGTCGGTGCCCCTTCGCCCTGCATTTTTCAAGGGTCATTTGTGTTTTTAAAAAGTGGAAATCAATTCTTCTGAGCTAAACCTTAGCTGTGTAGAGAAATGGACTTGTGTTGTTATCTAGCTGTGTTTCATGACTTCTAATTTTTAGAAGGAGTCGTTAAAATACTCTTGTGTTTTTCTAAGTAGTTAGAAAACTTCCACACTGAGGCATGTTACTTGGATAGAAGTTTCTTTGGTCTTTACGTATATTGGAATATTGAGTTGTCCTTCTAGTTCATGAGGGAAACTGTGACACATTGAAGCATGTGCTTTAGTTAGTGATGTTGTTTGGTAGCTAAATTGGCCAGAGTTTTGCAGCTCATTTATCTTTTCTGACCTGTTTTGCATTGGCAGCATGCATCTATTTATAACTCATCTTAATTCTCATCACTTTGGCAAAATGCTATATAAAAAGCATCCTTATAGAGTGGCTGTTTCTTTATAATTTATTTGGTGACTTCAGTCATGACTGAAAATAAGTGTAATTTAAATACAAATATATATTGTATGAATTACAGAGGAACAGCATCTGTATTTTTCTTATAAGGTTTGCATTGAGAAATCAGACCTTAGGCTTATATATACCCTGTCTGTGAATAATATCTGTTTTAAAGACCCAGGGAATCAACTGAGGATGGAGTTGGGTGATAGAGCACATAATCCTTTAATAGATGGGTGTTCACATCCTGTTTACTTTTCAGACTTTCTCTTTTCTTGTTTTCTTATTTTTCAAGTGGTTACTCCAGGTAAGGCCCTGAGCATCTTCCCACTTTTTATTGACTGCCTCTCCACACCATGCTGCTTCAAGTTGCCTTGGAACTTTAAAGAAGCCTCCATTAAAGAGACTTGAAGATAGACATCACAACTGATGTATGCTTTTTCTTTGGAGGGAGGCAGTGGCTCATTTTCTAAGTTATTCTAAAATCACGGGGGAAGCGTAGGCTAAAATGTTTTGGAATATTCCAGAGATTCTAGTGTCGTAACAATGTAAATGATATATTAAAGGTCAGATTTTGGGGCATTGAAAGAATGCCAAGTGTCTAACCTAATTTTTGGCATTTGCCTCAAACTTAAATGTTACTTTTGGACTTCCCTGGTGGCACAGTGGTTAAGAATCCGCCTGCCAATGCAGGGGACATGGGTTTGATCCCTGGTCTGGGAAGTTCCCACATGCCGCAGAGCAACTGGGCCCGTGCACTGCAACTACTGAGCCTGTGCTCTAGAGCCCGCGAGCCATAACTACTGAAACCCGCGTGCCTAGAGCCCGTGCTCTACAACGAAGAGTAGCCCCCACTTGCCACAACTAGAGAAGGCCTGCGCGCAGCAACGAAGACCCAACACAACCAAAATTTTAAAAAAGTTACTTTTTAAGCTTGCTGATCACCAGAAGGCTTTTAATCTCAATTTTATGCTCGACTTTTAGTTGAGTGGTTATTTGTTAAATTATTGGAAAGAATGGCTTTTTTCTCTCTCCCTCTCTTTTTGGCTGCACCTCACGGCTTGCAGATCTTAGTTCCTTGACCAGGGACTGAACCTAGGCTCCCAACCACTGGACTGCCAGGGAAGTCCCCAAGAATGGCTTTTATTTGACATTTTCATTTCTTTGTTCGCTGTGTGGTGGAAGGAATGAATAGTAACTATTTGAGGGCTTATGATGTGCTAAGAATGGTACTAAGCACTTCTATACATCATTTCTTCCTGTGAACATACGCCTTGTAAGGTAGTGATCATTTTTACAGACAGAATCACGGGTGAGAAAGGTTAAGTACTTTACAGCTGGTAATCACAGGACTGGGATTTGAATCCACTTATGTCCTACCTTCCAGGAAGGGTGGAGTTGCTTGGATTAGGCATATATCCATTGTTTTGTTCAGGTAAACAGGAGAGACATGGGACCGGGTTTTGCGCAGTAGTAAATTGTAAAGTTTACAAAGAAGAGTATTCCTGCTGTTACCTTATATGATCTTCATATCAACTCTGGAAGATGGCAGCGATTCTGGCTCTGCAGCTTCTCCGAATTGTGGACCAAGCTGTGGTGACCGTGTCTGAAGCCTCGCGGCACTGGCTGAGTTTGGAGGAGAGGTTGGGTTTCAGGCCCAGGCCATCAGAGTAGCTCCCTTTCTTTCCCTAGGGAATGGTTCTTTTCCTGAGGTTAGGCGTAGGGGAGCAGTTCCCTTTGGGGCCAGCAGCTGCTGAGAGATGGTGGTGACTAGAGAAGGGCATCAGGGGTTCCTCGTCCTTGGGAGTCTGGGGGTAAGGAGAGGGCCTTTTGTCTGCCTTCTTTCCCTCCCAAACCCCACCTTTCATTTCCATTCAAAAATTGTGCCCCAGAGGCACAGTTTTTGTGTTTTAAGAAATCTTAATTGTAAGACTTGAACCTATTAGATTTGTTTTTCCTTTCTGAATTTATAAATATTTCTCTTAACTAATGCCAAAAAAAAAAAAATCTAAGTTTATCCATCGAAGAGAAATAATTCCATGAGCGTTTCCGAAGTGTCTCACCTCTGCTCATTCCTGTTCTCAGGGGGAATACAAAATTAGGTGTCATGCAGTATTTGTGCCATGAGGCCACACCCCTTTGCTAGTGAGTGCCTCATTTTCTTTGTTTTAGATTGATGAAGGGCTGCTTGGACTTTGACCCTCCTCAAGATGCTAATTATATGTTTCAAAATCATGTGTTCTGTTAAAGATCACTTACGAGTAGCCTTGGAAAGAGAACTGGAAGCAGGGAGGTGCTTCAGGGGTGCAGAATATTGTTTGGAGGCCTTGGGAAATAAATCTTAAGTTCATTTACCACCAAGACATATTTAGTCAGTGTATATAAACAAAAGAAGTCACAGTGTGCCTGGACATTATTTGTCCCAGATGGAGTTTAAACTTGGCTCATTGTACTGCACTGATGTCATGGTGCATAAACTGGCCCGAGTTAGAGACGTGCATAGAATCTGCTGTGTGCTTGTGTGTGCTTGAGGGCGTGCGAGGAGGAGGGAGGGGCTGGCTGGAAAATTGTTGTCACATTTTTCCTTTGCTGTCTGCAGAGCCTAGTGTCAGTACTGAATTTGGACTTGGTGCAGGATGAGGGAAGAATCGGAATAATCTGTTCATTTGTGCAAGTCTGTGTGTGATGCACTCAGGGATGTCCTTCTTCCAAGACTGAGTGTAAGTGCATCAGGCTTTCCAACAGCTGCTTACGATGCTCTGGTACTAAAATCTAGAAAGGAAAATCTTAAAGTACTACAGTTTTGAAGAGCGTTTTCAGTCTGTTTGCCTTGAAATCTTCAATCTGGATAGTTTCTTTAAATTTTTTAATGGTCTTAAGTATCCAGCTGTATAATTACGTTTTCCTGGATTGAATGGTGGATAACTTTTCAAACTAGTTGCTTAAGTGTTTAAAAAGGCAGTTGCCTGTTGCTTCTTAGAGAATCTGGCCAGGTTTAATTCTTCCTGTGTGCTTTGAGAAGGCAGCTTATAAGTCAGAAAAGGATCCTCTTCTGGAGTTCTGGGCGCTTAATAGGAAATCTCCACATACCGTGGTGTTATTTTGTTACATTTTATTGCTGACTTTCTTTATGATAATCTTAATTAGAAGCAGTTCCAAGTAATTCAAACCATTTTGTGGATGTAAAGGGCTTAGATTTCAGAACTTCTGTGAATGGATTCCAAAGTCACTATTGTTGCCGGGATCCACGGAAGCTGAACAGACACCAGAATGTGAATGAGTCGGGAGGTGATCCTTTAAGGAAAGCCAGAATGTTTCTCAAACAGAAAATCTGCTCAGAGGTGAGAATTGGCTGGTTTTAGATTTTATTGAGAACATGAAACGTGGTAGTTTTGGTAAAAATTTTTTCTTTAGACTTTCTTATTAGAGGCCATATTTTTCCTTAACTGAGAGACTTGTCACTGGTAGAAATTTGAAGAAAAAGAAGTATTAATAACAATTACTTACTGAGCACGTACTATGTATAAGGCCTTCTACCAGGGCTGCACTGGGGTTGCTCTCTTCCTCAGAGCACACACATAAGGTAGGTGTTTATCTCTCTTTTCAGAGGAGGAAGTGCAGGGTTAGAAAGGTTAAGTGCCCTGTCTGGCAGAGCCGGGACTTAACTGTGATGTGTCTGATTTGCTCTTCTCACTGTGTATCTTTGGTATCTTAGTTGATTTTTAAACTGTTAGTTAAAAAAGAATTGCAAGTAAAATGAGATTAGCACAAAGTGACTTAATTACTCAGTATTTACATACTGTATATGATGTTACTTAGAAGAGACCTCTGGCCGGAACGCCATCTAATTTTACCGCAACATATAGTGTGGCAGGAAGACAAACATGTAGAAGAAGTATGTGCTATTATGTACTTATTTTTTAAAATCTTAAACAGTAGTTAAGATTCATCTTAAATTTAATGATTAAGTTGTAGGTTGTGCTGTTTTCTTATCTGCAATTCTGAGTCCTTAAATTATTTTTTCAAACTTTTTTTGTGTATGTATGATACGCTAAAAGGCAAACTATAACTTAAAGATGTAAAAAATGAATTAACTAGTCTGAAATGGGATTACCTTGGAATCAGAAAGTAGATGTTTTGGGAATATGATTAACTTGGGACCCTTGAAAATAAGTAAAGATTCTCTTTTGACTCATAAGTATATTTGTTTCCCAATAATCCTACTGTTAGTCCTCCTTTTCTTTTAATCAGCAAACCAACCCACAGCATAGTAGGTGGACAACATAGTCCCCTGTTGGATTGATGAGTTGACTACAAGCAAAGGAAAAGACTGCTAGGTTGGCTGCTGAGTGCTTTGGGGGTTAGCTTTTGAGAGCAAGAAACCAAAGAGAAGAAATAAGGGACAGAAAAGGTCTAGGAAAAGGTGGAGACTCAAGAGAGGGACAGATTGTGAAGGCCTATCAGTTGTCAGTGATAGGAGGGGTGGAAATGGAAATGACAGAATCACAGTTGGATAACAGAATTAGAGAGAGTGACAGGAAGTAGGAAAAATTAAGTAAGTATGTCTGGGAGAGCCATACACTGCTACACCTCTGCAATCCGAGATGCCCCAGCGTTCATAGAGAGGGAGGGCAGAACTCTTCAGCGGCAAACCCTGTGATCTGGATGGTCATATTTAAAGGTTAAACCATCGGTTAGTTTTGAAAACTCTTAGAACAGTGTAACCCCTGAATTATGTCACAGGTGGATGTTTCACTAATATCTTTGCTGGTGTCTATGTATTCAGTATCACCCATCTCAGTTTGAGTTTCTCGCTACTAACAGAGTTATCTTAATAACGTTGCTTTCCTACTGGAAAACTCTGCTCACAGGATAAAGTCCAGACTTCCAAGTGGGGCAAACAACGACTTTTCTGAGGTGGGCACGGCCTGCCTCTGCAGTCTCACCTTTACCCCTCTGTTGCATGCTTACGCCATTACGGCCACACTGGAATTCTCTAGCACATTGGAATTCTAAACGTACCATACCTGTCAGGCCTCCATACATGTGCTGTGTGATCGTTCTTTTGCTTATCCTCTCGTTACCCCCCCCCCCCTTTTTTTTTTTTTTTTTTTGCGGTACGCGGGCCTCTCACTTTTGTGGCCTGTCCCATTGCGGAGCACAGGCTCTGGACGTGCAGGCTCAGCGGCCATGGCTCACGGGCCCAGCCGCTCCGCGGCATGTGGGATCTTCCCAGACCGGGGCACGAACCCGTGTGCCCTGCATCAGCAGGCGGATGCTCAACCACTGCGCCACCAGGGAAGCCCTCGTTCCCCCTTTAATTGTCACCCCCAACTATAACTTTTCCTGATTTCTTGATGATTTCTTCAGTTTCCATAGCACTTGATAGCAAATAATCATTTTTTATTATAGTTCATTATATTTTCTACTAGTGCATCAATAAATGGGTAGGATTTCAAAATCTTTCTCATCTTAGAATCATCAGTGCTTAATAAAGTGCCTGGCCAATAGTAACTACTCAGCAAATGTTTGTTGAATGATCAGGGTTTCAATAATTGCATAAGGTATTGATTTAAATAAGTTTAATATAATCAATGCAAAGGCAAGACCTGAATAAGTGATGATAATATACTGTGAAGTGGTGGGGAAGGGCTGGGATCTCTTCCATTAAATCCTTCCAAAACCGTAGAACATTTCATATTTGTATTCATTTCTGATTTTATGTTAGTGAGAATAAAATATAAGGCAATAGTAGTGTTAATTTTAAGCAATTAAGAAAGTATAGTAGTAAGAAAAGTAAACTCTAGAATGTTTAATGACAAAATATTGGGAACTGATTTTCTGTCAGTTACAGGGATGAGAACATTCTTCATGGGCACATTGTTTATTTTTTTTTCTCAAAAGGATTTTTATGGACTTTGACAGGGTGTTCTAAAATAATCTAAAAGAGAAAATGCATGTGAATAATCAAAACTTAAAGAAGAACAATAAATATATCTAAGCCTTTCCAGATGCCAAAGCATATCATAATCCATAATAATTATTTTTGAATAGTACCAGTATAGAAGTAGATCAACACAGAAATAGAATAAGAAGTTCAGCAACAGACTCATATGAATATTTTTACAAAATGTATCCCTGAATATGTGTTAATATAAACACAATCAGAAGAGCAAAGAAAAGCTGGAAAACCATAAGAGGCCTTTTACGTTTATCAAAATGGTTAATACGTTTATAGGAAATACTGACGTTTCTCGAGGAATAAAGAGTGAATTAAAACAAACACAGGGAGCTCAGCTCCGTGCTCTGTGATGACCTAGATGGGTGGGGTGTATACATGTAGCTGATTCACTTCATTGTACAGCATACACTAACACGACATTGTAAAGCAATTATACTCCAATAAAAAAAAATGGAATACAATTTTTGCCCAACACGTGAACATTATTTCTTGATTATGTCTTAGGTGGGGAAGAACTGTTCAATGAATGACATGGCCAACGTTGAAATGGGTTTTAAAAGTAGTAGAATATCGGGAATGTAGGCAGTTAAATATGTTTCTTCACTGGCCTTTGAGATTCCCACAGTAGAGTTGTATATTTAGGTTTTTATTGCACAGCTTACCAGAGGTGTGTGCCATTAATTAGCACATCAGTGTGGATCATGTCCCAGCCAATCAAAACCAGACATGAGATAGCTGGATCTAAATGAAGGAAGACATGCAAGATTCAGTGTGCAAAACGCATTCAAGGTACGGCTGATTAGGTGAAAAGTGGCCCAAGTTGCTGATTCCCCATCAGTGTGGCCAGAGCCCAGCTTGGAGGTATGGGGTGTGTGGATGGAATTGAGGGGTAGAAAGGGGTTTTAACCTCAAATGGTGGACATTTTTAATAAGGATTGATCCTGAAACAGTGATGACAGGAACGAAAATTTATTCTCAGTGAATATAATTTTCAGCTAAAGGAGGAAGTATCTTTTTGATACTCAACAACTCTGTGAAAATATATTTAATAAAATGAAAAAAAATTCATTTAAATAAACGTAATGCTGCTCCAAATGCACAAGGATATTTGGTAGCCGTTACTCTTAGCCAGGGAAAAACTACACTTACGCTTGTATGGAGTTTTGGTCTTTAATGTTTTTGGTTTCTATCTTGAAAGCACTGCAGTTGAAACTTTAGACTTGGCCATTTGTGGCTCTCTTAAAACAGGTTTTTAACCTAGTTTGGGCCATCTGTATTACATTTTGCATTTTTTCCATTTAAGTTAATGCTATATTTTTATTCTTAGCAAACAGCTCTTTTTGTGATAGAATCTCTTTATTCAGGGCAGAATACAATTAGAGGGAGTAGAAATATATAACTTCTTACAAGCTGCCATTGTATTTTCTTTATATCCCTTACCACTATCTGTAAATGTTTTATTTTTATTTAAGTGATTTCCCCACTCCCATCCCATGCGAGTTCCATTTGTCAGCCTGTGGTAGGGGGAACTTCGTGTTGTTTAAGACTCTATTTTGTGGCCTGGAGGAATGCCTCACCCTTTCTGGGCAAGCATTAATATTTGCTGCATTATAACTGAGTAGAGTAGTAATTCTTCTAAGGACACTTATTTGAAATGCACTTATTGAACTCATTTGAATGTACAGTTTACCCTTGAACAGCACAGGTTTGAACTGCATAGGTCCACTTACATGCAGATTTTTTTCCACTAAATATGTATCACAGTACTACACTATCTGCAGTTGGTTGAATCGGAGGATGTGGAGGGCCAACTGTAAAGTTACATGCAGATTTCCAACTGTGCAGAGGGTTCAAGGTCAAATGTATATATTTTCAGCAGACACTGGTGTGATTTCAGTGCATAAAAATGTTCTTTTTGGTTCATCTTATTTCTCTTTCCTTGGTTACCTGTTAATCCATTCCTGTCGTTTTTGTTGATGACAGGTGACTTTTGGGAAGCATAGATGCCTAAGACCCAGTCTTTTCAGGAGTAGTCTTTTATTTTTCTTATGCCTGTTATTAGGCCATGAGAAATGGCATCTAATGATTGTGATAATCAAGTGGTTAGCTTATTGATTTGTCTGAGGTTTCTAGGGGAACTCAGGGACTTGACAACGAATTTATGAGAATAAATCCTGCCCAATAGAAAAACAACTGTTTGTTGTTAGTTAAGGGATGGATTCCTTACCACCCAACTGCCATATTGGGAGTAAGGGGCTCTGCCTCAGGAAGTGAGTACAGATTTCCTAGAAGTGAACTTGTCCTCAGTTTTGGGGACATGCCTTTGACCCAGTTAAATGCATTCTCTCCTTGTAACCATTCATTGAAGCTTCTCCATAGAGAACTGACTCTGCGAAACCCACACCTACTGGGGAGGTGGGGCAGGGACGATGTGCGGTAGAAGAGAAAAGCATGCGTTTTGGTCAGGCAGGGCTGGATTCTAGTGCTGGCTCAGTCATTTTGTGGTTTTGTGACTTTAGGCAAGTTACTGATCCTCTTTAAGCCTCAGCTCCCCATCTCTAAAATCTGGATGTCCTTTTGCCTTGACCTAGTGTATAAGTACCCTTGGAGGCTCCCTGGTCTTAGGTGTTCTTTTCCTGCCAGCTTTGGATTCAGGCTTCAGGTTGGACATGTGAACTGGTGAGTCAGTCAGTGCTTTCCCATTATCTTCTAGGACCTTCCTGTTTAACTGCTCACATTTTTTTTTTTTTTTTTTAAATTTCAAAGCTGCTTTTTTAAAAAAAATTATTTATTTTCTTTATTTTTGGCTGTGTTGGGTCTTCGCTGCTGCACGTGGGCTTTCTCTAGTTGCGGCGAGAGGGGGCTACTCTTCATTGCGGTGCATTGGCTTCTCGTTGTGGAGCACAGGCTCTAGGTGTGCAGGCTTCAGTAGTTGTGGCACGCGAGCTTCAGTAGTTGTGGCTCGCGGGCTGTAGAGCACAGGCTCAGTAGTTGTGGCGCACGGCCTTAGTTGCTCCGCAGCATGTGGGATCTTCCCGGACCAGGGCTCGAACCCATGTCCCCTGAATTGGCAGGTGGATTCTTAACCACTGTGCCACCAGGGAAGCCCTAACTGCTTACATTTAAAATCTTGGGACATTTTCTTTGTGTATGTTACTACCACAAAGGTAATTATCGTTCATTTGCAGCTCATCATCTCCCTTTTCCTGATTTGGAGAAAAGAGACAGAGCTTAAAAAACAAATGATGCTACTTTTCAGTTTTGCTTGAGGCCAGCTGTGGTCTTGGCACAGAGACCAGGGTGTCGAAGGTGTGTCTTGATGGATGGTTTGGGCCCTTCAGGGCCTGGGCAGATCTTGCCAGGAGTTTTCTGGAGTTTGGGAATCTGGAGTGAGAGGGTGTGTATGTGTGTGTGCGTGTGTGTGTGTGTGTGTGTGTGTCCAGAAGGAAGGTGCTACTATTCCTTTCATGGAGTCAAAGGTCACTTTTTAACGTATTAGATCTTCCTGGATAGAATCTGTCCTTACATGGAACTCTTATGCAGCTTTTAGGTTGTATTATTTTTTTTCCCCTGAAGATATCTGTTGGATATTCATAAATGCTGGCTCTAAGTGAGAATGTTCATTCATACGTGAAACAGCTAAGAGTAAGACAAGCCTCACAGAATGTGGCAAGTGGGAAAAGCTCTGAAAGTGAAATGGGATCTCCTCTCCTAGCACAGTTTATATCTCGATTGTCTGGGTATGGGATTTAACTTTTAAGAATACTGCAAATGTAACATTTCATCTTTGGTCAGTCAGTACTGCTCTCCTAGCAGAAGCTTTTGTGATGGACTCATACGTGGCAGTGATTATTTAGTCGGGTGGCTGGTAGTATTTTATTTGAGGCATAAATTAGGAATTTGCCTCTAGAGGTCTTAGATGCTAACCATCTTCTGGTTAATCAGCCACCCAAAATTTAAATTGCAAATGTAGCTTTCCTTTTGCTCTTCTAATGAGTTAGAAACAGAGTTAGATTTAGATTTATATCTTTAAGGAAAGATGTGTTATACCTGTTTCAGTCGTCTTGTTGGGTAAAGCTTTCCCAGGATGCTGTGTTTTAGCCTTTTGCTCAATTATGTTAATTCTGCCCCTTGTTTTATTGTTTCTCTAGACTTTGGAAGAATGGTCACTTATTTTTCTTTAAGCCTTAATGAACTGCCTTTGGTTATTTTGGGCTGCTTGGTTCGTATAGCACTAATAGATTTGAAAGAAATCTGATGAAGCAATAGTAGACTGAAGTATGCTCTTATGATTTGATTAACATGGTTCTATTTTAACATCGCTGGGGAAAAAAAATCTATCAGTGGTTAAAATCTTTGTTCTCTCTTTTTTTTTTTCTTCTCCTCTGACAAGACACAGAATACAGCATGACTTGTTTTAATGCTGACTTCAGAAAAGCAGGAAATGCTTACTGAGTGGACAAAAAATGAGGTTTGGACAGTGATGTTATGTTTTACATTCTGTATTTAAGAGAAATTGTAACCGTAGTGTCTGCTTTGTGGCTAAAGAGAGAAAGAAGGAGGGAGGGAAGAGGGGTGGGGGATGGGGGGAGAGGGGGGAGAGACAGATTGAGAGAGATATTCAGAGAGAGGGACAGACATACAAACTGACTGACCTGCATGATAAAAAAGGTTAAGTGCCAGGGAGCCTTTGGGTGTGACTTATGCTCCTCAAGGCTGTGTGATGCATGGCTTGCTGCCGCCATCTCATTCATGTCTCTGGTCAGGGACAGATCATTGGGCTGGTGTGTGTCAAAACTTTATTTTTATCTCTCCTTTATTGACAGTGAAAACAGCAAGGTAGTCAGTCTGCTTCAGTATAATAAAATGCTTTCTTTTAAAATATCTCGGTGCCAAGATGAATACGGTTTGCTCAAATAATGACTTTTGCTCTTACTAAGAAAAATTGATATTGGGACACAGGAGATTTGCCTGGTTTCTGAGGTAACTTGGTAGATTATAATCTGGTTGCCATAGCAACACAGCAGCAGGGAAAATTACAGGAACTAAACATTTGAAGAGAGGTATTTTAATAGGATGTGTACAAGCCCTTTACCTATCATCTTTCTCCCTGAAGAAATGGGATGGGGGTCAGGAATGGGCCTCCTGTGAGCAGAGAGGGGAAGGCATAAATGGTTTTTGGAGGCTGGATGTCTCCAGGACAGCCATTCTTTGAATTGTGACCTAGTGTCAGTGACCGCTGAGGAACTGCTGCAGACACTTTTCATGCAACATGATAAGCAGATGATGTGACAGAACCTGGAACATACTCTAATTCAGAAATCCCTTTTCTTGCCTGGGATTTTCCCTAATACTGGTGAATTGCACTTTTAGAACCAGCATTTAGGACACATTGTCTGACAGTTATGAGTGTAGTGGAAGAGAGTATATAAATTTGGGATTGTCAAAGAATATCTGGGTCATGGTCTTAGTGTCCACTGATTTTTTTTTTTTCTGACTAAATAATTCTACAGGCATGTATTATAGGCCCATCCCTATAGGCTTAACAAAGCAGGTGGTTTCTGCACTATTACAGTGATGTTAGAATTGGTTTAAGGACTTTTAAAAAAACATGGAGGGCTTCCCTGGTGGCGCAGTGGTTGAGGGTCCGCCTGCCGATGCAGAGGACACGGGTTCGTGCCCTGGTCTGGGAAGATCCCACATGCCGCGGAGCAGCTGGGTCCGTGAGCCATGGCCGCTGAGCCTGTGCGTCCGGAGCCTGTGCTCCGCAACGGGAGAGGCAACAACATTGAGAGGCCCGCGTACCGCAAAAAAAAAAAAAAAAAAAAAAAAAAAAACATGGATAATTTTCTTTATTGGAGTGTTTGATCCCATTGTAGTCGAGTTGTGTTCTATGTGTATATAAAAATAAAGTAAAATGAAAAATATTTTCATGTTAGGAATGACTTTAAAAACTCAGTTTCAAGAAAGCAATTGGAATGTCTTAATCACTCCATAGAGATCTGAAAGGATTTCCTTTTGAGTTCTTAAAATGACAAAGTGTGTTTACCTTGGGAAGAATTTGAATACTTAAGACTGAAAGATTATTGACACAGTTACTGTACAGGAAAAATAAATTGCCTTGAAATAACCGTTATATTTCAAGATAACAAGAAGCACTAGGGATGAAGCTTGTACTGCTTTTCCTTGAATGATCCTGTTTTCTCTAATGTATTTCCAGATTAAAAAAATTTTAATATCCCAGCAGTTTTTCCTGTGGTGAATTATTAATAGAAGCAAAATACATGGAAATTAAAGGTTTAGTTTTTAAAGATGAAATGGTTTTGATCTTAATAAATAGTTTTAAAATGCAGATAAATTATGGTCCATACAGTAGATAAAATTGACTTTCAAAGTTGCATATTCTGAAAGCTTAATATCCAAGTTAAAATAATTGTTGCAGTGGTTTTTCCCTATGTTTTATGACTTCATTCAGTCAGTAAATATATTTTTTTCCCCCTTTTTTTTTGAATTTAATTTTATTTATTTTTATTATACAGCAGGTTCTTATTAGTCAACCATGTTATACACATCAGTGTTCACATGTCAATCCCAATCTCCCAATTCATACCACCACCTCCCCCGCCACTTTCCCCGCTTGGTGTCCATACATTTGTTCTCTACATCTGTGTCTCAATTTCTGCCCTGCAAACCGGTTCATCTGTACCAT
Source organism: Phocoena phocoena (assembly GCF_963924675.1). Lineage (NCBI taxonomy): Eukaryota > Metazoa > Chordata > Mammalia > Artiodactyla > Phocoenidae > Phocoena > Phocoena phocoena. The sequence continues at coordinate 51,514,563 of NC_089222.1, forward strand.
TTTCTAGGTTCCACATATATGCGCTAACATACGATATTTGTTTTTCTCTTTCTGACTTACTTCACTCTGTATGACAGTCTCTAGATCCATCCACGTCTCTACAAATGACCCAATTTTATTCCTTTTTATGGCTGAGTAATATTCCATTGCATATATGTACCACATCTTCTTTATCCAGTCGTCTATTGATGGGCATTTAGGTTGCTTCCTTGACCTGGCTATTGTAAATAGTGCTGCAATGAACACTGGGGTGCATGTGTCTTTTTGAATTATGGTGTTCTCAGGGTATATGCCCAGTAGTGGGATTGCTGGGTCATATGGTAGTTCTATTTTTAGTTTTTTAAGGACCTTCCATACTGTTCTCCATAGTGGCTGTATCAATTTACATTCCCGCCAACAGTGCAAGAGGGTTCCCTTTTCTCCACACCCTCTCCAGCATTTGTTGCTTGCGGATTTTCTTTTTTTTTTTTCACATCTTTATTGTAATATAATTGCTTTACAATGGTGTGCTAGTTTCTGCTTTATAACAAAGTGAATCAGCTATACATATACATATATCCCCATATCTCTTCCCTCCTGCGTCTCCCTCCCTCCCACCCTGCCTATCCCACCCCTGTAGGTGGTCACAAAGCATGGAGCTGATCTCCCTGTGCTATGTGGCTGCTTCCCACTAGTTATCGGTTTTATATTTGGTAGTGTATACATGTACATGCCACTCTCTCACTTTGTCCCAGCATACTGTGTCCTCAGGTCCATTCTCTAGTAGGTCTGCGTCTTTATTCCCGCCCTGCCCCTAGGTTCATCGTGACCATTTTTTTTTTTTAGATTCCATATATATGTGTTAGCATACGATATTTGTTTTTCTCTTTCTGACTTACTTCACTCTGTTTGACAGTCTCTAGGTCCATTCACCTCACGACAAATAACTCAATTTCGTTTCTTTTTATGGCTGAGTAATATTCCATTGTATGTATGTGCCACATCTTCTTTATCCATTCATCTGTTGATGGACACTTAGGTTGCTTCCATGTCCTGGTTATTGTAAATAGAGCTGCAATGAACATTTTGGTACATGACTCTTTTTGAATTACAGTTTTCTCAGGGTATATGCCCAGTAGTGGGATTGCTGGGTTGTATGGTAGTTCTATTTTTAGCTTTTTTATGGAACCTCCATAGTGTTCTCCATAGTGACTGTATCAATTTACTTTCCCACCAACAGTGCAAGAGGGTTCGCTTTTCTCCACACCCTCTTCAGCCTTTATTGTTTGTAGACTTTTTGATGATGGCCGTTCTGACCGGTGTGAGCTGATAGCTTATTGTAGTTTTGATTTGCATTTCTCTGATGATTAATGATGTTGAGCATACTTTCATGTGTCTGTTGGCAATCTGTATATCTTCTTTGGAGAAATGTCTATTTAGGTCTTCTGACCATTTTTGGATTGGGTTGTTTGTTTCTTAGATATTGAGCTGCATGAGCTGCTTGTAAATTTTGCAGGTTATTCCTTTGTCAGTTGCTTCATTTGCAAATATTTTCTCCCATTCTGAGGGTTGTGTTTTCCTCTTGTTTATGTTTTCCTTTGCTGTGCAAAAGATTTTAAGTTTCATTAGATCCCATTTGTTTAGTTTTGTTTTTATTTCCATTTCTCTAGGAGGTGAGTCAAAAAGGATCTTGTTGTGATTTATGTCATAGAGTGTCCTGCCTATGTTTTCCTGTAAGAATTTGATGGTGTCTGGCCTTACATTTAGGTTTTTAATCCATTCTGAGTTTATTTTTGTGTATGGTGTTAGGGAGTGTTCTAATTTCATTCTTTTACATGTAGCTGTCCACTTTTCCCAACACCACTTATTGAAGAGGCTGTCTTTTCTTCACTGTGTATTCTTGCCTCCTTTCTCAAAGATAAGGTGACCATATGTGCATGGGTTTATCTCTGGGCTTTCTATCCTGTTCCATTGATCTACATTTCTGTTTCTGTGCCAGTACCATATTGTCTTTATTACTGTAGCTTTGTAGTATAGTCTGAAGTCAGGGAGCCTGATTCCTCCAGCTCCATTTTTCTTTCTCAAGATTGCTTTGGGTATTCACGGTCTTTTGTGTTTCCATACAAATTATGAATTTTTTTTCTAGTTCTGTGAAAAATGTCAGTGGTAATTTGATAGGGATTACATTGAATCTGTAGATTGCTTTGGGTAGTATAGTCATTTTCACAATGTTGATTCTTCCAATGCAAGAACAAGGTATATCTCTCCATCTATTTGTATCATTTTTCATCAGTGTCTTATAATTTTCTGCATATGGTCTTTTGTCTCCTTAAGTAGGTTTATTCTTAGATATTTTATTCTTTTTGTTAGCAGTGGTAAATGGGAGTGTTTTCTTAATTTCACTTTCAGATTTTTCATCATTAGTGTATAGGAATGCAAGAGATTTCTGTGCATTAATTTTGTATCCTGCTACTTTACCAAATTCATTGATTAGCTCTAGTAGTTTTCTGGTAGCATCTTTAGAATTCTCTATGTATAGTATCATGTCGTCTGCAAACAGTGACAGCTTTACTTCTTCTTTTCCAATTTGGACTCCTTTTACTTCTTTTTCTTCTCTGTTGTGGCTAAAACTTCCAAAACTACGTTGAATAAGAGTGGTGAGAGTGGGCAACCATGTCTTGTTCCTGATCTTAGTGGAAATGGTATCAGTTTTTCACCATTGAGGACGAGGTTGGCTGTGGGTTTGTCATATATGGCCTTTATTATGTTGAGGAAAGGTCCCTCTATGTCTACTTTCTGGAGGATTTTTACCATAAATCGGTGTTGAATTTTGTCAAAAGCTTTCTCTGCATCTGTTGAGATGATCATATGGTTTTTCTCCTTTAGTTTGTTAATATGGTGTGTCAAATTGATTGATTTGCGTATATTGAAGAATACTTGCATTCCTGGGATAAACCCCACTTGATCATAGTGTATGATCCTTTTAATGTGCTGTTGGATTCTGTTTGCTAGCGTTTTGTTGAGGATTTTTGCATCTATGTTCATCAGTGATATTGGCCTGTAGTTTTCTTTCTTTGTGACATCTTTGTATGGTTTTGGTATCAGGATGATGGTGGCCTCATGGAATGAGTTTGGGAGTGTTCCTCCCTCTTCTGTATTTTGGAAGAGTTTGAGAAGAATAGGTATTATCTCTTCTATAATTGTTTGATAGAATTCGCCTGTGAAGGTATCTGGTCCTGGGCTTTTGTTTGTTGCAAGATTTTTAATCACAGTTTTATTTTCAGTGCTTGTGATTGGTCTGTTCATATTTTCTATTTCTTCCTGGTTCAGTCTCGGAAGGTTGTGCACTTCTAAGAATTTGTCCATTTCTTCCAGGTTGTCCATTTTATTGGCGTAGTGTTGCTTGTAGTAACCTCTCATGATCCTTTGTATTTCTGCAGTGTCAGTTGTTGCTTCTCCTTTTTCATTTCTAATTCTGTTGATTTGAGTATTCTCCCTTTTTTGCTTGATGAGTCTGGCTGTGGTTTATCAATTTTGTTTATCTTCTCAAAGAACAACCTTTTAGTTTTATGGATCTTTGCTATCGTTTCCTTCATTTGTTTTTCATTTATTTCTGATCTGATCTTTTATGATTTCTTTCCTTCTGCTAACTTTGGGGTTTTTTTGTTCTTCTTTCTCTGATTGCTTTAGGTGTAAGGTTAGGTTGTTTATTTGAGATGTTTCTTGTTTCTTATGGTAGGCTTGTATTGCTATAAACTTCCCTCTTAGAACTGCTTTTGCTGCATCCCATAGATTTTGGATCATTGTGCCTCCACTGTCATTTGTTTCTAGGTATTTTTTGGTTTCCTCTTTGATTTCTTCAGTGATCTCTTGGTTATTAAGTAGCGTTGTTTAGCCTCCATGTGTTTGTATTTCTTACAGACTTTTTCCTGTAATTGATACCTAGACTTATAGCATTGTGGTCAGAAAAGATACTTGATAGGATTTTAGTTTTCTTAAATTTACCAAGGCTTGATTTGTGACCCAAGAGATGATCTATCTTGGAGAATGTTCCATGAGCACTTGAGAAGAATGTGTATTCTGTTGATTTTGGATGGAATGTCCTATAAATATCAATTAAGTCCATCTTGTTTAATGTATCACTTAAAGCTTGTGTTTATTTATTTTCATTTTGGATGATCTGTCCATTGGTGAAAGCGGGGTGTGAAAGTCCCCTACTGTGATTGTGTTACTGTTGATTTCTCCTTTTATGGCTGTTAGTATTTGCCTTATGTATTGAGGTGCTCCTATGTTGGGTGCATAAATACTTAAAATTGTTATATCTTCTTCTTGGATTGATCCCTTGATCATTATGTAGTGTCCTTCTTTGTCTCTTGTAATAGTCTTTGTTTTAAAGTCTATTTTGTCTGATACGAGAATTGCTACTCCACTTTCTTTTGATTTCCATTTGCATGGAATATCTTTTTCCATCTCCTCACTTTCTGTCTGTATGTGTCCCTAGGTCTGAAGTGGGTCTCTTGTAGACAGGATATATATGGGTCTTGTTTTTGTATCCATTCAGCCAATCTATGTCTTTGGGTTGGAGCATTTAATCCATTTACATTTAAGGTAATTATCAATATGTATGTCCCTATTACTGTTTTCTTAATTGTTTTGGGTTTAGTATTGTAGGTCATTTCCTTCTTTTGTGTTTCCTGCCTAGAGAAGTTCCTTTAGCATTTCTTGTAAAGCTGGTTTGATGGTGCTCAGTTCTCTTAGTTTTTGCTTGTCTGTAACGGTTTTAATTTCTCCATCAAATCTGAATGAGATCCTTGCTGGGTAGAGTAATCTTGGTTGTAGGTTTTTCCCTTTCATCACTTTAAATATGTCCTGCCAGTCCCTTCTGGCTTGCAGAGTTTCTGCTGAAAGATCAGCTGTGAACCTTATGGGGATTCCCTTATGTGTTGTTTGTTGTTTTTCCCTTGCTGCTTTTAATATTTATTCTTTGTATTTAATTTTTGATAGTTTGATTAATATGTGTCTTGGCGTGTTTCTCCTTGGATTTAATCCTGTGTGGAACTCTCTGTGCTTCCTGGACTTGATTAACTATTTCCTTTCCCATATTAGGGAAGTTTTCAGCTATAATATCTTCAAATATTTTCTCAGTCCCTTTCTCTTTCTCTTCTTCTGGGACCCCTATAATCCGAATGTCGCGTTCAATGTTGTCCCAGAGTTCTATGAGACTGTCCTCAATTCTTTTCATTCTTTTTTCTTTATTCTGCTCTGCAGTAGTTATTTCCACTATTTTGTCTTACAGGTCACTTATCCGTTCTTCTGCCTAAGTTATTCTGCTATTGATTCCTTCTAGAGAATTTTAAATTTCATTCATTGTGTTGTTCATCAATGTTTGTTTGCTCTTTAGTTCTTCTAGGTCCTTGTTAAATGTTTCTTGTATTTTCTCTATTTTATTTCTAAGATTTTGGGTCATCTTTACTATCATTATTCCGTATTCTTTTTCAGTTAGACTGCCTACTTCCTCTTCATTTGTTAGGTCGGTTGGGTTTTTGCCTTGCTCCTTCATCTGCAGTTTCTCTTTCTTCTCATTTTGCTTAACTTACTGTGTTTGGGGTCTCCTTTTCGCAGGTTGCAGGTTCGTAGTTTCTGTTGTTTTTGGTGTGTGTTCCTAGTGGGTAAAGTTGGTTCAGTGGGTTGTGTAGGCTTCCTGGTGGAGGGGACTAGTGCCTGTGTTCTGGTAGATGAGGCTGGATCTTGTCTTTCTGGTGGGCAGGTCCACGTCTGGTGGTGTGTTTTGGGGTGTCTGTGGCCTTATTATTATCTTAGGCAGCCTCTGTGCTACTGGATGGGGTTATGTTCCTGTCTTGCTAGTTGTCTGGCATAGGGTGTCCAGCACTGTAGCTTGCTGGTCGTTGAGTGGAGCTGGGTCTTGATGTTGAGATGGAGAGTCCTGGGAGATTTTCGCCGTTTGATATTACGTGGAGCTGGGAGGTCTCTTGTGGACCAATGTCCTGAACTTGGATCTAGCATCTCAGTGGCACAGCCCTGATGCCTGGCTGGAGCACCAAGAGCCTGTCCTCCACACGGCTCAGAATAAAAGGGAGAAAAGAAAGAAAGGAAAGGAAGGAAGGAAGGAAGGAGGGAGGGAGGGAGGGATGGAGGGAGGGAGGGAGGAGGGAGAAGATAAAATGAAATAAAATAAAAGAGTAAAGTAAAAGAAAAAATTTATTAGAATAAAAAACAATTATTAAGAAAAAAAAGTTTTAAAGTAATTAAAAAAAAATAACGGACAGACAGAGCCCTAGGATAAATGGTAAAAGTGAAGGTATACCGACAAAATCACACACAGAAGCATACATATACACAGTCACAAAAAGAGAAAAAGGGAAAAAAATATATATATATACTGTTGCTCCCAAAGTCCACCTCCTCAATTTGGGATGATTCGTTGTCTATTCAGGTATTCCGCAGCTGCAGGGTACATCACGTTGATTGTGGAGATTTAATCCGCTGCTCCTGAGGCTGCTGGGAGAGATTTCCCTTTCTCTTCTTTGTTCGCACAGCTCCTGGGGTTCAGCTTTGGATTTGGACCCGCCTCTGCATATAGGTCGCCTGGGGGCGTCAGTTCTTCCCTCAGACAGGACGAGGTTAAAGGAGCAGCTGATTCCGAGGCTGTGGCTCACTCAGGCCGTGGGGAGGGAGGGGTTCGGATGTGGGGCGGGCCTGCGGCTGCAGAGGCCAGCATGAAGTTGCACCAGCCTGAGGCGTGCCGTGCGTTCTCCTGGGGAAGTTGTCCCTGGATCACAGGACCCTGGCAGTGGCGGGCTGCACAGGCGCCCAGGAGGGGAGGTGTGGATAGTGACCTGTGCTCGCAGACAGGCTTCTTGGTGGCTGCAGTAGCAGCCTTAGCATCTCGTGCCTGTCTCTGGGTTCCACGCTGATAGCCACGGCTCGCACCCGTCTCTGGAGCTCCTTTAAGCAGCGCTCTTAATCCCCTCTCCTCGTGCACCAGGAAACAGAGGGAAGAAAAAGTCTCTTGCCTCTTTGGCAGCTCCAGACCTTTTCCCGGACTCCCTCCCGGCTAGCCTTGGTGCACTGACCCCCTGCAGGCTGTGTTCACGCCGCCAACCCCAGTCCTCTCCCTGTGCTCCGACCAAAGCCCGAACCTCAGCCCGCAGCCCCGCCCGCCCCAGCGGGTGAGTAGACAAGCTTCTCGGGCTGGTGAGTGCCCGTCGGCCCTGATCCTCTGTGCGGGAATCTCTACGCTTTGCCCTCCGCACTCCTATTGCTGTGCTCTCCTCCGTGGCTCCGAAGCTTCCCGCCTCCACTACCCGCAGTCTCCACCCGCGAAGGGGCTTCCTAGTGTGTGGAAACCTTTCCTCTTTCACAGCTTCCTCCCACTGGTGCAGGTCACGTCCCTATTTTTTTGTCTCTATTTTTTCTTTTTTCTTTTGCTCTACCCAGGTACGTGGGGAGTTTCTTGCCTTTTTGGAGGTCTGAGGTCTTCTGCCAGCGTTAAGTAGGTGTTCTGTAGGAGTTGTTCCACATGCAGATGTATTTCTGATGTATTTGTGGGGAGGAAGGTGATCTCAGTGTCTTACTCTTCTGCCATCTTGAAGCTCCTCCCCTGCTTGTAGATTTTTTGATGATGCCTATTCTAACTGGTGTGAGGTGATACCTCACTGTAGTTTTGATTTTCATTTCTCTAATGCTTAGTGATGTTGAGCAGCTTTTCATGTGCTTCTTGGTCATCTGTATGTCTTCTTTGGAGGAATGTCTGTTTAGGTCTTCTGTCCATTTTTGGATTGGGTTGTTTCTTTAATATTGAGTGCAGGAGCTGTTTATATATTTTGGAGATTAATCCTTTGTCCGTTGATTGGTTTGCAAATATTTTCTCCCATTCTAAGGGTTGTCTTTTCGTCTTGTTTATGGTTTCCTTTGCTGTGCAAAAGCTTTAAAGTTTCGTTAAGTCCCATTTGTTTCTTTTTATTTCCATTACTCTAGGAGGTGGATCAAAAAAGATCTTGCTGTGATTTATGTCAAAGAGTGTTCTTCTTACGTTTTCCTCTAAGAGTTTTATAGTGTCCGGTCTCACATTTAGGTCTATAATCAATTTTGACTTTATTTTTGTGTATGCTGTTAGGGAGTGTTCTAACTTCATTCTTTTACATGTAGCTGTCCAGTTTTCCCAGCACCACTTATTGAAGAGACCTACTCTTCTCCATTGTATATCCTTGCCTCCTTTGTCATAGATTAATTGACCATAGGTACGTGGGTGTATCTCTGGGCTTTCTATCTTGTTCCATTTATCTATGTTTCTGTTTATGTGCCAGTACCATATTGTCTTGATTACTGTAGCTTTTTAGTATAGTCTGAAGTCAGGGAGTCTGATTCCTCTAGCTCCTTTTTTTTCCTCAAGACTGCTTTGGCTATTTGGGGTCTTTTGTGTCTCCATACAAATTTTAAGATTTTTTGTTCTAGTTCTGTAAAAAATGCAATTGGTAATTCGACACGGATTGAATTGAATCTGTAGGTTGCTTTGGGTAGTATAGTCATTTTCACAGTATTGATTCTTCCAATCCAATAACATGGTGTATCTCTCCATCTGTTTGTTTCATCCTTAATTTCTTTCATCAGTGTCTTATAGTTTTCTGCATACAGGTCTTTTGTCTCCCTAGGTATGTTTATTCCTAGGTATTTTATTCTTTTTGTTGCAAGGGTAAATGGGAGTGTCTCCTTAATTTCTCTTTCAGATTTTTCATCATTAGTGTATAGGAATGCAAGAGATTTCTGTGCATTAATTTTGTATCCTGCAACTTTACCAAATTCATTGATTAGCTCTAGTAGTTTTCTGGTGGCAGCTTTAGGATTCTATGTATAGTATCATGTCATCTGCAAACAGTGACAGTTTTACTTCTTTTTTTCCAATTTGTATTCCCTTTATTTCATTTTCTTCTCTGATATCCGTGGCTAGGACCTCCAAAACTATGTTGAATAAGAGTGGTGAGAGTGGACATCCTTGTCTTGTTCTTGATCTTAGAGGAAATGCTTTCAGTTTTTCACCATTGAGAATGATGTTGGCTGTGGGTTTGTCATATATGGCCTTTATTATGTTGAGGTAGGTTTCCTCTGTGCCCACTTTCTGGAGATTTTTTATCATAAATGGGTGTTGAATTTTGTCGAAAGCTTTTTCTGCATCTATTGAGATGATCATATGGTTTTTATTCTTCAGTTCGGTAATATGGTGTATCACATTGATTGATTGGCATATATTGAAGAATCCTTGCATCCCTGGGATAAATCCCATTTGATCATGGTGTATGATCCTTCTAATGTGTCGTTGGATTCTGGTTGCTAGTGTTTTGTTGAGGAATTTTGCATCTATATTCATCAGTGATACTGGTCTGTAATTTTCTTTTTTTGTAGTATCTTTGTCTGGTTTTGGTATCAGGGTGATGGTGGCCTCATAGAATGAGTTTGGGAGTGTTCCTTCCTCTCCGATTTTTTGGAAGAGTTTGAGAAGGATGGTGTTAGCTCTTCTCTAAATGTTTGATAGCAGTCACCTGTGAAGCCATCTGGTCCTGGACTTTTGTTTGTTGCAAGATTTTTAATCACAGTTTTATTTTCATTACTTGTGATTGGTCTGTTCATATTCTCTATTTCTTCCTGGTTCAGTCTTGGGAGGTTATACCTTTCTAAGAATTTGTCCATTTCTTCCAGGTTGTCCATTTTATTGGCATAGAGTTGCTTGTAGTAGTCTCTCAGGATGCTTTGTATTTCTGTGGTGTCTGTTGTAACTTCTCCTTTTTCATTTCTAATTTTATTGATTTGATTCTTCTCCTCCTTTTTCTTGATGAGTCTGGCTAAAGGTTTATCAATTTTGTTTATCTTCTTAAAGAACCAGCTTTTAGTTTTATTAATCTTTGCTATTGTTTTCTTTGTTTCTATTTCATTTATTTCTGCTCTGATCTTTATGATTTCTTTTCTTCTGCTAACTTGTGGTTTTGTTTGTTCTTCTTTCCCTAGTTCCTTTAGGTGAAAGTTTAGATTGTTTATTTGAGATTTTTCTTGTTTCTTGAGGTATGCTTCTATAGCTATAAACTTCCCTCTTAGAACTGCTTTTGCTGCATCCCATACCTTTTGGATCATCGTGTTTTCATTGTCATTTGTCTCTACGTATTTTTTGATTTCCTCTTTGATTTCTTCAGTGATTGCTTGGTTATTTAGTAACATGTTGTTTAGCCTCCATGTCTTTGTGTTTTTTTCCATTTCTTTTCCCTGTGATTGATTTCTAATCTCATAGTGTTGTGGTCAGAAAAGATGCTTGATATGATTTCAGTTTTCTTAACTGTAGTGAGGCTTGATTTGTGACCCAAGATGTGATCTGTCCTGGAGAATGTTCCATGCGCAGTTGAGAAGAAAGTGTAATCTGCTGTTTTTGGATGGAATGTCCTGTAAATATCAATTAAATCTATCTGGCCTACTGTGTTATTTAAAGCTTTTGTTTCCTTATTAATTTTCTGTCTGCATGATCTGTCCATTGGTGTAAGTGAGGTGTTAAAGTCCTCCACTCTTGTGTTACTGTCGATTTCCTCTTTTATAGCTGTTAGCAGTTGCGTTATGTATTGAGGTGCTCCTATGTTGGGTGCATATATTTATAATCGTTATATCTTTTTCTTGGACTGATCTCTTGATCATTATGTAGTGTCCTTCCTTTTCTCATGTAACATTCTTTATTTTAAAGTCTATTTTATCTGATACAAGTATTGCTGCTCCAGCTTTCTTTTGATTTCCATTTGTGTGGAATATCTTTTTCCATCCCCTCAGTGTCAGTCTGTATGTGTCCCTAGGTCTGAAGTGGATCTCTTGTAGACAGCATATATATGGGTCTTGTTTTTGTATCCATTCAGCAAGCCTGTGTCTTTTGGTTGGAGCATTTAATCCATTCACATTTAAGGTTATTATTGATATGTATGTTCCTATTACCATTTTCTTAATCGTTTTGGGTTTGTTTTTGTAGGTTCCTTTCTTCTCTTGTGTTTCCCATTTAGATAAGTTCGTTTAGCATTTGTTGTAGATCTGGTTTGGTGGTGCTGAATTCTCTTAGCTTTTGCTTGTCTGTAAAGCTTTTGATTTCTTCATCAAATCTGAATGAGATCCTTGCTGGGTAGAGTAATCTTGGTTGTAGGTTTTTCCCTTTTATCACTTTAAGTATATCATGCCACTCCCTTCTGGCTTGTAGAGTTTCTGCTGAGAAATCAGCTGTTAACCTTATGGGAGTTCCCTTGTATGTTATTTGTTGTTTTTCTCTTGCTGCTTTCAGTAATTTTTCTTTGTCTTTAATTTTTGCCAATTTCATTACTATGTGTCTCGCAGTGTTTCTCCTTGGGTTTATCCTGTATGGGACTCTCTTTGCTTCCTGGACTTGGATGGCTCTTTCCTTTCCCATGTTAGGCAAGTTTTCGACTATAATCTCTTCAGATATTTTCTCGGGTTCTTCCTCTCTCTCTTCTCCTTCTTGGACCCCTATAACGCGAATGTTCTTGCATTTAATGTTGTCCCAGTGGTCTCTTAGGCTGTCTTCACTTCTTTTCATTCTTTCTTCTTTCTTCTCTTTTGCAGCAGTGAATTCCATCATTCTGTCTTCCAGGTCACTTATCCGTTCTTCTGCCTCAGTTATTCTGCTATTGATTCCTTTTAGTGTATTTTTCATTTCACATCTTGTATTGTTCATCTCTGTTTGTTTATTCTTTAATTCTTCTAGGTCTTTGTTAAACATTTTTTGCATCTTCTTGATTTTTGCCTCCATTCTTTTTCCGAGGTCCTGGATCATCTTCACTATCATTATTTTGAATTCTTTTTCTGGAAGGTTGCCTCTCTCCACTTTATTTAGTTGTTTTTGTGCGGTTTTGTCTTGTTCCTTCATCTGGTACATAGCCTTCTGCGTTTTCATCTTGTCTGTCTTTCTATGAATGTGCTTTTTGTTCCTCAGGCTGCAGGATTGTAGTTCTTGCTTCTGCTGTCTGCCCTCTGGTGGATGAGGCTATCTAAGAGGCTTGTGCAATTTTCCTGATGGGAGGGACTGGTGGTGGTTAGAGCTGGGTGTTGCTCTGATGGGCAGAGCCCAGTAAAACTTTAATCCACTTGCCTGCTGATGGGTGGGGCTGTGTCCCCTCCCTGTTGGTTGGTTGGTCTGAGAAGACCCAACATTGGAGCCTACCCCGGCTTTTTGGTGGGGCTAATGGCAGACTGTGTGAGGGCTCATGCCAAGGAGTACCTCCCAGAAGTTCTGCTGCCAGTGTCCTTGTCCTCATGGAGAGACAGAGCCACCCCCCGCCTCTGCAGGACACCCCCCCCCCCCCAATACTAGCAGGTAGGTCTGGTTCAGTCTCCTGTGGGGCCACTGCTCCTTCCCCTGGGTCCCTAAGCACAGACTACTTTGTGTGTGCCCTCCAAGAGTGGAGTCTCTGTTTCCCCCAGTCCTGTCGAAGTGTTGCAGTCAAATCCCCCTAGCCTTTAACGTCTGATTCTCTAGGAATTCCTTCTCCCGTTGCCAGACCCCCAGGTTTGGAAGCCTGACGTGGGGCTCAGAACTTTCATTCCAGTGGGTGGACTTGTGTGGTATAAGTGTTCTCCAGTTTGTGGGTCACCCACCCAGCAGTTATTGGATTTGATTTTAATATGAATGTGCCCCTCATACCATCTCAGTGTGGCTTTTCCTTTGTCTTTGGATGTGGGGTATCTCTTTTGGTGTGCTCCAGTGTCTTCCTGTCGATGATTGTTCATCTGTTAGTTGTGATTCCAGTGTTCTCGCAAGAGGGAGTGAGAGCACGTCCTTCTACTCTGCCATCTTGAACCAATCTGTCCAGTAAATATATTTCTTGAGCACTTATTCTGTGTCAGATCTTGCCCTTACAGAGCCTAGATTAAAGGAAAGACAGACACAAAAATAATTCCTTAGTTAATTAATTGCAATTGTAAATTTTAGGAAGGAGTAGAGTTTTGTTTGTTTTTTGAGAACACATATTACAAGACCTGGCCTGTCCTGAGAGTCAAATACCACTTCTTAATCTGGCAAGGATGAATGGGCGTTAGCTGGTTGAGGAAGGAATAAGGTGGGCAGAGATGAAGGAGTGCAGAGAGAGCATTGCAGACAGAGGGAACAGTATGCTTGATGGTTTTGAGGCAGGGAGGAACAAGGCTTGCTCTAAGAACTATAAGATGAATGTGACAGTGACATCCTTCCAGTTTCTAGAAATATACAGTCATTATTTTAATAGTGTTAATGTTGCACATGTTAATTTTTTTTAAAATTTCAATAGGTAAAATTTAATACTTATTCATGATTTTTTAAATACATGTATGTTTTGATGAGGATTATTAAAACACACAAACACACACACACACACCTAGCATCACACTTAATGGTAAAACTGATGCTTTCCCGCTGACAGGCATGGTCACAATGGTCATGAACAAGAGAAGAATGTCTTCTATTCAACATTGTCCTTAATCAGGTTTTTAAAAAAATTTATTTATTTTTGGCTGCATTGGGTCTTTGTTGCTGCGCGCAAGCTTTCGATAGTTGCGGCGAGCAGGGGCTACTCTTTGTTGCGGTGTGCAGGCTTCTCATTGCGGCGGCTTCTCTTGTCGCGGAGCATGAGCTGTAGGCGTGTGGGCTTCGGTAGTTGTGGCTCACGGGCTCTAGAGCGCAGGCTCAGTAGTTGTGGCACACGGGCTTAGTTGCTCCGCAAAATGTAGGGTCTTCCCAGACCAGGGCTCGAACCCATGTCCCCTGCACTGGCAGGCGGCTTCTTAACGACTGCGCCACCAGGGAAGTCCCTGTTTGGGAGAGGTACTGAATAGGAGGGGCAAGGGTCTTGTAGGGTGCTGAGAATAATTTATATTTGATTGTGTTGTGAGTATATGAATGTATACATTTCTATAAGCTCTTCAAGCTCCATTCTTCTGATCTGTGGACTTTATTTATATGCACGTTATACCTGCTAGTGTTGGAGGGTCTCCTGCAGAGGCAGGGGTGGCTGTGTCTCACTGTGAGGACAAGGACACTGGCCGCAGAAGTTCTGGGAAGTATTTATTCCTTGGCATGAGCCCTCCCAGACTTCGCCATTAGCCCCACCAAAGAACCCAGGTAGCGCACCTGGTAATTTTTAACTACAGTTTTTTAAGCTTTGTTATGTCCTTTAATTTATATTTAAATATAAATTAGTGATTTTTTTTTTTTTACTTTTGTTATCTAAAGGAACTAAATGAGATTAGAACTTAAAACTGAGGTTCTTAAAAGAACATACTTTGCCATGGCATCCGTGGTTTAGTCTTTCGGAAGTTGTCTTCTGATAACTAAATATCTATGTTATATGACTAAAACACTGACATTTAGGTAATAGATTCAAAAATTTGTGTGTGTGTTGGGTCTTATTTGTAATATTTATTTTATACTGTTCATTGTTATTTCCAGGTTCTATACAGGCTTTTTCTTCCCCAAAAAACATTTTTCTTATAAATTGCTTTCTGTTGTTACACAGTAGAGTCAGGTCAGTAATAGATAACTTGGGAATGGTATGCAACAGTGTTAGGTCAGAAACTCATTTCTCTTTCAATTTTCCACTGTAAGTTATAGTTTCTGGTTCTTTTTCTTCTTTAATTGTTGTTTCTGGTTTAGTGAAAGAAAAAAAGGAATTGTTTGAAAGAAAAGGTATCTTAACATTGGGTTTTTTTTTTTTTTTTGTTATATAGCATAAGCAACGCAGGAGAATTCACTTAGCTAAATTCAAATGCATGAACTTAGCCCCCTCCAATTTGAACCATATCTAAGATATATCCTAAGTTTTGTGTTTATACAAGATTCTGTGCCACATACTTATCTAGTACGTAAATTTAGGTAATGAAACCGTTGAAGAGTATTAAATTGAAATTACTGTGTTATTTTGGCAGGTTATTCTCGTTCAAGTTAATCCAGGTGAGACTTTTACAATAAGAGCGGAGGATGGAACACTTCAGTGCATTCAAGGTAAGGAAGTTCTTTGCAAGCCTTCTAATCAAAGAAGTTTTCCTTTATTTATTATTTTATAGAAGTAGAGTTTATCTCTGAGTCTGCATGTGATTTTCTAGAAGTAAAATTTATCTTGGATTTTTTTGTTTTTGCTTTCATTAGGGGCTCCTTCATGCTGATGTGGGCCTGTGATATATAAGTGACGAAGTTAAATATCTTGAGTATTCTATTGACTTTTAAGTGAATTAAATAAACTTGGGAAAACTTGCATTGTTTTCATATATTATGGAACTGGGTAGTCCTGAAAAATGCAGAGATTATTAAGAGAGCTTAAAATTCCAGATGAGAACAGCAAGTACTTTTTCAAATTAGGTAAAAGTTTCAAATACATATTGTGATGCTATCCAAATGATGCTTTTAGGGGTAAAAATATGTATTAAATATCTGTTATTTATTACTGAGTAACAAATTACTTAAATTTAGTAGCTTAAAACAGTTCTTGTCTACAGTTTCTGTGGGTCAGGAATTTAGGCACAGCTTAGCTGTGTCCTATGGCTCTGGGCCTCTCGAAATGCTAAAATCCAGGTGTGGGCTAGATAGAGCTGCAGTCACTGTAAGGCATGTCAGAGTGTCAGTCTGTTTCCAGGCTCGCCTGAGTGGTTGTTGGCAGGATTTAGGTTTTTTTGTGGGCTAGTGGCAGGCGGCTTCCCTCTGTTCCTTGCTAAGTGGCCTCTCCATGGGGGTGCTTACATTATGGCAGCTTCATCGGAGCAGGGACTAAAGGGCAAGAGGGAGTGGTATGTCCAGCCCACTCCAGAAAGGGGATTACACAGAGTATGAATACCAGCAGCCAACTTTTAGAAAGCGGCCCACCACAGTCCGCCCTCGGCCCTGAGTAATTCATGTCTGTCCCATATGCAAGACACGCCCTCCTAAGATCTCCAAAAGTCTTATTCCAGTACAGCATCAGCTCAGAGTCCAGAGTCTTGTTATCTAAATAAGCTCCAGGAGTAGGTGAGTCTCCTTGGGTGTAGTTCTTTAAGTACCGCTCCTGGGGCATTTCAGTTAATTTCTAGTTTGTGTAATACCGGTGCCTCTTCTCTATAGTTCACTAAGGAAAGAAAGACGCTTAGGTACTCTGATCCATATGGGGTTCTGTGTAGGAAGATCAATCCAGATATGGAGTTAGTGTACAAATACTGCTGTGTTGGAGGGCACTGTGTGACAGCTCTTTTTGGCAGTGATTGGGCTTATGGGGCAAATGGTAAATTGGCCTGTAATTGAGTTCAATACTAGGTTATTGATTAGACTGGAATCTGACCAGAGGTCTTACTTTAATACTTGGGCTTGCTCACCAATATATAAAGAAAATGAAGGGAAATGCCCTTTAGTTTTAGTTTTCCATAATGAGCTGCATGGAAAAAGTTGATCTTCGTATTGTTGATCTTTCGTATGGTGTGCTGCTGTGTCGTTTCATTACTTGTTTTTGTAACTATAAGAACAAAAATTTAGGAAAACAATTAAAACTCATTAGGCTAGAATCCTAGTGAGTTTTAATTGCAGTTAATCTGAAATGATTTAACCATTTTATTAATGATTTTTTTCTGATCGCATTCATTGTGTCCCTGAAATTGATCTTGGTGTTCTAAACCATTTAAAAACCAAACCTAGTCTTCAGTGATAGATCACACAAAGGAACTTCAGGTAAAAGAAGAGAGAAAAATATTTTAAAATAGTATGGGTTACAGAATCTTCTACCTACTTGTAGAACTGTAACAGATATTATCAACAAATAAAACCCCAAGATTCACTCTGTATCTTAAAAAAGAAAATCACACTAGTAAAACTAGATGAAAAGTTATTTTACCTACATAGAATGAAGCTGATGTTTCCAGTTCAGTAAGAAAATAGTTGAGCTTCTGGTCATGGTAACATTGGAACCTTATGCTTTGGCTAGAAGACTGTGTCCCTCTACAACTGAGTATGTGTAATAGAGTCTATAAAAGCAAATTGCTGAACGGATCAACATATATAAAATCCACTTTTTCATGCCACCTGCTTTTGCTTTTGGTGTCTGAAGAGTGTGTGTGTGTGTGTGTTCATCTAGTTAGCCTCTTCCTCACTTTTTGTGGGTCCAGTTCGTAACTGGTATACTCTGCAGGGAATTTAGCAAGTATATTGCTCTGTCCACAATGGAAGCTTTGTATTTATTCATGATGGTACTTGGAGATAAGTGACACTAACACCCCTTTCAGTGATTTAAAAAAATGCCATTCACTAAAGAATTGTAGAGCCATTTATCTTTGGCTTACTGAGCCTTCCTATTCTTTGTTCTCTTCTGAACACCCAGGTACTGTGGTTATCTTTATTTGGACATGTTGGTACCTGGCCCAACTAATTGAAATGACACAGGACAGGATGAGGGTGACCTGGAACCCCAAGTGGTTTGCTAGGGCTTGGGAGGCCCTGGGACAATAGGATCAACTGCAGGAACTGGAAGGAACCCCAGTCCAGACCCATTGTTGGCCACTCATGCATAACTGGCAGCCACTCAGCCCAGGTGCTCTCATCCCCCCCTTCATCTGAGTTCCACTGTGAGTTAATGAATGCTTCACTCCAGGTAGGCAGAGCATATCAGCATAGAATGTGGGAATAGGCAATATGTTTATAAATTCCAACACAAGTTGTTATTATCCTTTCACTGTGATTAACATCCCTATCATTGCTAATATTTATTCAACTCTTAGCCTTATGCATTCTCTCATTGAATGGGTATGACAGATACACATGAGGAAGCTGAGACCTGTAGAGGCTAATTCACACATCTAAAGTCATATAGTGCAGCTACATATAAAAGAATGAAATTAGAACACTCCCTAACACCATACACAAAAATAAACTCAAAATGGATTAAAGACCTAAATGTAAGGCCAGACACTATAAACTCTTAGAGGAAAACATAGGCAGAACACTCTATGATGTAAATCACAGCAAGATCCTTTTTGACCCAGCTCCTAGAGAAATGGAAATAAAAACAAAACTAAACAAATGGGACCTAATGAAACTTAAAAGCTTTTGCACAGCAAAGGAAACCATAAACAAGATGAAAAGACAACCCTCAGAATGGGAGAAAATATTTGCAAATGAAGCAACTGACAAAGGATTAATCTCCAAAATTTACAAGCAGCTCATGCAGCTCAATATCAAAAAAACAAACAACCCAATCCAAAAATGGGCAGAAGACCTAAATAGACATTTCTCCAAAGAAGATATATAGATTGCCAACAAACACATGAAAGAATGCTCAACATCACTAATCACTAGAGAAATGCAAATCAAAACTACAATGAGGTATCACCTCACACTGGTCAGAATGGCCATCACCAAAAAATCTACAAACAATAAGTGCTGGAGAGGGTGTGGAGAAAAGGGAACCAACCCTCTTGCACTGTTGATGGGAATGTAAATTGATACAGCCACTATGTAGAACAGTATGGAGGTTCCTTAAAAAACTAAAAATAGAATTACCATATGACCCAGCAATCCCACTGTTGGGCATATACCTGGAGAAAAGCATAATTCAAAAGAGTCATGTACCACAATGTTCATTGCAGCTCTATTTACAATAGCCAGGACATGGAAGCAACCTAAGTGTCCATTGACAGATGAATGGGTAAAGAAGATGTGGCATATATATACAATGGAATATTACTCAGCCATAAAAAGAAATGAAATTGAGTCATTTGTAGTGAGGTGGATGGACCTAGAGTCTGTCATGCAGAGTGAAGTAAGTCAGAAAGAGAAAAACAAATACCGTATGCTAACATATATATGGAATCTAAAAAAATAAATGGTTATGAAGAACCTGGGGGTAGGACAGGAATAAAGACGCAGATGTACAGAATGGACTCCAGGACATGGGGAGGGGGAAGGGTAAGCTGGGACAAAGTGAGAGAGTGGCATGGACATATATACACTACCAAATGTAAAATAGAGAGCTAGTGGGAAGCAGCCGCATAGCACAGGGAGGTCAGCTCCATGCTCTCTGACCACCTAGAGGGGTGAGATTGGGAGGGTGGCAGGGAGATGCAAGAGGGAGGAGATATGGGGATATATGTAAATGTATAGCTGATTCACTTTGTTATAAAGCTGAAACTAACACACCATTGTAAAGCAATTATCCGCCAATAAAGATGTTAAAAAAAATAATAAAGTCATCTAGTGAGAAACAGCAGAGCTCTTTATTGCCTTGCTCCGTGGCTTTACGTCAGGGAATCATGAACTCAAATCGACTCCATTTTCTTGGGCACGTGACAAGAGCAAGATGGGTTCCTATTCCTGGAGTAACAGCATTCTGGGAAGGATGCTAGGTGAGTACTCAGGTGACCAGAATGAGATAGAGATGGTTTGCAGAGCAAAAGTGGATGATGGAGACTGGGTCTTTGGAATAAGACAGGTACCCTGTTAACAGAAGTGGGAGCAGGATAGTTTGATACAGGGAGTATTGATTTAGAAGTCCTTAAATTATCTCTGTCCAGAGTCAGGATTGGGCCCAGAGTTGGGCTGAGCTTCTAGGTGGGACTTCCAGCTTCAGTTGCTGGAAGAGGAGGGGTACAATGGTAGAGGACTGGTTACGAAAGGATCTGAAATTGAGTCATATTGTAATGGAAACTTCTAAAAGAAGCATTTGTATTTAAAGTTAAGAGAATGAAGCTCTAGTTGTGCTTTTTCAACACCAGCCGGCAGACGGGGAGGTGTTTTTTCGGCGGGGAAGGGGAGTGCGGTGACTGGTGGTGGTGGCCTTCCGGGAAAGTTTGAAGTCATTCCCATTGCTTACACCGTGGTTGAAACTGTCAGCTTGATAGCTTTGCTATTTCAGCACTAGCCAGCACGGTAAGAATTGCTGGGGGCTGGGGGGTGGGGTTAGGGGGAGGGAGTGGAGCTGGTTGCAGGCCTTCCTGGAAACTTTGAAATTACACCATATGAGGTCAACCCCCTCTGCTTGTAGTCGAATTTGTCAGCCTTATAATTTTCTCTATAGGACATTTATGACATCACTAGAAAGACCCCAGAAGCTCATTGTGGTGCCATGAAAAGGCAGTCTGGAAATTCGGAGCACATCAGTGTAAAGCATATGGTTACTCTGGGGAAAAAACAAGATTTTGTTTTCATGGGAATGTCCTTGGTGATAATAAAGGAAGAAAAACACAGGAAACATACAATATGCTGTGAAAGCAGATTCATTTCTAATGGAATATTTCTCAATATTTCCATGAAACATGAATCATAGGTCTTGAAGGGGCCACAGAAGATCATAGTTTATTCTTACTTGGAGGCAGCACTATAGCTATGGCATCCTAGACAAAAGATTTTTCTTTCCTAGGCCAGGTGAAAGTGTATAAAGAGCTAATTGTAAGGGAAAAAAGAATCTTAGCAATCAATATGAATTTTTTCCTTTGGTGAAATTCAGGAATTAATAGAGGGCAGCTGCAGGTCTCTCCCATTATTTTCATATCCTTGTCTGGGCTGAGGTGCTGGCAGTGCAGCCTTCCTTCCTGTCCATGCATGCCATCTTTTTATCTGGGCCATTTCTCTGCTCCCTGTAAAACGCTTCAGCCAAAACAAATACCACACTTCCTTTAAGCTCTAGGGCTCTCTCCTTCGGCAGGGGTCCCCCCCTTCCCCCCGGACCATTTCAGTCCATTCTGACCTTTCTCTGCATTCCTGGAGGAGCAGGTAGAGGTAGCACTGCATGTAACTATCTGGTATTTGTGTAAACCTTTCCTTAGCCCTTGAATTAGACTGTGAGTCCAGTTGTGACAGGAAACAGTGTATCCTCTACCCTACCTACCTCCAGCCACACAGCCTGACAATAATTACTGACTACTAGGCCCTTGACTAGCTCTGGCATTACATCCGATGTGATGATTTTTCTTTTAACCTTTACTATTGTGCCGGGAACTTAAAGATATTTAGTTAAGTGCTTTTAGGGGCCTTTAAAATCTCTATAGAAGAAGTTTCAAATTTCAAATCACATTACAATTAAAGCTTATCAGTTTCCTTTAAAAAAACATGTGTAAGTCTAAAGAACTTTCATATTAACCAGTAGTAATGCTGCAGTTTTTGTCTTTCAAGACTTATGTTTCAAATCATGAGCCTGAAGAAAACAGGTGAATGTCCTGGTGATAACAGCAAACAACAGGTTAAAGTGAAATGCTTGGGAATCACCATTATTCTAATAAAGAATAATATTTAAAGATATCTGATTACTAATGTTTTTTGTCCAGAATAATCTAGACATCTTTAAAAAGATTATTTACTCAGCTCATTTGTGGTAAGTGAGTAGAGACCTTGAAATGACAGCAGAATGTATGGCAGGAGGGAAACTTGAGGAGAGCCTTACTCTGAGATGGCTGTAGTTTGGGTTCTGTCAGAGTGTGAGACTTTCTCCCTCTCCTGCTTACTCTCCTTAAGCCTTCTTCAGCTCCGTGTCTAAGTCCCCCTGCCCCACTGAGTGTGGGAACCGTATCATTGATGAACAGCATGCTCTGCTCACAGGCCCCTGTGAATGACACCATTGAGAGCCGTTCCACATTTTTGAATCTCCTCGTTTGTCTCCCACCCCACTCCCTGCCATATTCAGACTCCAGACTGTCACTGGAACCTTAAAGTTACTTTTTTTTCTCACTTGGTACTTTATGTGCATTTATTAGACTTGGTTGGCACATTAAAACACCGACCTGTCATTCTTTCTAAGAATTTTATGACAGATCCTAGTGGACTCTCTTTGTCTCTTGCTTTGTTGATTGAGAAATGACTTGAGTGATGTCATAGGTAGGGCTTGCAAGCTGAGGTAGACTGTCATTTCACAAGCAAAGCTTCTATGTGGTCTATGCCTTTAAAGAAAACTCTGCATATAAGTGAGAAATTCCTATTTTACTGGCTTACAACCAAGGAAGAGGACCTGTTGCAAAATGAAGTCTGTCTCCTAAGAGTGATTGAACCCTTGCCCTGGCTGAAATTTGCAAACAAGTCTTTTGTCCAAACTATTTGGGTGAATTTTTTTTTTTTTTTTTTTGTGGTACACGGGCCTCTCACTGCTGTGGCCTTTCCCGCTGTGGAGCACAGGCTGTGGACGCGCAGGGGACGCGCAGGCTCAGCAGCCATGGCTCTCGGGCCCAGCTGCTCCGCGGCATGTGGGACCTTCCCAGACCGGGGCACGAACCCGTGTCCCCTGCATCGGCAGGCGGACTCTCAACCACTGCGCCACCAGGGAAGCCCTATTTGGGTGATTTGAAAGTGAACTTACTGTCCTATGACTGCCTTTAAATAGTTTAGAATCTTTGCAAACTTTCATTACATTGAATATGTAACTGATTGTTATTTGACTGTATGTAATTACTTATGGAAAGTCTGTATTATAAGGCAAAAGATTTTTTCCTGTTACAATTTTCTTATTTTGAGATCTTCTTTTTCTACACAAGAAACTGCTTTGAAAGTCATTTCCTTTTGCATTTGGGGGTTTGTGAGGGATCGCTAATCTGAAATGTTACTGTGAACAGTTAAGGCCTCACTTGAGAAAATCTTTTAGAATTGAAAATATCTTTTAGAATTGAAAATACCGAGTTTTTGTCCAGGCTAGCCCCAGTGTCCTGCCCATCTTTCTGACTGATCCAGAGCTGTATTTGGTAAGACTTAGTACATAAGTTTCCAGTGAGGCTCTAGGCGGAGAGAATCTGAGTTTCTAGGAATATCTGAATTATTCCACCAACGTGCCAGCTCATTTTATAACTTAAATATTAGATTTGGGACAAATCAGTCTCTTACCTGTGTGTGTGTAATATTGATGAAATGTTGATGAAAAATCACTTTTAGCATTTTGGAGAATACCTGATCTCTGAAATGTTTGAGAGCCTTATTTTGGGCATGATGATTTGCCTTTTTTCTCATACATGGACATGCATAGCTGTTTGTGCAAATAGGAGTTCTGTATGCTGACCTGATAGGCCCCCTTTCAGACAATAGCTTGCTGCCGAGTAACTGGAAGTTTCCCACCAGAGTAGTCTCCATAAGGGTCGGTGAGTACTGATGGGCCCAGAGCAGAAAGTCCAGTTTCTGGAGGGGGTGGGAGGAAAGTCTGTGATGATAAGTGTGGCTGTCATCATGCTGGGACTGAGTAATGTCATGAGACTGGGTTACATCAGTATCAAACCATGCTGCTTCCCAGGAAGTGTGAGTCCATCTCAAGGGAAAATACCCAGTGTGTCTGCTGCTTTCTACCCTTCCCATTTATCTCGATTGTTTTTAGCTATTGTTACATATCCATAATTAGGACAAAAACTTTACACAAAATTATATTGTCAGACTTTCTTTGGCCTTTTTCTTCAAGTAAAGCTTGAGTGATTTAATTGTTAGAAGTTATAAAGGTTATGTTCTAAGAGTGAAGGCTCTGTAGTGAGAATCCCTGGTTGTTTGCTAGATAATGGTTAGACTCTTAGCCTCAGTTTCTTTCCTCTCTTAAAATGCGGATAGTGGGAATACCTATCCAATAAGGTTGTGAGACATTCCATTGTAAGTACCAGCATCATCATCATCGTCTAGTAATGTACACACAGCTTTGCTGATTATTTTTGTTCGAAACAGATGCCGTAACCAATTGTGGGCAATGACTTGGTTGTCAGAGTTCGAGCCTCCATTTCTTTGCCTATTTAACAGTAGGCTTGCTCTCATGGGTTGATGGTGATGGCAACATTTCAGACATTTCAGATGAAGGTTTATGGGGATGTATGTATTGTTCAGATAAAGGATTGTGGATAAAACAGTGATTCCACTGTTTCATGCATTTAAAGTAAGTTTTGTTGTAGTTGAAGCTTCAGTTGTTGCGTTTATTTTGGATGATAAGCTGTTAACTCTCACACTGTGCCTGAGAGACCATATTCAGACAGGCCTGTAAAGTAGTCGCTATGGGTATGCCTTCCGTCCTTTAGGCCTTGTCGTTCACATTTCAATTAAATTCCATACTTCTTTTAGTCTTTATTTAATGTGTCGTGCTCTGAGGCAGTACTGAAGAGGCAGTAAGGCATATTGGTAAGATCATTATGGGTTTTTGAGTAAGATTGGCTGACTTAGAAGTCCCCTGCATGTTAGATGTGTGTCGTAAAAGCAGTTACTTCTCTACATCTACACCTAATCTGTAGAATTGGAATAATAATATCGGTCTTAAAGAATTGCTATGGGGATTAAATGACATATTGGGTAGAAAGCACTTAGAACAGTTTCTAAGGCAATGTAAGGGTCCAATAAATAGGAACCATTATTAGGCTCCCAGTCTCCATTACGGTTAGACGTTGAACCACCGTTTATTTTTGTTACTTGTCAGTTTAAAGCATTTCAGGGAAGACTCTGTGAACTTGAGGTATTGGTTAGGAGTTTTCAGATGTCTTCACATTTTAGTCGTACTGCTTCATAATATGTTTAAAAATTATGCAGTGGGAGTTTAGCTTCTGTGCCCTTTTTGTCTTTCAGGCTTGTTCAGCAGTGGTTAAAATGTCATTTCTGAGGGTACCACTGCTTGGAGTTCCTTAAATGTCACAGATCTTTGCATGACAGATAATTCCAAAGAGCTAATTGTCACATTACCTCAATTGTCCACCACATTTTATTTCACAGCTTATAATCTTTTAGTTCTTGCTTTATTCTTTCTGTATTTTTTACCTTTGTGTTTTACACTTACAATTTGAAACGGAAAATTTCATGTTGGAGGTGTCTGTAAAGGGATCTTCAAGGGTAGGGGTCAAATCTTAATGATCTTTCTATCCCAGTGCCTATCCAGCACCTCCTAGATGCTCAGAAAAGAGGAAAGTCATTTCCTGATTTACTGCTAAAAAATCATGTCAAAATCATGGAAAAGTCTCATAGTTAATTCACAGAGGTAATTTTTTGTTTTTGTACTTAAGTAATTAAGTTTGGTTATTTTTACTCTCCGTTCCTCGAATTAAGATAATGAATGCAAGTGTGAGTTTGTTTCCAAAAACACACAGTAATTCTGAAGAAGTCCAAAATATTGGTTAGCTCCCTTACTTGTAAAAAGCGTGAAGGAGTGATCATTATATCCATTCTTTTGATAACCTTTTTCTTTTGTGAGGAGTAGGCTGGGAACACCTTGGAAAATATTTTTCAGGCTATTTAATAGTGAAAGATAGACCAGCTTTATCTTTTATGTCATTAGCAAGTAATTTAGATTGTTCATTAGTATTTTATTGTTTTCATGTAGTTAAAAATTATAGCATTTATCTGTAGCAGTAAACTCTCCGGAAACTCCATGTCAGACCCAGGAATAAACAGAGTACATGTTAAATTGTAAATGAGTCTGGTTACTGAAGTAAATGGAGTTGGCAGGCAGGAGGCGAAGAGAGCCTGGGTGAGGGCATTGGTGGTGGGTGTGGAAGCAGGAACAGAAATTTGAGATGTTTAGGAGATAGTCATGACTTGCTGACCAGTGGGACACACACTGAAGAGAGGGAGTGAGCTATGCACTAGGTGTTGTATGTTTCCCTAAGATAGGTGGAATCTGGTCCTTTAGAAAAATGTTTGTCCTACAGTGTAAACAATAGTTTACAAACTAAACATTTTGTATTCACTCTGTCCTAAATGGACAAGCATTAGGGTTAACAAAAAAGGATAAAAAAATGCAAACTTTTTTCTTTCTTTAAGTAAGTGCTTTTTTTCTGCTCATCGACTTGGGCATTGCTTCTTGGAGGAGAGTTTTCAGTGACTCGGAAGGTATTTTGCGCACTATTTTTTGAGGATATGAAGACAGTTGGGTAAAAGGGGAGTGTGTTTTAATACTTCCTTCTGGACTCATCTAAATATGGAGAAAACTGGCCTCAAAACTGCCCACAGGGACTTCGCTGGTGGCGCAGTGGTTAAGAATCCACCTGCCAATGCAGGGGACACGGGTTTGAGTCCTGGTCCGGCAAGATCCCACATGTGGCAGAGCAACTAAGCCTTCGCACCACAACTGCTGAGCTTGCGCTCTAGAGCTCATGAACCACAACTCCTGAAGCCTGATCACTTAGAGCGGGTGCTCCGCAACAAAGAGAAGCCACTGCAGTGAGAAGCCCGCGCACCGCAACAAAGAATAGCGCCCACTCGCCGCAACTAGAGAAGACCCGCGCTGAGCAACAAAGACGCAACGCAGCCAAAAATAAATAAATAAATTTATTCAAAACAAAACAAAAAAACGGCCCACATCAGCGACTTTCCTTTATGCTCCTGGTTCGGGGTTCTTTGCATATACCCACATTTCTTGTGTGGCTGCATATAACTCCCCAACCCCCTTTAGCAATTGGAGAGAAAAGTTGAGGTGTTGAAAACTCTTCAGGTCTTTTTGTGTCTGAGTTAAAATGGAAGTGTTCCATAATTCAAATATAACATCTTTATGGACACTTCATATATGGCAGTGCAGCAGAGCCAGAATTAACAGGCTTTGTGGGATCTTTCTGGCTATAGGAGTTTCAACATTTTCACTTAATTTAAAAAGCTTCCAGTTACTAGCAAATTAAAATTTCTGTGCTAAACTGATAAGAAGAGGAGGCAAAACATCAGGGGAAGAAAAGTCTTTGGGAACAGAAGTGGAAACTTATTCTTAGTGTGTTTTTGAGTGAAAGTGTTATTCTGTTAGAGGATCGACTAGATGAATTTTATGTTTTGTTCTGCAGTTCTCAGTAAAGTGGATATACACACTCACACATTATCTCATATAGATGTCAAATTAAACTCTGCCTGTTCGTGGCTTGAAGTGCCAAGTCTTTAACTGTTGTCTGAGGTTGGATTATTTTGGTTATCTGGGATTGGATCTTTTAACATCGGTCAGTGTGTCTTATGCTAGATCCAGCAGTGTCAATTTTCTGTGCCTGCTGTACCAGGATACGAGCATTGCAGACAACACGTGTACTTTGGCTCAGCTAGAACTTGTCTCCTCCAATTAAGGAAGAACAGCCTTTTCAGGCAGTATAATCAAACCTTTATACTTAAATTGCCTGAGTGTAAGCATGAAATAGTCACAAAATGTTAAAGTACAGCAAAAGTGTGGCTTGTTATCTATCCCATGAATTAGAAACCAAGATCTGAGATTAATTGGTTAATTTATTCTCAATGATCAAGACATTTCTTATTCTGTGGGTCAAGCATTCACATTTTGAGTGACATAGTTCTTGCATCATATGCTTAAAGTAAAGAACATCTCTAACACCTCAGGATTTTAAGGCTGGTTGTATTAACATTAGTGGTTTGTAACTTTTGCACATCAGAATTACCTGGGGAACTTTAAAAAAAAAAAAAAACGCACAAGTTGACCTCCAGGCTAATTGTAGGGAATTGTCAGATTGTCTAAGCCAAGGGGAACTGTCAGATTGTTTTGGGGGCAAGACCTTGGCATTAGTTTCGAAAAGCTTCATAGGTAACTTAATACGCAGTGGAGACTGAGAATTTCTGGTTAACCTAACCCTCAGGGTAGTTTAAGAAATTCTCATGGTGTGTTTTCCCAAGTACATCACACTGCACATGCTGTGTACCTGTCTGTTCATCCAGGTTAGTCTTCTTTAAGAATGTTTGCAGAGTGCTTAAAGATCGTTTATCTTGTAATCATATACTTAATAAATAAACTGTATGTGGTGGTTGTCTTTATTGAACCTATTAATTGAAATGGCTCTTCTTGTTATAAACTTCTGTAAGTAGTAAATAAGGGTCATCAAACAGAAATTTGAGTTTATTCCTTTCAGCAGAGAATAGATCTATTTTACCTTTAGTTAGATGTAAACACAACGGCTCACCTATTATAAACTATTAAAATTCAAAGTTGATTAGAATAGGTGAAGATTGTACAGGGTGGATGAAGCAGAAAAAGTGAGATGAGAAAATAACCATCTTACAACTTGCTGCTTGCAGAAGCTGCTTTTAGCACTCTTTCCACTTGACTCTGTGGACGAATTGGGCTGAAACTATTGCTTTGTTCCCTTCATAGATCTTGCCTCATACTTTAAATGATATAGGTGCCCAGGAAACAGGTTGGTATTTGGCTCAAGTTGTCCCCCCAGCATACCTGAATCCAGGGTATTACATCCTGTTTCAGATGCTGACAGTTACCAGTAACTTTAGCATGGATTAGAATCACCTGGAGGGCTTGTTTTAAAACAGATTGCTGGTACCACCCCCAGGGTTTCTGATTTAGGTCTGGGGTAGGTGAGATGGGTCTTGAGAATTTGTATTTATAAGGAGTTCCCAGGTGATACTGATGTTCGTGGTTCTGGGTCCAGGCTTTGAGAACAGCTGAGGGTAGGAGGCTTTCTGGAAGAGGGGCACTTGTAAGAGGGGACTTTTAGAGAAGTGCCCTTAAACAATAGAGAAAACTCTCAGGATTAAGTTTGGTCACAAAGTGGACAAAAGGGAGAAAGTCCATGTAAATGAAGAAAAGTAAAAAAGAATGATTGGCTTAAATTCTTCAGTTTTAAGCTCAAAGATAGAATTTTTTCTTGGTCTGAAATTTTTTCCCCTTCCTCCACTATAGGTTTAATGAACTGAGGTTTGAATCAGGGACTCTTTTCAAAGGATTTGTTCGTATAATCTTTCCATTTATACCTCCTAATTCAATTGCCATTTTATCAGGGATTCCTTTTTCTTCTCTATGCCTCAGTTCTGACACAGAATAAATACGATTGCCAAAGCTATTCCAGGAATATTTTAGAGTTTAATGAATAGTATTGTGTAGTATACGGGGATCACTGAGTTAGGAAACTTATGCAAATATGAAAAATATTCTAAACAGATACACAATATCTGATACTGTATTCAAGTAATAAGCTAGTACATCCCTCCCCCTAGACAGCTGGGTGGTAGTAAAAGAAAAAACCAAAAGGGGAAGATAAAAAGTCAGGGAACCGATATGGAAGTTGGCTTCACCCTATGTAGTATTCTAAAGAAACAGTATGATTTTTAAAGTATAAAACTAGGGGAAAAGGAAGTGACTCATCATTCAAAATAGATAGGACTACAACAGTAGAGATCTGGAATGGGAGGAATGTGAGGAGAAGCAATCCATGAGAAGCAGTTGGGGTTAGTGAACGACTCCATAGTAACATGAAAAACAGGATTATACATATTCCCATTTTTTTCCCCTGTGGACAGGGCACCATTGTAGAAATTAGAATGTTGTGTTGTGTTTTAAAAATCTGTTTCAGGGGTCAAATTGAATTCCAGACCAGTTGTTAGTAATTAAAGTTACAGCTCTTGAGGAGTTTTCTCATGGTCTCTAGATGAGTTCTGCCACTGTTCTGTGAGTTGAGTTCATTGATCATTTTTCTACTCATTGCACCTGTCATGCTGGTATCAGCAATTAACATTCCTCAGAGGTGAATAGAATGCCAGCCTCCATCTCAGATGGAACTCGAGAACAACAGGTGCATTCTACCTATTTCTTGGCTATACCCAGGGTAGTGAGAAGGCACGTAATTAACCATAGAACAGACTTTGGAGAAAATGAGATTCTTTAGAAATTGAGCCAGAGTGCTGAAAAGTAGCTCTGGGTAATGTATTTAGGGGACATAGGAAATGGCTCAGCAGGAAGGGTGAAATAGCCTTGCTAATCTGGCCTCTTTAAACTTATTTCAAGCCTATTCCCCTTCCTTGATACAAATCTTCTTTACCGTACACCTTCCGTAGACCCAGTATTTTGTGCAGCTTAAAAAAAAAATGTTTTAAGTTCACATCAAAGGTCATTGGACTTGAACTCATTCACTAAAGATCAGCTGATTATATTGTTAATTTTTCTCTCCCCCTTTAAATGAAGAAACTGATAAAACCTTCTGCCCCTGATTAAAGGCAGAGAATGCCCAGATGAAGTTTAACAACTTTTCCATTCAGTATGGTTTCTTTGATCAAGACTTCACTTTCCTCACCTCAGAATAAGAGGATTGGACCAGATCGTTTCTAAAATTCTTCGTACCTCCCAATTTCTCCTTCCTCTGTCACTTTTATTCCCCTAGAGTTTTCTGCCATTTAGATCTTCCTAATTTCATGGGAAGACTATAACTTTGCCTAAATAGATTCAAGTGTAGGTAGATCTCAAGAGCTTAATTATCTAGAATTTTCTTTTTGAAAGTGAGATGTTAAAATATCACTTAGGACTCTTACTTTAGGTACTACATTAATTTCTCTGAAATCTTATTAGCATAAATTAATCTTGACTAGTAACCAAAAAAAGGAAAGAAAATTACCCAGGGTATATTTTTTTCTTTGTTTTAATAATTGCCACGTTAAAAAATGTGCTCACCTATTGTATGCCAGGTACTTTCCATCACTTGTCAACCCTGGCTGCACAGTTGAATCACCTAGGATTTAAAACAAAATGCTTGAGTTCCTACCTCCAGAGGTTTGGATATAGTTAGTATCCAGTTTTATTTTTTTATTTTTGTTTGTTTTGTTTTTGGCTGTGCTGCCAGGCTTGCCAATCTTAGTTCCCTGACCAGGGATTGAACCCAGGCCCTGGCAGTGAAATCGCTAAGACCTAACCCCTAGACCACCAGGGAAATCCCCCCAGTATATTTTTAAAAATAGAGTTGTCATAAGTATTTAGTTAACCTTGTTTTCAGCAAAGCAATTGGTGGATTTTATTTTTATGTCATCTGATATTTAGGGCATTAAATTATTTGTGAATGGAAAAAACCCTAAAAACATAAAAAGTAATACTTTCTCTTCCTAGGTGTACCGCCTCAGCTGAAGGGTCTGTATGTGCCTTTGCTCCCACCTTGTGCCCACTGCTCATCCGTGAACTGGCTAAGATCACCCTGCTGCCTGTCTCTTATCTCTGAAACGGCACACATGGTTGTCCTTTTTGCATTGGTTTCATAGGTTACTTCCTATCATTTTATTGAATCTGTGATGTGATTGATTTTGAGATGCACCAGCATTTTCCATATCTCTACATGAGAAAATACCGTCAATTAAACTGACTTGCCATTAACTGTAAGATGCTTTCCTTTTCTCGAGATGTTAAAATGAGAAAAAAAAATTACTTGGAATCAATGAAATACATTTATTTAGTTTTCAGTTTCTCTTTCAGATTTAATTAGGTCTTTAAAAATCACAAATTGATACGGGTTTGTCCTAATTTTGTGTTTGCATAATCATTTTGTGTGTGCATGTATGTAAAAATTGAAATAGCTTACTATTCTATGCACTTCTCAGTTGTAGAAATATGACTCATTTGTTTAAACATCATATCCTCTAAGTACACCCTGGAGGATTTTCATACACAAGTCATAATCTTGTGATGCTCTTTGTTAGTTTTAGCTTCTCACCAAATGTCTCTGTTTCACTGGCCAAAAGGGTTATTTTTTCTAATGTGTGTATATGTATGCATACATATGCATACACATGCAATGTATATGAATGTATGTGTTTGCCAATGTTATCACTTGTGTCTTCTCTGTTTTGTCTAACCTTTGGGTAAAAGCTACACTTTGGGTTTTAAAAAATTTCAGGGCTCTTCTGTTCTTCATTTCTGTGCTGGTTGTTGTAGCATTACCTTATTAAAAACAGTATAGCCAAGTTCAGCAATCTTACCATGTACTTCTAATATTTATATGAAAAATACTTCATTTTCTCTACCTATTCCCCCCCCCCCTTTTCCTTTTCTTTTCTTTTCCTCCCTCCCTTCTTTCAGGTGCCCTCCTTTCCTCCCCTCCCTCCCTTCCCCTCCTCTCCCCCCCCTCCCCTCCCTTCCCTCCCTCCCTCCCTTCCTTCCTTCCTTCCTTCCCTACAGTGTTACCCAAGACATATTATTACTTTTGGATCTAGACCATCTACCTCTAAAAACTTCCCTGGTATAATAACGAATTTAAATTTATTCCAGATGTATAAGCAGCATATATGATTTGATAGTTTTTATTTTTGAGATGATTTTAAAGCTTTATTGTAGTTTATCAGGGCACTAGGGTATTTTCTTTGGTCAAAATGCTATATGGATTTATTTGAAGCCTGTGGTAGCCAGTTAAATTTGGAATATTTGTTTGGTTTTCAATAAATTAATAGGTAGCCAAATCTAATATTTTCTTTTTCTCCCATAACGAGGTGCTGGTGATAGTCCCTGTCTGAAGACCAGGCTTTATGAAGTGGCCCCTTAGATTAGATGTGCTGTTGGTGTTCATTTTCACAAATGTAAAAGAGTACCTTTTACATCACTAAATCTCTAAGTACCTATAATATTTGATTTTGTTTTGTCCTCTAGTTCCTTTTCATTAGAACGTCAGTTTTGCAGCCACGTGTGGTCTCCTGGCTTTGTGTGTTCTTCCTTTTCTGGTTTGCTCCTAAGGCCTCTCCTGCTATAGACTCCTTTCAGAAGCTACATGTCTCTTTTGCACTTGGGATTGTGTATGCACGCGTGTGCTTGGAGTAGTTAACGCCTTATTTCTACATAGTAGCTCAGTCACCTTCCAGAACTGTTAGGGTCAGACTGCCTTTGCTGTGTCTGCAGTGTTTGTGTGTTACTTTGTCTGCTCTCCATCCTGTGCCTCTTCTGTCATAACACCCTTCTCCATGTCACGAACTACTCACTCTGTCTTCACCTCCTTTCTTTCCTGTTTCTTTTACTAATACTCTCCATGGGATGGGATATTTTCTTTAGCAAACCTGGTATTTTTGGAGAGAAAGGTTCGACCTTTGGGCTGTCCACCTAAGAAGACCTTTCTCCAAGAGTGGAGGGGAAAGCCCTGAACTTAGGAGATTTCTGAGAAAAATCACTTTTTTTGTTTGTTTGTTTTTCTTTTTACAGTATTTCTGGTCTAAATTTGCAGCGCGTTAAGAAGCTCCTAGGTATCCTGGGTGCGTAGGAGCCCTGCTATTTTAGCATGTAACCTTAATCATGTTGGTTTACACGAGCAGGATTGGTTTTGGACCTTACTGAACCAGCTGCGCAAAGTATGGCATTGTCACTCACGCAGCATATCTCTTTGTGTAGGGTGAATTGTTTGCTTCTTGTAGGGAATCCATCCTGCGAGATACCATGATAACATTTGGCAGGCCTTATTTGTTTACCGTTTTTAGTGTGTGTGTTTAGAAGAAAAAAAGGCCCATAGTGATCACTTTTGTGTGTCAGCCCTTTAGGTCAGGTTTTCCATCCTGACTCAACGTGTGTGTCAGGGCTGCGGAGATTGGTGGGTTGGGTGTGCAGAATTCCCTCTTTTGGACCCAGGAGCCAGAAAGCCACGACGAAGTTTGATTTGGCTTGTGGCAGCCTTTTCCAAATATGAATTTGGATGCAGTACAGTACGTCCTCTAAGAAAAGGAGGAAAAACCAATAACTCTGTAACTGGCAATATTTGGGGCACATTTCAAAATGGGGAAACTCTAACCTGTAGTATTTGGAGTCTCCCCTAAGCTTGTGTCGCTGTGGCGCACAGAGGCTGGGCTTTTTGTCCAGGCTGAGTGCTCCCTTCACTGGGGGAAACCATAGAGCAGCCTCTGTCCTGCGGGTGCTGCATGCTGCCTTGCTCCAGACGGTCTTGAATGTGACCTGGCAGCCAGCGCTGTTTCCTGCTGACGTGGCCTCCCACGGCTGAGCCCAACAGAGCGCCTCAGTGTGCTGAGGAAGGAGCGGCCCAGGGCATGAATCACCAGCGGGATAAGGAACAAATTAAGAGGGGAAAGCGCCTAGCTGTTCAGGTTTCCTTCTAGATATACTTGAAAGACACCTTTTTTATAGGAAGGGAGGAGGAGGAAGAAAAACAGGAGGGAAGAATGCTGCAAGAATCAAACAGTGATTTGTTTGGCCATAGGAAGGGTTTCTTATCAGCAGGAGTTAACTTCTGGGGTGAGACCCAGTCTGCAGCAGACATCTGAGAGGAGGCTTTAGAAGGCCAGACGAGGCTGCATCCTGCAGCCTGCTCGCGCCACACTCCTGCAGAGGTGGGTGGGAGTACGAGCTCCCCGTCATATCCTGCAGACAGACATTCCAGAAAACAAAACAAAGCTGTAGTTTGTGTCTTGGTGGAAAAGGCTCTCGCAGCTTGGTAGGAACTGAAGAATGGGACTCTTTGGAGAAACTGTTTTAGGAGCAAATCCTGTTGAATGGTTTTCCCATCAGTGGTGTCAGCATCCCATTGGATGCTCAGTATTGGCTTGTGTTTCAACCACTGCTTGGTACTTTAAAATCGCTTATTTGAAAAGGACCAAGTATAGCTCCTTGTTACCTTCTAATGGGGCCAGAAAAGTCAAGCTGTCATGGAATTTTAGAGTGAGATGGGACTTCAGTTCTGATCTAGGCCTTCAGTGGGTTTGTCTGTTTTGGAAGGTTGTTGTAGAACCTTTTATTCAGTTAATCTTACATGGACGTCCCCTATACAAAGCAAATGGAGCTGATTGAGGGTGGAGAGGCCTGAGGCACACCTGCTCCTCTTTCTTCTGATAAAGGCTCTTAAAACTTTTCTCCTGACCACCCTGCCCTCCTGGCATGTGTATGTTGAAAAACCACTGATGTAATGTACGTTTCCATTTTATAGGTGAGGAAATTTTGCCTCAGGTAGGTCAGTTTGTTAGGTAATATTGTAATGACTTTCAGAGTACCTTAGAGTAAAAGTTCTTTGATCTGTCACTTGCTTTTGAGCCTTCATAATCTCTTAGTTAGCTATTGTAGCCTTCCACACCTCCCTACCTCTAGCACAGCTTTAGGGCAGGTGGTGTAGTAGTGCACTGTGTGTGTCTGCAGGCTGGAGAGCTAGAAGTCACTGAGTATGACCCAGATGGTCTGACTACGACCCAGATGGTCTGACTACGATCCAGATGGTGGCACTAGTCTAGGTGTGAGACGAATTGGGGGTGGCAGTAAGACTGAAGTTGAAGGGAACCATTTGAAAGGAAGAGCCATCAGCACTTTTTTAAGCATGGTTAAGTTTTAAAGTATGGTTTAAATTACAGAAATTAGATGTGGAAAATTAACCAAGAGAACTCAGTCAAAATGATTCTCAAATACCCAGCCAAGGCAATAGGAAGAATGTGGAGCCTGTCTGACATAGATATTAGGAAAACATACTTTTCAGTTCTCTGGGCCGTTTAAACTTCTTTAAGATCCAGTAAGCCCTTCTCGTCCAGGACTAATTCTCTGGAGGTGGCCGACAGTTTGAGCCCTGATTTTCTTTACTGTTTCAGCATCCCTACATGATTGCTGGCTGGCCTTTTCTTTTTTTTGGGGGGGTGGCTTTTGACATATGGTATAACCCTTAATTCCTGGTGTATCATTTATTTATATAATTCACTTGAATTTGTTTGGTGGGTTGTTTACTCTAGATTATGGGGCAAAGCTGAGGTAGATTCAGGCCTCGTATGGGTCTCATTCCTGGTTCAGCCCTGGCTTTCCTACATAGCGCCCAAGTCCAGTAGGTGGACTTGGACTTAAACGTTTTGTAAATTATTTACATTGGCCATATAATCCAGTGTTTCCTCTTTCCTGCAAGCTACTTTCTTCCGTTGCTCCCCAAATTACTACCCTCAGCCCATCAGGGTGAACAGAAGCCTCTGCCCGTAGCAAATGAATTCTCAGTAAAACAAGCAAGATAGGAATGGAATGGAGAGGATGGGATAGTAAAAGTATAATAGATCTACTTACATTTTCAGTAAAGTTTTCTGACTTCCTTTAAAGAGGCTTTGATTTTCATAGGCCATGCATGGGTGGAACTAGGAAGTTATTCAAATCGTTTGTGGTGTTCTGCTGTTGCTGCTGTAGGCTGGGTTTACACTTCATGAAGACCAGAAGGGGAGAAACAGTTTCATCTGTCAATCTTGTTTCAGTGGCAGAGATACTGTATGTGTAATTATATGCATTCCCCTCCTCAGTTCATACTGGAAAAAAAAATACCGAGACGTTTTTCCACAGTTCTTGATAGATCTATTCTTCAAGTACAACTGTGAGTAGGAAGCCAGGGCAGTGGGAGTGCTTGTTCTTTTGTGTGATGTTAATGAGATAATTTCTGCATTACAAATTTTCAGCACACTCTTTGTTTAAATGAAAGTTCAGAGTCTTTGCAAAGCCACTTTACCAAGTCTCTTCGCTTCATTAAAAAAAAAAAGCCTTTATTAATTTCGTATGTTTTGCTGTCATCAGTTGCACAAACTAATACAATTGTTTTGAACGAAAGAATTCAGGCCATCATTTGTTTGGTGCCTTGTCTTTTCTCCTTCTCTCTCCCAAACATAATTTGACCGAGACGAGTTAAGCTGCCACTGTTCCCCCCCACCAGCTACCCACTCAGAGTGGTAAGTGCCAAGTGTCAGTTCATCCTGGTATTGGACGAGAAGTCAAGAGGAAGTGTCCAGGGTTGACTGCAGAATCATTGCCAGGGGCTGGGCGGCTGACAGCGGGCGGGCCTTCACTGGGGCTGCCAGCAAGGGACGGGCACAGGAATTTCCGTTGCACTGCCAGAGGGAACAGGGTAGGCCTGAGGGTGTCATGGTGCCAGCCAGGACCTTGAGCGGTTCTTTGTATTGGTTGTTGATGGAACCTGGAAAGCCTTATTGTGGAGGGATCTACAGTGAAAGGTGGCCATTATGATTTTTGAAGTATTTTTCAGTGATCATTCTCCAAAGCAACCGCGGTTTCTTTGGTTAAAAGCAGCTAATTAATCTGTTTGATCTTGATGTGGAAATGAACCGTATCAAATTCCAGGTCACATCGCTTTCCTTTGTAGAATGTTTGCTTAACCTTTTGAAGTATATTTCATCAGATTATGGACTGTAGGAAGTTTATTTGTCCTCAGTTTTCTAATCTATATGGTGGCATGGCTATTATTCTAATAATGCTCTTAAATCTAAACCTGATTTTGTCTACAAATAAGAAAAGTCACATTTACAAATGGATTATAAAAAGTTGTAGGTACAGTTTGTAGCTTAATCATACAAGCAGTCCCATATACGGCACTATTCTTGAAAAATACTTTGCCATCTGGTCTCGTTTATCTCAGATGAAAAAAACTGCTTTTTCTTTCTTTTTTTCTTTGCTCATTTTAATTCTCATTAAGCCACCAGCTAATATTATTATCCTTAAAACATGAAACAAAAGTTCAGAATGGCTAAATAACTTATACACAGTAGTGTAAGTAGCGGAACCAGATTTTGATCTCAAGATTCCAAAGCTCTTGGTATTAAAAACACAAAAAACTTTTTATTCTGAAATAATTGTAAATTCACAGGAAGTTGGAAAAAATGTACAGGGAGATCCCATGTATCTTTGACCCAGTTCTGCCTAATGTAGTAACATCTTGCGTAACTATAGTACAATATCAAAACCAGGAATTAACATTGGTACAGTCCACAGAGTTTATTCAGATTTCACCAGCTGTACATGTTTTTGTGTGTGTGGGGGGGTAGATTTGTGTAGTCACTACCACAATTAAGAACTGTGCTTTTGCCAAAAGGCATCCCTCTGTTATCCCATTATAGCCACTCCCCTGTTCTCCCACCGTCTCTAAGCCTTAGCAGCCACTAAACTGTTCTACATCTCTGTGGTTTTGTTACTTAAAGAATATCATGTAAATGGACTCATATAATATTTAATTTTTTGAGACTGGCTTTTTTTTTTCTTTTTTTCCTCTGAGCATAATTTGAGATCCATCCAACTTGTGTGTGCTAACAGTTGCTTTTTATTGCTGAGTAGTATTCCATGATATGGACAAATCACAGTTTAACAGTTCACCTATTGAAAGACATTTGGTTCTAGTTTTTGGCAGTTACACATAAAACCTGTGTGAACATATGTGTACGAATTTTTGTGTGAACGTGACTTTTCATTTCCCTGTGATAAATGCTTAAGAGCACAGTGCTACGCTGTATTATAATTGCATATTTAGTTTTGTAAGAAACTGCCAAACTTTTCCAGAGTGGCTATACCATTTTACATTCCTTCTAGCCATGTGTGAGTGATCCAGATTCTCCTCATCTTTGCCAGCAATTGGTCTTATCACTAAGCTCCTCTCCTTTCCTATTAACATCCCATTGCTTCAGCACCATTTGTTGAAAAGACTTACCTTTTTCCATTGCATTGCTTTTGCACCTCTGTTAAAAATTATTTGGGTATACTCGTGTGTGTCTATTTCTGGGTCCTCTGTTTCTGTTCCATTGATCTGTGTATCTAGTCCTTCTCTAGTACCACACAGTCTTGGTTACTGTAGCTATATAAAGTAAGCCTTAACATTGGGCCCTAGTATTTTTTAAAATGAATTTCACCGTAGGTATTTAGGGTAAATAAAGGACCCAATAGAGATATGTCAGTTCTCCTTAAATGGGTACTTGTAAATAAGAGTTTTCATTTAGAAGTGTTAGTTAAGCTTTGACTTAATTTGAGAAAATCAGTAGAAAAAAACACAAAGTAAGTATGCAAAAAAAAAAGACAAATATTAATTGGTTTGTAAGTGTGAAGTTCTATACAGCTGTCACCGAGGTCCCCAAGGACTTTAAGGCTAGAATGATCATGAAGTCTAGATCTTTGGGTCTGTTTGGCTTGAAATAACAGCTATTGATAATCAAAAAAGGAGCCACATGAGCAGAAAGTTTAAAAAAAAAAAAAGTTAGGATCCAGATCCATTAAAAAAAAAGATTTTACCACTCATCTGTGTATTTTAAGGCACCTTACACTCACTGAAGCCTTCTGTATGTTTTGTAGTCTTTAGCAAAGATACTACAACATTTCAGACTTGGAGAGGAGGTAGAAGTCAATTAATTTAACCTTCATATTTTACAGGTAGGAAATAGGGTTCTTTTGTAAATGGGCTGGTCCATCTGCAGCATGGCAGACAGCCTGTCCATGTGAGAGAGCATCTTGATCCAGGGCAGTCAATCACTTTCACTTCATCAGCTTTTACATAGGGAAGCAGATCCTTTGGGCCCAGCTCAAGTTAACTGATATTCACTAAAAGTTGTGGGAAGCCCCATCATTGACTGCTGTATCCCAGCACCATTCCATCTGTCTTGAGTCATAACCTAACTGTTGGTGTGGAAACTGTTCAGGAGCCTCAGCCTCATGAACTTGAAGATTTGAAATAGTGTTCTGTGGCTCTAAACCTCAGGGTCAAAGGCTAGGAGGACAGCTTCATTGGTCAACTCTGCATGAAGGTGAGTGCCTTTTTGGATCCATGTTCCTCCGTTTACAGAATGCATATTGGGATCTAGTCTGCATATCTGGGTCTTCTCCTGACTTGGGCTCTTTTGTGTTCTGGATCTCTTGCAGGGTGTGTATATGTGTGGGGGAGGTGGGAGGGAGGAGAGAGGGAGGTGGGCAGCTCTTACCTTGCGGGTGGAGTATGTCAGTCTTCTGACTCACTGTAAGCTGCTGGTTTTCATCTGACATGGTCCTGAAGCCAAGGGCAGCAGTGAGCATCACAGTACCACAGTATTATACAAGTTCCCTTGAATGGCATGCTCTGTTCCTAGACCTGTGTCTGGAGTGAGACTGAAGTCTGGTTGTGCTCCCTGGGCCTTGCCTATTGTGGATTTGGCATCCCACCTGCTGGCGAGGAGCTGCCTTTTGTGCCCCCCAGGGCTTGCCTTTTTATTTCTTCAGGTTTCTTCTCTATGGCTTTGTTCTTTATGCTCACCACTCTGCCACTTAGTCTGGTCCTTGGTGTGGTCTACGTTTGCATCTTCTAGAGTTTAGACCCCAACCATAAGAAGTGATATTAAATTAAAAAAAATTTTTCTTGGAATATAGTTGATTTACAAGTTGTGTTAGTTTCAGGTGTACAGCAAAGTGAGTTTTATATATATGTGTTGTGTATGTGTGTTTTTATATATATATATATTTATATATTCTTTTTTGGATTCTTTTCCATTATAGGTTATTACACGATTGAGTATAATTCCCTGTGCTATACAGTAGGTCCTTGTTGTTTACCTATTTTATATATAGTAGTGTGTGTATTTTAATCCCAAACGCCTGCTTTATTACCCCCCGCGCCCCGTTCCGCAGAAGTCATATTAAATCTTATGGCAGAGCTGCTAAAATTGAAGACACTGAATTCAAGACTGCCTTCTAAATAATATTGGTCTACTCTTTTCAGAGTCGTCATGGAACAGAGAAATGAAAAAATCAACTATAAATCAGAAATCTCAGTTTATGCTAGAGAGGCGTGATCCAATAGTGGAGCAAGATTAATAGAAAAGTCTATATAACTATATTTTGAAGTATGCTCACTGTCTATAAAGATGAGAAAGAACTTTTATAATGTTGGCTTTTGATTTTTTATTAGGTTTTTAAAATAAAGAAGCCACGTAATTGTAAACTGTTTCTAAACTTTTATCTTGGCTATAACTATTATAAATCCAGAACAATAGAAGGAATCCCTATTTTCATTTTTGGATTTTTTTTACCCCAACTTACTGTTGAAAAGATTGTTGGCAGCATACAGATATATTTACTACATAATGAGATAAAATAAATTTAAAAAGTAAAAAAAACTGATGCAAAGAAAATAAAGTCACCGCAATAAGAGGGAGCCAGGAGTGATCTTGACTTTTATAAGGCCCTTAAAATAAGTCTCATTCTTGTTCTTGTCAATCATTATTCTTGATACAATATTTCTATAATTTTTCAGTTGTGTTTTTTGACTGTTATGTAGAACTCTCATTAGAAATAGGATTGACTGACATTGGAAGTGTTTTACTTTCACGTCTGCATTTGGGCAGGCTGTTGGACATTGGTGGGCTGGAATGTGAACTAACTGATGACTTTTCCAATCCTGTTATTTTCCAGTGTGGTTTGGAAAAAAATTCTCTACATATGAAGTCAAGAAAGCACACTTCTGGTTAAGGAATTTAGTGAGTTTCAGATTTTCCTCTCATGGAGAGTCCTGGAAAATCACTTCAGTAAAGAGGTTATGGGTCACTTATAGAAGATACTGCTTTGCATGCAAGACGTAGCACATTCTGCAGGCTACCATGGATTCTTGCCCAACCTCTGATGGATAAAATCAAAACCTATTGATTACTGTACTAAGAGCTGGAAACAAAGCCATTTTGTGCAGGATTTAGGTTTATGACTAGTCAGATTTCTCCCGGACTTTGGGGCTGAATGTAAAAGTTTATTTGACACATGCATGTATTTACTCAAGTCTGACAATTTCTGAGGACTGTT
Organism: Phocoena phocoena; assembly: GCF_963924675.1. Classification (NCBI taxonomy): domain Eukaryota; kingdom Metazoa; phylum Chordata; class Mammalia; order Artiodactyla; family Phocoenidae; genus Phocoena; species Phocoena phocoena. The sequence continues at coordinate 51,555,719 of NC_089222.1, forward strand.
GTGTATTATTTATGGCAGGGATCACCTGTAATGCAATTTTTTTATGATAACAGTTTTATTGCGATGTAATTCACATACCCTGCAATCTGCCCTTTTTTTTTTTTCTTTTGCGGTACGCGGGCCTCTCACTGTTGTGGCCTCTCCCGTTGCAGAGCACAGGCTCCGGACACGCAGGCTCAGTGGCCATGGCTCACGGGCCCAGCTGCTCTGCGGCATGTGGGATCTTCCGGGACCGGGGCACGAACCCGTGTCCCCTGCATCGGCAGGTGGACTCTCAACCACTGCACCACCAGGGAAGCCCAATCTGCCTATCTAAAGCATACAATTTTGTGGTTCGGTATATTCACAGTTTTGCAGCCATCACTGTAATCAGTTTTGAAACATTTCCATCACTTGGAAAAACCCTAACCCATTAGCATTCACCCCCAATTTCCCCACTTCCCTGGCCCTAGGCAACCACTAATCTACTTTCTATCTCTGTTGAGTAGCTTATTCTGGGTATTTCATATAAATGGAATCATATACTATGCAGTCTTTTGTGCTTGGCTTTTATCGCTTAGCATAATTTTTAAGTTTTATCCACTTTGTAGCTTGTATCAGTACTTCGTTTCTTTTATATTTATTTATTTATTTATTTATTTATTTATTTATTTATTTATTTATTTATGGCTGTGTTGGGTGTTCGTTGCTGCACGCGGGCTTTCTGTAGTTGTGGCAAGCGGGGGGCTACTCTTCATTGCAGTGTGCGGGCTTCTCATTGCAGTGGCTTCCCTCATTGTGGAGCGCGGGCTTCAGTAGTTGTGGCACGTGGGCTCAGTAGTTGTGGCTCGCGGGCTCTAGAGCGCAGGCTCAGTAGTTGTGGCACACGAGCTTAGTTGCTCCACGGCATGTGGGATCTTCCCGGGCCAGGGATCGAACCCATGTCTCCTGCATTGGCAGGCAGATTCTCAACCACTGTGCCACTGGGGAAGCCCAGTACTTTCTTTTTATTGCCAGATAAAATATTCCGTTCTGTAGATATACCACATTTTATTAATCTCTTCATCAACTGATGGACATTTGAGTTGTTCCCACTTTTTAGTTGTTATTAATAATGCTATCAGGACTATCTGTGTACAAGTTTTTGTGTGGACATATGTTTTTATTCCTCTTGGGTGTATACCTAGGAGTGGAATTGCTGGGTCATATAGTAACTCTATATTTAGCTTTCTGAGGAACTGCCAGACTGTTTTCCAAAGTTGCTGCACCATGCTGCATTCCTGCTGGCAGCGTATGAGCTTTCTCAATTTTCCCACTCTCTCACCAACACTTGGTTATTATCTGTTTTTTTGGTCTTTAATGCAATTTTAGGTTTTTGTTTTTCTTTCTTTTCTTTTTTTTTTTTTTTTTTTTTTTTTGCGGTATGCGGGCCTCTCACTGTTGTGGCCTCTCCCACTGTGGAGCACAGGCTCCGGACACGCAGGCTCAGCGGCCATGGCTCACGGGCCCAGCCACTCCGCAGCATGTGGGATCTTCCCGGACCGGGGCATGAACCCGTGTCCCCTGCATAGGCAGGCGGACTCTCAACCACTGCGCCACCACAGAAGCCCTCTTTCTTTTCTTTTCTTTGCATTTTTCACATTTGTTTTCTTCAGGGGATTGGTATTTATATACCTAAGGAAGTAGGATGTGGTTAGTTCTGCTATGGCTGTGAGCTATAATGAAGCTTCTTGCTAGAACCAGCATGCTTCCTTGTTTTTGACCTTGACCCCAAGTCACAGCATTAACCAAACCACATATGTACCACGAAAAATAATTCTTTTCAGAAGCTCACATCTGATCTTTTAATCTTGAAATATATCAGATATATATGAGAATGCATAAAATATATGTATAGGTAAAGAACAATTATAAAGCAAACAATAAATCCACCTAGATTGTAAAGTAAAAATTTATAATTCTAGGTAACTGTTAATAATGAAGATGGCTGAGAGAGTATATAAATATTATTAATATGAATAATCATTAACAAATTTCTTCTGTGCATTTCCTTTTAACATCCCCCTACCAATCCCTCACTCCCAGCCCCTGAAATCACTAACCTTTTAGGATAGTAACTTTTCATGTTTTTCCTTGTAGTTTTACTGCATGCATATGAGTGTGCACACGCATGTACACACACACACAAGTGTAGGTTAGTTTTGCTTGTTTTCAAACTTTATATAAATGAAACCATACTATTTGCAGTCTCTCCTGACTACTTCTGTGAAACATTAATTTATGAGTTTCAAAGATATTGTGTTTAGCTGTTCATGTTTTTGTTACCAGATAGTGTTCAAATTTCTTATTTCTACACTCGTTTCTTTTTTTTTTTGAACATCTTTATTGGAGAATAATTGCTTTACAATGGTGTGTTAGTTTCTGCTGTATAACAAAGTGAATCAGCTATATGTATACATATATCCCCATATCTCCTCCCTCTTACGTCTCCCTCCCACCCTCCCTATCCCACCCCTCTAGGTGGTCACAAAGCATGGAGCTGATCTCCCTGTGCCATGCGGCTGCTTCCCACTAGCCATCTATTTTACATTTGATAGTGTGTATATGTCCATGCCACTCTCTCACTTCGTCCCAGCTTACCCTTCCCCCTCCCTGTGTCCTCGAGTCCATTCTCTACATCTGCATCTTTATTCCTGTCCTGCCCCTAGGTTCTTCAGAACTTTTTTTTTTTTTAGATTCCATATATATGCGTTAGCATACGGTATTTGTTTTTCTCTTTCTGACTTACTTCACTCTGTATGACAAACTCTAGGTCCATCCACCTCACTACAAATAACTCAATTTTGTTGCTTTTTATGGCTGAGTAATATTCCATTGTATACATGTGCCACATCTTCTTTATCCATTCATCTGTCATTGGACACTTAGATTGCTTCCATGTCCTGGCTATTGTAAATAGAGCTGCAATGAATATTGTGGTACACGACTCTTTTTTTTGTGTGTGGTACGTGGGCCTCACTGTTGTGGCCTCTCCCGTTGCGGAGCGCAGGCTCAGCGGCCATGGCTCACGGACCCAGCCGCTCCGCAGCATGTGGGAGCTTCCTGGACCGGGGCACGAACCCGTGTCCCCTGCATCGGCAGGCGGACTCTCACCCACTGCGCCACCAGGGAAGCCCCATGACTCTTTTTGAATTATGGTTTTCTCTGGGTATATGCCCAGTAGTGGGATTCCTGGGTCATGTGGTAACTCTGTTTTCAGGTTTTTAAGGAACCTCCATACTGTTCTCCATAGAGGCTGTATCAATTTACATTCCCACCAGCAGTGCAAGAGGGTTCCCTTTTCTCCACACCCTCCCCAGCATTTATTGTTTGTAGATTTTTTTGATGATGCCCATTCTGACCGGTCTGTACTCCTTTCCTGATGAACATTTGGGTTGTTTCCGGTTTGGGGATATTTTGAGCAGTGCTGCTATGAATATTCTTGTCTGTGTATTCTTGTCTGTGTCTCCAGGTCTGCGGGAGTTTCTCTGGAATGTTTAGTGAATAATAGAATTGTAGGTTACTAGATAATGCCAGACTCTTAAAATGCTGTAATGCTTTTTTCTACAACCTTATCAATCTTTAATATTTTCAGCCTTTAAACATTTTGCCGGTCTGGTGGGTGGTTCTTGTAATGGTGTCTGATCATGGTTTTAATTTGTATTTCTGTAAGTGTCTCATTACTTTTAAAGTTTCACCCAGCCCATGTACAGTTATATTTTTTATTTCTTGTAGAAAGGTGGACATTGGGTTACCTGAAAATCCTATGTGCTATTGAAAAATCATTGAGATGGTATATTCCTTAGATTATTATAACTGAGAACTAGATCTCTTAAATGAATACTATTAGATTTTTTTTTAATCCAAAGATTTTTCTCTTGCCATGTAAATTTTTGTATAATAAAGTTAAAAATGTATGAAATTGCTTATTTAGGTTACCAACTTGATGCCTTTTACTTGGTATATAGGCAACTCTAAGCAGTAAGTTTGTGGTTTGCTAATATTGATTCTCTTAGCCCAGTGTATATAAATTGTCACTTGCCTATGGTGAATAGAGTACTTCAGAGGAATTCACAACATCTAGTTTAAAAGATTCTAGATATTAGGAAGTAGTATCTTTTTAGTGTGTGCATGCTTATGTGTCAGTGTGTGTCTGTGTGTGTATGTGTGGAAGGAAGTGCTGAAAGACATGCCATTTTGATCTTTTTGATTTTTTTGTGCCGGAGAAAGAACGTTCCTGTTTGTTTGTTTATTTATTTATTTATGGCTGCATTGGGTCTTCGTTTCTGAGCACGGGCTTTCTCTAGTTGGTGCACGCAGACTTCTCATTGCGGTGGCTTCTCTTGTTGTGGAGCACGGGCTCTGGGCTCATGGGCTCAGTAGTTGTGGTGCACGGGTTTTAGTTGCTCCACGGCATGTGGGATTTTCGCAGACCAGGGCTCGACCCCGTGTCACCTGCATTGGCAGGCAAGATTCTTAACCACTGTGCCACCAGGGAAGTCCCAAAGTTACTGATTTTAAAGGGTAAGCTAGTATTTTGAAAACTTAACATTAACCTAAAAGCGAATCTTGCTTATTTTACTGAGAAAAAGTAAGACTGTCACTTTAGGTACAAGGAAATGAGCTAAAATCAGAACTTTTGGTATGAAATTTAAAAAAATGTATTTATGAATACTTATTGTATGACTCCTGTAAGAGGAAAGTCTCATTGTAGCACACACTACTTGGAGGTTTGTTTTTGGTAAACTTTAAAACATAGCTACAGGTTCAGGTGATGTATCATCCTGTCGGGTGATTTGTATAGTGCTTAGGAGACAAAAATTAACGAATTACTGCCTTTATTCCCAGTTCTTGAATATAGATGAATTTAGTTTGTTATTTAGGGCAAAGATATTTTGTCTCATCACATCAAGTATCTTATTATGTTGTTATCTTATGAGTTAGTAGCATAATTATTTACATACTCTGGAGTACTATATATTTTTCTAGATGTCCCAGGAATATTTGCACCACTTATGGGTGAATTCTGTGCTTCAGTGAATTTGGGGGGGCAAGGAGGGGTAGCTGCAAGGAAGAGCAAAGCAAGCAGTTTCTCCCATTGATACTGGAAATCGAAATAGGAGTGTTGAATCACTTTACATTTTTTGTTTTGTTTTTATAATTGAATATACTTTAGACCAAGTAACAGTTTGTTTCCCCATGTATACAATTGCAGTATCTTATAAACTTACTCTAAATTGAATTTTCATACTGTACCATGCAGACTGGAAATGAGTCTTATTTTTTTGTTTTGTTTTTTAGTACACTAAATTTCAGTTCTAAAGTCATAAATCTTTATTTTGTTTTGTACAAGTAAAATCCCATTTTATAAATTGTCTCATAAAGATGTCCACATCATAGAACCATGTTTACAAGTGGTGGTGGGAGGTACAAAAAAGAGAAGCTGCCAGAAATTGTTTATTTAATGCTGGGGGTGTTCACCGCCTTGAATTTTGCTGTAATCTTCATGAATCACATTAGGTTGAGGAGTCCAGGATATATATATTTGTAATATAACTTAGTTATCAGGAGAGATTGTTTCATTCTGTTCTTTTTAGAAACACTTGTTTTTATGCTTTGGAGGTATTCCTGTTTCCTAGGTGAATACTCGAGCACGGTGGGTGTTCGAGGCTGGAGGAAGTCTTCTCAGTCTTCCTTTATACAGGAAGGACCTAAAGTGCACTGATTTATGTTAATACGTATGTGGACACTTTAGGAAACTATATTTAATTCATTTCAACATAGACTTTATTTAAGATATATTGCATTTTGCCAGGGCCAAGCGTTGCTAGACACATTTCAGATTCTTGAAGTAGAAACCAAAGAGGTTAAATTGTATGGAATCAAGAGACTTTAAAATATGTACATTTCAGAGTTAGCATTTATATGAAGTTTATTTCAGATTTTATGTCCCAGATTTATTAATCTAGATCAGAGTGTGTGTGTGCGCGCGTTGATGTTGGGGAAAACTAGTCAGCATTTCAAGGCTACCCATTTCATTCTGAATTAGGATTGTAATTCAGCCAAGTTTGTGAATCTTTACCTTTTTCCAGTATGTATTGGACTGTTTTGATCACTGCTGTGTTTCTTGTGCCTCAATCAGTACCTGCTGCAGGGTAGCACTCTAAATTTTTGTTGAATGACTTCATGAAATGAATGAATGAATGAGTAATTATTGGCCTTTTGTCGATTGTTTGAGAGCATATAAGCTACCTTGAGTCTGATCTCTCCCGATTGAAATGGTTCTTACAAATTGCAGTCAGAAGTAATTCAGTTGAAGAAGGCATGTGCTCTTGTCATGGTCTGCTTGTTCCAGACACTCTGGAATCTAGATCCTAAGTCTCCTATGTGTTCATTTTTCTTTTAAGAATAATTATGACTGTCTAATGGCTAAAGAATCAGAAGCTGTAAGAACTCTTGGTAGTCCCAACAGTCATTTCTTTCTGTACCCATTCAAACGGCTTAGAATTTTGGAGGCCCATTCATCTCTGTTCCTCTTCTGATCTTCCCCAGAGATGATAATAAAAAGAGATTGAAAATGTTGATGTCATTTACTTTTCTACAAAAGGAACGCATTTAGGTAGTGACAGAAAGGAGAACAGTGTCCTTTGTGCCATTTGCATTGTCTCATTTAATTATCCTAATAGGCCTGCAAGGTTGGAATAGTGATTAGCCCACGTTATAGATCAAGAAACCAAGGCTCTCAAGTCTACATTTGCTCCCTAGAATTGTACTCCATGGAGGCTGCAGTTGCATCTGTTTTGTTCACTATTGTGATTTCATTATGTAGTACAGTGCCTGGCACATAATTGCGTAAGTACTGATTGGCTTTACTTCCTGGGGATCACATGACTAGTTAGTGGAAGCAACTCCGCTTACATGCGGTTTTCACTCATTCCACAGCCTTTGAGCTCTTTTCCCTGTAGTTCTTTTAGTTCTCTAAGAGGTGATCGTGAGTTACACATCTCTCAGAAGAAGTGGTGAGAGTCCAGTGGCATGCTTATCTTAGACTTCCCAGCCTGGGCAGGATTGTGGCCTGGTACCTGTCGTAATACTACAGGGAGGTGGAGGCCTTTTCTCTACACGGAACATGCTAATGACTATCCTTGACTGCTCATCGTGTGTTTACTAATTTTATGTAATGTACTACTTACCCTCAGTTTTCAAATTTTTATATGTTTTTTCAAATGTTCTATTTTCAAATTGTTATAGCAAGTGAAAATAACTAGAAAAAAGTATAACTAGCTGGCCATTATTATACACATCGCCAAATCTTAGCATGATTTGCTTCTGTGAGCCCAGTAATTACATACTGCCTCTACTACTCTCCTACTGATCTTATAAAAGGACTCTACAGGTTAGCTCTCTCTTTGATTTTTGCTGTTTTGAAGTTGTGGGAATCAGGGAAGGTGTTGCTGTTTTTCTGCCATTCTACTGCACCTTTGCCCAGGACGATGTAATGGAACTGAGCAGACCATGTCAGTGGAATGCTGGAGATGGCTTGTACCATCTCCCAAGAGCCGATTGTCAAATTTTCAGACATTTTGGGCCCTGGTTGTTAAGCACAGCCATTATTAAACATTAAGATATACAAGCTTCCAATTTAAACTGTATTTAATAACAAAGATAGTAGATACTTGAAATTCCTCCTTTCCTGGTCTTGTAGTACATGTTGCTGTTATCTGTACTCTTGAGGTTCTTTAGGTCTCTTGTGTCTACATGATGGAAATGCTGCATAGCAGAGTGTTGCTATCTTTCCAAGTCCATGTTGAGGTATGTCGTGTTGCTGGGTTGATCTTGGCCATGGCGGGAACATTTATACCACGGAAACTGGCAAACACTACAATTCAGGACATACCCTCCCCCCTTTTCCCCTGGAGAACCACTTGTTGTTCAACCACACACTCTGTGCGATGCCTAGAAACAAGGAGATTGATACTGCTATATTTTGTGTTATTTGTTTGGTTATCTTTGTAATATTTAGTCACAGTGAGGGAAAGAAATAGCTAGGAGATAGACAACAGTGAGGAAGAAAGTTGAGGTACAGAGGCGTGCCTTAGCCTAGAAGCAAACATAGGACTAACTCAGATAATGTGTATGGTAAAACTATACTGATTTACTTACTGGTATTGCAGGTTATTTTTAGAAAATTTTCTTTTAAAAAGATACAGCTTTATAAAACAATTACCGAACATCTTATTCTCAGCTAAAAGCCTTTTATAATAATTTTTTAATTTTGTGTGGGTGTAAATGTTATTGCATATAAGCTGTTCTAGAATAATTTCATACATTTTTAGAGCTCAGAGAGTGGGGTTTGCTTTTGAGACAAAAATTTTTTGAGGTGTCTTCACTCGTTTTTTTAAAATTGAGGAAAACTTGGTGTGAAATGAGTTTCAGATGCACAAACTTTCACTCTTTTTTTTTTTTTGCGATACGCGGGCCTCTCACTGTTGCGGCCTCTCCCGTTGCGGAGCACAGGCTCCGGACACGCAGGCCCAGCGGCCATGGCTCACCGGCCCAGCCACTCCGCGGCATGTGGGATCTTCCCGGACCGGGGCACGAACCCGCGTCCCCTGCATCGGCAGGCGGACTCTCAACCACTGCGCCACCAGGGAAGCCCTCACTCATTTTTAATCACATGGTGGTGGTGATCTATATTTGTGTGTGTATAACGAATAATTCAGCATTTCATAATTTAGGCCCACTTGTAGATACTTACACATAGGCCTTGCAGTCCAACAGCTAAGCTAGATTGCTCAAGGTTTCCCCCGCCTCCTACCTTGATGTAAAAGTTTTACTTGTGCCAAGCTGTCATGTTTTCTTGAGTGACACCCCAGAATGCGTTACCGATCTTCACCAGCAAGCACATACCAGCACTCATCAACACTTCTGTTCCAAAGGTACCTTGAGCACTTGTGGAACACTGAGAGCTGCATCCATTCTGTCAGAGGTGCCCTTTAGAGGAGTAACCAAAGGGGTTGCCTGAGCAGGTCTCTGGGTTTTTGAGCAGCCTTCTGCTGAATGCGCATTGCTGAGATTGAGGCCTGTCTGTAGATCCAAGCCAGTAGGTGCATTTGGGGGTGGAGGGGTGGGACCTGGTGCTTGTGTGTGCTCACAAAGTAGTTACTAAATATTAAAATAGATGCAAGGGTTAAATGCTTCCTAAAAAGATGTTTTTCAAGCCAGATGGTTTTGTTTACTGCAGGGATTGCGCATTTGTTGGAAACAGCATTGAAGTACAGTGGAGGTGAGTCATACGTTTCCTAGCCACTTAGCCGATATCAAATGATTAAAAACCATTTCATGGATAGGGCCATGCAGCCAGAAAAACCTACAGGGACTGACTTGATGATACCCACTTTTAAAAAGAATTGGCTGAGTTTAACTTGTCCTCATTAGGAAGCATGCCATGTAACAGTGATGAAAGTAGCTCATGTGCAAGTAGATTGCTCTGGTCCATTCACTTCCACTGGGCGAGTTACTTTGTGCTGAAAGCTCACTGTTAATATTTCCATTTACATAGCACTTTATGAAAAGTCTCATAGTATCTTCACATTTTATGTGTACCACAGAGAGGGAAATTCATTGCTTAATTCAACTTAACAGAATTTTTAAAAACTAGGCGACCCTAAAAGGCTGACTTCCACACACCAACATAAGCCACTGCATTCAGTTTCCATCCTGCCCCTCATGTTTTACACAAAACTGGCTTCCTATCAAGGTTTGCTATTTACCTTCCTTCAAGTAGAATTTTTAACACTCAAATCTAAGTTTTTGGTTTAAATTTTATTATCTTTGTTACTTAATTGATATGTTTAAAAATATTAGCCGAGTTCTCCTCCTTCTTCCCCTACTTTTATTAAAAGTAGAAATGCAAGTCTAGAGGGGGTAATTTTTTCCTAATTCCATAGATTCCTCAGCATTTTCCTCCCAAGGAACTTGGCTGTACCTTGTTTGTCACTCTTGAGTGCAGAATATTCAGGATTGTGGACAAATCATGTCCCCTTCCCCCGCCTCGCAAATAACAAATCACAGGTACCACACAGAAGACTTTGGTGGGTCAGGGCAGATGCCACACTTCACCTTTGCTGTGATAATGTTTGGGGTTGGAGGCAAGCGAGGTTACGATTCATTGCTTACAAGTGAATCCTTTCTTACCTGCCCGGAGTTGCCCCCGGTCTCCATTCCAGTATGGCTCCCATGGTGATAGGGAGAGAGGAAGGAAGGAAATAATGACGTGTTCCCCTCCTCCTTGCTGCAGAAGCCTGCTAGGCTGGCTTGGTGGAGAAGGTGAAGAAGGCAAGCCTCCAGTGGCTGGAGACTGTTGAGAATGTTATACAGAAACAGGGCTGTATATAGTTACTACTCCTTTCACTTGATCTTCTCCAAGCTTCCTAGGTAAACTAGGAGAGCTCAGACGAAACACATTCTGTAAATATAACTTTCAGCTAATGAAACATGTCCTTCCCGTGATTGACCTCTTTTTTTTTTTTAAAACAGTTTTGAGTTCAAACCAAGACAGTAGAATTTCATTATGCAAATCTTTGAGCCACTTTTATAGCATCACTGTCTTAGTATTGCTCTAATGTTAAAAGTCTTCTCTGTTTACGGTAAGATAAAACCTTTGTGTTTGGTTGGAAAAGAAAGGGACTCCTTGGAGGCCCTTGCCAGTGGCTGTATGAAGATAGGCGGCTGAGACCTGTTCACAAAGGCCTTCTGTGCTGTGTCTCTGTGGCCCTACAAAGGTGGTAAGCCGAGCCCAGAGGGAAGTCTACGGAAATGCAAAGCTGAAGTTCCTGTGTTCATTATTTCAAAATGAAGTTGCTCCTTTATTTACAAAACAAAGTGACACACCAGCAAGTCACAAACATTTCATATGATTATATTAAGACAGGTTAAGAACATACTTTAAAAACACGTGATTTAAAAGCACATATTCACCCTCTCCAAAACTGTTGTTTTGTGTAGATCTAGTACTCATACGTCTTTCGGTAGAAAATTTTGCTGGATTTCTGTTTTTTCCTTGTTGTAGAGGTGGCACATATTACTACTGGAAACTTGGATGTCCAGCGTTCTTTCCCCTTCTGTTTATTTTATTAAAGAATGGGATATATTTTTAAAACTCTCTTCATCTATTAGTATGAGTAGGTAACATAATACTGGTGGAGGTGGGCTTGGGGGAGGTTTAGAGGGAGGAATTGCATTCTTTTGGCATTCCTGAGAGGAAAACAGCTGCATTAACCATTTTTTTTGGGGGGGGGGTGGTTGGGAGGGGGTGGTACAGGGCCATCTCCCCGATGCTCAGAATTTCAGCATTTTACAGCTGAGCACAAACAGCTTGGCATAGTTAGGGCTGGAGTCAGTGTGCGTGTGTTGCAGTTCTGATTATTAGCCAACAGAAGACAGCTGTATACATTACTAATGAAAGTACTTTGAAATAAAAAAAAAAAATCCAATAGTGGGGTTTCCCCTCTAAACACCAGATGTGTACAGTGGTTTTGCCCTGTGTCTGCCCTGTATTTTAGCACCATTTTTCAGGGAAATAAATGGAAGCCAGCATTTGAGAGGTTGGACATGTGGTGAAAGTAGATATGTTTGTAGCAAAATAAGGTATGTTGTGGTTGACTAGAAACATTTTCAGGTTTATTATTTTAAGAGAGTCATTGCTGCCCCGGCCAGTCATTCCATTCCTCCTCCTTTGCCTCTTATAAAAAGAAAACATTGTGTGCCTGCAAACATATGCTCCATTATCAAGCTTCAGACACACAATGGTCTAAATCTTTAGGGGCTTTGAGTGCTTTCAGTAGGTAAATGGTAGTGTAAGGGGTTTACTATTTGATATATGTCTTCTAAAGCATCTCTGGAAGTGGACATTTTGTTTTTGTTGCCTGTGGGAATTTCTGTCCTTTTTTTCGAGTACATTTAACCCATGACCAAAGATCTCAGTTTCTGGATTTTTTTCGAAAATAGTGATCAAGTAAGGAATGTCTAAGACTAGGAGTAGGGATATTTGGAATTACCTAGATCTCAGTTTCTGGATTATTTTTGTGTGACAAAGTAAGGAATGTCTAAGATTACAAGTCAGAGGGAAAATTCTAAGATCCTGTCAATTTTTTGTTCCAAAACAGTATGTTTCTTGGGGGGAAGGAAAATTCCTGACTGGTCCTGGGGAAGAAATGAAGTAGAACTGGTATTGAAGAGATCTTTCTCTGTGGGAACACAGCAAAAATACATTTCCAAGAACTTGCCTGGGGAATTCCCAGATTCTTTTAAACCTTTACATGTCAAGTACCTTAATATAAATACAGGTTTAGACATATTGGTTTGATGTTTCAATACCTATTTTTAATATGTAGTTTTATCATCCAGGTCTTCTGTTTTCCACTTGTTCTATCAAGTCATGGTTTTCAAAACAGTCACAATTTAAATATAAGGAGCCTATTTCTTTTCCTTCCTTTCATTTAAAAAATTCTCCAGTGAAAGATGAGAGCTCAGAAGTGGGTTGCTAAGCGTTTTTAATATTCTGAGTGATATCAGTTTTACCACAGCTTTATTTTTTTATTTTTATTTTTTTAAATTTATTTATTTTATTTTTGGCTGTGTTGGGTCTTCATTGCTGCGTGTGGGCTTTCTCTAGTGGTGGCGAAAGGGGGCTACTCTCCATTGCGGAGCACGGACTCGAGACGCGCGGGTTTCAGTAGTTGTGGCGTTCAGGCTTCAGTAGCTGTGGCACGCGGGCTTAGTTCCTCCGCGGCATGTGGGATCTTCCCGGACCAGGGCTCGAACCCATGTGCCCTGCATTGGCAGAAGGATTCTTAACCACTGAGCCACCAGGGAAGCCCACCACAGCTTTATTTAATCTTATATTTTAATGCCTCTTATCCATGTAACATGGGCATTGAAAAGGTTCTGTAGTTTGTTGTGAGAAAATCCCAGTAAAATCATTTATAGAAAACTTTTAAAGTTAAATTATTAACTTTTCCTAAGGAGTTTCTTGAGGGAATTTTCCTTTCCCCATTTCATAAGTCAGCGAAAAGGAAACTGGAATTAGCGTATAGTGTTAAAAATACACTAAAGTGAAGGAGGGGAACATTATGAGAATTTTGCTCTGGGGTAAATGACAAGCCAATTTGTAGAATTCCTTTTTCTGCTTGACAGAAGGTAATCTGTTTCTTCTTTTGGATTTCTTCCTGGTGGTGGCCCCAAGCTTTGTATCACAGATTCTTTTATCACAAGGGCCCTAAACTTGACTCTAACTATTTTAAAATAAAGCTTAAGGTTACCAGACACCTTAACAGAGATTTCTCTATTAAGATACAAGGGGTAAACAATTCTGATGTGTTCTTCAAACCCACTGCTTCAAGGAGGAGTCTTGATGTGTGGTTTCTGAGCTGCTGTGTGAATCATGCTGAAGACATTTGAAGCCTTAGGTGCTCTCAGAAGAGAAGGCTGTGGCAGAGAAATGGGGATGGTGATCGCTGCCCGTGAGACTCATCGGTGTTGGTGTATAGCGCGGTTCAGGGATGGGTTATTTACAGGGGAACTGGGAGTCCGTCCGCAAACTGCGAATCCGTTCATGGGTGCACCAAAAGGTGCCCATTGGGGGAATGTTTCTGAGCTCTGCGGGCGCCTCCTCAGACAGGGGGAATTCGGGCTGCTCTGGGTAGGGGCTGTGAAAACTGCCATCTTCACACCTCTAGGTACAGAATGACTCCCATTTCCCTGACCACCAGGTGACTTCATCATTCAACTTGTTATGACCGAAAGAATTTGAGAATATTTGGGAAAGAACATTCTCGTTCCCTAGTGGGAAAATGCTAAAAGATCAGAAGTTTCTAAGTACTGAACCTTACTCCAGAGGTAGTTTTTTCTGCCTGCTTTGTTTTCTACTCCATGTTGGGACTCCCACTTAGTTTTTAAGTCTTGTGATTTGAAACCAGTTTTTGCAACGTGAAGTCTAACCTACAGACTATTATTTTTAGCCTGAAAATCATCTGTTTAAAAATTCCAAATCTGAAGGGTTCTCTTATCTTGCTTAAAATTCTTTCTAGTACTTTTAAGCCAACAGAAGGGAAAATGTAAACAATTTGTTAATTGCAGCAGCTGTTCCCTGAGTATCTTTATGTTAATGTTTTGAATTGGCAGATTTGAAAGATTTTTAGAAAGAGCATCTGGATTGATGTCCTATTCAAACCTCAATCTTGAGAAGTGGAATCAGCCTCTTCAAAACAAACAAACAGAAGCCTTACACAGATTGAGAGGGTGACTGCAAAGTCATGGTGAAATTTCTATAAAATTGTAGAGGAGAATGAAGACAAATGGTCTTGCTTATTAGGCTGTGGGTGAAGAGCCTCTTACTGGATTTAGTATGGTGTTTATCTAGCTGCCGTGGTAAATGAAGTCTTTTGCGTATACAGTTAATTCCCAATTATTCATACACGCTTGGGCCAAATTGCTGATTCTCTATGGACTTTGGAGACCTTTCCTCTGCCCCGCCCCATTTGTTGTCCATCCGGTCCCATGGCCTGATTTCCTCTTTCGCCAGGCTTTCTCAGAGGGGTTCCCAGCTGCTCTCCTCACTTCCATTTTTGTTTCCTTATCAGGCTCCTGCTGCTTTGCTTTCTCTGCTGTGTTCCCTGACAGTCCAGGATTCTTGTCTGATACTGCTTTTCTTAGTTATCTCAGATCAGTGATAGAGAACCTAGTTACCTGTTAGGGAAAAACTCTGTGGAAGATGTTGTCTGCTGCTCCTTGCTTTTCTTCTGTCATCTTTGGGCTTTTGTAGAATGAAGGAGTGGAGATAAGTAGAGAAAGGGTTTTCCCTAAAAACGTTTCCAAGCTGTTCTTTTAAGTGGTTTCTTCAGGATTTTACAGTTCTGTGGGGGAGGTGTTAGAGTTAAACGCTTAAATAGTCTTTTCATCTTTCTTTTTCCTTTTTTGTTCTCAACTTAGACGTTTCTTCCCATTGCAAGTCATTAGATAAGGGCCCTTTAGAGGATGTGTATCTGAGGAAAGTTTAACTTTGGGATGGAGTTGGAGCTACAGTGGTAAGAATGACCTTGAATGGCTCCTCATTTAGCAAATATCTGATTTATTGAGTTCTTATATTTTGAATATTGTGGAAGATATAAAATAAATTTGAGATTCTGCCTTTAAAGAGATTTACATAAATTTAGGAGAGGAGTCTACACAGAAAACCACAAATCTAAAGCCGATACATACACACATGATTAACAAATGTGAGAAACTTGTAGATGTAGACGAAATGTTGGGGCTGTCCCAGGAGGTTATTGTTTCTCCAGGGGAGGGACCAGAGTTAGTAGAGATGTAAAAACTCTCCCCTGATATTCCTTGCCTGCACTGAGGGGATGGAATAGTTTTATCTATACAATTTTTTTTTTTTTTTTTTTTTTTGCGGTACACAGGCCTCTCACTGTTGTGGCCTCTCCCGTTGTGGAGCACAGGCTCCGGACGCGCAGGCTCAGCGGCCATGGCTCACGGGCCCAGCCGCTCCGCGGCATGTGGGATCTTCCCGGACCGGGGCATGAACCCGTGTCCCCTGCATCGGCAGGCGAACTCTCAACCACTGTGCCACCAGGGAAGCCCTCTATACAATTTTTATAAACCTGTTCTTGTTTCTTTTTTGAATATTAAATGTCTGCATAGAATATAATTTTCCCTTATCAGATGAGAGCTTAATATAGGTATTCAGGCCCTACTTGGCAGTAATATTGGTTAAAGGAATGTGATTCTGTGTTCAATTCCCAAACCAGCCCCAAGCCAGGCAATTGGTTAAAAAGGAAGGCCTTTGATTAGCCAATCAGACTTCAGATAAATCAACTCTAAAGCATGTATGCACTAGATTCTTAGAAGAGCCCTTTATTCTCTCACCAGCGGCTGATGTTATTTATTTCTGGTTCCAATGAAGCTTTTGGTTTCTCAGACCAACTGAGATTAAAGTCAGCAAATTTTAAGGAAGGGGAGCTATCAGAGAGAAAGAGGTATAATAATAACAAGGCTGAAACTATAAGAAGTGGACACAAGAATGCCTAGAGCGTGGTAGTTTTCAGTGAGATTTCTGTTTAAAGTGTTGGTACTTTAAGAGGCTTAACCTTCCGTGGGATACCTCAATTCATTCTTTATATTCATGAGATGTTTTTTGTTAGTTGCCCTTAAATAAGAGCCAAATAAAAATGAGCTCTGAATTGGGTTTGAAAACTTAGTTCTTAATGTAGCTGCAGATTTCGTGGGGAGGATGAAGGAGGGGCCAGTGATTAGAGATGATTCTGGAGCTTCTCTTTAGAGTTCTTCCCCAAGATGATAATGGTCAAGTGAGATCATGTGAGACTGCTTTATGGTTGGAGAGTGCTGTAGGAGCCATGAGTTCATCTGAAACTGTAGCTTGATGTTTATTAAAGTGACGCCGATAATACTTTTCTGAACGACCTGCAGTGCTGGTTAAATATTCAGATTCCTGGGCCTAATCGTAGGCCTACTGAATCAGATTCTCTGAGAGCAAGGATCTGAGAATCTGCATTTCAGCAGCCTCCTTGGGCATTTCTACTGCCCTTTACCCTAGAGCTACTTACACTAGAAGTTGCAGCCTTTTGAAGTTTGAAGTTGCCAGCTGAGAAACTTTGCTTTTGGGTAGCAGGGGAGTGTTCATGTGGTGGCTCAGTCAGCAGTGTTACTAAGTGAAGCGGTTCCCAAGCATCTCTGCTGTCTTGGAAATAAGGGTGAAAGGCTCATGTCTTGAGCATTTATTATCTGCTACACTTAATTGATACAATTCTCCCAATAGCCCGGAGGAAGGTATAATTTTTTATCACCCCTGTTTTTTACCCAGGGGCAAATCAAGGGTCAGAAGGGCTAGGTAACTTGCTTAGGATTATACAACTAGTCACCAAGGAGCTGAACTTGAACTCTCATCTGTTTGAGCCTGAAGCTGAACTTCTCAGCCTCTAGCCATTCTGGATTGCCAGGTGCAGATGGTTACAGCCGGTAGCGTGAGGGGAGGCAGGGGGCGGCTAAGACATCACTGCAGCAGTGGATTGGCATGTTCAGGCTGCTGACCCATGGAAGTCAGACATACTGAAAACCCAGAAAACCGGGGAGGCACGATATCCTGCTGTGGGAATTCAAGGCCTAGGAGAGACGTTTGTAGGAAGCTACCTGCTTTGTCACCTGAAAGCTCTAAAGCAAGGTGGAAGAGAAGATCACAAGTTCTACTTATAACTGCCTGTGAACTTTCCATAAGACTTTACCAATCAATACGCAGTTGCTTTTTCTTGACAGATGGTAAGTTGCAGACTGGTAAGAATTAAGGGGCCGGTGTAAAGATTTGCAGGGAATCAAGGCTACAATTGCAGGAAGAACAGGGGAAAAGGGAGGGGAGAAAGCACCAAAAGCTTGATGTGTGGAGACCTAGTGAGCCAGGATATTCCTGTAATCCCACGTTCTTGTTATTTTATTATGTCTTGGAACAAAAGATAACTGGAGAGAGTGATGGTAAGAGTGATAAAAATGTGAGTTATAATAGAAGTCCACAGATAAGGACAGTTGGAAGAAGCTGAAGGTAGTTTGGGGGTGAAAAACCTGTGCCACCTTCTGAGAGCCTCAGAGTCTTTTATTTCCACATTGCCCCGTTCAGTTCAGCTCCCTCACATACCCAATGGATAAGCTCTAGTATTTCAGGTCTTCATATTTCTGCCTTGTGATTAAACATGAGTACCATAAACATTAGCACCTGACCAGGAAATTGGTTTGTCTTTGGAAGGTATGGGTTTGAAAAGGTTTACTGCATGGCCAGTGGACCGTGGAGTCTCATAAAAAGAACAACTGTGATCAGGAGAAATATAGGATGTAAGTTGCAGAAAGTACTTTGAGGCAATTAAAACATCTATGTTAAAATGTTCATTCCGTAGATACAGGGGAGATGGTATGAACTGGGACACCTGGGTTTTTGTGTCACATCCTCCCTGGCAACAACGTACATGCATACACTCCCCAGCTGTAAGAATTTAGACAGGTGATTTTTATCTCTTGGGCCTTAGGTTTCCTCACCTGTCTGATGAGAGGCGTTACTGGATGACCTCTTTTGGGTTTTACATTCCACAGTCATCACCCATAGTTTGTGGTGGCCCTGACTAGCCCCATTCTGACAGTGACTCATGGGAACATTTCTCTTCTTCCTCCTCTCTTCATATTAGCATGTTTTTTAAGAAAATTAATTAATTAATTTATTTTTGGCTGGTTGGGTCTTCGTTGCTGCGTGTGGGCTTTTTCTCTAGTTGCGGTGAGTGGGAGCTACTCTTCGTTGCAGTGCACGGGCTTCACAGTGCAAGGGCTTCTCACTGTGGTGGCTTCTCGTTGCAGAGCACGGGCTCTAGGCACACGGGCTTCGGTAGTTGTGGCTTGTGGGCTCTAGAGCGCAGGCTCCGTAGTTGTGGTGCACGGGCTTAGTTGCTCCACGGCATGTGGGATCTTCCTGGACCAGGGATCGAACCTGTGTCCCCTGCATGTGCAGACGGATTCTTAACCACTGCGCCACCAGGGAAGTCCCGCATTAGCATGTTTTGATTGCACTATTCCTTGTACTTAGTGGGGCCACAGGCAAAGCAAGCGTGTCTTCCTCTGAAGCATGTAGAAGTGGGTATGGACAGGCATGTTGTCCCTAGTCTCCAGCTGTGCCTCTGCTGTACATCCAGCTGGATGGCATTTCTCCAGTGTGGAGTGTGGCTCTCCTGAGTGTTAGGTAGAAATGGAGAATTCTGGACCTCTTGACAGATCTACTGAGCAGGAGTCTCTGGAAGTAAGGCTCTGGAATCTGTATTTTAACAAGCCTCCAAAGTGATCTTTGGGCTCACTACAAATTGAGAGCCTGAATGATTCAGCTTTCAGTATGTGCTGTGGTCTTTAGATACAGCCCCGGTTCTCTGAAGGCAGGGGCCATGCTGTATGTGTATATATGTGTGTATGAATAAAACTTCTCAGAATAAGTTGTAATCATCTGGTTTGTTCATTCATGTAACAAATATTTGTATGCTTACTGTATACAAAGCCCTGTGTTAGTTGTTGTCGGAATGGGGGCAGAACAGACAGATCTCAGTGACTGATGGGACACGAGGGACTTACTCTTATAGCCAGGTTTATAGCCGGGTGTGGGAATCTAGTTGTGCCATTAGGAGAAATGGGCACACAGGCAGAGCAGGCAACAGCTTCGGGAGAGAAGATGTAAATGGGAACCTGTAGAGTGATGATAAAATGTGCCTGAATTTCTGGAACCAGTTTTAAGACTGGTACCACTTACAGATTCGTAATATTTTAGAGTTGGCGGGGATCTTTTAGATGCTGTTTCAGTCTCTTCAGAAGCAGGAAAGACTGATACCATTTGGAGGCTGTGGCTTAGGTCGGAGGAAAAATACAGTGAGGCAAGCCGTTATGTATAAAGGTGACTTTTCCTCTCGGACTTGAGAGAAGCTGATTTTATTAATAATCTCTAATTGATTTTGAGTCTCTGCCAGAATGACCCCTAGAAATAAGATTTGAAATGATACAGGCATTTTATGCAGATAGATTCACTTGGTGTTTAAAAAATGCCTTTAGAATTTACTTTCCTTGGTCAGGTAGCGTGTTGGTGTGTCATCTTTAAAGATAGCCACAAAGTACCCCTCTCACTCCTTAGGCTAAGAGTGGGGAGCACAGACTGCTGTTCTCACCCATTGAGTGGATTTCCTCGGGTGGTCTCGTATTGTTTCCCCAGACTGCTTGACAAATGAAAGTTTACATTATTCCTTTTTCCTTACTTTGGCCTGTGGGTGAGACAGAGTGGCCTGTTGAGTCTCTAAGGGTCTTGGAATTCCACACCAGAAGTAGTTTTAAGTGTGTGTGCCCTTCTTAACAGCAGTGGCTTCAGCATTGAGTTGTTTTTGCACTTGTGGCTGTGAGTTCCCTTTGTCCCACCAGAGTCAGCATGGTAAGTTGGGAGAGAGATCCTTTGCCAACAGGACTGGAAGTAGCAAGTGAAGGCTGGGCTCAGGGGAGGAGAACAATTCAAGGAGCTGATGTGGTCACAGGAAGGATAGAGTCAGGAAGAGGCATGAGTCAGGCTGGTGGCTGTCCGTGGTCTTCTCACAGCAGCAACAGCTGGAGGTATGGGGCCAAGTGTTGAGTCAGAGCTGCCTGGCCGGAGATCTGGGCAACAGAGTGGATGCGGTGTGCCAGACACCAAGAGGACTTCCTTAGGCTCAGAGCTTCCTGGGCTCTTCCTGTTGTGTGGGAGCCAGTGATCAGCACCTTGCTCCTTGCCCCACCCTGTTCGCAGAGAGTCAGCCCTGGCAGAGCCCTGGAGGCAGTACTGGGTGCACTTTTGCCAGAGGCCCTTGCAGGATGTGTGGTCACGGTGTGATTTGCATTTGGCATGATCAGCAGTGCTCATCAGCTGCTGCCTAATGCAAATTGTAAGAACCTGTTAAGGGCCAGGGTCTCTAACATGGCGTCTTGAGGAAGTTTCTCTATTGTACTTTGAGAGTATTATGCGTGTTTTTAATGCCAATGGAAGTAAAAATGTAGTGATAATTTGGAGTAAATTTTAAGGGTTCTTATAGTAGAATCTGTTTAATTTGGTGACAGGACGTAGTTAACTTTGGGTATGTGAATGAGAAATAAAGATGAAGTATTTTGTTTGTTTGTTTGTTTAAAAAAGGGTTAAAAAGGAACTCTTGAGTGTTACACAAAGCTTTCTGCTCCAAAGCCCCACCCCTTTACCACGCTAGTGGCAGAGAAATTACAGAAAGCTGATTGTGTTGTCTGTTTGGCAAGTCAAAGCAAGATATAGCAAGCTAAGAGATGAGTATTCTAGATTGCTTTCACTTTCTGTGACATGAAGGTTCTAAATATAAGAAATAAGAAGCCCCTGGGTGATTGCTTTTTGGAATTTGTGTGGACAGATCCAGATCATCCTTGTACTTCTTTGTGCTTTTTAAGAAGTGAGACTTTCTGATTAGTGAGTCAGAATTTCTGTCTGATAGCTTTTAAGTTTGATGATTTAAAAAAAAGATCTGTTACACAAAATTTAAATTTATAATTTCCAATAAAAAAGGTGATGAAAATTGTACTCTTACTCTCAATTTTGTTATTAGAGGTTTACAATTACCATGTACTAAAGCCTGGAATTTCTCCTCTACTTTACAGATGCTAAAAAGACTCTGATTTTTATTTCTCTTTTGCTCTGTGTCATTAAAACATTTGTTTTAATTAATTATATGTCCAGTATGGTTATTAGAGAGGGAGCTTTGTCAGAATGTGTGTCATTTTAACCTTCTGGTGGTTCAAATATAATTAAGTTGCTTTTTGGTCTTACTGACGGTTTGCATTGTAAGAAAATGCAATCTGTGTTTCGTCTTTGAATGACATTACATTTCTTTCAGGCTGGAGTGGCATTTTGTGCTTTCACTTATCCAAGGTTTGCTACTCTTGGATAGCAGTTTATGTGCCTGGTCTGTTAGTCTTTTTGACTAGATTACCCTTTTAAGTATTACTGAATCCAAGTACATTGTAAAATTATTACACTTTTATTCATCCTTACTGTATGCTAGGCACATGACTAGGTGTATAACCTGCTTCTGATCTCCGTAATTACTTTGATAGGTGCTGTTATTTAAAATAGAAATAGAGGGATAGAAAATTTAATTTATCCAAAGTCAAGTAGCTGTTAAGGGATGGAGTGGAGATTTGAACCCAGGTCTTTATTAACCTCAAAACCCTGACTTTTAATTTCTGCTCTGCTGCCTCGTGCACTGTTCTTTGTATTCAGCTTGTATTAATGAGCACTGACCGTGCCTGGTTCTTTCTGCATGTTGAGAGGACGGCAGAGTGGAACAACCAGAGCTGGGAGTAAATGGACAACAAAAGATTAAATACACATATGACATCACCAGAGGTGGTGATGGCTATGAAGAAAATATTGGGTAAGAGTAATGGAAGGAGTATGCTTTCTGGCAAAACTTTCAAAATATATATGTTGTTCTAGTCATTGGTTCTGCTTAAAGCCTAGGACAGTATGAAGAAAAGGCAAGAAAAAAGTAAATCAGACTTTCTATAAAGTTTCACATCCTACTGACAGATGGCTTGTCAGCCTATGCACTGGAAAGCCTAATTGTTTGTATAGCTCACAGGGGAGTGTGGCCAGGCAGGAGGTGAATGTGAAGGAGGTTGGGTTTAAATGTGGGAGCACCAACATTCCAGTTATTCCAGAGTTACAATACCAGTCTTTCAGATAAGGGTTGTGAGGAATTATCTTCTGGGGCTCTCCTTTTCTGTAGGAAATACTGTTTGAAAACTGTTTCACCAAGAAGTGCTAATTAGCAGAGGTCTTTTCTTTTATCCCTTTTGATAATCGCCACAAATGAACTTTTAAAGGTTCAGAAGCAAGGGAAAAAGTAGACTAAGAACTCAAACATTAAGAATGTCGCAACAGTTTGGAAGCCAGTGTCCAAGCACTGAAAAATTATCTATAAAATTTCTTTTCAGGAGAGTAGATAAAAGCTATTACTGGGCTTCCCTGGCGGCACAGTGGTTGAGAGTCCGCCTGGCGATGCAGGGGGCACGGGTTCGTGCCCTGGTCCGGGAAGATCCCACGTGCAGCTGGGCCCGTGAGCCATGGCCGCTGAGCCTGTTCGTCCGGAGCTTGTGCTCCGCAACGGGAGAGGCCACAACAGTGAGAGGCCCGCGTACCGCAAAAAAAAAAAAAAAAAGCTATTACTATTTGCCACTTTGAAGTTGTGTGTTTTTATGAATAACTACTGTCATGGACTTTGATCTAGCACTGAAGACCATAACAGCTTAGAAGAACCCACTGTTTGGTTCCTATGTAGTAGGTTCTTGTCAAGTTCATAACGTCTTCCACATGCACATAACCTTTTCATTTATAAAAGGTTGCAGAAAGGATTTCCCATTTCTTCCTACCAGGTGGAGTTAAAAAATGTCCTGGCCTCTTTCTGGTTCATTATCTTTCTTCCATTATACCCACCGATTGTCCTGATAGCCTAGAAATTGATTAGAATCAAGCAATCCAGATAGACATGGAAGACACCTAGTCCTGTGCAATCCTGTCTGAAGAATTCTTTGTGCTATAAACCCAAGCATTTCTATTTTCCTTCCTTTCATTCTTATTTTGGGGAAGGTTGAGACATTCAGTTCTTCTACAGAATGCATTTACTCTATTTTCAAGTGTTTAAAGATTGAATTAGTTCTTCCAAAGCAATCGTTTCTTACTGAGATTTGAAAGAGAATGTTTTGATTTAAAAACTTATGAACAAAAGTTAATTTCTTTCTGTTTGCAATATGTCATGTTAACTTTGCATCATTTTATTTAGAATATGTTTATCAGAGTAGCAGGAAAGTTTAACTGCTGTTGCCAGAAAATAAGCCAGTGGATTCTGTGAACTTTGTATTGGTAATTTAATTCCTTACAAAGAAATAATTTGTCTAATGTAGTCACTGTGTTTTCTAATTACAAGGAAGTAATTATACTGCACTAATTTATTTTTTATAAATTTATTTTATTTATTTATTTTTGGCTGCATTGGGGTCCTTTTGCTGCGTGCGGGCTTTCTCTAGATGCGGCAAGCGGGGGCTACTCTTCACTGTGGTGCATGGGCTTCTCATTGCGGTGGCTTGTCTTGTTGCGGAGCATGGGCTCTGGGTGCGTGGGTTTCAGTAGTTGTGGCACGCGGGCTCTAGAGCACAGGCTCGGTAGTTGTGGCGCACGAGCTTAGTTGCTCCGCGGCATGTGTGATCTTCGCGGACCAGGGCTCAAACCCGTGTCCCCTGCATTGGCAGGCGAATACTTGATCACTGTGCCACCAGGGAAGCCCTGTGCTGCACTAATTTAATGTAGGTTTTGTTTGTTTGTTTGTTACCTCTCTTTAAAAAATTCGGTGCAGTAAGTGTATATCAAATTCTCACTGAATTGCTAACCCTTGGGAGCTATCGCTGCTTTAGGAGACCATATCTTCTATTTTACTTAGTGTCTAAGATTTTAAAAGACAGGCAATAAAGAGGAGAGTGAATATAATTGACAAAAAGTGATTGCAGATGTTACAAGTCTCTGGAGATAGGCCAGAAGTGGAAGAGGGTGTTGAAAGCTGAAGTTAGGCTTTCAAAAGTTGCGAAGCTTAAAGAATTTCCATGAATTAAGCATTCTTAGAGTTACTTTCATCTCTCTCCTTTTCCAGCAGTGGAACTTTTTCTGTGATGCTTTGTATACTATAGCTTATAAATTTATGGAACCTGGAAAATAAATAATTGAGTTCATATACTGTCATCTGTTTCTTTTCAATGTCTAAATAAGATTTAGGATTACATATGCTTTTCTCCTCACCTCCATGATAATACTTTTGTAAAAAAACTCCAAATTTGGGATTTGAGCGTTGTGGCAAAGTATTTCTAAAATTAGCATCTGAATGGCTAAAGAAGATGTGGCGTGTGTGTGTGCATGTGTATATATACGTATATATATGTATGTATACACACACACACACACACAATGGAATACTGTCTCCATTAAAAAGAAGGAAATACTGCCATGTGCAGCAACTTGGATGGACCTAGAGATTGCCATACTAAGTGAACTCAGACAAAGACAAATATCGTATATCACTTTTATGTGGAATCTAAAATATGATACAAATGAACTTATTTTACAAAAGAGAAACAGACTCACAGACATAGAAAACAAATTTATGGTTGCCAAAGGGTAAAGGGAGTCGGGGAGGGATAAACTAGGAGTTTGGGATTAGCAGATACAAATTGCTCTATATAAAACAGATAAACAACAGGGCCCTGCTGTACAGTGCAGGGAACTATATTCAATATCCTATAATAAACCATGATGGAAAAGAATATGAAAATGTATACATATATATGTATAACTGAGTCAGTTTGCTGTACACCAGAAGCTAATAAATATTGTAAATCAACTATACTTCAATAATAATAAAAAAAAGAATTAAATGAGACTATGGAACGTGACCAACCCTACCTTATTATCCAGGTGAAGAGACTAAGGCACAGAGAAGTCACATAATTTGCCCAAGATCACACAGCACAGAGCTGACTGGAGCCCAGGTCCTGTCAGCCTCATATCACTGAGTCTTTGTGTGTGTGTGTGTGTGTGTGTGTGTGTTTATTGTTTTTAATCTTTGTTCTCACAAAATCACTTTTATGTCAATATTTTGTATATATACTATTGTTGATATCAATACGTTGGCATAGTCTGTGGGCTGTGGAAGTGTCTTAGAAGAAATTAACATTATATTTGCTTTGTGCGTGGCAAGTTATACTTTTAATCTCAAATAATCATCACTGTTAATGCCACAAGAAATGATGTTATTATTGTCATTTTTGTCCTCATCATCATCCCCATTCTAGAGGCTGGAAGGCCTGAGTTTCTCAGTGCTTAAGCAGGGTATTCAAGTGGTAGGTCTAGGTTTCAAATTCTTGTTTAACTTTCAAGTACTGTCTGTTTTGCAGCAAGGCAAATGAGGTTTCAGCTCTCCTACCAACTAGTTGATTGTGGCTTGCTGGAGTGCCGTGTGCAGGATCCAGAAATGGCCTCTGGGCCCAGTGGGAAAGGTGCAGTGCTCGGTGATGTTTACCCCAACCTTGGAATGGGTTTGGAGGTGGCATATGTGACGTAAACTGTCAGATCTGTTTCTCCTAAGTGTAGCAAGCTGATTCTTAGTTTCACAGGATAGGAAACACAGTTTTAAGTTTACATGGGAAAATGGAGTTAGGGTTGGTGATCAGACGCTGGAAAACCAGCTCGTATTAACCGAATTCACAGAAGACATTTTTCCCCCCCTCTGCTTTATTTTATTTATTTATTTATTTAATAGCTCTTTATTGGAGTATAATTGCTTCACAATACTGTGTTAGTTTCTGTTGTAGAGCAAAGCGAATCAGCCATATGCTTACACATGTCCCCATATCCCCTCCCTCTTGCGCCTGCCTCCCACCCTCCCTATCCCATCCCTCTAGGTCATCGCAAAGCACCCAGCTGATCTCCCTGTGCTGTGCTGCTGCTTCCCACCAGCCAACTATTTTACATCACAGAAGACTTTTATAAGCACTAATACCAATTCAGTAATTTGCTTTCTGTTGCTTGGTATACTTACATGTATTTATTCAGGGAGGATTGATTCTATAGATAACTAATTTCCTATTTTATTTTGACTATCTCGACCTCCAGTTACAGAGCATGAGGATTTTTTATCTCATTTTAGTTTTGGAGATTTTCCCCCTAAGGAGCCTGTAGCCTCTGGTGCACTTACTTTTGTAACGAGGACTTAATTACAGAGGTCTGGAACTATAAATTATTATTCATCCGGGTTGGCTGTATCAAATGCAATTCATTTCAGGCTGGAAAGAACAATGTCTTTAAAGTATAAACTCAGATAATCATCTGAAAGAATTCATTATTTGAAATTTCACTATCAAGAAAAATGCAGTTAATTTGCAAATAACTGAATGTCTTAAATGTCTGCTTGTGATTGTCTATTAATTCCTCATTTCTGTCCTTCTGCCCCTCTCTAAATCTGTAGTCTTGTGTTAACTGTGTTAAATGCTAGGCCCCAGTCTCTCTTTTCTCTGTCCTCTTTCTATTTTTGCTGTCTCACTTCTTTTTGACTTGCACTATCATTTCTTTCCATATTTGGGTTGGTAATCTGAAGTATATTAAAAGGTATTGCAAAATACTTATCCTAATGCAGAGAATGAGGTCATATTACTAAAATTTTCATCAACTAATTACTTTGAACTCTTTTTATTTTGTCTCGTACCCCGTAGTTCATTGTTGATTTGAAATCTTTTGGGCTCAGTGGTGTTTTCTGCTCCACATGCTCCCTCGCATTTTGGTTGCTGGCTGGTGGCTCTTTGTCTAGAATTAGGGAAGCCTGGGTTTGTCTGGCTTCGCTTGGCGTGGCATCTTTCTTTCTTCTCGTGCTGGCGCTCTGTGAGGAAAGGGAGGGGTTTTTGATGTCTAGAAATGGGACCTTGTGAGGAAACTGTAACAACTCAAGGTATCACCACAGAAGGAAGACCAATAAAAATTTTCAAAAATTGCATCAACTTTATAATAGTGGAAGTGCTCACACTGGAGTGTGAGTACAAAAAAAAAAAGGTTAATTATGGGTGAGCAAGCAAAATTTCAAAACCATGTTAACAAGTTAGCCCATTGTAGCATAGTACTGATTCACGCATTTGTTCAACCAGCAGCCATTAGTGAGGTCCTGCTGTTTACCACGTACTCCGGTAGATACCTTGAGAGCTACAAAAATGTAAATATGTGATTCTTGTCTTGTATGACCTTACCGGTCATGCGAAATAAGACACGGACAGGAATGGTACTATACAATTAGGAATGAGACTATATGTCACTATTGTAGGTAATAGTCACATTTGATCATCAAACCTGTGTTTCTTTTGGAGTATTCTTTCACTGGGAAGGGTGAGAGAATTCCTTGGCGGTCCAGTGGTTAGGACTCAGCGCTTTCATTGCCAGGGGTCTGGGTTTGATCCCTAGTTGGGGAACTAAGATCCCCAAGCCACGTGGCGTGGCCAAAAAAAAAAAAAAACAGGGAGGGAGACTGAGACACTCCTAAGATGAAGGTATAGCATTTGTGGAAAACATTCTGTTCGTATGAGTGCTAAGTAATCTTCGGTACAAGGGAGATGACTAGCATTGCAAGTACTGTAAAATTAAATAGCTCATGTAGCTCTTGTTTGCAAATTTAAGTATATTGTCCCCATTACAAACAGTGTCTCTGTGCTGTAGATTTGGAAAATGGAATTTATGTAAAGTCTGAATTTGTTTCTCTTCGTATATAAAACATTTATTAACCTTCTATAATGTGTGAGCAAATACATATATAAAAATTTGACTTTAAAAGCAAATTAACATTCTTTTGTTTAATAGACATTTTTTTTTTGGCGGTATGCGGGCCTCTCACTGTTGTGGCCTCTCCCGTTGCGGAGCACAGGCTCCGGACATGGAGGCTCAGCAGCCATGGCTCACGGGCCCAGCCGCTCTGCAGCATGTGGGATCTTCCCGGACCGGGGCACGAACCCGTGTCCTCTGCATCGGCAGGTGGACTCTCAACCACTGCGCCACCAAGGAAGCCCTTAATAGACATTTTAATAAATTGAAAAGTACTGTCATTTCTTTGTTAAATGGAATTTGAGAATGCTTTCATACACACTTCAAAGTTTTGTTTTCCATATTTGAATTATAACTTACTGCTTCTATATAATCATCTTATCATGGTTAAAATTATACATGGTACTTTTCTATTGGAAAGAATCCAACTGTGGCATAGGTCATATACCTAGCTCCAAATTTCTTTAAAAAAATGAAAAAGAAGTATTAAGAGCATTAAGGATTGATTTAGAATTTGTAATTATGTTTGTAAGTATCTACTCATCTAGTCCAGCACTGAAGAGTCACATAAGAACTTAATTTCATAGGTGAATCACAAATAGCTTTAAAAATTTTTGTGTTTTTCTTGTTATCTTGGGCCTAAATATTTAATGAGTTTAAATTATTTCTTTGGCCTCAACCCGGGTGGTTAGCCTAATTCTAATACCATGGTGAATGGTTACTGTGACTACCATGTTGCTAAGAAACCTGTTATGTTATCAAGTTGCCTTGGTGAAGCAATGGCTTCTTGGGCCTCCTCAGCCCTGCTGGGAGGTGGTTAATCAGAGCTACGAAGGATCTTAGAGAATTTGTTTCCCAGGTTATAACTAATTTTTCATCAGGAAAGGAAACAAAACTGGGTCTGTAAAAACTGACATAAAAGAAAGTCCAAGTTATTTTAAATTAAATTATGATCTTTAGTTATTCACAAAAATAGTTGTGATCCAAGATAAAAAGCTATTTTTGTAATAATTAAATTAGAACAGTTTGTGTATTGAATGGTATGTATTTCTCCCCCTCCTTAACTTTGCCTTCCATTTTTGTTTTCTTAGATTCTTGGAAGTGCATTTATAATATATAGATGAATGTTTGAATTGAGATTGTGAGAGAAAAATATGTGTACAATTTGTCACTTGATATAAATTGCTCTTTGCTATGAAATGATTCAACATTTTATTTAAAAAGAAAACTACACTATGTAACATTTTTTTTTTAATGCACTAAGACTTGTTACTAGGTTAAGAATTTGATTCAGGGCAGAAACCTGGCTTTTGCTAGCTTTGCTTCATGGCAGAAGGTTTCCATCTTAGATAAGTTTGGCATCATTGCAGATTCTTGGAGCTCCACATGTAAGTCAGCATAGTAGTGAAGAATCTGAGAAGTTGTGCTGTAAACTGTTTATCATTTTGGATAACTTAGGTTTCTTCCATATTATTTTCTTCCAATACCCACCTACATTTTGAGGTGCTTGTTTTCAGCAAATCAGGTTTTGATAAACCCTTTCTTGACTGTTGTCCATATGGTGAATATAGAAGGGGTTCTTGCCCATTTGACACAGTTTTCTTAGAGTAGTGCCAGTTAAATCACAAGCCGGCCTGCGGAGCTGGGGGGAGCAGTTCAGGGCATACAGGAGTTGGGTACAAGCAGTTAAGAGCCCAGGCTTGGATGTCAGACTGTCTGGGTTCATTTCTGAGTCTTCTGCCTCAAACTTTCTGACCTTAAATGAGTTAGGTACTGACTGTGATCCTAGATGTCCTCAACAGTAAAAGAGGGATGATAACAGTTTCTACCTCAAAGAGTTGTGAGGATTAAATGAGATTATGTGAAATGCTTAGGATGATTTCTGGCACTTATTGTGAACCTTTGTAAATGTACAATGTTAATTATCATAGAGGATATTTTGGGGGGACTATGGGAGTTTCTTCAGATCCTAAAAATTTAGGTAGTTGACATTTGACAAGGCCTCACCCAGAAAAGCTTTTAATTGCTGGGAAGAGTTTTCAGATTTAAACATTTTTATTTTATGTTATACTTTTTATAGCTTATTTCCATTTATTCTGTTTCCTTGAGTTTGGAGTTGGGCATTCTAGGTGTTGGCACCAACTCTTGTTCTCTCTTGGGGCTTCAGTTTTCTCATCTGTAAAATTGAGGGGTGGAGGTGGGATTTGGTTGTCTCAAGTCATGCCTAGCTCTGTGATCTGAGCTCTGGGTGTGCATAGTGAGAGCTTCCATTTTGAACAGAAGGGGGTCTAGAGTTTGAGGACAGCCTGAAAATCTGAAAATCAGAATGGGCCACATGAATGATAGCAGCAAGAGCTCTCGGAGGCAGTAAGTAAGTGGACATTCTTTATGTTTGGGTTAAATATATGCTTTAAGCTATCATTTTACTCTTTTTAAAAAATAATTGCTTAAAATTTTGAAACAGCCTCAAACTTACAGAATTGTTGCAGATACAGTGCCACAAAATACCTTATGGCACTAGTTGGCTAAAACCAATTTATTTTTGGGAAATAATTTGAATGGTACAAAAACTTTGTATTTAAATAGTACAAATATAGCTTGAATACTAAAAAAAAAAAAAAAAAAAAAAAAAAATCTCTGGAGAGTAAATTGGTCTCCTGATGTCCATCACTCCTGAATACCTTAGTTGTATTTTCCTTACAAACAAGGACATTCTCCTGCATAACAACACAAGCATCAAAATTAGGAATTTGGATGGTTGTGTTTTTATTATGTCCTGTCAGGAGGTCATGATTTTGATTTGTCCCATACTGATGATGATCATTTTGATCACTTGATTAAGGTGGTATCTGCCAGTCTTCTTCATTGTAGACTTTCTTATTTTCCCTTTGTAACTAATATTTTGTACTAATAAGTATCATTTTGATCACTTGATTAAGGTGGTATCTGCCAGTCTTCTCCATTGTAGACTGTCTCATTTTCCCTTTGTAACTAGTAAGTATATTCTGTAGGGAGATATTTTAATGTGATGGAAATAAATCAATATCAAAATGTCAATTCATTTATTTATACTAATACAAACGCATGCTTTGGTTTCGATTCAATTTAGTGGGTTATAATCCATTACTAACATTATTTTGGTGCTCAAATAAAATCTCTTCCAGCCGTCTTATGTATCCTTTTAATACATCTCCATCATTCTTTGAGTACTTCTTTTCTGGTACAAAAAGATGTTCCAGGCTCTTCTTGAAGTTTTCCTGCCTTAGTCCTCAATTAACCATTTCCTTAGGAAACCCTGGTTTCTTTTAGTAGAGAATGATATTTAGAATCCAAGATCTGGGTAGTACGTGGGGCCATTACTATTGGGGTTGTACCTCTCCAAGACTTTCAGTGGACAGAGCTGGAGAATACTTGAATTGTATATATGTACATACTTAACACACTCATATAGATATACATATGCATAAAAACACACGAGTACACATTTTATATGTATTTCTACATCTTACTGTATATATTGAAATCTGTGAGTTTATACTGATACTTGTAATTCCAATCCAACACAAGGGTTCTCGTTTTCCTCACCATGTTTGTAAATCTCCCTTCTATTATAGTGAGAAGTCTGACTCCCTGTGTATGTAACCAGCCTCACAGTGTTTCCCCTGCTTTACCCCTTTGGCTGATACCGTGTGTCAGGCGGCCTCACTGCATGGACACCCTTCTTGCCCAATGCCAGGCTGCCACCATGAGTGATCTCTTCTTGCACCTGACCTGTCTCCAGATCCCCATGCTAGGCCACCCTTTTAAGTGGCCTCTCCATGCTGGGCTGCCTCCACACCTGGACATCCTCTTTACCCCACTCCAACTATCACTCCCCATGTCCAACTGACCCTCTAACCCTGGGATGCCTACCTTGTGGGGAGAGAACAGGAAGAGAAAGAAGTAAATGAAGAACTATTTTCATGTCTTTCACATGCCTAGTGAAGGAGTGGTACCTGTTAGGAATATTTATTTATGATAACACTATTGTCCTAATTACATCAAGGAAAAAGTTACATATATAATTATTTTTGTCCTTTGGGTTGCGATTAAACAAATGAATGCAGTGGTGTATGTGCCCACAATTCACTGGCTTAGTTTGGAGCATGAAACTGAGTAAAATCTTGTCGTCTGGAGAGAGGAGAGAGAAGCATTTGAAGAAGTGAATTTTCTTTTTCTCATAAGTGCACCTGGGCTTCCCTGGTGGCGCAGTGGTTGAGAGTCTGCCTGCCTATGCAGGGGACACGGGTTCGTGCCCTGGTCTGGGAAGATCCCACATGCCGTGGAAAGGCTAGGCCTGTGAGCCACGGCTGCTGAGCCTGTGCGTCCAGAGCCTGTGCTCCACAACGGGAGAGGCCACAACAGTGAGAGGCCCGCGTACCGCAAAAAAAAAAAGTGCACCTAAGTACCTTGGCCTTTATTTAATTTTTAGAGAAAGGGCTGTCTTTGTGGCATTCGTTGCCAATATAATTGCTGCCATGTGCATATGTGGGCAGGAGGAAGTTGAATAGCACTTGCTAGCTAAAACCAACTTCTTAGTGAATTTATTTGAACAACGATTCATAATTTTTATGCTTATGATCTTATCCCTGTGTGGATGTTCGGGCCAGCCATGTTTTCAGAGCTCCCTGTTCCAGCCAGCCTCTCTAAGGGCTCCTACAGTGAAGTTCTGTTAGCGCTTCCATTGGAAACCTATCACAGGGCCGGGTTCTGGCCGAGTGCCCCTCTCAAGAAAGCCACAACCCCAGCGGGGAAAGCACAGGGTGGAGTTTTTCCACTCAGATCCTGGCAGCTCTCCAGAGGCTTTAGTGTCTGTGAGGTTTCTTCTCCTTCCTTTCTTACTTTAAAAAATACTGTAACACTACTACTTGGACATATTTGGGATGTAGGCTGCGTGTGTGTGTGTGAGGGGGGGGTGAGGGTTGGAGGGCTAGAGGTGGGCCTTTTAGTTGGCTCCCCAGCAGTGCTCTCCTACCACTGGCTTTCTGGTGAGAGTGACCTCATGAGAAGTAGTGGCAGTACTATAAGGTAAGTCTGTACCTCTAGAGGATTTCCCTGTCATGAGCATTTTATTTCCCTGTGGTTGTCTGAGTAAGGCAATGGGAATCTCCTGCTGGGTCTTTAACCTCTTTTCTATAGCATTCTTTGTACAGATTGCTGACATATTGAGAGACAAAAGTCATTCATTTCAGTTTCTCACCCCCCAGCCTATGGAGTATTGCGAAATGGCAGCTGTTTAACCTTCATGTCTTCGTAGCGCCCAAAGTTGGACTTAGGTACAACAAATAATTTTTTAGTGTGAACACGTTCCTTGCAGTATTTGGAACAAATAATTGTGTATCTGAAATTCAAATTTAACTGAGTGTGACCTGAGTGTGTCTTTTATCTGGCAACCCTACTTCATGAGTTCTTGCATGATGCAGTAACTTGGATACATATTATACTTAGAATAATATGTATGCATGATCAGTTTCTAAAAAATTGGCAGTCTTCACAAATAAACCCTTGAGTGGGTGAAAATTTGAGGCTTGATCTTAACCCTCCTTAAAAGGCAACTGAATTGCAATTGAGCTGGCAGATCACATTTGTCAGGTTCTCGGACTAAGTTAAATCAGCCAGCTTGAGGTAGGAATTTGAAGTTACAGCATCCAGAATTTCTGATTACCTCTTTTTTCCCTCCTTTTCTTTAATGACTTTTCAGCTTATAGGTTAGAAATTTCAGCTACGCCTTCCCTTCATAAAAAGCCTCTTTTCTTTATTCATTTAAAAAGATAGCTATCTGAGGTTGTCTTTGTAGGAAAAAGAAAGAGTTTTTTTTTTTTTTTTTTTTTTTTTTGCGGTACGCGGGCCTCTCACTGTTGTGGCCTCTCCCGTTGCGGAGCACAGGCTCCGGACGCGCAGGCTCAGCGGCCATGGCTCACGGGCCCAGCCGCTCCGCGGCATGTGGGATCTTCCCGGACCGGGGCACGAACCCGTGTCCCCTGTATCGGCAGGTGGACTCTCAACCACTGCGCCACCAGGGAAGCCCAAGAAAGAGTTTTATAACGTCTTCCGCCTTGCTTTGTCTTTTATTTGGTCAGTATTTCCTTTGGCATATTCTCCAAGAAGACAGGAGAGCCCCGTGCAATACAAATAACGTTCTCTCCCACCCTGTGTGAGGGCAAGTGGTTATTAAGGAATTCTCCCAAACTGAACGATTTATTAGGTACCTTCCCAGATACCTTTCCCAGATAAAGAGTTTGTCGTATTATGACATCTTAAGATTGCCTTATTAACCCTTTGTTGTTGAATGAGCAGAGTCCTGGTGGGGCCCTTCTATCCTCAGCTCTGACATTTTCATCCTCCCCTGAGTCTGGTCCATGACCCCTGGAAGAGATTATTTGAAAGCACATTCATAAGTTGGCTCCACATTCATGATTTGGCTTAAATAGAATCAGGAGTTACTTGAGGCTTTTTACTGCTTTAGTGCAGGGTTGGCAAACTTTTTCTGTAAAGGACAAGATAGTAAATATTTTGCTTTGCAGACATATGGTGTTTGATGCATATTCTTTATTTCTTTTACAACCTTTAAAAATGTGAAAACCATTTTTAGCTCCTAGGCTGTACAGAACCCGGCCATGGGCTGGCAGTAGTTTTCCTAAGAGTGTTTGCTCTCATAAGTATGTTACATGGAGAGTTCTCTGGGTTCTGAGATTTACCCTCCACTTCCAACTTACATAGAAGTGATGTTGGTGGGGAGATAAGGTAACAAATGAATACGTAGTAATAAGAATATGTTAGTATTAGAAACTGTGGGAAATGTCATATCCTGGAGGACACTGCCCCCTCTTCCCTCAACCTTCCCTGTGACATGTTTTTATGTCATACTCATAGTTTTATTTGATTTCATACCTATACTAAGAACGATGGCAGAATTCTGTTAGCAGGTCTGTAGGAACAACTGGTCAAACAGCAAGTTTATGCCCACAGTGGGAGAAAGCGAGATAGGCCATGAGTTTGTCTTCTGTCTTTGTGGGGTTGTTTGTTGGTTTTACCCATGACAGAGAGGATTTGGTGAAAATTTGGGTAGAACCAGATGTCCTAACCTGTCTTGCTGTCTTTCTGAAATGACAAGTTTTAAACTGCGTATTATTTTGAAACCTTATGGGGAGGGGTATCATATTCACATACACTCCACAGGAAGTTGCTATTTGATTTGCTCTACCTTTTCTCTGACTTCCTGTGAAAGGTTATACTTGGTGTTCTTCCAGATTGCAGTGCTAACAACATCCATGATCCCAAAAGCACCTTAAGGGGATCGACAGCCCTTTAGATTCATCATACACTTCATACATTTCCTGCTGCTGTTCTTGCTGATTGTATAAAGCCATTCAGTCACTCCTTGTCTATTATTATAAATAGAAATCGGGTTTTTTCCCATCACTTTTTTCCTCTAGACCTTTGCAAATGATTTTTGGGCCCAAATGCAATTGTGAATAGACAGGCACAGCTTCTAGGAAAGCCGTTGGGACGCACCGAATTGTGACTGTTACACAAAGGCATCCTGTTTAGAAGGCTTGTCCCAAAGTGGTGTTGGAGTCTGAAAGAAGGGCCGCCAGCGTCTGGTTGTTTCTGCTGTGAACTAATAGGGAAGCTGATGTTTGCTGAGTGGATGGCTGTGCTCACTGTCCAAACAGATCTCTGTTTGCCAACTGTGAACATATTGCTGCCTCTGTGGGGCACTCCATCATGCCTTGAATGGGTCCTCTTGTGTTCAGAATTTTCTGACTCAGAGAGACGGAGAGAAAAATATTTCTTTCAGAATTAAGCATTCACTGTAGCACCCATAGAGAGTCTCATCAGACCCTTAGAAACCAGACGTGCACCAGAGATGCTGCTTAAGGAGAAGGAGAAAGGGGGTAGAGAGAAAAGGAAGAAAGCAAAAGACAGCCCTATTGAAATGCCTTGATTCTGGCCACTTGTGGCCAAGTTTTTATAAATAAACCAGGCTGCCTTTGTAAGCAGAAAGAATTGTGAGAATATTCCTGATTTCCCCTGAGCAAAATAAAACTTTCAGTACTGAGTTTCCAACTCATGGCTCATTTCTGTTCACTTCTACACATACACACCTCCCAAAGCATATAATGCATTCATAATATGTTACTAAATGGGTAATAGAGTTTCATTCTACCTGAATAATTCCTTAAGAAAAGGTTAATTGATATATAGGAGTTTTAATTACTTTATAAACTTTTTGTAGAGTTCCAAACTTATTCTGTAAAATAAACTGGAATTTTTTTGGTCATTTTAGTCCCTTTATTGAGTCATTTTCTGCACTGAAGTCTGCTTTTTGGGCAAGATCTAGTATTAGCTGCATGAATTGAGGACACAGCTCATAGGACAAGGTTAGATATTCTTTGCAAATTACCTGTTCTGTGTTTTAAGGTTTAGAAACCTGGGATGAGTGGTGGTGGGAGAGAACCGACAACATTGTCTGGCAATGCAACTAAACGAGTACATGGTACATACAGGAAACATCCATTTTGGCCTAAGTTATTCGTCAAGTGCCTGTTAAACACTGGGCCATCTTTGCTTGGTATTGTGGGGGAAATGAAGAGGGTTTCTTGTATCTGATGGGAAGGACAGTGCTTTTATGAATGGAAATGTAGATCCCATGCAGCAATAAATCTATGTTGCTTTCCCTCAGCCGATGAGAAACCAATATTGATTTGCCTAGTTGGAGTGAATGATTTTTTGGCTTAACCTGATAGAAGGCTTAAAACCAGGATCATCACCCCATCCCAAGCTATGGTATTAACCATTTTGGTTGATGGATAGGTATTAATCAGTTTTATTGTCTGGATATTGGTATTAATCATTTTTGTTGTTTGGATAATTTTATTTGTGATTACCTATACTCATAGAAAAATCTGAGTCTATTACCTTACTTTGTTAAAACTGGAGTATAACAGGAGTAATAGGGACCGTTGGGATGGAGAGAAAATGGCAGCTGTGGCTGTGGTATAATAGTAATAATCCCAGCTGACCCATCAGGGAGTTAAGCACGTGTCAGGCATTCTTCCAAGAAGCATTTTACATCTACTAACTCACTTCTTCCTCTGGTAATCTTGTGAGATTGGTACTATTACCTTCTTCGTTTTGCAGATGAGGAAACTGAGGCATAGAGAGAGGTTTAGTAATATGCCTAGGATCACACAACTAGTAACTGGTAGAGCTGGGAATTGAATCTGGAAGAGTAAGGCCCAGTATCTATGCCACAACTACTCCTCTCTGGTTAGCCGGTAAATAAATCTGCATTCTCCTTGCAGAGTTTCAATTTATCTTTTATTTCTTGCAGTGTGTTTTGGATAAGTGTTTAAACTTACTCAAAATCCGAATTCTAGGAAGTAAGATCACTTCAGAAAGAGAATATGTTCTATAGGTAAAGGAATTTGCCCTTCTCCGATATCTGTTTGTATCATAGAGAAAAGTTCCAGGTTTAATTTGTTCCTTGGTAGTTACTATACATTGATTGAATTATATTGTGGTTTAGTAGGTAGGTGGGTAATAAATTTTGTTCAGCCCTTAATTGGCATTTTTATTTTAAATTTGAAGGTAATGAATTGTTAGCAAGTATCTTAATGTAAAATCAGGGTATTTATGTATTCTTGTATACTGTATATGAAAAATGAAAAGTAGATATATAAATTATTCAACCATTTATTTCTTATAATGTGATGAGGGAAAGAAAAAGAATAAGGATAAGGCTTGGAAAGAATGTTTTTAGACTAATTTTTACTACTGTAAGGTAATATGACGATTGGCGGCATAATTAGTTTTTCTCAAGGGACTGTAGGGCTGATTGAAATTGGCCAGTTTAAGATGATTTTTTTAGGAATTATATTTATTGCAGCTCATGAATGCTATGTTTAGTAGTTACTGGTCATCTGAAATGGTACACCAAGTGAAGAGGAGGTCATATGGCTCCTGAATAGGAGTTGAAATAGTGCATGAATAACATAAGGCAAGTTTTGTCATTCATTTCTATGAGTCCATCAAAAAGGAAGTTCGTTTAGAAGTATATTCTAGAGAGTATATTCCAGAAAAATCAGTTATTTAAAAAAAAAGCAGATCATACTGTACTGTGATGTTTTATGTAGTTTATAAACCTATCCAGAAGTTTTAGAATTGAGTTTGCTCTAAAATGAGAATGTGTTCAAGTTTTTCTTCTTTAGAGAGAGAAATTATGACAGAAAAGAGTAGCTTAGCTTTCCACCTCTCCTGATTACTTACAGGACTCTTTGTTTTGGCCTTCGTTGCCTTTGCTAGTTTTGTTTATTTTGTATGTCTTGGGTCTATTTTGCCTGTTTGGGACCTGTTTTTGAGGGGCTCACAAACTCCCTACTAAAGAGCTCATTAGAGAGTGGTGACTTCACATCCACAAAGGTGGCCCCATCTTTCTGAATGACACCTACAATCACCACCTTAATATTCTGGCAGCTGCCATCCGGTAGTTTTCAGCAGTCCTTTCTGCCTGGTTTAGGATTAGTCTGTAAATTTCGGCTAAGATGTTAATTTGTGTGAAAACCTGGAGAAATTGGAAAACTTGTTTGGTGTTACTTTTGTTTAATATCCACTTAAATGTAGAAGTAGAAGTAACTTATAACATTTTAGCACTTGTTTCCCAGTCATTAAGAGTAAATCATTAAGAAACAATGAATATCAAATGAAAAATAGAATCTACAGTGGGAAAAAGGTGACTAAAGCACCCTGTGGATCACGTTTGGCCACTTTCTCCTTTTGTATACATACACTTCAGATTGTTAGGTTTCTGTTTGATAAGTTTTGGTAGGCTAGACTCTTGCAGATGCATTCAATCATTTTGTGAGTAGTGGATTTAGTAAAATTAGGGCATTAAAAGATAACTAAATAAAACGTTATCAATAACACTAATTCTTTTTCCAGGGTCTTTAGAGAGAAGATTTGCTTTTTTAACTTCCTGGTAAATCTCATCCTGTATAGCCCAGATTAGGACCGTACATTGGCATTTAAGATCTTAACCTTTATTTCTTCCTTTCCTTTGGCTGACTTTAATAAGAATATCGTGAGGTGACCCTCTGGGATGAAGAAAACAGAGGGAGTGATGAAACACAAATTAAAGGAATCTGGCGTTTCTCCGAACTGCTGGACAACAGCAGTAGTTAGAACTTTAATTACTATGCAGTCATAGTTTAGCTTGACATACCCTCCACTGTCAGAAGTGGCTTTTTCAAAACATGGATAAATAGGTGAATTTGTCTTAAGACCCTCCCCATGTAGCTTTCTTCCGGAGATGTGGGACCTGGGGTGCAGGGAAGGTGGGAAGCAGATGGAGGAGACAGAATATAATTTATTCTTTTAAGCGCAAAGTGTTTATTGGTTATTCCATTACAAGAATTAATGAGACTAAGGGGAATGTAGAACTCCTTAAAACATGGGATAAAGCAGTATTTTTCGTTACATTGAGAATGAGTTTTAGAAAACACATATATTTGTAAGACATTGCATTTTAATGCAAATCAGATGTATCGCCAAGTCCATGGGATGACCAGACCTTCCTAGGACTGTTTACGCTCAGTCTTTCCAGAGGTATCACACTATTTTCGTTTGTTTTTGGCTGCATTGGGTCTTAGTTGCCACATGTGGGATCTTTCGTTGCAGCGTGCGGGCTTGTCTCTATTTGTGGCATCTGAGCTTCTCTCTAGTTGTGGCGTGCGGGCTCAGTAGTTGTGGCGCGAGGGCTTAGTTGCCCCGCGGCATGTGGGATCTTAGTTCCCTAACCAGGGGTCGAGGCCCGTCGCCTGCATTGGAAGGTGGATTCTTAACCACTGGACCACCAGGGAAGTCCCTCAAACTTTTTTAAAGTAAATTTTTTTACTTTGCTGAACACTTGCCCTAAGAGTTCTGAACCAGTGGTTGTATGCCTTCAGGATATGAGGAATCTAGAGATTCATGGCTGTTATCAGAAATTGTCTTCAGTCTTAGGTTTAATGTGTAGTGAGACTGCCAGTCTCTTGAAGGGGACAGTGAGCTGCCTTTTTTTGTGAATTTTGAACATTTAAAGACTAAAACTTGGTTTATGTTTAACTGAAGTAAAGCAAATGCATTAGTTACAGGAATACTGAGTTCAACTAACATTCAGTGAATTTGAATTTAAAGGAGAAAGGAGGGGGTAGGGTACATTTATTTCAGTGAACTACTCTGTAATTCCAAGTTGGAAGTTTTTGTGCAAGAAATGAATTTTGGTAGTTTCTGGGACATTAGACTTAAAGCTGGTTCTTTTTTTCTTTTTTAAATTTTTTAGCTATACATATACCTATATCCCCATATCTCCTCCCTCTCGTGTCTCCCTCCCACCCTCCCTATCCCACCCCTCTAGGTGGTCACAGAGCGCGGAGCTGATCTCCCTGTGCTATTCGGCTGCTTCCCACTAGCTATCTGTTTTACATTTGGTAGTGTATATATGTGCATGCCACTCTCTCACTTCGTCCCAGCTTACCCTTCCCCCTCCCCTTGTCCTCAAGTTCATTCTCTACATCTGCGTCTTTATTCCTGTCCTGCCTCTATGTTCTTCATATCCATTTTTTTCCTTTAGATTCCATATATGTGTTACCATGCGGTATTTGTTTTTCTCTTTCTGACTTACTTCACTCTGTATGACACTGGCTTCACTCTAAAGCTGGCTCTTAATGATTGTTCCAAATCGTGTTGTTAATGGGAATTTTGTGATTGTGTTCACAAACCTCTTAATCATCCACTGAGCCATTGGATAGGTCTACAGATTGGGATAGTGAACTCTCTGATTTCTTTCAGTTTCTTCTCAGACTATCCCATATTTCATGAATTTTAAAAAACACTTTTCTCCTCCCATTTTAACATCTTTTGAATTGTCATGCATCTTATACTTGATTGAATGTCAATTGAAGGCAACATTTTTTCTTTTTCAGTAGCACATGAAATTATGTTGTCTTATAGATGGTATCTTTGACTTGGTGAAATATGATATTTATGAAAATGTGCCCCTGTGCTACACATAATAAGATGCATCATTTGTTTTTCTTCTTCTTACTCTGTTGAGCCACAGTAGGGATTCTAGACTTCGGACCACTAATAAACGTAGATGAATTTAAATTTAATGTTTTGAATGGGTGATCCCTTTGGGAACCTCATTAGTTGAGAGGTCTATAAGGTGTTATAAGCCCATAGCAATATGGTGGTACTGCTAACAGTCCTCATGAAAAACCTGAAGCGTGGGGTAAAATGAGAAACTGGGTTGTTCTCAAAAAAGGAAAATTTTGTTTTTTAAAATAATAAATTCAGATAGAATCAAGAATCTGTGAGAAAACCTTTCCAGAATATTTCACAGATTATATTGGCACTTTCGAAAAAATTAATGAGATTTAGCTAAGTTGGAAGGTGGGTACAAACTGTTATTTTCATTCTTTTTCTTGGGGAGGAGAGCTGGGTAGGGAGTGATGGAATAAAGGCCATCAAAGTTATTGACATGTTTCAGTAAAATGAATCAGTATTATTAGGTTGCTTTAGGATTTAAGAAAACCTAAGTATTAATTTTTCATAAGATCCTGCATTTTTGTAGTCCTCTTTAAAAAACTTTGTAGCCACATGCAAAAAATGAAAAGATTTGCTTATGAATACCCAAATGGGTATAAATGTTGAGAAGAATAAACTAAAGTTTTAGGGAAGAAAATGTTCTTCTAACTGGCTCAAGTGAGAGAAGTATCAGCTGAGAAGTTACCTGCCTTTTAGATGTTTTACCCACGTGTAGAAATTTTGCCACTGACACATTTGCAAAAGTTGAGATTGAAAACGAGGAAGTATCTTGATTATCAGACATGTCATTTAATGCCTAACTACTAACTATTCTGTTACAAAAACCTTTGGGTTAATGGTAATGAGATTACTTCATATGAAGTGAACTTTATGTTATGATTTCATTTGATAATACACTCACGTACACCTAAAAACATATAAACTATAGTATCTAAATGATTTCATATAATATCACATAAAAGTTACAGCATATAAATGTGAAGATATACATATTTAAGTAATGACTATAGTGTTGACTCTGATACCAGTGATCTCAATAACCTAGTATAATACAGAATGCAAAAAGCAGTGAAATCATGATCTCTCTCAGGTTTGAACTTAGCAGTTCCCTGTTGTTTGGGCTTTGCCTAACGCCTGCAGTGAGTTGAGCTCTCAACTGCAGAGGCCCATGGGTCACCAAAGGCATGGAGCACTCAGGGATTCATCCTCATTGGTCAGCTGGCCTTGGTGTGGAGGAGAGGCCAGTGGTCTTATTTCTGTCTGAGCTTGACTGTGAATAGACCAGGGCAGTGATGATTCTCCACACCTTGTGCTTACCGAGTGATGGAGTGTAATGTTTTTATTTTATTTTTAAAAATATTTATTTATTTGGCTGTGTCGGGTCTCGGTTGCGGCACACGGGCTCTCTAGTTGTGGCGCACGGGCTCTAGAGCACGCGGGCTCAGTAGTTGTGGTGTGCAGGCCTAGTTGCCCCACGGCATGTGGGATCTTAGTTCCCCCACCAAGGATCAAACCCGCGTGCCCTGCACTGGAAGGTGGGTTCTTAACCACTGGACCACCAGGGACGTCCCTAGTGTAATGTTTTTAGAACCTAAGAAGTTTTAAAAGGGCTATAGCCAAGGTAGATTGTTAGGATGACCAATGGGGATGCAGTTAGAAGCCATGACAAAGAAGGAGAGGGTAGAGAAATCCCAAGTAGTTTTGTCTTTAGGAGGAGGCCTGATGAGATTTAACTCTCCAAGTATCTGAAGTATTGTTTTATGGGATTGAGATTACGTTTAGTCTGTATGACTCTTAGGAATAGAATTCAGATTTCTGCTTATTAAAAGGGAAAACCCATTCTCAATTAAGATTCCTGAAAAATGGAATTTGCTGCGTTTTCAGAAGGTGAACTCTGTATCACTTGAAATATTCTGGCCACTTGCTAGAGATTTTGATCAGCAGTTCAAGCCTTAAGTAGGGAATTGGACTGAATGACCTTTAAGATGCTTGCCACCCCTAAGGGAATTTTGATTCTGTGATCTTGGCTGTCAACTAAAAACAGTTACAAAGATTTTATCAAATATTCTCCCTGTTTGTTTATTTTTAGATGCATAGAGTTTCGTATTAAACTGTCACTGATGTCCTGTAATCATATAAATAAATGTAATACTTGTATAGACAGCTTAATAGAATGCTTATTATTTTATATTATATAAAATTCTGTGATTATTGTTGTTGCCATGGAAGTATAATAATAGTAGCTTTATTATGACTAAAGCTGGAGGACTATTTTTAGCCAAATTATAGTCATCTTTGTTGATGTATATTTAATTAAATACCCATCAATTGGATAAAATTTATGGAACTCAGCTGTCTCTTTTCCCTCTTCACTTTTAAGCATTGTGTTGAAATTAAGACTCAGCTAATTTGGCTTAAAGTAAGTACAAATGAGATGTGCTTCAAGGATCTTGAATGTGATTATTTTTTTCGCCCTTTTATTTATTTTATTGCATTCTTTCTAGGTCATTATTCCTCTGACTGATCCATAGAACATCTACATCAAAATCAATGGGGTGTATAATTGAGGGGTAAGGAAGGGAGAGCTGGTCAGCCTGTGAAAGAAAGCAGGTTCCAGAGGTCCTGGAAATCTACATTTTCAAAAGGCCCCAGAGATTCTAATGTAACTCTCATTTGAGGCTCACAGCTGGAAGGATTTTAGAGATTGTCAACTAACAGCTCTTTTCTAGAATCTGCAAGCAGATT
This sequence comes from Phocoena phocoena, assembly GCF_963924675.1. Lineage (NCBI taxonomy): Eukaryota > Metazoa > Chordata > Mammalia > Artiodactyla > Phocoenidae > Phocoena > Phocoena phocoena. The sequence goes on from NC_089222.1 coordinate 51,599,586, forward strand.
CAGGCCATGTGCACATGGGGATTATTTCATAGGTGATGTCAGAGGGAAGAGAAGTCACAAAACACAACGGTTTCTCAAAGGCAGTGATGGAGATAAGGAGTTGAAAAATATTCACAACTTCTGATGCTCACAGTTTAATATGATAGGGATGTCTGGACTGGAAGGGGTGTTAATATGAATGTTTTGCCTTGAAGGGATTTAGGAGTTTTTCGTGTTTGTATGTTGTGTATATCTGGTTTTGGTTATGTTGTTTAACCACTGATGGTAGTATAAGTGAAATTACTGTTTTGATTTTTTTTTTTCATTGAACATATTGGTAATTTTGCATTTTCCTTTTCTTACCTATCCCAGTATGGCCTAGTCTTGGATATTCCTGACTGGCTGGTAGTTGTCTGGATGAGGTGACTGAAATTTATCATTTTCTTGAAAAGCTTGCTTTTTTTTTTTTTTTTTTTAAGCTAGGTAAAGACAGCAGTTGATCAGCTAGGAGATCTTTCTGGTTACGTATTCCCCAAGCTTAGACCCTCCATTTTCATTTGTCTCAGTCCCCTTTGTAAATGGAGGGTTGATACTTGAAAGTGAAATTGTAGCCTGCTTAGTAAAATTTTTTGTTTCTGTTGAACCAGTGTGCCAGGACGAGAAAGCATCTATGCCATAAAGCAGTTGTCTGCCCCTCAAACAGTAACTGTGTCAGCTCATTTTTATAGCCGAGAAAATAACTGGCCAGGGTGATCCAACCTTCCTGCAGTTACTTGGAGGTGTTTACTAACTGCCTTTGATCAGACTTCAAATGGGAGAGTCTAACCTATTTGTAGTTGTTGTTTACTGTCAGTCTCAGCCTGCCCTTTGTTTTTCACACACATACAAAAAAGAGTAAAAGCAACAAGCTGTGTAAACGTGGCTGGTCTATAGGAACTCTCACTTACTCTCTTGGTCTCCTCTACATGGTTTAGGTAAGGCAGAGATTAGAACTGTAAACTGAGTTAGTCATCTCAAAGCCCATTATTAGGTCCGAACCACTGGACAATTTACAGAATTTTTATTAGCAATCAAAACAGTTTTGTAAAATTAAATTAATTTCAGAAGATTGCTGGTCTTCTGTTGAGAAGCAGCTTCCAGCCTGACATTGTGTGATTGTGAGTGAGTGAAAAGAATAACCTTATAGTTGGAGGAAAAATGGCATCAGGTAGATAAACTGTGATTTGTGTTCTTTGGAACATTTGGATTCTTTTTTTTGCATTTCCATAATAACTGTTGGTTTTCTTTAGCAGTTCTGTGCCGTGGATCCCAGACATTTTTCTCTAGCCTTTGTTTTCTTGAGGTGCATGAGTTAAAAGAACCAAGGTAGTAAACCATGTTGGGATGTTGTCAATAAAATGCCTTTAGAATGTTGTCAGAGGCTTTCCTTTACGGGAAGCATGCTCATGGTGGGAGAGCAGGGAGCAGAAGAGCCAGCCTTGAGGGCAATTAAAAGGTATCCTCTGTGGTTGGCTTTGTAAACCTCATCAGAGCAATGGTTAATTGAACTCCCCCAATATATTGTGTAATGATATGTTGGTAAAGCTATACCTTATTATTTCTGTAATTCAGCTTTCAGGTGGGTGATGTTTTAATAGTCTTTCATTTCTGACAGATGAATAATGTAAAACATCTTGAGAGGAGTGCAATCACATATTGTTGTCGGGTTAATAATTTCAGTACTATTTTCAAACTTGCCCCTCTACAGCATGACCTTGGAGTTGTAAAGAGGAGCACACATTATTTTATTTAGGAAGTGCACATTTGCCCCTGAGTTCTTCACAGAGTTGTTAGGAAAATATCTATTTGCTGTCCTATCTTTTGTTTGCTGTTCTTTCCTTCCCGGGAGAAAACAGGCTTGTGGGGCAGCCAAATGGGGTGGGAGTTGAGGTCTGGAGAAGAAGAGTAGACAGGGTTTTATTCATTCCTGTTCCCTTTCATAACCCTTTCTGAGAGCAAAGAAAGCTGGTGAGAGAATGAAGGCAACCCTTTTAAAATACTCAGTGCCACAGTGAATAAGTTCTGCCCCAATCCTGCTGGCACGTTGCTTAGTTGCTGTCTCTGCCATTGCCTTTTAATGAATAATTTTTCTTTCTGATTTTTTTCTCTACAAAATTAATAGACTTATTTCTTAAAAATATCAGTTTGTTTTATCTCAGGACATTTAAAATGAAATTAAAATACTCTGCTCTAATAAATTTCTACCCTCAACAAGACTCTTGGAGGGTTCCACTGACGTTATGCTCACCCATTCTGACTCAGTTTTTTGGGCAACTTCCTCTTGAATTTGTTATCAGCTAATACCAGTAGTTGGCAAAATGGTCCTCATTACCCTGTATAAGAAAGTGTGAGGGGCTCTCTGATGCCCTTGATGGGCATAGAGAAAGCATGCTAGGAAAGATTTGCTTTAAAAGGCTTTGAAGTGAATGCCCTTTTGATGACTTATTTTAATTTTGCTGCTAGTATTTGCAGGGACTTTTTTTGGTAGAATATCAGAAGCTCATTCTCAGTATTACTGAGTTGTATTTGTATCATTCCTCAGAGCTTTGAAGTTTATAAGGTCCTAGTTTAAGTATAAATAAGCAAATCCATGGATTATCTGCCATTAAAACCTGACATTAAAAATCAAACAAAGACAGACTGAGTCTTAATGTTCATTTAGATAAGTTTAACTGGAAGGGTGACACTGAATGTTTTTCATTTTGTGGACTGGTTAAGTTATGGTCCAGATTTGAAGAGGATGATAAATTTAACATGAAGAGCAGGGCCCTGAGACCTCGGGAGGTCCAGCTTCAACATCAGGCTGTATCTGTGAACTCACTGTCTTGTGTTTTGTTTTTTCCAAAGATGAACTTTTGGAACCATTTTTCATAGGCCTCCTACCTAATTGTTGAATCACTTCTGTTGCTAGACTAGACTCTTACCAAACGCTCATGCTGCTTCAGATGTCTGGACTATGGGCCTGACTCCATGCCGAGATACACAGTGTCTGTCGCAGAAACCTCAGGCCCAAAGCAGGACACAAAGCTGGGTTTCCCCGTCCGCCCCGCACTCTATGCACCTGTGCATTACTCATTCTGCATGCCATTCTCTCCATAATTAAGAGCAGAAATGCTTGTTCTCTTCAATGTCATTGTGTCCTTGGCATCCTGTGCCAGGTCTGGCAACTAACTAGACCGGGTTCAGCAAAGGTTTGTTGAACTGAACAGAGCAACAACCAAGAGCTCTAAAATCAGGAGTCGAAGGCTGTATCACTGACCTCTCTCATGGTACCTGATATCTTTGACAGTCTTAGAGCTTGTATTCCTGTAGGCCTGAATTTAAATCAAGTTCTTTTTAAAACTGTGTTAGGCATCATGCCTGTTGTGAATGGATTCACCGACTTCCTTTACCATTCATTGTCAGTCACTGGAAGTGTTAAATATGCTCCTTCTACCCACCCCGTGGATGATTTTTATTGTCCAGCTCCAGAGCTCTTGGCCGCTAATAAAACAATTGCTGCTTATTTATGCAGTAGTTTGTTAGTAACGTTTCTGTTGTAGAATCTTCTGTGTGGCTTTTAATACCTTACAGCATCTTGTACAATAAATGTTTATTGAATTGAATGCAATAAAATATTAACTAATATAAGAAAAGCACTCTATACAGTAAGTATACAGATTTTATTAACATTTAAGCCTAAAAACAACTTGATAAAGTGGGTAGATATCTCAAGTTTTTTGAAATTAAGGAAAATTGGGGTTGATGAAGTTTAGTCTTATGTGAGAATTAAACTCTTGCTCTACTCCTTGCCCTTATAACAGCTAAGTAGCAGAACAAGTTCGAAGAGGAATATTTGGAAAGAAAAGACTTGCATTTCAAAAATGGTATAACATACTTAACTAAAGTAGCACCTTCTTGTGTTTTTAAATGGTTAAATGATAAGATGGTGGTGACCCATTATTTATGAGTTCTATCGGCAGCTCACTTTTGGTTCTTGGTAGTGGTTTACTTCAGGAAGACTTCAACAGGAATATTTTAGTCATCATGGGCAATTTGTTGTTACGGTCACTTGCTACTTTTAAGGACAATAGCTGAGCCAGACTAGAAATTCTTGTAATAAAGCCAATGTCAGAGAGATGTAGAGGATTGACTTTCAGAAAACAAGAAAACTTTCAGAAAACAACTTTGATTTAGAGTTGTCCAGACATTTAGAAAGTTAGGCATACCAATTTTCTAAGGTTTCCTAGAAATTAGGAAAAGATAACAGGTGGTTTTGGGAGAGGTGGAGGGCTAGTATTAGATATGGGAAAGTAGACAACTGTGGGAAAGCAGCCATCTTTTCCTTTTTTAAAAATTTGTTCCTTGTTTTTAAATCATAATTCATATATCTTGAATGCATTTTATATATATATATATATTTTTTTTTTTTTTTTTGCGGTACGCGGGCCTCTCACTGTTGTGGCCTCTCCCGTTGCGGAGCACAGGCTCCGGATGCGCAGGCTCAGCGGCCACGGCTCATGGGCCTAGCCGCTCTGCGGCATGTGGGATCTTCCCGGACCGGGGCACGAACCTGTGTCCCCGGCATTGGCAGGCGGACTTTCAACCACTGCGTCACCAGGGAAGCCCGCATTATATATATATATATATATTTTTGCGTTACGTGGGCCTCTCACTGCTGTGGCCTCTCCCGTTGCGGAGCACTGGCTCCGGATGCACAGGCTCAGTGGCCATGGCTCACGGGCCCAGCCGCTCCGCGGCATGTGGGATCTTCCCGGACTGGGGCACGAACCTGTGTCCCCTGCATTGGCAGGCGGACTCTCAACCACTGCGCCACCAGGGAAGCCCCCCGCATTATATTTTTAAAAGGAGAATATTATTTTGAAGCTACAAGATGGAAACACATTTTTAGAGGGAAAAATTGTGAAGGACAAAACAACTGACTTGCTCATTTGAGAAAGCATATAACTTCATTTGTCTCTCTGATAAATGCTTAGTCTCTATTAACCTCTTTGTTCATACAGTATTTTTCTTCGTGGCACAATGTTGGAGTTGTTTTTTAAATACCATTATTTGACACGATACTGTGCTGGACACTATATGCATTATTACAACTTCCAGTCCTCAGAACAACCCTTGAAATTAGCTCTTGTCATCCTTTTTTGTAGGTCAGAAAAGTGCTGATCAGTCAGAGAGTTTTAAGTAACTAGCCCAAGGTCATGCTAGAAAGTGGTAGAGCTCACATTCAAGCCCAGGCCTCACTAGCTCCAAAGCTTTTGTTCTTCGCACTGCTCAGATTCTGCTCTTCCCAGTTTGTTTCCTCTCTGGCAGGGTGCGTTTGGGAAGAAGTAGTTATAGTTTGGAGAGACCAATATATCTGAGCCAGAGAAACGTGCCGTGTATACCTGGCTCTATGTGAAAATTACACCCTGAGAGAAAATGACTTTGCAGCAGCATTTTAAGAAACAACAAAACTTACTCCTGAAGGAAACCACATTGGGCTGAAAACTAGAAAAACTGACTTCTAGACCCTGTTGTTCCATCACCTGCCAGCTTCTCAGTTTGCTTCTGGGCCTCAGTTTCTTTAGTTGTAAACCAGTGAGCCCTCTACTAAATCCTAAGGGCCTTCTAACAGCTCATTTCTGTAATTCCTAATGTGTCCATAGGATGATAATCATTTAAAATCTTGCTAAATTTAGACAGTGCCTGAAGTGCATCCTTGTGTGTGTTTGTTTATATATCTGTTCCTCGTAATTAGACTGTGAGTCCTTTGAGGACAGAGAATGCACTTTACTGGCTTTTTGCATAGCACAGTGTCTAGAAATAGCATCCTCCCAGAAATTAATGTATGAGGAATGAAGATGTGCTCTAGGAAGTTTATGTTCAGTTGCTTTTTGGTAGTTTATTAGTAACCCCAGTTTTACTATCTTATAGTTCTTTGGTTATGTGCTCATCATTTCTTTAAAAAAAGTATTTTTATTGAGGTGAAATACACATAACATTAACTATTAACATTATTAATTAGATAAAATTAACTTTTAATTCATTGGCAATTTAGTATATTTACGGTGTTATGCAATCACTACTTCTTTCTAGTTCTAAAACATTTTCATCACCCCAAAAGGAAACCCTGCATCTATTGAGCAGTTGCTTCCCAAATCCCTCCCATCCCTCAGCCCTTGAAAACCAGAAATCTGAGTTTCATTTCTATTGATTTATTTATTCTGGATATTTCATATAAATGGAATCACACAATATGTGACCTTTTGTGTCTGGCTTCTTTCACTTAGCATAACGTTTTCAACCTTGTAGCATATATCAGTACTTTTTATGGCTGAGTAATATTCCCTGTATGTATTATGTCACATTGTATTTACCCATTCATCCCCTAATAGACATTTTGGCTGTTTGCACCTTTTGGCTATTGTGAATAGTGATACTGTGAACGTGTGTGTACATGTATTTGTTTGCATCCCAGTTTTCAATCCTTCTGGGTATATTATACCTAGGAGTGATATTGATGGGTCATAATAGTACTTTCCTGATTAACTTTTTGAGGAAGAGCCAAACTTTTCCACAACAGCTGTATCATTTTACATCACTACCAGCAATTGTACAAGGGTTCCAGTTTTTCCACATCCTCACCAACACTTATTTTCCATTTTTCTGAGAATAGGCGTTGTAGGGGGTGTGAAGTGGTTTTGATTTGTGTTTCCCTAATGACTAACGATGTTGTGAGCATCTTCTCATGTTTGTTGGCTGTTTGTATATCTTCTTTGGTAAAATGTCTATTTAAACCATTTACCCGTTTTAAAAATTAGATTGTTTGTCTTTTTGTTGAGTCGTGACAATTATCAATATATATATATTTGGGATACTAGTTCCTTATCAGATACCGAATTTGTAAATATTTTTCCCTATTTTATAGGTTGTCTTTTCACTTTGTTAATAATGTCCTTTGCACAAAAGTTTTTAATTTTTATGAAGTCCACTCTATTTTTTTTCTTTTGCTGCTTGTGGTTTTGGTGTCACATTTAAGAATCCATTGACAGATGCCCATGAAATATATACCCATGTTTTCTTCTAAGAGTTTTATGGTTTTAGCTTTTATATTTAGATCTATGATGAGTTAATTTTTGTATATGATGTCAGGTAGGGGTCCAAGTTGATTCTTTTTGTCTGTTTGGGGCCTCTTGCAATTTCATATGAATTTGAGGGTTGGCTTTTCCATTTCTGCCTAAAAGACCGTTGGAATTTTGGTAGAGATTACATTGACTCAGTAGATTGCTTTGAGCGGTATTGCCATCTTAACAATATTAAGTCTTCCATTCCATGTCTTTGTTTAGGTGTTCTTAAGTTCCATTTATTTAGGTCTTATTTAATTTCTTTCAGCAGTGTTTTGTAATTTAAGTGCATAAATCTTTCACCCCCTTGATTAAATTTTTTCCTAGGTATTTTATTCTTTTGGATACTGTCATAAATAGAATTGTGTTCTTAATTTCCTTTTCAGATTGTTCATTGCTGGTGCATAGGAACACAATTGACTTATGCATTGCTCTTGTACCCTGTAAATTTATTGAATTCGTTTTTTAGCTCTAATAGTTTTCTGTATATGGAATCTTTGGGATTTTCTATATATAAGATTATGTCTTCTGCGAATATAATTTTACTTCTTCCTTTCCAATTTGGATGCCTTTTCTTTTTTTTTTTTTTTTTTTTGCCCTGTTCTAGCTAAGACTTCTAGTACAATGTCAATAGTGGTGGTGAAAGTAGGCATCCTTGTCTTGCTCCTCATGTTAGAGGGAAAGCTTTCAGTTTCTTAACCATTGAGTGTAATGTTTGCTGTGTATGCTTATTGTCTTTTAACCTACTAAGTCAGAGGTTATCACCTGAGAACTTGTTAGAAATGCTAGCTCTTAAGACCCACCCCCAGTCTTCTGATTCTGAAACTATGGGAAGTGGAGTTTAGCAATCTGGATTTTCAGAAACCCTCTGGGTGATTTTGATGCACACTAAAGTTTCAGAACCACTGCACTAGAGTTTAAGCTTAGGTTAGAACCTGTGCTTTATTTTATTACCTTTGTATTCCTTTTAGTTCTCTTGTGGGATTAATTAGTGTTGAATAGCTTTAAAAAAATCAGTGTTCCCCAAAGTGTCTACATAATCTCTTCACTCGTCTACATGTCTTAAATCACCGTGAATAACTGGAGATTCATTATTAGACATTCACAAGGTTCACCAGAAGACCTCACATTTTGTATTCAGTCTTAGACCCTTGGCAAACAGCACAAGTGTACTTTTTTTTTTTTAATTTATTTATTTTTGGCTGCGTTGGGTCTTCATTGCTGTGTGCGGGCTCCTCATTGTGGTGGCTTCTCTTGTTGTAGAGCACGGGCTTCAGTAGTTGTGGCATGTGAGCTCGGTGGTTCACGGGCTCTAGAGCGCAGGCTCAGTAGTTGTGGCACACGGACTTAGTTGCTCCGCGGCATGTGGGATCTTCCCGGACCAGGGCTCGAACCTGTGTCCCCTGCATTGGCAGGCAGATTCTTAACCACTGCGCCACCAGGGAAGCCTGCAGTGTACTTTTATTTAGACCGTTTGTTTTGATAAGTGCTTTCACCATAATTATCTGGTTACCTATTAGCTGTGGCCTTATCCATATGACTACTTTAATGAGCAAGAAATTATCTTTTGACTATTTAGAAAGACTCAGGTGTCTTTTTATTTTTTTAAATAAAGTTCATTGGATTTTATCACATCAGTGTTTTGCCCTTGCTTTATTTTTCTCATTAGCTTTCCTTTATCTTGCTATGTTGTGATCTCAGTCCTCTTACATCCTTCCCCGCCCCCCCGCCACCCCTTTCATCCTCTTTGAACAAAATAATATTTGTTAATAAGCTAAGAATGTGATTTATTACTACTAATGGCTGTTGTTGAAAGTAGCCATTTGGACACACAAGTACCAGTTTATAGACAATTACAGTCATAACATTCTACTTATTCACTACTTGTTTACCTACTGGCAAGTATTCAGTTTATAAAAAATACCATTTCAAAATGTCAAAATTGTGGTGTAATTAATTATTTATACCTAATCTATTTCTGAGACTAATTTAATGATAATACATACCCTGGATTCCCATTTTCCACCAATTTCAGATGTCTAAACCTCATTTGTACATTCTCCTCGAGTCAGTTAACTCTTCTCCCAGGATGGGTGAATATTCTGAATATAGTATCAGAGCAAGGGGTATCTACATGTGTGGGCTCTGGGGGGGATCCCTGGTAGCAGGGAAGAAGCACAGAGTGAAGCAGAATGGTTGTACAGCCATGGCAGGGGCTTAGAAGCTCTCCATGAGCCATGTGTCCCTAGAAATACAACATTGCTGGACTTTCCTTCAGTCTCTTTGATGTGAGAATAAAGTTGTAGGATCATTGCATGAATTACTGTTGGTTGAATAATTAAGCCGCTCTCCAACCTTTCTTGTTCACAGTTTGCTGTAAGTAAATGAAAAATCAATTCATTAACAAATGCTAGCAGACTTTTAAGATGTTAGACCATGAACTTGCATATTGTGGTTAAATTTTTTAATGACTATAAACTGATCATAGTTCTTGTTTGTGTCTCACATCTTGTTCAATGAAAAAAAAGGGCATGTTCATTGCAGCACTCTTTACAGTAGCCAGGAGATGGAAGCAACCTAAGTGTCCATCGATAGATGAATGGATAAAGAAGACGTGGCACATATATACAATGGAATATTACTCAGCCATAAAAAGAAACGAAATTGAGTTATTTGTAGTGAGGTGGATGGACCTAGAGTCTATCATACAGAATGAAGTAAGTCAGAAAGAGAAAAACAAATACCATATGCTAACACATATATATGGAATCTAGAAAAAAAAATGGTTCTCATGAACCTAGGGGCAGGACAGGGATAAAGACGCAGAGTTAGAGAATGGACTTGAGGACACGGGGAGGGGGAAGGGGGAGGGGTAAGCTGGGACGAAGTGAGAGAGTGGCATGGACTTATATACACTATCAAATATAAAATAGCTAGTGGGAAGCAGCAGCATAGCACAGGGAGATCAGCTTGGTGCTTTGTGACCACCTAGGGGTGGGATAAGGAGGGTGGGAGGGAGATGAGAGGGAGGGGATATCGGGATATATGTATGCGTATAGCTGACTCACTTTGTTATACAGCAGAAACTAACACAACATTGTAAAACAATTATACTCCAATAAAGATGTTAAAAAAAAAAAAGAAAAAGGGGGGGTTCTTGACTGTTGAAGTCACAGCCTGAAATTGGTCAAATTTCCCAAGGCATTTTTTTCATAGAATTACTTGGGTTTTAGCAAACATTCTAGTTCCAGTTCTAGAAATTGTACGTGTGACATCTTTCATCTGTCTGTGGAAGAGTTCATGTGGTCTCTAGCTGAGCTTCTTAATTAGTTTCTCAAAAAAAAAAAAAAAAAACCTGAAGTAGTTTGGAAGTGTATGTTTGTGTTCAAATTATTTAACCTATGTGTATGTATATTTGTGTAGACCTACCTTTATGTAAGAAGAGTGTTTAATAAAGAGGGTTCCGGATATCTTAAGAGATTTAAAAAGTTTTTTTCCAAAAAGTTTAATAGATGGATGGTTTCCCAATACAGTCAGAAAGGAAGTTAGTTTGGGGAGATTGTGTGCCTTTTTTACCCCTCACATATCCAGTGTTGGTGGTTTGAACAAGAAGAGAACCATTTTCCACATATTCTCAGGGCTATATCCTTTCAGTCTTCTGTGTTATGAGATTATCGATTAAAAATCAAAAGGAATCTAGTAGTTCTAAAAGTTTAGGAAGAGAAGTTTGTGTTTTAATTAGGGAAGAATTATAATAGTATCAGGAGGTTCTCAAACACAAACTGTTGAGCAGAGGCATAAACTCACTGATCGGGAGATAAGTATTTAGGGAGACAATAACTTTTCTCATACCACCATTGTGAAAGGGATTTTATTTTCCTAGCTTTTAAACTCCTGAATGCCTGTGTATGCAATGGTTTATTTCAGAAAGGAGAGAAACCTTAGGGTTCTAGGGCAGAGCTGAGTTTCAGAAACCATTACTGTATATTTCGCAAGGCTTTTTGAAAGGGTTTTGATGACAGTGACAAGAGAAAGGGGGAACAAGCATGTTAAAGTCATTTGGCCACTTTTGAAACCAAGGCCAGGAAGAAAACATTTTCTGGCTGTAAATCATTTACTTGTCCTACATTCTTTAAAGCATTTTATACAAATGACTTTAACAGTTTTAGGGGTCATGCCTGGGGTTAAGAGACTGTTTGCCTGGTATACATTTTGGTGATTAAAAAGTAATACTTTATTGAAGTGGTAGCATTTCTGTTCACACTCTGCCCTGTGAATTATTTGATATTTATCTGATGAGGAAGGTTTGCCTCATAAGTCAGTATTGTACAAAGAGTATGCGTGTTGACTATGTGTTACAAGGACATGTACTGTTAAAAAAATAGTGCTTAAAATGTAATTGTAATGAAAGAACAGGAAAAAACAAACTATAAATAAAAAAAGAAAAATTGTAAAGATTGCTAACATTTTGATGAGTGATTATTATGCCATGCACAGTCCTAAATGCTTTTACATGTATCATTGAATTTAGTCTTTAAACACAAACCTATGAGGTAGGGATTGTTATTCTTATTGACAAGTGAGGCATAGAAAGGCTAAGTGAATCGTCCAACGTCACACAACCAGTGTGAATAGTGAGGTGGGAAATGAAACCAGGCAGAGGCCACGCTCTTAATGCCTGCTTATAGAGCTGAGTGCATTGACCCTTGGATTTCAAAGATAGTACTCAGGCTAAGAGTGAAATCGTTGTCTATGATTTTTAAGTGAATCAATTCAAATAGAAATATTTAGTAAATACCTAAATGTCTTAATGGCTGTGGCAAAAATGCTAAAGCTGATGAGAAAGATGGATTTGGAAGGTGAATTTGGAAAGTGCCTTCAGTGATTGCTGGATGTATTAGCTGGAATCGTACTTAAAAATACAGTGGGATTGTGGAATTATCCATTCTTATGGCATCGTCATCCTTTTCTTTAACTGATTACGAGTGTGTTACTATGTGAGAGACTACTGTGGTATTTTGTATGTGTTCAGAGATTATCAGATAGTTTAGTACTTTGGCATATTGTCCATGAAGTTGCAGCAACTCTAGTCGTGTGGAATGTTACATGAATATTCAGATCTTTTCTGCGCTTCTCCTATATGTTTTTCCTATACTTGTAGACCTTTTGATGGGCACCCCAGCATCCCTGTCCCTCCACACTTTTCCTGAGAAGTAGTTGTAACATTGGATTGTACTGTGAGGTGAAAGATGCATTGTGCTTATATGTAAGTGCAGCACTGGGTGGCAGGGTCTGTCTTCTTTTGCCAAGAAAAGTGTTGTATTTTTCTTGGTTTTCGTTACAGCAGAGCAATTTTCATTGCCGGAAGCACAACACACATCAGGAGAAAGCAAATAAACAACACAGGGCACTTGGAGCCAGGAAGTCGCATCTCAAGACTAGAAACACAGCTTTGGATTGACATTTGGGACATGGGTTGCTAAATAGGGGAGCCACCTGTCAAACTGAAAACCAGTGACCTGTGGTTCTTATACTTTCAGGGAAACCATTTAGTCATAGGATCTTTGGAAGGGTGCCAGAAGTTGATTTTGATGTTACGACAATCAGTTTCCTTGTAATTAAATATTAACTCAAACTATGTCTTAGGTAACCGAGCTTTGCCTTGCCTTTCATTGTTTCCTTAGACATGCGATTAACATTTGTTGAATTTAATATTTTGAAACTAACCTCTTGTTAATTGAATGCTTTACTTTGAAATAATCCAAGTAAATTTGGTATGAGTATTCCTAATAGTGTCTAGTTTTAAAATATAATCTGTTTTTACCCCCTGCCTTATAAGAGACTTGTCAAATTCAGTTGGTTTGGAGTATTTTAAAGGTTTCTTCTATGTCAAATTAATGGCATGTTACAGTAACTTATTGAAAATAATAATCGAAATGAAAATTATAAACCCAAAGTCTATAGGAGCTTTTTAAACCAGAGGAGATAAACTCATTAAAAATTTATTTACTTAAGCATATATTGATAATACATTCTTTTAAAGGGAAAAAAGGAAACTTTTTGCCCTACTTTGTTAGACTACTCTTAACTGAGCAGCCTTAATTTATGGAACTTGAGGCTTTGGGAATCATTAAATATTTATAAAGATGCTCATAGGGACTTCCCTGGTGGCGCAGGGGTTGAGAATCTGCCTGCCAGTGCCAGGGACACAGGTTCGATCCCTGGTCAGGGAAGATCCCACATGCCGTGGGGCAACTAAGCCCCTGCTGTGCTTGTGCCTGTACAACTAACGAGCCTGTGCTCTAGAGCTCGCGAGCCACAACTACTGAGCCTGAGTGCCACAACTACTGAGTCCGAGCGCCACAACCTCTGAAACCTGTGCACCCTAGAGCCTGCGTGCTGCAGCTACTGAGCCCGCGTGCTGCAACTCCTGAAGCCTGTGTGCCTAGGGCCCGTGCTCCGCAACAAGAGAAGCCTCCGCAATGAGAAACCCGTGCACCACAACGAAGAATAGCCCCCGCTCGCCGCAGCTAGAGAAAGCCTGTGCACAGCAATGAAGACCCAGCGCAGCCAAAAAACAATATTAAAAAAAAAAAAAAAAAAGATGCTCATAGCTGTTCTCCTACCCCCACCCCCTTAACTTATGGAGCTGGAGAATTCGTTTTCATTTGTGATTTCCCGTCTAAGGCACGAGGTACCAATTACTGAAGAGAAAATAGTCAGTGATTCTCTTCAGTTTTGATAATATTTTAAAATACCAATGATTAGTTTGAATAATGTATATTTCTTCAGTTGTTAATATCTTACTCTTGCCTCTTTTAGGGCCTGCTGAAGTTCCCATGATGTCACCCAATGGCTCCATTCCTCCCATCCATGTGCCTCCAGGTTATATTTCACAGGTAAATCATTTAATAGACTTCTCTACTCACTATGGGCACTGTCATTATTCCAACACAAAATATGGCCTCAAAACCGTATTCCAGGATTAATTTAGTTAGGATAATGCTAGAGTTGTGGGGTTTTCCTGTTTTAGTTTTTGATTTTTGTTTGTGTGGCACCACATGGTCCTTCCTGAATCTTGCTGCTTGACGTGCCAGAAAGTCAGCGGGAGGGAAACACAGCAGGGTTACCAGGCTGCCCTCCTCTGAGGTGGGTTTCATACTTGACCATTTGATGGTGGTTCCTTCATTGAGTCTCCTGCCTTAGAGACTTCCTTCTACCTGTACCACAATTTGCTAGAAAAAAAAACTTGTAGACTTAATTAGTGAAAAATATCAAAGGAGACATATAGTTAACATAAATAGGGTCTGCCTTCTGTTATAGGAGTCCCATTTTTCTGTAATGTGTCATGACTTGGGCTTGATAAATTACTGAATATGATGTGAGAACTTCACTGTTTGTACTTAAATTTCTCTGAAATTGGATTATTTCTTAAGTAAAAAAAAAAAAAAAAAAAAACAATAGCTGTTTAAAAAGTAGTAGCAGGGGGGCTTCCCTGGTGGCGCAGTGGTTGGGAGTCTGCCTGCCCATGCAGGGGACACGGGTTTGTGCCCCAGTCTGGGAAGATCTCACATGCCGTGGAGTGGCTAGGCCCGTGAGCCATGGCCGCTGAGCCTACGCATCCAGAGCCTGTGCTCCGCAACGGGAGAGGCCACAACAGTGAGAGGCCCGCGTACCGGAAAAAAAAAAAAAAAAAAAAAAAAAAAACCAAAATAAAACAAAAAAACGTAGTAGCAGGACTTCCCTGGCAGTCCAGTGGGTAGGACTCGGCACTTTCACTGCAGAGGTTGCAGTTTCAATCCCTGGTCAGGGAACTAAGATCCCACAGCCTCTCAGTTCGCCCCCCTCCAAAAAAAAAAAAAAAAATTAGTAGCAGCAATTTCAGAGGTGTGTTGGAAAGATTAAAAAAAAAAAAAGTTAAAGGATAAAGTTGTACTCCTGTTCCTGGATAAGGTTTAAAGTCTTCAGGCCTGGAACATGGGCATCTGTATATACTTTTGTTTTTTGTCCTCAGTTCCTAAAACAACTTGAACTCTCCCTGCACTACTTCCTCCCCAAATACCTAACTAACCAACTGTTTTTCTCTCTTTCTGCCACTATTGTACTTTTTTTCTGATTATAATGGCATCTTATATTCATTGGAAAAAATCTGAGAAGGCAGAAGAGTAGAAAAAAAGAAAATATTTGAAATTTTACTACCCACAGAAGACGATAATCTTTGTGTTAACATTTTTTGGATTATAGTCTTCCAGGTATTTTTTTCTTTCTCTCTTTGTCTGCTTTTAAAATGGTTTAAAAATCTGTAATTTTCATTTTCAGTGATTTTGCTGGGGTGAAAAAATTGGCAGCTACATAGGAAAATTGCTGAAGTGCAGGCAGGAATCAAAGAAGATTTATCCTTCTCTGATGTAAAAATTTATCCATTTCTTCACTGTCTAAGGCATAGTGCAGCCACTATAATTTCATTTTTTCCATCCTTCTTTTATGTGAGCCAATTTGACATCTTTTTTTTTGGAGGAGCCAGAATGTTGGCCCATCTTCCCCCTGTTGCAAGTAAATGGCTTGTTTTACACAAGTCTTTGTAAATAAGGAACACTGAAGGAGAAAAGGGTGCAGAGCAAGCCCTTCCAGCCAGGACACACGATGGTGGATCCCATTCACATCACCAGTCAATTAACAGAAAAGAACAAGGAATGTAGGATTCCATTATGTCTCCCACTCATTTATTTGAGGAAGTGTTTCATTCCCTTGAACCAGAGTACAGTTCTCACCATTGTGATGGCTGAAATAACACCTCCTTTTATGCTAAATGCCCACTTAGGAATACCAGTTAAAAATTGAACATTCTAGTGGAGAGAAGCTGTAATGTGCTTTTTCTTGCTAGTGGTGTTGCTGTGATTGTATTAACTGCCAAACATTTATTAGGATTCCTAGGAAAAATAGAAACTTTTAGATCTTGATGTATTTCTGATTCTGAAATACTTATATAGAAAATCTAAGTAGAAAGAGGAAAAACAGAACTGTAAACTTACTTTTTCATAAAGCTGATGATGGAAGCATAGTGAAACACTTTCTGAACTCAGAATTATGGCAGAAAGTGCTAGGAGATATTTGAAGAATAGTAAAAATGGAATAAGTTGGACTCCAAATTGGAAAAGAACAAGAAGCAGTCTGTAAGGCACGTATTCAACTCTTTTTAGACTGAGCTGTGTGCTCAGAAGATGGGCCCAGAGTTAAATAACCTTCAGTGGTAGCATTAAAACTTGAATGATATTTGACAGTGAAGTGTCTTAAGTAAAAGTGATTATTATAATGAAGAAAATTGAGAACCTGAAGAGGTACAACATCTTCTTTAAGGCTGACCGTATACACACTTGAAAGGAATGAAGAAGGTTGGAAACCAAGTATAAAATGTCTTAGGAGACTTATGAAGGAGCAAAATACATTTTTGTTATGCACTTGTGGGAAGAAATAATCACTTAAAAAAAAATCCTCCTCCTGGCTAGACATGTGAGAATGCCCAATACTAGTCTGTCCCTGTGCAGTCTGTCCCTCTACACCTTAACCCTACAGTCCTTTTCCTCAAATACATGCGGCTTCCTTGTTCAGATCTAGAGTTGGGTGTACATTGCGTAGCGGTACAGTTAAAGGTCTCTGTTGTAGTATATGGATTCTTAATATTCAACCCTGTCCTCCTTTTGAGAGTCACCTTTTCCTATTGCCCCACATTGCTACCACCTTAAACCTCTGTCCGCTGGCTTTTTCTCAGCTTAATACTCTTGTGCCCATTATTTCTCTCTTCTTGGAGAACTCTAGAGCCCTTCTTTGTCTGACAGTTCAATAATTCTTCAATGCAAATACCCCTCCTCAATGTGACCACTTTAGAACCTCTAACACAGAGATGGTTGTTTTTGTTTTGTTTTTGTTTTTGTTTTTTTCCAGCATCTTTGGTACTTTGTCCCCATCTCTGTCATGAAACACAATACATTTTATAACCATCCCCAAGAATCTTAGTGCTTCATTGGGATTATATCTGAGAATTTAGAATACTGCCTGGTACGTAGTAGGTACTTGATAAGTGCTTTTAAATGTAAGTGATTGGCCAACCTGAAATAAAGTAAATACAGGATAGATTCATAGGTTTGGTTCAAAGATTTGCAGGTTCAAGTAGAGCAGTAATATGCCTGATAGCTGGAAAATTAGCAAGATCAGAGTGATGTATACCTGCAAGGAATGAAATACTCTGAATGTGGATTTAAGAGAGAGAAGTGCCAAGATAGTTCAGTAGAGGAAGGAATAGTCTCTTCAACAAATAGTGCAGGGACAACTGGTTATCCAGATGCAACAGAATGAAGTTGGACCTCTACCTCACACCATATACAAAAATTAACTCAAAATGGATCATAGATGTAAGAACTAAAACTGTATAACTCTAGGAGTAAAATTTTGTAACCTCGGATTAGGCAATGGAATCTTAGATGTGACACCAAAAGCACAAGCAGGAAAAGAAGAAAACAGATAAATTTGACTTCATCCAAATTACAACCTTTTGTGCTTCCAAGGTACCATCAACAAAATGAAAAGAG
The DNA here is from genome assembly GCF_963924675.1 of Phocoena phocoena. Lineage (NCBI taxonomy): Eukaryota > Metazoa > Chordata > Mammalia > Artiodactyla > Phocoenidae > Phocoena > Phocoena phocoena. The sequence goes on from NC_089222.1 coordinate 51,617,293, forward strand.
AACTCATAGATTGGGAGAAAATATATGCAAATCATATATTTTAGAAGGGACTTGTATCAAGAATATATAAGGAAATCTTAACAGCTCAAGAATAAAAAGACAAACAACCCAGTTTAAATATGGGCAAAGGATCAGAATAGACATTCTCCAGAAACAATGTACAAATGGCCAAATAGTACATGAAAAGATGGTGAACATCACTTAACCATCAGGGAAATGAAATCAAAACCACAGCGCAATATACTTCACACACACTAGGATGGCTTTAGTCAAAGAGACAAGTAGGAACAAGTGTTGGCAAGGATGTGGAGCAGGTGGAACCCTCATACACTGCCTGAGGTCATGTAAAATGGTACAGCTGCTTAGAAGATAGTCTGGCATTTCCTCATGGTTAAATAGAGAGTTATTTACCACGTGACTCTGCTATTCCACTACTAGGTAAATACCCAAGAGGAGAGAAAACATACGTTTATACACAAAAAAAGCTTGTACATGAATATTCATAGCAGCACTATTCATATTAACCCCAATGTGGAAACAACCCAAATGTCCATCAGCTTATGAATGGATAAACATGTTGTGATATATCCATAAAATGGACTATTATTCAGCCATAAGAAGGAATGAAGTACTTATACATGCTAAAAAGTGGACGAACCTTGAAAGTATTGTGCTAAGTGAAAGAAGCCAGACACAAAAGCCATATACAGTATCATTCCATTTATATATAATGTTCAGAATAGGCAAATCCATAGACACTGATAATGTATTAGTTGTTGCCGAGGGCTGGGGGAGAGAGTATTAGGGAGTTGCTGCTAGTGGGTATGGTATTCTTTTGGGGGTGATGACAGTGTTCTGGAAATAAATAGTGGTAATGGTCACTCCACTCTGAATATACTAAAAACCAACTGAATCAGACACTTTAGAAGAATGGATTTTGCGGTATGTAAATTACACCTCAATAAAGCTATTACAAAAGAGGAGGGAGGGAAAGATAGTGACTAGTCCTAACTATTAATCAGCAGACAGTGGTACAGCTGGGAAAAATGGCCCAGCCTGTCTTGGTGCCTGTGTTGATGGTGGTAATAACTACTGCGTATGCTGTGCACTCTGCTAAATGCTTTATTTACGTTTCTGGTTTTCACCATCCTAACTTTACATACGAGGAAGCTAAGGCCCTGAGTTGAACCAGGATCGCAACCCAGGCATTTCTGAACTCACTGACCTTTTTCCCACTATGATGTGATCTCTAAGTCAGTGACAGAGCCTACTTTGATGGGTATACAGTTGACCCTTGAAGAACATGAGTTGAAACTGCGCAGGTCCACTTATACGTGGATTTTTTTCAGTACTAAATACTCAGTACTACACGATGCGTGGTTGGTTGAGTCCGTGGATGAGGAGCTACAGATAAGGAGAGCTGATTATAAGTTATTTGTGGACTTTTGACTGTGAGGCGGGTCAGTGCCCCTGACGGCCACCTTGTTCAAGGATTAACTGTATTTACTTCATGTTACATTGCTTTTTGACAGTGTGAGTGTGGATGTGTGGTGTGTCTACCTGTGCATCTCTAATACTAAAACCCTAGCTACTCATATATGAGATGGTACATTATTGTAAGAAAATTGAAGAGAGAGGCAAGTAAATGATTAAAGACATTACAGTCACTCTAAACCGAGTCAATGGGGAATTTCTTGGTTGTAGCATTCATTCCATACTTCAGTAGCTTTAAGTGCTTGAGAGATAAATTGATAAACTTGATCAAGTTGACAAAATACCAATGTCAGTAATGAGCAGATGATCTTATAGAAAGACAAACGTGGAGTTGAGACAGCTCTGCTGTGACGCACGGTCAACAGCACAGCCTGTGTTTTCTTAGTTTGGGAAGGACTGACCCTGTGGGCTTTAGAGATAGTGTGGACTAGGGCAGGAGAACAGTGGAACCTTCTCTGAGATAGTGAGCGTTTCTTTGTTGTAGTGTGAGTGTGTGTTTTGTGCTTTACTTTTTGGTGGGAGGCTGGGGGAGGTTTGAGGAAAATGTGATCTGACATTTTCGACTTGAGAGAAAATACAGGCTGAGTTTTTGTGGGTTTTTTTTCCCCACCTGTGAGAAAGTGGATTTAGGTGAGAGGGAATTTAATTTAGCCTTATCCACTTATCACCATTATTTCCATTATGTAAAAGCATTCATTAGTGTCATTAGGGTTGAAGCTATGGGAAAAGAGGGCGAGCTAGGAAGAACATGGACATTACTTGAAAAGGCTTTTGCCTTCGTATTCCACCATGGCTATTTCTGTGTAGCTTATACAAACTCTTTTGCCACATAGGTGAATGCCTACCTGATGTGGCAGAGGGAAGAATTAAGAGAAATGCTATGTAAGGTGTATACTCCACAGTGGGCATTCACTACGTGGTAGCTATTAGAATGAAGAGGCCTGTTAGAACAATTTCAGTGAAAGTTTGGCAGAATTTGCCTTCCTCAATACACATTGAGATCATGCCATATGAAGCAAATTTTTCCTTTCATTGTATACTTCCCTAGTTTTTCTTAAATTTTTTTAACCTCATCATTAACTTTTGAAGAATTTATATATAAAAATTTCTTAAGCAGATGCCTTGAGTTTTATGTTCCATGCTTCCATAGTAATTTATGAAACATTTTCAAAAGTTACAGGGAAAGGTTTCATGTAGACCCCCAGATTTAAAAAGCATATGAAGAGACAAAGTGAAACATCCAAGTTAATATTCCATCATTTGAGAAACCACTCTTCTTTTTCCAGGTTAATTGATGTAACCTAAAAACTTCAGAGTAGTCAAAATAAGTGTTTCTGTTGTTATAGCAGAAGTCCACACTTTAACCCATTCCATTGTTTTGGGGATTAGTTAGTGGGTAAATACCTGTTGAAATTATATATATTCCATTTCTCTTGACCGGGGAGAGACAAGAAATCTATTTAAAAACATGTTGAAATTTTGGTTTGGTTGATCATTCTCCACTGAGGCTTGTTTTAAGAGTTGGCCAGAAATCAGAGCCCTGTGGAGAAACAATGGGGCCTGTTAGGTGGAAGCCATGGAATGCTTTCCTACATTTTGTTCAGCCAGGTCGGCTGAGCTATGAGCATTAGCTTCAACTGCTTCCCTTTGGTAATTACAACCTGGTGTTAAACTAATGCTGTGCTTCAACCTTCAACGTTGTAAAAATGATGAGCAGGAAGGAACATGGGGCATTGCCCTGTGCCTGGGTAGACCAAGAATCAGACCCATTTGGCGGCCAATAATAAGAAAATAGGAATCTCTTTCAAAACTTTAAATCCTCTGGAAAAATTGACCTTTCAATAGGAAGTTAGGAAGATGTTTCACAGTGAACAGTGTGTGTGCACACAGAGTGTGCATGGGTGTTGGGAGCTTCTGTGGAAAAGAGCAGAGGACTTACATACCCATTCTGTTTTAGTTTCTATCATCATCAGATTTACAATAACTTTATTTTCATTTTATGGCTTATTTTGTCTGAGGAGCGATTACAGACAAGGTTGGCGATGGTAAATTAAAGAGATGTACCCTCCCCTCAAAGCATTGTGCAAGTTTTCTCTTTCTGAGTCCTCTGTCTCCCTGTTCTGCATTTTCTCTTGGATTTCTTTACTTTGTTTCTACGATCCTGGCATTGTGACCTAATAGAACACAGGATTAGCAGGATGAAATATGTGTCCTGTTCAACACTGTATCTCTAGTTCCTTGAAAGGTGTCAAGTACATACTAGGCATTTATTAAAATTTGGCTGACTTTTAGAGTCATTTTTATCTTGTGGAGGGAGGAGGGCAAAGGAAAGTGAGGATCTCTGAGGTTCTTTTCTAATCTAAAATTAGAGGATTCTCCTGTACTGTTCATACTGCTCCTTAAGAAGGAGACCAAGAGAGAATATAAGTAAGTTTCCGTAAGCAATCATTACCAAAACAGTGGGGCACACTTTTTTGGGATTTAGCATTCTATTGAGTAGAATGCTATTCTTCACTTCTACAGAAAAATGATAGTTGATTTGATAGTTGATTTTCATAGTAATAATATTGAGAAGATGTCACATCTAGAAATGACTTCTGAATCATTGATAAGGATTAAATTATGCACATTACATTATATGATTTTATCACACAATTATTGTAGTCTGTCTTTCTGAATTAGCAACCCACTTTTGTCATATGTGACAACTTTTCTTAGAAAATCACATTTGCCCAACCTTTGAGCACAAAACTGAACCAAAGTTAAGTGGTTATATTCCTACACACTCTTTGAAACTCATCAGGTTTACAAACTTGGACTTACAGTTGTTTTGCTTTGTAATAAATATCTGATTATCAACAGCACAGATTCTTAATCCTTTCTCGTGCCATGGAACCCACTGCCAAACTGATGAGCATTTTTAAGTGTAAAATATACAATTCATAGACACAATCTAGAACAGCCTGCCTGTGTTTCCATGGATGTATATGTGTCCGAGAAGCTGCACTGAAAAGATGTTATTGGCTGTGTCTTCTGTGCTGGTCAATGGAGAGGTGCTGGAGGAACAGCAACAGTTATTCCCGTTGATTCCTGCTATTAATAGCTTTATTAATATCTTTTAAAAAAATTGAACAGTTGATTTACAGTTGATTTACAGTTGGTTTACAATGTTGTGTTAATCTCTGCTGTACAGCAAAGTGATTCAGTTATACATACATACATATATATATATATATACACACATTTTTAAAACATTCTTTTCCATTATGATTTATCTCAGGACATTGAATATAGTTCTCTGTGCTATACAGTAGGACCTTGTTGTTTGTTATTAATATCTTAAAGGCAGCTCAGTTTGGCACAAATTAAGCCATCAGATTGCTACTTACTGTTTATCTTCCAACAAATATTCTGTTCCTTAAAACAGCATTTCCATCTAGTCTGAAATAATTGTTTGGTCCATTTTATTAATTGAAACTCTATGGATGTAACTCTTTTCACTTGTCCAATGTTCTCATGCTCCGTACATATCCTGGGGAGTATTAGATTTGATTTTTGATCTTCAGATGTGGTTCTTTTTGGTATTTAGGTTGGTAATATACAATAAAATATGACAAAAGGCACAGCATTTCTAGTGAGAGTGCTTGGGTATGAATCTTGTCACCCATTTAGCTGGCCTTAGGTTAATTACTTAATTGCTCCTGAAGATTCTTAATCCAGAATTTAGGACTATGATGTTGCCTATGTTCGAGGATCTTCTGAGTATTATGCGAGTTATGTGCCGAGCACTTTATACGTTATTAAGTTACTTAGCTCTCTCTAAATAGGGCCTCTCTGTCCCTCAAACTGGGGGCAACTGCCCCTCAAGCTAGGGTAGCAAAGATGTGGTAATGGAGCTGGCAGCAGCTGAGGACCCAACAGCAATTCTGTGGTTCATAAGATGTGTCTCAAACCTTGCTGGGCTTCCTTCTTAATGTCCCCTCAGCTATATAGCATTACATACTTTACTGAAGACGTTGGATTAAAAGAGATACCACAGAAGATGTACTTGTTTCCATACTCCTCTCCAGCCTTCAGTGGTTTTAGTTATAAATCACTCGACAGTCACCTGGAAAGAGCCCTGTCTGTTTAGTAAAGTACTGAAAGTTGATTTCATTTATATTTGCCCTAGTTGTGCTCCTTTTTCCAGATTAAAGATTTATGTAAGTGTGAGTGGTTTTTCTGTGTATAAAAGTGTTAGTACATATAAAGCCACCAGAGTGAGGCTTGCCATTTATGAGGGTATCTCCTTATACTGGTCACCTCTTTTTATTTATTTATTTTTTAACATCTTTATTGGAGTATAATTGCTTTACAATGGTGTGTTAGTTTCTGCTTTATAACAAAGTGAATCAGTTATACATATACGTATATCCCCATATCTCCTCCCTCTTGCGTCTCCCTCCCTCCCACCCTCCCTATCCCACCCCTCTAGGTGGTCACAAAGCACAGAGCTGATCTCCCTGTGCTGTGCGGCTGCTTCCCACTAGCTATCTATTTTACATTTGGTAGTGTATATATGTCAATGCCACTCTCTCACTTTGTCCCAGCTTACCCTTCCCCTCCCCATATCCTCAAGTCCATTCTCTAGCATGTCTGTGTCTTTATTCCTGTCTTGCCCCTAGGTTCTTCATGACCATTTTTTGACTTACTTCACTCTGTATGACAGACTCTAGGTCCATCCACCTCACTACAAATAACTCAATTTCGTTTCTTTTTATGGCTGAGTAATATTCCATTGTATATATGTGCCACATCTTCTTTATCCATTCATCCGATGATGGACATTTAGGTTGTTTCCATCTCCTGGCTATTGTAAATAGAGCTGCCATGAACGTTGTGGTACATGACTCTTTTTGAGTTATGGTTTTCTCAGGGTATATGCCCAGTAGTGGGATTGTTGGGTCGTATGGTCACCTCTGTACAAGTTTGTCTGTAAGATTCATGCTCTAAAATACTGAAGACAAGTGCCATATCAGTACCTTCAACTTGTGATTCCCCGTTTAGCAACCTCAGATTTGTTATCTGGATCTAACCATTCCCTTGTCACTCTATACCTTAGCCATTGCCTGAAGTTGGCATGTGCATTAAAAATTACGCACCAATGGAAAATTTAAGGTTTCTAGGTATAAATGAGTGTGGGGGTAAAATGTTTGGGGAATTTTTATTCATTCATGAATCGCCTTATTACTTAAATCCTTAAGTTTGGTTACCTGTGAAGCATATGAAATTAGTTGTTTACTTAATCATTGGCAAGAACTGTTTCAGAAAAGTAGCTGGAATTTTCAAGGAACTTTTTCTTTTCTTGATTCAGAGAGGATGTTGATTATCAATCTGCAACTCCTCTGCAGGATAATCCTTTGATATTATATAAAGGGCTTTTAGAAACCCAGAAATGTCACCAATAATTTATTTTTCCATTCTGCTACAAAAATAACCATGCTATGTGGCAAGAGGAGCTGGTCCTAAACCTAGAGGGTTTATTGTCTCAGACCATTCATGATATTGTTACACTGGAAAGAGCAGATAGTATTTCATCAGTGTTGGGCTGTAACAGATGTGAAGAGAAAGGAGATTGAGAAGTAACATTTGATGTTTTCAGCCACAGTTATGATTATTAAGTTTGAACGGACAGAAAAGTAAGTCGGGAGATTTGAGAAATACATTGAATCCTGCCACGTTTTTAAGTCAAGTAACTTCATCTGTAAAATAGAATCACTACTTGGCTCCTGTAGTTCTTTGGTTGCCCTTTGAATATTCCTTTATCCTAATTTTCTCTTTCTTCTAAGGTACTTGGTGATGGTTGTAGGAGTTTCATCCATCTATAGGAGCAAAAAGGGGATTGGGCTGGAGAAAGTACAGTCCGTATGTTTTAAGTCTCTCCCTCCGTGAAGAACAAACTTGTACTCTTTCGTATTGTTTACTATATTAGAAAATACAGAGTGAGGAGTCAGTGCAGAAAGGAAAGGTGAGAAATAATGCTTCCTTATTCCTGGTTGGTGAGGATAAAGTAAAATCACTCAACTGCATTTGGATTTGAAGTAGAACTTATATAGGAAATGTGTAAATTTTCTGTGTCTTTCTTATAGTAAAATCATACTTATTTAAAATGAGAGTGTCAAGGATAACAGATCTGGAATTGAGTTTAGATTTTCTGAAACTTTAGAGTATGATGTCTAAACTAAGATATATACCTGAATTATGGGGTGGGTTGAATTTGATAAAGAATGTGTTAATAACTTTTTCTAGACATCAAATCTAAAAGAGAAAAAAAATTTTTTTTGCTTGCTTTTCCATTCATTTGTTGGTTAGCTAACATATATTGAGAGCCCCCTGTGTACCCGGGTATCTTGAGGGTCTTGGAGTTGGTGGGAGACACAGATCTGTAATCTGCATTACAGGATAGAGATGCTGGTGGAGAGGTGAGCACCAGTCTGGCTGGCAGAAGCCTGGACTGTTTGCCTGCCCGTCCCTCTGTCCATGCAGCTGTTTCATGTTGCCCAGACTTTTCTTCTCCTTGTTCACTGCTCAGTTTTAGCTGAGACTTCTTCCCTTACCAGAATAGCCTGGGAGCCCTCTTTTAAGTATGTTGGCCACAGTTAGGAAGTGAGTCTGAGCCTAACTTTCACAAACACATTAGGTCCCAGTTTTCTGTGTGCAGCAGCTCGCTCAAGCAGTCCCGATTTGCACGCTACCTGCATGCACGCGGGCTCACGTGTGTCCACATGCAGTCTGTTCTGCCCACATCTGGGATCATCACTGGCCATTGGGGCAGCCTGTTAAAATTTTTCTTTTGCCTCCTACCATTGAAGCTCTTTTGATTCTTGTTGTTTGCAGCCCAGAAGAAGTAGAAGGAGAGAGTTTTAGGAACTGAGGAGTTTTGTTAAAATTCCTGTGGAGCGTTTCAGTTCAATAAGGAGAAGAACTACCTTCTCTGTCAACACGAGAAAGGATCATCAAAACATAAGTGTCTTTAAGATGTCCATTTTAGTTCTCGGACTCAAAATTGCACCCCACCTCCCTCCCCCGCCAATTCCTCCCATAGCTCTCTGACCTTGTGTGTGTTAGCTTAACTTTACTGAGCTTCATTCCTTTTCTGTCTCAAATGGGGGTAACTGTATTTGCCTCCCAGGGTTGTTGGGAAGATTTAGTGAGGTGGTAATAGTAGTAATTGCTAGGTAAGGTTTATCTATTATGTATCAGTTACTGTTCCAGGACCTTAACATGCTGCTGCCTTATTTCAGGTAGAAGATATTAAAGCAGAGCAGCAGGTATTCAGTAAATATTGTTTGTATCTTGAATCCTTTCACATCTCTTAATAACCTATTTCTAACGGTTCATTATTTACATATTTATTTCGCAGCATACCTAACTCCTGTATGATTCTTTACATAATGAAAACTTGGGAGTATAGACCAGAATGAAATCTGGTTCTGCAGTTGAACCAGTTGTACATTTTAATCATGCTGTGCGTTGGTTTTCTCATGTACAACGGGATGCTAATATCTAGTTCTCCAGTAGTTGAGGAAGTCACATGAGGTAACAGGTGACAAGCAGCTGGCAGGCCACAGGCACTGGCTGTGACTTGCTTTCTCCTCTCCCTCCCTGCTGCTCCCATTAGCTCTCCCTCTTGCTGTTGCCCCCAGGCTATCTCATTTTGTTTTAGCAGTTCTCTTGGTCATACTTCTAAAAACACTGGTGTGAGGAAGGCATACATTCTCTCTGTTTAACCTTTTGTGCCTCATTTTCTAGCCTCTCATCCATGTGTATAAGCCACAGGATAGCAGAGGGCACTAGGCACATAGAAGTTCCTCAGTAAATACTTATTGAGTAGAATAAAAGGACGTGATAAAGATTCAAACTAGCTGCTGTTTGCCATCAAGCTTTCTTCCTTACTTAGCTAGAGAAAGGTGGCTGGGTTTTAGTCCAGGAGGATAAATGCATTACTTTTTGAAGAGAGGTTTTTTTGGTTTTTGCGGTGCAGGGGGGGCTGTTTGCTTTGTTTTTTGTTTTTGTTTTAAGCGGACAAGAATGGTAGAACTTAAGATAGGAGGCTCTGAGAGGTGGCGTGTTAATTTGCTAAGGCCACCATAACAAAGTGTCATAGACTGGGCGGCTTAAACAACAGAAATTATTTCCTCACAGTTCCTCAGGCTATCAGTTTGGTTTCTTTTAAGGCCTCTTTCATTGGCTTGTTGATGGCCTTCTTCCTTTGCTGTCCTCACATGGTCTTCCCTCTGCCTGTCTGTGTCCTAATTTCCTTTTCTTATATGGATATCAGTCATGTCTGATTAGGACCCACCCATATGACCTCATTTTACCATAATTACTTCATTAAGGGCCCTATCTCCAAATACAGTCACATGCTGAGGTACTGCGGGTTAGGACATAAATATATGAATTGGTGCGGGGCAGGGAGGAGGACACATAATTCAGTCCATAACAGGTGGCAGCCTTGAGGACCTGGCACAGTGATGTTTTCCAAGGATCTGTGCTCTCTGGAGAAGGTGAGTGTTCCGTTGAGTCACAGGGGAAAAAAATCTAGATGAAGAATACTTGGTTTTCATTTCTGAAAAAACAGTACTTTGTTCAGATTTCTGAACAGAACTCACTAGGACTCAAGCTAATTTTTCTCTTTGTTTTTACGCTAGATAAATCTTAATGTTTAGCACCTATTTTTTTCCCACTTTTGAATATCCAGTGCTTAGCTCATAGTATGTATCAGGAAATAGTTGTTGAATTGAGTACAGGTGATTTGTCTGCCTCTGGACATTGTCCCAATTTCACTCACCCCAAAAGGAAATGAATTGTCTTTTCCATGGTCGTTTATGAAGACTAAAGGCACATTTTTATTGTCTCAGGATTTTTAGACTGAACTCTTTCTGATGTCTGAATTCTTCTGCTACAGTAATATATTTCTTTATGAACCGTATTTTTTAAAGAATGTTATTGCCACCGTTTCCTGAGTTGCTTATTATCTTGTGCGTTATTATCGCTCCTCAGACTTTGGAGGAACATAGGCATAATTTCCTTAGATCAAAACTGCATTTGATAATTAAATATGCTACAGTTTGTGTTATGGAAGAACAATAAACAAAATACTCGGTACAAATTTTTTGATTTTTGTTTCTGATTATTTCAGAATATTTCATTTCATAAAAATATTTTTAGTCATAAGGTAGGCTTTGATTGGCAAGGAGCAGGTTTCCAAAAGTATCCCCTCACACTTGTACATGTAAATAGACTTCTTTCACAAATAGCACAGAATAATTTAAGATAATTACATATGGGACTATCAAACAGTCTTCATATATGCAGGCAGTTTGCGGTTTCAGGAAGCTACTTAGTTCTCTAACTGGAAATCTATTTTTTGGTGAATAGTAATTTATACTTCAGATTTATTAATTTTTGTAATTAGTGGACATATTATTCTTATAAAATATAGTAGTAAAAAGATAATGTTTCAGCTCTGTATCTCTTTTGTTTTTTTTTTTTTTCCCCTTGACTGGAATTCTTACTTTTGTTAGTGCTTTTTGCCCAACTTTTTTTTTTAAGCACTTTAACCAGTCAGAAACTATATGATGAAATGAAAGTAATTTCTCTTCATTGTAACTACCCCTGTTTACAAGCCCAGGGTTGTTCTTCATATTTAGTGAGATCCCTGTTCTTCTTGTACTACCTCAGTCAAGTCTGTATAGGCTGCTTGATCATTGGAAGTTTTACGTTGACTGAAATAATGTAGGTTGTAGGCTTCTAGAAAACAAGTACTTTTGCTTCTGTGCCCTTCCATTGTCTAGCACGGGATTGAAAGAAGATTGTATGAAAGAGGGACATCTGGAATATGCCTTACTTTTTTCTTAATAGCTAGTGGCAGGGCCGAGGGAAAGAAGACACTATAGAATAATGCATGTTTATATGAGATGGTAAGAAAAACCCGTATTTATACTAAAATTATAAAAAATGTGCTACCATATTCATGCTCTGTGTGTTAGACAAAATAGAAGATGCTTGAAATAAACAAATGGGACCTAATCAAACTTATAAGCTTTTGCACAGCAAAGGAAACTATAAACAAAACAAAAAGACAACCTCTGGAAGGGGAGAAAATATTTGTAACTGATGCAACCTACAAGAGCTCAATTTCCAAAATATACACACAGCTCATACAACTCAATAACAATAACAACAACAAAAAACAAACAAAATCCCAATCAAAATATGGGCAGAAGACCTAAATAGACATTTCTCCAAAGAAGACATACAGATGGCCAATAGGCACATGAAAAGATGTTCAACATCACTAATTGTTAGAGAAATGCAAATCAAAACTACAAAGAGGTATCACCTCACACTGGTCGGAATGGCCATCATTAAAAAGTCTGTAAATAACAAAGGCTGGAGAGGGTGTGGAGAAAAGGGAACCCTCCTACACGGTTGCTGGGAATGTAAAGTGGTGCAGCCACTATGGAAAACAGTATGTAGGTTCCTTAAGAAACTAAAAATAGAGTTGCCGTATGATCCAGCAATCTCACTGCTGGACATATATCTGGAGAAAGCTGTAATTCGAAAAGATACACGGACCCCAGTGTTCATAGTAGCACTATATACAGTAGCCAAAACATGGAATCAACCTAAATGTCCATCGACAAATGAATGGATAAAGACGATGTGGTATATATACACAGTGGAATACTAGTCAGCCAAAAAAAAAAAAAAATGAATGAAATAATGCCATTTGCAGCAACATGCATGGACCTAGAGATTATCATACTAAGTGAAGTAAGCCAGACAAAAACAAATATCGCATGATATCACTTATATGTGAAATCTGAAGTAGGATACAAATAAACTTACTTACAGAACAGAAACAGACTCAGGCATAGAAAACAAACTTGTGGTTACCAAAGGGGAAAGCGAGGGTGGTGGAGGAGGGATAAATTAGGGTTTGGGGATTAGCAGATACAAACTATTGGGTTGACCAAAAAGTTTGTCTGGTTTTCTTGTAAGCTGGCTCGAGTAGCACTTAGTTGTCTTTAACTTCATTCAAAACAATGTTAGATTGTATTGTGACAGCTGTCATATCAGCGTGCATTAAAAAAAAAAAAATCAAAATTGGTGAATTTTTGCATAGCCATTTTAATATTGAAGATGGAAGAAAAAGCAACATTGTCAGCATATTATGCTTTATTGTTTCAAGAAAGGTAAAGATGCAACTTAAACACAAAAAATTTCTGCAGTGTATGGAGCAGGTACTGCGACTGATCGAACGTGTCAAAAGTGGTTTGCGAAGTTTCGTGCTGGAGATTTCTGGCTGGACGGTGTTCCACTGTTGGGTAGACCAGTTGAAGTTGATAGCGTCCAAATCAAGACATTAATTGAAAACAATCAACGTATACCACATAGGAAATAGCTGACATACTCAAAATATCCAAATCAAGCATTGAAAATCATTTGCATCAGCTTGGCTATGTGAATCGCTTTGATGTTTGGGTTCCACATAAATTAAGTGCAAAAAACCTTCTTGACCATATCACCTCACGGGATTCTCTACTGAAACATATCGAAAATGTTCTGTTTTTAAAACATTGTGACAGGCGTGAAAAGTGGATACTGTACAATGATGTGGAATGGAAGAGATCGTGGGGCAAGCGAAATGAGCCACCACCAACCAAACCAAAGGCCGGTCTTCATCCAAAGAAGGGGATGTTGTATATATGGTGGGATTGGAAGGGAGTCCTCTATTACGAGGTCCTTCCAGAGAACCAAAGGATTAATTCCAACAAGAACTGCTCCCAAGTAGACCAACTGAAAGCAGCACCTGATGAAAAGCATCTGGAATTAGTCAAGGGAAAATGCAGAATCTTCCATCAGGATAATGCAAAACCGCATGTTTCCTTGATGACCAGGCAAAAACTGTTACAGCTTGGCTGGGAAGTTCTGATTCATCCTCTGTATTCACCAGACATTGCACCTTCAGATTTCCACTTATTTCGGTCTTTACAAAATTCTCTTAATGGAAAAAATTTCAGTTCCCTGGAAGACTGTACAAGGCACCTGGAAAAGTTCTTTGGTCAAAAAAAATAGAAAGTTTTGGGAAGATGGAATTATGAAGTTGCCTGAAAAATGGCAGAAGGTAGTGGAACAAAACAGTGAATACGTTGTTCAATAAAGTTCTTGGTGAAAATGAAAAATGTCTTTTATTTTTACTTAAAAACTAAAGGAACTTTTTGGCCAACCCAATGCTATATATAAAATAGATAAACAGCAAGGTCCTACTGTATAGAACTGGGAACTATATTCAGTATCCTGAAATAAACTATAATGGAAAAGAATACATATATATGCATATGTATAATTGAATCACTGCTGTACAACAGAAACTAACACAATATTGCAAATCAACTATAATTCAATAAAGAAAAAAAACAGAAGATGCTTTGATGGTAATTATTAGTGTATACATTAGAATTTCTAGTGTCATGGTTTAAGCACCATTTCACATATACCTGTAACTTAGCAGCCTAAATGAGGCTAATGTGATTAACTTGCCAAGGCCAGGAAGGGGTTACATTTAATAAAGAATATGTAAAAAGCTACATCCTGAGCTTTAGTAGGGAGTATGACTCAGAATCTTAATTTTAAGGAGTTACTATTGCTTTATTAATAAACTATTAACATAGTAGTTAATTCTGAAGCTATTATATTAATAGGTTCATTAATAAACAAAGATTTTTTTTTTTCTTAACATAAGGATTAATGGCTCTTGGGCTTCCCTGGTGGCGCAGTGGTTGAGAGTCCACCTGCCAATGCAGGGGATGCGGGTTCGTGCCCCAGTCCAGGAAGATCCCACATGCTGCGGAGCTGCTGGACCCGTGAGCCATGGCCGCTGAGCCTGCGCGTCCGGAGCCTGTGCTCCACAATGGGAGAGGCCACGACAGTGAGAGGCCCGCGTACAGCAAAAAAAAAAAAAGATTAATGGCTATTAATTAAAATTAAACCTATCTTGTTCACTGAAGTACAGACTAATGTTGATAAACTTGCCATTTTGTCTCAAGCAGTATTTTAGGAAACAAAGCTTACTATTATTTTTTTTATTAGAATGCTTTAGACATGATTAAGTCATTTTATTTTGACCTATAATCAGCCTCCTGAGATGTAATGAGAAGTCTATTTCAATACACAAGTTTAATTTTCAGGGGTTTTTTTTGTTTTGTTTTTTTTTTTTTAAGACAAAATTTCCTATCAGTGTCTGTACCTGATTGTCTTAAGCTAGATTAGGCCATCTGGTCTCTTTGGAAGCCTTGTTCTGGCTTCTAGGTTTATTCTTGTGGCGTCATTGTCCCCTTTTTTTGCAGGGCCCTAATGCAGGGGCCATGCTCTCACCTGTCCCAGCCCTACCAGTTCTTTGAGGTCCCTGAAGCCTGCTCTGATTCTGCCATTTCATGCTCTTGTTCTCTGTACCCCAGGCTTTACCTTTGGATTATGGTTTCTGTTGTATTTTTTCTTATCTTGTGTCTCAACAAAATTGTTTGCTCCTAGAGCAGGTAGCATGCAGTTGGCCACAGAGGCAATAAATATTGGCTTTGTACTGCCTTATGTTACCTTCCTTGGTTGAATTTTTTAAAAATCATTTGAAGAAAGTATAGATAGAATGTTGATGGGCTCACTCTGCGCACAGGAGGTCCCCGGTCACAATGTCTCCTTCACAACGCTCGGTACATCGTCAGGACATCTTGGGAGCAAAGGTGTCCTCGGTTTGGGATTGCTCAAGTGTTTGAAGGGTTGGGATCCCTCATTTCATCCACAACCTTGGTTCCAGATTAAATGACCTTTAGGTACTATTATGGGTTCTGAAGTTAATGTTACCTTGGTTTCCTGAAGCCCCAGTGTCATGGAACTGTGCTTGCTAAAGCAGGAATGGGGTTGGGTGTTATGGGGTAGACGTGGAAGCTCAGCCCTCTAAGGCATATTTACGTGGCCCAGAAAGTCTCTTTCTGGAAAACCACCAGCTAAAATTCATTTAACTAGTTGAATTAGAGAATAAGAATTCAACATGCACTAATTTTTTTTTTTTTCCCTATGGAGGAGAGAAGATTAAAGTTAAGGAGGAAGTAATTAAATATCGTATACATTCACAGGATATTTACTAATAATGCATACTGCATTCTTTCTGCTGTTTTCTTTAGGTGATTGAAGACAATACTGGAGTCCGCCGGGTGGTGGTCACACCCCAGTCTCCTGAGTGCTACCCCCCAAGCTACCCCTCGGCCATGTCTCCAACCCATCACCTACCCCCCTACCTGACTCACCACCCGCATTTTATTCATAACTCACACACAGCTTACTACCCACCTGTTACTGGACCTGGAGATATGCCGCCTCAGTTTTTTCCTCAGCATCATCTTCCCCCTACAATATATGGTGAACAAGGTGAGTAGATTGCTGGCATCGGGAGCTGTTGGAACTGGTTACAACATTTAAGTAGCTTGACAGAGCCAGTGAGCAGCTTTGTTTCCTCTGTAATAAACATGGTAGAAGAGGTTCTATCTGTTGTATAAAGCTCATGGTAAATTCCTAACTTTCTTTGTCTTGAATTGTGTCTTGCAACTCTTTCTTTCTTTATATGTTTTCAAATTCTGCCCTCATCCCACGCCACAGAGAGCAGGTAGTGGGAGAGCCACTTCTTATTTCAGAAAAGAGGCAGTAACCTATCATATGTTCCCATGTCCTGATAACATATTTTTATGTGAGCATGGCCCAGGACAGAACTGCAGCACATTATTTCTTAGGCATCCATATGGTCTAGCAGTAGAAGGGAATTTACAAAGGGTTTTGTGCCCCTTTTCCAGTGATAGAAGACTGCGAGGTCTTCGTAAACTTTTGGTTTCTTGGATGCTCTGTTGCAATCTTGGCGAACTCCAAATCCCCTGACTGTTGGTGTGGTCTTCCTGAACGCTGTTTTTAGTTTAAGAATAGCCATTAGTGCAGCCACAGTTTCACTGGTTGTTAGGCAAATATTTACCTTGAAATGAAAAAGAGTCTCAGAGATACCGACATTATTTTTTTTTAGTTTTGGCCTTGGTGTTGGTTTAGTCTAAAGCCCTTCTCTATCAAAATGGATACTAAGAAACCAGATAAGTGAGGATAAAATTAGACTTCAACCTCTAGGACTTTGCAAAGGGATTTTCTTCTGTGTCTGACTGTGAATTGAAGTGTTTTATTGTTTCAAACACTTATTACATTGGTTTACAGATAAATTGTATGAGAAATGCCTGTTAGTTTTGGAGGAAGTTATCACCTTACCTTCTCTCATCCACTTTATGTATATATATGTGTATATATATATATATATATATATATATATATATATATTTCCCCCTGTATGTTTATATCACATTGGAATATTTTCTTATTAACAAAAGAAAAATTTGAGATGAGTATTTTAAGTGAAATACCCTGTGTCCTGTTGTAACTTAGGGATAGAATTTGATTTTTTGTAGTTGTAGTAGTTAGAAAGAAATTTAATATAATTCAAAAGAATCAGGTGCTATTATAATGGAGTATGGAGAGATGATAGCAAAAGACGAATCAATACTTTAATTGCATGGAGGCATCAATAGCTTCCTATTGCTAAAGGCTTTTTGCCTAGTAGCATAACACTCCAAAACATCAGACTGGGCATGTTCCATGAAAACATTTTGATAAAAACTGAAAAAATTCAGTTAATTAAGTATAGTTTTTAAAAAAGTATTCAGTACTCTGACACAGTACACATTAAGTATTTGAGTATTTGTCAGAGTTTTCTGGTTGGGTCTGAGCTTAATGACAGTGTGAAAAGCCTTGGCTACTGACTCATTGCTTGATGAAGAGTGTCTGACCTGCCTTATTTCAGCAGTCTTTTAGTAGGATGCCACATAGTTACTGTTTTGTGAATGGTGTCCTCTGCAATTTTATACAACAGTATGATTTAAGTCATCGTTAGAATTAAGCAAAAAGAGAAATTATATTGTCTTCATTGAATAGGGTATTTTGGTTTAATTTCATTAAAATAACATAGAGCAATAATGTAAAATAAAAGTGCCTTCATTGATTCCAAATTAAAGAAAGCGGAAAACAAAAATCCTTGGCTTTATAAATAAAAAGCCTTTTATATATTGTCTTACCTTAGTTCTCAGTGTGCATACACCTAAAAGCAATTTAAACATTTAATTTCCCAAACCATGTGAGTTTAAAAGTTCTTGATGTTTTAAAATATTATTCTATCAGTACCCATGGTGAATATTTTAAGTCTCAAGTGTAATGCGTTGTGATATTTAAAGCCTTTTTACCATTCTTTTTGTATATGTTTAGACATAATTTATTTGGGCATGCACTTTTTGAATAGGATTGTGTTTCTCTAGTGCAGATTGGTTATCTTGTAAAGATTTGCTTTTTAAAGGTCTTCCTCAAGCTATGTGAACAGAAAGAAAATGAAAAGTGGAGCTTTACCATTGAACAATTGAAACATTAGTCATTAAGTTATATAGGGTGACCATACATTCCTGGTGTGCCTAGGACAGTGCTGGTTTAGGTCTCGTGTCAAGAGAAATAATTAGAAATGCTCCCTAATCATGCTCAGAAATACTCAGATTTGAATGGTCACTCTGTGCGCGTGGGGCCTTTTTTTCTTATAAACGTGGAAGGACGCAGTGTCTGTGTTATACATTACCATTTTTATTAATGTCTAAATAGAATTTTTAATTGCTTAAAAAATTTAAATTTAAAATAAATGTTTTCCCTTAAGATGGTGAGATTATTTTGCAGGCTCCCATTTTCTTTTGAGCCATGTAAAAATATGGATAGTGAAGCCAGGTGACATTCTACTAGTCAGTTTGTCTTACCTCCTGATTACCCCAAAATACTAGTTTATGACCGTAGATTATTATGCTTGGCACCAGGTTCCAGAGATGGCTTATATTTATCACTACAAGATCTCCTTGAACATTTCCCCTGATTCTGTGAGCTTTGATTATTTTTAATGGAAATTTCTCATCTTTTCATTTTAGTAGGTTTTGTTCAAATGTTGGCTCTTCTAGGTGGCACAAATAACTCCTTATATTCTAGTTGCTATATACTTTCTGATAGAAATGCTATTCTGTCTGTAAGGATAAGCATACTTTCAAGTATCTTGATTCTAAGAACACATTACTTAAGGGGGTATTTTATTTGTTAATTCTAACTTTTTTTGTATGTTGCAACTACTAAAAATAACAGGCAAAATCAAGCTTAGTTATCTATTCAACTAAAATATGAACTCCTGGTGGACAGTAACCCTTCTTCAGTATTTCCCATAATTTCTGGAACATTTCTGAACATACAGTATAGTTTTTTAATGATTAATTATTCCTTTATTGGTTAGAAATGAATGGGAATATTTTAAACATGTGTAATCTGCCTATCGCTTTTATACTGTATTTAGTAATATGTTAAACTTCTTCCTTCAGGCATCAGGTCATTTGACCCTGTAATAATTTGTTATTGGAAACGTAGACTGAGCTTGCATTTGTCATAATCATCATTTTAGAAATTATACCACTCTATGGAATGTCGAGTTATATCACCCGAGAAGACCAGTACAGCAAGCCTCCGCACAAAAAGCTGAAAGACCGCCAGATTGACCGCCAGAATCGCCTCAACAGCCCTCCTTCTTCGATCTACAAGAGCAACTGCACAACCGTGTACAACGGCTACGGGAAGGGCCACAGTGGTGGTGGCGGCGGCGGAGGCGGGGGAGGAGGCAGCGGTGGGCCGGGCGTTAAGAAAACAGAGCGGCGAGCAAGAAGCAGTCCGAAGTCAAGTGACGCAGACTTGCAAGGTAATGTTCAAAGACGTTTGCCGTGAAAGAGTGAGACGCCGAGTTTTCTGTCAGGGCGTTGCATGGCAGCTGGTCTTTCTGCTAGGAGCGATAGGGTAGACCTTCTCTTATCTTTTGCTTAGCAAGGACAGGATGTTTTGTCATCTCTTTTCTATTACTACTTCATGACAGAAGTGTTCCTTCTTCGATCACACGTGCTGTGTCACGTTCTACTTAATCTCAGTAACAAGTACCTGACAGTGTTTTCACGTTAGCTTACTTCCGTTGTTTCATTCTAAGTAGACAAATGTGGAAGAGATCCTAAGTAAAACAGGTAAACTTTCTAAGGAGTGTAGGGCTAGTTTAAATCTCAAAATAATTATACCTTATAAAACCAGATGTAATTACTTCCATACTGTAGTGAAATTTATCATCGTGTAAGGGAATATATTTCTGTCTCCCTCATCAGTTATTGTTTTCAATGCCACCTTTGGCACCCTGAATGAAGTATTCATAGACCAAGGATGAGAGGGAAGAATTAGGGGCACCACATATAAATAGAGAGACATCAGTTCAAAAGGGCATTTGTTTCTTTGTAGATTAGTCTTGTGGCTGTAGATCAATAAATATGGGAAGAAGGTGCGCGTGCTTTAAATGAAGCTTTTAGGTAAGACTTAGACACAACCTGTTCTTATGCCACAGGAGTTAAAAACAGAAGCTTTTTATATAGGCATATGTAGAAGGCTGACTTAAGGGAAGCAAAAGGAGAACATTTTGATAAGCTAGGTGAGATAACAGATAGAAATAAAGACATGTGAAAGACAAGGTAAGAACGGATTATAACACTATTAAATACACTCCTTCCTTATCGGACCTCATCCAGGTAGAAACCGGCATTGTGTATGTGAGAATGTGTTTGTGAATGAAAAAGACAGAATTAGTGTATGGTTGATTGTGTAGGGAAGACTGGCCTCCGTCAGGGCAGAGGAAAATTAGGTAAAACCAGACACTGGCATCAACATTTCCTCCCGTGTTGTTCATATGAGTGAACTGTAGCACGAAAAAGAGCAATAGTAAGATACAGTGAAAAGTGAGCAGTAATTTCTCTGTGAGATATATTATAGGTGCTTTTAATTTTGTTTATTCTTTTCTGTATTTTCCAACTTTTATTTAATTACCATGCATTATTATTATAATTATTAAACAAAACATAAACAAGTATATAAGAGTGACCCAAGATTTAAGAGGCTTTCGAACAGCTCCTAGTGGAAAGTGCTGTGTCTGCTGTATAAAATGATTTTTAGTCAAATAATACTATAATTTCTAAGTTTGAAATTCAGTTATTAGCAAGTTATAATTTTCAATCATGGGCATTTAAGAGAGAATTCACACACAAAAAAATTAGAAATAGGTTTTCCTAAGGAGAATTTTAGTCTACAGAAAAGAGAAAAAGAATGTATAAGCTGTTTTCAGAGAGCTTATGAAGTTTGAACTACCTTGATTACTTGATTAATTCTTTAATACTTTTTGTTCTAACTTGCATCAAAAAAGATTTAAGGCAGATGAAATAGATAAATATAATAGAGGCAGATAAAACAAATTTGAGTAAGATCTAAGAGGCAGAGAGACAATAAGAGAAGGGAAATAAGATGAAGCAGAGTTAAAGTTAGCATACAAAATTAGTGAAGTTATGAATTACCTGGCAAAAGTAAACCTTCCTTATATATGCAATTATTTCCTTTTACATATACGTAAATGTGTAAGCTGCCCTATATTTTAATATTCTCTCATAGCTGTAAGAGAGGAAATGGATTTGCATTGAAATCAACGCTGAAATGTTTGCTAATGTACATATGTTTACAAGCCTTTTGGCATTTTACATTATGACAGAGTATGATTATTTTGAGCACCTCAAGCTCTTTGTTGTTGTGTAGAAAACATGTTATTGTGTTGGTAACAGTGAGATCTTTTTCACTATGGGCTTTTGGGAGTGTGTGTTTCACAATGAAAAGAGTTAGAAAATATTTTTATCTCACCTTCAGTTCAAACTTGGTGTATTGTTCCTTTTCTCATCACAGTATTTGCCTACTCAAGATCACTCCAAGTGCTACTCTCCACATGGTTTAGCCATGAAATATATAGAGTCAGATGGAGTATTATTTTATGTACTCTAGTGCATTCCAGTAAGGATCTGAAGGGGTTTACATATTGGATAAAAAAATAACTATTTGCTGACATGAATTGAAAACTTACGTCCTGACAAAAAAATACACACGGGTGTTTGGAGCAGCTTTATTCATAATTGCCAAAACTTGGAAGCAACCAAGATGTCCTTCAGTAAGTAAATGGATAAATAAACTGGTTCATGCACACATGGAGTATTACTCAGCACTAAAAAGAAATGAGCTATCTAGCTGTAAAAGACATGGAGCCACCTTAAATACATGTTACTACGTGAAACAAGCCAGTCTGAAAAGGCTACATACTGTATGATTCCAACTATCCAATAGGAAAAGGCAAAACTATGGAGGCAGTGAAAAGATTCATAGATGTCAGGGGTTCAGGGAGTGAGGAGTGAACAGGCAGAGCACAGACGATTTTTCGGGCAGTGAAACTACTCTGTCTGATACTGTAATGGTGGGTACATATCACATACATTGGTCAAAACCCATACAGTGTACAACACCAAGAGTTACATATACCCTAACGTAAACTATGGACTTGGTAATGGTGGCGTGTCAGTGTAGGTTCATCAACTGTAACAAATGTACTGCTCTGGCGTGGACATGATAGGTGGGGCAGGCTCCGTGCATGTGGTGGGTGGGGTGTATAAGGGCCTTCTTTGCATCTGATCAGTTTTGCTCTGCAATTAAAACTGCTCTGAAAAGTAATCTATAAAAAAACAAATATCTGAGGAAACTGAGGACAAATAAGACGAAGACACGAGTAAGGTTGTACAGAAAGAATCCCGAAGGGTTGTTTGATGTAGGCCATCTGTTTGGCTTTGAGCCTCCAGGTTGTCCGAAGCAAAGAGGAAAACCTGAATCAGGTGGAATAGGTGAACAAAAGCACCTCTTGTTCCTGGAGTCCATAATGTTGTTCATAGTGGTTCAGCCCTGTCTGGCTCAGAATGTGATTGTTGGCTGAAAGGATCCCAGAAGGCTTCTTCTGCCTTCTCATACGTAAATGGCAACATTCTCCCAGGGTATCTTTTTGCTTGAATGTACTGCAACTGACTCCTGTACCCAGGAAGTAAGTTTCTCAAATAATTCTTAAGTTTTCAGTGCCATCTGATTAATACGAAGCTACAGTTAATTCTAGTATGTTGATCTGTTTACATTCATGTGTAGTTAGCACAAGATTAGGGTTTATACTTAACCATGACGTACAGGTTGTGGTATTTTTCTACATTCTACTTAAGATGCCCACGTTTGCCAGAGGAGGCCAGCTTTTAGTCTCAGAATTCCCTAGTTTTTGAGGGAATCTACTTGAATTACTTACCGCCTTTTTACCACTTAGAAAATACAAATGTAAAAGGAAAAGGGCAAACTTCAAATTTGTACCTGGTCCTGTGATAAGCAAACAAATTATGTTAATCTAAACAAATAAATATATTAAAAAGATGGAGATTGCTTAATTACTCTCTGGAATCTTGGTTCTCTTGTTTGTACTTCAGAAACACTGGTGGAACTTCCAAAAAATGCAGACCCCTAACCCTCATTGCAGACCTGCTAAACCAGAATCTCTTCACCTGATCTGGCTTCATGTTTTTTTATTAAACTTCCACTGAGAATGATGGCCAGCAAGATAGAGAACTACTGTTCTGATATCAAGGATGGTTATGGAAGGTGTGGTTTGCTAATTTGTATATGATGTGAGGTAGGAACTTTAGCTCACCACTTTCTCCCCACCTCCTAGGACTGTGTGTGGCACATAGTATGTACTTAGTAAATATTTGTGGAATGAACCCTGTGTTCTTAACTGCCCTGTTCTCTAAAACAAGCCATCTGCTCTGCAGCCAACCCCTCCTTTCATTTACTGCTGGTACCTTTAGGAAAACAGCTTAGGCAGGACAAAGTCTACAGTACCATCAGGGAAATGTACGATTCCAGTTTTCTTGTACACCTTGGAGTTGATGGTGTGATGTGGGCAGAGAACAGTTGGGGCTTTGGTATCAGACACACTTGGCTTAGAATCGGGTTTTGTCACTTGCTGACTATTTGCTTTTAGTATTCCCTGAATCTCTGTATCCTCATCAGTAAAATGGGTATTTTAATTCCCAATATTAAATATTAAAAGTAGTCTATCTCGGTTCTTAACACCTCAGTATAATGGTCACCCTTGTTACTTGAATATTCTTATCGTCTCCCCCCTGTAATCTTAGGGTCAGCTCTCATCAAGATATATGCCCTTCTCAAAACAAGTATCTCTATGTGCCCCTGCGCCCCCTTCTCCCCCTCCCGCCATCCGATGCCGTCTCTCTTGCCTTCATGCCCTCGCCCTGCAACTCCTTCCCCTGTAAGCCAGAAGTGGCTTCCTTCTGCTTAAACCCCTCTTCATTTTGAAAGCTCAATCCTGTACTCCTGGACCTCTACCTCTGAAAGTTGCATCCAGGCTCTCTGAGAGAGATTGCTACTGGGGTAAAAATGTGCTGCCTTCCCAGAGGTGCCAGATTTCACACATCTTCTCATCACCCCATCAGGGACACTTAAAGTTCCGAGTGAGCGAGAACTCTGGATACCCTCTTGGGGCATCCTTTCTTTGGCATCTCCTCATACATTTTTTAGAAACCTGAGTTAGGATTCCCTATGCTTAGTCTGAGAAGGACCACCCTATGTTTTAGGAAATGGGATTATCCATCTTCCTCTCCATCCCATCCTCTGATTACGGCCGCAGCTACATCAGATCTGAACGTTCCCCTCCCTAAGGAACCTCCATGGTGGTCCCCATTGTCCAGAGAATAAAGTCTAAGCTGCTTGATGCTCACCCTCCCAAGTACTATAGATTTCCCCACCAGCTGCCCAGAGTTTTGCCCTATTTCAAGAATATGCCTCATCTTCTCTTCTTGGCTTTTCCTTCCAGTCCCTGTGCCTAGCACACTCCAACTCAGTCCTCAAGAGCCAGCTCAAATATCATCTCTTTCTGTGGAGCCTGTCTGTCTCCCCAAGGCATAGTAATGGCAGATTGATTAGGGGAAAATATTGCAAGAAAATTTCCCTTCTCTTTCTTTTCCTTAACCTTCATTTGATTTTAGTTCAGTGGCAGAGCACCATGTCCATAGTTGTTCAAGGACAGGGTGACAGAATTTGTCCTTGTGTGCAGAATGTTGTACAAGAAGAGCTGGGCCTTGAGCCTCTTCTGTGGCCCAAACCAAGTTAAGGTTGTCATGTTCCTTTTATCACAGAGGCTACAGAAGTTTCTGTTGCTCTTCATTGAGTGAGAGGGAAGTTTCATCCTTCCATTTTATCCTTGGTAAAAACCGAAACATATGATATCAAGGAAGTTATTCAGAGGATACAGTTTTGTAACTGAAATCTCCTAGTTTTCAGCCAGCGCTGTAGTCCCTGTGTCATATTGATATATCCTCAGAAAGGAGAGTTAGGTTATCTGCTGGTACTGTTTTAGAAATGATTATGTGAAGCCAGAGTGAAAAACGAAAACTTTGGTGAGGATCCACTGTCTGATAATATGAAAAGACTTAAGTAAGCAACCCCATTAATAATGGGGGGGGTTGTTTGGGTAGGGGAAGGGGAGAAAGAAAGAACATCAAGAGTGTTTATAAGTCACAATCTCCAAACACCTTGTGTGTGTGTGTGTGTGTGTGTGTGTGTGTGTGTGTGTGTGAGAAAGTATTTTGTGCGTGCAGTTGATACTGCTGACCTTTACCTCATCCCTGGGTTTATCTTTTTCAGTCATTACTTGAACATTTTAAAACCTTAATGGATTTGTAAGATAACAGTTGTTTGTGTTTTAGATTACGTGATACATAACAAGTCATTTCACTAGGCTTCAGTTTCCCTTTCAGTAAAATGAACAGGTGAGTTAAAGTCAGTGATTTTCAGGGCTTCCCTGGTGGCGCAGTGGTTGAGAGTCCGCCTGCCGATGGCAGGGGACACGGGTTCGTGCCCCGGTCCGGGAAGATCCCACATGCCGCAGAGTGGCTGGGCCCATGAGCCATGGCCGCTGAGCCTGCGCGTCCAGAGCTCTGCAACGGGAGAGGCCACAGCAGTGAGAGGCCTGCGTACCATAAAACAAACAAACAAACAAAAATCTCATGTGGATCGGCAATGAAATACAGAATCCTTCCTCCCCCCCACCATCTCTCTCTCTCTCTTTCTCTCTCACAACACACACACACACATACATACGCAGGCGTTGTAACAGCAGATAGAGTTGGTGCTGCTGTGCTTGGGGCGGGAGATATGGGCACTTGTCATCCGCAGAGCTTTCCTCACCCACACTTGGACTCTGGCTGTTCAGTTCCAGGCCACAGCTTCATCGCCATCTAGGAGCTTGTAAGACACGTGCCCCCCTGGCCTGCCCAGACCTGCTGGATTACACTTGGTGGAGGTGGGGCCCAGCAACCTGTGTTTTGTTGAGCTCTCCAGATGGTAATCAGCCACAGTAACATTTGAAAACCACTGGCCCCGTGAATGCCAAGCAATTTTGAAGGAAGATTTTTAAATGAGGGGTATGGGAGGCGTTCAGTTAAAACACTCATTTTAAGTTGAAGCTTATTCCTTTTGTAGTACCTGTATAATGATAAGCATATACGGGAGGTGGAGAGAGTCCCTTTTATGTTGCTAACGTTTAAGTAGTAGTTTACGTGAAGACCTCTAGAACTTACAGTGCCATGTGGGAAAACATTGGGACAAAATGGTAAGACTTCCAAATATAGAAGAAGATGAAGATACAGCATGCTTTTGGCATTTGACCTTTGGAATTGTTGACAATCCAGAGATTCAGTTACACTGTTGATAACATTCCATCACATAGAATGATAGTTTCTGATTGTAACATTGAAAGCCGGTGACAAAAGCATTATTCTTGTGCTTTTCTCCTTCTGACCCCCAGTAGTAGTATTCCTTATTACCAGGTTTTTGTGTTCTGATTTCTTCTCAGATGGCCCTCCCTGACATTTTTCTCTTTCTACATTTTGCTATTACTGGTCAGAAACCAGAATCTGACCCCTGTATGTATGTACTGAAATTAGCATGAACGTTTATTCATTCTGCAGATAAGAATTGCTGTAGTGAGGGTGAGGATGGCCTTTTCCTCCCGAGGTCTGAGATTGTGGGCAGTTGCCGGTTCTTGGAGACTGTCTCTTGCTGGGTGGCTTGGCTCTGGGAGGGGCGGCTGCATCCATCTGTGCAGGGCTGACAGTCGTTTCCTTTGTTTGGAAGGACAAGCCTAATGTTAATAAGGTCTGGAATGTGACGAGTCAAGGCAGATTTTCTTTTGGAGTCTCTTTTGGTCCTGGCTCCCTATAAGAGAGAACACTGGTGCTGTTCTGTTTAAAATAAGGTGTTTAGTGGGGCTTTCACACTTCATAAGTGGCTCATTTCTTCTTTCACCTGCAACCTTTTTCTCTCATGAGCACATACCTCCTAGGCATACTCTGACTGGGTGTTTTGGAAGAGAGTTTACTTGTGCAGGGGGCAGGGATCCTTTCTCCCGGTGTGGGTGCTTTCCACACTGCATTTGAAAATGGTACAGTTTCTAGTTGGATTTTCATTACTGCTTCATCTCAAGTCTTTGGTGATGATAAATCCCGTGTGTTTTCACCTGTCTGCAGCTGCATATGAATCCTGTGCATGGCAAAGATATCAAGAAAACATGAAAAAAAAAATGAGCTCAAGTCAGTGGAATTTACCCATTCTTCTGCCAAGTACAGTCTGAAAAGTGAAATTAGTCCAGTCAAACCCAAGTGACTTTTATTTTTTTGAGGAGACAATGTGGACCCTTGGATCAAAATGCAAGATACACTCATTTTGGCAGGAAGCTGGGCAATTAACACCCTTACTTCCATTTCAGATGTAGATTGCCAGATCTATCCCCTAGTCTCCAAGGCCGCTCAGGGATGCTGGGAGAGGTCTGAGCAGGTTTCCTGCGTGTGGGATGGAAGGGAGGGAGGCTTGGGGACAGAAGGCTGTTTTCAGGAGGCGGGTGCTGCTCACTGACATGCGCTTTCTGACCTGGGCACTATCCTCTGAGGGCCAGAGCTGGAGAAATCCAGCAATGAATAACTTTTTTCAGTAAGACCCCAGTGTACTGATTTTTTTTTTCCTTCCAGAGGCATTGACTTTCCTGATACAAAGGCAAAATCTGTGGCTCAACAAAGAGGAAAATGTGGTGGCCCAAATTTTTGCTGTTGAGTAGAGTGTATAGTTGTCTTTATCAAGTTCCATCACTTATCTTTTTGCCTTTTGCCCTTTCCCCCTGTATTTCTGTTGCAATCTGGAATGTTTTAAAGATGTTAACTACATGATTCTTTCAACAGACAGGATGAGATATTTTTGTCATGTCAGTTTAAGAAGTCTTAACGCATTAAATCATACTTGAAGCTTCCCATTTTTCACTTACATATAAAAAGACAGACAACATGCAAACATTTTTTTGAGTTTTCTCTTGCAGTGAATGTTCACCAGAAGATCGAGGGCAGAATTTTGATTAGTTTCTACCATATGTAGTACTTAACTCTGTGAACCCATATTATTTTCTCTGCCTTTTTTTGCTTTCTTGGGAACTGATCATAGAGGCATTTAGATGACATCAGAACCCATGTGGGTAAAATACATGTCATCCCAAAGAACCCTTTAAACAGCAGGTATAAGTGATGACATGGTTTGTTTCTGGTACATATATAACCTTCAATTTTATTGAATTGAAACTTCTACATGTTATTCTCTCATTTAGCTAAGTTGAATTCTGAATTTAACTGGGTCAAAGGGCATCGTCACAAATGTGCCATACTTAGAAGCAAAATAACATACTAGTCAGGACCTTGCAGATCTGGGTTTAGTCCCACCTCTGCCCCTTGTGAACCTTGGGCCTTTGGGCAAGATAGTTAATCTCTCAAAGCTTCAGTTTCTTCATGTCTGTGTAAAATGGGGACCATTAATAGCACCTATTTCAGAAGACTGTCATGAGTTCTTAATACAATTTTAGAGGCACTAAGTGCTTTAGAAATGTTCAAGAATATGGATAAAGAAAGACGATGGCATTTTTCTGCTTAAGAGAACTGCCTCATGTGGGTCATGTTAACAGAACCCCCAGCCTGGGAGCGCACCCCCTGGAATGCTGCAGGACAGGGCCTCCTGTGTTCTGAGTCGATGTTGAGTAACTTTCAGTGCCAAGGATTTGAGATATGAGGGGAGTCAGAGAGGCATCCAATCCCAAGAAAAGACCGTGACCGTTTACCACCAACAGCCTTGTAAATCCTGGGCAAGAATAAAATTCAGTTCCCTCCTTACCTCTCCTCTGCCTCTTCTCTGGGCTGGATTCTCTTGTGAGGCCGAGGAGTAGAGCCTAATGGGCCAGCTTGATTCTGTGTCTGAACCTTCTCAACACATGGCTTTAAATTACTTTGCTAGGTGTTAGAAGTGCTGCAAAAGAAGGAGTAGCTGGAGGTGACTTGGGCAAGCCACGACTTCTCTGTATTTTGCTAACACTCATATTACTTGCTGTAGGGCCGTTAGTTAACCCAGACGGATAAGCTTGCTAGGAAAGCCACTAAATTTCAAGCTCTTTCACAGTTCTTCCTTATACCTCAGAAGTCATACACGTCCACATTCTGTTGGTCACATGTTGTACCTACTGATACGGTGTGGAAGACGTCTACCCCGAGGTGGGATGATGGTGGGGTGAGGTAGGGGAGGGGTCATCTCAGAGGCTGACCAGCACATGGTGTGTGGAGCCGGGGACCATGCCTATTAATACTCCATCTGAAATAGTCTCGGCATTTGTGATGGAATTTTGGCAACTTTCCAGCTGTTATGTCAACATTGATTTTGTCACTACATCTCCTGTGGAATGGTCCTTTAGGATTCCTGTATGTAAGTGCTGTATGAAGAGGCAGGGTATCGAATCTCTGGGTTTACAGGACCAGTTTCTTGTAACGTGACGATTATAGACAGTATTGTAGATATGCTAATTACAGGCCATCGTTTCTGCTCTGACCAGCCTTGGCTTTTATTTTCAACTTAATTTGCCCGACCATACACACCACAGCGCAGCCGATTATATCACGCTGTTCCAATCTTTGGTACTGTAATGAGACCTTGAAATTCTATTAAGGATTGAGTAGAGAACACAAGGGTAAAATGGGTAAGGTCCATGAGAGACAGCAGTGATACCAGCTCATTGCTTGCGATTTAGGATTTACAAAGTAAAGAGTGTAAATGTCGCTGTAGTTGACCGTAAAATCTCCTCTTCTTGTCTTCTGGTGCTGAGTTTGCATTCGTATATGTGCTTCGTGCCCCACCCCCCCCAATTGTAGCTGCTACTTCCCAGCTGCATCAGAAGAATGGAGCTTTCCACGCAGGCAGGCGTTGAGCTCAGAAAAGGGGCAGGAAAGAGCAGATGATAGTGGTGGGGATGATTTGCTCCAGGCACAAAAGGGAATTGTGATATCCGGAAAACTGGAAAATGAGGAGGCGGGAGTGAGAGGAGAAGGCCTCAGAGGAATGGCACATTGAAACAAAAGGAAGTGGCCAAAAGGAAAATAAGTAGAACGAAAGGAGGAAACGTGGTGGACAGGGAAGATTCTGTGGATTGTGGAATAAAGATAATTTGGCAAAAACAAGAGGAAGAAAAGCAGAGAGGTTTCGTGGTTCCATTTTCATAGATTGCATTCCACCCACTCAGTCAGCATTTTCCAGCGGAGTAGGGCACAGCCCTTTTGCCCTGTGTGGTCCATGAACCCTTTTATTGGTGGCTCCACTTTGGGCAGCTCCACTTTGACCAAATCTCCATGTAAATAAAACTCTTACTCTTTCCCCTTTGGGCTTTCCCGAAGCTTATGTCTTCCTCCTGTGCTGAGTTAGGACATTCACTGCCAGTGTAGATTTGATAAGCGAATTAGAAATGAAGCCTTACACAGAACTTCACAACGTTAGCAGTACACTAGATTGAAGTATTGGGTTTTTGGATAGTGCTCTGCAGTTGTTAAAGGGATGTTTTAGAGTTTGGGTATGCTTAAAAACTGGAAATTTAGAAAAACAATTTCCTTTTTAAACTTTAACTTGGAAGTTAAGAACAAGAAAGGGGTTTACCTCTACCCTTGAGTTAGTGTGCTTTTGTTAAAAGCAGCCTGCTTTAATCAAATGTCATTATTTTTAGGTCCTCTAACAAACTGAGGTTACTTTTTGTTTGTTTGTTTTTAGTTTAGATTTATTTAACTTATAGAAGTAATATTTACTTATTTTGACAGTGAAAAAACTACAGACATGTAGAGCAGTCATCTCTCTCCCTTTAGCCATCTCAGTCTACTCCCTCAGAAATAGTTTGTATCTTTTCACATCCTTTGAAGTAGTTTTCATCCTGTTCTTTTCTTTTTTTTTAATTCATTTTTAACATCTTTACTGGAGTATAATATCTTTACAATGGTGTGTTTGTTTCTGCTTTATAACAAAGTGAATCAGCTATACATATACATATATCCCCATATCCCCTCTCTCTGGCGTCTCCCTCCCACCCTCCCTATCCCACCCCTCTAGGTGGTCACAAAGCACCGAGCTGGTCTCCCTGTGCTGTGCGGCTGCTTCCCACTAGCGATCTATTTTACATTTGGTAGTGTGTATATGTGCATGCCACTCTCTCACTTCGTCCCAGCTTACCCTTCCCCCTCCCTGTGTCCTCAAGTCTATTCACTGAGGTTACTTTAAAATGCAGTCAGCTCTTTCCAAAGTCAAAAAAGGAAGTTCACTCTTAACTTTACATTTATATATAATAAAAAAGAATATTGATGGCATTTCTAGTAAGTGCTCAGATCTTGCTTCCTAGGCTTATTAGATCTACCCCAAGAGAGCAACATGAGGAAGTGAGAGGGAAGAACTAGGTCTACAAACAATTTTTTAAAGATTTTCATAAATGCATTTGTTACTGCTGTGCTTAATTCACATGGTGAACTTACATTGACCTCTTTTTCCCTATTATTTGAAAAGACAAATTATTATATGGAACAGTAAGCTCCTTAAAATCAAGAGGGATGGAGAAACTGCCATATTTTAGGTTCACTGAGTTCCTCAAAACTATTTAAGTATATTGCCAAGCACATTAAAAAAAATAATATTTAGTCTTTCAGGGAGATTTTTTTTTTTTTTTGGTGGAATGTTGCCCCAAGGAACTGCATAAGATATCAGCATCTTTTGAAAACTCGGGTTAAAAATCATGTGTTACTTAAATTAAAATGGTTGTTGGTGCTTTAATTCTTCAGCTATCATGTTATTTTATTTTTTGACACACACTGACACTATTAATACTTACTATTCACACTGTTGTCCACAAGAGGGTAGCTCAAATTGGATGGCAGACAGTATTCAATTTGAAACTGTGTTTCCTTTTTATTGAAGATTTCTGTGTCTGTGAAGTATTATTCTCCACACATTTCAGTCTCTGGATTTAGTGAACTCAACGCATCTCGAATATCATGTATAAGGGCAAAAACGTCTCTATTAATGTTTGATAAGTGTCTACTGTATTAGCATTTTATAGAAGAAAGGTTATCTTTTTGGTAGTAAGGATACATGCGTTGTAGAATCAGTAAGACTTTCTGCTGCTTTGCCTGATTCTGCGGTTGGATAAATGCCTGTTTTCTGCACCATTTATTTTAAGTAATTTCAGGGCCAGTTGGTGACCATTCTGCAGTCATGCTGCTTTTAGTTGGAATGGGAGATACGAGTAATCTTTTATATATTAGCCTTTATTACTTAAGCTTTCAGAACTTTGGTTGTCTGAACTTGGTAATCTGTGGAATGTTTTGTACCCAGAAATTAGGATTCTCATTCATTCTTCTCTTTTTCTTCTCTTTTATACTTTTCTTTATCCCTTGCATTTTAAAATTCTGCGAATTCTCTCCCCTGCCTCCCCGACTTTGAATGCCTGGCTTTCACGATCTGCCATACTTGTCATCACTAATACTATGAATGGACCTTTAAAATTTAGAATTATTTCTTTACTCATTCATCTGTTCACTCATTTACTACTGGGGTATTTTTGTTTTGCTTTTGGAGTGGGAAGAAGCAGGAAATGATAGATGAGAAGAATGCTTTTAGTACTAGATTTTTATCATAGCTCTCAACCCATTTACTTTTGAAGAAGAAAGGTTCAAGACGTGCTCTTATTTTAAGACTATGTTACAAGCTCATTGAGCACATCTGAGGAAAAGGATAGCACTTGAGATAAGTTCATGGCCCTTCTTTAAAAGAGCATGATCCACTTGGTAGGTTTTCTGTGTCCTCTTATTTCCATCTCCTTCCTGCATTTTTGGAATCATTTTTATGCACGAGATGGGAAAAACGGGAAATCGGAAGATTGACATTAATTTGTTTGACCAGGAAACGGCATCTGAGCAGGGGTAAATGCCAATACAATCAATCTTTTTTTTGTCCCTATGCTAAATTGGGGGTAATACCTAATCTGTTGTTGTCAGACCCCCCCGCAATTCAGCAAATTTCAGTGCCATATTCCATATTAGTAGGAGAATGGATTAAAAGTAAAAGTTTGTGATAAACTCTGACACAGTCCTGGCATGTATGTAGTATGAACTCAGTTCATTTAATTTGGCTTTATTTTCTTTGCTGTCTCTATTCGTATTGAAGTTACTGTTGCCCATGAAGAGGTTAGCTCAACGGAGCACACCTCTGACGGGCTATAACTAACAAATTACCACGAAGTCAGTGATTTAAAACAACGGAAATTTATTCTGTCATGGCTCTGGAGGAAATCTGAAGAATACGATTTCAGAGGCCAGAAGTCTGAAATTAGGTGTCACTGGGTTGAATTCAAGGTGTTGGCAGGGTAATGCTCCCTCCAGAGGCTCTAGGGAAGAATCTGTTTTGTTTTTTTTTTTATCTCTTCCAGCCAGGGGATGCCATCATTCCCTTTGCTTGTGGCTGCATCACTCCCATCTTGAAGACCAGTGTCTTCAAATATCTCTCTGCTCCATCTTCACATTGCTTTGTCCTCTGTGCATGTCAAATCTTGCTTTGCTTCCTTCTTATAAGAATACATGTGATTTCATTTAAGGCCCACTCAGATAATTCAGGATAGTCTTCCCATCTCAGAATCCTTAACTTAGTTGCATGTCTGAAGACTTTGCCATGAAAGGTAACATTCACAGGGTACAGAGATTAGGATATGGATATCCTTTGGGGGCCATTTTCAGCCTAACCCATGCTGCTTCCAGTGTCCCCATTGTAGTAACCTGGTCAGGACCAGCTCATTACCCTTCATGGTGTTTAGGTCTGATTGCAGGATTCGTTCACCTTCCTCAGCATCCACCACAACTTTTTCAGTGTGTTACAGTTTAGTATAAATGTCTAAGAGCAGCTCTGAGTATCTGTCTCTGATAACGCAGGCCAAGAATCACTTACCAGAACTGTGTCTTCTCTTCATGGTAGCAGTTTGCATCAGGGATGTCTCTGCACAGTTAATTAAGCTAGTTGAGGCAAGTCAGAAAGTTGAATGCTGTAATTGTTCATATTAACTCTGGAAATTGGAATGAGTTGTCACGTGGATATGTGCATGTATATGCATGTAATTGGTGGATATGTATTTTCAGGACATATTAATGGAAGTTAAATATAAGGATCTGTATAATTCCTTTTAGAGTTAATGGCATTTTCCAAAAAGAAGTGAAAGGAACCTATCTTAATTTGGAACGTATATTTTCTTCAAAAAGGAAACTGAGGTAACTTTCAGCTAGCATGAGGTAAGACTAAGAAGGCTGTCAGAATAATTAATTCTTTATGAATCTAATGATTCTATAATAATTAACAATCATTATAAAACTCCCCCAAGGGGCTTCCCTGGTGGCGCAGTGGTTGAGAGTCTGCCTGCCGATGCAGGGGACGTGGGTTCGTGCCCCGGTCCGGGAAGATCCCACATGCCGCGGAGCGGCTGGGCCCGTGAGCCATGGCCGCTGAGCCTGCGCGTCTGGAGCCTGTGCTCCGCAATGGGAGAGGCCACAGCATTGAGAGGCCCACGTACCGCAAAACAAAACAAAACAAAACAAACAAAAAACTCCCCCAAGAAAATTCCATAAAAGCTGATGCTTGTTGGATATTGACTGGATTGCTAATGCTATAGATTGATTACATGTGTCCTTTCCTTGATGGCTATATCTAGATGAGGCCTAATAATTAGTTTAATTTTGAAGAAGAGTTATAAGGACCCCGAGGTATCATATGAGCGATAAATTCTAAACCCTCTTATCTGCCTTGCTATGTTTTTAATAATTATTGCCTGTGTAATGAAACTTGTGTCTCACAGATTTTCTTTTATACCCTCGCGTGGGTGTTATGCCTAAAATAGACACAGAAGATTTTAAGTACATACAATACAAGATAGTACTTGAAATCAGTTAAGATTCTTTCCTCTAACAGAATTCTGTGAAACTTGGTAGGAAATATATATCAAAGTTAAGTTTATATCACTGTATAAACATCAGCAAATTATTGCTTGGATGAACAAATTAGTCAGAACTGTATCTGTTTAGATCTCATTGATGAGAGTAATGAAGTTGAGGTACAGAGCCCAGGTTATGGAGTGAAGATGAAAGAAAAAGTAGGGAAAAAAAAGTTTTAGCCAAACATGAGAACTCAGCTGGATTATATAGTATCAGCCAAAATGGTAAATGAAAAAAGACAGCAGGGAGCAGTGGGACTTCCCTGGTGGTGCAGTAGTTAAGAATCCGCCTGCCAATGCCTGGGACACGGATTCAAGCCCTGGTCCGGGAAGATCTCACATGCTGCGGAGCAACTAAGCCTGTGCGCCACAACTACTGAGCCTGCGCTCTAGAGCCCGCGAGCCACAAGTACTGAGCCTGCGTGCCACAACTACTGAAGCCCGCGTGCCTAGAGCCCCTGCTCTGCAACAAGAGAAGCCACCGCAATGAGAAAGCCCGCACACCGCAACGAAGAGTAGCCCCCACTCACCGCAACTAAAGCAAGCCCGCATGCAGCAACAAAGGCCCGGCACAGCCAAAAGTAAATAAATAAATTTATTAAAAAAAAAAAAGACAGGTACAGATGCCATGATATGGAGGATAAAGTACTAGTCATGCGGATCACAGTCTTCCTTATGTTCAAGCCACTAGATGTGCTAGTTTAGCCATATAATCAACTCTTGTGATATTGCTAGGACCTTAATGAGGGGAGAAAGAAACTGAAGGGATCACATCATGTTACCTTTCTTGAACAGCTTCCCCGGTCTTATTTTCAATGAATTTAAAACAATAACTCTGTCTCATTTAAGCCATTTAACTGTACCCATAGTCATGAGCCTTTAGTTTTAGCTATTTATGTGTTTTTTCCATAAGAGTATCAATCACTTACAGCATATACTATGCCCTTGGCAGTTCCTTTTGGAACCAATTTAAATGAGAAAAATAAAGGGCTTTGGGAAGAACTGTTTAAGTATGTCTGGTAAATTGTTTTACTGTTTGAGAACAGCTCTAGAGACTGCAATACGTTTTCCATTTAGTAGAATTTGGCTTTTTTTGTGAGTCACAACATTCATGGAAATACATTCAAATCTTAAACGTAGAGACTATGACTTACTGCTTTTGGTATTACTTGCTGTCTAGAATGATATTACGGTCTACGTTACAATATATCTCTGATCAGCAGTGTTTGAAACAAGGAAGCTTCAGACTGCAGGGAAGAGTGCATATCATGATCCACAACCTCATGTCCTGGATTCTTCAGATTGTAGAGCAAGTATGGTACAAAGCTATGCTTTTCCATTAGACATTTCATCAAATACATGTTCTTGGTCACTTGAGTTGCAACTCTTCTTGGATATTAATATCATGTACTAAAACCTAGATCTAGAAAATTATTGTGATAAATTTCTGTATATCCAAACCATATCTCATTAAATGTGACTCTCCTCCTAATTTCCAGTATTATTGTAGCGCTTGTTTTCATTTTAAGACAATTTTTTTTAGAGCGGTTCTAGGTTCATGGCAAAATTGAGACGGTACAGAGAGTTCCCTTATCAGTGCTCACTTTTTAATGTGTGTGTGCATGTATACTTCCATAGAGATTTTGTCCCCTGAGCTAGTCTCTCTCCTTTAACCTTTGTTCCCTCACAATTCATTCTCCACACAGCAGCCAGGCGATGTTGGTAAATAAAACTCTCCACGTTTTCCTTTCGAACTTAGCATACAGTACAGACTCTTTACCCCGGTGACCAAGTCTGTGTCAGCTGACTGCTGCCTCAACTCCTCCGAGCCCTGTTCCAGCTCCCTGTGCTCTGGACGCAGGCTTCCTTACCAGTCCTCTAAGATGCCAGGCCCTTCCTGCCTTCACTCTTTCTGTTACCTCTGCCTCCAGAGTTCTCTTGCTCTTTGTAAGGCAGGGTCCTCCTCATCTTTCCTGGAGTAGCGCAGATGCTTCAGTCAGAGAGGCCTTCTCAGACTACTCCATCCATATCACCCTTTAAAACATGTTCTTCGTGGCACTAACTGACCTCACCCTGTTTGTTCATGGATATGTATGCTGTCTATATTGTCCCACCAGAGTTTACCCCTTGAATGTATTGGAAACAGATTAGGCTTGTCAGAGGTTCAAGTGCAGAGCTCATTCAAAGGGACTTCCAAACATTTTTATAGACAACATGAATTGCTGAATTTATTTTTTATTTTTAAAATTTCATTTTATAAGGCTCGGGTTAAAATACAGAATTCCATTGCAGTTGGAAAGTTACCAGATAGTTATCACGCATGTTTGTATGCCAGAATTGCACAGTACGGAGCACAAAAGGTTTTTTTGAGGAACTGAGCTGCCAGGTAAGAATTTTTTGCGGAGCTCATTTCATCCTCACAGATGAAGGACTTCCCTATAAATGAAGTCTTATATTTCCTTCCCACCGAATAAATGTTATAAACTTTTACCACTGTTTCCCCATTTGTGTTCAGTAGGAATTAGCCTTTTTTGGTGGTTGCAGAGTCACTTTTGGCAGTCCAGTATTATTTCTGTTACCATTAGCTTGTTTACCCTTAGGCAGAATCTGGACTTTGTGTTTTCCCCTATCCAATTTACATTGAATAAATGTAAATTTCATGTAATTCATGGAATTAAAACTTCACTTTAGGATACTCTTGACTGCATGGCAATAAAGGCATTTTGGAATATTAGACCAGGTTTTAACATGGAATCTGACTCAATCTTCAGTTTTAAACTATTGATTTCTCCCATAGCTTGGGGATGTTTTTCAGACAATAGCCCCTAGTAGTCTGATTCTCTTAGTGCTTTTATATTAAGAGAGCATTTTAAAAACTGGTATAATAACTTTTGTATTACTCAGTACTTTTGGCACTCAGAATGGTTTTGTATGCTCTTATTCTGTTGAAAGATGAGATGAAAATATTCTTTTCTGATTGTTGGGAAGCGTCATGAAACCTGACTTTTTGACCACTTTGTACTCGTATTAGGGACTGTTTGCCTATTTGCTCCCACTTGGCTCTTCCAGCCAGGGCTAACTCGACTGGTCACCATGCTCTTAGGAGGGAAGTTAAGTAAACTTCAGGTCTGTGCCAGAAATAAAAATGGGGTTCCATCACCTTCTAAATGTTAATAGAATGAGAGACAGAACAACAGATTCTTCTTTGAGAATTATTAGTGGAGATTCTATCCCACTAATGAAAGAATTCTCTACCAGATGCTATTCATACATTGACATTTTGGAACAAGGATGGATTGTCATCTTGGCTTAGAGAGCCCCTTAAAGATTGCATTCTAAGAAAGGAAGCCTCTGTGATTTGTAGCCTAGAAGATAAGCTTGTTCTGGTAGAACACATCTGAGTAGGAAACAAATCCTAGTGCTTGTGATATTGTCAGTGGGGTGCCGATCACTATTAGGCTTAAGCATAGACCCCTAATTCCAGCTTTTCTCAAAAACTTTCAGCAGTCTGAACTAATGATAGAGGAGATGTTGTAAACCTGTGTTTGCCTGGCAATCAGGTTGTTGCCAAGCTTGAGTTAGAAAGGAATCATTTCTTCTCTTACTTTCTCGATGGTAACTGTGTGAGGGTGGGAGTCGGAAAGATATCTGACTCTAAAAGTAATAAAACATGACTGTGAGACCTGCTTGCAACTTTAGTAACATTTGGGTATTTTCTTTAATAACACACCTTTACTATTCCTGAATTAAGCTATGGTGACCACCTGTATGGAGCCTAGCTAGAAACTGCCCTATGTACCTTATAGAGAAAACGAACTAATGGCTACCAGTGAGGAGAGGGAAGAGGGGAGGAGCAAGATAGGGCTATGGGATTAAGAGATACAAACTTCTATGTATAAAATAGATAAGCAACAAGGATATTACGTATAGCACAGGGAGTTATAGCCATTATCTTATAATAACTTTTAATGGAGTATAATCTGTAAAAATACTGAATCACTATGCTATACACCTGAAATTAATATAATATTGTAAATCAACTTTAGTAAAAACAAAAAAGATACCTTAAGGAAAAAGTAGCTGAGCTTTGTTACAGTGGGGAACAGTTCACAGTGCTGTGACCCTGTCTCTAGTCGGTGACCAAAAGGCAGAAGTCACGGATTGCCGTGGGGAAAAGGACTGACTTCTCCAGAAGACATAACCTCATTCTAGGGACAGCTGGATATATCTTTATTTTAGATGTTGCCTTTGACAAGTTTTAGGGAATTTTTAATTTCACATTTCAGGTGAATGTTCTTAATTTGAGCTTTTGGGCTTTGCTAGAGAGCATAGGACCCTCAAAACTCAATGTGATGATCTTGGAACCTCCCTAATTTCTTTCTTTCCATTCTCAGTCTCTCTTCCCACTTCCTTTCACTCTTCTGAAAATTAACACCTGCCAGCGAAATCAACTTTACGCTGCTTTCACTGGAGGCTGGTGTCTAAAAATCAATCCTGGCAACTAATGTAAAGTGAAATTTGGAAGATGCCTGGGTTCTCATGGAGTCGTGCAAGCTGAAGTTAATAAAGAGGATTAGAGACCACAGCTGGTGAGCAGATGGAATGCTTATAATTTCACAATCTTAGGTAGCTTTAAAGCCAAATCTGCACAAAACCTATTTGCTTTTTCTCTAGTTCATTTCGCTTTATACTTTTAATTGTTGTAAATGATGAGCCTTAATAGGTCACTCACTTAGATGAAAGCATTTATAATTCTGGTCATGCAATTTCTTACTCAATTGCATTTCAGTAACCACTCTTTAATAATGTACTATGAGAAGCTCAGTAGATAGGGAGGAGAGAATAAGACTTGTAAATCTCATTCAAAATGTAGACATGAAGACTACTTCACAGTAACACTAATAATATAGTATAATTACATTATGATGAAGACTAGTTCACAGTAATTACAGCTAAACAGTTCATCCGCTTGCGGCTTACAGAAACTTGCCAATCAGTTTCCGCAGCTCTTTTTCTGTGTCCCTTTCGTTAGAAATTCTTTTGTTATGCAGTCAGACAAGTCACCTGGACCAGCCGCCTTCAACTGCTGTACCGCCTAATCACAGCCCACTGCCCCGCTTTCCCCATGTCCTCCTCCCTCTTTGTTCTGGCTCGTTGTTATATGGGCGTCTTGTATGTGCGTAGAGCAACTGTAAGCTCCCCAGGAACGCACTTTCCTGCACTTCCTGGTAGATTGGTGTCTCCTACACAAAGGGAAGTGTTTGTGAGGCTTCTGCTCGGTAACTGTTAAGAAGGTCAAACTAGGACCTTTATTCTACTAATTTAAAGATATTAATTTATACCTTAATGGCTGTTACTTTATCTAAGGACAGAATTAGTACCCACTATACTCTTAGCAGTTCTTTATCCTTACTGAAAGACTTGAGAAAAATGGCTGCTTCACTCAAGCCACTGCAGAATGTCTGAAAATACAGAAAAACAGCTGGAGCCATAAATAAGTGAGTAGTCTGGATACACTCTGTACTAGCTGGTTGGGAAGAAAACAACACACAGATATTTCAGGTGGTGCTGCACAGCAAACAGCTGTAGTTTATGGTCCGTCATAGTCTCTGTTCTTTTGGAGCCAGTATGTGCTGCTTCTGTAAAGCCACAGTCAGCTGCAAAAATATTGTAACATGTGTTTTGGAAGCAATTACTGCATAGTAGTATTCTAGCCTCAAAACATCCTGCATGATATATTTCTATACGTGGGGAGAAAGGGAAGAGCATATTGTGTTACTGATGCATTGGCACGAAATAGTAGAATTGTCATAGGAAGTGGTCTTTTTGTGGATCAGCTTTTCAAATGATTTTCAGTTGCTTCTTTTTTGGACTTCTAAATTGGCCTTCTGTAATTGGATATGACCTCTTATAAAGCAAGTAGTATAAACACATTTTAACTTCCACTGTAAATTATTTTGTACTGAACCAAGTAGTTTAGCAATCCCTTCAAGATGATAGATTTGTACATCTATCATAAGTAAAATTGTTCTCCCTACCCCTCCCTTGTTCCCTTAGGTGGAGGGGATGGCTGGGTGAAAGGAGGTTTTGGAGGCCCCCTAAGAAGAAAAAGAATTAGGCCAAGAATTAGAAGACCCGGGGTTAATACTGGGTTCTTCTAGATTTGCCTTGTGTGATATTGACCAAATTCTGAAAATTCCTAGTTTGTAGGATCCATATCTAGTAAATGGGTATAATAATACTGAATATTTTCATATATGATACACTTATTAGATTACGAGGGCTGCCATGACAAAGTACCACAAACTGGGTGGCTTAAGTAACAGATACTTAACTTTCTTATAGTTTCTGGAGGCTAGAAATCTGAGATCAAAGTGTCTGCAAGGTTGATTGTTTCTGAGGACCATGAGGGAAGGATTTGTTCCAGGTTTCTCTCCTTGGCTTGTGGATGGCTGATTCTTCCCTTTGTCTTCACATCATCTTCCCTCTATATGTGTCTCTATCTAAGTTTCCTCCTCTTATAAAGACATTAGTCACATAGGGTCCACCATAATGACCTTATTTTAACTTAATTACCTCGTAAAGACACTATCTCCAAATACAGTCAAATCTGAGGTACTGGAGGTTAAGACTTCAATATATGGATTTTGAGGGGAATACAATTCAGCCTATAACAATACATTACAGAGGGCTATCTAACTATAAGTGATATACTGTAGTTTATAATTCTTCAAATTGCTCTGTGTATTCAAAATATTTTAGTACAGTTTTATTCTGGTGGGCATATTGATAGGAAAAAAAAAGCACTTTCCTTCTTTAAAACCTAAAACTTAATACCCAACCGTGTTTTCATTCCATATGGTGAATTTGCAAGTGAAAAGATACATCTTTTACTCTGGAGGAATTAGATGGAACTGTTGTATACACCATATACACCATTCTGGTTACTATCTCTTAGGGCATCTTTTTGTTTGACTCTTAGTTGTAGAGTGTTGTTTGTGAAGTTATTAGGAAAGCTTCACAGGAATGGGTGAGTTGAATTGCTGTTGCCAGCAGGGTCAAAGCATTCTAAATTAGTCTTTTGCTAGAGAGTAAATAGACTCTTGCTTGGAAGTTTTGAGCTAATGGCAGTGTTTTACTCAAAGTGTCTAACTGCTAGACTGCTTACTATAGGTAGTAAGCCATAAAGACGGAGTCCACGGTAAACTCCAAGTGTGACTTTGTGGGCCTGGGATAGAGGGCAATGCAAAGAAGGAGATCGCTCAATGGAGAATGCCAAGTTTTTTGTTCACTGGGATTGCAATTGGAGGACTGTTAATTATGGGAAGAAAGGCAACCAGACAGTCACATACTCCAAGGCAGAAAGGAGAAAGGGTAGTCAGGCCAGTTGGAAGCATGCATTAAGATTGCAAAAAGGGAGACTTGCAAATACTTTTGCAGGTCAGACTTTTCTATTTGACTGAGTAATTAATCGGTAAATAGGCATAATAGAGTCATCTCAAATGGTTCTTTAGAGATGCATGATTTGTACACACAAAAAAACTATTGTGGAACAGGGAAGCTGGAAAACAACTAACTTGGCTAAACAAAACCAAGGCATTTTAGCCTCTAAAAACAACTTTGTGCATTCTGATTTAATTTTCTGAAATGAGATTAGTATGTAGCAGATTAAAAGGTTACCACTAGTAGGTACAATGCTCCATTCTTCTTCAGGATACTCTCCAGAGTGAGATCCAGGGATTCTCAATTGCTTAATTAGTTAACGTGCTCAGTTGCATTTTTATCATCACAGCAAGCGTGATGGCTTTATTGAGGGATTTTTTTTTTGCCAAGCAGACTGTTAGCTTTGGCTGTTGAAATATTTCTAATCTGCATCAAATTTAGGATTCTTACTGAATTAATTTAGTATGTGCATACTGAATTCCTGTGCAAAAATGGAGATGTATATAGACCTTTGACACAGGTTTATCATAATGTGTTATTTGATGTAATATCGTGATCTATCAAGATGTCATCCCTTTTAACTTTCTCCACCATGACGTCTGTCATGTGCTTGTTTCTGAATATTCAGAGAATAAAAGCACAGTAGGTGCATTTGTGCATAAGTGGTCTCTGACCATTTATTCAGTCATACATTCAAGACATACTCCTGTGCAGGTACTAGGTACTGGGGGATCAATGACACATAGCAGTGATGTGATTCCTGTACTCATGAAGCTTACCCTTGCCATTTTTGGAGAAGCAGAGCCTATACCGTTGACCCTTGAACAACATGGGTTTGAACTTCTCAGGTCCGGATTTTTTTCAGTAGTAAATACTATAAATACTATAGTACTACATGATCTGTGGTTGCTTGAATCTGCGTTGATGGAGGAACTGCATTTATGGAGGGACGACTGACTATAAGTTATACATGCATTTTCAACTAAAGGAAGGGTCGGCCCTGCTAATCCCCACGTTATTCAAGGTTCAGCTGTACTGTGAACAAGAACATGCAGTGGGATATATACTTAAATATGGAGAGGAGGATGGGATGTTAGGGGAGATCCTACAAAGAGGACCATTGCAGGCGGTGGGTGATAAGAGCAACGCTGCCTGGAAGAATTGATCGCTCAGCAGAGGCATGAAGGATGAGAAGAGTGAGCTGGACCAGGAGGGAAGGGATAGACTGTACTGTCCTTTCAGCCTTGGGTAACTAAAAGGTTTCTCACAAATTAACCTTTTACATTTTGATGTCTTGTAATAGAAATTTTATCGCTATAAGCTCTAGGAAATTATTTTAAAATCAATTAGCTGGATAAAAAATTGTCAATGTAATTGCTGAGAGCCATATTTGAAATCTTTTTATCTCTGTCACTCATTCCTCTTTTGCTGCCTCTCTTTTTCTTTTCTCTTTTTTTCATCTCTTCTGGGTTTTTTTCTTCCGTGCCAACTTTTATATTTTCATCTTGAGCATTTTTATTTCTTGTCCAGTTTGATACATGACCCTAATGGCTACTTTTGCTCATGGGTTTTCCCCGGGAGCCTGATGAGCTCACTGTAGTCCAGGAGTTACATACCTCAGCTGTTAGGATATGGAGCCCAGGTGAGCATGATTTATCATCTGCAGACTTGAAAATGTGGCTGGTAAAGTGTGCCATTTATTGAGCTGGTTTGGGGTATAAATGTAATATTCCAGTTCTCAGACCTTTTAACTGATTTTTAAGTATACATGCAGAACACATTATTAATAGGCCCATGACTTTCCTGTTTTGAACAACAAGGGCAGCCCACTTGGACAACAGAGATGTCATCT
The DNA here is from genome assembly GCF_963924675.1 of Phocoena phocoena. Classification (NCBI taxonomy): domain Eukaryota; kingdom Metazoa; phylum Chordata; class Mammalia; order Artiodactyla; family Phocoenidae; genus Phocoena; species Phocoena phocoena. The sequence continues at coordinate 51,661,581 of NC_089222.1, forward strand.
GCATGGCTCAAGAGAGTCCTTCATTTTATACAGAAAACTGAAAAATTTTAATTCCAAATAATTTCATTTTATAAAAGACTTAGAATGAGATAGCAAGATCAGTGCCATATGACTTTAGTTTGCTTGTGAACAACTTAAGACTTCTTTCGCATTGACCTTAGATTTGTGGGATGTCTGCTCTATTATACATGTTTTGGAGAACAAAAGGAAAATCTTTAAGAGCAGAGGGCTTCTGGCCCTCAAAATGATCCCAATTCTGGAGAAAAATTTCTCATAGATAGCATTCTCCATGTAGATGTTTCCTGCTCGCTGGCCCAATCTAACTTTTCATTTTCGTTTTTTTTCTCAGTTTGATGTGTTTAGAATACAGTCCATTTTCTTTTCTGGATTGGGGCAGATGGTGCTGTCTCTTTTGATTATCTGTGTTTTAAAGGAAATGTTGATTGGGAAGAACAAGAAATAAAACATGGCCAGATGAAATTGAGAGCAGAAATTATATAATCCAAGAAGAGCCATATGTATTCTATGTTTTTCTACTCAAAGTTTATCATGATTCATGTTTGAGTTTCTAGAGTTCAAATTTGCTGTATTTTAAAATGTCATTTAGGATGGTTCTTTGGGTTATTGGTTTGTTTTAACTTTAATTTCTAAAAGATACAGAAACGAGAAATAGATGGGGTTTTTTCCTTCCTAGTCACATTTAAACAAGAAAGTTCTTGAGTAGTAGTGGCTTTTGACAAATCCAAAACTTTTGGATAAATTCTACTTAATGCTCATAAAATCTGTCACCTGCAGTCTGCACATTTTCGCACAGTTGGCCAAGTGATCTTAAACCAGAATATTTAACAGGTGTTCCAAACAGAAGCCTGAAGGAAATGAACAAAGGGACACAGAAAACAGCTTGAAGGGTCTCTTACTGGCTATATTTGAGAGAGTTTTAGGATTCAAAAGAATGATAGCAAAGAGTATGACAAGTTTCATTGAGTGGAAAAAATAATCCATGACTTCATAGATAATTAATCTGAGAGAGGGAACTAATTAACATAGAAGGAATGATAGAATTAGGAATATCACCATCTTACAAGTATCAATATAGTAATATCTTCTGGCAAAGATATTAGTGTTTAACCATCAGGTGAAAGGGGAAGAGGGTGCCTTAACAACAGGGAATTAGGTCACATAATACTAGAACTAAGTGATCAAAGTGCTGAGTATCACCAGAAGGTTCAAATTGGCACTGTGTGCTTCCTTAAGTGATGGAATGGGAAGTACATCCATATAGAGCTCTTGATAAACATTTTTAGCCTGAATCTAATTATGAGGAAGTAGTCACACAATCCAGATAGTTGTATACGTTATAAGAAAACTGGTCTGGGGACTTCCCTGGTGGCGCAGTGGTTAAGAATCCGCCTGCCAGCGCGGGGGACATGGGTTCGCTCCCTGGTCCGGGAAGATCGCACATGCCTCGGAGCAACTAAGCCCGTGCGCCACAACTACTGAGCCTGCGCTCTAGAGCCCGCATGCTGCAACTACTGAAGCCCGTGCACCTAGAGCCCGTGCTCTGCAACAAAGAGAAGCCACCACAATGAGGAGCCCGCTTGCTGCAACTAGAGAAAGCCCCTGTGCAGCAACCAAGACCCAACCAAGACCCAAATTTATTAATTTATAAAAAATAAATTAATTAAAAAAAAACTGGTCTGGACACTTCAAAAATATTAACTTTAGCAAGACAAAAAATATAGATTTTTATTCTAGATTAGAGGAGACTAATGCAACATGTTCCTTGATTGGACCCTGGACTTGGGGTTGGGGGGGAACATTAAAGACATGTTGGAATGACCGGGGAAATTCAAACATGTAATATAGATTAGATTTTATTCTGTCAGTGTTAAATCTCTTGGTGTGATGTTGTGGTTACATCATCACACCAACAAGAAGGTCCTTGCTTTTAGGAAACACATGCTGAAGTTTTTGGGGTGAACTGGCATAAGATCAATAACTTCAAATAGCTCTGGAAAAAAAATGTGTGTACGTGTGTGTGTATAGAGAGAGAAAATGTGAACATACAAGTACAGCAAAATGTTAGTAATTGGTCAGTGTAGGTGAAGGGCATATGGCTGCTCATAATACTGTTCCTTCACTTTTCTATAGATTAAAAAGGTTTCAAAATACATATTTTTACACATCAGGAAATTTCACAGAAAATTTTTCATTTCCACATTCTCTGGAAAAATGGCAGTCAACCTGAGACTCCTTAGATCCTGCTTGGCAATAATTGATTGGCTACATAGCAGCTGCCTCCTTTAGATAGGGTGAAGGCATTTTCTGTTTTCCAGTCTTTACCCTTCCCTTTTGCCTGATACGTCCACCATCTTTTACTCACTGACATTACCTGCCAGGTGACTATATGCATTTGTTGATTTCCTGGCTGAGGTAGGCTGTACCATGAATAGTAATGCTATTTCCATATGTCAGAACTCTGGTGAGTTATGTCGAGCCCTAGCACATGAAGTTAGTACTGGATTTGATTCCTATATCAGCTGATGAGCTTCACTGGGTTCTTTGGCCATAGACTGAATTCTGTCCTCATCCCCAAATGCATATAATTTCATCATGCGAGACATCAAATTTTACAATGTGGGTGTAAAAACTGTTCAGAACTTGCTCGATAGGTGGTATAAATATTAAAATTCTCTTTCAGATTTAATGTGTTACAAAATTGTGCTGTCTGGATTCTGCCTTGCAAAATCAGTTGAACAGTCTTGCAAAAGTATTGAATAAGCTACTTGAAAATTTTTCAATGTGACATGCCAAACCTTAATGAAAAAACATTTTGTGGAAACGTTTGTAGATGCCAGTGCAGAAAGTAGGGTATAAACTTTAATTACCTTTGTAAGTCGTTCTATCCTGTGTTTAAGCGATTGCTTTCCTGTTATACACCCAGGGAGGGTACCGGGTCTTTCTGGGTAATCATGGAGCTGAGCCTTCCCCCAAAATAAAAGAGCTATATCTGGCACAGGTTAGGGTTCAGTTAGCCAGTGACACAGTTCAAACATGCAGAGGGAAGGAAAGAATAGGTCTAGTACTAGAGTCAGGCTTGCCAGGCAAGCATATCTACCTCATACTTTATCCATTTTTGTGGGTTTTTCATCCCTATATAATTTGCTGTTCTTAAAAATGCTAGCTGCTTCTGTCCAGTTCCATGTGCCTATATGATTTTTGCCTTGTGAAGTAAACAGGAGAACTTTTCTTAGAGAATTTGACAGAAGTGAGCATAGATTCTCCTAGTATTTTAGGTAGAATCCAATTTAGTTGGCATCACAGGCGGAGGTTGAGAGAGAAACTTGAGACCTGGGATTCAGCAAGGGTAACGGATCTGGTGCTTTCGCTTTTTATTAAAGCCCAGACCTCGCACTTTTGTATCTTATTAACTGAAGTGTAGTACAGCTGTTGCCCGAATGGGACCCATTTTGCCTATGGATAAACTAATATGAAAGTTCCTAGCAGGGTTTTGCTCAGATCTTGGGCTAGGACAGAAGATCACTCTTTCTTCTGAATTCCAGAAATAGCAACAAAAGCTCAGAGGAAATCAGCCTCCCTTGTCCCATTTACATTCTCTGGCCTTCCCTCCTATCCAGCTGGCCACTCCAGCTGCAAAAGGAATTCATCTCTCCTCTTCTGCTTTCTCTAAGGTTCCAGAATTTGTCTGGCACCCATGTTGCTCTTGAAAATATTTTCCTAGACTGGAAGGCAACTTCCCACAACGTATGTTCGCCTACCTGCTGCTTTCTTTTCACTGTTGAGAGTCTGGTATTCCCTTGTCTGTCTTTCAGGATTTCAAATAGTGTAACCACTTAACCAGCTAAACGGCTAGAAAGATGTTTGTCTTTGCATTTTTAGCATCAGGTGATTGATATCTGAAGGTATTTCTGGCATACTTGCCTTTGGGGATTAACTGCATTGTCTTTATATTATGTGAATTTATTCCTTGTGATTTTATACATTTTTAATGTTTGTATTTAACACCGCTAACTGTGGATCATAATCACTAAATGGAGATTGTTAGGTAGTTAATCTAACTTTCGTATGCAATTATTGATTCCTCTTTTTTCCCCCAGGATGAGTAATATTTTAAAAATGAAGATGATAGATTTATTTTTCTGATTAGAAAAGCAATTCAGCAAGCATTCGTAAACTGCCTTTCCTTCATTTATTCTCATCAGCATTAGTAGGCATTGTCTAGATATCCAGTTTGTCCCTATTATTGAGCCACTTTTTTTTTCTTTTTCATCCCAAAGTACTGTTTTTTTCTGTTCATTTAGTTCTTATATTGAGGGTTTGCTATTGATTTTAAGCCTCTTACCTTAAAAATGGACACGACCAGAAGTCGTGTATTTTCCACACCCTTAGTTTATTATATATAATTTTGAAAGAGAGTAGCTAAGTCAGCTCCTTGGCAAATCTGAGAAAGCATATTATGTTATGCTGGGCATATCTGTAAATGACCCTGTGGATGAGAACTAGACAGAAGGGTTACAGAGAAATAATGCTGATGTCATTTCATTGGAATGAAGGGGCTGCTGTCACAACCATAAATACATTCTATAGCTAGCAGCTAAGTGTCTAGCTCTGTTTCTTTTCTAAGAAGGAAAACAGTGAAACAAGCCAAAGAAGTAAGTAGTATTTACAAAGTGGGGTATTTTAATTAGTTTAGGCCTTACAGTTATACAGACAGTGTGAACTTACAGTTCTTTTTGGAGCAAACATGAAAACCATTATTTGTGGAAAGTTTAAATTTCACGTGACACATATTCCGTCTACGTGCGTAGGGTTTTTGTGGGTTTTTTGTCCTTTTTCAAAAAAATGTATTTGCTTTGCTAGTGTATTTTTATTTTAACCTTCCGTGTGCTAAAAATGCTCTATTTTCTTGGGTGGAGATGTGCGTTTAGGAGGGAAGAAGGGTATAAGTTGCTGAACTGAATCTCTCCTTCTTTTTTTTTGGCATGTCCAAATAGGGTAGTTTTCACCTCAATTGGGGCATGTTTAAACAAGAGGCTTCCATCTTAATCCCTTTTCAAGAAATTCCCTACCCCCAATGTGTCTATATCTACAAAATAAAATGCTCCCTGCCCCCCTCTGTTTGGAAAGCTGTCCCGAGAGCGCCCTGTAATCCTTTTTTACTGATCAGAGTCTTCACCACGGGGGAAAGACTTTCAAATATTAAGGAGGTGGTGATGTAAAAGGTGGGTTGTCATGTCTGCCCACTTGAACCATGGTCACAAACAAAATTGAAGCAGGTGGAAAAGTGGTTTTAATTTGATTGCTCACATCATGGCAGCTTCAATGTGGGAAGAAAGAAAGTTGGCTTATAAGATTTGCCTCTGGATAAATTTACCTGCTGCAAAACCAGAGGGAGGAAGGCAGCCCTGATAGTGAAGAAAGAGCACCTTGCCCTACAGCCTCGCATTTCTTCCTCTTCTGGACAATCTCTTGTTCGGTTGGCATACACCAGACTCTTGGGGGTCAGGGGAGGACAAAAACAAACAAGGCGTAGTTTCTTTTTAAACTTGATATAAAGGTATCCTAACGGCAAATCACCAGAACTGTTCTTTCTTGTTTTGTTAATTTTTGTGAGGGGATTGGTTAGCTTTCTAATTTTTTTCTCCTTTGCACACACTCATGGTGTGTCTGTGAGAGAGGGACAGAGACAGAGACTGAGAAAAAGAAAGCACGTGAGCAGGCAGAAGCCTGGTCCAACTGCGAAATGTACTCTGTAGAGCTGGTCTCTGTTTTATGGAAAGGGTAATAATTCATAGACTACTCCGAGGCACAGTTAAATCTGGCTTAGGAGAGGTAGGCCAAGGTCTGAGTTAACTCAGTTATTTAGGTAGTAGAATTGTGCATTTTGGCATTTTCATACCAGAAAATTAGCTTTCACACAAGAGTATATTTTATGTGTGGTAAGTAACTGTCACTTTAGCTCAGTTGAACAAATTTTATTTTCGCTCTTGTTTGTGCAAATTGTGTGCCTGGCATTTATTTGCTTTTTTTCTCTTAGTCTGCGGTAGCACAAATGGAAAAGCGTTACATAAATGTGGTGTGAATGCATTTTCCTCTTCTTTTGCCATAGTCACAATGCAGAACCTTGAAAGAAAGAAGGAATCCAGTCTGGCTTTGATACCACATTTCTCTTGATATAATAGGGTAGTGGCTGTCCTGTCACTGCCTTTCCTCCTCAGGCCCTGCCCTCTTTATTTTTGATCTTTGCAGAATCCTTTGTTTATCTGGCTCCATTCATGGCCTACTTTTTCTTGTTCTTCCTTTCCTCACATGCCTTGTCCCCAGATCCAAATGCCTTTGCTCTATTCATTTGACAGCTTTTTCAGAGTTTAAGAAAGAAACCCAAGAACACAAACCCTCTCCTGGGACTTAGGGGGTCTCTGCTGCCCCTTCCTTTCTCCCGTTCGCCTCAGGGCAAACACCCCGCCAGTCCCAGCCCTCTGCCCCTCCCTCTCGCTCTCCCTCATGACTCCTAGTTCGTCATGTTGCAGCCAGAGGCTCTGCTTGCTTTGGGACATGTGCTAGACTTGTGGTCCTGGGGAAACCTCCTCGTTTGTCCCTCAGCCTCATCCCTGGGTCGACAAAGACACCTTGCAGATACTGTGCATCGAACTGGACACGAAACTGTGATGTGCAGAATAGACTGCAGCCCTGCCTCCTGCTGTAAAATGGAGCAGAGAATGTCCATCTTGCCAAGGAGGCTGTAAAAATCAGCAAGGTGATGGTGCCTGACCAGCACATATCTAGGTGCTCAGAGAATAGCAGCTTTCGTTATTACAGTGAGACAGACAAGGCAAGTCCTGACCTCTGTTTGGAAGTTGTTTAGTTGGGTTTCCTTTGTTTTTTGTTTTAATTTTATTTAGTTTTATTTATTGATTTTTGGCTGCATTGGGTCTTCGTTGCTGCACGCGGGCTTTCTCTAGTTGTGGCGAGCGGGGGCTACTGTTCGTCGTGGTGCGGGCTTCTCATTGCGGTGGCTCCTCTTGTTGCGGAGCACGGGCTCTAGGTGCGCGGGCTCAGTAGTTGTGGCTCGCGGGCTGTAGAGCGCAGGCTCAGTAGTTGTGGCGCACGGGCTTAGTTGCTCTGTGGCATGTGTGGGATCTTCCTGGACCCGGGATCGAGCCCGTGTCCCCTGCATTGGCAGGCGGATTCTTAACCACTGTGCCACCAGGGAAGCCGTTTAGTTGTTTTTAATCTCAGTCAGAGCCTTTCAATTGTGTGTCTGACTCTTACTTGAAACCCATTTTTTTCAGTTTTAAGCAGATTCCATCCCCCTCCACCCCTTCTAATTCAACCTCCTTTCCCATATTTCCTTTTTCTTTCAAAAGCATAACCATTTCTTCTATCATCCGTGTGTGTTTGAAAGCTGGCTGTGGGGAGGAGGTCTTCAAATTTTTTTTTTTTTTAACTCCCCTTTCTTTCATGCCGTATGTCTAGTAATGGTCCGGAGGATTCTTCCTTTGGAGAGCTCTTCAATTCTTCTCTCCTTTCTTTGTTGGATAGGCGATCATCTCTGTTCTAGTCTAAACTTTTATTACCTCAAGGATAGGGTCTGGCTTCTTGTCCTTCTGAGACACTTTAAATGTCAGTCATGGCAGAAGGCAATAAAGACCTCCTTCAGCTAGCAGTTTGAATGTATCTAGTGTTTGAATGTATCTCTGTGAGTGTTTGAAACCATAGGGTGCTTCAAACTCTGGAATAACCAGTGATTCAGAGAGTATTGTTTTTAACAAGTGAACCAGTTCATTTATTGCAACTGTGCTTATGTGTTTTTTACTGACAGCTAACTTCTGAGATACACAGTATTTACAGTTGACTTAGTAGGAGTTCCCAGAAAATGTGAGGCTATGTTTTGACTTACAAGTATAGTCCGTTATCTGTATCTTAACACGAATACATGATTATAAATGAGCTTGGGACATTAAGTCTTTTGAATGTGAGTTTTCTTTTAGTTGCAGTTTAAAAAAATATGATATTGTCACCAGCCCCTTACTTTTTCTCACCAAAATAAAAGTAAACATTCTGCTTCTACTAAACAGAATGCAGTGGGGAAGAACGAAGAACCGATCCTTTTGAAGTTCAGGGTGGAGCCAACTAGAAGTTCTTGTTATTTTTTACGTACGCTTGGTTTATTGACCGAGTCAACAAGTAGATGTCGAGCTGTGAGTCTGCAGGAACTGTGCGAGGCGCTCTGGGCTGAGTGGTGAGCACATCCTGAAACAGGGCCAGGAGCTGCAGCCTGCCCTGTGGCCTCTTTTTTGTGTCCCTCACCCACTAAGCTGGGGCTTACACTTTTAAGTGGCTAGAGAAACAAAGAAGACTGTGTGACAGAGGGCTCTGCGTGACCCACAAAATTTAAAATATTTACTATCTGGTTATTGACAGAAAATATATCTGCTCTGGACCTCTAGTGTCTCTGCCTTCCTGAAGCTTACATTTTAGTAGGAAAGAAAAATAATAAACGAGTGAACAGTTAGACAGGAGAATTAATGTCCAGTTCTGATGACTGCTGGGAAGGAGCTAAGTAGGGTACGACGATGACGGGAGGGAAGCCGGGACAAGGGGGTGAGGGCTGAGGTAGGATTCTTGGAAATTAGACCTGAACATTGTGAATAAACGGCCTGTGAAGAGCTGGGCTTACTAACCTGCTCTCACCCCTAGTCCACTTCCCCCTTCACCTCCAAATGCCTGCTTGCCCACAGGACTCAGCTGGGTGTTGGTTCCTAGGAAGCTTCTAGAGTGGTCTCTCTTAGAGGGCCTTTACCACAGCGCCTGTCACTTTGTAATCTCCTGTTTGCTTCCATTCCTTCCCCAACCCTCACCCCCCCCAGACTTGAAATATCTTGAGGTCAAGGACATGTCTTGGTAATCATAATATCTCTAGGTATATAGCTCATAAACTGGTTGAACAGTTAAATAAATCAAAATTAAATAGACTCAAAATTAGATTCCATCAAGCAGGTCGTGAAAGTCAAATGTTTCTTTTAGCAAAACAGATTAAATTTATCCTATTTTTACACATCCTTCCCACCCCATGCTCCCTGCTCCAAGTACTTTTCCTGTTTCATCTCAAAAACAATTCTTGCTGCACCCCAAAACTTGCCCATCTCCCCATCTTATTAAAAAACACCACCATCCTTTCAGTTGATTAAGCCCCAAACGAGGAATTAGCCTTGATTCTTCTCATTCCCTCATCCATGTCCATCATATCCAACCCTTCAGCACCTATACCTCCAAAACCAGACCTATTTTTAGCATCTTTACTACCACCCCCAGCCCAGGCCGGCTAGCTCCATCCTTCACCCGGACCAGTGTAGCAATGTGCTGACTGGTCTTTCTGCTGCCACTCTTAGCTTCCATATATCCATTATTCATGCAGACACCAAACAGATCTTTTCAAACTCAGTAGTATGTCAGTCCCTCCACTTAACGTTCTAGTGGTTGCTCATCAAACTTAGAATAAAACTTGAATTAAAAAATCTGAACTCACAGCCCTTCATGAACCGGCCTCTGTCTTCAACCTCATCTCTTCATTGCTCTCAGCTTCTCTCAGTTGCACTGGTCTCCCCTGTCTCCTCCTTGGGGTTCTCTGTTCCCTGTTGAATTATTAGGTAGAGTTCAGTGTTAATCTGGTCAGCGTTGTGACTATGTAAACCAATAATAGTGGCAAGTTAACACAACCACAGTGAAATCCCTACCCCAAAGACATCCTCATTCCTGATTTTCATTATCATGTTTGTGGTACCAGAAGTTCATGGTAACAGGCAACTGACTTCATGATAACCCTTGTTAAAGGCTTGGGAAAGGAACTTGACAACCTTACTGACTTCTAATGGCATTAACTGTTTTTCTTTTTTCCTCTTTTTGCCACGCAGAGTATGAGTTGGAAGTAAAGAGGGTGCAAGACATTCTTTCGGGAATAGAGAAGCCACAGGTATGTCTTCTGGATTTCTCAGCGTAAATGGCGCTTTTTTAAGTATTTCAAACATGCTTTTCTTTTACCACACAGTAGGTAAGCAAAAGGGCCCCCTTCCCTTGCGGATTACTCATGAACTGTGAAATAGTGTTGTTATTAACGGAGCATGAAAATATAAAACAGCAGTCTTCTGTTTAGTCATCATCCACCAAAATGTCTTCTTCATTTAGATATTCGGGATGCAATTAGGTATTCATCCCGATTTCCAGGGGTACCCCTTCCCCCACCCGCTAAGGCTACAGAACAGTTTTCTTTTGGTAATTTCCCTTTACCTTTGTAAATGTAATAATAATAATTTTTGAAAACCTCAGTAATTCAAAGCATTTTTCCAGGTAAATTTCAAAAAGGTATGTAAATATTAGCTGAGTAAAATAAGTCCAAAGCATAATGGCAAGGAAAAAAGTTGGTGGGAGTAGTGATATTGTGAGGTTTTAAGTTTGATTTTGCCAGATGCTTTGAAATTCAAGTGAAAAATTCAAAATGTTGATTCAGGCTTTCATCTGAGTTGAGAGAGCCAGAGTTCTTTGGAGTGTTTTCTAGCTGAATTGGAAAACCTTGATTCTTCATGTGTTTCAAATACTGAGGCCTTTTAACAGAAGGGTCCAAACGTGCCTCAGGGCACATAGTTGAGTTTGACTAAACCTAAAAACATGAGGTGTTGCTGGACTACGGGCGCAGTAGGGCACTTGCAGGAGCGTAGGGTGTTGATGCTGGGTTGGGGAGTCTGCACTTGATCCGGTAAGGAGCGGGTTGCCACTGAGAGTTTATGAGCAAAGAAGTTATGTTTCTTATAATCAGGACCGTACTTTCAGGAGGATCAAACAGCCGGCAGGTGCACTGCAGTGAGAAGGGCATGGACCCAGGGAGACAAGTGTCTGGCGTCTGTTACTGTAGGGCTGGCGAGAGGCTGTGGGAATCAGAGTTAGGGCGGTGGCGTCAGGTGTGGCAAGGAGAGGATGGATACTAGAGCCATTCTAGAGCGAAATCAGTCAGGCATTACAGCCTATCAGTTGTCACGGGTTAACTGGGCTTTCAGGCTCAGATGACGCCTTTCAGGAGTTGCTTCCTCTGGGCAGGCTGCCCTGATTTCTGTCCCATCAACTGGGATACTCCCCACGGTATTTGGTACCAGTGGTACTACATGTGGTACTACAGCTTCACTGTGCTCTGCATGTATTTAATACATTGTACTCCATTTACTTGTGTTTGTGTCTTTCCCGGTAATCTGTGAGTTCCTCTAGAATAGGTTTGTGTCTGTGTCCTCTTGGTATCTTCAGTGCCATTCTTAGACATGTGGAATTTGTTTTACTAGCGGGGTATCCAGGAAGACGAATAAGTGGGTGGTTGAGTGTGCCTGATAGATCAGTGCCGTGGAGAGAGGGCAACAAGATACACCTGGGGAGAGCACGTGCATCGGAGTGACCATTGGAGTCGTAGGAGTGTATGATAGCTTTGGGGACGGGGTAGAGCATAGGGAGAGCTTAGAGAAGGCTTGAGGGCAGAATCATGAAACAGGCTTACATTTATAGTGCAGCAGAAAGAAGAACCCACGAGGGACACACAGAAGTCATAGTCAGCGTGAGAAGGCAGAGCAGCAGGCTAGTTGACTGTCCGGGATGTAGTCAAACGACTTCATCATCTGCTCTCTGTCCCGTGTACACACATACGGTGTTTTTCTTGAGTTATACCTGATCATTTCTTTACTGCAGAAGTGATAAAGTCTGTTTCTGAGGACCATGTGGCTCTAGAAAGATAAAAGCAACATTTATATGTATTGGTCGTTTCCTCCTGATTCAGCATTTATTAAATGCTTAACTCTTTACAGGTTTTAGAGCAGGGTAGACAGGGTTTTGTATAAATAGTCATGATGTTAGGTGTAATATAGTCAGATTGTCACCTGAGAGGTCAGAAAGTCCAAAATGAGTCTCACTTGGCTAAAATCCAGGTATCGGCTGGGCTACATTCCTTTCTGGAGGCTCTGGGGGCAAATCTGTTTTCTCACCCTTTCCGGCTTCTAGAGGCTACCTGCATTCCTTGGCCCACGACCCCTTCCATTCTCGTATCTCCTTCTCTGACTTTCCTGCCTCCCTCTTTTACTTACAAAGACCTGTCACTCATACTTGTTACTACATCAGGCCCACCCGGGTAATCCAGGGTAGTCCCTACTTCACAAGATCCTTCACTTACTCACATCTGCAGAGTCTCTTTTTACCTTGTAGGTTCCAGGGACTAGGATGCGGACATCTTGGGGGTGGTCGTTACTCTGCCCACCATACCAACCCCTGGTCCCCACAAAAACCTTCTCTGCTGGATGACAGTCCACCCATCCTCCCCAGCCCTGTTAGTTCTTCACACCATTATTCTCCCTTCTTTCCTCTCCTCCCCCCTCTGCCTGAAACTCTTACTCGTGGTTGTGCCTTATTTATCTTTGTGCTCCTAGTACCTAGCACTGCCCTTGGCACGTTGTGAACCCTTAACATGTATTTGGTAAATAAATGGGTGGCAGCCTGCAGTGGCTGTAGTGAGGTTCTGCCAGGTAAGACAGATACCTGACGGCTGGCCAGCATCATACGAGGCTCAGCCAGCCTGGTGGGATGTGGGCACGGCTGGGAGCCAGAGTGCGAGGCAGCAGCATGCAGAGGAGGGTCCTGTGAGTTGGAGCCCAGCGTGGCCATTAACTGGCTCTGTGACCCTGAGCCGCAGTTTCCTTACCTTTGAAAGGTGGGATAATAAATACCATGTGGGACTATCTGAAAAGTAAATTGTATGCTATTTATAGAGTCCTTGGAATGGAGTATTTTCCTAGAGTTTTTAGCATATCATTAGGCAAAAGTGAAACTCCCTGCTATATTCTGAAATGGGAAGGAGGGGCTGTTCACCTTCTAGGAAAAGAAACAGCTGCAGAAAGTTCGGCACACAATTGTCTAAAGGATTGCTGTTCTAAATTTTCTTTCTTTCAGCTGCATCTGGTAACACCTCCAAATAAAACACATATATTTTTCTTCAAGGTTTTACGGATGGTTTGTTTTAGGTGTTAGAAACATTGCTGAGGACTTGTAGATTCCAGTCATCTTTCTAGAACTTTGGGCACCCTGAATTAAGCAAGTCATTTACTCTTCAGAAACCCAGATACTATAAATATCCAAATACTTAGCCATTAAATACAACAGGGTACAAATATACAAGGTTTTTGTCCCGAGACTGTAACAATTAGGTGCCTTGGGGACTGTGCTCATACAGCCACTGCTGTGCCACAGAACTAAGCTGATATGATTCTAAGTGGTTTACGGATTAACCTCTGCTAGTACCAGCCAGCTCCAACCTAATGTGGTTTAATCTGCTCTGATGGTGGTGCTAGATGAAGTCTCCCACATACTGGGCTGTTTATTTTCAGGATGTAAATAAATGTAACTTGGAATTGTGGTTCTGCATTGTTTCTATCCGCTAATGTTCAGCTTGTAGAAACAATTGATTTGTTGGTTCCAGAAGTGAGTAAACTGACCTAAAAGAAGAACAACTGTCCCTGCAAGAAGCAATCCCTTGAAACAAACAGCAGTAGATCTGGAAACAGATTTGAGGTTCTTAGCCCTAAAGGAATTTTAGTAACAGATGATTCTGAAATTCCTGGATTTGAGCATCCGTTTCTTTGAATAATGATCTCTTTGACCTTTTCCTTTTAAATTTTCCTATATGTTATTATTTTTCATGATGGGTACTTTAGAAGTGAAGCCAATATTTCTATGGTAATATTTTCTTAACATACTCCCTAAATTGGATCAGCAGACCTCCCACATAGTTAAATCCAAAGACAGACCAAATTTAGAAGCTACTAACTTACATAGAAATATTTTTGAACACGAGAGTAACAATTTAGTAACTTTATGAGAGTAAATGGTGTTTTTGATCCAAATAATGAATATCATTTGCATATAAGATAGTTTGAAAACTAAGAAAGTAAAATTTCACAGAATAGCATTAATATACTGGGATGAACAGGAGAGAAAGGGGAAAGGAGAAAGAGATCTAAGGATTACATACGAAATAGGTACAAGATAATGCAGTCTTATCATTTGCGAATATGTGTATGCATATGTATATGCTTTTAACTAGCAGCTGTTCTCAAGTTCAAATCTATATTTAATCAATACATAGACAAAAATGACTTCTAATCAGTGTGTAATCGTTTAGAAGTAGATGGTTTTATGAGTCCTTCAAAGATACTTCAAAGCAGTTTAATTTCTATGCAGACTTAACACTAGTAACCTTCACAGCAGACTCTTATATCACTAGTGCTGAAACAAATGTCACGTTGGATCTTGTCCAATAACTTTGTAACTAAAAATCACCACTTTTATCACCATTACAAAGGAGATTGATTTCTGTTTATGGTAGAATCGTTAAGCATCAGCAAGTCAGTTAGTTTTATGGCTTCTAAACTTCCTTTTTTGGATCACAGCCATGACAGTCATTGTGATGATCAGGTTAGCCATGCCCCATTTCAGTTCAGTGGTCACCGCTGGTGAGAAAGTTTCACCAGAGAGAGAGAGAGAGACTGAATGAACGAAGGTGAAGCTTGTGTACGAATGCTGTCGCTCTGCAGTAGGCTTGAACCCAGTCTAGTTCCCAGAGTTCTGAATCTCTCATTAAAGTTATCACCTCCCTGGATGCTTGGAGTAAAGGCATCTACTGCTGAGGATTCCCCTTTACATGACACTCTCTTGAAAGGCACGGTGTAATTTCCTGGCATCAGCCTTGGAGTGGGAGTGAGTTCCAAGTTCTAACAGAGACAAAGCACTCTTTCTCTCAGGATTCCAATGCCTGAAGAAAGGAAACCTGAGGCCCAGGAGTCAGTGAGAGGGAGGGAGGGGGGAGCACAGGAGGGAACGGGTCTCTCAACTCTGGTAGTAGTCTAGGAGGCAGGCTGCTCAGATCCAGGAAAGAATTCCCAGAAGTCGCCGTCCTTTGAAAATGATGCTGAGTTCTCCAGGTGCACTTCTGATAGGCTGGCTGATGGGAAGGATGCACTTGCACAGAGGGCTGTGTTCACATGACAGTTGGCCTTCCTAAGGCTTGCTCAGGGAACCTCGGAGAAAGGTGAGCGTTATTTTAGTTGATGCTTCAGGTGTTGTACATCACTGTTGAGTTAAGTAATAATTTAACCAAGTCCTAAAGGAAAGACAGTAAATTCTTTTTTTTTTTTGGTTTGATTTACGTATATCATAAAATGATTATCACGACAGGTGCAGCTAACATCCGTCATCTCATATAGATGCAATATAAAGAAAGGAAAAAAGAAAAACTTTTCTTCTTGTGACAAGAACTCTTAGGAGTAAATTCTTAATAGCTGATGAAAAAAGTAGAGTTTAAAAGGTTGTGAATTTATGGATACCTGTTCAGTATCTAAAGTGCTAGCATTTGACTGAGCTATTTTGAGAAGTGGTGTTAATTTCACACCACCATTCATGGAATCAGTGTTACTACACACTGTGCTCTTGGAATTGGGCCACTTATCACCTCAGTTGAATGTTCCTCTGTACCTAATCAGCATCTTTTTAAATTATAAACTGAACGCTTCATAGCAAAATATCTTGTTTTAAGTTAAAAATCAAATATAATATCCAGTATCTCAAGATTACTCATTAATGGTGTGTGAAGGAATTCAGCAGATACAATGGTGTATGTGGTAGAAACGCTGCCTTAAAATCTAATCAGGGGAACAACACACAGATAACCAGGTAAAGCAGAGTATAATGAAATGAGTGTCAAATATAGGTGCCCGCTCAATGTGGTTGGAGCACAAAGAAAACAGTTGCTGATCCTGAGCAGGGAGTCAGGCAGCACCGTACAGAAACTTTTCCTGAATTGGCCTCAAGCTGCCATGGGCCCCTCTGTGCTCAGTGTATCTGCCGTGAGGCCCCTCACGCATCTCTTCATCAGGCAGAGGTCATATCTTAATCATCTTTGTGTCCACAGCCCCTCACAAGTTAAGCTATGATGATTAAATGAATAAGCAAAGGCAACATTTGAACTGGGTCTAAAGGAAGTTTGTTAAAGGCAGGAAAGTGGGAAAGTCCAGAGCTAAGTCTCAGGGGCATGAGAGGGGACGGCATGCTGAAGGGCGGGTCACAGCCGTCACAGGAGGAGTAGGCAGAAGAGTTGCTGCTAGTCTGGAGCCATAGCAAGAAGGGTAGAGTTCAATTCTGTAACAGTGTCTCTCCAGGTTTTTTTTTAAAGATGTTTAATGCTGGTCTGCCATCCACTGTGTTACCTGTATCAGAAACTCAGACTGTCTTATTCCCTTTGATTTTTATTTTTCATTCAACATTTACTAAGCAGCCACTACTCACAGTTGAATATGACTTAGGCCTTCTCCTTAGGGAGTCCCACGGTCCAGTGGGGAAGGTAGGCAAATGCTATTAACATGATTAGCAATGAGTAGAGATAGCAGCAAGGTGCTGTGGAACAGAGAGATGATAGGATATTTCAGGGAAGGCTACTTGGGGGTAGTGAGGCCAGCCTAGGGTCTTGAAGGATGAGTAGGAGTTTGACTAAATAATTGGTTAAATATATAATAATGCTGTATCTATTTGGAACAGAGATGATATGGAGGGATCTCTGCTCAAAATGGAATGCGTGATAGACTGAAAAGGGAAACTCAGTATTCATTTCCATATTTATTATTCATGCTTTTAAATTATCTTATATTTTAATACCCTTTATTTAGATCAGATAGTGACAAAAACAGAAGAAAAAAAGATAGAGACTTAGTAGTTTAGACATCTCCATCCACAGCCTACTCTAATCTACAGCTATAAAGTCTTGTATGAACGTTAAGCTTTAATGTATGTTTTAACTCTCATTTTGTTTTAATGTTATCCAGACCAATATCTAGAGAGCAACAAAATAAACTTTAGAAAATTAGAACATTAAAATGCATTGACAGATTTATTTTAAAGAATTAGACTGTGCATTAGATTAGGTTTCTCCAGAAACAGACTCTGAAACAAAGATTGGAAGGCAAATGGTGTAAGTGGGGAGGTGCCCCAGGAAGCACGGTTAGAGTAGAGACATGAGATTGCAGAGGAGAAGCCAGTGCAGGGTCTGTTAATGAGCAGGTTACAGCTGCGGGCAGCTGGGGCTCAGTCCTGATGAGGATGCCTGGGAGATAGCGTAAGAACGTGCTTCAGAGAAGCCCTAAATAAGAGGGAAAAGTTGGGGCGTTGAGAGTCCCAGACTCCTTTGTTCAAATGAAGCCTTGAGCAGAGGCTAAAGCAAAAGATAAAAGCAGAGCCTAGAGAGGTGAAACATCTCCACACATATTTCTGCCGTCTGTCAGCCTGGGCCGTGGTTCTGTTTCCACCCCCCACCCCCGTGCTGGGTTTTCCTAGGAACCTGCAGGACTTCGGGGAGCGTGGTTTGAAAGGTCTCGGCTTTGCAGGAGAGTTTGACATCAAGCAAAGCTTGGAGGCCGCTGGAAAGTACCTGTGGATGTGGGTTCCTTCCACATAATATGATGGCCATCATGGAGATTATTGAAATATCATGTTCAACTTTTTACCTTTAGAAAAATTCTCAAACGTGACATTATTTTTACTTTCTGGAGGACCAAGTGTGAATTGCATCAGACTTGGACATAAGTTTGCATAATAAGGACAGATGTTTTAGGAGCTATAGTTTGGACATCAGGACTTTGACAAAAGAATGCCATATAGGATGGGTGGGTTCTTTTTGGTAATTAAAATAAATTCATTTTTCTTGAGTTAAATCTGAGCCATTTTAATGCTACTACTAATAATCACAAAATGTTCTGTGGAGAAGTGTAGTGTCTGATTCATGTTTTTCTTCCTCAGGTTTCTAATATTCAGGCAAGAACGGTTGTGTTATCCTGGGCTCCCCCTGTTGGACTTTCGTGTGGACCCCACAGTGGTCTTTCCTTCCCCTACAGCTACGAGGTTGCTCTGTCAGACAAAGGACGAGATGGAAAATACAAGATAATTTACAGGTAGCATATATTTCCATGTGTTTTTCTCAGCTGCCAAACCGTGAAATTGCTGTTACTAAGGAGAATAAAAAACAAGGGAAAAATTTAATGGCTTTGCAAATTTTCCTTTAAATAGTTCTTTTTAAGAATTAGTGATAATTGTAATGTCAAGAGTTAACTTTGTCCAGAGTAATTGCTAATCAGAAATGACTTTTATACAGCTATTTGGTGTTGGTCAAATATGTCACTTGGTTATGTTAGCTTGCCAGTGTAGTACTAAAGAAAATTTTCCATTAATGTTGTCAGAGCAAGAAGTGAGCATGCCTCTTAGTTTTTACATATATCATGCACTTCTATGATCACCTCTTTTGAGGCCCAGACCTTGTGCTAGTCTTGTTTTTCAAAATTCTACGATGTGGTTTCCATTTCACCCTCCTTCTTATCCTCTACAGTAGTTTTCCAGTCTGCAGTAAAGCTTTTCATTCGGAGGCTATCTTAAATTGTCAAAAGTTTAGCACACCGAATTCTCCCCTTCCACTTTATGGACTCCCAGATATTAACCATTTAAATGATTTATAGCTGTGTTCTAGATGTGATAAAAAATTTTTAGGGTCAAATCTTTTCTCTTTTGTAGTTGCTGGCACTGCTCAGATTTGCAGAGTAGGAAATCAGAGGCCGTCTTGTTCTAACTACTTGTTTGACCTCTCTGTGACTGGCCCTGGGAACTACTGCCCAAACCCAGTGTAACATGGTCACACAAAGCCCACCTCTTCCTCTGCCAGAGAAGCTGCTTTTCTCTTCTGTTTCCCTGCTGCAGACCTCGCATCTCCCTTGCCCCATTTCTAATTCTTAACTTGCTCCACGGACTTGTCTTTTTCTGGACAAAGAAAAGGGGGAAAGAGAGACAGACAGAGGGAAGCCCATTAGTCACTCTCTCCTGTTGCCGCCACGTAGGGCTCTGTCCTCTCTTCCTGGACTCCTACAAGAGTCTCCTCAGGCTCCTCCAGCATCCACTCTTGCTCTCCTCCCATCCAGCCTCCACGCTGCAAAAACAGAAGTCAGGCCAAGCCACCCCCCTGTGAGAACACTGCAGTGCTTTTTCACTGTACTTAGAATGTAGTCCTAACCCCTTGCTCTGGCTCACAACAATTGGGTTCTATTTTGAAAAGTCAGAATTGGTAGTGACCTTAGCAAAATATAGAGCACCATTTCCCCCAGCCCACCAAGAAACAGTTAGATTCTGTCAATGCATGATGGTCATTGGTGGCAGGAGCTAGAGTCCCAAGTGCCCAGTGAGGCAGGCAGGTAACATAAGTGAGAAAGTACGAAGCTTGGGAATGAGGTGAACGGTGAACGGGAACACTCCTGTCTTCATCGATAAAGGAGCAGCTGTTGCATAAGGGAATGTAGGCCTAGATTTGCTGATTCCTTGGAATTTTTTTTAAAGGAAATGCTAAAAATCTGAATTATTATGTAAACCTTCCTAATGTTAAACTAATTCAGCAAATTCAAAAAACTTCAAAGATAAACTGCAAGTCAAACAACAGAACTGCACGTGCAGGGTGTGGACATTGGCCTCCAGTTTGCAACTTTAAAAAAGTATTTTTATTTGAATAATTTCAAACTTATAAATGTTGCAAAAATAAAGAGATCAAGGAATATGTGCCTATGCTTTACCCAGATTCACATATTATTAACTTTTTACCCTATTTGCTTTACTATTTGATTTTCTCTCTTGCCTTTTCTCTCCTCTTAATCTGTATTTTTTCCTATTAGTTTTATACATCATGGTCCTTTACTGCTAAATACTGAAGTGTGTTTCCTAAGATATTTTTTTAAATAGCTACAATGCCATTACTTCATGACTTTACATCAATACCATACTTTTATCCAATCTATCATCCACATTCCAGTTTCGTCAGTTGATGAAATAATGTCTGCGGTAGCATTTTTCTTCCCCTTGTAGGACAAGATCCATTCTAGGGTCAGATACAGCAGTTAGTTGTCATGTCTCTGTAGCCTTCTTTAATCTGGAACACTTCCACAGTATTTCATTGTCCTTTATGACACTGACTTTTTTTCCCCAGTCTTCTGCTTTAATAATGAAAACTGACATGTATACATACTTTTTCAAAAACAAAAGTGTTAAATATCACTAGCAGGGCAATAAGTTTAAAATTTTTTAAAAATTATGGCTAAATTGCAAGCATAGAGAAACATAGAGAAAATACTACAATGAACCCCCAGATAACCATCACTCAGATTTAACAATTACTAAGATTTTGCCACATTTGCATCATATCCCCTTTATTACTATTATTGTTGTTGTTGTTATTGTAGCATTTGGTAGCAACTCACAGATAACACATCAGTTACTCCTACATAGTTCAATATGGATCGACATAAGATTTTTTTTACATAACTGCAATGTCATTAATATCTAGGAAAACTGACAATAATACCTGACATCATTTCATACCTTGGTCATATTCAGATTTTCCCAATTGTCTCAAAAATGTGTTTTAATATTGATTTCTTCTTCTGGGACTCCAAATGAAGTTTACTCATTGCCTGGGATTGTTAGGTCTCATAAATCTATTTAAATCTAGAATAGTCTCCCTTTCATCTGTTTTTTTTTTTGTTTGTTTTTTTGGAAATGGAATAGCTACTTTATATTTTAAATTTTAATTAAAAAAATTTTTATTGACATATAGTTGGCATACGTTATAGTTTTCAGGTGTATCTCCCATCTTTTTAAAAATTCTTGATCAGTTGCAAAAAGTGAATCACTTTTGTTACCAATCTGAATTTGTGGTATCCTTTAACTTAATCTTCCTCCCCCATATTTCTTATAAATGGATAGTTAGTTCTGGAGCTTGATCAGATGCAGATTTAACATTTGTGGGAGGCTTTCTTCAAGGTAGTTCTATGTACTTCCTCTTCCAGCACACTGGGAAGCAACAGTGTTTGGTGGCCTCACTGTGATTAAATCGTTTGGGAATTATCCAGTGCTTTTCTTTTAAATCTTATTTATTTATTTGAAATATAGTTGACATACAGTATTAGTTTCAGGTATGCTACATAGTGATTCAAAATTTTTATAGATTATGCTCCATTTAAAGTTATTATAGGCTTTCCCTGGTGGCGCACTAGTTAAGAATCCACCTGCCAATGCAGGGGACACGGGTTTGAACCCCGGTCCGGGAAGATCCCACATGCCGCGGAGCAGCTAAGCCCGTGTGCCATGGCCGCTGAGCCTGCGCTCTAGAGCCCGCATATCCACAACTACTGAGCCCGCGTGCTACAGCTACTGAAGCCCGCGCGCCTAGAGCCCATGCTCCTCAACGAGAGAAGCCACCGCAGTGACAACCCACGCACCGCAAAGAAGAGTAGCCCCCACTCGCTGCAACTAGAGGAAGCCCGCGTGCAGCAACGAAGACCCAACGCTGTCAAAAATTAATTAATTAATTAAAAAATATAAATAAAGTTATTATAAAATATTGGCTGTATTCCCTGTGCTGTGCATTACATCCTTATAGCTTATTTACTTTATACATAGTAGTATGTACTTCTCAATCCCCTACCCATATCTTGCCCCTCCCCAGTTCGCTCTCCCCACTGGTACCCACTAGTTTGTTCTCTAGATCTGTGAGACTGTTTCTGTTCTGTTATATTCATTTGTCTGTTTTATTTTTCAGATACCACATATAAGTGACAGCATACAGTGTTTGTCTTTGTCTGACTTATTTCACTAAGCACAATACCCTCCAGGTCCATCCGTGTTGTTACACATGGCAGAATTTCATTCTTTTTTGTGGCTGGGTAGATACTGACATTTGTGAAGAATACAGTTATGCCCACACACACCCCTCTCACCTTTAAAAATTTTTTTAATGGGAACATTACGTATTTTCTGGAATGTTGGTGGTTTCCTCATGATTAAGTCAAGGTTCTTCTGCAGCTTCTGGTCAAATAAATGGTTTTATTTTGTGTAAGAGAGCTATTTATTGGCATGCATCTGTAAGAGAGCTGTTCATTAGTATTGATATGTGAGGGAAGTAGATTGAGGTTCCTTGAAGAGAGTTGAGAAGTTGAAGCTATTGGGGTTCTTGCCAGGACAAGTCTGGGAGCCACCTTCAGTTGACAGCTGGTGCTGTTATTTACACTTACGTTTATCTAGGTATCTTTCTGTTCAGCTTGCTTCCTTATTTACTTATTTTTATGTAGTCATTTTGAAGAAGTGGTAAGATATTTTGGAATTTTATTCATAAGTTAGCCTTGCCATTTTCCAGATCCAGAATGACACCATTTCAAGGAATCTCATTTGCTAGTCCAGAAAAATGATAATACCAAGCAGGAGAGTTTTATTTCTGACTTAAGGTGGAAGTAGAAATAATAGTTCTTGAATCGCTATTGGTACCTGACTATGAGACCCAAATCCAAAACCTGTTTTATTTTTGAAACTGGTATCATTGACTAAGAAATGATTTTTCTTTGCAGCGGAGAAGAATTAGAATGTAACCTGAAAGATCTTAGGCCAGCAACCGATTATCATGTGAGGTGAGTATTGGGGAATTCAGATTGCTGAAATAAATAATAGGCTCCTTTTAAAAGTGTGTGGTTAACAGCACTTGCCTAACTAAAAGTGTCAGTACCTTTGCTCATCGGCCATTCCTTGATGTCCTACGCTTGAGAGCATAGAGATTGGGAGTCCACAGATGTGCTTCTGGTAATAGAAAAGTAGATGATACCCTGAACAGAATTTAAACATTATTTTTGCGAAGTAATTTTTATTTTACGTAGTCTCCTAAGATCCGTTGGAATGCGTGGTTTAATATATAATATTTTTTTCTATAAAGCAATCATTTTTTACCATGGGTATATCAGTTTTTATAGACCTTCCATGTAAACTATATGTTCAGCCAATATGACTAAATAAAGTCCTTCCCATGTTTCAAGTTTGGACCTAAAAGGCAATACGTTTTGAAGTAAGTAATGCAGATATCAAAATTATCTCTAGCAAGAGCTAATGCAGTTTTCCAAAATAACTCACATAGTTTGCTACCGAGTCTGAACTCTCTACCATGACTGCTCTGGAAGGCAGGGCTAGCTGATCTCAGGGAGAGACCCGGCCAACCACAGACGTGCGAGGACGAAAGTATCATCTAAATGTTTACAGAGCTCATCTGATTACTCAAAGATACATCCGTACATCCATCTGCAAACAGGCAGATTTTTAAATCTGAATGTGATCCATAATATCGTTTAAATTTTCATTTTAATTTAAACTTTCATTTTATTTAATTTTTAATTTGATCAGAAATTCTCATTTTATCTAATAGGGTGAACAACAACAAGTTCTCCTTTCTTCAATTATATATGTGTATATCAAGATTATGTAATAAAATTGCAACCATCAAGCACACACCCTTTATTACACTTTCCAAAGGTTAATTCACACCACACGTTCCCTCTGTGGTGGAGTAGAGGCAGGGTAGCCTAGCAGGAAGAGCGTATGTTAATTATTAGGCAGCTTGAGGTCTAGTCTGGTTCTGCCCATCAATTGACTGTTTTAACTTTGGTCAATCACAGAGAATCCATGCCACAATTTTCTCGGTAACAAAAGTAAGGAAAGTAGGGGTGTGTTTAGATTATAATATCTTATTAGCTGCACAAGTGTTTAAAACTATGTTTAAAGCAACACATAAAAGAGCAAGGTTTTTACATTCAGTCATAAAGTATATCTGCTTAGCTATTGTTTTGTTTAGATGAACTCTATTGCAACCATCTTTTCCTATTTGAATCAAAACTTCTGGATTTTGAGTGAATTAGCTTTAGCCCAAACTTACTGAACTTTTCACACCGTCTGTACAAACAAAAAGATTTGTATAACTTGTGAAGCTGAGATAATAGTTTAACCATTCTTTGAAATGGTCGATTTAACAACAAACCAGAAAATGTAACACCATATAGGTAGTCCTGTAAATGTTCTCCATTAGACATTGTTAACATGTGTTTCCTTTTTTCTCTTTTAATGTTCATTGTCACTGCTTTACTAAAGGTTTACTTTATTAATTTTCTGCTCATCCATGAGTTGACAATAACTTGTAAAAAAATTTTAAATGTCACAGTCTGCCCTTTATTTACTGTCCTATCTGTTGTGTTGCCCTTTGTATCTTTTCAACGCCTCTTACAAAGGGTAAACTTGAGAATACTTGCTCATTAATTCTTTTTATGTATCTTATGAACACCTTAAACTTCTGGGCAGATAAAAGGAATAATTAATGGATTCCCTAAAAGACATAGGAGCATGAGGTAGTTACCATCTAGAGGCCTTGGATCCAAGACTTCCTCCTAACACATCGGGGATCCCACCCTTGTGACATATTTGACACTTGTGTGACACCACACATAAAGAGCCTAGGGCACCACCAGCTGTTATTTGGTCTAGTGCTCTGCTGGCCAAAGAGATGGAAAATTCTCCATCTCTTTGATCCTGATCTCTTTACTTTTTTATACAGCAGGTTCTCATTAGTTATCTGTTTTATACACATCAGCGTATACATGTCAATCACAATCTCACAATTCATACCACCACCACCACCACCCCCGCCGCTTTCCCCCCTTGGTGTCCATACGTTTGTTCTCTACATCTGTGTCTATTTCTGGCTTGCACACCTTGCACACCTGTTCATTTGTACCATTTTTCTAGATTCCATATATATGAATTTATATATTTGTTTTTCTCTTTCTGACTTACTTCAGTCTGTATGACAGTCTCTAGGTCCATCCCCGTCTCTACAAATGACCCAATTTCGTTCCTTTTTATGACTGAGTAATATTCCATTGTATATATGCACCACATCTTCTTTATCCATTCGTCTGTTGATGGGCATTTAGGTTGCTTCCATGACCTGGCTATCATAAATAGTGCTGCAGTGAACATCGGGGTGCATGTGTCTTTTTGTTTTTTCCACATCTTTATTGGAGTATAAATGCTTTACAATGTTGTGTTAGTTTCTACTGTACAACAAAGTAAATCAGCTATATATATACATATATCCCCATATCCCCTCCCTCTTGAGCCTCCCTCCCCCCACCCTCCCTATCCCACCCCTCTAGGTCATCACAAAGCACCAAGCTGATCTCCCTGTGCTATGCAGCTGCTTCCCACTAGCCATCCATTTTACATTTGGTAGTGTATATATGTCAGTGCTACTCTCTCACTTCATCCAAGCTTCCCCTTCACCCCTGTACCCTCAACTCCGTTCTCCACGTCTGCGTCTTTATTACTGCCCTACCACTAGGTTTATCAGTACCACTTTTTTAAATGTCATATATATGTATTAGCCAATGGTATTTGTTTTTCTCTTTCTGACTTGACACTGTGTATGACAGATTCTAGGTCCATCCACCTGACTACAAATAACTCAATTTCGTTCCTTTTTATGGCTGAGTAATATTCAATTGTACATATGTGCCACACCTTCTTTATCTAGTCATCTATTGATGGATATTTAGGTTGCTTCCATGTCTGGCTCTTGTAAATAGTGCTGCAATGAACATTGTTGTATGTATATCTTTTTGAATTATGGTTTTCTCAGCGTATATACCCAGTAGTGGGATTGCTAGGTCATACGGTAATTCTATTTTTAGTTTTTTAAGGAATCTCCATACTGTTCTCCATAGTGACTGTATCAATTTACATTCCCACCAACAGTGCAAGAGGGTTCCCTTTTCTGCACACCCTCTCCAGCACTTGTTGTTTGTAGAGTTTCTGATGATACCCATTCTAACCGGTGTGAGGTAATACCTCATTGTAGTTTTGATTTGCATTTCTCTAATGATTAGTGATGTTGAGCAGGTTTCATGTCCCTCTTGGCCAACTGTATGTCTTCTTTGGAGAAATGTCTATTTAGGTCTTCTGCCTATTTCTTGATTGGGTTGGTTTTTTTTTTATATTGAGCTGCATGAGCTGTGTATGTATTTTGGAGATTAATCCTTTGTCCGTTGATTTGTTTGCAAATATTTTCTCCCATTCTGAGTTTCCTTTAGTTTCCTTTGCTGTGCAAAAGCTTTTAAGTTTCATTACGTCCCATTTGTTTATTTATGTTTTTATTTCCGTTACTCTAGGGGGTGAGTCAAAAAAGATCTTGCTGTGATTTATGTCAAAGAGTGTTCTTCCTATGTTTACTTCTAAGAGTTTTATAGTGTCCGGTCTTACATTTAGGTCTTTAATCCATTTTGGGTTTATTTTTGTATATGGTATTAGGGAGTGTTCTAATTTCATTCTTTTACATGAAGCTGTCCAGTTTTCCCAGCACCGTTTATTGAAGAGACTGTCTTTTCTCCATTGTATATCCTTACCTCCTTTGTCATAGATTAGTTGACCATAGCTGTGTGGGTTTATCTCTGGGCTTTCCATCCTCTTCTGTTGATCTGTATTTCTGTTTTTGTGCCAGTACCATATTGTCTTGATTACTGTAGCTTTGTAGCATAGTCTGAAGTCAGGGAGTCTGATTCCTACACCTCCCTTTTTTTCCCTCAGGATTGCTTTGGCTATTTGGGGTCTTTTGTGTCTCCATACAAATTTTAAGGTTTTTTTGTTCTAGTTCTATAAAATATGCCATTGGTAATTTGATAGGGATTGCATTGAATCTGTAGATTGCTTTGTGTAGTATAGTCATTTTCACAATATTCATTCTTCCAATCCACGAACATGATATATCTCTCCATCTGTTCGTGTCATCTTTGATTTCTTTCACCAGTGTCGTATCATTTTCTTAGTACAGCTCTTTTACCCCCTTAAGTAGGTTTATTCCTAGGTATTTTATTCTTTTTGTTGCAGTGGTGAATGGGATTGTTTCCTTAATTTCTTTCTGATCTTTCATTGTTAGTGTATAGGGATGCAAGAGATTGCTGTGCATTAATTTTGTATCCTGCTACTTTACCAGATTTATTGATTAGCTCTAGTAGTTTTCTGGTGGCATCGTTAGGATTTTCTATGTATAGTATCATGTCATCTGCAAACAGTGACAGTTTTACTTCTTCTTTTTCAATTTGGATTCCTTTTATTCCTTTTTCTTCTCTGATTGCCACGGCTAAAACTTCCAGAACTATGTAGAATAATAGTGGCAAGAGTGGCCATCCTTGTCTTGTTCCTGATCTTAGAGGAAATGCTTTCAGTTTTTCACCATTGAGAATGATGTTTGCTGTGGGTTTGTCATATACACCCTTTATTATGTTGAGGTAGGTTCCCTCTATGACCACTTTCTGTAGAGTTTTTTTTTTCCTGCGGTACGCGGGCCTCTCACCGCTGCGGCCCCTCCCGCCGCGGAGCACAGGCCCCGGACGCGCAGGCCCAGCAGCCACGGCCCACGGGCCCAGCCGCTCCACGGCATGTAGGATCCTCCCGGACCAGGGCACGAACCCGCGTCCCCTGAATCAGCAGGCGGACTCCCAGCCACTGCGCCACCAGGGAAGCCCTCTGGAGAGTTTTTATCATAAATTGGTGTTGACTTTTGTCAGAAGGTTTTTCTTCATCTATTGAGATGATCATATGGTTTTTATTCTTCAATTTGTTAATATGGTGTATCACATTGATTTGCATATATTGAAGATTCCTTGCGTCCCTGCGATAAATCCCACTTGATCATGGTGTATGATCCTTTTAATGTGTTGTTGGATTCTGTTTGCTAGTATTTTGTTGAGGACTTTTGCATCTATATTCATCAGTGATATTGGTCTGTAATTTTCTTTTTTTGTAGTATCTTTGTCTGGTTTTGGTATCAGGGTGATGGTGGCCTTGTAGAATGAGTTTGGGAGTGCTCCTTTCTCTGCGAGTTTTTGGAAGAGTTCGAGAAGGATGGGTGTTAGCTCTTCTCTAAATGTTTGATAGCGTTCACCTGTGAAGCCATCTGGTCCTGGACTTTTGTTTGTTGGAAGATTTTTAATCACAGTTTCAATTTCATTACTTGTGATTGTTCTGTTCATATTTTCTGTTTCTTCCTGGTTCAGTCTTTGAAGGTTATACCTTTCTAAGAATTTGTCCATTTCTTCCAGGTTGTCCATTTTATTGGCATAGAGTTGCTTGTAGTAGTCTCTCAGGATGCTTTGTATTTCTGTGGTGTCTGATGTAACTTCTCCTCTTTCATTTCTAATTTTATTGATTTGAGTCCTCTCCCTCTTTTTCTTGATGAGTCCAGCTAAAGGTTTATCAATTTTGTTTATCTTCTCAAAGAACCAGCTTTTAGTTTTATTGATCTTTGTTATTGTTTTCTTTGTTTCTTTTTCATTTATTTCTTCTCTGATCTTTATGATTTCTTTCCCTCTGCTAACTTTGGGTTTTGTTTGTTCTTCTTTCTCTAGTTCCTTTAGGTGTAACGTTAGATTGTTTATTTGAGATTTTTCTTGTTTCTTGAGGTAGGATTGTATTGCTATAAACTTCCCTCTTAGAACTGCTTTTGCTGCATCCCATAGGTTTTAGATCATCATGTTTTCATTGTCATTTGTCTCTAAGTATTTTTATTTCCTCTTTGATTTCTTCAGTGATTTCTTGGTTATTTAGTAACATATTGTTTAGCCTCCATGTGTTTGTGTTTTTTACGTTTTTTTCCCCTGTAATTTATTTCTAATCTCGCAGCATTGTGGTCAGAAAAGATGCTTGATATGATTTCAGTTTTCTTAAATTTACTGAGACTTCATTTGTGACCCAAGATGTGATCTATCCTGGAGAATGTTTTGTGTGCACTTGAAAAGAAAGTGTGTTTTGTTGTTTTCGGATGGAATGTCCTATAAATATCAATTAAATCTATCCTGGTCTTTTGTGTCATTTAAAGCTTGAGTTTCCTTATTAATTTTCTGTCTTGATGATCTGTCCATTGGTATAAGTGAGGTGTTAAATTCCCCCACTGTTACTGTGTTACTGTCGATTTCCTCTTTTGTAGCTGTTAGCAGTTGCCTTATGTATTGAGGTACTCCTATGTTGGGTGTGTGTGTATTTATAATTGTTGTATCTTCTTCTTGGATTGATCCCTTGATCATTATGTCGTGTCCTTGTCTCTTGTAACATTCTTTATTTTAAAGTCTATTTTATCTGATATGAGTATTGCTACTCCCACTTTCTTTTGATTTCCATTTGCATGGAATATCTTTTTCCGTCCCCTCACTTTCAGTCTGTATGTGTCCCCAGGTCTGAAGTGGGTCTCTTGTAGACAGCACATCTATGGGTCTTATTTTTGGTTGGAACATTTAATCTATTCACGTTTAAGGTAATTATTGATATGTATGTTCCTATTACCATTTTCTTAATTGTTTTGGGTTTGTTTTTGTAGGTCCTTTTCTTCTCTTGTGTTTCCCACTTAGAGAAGTTCCTTTAGCATTTGCTGTAGAGCTGGTCTGGTGGTGCTGAATTCTCTTAGCTTTTGCTTGTCTGTAAAGCTTTTGATTTCTCCGTTGAATCTGAATGAGATCCTTTCTGGGTAGAGTAATCTTGGTTGTAGGTTCTTCCCTTTCATCACTTTAAATATGTCATGCTACTCCCTTCTGGCTTGTAGAGTTTCTGCTGAGAAATCAGCTGTTAACCTTATGAGAGTTCCCTTGTATGTTATTTGTCATTTTTCCCTTGTTGCTTTTAATAATTTTTCTTTGTCTTTAATTTTTGTCAGTTTGATTACTTTGTGTCTCGGCATGTTTCTCCATGGGTTTATCCTGTGTGGGACTCTCTGCGCTTCCTGGACTTGGGTGGCTATTTTCTTTCCCATGTTAGGGATGTTTTTGACTATAATCTCTTCAAATATTTTCTCAGGTCCTTTCTCTTTTCTCCTTCTGGGACACATCATAGACGTGAATGTTGGTGTGTTTAATGTGGTCCCAGAGGTCTCTTAGGCTGTCTTCATTTCTTTTCATTCTTTTTTCTTTATTCTGTTCCACAGCAGTGAATTCCACCATTCTGTCTTCCAGGTCACTTATCTGTTCTTCTGCCTCAGTTATTCTGCTATTCATTCCTTCTAGTGTATTTTTCATTTCAGTTATTGTATTGTTCATCTCTGTTTGTTTGTTCTTTAATTCTTCTAGGTCTTTGTTAAACATTTCTGACATCTTCTTGATCTTTGCCTCCATTCTTTTTCCGAGGTCCTGGATCATCTTCACTATCATTATTCTGAATTCTTTTTTCTGGAAGGTTGCCTATCTCCACTTCATTTAGTTGTTTTTCTGGGTTTTATCTTGTTCCTTCATCTGGTACATAGTCCCCTACCTTTTCATTTTGTCTGTCTTTCAATGTGGTTTTTGTTCCACAGGCTGCAGGATTGTAGTTCTTCTTGCTTCTGCTGTCTGCCCTCTGGTGGATGAGGCTATCTAAGAGGCTTGTGCAAGCTTCCTGCTGGGAGGGACTGGTGGTGGGTAGAGCTGGGTTTTGCTCTGGTGGGCAGAGCTCAGTGAAACTTTAATCCACTTGCCTGCTGTTGGGTGGGGCCAAGTTCCCTCCCTGTTGGTTGTTTGGCCTGAGGCGACCCAGCACTGGAGTCTTCAGGCCCTTTGGTGGGGCTAATGGTGGACTCTGGGAGGGCTTAAGCCAAGGAGTACTTCCCAGAACTTCTGCTGCCAGTGTCCTTGTCCCCACGGTGAGCCAGAGCCACCCCCTGCCTCTGCAGGATACCCTCCAACACTAGCAGGTAAGTCTTGTTCAGTCTCCTGTGGGGTCACTACTCCTTTCCCCTGGGCCCTGATGCACACACTCCTTTGCATGTGCCGTCTAAGAGTGGAGTCTCTCTTTCCCCCAGTCCTGTTGAAGTCCTGTAATGAAATCCCTATAGCCTTCAAAGTCTGATTCTCTGGGAATTCCTCCTCCCATTGCCAGACCCCCAGCTTGGGAAGCCTGACATGGGGCTCAGAACCTTCACTCTAGTGGGTGGACTCCTGTGGTATAATTGTTCTCCAGTTTGTGAGTCACCCACCCAGCGGTTATGACTTTATTGTGATTGCACCCCTCCTACCATCTCATTGCGACTTCTCCTTTGTCTTTGGATGTGGGGTATCTTTTTTGGTGAGTTCCAGTGTCTTCCTGTCAGTGATTGTTCAGCAGTTACTTGTGATTCCGGTGCTCTCTCAAGACGGAGTGAGCATATGTCCTTCTATTGCGCCATCTTCCAGAACACATCGCTTTTAGTATTTTTAAAAAATTCTTTCCTAAGAAAAATGTCTACATACAGTCCCAATTGTAGTTACTTTGCTCTGGCTCTTCCACAGTCCATATAGATCATTCATTCCCTTTCCCTATACAGCCTTTCATTTTTCAAGCTAGAGAATACTCTTAACCCTTCCAGCCCCTATGTAGAGTCAGTCTCTTCTGCCTTGAATTGCTTTGGGAGGCACCTTGATGACATAGTAGGCAGACCTTGGAATTTGGAATTAATGACTCAGGCACTACTGAGGATATCTGATTAGGCAAGCCACGTAAGCTTCAATGTCCTTGTTTTCTCATTCATAAAATGAGGATAATAACAATACCAGCCTCAGAAAGATGGTGTGAGAGCAAATGAAATATATGTGCACATCTATTATAAATCTGTAACGCCTATAAATGTTGTTTTGTTTGTTTTGTTTTTCCAAAGTGGTTGCAGATTTTCCACACTAATAATAAAAAGGACTTCATGATGAAGTTTGACCATACCACTCATTATTTTATTGAGATAAAGATATAATTGGAGCTGAAAAAAGCAGAGCAAAAATTTCTTTTTCTGATGCAGTTAACATTGTCAAAATCTTAGTTCCAGGAATGTAAGCTTTTATCAACACAGTAGCCTCCAATATAATTTTAAGTTTAATAGCCACCTATAAGGCCTCGAAAAGCTACATGGAAATATTTCCTAACTTTTCCACAACAGAAGCTCCAAACGAATTCCATTACTGTACAGCTGCAAAATGAACAATTATATTTATTACCGTTTTCATTTATTTGTACATTACCAATTTAGAAAGTGTCGCCTTATAGGAAGTCTGGAGAGCCAGTGATGAAAACAGATGTTTCTTTTAGCAGTGTCAAGCAGGCTGTATTCTCCTTCTAGTTGTAAATAGTGCACATTTTGACAAAGGCCTGCAGAAGTCTCTGTTCAAATCACTCTTCCGTAGAGTGAAAGGTTTCTTTCTCAGCTCAGGTACTGACATCTCACCTAGGGCTCCTTTCTTGTTGCTTTTGGTTTTGCTATTCTGATTTCATCCCCTTCACATTGCTTGCTTGATATCTTTATGGAATTCTTTTTCTCATTTTCGGTTTTTTCCTCCCTCATGTTAGTGAGTATTGTCAGAGTTCACCAGTCAGATACACAACCATTTTTTAAAGTAGCAGCCTCTCAGTCATGGAGTTCTGTCATTGAACTGTATAGTGCTTGGCATCAGTTCCTAGGCAAGAATAGTTCTTGAATTCTACTTGCCATCACCTCACTGTTATTGGGAATAATTTATTAAGAGACCAGTGGCGTCCTTGAGATGGTGCTATAGGTTATGTGTCTGTAGCTGTTCAGATTGGTGCTTGCTATGCCCTTTAGTCCAAATTCCACATTGAAAATTGTATCCTGAGACATTTCAGGTTGTAAAGATTATTTTCCTCACTTTTTGTTATGTATTTTCGTGTCATTGTTCCACATCTCTCCGACCACTTTTTTTTTTCTCCTAGTGATTGAGGAAAGTAATTCATCAATAATTCCTCTATTTTGCTGATTTAAAAAATTTAGGTGTTGGGTCCTGGGTTATTTTTATTAAAGTCATCATTTTTATATTAGTTTCCCAGTTCTTACACAGATTGCTTTTTTTGGTTTAATGTTGGTTGAATGTTTAAAAGGACTCAATTTGTAATTGTCAAAGTGTATTTATTCAGTGTTTCCATATAGGGTATTTTGTTATGGAATGACGCCACCAATGCAGAATCTCCTCTGTGTGTGTGTGTGTGTGTGTGTGTGTGTGTGTGTTGAGGAAGAGAGAGGAATGAGAAAAATCCAACACATACATACATACAAATAAATAACATTCTGTTTTATAATACTTAGGCATAAGTATGTAACTTTACAATCACAAACATTTATATATTCATTTATTTATACACATACAAAGAAAAGCATATTCCTCTTTTTTTTTTTTGCTGTACGCGGGCCTCTCACTGCTGCGGCCTCTCCTGCCGCGGAGCACAGGCTCCGGACGCGCAGGCCCAGCGGCCATGGCTCATGGGCCCAGCTGCTCCGGGGCACGTGGGATCCTCCTGGACCAGAGCATGAACCCACGCCCCCTGCATGGGCAGGCGGACCCTCAACCACTGCACCACCAGGGAAGCCTGCATATTCCTCTTTTAATTGGTAGTTTTATAATTAATAGTCACATTGAAACAATCATTTTACTGTGGGAGTCAAGAATTTATATTTTTATCAATGATAGGATAATCAGGAATTTGAGTGTTGGAATGGATAGCAATTTCAATGCAGAATTTGAAGCCGTTTTCCAGTCATTGTCATAAACAATTTGGCAGAGAGGTTGCCAAGAGATGATATCATGTAATAACATTTTCCAGAAAAATTATGTGATGAAACAATTCCAAAAATATGTGGTTGACCAGCTCAGTGTGGAGTTATGAAATAGGTGTTATATTATTTTTTTAACATCTTTATTGGAGTATAATTGCTTTACAATGGTGTGTTAGTTTCTGCTTTGTAACAAAGTGAATAAGCTATACGTACACTTATATCCCCATATCCTCTCCCTCTTGCGTCTCCCTCCCACCCTCCCTATCCCACCCCTCTAGGTGGTCACAAAGCACTGCGCTGATCTCCCTGTGCTATGCAGCTGCTTCCCACTAGCTATCTATTTTATATTTCGTAGTTTATATGTGTCCATGCCACTCTCTCACTTCCTCCCAGCTTACCCTTCCCCCGCCCCGTGTCCTCAAGTCCATTCTCTACGTCTGCGTCTTTATTCCTGTCCTGCACCTAGGTTCCTCAGAACCATTTTTTTTTTGGTTCCATATGTATGTGTTAGCATACGGTATTTGTTTTTCTCTTTCTGACTTATTTCACTCTGCATGACAGACTCTAGGTCCATTCACGAAATAGGTGTTATTGACTAGAAATTGCAGCTCCTGGTATGTTACAGACGTGCTGGAGGAAAGGGGAGGCAAATTTCTGAAATTCTTGGAGCACCTGTTCCATACACATTTAGTTGGTACTTAAACTGAAACAAATGTGCAAACCCAACACAAGATTAGTTATATCCTTAGAAAAGTGTATTCCTCTTTGCTGGTATAAATGCTAAAAGAACTGAATTGTTTGCTGATATATTTAACTTAGGACACTCGTCCTACTCCACAGATCTTCCTGTCACATCGTGGTATTTAGAGAAAACACATCACCATCATGTGAGAAACATGATTGCAACATTCTTCAAAATGTAATGTCATTTACAGAGACTTTTCTTTTTTGTGAAAATTACTGGTAAAAGCGGAGCAGGTAGTTATTACAGTTATTAGTTGCCGTCTATTTACTGAACAATTTGAATTGACAGATGTAATCATGAGGTACTTAGATATCATGTCAAGTTTTAGGTACTGAGTGCGGCACATTTATATTGCCACGTAAAATAGATCTTGTTTCCTTTGCAGACAGACTTTTTACAAGTGCAGAGCATTGACTCCTCATTTAGACAGACTATAACGTTCTCTGAGTTTAAAGACAAGGGCACTAACTCCTGCCGACCCATACAACTGTCCATCCTCAAGTACCCCAGATTTTTACTTGTGCTATCAGATTCCTTCATTCCTACTGTCATCCTCCCAACCTGGCTGTCAGGAGCCTCCTTCTCTCTTGTTTCTCTAGCCCGATAAGTATGGATTTGTGACTCCAAGAATCTCATTGAAAAGAAAGAATGAACTTGACTGAGTCCAGCTCTCCCCAGATAACTAACTGCGGTCTGCTAGTCCTTGGCAGGCTCTTTCCCTACCTCCTTTCCTCTGCCCTGTTACCCAATGGATTTTTGGTGCTGACTGTTTTTGTGGATATTTAGGACTTGGTCTGTCTGAGTATAGTCTGAATTCATAAGCAAATGCCTAGTGACTGCAACATGAGATACCTCCTGGGAAGGGAAGGGGGGAAAGAGGATTGGGTAAAAGGCAGCGAAAAAGCAATCTCAATTCCGGGGAGCAGTAGGGAGTGGTGGGGACTCTGAACTGGACAGCACCTGCCCATCTAAAGGGGGAGCTGCTCTCAATTTCATTTAATTCCCGTCATTCAGGTCTGCAGCTCAGTGTTGCTAGAACTTCTGGTTTTTAAGAGAAGGCAGAGGTTCATTTTTTTAAACGAGAGATCTCCATTTTTTTCAGCATTGGCTTAATTTTTAACTTTGTGTTTCTGAAGATTTCAGTTATAGTCAAAAGTGGACAGTAGTGTAATGAACTCTCGTATACCCACCACCCAACTTTTTATTTCCTTGGTGCCTTCTCCTACGCCCTTCCCCAACAGTTATTTGGAAGTAAAGTCCAGACATCATATTATTTCACCTGTGAACCACCTTACCATCATCACACACCCCATGCCCATCCAAAATAAACAAAAATGGGAAATTCCTTCATGTCTTTAAAATCCAGACACTGTTCCCATTTCCTCAACTGTCCTAAAAATGAAGGTTTTATTTCTTCAGTTTGTTGTAATTGGAATTCAGATGTGGTTTGAGTATTGTGTTTGGCTTATAGCTCTTAAATTTCTTTTAAGCTATAGGTTTTCCCTCCATCCCTTTTTTCTCTTCTTGCAATTTATTTGTTGGAATAAATTTTTTTTTTGTCCTGTAGACTTTTCCACACTGTGAATTAGCCTGATTGTATCCTGTAGTATTGCTTGATAATGTTCTCTCCATGTTTCCTATAAAGCAGTGAAGAGGCTTAATCAGATACAGGTTCAGTTTTTCTGGCAGGGATTTTATAGTTAGTGGCATGGTCTCTCATTAGGAGTGCATGTCTCTTTTTTGGTGATCGTTGCCTATGTCCTTTAATTCATAGGTGGCGGTAATATTTTAAAACACTATATTCCTTCCCTCCCCCCACACGTATTTTGGGCAAAATACAGTCAATAAGCCATCAGTTGGAGAATTCAACTGATCTGTTAAAGTTCAGGCTGGAACCCTGCCCATGTCTGGAACATTCTGTGATTCATTTTTAAGTAACTTAACTCCCAGTGAACCTGTCCTGATACACGGAAATGATCTTGCCAACTCTCCTGTTTCATTTTCTGTTACCATGTTCCTACTTACAGTGAATGCAAAAAGGAGCATTTCTGTCATCAGGTTGGGTGAAGAGCATCCTGATGAAAGGTATCTTTTGTTTGGATCAAATATCATGGTGTCCTCCCCTAAGGCAAACAAGTCAAATATCCAGTAAATATGTATTTTACCTTTTAGAACGGAAGGTAGGCATGTCTGTTAGGACTTTTGACTTGCATGGCCTCTATAAATTTTTTGTGGTGGACTTCAGGTGTATGATTTTTAAAATCCTTTCTCCTCAGTTAGGTCCCGTTTTCCATAATGTTATCTGTAGCTGTTATTTATTCATTGGGTAGAGTGAGGGGAAGTGGATCGCAGGATGAATAGGACAGTAGGGAATATAGTATAGCAGTTAGATCTCCATGACTGAGTACAGTTGATCCAACTTTCTAGCTGTGTAGCTTTGGGAAATTTACTTCACCTCTCTAGTCTGAGTGTTCTTCTGTCTTTAATGGCAGCTCATAAAGAGTTGTTGAGAATTAAGGACTTGATGTACTTAAAAATTCCGAATAGCTTAATCCATGCATCTTTTTTAGGCAGCAAAGATTCCTTTGTTGTCTTTTTAAAAGAGTATGTTTTCAAGTTTTTTTTTAATGCCCAATATTTAAAAAATAAAGTAGAAAAGAAGATGGTAAAAATCAGCATAATCCTATTTTGTGCTATTTGAAAGGAGTGTAGTTTTATAATAGTGTGTTATATGCTTCTTTTTTCACAGCTTCTCTGGAGAAATCAGGTCCATATGTTGAGTATCGAGCCAGGCATTTTAATGTGCAGAATGCACATCCTTAATCTTGGCTCCAGGTGTAAGAGTTAGATGTTCACATGGATAAACTGTACCTGAACCATGTTTTTAATGAATTAGAAGAGAGATGCATTTGGCAGTAGCAAGCCTGTTTCTGTGTGTGAAATGTCCTTATTTCTACCTAAATACCTGCAGTATTATCAACAGTTCAAAGATGATATCTACTTTGTTGTTTGTACTTCTACCTTTCTCTCTCTCAGTTTGTGGACTCTCATCACTGCTTCTTGTCTCCTTCGGCCCAACCATTATCTGTACTTTTAGCCTTTTTCCAGACAAAGTCAACCAGAGAGTGGCTTGATGGATTTTCGAATATATACTTGGAGGCCATTTTGGGGAATAAGTATATTTCCTTATGGAGCATATTCTTTTCCAGTCAGTAGACCCTGCCTGTCTTAAATGGGGCTGGGTGGCTCTGACAGTTAGTGGGAGGAGAGAATGCACTGAGCCACATCGCCTGCTGGGATGATTTTCCCCTGAAAATGCTGACCATAGTTAGGTCAGGACAAGACCAGTAAAGAGGAATAAGGGTCATGGTGTGTACTACATAAGAAATTCTGTTCTCTGTGGAAAGTCCTGGGGCAAAGCTGAGATAAAAACCCCGGTCTTCTGTGATGGGCCTCTGCCACTGACTGTTACTTGTCTGTCTGTTTTCAGGGTATATGCTATGTACAATTCCGTAAAGGGATCCTGCTCTGAGCCGGTTAGCTTCACCACCCACAGCTGCGCACCCGAGTGTCCTTTCCCGCCTAAGCTGGCACACAGGAGCAAAAGTTCACTAACCTTGCAGTGGAAGGTGGGTAGCACAAAGTGGCAGGAATATTCTGAAGTCTGTAGCCGTTTGAAACGTTTATTTAGCAGTATTCCAGTTTGGTGATGGTGTTTCATTTTCTGCATAGTGACTATGTGAAACAAATTATAATGATATCAAAAGTTGCCATCTCTATAAAAATTGGGCAAAAGAATGGGAGAGGGAACTGTGAAATCAAGTTTTAGCTTTCTTTTCAGGGTCATGAGCAACACTTTATAAGTGATATAAATACTTAAGATACCTAAACGTCATCACTTTCTGATAGTTTAACTCATTGCAAGAGACTTCTGAGGACTTGAGTAAAACATTTTTGTGAAGAAAGATTTAGAGATAAAGTAGGTTTACGGGTCCATTGGCTTCTTTCAGTGGTGACTCTGCAAAATGTCTAATATTTAAAACTGCCTAGGATGCTTAGTGTTCTAAACTACATTAAGGTTTCATTAATTTTGACTAATTAGGCCTTAGGTCAGTTAGGATTACTAATTATTTTTTTAACATCTGAATCATGTAGTAGTTTTCATGAAATACAACTTTTTGGCTACAAATAACCCTTGTCAAAGAGAGGTCCTTAAAGTAGTATATCATTGACTTATCAGTCACAGTTGTGTGTTTGTAAGAAAATAGTAGGTTATGTTATCAACCTCTGTAGTAATTATTTCTGTATATTTA
The DNA here is from genome assembly GCF_963924675.1 of Phocoena phocoena. NCBI lineage: Eukaryota > Metazoa > Chordata > Mammalia > Artiodactyla > Phocoenidae > Phocoena > Phocoena phocoena. The sequence goes on from NC_089222.1 coordinate 51,700,168, forward strand.
TACTTTAAAATATAGTTCAAAATGTAAAATTTATAGAGGTAGAGATAATAAAGATTTGTGGTATTGGGGGAAAACACTGATGTGCAAATAAGATGACTAGGGAGATTCCTTATTGGTGAACAAATACTTTGTCCTTTTGTTCTTAGACCAGAGGGTCAAATTTATCTTGGGAGTTGATAAAAGCAGTTGAGAGTAGTGGTTAGCAACAAAGCATGGACTTCTGTAGACCCCTCTCGTAGCCAGTGGCCAACATTGAGTGTGTTATTTGGACAAAGGCAAAGTTGTAGAATCTGAACTATTTTATTTTCCTTCCTGGCTTCCAGGGATAATCCAGGTCAGTGATTCCCTGCCTTTTCAGAGTTTTAACACCCAACTGGTCATCATTGTTGAAGTCCTTGGAGCATATACATCCATTTTAAAATGTGTTCTGTATTTATACATATACGTATGTAAATATATCTTAAGGAATGAGTTAAAATCCATTTTGTTTGGAAAGTATAAGAAGTCTTAAAGATTACCAGAGGGACCCTGGGGTCTTATAAACCTAAAGATGGGAATCACTGATACATACTCTGCTTAAAACCTGGATGAAATTCGGGCCTCAGGCAGACCAGCAACTTCAAGAAAAAGATTTCTTACTAGGAGGAAAATGTTTCACCATTTCTTTCTCCCTTTATTTAATTGTAAATCAGAAGCATATTATTGTTACATTCAGTTACGTGCAAACTTGAAAGTTCTGGATTCAGTTCAGTTTTCATGTTCTTAGGACAGATTTTCCAATAACGGTGCTCCAGTTAGGGGTACGAGGACAGGGCGACCATGCTCTGGCTGCCCCCCTGTCCTTGAAGCCACCAAGACACTGAGAGAGCTCAGGGCCCTCTAATGTCATCCAGTTAGCGCCAGGAGATAGGGCAACACAAACACCCGGGGCTGTGTCCCCACCCTCAAGGAATCAGGGACTCGGTGGTGGGGCAGGACATCAGAAAGGAATATATGAGCATCATAAATGTAGTTCTTACCTTAGAAATGGGTTCTCAGCTAAAACCTTGATTTTGTCCGTTATTTAGAACTTTAAATGTAACCCTATCCTTTCTCCCAAATCGAGCCCACAAAAGCCTGAAATTACAGTTTAGTAGAACATACATCACTCACGTGTAATTGGGGCTTGGATCTCTAAGATTATGTGACTCAGAAGAAAGAAGGAGGAAGGAAGGAAAGGCCAGGGTGAAGAGTTTCTTTGTTAATTAACTAATATTTACTGAGCCCTTGATGTTAATACATTTATTATTAACAATAATAATGCAACAGCTACTGTTTACTGACGGCTTCCTGTAACACCGGGGCAGTTTAGTAAGTGATTTACATATATTCTCCCAATTCCTTATCACACCCATCCATTCTTGGAATAAGAAACTAAGCATTGTTATTAAGCAACTTACATCAGACCACTTGTGACAGACAGGCGAGAGGGGCTTCAGTGTAGCTCTGGTGACCTGGCTGCCTTTGCTGGGGTCAGGTCACCACATCCTATGGGGCCCTGGCTCTTTTCCTGGGAAGAGCCAGGCCCAGGTGCGTTTGTGCTTGGGAGACATCATCTTACTACCTTAGTGCTGTGAGTGACTCCACAGTAGCACCCCCTTCTGGCAGCTCTGACCCTACAAAGCACTCTTTTCTCCAGAGTTCTTTACTCCTCTTCCCATTGTCCAAAGCCTGCTTTCTCAGTAAAGCAGATCTCAGCATGCTTTTAGGAGGAAAGCAAATGATGAAACTTCTTTTTGCTAATATGCTAAGGGCTAATTGCCCCTGGTAATCTATCCAGGAGATCCTGGTTTTTCTCATTTTTAAAAAACAGGGCAACCTTAATGCCACAGAAGTCTTTCTAATCTTAAACTCTTAAAACAACAAAAACTGTATGGAGGAAGTTACAAAAATATGGACTTTAGACTCTTGAACCTAGGGTGGGTCAGCTTTATCTTATCAGACCCCAAACAGTGCCTCTGTTTCTCCCCTGTCTTTTTTCTCCTCCACCTTTGAATTTAACATGCCTCTTAAAAGTTTTATCCCCGGAGGAGGAAGTAAGGCACCATGTGAGTGTAAAGGTAGAGGTGGTGGGGAAGGTGGGCTTGGCTGTTCGTGGGGTCCAATTTATTAATAGTGGGGCGCGCTCTACTAGTTGACTTGTATTAAAATTGGTTTTGTGATAATGTTTGAAGAAGCAAATACAGGAGGTATCCAGGGTTATCCCCTGCAGGGAGAGTATAGTACTAGCATGGACATTGTATTTGAACCAAGTGGAGAGCTCATAACTTTTAACTGTGAACAACTTTCTCTAATCTCATTTTATTTATTTATTTTTTTAGGCACCAATTGACAACGGTTCAAAAATCACCAACTACCTTTTAGAATGGGATGAGGTAATCATATTTTTATGTTCATCCATCTAAAACACCTTTTAAAAATGAAATTGCTGAACAAATGCCATTTTATTCTTTTTTGAAGATATGCTAAACACATGGAAAAAATAATGTAAGTAGAGAAAAATTTAAACCAATAGTTATTGACTGTGGAAAATGAAGATGGACTGAAGTGTAGTGAATTGTGCATTAAAATATATTTACGTGACTTATTTGCAAGGCATGCTACTGAAAGAAAAGACAGGATCTTATCTATTTTGGAGACCCTAGTGTCTGACCAAGAATTGACTTATTTGTTATCTTGAGTGCCCAGGGCCAGCCTGCATAGATGGTTTCCATAAGGTAAACCACACTGCAGCCTGGGAAGCCTAGTTTGTTTCTCTGTGGGAGCAGGGCAGGGGAGACGACAGCACCTGGAGGTCTCACCCACCTGCGAGCACCCTACTGGCTAGACCATCCTAGAAGGGGGGGGTGCCCCCTTTGCTGTTTCTGTCACCAGAGGCCTTGGATGGTATCCGTGGTGAAGTCTTCTTACACTCTAGGCCACTCTCTGCTAAATGGTGACCCCGTGCTTTCCTGGCCTCACTAACACTGCACAGAATCTCAGGCAGGAACACGGGATGCAGAAATTTTCTGTTTCTAAAAAGCAATGATACTATTCTTGTATATCTTAATTCCGTTCATTCATTTACCTGTGTTTTATTCTCTTCCTGTGATCAAGCAAACAGACTAAGGATTTTAAGAATGGGAAATGTTGACTTTGGAGAGTAATGCAAGTTAACTAGTCTTTGTGACTTAAATTTAGGGGCCCTGAAAGACTCAGAACACAGGCTTAGGCAAAAAGCCACTTGTCAAGTATGGGAAAAATATTTTAACCAAATGTAAAATGAAAACGGATGAAATTCTTGTGACGAAATTTTGATGTGGGAAGGGGGCTTTTTGTCACTTTTTGCAGAAGCATATTTTCCCATCTGGGTTGCATCTGAACAGCTAGAGTTCCAAGTTACCAAAGACAATGATCTATTGTTCTTAGGGTCCTTGTGAGTAGTTCCTATGTACAGATTGGTGAAATCTCAGACTTAACCAGTATATTTTACAGATTAGGTGGATTTCATTTTAAGGCGGCTTGATTGGAAAGTGAAACCACCCCCTGTGGCCCTTGTGGTTGAGGTTTTATATCAAGATAGAGTTTACCCAGTAAAGAGGAGCTTTTTTCCTCTCCATATCTTCTCAGAGCACTGGTGAGTGTGTGTGTGTGTGTGTTTGTGTCTCCTGTGTTTTTGGCTGCTTCTCTGTCTTGGACCATGGCTTAATAAGTTAAGTAAGGTCAGTGGGAAACCTCAAGAAAAACCCAGGTGCTGCAGGAAATAGTAATGGTGACTCAGTTGTTGGCCACCTTACCTTTGAATTTGACTTTAAAGTGTCCTGGCATGATGCTGGGAGGAAACATGCTACAGCCTCCCATGAAATGGAGAAGCTCTGTCTGATGATCATTTGTACTCAGTAGGACCCACTATGGACGAGTGACCACAGAATGTGAAGTTGTTTATTTTGGACCTTCTCCTGACTTTCCCGTCGTTGCTCTCCTTCCATCTTGCCCTCACTTCCATCCTAATTCTTCTGTCTTCCCCTTTCCTCTTTATATACCCTCCCACCTTTGAATGTCTGTTGGTGTTGGTTCTGGTGAGCTTTCCTGGAAATTCCAGGCCTATTGACTATAGGCCTTTTGCCAACACAGGAATCCTTTTATGTCCTGTGGCTTAATATTCTTCAAGGAAGAAAATCAAATGTACAAACAGAGAACAACATCTGACCTGCAGAAAGTGAGAGCACGTGAGGTGCTGGCTCTCCCTCCAAAACCTTCTGCTGGTGGTGTCTGAGCCAGGTGCACCTGGTACTAGTCTCTTTCCAGACCGTGCCCTGGTGGAGTATGGTGGGGCAGGAGAACAGGAGGGGTGTTCAGCTGAAGTTCCTCCCCCCACGCCCAACCCTCTCCACAGCCAGAGCTCGCCTCTCCCAGCCATGCCCTCATGGCCTCTATGGCACCCAGGGGGCTGTAGAAACAAGCTTAAAGGGCAGAAAGGTGGGTGGGTGCACAAAGGAGCAGATCCCCGCCTGAGAGGGAAGCAGGTATTGTTCAGTCTCGAAGAAGCTTTTGTTCAGGAGTCTCACCCCGCCCCATTCTTGCTGTGGCACCTGGTCTGAGAATCACAGCTTGGGGTGAGGTGACCCCATCTACATACATGCCACCACGAATGTCTCATCCCATATTTTTATTATATCAGCCCTGGCTAGAGTTCCCAGAATTTATTCTTTTGCTCAATTTTGTTTTAAACATTTATTTCATTTATTTTTTTGGCTGCGTCAGGTCTTAGTTGCGGTACACAGGATCTTCATTGGGCACGTGGGCTCTTCGTTGTGGCACACAGGCTTCTCTCTAGTTGTAGCGTGCAGGTTTGCTTTCTGTAGTTGAGGTGCGGGCTCAGTAGTTCTGGTGCGCGGTCTTAGTCACCCTGTGGCATGCGGGATCTTAGTTCCCCGACCAGGGATTGAACCTGTGTCCCCTGCATTGGAAGGCGGATTCTTTGTCACTGGACCACCAGGACAGTCTCTCCTTTGCTCAAATTTTTAATCACCATTCCAATAAAATAATTAGTGTAGAATTCTGAAGGTGTTAGTAAACTAAGAGCACAGGGCCTCAAGTCCTACTGTCAAGTTTCTAGAAAAAGAACTTCATGAATGAAAGAGCAGAAGCAGAGAGGCCAGTGGGTACCTGGCCTTTATTTCTCCTACGACTGGGGATGCTTTGCTGAGTTGACCTTGGGGAAAGCCACCTTAAAATCAAGAGCTAACCACCTGCTGGTCTCTGAAGGCAGGTGTGGCCCTAATGGGGAACAGAAAACAGAACCGTGAAGCACGGGGCGGGAAGCTGATACACCCTGACTCCTAAATTCATTGTCAGTAATGTTCGCAGACTTCACTTGGGAATTACTCACTAATAGCTCTGCAAGAGGGCTGGATGCCTACTTTTCTCCGTGAATAATTGTGCCTAGCCACTCCCATAATTTTTCCATCACTGCAGGAAGTAACTGTGACTATGAGATGGTAATGAGCAACTAAAAATGGAACACACAGGTGTCACTGGCTTTTCAGCTATAGCCATCAGTTTCAGTTTTCTCCTGAAACAGATCAGTTTTTGTAACTTGGAAAGGTGTGGCCTTTCCTGGCCACATCCCTTTGTTGGGGTGACTCAGATAAGTGGTAGTGTGAGTTCTACTCTTAGATATTGTTTTAACGCGTGCTCTACAGAAATGCTAACCGGTGCTATTAGCAGCTAGCTCTCAGCACAAACGCAGGTCTCCTAAGATCTCACTGTGAACACGTGGCGTGGATTCATGCTTATGTGTTCAGTGACATGGTGTTCACCCAAAGAGAACTGGATTGTTTCTGCTTTGTCTCTAACTAGTCAAACAAATAATTTAACCTCCAAGTCTCAGCTTCTCCACTTGAAAAATAGCGTCTGTTATCTCACAGGTAGGTTAAAATCGAATGAGATAACTTGGACAATGACAGATTCTGTGTAATGAGTATTTCAGACCACCTAAGCACATTGATGTTAAGATCTGGGATAGGAAAAGTCAACAATTACAGAAGGAGTGTATGAAAGGAATATGAGATTTTTCTGTCAGGAACTTATGCAGGAGCCCTGAGGTTAATAGCTCTGGTTTGAACTAAATAAAGATGGATGTTAGTGCTATATATAGACGCTAATTTGCCATTAGCTTTGCTTCCAGACATGACATGTTGGGAATATACAAAAGAACCAGAAAAATAGTTTTGTGGGAATGTGACTAGTGGAGTTCCCGAGACTCTCCATCACATGTGACTCAGCTAGCCCAAAAAGGAATGTCACATTTGGCTTTCCTGGTGACATGAGTGAACGCAACTGTAGAACACAGCAGACCGCGAATGACATAAATACTGCAGAAGTCAAGGGGAGTATACTTTGAACTCGAACAGAAAAGGCCGGCACCAGGTAGAGCCCAGAAGCCCATGGGGAACCATTAGGCAGCCTGGCCCAGGCTCAGCTGCTCCACTGTAGAAACCTAGAGTAGGCGGCAGGCCCCAGACTGTCGCTTTGTGGGCATCTAGTTCCGGAGCAGCCAACCTAGCTCATAGAGAAAGAGCTGGCCCAGTAGGAGGTGCTTGGTTCCTGCTTTATTAATCAGATTCCTGTTTAACTTAGGCGTTAGCTATATTGATAATCTTTCAAAAGGCTTCTTGGCACGAGTGAATTTGCATGTGGCTTTTCTGGTTAGACAGCCCTTCTTGGAAGAACCGTAGCATTGGCAAGCAGAGTGACTTACTGGCCTCACAGAGCGGATAAGGAGAGCCTCGCCGAGAGTGCAGCTGACGCTGCCTCTGAGGAGCCCTGCTGCCCGAGGCTGCATAGCCTGTTGTTCAGTGGAGAAAACTCGGAAGGCCAGTGCCTACTCCCCAGCCCGTCGCCGATGCCTGGCTGAAAGTCAGGGGAAGGTGCCGCTTGCCCAGGCCCACGAGCTCTTTGCCCATTCTCGGGGAGTGCCCTCTTGGAGATTGGAGAGTGGGGCCCCAGGTTCGTTTGTCATTTGTCCATCAAAACCCATATTTTACGTAAGGGCCAGATCAGTGACCTGGCAGAATGACAGTGTTTTGCCACATCACAGATCTTTACCACCTCCCTGTCAAAGGGTGGTTTCTGAGGTCCCAGGGAACAGCTTCCTCCACTACAGCCCCTATGGAAGGAATCTAGGCGAGGAAGGATTTACTAACTCAGGGAAGTCCATAGGTATCAAAGACAGAGCTGAGTTAAAAGGAGCCCTCTCTTTTAGGGACCCCAGACGTCTGAACACCGGAAGCAGATTCTCCGTGCTTTTTACCATTTGTCATGTGTACGGGAGGGGGTCATTATGTGTTAGGGCAGCAGACTTTGTGGGGAGCTTCCAGCTGAGGCTATATTACATATGCGCATCTTGGTCCTTGGCGCCTAATTTATCAACTCACTTGTCCTGCTTGTTGGTTGCCAGCTAGAGGATGGCCGCCTTGGGCCTTGGCTAGGTGGGTGAACTGAGCCCATCCGTCCCTTGGTTCATCCCTCGTATAGGCAGCCTGCTCTAAGATCACCCCCTTCCCTTCACGGGGATAGTCTCAACGCATTGATCCTATCAGAGCACTCGACATCAGGTGAACCTCCGCATTTGGAGAGAGATATAAGAACATTATGTTTGTTTGTTTTAAACCAGGGGAACATCCTTGGCTATTTCAGATAGCCAAGCCTCTCCCACTAATATAAAAAACTAGTGTGCCAGGGGATAAAATGCATGCAGTATTTATTTAGTGACATGCAGCCACAAACTACGCTACCCCCTTTACTTACCTTAGAAAATTCCCCTGTGCCACAGTGGTCAGTTAAATGAAAGAGGCATCACTGAGGGGAGAGTGAGGTTTGGTGCAAAGAACTTTGGAATCCACCCAGATGTGGAGTGTCCCCACCTCCCTGTTACGAACCCCTTCTTATATATGGCTATGCTGAACCCATACATGCTTTTATATCTCAAGCCAACATTTATATTTGATGTTGCCTAGGGTCGGCCAACACTGGTATAACTTCTAAATATAGATGTACTAGCAGACTAAATCTTCGAGCCTGGTAGTAGTTCAGTTGGCCAGTGCAGCCTTATTTTTTTATTTGATTTATCGTTGATGTTTCTGACAGGTTGAGCTATGCTGTTACAGAGAGTGCCCAGCCCAGAATCACTCAGCCCATGTCTGGATCCAGCAGCCATGGGCCACGAGCACATGACACCTGACAACCAAATGCATGTTATTTATTTAGCAGGCAGTTATCAAACATGGTAAGAGCAGCTTGGGAAGGCAACAGGCATGGCTGTGAAAGAACCTGTAAGAGAAGGAGGTCAATAAATCAAGAAAACATCAGGAAGAGTGCAAGCCACATGACCACAGGGCACCCTGGTGTTGGCCATTCTCATTTTCTTGTGCCAGGGAGCAGGAAGGATCACTTCCAGTCTGTTAATCTGAAGGCAATTGAAAATATCAGCCAACTTCATCTCGTAGTACCAGTGTTGGAGATACCAGCTTCCAAGATTGTTAGTGCAGTCCAGGGGAATTGGAAATGTCAGCCAGAGAAACCACAGCAACCTCAGTCTACAGAATTACTCCTGGCAAGAAAATACTGTGGCCTGAATTAGTTGGAGTATGCGTGAGTTGTATGTATAGAATTGGCCATAGATGTGTTAAGTTCCTTAGCAGGAAACAAACCCATTTTAAGGATTCATCTTCCCAAGTGGTGAGGACAACGTTACGAAGATACTAAGTTTATAAAGAAGGAAAACAGATTTGAAAAAAATATTTTTGTTTGTTTTCAGTTACATAGTTTTACAAATTAACAACTACTTTTAAACATTTTAACTTTAAAAATTAGTTGGCATGTTATGAAATAAATACTTTTTATATACTTACATTCCATTTTTCAAATAGGCAGACCTATCTGTAAATTGATTTATCCACTGGAACTTTATTCCATTATGTGTCATAAACAGATACCAAACAGGGTAGAAACACGATTATATGCGAAGGTCCTTTGAAAGGTTATTTAATTTGCTCACTCCTGAGGCTTTAGGTTATGCAGTACCTAAACTGCCCAAAGACCTTTGCATGTCTGTGTTTAAAAATATTCCCAGGGTTCTCTACAACTTTGGGGATAGCATTATTACAAATTTTAATTCTCTAAAATGTCACTCTGTAAAATGAAGTAACTGCATTGCCATTGATTAACAATTCTGGTTGATCTTTATCTTATAGGAATCTTGTTACATTTTTAGCTTCTACAGAAATAATTTTTAAGATCTATTCAGAGAGGCCTTACTTTGTTGGACGCTTTGAGGGGAAAAGCATGTGTTAAGTGCATGTAGAAAATAGAAGCCTTTATCCAGGCATACTTTAAACATTGGTTTTGAGTACGACCACGCACACTTCTGCTCCCTTACCTCCTGGCTATTTATAGTACAGGAGGAATTTATAAAAGTTTGCTGAAAAACTTCATATTATAGACATCTGTGGACATCAAAATAAATGACTGTAATATTGCATAACAAATTACCTCAAAACTTAATGCCTTAAAACAGTCACTTTCTTACCTCATGGATTCTGGGTTGGGAATTTGGACAGGGCACTGGAGGAGTAGCTAGCCTGTGGTCCACAATTTCTGGCGGTTCAGCTGGGAGGGCTCATTGGCTGGGAGCTGGAACCTTCTGGTGGGGTCCTCACTCAGCAAATCTAGTGGTCACTGCTGGCTGCAGTGGGACCTCGTCTCAGGCTCCCTCAGAGCATGGCAGCCTCAGGGGAGTCAGAATTGCGGAAGTGAGCATTCCGGGGAAAAGACAGAAACTTCGTCATCTTTTCAGACCTCACCTTGGTAGTCACACAACTTCATTTCCACTCCATCTGTCAGTTACAGTCACGAGCCCACGCACATTCAAGGGAAAGCGTCATAGGCTTTGCTCCTCACTGGATGGAGAACCAAAGAACGTTTGGACATGTTTAAAATCGTCACCGTGTGACATAAAAGGTTCTCTTGACTCTCGTAGTCCATTCATCTTTTTCCCTTTATCTTTGTGTAGCACATACAGTGTTTTAGGTACTATGCCCTAAGACTTATATGCAAGGGCATGGACTTTGAAAGTACAGCATAACTCTTTTCCTACCCCTGCTCTCCTCTGAGTGTTCTGGGAAGAGGGGAAGGAAGACAGATGTGCCCCAGAGATGCAGTGGTAGGATGGGACTCAGACCCTGTGGCCAGCGCGGCTCGCTAGCCGACGGGGTGTGACTCAGCGGTGCACAAACCCGGCCCTTCTCACTAAACAGATGGGAGAGATTACTGCTGTTCCCTCAGTGATAAGGAAAGGGAACCCATGAGAAAAACCGCTTTCCTGCCAATTAATGTCTCTGCCTCATTGTTGTACTACATGTGTCCTCTTCCTTTGGGCGACTCACAGGAGGTCAGCAAAGTGCTCCCTCCCCCCTTTTTTGAGGGGATAATATATTTATAATCTTATTTAAGAGCTAATTTAAAATTTTAAACTAGATTAGAAAGAAAAATACTCAAGTAGGTAGTAAAAGGGCAGAAGATAAAATGAGAAAATAGAGAATATATTCCTTAAAGTATTTTAAGCCTTTTATTTATCATTTATCCCCAAATTTCATTTTAAAGAGTGAAATAATGTTTGAGAATATCTTTGTCCCTGAAGTTTATATTAACTCATCTTGAAAAATGTTTCCAAGGGTGAGTCACTGTCTGCTGTGTAGCCACGTGGGTTACATTTTACACACTCCCCCATGCTTTCTTCTCTCACCCCTGCCTTTCTAAGGTTGGGTCCTTTCACAGTCTGGCGAAAAGTTGACATTCTTCAGAGTAAAGCAGGAACTTTGTAGGACCTAAAAGAACATCCGGACTCTGATTATTATTAGGAGTGGTAACCATATGTATGACCCTTCTGCAGAGGGAGTGAGGATGAGGATGGAGCAGGGACACATGTGGGTGGAGTATGTAGCTTTCTGACTGTGGTAAGGCTGCGACTCGCCCCCGAAGGTGGTGCCCCTGCTTCACTGTGCGAATCTAGGACTGAAAAGAAGCATTTGTTCACCAAGGACCAGATAAATGAGACATCCAGACTAGGCCCAGTGAACTCTGTGGTAAATAGAGTTGCAGTGGCATCAGGGAGTGGGCTGCCTGGTGGCATGGAGATTAAGCTGACCCAGTGGGGTCTAGGATGTAGATAATACGCAGTGTATTTTTGTTCAATGGTAAGAGAGGTGATAGAGGCAAAGCAGGGGACCTCAGGACTGGGGCAGGGCTAATCTGATATACGCTGTGTTCATGATTCAGCTGCTGGCAAATCGAGCACTGTTCAAGCAGTTTTAACCAGAATCGGAGGACAAGCACCCTGGACCCTGGGCAGAAAACAATTCCATTTGTCTCAATGCCCAGGCTGGCGAATGTGTGCTCTCAGGCTAGGTCTAGGTGCAGGATGATGGCAGATTAGCGAGAACTGTGAATTCATTTGAGCGAGAAGAGGAGCACAGATGAAAAAGGAGGCAGCTGGGTTTGTAATGCCTCACTCCCTGCCAAAGTGAGCACCTTGAGCTCTGTTAACACACAGTTGGTTTGTATTCCAAGATTTCTTCACATTCTAGTAAAGATTAACCTTGTCCTTGAATGAACCCAGTGTGTGCAGTAGGAAAAATTATTTGGGCATGCCCAGGATTCTGAAATGGACACAAGTCGGGGAACCCTGGAAAGCTGCCCTTTTGGGCTTGTGGTCACTGGCAGTAGCAGGTTAGTCCAGAACACGCTGGGGCTTCATGTCCAATGAGGTCAGTAGTCCAGTGGCTAGGTCTGCTCCAGGATGATCAAGGGTGTGGGCTTCCAGCCTCCTCTCACCTCTTTCTCTAGTTGGGGTGAAGTTTTTGTTGCTTCCCCGGGAGAACAGGAACTCAAGTGCTCATCTTAGGGAGGTTCTGATCCTGACTGCTCCCAGGCTGCACGTCCATCATCCCCCAAGATGCAGAATCAGGGTGCTACTGGGCATCCATACCTCAGATCTTGGAGACCAGCCAACTCCTAGACCTTTGGAACCCCCCTCTATGTAACACCCCACAAGTAGCCTAGCAGCAGTAGCTGACCAGGACAAGGCCTTGGCCACAGGTGTCCCTGCTGCCTGTGTTTGACCAGATTATTGATGGCAGTGGCCCTACAAAGTGTCGAGAGAGATTATGCATTTCCATTAGGACCATGTTTTAGTAGGAGATTTTGCATGAAGCTAACTTTAAATTATTAAAAAGTAAGTTGTCTTTCCAAGTAAAGCGGTTATGTCTCAGTAATCCTGTGTACTTTAAATTAGATTTTATTAAAAGAGGGAACATGCCATAAATTATAATAGCTCAAAATCATTTGGAGCCACGCTACCTATCAAACATGGAAGTTGTGATTTACCATTTGTAAAACTTCAGACAGTAGTGGCTTGGACATATTTAATTTCTGATAAATAACGATAAATATTCACATTATCACTCCTGTCGTTTCTATCAATCTTTTAGCCTTCTAAAGCATTGTCTTTTTTTTTAAACCCTATCCATTTCTGTCAACAAGAAGAGCTGCATAATATTTTAGTTATAAATGCTATCTGCAACCTGAGATCACACTTGGTTTACAAACAGATTCTTTACATCGCCTGTACCTTTGAACGTGTACTTACTCTAATGCCCAAGACTAAAGCCATGTGAGAGCCTGGCCTGGGCTTTCACGGATGAGCAGGGGGACGCGGGAGCCATCCCACACTGGCGTTCTCCATCTTCACCTGCTAACCTCTCAGCCGTAGATTACCTCTGCACTGCAGCGACTCTTCTGAATATTAATTTCTTTCTTCTCAGATATCCCTTTTATATTAAACTCCATGTCATCCACGAGTATTTTCAAGCTTCTCGTGTCCGAAATACTTCGTTAACCTACTCCCACCCCCCTTTTTTTGTTTTATACTCAGTGACTTCTAAAAATTCACCAATAAGCTTTACTTTTATAACTCTGTGACATAGTTGTACTCTTACCCCCTTCAGCTTCTACAAATACTGTTCCTAAAACTTGATTCTGAAGTTCCAACAACTCTGGGTCATTCTCTGTCTTCCTGAGGTCCATGCACATAGTTGTATATCTTGGAAGGTATTAAGATGGAAAATTTGGCGTGATTTATCTAAGCAAGTTGGAGTTCATTTAGTAATTGTTCTTGATACTGAAGTAGAAAAAAAAATTTTTTAATGTTAGCAATATAGGAAAACATCTTGAAGGTCACAGAATGCCTCTGTCCCCATTCTTTAGTGAGCCCCAGTGCTCTGGCCCCTTAAAATAAAAGTCTAGTTTCCATCATTGATGCCTCCCCACTCTTTTTTTCTCATTTAAACCACAGCCCGGTTTTCACCAAAGTAAAGCAAATCAACCTAGTAAGGAACAGGCTGCTTTTATTTACTGGCTGTAGTTCTAAGCACGAGAAATGGGCAAAGGAGACCAAACAAAGAAATAGGAAAAATGAGGCATTGAAGGGGAGCCAACATTGGGTTTGGAAGGGATGAGGCTTCCGTGGCAGCAGGATGTGCCTTTCTTGCACTGTTTACTCTGAGCTCAGAAATAGTGGAGGAAAGAAGGTAGATCACGCTACTGCCTGAAATGGATACAGAACATACCAGGGCATGCAGCGCATAGAGTGTAATCAGACACTGGATGTAAGTATGCAAATGTATGCGTAAACGGGTTTTCTGTGCATAAATTGTCTGCAGCAACCTTAACACTCAAGGTTAAAGTAAGCATAAGGGCGTGATTTGCAAGTCACAGGGTGACTTTGCTAAAGTAGCCTCTGAAAGACGTTATGTTTGACTGCCTGCCCACCCCACTCCCCATTTTCCATAGTTGCACCTGAATGTACTTTGAACCCTTGATAAAATGAACTTTGGATCTTAAGGACTGTTGGGGCTTCTACTCCCTTCCTTGGAAAAGGGGTACCACCTTGCTTGTGAGGGGAGAGTTGGGAAGAGTTTGAGGATGAATGTGGCACAGTGGTTTTTAATCTGTTCAACCTAGTGATACTTCAAGCTAGTTGTATATTTATTTTTAACTAGACTTCACCTGGAATGTTTCTTTCAGTAGTAAGCATTTGGAGGCCTGCTTTAAGGAAGGAAATGCTTAAATTTGCTTAGGAGAAAAATGTGCTTTCTTTGTTTTTTTATGTAATAAATTGAGAATTTCAAGCATTCCTGGAAGTCCTGGGCCCGCTGTCTGATTAAAATGCTAATTCATCCAGTGTTAGCATGTGGTTTTCTTTTGCATAAACATAGATAAAATACTGTGGATTATGGGTATGAAATATTCTAGAAAACTGCCGATGTGAGTATTCCATGGTACAGCATAGATATGTTTTTGTTTTCTTACTTCTATTAAGAGAACCCACTGGAGTGTTTTCTTTTTCCTTCGAGGAGTTTGAAGCATCATGTAAGGCTAGGAATGCATTAAAATATGTTTCCAGCCTCATAAGAAACTTAAGAATGACTGTAATACGTATAGATGGAGTGTTTGTCAGACATTCAGTTCAACTCTGCAAGCCTTGATAGAACTCCCAGATTGTCCAGAGCACTGCCTTGAGGAGACCAGATGTGGACAAGATGAGTCAAAGGCATGCGCCCAGTATTTAGAGATGAGTAGACAAACAGCTCACTAGCCAGAATGTACACGTGTGGGCTTGGGGGCTGCCACAAGGCCGGAGAGGAGAGAGAAGACCAGGGAGGACTTTCTGTGGCTTGCAGAGCTGCGTAGCCTGGTCCTCAGGTGCTGGGCCATCTGGGGGTGGCTGTGCAGCTCCAGAGTTAGCAATCCTGTGAGGCTGCAGACTCACTCCTATGAATCAGATCAGGCAGTTTGACCAAGTAAGGAAGAAGATCTGAGAAATTGTGATCCTTAACTTGAGCACTGCCTTGTGCCTGAAAGGGCCTCTTTTATTTTGTTGACGAAATACCACAAGGACCGTGCATTATCCCTCTCAGTAACACAACTTTCTGTAGTGCCTTTGTGTTAGGGATGGCATTTCACTGTAGAGCACTTTCCTTCTCTTGGTTTTGTCCATCCAAACTAGGAAATTAAACAGTTGTTCAAAATACTCCTTCATTCTCTTATTATGTTTTTTTAAACTTCTTTGCATTGTTTCGCTGTTTCAGGGAAAAAGAAACAGTGGTTTCAGACAGTGCTTCTTTGGGAGCCAAAAACACTGCAAATTGACAAAGCTGTGTCCGGCAATGGGGTACACATTCAGGCTGGCTGCTCGGAATGACATTGGCACCAGGTATGGCGTTTCCTGGTCCTCATGCCTTTAAGCGTCTGTGTGGTGTTTCTGAGTCTTCTGTCACGTTGCCAAAAGGCGCAAGGTCGCCTGCTGCCTCCACACCGAACCAGTTAGAAATTTTCTGAAAGGGAATCCTAATCAGAGGCTAGAAAGCCCCTTCTGAGGTGATAAATGCCACTGTGTGGCCTCTTTGCAGCCTTGCAGGCTGTAATGCAAAGGCCCACTAGGGGTCTCTGAGAATCAGGAGGAAGGTAACTACAGATTTTGAAAGGAATCCTCTGGGGGCTTTATTTTTTTTCAGATTGTGTGCCTTTTCCTTCCATCACTTTAGCAAGCTGCTCATTCAGTTGCCTTTTTTCAACTATGTCTGAGTGTTTGCTGATACAAAGAAAGAGTTGCTGGGCCGTCCATTGTTGTCAAGCCCGGGCAGATATTCACAGGAGTGGAGAAAATCTGGACTGGGTAGGACACACGGCTTGCCTCCAAGCTGCTAGAGAAAGGCAAGAACAGGTTTATGGTGAAGCATCAATGGATTAAAGGTGCTCTGAAAAGACCGTATTTCAGTTGTACTTCTTGGGTAACTGTTGATTAAGGGAAAAATCTTTTTCTTTATCACTGATTGTTGAAAATCTTCTTAAAGGTTCAGCACACCATTGGTCCCAACCGTTTTTCCAGCCTAAAGAACTTCTTAAGACCACAAGGTTTACAGCCCTCCTTCCCTACCCATGATAGCCATTGTATCTTTAGAGTGCACTGGTTGAACGGTCATAATGATAAAGGCTTCTACAGTTCAAGAATTTGTAAGTGAACTAGAGGCATCTACAAACATTTGGAAAAGAGCACCATATATATTTGTAAAACATTTATTTTATCAGTAGACAGTTATTTGCTCTCACATGGATTTGAAGGCTCCTTGGTAGCTGTGGCTCATAGCTTGTCACCATCACCACTGTGCTGTGCTTTCTCCTGGGTGCTTTCGGGGGGAAGTAAATTTTTAAATCTATTGCCCTGTAACATGGCATGCTTTTCTAGTAGCAGACCTAAGCAGAGCAGTGCAGGGGGCGGTGGGGTGGATTGGGGCAAATTGAAGTTGTGGTAGGGAGTATCACATAAAGGATCCATGCCTTCCTTTGCTCAATGAACCTGTCAGGCCCCAGACTTTCCCACCCAAGCAAGTTGCGCAGCAGGTAGGCTTAATCCCTGCTCTTTTGAAATGCCGAGACCCCTCCCGTGCTCCTAAACGTGTCTCACCGGGTCTGTTCCTCTCCAGTGGGTATAGCCAAGAGGTGGTGTGCTACACATTAGGAAACATTCCTCAGATGCCCTCTGCACCAAGACTTGTTCGAGCTGGGGTCACATGGGTCACATTGCAGTGGAATAAACCAGAAGGCTGTTCACCTGAGGAAGTAGTCACCTACACCTTGGAAATCCAGGAGGACGAAAATGTAAGTCTGGCACATTTTATACCCTTGTGTGTGTTCGGTAAAGTCAGTTTTATCATAACTACAGGATGCACTGGTGAAATTAGATTCGCTGCCTAAATTTGAAACCAAGCTCTTAATTTCTACCACTGTAACCACTAGCAGAAACCTGGCCTTCCCACAGTCTTCCCCATCCAAGTAGATGGCATCCCCGTGCTTTCATTTGGGGAAGCCAGAAACCCGTGGGCTCTTCCCTGACTTCATATATAGTCAGTCAGCAAATCCTTTCAAAGCTCCCTTCAAAAGTTACCCAGAAGGGCTTCCCTGGTGGCGCAGTGGTTGAGAGTCCGCCTGCCGATGCAGGGGACGCGGGTTCGTGCCCCGGTCCGGGAAGATCCTACATGCCACGGAGCGGCTAGGCCCGTGAGCCATGGCCGCTGAGCCTGCGCATCCGGAGCCTGTGCTCCGCAACGGGAGAGGCCACAGCAGTGAGAGGCCCGCGTACCTCAAAAAAAAGAGGCCCGCGTACCGCAAAAAAAAAAGTTACCCAGAAATCTGACCGTTTCTCAGCATCTGCACAGCTACTACACTTTTTGAACCACCATCATCTCGCCCCTGGGTTATTGGAATGGCCTCTTAAGAATTTTCCCTACTTTCATCCTCACTACACTACAGTCTGTTCTCCGCACGAAGCCAGAGTGATCCTGTTAAATACAAATACGGTCATGTCAGTGCTCTGCTCAGAAGCCCTCCCATCTCAGTGCCTTCCCTTCTCTTCCAGAGGAAAAGCCAGTGCTCTTACAGTGCTTTCCAGGTCCTCCACATTCAGGGTCTTCGTTCCTGCCCTTGTTCCTGCCACTGTAGTCTCACTGAGCGTACCAGCTGTGCCGTCCCGCCCCACCTTTGCAGTTCTGGTGCCCTCTGGCTCTCATGCCCCTTCCGATATCTTTGAGTTACTTCCCTCATTTCCTTCAGGTCTCTTCTTACATGTCACTTCTTTGGACGACCCTTTCCTGACCACCCTGTAAAACAACACTGTCCGGGAGAAGTTTCTGTGATGATGGAAATGTTCTGTATCGTGTGCTGTCCAATAAGATGGTGCCTAGCCACACGTGGCTGCTGAGCCCTTGAAATGTGGCTGTAAGCCCAAGGAACGGAATTTTTAATCGTATTTCATTTAACTTGGAGGAGCCATATGTGGCTGCCTTAAGGAGCCTGCAGAGCTGGCCTTGCCACAGCCTTCCCCATCCAAGTAGATGGCATCCCCATGCTTTCATTTGGAAGCAGTGCTTCCTAGCTCCACCACTCCGTCCTCTTACCCAGCTTTACTTTCGTCTCATAGCACTTAACACCACACAGCATGCTTCATGTTTGTCTGTAGGTTTTTTTGTTAACTGCTTTCTCTGGCTATTATGTCAGTTTCTGATGGGCAAGACTTACTCTGTTCTTGGGCAGTGCTAAACCCCTAGAGCGCGGAAGAGAGCCTGATGCATAGAAGGTGCTCCGAGATGAATGCGTGGGTGGATGGATGGATGTGTGCGTGACTGAGAATATTATTGAATGAATTCTGTACAGTCAGCTTTCAGTAGGATACTTATCCCGTTGAAGGGTTATGTCTTCCCCATCCAAGCTCTGCTTTCCCCCTTGTCCAGAAGAGGACACTGTGTTAGAAACCCCAGCCAGTGGATTGCATAGCACGTTGCAGCTTGACAGCGAGGATCTCCGTACAAGAGCCTTTTTTCATGACAACATTGTTAGATAATTTTTTTAACTACATAAGCTTCGTTAATTTGGTGGTTAAATTCATTGTTTAAAATGCTTATTGAGTAACCAGAAAAATTTGCTCCGTGAGAAAAGTATATGGTGACATCTATTCCAAAGCAAATTTACACTCTCTCAAAGAGAGAACGTTGTTCTCATTCAAATTAGTGTTAGTCTCCCAATAAGAGTACCCAGATCCAGGACAAATTATGATGTGATAGAGTTAAATTTTTCCTAAAGCACCGTGGGATTCTGGCCCTCTTTCTGGTGTAGCTGCCACACTTCTGGCCCGCTGGTGATGCTGGAAGGAGGCAATATAAAAATCCTACAGACAAGGTATTTAATGCCCAGATTTTACGATACTGATGTTTCTTTCTGGCTTTGCCTTTTCAGGATAACCTTTTCCACCCAAAATACACTGGAGAGGATTTAACCTGTACTGTGAAAAATCTCAAAAGAAGCACACAGTATAAGTTCAGGGTAAGTCAGTCATTTTGGTACCTGAACTGCTTAAAAATGAAGCTGTTTTATGTTTCATCCCTTGACCATTTTAAATCTCCTGTACAGGTTAAAAGATTTTTAAGTTCGCTGCACTTTACACTTTTAAGGTAACATCTGTAAAATACACACCCAACTTTAATTTTAAAACCCACTTTTGAGAAAGAAACCTGTTGCCGTAATGTGCTGTAATAAATTGCATCACAGCGTGGCCAGATGCCCTTGCCTGGGAAGACCCAAACCAGGTGCCCAGCGCACCTGTCTCTCACCTGCACGTCACACCTTTCCATTCACAGTTTCTTCTTTTAATCAGATTTCCCTTTTCTCCGTCGCCCTTTGCTCTTTTGCCCATTTTCTTTTTCTCAGCCGTTTTCCTTTTGCTCTTCTGTTACCCACCCCCTCCCCACTTGGGCTCCGCGTCGGGCGACTTTGCGTTGAATCAACTCTTTGCGACCTCGTTAGGAGAGAAGGGAACAGCAGGCTGCCTTGTGTGCTGCCCGCTGTGTGTTGATTCTAGCACAGCGCGGTGTTTTCTAGTGTGACAGTGTGCCTTCTGGAGAGATGTGGTTGTCTTCTGATTCCCCCTTTCCTTCTCTGAATTTGTGAGCCAAACCATGTTATTTAACACGTAGTAGTCACTCAGTAAATAGTTGTCGGATTATCCAGTGGCATGTGTAACTATTGAAGGAAAATGATAGTTTTTGATATTTTTAAAAATCCTTGTTACTCGATGCTGGCTATGAGATCATAGGTATACTGCTAGCATTTCTCCACAAGGTGGCATTGCCCTACTCCTAAATAAGCAAGGTTATTTTTATCTGCTTTTCCTCCATGTTTTCCTTCCACAAAACACTGTGAACTGGGTGGTGACATACTAGTTTTGTTTTGTCTTCTTGAAAGGGTAAAAATATCTTTGGCTAAAACCTACCTTGTTATTTTATTTTTAATTGTTAATAGCTAAACTGTATAGAAAATAAGTACTCCATTAAAGAAACACTTATAAATTAGTAGTTTGAGACTGTGAGAGAGAGAGAGAGAGAGAAAGAGAATATGTGAGTGTGTCTGTCTGTGTGAGTTTATGGATACCTCGATCTTGCCATATTGAAAGTTACTACTGTTTTAAGACCTGATATCTAAAGCACATTAATGTTTTTTCGGTTGTGTTATAGCTGACTGCTTCTAATATGGAAGGGAAAAGCTGCCCAAGTGAAGTTTTGGTTTGTACGACGAGTCCTGACAGGCCTGGACCTCCTACAAGACCCCTCATTAAAGGACCAGTTACATCTCATGGTTTTAGTGTTAAATGGGGTATGTTTTGTTGCTGTTGCTGCTGCTGCTTTTTTGACAGGTTTTTAAAAACTTGATTAATTTCAGTAGTGACAAACCAATAAACAAACAAATCATATTATTTGAGGGAGTTTTACACGTTTGAAATATATGTATGAGAAACATACTGAGAATTCTACAAACTCGTAAAATTGACAGTTGTAAGAGCATTTCATTTACTTTATGATTTTCCTGTAAGACACATTTTTTTCTCCTATAGTTTTAATGTATTATTGATTTGAATGTGGTAATCTCTGAATATATTTCATTCTTCAATAGCTTGCCCTTAAAAATGTAGCAATATTTAATATAAAAATTGATTTATAAACTTAGTATTAAAAATAAATTTCAAAATTTAGGTAAGTCATATTAAATTTTACAGGAGTTTAAGTTACAGTGAATTAGGAAGACTAGTTGTTGTTTGTATATCTTTGGAAGTCTTGGAATTCAGGAGGTTTTCATATTGAAGTTCATCATGGTATTTGTGGGGATCTGGTAGAGGATTTTGTGGCTCGCCTGCTGTATGGATTATTTCAGCGAAATGAATGCCATTAGAATGTTGATAAACATTTGCAGCTGTATGTGAAACATAATATGTATGATTATCACTAATGTCATACAATAATAGTAACTACCAAACAGGCAAAAAAATTAAAAAAATAGAAATCTACAATAAGATTTTACCTGGCAGTCAAGTAATGTAAAGGGAATTTAAAACATTATTAAATTGTTATTGGAGACCAACCACTGAGACATACAACTGCTTCAAGTTCTGTGGTAATTTTGAGGCAGAATTATTCCCTAGAAGATGGTACGATTAAGAGAAACAAAAAATCTAGGTGTGCTTTTTGCCAGATCTAAAGCTTTTATTCTCAGAATATCCTAGAAAGTTCCGTCAACACTGAGTATTTACTTTCATTAGCCATATGCTATATTTTAATTATTGCTGTAAATATCTATCACCGAAGTTTGCATACATTAATGGAAATAACAGGTGAAAGGAGACGGGAATTAAAGTTTCTAAATCTATATGAGTAACCTGAGGGTATATCTAAAATACAGAGGTGGCCAACTGATAGTAGAAGCAAATTCTGTGTAGGCTTGCAAAAAGGTATTTTCCTGCTCAGAAAAGAAAACTCTTGCAGGCACCGAGTTAGCAGCAGACAGATATGATACCTAAGGCGCACAGGGCTCTAGTAACAAGCCGGAACCTCCTCCTCAAACCGGCTCTTTGGTACAGGTTCTTATTGATCCACAGCTCTGGTTTTATATTAGGTTCACGTGGGATACAAAGTTTGCTTAGTAGCAAACTGTGATGGAACAGATTTGTTGTATTCTGATCTTTTATTTATTTTGTCAATAAGTTTTGCACCTCCCTTTTCTTCCCTCTCCGTCTCTCACTGATGATGTAAGTGAAATAAAAAAAGGATAAAGTAATTTTTAAAAAGACATATATGTATATTTGTCTTATAGAAAAACCATCAAATATTGAAGAGCAGGCTTCAGAATCTCAAAATAAATAAATGAGCATAACTCTTAGAAAAATAACTCCATATTTTGAGTTTTGTTCATGTTTCACTAAATAAGTGCTAACATTTTTGACATTTCTAGCTCTACGCTTTGATAATCAGAAGGTTTTGTGGTGTTTTTGTTTCTTTTGTTTTTCGAGAAAGGAGTTGGGTGAAATAATATATTAATTATTGTGCCTTTTGGTTGAATCCAGAATTTAGACAGTATATTATATGATTCTATGTGTTCTAATAATATTTACTAACAAAAATCAATACACTTTTATAACTAATAAGGCATTTGCTTACTTTCCAGATCCTCCAAAGGACAACGGTGGTTCAGAAATACTCAAGTACTTGCTAGAGATTACTGATGGAAATTCTGAAGGTGAAGTTTGTAGAAATTGTTTTGTTCAAGTCCTGTTTTCTAATAAGATAAACATTTGTATAATAATAGCGGGCAGTCATTAATTCTATTGATAGAGGTACTATAATAAACAAGCCTTAATCACATATTGACAGTTTTTTCTTTCAAACACAGCATCGGGGATCAGAGTCTGCTTGAAATGTACGTTTTTGTCGTTTTTAAAATTTTCTGTCATTTCTTTAAACCAGAGGTCCCAATTAATAGAATAAATATGTTTTTTATCTCTCTTGGCACGCTTTCTCTAGAAATTCTTATAAGCAGAGAAAGTGTCAGAAGCAATCAGCAGGAAGGATAAATTGGAGACAGCAAATGAGTTTGGTGCACAAAGGATGACAAAATATAGTATTGCTGTGGGCTACTGACAAGTGTCACACTTTGTAACAAGTTCAGAAAATGTCTTCATTTTTGTTGTGATTTCTGAGTCATATTATTTCTTCATTACTAGTCAGACAAGGTGAATTAAAGTGGGACAGTGTTACAGATCAGATTCTCTTTATAGTGTCTTTTAAAACATTCTTAGATCTTCTTTCTGATAAAATTTATTAGGCTTTAATAGAAAAAAGTATAGTCATCCGAACTTTAAAAATGACACCCATCTCACCACTCTAATAATCCCTGTAACTTAAATTTTTTTTTAAAAAGTGATGCATATGGGAAAAAAGGAAAGAGTTAACAGCAGCTTTTACGAACAAGCAATGCAGGTGTGTGTGGCTTGCTTTTTATTCTGTGCCACGATAGCCACCTGGAGTGTTTTGTTTTTCATGTCAGTTGGGCCCTATTTTAAGCTGAAAAACATGAAAATACTTTGAGATGGGCGCAGCTGTTCTTAACATAAAATCACATTCTATGCTAAAAATCTGACCTAGGAGAGAAGTCACAGATGTGCGGTGGCTTATCGTGAAAACTTAAATATATTTTGAATTTTTGTGGCTCTCTTGACCACTGGTGACAGATCAAAAGTAGATGCCATCTGTACCTAAAAGTTAACAACTTTGCCAGTGCGTGACATCAATGATTAATTGAATCTACTCGGTAGTCCTTGTTCCCAGTTGCCTTTTCAGTGCAGGTTGTTTGATCGGTAACGTCAGGATGACTGTCTCTAATATTCCCCCTTGTCATATGGCCCTAGTGCATGTGGCTTCATTGTAAATCTGACCTAATAAGCAGCTGAGGGCATTTGTGGACGTTAGTAACTATCATGGAACAGGGTAAAAGTATTTTCCCTAAAACAACTGCATGGAGTAAAGGCCTCCTTTAAAATAGTCTGCTGGAAACATTGTGTTAGTGGGAGCAAGACAGAGGAGGATAAACATCCCAGATTTGTGGGGCGGGCAGGCCGTCAGTCGAAGCATGCCCAGTGCTCTTCACCTGGTGGCATCAGCTTCACCCAGGCCCCTCCAGTGGCTCTGCTTGCTTGCTTTATTCCAGAGAAGTGGTCAGATAACCTGGGTCACACTGAATGTTTCATTTTTAATGTCACTCCCTCAGGTGTTTTTGTCTTTTAAGTGGAGCTCCATGGAGACAGCAGGCCTTTTACCCAAAGGACTTGGTCTGTATGGGGAGGGGGAGATTTCACTCACTGTGACCTCCAGGCAGATAAGAGCCAGGAGAAACTCTTCAGTGGTGCCCTGGTCTGACCAGGAACCTTGTGGCCAAGCAGCCTTCCCCCTGCCCAGCTGGCCTCAGGGGCTTCTCACACCGTTACCACTTCCTAGCTTGCTCAACACCATCCGCTGTCTCCTGCTGCGGGGCAAACTACAGATTTCGTGTGCTTTCCAGCATCCCAACCTCACAGTCAGCAAACGTAATCATGGTGATATTAAGTAGTCTAGCCAGCAGTACTAAGTATTAAAAATGACTCCATGTTATTTTAGTATTTAACTTTGTAAAGGAGATGGAAAGAGGGCACTGTGGCTGTTTAGGAAAAAAGAAAGAATAGGAGATGCTGGTTTTCATGGAAACCACTTAGAGCTTTTGCTTATCAGGAATGGTTGGTACTGTTACGTTTTTACAAAAGGCATAATCTCATACACGGGTCTTGTTTTGCAGCGAGTCAGTGGGAAGTGGCCTACAGTGGGTCGGCTACAGAGTACACTTTCACCCACTTGAAACCAGGCACTTTGTACAAACTCCGAGCATGCTGCATAAGTACTGGTGGACACAGTCAGGTTGGTTTTGTTTCAGTATAAAAGTAAACATCTTTGGTCCAACTCAGACAACCCATCTATAACATCAGAATACATTGCTGTTTAAAAATGTATCTTGGTAATGCAGCCTGCCATGGTATCACGTCATGAATTCAGAGTTTTCCGAATTGTGCTTTAGTGGGTATAAAAAGATAGACCCAAATGATTCTCAACTGAATTATGCTGCTTTCCAAGTACATCCCTCACTTAATTTCTCAGAAGACTTTGGCATGATCACCTGACAGTTGAAAATTGAGGGTGGTCTGCAATTTGCATTAGCTAATAAATAAGGGGGTGGGCCTCAGTTATTGCAATGATAGAAAAGCGTAGAATTTAGAGCAAAAAAAGATATGGCCTCCAGCACAGCTTTTCTTGTACCACATCTGGCAGTTTTGTGAAAATGAGAGACACACCTTCCTTGAGATACTTCGCTGCCATCTGCTGGAAAATTATTGTAAAAGCCACATAAATCTATGATGACTGAGCTGAAAGGCACCTCCTGTGATTACGCAGTGCCCAACCTACACATCTGTAGGCAGCAGCAGTTCTCTTGCTCTTTCTTTTTTTTAAATTGAAGTATAATTGACTTACAGTATTACATAAGTTTCAGGTCCACAACATAATGACAATATTTTTATACATCACAAAAGGATCACCACCATTGTCTACAATTTATATGACCTTAGACCAACCATTCAACACATCAGGAAACTTGGTTTCAACTTCACAGTGTTCTCATAGGCTCAAAACAACATAACATGTACACATGAAGTGCTCTAGAAATGAGATATCAGTAGTTATTATCTAGATGGTGTTAACATTCAGAAAGTGAGTGAGAGGCAATATGGTAAAAGATGTTTTCATTGTAGAGAGATTTAACACTGTGGTTTTGAAACCATTAGTATTGAGAGAGAGTGCACGCGCAGTGGTGGCTTATAACCTTGTTACCCTGTACTGGGTTGACTTTTCAAAAGAACACCTGCCATTAGGTGCTGAATTTTGCCACTCAGCCCACCTCTGACGTCGTTTTATGTTTATTTTCTTTCCCCCCCAAGGATAGTGGTACTGTGATGTCTAGACTGTCCATATAGACAGAATTCTGAGGTAAAAAAAAGGTCCACCTAGACGAGGTTTATGCAGTGCCTCCCAGGGTGGGGATGTCCACATCAAAGCTACAGGTGATCAGCGAGTTCCTCTTACATGCGAGGTGCTGCACAAGCCTGCACAGAAGCGGCAGCGCGGCTTGAATGCTTAAGTACATCTCCTCTGCACCTCGTCTCCTCAGGAGGGAGGCTGAATTTGGTTGAGCTGCATAGGTCTACCATGCTCCTCCTGTCTCAAAAAGGGGTCAACTTCCATACGACCAGGCTTACACAACCAGATCCTGCAAAAAAGAAGGCCTGCTGATTTTAGTATTAACAGAACCTGCTGGTTAATGTCACTCAGTTGATTAATATTGACTTTATTTGCTTTTCTGCTCTGTATGTGGATGGTTGGCCATTTATGGCACCATTTAAGAACTTCATCCAGCTGTTGTTTTGTGCTCTCTTCTGTCCTCGTGAAGGGTCTCTAATTTTTGTTTAAAGGAAAATAACCGTGTGCTTAGGATACACAACACTCAGAAAGTCAGCCTACAAATCTGACATCAGAAATCATTATTTTTACCAGTGCTGTATGCGGTATATGTCCATACTTAAAACAAACACATACACACACACACACACACACACCCCACAGAGACGAAGATCTTATTGCATAAAAAGTGTAAACATTCAATGTGTAACCCTCTTTGGAAGCATTTGCAGGTATGGGGTGGAATTTGCTTGGTATATAGAGCTCTAATAAATTCAAAGTAACTAAGAGATGATTCTCTCCTGTATTTCTCCTGCAGTGTTCTGAAAGTCTCCCTGTTCGCACACTAAGCATTGCACCAGGTCAGTGTCGCCCACCGAGGGTTTTGGGTAGACCAAAGCACAAAGAAGTTCACTTAGAGTGGGGTGAGTGAACACATCTTCACGTTGCCAATTTGGACAAGTGGAGATTGAGTTTAAGACTTCATGCTTTGTAATCAAGTTCCAGGTCTTCCTTCTGAAAACCATATTTGTTTCTATTGAAAATGCCCATATTCTGTTCAATGTACATGGGCTTGGGTTTGTATTCTCGCCACGTTGTCACTCACCCTCCTATATTCCTGTTGGTGCCACACGTGCTGTTCATCCTCTACCCTCAGAGGGCACTTTTATAGAAAATGTTTCAGAGCAGCCAGTCTTTTCAGGAATTTTTCAGCTTTATTCATAAAATAAAAGTTGTGCTCAATTTAGAGGTTAAACCAAGAAATAGTTCATCAGGTAACATCTAATTCCTCCTCATCTTTGCTGCCTTGTTAAGTGTGGGTCCTGGTGTTTTACTGTATCGACTCACTGTATTAGCATTTCCTGTCGGGTCAACAATTTACAAGCATGTAAAACTGCAAATATAAACCTGCAAAATGCTGTCAGACTATTGTTCCCCATCACTTATGCCTAAAGTAAGATAGTGTGCCAGTTTTGGGTCCTCTAACTTGATTTAATGTGTCCTTTGGTTTCAAGTTAAGGAGATTTTCTCCCCTCTATTTCTTGTGTTTACCTGGCATTAGAATATAAAGGAATTGCCTAAAAGTTCTACAGTTTTGGAATTTTGTTAATATCATTAAACGTACTTGCTTTGGAAAGTATGGATAACATCATTCAAAAACTTTCTTCTATATATCTATTTTTTTGGAGTGGGGTTTCTTTTGTAAATATCGAGGACAGGCCACCTACATAATATTTTGCAAGCCTTGTGGAAAGTGAGGCGTGACAGGGTCAATTGGAAACACAAAAGTGTTCTGATATGAAAAACATTCTCCTTTCCCAGATGTTCCTGCCTCTGAAAGTGGCTGTGAGGTCTCAGAGTACAGCGTGGAGATGACGGAACCCGAGGATGTAGCTTCGGAGGTGTACCACGGGCCCGAGCTTGAGTGCACCGTTGGCAACCTACTTCCCGGAACCATGTATCGCTTCAGGGTGAGAGCTCTGAATGATGGAGGGGTGAGTACACACTTATACACCGTAACAGAAATATAAGGTCCCGGCACTTCTGTTTCTACCCTCCTAAAGTCCTTAGCAGTATCTGTCCAACCTTGACAACCATTAAAGAAGTGTATGTAAAATCTGATTTCTGAAGATACACTGTTTTGATTTCACGTAGACCCAACACTGGAAATTTTGTTTCTTTTGTCCTCATATCATTCTATTAAGATAGAGTTCAAGATTAATAACAACATCACCCTTTAGATGCTTTTGGTAGTTTTTAAAATAATTTCCTATTTTCTCATCGACTGTATAAATTAGTTATGGGAAACTAGGACTACATAATATTTCTTTATCATATTGTCTAAATTACCCAGCAGTGTCTTACATCAGTTTTTAAAACTGGACTGGGGTAGAGGCTAGGGAGGCCAGTATATATATATATTTTTTGTTTGTTTTCGTTTATTTCAAGTGAAAACTGTAGAACTCTCGGGTCCTTCTTACTACTCCATCTGAAGTTGTTGAGGTGGGCTGTTAGAGATTGGAAGAGTATGTCTATATTATATCCACAAAGGTGATTGGTTTTTGTTTTTTTTTAATTGCAGAGTGATATGGATTGGGGGGCAATTCATAATGAGAGTGAAGTGACCCAGAAACTACAGGGCTTTTTGGTGTGTCAAAGATGGGCAGAAACATAAAAGAAGGTAGAAGGGTGTGGGTAGAGCAAACCGCTGCTAAAGCCCCACAGAGTGCCAGTGGTGTGTATAGATGCACTCCATGCAGATAAATGGATGTCATTAATTGATGAGATTTTTACAAGTAAGAAAGCCCACTGACAGTGACAAGAAGTTGACAGTGACTCTTCTAGTTCTCGGCGGTCCTGTTCACGCCTTTCAGAAGCAAAGTATGTTTGTCTTTAGTCCGTTTTGTGTTAGCCATGCTGACTATGAAAACATTCGGTCTGAAGTATGATCACAAGCCTTTAACAGGAGCTGGATTTCTTCTAATTGCCCATTAGTAAAGAATTTCAGATACAGGTATTTAAATTAAAATACACACACACACACACACACACACACACACACACACAAAACTAAACAATAAAAATGTATTGGTGAGAAGATAAGAAAGCCTATGCACCCAAACTTTGATAAGTAAAAAGAGGATGGGGGCTTCCCTGGTGGCGCAGTGGTTGAGAGTCCACCTGCCGATGCAGGGGACACGGGTTCGTGCCCTGGTTTGGGAAGATCCCACGTGCCGCGGAGCGGCTGGGCCTGTGAGCCATGGCCGCTGAGCCTGCGCGTCCGGAGCCTGTGCTCCGCAACAGGAGAGGCCACAAGAGTGAGAGGCCCACGTACCGCAAAAAAAAAAAAAAAGAAGAGGATGGATGGTGATGATCACTGATGCTGCAGAAGAAATCCTATTTTACTGTTGATCTGGTGCTTCTCCCCATCAATTTTTTCAGAGGGATTTTTTTTTAATCTTTTCATGATAAAGATAAATGTGCTGTTAAAAAGAAAAAAAAAGATAAATGTGCAACTGGGCTGACTTGAGTTTTACTTTCTCCATTCACTAATTTATCATATAAAGAAAGTATCTTCAGCCTTGTTTTTAAATTCTGTTGCATTGGAAGTTAACCATATATTTGACTCATAATCACCTTCTGTGGGCCACTTCAGAGAGCTTCTCCCCCACCCCCAGTATATTTGCAGGTTATATTGTTAGAAAATGTGAGAGGTTTGGGGTTTTTTTTTTTTAATCTTTTTTTTCCATTTTGAAAAACATAGTCACATACTTCATTAACCTGAAAATTACTTTACTCTTTGCCCCAACTCATTGAAGTATCACATATTCCACCGTTAACATGGTGGTGATGGTTCTCTCGACGTGTTTTAAATCTGTAGCGGTGGTTGGCTCTGAGCAGTGTGGTCACTGATGGTGGTGGAGGAGAGGAGTGCAGTGTAAACCTTCAGAGGAGATGGTGGGAGACATGCTGAGAAAACATTAACAGGACCATTGGTTTTCAAAATGGAAAATACCAGTAACTAGAAGAAGTACTCAAAATTTGATAACCAACAATCCCACGAAGATTTTTGGGCATTAAAATTAAACTGCAGTGTGCATCTGACTTAGTTTTCTTTGAAGCCTTCTGAGAAATTAAAGGAGAATGCTGTGATGTAGCAAAAGTCAGCATGTTCTGTTTCTTAGGTCACAGCAAAAATGTTTAGTAAACCAACTTTCTAATCCTTTTGAATTAAAAAATACATATATTTATAAAATAGACATTTACTACTTAGCGAATGTATGTTAGAAGAAAACCTACATATTCAACTGAAAGTGAAGACCATTAGGTAATACTTTTAATCAATTGTATTGATGATGGCATTAGCTTAGCCCTTGTTTGGTTATAAGCTTGTGTACACACACACACACACACACACACACACACCCCTACAAGCACGCATGTGTTTTTCTCTTTCAGTATGGTCCCTATTCTGATGTCTCAGAAATTACCACGGCTGCAGGGCCTCCTGGACAGTGCAAAGCACCTTGTATCTCTTTTGCGCCTGATGGATGTGTCCTAGTGAGTTGGGAGGTAAGTCAGACACGTGTTCTGCATCAGTTTGTTTCTTCTACTTTATCTGCCCCCCAGTGCAAGTTATGAGGGACCCACAAAGCTTAAGTTCACATATAGGTTTTACACAGTCATCTGCCTTGGCGCTTGCCAAGAGTTATGGAAATTTTACCACTGGTCAGAATTGAGAGGAAATTGAGTATCTTTTTCATGCTTTTCTTTTCATGTATTTGAAATATCCTAAGGCATGTTGCTCTCTTTCTCGGTTTAGTTAATTGAACACAAACATCATAGGATTTTCTTTTCAATGAAATTAACCACTTAAATTTCTGTTTTCCAGAGTCCTGAAAGCTCTGGTGCTGATATCTCAGAGTACAGGTTGGAGTGGGGAGAAGATGAAGAATCCTTAGAACTCATTTATCATGGGGCAGACACCGGCTTTGAAATGAGGGATCTGTTGCCTGCTGCACAGTATTGCTGTAGGTTACAGGTAGGCTGACACTATTCGGGCATCTCTCACAGATACTGGTGTTCCATGATAGACTCTGGGAAACTTACTCAAAGGCTCGTGATGGAGGCCATCAGGAGGGGCGATATGGAAAAAAAGAGTCCTTTTAAATAAAAATAAATGTAATTGTTTTGGTATCTTACAGTTAATTTTTACTTCTCCAAGAGGTCCTAAAAAGTAGGAACAAAACCAGAATCATCTCCACTGTACTTCTCACCACGCTTACATCTTGCTTGCTGGTTAATTCACTGAATGAAGGACCGAGTCCAAGGCAAAGGTGGCACAGCTTCTTAGGGAAGACACCTTCTGTATGAATTTTCTGAGATGCACATTTTGGTGGGAAAGCCACTTAGACAAAAGGCAAAAAACATTTAAAACTTCCCATTCCAGATGTTAAATGGAGCCAAAAACAAACACTAGAGTATTTAGAACCAGTCTGCGTTCAGTTGTTAAGACCCACCTCCCACGTCCCAGTGACCATTAACAAGGCTTGTTATATCTGTAAGCTTCCGCTTGGGGGTCCAAATAGAATAACATGAAGAATAATTGGCTCCTAGCCTAACCCCTAAGAGTGACAATTGTCATGGGTTTACTTTCATTTTATTGACTTGGGTAAATATTTTTTTTCCCTTTGAAAAACCATATTGTCCTGAGAAAACAGGGTTCTTTGTTCATTTCTTTCCATTTGTTCAGTAACATTTCTTGAGCACCACTTTGTGCCAGAATCAAAGGATGATACCGATGATGAAAAGGAGAGATACAAAGATTAATCACTTGTGGTTCTTGACCTTGAAGAATTCTTTCTTCATACATGTTTAGATTTAAATAGATAAAGAAGCAAAGATGCCGGATTTAGGTTTCCACCTGATTTAAGTCATGGATCATATTGCTTATTACAAGCCCATCTACTCTCAGTGTCTCTGGGCCTCGGGCCTCTTTGGAGAAAATATTCCCTTCTTAAGTTAACTTTCCAGATCAACTGAAGCTGTTCTGTTGAATTCTGAAGGCTGTTTTGTCATAAACATTTCCGGCTAAACTCTTTCATTATGCACACCTTCCTTCTAGAATGGAGGGCCTGGGATGTAATTAACCATTCATCAGTGAGTCAGGGTCATAGCACGTTATCTGAGCTTTATAACAGCCATGCTGAGTCATTGGGAAGAGGTTAAATTATGTGCTACACTCCTGTTTTTGGAACAAGGCAGCATATAAATAAAAACTGTTCGCCATCACAGGAAACAACTTCAATCTGCTTTTGAGTTTTGGTGTCTCTTTAAAATGTTCTACCTCCTTTTCGGGGTATATGTTGTCACTTAGCATTAACTTCCCAAAACTGCATTTTAAAAGATACATTGGTAAGAATAGAGCCTGCATAATAATCTTGCCTCCCTGTCAACAATAGTAAATACTTTCAAGTGTCTATACTTAATTGTCATAAAATGAGTCAGACCCTATGAAGGGGATAGCACTTTCAAGGCCATTGCTATGCTAAAGAAGTATTGCCAGGAAAGGGGTCTCCCCAACCTGTATTGATTTCTTGATACCTATAGACCAAATCTGAATTGTTTTCATTTGACACTGCTACAAAGTCAGGTTAAAGATGAATGTTCTTTTGACTATTTGGTGCCTTAAAAATTAAATCACTGTGTTACCTATACTGTGTTTTATAAAAATTGGGTGGAACATTTCTTGTTTGAATATTTTAATTACCATGTACCCAAGTAATTCTGTTCACATGAAGCATATTGTATATTATAGACATACTCTTATATTTTAGTAAGATTCTTTTGAATTGTTTCCGTTGTAAACTGGTAATATAATAAGTGATATAACTCGAGAAAGCTAGAACAAAGCTAGGCAGGATCCTGGAATAGAGAAAGAACATTATCGGAAATTGGTAAGATTTGAATCTAACTACATAAGGTCTGTACGTCGTTAATACCGTTGTACCAATGTTAATCTCCTGGTTTTGATCATTGTTTCATACTTATGTAAGGTATTAATATTAGGGGAAGCAAGGTGAGCGATTATATGGAAATTTCTCTGCACTATTTTTGCAACTTTTCTGTAAGTCTAAAATGAGTTCAAAATAAAGTATTTCATTGTTGTTTTGTTTTAAGAAAATTGGTTTAGGAAAATTGCTATTGCTATTTTGTTCTTGATTTTCCCAGGGAGAAGGAGGGAAGTGAAGCACTGACAGCTGGCCTGATATACTCTGCCAGGATTTGACATGTTAACAGATTTAATCTTTACAATAACTCTTTGAGTTATGTGTTACTATCCCCATTCTACATCTGAGGAAACAGAGATGTTAATTTGCCTAAGATCACACAGTTAGTAAATAATGGAATCCAGGTGTGAACAAAGCTCCAACTCCAAAAGCCATGTTCTTTTCCTTCTGTTACATGGTGATTAAAGCCTTAGTTGATATGGAAGTTGGGCTCCACAGTATCTTATTTTTCTGCCCCTGTGATAAATTTGTATCCAAAAATAAAATCTCTAAATATATACAGTAAGTCCCCTACATACGAAGCTTCAAGTTGCTAACTTTCCAAGTTGCGAACGTGCGTTCACACGTC
Organism: Phocoena phocoena; assembly: GCF_963924675.1. Lineage (NCBI taxonomy): Eukaryota > Metazoa > Chordata > Mammalia > Artiodactyla > Phocoenidae > Phocoena > Phocoena phocoena. The sequence goes on from NC_089222.1 coordinate 51,733,359, forward strand.
CAGTCACGTAAGTTAGTTCACGTGAAATTGCAGCTCGCCCTCCGTCTCTTGTTGCTGACGACCCTTCAGCTCTACTATCCCCCACCTCCTCTCCCTCCTCCAGTCAGTAACTCTTCTTGCCTGTTCACTCGAGGCCAGCCCCTGTATGCCAGCTGTTGTGCTGTGCTACTGTACTTTTCAAGGTACTGTACTATGAGATTAACAATGTTTTCTTTATTTTTTGTGTTTGCTTGTTTTCTATGTATTATTTGTGTGAAAATAATTACAGTACAGTACTATATAGCCGATTGTGTTAGTTGGGTGCCTAGGCTAACTTTGTTGGACTTTTGAACAAATTGGACTTACGAACGCACTCTTGGAACGGAACTCATTCATATGTAGGGGACTTACTGTACTCTTAACTTGTGACATAAAAATTTTACCAGAAAGTTGGTGTTGTCATGAAATAGGACTTGATGTAAAAAATATTACAGAAGGGTTTCAGAAGTGATTTGATAGCAAATGAATGCTCTTAGCTTGCTTCTTTGAAATTAACTGATACACAGACATTATAGTGAAACTTTGATTTAAGAGATCAGACCACTTTCCTTTTGTATTGTAATTTGTCCTCATCAGCTCTCCCATGAAGTAAACGAGATTTTAGAGTACTTCACCTTCATTTTTTTGTAAGGTGGTTGCCAATGTTTTTGGTTTTGGTTGTTTTTTTTTTGGCTGCGTTGGGTCTTTGTTGCTGCGCGTGGGGCTAGAGGGGGCGACTCTTCATTGCGGTGCCGTGGCTTCTCTTGTTGCGGAGCTCGGGCTCTAGGCGCGCGGGCTTCAGTAGTTGTGGCACGTGGGCTCAGTAGTTGTGGCTTATGGACTTAGTTGCTCCACAGCGTGTGGGATCTTCCCGGACCAGGGATCGAACCCGTGTCCCCTGCATTGGCAGGCGGGTTCTTAACCACTGCATCACCAGGGAAGTCCCCAAATGTTCTTATAAGGAAAAAAATATTGTTAATAACATTTATTGAGCACACACTCTGTGTCAGGTACTGTTCTAGTTGCCAGGGCTCCAGCAGTGAACCCGAAAGCCTTGCCCTTGTGGAACTTACATTCTAATCAGGGAGTAATTAAATGAAATATATGCTATACTGGTGACAAATGCTATGATGAAAATAAAAGCAGAGAAGGGAAATAAGAAATGAGTGGGGTCACGGGAGTTGGGGTAGGGGTGACTATAAGTTTTAATATGGTGTTCAAAGAGGTCTCCCTGAAAAGGCAACACTCGAGAGAAGCCTGAGAATACGATTGAATGGGCTGTGTAGATGTCTGGGGAAAAGCTCTGTGGACAGAAGGGGCAGCAAGTTGCAAAGGCCCTGAGATGAGAGCAAATTTAGTGTCCCTGTGGAACAGCAAGGAGGCCAGTGTGGCTGGAGCAGAGCGAGTGAGAGGGAGGGTAGTGGACGATGAAGGCAGAGCGGTCCTGGGTTCTTTGGGAAGGTGGTGGCGGTGAGCAGATTAGATAGGGTCTTATAGGCAGTTGTGAGGCCTTCAGAGGTTATTCTGTATCCGGTGAGAGGCCATTGAAAGGGACAGTGAATACAGACTGTGGGGCAAGGGCTGACACAGGTACCAGTTAGGAGGTCATTACAGCAACCAGATATGAAAGAGTGTAGTTGGACTAGGCTGGGAAAGGATGTGCTGATGCTTTGGGCAGGGGTATGAGAGGAAGAAAGATGTCCAACAGTGACTCAGAGATAATGACTTGAACAACCTGAAGGATGGGGAGAACCACAGGAGGTACAGTGGGGTTTTTGATGAGCAGGAATGGGGTGGAGTCTTAGAGCTGTACAGACACTTAAGTTTGAGATGCCTATTTGACATTTAAGTGGAACTATTCAGTAGGCAGTTGAATACACTAGCCTCGCATTCAGGGCAGAGGTCTGAGCTACACAAATAAATTTGGGAGTAGGATATAAATGGCATTATATTTCCCTGAGACAAGATGCGATGTCCAAGAGTTTAAGCAGAGGTGACAAAGAGGTGTGCAAGGCCCACGGCCTGGTGCCCTCCAGTGCTGAAAGGTCCCGGTAACGAGTAGCAGCCAGGAGAGGTGATTGAGACGCAGCAGCAGTGGCAAAGTAGGAACAAGAAGATGGTCCCAGAGACCGAGTGAGTGAGGATTTGAAAGCGGTGAGTGATCGGGTGTCAGTGGTGACGCTCAGGTAAAGTCAGATGAGGGCTGAGCATTGACTTCAGGTACGAATTTAGCATTCACATGGAAAACAGTAGGTATCTTCTCTAAAATTCCTATAGCTCTTCCGAGCAGCACTTGAGTTAAAAGTCAGATTACTGAATTTTGGTCCCAGCTTGGCATCTAAATCTGGGGCCTGAGTACTTAATTTGACTTTGAGTTCCCTCCTCTGTGAAAGGCAGATAAGAATACCTGCCATATATTATCTACCTCAGATGGTTATTGTGAAGATTGCATAAGACAATACATAAACTGAAGTGGGCTATGCAAATATAAAGTGTGATTTTTAAACTTTTTCATAAGAAACGGTGATGGCGATGTTCTCTCTTATTAGCAGAGAAGATGTGATTGGTATTTTTTAGAAAGCGGTATTAACATAAACATTGTGGAGGATTTATTTCTACCTCCATTTCTAGCAGTAATCGTATGTTGCTTTAGACTTATTTAACGCCTAATGTGTAGGCATTAGAATGTGCTCATGGGATAATGTGGCCTTTGTCTTGCTGTTCTGTTTTTTAGGCCGTTAATCAAGCTGGAGCAGGACCATACAGTGAGCTTGTCCTTTGCCAGACGCCAGCATCTGCCCCTGACCCTGTCTCCACTCTGTGTGTCCTGGAGGAGGAGACCCTCAACGCCTATCCTGATCCGCCTTCTGTGTGCCTTGTACTGAGCTGGGAAGAACCGTGCAATAATGGATCTGACATCCTTGCTTATAATATTGATCTTGGAGACACTAGCATCACTGTGGGCAATACCACCACCCACGTTATGAAAGACCTCCTTCCGGAAACCACCTACCGGTGAGTGCAGGAAAGTTGAAATAAAGCTGCATGGACACGTCAGCACTTGGGGCTACAGACCCTTCAGGTCCTAAAGGCCAGATGGGTGAATTCTAGTCACTCTTAATATATTTGAATACCAAATGCTAATATAGCTTAAAAACTTGTACTACTTTTTACCTTATGAGTCGGTTATAAATTGATACAAATCCTAACCCTTGAGGGGGAATTTCACCTACCATTTCAAATCAGTTCCTCCTTGTTTTTTTGATAAACTACTTTTCCTCGTGTTTTTACTGTGACTCATCACTATGGACACCCTCTGTCCCCAGCATGTACTTGGTCCACCTCTGAAGCAGGGCTCTGCCATTCTTCTGATCCCCCAAAGCAGACACACACTGTTACAGAGCATTTGTGATGGAGCTTTTCCTCAGAATTTCATGAGGGGCCAGTGAAAAGATGTTACATCACACTCCACCTGGCAAAACTCAGTTACCACTTGCATTCTTTCTTTTCCCCAGAGTTCCTGTCAGGGAGCCAGCACCTTACCTTCCTCTTCTCACACACCTTTTTCTCAACATAGCCTCTTAAGATTTCAAGTCATTTAACTCTGTCCCCAGGGTGCCACAGCTGGGGGGACCAAAACAGAAGTTTAGGATTAGTGTTAGAGGAGTGCAGGAACCATCTGGTTAGTCCAGTGCCCTTTGTGAGATTAAACGGCTTCTCAGGGTGAAGTAGAGCACAGATTCAGATACAGGTCCTTAGCGGTGTCTTTGGGCAAGTTACTTAACCTCTCAGCATCCCAGCTGCTTCCACAGGGTGAGGAGAACAAGATTACTTACCTCAAAAGCATGTTGTAAGGAGTGAGCAAACAAATATTAAATGCTTGTATAGAGCCCAGCAGTACACAGCAAGCGCACAGTAACATGGATTGTGATTTTCATCATCACCAAGATCTTCACCTGGAAAACTAGTTCTTCTTGGGGTAGGGCAGGGGGAATGAAGGGCAGGCAGGTAAACTTGCTGCTAGAAAAGGGTTTATCCTTTCACTTATTTTTTTTCTGCAGTGTTTTCTAATGTTATAATCTAATAGACTACCTTTTTTTATCCCCAGAAACTGAAGAAAGAAACCAGCTTAACAGCTGTAAGATACAAAAGTTCCATCCTGCCTAAGCATGTTATCTCTGCTTTCCCTCTCTTACCAGGTCTTTTGTGAATGATGCATATAAGTGTATTCATTTTGCTTTTCAAAACAGTGACAGTTTTTTGTTTAGTCTTTCCTTCTTTTAAGAAATCTCTGGGGCACAGTACTTATGTACTGTGGGTCTATGAAATAGTGATAAACACTGTCTTTGCCCTCAGAGCACTCAGGGAGTTGGGGGACACTTAACAGCAACCTAAGATAGCAGATGCTTGTGACCTCACAGGCTGAAAATAACACTGTACAGAGTCCTGTTGGCGTTTCAGAGAGGAAGACCCAGGGTTCAGAATGATCAGGATGGTTTGAAGTGGGAATCAAGTTAGAAACTGAATAAAGACGGTATGACTTACTGTGGATGAAGAGGCAGGCCAAGGGCATTTTTTCCTTTTTAGCATTGTAGCCAATCTCAGAAAACCAGCCACCACCTTCGTTTGCTAACCAAATACCGACTGACCATTGTGTCCAGAGCACTCTAATCAGGTGCTGACGAAATCCAGAGGAGAATTAAACCCAGAGCCTGACCTCAGGGACATTCCCCAGTGGTGATGCTCTAAGGAGACCTGACCATGAGGTGTATCTCTGGGGGGAAATGACCAAATGAATGTCATCCCCTAGCTCTTTCTAAGAGACTGCATGTCCAGAACCTTGCCTGACTTGGATTCCTCAGGCCAGAAATCCTATGAAGAAGCCACTGGCTCAGGGCTCACTGAAAGGTCTTTTGTCCAGTGTGATCCACCCCATGTCTACGCAGACTGGACTCAGATCCTCAGGTCAGTCCTCTGAACATTCGGGTCAGAAATCATAAAAGGACTTTTAGGGCAAGGTGTCAGCCTGAGAATTTTGCTGCTTCCTGCCATTATGCATACCTTAAAGGTGGCTTAAATGATTATAAAACTTTACGGCTTTTAGAAGGTTGATTGATATTGGAGGAATGCTGATGTTTATCAGTCAATGTATAGTTGAATGACTTCAAGAAAGAAATCTAGAGGTCAAAAGCTCAAATGAAGGAACTGACCTAGGGGATCTTTGCTTATTGATGAAATGCCAGTTACAGTGGAAATTATCAAGAATACCTTCCACATAAGTGGTTGATGAAAGACATGTTAAAAAGTACCTCAGAGGTTAATTCTGTTTTGGAGAAGATGAAATGGTTTAGTAATGTACAGTTTAGATTTGGATAGTGAAACCTCAAGAATCTATTTAAAAAGTATTTAATGGATGTAGCATAAATCATTCATTTCAGTATTAATATGCAAGGCTAGCTATATTGAGCTGAACATGGAAAGTCACATTGGGAGGATGTCACCTCTTAACCTTACAGGGTAGCTTGGAAGACATCATTTTAGACAGATTGCATGAAAAATGTACAGCTTTAGAAAAGACAGATCTTTGGCCCTAAGTCATATTGTGTTATTGGCAAAGGAAAAAAAAAGATTTAGCCAGAGTATTTGCTGGCCAATCAGTCAGTAAATTGGATGTCTCACATTTAAGGTCATCTTTGTCCAACTCAAGGAATTTTATTTCTATAGCACCTAATTGGATTCTCCATAGTAGAACTCCAGTCAACCCATAGTCTTGTTCTTTTATGTTTCAAAAACACAATTGCAGTAACTGTGGTGAAATACAAAATGCGTATTTCAGGAAACTAAGGGTATAATTTTAGTCCAATCAACTTTTACCTCACCTTTTTTTGTCCCATAAATTGGTTAAAATATAAGTGAACAGATCATGATGTTCTAGATAAAAATGTGGAAAGAAACATTTTAAGCGGCAATGGGGCTTGTTTCCTTTGGGTTTTTGTTGTTGTTGTTGTTTTTAACGTTTAGCAGTTACACGTTGTTCTCACACGAAGCATATTCTTTCTCTGTCTTGCTGGGACAGAAATGTGCCCCTCTCCAGCCAACCTACTGACACAGAAATGGATCCACCCCTTCTCCACTGGTGCCTGCCAAACTGTCCACTGGCTTGCTGACACCCTGTATAGAATTTGGTTGGAATTACAGTGATATTTTTAAAGACATTACTTTGAAGCTTAGAACTGAGTTTGTGTTTTGGTTTGCAGAGGAAAAAATGTTGTTGAAAACAGAGACGTAGGTTTCCTTTGCATGCTTCCTGCCACAGGGAGCCATAGTCTTTGTGAGCTGAGACACGATTGCCTGGTGTCACCCCCTCCCGGCACCCTGGCGTGAGCATCTCCGGTGATGGAGCAGTGTTTTCAGCTTCTACTCGCCAGGCAGTGCATTCCAGTCGTGGATAACTCTATTTCTATAGAGGTTCCCTTATATTTTGTCAAAACCCCTCTATAGCTAAAATCTACTCAGTTGATCCTGGGCTCTCCCCCAGAGCATCAGCATCACCTGGAAACTTATTAAAATGCAATGTATCAGGCCCTACTGGAGGCCTACAAATCAGAAACCCTTGGGGTGGGGCCCAGCACTCTGTGCTTTACTTAGCCCTGCGGGAAATTCTGATGCATGTTAAAAGTTTGAGCACTCTGCCCTAGAGCGATGATTCTGGAATGCTAATGTATTTAGGAATCACCTGGAGAGGTTTTGCAGAATACAGAGGTCTGAGCCCCACTCCTAGGGCCTAGACATCATTATCTTATTACTTCACCTGTCTCCTACTCAACCATCTTCTCTTCATTCAGGTCTGTCTTCACTGGCATGGGTTTTCTATAACCCCCTCAATCCTCTTCATCGGGTGATTTCTGTTTCTTGATGGCCTCTTTAATGAGTAGCGCCCTGACCTCCAGGAACGGTCTGGCTGGCTCAGAGCAGAGCAAGACTGTCACCTTCCCTGTTCTCCATATTGAGCAGTCAGTAAGGTCACCTAAGATTACTTTTTTTGGCAGCCTCATTATATGTCTGACTCATATTGAGCTGTCAGATAACTAAAACTTAAGGTAGATTTGTTTGCTGTGCTGTTTTTGCTCGGTAAAATGCGGATGAAAATAACATTTGTTGAATCCTTAGTATATGTGAAGCACTACATAAACCTGTCAAGAAGTGAACCATAACTCATTTCATTCTAACAAGATGAAGTGGGCTTTATAAGGGGACAAGTTCTAAGTAGTTTAAAAGTAGTGGACTGGAGTCAGACAGCCTTGACATCAATCCTGAGTCTCTCACTTGGTGCCTCTGTGACCTCTGGCAAGCTATTTAGGCTCCCTGTGCCTCAGTTCTTTGATCTGTAAAATAGGGATAATTACTTTACATAGTAGGGTTGTCATGTTTTAGACTTCAGGCACCTTGTGTGGGACCTGACACCTGGTAAGTAAGCACTCAATAAATTATCTGTTGCTAATGCCTGGTAGGGTAGGGAAGAAAGGAGCTGGCAGATGGGTTATGACCAGATTACAGGTAGAAATGTGTGTGGGAATCTGGCATTATCTTTTAAGCCACAGGAGACATTTAAGGTTTCTTTCCTGCCAAGACAGGGCACGAAGAAAAGCAGGTCTAAGTGCCTGGAGACGGAATGTGGCACTGGTCTCTGAGGAGCTGTCAGAAGTAGCTTGGTTAAAGGGAGGGATGACTCTGAGCTAGCTAAGGTTACCCTTCCAGGGAGCCTTCTCCGAGTGACTTTACTCTGAACACATCTTTTCCCCTGAAGAGGTTTTCTGTGTTTAAGCTGCTATTTACTATTTCCTCAGAAGTTATCTGAAGATGATACTCCTTCATATTTTCCTCTTCTTAATTGGATGATTAGGTAGATTGGTGGGCTAAAAAAAGCCCATCTTTGGCTTCTTAGGCCTGTCTTACCCCAGCTCTTCATGGAGGAAGGGGGGTGCTGTCTTCACTGTCCCCTCACTCGAGGCATCCCGAGTACTGGGACGGCTAATTGTGATTGAGAAGTCACCTTGCCCAGTTCTCAAAGTCATTCTTCTTTTGGCATATACGTAGTGTCATTTGAGAGAGAGAGAGAGTGTGTGTGTAAAGTGCATTATGTTAGGCTATGATCTTCTGAAGCAGTAATGTATTTGGCATCTAAAATTAGAAGATATTTTAATAGTGGATTTTCAATCAAAATTTATAAAGAATATACTTCTTTATTTAATCAGTATTATCAGTGTATTGATGGATATTGCAGACTTCTAGATACTTAAAGAGATTTTTCACATTAGTCCTGCCAAGGTAGATCTTCTCAGAATTAAGTCACTTCCCTGAATTGGAAAGCCAAATTCCATTTCCCTTGTACTTACTTTGTAGAGCTTAAGATTTCAGAAAATGATACATATTGCATGTTAAAAAAAAAAAAAATGCAGGTCCTATCTAAATGTCAAGATTAACATGTTACTTCAGGTAAAGAGAAAATGTCTCAAGTTTGGGTTTGGGATAGACTAATTTAATAAAACTTGAAAATCGTTTTTTTCTGAGGCGAATTTTTAGAACTGTTCCTCAGGTTAGTGTTGTTTTTTTTTTTTTTATCAGTCCTGGGTGAGCTCTCACTGGGATTAGGAAATTATTTTCACAATTATTTTCACACACTGCATTTTTCATCCCAAGACAAAAGAAATATTAACTACCTTAGTCCTTGTTCAGTTTTCTCAGCCTCCTAGACTAAGAGTTCTTAATATTTTTAGAAGACATGGCCTCATTTGATCAGTTCCTCAGTTCTATTTCAGTTTTGAGTGCTACTTTATCATTAAAACTGCTTACCATTAGCTCAGTACATCAGCTACATGGAAAAATGTTTTCCATGCATTTTTACTGAAACACATTTTGTTATTTGAATAAATTGAAGCAAGTATTTTAAAACCTAGGCAGTTCATTCCAAGGCCAAAAGTTGTTTTACTAATGTGAAGATAAATTTGACTGTTCTAAATGTCTGTTTCATTGGCAGAAGGCAGTTGATGAACTGGAAGTGTGGTTTGAATTAAAATTATCTTTTGGTTGGATTAGAAGCTGCGTTTGGCTCAAATTATGCTTGGAGGGAAGGGTGTGTCAGAATGCACGAAGACTTTGAGCCTAGAAAGACCAGGTTCACACCCAGATCTGACCTATATCTGCTGTGAAGATTAGTGCAAATGACTGAACCTAGCCGGCCTCAGTTCCTGCACTTGTGAAATAGAGTAATTCCTTCCTCCTAGGGTTGGGGTAGAAATTAGAGACAGTATCAAATCTAGACTTCAGCACCTAGTAGCCACTGTATCAGTTAGATGGAGTTATTTAACCTGAGTTTAACTGCAGTGTCCTCAGCTCTGAAAGCAAGAGAAGGGACTTCCCTGGTGGTCCAGTGGTTAGGGCTCCACGCTTCCACTGCAGGGGGCGTGGGATCAATCCCTGGTAGGGGAACTAAGATCCTGAGAGGCTCGTGGTGTGGCCTAGATAGATTAGATAGATAGAAAACACTCATCTCACTGCATCCACGGGTACAGAGGGCCGACTGAACTGTGCCATTTTATATATGGGACTTGAGCATCCATGGATTTTAGTATCCACAGGAGTCCTGGGAACAATCCTCTGCAGGTACTGAGGGGCAACTGTACTAGTTCCTACTTCATAGCATAGTCCCTTGAACAGAGCAAGTTCTTGGTGCTGTTTGCTGCAGTGGTTATTAACATTTTCATCTGTTTCTAAGGTGTTATCTCACCTTCTGAGAAGGCAGTCCTTTTAGCTATTGCTGGGTCCTTGGCCATAATTTAGAAGAAGGAGAAACATAGATCGTATCAGCAAATTCCTCAAGTAATAAAGTGAAGTGGTGGTAGTAATACAACTAAAACGAAGATGTACGTTTGTGTGCCCAGTACAGTGCCACTCCTATAGATGCCCAACACATTTTCTTCACTGCTCTAGGGAGGAATACGGTCTTAAAAGAAGCCATAAAAATAGTAACTCCATAAAGTAGCACTTTAAAGTTCACCAAAGTGCTTCTAGCCACCTTGAATCCTTTTCTGATTGTATGGCAAAGTATAAAATATTAAAAATAGAAAGTACTGGGCTTCTCTGGTGGCGCAGTGGCTGAGAATCTGCCTGCTAATGCAGGGGACACGGGTTCGAGCCCTGGTCCGGGAAGATCCCACATGCCGCGGAGCAACTAAGCCCGTGAGCCACAACTACTGAGCCTGCACTCTAGAGCCCACGAGCCACAACTACTGAGACCACGTGCCACAACTACTGAAGCCCACACACCTAGAGCCCATGCTCTGCAACAAGAAAAGCCACTGCAATGAGAAGCCCGCTCACCGCAGCTAGATAAAGCCTGTGCGCAGCAACGAAGACCCAGCGCAGCTAAGAATAAATAAAATAAATAAATTTATTTAAAAAAAAGTACTTCCCATATTCCTTATCTTAATTAAGTAATCCTATTTGTAAATGCAGCGAAGATTTCATAGAGGAGGAAACTGTTACTTAAAGGTGTTAGATCCTTTCCCCAAGGTCACCAAAGTGATGAGCAGAGTAGCCAGAAAGGCTTCACTGCTAAAGAGAGTTAAAATGCTACCATAATATTCTTGTTCTTGGTGTGTGTGTGTGTGTGTGTGTGTGTATGGGTATGTATGTATGGCTGACATTCGATATGCCTACCAAATACTTCCCAGTTAAAAGGTCAGAGAACCCTAGAGCTACAGATATTAGGAACCTAGTACCTACCAAAATACTGGGGAGGCCTTGTGAAGAAAATGAATTTACAAAAGTAAATATTAAATCTACATTTCTTTCTGCATCTTGATACTTGTGTATTATAAGCTATTTTTTAATTCTTATAAATGATTCAGATCTCACAATTTTTTTGTCTTGAGCAGAACAGCAATCTAAAGCAACCCATTACCTCCCTTCCTTTTGAATGAGATCTGAGGTTTAGATTGAGATTGATTTATTTTTCCTTTTGATACCCAGTTGTTCCAATACCACTTGTTAAGAAGACTGTTCTTTCTTCGTTGAATTCATTCTGCACATTTCTGAACATCAGTTGGCCACATATGTGTTGGTTCTGTTGGTCTGTGTGTCTGTCTGATACCACACTATCTTGAATACTTTATAGTAAGCTTTATAGTAAGTTCTAAATCAGATAGTGTGATTCTTCCAACTTTATTCTTAGTTTCAGATTTGTGTTAGCAATTTTAGTTCCTTTGTCTTGCCACGTAACTTTTAGAATCAACTTATCTATATCTACTAAGAAGAATCCTGCTGGAATTTTATTAGAATTGCGTTGTATCTATAGATCCAGTTTTGGAAGAATTGACATTTTTTCTGTGTAGAGTCTTCCAATTCATGATCACAGTATATCTCTGTCTGTCTAGTTAGGTGGTCTTCAATAGTCTCAGCAGTGTCTTGCAGTATATTTCTTTATTTCCTATCTCTGTGCCTTTTTTCCCACCCCCGCTGGCTGGGACTGGTACCTGACATTAAATAGGAGTGGTGAGAGTAGACATCCTTGCTTTGTTCTGATCTTTCATTTAGTCTTTCACTGTTAAGTGTAATGTTAGCTGCAGGTATTTCTACAGATGCCCCTTTTGAGTTGAGAAATTTCCCTTCTATCCCTAGTTTGCTGGGAATTTTTATTATGAACATATGTTGAATTTCATTAGATGCTTTTTCTGTATCAGTGAGTATTATCATGTGGTTTTTCTTCTTTAGGCTGTTAATATGATGGAACTGGCTAAGGGTTGGAGAATGAGACAGTGTAGAAAAGAAATTAAAAAAGAGGAATGGGGGAATTTTCCCCCATTCACTCTGACCATTCAGAGACTCTTTGCTTTCTTTTGAGCCAGGCAGCTCTCTGCCCATGCAAATGTCTGTTCCTGGATTTCAGGCTGCGCCGTTGAGTCTAATCCAGTGAGTAAAGGAGGGGAAAAATGGTAAATTCACTGCTGGTTTGGTGATAGTTGAAATTCTTCCCCAAGTCCTTCAGCTGCTGTTTCCTTCCTGGACTTCTTAAATAGCTGCTGTTTATTTTGTCCAGGTTTAATAGCTGCCTTCAGTGGGAGAGACGTCTCGGTGGAGTGTGCTTACTCCATCTCACCTGGAATTAATCTATTGTTTTTTTTTCTTCTTAACAATTTACAGATGTGTCATTAGATTGACTTGCTGAACTATGTAATTTTAAATTTGAAGAATTAAGGTTAATTTGAGGTCATATGATGGATTAAGGTATTGTAATACCTAAATGATATTTTCTATTTAGATATAAGCAATAATTGCTGTAAGTGAGAAGTACATAAAACTAAATTATAAGAATGTTTTAAACTGATCTGTTTCCTGAGAATTTCTCTTTGACTGTATTTTTTATTATCATGCGTTTTGAAACACTGTTTCAAACTCAAATCAAGTTTAAATGTTGAAACTTTTAGAACTAGTGACACCACACTGCTCATTCAGCCCAATAAGATGCCTATGTACCTAGCAAGGGATCTGGGTGAAAGTTTCTACTAGAGGCCTAGTAATGAGGCATGAAGAGATGGAGGAGAGGCAGACCTGGGGAAGATCTTAAGTGGATGAAGCTGTGGAATGTTGAAGTTATTGAGAGGACTGTCCATATTGTACAGAAGAAGAGAGGAAGAGCAGAGGGTGGGGTGGGAGTTAGTGTGAGACCTTTGGTCTGAGAAGCAGAGGAGAAAGACCTCTCAGTGCCAGGAGGAAACAAGCTTCAATAACATGCAGTCACTGCGGGAAGGAGTGTTGAGGATGAAGGTGGAGCAGTGCCATCAATGTGTTGTGTGATGACCTTGGAGAACTTTTTCAATCAACTAGTAAGGAAGTAGAAGAACAAGAAAAATAGGAATGATAATAGGAAATTTTTTCTATATACATTTTAACTGTTTGATTTTCAGTTCCTAGACCATGAGAGCAGTGTTAGTATATCTTTATTACCCATAACACTGCACATAGTAAACATCCAGTTAAGATAATTGCACATCTGAATGACACTCTGTTACCAGCAGTGCCTGCACACATAGCACTGGTTAAGGACTAGCAGAGGTTGTTGGGTGAGGCTGGAGAAAGGGGAGGAAAATGTGCTGTTGAAGAGCTGTTATCCTAAAACTGACTTTGAGGCAGCTGAAGGGTGGCTAGAACAAAATATGAAAGTCTTTAGTATGTCTTCCCTTTTCTGCCATTCTTTCTTTCTTTCTCTCTCTCTCTTTCTTTCTTTCTTTCTTTCTTTTCATTAAAGAACTAAGGGATATCTTGCTAATGTGGTTTTTTGGGGCTGCTTTTTGGAATGGAGAAGATAATCTGTCTTCTGCGCTGCCCGTTTCTCTATTTGTCTTGAATTATTTTTAACTTGTTTTCCTTTATTCCGTGACACTGCTTATAGGGGCAAGTAAGAAATACACCACACACACACACACACACACACACACAAAAAGAAATACACCACACAATGTTTATTTCAAATGAGGAATCACTGCTTCTTAAACCAACAACCTTTGTGATTTTTTTTCCTTTTTCCAGGATCAGAATTCAGGCCATAAATGAAATTGGAGCTGGACCATTTAGTCAGTTCATTAAAGCAAAAACTCGGCCGTTACCACCGTTGCCTCCTAGGCTCGAATGTGCCGCTGCTGGGCCCCAGAGCCTGAAGCTGAAATGGGGAGACGGTAACGCCAGGATGCACGCGGCTGATGGCACGGTGTACACACTGCAGCTGGAGGACAGAAACAAGAGGTGAGGACCTGAGGCTTCATCCGAAAATTCGATGGCTTTGGGTTGTGGGATGGAATCTTCCTTGTTCATTTGTCCTCTGAAGCACTCTTCGTCCTTATTGAAAGTCTCCCTAGGTATTTGGGTCCTGCGTTTTATACCCAAAGTTGCACCCTCCGTTCTCCATTTGGAATTTTCTAAATTAACATTCTCGTGATCCTGATTTCCCTACATGTGATAATATATGTGTTTTTTTCTTTCATAAAGCCAGAAAATGGAGAGAAATTATCCAGAAAGAAAATGGTCGAATTCAAGTCCATGCTGTTTAATAGTGTTATATTAGTCACGAGTGCAGAGGGAAATAAGACTCAGGAAAAGATGTTAACCTCTTTAAATATTCAGTAACCATCCGGACAAACATGTTTACCAGTCTGAAATAGCTGTGGTGATGTACAGATGGGGATTGTGCTCTGTAACTATGGGCAATGCAATATAATATCAAATTAACTAGAGCAAATAGGAGATTCTTTATAAAACTCCTTGCTCAGGAACACTCTTGGCTACAGAAATCAAATGCAGCCTTTCACATAGTATTTATTTAATCTAACTTTATTTCCTCTGAAAATGGCCGATCAGAAGATGGGCAGCTGAACTCTATTTAGGAATAATTCAGATGCGTAGCAAAAGTTAATGACGGAAAGTTCTGTTACCAAAAGTTCAAATGAGAGAATCAGCTGAAGGAGGTAGGAGATGACCGTAAAACCAAGACAGCCTGATGGAGTAGACATGCTGCCCCTTCCTGTGCATACCTGCCAATGCACAAACCAGTGTATGTGGAAGTATTCCTGTTATTTCCCCTTAACGCATCACAGTATCCTGCTCTTTCATATGGGGACCTGGTTCTAATTAGCACAGAAACCCCTGTCCAACCTCTACCTCTGCTCTGTACTCGAGTACTTGGATTCACGTGAGCTCAGTGGAGTCCTGCTGTGTGGAAGGCACTGTTTGGGGTGGGCCCTCGGGGACACCAAGCTCAAGAATGAAAGCAAGGCCCTGCTTCCCCCTCCAGAAGCATAATATTAACCTACAAGTAGTCATAGAACACTAGTGCCATTGGAGAAAAGCGCTCTGGGAGTTTGAAGGGGGCAGACGTAGGGAATAAAGTGCAGAGACTGGTTGGTTGCAAAGATCAGGAACAGGTTTTTGAAACAGATAACATTTGAACTTGACATTGGAGGACCTGGAAAACACAATAGTTTGACTTAGAAGAAAAAAAATGATCGTCCTTTTGGGAATGAGTCCCAGTGTAAAAAGGACAGAGAAGGTCAGGCTTCTTTGGGGGAGGTTCATTAGAGATTAAATTCGTACTCATTCACAGACAAGACCATTTATCTCACTGTGCTGTGTGCTTTTGGAATGCATTTTTCACGGGCTCATTATTTTACTGGTAGGAGACTCCTTGACCTTACTGGCAAGAACAGGAATTATGGACTAACAGAAATCATGATAAATATGTAAAGCTAGCATTTGGGGAAATTTGTACATGAGTCTCTTTTTTCCTGGGCTTTTGGCTTACATTGTTGGCAAGGAGAACGTTCCTTAGAAAATACCTTCTAGTTGTACTGTTTAGAAGAAGTGAATCCCAGGAACATTTTTGAAGCTGGTGGCAGAATTGGGATCAGAACCAGCACCTCCTGACTTCCCCATGCAGCTGCCTCTACTATTACCTCCAAGAATATGGGAAGAAGGACAGCTCTGCACCAAACCTACTATCCCCAGTGTGCTGCAGTCCTGCCCTCTGCAGGGCAGCTACCTGAAGTGCCTTGTACAGAGAACTGAACAGATGCTTAGAACAAAATCTCCATGAGCAAATAAGAATGCTGGTCCAAATAAGAATGCTGTTGTTAGACATTTAAATATGCCAGACAGAAAATAGTGCAGAGTCTAGTAATCAATACAGGCTCCTTCGTCATAAAAAAAAACAAAAAGAGGGGGGGCTGGCTTGCCAAATAAATGACTTGCCTAAATTTAAATGGCATTTTAAGAAAACTTACCATTAGGAACAGTGTTTTTCTTAATTTTATGGGCTAGAGTCCAAATTTATCTTTTTCTAAATTAGATTTGTCAGTGCTCCCAGAAGTTATTAAAGTAATAGGAATATAGAACATAATAAATTCTCATTCCATTTGTGGAATTATTTTCCTGGGATTTAAAAGGATGAAATTGACCTATTTTGAGTTTGAAGATGACCTTCCTTAGTGTCTTGAAACTGAGCTCGTGTAGTGAATGGCCCCACGAATCCAAGGCTTTAACTCTGGCTCTTGAGTAGTGAAGATCAGCGAGAAACACCTTGAGTTGGATAGATCATAATACTTGTTCTTAGCCAGCTCTTTGTCAGTTCTCGTTCCCTTGAGGTTCTTTAGGACTTGGATCTGGCCTGTCCAGTGTTTTCTTCCAAAGTGACAGCTGTCTTTTTCATTGAACTTGTGGTTGCTAGTTGTGGCTTTGGGGAAAAGTGTACACATCCTTTAGCGTGTGTATTGATTTCATTAAGCACTAACAAGTTCCTATTATGGATGTGGCAAAAATATTATATATCCTGCTGTGGCCAAGGTGAGAATCAGAGTTAGGTCCGATGGTGGTTTTAATGTACTTTCTTAGCTGTCAGCTCTCAAAATATTTCTTTTGCCATGTACGCTTATCTCACCAGTCACTGTGGGCATTTGGAAGGAGGGCTGTGGTGTCTGAGTCTTGTCGCTGTCCTAGCCAGCCAACGCAAGAAATCTGAGTCTTTAAACATGTTTTGCAACAGAAGCACAGTGAAAATGAATAACTCCCTGCTTGGTAATTGTCAGATTAAAGAGTTGAGTTGATTTCAGCTGCTAAACTATTGCTCCTGCGTTTTCCACATCCATGAAATACAAAGGGGTTGAGCTAGAAGCTGAACTCTGAGATCCTTGCCACCTTTTCACCTTAAAGCAGTGAATCTTTGTAGATTATTTGTGAGCTAAATCCTATATAAAAAGATGTATTTTGTAAATGATTAGAGAATGTTATCTCTTTTTTTCTTCATGTTTAATTTCTGCTTTTGACAAATAAGAAAATAAGAAGAAAGATACTGACTTTCCTTAAGAGTGACCACTTAATGGGCAAAACCACTAAGGTTTTGCATCTGTGATCTGCTGGTTTATTATGTTTAATTTATATACCTCATAATCAAAAAAATCTGAAATGACCCAGAGATTTCTAAGTATACCGTTTGGCCAAAAATATATTTTCAGGCTTTCTCAAGGACACTACTATTTATTGAGCACCTACAAAGTGCCAGGCATTGAGAGCTTTATCTACATTATTTAGTTCTTGAATAGATCACAATCTGGTTGGGGATAGGTAGAAGAGACAGCAAATCATGGTGTGGAGGGCTTAAAGACTGACACATGCACAGAGTGTTGAGGGAAGGTAGAAGAATGGCGTGTACTTTAGGCTTAAAATTGAACAGAGAAGGCTTATTAGAAAAGGTAACAAGTTGGGTGAGTCTTAAAAGGGAATCAGTCTTATAACCTCATGCTGGAGAGCTTTAGGATGGAGACCAGTGATAAGGACTCAGGATTGGGTGGAAACCGAGGATACAATCTCCAGAGAACAGAAGCATGCCCTGGGTCTTTCTACATGTAAATGCCTTTCTATTCTGGTACTTTTACACTTGTTTTTTTTTTTTTTTTCCCTTAAGTTTGGGGCTACTTCATGTAAATAAAAGGGATACCAGAAGGGCACCTTGCCCAAATCCTTGCCCCAAGGTAAGTCAACCTAGAATTCATCCCGATCACCTGGAATTGCTGTGTAGAAAGTTTTCCCTCTTGATCGGGACATTTGTTTCCCATGTATTCAAGATTTTGACCCACAAGATTCCCAGTCCAAGGTCACTGGCTACATATTTACGTAGCAGCCTCAAAGTAGGACTAAGTTTATCCGTAGCAGTTATATTATGATTGCTCAATTTTTTTTTAAATTACCGCAGTGTGCTAGGTCTTGTGAAGTATGTAGCCTGTCTATAAGGAGCTTATCTTGCTGAGAAATTAATGTGAAAAAATGAGCAGACAGTACAAGAGTTTTTATTTAATTTCAACAGAAAAACAGAAATTATGTTAGTTTGGCTATAGAGTGATTAAGTCTATTATTCTTAACAGATCTGGCATAGATCCAAATGTCTTTGGTTCCTATGTATGCAAGAAAAATATATACCCAAAAGTAAACATTTTCATAATGCCGTGCTAACCGAATACAGGGATTAGAATAACAAGATCAGCTCATGCATTTTAAGATTATAATGTGTAATGATGATTTTGAAGATGCACTTGTCTGCGTTATTGAAATGAAATGTTATGCTGCCCTAACAATTTGAATTGATGCTGATTCTCGTCCTGACCCTGTGGGTCCCTGTTCCTGATAATTGTACACAGCACTGAGGCAAGAGGAACTTAAGTTCCAGGAATACATTTATGGTTAATCTGTTGTTCAGGTTACCCAGATAGCCAGTGTATTTTAAAGCAAGGCTCCAGCAAAATGGGGATGGGCTCTAATAGAGTGGATAATTGCCAGTTGCTCTCCTTTTAACTCAGCCCTTGTGCCCGTGACACTTTTGAGCCAGCAAAATTGGAGGGACTATGTAATGTGTACAGTATGACTGCCTGTTTGCTATTAGAGAGGGATGGGAAATAATCTGCATAAAGAAACGCTAAAAAATTATACACCGGGCAACTAACAAAAGTGGCCGGGGTATATGAGCACTACAGGAGTGAACTCTCTTAATGTATGCCTGTTATAGAACAAACTCCTGCTTACGTTTCTCAGAGCATACTGCTGAATTAAATGAAATAGATGTAACACGACTAACTCAGGGCCCACAAAAACCCTCGGTATTAGCTTCCTTTGCTTCTCTGGAGCAGTCCCCAATTCGCATGACCACCCTTGTTGGATAAATGGCATTTTTATATTGCTTTCGGTCACCAGAAGGCAGTTATGGTTCTCAACAGGGGTGTTAATTCTCTGTTGTAATCCCAGATCTGTCACTGAGTTTCTAGATGACTAGAGGCATGTCCCTTAACTTCTTTTTGCCTTAGTTTCTCCCTTTACAAAATGAAGCTAATGATACCTGTCTTCAGTCCCTGATTGATGGGGAAAAAAAGCATTTTAATTTTTTTAAAAAGGAGCATAAAGATTCATCCTGCAAAATAGAGAGTATTGCTCGCTTATTCAGTTTCAGGCTAAAATGTTCTAAGGACAGCCCAAGGTGAGGAGTGGTAAATGAAGTATTTGAGATCTTAATTAGACCAGAAGTAGAATTCCGACTACTTTCTTCTATTTAAAAATAGACTACTTTCTTCTATTTAAAAATAAATAAATAAGTAACAGAATGGAATTGGATAGCATTTTCCTCTCCATTTTTCCTAAATGAGGTAAGGCCACTAAAATGAAAGTAGGCTAACAGAAATTTGGAAGACTCTGCGAAGAATATGCCTGAAGATGAGATTCACTGCACGTATTTGAAAGCAAAGTAGAAGAATGGAAAGTTTCAAGGTTCTCAGGTGGTCTTTAGAGAGTCTAGTCATCCTTTCTTTGAATATAAATAAATTTCTTTTTTGATGTATATCAATAAGTGCAGTGCAGACAAAAAGAATCAAAAACAAGAATTTTATTCTATGTACAGATTTTCATCAGTAGCTATAGTGACATTTTATTTCTTAGAAAAGGAGCGTAAAAAGGATCATAACCAAAACATATTGCAGCCTGATTACTCCCAAGCCGTGTGGAGCTGGAGACATGGGGGTTAGGAAATTAACTCCTTTTCTCATTGGTCTTTTGGAAATCGCTCTTGACACATGAGCATTCAGTCTCCAAACTGGGACTCTCAGCAACATCAGAACGAGTTTTGGAAAAGCATCTTCTTTGCCTCAGGTGTCCTCACGTGATGCCATCTGCTGCCATCTGCTTCTGCATAGACATGGCGGGACTCAGTGTTCTTTGTGGAGTGAGGGCACATACTATTCATTCCTGTTTTGAACATCCTCCATTCCCAAACATCACTTCAGTAATGTAGGAAATTCACACACACACAATCCATGGAGCCCAAGGAAATTAAGAAAAAATAAAGGCAATGATATGTCGTTGCTAAGGCATATAGCCACATTGAGCTTACTAAGAGTGTTAATTTGTGATGTTTTGAAATGTGCCATTTGCAGCCGTTTGTGGACCACAGGCCCTTTTAGGTCAGCAGGTTAGATCACTTTGAAGAGTAAATATTAATGGGCTTCTGTTAGCCTGCAGTGGGTGGACAGCAACGAGGAAATAAACATACAAGCCTCAGCATTATCTGTTATTTTCTACTGTGAATTTATTATACTCCATCCAGAGAATTCTTGGACGTTTCTTTTGAAACAAAACTGTTTTACGGAAACGAAATTAATACTTTGTATATCATCATTTTCCCCTAAAATGATTTTAAAAAACATTTAAAGATGTAACATGTCTGAATTTCTTCCTTCAGTGCAAAAAAGTTATCTTTTACAATATTAAAGCCTAAAATACTGAGGTTGAAAGAATTTCTTGAAAATGTCAAAAATCTGTTGTTTTGCCTTCCTAGTGTATATTTAATAACAAATCATAGAATTTACTTGGTCCTTTCATTTGGATCTCAGAAAAATTTCTGCCAGGTGAATAAGACAGTTATTATCCCAAGTGTCCAGAAACAGCCTGGAGAGTTATCGACTTGTTCATCATGAAGGTAACAGACTCTGCATTGTGGTCAAGGTCTTTGTACCTCTTTGTACCCACCATGGAGTACTCTGACAGGCAAGCCGAATAAGCATATTCATTTTGTATTCATAGATATGTAAAATATTTTTTTAAACCACTGCCAAATTACCAAATTAAAAGCCCACGTGTTTTTGTTACCTTCAAAGTGTTTAGTTTCAAGAAGACATTATAGTCAAAACTGGAGCCAGTTGGGGGCAGAGCCATAAAGAATTCATTTAGACTGTAAACTTTCAGTGACCCAACGAACTTTCCGCCTTGTTTATGCTTCCCCTTCCAAGTAAACATTTGTTTTAGTACATGAGAGCATTTCTCTCCGTTTTTCCTCTCCCTAAGTAAAAATGCCCAAATTTCCATAAGTGGCCAGCATTTCTATAGGACCTGCTCCTCCATCTTCACCTGTTTTTCCACAGCGGTTCTCCGCCTGGGTTTTCCAGGACAGGGTAGATGGTATTCACATGCACAGCTTTCCCTCCAGCTCCGGAAAGTCTAAGGGAATGTAAGTGAGAGGGATGCCGTCCGGGGACATCCTCAGGTTTCTCCAGTGCTGAGAAACTAGGTAGATCATTCATGAACCTTGGTGCTTTGTTATTAAAAACAGTAACCACTAATACTTATCTAGCACTCACAAGTGCTAGGCATTTTGTAATGGGTTCTCTCTGCATTATCCCATTTAATTCTCACAACTCTCTGAGGGGGTCAGCACTGTTATCGTGCCCATGTTACACAGGAGGAAACAGCTTACTTGGCTATAGAGGTGAAGACCACCAGGCTGTTGAAGCTGAACTCAGACTCAAGTCTGCTGTCTGCAATGATTGTTACTACCCGCTGGACCTTCAGCCCCTGCACCAGTGGGGCAGCACCACAGCGGAGCCCCAAGGTGTTTCCACACATGTCCTCTTACTTGACCTTCACAAGAGCCCTAGGTCATGGGGCTGATGCCTCCAGATGTATGTGGCTATGGGCAGCAGGGGTTGAGGATGGAGTACAAGACCTCTCAGAGGCGCTGCCAGTGTGGGCCCAGGGTTCCAGGGAGACCTATAAGGGGCTGTGATACCACAGAGGATCCCTGTGGCTACACATGCCTCAGCCTGAACTGATACTAAAATTACTCAGTGGCTTTATTGAGCATGAAGTACATTCTAGGAACCATACCTATATATTGATATAATTTCATTATGTTTCTATAGCATAGGAGCATTCATGTAATAAAAATAACAGTGAGCATTTTATGTGCGCTCCTTGGTCACCAGGTTAGATTAACTTATTTGCGGGAGAGCTATATGTCTAGCACAGGCCATAACAGATGTGGCAGGACAAGTTCAGATGGACCTCTTCCTGCTGCAGCATGAACTGGTTGTGGCCCCAGCAACCTGGAGAAAGGCCTGCGTGGTGGGAGTTGAGAGCCACAGTGATCCTCAGGGCACCTTAGCCTGATCAGGATGGTTGGTGGCGCTCATGGTGCAGGGTCTGGAGCCATTGGGTACCCTGTATTGAACTCTTACTACGTGTCGGGCTCAGTGCTAAGCTTTTTCCCCACATTTCTGCATTTGGCTCATCAAAACGATCTATGAGGTGGGTACTGTCCCTGTTTTGCAGATGGGGAAATGATTAGCAGGTGCGAGCGATTTGGCAGCCTTATGGGCAGAGCTGAGATTCATGGCCAGTCTTCCTGGGTCCAAGTCCCCGTGCCCCACCCCTTGACACCAACAGTGTGGAGGAGGCAGGGGGAGAAGTGAAGGGTGGCCCCGTGTTTACCAGGCAGCATAGACCAAGGGGTGGCCCAGGGGAGCGCAGACTCCCCACATAGTGCGTCCTTTGTCACCTGGGCCACCCCCGTGGGATTGAGCTGTCAAGGGAATGACGTATGGGGGAGGAATAGCCGTCGGGACGGCTGGATGGCCACTGTTCTCCTTCTCTTCATGGCAAAGCCTTGCTCCAAGCTCTGAGTCCTTGGTTGTTTTAAAATGTGGAGTCTTCAATCATTGTGTCTTGGGACGTGTAGCATGTTTAATTCTGTCACCAAAGGCGTCTGGCTTACTTACTAATGAATTTTAAAATTAAGTTGGCCTTTTTAAAACAAATATTTGAAGAATATTTTTATTCCCTCCCCGAGTGGTTCTAACCACAGGGTGTTAACCTATGGAGCCTCCCAGAGAGGCCATCATGCAACTGGCTGTAAATCACTGGCTCTGAAGAAAGAAGGTTCTTTCTTCTCCTGCCTCTTGGAGTGATGGAAAATAATTACAGAATTGGGGTGAAAGAGGGATTATATTTTTTGTGTTGGCTTGTGTGCTTTTATTTTGTTTTGGTTGGTCTTTATTGTTTGAAAGAGAAGTTACTGTCAGCATGTACAGAAAGAAGCTTAGGATCAACAGATACTTATTTGAGGCCTAGTCTGCGTACGAACTGGGGCTTTTACATGAGTTTTCACATTGAATCCCAGCAGTCTTGCGAGGGAGGTGCTCTTGCCTGCACTTCACTGACAGGTCCGGTGGGAGAGGGTGAACAGCCAGTGTGTGCAGGGCAGCTCTCACCACACGGCTGACCCTCCACCTGGGAGGAAAGAAAATAACCTCGGTGTTAGCTGTCTTCTCAGCATTATGAAATGATTATAACTAACACATATTGGGTGATTATTACATGTCAAGACTATTCTAAGCACTTGTCTTGTATTAACCCATTGAAACCTGGGGTGGGCTCTGTCACTAGCTTTATTGCACTGTCCCTGGAGGCAAACAAATGCACTGATGGCAACATTGTAAAGTTTTTCATTGTAAAGTTTTTCAATCACCTGTTCCACAGTGCTTTTTCTAAATAGGAATGCAATTTTAAACGATTAATAAAATGCTGTGGTACAAGAGGAAAACAAGAAAAAGGAACAAAATAGCTATTCCAAAAACAGCAGGTTTTGATGAACCTGAAAATTGAAATATTTGAAAATATGCTATTTGCTCAGTTTAGATTATACTGCAGAATTAGAGTACTGAATCTGCTTCAGTAAATTTCTTTGTGAATGTGAGTGCTGCTGCCTACATAGATATACTGAACTTATTTCAGAAGGAAATACTCTTCTCAGAGCAGGGCATGGGCAAGGAAGCAGTACTATTGCTAGTAGTCCTCTCCAAACTCCTCTAAAAACCCGGTTTTACTGCAAGTTTGTAATGAAGATGTAACACTTTTACTTCTTATACCATGACTTCCATTTTGTGGTATAAGTAGGGGCAATTACTCTGGTTAGAGATTCTAGCCTGGGTGAGGCTGAGTTAATAAATAGCCTCTAGCACTAGCAAGGGGTATCTTCATTAAGGCGGTAATGTGTCAGGAGTGCTAAGTAGGTTACCATGGTATTTGGGTTTCAGCCTGGACTCTTGTCTTTTCCTGAAATTAAAAATGTTCATTCTTCAGTAAAAGGTGCTTCCTTACACAGCAAAGCGGAGGAACATTAAATGGGTGAAATGACTGGGGCTCAGGAACTCAACTGCAAAGGCTGATTAATGCATGGATACTTTAAGATAAGTATCGACTGACAGGTTTTGTAAAAAAGCTGTTTAATCTCTGTATCCGTCCATCCATCTGGAGGGAATGTTCGCTAGCATGTGGAAAAGCTGCTGCTCTCCTTCAGAAAACCCTGCCCACACACAGGACCAGCTAACCCACAGGATTAGGTCTAATTCATCTCTGAATACACAGAGTCTAGCACACAGCAGATGTTCAAAAAATGTTTGCTAAATGAGTGCATAAATTCTGCTTACCCTTAGGCCAAATCAGCCTAAGAGACATTTTGAATTGTGTGTGGTTCTACATTTTGAATTGTGTGTGGTTCTGACTTCGAGCAGCATTTGAAGACAGCGGATTGTCCTCAGATGCTGGGACGAAGCCCTGGAAACTGGGAGAAACAGTTGGCCTGTGTAGGGACAAGGCAGTGTGGTTGGATTAACTCATATAGAACTTCTCAAAGTGTCCCCGGGCCAGCAGATTCAGATTCTGAATCTACTAAAGATCCTGGATAACGTATGGGAAGTTACATTATTTCCAAAATTTTACAGTTAACTATAAAAGGACAAACGGTAACATTATATTGCAGTTCTAAGTAATCCCGTTTCACTGTGAAAATATTAATTTTCCAAGACCTGAGGGGAAACACTTAAAATGTAAGGCCTGTTTTTTTTATCCTCATGCCTCTTATGCCTGTGTCTCATGGAAATATTATTTAGCAGAGAAGTACAAAATAGTCCTGATGGGAGGGAGAAGGATCCAGAAGCTGCCAGTCTAAACTGTCCAGCCTACCTGTGCTGTTTTTCTGTTACTGTGATTAAGCTGATGGATGATTCTGAGCAAAATATATTTTCTTTTTACATTTTTTCTCAAATATCTATAATCGTAAATGTCATCTCACTAGTTTGAGAAAGGGGCTTTGAAAGCTCTTGGAAAGATAAAGGTTAAAATTTAAGGAATTTTCTAGCCAAACCTCAGTTATTTAGAAAATTCTGGTAGAGGACACTATTTCTCCGGTGCCCAATTAACATTAACTTCATTGCCTAGTACATAGTAGTAGAAGGTAAGGTAACATATCAGATTATATAGATATTGCCGTTATGAAAAATTTGAAATTTCTGTTCTTTATCAGTAAACAAAAGCATGAACAACTGATGTCTCTAAAATCTATAACATAATTAAACGAATCTCATTCTAAGCTTTATATGTTCTTAAATTTGTGTTTTTCTTTTATGTAAGCATATATTAGACATTAAACTTAACCAGTAACATAGCAACTGGTTGATGATTAATTCAGATGGTATGAAAAGCATTTACCAAGTTGGTCTAATCTGTTCCACATTTGTATCATAATTTCTTGTCACTAATAAAAGTTCAGGTGGCTAATGGATTCTGCTCCTTTTTCTAGGTTTATTTCAATCTACAGAGGACCCAGCCACACCTATAAGGTCCAGAGGCTGACTGAATTCACATGCTACTCCTTCAGAATCCAGGCAGCCAGCGAGGCTGGGGAAGGGCCTTTCTCGGAAACCTACACCTTCAGCACAACCAAGAGTGTCCCCCCCAACATCAAAGGTTTGTGGACCGTGTATTCAGTCATGCTCTTCTGTGAGAGTGAGGAAATGTTGGGATTTAAGAGGAGGAGGCTCGATTCTGACCTTGAATATGCTCTCCTAATATTTCTCATATCAGCAAGATAGAATCGAAAGAATGTTCTAAAAGAGATGGTTGAGAAATGGGTTCTCTAGGGGAAATGAGAGGCCTAAAGGGAGAGGGCTTACCGGTAATGACTTTTCTCAAGTATGTGTAAATTATTATCACAGATAATTTAATGGTGAGACAGTCTCTCCCCCACGGGGGATAGATGGACAAAGAAAAGAAGCCGACCTGAATGGCAGATGTTGGGTTAGGAATGCGGGTGAATTCCTGGTGATGGAGCACTTATGGCAGGTCACCATGAGAGGTTTGAGTGTCTCTCTTCAGCGCTTCGCATGCATCTTCGGATGACCGTGGTGCGTCAGTAGATTAGAGGCCGGTGTAGGCAACATCCACAGCCTTTCCTCCAGCCTGCAGCCCCCACTGGAAGGCTGTAGCAGTGGCCTGTTCTCACCTCCTGGAGTATTTGTCTTGAGGTTTGTGAATGACTGGTTTACCCTCTGCCCCCTTCATGGGATCAGGGAGTGAGCGAAAGCCACGCGCCCAAGGCTCTCCCTCCCCCGGGTCTGCTGAGCCCTCATCTCCCATTTTCAGCCACTGCACAGCCGACTGGCCAAGCCGGGCAGACAGCAACAGGGCAGAGCTGGCTCAGCCCTTCCCACCTAGCGTTGGGCCCAGTCCCAGCCCCTCATGGACTCCTGAGCCTGCGCCCTCACCTCCCCGGTAGTGTGATTCTTGTGAGGGTCCCTGCTGCCTGTCTTTGCTTTATCCAGCTGCTGCCCGAAATGACTCTGAGGCTGACAGACAAGCAGCCCACCTGAACCAGGTTTTACATGGGGTAAAGTGAGGGTTGGCTGTATTATTTGGGTGGCTAGGCAGTAAGCACAATTTGTTAAGAAGGTTCTGTCTGTGTCTGGCCCCAGGAGAAAAGCCATTTGACTTACTGCTTCTGCACAGAGGCGCTGTATCAGCTACACCAGGGCACGGAGTGCGTTACAGGAGGGTGCGGGGCCTCCAGGGCCTGGGTCAGGGTCTGACCACAGTCTGGTTGCATTCTGTGAAGGTTTCCCATAGTTCCTTTCAGGGCACTTTATGGTAAATACCTTCCCCCTGCTCCCCTGCCCCTCAGTGGTCCAGAAGCCCTTTGGCTTCTTCATGTGACGAAGATAACTGGTATAAATGGATGTATACTTGCTGGGTCACTTGGGCAGTAAATGCCCTGGCCCTTTGGTGTAGCTTCGCCTTTCAGCTCTAACAGAGGAGATTCCTGAGCACGCTGTGGCTGATAGGTTTGTTGTTGTAACAGGAAGGCTTGCCACACTTACCAATTAGCTAAATAACTTCAGGGGTCTTCCCAGCACTACCTTAGCCTCTGAAGGTGATTATTGGGGGCGATTCATTCTGTGGAAAATACAACACCAAATTGATAGCCCTTGCAGGTCGTGGTACACCTTCTTCAGGAGGACAGTGTCCTCACACTGCCACACGATCAGGTGTTCCTCCTCTCATTCTTAGATTTAGGAAATTGTCTTAGCTGGAGGACTGTTTAAGTCTGATGAGATTATTTCGTTTTCCATAAATTGTAGTTTTGGCCAACTAATATAGACTTTTTTTTTAAGACAACTGTTATTTTTCTGAAACAGCATTATACAGAATTGAAAGTAGAAACAACTGCCTCTGAAGAATTCATGTAATTAGAAATTTAAAAATTAGAAATTAAAAATAAGGGCATTCAGCAAGAGCAGTTACACATGCTAGTTACAAAATGGAAAAATATCAGATATTGAATTAAGCTGTAGAGATACAGTATAAGCTGTAAGAAAATATTTTAAAATTCTACAACATGTAAGTGCTTTGCTGCAAACTAACGTAAGTTCACTTTAATCTGGAACAATGAGTCCAGTAGGTAAAAAATAAACTAAAAAATATAAACGTAAGGTAACTTTTAAAGTCTTACCTCAAATGCCACCTGCTCCTCAGACCTTTCTTAGACTCTCACACGGATGTGACTTCCTTCCCCTGGGACTCCCCAACATTTTGTTTGTACCTCTCATTTTAATGTGCCTTACACTTAGGTTTGTTTGTACTTGTTTCATACCTTCCTCTCCCCTTCCCTCAACTAGATCTTCATTTCCTCGAAAGCACTATTTATGGTACCTATTTTTGCATCCCCCAAAGAACCTAACACAGGGCTTAATCATAGAAGGTGCTCATTAGCCATCAAAAAAATAACAAAAATGCAACCCAGGCCAAATAGTTACTAATAGGACAGCGAGCAAAGGGTTCTTCGCCAGTGGCTTGCTAGGCATGGAATGTCTTCTCTGGGTAAAGGGTACCCTGCTAGTTTTCTAGGAGGCTGGGCAAATAAACTCCCCTCTCAGGGTGGGCACAAGCATTCTCTCTCTCTCTGGGTTCTCACTAATATTACTAAAATATGGGCTATTCCTCTGATACTTTGAATTTTGAGCTTGGATGTGTGGATTTGTTTTTCAGCACCTCGAGTAACACAGTTAGAAGGAAATTCATGTGAAATTTTATGGGAGACGGTACCACCCATGAAAGGCGATCCTGTCAACTACATTCTGCAGGTATTGGTTGGAAGAGAATCTGAGTACAAACAGGTAAGAACCAGCGTGCGTGGCACGTGCGTGGCCTGTCAGGGTCTGGCTGGCTCCTTGCCTCTGCCTTTGCGGTGAATAATTTAGTAGCCAGTGAACTACATTTTTCTCAAAATTGGTCGTAGAAACTGCCTCACTTGTACCCATTACCTAATTCTTTAGGGTATAGTAGCTCTAGCTTACATTTTTATTTTGTATGTGGTGGTATTCTTAAATTTTCAGTTCCACAAGCATAATCTTGTGAAGGGTTTTAAGTTCTGTATTTGTATCTGATATTCATATGTATTGGAAACTAAAGTGGCAGTGGTTTTACTTTATAGGGAAGTAGTGTCAACCTAATTACTAAAGCCCATGTCTGTTTGCCTTTTTTATGGAAGTTATAATTGAAGGATAAGGAAAATGACCTATCAGCCCTTGAGGCCTGTGATTCAGAAGCTCTGGGTCACTGCTTGTCACCCTTTACTGTGCATAGGATCACCTGAGTATCTGTTAAAAATTCAGATTCTGATTCAGTAGGTCTGGGGTCGAGGTTCAAGCGCCCAGGTGACATTGATGTTGCTGGTCCATGGATCGTGGTTTGAGTAGCAAGGCTATACAGTTCACATGATAAACCCATACACGAAAGAATGTGATTGGACTATAACCAGATAAAGAATTTGGGTTTACCATTCTTGACACCCTTTTCGATCCTAATTCTTCCAAAGCCACACATTATCTTGTCACTGGATGTGAAGGATTCAGAGACTTTGTGGCTTTCCATAATGTTCCCAGGAACTTAATAATTATGTGAAATCAGAATATAACATTGTTACTCCATTAGAAAAGCTGAGGACCCATTCCTTACCAGCGCTTTTAATAGAGGAATGCATTTATGTCAAACTCAAGAAGTTGAAGATAAATGCCACTGCCTTCCGAATCATTAACATAATTTGCGAACACTTCTTTGTATTCAACTATTGAGGCTCCAGGTACACAAAACAAGTAGAAAATAATTTGATTCACAGTTTTTGTTAATTTGCTGGTTAATATTCCTCGTATAATAATAAAGAATACTTGTAAATAAAAATGTGTAAAAAGAATCAAAGAAAACTTTAGTAAATTTTACTGTAGTTTGTTAACATGAAGTGCCAGATAAAAGAATGAATTGCTTTAAGCACATTTTGCAAAAACTTGTTTTAAACATGACAGGCACCACCAGTATTGATTAACATCAGTGGATGATTTCACCAGTTTCCATCATTCCTCTGAAATAAGAGCAAAACCACTCTTGTTTCCTTTCACCTTACAGTCTCGTTTTATACAGTATATTTCACTTCACAGTCAGTAATTTTATGTCTGCAGTTGTTTCACCTTACCACAAATATATTACTGGTTTCAGAGTCTCAGTGCACATGAAGAGCAGAGTATTTTCCCTGCTAGATTTAGTCATCTTTAACACCAGTAGCCATTGTCCTGTCGCATAGCAATGTAACAAATGGCTAAAGATGAAATGTTACCAAATTTTACAACATATCACTTGACACTTAACAATATTCACTTGCCAGCAGTACATTCATTGCATGTTCATCGTTGTATTTTATAAACCTTTTTATTCCACCACCGTGCTTTTCCAACCTGTTCTTGGAAAAAATGTTCTGCTTCTCAAAGCATACTGATTGCTGATTTACATTGAAAAAGCATTGTTTACTCAATATCTATACACATTCATAAATTAGATTTCACTGGCAGATTGGCTATTTTGAATCTTGCTATTTGTCTAATGTTGTATATTTTGTCTCATGAACATACAAATACGAATACACAATTACATATATGCTTCAAAAGATATTTCTTATTGTAAACAGCTATAAATAAGAGTTTCTTGTTGAAAGTAGGTGAAAACACAGTACACCAGGGCGGGCTCAGTAGCTGGGGAATTAGCATTCTTCTCGTA
The DNA here is from genome assembly GCF_963924675.1 of Phocoena phocoena. Taxonomy (NCBI): domain Eukaryota; kingdom Metazoa; phylum Chordata; class Mammalia; order Artiodactyla; family Phocoenidae; genus Phocoena; species Phocoena phocoena. The sequence continues at coordinate 51,763,668 of NC_089222.1, forward strand.
ACCGTGTATTTCCTGCATTTACCAAGAAATGATTAAGGCAGGTAGTGGTACTTGAAAAGCCACCGTTGAGTCAGGGACAATTTGTACTGAGTTTTTTGCTTCTCCCTATTCAATAGACATTAACTTAAACATGATGTTTTGAGTACTTCATTCAGTTGTTCTGGACACGAGATAGGGAATGAAATCTATTTATCTTATGTGTGCAGAGTAATGGTTAAAATAATTATAGTCCAGAGATAACAGGCTTTGAATTCATAGAGGCAAAGCAAAAGAAAATGAGAGGTCATCAGTGCAGAGCATACACCACAGCAGAGCTATGGGCTTATATTGGAAGCACTGTGTATACTTCAATTACAGCACTAATCAGGCAGGATCCACTGATGTGTGGGCTTGTGTTATTCATTTTTATTTTCCCAGGTCTGGCACATAGCTAGGCACTCAGTAAATGTTTCTTGCGTGCATGAAAGAGGCAGTTTCACAGGAACAGGGTGATTTATACTTGCAGTGGTGAGAATCAGTAAACTTCACCATAGGGGGGATTTAGAAGTGATGTTTGTAACTGAGGTGAAAAAAATCACCCATAATAGAACAGTGTCCTTCTGTTCCCCTAGCTCATTTTTACAGGCAACATATGGTAAGGGCCAAGTCTTTTTCTGATATTTTGCTGGAAACATTGACTTTAACTCTGTAATTAGCTTTCTTTGGTTGAGCTATCATGATGTGGGGCGAGCATCTGGTTCTAATTATGAGACTGTCTATTACAGTATTAAGTCCTCACCTAAAGTTTTACTCTGTATTAGAATGCATGCATATATTGATTTGGCTTTTCTGCCATTTAAAAAAATGTTTCAAGCACAAGCTTTTTTCAAGAACCTTAAAACTTCAAACAGTATTAATTGTAAAGCATTCTCTTTTTTTAAAAAACATCTTTATTGGGGTATAATTGCTTTACAATGGTGTGTTAGTTTCTGCTTTATAACAAAGTGAATCAGCTATACATATACATATGTTCCCTTATCTCTTCCCTCTTGCGTCTCCCTCCCTCCCATCCTCCCTGTGCCACCCCTCCAGGCGGTCACAAAGCACCGAGCTGATCTCCCTGTGCTATGCGGCTGCTTCCCACTAGCTATCTACCTTACGTTTGGTAGTGTATATACGTCCATGCCTCTCTCTCGCTTTGTCACAGCTCACCCTTCCCCCTCCCCATATCCTCAAGTCCGTTCTCCAGTAGGTCTGTGTCTTTATTCCTGTCTTATCGCTAGGTTCTTCATGACATATTTTTTTAATTTTCTAAAATTCCATATATATATGTGTTAGCATACAGTATTTGTCTTTCTCTTTCTGACTTACTTCACTCTGTATGACAGACTCTAGGTCTATCCACCTCATTACAAATAGCTCAATTTCGTTTCTTTTTATGGCTGAGTAATATTCCATTGTATATATGTGCCACATCTTCTTTATCCATTCATCCGATGATGGGCGCTTACGTTGTTTCCATCTCCTGGCTATTGTAAATAGAGCTGCAATGAACATTTTGGTACATGACTCTTTTTGAATTTTGGTTTTCTCCGGGTATATGCCCAGTAGTCGGATTGCTGGGTCATACGGTAGTTCTATTTGTGGATTTTTACGGAACCTCCATACTGTTCTCCATAGTGGCTGTACCAATTCATATTCCCACCAGCAGTGGAAGTGTTCCCTTTTTTCCACACCCTCTCCAGCATTTATTGTTGCTAGATTTTTTGATGATGGCCATTCTGACTGGTGTGGGATGATATCTCATTGTAGTTTTGATTTGCATTTCTCTAATGATTAATGATGTTGAGCATTCTTTCATGTGTTTGTTGGCAGTCTGTATATCTTCTTGGGAGAAATGTCTATTTAGGTCTCCTGCCCATTTTTGGATTGGGATGTTGGTTTTTTTGTTACTGAGCTGCATGAGCTGCTTGTAAATTTTGGAAATTAATCCTTTGTCAGTTGCTACATTTGCAAATATTTTCTCCCATTCTGAGGGTTGTCTTTTGGTCTTGTTTATGGTTTCCTTTGCTGTGCAAAAGCTTTTAAGTTTCATTAGGTCCCATTTGTTTATTTTTGGTTTTATTTCCATTGCTCTAGGAGGTGGGTCAAAAAGGATCTTGCTGTGATTTATGTCATAGAGTGTCCTGCCTATGTTTTCCTCTAAGAGTTTGATAGTTTCTGGCCTTACATTTAGGTCTTTAATCCATTTTGAGCTTATTTTTGTGTATGGTGTTAGGGAGTGATCTAATCTCATACTTTTACATGTACCTGTCCAGTTTTCCCAGCACCACTTATTGAAGAGGCTGTCCTTTCTCCACTGTACATTCCTGCCTCCTTTATCAAAGATAAGTGACCATGTGCGTGGGTTTATCTCTGGGCTTTCTAACCTGTTCCATTGATCTATATTTCTGTTTTTGTGCCAGTACCATACTCTCTTGATTACTGTAGCTTTGTAGTATAGTCTGAAGTCAGGGAGCCTGATTCCTCCAGCTCCATTTTTCGTTCTCAAGATTGCTTTGGCTATTCGGGGTCTTTTGTGTTTCCATACAAATTGTGAAATTTTTTGTTCTAGAAAAATGCCAGTGGTAGTTTGATAGGGATTGCATTGAATCTGTAGATTGCTTTGGGTAGTAGAGTCATTTTCACAATGTTGATTCTTCCAATCCAAAAACATGGTATCTCTCTCCATCTATTTGTATCATCTTTAATTTCTTTCATCAGTGTCTTATAGTTTTCTGCATACAGGTCTTTCGTCTCCTTAGGTAGGTTTATTCCTAGATATTTTATTCTTTTTGTTGCAGTGGTAAATGGGAGTGTTTTCTTGATTTCACTTTCAGATTTTTCATCATTAGTGTATAGGAATGCCAGAGATTTCTGTGCATTAATTTTGTATCCTGCAACTTTACCAAATTCATTGATTAGCTCTAGTAGTTTTCTTGTAGCATCTTTAGGATTCTCTACGTATAGTATCATGACATCTGCAAACAGTGACAGCTTTACTTCTTCTTTTCCGATTTGGATTCCTTTTATTTCCTTTTCTTCTCTGATTGCTGTGGCGAAAACTTCCATAACTATATTGAATAAGAGTGGTGAGAGTGGGCAAGCTTGTCTTGTTCCTGATCTTAGTGGAAATGCTTTCAGTTTCTCACCATTGAGGATGATACTGGCTGTGGGTTTGTCATATATGGCCTTTATTATGTTGAGGAAAGTTCCCTCTATGCCTACTTTCTGCAGGGTTTTTATCATAAATGGGTGTTGAATTTTGTCAAAAGTTTTCTCTGCATGTATTGAGATGATCATATGGTTTTTCTCCTTCAATTTGTTAATATGGTTTATCACGTTGATTGTTTTGCATATATTGAAGAATCCTTGCATTCCTGGAATAAACCCCACTTGATCATGGTGTATGATCCTTTTAATGTGCTGTTGGATTCTGTTTGCTAGTATTTTGTTGAGGATTTTTGCATCTATGTTCATCAGTGATATTGGCCTGTAGTTGTCTTTCTTTGTGACATCCTTGTCTGGTTTTGGTATCAAGGTGATGGTGTCCTCGTAGAATGAATTTGGGAGTGTTCCTCCCCCTGCTATATTTTGGGAGAGTTTGAGAAGGATAGGTGTTAGCTCTTCTCTAAATGTTTGATAGAATTCTCCTGTGAAGCCATCTGGTCCTGGGCTTGGGCTTTTGTTTGTTGGAAGATTTTTAATCACAGTTTCAATTTCAGTGCTTGTGATTGGTGTGTTCATATTTTCTATTTCTTCCTGATTCAGTCTTGGCAGGTTGTGCCTTCCTAAGAATTTGTCCATTTCTTCCAGGTTGTCCATTTTATTGGCATAGAGTTGCTTGTAGTAATCTCTCATGATCTTTTGTATTTCTGCAGTCAGATGTTAATTCTTTTTCATTTCTATTTCTATTGATTTGAGTCTTCTCCCTTTTTTTCTTGATTAGTCTGGCTAATGGTTTATCTATTTTGTTTGTTTATCTTCTCAAAGAACCAGCTTTTAGTTTTATTGATATTTGCTGTTGTTTCCTTCATTTCTTTTTCATTTATTTCTGATCTGATTTTTATGATTTCTTTCCTTCTGCTAACTTTGGGGTTCTTTTGTTCTTTCTCTAGTTGCTTTAGGTGCAAGGTTAGGTTGTTTATTCGAGATGTTTCCTGTTTCTTAAGTTGGGCTTCTATTGCTATAAACGTCCCTCTTAGAACTGCTTTTGCTGCATCCCATAGGTTTTGGGTTGTCCTGTCTCCATTGTCATTTGTTTTTTTATTTCCTCTTTGATTTCTTCAGTGATCACTTCGTTATTAAGTATTGTTTAGCCTCCATGTGTTTGTATTTTTTACAGATCTTTTCCTGTAATTGATATATAGTCTCATGGTGTTGTGGTCAGAAAAGATACTTGATACAATTTCAGTTTTCTTAAATTTACCAAGGCTTGATTTGTGACCCAAGAGATGCTCTATCCTGGAGAATGTTCCATAAGCACTTGAGAAAATTGTGTATTCTGTTGTTTTGGATGGAATGTCCTATAAATATCAATTAAGTCCATCTTGTTTAATGTATCATTTAAAGATTGTGTTTCCTTATTTATTTTCATTTTGGATGATCTGTCCATTGGTGAAAGTGGGGTGTTGAAGTCCCCTACTATAAATGTGTTACTGTCAATTTCCCTTTTTATGGCTGTTAGTATTTGCCTTATATATTGAGGTGCTCCTATGTTGGGTGCATAAATATTTACAATTGTTACATCTTCTTCTTGGATCTGTCCCTTGATCATTATGTAGTGTCCTTCTTTGTCTTTTCTAATAGTCTTTATTTTAAAGTCTATTTTGTCTGATATGAGAATTGCTACTCCAGCTTTCTTTTGGTTTCCATTTGCATGGAATATCTTTTTCCATCCCCTTACTTTCCGTCTGTATGTGTCTCTAGGTCTGAAGTGGGTCTCTTGTAGACAGCATATATATATGGGTCTTGTTTTTGCATCCATTCAGCCAATCTGTGTCTTTTGGTGGGAGCGTTTAGTCCATTTACATTTAAGGTAATTATTGATATGTATGTTCCCATTCCCATTTTCTAAATTGTTTTTGGTTCGTTATTATAGGTCTTTTCCTTCTCTTGTGTTTCTTGCCTAGAGAAGTTCTTTTAGCATTTGTTGTAAAGCTGGTTTGGTGGTGGTGAACTCTCTCAGCTTTTGCTTGTCTGTAAAGGTTTTAATGTCTCCATCAAATCTGAATGAGATCCTTGTTGAGTAATCTTGGTTGTAGGTTTTTCTCCTTCAGCACTTTCAGTATGTCCTGCCACTCCCTTCTGGTTGCAGAGTTTCTGCTGAAAGATCAGCTGTTAACCTTATGGGGATTCCCTTGTGTGTTATTTGTTGTTTTTCCCTTGCTGCTTTTAATATGCTTTCTTTGTATTTAGTTTTTGACAGTTTTATTAATATGTGTCTTGGAGTATTTCTCCTTGTATTTATCCTGTATGGGACTCTCTGTGCTTCCTGGACTTGATTAACTATTTCCTTTCCCATATTAGGGAAGTTTTCAACTATAATCTCTTCAAATATTTTCTCAGTCCCTTTCTTTTTCTCTTCTTCTTCTGGAACCCCTATAATTCGAATGTTGGTGCGTTTAATGTTGTCCCAGAGGTCTCTGAGACTGTCCTCAGTTCTTTCCATTCTTTCTTCTTTATTCTGCTCTGCAGTAGTTATTTCCACTATTTTATCTTCCAGGTCACTTATCCATTCTTCTGCCTCAGTTATTCTGCTATTGATCCCATCTAGAGTATTTTTCATTTCATTTATTGTGTTATTCATCATTGTTTGTTTCATCTTTAGTTCTTCTAGGTCCTTGTTAAATGTTTCTTGCATTTTGTCTATTCTATTTCCAAGATTTTGGATCATCTTTACTATCATTATTCTGAATTCTTTTTCAGGTAGCCTGCCTATTTCCTCTTCATTTATTAGGTCTGGTGGGTTTTTATCTTGCTCCTTCATCTGCTGTGTGTTTTTCTGTCTTCTCATTTTGCTTATCTTACTGTGCTTGGAGTCTCCTTTTTGCAGGCTGCAGGTTTGTAGTTCCTGTTGATTTTGGTGTCTGTCCCCAGTGGCTAAGGTTGGTTCAGTGGGTTGTGTAGGCTTCCTGGTGGAGGGGACTAGTTAGTGCCTGTGTTCTGGTGGATGAGGCTGGATCTTGTCTCTCTGGTGGGCAGGTCCACGTCTGCTGGTGTGTTTTGGGGTGTCTGTGGACTTAATATGATTTTAGGCAGCCTCTCTGCTGATGGGTGGAGTTGTGTTCCTGTCATGCTAGTTGTTTGGCATAGGATGTCCAGCAGTGTAGCTTGCTGGTCGTTGAGTGAAGCTGGGTGCTGGTGTTGAGTTGGAGATCTCTGGGAGATTTTTGCCGTTTGATATTATGTGGAGCTGGGAGGTGTCTCGTGGACCAGTGTCCTGAAGTTGGCTCTCCCACCTCAGAGGCACAGCACTGACTGCTGGCTGCAGCACCAAGAGCCTTTCATCCACACGGCTCAGAATAAAAGGGAGAAAAAGTAGAGAGATAGAAGAAAGAAAGAAAGGAGAGAAGGAAGAAGGAAAAGGAGGGAGGGAGGAAGGAAGGAAGGAAAAAAACGGACAGATAGAACCTTAGGACAAATGGTGGAAGCAAAGCTATACAGACAAAATCTCACACAGAAGCATACACATACACATTCACAAAAAGAGGAAAAGGGAAAAAAATCATAGATCTCGCTCCTAAATTCCACCTCTTCAATTTGGGATCATTCCTTGTCTATTCAGGTATTCCACAGATGCAGGGTACATCAAGTTGATTGTGGAGCTTTAATCCGCTGCTCCCAAGGCTGCTGGGAGAGATTTCCCTTTCTCTTCTTTGTTCTCACAGCTCCCAGGGGCTCAGCTTTGGATTTGGCCCCGCCTCTGCGTGTAGGTTGCTGGAGGGCATCTGGAGGGCGTCTGTTTTTTGCTCAGACAGGACGGGGTTAAAGGAGCCGCTGATTCGGAGGCTCTGGCTCACTCAGGCCGGGGGGAGGGAGGGGCTCGGAGCGCGGGGCAAGCCCGTGGCAGCAGAGGCCAGCGTGACATTGCACCAGCCTGAGGCGCGCCGTGCATTCTGCCGGCGGAGTTGTCCCTGGATCCCAGTGGTGGCGGGCTGCACAGGCTCCCCGGAAGAGGGGTGTGGATAGTGACCTGTGCTCACACACAGGCCCCTTGGTGGCAGCAGCAGCAGCCTTACCATCTCCCGCCCGTCTCTGGGGTCCGAACTTTTAGCCGTGGCTCGCGCCCATCTCTGGAGCTCCTTTAAGCAGCGCTCTTAATCCCCTCTCCTCGTGCACCAGGAAACAAAGAGGGAAGAAAGAGTCTCTCTCTTGCTTCTTCGGCCACTCCAGACCTTTTCCTGGACTCCCTCCCAGCTAGCCGTGGTGCACTAACCCCTTCAGGCTGTGTTCATGCAGCCAACCCCAATCCTCTCCCTGCGCTCCGACCAAAGCCCGAGCCTCAGCTCCCAGCCCCACCCACCCCGGCGGGTGAGCAGACAAGCCTCTCAGGCTGGTGCGTGCTGGTTGGCACCGATCCTCTCTGCGGGAATCTCTCCTCTTTGCCCTCCGCACCCGTGTTGCTGTGCTCTCCTCCGCGGCCCCGAAGCTCCCCACTCCGCCTCCCACAGTCTCCGCCCACGAAGGGGCTTACTAGTGTGTGGAAACCTTTCCTCCTTCACGGCTCCCTCCCACTGGTGCAGGTCCTGTCCCTATTCTTTTGTCTCTGTTTTTTCTTTTTTTCTTTTGCCCTACCCAGGTACGTGGGGAGTTTCTTGCCTTTTTGGAGGTCTGAGGTCTTCTGCCAGCGTTCAGTAGGTGTTCTGTAGGAGTTGTCCCACGTGTAGATGTATTTCTGGTGTATCTGTGGGGAAGAAGGTGATCTCCGCGTCTTACTCTTCCGCCATCTTCCCCCGAGGTCCGTAAAGCATTCTTAAAAAGAATGAAAATTGTATGTATATGCAGGTGACTGATTTTTTTTTTTGCCTCACAGGACAGAACATAAACAGTTTAATATATACGTAAGAATGTAAAGCGAAATGATTCACATTCATATCCCTGTTCAGACAGCAATAATTTTTACATAAAGTATTTAAATATAAACACTGAAGGTGAGAAAAGGGTAACAAACTGCAAGAAATTATTACCTATTGGAAGTCAAAATTTGTGACAAATTATTAATTTTGTTGGTGCTCAGATTTGTTGCATTATGAAAACCTTCAAAGAATCTGAAAATTTATAGAGCTCCACATTTAACTTGATGTCATCTCTGTATAAATTTATTTTGTATCATTTTTAGAATATAGTATTGGGATGTGTATTGATTCTTCGTGGTATCACACAAGTTACTGTGAAGAAAGATCTTCTCTTGACCTTGAGAGGACTATTTTAAGGACTTGGAGCCTACATATTTTTTTAATAGTTTGTGATTTAATTTCCTAACACAGAAGTTAAATAGGCTGTGACCGTCTTATTGTACATTTTCTTCATCTTTGTGTAAATAAAGGGTCAAATCCAAAGCAAAGTAAGACTAGATCAAGGTGGGAATATCTAAAAGCTATCATTTGTCTTGCTGAGTCTTAAGTTTTTTAGGTTTATAGGTCCGTTTAAGTATCTGATGAAGGATATGACCCGTTCTATCAGAAGAATATTCACGCACACATCCATTTCAAATTGCATATGAAACAAATTTATATTCAGTTTCATGGCGTTCTGGTGTAGGGCCCCTGGTTCATTGAGAAACTGGTAGGTGCTGTGCACTGTGAGGGCTGCCTGGCATATAACAGAATAGCATAGTCTGTGCTCTCAGAGCTTCTGGGCCCACTGGGGTGGAAACAGCGTGCCCCCAAGAAGCAGCTCAGTAACAGTACCTTTGCCTGTCCTCTCTGGCTCAGGAGCAACAATTCCTGCCCAGCATTGCACCCTCTACAGAGGAAGTCTGCAGGTTAGTGAATTCCCACTGTAGCTGGGGGGCAAGGGAGGTGAAATCTGCCTTTTGTAGTCATGTGATATTGGAGGAATTAATTCACCTCTCTGAGCCTCAGCTGTCTTGTCGAAGTGGAGATACTGATTCTCTACCTCAGGGTTACTGTGAGCGTCAGATCTGTTCAGTCATGAGAGGGCACTGTGTAGATGGCAATGCTGGGCAGTTATGTCTCCCTTTCCAGTTCCTGGGAGAAGGATGGCATTACTAAAGAGATGCAGGCATTGGCCCAGATCCCAGCCTCCAGCAGCCTCCCCCAAAGGCTGTTTCAGAGATTTCAACTACACAGCATGTTACTCTGAATTAAGGGTCACTGATTCTTCATTTCAATTATCTGGGTATTACTTTAAATCCTCTCATTTGGAACAAACATGTCAAAATTACTTTAAAATATATTGCACATCAAATCAAGGACAGAAATAGTCTTTGCTTGTATACTTACTGTGATATTATGATTGGTTACTTCAATAAAGATAATCTTAAATGGAACTATGCCTTTTAAATTGGGTTGAGGCAGGAGGAAGAGCCCGTAATGGTTCCCCTGTCAAAATGAATGAAAACAAAGGGGTAAGAGGCATGGCCTGCTGCCCTGCCATGGTGAGAGGCACAGTCCCATGAAAAGTCACCTCAGCTGTGCTGCAGGCCTGATGACCTTACTGATTTTGCGATCTCGTGGCTGTGATTATTTACACAAAAACAAATCAGTTATCTCAAACCTCAGGAACCAGAATCCTCAGGAAATGGGGTATTGGGATCGTTTTAATTTTTCCTTAACTAAGATCCAAAAGGCTTATTAATAAGCATTGTTGACTACTGTCAATACACTGAAAACAACTCAATCCTTGTTAACGATTCCATTTTGTATATAATCATGGCTGTGCCTGTTCTAAACCCTGTGGTGTGTGTGCGGGTTCTGATACTTAATGTTCACATGTACTTGCTTCTGGTAATCTTCCTCAAACAGTGTGGTATAAGCATATCTACTCTCAAGTACTTAAGGGTTCTAATTAGAGAACATGCACTGAGCATCTGCTTTGTTAATAGCCATTGTGCTGGTTGCTCTGGAGATAATAGAACACAGTCCCACACTCAATATATTTATCATATGTATACTTTTAAAGATAATACTAACATTGTGTTGACAGTGCTTGCGAAAAGGGGGAGCTCTTCTAATTAAAACAGTAAGAATAGCTAAAAGAAAAACAGATTTACAAATTAAAGCCCAACTTTCAATTGGACTTGTCACTGAGGAAGTTCCCTTCCATTAGATATTCATTTTTCCTTCACTAAGCTTTTTGCTTAATGGTTATGAGAAAAGTAGCACTCCTTTGCTTTCAAAATATCAATACACTTTTAGGGATCTTTAAGGAGTTAAGAGTCGGGAAGTACCATCAAAAGTAATATATAAAGTCTATGTTCAGGATTCCATGAATTGGGCTTCTGGGAAATTAAATAGACTTCTGAGCCAACTTTCTTAGAAGGAGCTAGCCATGCAAATTCTGGAAACCACAGAAATCATTTAATACTACATATAAATGAACATCTATGTGTACTTTCCAAAAGTCTCTCAAACATCTGTAGGGATAGGTTATGAATTAAGTGATTTTCAGCCATGAGGTCATTGTTTGGCATAAATTAAGAGGCCACGTCACAAATGCTGCCCAAGCCTTTCCTTGGCACAGACTGGGTTGGGGAGCTGCTTTCCATACATCATATAGGAAAGGCAGTGCTTTCCTTCTGGGGCAGTGGACCCAGGATGGGGTGATCTGGAAGTGTTTCGTGGAAACACCAGGGAGGCTGTGGGACTCCCTGGGAAGACAAAGTCAGAAGGTCAAGAGAAGTGGACCTGGTATCACACCGTAGTCGTTGGATGAAGACTGAAGTGGGGAGGACGGGTTCCACCAAAGACGTGGAACCAGTGGAGCTGGAGCAGTTCCAGCGGTGAGCAGGGGTGTTTGAGTTAGATGTGGGATCTCGTCTGGGGTCTACCACTACGCTTATTCACCTGAGACCTTGAGAAATCAACAGCTTTCTGATCCTCAGTTTTATCATCTCTAAAATGGGAGTAATGCTCACCTGCCAGAGTAATCAGGAGGATTAAATTTGATAAAGGTGACTTACCTCCAGTATATTCCTTTCACAAAGCATTTTTCACATAGTTTCTCACTTAATACTCAATCCCCCTTGGGGTTAAGTTAGGTACTGTAACTCTCCCCATGTTAAAGATGAAAAAAAATAAGGCTCAAAGCTGTTACTTGCCCGAGGTGACAAGCCCAGAAAGGGTCAGAGCAAGGACCTAGACCTGGAATCCTGATGCCAGTTCCTGGTCCTGCCGTTAAGAAGAAGCTGCCCAGTGCCTCCCAGTGGCCAAGTCAGACTAGACCCAGGTCCCCAGGGTTGCACAGAAGAGCTCCAGCAGCTACAATATTTCACCCTTCGATAAGGGTAAACATTCAAGAGGTGAGGCCTCCAAAAGAATTGATGAAAGAGGCGTATCAAGAAACCTTGCAGCTAAGGCTTAGATGGCAGCTTTTCTCCAACTCCATAAACAGCCTGACATTAACTTATCACCACCATGGAGACAGAACAGATTGTATACCTGGGCCCTTGCAGACAGGAATCCAAAGCTCAGATGGCAAAGGGATTGGTAGTATGCTGTTCCCAAAGGTTGCACATCATTCCCTTCGTGAATGGTCCCAACAGTTTCGAAGAAAAGACAATACCAACTTGAGCATCTAAATTTGGGAAATTAAGAACATTCTCACAATGAAAAGGTCTCTTTAAAGAAAAAAAAAAGTGTACAGCATTGTTTTCCTGAGACCACCCGCATGTTGGGAGATAATTCATAGACAGTGCTCTCATGGTGTAGATAACTCATAGACAGTGCTCTCATGGTGTAGTCTGAAATCCTGAATAGCTTGGGGCAGTCACCATGACAACGAGCTCATCTTAAAATAGCCATTTAACTCATCATTGGAACAATGACCTATGAGAAAGGAGTGGTCTCTCAGGATGGCTGGGGGTTTTCTTACAGCTCTTTTGTTCTTGGTTGCTCCAGCCCAGTTCTGTCTGTAACCCCACTTGCTAAGACACATGCCACAGTCTTTAAAGAAACAGAGTAACTCACCAGGAGGAACGTGCTTCAAATCTTATAAAGGAAAATATGAGAAACAGAATTGGTTTTCTGGGGCTTAATCACTAAAGGAAAGTACAGTAAGACTCTTCAAGTCTACTTCTAAAGTTCGAAAATGGGGGAGGAAAAATCTTAAAAAGGCTGAATATCAGGTGAGCACTGGAAGTCCGATCCCTTTTCTAAACTGTGATCCTCTTGCTTGCTGTCTTTGTTTGCTCAATGCTGAGTGAGTGGCCAGTGCACTTCGGTTGTCTGGTACCATGTCCTGCTTCTTGTAGAAGTTTACGTGCCAGGCTTTAGAAACACTGAATCTTTGTAGATTCCCACTGGCTCTCTATAGCTGGAGAGTGTTTCAGACAAAGTTGAAATTGTTGGAAATACTCTATTTTCTAGGGAATTTGTATTAATGGGCAAAATTCACATCTTTACTTAAGGTGGCCTGTCACTAGGTTGGAAATGCCCCTGTCACTTTTAATCACTGTATTTTAAGAATATATTTGGAGTTGTTTTTAAGTTCTAAATAGTAGTAGTAGTAATAATAGCTAACTTTTTCTCTGCACTTACCCATGTACCAGGCATGTTTTAAGCACTTTACAGAGGCTAACTCAGTGCCACTCAGCTACAAAGTGTTCAGTTAATTTTAATTTCTTGTTTAATTATTTCATCAGCCAAATCTCCTTACTGATTTGGTTGAGTTCCAGCTAGTTTCTTGCTATCTCTATTTCATATAAGACATTTTCCTCTGAGTGTTTTGAGGATCGGTACCACTTTGATTGAAGAACCACGTGACATCTCCCTCTACCACCCTCCCTCAAAGATACCTATTTTCTTCAGTCAACTCAAAGGTTGATAATCTCTAAGTAAACTGGTAGATTTCAAGTCCTCATAGTAGTAAGCCTCATGGTGATTATATCAGTGTTAACAAAGGGGAAGAAAATATCTTAGATTCTTAACGGAAAAAGGACAAGTTGGTCAAACAGACAGGAAACACTTAAGACAGACCATTAAATTAATTAAATATTAATAATTTGTGATAAATAGGACTGCATCAAAAATTTTCTTAAGAAATGATTAGGGAAGACACAAAACTGGGAGAGAATATTCACAACACATACCTGACAAAGAACTTACATCCAGATTAAGGAGCCACTACACATAAAAGCAAACAAATTAAAAATAGGCAAAACAGTTGAACACACAGACTCCTCACAAAAGAAGGTATGTGAGTGACCAAGTGAGCATATGAAAAGGTGGGAAACACTTAGGCGTCAGGGAAGTGCAACTGAGGTACCATTCTCACCCATTTGCATGACTAAAATATAAATGACTGACAGTAACAAATGTTGGTGAGTGTGTGGAACAACTGGAACTCTCATGCTTAGCTGGCAGGAGTGCAAAGGGATGTGCTTGGGACAGCTTTCTCATGCAGTTAGATGTAGACTTATACCCAGCCCTTCTACTCCTAGGTATTCACCCAAGAAAAAGAGAAACTTAAGTCCTCAAGATCTGTACAAAAATGTTCATAGTACTCTTACTATATAAAAACTCCAAACTGGAAACAATGCAAATATTTGTCAAAAAGCAAATGGATACATCAAAGTATAGGCATATGATAGAGTACTTATTCTTCAGTAAAAGGAACAACTACGGAATCGATTACATGGATGAACCTCGTAGGCACAAGAGAGTGCGTAGTGTTTGATTGCATTTGCATGAACTTCTAGAGTAGGCAAAAGAAATTACAGAATGAGAAGTCAGAAGAGTTCTTACCTCTTCGGGGTGGAGGTGGGCTATCTTGATGGAGTAGTGTTAAATGGTGTAGTCAGTAGTCAGAGAATCATTCAACTGAGACTTTGCACTTTATTTCTATAATTTGTTTTTAATTGTCTGCATTACAAAATATTAATTCTTTGCAGCAAGATCAGAGAGCCCTTTGTATGAATTAAGTCATCTGTTGACTTACAGCCTAAATTATTAAAATTTAGCTAGATGCATCATCATTACTTGTATCACCTGTATTTCTGGTCAGTGCCTTATCTCCTGTCAATAGCAGGGTCACTGAATTTATTTTATTTTATTCAGAGTAGGTCAGAATACTTTACAGATGAAATATAGACTGGGACAAATGCCTCTCCATGTACTTTTTGTTGTTGCAGAGTTCACATAAACCAAGCCAGGTCTACAAGGCCCCCAATGTTATACAGTTATTACTTTAGAGACCACAATGTTGTTATAAATTTATGGACCAGGACTTTTCTTTTTCTTGAAGGTGTACAAGGGAGAAGAAGCCACATTCCAAATCTCAGGCCTCCAGACCAACACAGACTATAGGTTCCGCGTGTGTGCGTGTCGTCGCTGTTTAGACACCTCTCAGGAGCTAAGCGGAGCTTTCAGCCCCTCTGCGGCTTTTGTACTACAACGAAGTGAGGTCATGCTTACAGGGGACATGGGGAGCTTAGATGATCCCAAAATGAAGAGCATGATGCCTACTGATGAACAGTTTGCAGCCCTCGTTGTGGTTGGCTTTGCAACTTTGTCCATTTTATTTGCCTTTATATTACAGTACTTCTTAATGAAGTAAACAAACCCAGCAAAACTAGAGGTATGAGTTTAATTAATGCTACACATTTTAATACACACATTTATTCAGATACTCCCCTTTTTAAGCCCTTTTGTTCTTTGATTTATATACTTGTTTTACAGATTTAGCTAGGGAAAAAATATCAGTGTTTTGGTGCACCTTTTTGAAATGCAAAACTAGGAAGAGGTTAAACTGGATTTAAAAAAAAAAAAAAAAAAAGAAGCAAACCAGATACCAAAAGCTAAAGCTAGCTTATGTTTTCTTTAAAATTTTTCAGATTTGCCTTTATTCTGTTTTCACTGATGTCTTTTGCAAGCCTTTGATTTTTTTTTTTCCATGTCACCATTTAGTAATTTATATTCACCTGTCACTTCTTATGTCTTGATCATCTGTACCTGTGAACGTGAATCACAGTGTGTGTAGTGACAGGGCTAGGATTTCAGTGTTGTCAGAGTATCACCACACAACCACACACAGAAGATGTGTTCACTCAGATAAGGCTGCCCTAAACAACCATTTTGTCACTCAGTTATTTAACTGTGTTTAGCTCATTGAGATCAAAATGTGTACTTTAAAATGTTTTAATAATCTGTATTTCTTATGATTTTAACACTATGAGCTGCCTGTCTAAGAAATCAAGTAACCAAAATGCATCTATAAATTAAATTATGGAGCATTGTAGATTTTACCACATCAATTCATAGCAGTAACTTTTCGAGGGCATTGTGCAATAGTTAGTTTCCTTGTTCAGCTATTTTAAAAGCTGCTTTAACTTGTTTGTCTGTCTTTGTATATAACTACTTCTGATCTAATCACTAGAGTTATTATATTCTGTTATGTTTGACCAGAATTATATGACGAGAACTGGTGACAGTTTAGTGCCTCTGCCCATTGTCCATGACTTACACTAATTGTGATCAATCTTCTTAAACATCAGCTCATTATTTTTGAAAAATTTGCCTTTAGGCTATTCAATGAAGTATCAAAAGAAGTGATTGATTTTCAATAGCTTAATTCAGTGCACATAATACTAATCTAACAGCTGGTGAAAATTGATAAAGCCCAAAAGAGTCATCTCAATTTGTAGTTCCTATTCTTGTGGGGTTGACCTGGCCATGTGTGGAGAGGGAATGGTATTTGGTGGTAATAAGCACAGGGTGTTTGGGGGTCAAGGAGCCTAGATTATCTCCCTGGATCTGTCACTAACTTGCTGCGTGATCTGAACACGTCACTTTACCTCTCTGTGCCTCAGTTTTCCCATGCATTAAAAATAAAAAATAAAGTGGGGATTCTAATGTTCGTAAGTGCTTTGAGATCCTTGATCTATAGGTGCTATTGGAGTGCAAAGTGTTACTCTTGCATGTTTATTCTGAGTCATGAGATAATCAATTTTAACCCAAAGTCATTGGATTATTTATATGAAGTCCATAATGTTCGCGTACCTCAGGGACATTTAAGAGTTGGAGGTGCAAATATATTCCAAAAGGGTGCAACAGACACAGTGTATCCCCCTGCTTCTGTTTTTGTATATTTTTGCTACTTGGTTTTTCTTGATCATAGCTATTTTGTGCTTGGTCTGTGTTGTCTTAAAATGCAGTATCCTGTACTAGCTTATAATATTCCCATACCAAAGTCATGGGGAAACCAACATTATTTTGTTTTTGGTTTATTTATACTATATTCTGCATACAGTACTTTAAATGCCAATTACAGTGCAATCTTTATTTATTGTAAAATTTTTTAAATGTACTTATGTACTAATTTTCCCTTGTAGCATGTTATTTTTTTGTGTTTTATACTTTTGTAATTTTAGGTCAGTCTCGTTCCTTGGCAACATCTGTAGTATTGTCATTCTTCTGACATTTTCTTGTGTTTTTAAAGATAAAGAGCATCTAGTGCATTAAATGCCAAAAAAAAATCCATTGTCAGCGATTGAAACGTTTACATGTACCCAAGAAAAACATAATCATCTCTTGAAAGAAAGTGCTAAGATCAATGAATTATTCTGTGTGCCTACGTTGATGTAATAAGTACTACTAGAAAGTTCTGTATTTTGTTATTGACTAGAATAATTAGTTTAATTAGCCTTGCAAACTGATGGCATCAAGGTGAAATTTTTTTGCCAAAGTTCTGGCCTTGCAAAACTCATGCCTCTATTTAAATGTGTATTATGATCCACTGTAACACTGCATCTGCGTTTTTGGAAACAATCTCATGCAGGTGTTTTGGGGAGAAGGCATTTTTTAAGCAATGAAGATTCAACTGAGTACGAGAACCCTGTCTGCAGGAGAAAAAAATAAGCCCCTTTTTTGGAAACACTTCAGAACTGCTGCTATAAAGAAATTCTCTGAATTGGTTGGATTTTTTTTTTAATGAAATAATACTTTAAGCCAAAATTGCTATGAATATTTGATCTTTGAGATTTTCGTACTATCTGTTTAACCACCAGAAAGCTGTTGTGTGTGAAACACTAGCTGACGGCACTTTATTTTATTGCTCTCCCTTATTCGGTATCATCATAATCCCTTCAGTCAAAAAGTTGTTACACTATCTGGCACTGTTTTCTATCACAGATATGTATATGTGATATTGATATAACTATATATATATTGCCATTACACATGAACAATAAAATAAAGTGTTACGTTAACCTCTCTTTGCCCTTTTGTAATATGTAGGAACGAGTGAGTGGCTTTCTGATGCTCTATATGTCAGACTCCTCCCTGGCACAAGAAATTCCAGTCATGTGAAGCAAAATGCCCTTTGTCCTCAAGGAAATTGTTTAAAAAGAAAACAACTTTTTAAAAAGATTTTTTGCATATTACCTGCCTTGTTATTATCAACTTGAAACGTTGGCATTTTCTAACCGTGTTTTGTTGGCTACAGTAATTCAGTATTCCTGTCAAAATTGAAAAGTGCCCTAACTGAATGTGTTTGAATGTTATCCTTGCACAGTTCTTTAAATTGAAAGACAAAATGTTTTACCTCACTGTTGGACATACATTCCAAGCTTTTCAACTTTAGGAGAAAAAAAAATAATCATATGTTTTCCTGTAAATTTTAGACTATTTCATATACATTGTATTAAAACTGCCATATCAATTTTAATGTATAGATTTTGCAAATACTATGCTATATGTAATACCTAACTGTATCTGTAGTGTATATGTAATATATTTATGCCCAATAAATGTTTTAATTCTTTCTGACTTAAGTAGGGTTCTTCTGCCATGAATAGGATTGCTTTTGTTGTTGTTACTTTTTAAAAACTTAAACCACATCCCAGAAGTTGTAAATTCAAATATGTTTATAGGCCAGGCAAGTGGCATAGCGCAGGGTGTTTGCTGTACCGTCTAAAGGGGTGGCTGCCACCCTGCTTCTGGTTGAGTTCCTGCAGGATTGCCACCCACAATCACGTAGGCTGATGTTTCAGAAGTAAAGCAACTACACCCCAATTTAAAAAAAAAAAAAAAGCGGCGGCAGCTACAAATCCAGATCTCCCTAAATGGGCCAACTAACCTGGGATTGCGGACCGTAAAGGCCCATGGGCTGTCAGTCCATTGTCAGAGTCTGTGGGGATAAAGAGCGTATCTTTAACATTTTATCTGTATACCAGACTCAGGAGCCCAGGTCTAGCTCTTTTCACTTAGCACCTGGGGTGCACCTTCTCCATGACGGACTCGCACAGTTTTGACCCCCTTCCCTCCTCCGGGTCTCATTCAACAACAATAGCAATAAAGTGTAGTGTTCCCACTACAGTCATGGTTTCACCCTGATGTTTAGATTGTTTTGCTAGGAATCCCTACTATCTTTTTTTTCCCCTGAGGGAAAAATGAATGGGGGAGCCGACTGTTGATAACTAAAAGCTTTCTTTCGCATAAAGAATGGTGATAATCATTCTTTCGGGTAAAAGTGACAAGTTGAACACATCAAATTTTGCATGCTCCCGACACTCCACTCCTGAAAACACAGTAAAGGATTTTTTTTTAAGTCATAACTGCTCTCAACACAGAAGAATGGGAATTGTTAGCACCAGAAGTTTGGAAACCTGACTGAAGAAAGCTGAGTTCTCATTTAGCGGGGGAGAAAATGAGCACCAACTCAATTTACATGCAGAATACACTGAAGGCTCGAAAACTGACAGAAGCATGTCACTTTAAAGTGAGGGTGAAGAGGGAGAGGCGCCTCCAATAGTATTGGTAGAAAGCTGCTAAAGGTGCCATTACATCTACAAAATCCCTCCCTACTTTCAGCTGGACAACTGCTCCTCCGCCCTTGCAGAAACCAAAAGTTTATCCACAGGAGAAGGTAAAATAGGCCCTGGACTTAGCGAATGTTAGTCTTACCGGAAGATGAGGTGGTTCAGCCAGAGCACCCTTTGGTGATACTTCTCAGCCTTGGCTACACAGTGACACCACCCGGGAAGCTTTTCAGAATACCTGTGTTCAGACTCTCCACCAATAAGATGAGTATTTCTGGAGTATCAACGTTTTTTAAAGCTCCCCAGGTGATTCCATTGTACAGCCAAGATCGAGAACCGCTGTCCTACGGTGGAACTCTTGGTCAACAATCCTCTATCAGCTTTTTAGTCCTCCAGCTTAGCCAAAGGTAACCTGACATCTGATGGAAGCTGCTAACATGAATGAAAAGTCCAAAGCCAACAACTTGGAAGAATCAGAGGCTAAGGGAGAAGAACCTTCAGAAAATGATCCTATCCCCAGAGAGATGAGGAAAAAACAAGTCACCTGTAGACTAAGGATAGGATGCTGTGGAAGAAGGACACGTGAAGAACACGGAAACGTTCTTGGAAATTAGAAACTCAGCAGAAGGGCTGGAAGCTGGAATTGAGACTAACCTAAAAACAGAGCAAAAAACGCAAAGATAAGATCAGGATCAGACCAGGACATTCAATATCTAAATAATAGGGATTTCAGATAGAATAGAAAGTGTAGGGGAGGAAATCATCAAACATCTGAGTTTCCGTAGGGAGAGGGCACGAGGGAGCTCACCACAGCGGATGGGACGAGAGCCCCTGTCAAGGCACACCATCTTGAAATTTCCAAACAGTGGGACCAAGAGAAGCTCCCCAACACGATGCAAAACCGGTCACACGGAAGCGCTAGAAGTCAGAGTAGATGTGTGCTTCTCAGTAGCAACACTGGAAGCGAGGAGTCCATCAGGCAGGTATGTCAAGATTTTGAAAGAGAAAGGTTTCCCACCTGCTTACTCTCAGTCAAGGGTAAAGTATCAAGCCATTTTTAGAAATTGGAGCGCTCACAACTTTGCCTCCCATGCACCCTTCCTCAGGAAGCTGCTAGAGCGTATGCTCTCCTATATGAGTGGCTAAACCAAGAAAGAAGCATCCATGGGATTCCGCCTTCAGTGCTGTTCACGCAGGTCAGAAGTTGGCTCTCTGGCCCTTTGCCTCAGAAGGATTTATGCAGCTTTCATTTTATCCCTTCCCTACCCCCCAGTCATGGTGGGTGAGCACACGCACACACACACGCATACACACACACACACACACACACACACACACACACACGCATACACTTCCCTCTACAGAGGAAAGACAGAATGACCCTTCTAAACATTTTACCTTGGGCTAATTAAACCAACAATTAAATCTGTGTACCGGCACTGGTACCCTTTATTCAGGGTGGTAACTTAAAAAAAGTTCCCATCTCCACTGCTAGACTCTAAGTGCCTTAAAAGCTGGGGGAAGGGAACGTGTACCCAGGGCAGCAAGTCTCAGTCAGCTCTGCAGCACACAGCATATTCTCTGGCACATAATAGAAGCTAAAAAAAGGTTTGTTGAATTCAGTTGACTGACTTGGTCAGAAAAGTTCATATAGCGGTGATGAGAGCCATAAGATACTCGCTGCTCCAAACTAGTCTTTTGCCACCGTGTGTTATTTTGGGTGCAGTATTATGATCTTCTTTAAATTATAGGCAATAAATTAAAATGTGGCAATTTCCCACAAAATACTGGGATTCCAGATTCCACTGAAGTTTGAGAGACCCAGAAACTCTAGGTCTTGTTCTGGAACGGTGCTTATGGACAGGGGTGAATAGTAGCTGTCCTTGTTAGTTGGCATTTGCTCTGCACCTGACCACATTTCCCACCAAATCCCGGACATGGATATGGATGGTGATGTCTCGTCTAACAGAAGAAAAATTCTTGGCCTTGTTTCCATCAACAGTGAGAAAACGGGGGGGGGGGGGGACTTCCAAGAATGATGGAGTGAGGGTGTCTGTAAATCTGCTTTTCCATAGAAGCAACAACAACAAACAAATAACTTGTCCCGAAAGTTCTGAAAACTTTTTCAGAGCTCCAGAAATTACCCAAATGCTTATAACAATCTGAACCTTGGCAAGAACTGCAGGTTTTGTGATATTTTAACCCAGTCTACGCCGCACACCCTACCCCACCCCAGCTCCACACTAGTCTTGAAAAACAGCAGCCCTGCAACCACTAGAGGGAGCACACGGGGTTTGGAGCACCTCAAAATGGCTCATCCCAGCGCATTGTCACCATCTAACCTGTCTCACAGGCTCTCTGGAAAAGCACCACTGGCAGGGTGGTTGTATTTAACTTGCCTCAGAGCTCACCCTGTGGGAAAGCCTTATATCCAGGGCATTTGTTGAAAGATAGTCAGTGCAATTGTTTAACCCTGCAGCTACTTGAGGCTGCAATACCAGCGGGGGTAAACAAGAGCTGGCCCCAAACTGCAAGATCTGGGGAATGAGATGTCCTCGGGGGCTTTTAAAAGCTTGCAACATAGTTCTTGGGGTCTAGAAGGCCATGTGCACGTGCAGGGCTGTGTGCATGCTCAGCAAAGACCTGAGAAGGCCCCGATTTCACTTCTGACTGACCTTCAGGCCTTGTGCAGTCAGGGAGCGTCGGTTAAGGCAGAATTGTAAATTCCCTGTGCATTGAAGGTGTGCTCGAGCATGCAGAGCCCCTTGACTTTGTCAAGGGGGACTGACTGGCTCAAGGCATTTAAGGAAATCTGTGAGCATTCTTTAACTGACCATTAAACACAACAGATATTCTAGTGGCCAGACGCAAAGAAAGAAGTCTGGAAGGATACAATCTGAATTCATAACTTGGATTAACCCTAGTGAGGAGTCGGGAGGTGATGATCAAAGAGAATTTTAGTCTTAACTGCAATATGTTCGCCTTTTAGATGAAAGATGAATTTATGTATTGTGTAATAAAAATTAGTTTTATGGTAAACAAAACCATACAGAAGAAATAAAATTCTTCCCACTTTTCTGAGCCAAAGGATAGAGATGCTCCTCAATGTTTTCCCCTAGGACAAAGGTACAGATTTTGTTTTCTATCTGAACAAGTTATAAGAGAAATGTGTTCAATTTGGATAAACACAATTTCTTGCAGTCATGAGCCATTGAATGCTTATGATTTTCCACTACAGCATTGTTTGCCAAAGTGAGGAGGCATAGAAGATAGCTAAGTGGTTATTGTCAACACCTTTTAAATTATGTTATTTTTGTCATCTGGGCTAGGGAAAATTGTAACTAGCATATCAAAGAGAAACATAAGATTAAAGTGGATATTTAAGTTTACAAAAGAAACAGAACAAGTAAATAGTGTAGGTGCTACTCAGATATGGGCAGAAATCATAGGGCTGATAAGCAAATGACTAAAGTTTGAGAACAATGCACTGTGGAACCCTGCCTTCTAAAAATACAAATGGATCTATGCAACACAACATGTTTTATGTTAGCGGCTGCAAATATATTCTTTTCTTCCTCACATGAAAAGAGTTATTTTAGGGAAAAAGGAGTGGGCATAAAAATCACAATCCACACGGAGTTGGAAATTGAACTGAACTAGAAAGTTCATATAGCTGATCCCTACCAGCCTCAATAACCTGCTTTTACCTTCCTGTCTTACTGTGCATATCTTCACATTTGATACTTAGGAATATTCACAAGACTAAGAATTAGCTTTCCTTTTTTTTTTTAAATTAAGAAGTTGAATATTTTATTATTAAACTGTTTCTTATTTTCCTGCAAGGCTGTTTCTTCACTGTATGAAAACAGCACCGCAAACACAGTATATTTTCCAAAATTAAGAGAGTAACGTTCTGCATTGGACACTATACAACTAACAAACTTTTCTCCACTGCCAGTTATTTCCAGTGGGAAGATCGTTGAGTATTTTGACCCAAATCCAGGGATGGCTGTAAGCAAGTTACAATATCATATAAGGCTTAAGATAGCAATATTATCCTTGAATTACATGATTTTTATAACTAGTTTCCCCACAGATAATTTCAGGAATTCTGAATATTATAACTGGAGGCTAGCCCAAAAATCATAGGGTGTTGTGGAAAAGATGCATAGTGTTTATCTGAAGTCATTAGGAGGTTAAGGGGTATTTTCTTCCATTGTTGCAAGTAGTTTCTTTTGCTGAAAATTGCTTTTTAAAAATCCACCACTAATTTAAGACAACTATGCTAGATTAAGTTGTTTCAAACTAGTTTATTTAGGGGTTCCATTTTCACTCAATAGATTTTATGTATTTCTCATACACTCCTTCACTCATTAGGTCATCTAGTTCTGAAGAGTTACTGAGTGTCATCTTGATCAGCCAACCATCTTCATAACAAGATTTGTTGACAAGTCCTGGATTTTCTGCTAGAGCTTCACTAATTTCAGTTACTTCTGATAGAGGAGAATAGAGTTCACTACTAGCTTTCACACTTTCCAAAGCACCAAATTCCTCTTGTTTGTTCAATTTTGTCTCAACTTCAGGCAGACTACAGTAAACAACAACTCCTAAAGCTTCCTGTGCAAAATTGCTGATTCCCACTGTTCCAACACTGTTTTCTGTTGGTACCCATTCATGTTTGTCTGTGAATTTATGCACCAACACCAGAGCAGGGCCGGTGCACCAAGCCCAGAGGGCGCCTGCCCACAGTCCCCAGGGCCGCAGCGGTCAGGGGCGCACTGGGCACAGAGATGGCCCGCAGCCTGCATGCTCCGCGCCACTTGCAGCGCCACGTTCGCAGTAAGAATTAGCTTTTCTAAACTTACGGTGCTTTTGCTGGAACCCTGAAGGTTCAATAATGTTATTTTTGCAGAGCCTGAGATAAGATATAATAGATTTTGGTTTTGCAATAGTCATGTGGGAGAGAAGGAAAACCTAATGGGTCTCTTTTGATTGGTCTGCCACTGCCTCCTCTGGGCAGTGAGCTAGGGGCATCCTGTCCCACCTCCAACTCCATCCATTTGGTTCTCCACACGTTGTTGTGTTTTTCAAAAAATCCCTTGCCCAGACTTAAGGACATTAATCTAGGAATGGGTCCCTAACCATTTGGGATTAAGAATCAAGTTAGTCTTGCTCTAATGCCAGAACTGCAAGATGAAAACCGTGAAAATTTTGAGCAACTGGTTTTCTTGGTGTAGAGTAAGCCAGTGGTTGGTAAGAGAAAACATGCTGGCGGAAAAGAGAAGCAAAAAAGAGGGGCAAAGATGTGATAGGAGATCCCTAGTTAAGGCCCCATTTATTCTGTCCTTAGGTTCTCTGAGACCTCTTCCCTGCTTTCCTTATGCCCCCTTGTGTTTAAGCTACTTGGACTTGGGTTTCTGACACCAGAGACCGGAAGGTTCCCAACTAGGATAGAAAGCACGTAAGACCTATCTCGTATTGCAAAATGGGTTTATTTAAATTATTATATACAGGAGAGTGATCAAGACGGCAGAATAGTAGGACGTGAAGCTCACCCCCTCCCACAAACACAACAAAAATACATCTACATGTGGAACAATTCTCACAGAATACCTACTGAACTCTGGCAGAAGACCTCAGACTACTGAAAGGGCAAGAAAATCTCCACATAACTGGGTAGGAAACAAGAAAAAAAAAAAAGGCGAGAGAGAAATCGGGCTGGGACCTGCACCCCTGGGAGGAAGCTGTGAAAGAGGAAAGGTTCCTGCACCCTGGGAAGCCCCCTCTCCCTGGCGGGGAGATCAGCCAGGACAGAGGGGTAGCTTCAGAGCCTCAAAGGAAAGCACAGAAGCTGGTTTGTGGCAGCCGAAGCAGAGGGAGAACTGCACAGTCAGTGCCACCACCCTGCACTCCCCAGGCTGACGTGCATGTCCGCCAGTGCCGGCAGGGGCTGGGTGCTGGAACTCAGGCTTCGGAGATCAGAACCAAGGAGAGGACTGGGGGTGGCTGTGTGGAGACAGACGCGGGGGGCTGGAATTCAGTGCGACTTCAGGAGGGGGTGTACATAGAGGAAGTCTGGGCCACCTTAGAGGCCAGGTGCCATTGTTTGTGGGGGGGGTGCCCGAGGGGAGTGGCGGGACCTGGATTGTAGCCTTTTTCCCTGTGCGTGCACTCACAGAGAGGAGGACACTGGCTGCACAGGCTCCAGGGGCAATGGCAGACCCCTGCCACCTCCCTCCCAAACCCTGGGAGCAGTCTCAGGCCACTGACACTGCCCCCCCCGGATGCCAGGAGTGGTCACGCCCCCCCTGCCACCTCCCTCCCAGACTCCAGGAGTGGTTGCAAGCCATGTCCACATGCATAGCGTGTCCCTGGGGCATGCCTGAGCTGCCTGCCACTGCCAAGAACCCCAAGACTGGGCACCAGCCACCACATCTGCACACCCCCTATCAAGGGGATAATGACCAACACACACTGAGGAAACAGGTGACAGGCATCCATACTAAAAACAGCCCTCACATCAAATATATTGAACTCACACAAGCTACACAGGGATGATCCCACATATAAATAGCCCTCCAAGACCACAGTAGATAAATGTTTCTCCTAAATTCACAGAGTAAGAGAAATATAAGTAAAATGAAGAAACAGAGGAACTACTTCCAGTTAAAAGACCAAGAGCACTCCCCTGAAAGAACTGACAATGAAGCAGACCTCTTCAGTCTAATAGACACCAGTTTCAAAAAGGAGATAATGAGAATACTGAAGGAATTAAGAAAGGCTATCAACAGAAATGCAGAGTACTGTAAAAAGGAACTAGAAACTATAAAGAGGAACCAAGAAAAATTAGAAAACTCATTTGCAGAGACAGAAGCTGAGCTAAAGGCAATGAATAGCAGAATGAATAATGCTGAAGAAAAAATAAGTGACCTGGAAGATAGAATAATGGAAATCACCCAATCAGGACAGCAGACAGAAAGTCAAATTAAAACAACAAAAAAAATGAAAGCAATATAAGACACCTATGGGATAATATAAAGCATGCCAACCTACACATAATAGCAATTCCAGAAGGGGAAGAAAGAGAAAAAGGGATCCAAAATATATTTTAAGAAATTATAGCTGAAAATTTCCCAAACCTAAAAAAGGAAACAGATATCCAGGTACAGGAAGCATAGAGGGTCCCAAACAAGATAAACCCAAAACACACCTACAACAAAACATATTATAATAAAAATGGCGAAAGTTAAGATAAAGAGAGGATTTTAAAGGTAGCAAGAGAAAAACACAGTTAATTACAAGGGAAGCCCCATAAAGCTATCAGCTGATTTCTCTACAGAAACACTGCAGGCCAGAAGGGAGTGGCAAGATATATTCAAAGTCCTAAAAGGGAAAAATCTGCAACCTAGGATACTCTACCCAGCAAGATTATCACTTAGGATAGAAGGAGAGATAAAAAAAAATTTTTCAGACAAGCAAAAACTAAATGAATACAGCAATACTAAACCTATCCTAAAGGAAATATTAAAAACTCTTCTCCAAAGAGAAAAGAAATAAGAATCTATAGGAAAGAGAAAATCACAATTGGAAATCACTTAAATAAGCCAGTACACAGATTTTTTAAATCAAAAAATTTTCTGTGAAAGTGATGATAGTGCACAATGAACAGCAGAAGGATGAACCTGAAGATGTAAAAGATGACATCAAAATCATAAAATGTGGGGAAGGAGAGTAAAAAAGTGTAGTTTTTTGTTTTTGTTTTTCCTAGAATGTGTTTGAGCCTATATGACTACCAGTCTAAGGTAAATAGATATAGGAAGCAGTTAACAAACTATGTTTTGATCAAATCAAAAACATACAAATCAAAACATACAAATAGATTCACAAATCAAAAACATACAATAGAGTCACTGAAACCAAAAAGAAGAGAATATAGGTATAATACAAAAGAAAATCTCAAGCCACAAAAGGAAAAACAAAAAAGGAAAGGGACAAAGAAGAAATATAAAATCAATGGGAAAACAAGGTTGAAAATGGCAATAAATACATATCTATCAATAATTATCTTAAATGTCAATGGAATAAGTGCTCCAATCAAAAGACACAGAGTGGCAGATTGGATTAAAAAAACAAGAGCCTACAATATGCTGTCTACAAAAGACACACTTTAGGGCAAAGGACACACACAGATTGAAAGTGAGGGCGTGGAAATAGATATTTCATGCAAATGGAAATGACAAGAAAGCGGGGGTCATGATACTCATATCAGACAAAATAGACTTTAAAACAAAGGCTATAAAGAAAGATAAAGAAGGACACTATATAATGATAAAAGAATCAATACAAGAAGAGGATTTTACACTCATCAACATACATGCACCTAATATAGGAGCACCCAAATACATAAAACAAATACTAACAGACATAAATAGAGAAATTTACAGGGATATAATAATAGTAGGAGACTTTAACACCCCACTCACATCAATGGACACATCTTCCAGTTAAAGAATCAATAAGGCAAAAGAGATACAAAATGATGCAATAGAACAGTTAGACTTAATTGATATTTTCAGGACATTACATCCAAAAAAATCAGAATACACATTCTTTTCAAGTGCACATGGAACATTCCCTAGGATTGACCACATACTAGGGCACAAAACAAGTCTTAACAAATTTAAGAGGATAGAAGTTATTTCAAGCATCTTTTCTAACCACAACAGTATGAAACTAGAAATCCACCACAGAAAGAAAAATGAGAAAAAAACGATTACATGGAGACTAAACAACATGCTACTTAAAAAACCAATGGGTCAACAATGAAATCAAAAAGGAAATTTTAAAATACTTTGAGAAAAATGACAATGAAAACACAACCATACAAAATCTGTGGGATGCAGCAAAAACAGTCCTTAGAGGGAAGTTCATAGCAATACAAGCCTTCCTCAGAAAACAAGAAAAATCTCAAATAAACAACATAAGTTACCACTTAAAAGAATTAGAAAAAGAAGAACAAACAAAACCTAAAGTCATCAGAATGAAGGAAATAATAAAGATCAGAGAGGAAATAAATAAATCAGAGATTAAAAAAATAATAGAGAAAATCAATAAAACCAAGAGCCAGTTCTTTGAAAGGATAAACGAGATTGACAAATCTCTGGCCAAGCTCACCAAGAAGAAAAGAGAGAACACAAATAAACAAAATAAGAAATGAAAAAGGAGACATTACAACTGATACTGCAGAAATACAAAAAAAAAAAAAAAGACTGTAAGGGACTACTATGAACAATTATATGCCAACAAATTCAACAACCTAGAAGAAATGGACAAGTTTCTAGAGACATACAGCCCACCAAAACTAAATCAAGAAGAAATAGATAATTTGAACAGACCAATCATTTGAAGTGAAATAGAATCTGTAATTAAAAAACTCCCTATAGGGCTTCCCTGGTGGCGCAGTGGTTGAGAGTCCACCTGCCGATGCAGGGGACATGGGTTCATGCCCTGGTCCGGGAAGATCCCACATGCCGTGGAGCGGCTGGGCCCGTGAGCCATGGCCACTGAACCTGTGCGTCCAGAGCCTGTGCTCAGCAATGGGAGAGGCCACAACAGTGAGAGGCCCGTGTAGTGCAAAAAAAAAAATCAAAACAACTAGAACTGAAATTCAGCAAGGCAGTAGGATACAAGATTAACATACAGAAACTGGTTGAATTTCTTTACACCAAAAATGAAATGTCATAAAGGAAAAGCAACCCAGAAAATAAAATACTTAGGAATAAACCTCACCAAGGAAGTGAAAGAGAACTATAAAACATTAATAAAGGAAACTGAAGATGATTCAAAGAAATGGAAAGATATCCCATGCTGTTGGATTGGAAGAATTAATATTGTTAAAATGGCCATAGTACCCCAAACAATCTACAGATTTAATGCAATCCCTATCAAATGACCCATGACATTTTTCACATAACTAGAACAAATAATCCTAAAATTCATATGGAACCATAAAAGACCCAGAATTGCCCAGGCAATCCTGAGGAAAAAAAATAAAGCAGGAGGCTTAACCTTCCCAGACTTCATACAATACTACAAAGCTACAGTAATCAAAATGGCATGGTATTGGCACAAAAATAGACATATGGATCAATGGAACAGAATAGAGAGCCTGAAATAAACCCACACACCTAATTAATTGATTAATTAATCTTTGAAAAAAAGAGGTAAGAATATACAAAGGGAAAAAGGCAGTCTCTTCAGCAAGTGGTGTTGGGAAAGTTGGACAGCTGCATGTAAATCAGTGAAGTTAGAACACACCCTCTCACCATACACAAAAATAAACTCAAAATGACTTAAGGACTTAAACATAAGACATGACACATAAAACTGCTAGAAGAGAACATAGGCAAAACATTCTCTGACATAAATTGTACCAATGTTTTCTTAGGTCAGTCTCCCAAGGCAATAGAAATAAAAACAAAATTAAGCCAATGGGACCTAATCAAACTTACAAGTTTTTGCACAGCAAAGGAAACCATAATAAGAAAAGACAGCCTACAAATGGGAGAAAATACTTGCAAACAATGCAACAAAAAAGGGCTTAATTTCCAAAATATACAAACAGTTCATACAACTCAACAAAAACAAAAAAAACCAAACAACCCAATCAAAAAAGTGGGCAGAAGACCTAAAGAGACATTTCTCCAAGGAAGAAATACAAATGGCCAATAAGCACATGAAAAGACACTCAACATCGCTAATTATTAGAAAAATGCAAATCAAAACTACAATGAGGTACCACCTCACACCAGTCAGAATGGCCGTCATTAAAAAGGCTACAAATAACAAATGCTGGAGAGGGTGGGGAGAAAAGGAAACCCTCCTACACTGTTGGTGGGCAAGTAAGTTGGTGCAGCCACTATGGAAAACAGTATAGAGGTTCCTCAGAAAACTAAAAACAGAATTACCATATGATCCAGCAATCCCACTCCTGGGCATATGTCCAGACAAAACTGTAATTCAAAAAGGCACATGCACCCCTATGTTCATCACAGCACTATTCACAATAGCCAAGACATGGAAACAATCTAAATGTCCATCAACAGAGGAATGGATAAAGAAGATGTGGTACATATATACAATGAAATATTACTCAGTCATAAAAAAGAATGAAATAATGCCATTTGCAGCAACATAGATACAACTAGAAATTATCACACTAAGTTAAGTAAGTCAGAAAGAGAAAGACAAATACCATATGATATCACTTATAGTGGAATCTAAAATATGACACAAATGAACCTATCTATGAAAGAGAAACAGAATCACGGACATAGAGAATAGACTGGTGGTTGCCAAGGGAGAGGGCGGTGGGAGAGGGATGGATTGAGAGTTTAGGATTAGCAGATGCAAACTGGTATATATAGCATAGGTAAACAACAAGGTCCTACTGTATAGCACAGGGAATTATATTCAATATTCTGTGATAAACCATAATGGAAAAGAATATGAAAAAGAATGTGTATATGTATAACTGAATCACTTTGCTGTACAGCAGAAATAACACAACATTGTAAATCAACTATACTTCAATTAAAAAAAGTAATAAAAACAATAAATAAATTAGGATACACAATGTACCAAATGCACAACCTCAAAGATTTCTGTGCTGGGAATTTATTCAGATTTGGCCTTTCCCTTTGTGTGTTTTCATTTTGTTTTTACTTTTCAAATCATATATGCTGAATTTAGGAAATCTATATTTTTTAATTTAACAAAATGATGCTGAATTGGAGCACTAATTGACGAGCACTTGACATGCATCATATCACTTATGCCTCATAACAACCCTTTGAGGCAATTATAGCTATCTCCCCTTGAAGCACAGGGTGCTCAAGTAATTTGAGCATATACTTGTTGATGGAGAATTCAAGCCTGGCTCTAATTAATTTCTGAGGCCAGTATACTCTAACCCTGTGCCATGCTGCCTGCCAGAACCCTTCAGGATCTCTCCCCTTGTGGTTACCTTTAACTGATGTGAACAGCAAAGGTACCAGCATTGAACTTCAATCTCATAAATAATGTGGTGTTAAGACAAGGTTTAAAAAAGTATTAAAGGAGAAGCAGCTGTAGTTTTGACCTTCAGGCTTGAGTCCATCCCCTCACTACCATCCTCTGCCCTCCTGATGAAAGGCACCAGGGGTACTCACACAAGAGTCAGATGTTTGACTAAGCGGTGATCGTATTTCTAAAAGACAGACTGAGACTCCTCTGAAAAAAGGAATAAAAACTCTGGGTTCTGAGATTTGGTTTCCTCCAATGTAAGGCAAATTTTGAACTACATAATCTAAAGTCCTTAACTTTATGACTCTATGAAGACTGGACTCTTCTGAGGTAGGTGGGCTTCTGTCCAAACTACAATTCCTTGACTGATATAATCAGGGGACGAGGTCCCCTGGCAAGGTCCTCCACATATGCACCATCTTAGACTTTGAGAAAATTGCCCCCAAGCCAACTGTAAACATCTGCAATTTGGATTGCAAAACTGCCAGTCAGGAAGAATGCCCAGCCAACACCAGTACTCTCACTGCTCAGGGAACACAGTACCTTACTACAAAGCTTATTTCATATGCTACCACACAGCAGTTAGGAAATTGGAAGCGATATAGGGAGGGAGATCAAGATGGCAGAGGCGGATGTGAAGTTCACCTCCCCCCACAAACACATCAGAAATGCATCTACACGTGGAACAATTCTCACAGAAAACCAACTAGAAACTGGCAAGAGATCTCCTACACAGCCAAAGCTGCAAGAAAGATCTCTATATAACCAGAGTAAGATGGGAAAAAAAAGTCATCAGGATGGGACTCTGCCCCTGGGAGTGATCTGTAAGGAAGAGAAGGTCCACGTGGGCAGACCTTCACCCTGGGGAAGCCCTCTTGCCTGCTGAGAAATCTTCTGGGACAGATAGAGGGGCTGGAGAAGCATGCCTGTGTGGGCTTCCTAACATCGGGATGGAGAGAGACATGCACCAATGGCTGGCTGCCGACTTGCCGAGCTTCCCAATCGGAAGGGGCAAACACCCAGGGCCCCTTCACTCCACACCGCAGCATGGCGTGAGATCATGGCAGAGATCTGGTCTAGCTGCGCAGAGACAGGCAGGGCACCTGGGGTGTGATCTGGGCCAAACCGTGGAGCCCATTGTCCATGCGTGCACAGCACAGGTGTGGCTGCAGTGCACACTGTCGGTGCACATCAGGTGGCACCACAGGAACAGACAGGCACTGGGTGCTGAGTCTTGGATGGACAGGCCCTGGGCAGGAATACGTGACTGTTCATTTCCCAGTGGGAGCGCTCCAGCTCCACCCACTTTACACCACCTCTGGGGCAGACAGATCCTGGGAGAGGTCTACCACAGAGGCAGCCCAGGTCTCAGGTGGCAGCACAGCCATCTCCATTCCTGTAGCCACAGTCCACCAAACCCCGCCTACTCCACCACAGCCTAGCACTAAGTCTCAGTTGAACAAAATGGAGAAAGTGATGCGACTTTGGGCTGCTTCTGGAAGGACCTGCAGACACCTACACAGATGATGCATAGGTTCACTGTGACCACGTGAGCCTTACTTGCTTTAGTGAACACCAACTTTGGGGCAAGGCATGCACTCAAGGACAACAGGGCCTGATCAAACCCGACCCTCAGGGCTTCTACTCCAACAACTGGGGAGGAGACCCCGCCCCTGACAGGGCAGTGACAGCCATGGAGCAAAGAGGAGGCCCCACCCCACATCCAGCACAGGCTCTGGGCAGTATACCACCACTCACATTCCCCATCAAGGGGATAATGGCGAGCACACTCTAAGGAAAGATGTGGCTGGATCCATACCAAAACAAGCCCTCACACTAAAAATATTGGAAAACAGTCTACAGAGGGATGCTCCCACATTAAACAACAACAACAAAAAAAAACCTTCAGGACGACAGTAGGTAACTCTTTCTCCTAAATTCATAGAGGCAAAGAAAGTTAGGTAAAATAAAAAGCAGAGGAACTACTCCCAACTAAAAGAACAAGAGGAATCCCCTGAAAGAGCAAATGATGATCAGGCCTCATCAGCCTACTAGACCCCAAGTCCAAAAGGAGATAATAAAAGTGCTAAAGGAATTAAGAAGGATTATCAATAAATGAAGTTTATTGAAGTTACACTTCAGTGAAATGAAGTTCACTGTAACAAGGAACAAGAAACTATAAAGATGAACTAAACAAAATTAGACAATCCAATTGCCAAGATAAAAACCAATCTAGAAGTAATGAATAGCAGACTAAAAGACACAGAAGAATGAATGAATGATCTAGAAGAAAGAATACTGGAAGTCACCCAATCAGAACAGCAGACAGACAAATAAAAAAAGAAAAAATGAAAGCAACGTATGAGATTTATGGGATAATATAAAGCATGCCAACCTATATGTAATAGGGGTTCCAGGAGGAGAAGATAGAGAGAAAGGGATTGAAGATGTATCTGAAGAAATTATGGCTGAAAACTTCTCAAATCTAAAGGACACAGATATCCAGGTATAGGAAGCACAGTGGGTCCCAAACAAGATAAACCCAAACAGACCCACACCAAAGCATATCATAATTTAAATGGCAAAAGTTAAGGGGAGGATTCTAAAGGCAACAAGAGAAAAACAAAATGTCAGTTAAAAGGGAACCCCCATACGGCTATCAGCTGATTTTTCTGCAGAAACTTTGAGGGCCGGAAGGGAGTGACAAGATATATTCAAAGTCCTGAAAGGGAAAAACCTGCAACATGGGATATTCTACCCAGCAAGATTATCATTAAGAATAGAAGGAAAGATAAAGAATTTTTCAGACAAGCAAAAACTAAAAGAATTCAGCAATACTAAACCTACCCTAAAAGAAATATTGAAAGGTCTTCTCTAAATAGAAAAGAAGCAAGAATCTATAGGAGAGGGCAAATCACAGTAGGAGAGGCAAATATACAAAAGGATTGAAGATCACTTAAATAAACGACTACATAGACTAAAAACAATCAAATTTTATAAAAATGATTATGACTACAATTAACAGCAAAAGGATAAACATGAAGATGTAAAATAGGACATCAAAACCACAAATGTGAGGAAGGGGAGTGTTAAAATGCAGGTCTCTTAGAATGTGTTTGAACTTGTATGACTATCAGTTTAAGCAAGTAGCTATAGCTATGGGTCAACATACTTGAAAACCAGGGTAACCACAAATCAAAAACATATAATAGATTCACAAAAACCAAAAAGAAAGTAACTCAATCATACTACAAAAGAAAACCATCAAACCACACACACACAAAAAAATGAACAAAGAAGAACTGCAAAAACTAGAAAACAAGATTTAAAATGGCAATAAATATGTACCTATCAATAATTACTTTAAATGTCAATGGACTAAATGCTCCGATCAGAAGACAGTGGCAGATTAGATTAAAAAAAAGAACCTACAGTATGCTGCCTACAAGAGACTCACCTCAGGCACAGACTGAAAGTAAAGGGCTGGAAAATTATATTTCATGCAAATGAAAATGACAAGAAAACAGGGATAGCAATACTCCTACCAGACAAAGTAGACTTTTAACATGTCTTTTTTAATTGAAGTATAGGTGATGTACAATATTATGTAAGTTACAGATGTACAATATAGTGATTCACAGTTTTTAAAGGTTATACTCCATTTGTACTTATTGTAAAATATTGGCTATATTCCCCATGCTGTACAATATTTCCTTGTAGCTTATTTTATACCTATTACTTTGTACCTCTTAATGCCCTACACCCCTAAATTGCCCCTCCCCTCTCCCCACTAGTAGCCACTAGTTTGTTCTCTATATCCAAGTCTACTTTTTTGTTGTATTCACTAGTTTTATTTTTCAGATTCCATGTATAAGTGATATCATACAGTATTTGTCTTTCTCTGTCTTACTTATTTCACTTAACATGACACCCTCCAAGCCCATCCATGTTGTTACAAATGGCAAAATTCCATTTTTTCTATGGCTGAGTAGTATTCCATTATATATATACATATATATGTACACACATATATATACACATACATATATATATATATATATATATATATATATATATATATACACACACACACACATACCACCTCTTCTTTATCCATCTACTAATAGACACCTAGGTTGCTTTTACATTCTAGCAATTGTAAATAATGCTGCTATAAACATTGGGGTGTATGTATCTTTTCAAATTAGTGTTTCTGGGTTTTGGGGGGGGGATATATACCCAGGATTGAATTGCTGGGTCTTATGGTATTTCTATTTTTAGTCTTTTGAGAAATCTCCGTACTGTGTCCACAGTGACTGTACCAATTTACATTCCCATCAACAGTGTATGAGGATTCCCTTTTCTGCACATCCTTACTAACATGTTATTTGTGGTCTTTTTGATGATAGCCATTCTGACAGGTGTGAAGTGATATTCATTGTGGTTTTGATTTGCATTTCCCTGATGATTGGCAATGTTGAGCATCTTTTCCTCTGTCTGTTGACTATCTGCATTTCCTCTTTGGAAAAATATCTATTTAGTTCTGCCCATTTTTAAGTTGGGTTGTCTATTTTTTTTTGATGTTGAGTTATATGAGCTGTTTATATATTTTGGATATTAACCCTTTGTTGGTCATTATTTGCAAATATTTTTCCCATTCAGTAGGTTGTCTTTTCATTTTGTCAACAGTTTCCTTTACTGTGTAAAAACTTTTAAGTTTAATTAGGTCTCATTTGTTAATTTTTGCTTTTATTTCCTTTGCTTTAGGAGACAGAGCAAGAAAAATATTTCTACAATTTCTGTCAAAGAGTGTTTTCTGCCTATGTTTTCCTTTGGAGGTTTATGGCATCTGGTCTTATATTTAGATCTTCAATCCATTTTGAGCTTATTTTTATATATGGTGTTAGAG
The DNA here is from genome assembly GCF_963924675.1 of Phocoena phocoena. Classification (NCBI taxonomy): domain Eukaryota; kingdom Metazoa; phylum Chordata; class Mammalia; order Artiodactyla; family Phocoenidae; genus Phocoena; species Phocoena phocoena. The sequence goes on from NC_089222.1 coordinate 51,799,598, forward strand.
AATATTCTAATTTCACTCTTTTCCATGTAGATGTTCAGCTTTCCCAGCACCACTTATTGAAAAGACTGTCTCTTGTCCATTGTACATTCTTGCTTCCGTTGTCATAGATTAATTGATCATAAGTGTGTAGGTTTAGTTCTGGGCTCTCTATTATGTTCCATTGTTCTGTCTGTTTTTGTACCAGAAGCATTCTGTTTTGATTACTGTAGCTTTGTAGTATAGTCTGAAGTCAGGGTGCATGGTTCCTTTATCTCTGTTCTTCTTAAGATTGTTTTGGCTATTCAGGGTCTTTTGTGTCAGTCACCATACAGATTTTAAAAGTATTTATTTTAGTTCTGTGAAAAATGTCATTGGTATTTTGATAGGGATTGCACAGAATCTGTAGATTGCCTGGAGTAGTATGGTCATGTTAACAATATTAATTTTTCCAATCCAAGAGCACAGTATATCTTTCCATCTTTTTCTATCATCTTCAATTCTTTCATCAGGGTCTTATAATTTGAGTATAGATATTTTACCTCCTTAGGTAGGTTTATTCCTAAATATTTTATTCTTTCTGATGTGATGATAAATGCAATGTTTCCTTAATTTCACTGATAGTTCATTGTTAATGTATAGAAATAAAACAGATTTCTGCTGCTTTTGGATGGAATGTTGTATATATATCAATTAAGTCCATTGGTCTAATGTGTCATTTAAGACCCATGTTTCCTTACTGATTTTCTGTCTGGATGATCTAGGCATTGATGTAAATAAGGGACTTTAACACCCCATTATTATTGTGTTACTATTGATTTCTCCACTTATGACTTAATATTTGCTTTATGTTTTTAAGTGCTCCTATGTTGGGTGCATATATATTGTGCTGTTCCCTTCTGGCCTGCAGAATTTCTGCTGAAAAGTCAGCTGATAGGCTTATGGAAGTTCCCTTGTATGTTACTTGTTGCTTTCCCTTGCTGCTTTTAATAAAGAATACATGTACATGTATAACTGAATCACTTTAATAACACAACTTTTTTTTTTTTTGCAATATGCGGGTCCCTCACCACTGTGGCCCCTCCCGTCACGGAGCACATGCTCTGGACGTGCAGGCTCAGTGGGGCCCACGGGCTCAGCCACTCCGTGGCACAGGGATCCTCCCGGACCGGGGCACAAACCCATGCCCCCCACATCGGCAGGTGGACCCCCAACCACTGTGCCACCAGGGAAGACCCTAACACAACATTTTTAATCAACTATGCTCCAGTATGAAATAAAAAAATTTTAAATATTCTTTGTGATTAAAATAGCAAAAAATTAAAGGTAGTGTGTCTTGATGTGGTCCTCTTTGGGTTGATCCTCTATGGGAGCTTCCACACTTCCTGGACTTGGGTGACTGTTTCCTCTCCCAGGTTAGGGACATTTTCAGCTATTATGTCTTCAAATATGTTCTCAGCCCCTTTCTCTTCTCCCTATAATGCAAATATTAGTGCTGTTGATGTTGTCCCAGAGGCCTCTTAACTGTCCCCATTTTCACTTTTTTCTTCCTGTTCAACATCAGTGATTTCCACTACTGTCTTCCAGTTCACAGATCCATTCTTCTGAATCTTTCTATATACAGTTGATGCCTTCTGATGCATTTTTCCTTTAAGTTATTGTATTCTTCATCCACTGTTCTTTATATTTTCTAACTCTTTTTTAAAGACTTCTAACTTCTTGCTCTGTACATCCTGTTCTGTTTATCCATTCTTCTCCCCAGTTCTTTGATCATCTTTATATATCATCAGTCATTACCCTGAACTCTTCCTCAGGTGGATTGCCTATCTATACTTCATTTAGTTCTTCCGGGGTTTTATCTTATTCCTTTGTCTGGAACATGTTCCTCTTTCACCTTGTTTTATATAAGTTGCTATTCGTATTTTTATGTGTCTAATAGGCTAGTTACCTTTACCAAGCTTAGAGAATTTCCTCTCTGTAGGAAACATCCCATATGTCCTAGCAGTGCACTCCCCTCTATATGCTCTAGGGGTTCCCCCATGAGGGCTGCATGGGTCCTTCTATTGTGGCAGATTAAGTGGGAAGTCTGGTAGGTGTGGTTGGTCCCCAGTCCAGTTGGTTGCCAGGCCTTTCCTTGTGAAATGGCTGTGCTTGCTGGTTGGCAGGGTCAGGTCACAAGTCGGCTGACTGCAGAGACCCAGGGGACCCTGGGACTAGTACTGGCTCACTGGTGGGCAGAGTCAGGGTCCAGAAGACTCCAGGGCTGTTACCTGCCCATTGGTGAGTGAAGCCAGGCCCTGGGGTTAGTGCCGGGCTACCGGTAGGCAGAGATGGATCCTGGAGTCTGGCTGCAAGGCTCAAGGGTCCCAGAGCTGGTGTCAGATTGCTTGTGGACTGGGGGTAGTTCCTGACACAGCTGGGTATGTCATCTTGGGTGTCCCAAAGCTTGTGCTGGTCTGCTAGTTGGCAGGGCTAGGGCCCAGCTGGTTCTGGGGCAGGGTCTGACCTGCTGGTGGGCAAGCTTTGTCTGGAGACTACAGGTTTGTGGTTTTATTTCTCCCAAAATTAAGTCCTGCTGGCCTTCAAAGCCAAATGCTCTAGGGGCTCATCTTCCTGGTGCAGGGCCACTGGGCTGGGGAGCCCAAAATTGGGCTCAGACATCTCCTGTGAGAGAACCACTACAATGTGATTATTTTCCAGTGTGTGTCACTTACCCCAGGGGTATAGGACATAACTATTTTGCAAATTCACCCCTCCTACCCATCTCATTGTGGTTCCTTATGTCTTTAGTCATAGAAGATCTTTGTTGGTAGGTCTGGGTCTTTTTCATCTATGGTTATTCTGCAGATAGCTGTGATTTTAGTTGTGATTTTGGTGTGCTTGTGAGAGGAGGTGAGCTCAGGGTCTTTCTATTCTGCCATCTTGGCCAAATTCTACTAAGATGAATTTTCTTAACATTCTATGTTTGAAGTAAACCAAACTGAAAATGAGACAGAAGAAAATACATGTAATCAGGGGCTTGTGGTCAAGTCTCCCTTTTTAATTCCATCTCATCTAATCAAGTAGAGACTTGAGAAAACAAAACAGCTTCACTGAAAAAGAGAACATGATCCTCAGACAAAATACTTTAAAAGAGAGGCTATAAAGAAAAAGGAGGACATTATTTATTATATAGTGATAAAGGGATTAATATAAGATGAAAATATACTCATTAACATATATGCACCCAATTTAGGAGCACCTAAATATAAAACAAATACTAACAAAGGGAGAAATTGACAGAGATATAATAGAAGGCTTTAATATTCCAGTGACATCAGAGGGCACATCATCGAACAGAAAGTAAAGCAACAGAGGTCCTAAATGACACAATAGAACAGTTGAACTTAATGGCCATCAACAGGACAGTACATCTAAAACCAGAATATACATCCTTTTCTAGTGCACATGGAACATTCTCTAGGGTAGACTACATAAAAGATCACAAAACAAGCCTCAAGAAATTTGAGAACAGAAATTATTTCAAACATTTTTTTGACCACGACAGTATGAAATTAGAAATCAACCATAGAAAGAAAAATGGGAAAAGACTGAACACTTGGAGACTAAACATTCTACTAAAAAAAACAAAACAAAACAAAACAATGGGTCAATGATTAAATCAAAGAGAAAATCGGAAGATACCAAGATAAATAACAATAAAAACACTACCAGAAGTTCTTAAATATGTCTCTGGGAGAGAGGGGGAAGATGGTGGAAGAGTAAGACGTGGAGATGACCTTCCTCCCCACAGATACACCACAAATACATCTACACGTGGAACAACTCCTACAGAACACCTACTGAATGCTGGCAGAAGACTTCAGACCTCCCAAAAGGCAAGAAACTCCCCACGTACCTGGGTAGGGCAAAAGAAAAAAGAATAAACAGAGACAAAAGAATAGGGATGGGACCTGCACCAGTGGGAAGGAGCCGTTAAGGAGGAAAGGTTTCCAAACACTAGGAAGCCCCTTCGCGGGTGGAGACTGCGGATGGCGGAGGGGTGAAGCTTCTGAGCCGCGGAGGAGAGCACAGCAACAGGGGTGCGGAGGACAAAGCGGAGAGATTCCCACACAGAGAATAGGTGCTGACCGGCACTCACCAGCCCGAGAGGCTTGTCTGCTCACCCGCCAGGGCGGGCGGGGGCTGGGAGCTGAGGCTCTGGCCTCGGTCAGAGCGCAGGGAGAGGACTGGCGGCTTGAACACAGCCTGAAGGGGTTAGTGCACCACGGCTAGCCAGGAGGGAATCCGGGAAAAAGTCTGGAAGAGGCAAGAGACTTTTTCTTCCCTCTTTGTTTCCTGGTGCGCGAGGAGAGGGGTTTGGAAGTGCCGCTTAAAGGATCTCCGGTGGGCGCAAGCCACGGCTAACAGCGCGGACCCCAGAGACGGGCATGAGATGCTAAGGCCGCTGCTGCCACTACCAAGAAGCCAGTGTGTGAGCACAGGTCACTCTCCACACCTCCCGTCCCAGGAGCCTGTGGAGCCCGCGACTGCCAGGGTCCCGTGACCCAGGAACAACTTTCCAGGGAGAACACAAGGCATGCCTCACGCTGGTGCAATTTCACGCCGGGCTCTGCCGCTGCAGGGTTGCCCCGCACTCCATGCCCCTCCTCCCCCCGTGCCTGAGTGAGCCAGAGCCCCCGAAACAGCTGCTCCTTTAACCCCATCCTATCTGAGCGAAGATCAGACGCCCTCCAGCGACCTACACACAGAGGCGGGGCCAAATCCAAAGCTGAACATCAGGAGCTATGCGAACAAAGAAGAGAAAGGGAAATTACTTCCGGCAGCCACAGGAGAAGCAGATTAAATCTCCACAATCAACTGGATGTATCTGCATCAGCGGAATACCTGAATACACAATGAATCACCCCAAATTGAGGAGGTGGACTTTGAGAGCAAGATTTATTATTTTTTCCCCTTTTCCTCTTTTTGTGAGTGTGTATGTGTATGCTTCTGTGTGAGATTTTGTCTGTATAGCTTTGCTTCCACCATTTGTCTTAACGTTCTATCCATCCGTTTTTGTTCTTTTTAAAATTTTTTTTCTTAATACTTATTTTTAATTTAATAACTTTATTATATTTTACTTTATTTTATTTTACTTTATCTTCTTTCTTTTTTTCCTTTCTTCCCTCCTTCCTTCCTTCCACCATCCGTCCCTCCCTCCCTCCTTTCTTTCTCTCCTTCTTTCCTTTTCTTCTTTCTTTCTTTCCTCCTTCCTTCCTTCCTTCCCTCCTTTCTTTCTTTCTTTCTTTCTTTTTCCCTACTTCTAATAATTCTTTCTCTCTACATTTTCTCCCTTTTATTCTGAGCCGTGTGGATAAAAGGCTCTTGGTGCTGCAGCCAGGAGTCAGTGCTTTGCCTCTGAGGTGGGAGAGCCAACTTCAGGACACTGGTCCACAACAGACCTCCCAGCTCCACATAATATCAAACGATGAAAATCTCCTGGAGAACTCCATCTCAACACCAGCACCCAGCTTCACTCAACGACCAGCAAGCTACAGTGCTGGACACCCTACGCCAAACAACAAGCAAAACAGGAACACAAACCCACCCATTAGCAGAGAGGCTGCCTAAAATCAGAATAAGTCCACAGACACCCCAAAACACACCACCAGACGTGGATCTGCCCACCAGGGAGACAATATCCAGCCTCATCCACCAGAACACAGGCACCAGTCCCCTCCACCAGGAAGCCTACACAACCAACTGAACCAACCTTAGCCATTGGTGACAGACATCAAAAACAATGGGAACTACGAACCTGCAGCCTGCAAAAAGGAGACCCCAAACACAGTAAGATAAGCAAAATGAGAAGACAGAAAATCACACAGCAGATGAAGGAACAAGATAAAAACCCACCAGACCTAACAAATGAAGAGGAAATAGGCAGTCTACCTGAAAAAGAATTCAGAATAATGATAGTAAAGATGATCCAAAATCCTGGAAATAGACAAAATGCTAGAAACATTTAACAAGGACCTAGAAGAACTAAAGATGAAACAAACAATGATGAACAACACAATAAATGAAATTTAAAAAACTCTAGATGGGATCAATAGCAGAATAACTCAGGCAGAAGAATGGATAAGTGACCTGGAAGATAAAATAGTGGAAATAACTACTGCAGAGCAGAATAAAAGAATGAAAAGAACTGAGGACAGACTCAGAGACCTCTGGGACAACAATAAACGCACCAACATTCGAATTATAGGGCTTCCAGAAGAAGAAGAGAAAAAGAAAGGGACTGAGAAAATATTTGAAGAAATTATAGTTGAAAACGTCCCTAATATAGGAAAGGAAATAGTTAATCAAGTCCAGGAAGCACAGAGAGTCCCATACAGGATAAATCCAAGGAGAAATACTCAAAGACACATATTAATAAAACTGTCAAAAATTAAATACAAAGAAAGAATATTAAAAGCAGCAAGGGAAAAACAACAAATAACACACAAGGGAATCCCCATACATAAGGTTAACAGCTGATCTCTCAACAGAAACTCAGGAAACCAGAAGGGAGTGGCAGGACATACTGAAAGTGATGAAGGAGAAAAACCTGCAACCAAGATTACTCTACCCAGCAGGGATCTCATTCAGATTTGATGGAGAAATTAAAACCTTTACAGACAAGCAAACTCTGAGAGAGTTCAGCACCACCAAACCAGCTTTACAACAAATGCTAAAAGAACTTCTCTAGGCAAGAAACACAAGAGAAGGAAAAGACCTACAATAACAAACCCAAAACAATTTAGAAGATGGGAATAGGAACATACATATCGATAATTACCTTAAATGTAAATGGATTAAATGCTCCCACCAAAAGACACAGACTGCCTGAATGGATACAAAAACAAGACCCATATATATGCTGTCTACAAGAGACCCACTTCAGACCTAGAGACACATACAGACTGAAAGTAAGGGGATGGAAAAAGATATTCCATGCAAATGGAAACCAAAAGAAAGCTGGAGTAGCAATTCTCATACCAGACAAAATACACTTTAAAATAAAGACTATTAGAAGAGACAAAGATAATGATCAAGGGATCGATCCAGGAAGAAGATATAACAATTGTAAATATCTATGCACCCAACATAGTAGAAACTCAATACATAAGGCAAATACTAACAGCCATAAAAGGGGAAATCGACTGTAGCAGTTTCATAGTAGGGGACTTTAACAACCCACTTTCACCCATGGACAGATCATCCAAAATGAAAATAAATAAGGAAACACAATCCTTAAATGATACATTAAACAAGATGAACTTAATTGACATTTAGAGGACATTCCATCCAAAAACAAAAGAATACACATTTTTCTCAAGTGCTCATGGAACATTCTCTAAGATAGATCATATCTTGGTTCACAAATCAAGCCTTGGTAAATTTAAGAAAATTGAAATTGTATCAAGTATCTTTTCTGACCACAACGCCATGAGACTAGATATCAATTACAGGAAAAGATCTGTAAAAAATACAAACACATGGAGGCTAAACAATACACTACTTAATAACGAAGTGATCACTGAAGAAATCAAAGAGGAAATTTTAAAAAATACCTAGAAACAAATGACAATGGAGACACAACGACCCAAAACCTATGGGATGCAGCAAAAGTAGTTCTAAGAGGGAAGTTTATAGCAATACAAGCCCACCTTAAGAAACAGGAAACATCTCGAATAAACAGCCTAACCTTGCACCTAAAGCAATCAGAGAAAGAGGAACAAAAAAACCCCAAAGTGAGCAGAAGGAAAGAAATCATAAACATCAGGTCAGAAATAAATGAAAAAGAAATGAAGGAAACAATAGCAAAGATGAATAAAACTAAAAGCTGGTTCTTTGAGAAGATAAACAAAATAGGTAAACCATTAGCCAGACTCATCAAGAAAACAAGGGAGAAAACTCAAATCAATAGAATTAGAAATGAAAACAGCGAAGTAACACCTGACACTGCAGAAATACAAAAGATCATGAGAGATTACTACAAGCAAATCTATGCCAATAAAATGGACAACCTGGAAGAAATGGACAAATTCTTAGAAATGCACAACCTGCCAAGACTGAATCAGGAAGAACTCGAAAATATGAACAGACCCATCACAAGCACTGAAATTGAAACTGTGATTAAAAATCTTCCAACAAACAAAAGCCCAGGACCAGAGGGCTTCACAGGCGAATTGTATCAAACATTTAGAGAAGAGCTAACACCTATCCTTCTCAAACTCTCCCAAAATATAGCAGGGGGAGGAACACTCCCAAATTCATTCTACGAGGCCACCATCACCATGATACCAAAACTAGAGAATGATGCCACAAAGAAAGAAATCTACAGGCCAATATCACTGATGAACATAGATGCAAAAATCCTCAACAAAATACTAGCAAACAGAGTCCAACAGCACATCAAAAGGATCATACACCATAATCAAGTGGGGTTTATTCCAGGAATGCAAGGATTCTTCAATATACGCAAATCAATCAATGTGATAAACCATATTAACAAATTGAAGGAGAAAAACCATATGACCATCTCAATAGATGCAGAGAACGCTTTTGACAAAATTCAACACCCATTTATGATAAAAACCCTGCAGAAAGTAGGCATAGAGGGAACTTTCCTCAACATAATAAAGGCCATATGTGACAAACCCATAGCCAACATCATCCTCAATGGTGAAAAACTGAAAGCATTTCCACTAAGATCAGGAACAAGAAAAGGTTACCCACTCTCACCACTCTTATTCAATAAAGTTTTGGGGGCTTCCGTGGTGGCACAGTGGTTGAGAGTCCGCCTGCTGATGCGGGGGACAAGGGTTCGTGCCCCGGTCCGGGCGGATTCCACATGCCGCAGAGCAGCTGGGCCCGTAAGCCATGGCCACTGGCCCTGCGCGTCTGGAGCCTGTGCTCCAAAACAAGAGAGGCCACAGCAGTGAGAGGCCCATGTACTGCAAAAAACAAAAAACAAAAAAAACCCCACAACAATATAGTTTTGGAAGTTTTAGCCACAGCAATCAGAGAAGAAAAGGAAATAAAAGGAATCCAAATCAGAAAAGAGGAAGTAAAGCTCTCACTGTTTGCAGATGACATGATACTATACATAGAGAATCCTAAAGATGCTACCAGAAAACTACTAGAGCTAATCAATGAATTTGGTAAAGTAGCAGGATACAAAATTGATGCAGAGAAATCTCTTGCATTCCTATACACTAATGATGAAAAATCTGAAAGTGAAATCAAGAAAACACTCCCATTTACCACTGCAAGAAAAAGAATAAAATATCTCGGAATAAACCTACCTAAGGAGACAAAGGACCTCCACGCAGAAAATTATAAGACACTGATGAAAGAAATTAAAGATGATACAAATAGATGGAGAGATATACCATGTTCTTGGATTGGAAGAATCAACATTGTGAAAATGACTCTACTACCCAAAGCAATCTACAGATTCAATGCAATCCTTATCAAACTACCACTGGTATTTTTCTCAGAACTAGAACAAACAATTTCACAATTTTTATGGAAACACCAAAGAATCCGAATAGTCAAAGCAATCTTGAGAACAAAAAACGGAGCTGGAGGAATCAGGCTCCCTGACTTCAGACTATACTACAAAGCTACAGTAATCAAGACAGTATGGTACTGGCACAAAAACAGAAAGATAGATCAGTGGAACAGGATAGAAAGCCCAGAGATAAACCCACGCACATATGGTCACCTTAGGCTGTATTGAAGAGGACAGCCTCTTCAATAAGTGGTGCTGGGACAACTGGACAGGTACATGTAAAAGTATTAGATTAGAAGACTCTCTAACACCATACACAAAAATAAGATCAAAATGGATTAAAGACCTAAATGTAAGGCCAGAAACTATCAAACTCTTAGAGGAAAACATAGGCAGAACACCCTTGACATAAATCACAACAAGATCCTTTTTGACCCACCTCCTAGAGAAATGGAAATAAAAACAAAAATAGGGCTTCCCTGGTGGCCCAGTGGTTGGGAATCCACCTACCGGTGCAGGGGACACGGGTTCGTGCCCTGGTCCGGGAGGATCCCACATGCCATGGAGCGGCTGGGCCCGTGAGCCATGGCCGCTGAGCCTGTGCATCCGGAGCCTGTGTTCCACGTCAGGAGAGGCCACAACAGTGAGAGGCCCACATGCCATGTAAAAAACCCAAAAAACCCACAAAAATAAACAACTGGGACCTAATGAAACTTAAAAGCTTTGGTACAGCAAAGGAAACCATAAACAAGACCAAAAGACAACCCTCAGGATGGGAGAAAATATTTGCAAATGAAGCAATTGACAAAGGATTAATCTCCACAATTCACAAGCAGCTTATGCAGCTCTATAGCAAAAAACCAAACAACCCAATCCAAAAATGGACAGAAGACCTAAATAGACATTTCTCTAAAGAAGATATACAGATTACCAACAAACACATGAAAGAATGCTCAACATCATTAATCATTAGAGGAATGCAAATCAAAACTATGATGAGATATCATCTCACACCAGTCAGAATGGCCATCATCAAAAAATATAGAAACAATAAATCCTGGAGAGGGTGTGGAGAAAAGGGGACACTCTTGCACTGCTGGTGGGAATGTGAATTGGTGCAGCCACTATGGAGAACAGTATGGAGGTTCATAAAAAACTACAAATAGAACTACCATATGACCCAGTATCCCACTACTGGGCATATACCCTGAGAAAACCAAAATTCAAAAAGAGTCATGTACCAAAATGTTCATTGCAGCTCTATTTACAATAGCCCGGAGATGGAAACAACCTAAGCGCCCATCATCGGATGAATGGATAAAGAAGATGTGGCACATATATTCAATGGAATGTTAATCATCCATAGAAAGAAACGAAATTGAATTATTTGTAGTGAGGTGGATGGACCTAGAGTCTTTTATACAGAGTGCAGTAAGTCAGAAAGAGAAAGACAAATACCGTATGCTAACACATATATATGGAATCTAAGAAAAAAAATGGTCATGAAGAAACTAGGGGTAAGACGGGAACAAAGACACAGACCTACTAGGGAATGGACTTGAGGATATGGGGAGAGGGAAGGGTAAGCTGTGACAAAGTGAGAGAGTGGCATTGACATATATACACTACCAAACCTAAAATAGATAGCTGGTGGGAAGCAGCCGCATAGCACAGGGAGATCAGCTCGGTGCTTTGTGACCACCTAGTGGAGTGGGATAGGGAGGGTGGGAGGGAGGGACACGCAAGAGGAAAGAGATATGGGAACATATGTATATGTATAACTGATTCACTTTGTTATAAAGCAGAGACTAACACACCACTGTAAAGCAATTATACTCCAATAAAGATGTTAATAAAAAAACAAAAAAACACTACCATACCAAATCTATGGAATGCTACAAAAGCAGTTCTAAAAGGGAAGTTCACAGCCATACAGGCCTTCTGCGAGAAAGAAGAAAAATTTCAAAACACCTAGCCTACCACCTAGAAGAAAACAAAACCCTATGTCAGCAGAGGAAAGGAAATAAAGATCAAAGAGGAAATAAAAGAGAGAACAAAGATCAATAAAACCAAGACCTCGTTTCTTGAAAAGATTAAAAAAGAAAGAAAGGGCTTCCCTGGTGGCGAAGTGGTTGAGGGTCTGCCTGCTGATGCAGGGGACACGGGTTCTTGTTCCGGTCCATGAGGATCCCACATGCCGTGGAGTGGCTGGGTCCGTGAGTGATGTCCACTGGGCCTGCGCGTCCGGTGCCTGTCCTCCGCAACAGGAGAAGCCACAACAGTGAGCAGCCCACACACCGCAAAAATAATAATAAAATAAAAATAGAAAAGAAAGAAAAACAAAAAAGCAAGAAAGAAAAATGACAAACCTCTAGCCAGGCTCACCAAGAAAAGAAGACCCAAATAAACAAAAGAAATGAAAGGAGAAATCATTGATGCAACAGAAATATCAAAAATAAGAGATTACTTTGAGCAGTTACATGGCAACAAATTGAACAATGTAGAGGAAATGGACAAGTTTCTAGAAACAGGCTACAAAAGCTGAGTCAAGAAGAAACAGATGAGAGGGGGGACCTTGAAGATGGCGAAAGAGTAAGACGCGGAGATCACCTTCCTCCCCACGGATACACCAGAAATACATCTACACGTGGAACAACTCCTACAGAACACCTACTGAAGGCTGACAGAAGACCTCAGACCTCCCAAAAGGCAAGAAACTCTCCACGTACCTGGGTAGGGCAAAAGAAAAAAAGAAAAAACAGAGACAAAAGAATAAGGACGGCACCTGCACCAGGGGGAAGGAGCTGTGAAGGAGGAAACGTTTCCACACACTAGGAAGCCCCTCCGCGGGCGGAGACTGCGGGAGGCGGAGGGGGGAGCTTCGGGACCGCGGAGTGGTGCACAGCGACGGGTGCGGAGGTCAAAGCGGGGAGATTCCCGCACAGAGGATGGGTGCCGACCGGCACTCACCAACCCGAGAGGCTTGTCTGCTCACCCGCCGGGGCGGGCGGGGCTGCGAGCTGAGGCTCGGGTTTCGGTTTCGGACGGAGCGCAGGGAGAGGACTGGGGTTGGCGGCTTGAACATAGCCTGAAGGGGTTAGTGCACCACGACTAGCCGGGAGGGAGTTCGGGGAAAAGCCTGCACCTGCAGAAGAGGCAAGAGACTTTTTCTTCCCTCTTTGTTTCCTGGTGCGCGAGGAGAGGGGTTTAAGAGCGCTGCTTAAAGGAACTCCAGAGACGGGCGCGAGCCACGGCTAAAAGCGCGAACCCCAGAGACGGGCGCGAGCCGTAGCTAAAACCGCGGACCCCAGAGACAGGCGGGAGACGCTAAGACTGCTGCTGCCGCCACCAAGGGGCCTGTGTGAGAGCATAAGTCACTCTCCGCGCCCCTCTTCCGCGGAGCCTGTACAGCCCACCACTGACAGGTTCCCGGGATCCAGGGACAACTTCCCCAGGAGAATGCACGGCAGGCCTCAGGCTGGTACAACGTCACGCCGGCCTCTGCCGCAACGTCACGCCGCCTCTGACGCCGCAGGCCGGCCCCACACGCAGTGCCCCTCCTTCCCCCCCGCCGCCACCCCTGGCCTGAGTGAGCCGGAGCCCCCGAATCAGCGGCGCCTTTAACACCGTCCTGTCTGAGCAAAAAACAGACGCCCTCCAGCGACATACACGCAGAGGCAGGGCCAAATCCAAAGCTGAGCTCCTGTGAGCTGTGAGAACAAAGAAGAGAAAGGGAAATCTCTCCCAGCAGCCACAGAAGCAGCGGATTAAAGCTCCACAATCAACTTGATATACCCTGCATCTGTGGAATACCTGAATAGACAAGGAATGATCCCAAATTGAAGAGGTGGACTTTAGGAGCGAGATCTATGATTTTTTTCCCTTTTCCTCTTTTTGTGAATGTGTACGTGTATGCTTCTGTGTGAGATCTTGTCTGTATACTCTTGCTTCCACTATTTATCCTAGGGCTCTATCCGTCCATGGTTGTTTTTTTTTAATTTTTTTCTTAGTAATTAATTTTAATTGTAATAACTTTATTTATACTTTACCTTCATTCTTTCTTTCCTTCCTTCCTTCCCTCCTTTAGACAACGAATCAACCCAAATTGAGGAGGTGGTCTCTGAGAGCAAGATTTATGATTTTTCCCCCTTTACCTCTTTTTGTGAAGGTGTATGTGTATGTTTCTGTGTAAGATTTTCTCTGTATAGCTTTGCTTCCAACATTTGTCCTAAGGTTCTATCCGTCCCTTTTTTTTTTTCTAAGTATTTTTTAATTCAATAACTATATTATACTTTATTTTATTTTTACTGTATCTTCTTTCTTTCTGTCTTTTTTCCTTCTTTCCCTCATTCCTTCCTTCCTTCCTTCCTCCCTCTCTCTCTCCCTCCCTCCTTTCCTTCCTTCTTTGCTTCTTTCTTCCTTCCTTCCTTTCCTCCTTTCTTTCTTTCTTTACTCAGACTTCTACTAATTCTCTCTACTTTTTCTCCCTTTTATTCTGAGCTGTGTGGATGAAAGGCTCTTGGTGCTCCAGCCAGGAGTCAGGGCTCTGCCTCTGAGGTAGGAGAGCCAACTTCAGGACACTGGTCAACAAGAGACCTCCCAGCTCCACATAATATTAAACGGTGGAAATCTCCCAGAGACCTCCATCTTAACACCAGCACCCAGCTTCACTCAACGACCAGCAAGCCCCAGTGCTGGACAACCTATGTCAAACAACCAGCAAAACAGGAACACAACCCCACCCATTAGCAGAGAGGCTACCTAATATCAGAATAAGGCCACAGACACCCCAAAACACACCACCAGACGTGAACCTGCCCACTAGAGAGACAAGATCCAGCCTCACCCACCACAACACAGGCACTAGTCCCCTCCACCAGGAAGCCTACACAACCCACTGAAACAACCTTAGCCACTGGAAACAGACATCAAAAACAATGGGAACTACGAACGTGCAGCCTGCAAAAAGGAGACCCCAAACACAGTAAGATAAGCAAAATGAGAAGACAGAAAAACACAAAGCAGATGAAGGAGCAAGATAAAAATGCACCAGACCTAACAAATGAAGAGGAAATAGGGAGTCTACCTGAAAAAGAATTCAGAATAATGATAGTAAGGATGATCCGAAATCTTAGAAGTAGAATGGACAAAATGCAAGAAACAGTTAACAAGGACCTAGAAGAAATAAAGATGAAACAAGCAATGATCAACAATGCAATAAATGAAATTAAAAGTACTCTAGATAGGATCAATAGCAGAATAACTGAGGCAGAAGAACGGATAAGTGACCTGGAAGATAAAGTAGTGGAAATAACTACTGCAGAGCAGAATGAAGAAAAAAAGAATGAAAAGAACTGAGGACAGTCTCAGAGACCTCTGGGACAACATTAAACGCACCAACATTCGAATTATAGGGGTTCCAGAAGAAGAAGAGAAAAAGAAAGGGACTGAGAATATATTTGAAGAGATTATAGTTGAAAACTTCCCTAATATGGGAAAGGAAATAGTTAATCAAGTCCAGGAAGCACAGAGAGTCCATTACAGGATAAATACAAGGCGAAATACGCCAAGACACATATTAATCAAACTGTCAAAAATTAAATACAAAGAAAGCATATTAAAAGCAGCAAGGGAAAAACAACAAATAACACACAAGGGAATCCCCATAAGGTTAACAGCTGATCTCTCAGCAGAAACCCTACAAGACAGAAGGGAGTGGCAGGACATACTGAAAGTGATGAAGGAGAAAAACCTGCAACCAAGACTACTCTACCCAGCAAGGATCTCATTCAGATTTGATGGAGAAATTAAAATCTTTACAGACAAGCAAAAGCTGAGAGAGTTCAGCACCACCAAACCAGCTTTACAACAAATGCTAAAAGAACTTCTCTAGGCAAGAAACACAAGAGAAGGAAAAGACCTATAATAACGAACCCAAAACAATATAGAAAATGGGAATAGGAACATACATATCGATAATTACCTTAAATGTAAATGGACTAAATGCTCCCACCAAAAGACACAGATTGGCTGAATGGATACAAAAACAAGACCCTTATATATGCTGTCTACAAGAGACCCACTTCAGACCTAGAGACACATACAGACTGAAAGTAAGGGGATGGAAAAAGATATTCCATGCAAATGGAAACCAAAAGAAAGCTGGAGTAGCAATTCTCATATCAGAAAAAATAGACTTTAAAATAAGGACTATTAAAAGAGACAAAGAAGGACACTACATAATGATCAAGGGATCGATCCAAGAAGAAGATATAACAATTGTAAATATTTATGCACCCAACATAGGAGCACCTCAATACATAAGGCAAGTACTAACAGCCATAAAAAGGGAGATCGACAGTAACACATTCATAGTAGGGGACTTTAACACCCCACTTTCACCCATGGACAGATCATCCAAAATGAAAATAAATAAGGAAACACAAGCTTTAAATGATACATTAAACAAGATGGACTTAATTGATATTTATAGGACACTCCATCCAAAAACAACAGAATACACATTTTTCTCAAGTGCTCATGGAACATTCTCCAGGATAGATCATATCTTGGGTCACAAATCAAGCCTTGGTAAATTTAAGAAAATTGAAACTGTATCAAGTATCTTTTCTGACCACAACGCCATGAGACTAGATATCAATTACAGGGAGAGACCTGTAAAATATACAAACACATGGAGGCCAAACAATACACTACTTAATAATGAAGTGATCACTGAAGAAATCAAAGAGGAAATTTAAAAATACCAAGAAACAAATGACAATGGAGACACAACGACCCAAAACCTATGGGATGCAGCAAAAGCAGTTCTAAGGGGGAAGTTTATAGCAATACAAGCCCATCTTAAGAAGCAGGAAGCACCTCGAATAAACAACCTAACCTTGCACCTCAAGCAATTAGAGAAAGAAGAACAAAAAAACCCCAAAGCTAGCAGAAGGAAAGAAATCATAAAAATCAGATCAGAAATAAATGAAAAAGAAATGAAGGAAACGATAGCAAAGATCAATAAAACTAAAAGCTGGTTCTTTGAGAAGATAAACAAAATAGATAAACCACTAGCCAGACTCATCAAGAAAAAAAGGGAGAAGACTCAAATCAAATGAGTTAGAAATGAGAAAGGATAAGTAACAACTGACACTGCAGAAATAAAAAAAATCATGAGAGATTACTACAAGCAACTCTATGCCAATAAAATGGACAATCTGGAAGAAATGGACAAATTCTTAGAAAAGTACAACCTGCCCAGACTGAATCAGGAAGAAATAGAAAATATGAACAGACCAATCACAAGCAATGAAATTGAAACTGTGATTAAAAATCTTCCAACAAACAAAAGCCCAGGACCAGATGGCTTCACAGGTGAATTCTATCAAACGTTTAGAGAAGAGCTAACACCTATCCTTCTCGAACTCTTCCAAAATATAGCAGAGGGAGGGACACTCCCAAATTCCTTCTACGAGGCCACCATCACCTTGATACCAAAACCAGACAAGGATGTCACAAAGAAAGAAAACTACAGGCCAATATCACTGATGAACATAGATGCAAAAATCCTCAACAAAATACTAGCAAACAGAATCCAACAGCACATTAAAAGGATCGTACACCATGATCAAGTGGGGTTTATTCCAGGAATGCAAGGATTCTTCAATATACGCAAATCTATCAATGTGATAAACCATATTAACAAATTGAAGGAGAAAAACCATATGATCATCTCAATAGATGCAGAGAAAGCTTTCAACAAAATTCAACACCCATTTATCATAAAAACCCTGCAGAAAGTAGGCATAGAGGGAACTTTCCTCAACATAATAAAGGCCATATATGACAAGCCCACAGCCAATATCGTCCTCAGTGGTGAAAAACTGAAAGCATTTCCACTAAGATCAGGAACAAGACAAGGTTGCCCACTCTCACCACTCTTATTCAACATAGTTTTGGAAGTTTTAGCCACAGCAATCAGAGAAGAAAAGGAAATAAAAGGAATCCAAATCGGAAAAGAAGAAGTAAAGCTGTCACTGTTTGCAGATGACATGATACTATACATATAGAATCCTAAAGATGCTACCAGAAAACTACTAGAGCTAATCAATGAATTTGGTAAAGTAGCAGGATACAAAAGTAATGCACAGAAATCTCTTGCATTCCTATATACTAATGATGAAAAATCTGAAAGTGAAATCAAGAAAACACTCCCATTTACCACTGCAACAAAAAGAATAAAATATCTAGGAATAAACCTACCTAAGGAGATGAAAGACCTGTATGCAGAAAATTATAAGACACTGATGAAAGAAATTAAAGATGATACAAATAGATGGAGAGAGATACCATGTTCTTGGATGGGAAGAATCAACATTGTGAAAATGACTCTACTACCCAAAGCAATCTACAGATTCAATGCAATCCCTATCAAACTACCACTGGCATTTTTCACAGAACTAGAATAAAAAATTTTGCAATTTGTATGGAAACACAAAAGACCCCGAATAGCCAAAGCAATCTTGAGAACAAAAAAAGGAGCTGGAGGAATCAGGCTCCCTGACTTCAGACTATACTACAAAGCTACAGTAATCAAGACAGTATGGTACTGGCACAAAAACAGAAAGATAGATCAATGGAACAGGATAGAAAGCCCAGAGATAAACCCACGCACATATGGACACCTTATCTTTGATAAAGGTGGCAGGAATGTACAGTGGAGAAAGGACAGCCTCTTCAATAAATGGTGCTGGGAAAACTGGACAGGTACATGTAAAAGTATGAGAATAGATCACTCCCTAACACCATACACAAAAATAAGCTCAAAATGGATTAAAGACCTAAATTTAAGGCCAGAAACTATCAAACTCTTAGAGGAAAACATAGGCAGAACACTCTATGACATAAATCACAGCAAGATCCTTTCTGACCCACCTCCTAGAGTAATGGAAATAAAAACAAAAATAAAAAAATGG